>NC_089648.1:46018200-48518200 GCF_037042795.1 Molothrus aeneus
CTCATAATTGCTTCAAGAGCCATTTGTACAGATGGAACAGCAGAAAAACTACACTTAGAACAGATAGGGCATTATCTCACCTGTGAAAGTAAACACATGGATTTATGCTTCTATATGTATGCACATTCAAGTTTAATTTAGTGATTCTTGTTTTTCTGCCTTCCCATTCCTGCCTAGTTGACATCTATAAAGATATTGACATTAACAATGGTTTGGAAACTAGTGAGCGTGAGTTTATGAATAGAATTTCATTGCTGGGCTATTTAGTCAGTTGTCAGTACTTCATTTTACATACCATCCATAACATCTCCAAACCAGAATCTCATTGACTGAATATGCTTCAGCTTTAGCTAATGATAGCTATTCAGTTTTAGAGACACAGACCATTGCTGCTAAAGTGTGGTCCTGACAAGGAATTTGAGGATATCAAGGTCTTGATTTGATGATACAAAAGTGGCAAAAAAACTGTCTAGAATGTGAAGTTACTTCCAGTGTATATACCACATGTAAACCACAATGCAAACATTATGAAATAGTAAATAAAAGTGTGAGAAATTCCCAATAGCATCCTGAAAAATAGTGACACAGACGTTCATGCTTCCTCTCAAACTGGAAGAAAAGCAGTCTGTTAAGAAGTAGCTTAGTAGATTGCCAGCTCCTTTTCTCTCTTTCCAGACTGTAGCTGAGATCTCAAAAGTTATTCAGGCACCTGACTCTCATTTGAAAGGTCTGGGCCATGGTTTCTTCTGTCAGGCTCATGTAGATCTCTTAAGAGTTTCTTTTGCTTGGGGTCCCCTTTTCTTTTTTTATCTATCTTCATAATTTACTATTTGAGTTAATTATTGTTATATTTATCACAGCAGCATTTGTGTCAGCCAGTGCAGAACTCTCCTGAATATACAGACACAGGCTCTCCTCCTTGCCTCATCCATCAGTGTGACTGAGTGGTGTTCCTGAAGCCTTCCCAAGTCCTGTGGTAGCCATGGATGGCTTGAAATCCCCAACTTTAAAGAGGTGTCAGCTGACCCCACAACCCACCTCTGTCAATGCAATAATCATGATCTGTTTTGCTCCCAGATGCCCACTAAATGCTTCATCTACATCCTCAGCTCTCATCACTGCATCGCTCACAACTTTCAAATCTATTATTGCAACATGATCCTTTGAGCAATTGCTATTGCTTTTAAAACCAATTTATTCCACCCTCAAGACCTCTAAATCCCATAATATTCAGATTGGTGCCTGCACATTAAACTTGTTGCTAACAAAAGGCTCAGAAAACAAGCTGGTTACACATTCAAGCTAGTGCAAAAACAGTAAAAAGAGAAAAGGACGGAGATACATTCAAACTACACTTTATAGTCTATCTTCCCAATTTAAAAAATTCCCACTGTTCTAATTCAAAAACAAGCAGCTCCCCATACAGCTATGCAGGATAAAGGCTGTTCAAAAGCTCTTTCTTATCATTACCCAGTGAAAAATGAGTGATCCAGGAGGCAATGGGAACCCAGACCCAGCAGGACCCACCTCCCCAAACAGGGCCCAAATGAGGCCAGTAGGACAAACCTGGAGACAATTGCTGGAACCAGCCAAAAGCCCAGCTCATGAGGCAGGATCATGGTGACAAAACAGGTCTGAAGTCAAGCTGGAAATTCAGTCCACAGGTCAGGGTTAAGACCAGGTTTAATAATGGCCAGGAAGGTCCACACCAACCAGGCCGGATTAAGCCAGGATATCAACCTGATGGTTGAGGTCTGGGTTGATAAGGCCCACAGCAAATAAATGGTACAGCAGCAGACACAGATAAGAGAGCAGCAGCCCTCCATTACTGCTCAGCGAGGGCATCACAACCCTGGGCTGGGTTGAAATGGGGATTCTTGGCCCCGTGGCTGTGGGTGTGGCTGGAAGCTCCAGCTGAGGTTGATCAAGGCTTATTACTGCACTCAGGGGCCCAGCATATGTAAACTTGATGAAGAAGATGGGACATGGATCAAAATGGTGGCACAGGGCATTTGAATCTATTCAGCTATTACAAATAACCAGTGATAATACCCCACAAACAACAAACACATACTTTACTTTGGCCCAGAGGCTTGTGTGGCCAGGCTGAAAACGTGCATTGAGCATGGCTTGCTGCAGGGGTGGGAGTTGCATTCTTCTGCTCAGACTGTTGTTGTCTTTGCATTTCCCCTGTGAAAACACACTGGGAAAAGCAGGGCTAGTGTTTTGTTAGGTTTAAGACTTCCTCAGGGCTATCTGAATCTTACTTGAGAAAAGATTTAAAAGCCAAAACACCCCCCTCAAAGAGCCAATGTGCTGAAAACCCACATGCAACACACACGTGCACCAATGGGTTATTGAACTTGGATTTACAAATGTAGATCCTGTGTGAGGCAAAGGTCTCTTCTTGGGACCTTTTCCCTACTGCAATTAATTTTGATGTCTACTGAAAGGATAAGAATCATATCAGTACTGTGAGAGTGACTATGTCAGCCAGTTTATTATATGAAAGCAACTATGTTATAAAGCTTTTGCTTTCCTAGTGTAAGCTGCAGAAATGTGAGAAAATTCAGGCTTGAGCTGAATTCCTGATTCTGTTATTAAAAGTACCATGTCTTTGTGTCAGCCAAACTCAGGGCTCAGCAGAGTGTTCACCATCTGCCTCCTGTGCAATACTCATAAATGTTGCAACCAATATAAAATGTGGGATGTGTGGGCAATGCTGGAAGGTATAAATATTCTTTCTTTGCCAGATATATGTTAATTGGTTGTTTCATTTTACACATATGGGACAGTAAAATGTATTTGTTTTCTTGCCAATAAAAGGATGTTTTCCTAACTCCTTAGTCACAAGGTATCTACCAAAGGAGAAGGCTCTGATGTTTCCTGTTGGGTTTTTGGTTTACATTACAATTCATACACAAATGCTTTTTGGCATCTAAATCCTGAGTTAGAAGTATTTTTAAAATTATATCCTGAAATAGGAACTTCAGAACACTGTATTGGCATCTGGCAGATATCTCAAGAGTGCCATGAACTGTTACTACTTGAGGAACTTGGCAGGCTCTCCATGAGCCTTGTGTACCTTACAAGGGTGTAGGAGTCCAGCTTAATCACTGAGCATCTGTATGGCTGGGCTCTGTAGTGGGCAAATGTCCACCCACCAACCTCAAAAACACGTGGTGGTGTGTCTGCATTTCGCAGGATACATCTGGGCCCCTGAGCAATGAAGGCTGCTCAAACATGAGTGACAGCAGCCCACTATTTTATAAAAGTAAGCATTTCCTCAGGACAAACCTTGAATCACTGATCAGTCTCACTGCTCAAAGCATTTGGCATGTGTGTTTCCATCCCCATGTGTTTTACAAAGTGCTGATACACATGCTAAGGCTGAAAGCCCTTTATAAAGTGTTTGGGATCTCACGTACAAGAGTGTTTCCTGGTAGGAGAGCACAGGAAGCCTTTCTGGGGCCCTTGGTGAGGCACTGGTGAAGCCAGTGGGCCCCTGGTGGTGACCACCACTCTTGCTCCAGGATGGAAGAGGCACTTTTCAGTTTTTTTTTCACTCCTGGTGAAAAGTGGCACCGTGGTGGGACTTTGCCCCAATCTAATTGACATTGTAGCCATGCTTCATGACTGCTCAAGAGCAGTAGCAGCTGTGTTTGTAGAACAAAATTTGCCTGTAAAGCAGGTTTATATGTGCCTGCTTAGTGAGACCTTCACAGAGGTCTTTTGGGGGAGTTTGTAAGTGATGCTCTTCAGAACCTCTCCGGTCTGCAAACGTGTTCTTCCTGGACAAACATTTGCTGCTTTCAGAAGGCACCCATGTACCATACCCTTCTGTATGGTTAATGACAAGACAAGACTTTTGCCATTTTTGAGGGTCTTCATGGAAAAAGTTGCATAAGTCTACACAAAAATGTTAATATTGTTTCATGGTTTACTCATAATTCCGGCACAGAAACCACATAGCTCCAGCACAGAAAACAATGGCTTTGGCACTGCCTGAGCCAAGGAGCTAAGGGCTGGAAGCCCAGGAGCCCCATGGGGGTAAGCAGTCACACCAGAGACCCAGGAGGGGAGTCAAAGCAGATCACCAGTTTCAGCCTGGGTGTGCATGCCATGGCAAAGCATTAGACAGCTTCTCCCAAATGCCTCAGTGATATTAGATTCCTGCGCCTTCTGGTTTTTTAAAAGAGCATAGAAATCACCCAAATTAGGAAGACTTCTGAAGAGAAGTGCAAAAGACAAAGTATAGACCATCGGTCCCAGAGCCCACCTCCCAGACAGAGCAGGAGAGCAGGACAAACCAGAGTATGGGAAAGGCAGAGCCCAAGGTGAGAGGTGAGTGCTCCTCTCAGTGCCGTGTTGCATGCACTTATTTAAGACATCAGTTTTGCTGAAGCTGAGTACCTTATCTGACCCACCCTCTCCAACAAGCCCTGTCTATGTCCTGGGCTGTCCAGTTTTTGCTGTCCCATAGTTAAAATGAACCAGAATGCTCCTGGTGCCTGTCTCTGGGCCTGAGCTTCTGGACCAGGCAGGAGGACTTGCTCCCCCCAAGGCCTTGGCTCTGGGAATTATTGCTTCTTGACACAGAGTTTGAACAGTTGTAGAATGTGTTGCAAGACGAAACTTTTAACTCTGGCCTTTATTTAATTTGACACTGGGTGAGGCCTTTATTCTACATCTTTCTTTAGCGGATAGAAATGTGTTTGGTCTATATTAATTTTTTGTTCTGTACCAATGGTTGGCATTGATTGGTTTCATTTTATTCACTATAAATGTTAAAATAAACAAACCAAGGTCCCAAGTGGTGGTCAGGGATTTTGCCAGACCATGGGAAGTAGTGGGCCCCGAGAGGCTCTAAAAACCACCCAGAGAAAGATCTGCACCAAGCAGGGATAATAATCTGTTCCAGAAGCTAGAAAATATTTTCCAGGAGACTTGGCAATTGTGGCTTAAGATGGAGAAAAAGATGGATCGAGAGAAATTGCCCTTTTTCCAGGAAAAATGGAGAAGTCTGAGAAAAGAAAATCCCTGGCTATTGCAGGGTACTTAGCCACAAGGACAGATTGTCTTTGAATCTCCAAAGATGCAGAGACAATTCTTTGCCCACCTGTGGAGTCCAGATAGACAAACTCTGGAGAAAGTCTTTGTTTGCAAGAGAGATGACAAATCAGGCTGGTAGATAAGAAAAAAATTAAACTAACCTGTACCAGTCTCTAAGACACACAAAATGATGGCTAGGGAAGTCAGTAAATTCATCTGGTCTGAATTTCCTGAAGCCAGCTGAGTTGCAGTCCTTGGATGGGCCATTAGGTTTGGACAGACTTTCCCATTAGGAGCCAAAGGACTTGTTTAACAGAAACTCATAATTTAGAAATGCCTGGAGATTTGATGTGATGATAGGTTGATATGAAGAAGCAACCACTTTCTTTGGCAAATTGTGTTAATGCTTACTCTCATCGTTAAACATTTCTGTTCATTTTTTCATTTGAAGGTGCCAGGCTTCCATTTCCAGCTATTGGCATTTGTTGCACATTTCTCTGCTAGATTAAGAGCGCCTTCATCCATGACATTTCCTGCCAGGAAACATTCTCTGTAATCAAATAATTTCTCATTTTTTATAAGTCTTGATTAACTCAACAGACTGTGCTGTCCAAGTCTTTGCTATGGCCTTTTTGCCTTTTTCTCTAGATCCTGTACAGTGTTTTGGTTGTTTTCCGCACCCATGCCAATATTTCAACAACCTCCTAAAACTGTGGGTGTTGAAAGAGTATCCCTAATACTGTACACAGATAAAAGCACGTCCCTGCTCAAACTGGATCGGGGTAGTAAACTCTTCTGTTTCTGGGACTTTTTTGGTCGCTGTCAGAAGCTGGCCTGGATTCCATTTACCAGAGAGGTCCCACACTCTTAGGTGCTTTGATGGTGTCTCTTGCTCACATGCCTAAAGTCATAGGGATCATCTGACTTGGTTTCCAAGGTCAAATCATCAAGGAAATTAGTGAAGTTTTTATCTTTTTTTACAGCAGAGATCAGTCACGTGCCTCTCACCTGAAGAGTTTCCTGCCAATGTGATGAGATCGATTCTGCCCTGCTCTTGCCTGTGACCTACAGCTGATGATTGAGCTGCTGTCTGTACTCAAACCACAATTTAACTGCTTGTTGCTTCAGTCTGGTTGTACCTCAGCAGCACTGAACAACCTGCTGCATACAGATGGCAGCCTGAGGGGAACCAGCAGGAGACTCTTTGGAGGGGCTTCAAGCCCTATGTTAATCCCTTTGGGACAAACCACACAGACACTGTGTATCATTAGTTTCTTGCGAGAATGCTATCTTGTAAACCAGTGTAGACTTCTAGTGACTGTGTTCCCATTTAATTTCATTAACAATTCATTCTTCTGCTGCCTAGGATCCCTTGTCAGGCAGACCAAGCTGCAGCACTGTCAAGCATGCTGGTGACCTACTGTGATGTTGGCTGAACACTTTGCATTGTTCTGGCGTCCTTCTGGTGTTTCAGGATTCACTAAAAATGATCTGCTCCTTCATCTCTGTAGGTGTCTTGACTGCAAGTTTTCTAGCTCTGTTGATTTTCAAAAAAATTAATTCTGAGTCAGTGTGTTTTAATATAATCCTGCTTTATGAGTGGAAAGAAGGCATCCATGCTCATTAGCTTTCTGGCTTCCAAACACAGATAAGAATGAAATGAGTCTATCTTTTCTACATGACTATTAATAATTTTATTGTTTTTATCTATCAAAGGGCCACTTACCTCTTGTGGTATGCCTTGCATCCTTGCAAAGTAGTCATATTGTTGATTCTGATACAAATATGGCTGCCCCACTCCTGCCTGTGTTCAGCTGCCTTTTACATCTTCCATGTTACCAAACCTCCAAACCTTTCTCTTTCTCTTATTAATGCATAGTTAATTTCACTTGAGTATTGCTCCTGATGCTTGGACAAAATTTTCTGAGAGACAAATATTCATACAGCCTGAAGTTTTGGGATCTGGGTCATGCCCTGAAAGAATCAGTGTTTTTCAGTAGAGGATTCTGACACTTTCGTGATGTGCTCTGCTTTTCACCACATTTTGAAAACCTAAATAAGAGCGAGTGTTGCAACTGTGTGGATCACTGTAGATCAGCTTTTGGACCTAGTTTATTTTCTTTCTCTCTTCAGTTTTATATGAACATGTATACATTTGTCTTTAAGTTAATAATCATTATTCTTCTGACTGTTTTTTTCTCCCAATTCTTCTCAGTTCCAGGAAATGTTTTTTATGAAAATATGCCTACAACTCATCAGCAGTGTCTTCCATTTGCCCCTGTTGAGTATCATGCTGCTACAGGCAGGCTATTATCAAGTTTCATCCAGTGACTAATTATCTTTCTTTAGTATAAAGAAACCAAATGATTTACCTCTTTGGACACAATACCCTTTTGTTAGAAATTCTTTTCAGACAAAGACTATCTTGTAAGGAAATCTTACCTCTTCAGAACTTTTTTAAAAATAAGGCAGTTAATTATATCTGCTCCTCCTCAGCCCCTCCAAAGTTTCCATCTGTGGCCTTCTGCTGGAAATAAGAGCAAAATGGGAGGAGGAGGAGTAGAGGCAGACAGGTGGAGTAAGACTAACCAAGAGACAGACAGTGACCTTGCCTTATGGACATCTTCTCAACCCTAATCTATTACTTGTATTTACCCCAAGCCCTGTGTATTTGATGCTCTGTGTTATTAAAAACTCAAAGCAGTATTGCTTAGACTATTTTCAGTGTTGACAGTATCTTCCTCAGTGCACGAATCTCTGATTCTGTTGCAATTAATAGCATTCTGATCATAACTCCCCTCATTGCCCTATGTGTAGGGTTTTTGGTTTTGTGTTTCCTGTAACAAAGTATTCTTACCAGAATGAGGACTACTTAAAAAACCCCAGTTGTTGTTTACTTGTGTCTGAATTTTAAGCTCCCATACTGGAAAGCAGAAGAAATAGAAAATGTAATGTCATTCATCCAAATTTTTGTGTAAATAGACATAGCTGTTTCATGATGCCTCCAGCTAAATAGTTTCCTTAGTTGCTGTTGAAATTGAACATCAAATTGTCTCCTGTACCCTGTATATCAATATTTTTTCTACCATGGTGATGATAGTTAGGGAGTCATTAAATTCAAAAACAGGAATGTAACTGGATAAATAAACCCACAGGATCCCAACCCATAGAGAATTGGTATCCAGGTATTCAGCCAACTCAAACTGCAAATGTTTGTGTAAGAAAAGGACTTGTATTTCTTGTTCTGTGCCAGCCCCCTCAGTAATTATGTTCCAATACAAAACTCTTCATTCACCAATGCTGTGCACATGTCATATGGGGCTCTTGCAAAACCCTTGAGCAGTCCTGAGCCCAGCAACAAGCACAAGCTTGAGTCCAATGCAGGCTTAACGGAGCCAGAAGAAGCAGAAGTGGGTAGGTGCAAGGAAAGAAAAGGGAGACAGCACAAAAGGTACAATTCAGGTGTACAATGAGGCAGCTGAGAGTAAAGAACTTGTGGCAAGAACAGAGCGGCAAATAACCTTAAATCCCAGCACAAGGTCATCTCCAAAGCAGGGGACTGCATCCCACGTAATTGCTGACTAACAATTCCCACTGACACAGCAGGGAACACTCAAACACTCACAACCTGACAACTGTCTGGTTGACAGGACTCCACAGAGGAGGAATCAAAGCCAGGAATCCCACTGCCAATTGCAGATGTATGATTGCATTCTTCTCCCTGCCTCCTTCTAGATCCTGAAGGCAGCAGGATGGGCAGGTGACACCAGAGAGTGCCATCTGAGATGGTTGTTTTATTGCTGAAAAACTGAACAGTATTTTGAAGCAAAGATTTGGGTAGCCAAAATTGAAGGTACTGAGACTTGTCAGAGCCAATGAAACCCTGTCACAATCCCTTACACTGAGTATTTTGCACTTCCAAAGTAATCAGAGAGCTGTATCTGTAAACACCCATGGAGTGTCTGCAGGGCCTTGCTGCAGGAATAAGGAAGGAAGGGAAAGTCACTTACTGCGGGACTAATGGTGTTTGCTGTCTGGCAGATATGGTCTAAAACAAGCCTGGAATTGAGAAATTTATCTATTGTGCCTTTTTTGTTTGTTTTAAGAAGCATTTGCCAAAGAAGATGCCATGTTACCAGGAAATGACTGCTTGACACAATATCGTGTTTTCTGCCGAGTTGTTCTGGAAAAGTGACTGACTGAATGCTTAGCTCCATGAAAACAATCCAGACCAGGCCTCCTGATACAAGGGAGCCATTTTCCATAGACACAGGCTGCTTTAAAGTAATATTTAGGAAAGCACAGTAAGCATAAGTGACTCTAGAAAGACTAGTGCCATGAATGCTTCTAACATCTGTTGTTAAGCTTTTCTCAACATAAGCCTCTTCATTGTATCCCAGCGTAACGCCAATGTGGGAACAGTCACTTTCTCTCCTTGTTTCACATTAAGCTGCTCTCTGAGCTAGACCCCAGGCACAGGGAGGTCCTTGGAAAACCCCAGTGAGAAGATCTCTCTGTGCTGCACTGGGGACAGAATTTGGCCCATTCAATAGCAGGGTAGAAAGATGGGCAGGCACACAGGCACATTTTTGCTTGGTGTTTTAATTTGGCTGGTTCTTTGGATGAATGTAAACAATCACTGGCCAAGATAAGCATGAAGAGAAGAAGCCTGCTGATGGACATGTGGATATACCTGGGCTCCCTGTAAAGGGTGGCAGCATGACTTGTTCACTTCCACCTTGTGTGGGTGAGCTGTCGAGTCCCAGCTGTGCTTGCAGAGACAGTCCCACACTGGGCATGCAGATGGGACCTACACTGTGCTCCTTGTGGAGTGACTGCCTCACAGGTTCCACATCAACTTCCTCCCCTATCTGCTGTAGCTGAATCCCCAAGAGCCTACCAGTGCTCTCTCATGGGCCAAATCCAGCCATTCCTGTGGGAACCACCAGCAAGCTACTATCCACCTCCACAGGGAAGGAAAGTCCTTGCACTATAAAGCAGTAAGAAAGATGTCTGTCTGCCCTTAAAGGATAAAATACTGTTATTAGCAAAGTATGGGTAGAAAGACTATATTTTGATCAAAGCAAGGCTCACTGCTTTGCAAAGCATGAACTGAGTTTCTCTTGCTAACGATTTTCATAGGACCCATTTGGGACATATCTATCACATTTTCAGTTGCTAAAGATGCTAAGTTGCTAAAGATATACCAATCCACCACAGAGGCTCATTCTGACACAGTTTCCTCCTCACAGCTCAGTCATCACATAGAAAAAACCCCTAAAAAAATCTCTTTTCAAGATTAGTGCACTCTTGATGTCCAAGGAGTGAGAAGATTTAACTGGAATACACTAAGAATGAATACGGTCGCGTATTTTGTGTGTCTTTCACATCTGGTTTGCAGTGAAAGAAGAGTAATTTGAGTGCTTTCCTATGTTTCACAATAACTTCAAGAGAAGGAGATAGTTAGATTTGACCTGCTTCATCAGGAGTCAGCTATTTCTGAAAATGTTGTTGGCTAGTTTGCTCCAGTGACTTATTTGGCTCGCTATAAAAAACGATCATTTACACATAAATTTGGCAAATGTCAATTGCTTCCATTCTAGTCTGGGAGGTTTTATTGCACTCTTGAGAAGAGTGGCAGTTGGGTGAATAAGGCCTTTTAAGTCCCACTGGCAGCACAGAAGGCCCTGTAACAAAGAGCAGCAATTTTCATGATTCTTAGAGGCCGACTTGTCACTCGGTCCCGCAGGCACATCCAAGGAGCCCTGCTGGACTGTTATTTCCAGATTCTGAGAAAACAGCTTTGAGGGACAGCAAGTGTTTGCTGGTATGGAGCATGAGTCAGGGGCATGTGGTGGGAGCAGTGCAGGTAGAGCAGGCCATGTGAGCTGCGGGTTCCAGAGGTGTGGAGGTACAGGCACTGGAACATGAGTGACAAAAGGAATACTGCCCATGCTGAGAGAGACACATACCTCCATTGCTCAGGAGAGAGATCAGCTGCATAAGACCAGGGGCTGGTATCAGCCCGTCTCTCCTGCTAATTGGGTCTTTCTGAGCTAAGCACCGTGCTGGCAGGCAAATGGAGTCCCTGGAACAACAGAGGGAAAAGTTTCACTGGGCTTTAAAAGCACTTGGCTTTCAAGCATTATGCAGTGAGATTTCTTCCTGATACTAGTTTAACAACTCAGCAAACATAAAGCAAATGAGCAGATGAAATGCAGATAATTTCCAAGATTAACTAGAAATTAAATGTGAGCAGTAGTGTCTGTGGGGGAGGAAGCAGCCCTCTCTTGTAGCAGTTCCTGCAATTCAGTAGCATTTGGAGGGCTCCAGTCCAATCCCTGCTCTGTCACACCAGGGTTTACTGGTATGCCCAAGATGCCAGCGAAGAGATCACAGGCCAGATCCCAGCCCTAGGACTGCTTCTAACTCCCAGCAGTTTCTTGTTTTTGGTGGAAGTAAAGGGAATAGGAGCCAGAGCAGCAACACAAGACATTGTGACTCTGAGAATGAGGAAACTGTTCCCACAACAATGGCAGAAAAATATTTTTGAGGCCAGCATCAACTATAAGAATAAACATTTTCTTGGGGCACAAATTTGCTAGTCCTCTAGGATGAGTATGCTGCATTAAAATACAGTGATAAGAAATTCCTGTGTGCATTGCTTGAGATGGCACATGGAGAAGGGGGAAGGCAAGAGAGGTAAAGTTAATAAATCATTGTCCTGTCCAGCGGGCTTCCATTATTCATAGAGAAGGGCAATTACGAAGGCATACCACTGTCCCGCTTCCAAAGTTTAACATTCCTGTTTGATATCTGATCTAGCAAACAGTGTTAGGAGGTATCCAAGCAGCATGCACAGCACTTTAAATGATTAAGGGAGCAAAGTGCTTGGGCACGTTGGCATTCTAGGCCATAGCTCTCTGGCAATTAAAGACATACATACATACATACATACGTGTCTCCTTAGGTATTCATTGATACAACTCAAACTTGTTTTCACTGAGAAGGGAAAACCACATTCCAGGCCTAGTGTTACTGGTATGAAGTCTGAGGCTGCTGTATCCCTGAAACAGGTAGGCTTATGCTGCTGAAATCAGAAGCTGCCCCCACTTCTTTCATTTCTAAAGCGGTGGTGGTGCTCCCACTGGACTCCAGCTCTCCACATCTAGAGAAAGGTCACTGAAGTATTGGCAAGATCGAGTGGACAGTTCAGACAGTCACCTCCTCACCCTCCACAAATAACAGGCTGGTTGGCTCCAAGTCCAGGACTCTAATCCTACAGGACAGATTCCAACCTAGAGATACTTTGTGCCCAATTCAATGAGTGTAATGGCTATCCCTGAAAATAAACCACAAAGCTACAAGCTTACTTCAGCGCAAAATTTCAAGTACTTCAATTTCTACATTAGGATGAATTCCCTCCTGTTTCCTGTGACCATTGGAGGGCTGAGCATGAATTAAGAAACAAAAATATTTTATGTGATTGCATGTTTGCCCATCATAACCTCATTGATGCTTTCTGCAATAGTTCCAGTAACCTCTGATAAATTGAAGAATGCTGTGCCATGCGTCAGAGCTTTAACACTTACCTGGGATGCTTCTCATGGATCTCGGGAAAGAGCTTGGCATCCTACCTTGGCTCTGAAGCCCAGCTACAAAATAGGGATATAAAGACTGATCTGACTTACTCAAGTGTGCATTTCTCTGTGTGTGTGATGCAAAACACAGAACCAACATGGAGATAACATCTTCTGGTGTTGTACACTGGCAAGTGAGAAAGGAGTTAGACTTACTGAGACAGATTTTCATAAATATGTACTGGAGCCCAACTGACTGTAGAGCCCAGTATGAACTGGGAGCTGAAACATCACATTGGCTTGCCTAACCTTTAGACTTATATTTTTATTTATGGTTTGAATCACCTTCTCCCCCCAGTATGGTCAGGGTTTAATCAAAGAAAGAAGAGGACACAGAGTAGCTCTAACAGTGACTAGGTAAGTATAAAAGCCAGGCAAGCTTTGCAGAGAGAGGTACTTACTGTCTGTAATTTCCTTCTGCTTTTGACTGCTTCAACTTTCCATGCCACTTCTGGGTCACTCACCAAACCTCTTGTGGGTTCAAAACTAATTTACAGAACAGAGAGAGAGCTTCCAGGACCCAGCATCCCTATATCACAGGCCAAATGCTCTGTTGTTCGTTTGATCAGTAGTATGGCCCTTCCCTTGCTGCTGTGCTCTGCAAGGGAACCCAGAGTGGAAATGCACGACATGCACATAGGGGGTTTCAGCCTGCTAACTCTGAACTAGATAAAGCTGATTAATGCCTTTCACAGTACCTCACATCAGCTCAGGTTGTTAAACTCATAGCCTAAGCTTGTCATTGATTCTCTGACTAAGACATCCATTTCATCCAGCTGCTACATCTTCCCCGTGGTTTTTGAGGAGGACCCATAGAAAAGCCTCCTTCCTGTGGAAAGACCCACTGATCTACTTGGCCTGTGTTGATTCCCCTCAGTCTGCCTGTTGCAGAGATTCTCTTTCTCACTATTTTAGCACAAGGAAGCACAGGGCTGGCTCTGCTCTGAGGGACAAGGTCTGGGCCATGTCAGGGAAAACCAAGGGTGGAGATCAGTGGAAGCAGATGCCAATAGAACCTTCATCTCCTTGGCATTCACAGCCACTGAGGACTTGTCAGTGCGAGCTGGAACTTTTGGCTGAGCTCTCATGGAGAAGTACTGACATGCAGCACCTGAATGGAAAGCTTTTGTGATTCTAGAGACAAACTCATGGGTGAAGCACCTGATATCCAAACAGGATATGCAGTCTAACCCAAAGCAACCTCAAAATACGGACTGTCCAGGTCAAGCCTTTTTGTTCACTAGACACAGTCATGCATGCAGATGTGCATGCATCCATCCACATACTGCTAATAAAACAGAATTAGTTTTCATACAAAACACTAAATTGAAGAAGAAGCCTTTCATTATTCTTAGGCTTACAAAAAGCTCCCTGAAATTCTTAATTGTGGCCGACCAGCTGTTGAAGACCAGTTACCCTGTCATTGGCTAGTTATTTCTCTGTTGTATAGTGGTACCACTGCTTCCACTGTGAGGTGCTGCTGTAAATTGTGGATATTCTGTGCTTGAGAGCTCAGGGCACACTGCTGAGCCTTGTCCACTGAAACCCCTTCCTCTAACAGAATTGCCTGTATTTTAATGGAAGGCAAAACAGTTTGAGTTATCCTCACTCTTTCATGCCTGAGGAAAGGGGGGTTATACTTTATTTTCTCTAGTCAAACAGCTTGTTCTGCAAACTCTGAGCACTTCTGTTTTAACCACTGCTGACCTCCAAACCTCAGAGTATTTACTCACAGAGATTTGGAATGACTCAGTGAAATGTACCTAGGAGGAATGCAGGTATGAGAACTTCATTCCAGGATGCAGATTCTGGGATGGTTAAATGGTTTTAGCCAGCCGACAGTGGCAATTTGGTTTTCATCACTCAACCTCTTTGCCTCAGAAGAACAAATGCATAAATTGAATTTTGGCAAGGTGCACCAGAGCCCCATCCAGATGTTTATTAGCTGTCTTACCAGCCAAAGAGCAGAAAGAGGCTTTTCAGAGAGGTTGCATCCTGTCCTCTTGAGCAATCCTTGAGTCATTATCTCAATATCTCACATTTAAAATACTGCAATAAATGAACTTATTCACCAGAAAATGGGCAGTCAGTCCATTGTCACTTTCTGGTATCTCTGACAGTGTTCTTAGGGTGGCAGGCTCAGTCAGTCTCTGACTTGAATATGGGGATCTTTTTATACAGCTGTAATGGATCCACTGTGACAGTGGAAATGCCTCTGGACTGCCTGTACTTTCTTGGAGGTATAGGCTCAATATTCCCTCACAGCAGTGAAGAATTCCCTGATAAATATTTGGATGGTCATCTCTCTCCACCACCCTGGAGACTGGACTCCCTTAATCCACCTTTACCTTGGATAGGCTTTCCACAGTCTGGTGAAGTGCCATCATCCTACCAGAATTTCCCAGGCAGTGACAAAAGTTCCACTACGAGGCACCAACACCCCAGCTGGGCACACATCAAATTGTTCTTGATGTCTTTTTGAAGGAAACATGGCAAGATAAGGAAGATCAGAAGAAGCGGACATTCTGGCTCCTGGATTACCTGGAGTGTGCAGCTTGGTGCAAGGAAGGACTTTGTGTCTTCCATCTATCAAGGCAGGAAAGAGCCTTTTCTCAAGGGAGGGTTATGGGATCGCTTCAGTGAAGCCAGAATTTTACCCTTCTCCTGGAAGCACCCTGTGACAGAAGCAGCAGCCTGAGAAGTGGTCAAGTGAGAGACAAGGCTGCTCCACTACTGCTCCTACACCAGGGATAGCAGTGGGCTGAAGGCATAATGGGAGCTGCCAGCCTGCTGCACCATTTTCAGCTGAGGAGATCTCTTCCTCAGGTCCTGTTCAGTGAGCTCCATGTTTCCACACTGGGTTCAGAAGTCTTCATATTTTCTTAGTAGTAATTTCCATAAGGAAAGGACTTTATGGAAAAATCACATGCAATTGACTTAAGGATTGATGCTACCAATACCTGTCATTCCTATTTATGTCTCATTTTAATATCTCTACACAATGCTTAAATAGCAAAATCTCTATTCTACAATATCCTTCCCGAAAGCTAAACTTTGCCAAAAAATTTCACAGAACCACATGTAGAAATAGCCAGACAAATCTCCAGTAGAAAGAGATTAACTTTTCTTTGTACTTTTTGGTGGCTTGAAAAGTTGTCTCTGACCTTAACATCCAGAGGGATGACAGCATCTTATGAAGAGAGAGGGAAGTTCTCAACAAGCTTGCTGCCCATGGGCACACACCAATGCATGAAGCACAGCCAAGCCTCTGACCACTGCAGCTCCTCTCAGGGAATGACAGGTCTACCTGCTTGGGAATGTGCTGAATTTCTTGGTACTGATCAATTGCATCCCGCCAGCTGTGAATGACTGACCCCTGAGCCATTAGGTGCAGGACAGCACTGTTTGCCTGCAAGGGTCAACACTAATTTTTCTCAAACTAAATTCCAAATCTTGACTCCTAGCTTATTTATAGTGGCACTAATTACACTTACATTAATTTACAGTGGACTCACAAGAGTGTTACTTTTAAATTTAAACGCAAATGAAACAACCTGTACTTGAGCTACAGTGATGTTAACATCTTATAAATGCTATGTGAATGAGATCAATGCAAAAGAAGCAAGTAATTTGCCTCCTTCTTCCTGATAAAGCAGCTTTTACATGTTCTTCTGTTAAGTACTTGTTGAAGATGAGACTTAAAAAACCTCAATAGCTATTCAGATCATCTGCCTTAATACATCTGAGCTATGTGATTCCCCTTTCCTGGTCCTTACAGAAGAATCTCTTTTGCTGGTTACCCTCACTTTGAAGCTGTTGGATATCGGCTACAGAAACTATGCCAGCGTCTCCAAAGTAGGTTTTGTTGGTAGCTTGTCACAATTCAGTGGTGACATGAAACTCAGTTTCATTCCTGTATTTTGGAGCAAGTTAAAGTGCTATGTGATATTTAAGGAGCCTTTGGTCCTTTAACTCAACTGTTTGCCATTGTATTTTGGCAGCTTTTTTAGAAACCAGCACAAAAGGATGGTTTCTGTGGCAGTCCTGAATTCCTGCTGCTTGTTTCTGCTTTGCTATTGTGGAAGAAGCTGTGGGGTCTTGCCCTGCCCAGGTGAACGCGACACTTGCTGGTAGCTTTGGCTTTCTAGCTGCTGCATGCATCCGTGCCTTCTTTCCATAGTTCTTTCCATTCCATTTCCCCCAGTATTTCTGGCCCACCTTCACACTCTGTCTTATATTGCCAAAATCACTTCTAAAGCAGCATCCAGGTGATCCAGGTCCCCAGCTCCCTCTAAGGTCTATAGAGAGGCTGTTGTGACAGCCCTGCACCTCTTGTAACAGTGGTTTCTCTATCCCACCTCCAAAACCCAAACAATCCTGCTTGCCTCTCTCTTTCCTGTCGTCCCCTCTCTCTACCTCGGGCACGTGGTGCTATTTCCATGCTGCTCCCCAGCTCACAGCCTCTGAAGGACTGGCAGAGGAAGGCAGCAGCAGAAGGGCATTGCAGAGCGTGCTCGTCCCCAGCAAACCGGAGAACTGATCCCAGGGCCCCCCCTTCTAAATGGAATAGATGACAGGAAAGGAAAAAACAAAATCCCTTTATGACCTGCACCCTGCAGAGACAGGTCCTCCCTTCTCTCATCCCTGCAGGCCTGGAGACAGGCTTCAACATAGAGAAGCTGGAGACAGAGGCTAACAGAAGAGAACCAAAGCTCTTTTCCCCTTTCTGTTTATCCCAGAGGCCATGAAATACATGCCTTTCAAAGACAGATATTGCTGACACATTCCTCCACTAATATAAATTAGTATAGGCCCCACACTTGATCCTTCTGGTAAATTCAGTGTATTGTCTCAGCTTCTACTTTAATAGGACTCTCTGAGGTCTCAAATGCTGGTGAGGTGCTTTCAGCATTCAGTGCTGTTGCTGCTTGGTGGGTGAGAGCAGTGGCTGCTTTACCCAGATCCACCTGGCTACAGAATTTCCATTGTCATTTCAGGAAAACTACAGACAAACCAGAACACCTTTCACCACAAATTCCTTTTGTTGTCAGGCAACTGTATTTGCCAAAATGTCCGAGAGCTTGTGTGTTGCCTCTGGAATTTGGAAGGATGAAATCACCACACATCCCAGCACCCTGCTCTCTTTGAGACATTTCTGAGTAGGCTCACATGATGTGGTTGCCTCCAATTAGGAGGGACTGGGATCAGTGATTCAGGAGGTCACTTCCAGTCCTGCAGCCCTTAAATAGTATGGAAAGAGTTACTCTGAGCTTGCCAGTATAAAGCAATGGTAATTGTTAAAAATGGCTCAGGGCCTGGAAGCGTGTGACTAGGGCAGGAGAGGGGAGATTCTGGTCCCAGCTGCTGCTTAACTCAAATCATTATGTTTGGAGGATCTTTAATACCACTGTCCTTTATGATCTGAGGGAGTTTGTCCCCTGAGAGCAAAGGCTCTTCCCAGCCTCTGTAAGGCCCTGTGATCTCTGTGTACACTGACTCATGCTGGCTACTGGCAGTCAGTCTGGGTCAGCAGCAGCACACAGACTGACAGGCTGACTCATTGCCATCAGAAGTGGCCAATATCCAGAGCTGTATCAGTTGCTCTCCTAGGTCAAGATGGACGTACTTGTGATGTATGTAATTTTCTCTTTCCTGCACTCTGATTCTGTCCTGGGACCATCTCCTTGAAGGATGCAATAGGCACCATTGCATCTTCTGTCCAACCCTCTGCAGGGCAGTTAGATACTCAGGAGTATGCTTGTATATTGCAATTAATTGGGAAGGCTGCTTTAGGAGCCTTTGCTTCTCCAAAACAAACAAAAGCCAAGCAGTCTAATCGACTACCAGAAAACAAAGCCCTTCCCTTCTTTCCCACATGCACAGCCAGTATTAAATAACATCCTCTTGTCCAAACTGGGACAGATCCCTGTTCACCTTGGGCATGTGGAGCCTTGAAGGAACTTTCTTACACAGGATATTACACCAAAAGTACTTATGCAGAAACGTGTTTATATGGATGTGTTTATATTCACACGTAATCATGCAGCAGTGAGGCATTTTATGGTCTTGTCCTCTCTCTGTCTCCAACAAAGACTGCCTTTAACGTCTCAGTGATGTGCCAATTCAATATTTACATCCCCCTCAATTGTGAAAGCAACTGTGTGATGTCTGACAGCAGTATTTCCTCTCTCTTATAAGCAGCACCAACGACTGATTTTCTTTTCCTTATACAAGAAATCCACATTTGTGCTCCCCAAAGGCAAAAAAACAGTTGTATAAAATGTGTTTCCTGAGGAGTAATTTCTGGGCATGATATGATACCAGCCTTGAGTCCTGATGCTGGAAATTGTTCTGTAAGTTATTTCTGCAAGTTCCTCCTTTAGCCTGCAGCTGAGAGTGCACGTACTAATAACTCAGCAGAATAATACATGTGGTAAGATATTCAGTAATATTCAGCTTTACCCATGCATTCCTTCTCCTCTGTTTTTGTACAGCGTTCCCCTTCTTCTTACAGTTAAGCCTGGACATATTTTTTCTATTTTAAATTTTCCAATGATTTGTACAAGAGAGTATTAAATTGCTAAAGGGCATATTAAGTATTACTGCTCTGTTAAACTTGAATGAAGCAATGCAAGTCTGGAACACATTTAATAAATCTGCAGCCCGATAAGGAAACTCTCTTTGCCGAATCTGACATTCCTTTGCACTAATCACCTTTGTGAACGAACTGCCTCTAATTCTTTTATTCTTTCAACTTTCTCACCCCAGAACTAAAACCAGCTGCGGGCTTCCCCTTCTCTTGGCACCATATAATTTAAAACCCTTTCCACAGCCTTGAGAAGAAGATGTGCAGGAGCTGGGCACTGTAGAGGCTGCAGATCCATCCACATGGCCTTGCTGGAGCACCCCTTGCTAACATTTTTCCAGGGTTTTTTTTAGTTGGAAAATGAGCACATAGCACAGTCAGCTCTGAGGAGGGCTCGTGGTGAGTATGTGGAAGCTGTACCAAGAAAAGACCTACAGCAGTGAATGCAGGGGGAGGAGACCAAACCAGGCCATCCAAAATTGCCTGGGAAAGCTTGGAGATTTAATACTGAATATTTTTCTTTAACCCATTTTTTGAAAAATTACTCTTTCACTTGAAAAGCTCACAGGTCATCTCCAGGGTGATTGACTTCCTTAATTTGACGCACAGGGGAAGTGGCCATTGAATTAGGCTCCATGAGGAAAGAGTTTGTGAAATGTGAAACCATTTCAGGGGCGATATATGGTGACAAATCAGTTTTGATGGATGACAACTCTTCTAGATGGCTTTGCTTTGCATTTCAGTTTCTTCTGGTGGTGTATCCCTTCACTGCATCTGTCCTTCTCACTCCCTGCACCTTCTTGCCTCATAGAGCTTTCCTGGCCTGTCTGCTGCATGCTACTCTTATGTTTAGCATATTAAATGAATTAACTCAGGAAGATTATGAAACCCACTTCAACAGAGATTTCAACCCTTGTGAGAAGCCTGTATAAACTCTCAGACCTGCTGATAAAAGAGCAAAGAGAAAACCTCCAGGTCTCTATGATGAAAGCTGCAGCTTTCTCATATCATATGATAAATAACCTTGTTGTAGTCAACACTTCTTGCCCATGATAGCCTCTTGCACAGCTCTGGACTCATTCTTGATCCTCACTTGGAGGGAAAGGCTGACAGGGGCATGTACACAGCTACACTGTACCTGCTGCTATGCTCCTAGAACTGCTCCTAACAACTGTTCATCTACCTGACAGCCTGCCCACCCATGTGCCACTGTACCCGGGTACCAGCTGGGCACTCAGCCTCATGCCCAGGAGGAGCTGGGGAACAAGAGAGGAGGGTTAAGAGGCAGAAGAGATGATGGGCTGTCTGCCAGGTAGCAGGAAGATAGGACACCGCCTTTTATTTGGAAGAGAAGGGAAGATGGTGAGGGCAAAATAGTAGCCACAGGATTGATGGTTGAGTCCTGGAGTCTAGTGAGAGGAAACTAACTGTGTGTCCTTCTCCTTTAAAGTGAATGTACAGTAAAGGGTACCCATGCTGTGTGCCAGACTGGCAGGACAGAAAAGGAAAGCCGGTCCGTGTGAAGAGGGCAAGTACTGTATTGACAGCGAGAGCACAAGGCTCCTCATACTTTTCTGATGACACGTTTCAGCCCAGATCAAGCTCTTTAGGAGTGAGCTGCCTCATGTGTCACAACCCTCAAATCCTTGGCCTCCACACTGAGACTACCAACGAGAATGCCAGCTATGATGGTGGGTTTATTTTCACTGGACTGAATGGACTTCCCTCTCATTCCACAGAGAGCACGAGACAGCTGTAAGTTAGCAACAGCTTTTCCTTGGAGAGGGGCCCGAGGCATAAGATTTAAACCACCTAATCTCTCTCTGTGCCCATGTCCCAGAATCTATGTTCTGTCCGGACGAAAATAGCTAACAAGGAACCACAGCAAGTTTACCTAATGAAAACTGCACCTACCCCTTGAGGTGCTGCTGGAGGAGAGGTAATGGGAAAGGGGGGAAAAATACCGGGGAAGGCTCCTGCCTAAGTGAAGGAAGGGATCCAGGTTCCCACTCCTGAAGTGAAGGCTGTGCTTCTAAATGTGCACAGCAAAACTGGGATTATGATAGTGAATTATCTCTCAAGAGAGTGATAAGGTTCAGGCTATTCATCTTCTTTTGGGCTTTCGTGTCACCAGAAGAAAGGTACCATCTGTGTGGAAGTTTAATTTGTTCTTCCCGCTGCCAAAAGTCAATGGGAATATGTTTTTGCAGGTTTGATGTTTGTCCACAAAAGGCTGTTACAGCCCCAGCTTGAAAACGACTTTTCACAGCCTCGGCTTCTTTGGTTGGCTTTTGAAAGCAAGCTCTGTATTATCATTTCACTACTCAGCAACACGCCTCCTCCTTCTTCCTCTCCCTCCAGCGCACCTGGCTTTTGCCCAGCTCACGAGACGTGGCCACCCCCTGGTTTTCATCTTCTAACATCCCGCCACATCTCACACCACCTCCCGCCCGGGATCTCTTGCATTCCTCGGTGCCCGAGCGCTGGCCAGAACCACTCGTTCGCCCGGCCCGGCTCTCTCGGCCGTTCCCTTCCCCTTCCCCGCAGGTGCCCGCGGGAGCGCAGCCCGAGAGCGGAGCCGGAGCCGGCAGCGAGCCCCGAGCGCTCTCCGGGAGCCGGAGCCGCTCCCGGCGCGGCTGCACCTGCCCGGGCCGGGGCCGGGGCCGGGGCTGGGGCTGGGGCCGGCGGGGATGGCCGCGGCCGCGGCTCCCTCTAGTGCCCTTCAGGGAGCCCGCATCGCCCCCGGGCAGCCTCGCCCCGCCGGCCGTGCCTCGGGGGACAGCGGGCACCGCGTCTCTGCCCCGGCTGGGGCGGGACATCGGCTCTTTCCAACAAGGCAGGAATCCCGGGGAAAGAGCAGAGTCCGCCCCAAAAGCGCTGGGGGAAAGGAAGACCTTCGCTTCTTGCATGGAGAATCATTTGTTCGCTTTCCACTGCTTCTCATTAAAAATGCTATTTTTCCCAAAACAGGATGTTGGGCCAGGGGAGGTAATATAAACAGATGCATTCTTTGAAAGCTTGCGGTGCATTTTTGCGGAGCACAGGCTCTGCACTGGAAATGCAGATATCCACGAGGTATGGGAACAAGGGACCACAGCAGCAGGAGGAAAAATCCTTCCTCTGACAAAAATGAGTCAGCCCAGAGCCTCCCCTGACTTTAGTACTTTTTCTTGAGAAGCAGAGGGCACAAAGTTGAGACTGAGAGGTGAAGAAAACCTCTAAACAAAGCTGGTATTGGTAGCTTACTGGAAGAAAGCTTGAAACAGTATTATAGGCAGCCTTACCTCCTTTTAAAAAACGTGCAGCATTAGTTAAATTACACCAGCACTCACCTTTGATGACCAGAACAAAAAAAGCATGAACAAATTCCATCTCTGCTCATTTGCTCCTCAGACTGGCTCCAGCATCTGAAAGCCAGTGACTGGCAGGGTTATTAAGCAGTTTCACCTGGACCCATCATGTCATCTGGGCACAGGTTGAACCTTTTCCCCATTGCTGTGTGCTCCTGTCTCTTATCAGGTGCAGGCTTTTCACCATCAGGGGCAGGGAAAGTGGAGCTAGAGAGGCTGTGACTGGTTTTTTTGCCAGCTCCCTTACGGATATCAAGCTGAATGGAGAATGCCCAATATCTGTACCAGGAGTAGCTTTGCTCAACCCCTCTTATACAGGATTCTGCTCCTTACACATCACCTGTTCATCACCTCTGTTTTGGTTTCTTTGCTGTGGTCTCTAACAACTCTTAAATCTTCCAGAAGCAAAACTCTTCTCTCTTTTGTTCTAACCCCTCTGCAGAGCTCCAGAGGGCCACAGTGTTTTGAAGCTATGCACATTACACTTGCCTGTGTTCCCATACAGTGCCCACACCAAACACACACTGACTGTGACACTGCAGCACTAGGCTGGGAACTTGCCATTGCTGCAGTGCCAGCCTGGTGTTGCTCCCCTTGGTTGTTTCAGATTGTGATCCCCTTTGTGGTGCCACTTTCAGGCAGGCTCCACCAGCCCTGAACAAAATCACCATTCAGGCAGTCTCCAAGCCTGCAGTTCTTACTGCTAATGCAGTGCTTCCCCAAGAAAGAGCTACCAAGTAAGGGTGCAAGGTTCTGGGCTTGTCCACATCATTCCTCTGCTAGATCTCCCCTTGAGCAGTGCAAATGGGAATGATGAATAAGGGAGTAATACCTTTCGACTCACTGGACTAAAGCAAACTACTTTTGGATGGACAGACTGGGGAAAACAATGGATACCTAGGTTTGGTTTGGCTTGGTAATTTTTTCTGTTTCATCTAAACTGAAATGACTGGCATGCACTGGAGGGGAAGGAAGAAGGGGAAAGCTGGCTATTCCCAAGCATTGAGCACTGCAGTCTAGGCCTCCTCAGCAAGAGGCTCCTGCAGTTTAACCTGCACTCATCCTCTTCCTGCAGAAGGCTTCCTCTGCATGCAAAGGATGTTTTTCCCAGAATCTACTGTTTCAATTGAACATCACTGAGGTAAACACAGCATTATTATCATTACTATTTGTAATTACTATCACAATTTTATCTTAAATATTAACAGTTAGAGGAGTCTTCAAGGATATGACATATGACTGTTGGCTACACAGTACATAAGGGCTGGCCAAAACCTGAAGGGCTATTTTGAAGAAGGTAGATTACCTGTCCTGCTCCAAATTACTTTTCCTAGCTCACTATCTGGTAGGAAAACAAGGAAGTTTTTCCCATGGAAAATTTCCCCAGGGAAGCTCTCAGGACCTCTTTCTTATTTCTGGAGGAAGACAAACAAGTGCAAAGTCCCAAAGTGGTTTAGGGAGCTACATTCAGCTGTCTTCCAATGGTGCCCATGCTCTTTGCTGAGCCTGGGACCGAAAGAGAAGAAGGGAGGTGAAGGCTGAAGTGCTGTGGGCACCGAGCAGCTGCACCTCAGCTGGATTGTGAGGGGTCTGGGGCACTTTTCACAGACACTGGTGGGAGGCAGAGGAGCACAGCTCCTCCCTGCAGAGGCTGTGTGTAAATAAAGCCAACAGTGCAAGCGTTTGGGTTTGCATAGTCTGGCTCCGCCGCAGCTATTGTGATCCCTGTTATTCAGGAATTCTACAAAACCTTACCAATTCTCATAAAAGTTTTGCAGAGTAGATAAATACTGCACTCCAGCATTCGCAGTGAGGGGAAAAGGAAAGCTTTAAGCAATTAGGCTGGGCCACACAGCGATTCGGCAGCGGGCTGGGCTGCCAGCTGCGCCGCGCTCCCAAGGAATCCTCATCTGCCGCCTGCCACAGCACCAGCACGGCCCCGTGGACTGGGCAGCTCTGCCAGGGGGCTGGGGAGGGGCACTGTGGGACCACATCCATTGCCAAGGGAAGAAAGGGTCTGCTCTTCCTTATGTTAGCAGGAGCAGCAGCTTTTGGGAAAGATGTTGACCTGCAGCTAGATGCGTTTTCCCTGGATTGCCCCAGTGGGCTTTGCTATCTATTTTGCACTTTTCTATTTTATAGAGAAGTAAGAAGCTCTTAACTTTGGTCAGAGCTATTTTTGGCCAAGGTTTTTCCAACGCCTCTGTTCCCTCTCCTGTGGTGAAAACAGAGAAATGGGCTGGGTCTCACCTTGCCTTCCTTGTTGGAGCTGGCTGCTGTAGTGCTCTACCTACAGGAGACAAAAACACTTTAGGCTCCTTTGGGTTCACCAGTCCATGTCCATAAGGATTTAGAATAATTTTGAGAAGAAGCCCCAGTCCTGGGGCAAAAAGAGGACATTGTATTTTCTTTTTGAGAAGCAAAAAGCTTTTTTAACTCAGAAGATATTGTTTTGGAAAATCAGAGCTGACTGCACTAATTCAATCTCCTTTTCCCCGCTTTGGAGCGATAAAGCATGCATGATGCTGCTTGACACTGATATTTGTAAGACAAAGTAGAGGTCAAATTTGTTGAATGTTTTCCAAATTCCAGTGAGGTTTATCACAAAGAGTCCCATGCACAGACCGAAGTGGCGTGACTGACAAGGGCTGGATTGTGAAGTCAATAGGAAGCTCAGTTTCCAGCCAGTGCTGATGGGCCAAATCATGTTCTTTGGGGCAAAACCAGATGGAAAGCTACAACTATGCAGAGAGACTCCAAGGAGATTTCAAGGCTAAGTTTCTGACACCAGACTCCATTGTGAAGAGATGGGTTTTCATGCTTCAAGGAAAAAGTGCTTTCATGCAGCACTCTACCAGCACCACCCTGCCTAGGTCTGATGAGAAAGAGCTTGGAACTCAGCCCCTGTGGGACAGGCAGGAGGCTGCTGCTTTCCCTCCCCCACACCCTGACATCGGCCCAGGATCTCTGCAGCCTCTATGGAAGAGAAGCACTGCTGGGTTTTCTTTGCCAGCTTCCTGTCCAAAGAAGTGCAGGAAAAAAGTTTCTTTTCCGCAGCAAGTGCTGACAGAACCAGCAGAAACTTGTTCAAGGGAGATTGGCAGAAGTGCCCACCAGTACGCCACGAGTGAGGAACCGGCTCAGTTTCCCCCACCCCCCTCAGACACCAGCCCCCAGGGCTGCTGCTGGCACTGAGTGTCTCTGCTCACATTGGTGGACTGACATTATGGACAATTCCTTGCACCCTGATGGGCTTACCTGCCAGTGCATTTCAGCCTCCTGGCCCAAAGCCAGAGGGGAAGGATTTGGTATTAATTTGGCTAAGCCTCATTATTTCAACAGAGACAGGCCAGCACCTGTCCTAACACTCAGAAAAGAAACTACATCTGAAGCAGGAACAAAGATGACACCTGCAAGGTGGGCTCAAAATCAAGAGTCTTCCCCCACTATTAAAGTTTGGAGCCAGGCTCACAGCTCATGCATCTCCGCGAACACTTGGAACAGAGGATTATGGCCACATTTGCACAATCTTCCTTAAGATGCTCCCAAGAATATTTAGGCAAAAGCTCTAATGGTGTGTGCTGTCCAGGTGAGGGAAGGACAGGGAAGAGATGAGAGGAAAGCACCAGATCTCTCAGGTGAGAGGCATATGCCCCTACCCAGTAAGCAGACGGTATCAGAAGTTCAGGTTTATGAGTACATCAGACAGAACTGACTGCTTGGGAGCTGTGTGAGGGCTCTTTTCACTCTGTGGTGGTTGCTGAACAGTGAGGCATTGCTTCTTTTTCTGGGCTTTTAAGCACTGTGGAAAAGCAAATGAAAACACAGCTTAGACCACAAACATGAACACAGGTGTGATGACTTTTCAGGTAGGCTACAAGTGCCACATATTGCAGGAGAAAATGTGACTGTGTTCTTGTGAATGACTAAGTTTACAAGATGTGACTTCAGCCACCTATCTATCTGCTTATCTCCTCCTAACTGCTACAGGAACGTTGTTCCCAAACACAATAACATCTTACAACCATACCATTCCTGCAGCTCATTAGTATGCAACTGAACAGATAAAACTTGAAATTAATCTCTGTCCCAAAATGAAATAAATGTCTGCAGAAGGGCTAAAATATCATTCACATTTAGGCAGTTAACCAAAATATTTTCCCAGTTTTAAGGAAAAGACTCCAAGTAACTAAGATTTTCCATGGTAGCTGTTTTGCCTTCTACAATCTAGGGCTGATCTTACAGCAGAAAAGAAAGTTCAAGGACTAAGACACTTGGATAAATTATCATCAGCTCTTTTTCACAACCTTTCTGTGTGACATTTGGAATATCACTTACACACTTGCTGCAACCATTCCCAATGTATGAAATGGGGATAACAGCACTTCTTTACTTCCACTGTGGATCAAAAGGATAAGCATATGAATATTTTCATTAAACAATATGGTTCGGAAAGAAATACCCTACACAGACTGACCCTGGCAAGTACAGCCAAATAGAACCAAACAGAGGAAGTGAAAATGGAAAAGACTCACAGCTCTTCTGTGAAGAAGAGGAAGCATGATCTTGAGAATCTTGTCTTCTTTGAGGAGTCAGAGACTAACAACTGCAGCTGAATTCCTCTCCCTGAGCTTCCCACCACACCAACTAGACAGGAAGCTTCAAGAAGAGCCCTGTGTGCTGTGGGAAACCACAGCCTGGACTGCCACTCTTGTGTCTGGTACGAACAGTAACCACCTCTGCTTCTTTCCTGCACCTAAACTGGGGTGATCATGAGTTCAACACTGTGACATGCAATTGGCTTTTGCTACCTGACAATGGTCCCATGACCCTTGAGGTTATCCAAAGTCTCCTGTAGCAAACTGGAGAACTGCAGGAATACTTTCCCTTGTGGCACAGTAACTAAATATTACTCCGCCTGTTAGCAGCAACACTGTGCCAAGGATTTGTTTCATTCTGCTTGTCACTTGCAGTTGGAGAGAGGTTTGCAGAAGGATCAAATCCGTGTGTCTGATGAGCTCCTGCACATCAGATACAGGAATAGGCTGTGAGCTTATGCTCTGCCACGTTTGTGAGGTGAAGTGGCAATTTGAAAGCACAAGGAAAAAGTAAAAAATCTAGTACTGTCCTGCTTAACAGTACAGATAAAAAAATTGAAGAAGCATTTGATTTTGAAGTGTGGTATCAAGTTTTCTAGATAAGACAAAGCCACAGAGTGAGCAGCTTGAGTGCCACTGCTGCTGGTTGCTCTATATCATCCTTGCATTTAGATCAATAATCTTATGAACAGCATCACCTCCATGTATTCCTGCTAATCTCTACTTTTCACAGCACCAATTGCCCTGCAGTATAACTGAATTCTTTCACTTTTGGTTTTTTTTTTGCCCATTGCATCCAAAGAAGGGAACAGAGAGATGACAAAAGTCTGCATAAAGCACACTCCAATGGGCCTGCCTGACAGCAGTTTTATTAACTTACCCTTCCAGCCACAATCAGTTAAATACTAAACCAACTCACATTCCTCCTTTACACACTCAGAAAAGGAAATCCACATGTTTATATTCAAAATCTGAATTTAAATAAACCAGTGGTCAAATCTTGCCATCTTACGGTGTCTGCAAGGCCAAATTTGTATCTGCAGAAAACTTTCCCCTTCCCCCATCCCACTGCCCCCACAAAAACCTTACTGCAGGCTCTTTCAAGATGACAGGGTCAGCCATCAGTGCTGAGACTCAACCATTACGGTGTGCTGGTGCTCTCCTCACACACACACTGATCTTCTGAAGCTTACAACTGAGATCCAACATTCACTGCACACTGCAGCTTGGCATACAACGCTATTTCCAGACAAACCAAAGCAAACTTACCACTGCTTCTCAGCTGTGAGACATCAGGACTTGATTTATGCTGGTTGCAATTTAACTTTCAACCTTCAAACCAAGATCCCTTCCCATCCACTTTAAATATTCTGCAGTGAAGTTTTTTTACCCTCCAGTGATCATTTTTCCTGGAGTTGCCTTCCGGCACCTTCCTGCCATACCTGTGGGTACTTAAGCACAGCCTAACTGCAAACCCTCCCTTGGGACAGATCCTGCAAAAGTTGTTCCAGTGATTCCACTGCCAGCAGACAGGCACTTCCAAGGCTGGGTAACACCCTTGTTCTTCCCATGGAATCTGTGTGTGGAGGTCTGCATGTAGCAACACTCAGCTCTTTACTCCGGTCTTGGCTCGTGCACGCAGACTGATCAACAGTGTTTTATGTGTTAGCTGAACTCCGTACAAAAAAGGCCGAGTCCTTAAAAATAAAACAGAAGGAATGCTGTGGTACTGTATTACAGTATTTTAGCTCTCAAAAATGTTGCTGTGTTGTTTTAGGCTAATGTTCTAACATCACAGATGTTCCCTTTCTTAAAATGGAGGGAATGATCAGGGCACCATTACTCTTAGCTAGGAATTCATTATCAGGTCTTTATTTTTTAAAAGAATGTAGAATTTTATTCTTTGGCAGACAATGTTTTTTCATTTGATAAGAGGATAAAAGTTGGCATGCAGTGTGGTTTCCTTTGCTAGTCAAAAAACATACCTGTACATTCAATTTAATTGTATCACATACTGAAAGGAGGAAAAATTCCATGGCTTGAATTCACAGTTGTATTCTCCAACATTTAAAAATTCGTGGCTTTGCTTGTGTGTTTATGCTACAATGCACCATTTTACATCCTAACACTCAAGTGATTCATCCAAGATCCACGATAAAAGAACTGCAAAGAAACTGGAATGCTTTAAATACACCATCAGGTTCATATACTTTCAGTTCTGCCAAGCTGCTTCTCTACATACAAGCAGAGAACATTTGGGACACCTGGACTTAGCCCTGCATCACCAACAAAATTCATGTGGCAGAGAAGTAAATTGAACAGAAACAAAAAATGGCACAATTTGTCATTGTCACTTGAAACTTAAGACTAAAATTTATATTTTTTCCAGAATGCTGCATTTTAACAACCGTTGATTCTCTCTTTAGTGTGAAAGCACTGATACTTCACTTACATTGTAACATCACTCTGACTACTGAAGCTTTTATGCCTGGCCATCAAACACCGTATCTAGTAAAAATGCAGTGTATGGAGACTAAGTTGTTTCTCTCCTGGATAAAACTTCTACTTAGCAGCCACGGAACACTGGACAATGTATTTCACTGTACTGACCACACATCTCAGGTGAGTAAAACAACTCAGACCTCAGCTCACACCTCTGGACAGCTTGGGAGATGGAATAACCCAGGAGCAACCTGCTCCAGTCTCACTGCTCGAGTATGACCTTCAGAGGATGCCCTAGGCCGTATCCAGCCCTGCTCTGTTGGGTGCAACTCCAATATCCTCCCCACAGCCACTGCATCCAGGCAGGAAAACTACTGTAAGCAAGAGGACGATGGTGCCAGGAAGAAATGTGCAAGTTTTATTTTTAAACATCATTGGATTGAAAAATAAAGAATCATATGGCTTATTGATATTTCAGGAGATAGTAGTGAATAAGTTAAAGAAGATTTCATTCCAAAACATATGTTGCTTCATTTATAGCTAAGCTAATGTAGACATATATTTTCTTATTTTTCTAAGCGTTGAACCACTACCTTTTTCCCCCCAAAAACATCTCCAAGTTGGCAATTTCTACAAAGCTGTTGTGGACTGAAGGCTTACAAAGAGTGATTTTTTTTTAATAAGAAATATTCATCAGACCCAAATATAATTATTTAAATCAACTTCTTCCTGAGCAACTTAGAATTTGGAATGTGCTGAAAAGTTTCAATAAATAAGTCAAAGATTTACCAGCTTATAACGTACCTTTTAAAAGTTAAGCAAAATATATTTAATTACAGAGAAATAGGCCATAGGACCAGGAATATTAGATGCTATGTGCCAGATAAATTTAAGAACTACCATTTGAGGAGGAGAGGCCAGGTTGATTGTTACGAAAATACAACAATATTAAAACCTAGCGAGTAAATCACGAAGCAGCTTCTGTATTTAGATTATAAGTAGTGATGGCTGAAGATACCATTAAATAAACAAACAGATAGAAACAGACTTTACTGTAAGCGGCAGTGAACTCTCAGGAAGGGTGAATGTGTTAAGTGACCATATTCTGTTAAAACATTGGCAGAAAAAGGATTCAAACAGAATTTCAGAAACATGAGAATACTAGTTCTTTCCAAAATATAACAACTCCACAGTGTGTAAACTAATCATTACTCTTTCAATGTAATTTCATAGAAACCACTTAAAATATACAATGCAGCAGATTCATATTTTAGCTAATATGTTAGTTACTATCTGTGCCATTTTCAGCTTTCTTTAATGTGCTCCCCCACAGTAGTGCATTGCTACCACCAACCTGGATGTTAATAATGAGAACAGAATCTTCTTCCTAGAATTTTCTGTAAGTTAGCGTCTTGTCTTAACTCTCCTTTATTTTCATTCTTTGTGTACAGGTAAAGACTGAGGAGTGAAGAAGATCAATCATAATTTTTACTGGCTCTCAGCAGGCTCATGGAAGAGGAAACCCTTGGAAAGCCCATTTGAGCTGATCCTGAGTTTATATGCTTCATCCATCACAAAATAACTTTTGCTTGATGTAGCAAACTGAATTATGGCCTTGCAGATAGCAGCCGTGGAATAGGAACCAAAAATTTTCTGGTAAATGTTTGAGAAAGGATGTGAGATAGACAGAGGTGGATTGTCCCCATCCTGGCAAGCAGCTGCAACATCTTGTACCTGCTTCTTTCCTGTGCTCTGGGGACAGGAATTTATTGCTCTTATTCTCTATTACTCCAGCTTTCTCTGGCAACAATGGTGCATAAGAGGCCAAGGCCTCATCAAGATCCCAAACTCCCCATATTCTGCTGTGTAGCAGAAGGCCAAGGAGCTCTGCCGAGGGCTGCCTGTGGGTCTGTCCCTTCTGCACCTCCAGGGCTGGCAGGCTGGCCAACAGCCAGCACACCCACACATCACAGGGAATCCCACTCCAGGAACACCCACCTGAATAACTCCAGCACCTCACACAGTGGTGTTACTTCTCTTTCACCAGTTTCCACTGATCCCTTTTCTAGTATTGGCAGATAATATTTGTAGTGATTAACAAGGCCAACTTTCACAGTGACTCTCTTTCAAACCTATCACTGAATCAGCTTTGGTTTTGGAGAGCACATTTTCTTGTCTTTGTTTGATGATTCTGAACTACTTCAACTAGAGAAGCTGTGTATGCTCATATTGTTAATATTCCTTCTAGCCACACTAAAAGCAGGAGTTTAGTGTTTGTGCTGGTGGGGAAGCTGCGTTCAGATTCAGATTCACAATTAAATTCTGCAGTTGCAGAAATACAGGTCATGCTTAATAGGAGCTCCAGATCACCCGAGCTTTTTAATTAGTAGCTTTTTCTGCATCTCTTTGGATTTGTGACCCAAAAGAATAATAAAAATCTAAAAATACCATTCTTGAACATAAACCCCATATGTTACATCTTTTCCTTTAGAGTCTGATAGAAACATACTCAACTGCTGACATAAAGCTCTGCCTGGCACTTTAAATTTGTTGTTGCCATTCACTGACCTGGTAATATTTCCCACTCTATGAACTAGAAGGTTTTACCAAAAATATCTGGTTCCTGTAGCTTGCCTTACATTCACTAGTACTGATTTGGCAGAACAGCATCCCTGCTCCTCTGGTACAAGTAATTCAAGGAGCCGTTACCTAACCTTTCTGAGCCTGGTAACCTTGGATTTGAAGACAAAGCAATGGCTCTGACCATACCACTGGGATATCAGTGTGCTTTGGACAGAAAGAGGCACTCCTTCCAAATGGCTCACTGCCTGTAGTTCATGCCACAGTGTTATGCCATGAAGACTTTTTTATGGTCAAAGAGAGAGACGAGAATCTGTAAGATTTGCTTTTCATGAATGCCTAATCTATTCTTTTGTATTCTGCAGTTCACAAAGGACTACTGTGTATTCCCAAAGTTATTTTGTGACAGATGGTAGGTACTTCTCTCTTCAACTATGCTGTAGCAAGGATGCTATAGAGCCAACACTGTATAATGAATCAAACCTGCAAAATCAGGTATCTCCCAATGGCTCCAGCATGTGGGAATGATCTCTTCTGTTCCATTTCAAATCCGCTGCGCATTAAATCAGTTCCTTAAGGAATTAATTTTAATAATAATTAAAAAAAAATCTTAAGAAAGCTGGAGGGGTCACCAGAAGAGAGAGGATAGCTCTTCCATCCATCACCTTTTATAGATACCCTCTAGCCACTTTTCATCATCTTCTTCCTCATCATTTATTGGTTCTTCTGTTTCCAGGGGAGAAGGAATGAAGAACTCAGGTCTGGGACTTGGTTTCCCGATATGAGACTTCAGTCCAAACTTGCGCTTTAGCAGGTGGAATTGTTCTTTGACATAGTAATAGAACTCATATTCATATCTCATGCGTTGGTAGAGGATCTGTATTGCTTCTGGAGAGGGGACGGTCTTTTTCACTGTCACAGTCAGATTGCCAAGTTTCCTATGTTCTGTAAAGAAAGAACAAGCAGCAACATGGTGGGTGCTGATTAGTGAGGCCAGACAAAACTTTTTAATTTAAGCATTAAGGCATGGCCCTACTACATTCCTGATACCAATGAGTTCAAGTTGTTTCTAACAATGGATTTACTTTTAACAAGATATGAAAAAACCCAGATGTTTGAAGTCAGACTTGCATGTTTAAATACGGCTAGTTCACACAGGTCTTGTCTGCAGTCACCAAAGATCCTAATCGTCAATGGTTACCTGAAAATGCAAACCACGTCATATGAACTCTGAGCATTAGCCACACATAGAGAAACCCACAATCTTGCCTAGCTTTGGAAATTTGACATCAGGCACGCCACCAAGCTTAACTAATCAATTATTTCCTATGTGGCATATGGTGACCTGTCTATGCTGTGCTTTATTATAGTTCAAATCTAAACAGATACTTGTCAACCTGAATCCATCTCAGGTAGCACCGAAGGATTGCTGGCATCACCACATGACACCTTAGGATCAACTGTGCCTCTTAACCTTCTCATCTTGTTATACCTGTTAATGGAACTAGACTCATCTTCTTGTCATGCCCTGGAAGATTTCACTACTTTTTTGTTCACCCTGACATTTTTGCTTTGGCAAACTGAAATAGAAACCTTTTATTGTTGATAAGGAATTAAGAGTTACTAACAAAAATATTGAATTGTCTCTTTGCCCTCTCTCTCAATAAATGAGTCTGTCACTGGAGATGAATGTATTTAAATGAGGTGTAAAGCAAAATCTGAAGAGAATAATTTTGCTCTTTTCTAGATGGCAATTGGCTGCCAGAGCAACCCAAGTATTTTCATCCTAAGTATATAACATGGGAACCTAATTCTTACTGTAACAGCAGTTCTTCAAGTCAGAAGTATTCAAAACGGTCAGGCCATGAAGGACAGCAAAGAAAAAGCTAACATGGAGGAAGCAGACAACAAAGAACATTAAACGTTACCAGCTGGGTTCCAGTGGCAGCAACCACCCTCACTTCCAGAGGGAGTCCCTCAATCAAAATGTGATTTTACCATGGGCAGTTTTGCTCATGTGAGCAGAACAAATGGAAGTCTTCTGAAACACCTGCCAGCAAAGCTTAACAAATGCTTAACATCTCTACAGAGAAACAGATTTTCACAATTGCTTACACATAAAGCTAAGGGATGCAGTGCTGGCTCCTAGCAGAGAAGTGGGTTGTTCTTGAGATCCCACAAGTGATCTGTTTATCCAAGAGAAATAATCAAGAATAGCTTCTTAGGGAAGAGAGGAACTTTAAACAAAGACAAACCCTTTTATCCCAAGAGGTAATACAATACTAGTAAGTCCATCTAGCAAGCACAACAGCAATGATCTTTAGAGAAAAAGTTGGTAAAAGATTTTAAATATTGAAAAGTCCAACAGATGGGCAGAGCACAGCATTGAACATGAACTGCTTTCTTTAAATTTTAAAAGATTAATATTCATATAGCTTAAGGTATCCACACTTGTAAAAAATTTCTATTTTCAGTTGGTGAACACACATTTTCCTCCTTCAGAGTAAAAGAATTAGAGAAAAACAATTCAGAATATTTTAATAATAGTACAAGAGACAAGTACTGCTGGGGTGGACATCTTTTTAATCACTGGACTTCACTGTGTCACACCCATCTGGTGCAGAAGAAAAAAGTTATATCTGAAATATCTATCTCTGAAATTGTTTTGCTTATCAGCTGCAGCAGAGTAATTTGAAATGCAGGAAGAATGATACAAAGGGAAGACATGTTAACTAGCTTACCCAATGCAACACTGTTCTAAATCACAAAAAAATTACTTAAAACATTAATTCTATTTTGCATCTATACTTTTAATTCCTTCTCTTATGGAAGAATGGTTTTTATTAGTTGGTAACTATTAAAACATACTACTTTGTAATTAAATGGAACTTTTACACCAAAGTTAGTAGCTCTTCACACTGAAATCTGTCTCTACTCATATATGTAAGTAATTAAACAACTGAGTACACAGAGTTCTCTGTTCTTTAATTACAGTGATGTAAGGTGAAATATGTTCTACATTTACTTACTGTTTATCAATTTGCTTAGTTTTATTTAGATAGTAGTGAAATTATTAAAATATACAAAAAAAACCAGGAAGAGAGATGCAATTTTAACATGTTATTTAGCTAAGAAAAAGTGTAGAGGAAGGATCAGGAAATGCTTGCATTTCAAACAGACAATGGCATAGAAAGCAGGACCTGTGGTTAATGAATAATGTGAAGTATTTTTGGTGAAAATATCTGGGTTCCCCAAGAGCTTATTCTCTTCTGTACCACCTTCACCCATAGACCAGAACAGACTCACAAATATGTCATCTAAATTTTTAGTCAAGTTGTTTAAGTTACCTTCAAATTGCCATTGTGTATGAGATGACTACATTCCAGAAAGGCCAATGTACTCAGTCTGTCCTTGGGTGAGAAAACTTTCTTATGATTATTGAGCACTTCAAGACACTCCTCTTTACTGTGCTTAACTGATAGCTCCTGCCAGCTTTGCAGTCTGGTTTTCTTTACAAATTCAGCAGCAAATATACACTACTAAATATTGCATTTATTAGCTTAAGCCTTTATACTGCCTGCCAACTTTGTTTTTATTTTACGTAAGTTATTTCTGCTACAGAAAACTCCATTTAGCTCACTGGAAAAAGCTCTTTACTTATATGGTCCCTCCAGGACTGTAAGTGGGCAAAGCCACTTTCACAGCTCCAGCTCCCTTAGTGGCTGCTCTCCCAGCAGAGAGAGGCACTTGTGCTGAGCCCAGGAGCGCTGCCAACAAGGTGAAAAGCACGAGACTGCTTTCTTTGGGGGGCAGTGTGTGGGGGCAGGAGCAGCCAAAGGCAATGTCCCACTGGTGTGCCAGGTAGGGAGCAGCCTGGAGCTCTGTGCCACCCTGGCAGCACAATACACTCCTCCTCCGAATGTGCTGCTGCAGTGGCACAGGGGTTTCTGGATGCGTGCAATTCTCTGCTCTGTTCACACACCCACCGACAGAATGTCCGAGCAGACAGGAACAGCCACACTCTGGAAGGCTGCAGGGGCTGTGTAAATTTTCTGGCTCCTGTTTGTTTGCCTTGCAGCACAATCATTGGAACCACAGAGCACGAAGAGCTGTGAGGTGTGGGCTGTTGGGTGGTGTGAGTTGGGCCTGTGCCTGGCTACAAGCTCAGCCTTTTGATAAAACAAGTGAACTCTGCTATTTTTTGTACTTGAACTTTATTTAGGCTAAGTTTTAATCTTAAATACTCTTAAAAGGCTCTTTAATACAAATAGGGATGAAATCACAAAACTGCCCCTTGAAGTCACCTCAAGTACCTTTTCTCATCATAGAAGCCAAATGGAAAATTAGGTAGATCTGGCTTAAAGCCAAAATACCAATCTGCATATGCTATATAAACCACGCTGCCCCACCAAAGGACCCCCATTTTATGACCTTTGAGACAGCTAACCAGATGGAGGGCAACAAACTATACCATTTACTTCTTAGGGTTATTTTTTTAAAAATATGTTTGCTTTGGCATTATTTTCAATTACTAGAAGAATGTACTATACAGTAATGCACCTCCCAGGGCAGCCTGCTCATACCTTAAATTAAGACTAAACTGGTATGCAGATAGGAATGAAGAAAATTAAATTCTTTTGGGTTACCACTTGATGAGTGTTTACTGCTACTTTCCACACTCTCACTTTTTTTTTTTTTTAACTAAGAAATGGACATTACTCACTGCAGCAATCCAAACCATAGGGAAAAGTGAGTTTTATAACTTGTGGCTCCAAAAACCCTGAATTGCCATATTTAGACAAAATGATCCTAAAGGCATTCTCCACCTCAGAAGAAGCTTTCAGAACGATGTGCTCTCCAGTGTCCTGCTGTTTTGGGGGGTGCCATGCAGAGGCTGCTCCTGGATGAAGCTACAGCGAGCCAGTGTCCCTGGGGGCCCTTGAGGAGAGGTGAGGCAGGCTGGAGGCAGAGCAGGGTGGCTGCAGGCCCGTGGCTTGCCGGGCTCACACCCGTGGTGGAAGAACGCCACGCCGAGCTGCGCCGCTCCCACGGCTGTGAGAGAGAACACGGTGCTGTCACAGACACAGCAAACTCATTTCCTGCAATGGGCAGGGAGGCCCCATGTCTCAATTGTATGCAGCTGAGTTACAGCACATACCTACTTCTCCAGAGTTTTAAATGGAAAGAAATATGTGTCACTGTGGTTAGATGTGACGTGTGAAGGGGCGAGGGTCTCTGCTTGATCTGCCTCTCATTGCTGTGGTGCCAATCAGGGCTCTGATGGCTACACTAGAAATGATCTCCCCCAGAATGTTCAACTGCACTCAGCAAAAATTTTCTGGCACAACTGATTTGCTTCACAAACTTGAGATTTTTAGCCTGGCACTTGAAGGATATCTGGAAAAGGACAGTTTGGGGAGAATGGATCAGACACTGATGTGCTGGGCTTGCATGTCTTTCCAATGGCCACTGGGCTACTGCTGCTCAGGAGTTTCAGCCCAGGGCAGGTCCCCGGATCCGAGCTGGAGAAGGGATGGTGTGCTGCAGCCAGACTCTGTGATGGAGCACCTTGCTTTGGCTCACATTTGTTAATGAAAGCAGGGATGGTGGAGAAAATCTAACAGAGACACTGACCAGGCAGAAATATATTAAAAATCAAAAGTGATGGAAAAGTGAAGTATCAATTTGTCCCACAGTATCTACCAACTTCATCCAAAATACCATGAATCCCAGTTATTACCCTCTTTACTAGAGGTTAGTTTAGTCTCAGTTATTCACACCAACAAAATATGGTTTAAGTTTTAACAGCACATAGATAAAGACTGGACCCTCACGTGCACACTGGTGACAGCTTGCTTGGTTTTAGCATTTCTGTCCTGAATTATTGTGGTGCTTTGCTGACATAGAACAACTCCTAACTCCAAGGGATTAGGAGAACTCTCGCACACTGGCACACAGCCTATCTCCTAAAGGTCAGGTATGGATCTCTCCAAAAGAGCAGCTCTCCAGAGGTCACGGAAACTCCCAGAACTTCAGGGATCTGCAATCCTAGGCAACAGAACATCCTATTATTTACCAAACAGAGATCTTGGGAGCAAATACACCAGCCTGTAATTGGTCCAGACACTGTAAAATGATGGAACTAGGTGAGACAGCAATGTTCTTTCTTCTTCCTTACCACTACAATAAATAAAGTGGAGGAAAGAATAGTCTCCCTGTTAACCTTATACAATTTCATTAACTTATATTAACATAGAAAAAAAATGCAGGAAGCTCTGATAATGACAAGGTGGCACAGAAAAATGGAGGGATGCCAAAACAGAGATTAGCCAGGAAGAGTTCAAAGAGATAATCTAAAAGACACATAATCAAACAACTACTGATGTTCAAGGATGTAAACACTAAGGAGGCATGATATAAAACCACAGCAAGGAAGAAAGATGAAGAAAAAAGAAATAAAAGTTAGCAATAAGTGATAAACATAAGAAGTACCTTGGGCTGATAAGGCCATAAATCACAAATATCTTCCTACACTATACAAATAACATATATTTAGAAAATATTGCAGAGGTCAGCATTGCACTGGTCTGGCTGTCTAGTGGACAGTGCAACAGCGATATGAATTCAACAGTGCTCTTACATAACTTGAGCTGTTAGAGGCATTATATCACTATTATGAAACACTTGCCATACAACACACTCAGCAATGCTAACATATAACTTTCTCCAGCTACTACTCTCTGAAGTCTCTTCTCCAACCAGTAAGTATAAAGAAATCTCTAAACTCTCCTCCTGGAAATGTCACAGTGCTATGCCTTTGCTCCTTCCAGTTCAGAGCTCTGGATCCAACAACATGGATTTCCAGCTGCATGGGACACTTCAGCCAACCCTGCTGTACCACACACTGCCTCTGATGCTGTCCTTGGCCTGGAAATGTGCTGTATCTCACACAAGATCAGATAACAAATCTCAGCAGCATCTTCTAAGAGACTCCTTCATTTGGTGCATTTTAATGTTGCATTCCCAGTTCAGGTAGGTTAACACAGAAGAAAAAGAAAAGTTGAAAATTAATCCACACTGGTAGAATGAACAGGCAGATTCTTATGAGAATGTGGTCAGGTACTTTTATAGCCATTAAGCAACTTTTAAGTTGAACTAGACAGAGTTGGAGGTGCCAAAACCAAAGTCATCTGCAGAGGAAATGCCAGGATTGTCTAGTTTGAGTTGCTGAAAGAACTGCTATGGTTGCAGCTCATACGCTGCAATTTCTAATGTATCTTTTACAGCTGTTTAAGAGTTATTGAATGAATCCAGTCAAATCTGGATCTGACAAAACCACAAGTTAAAAATAGGTTCTTACAGATGGCTTGTGAACAGTGCTGCATAGTAGGTTAATCAGATACTAACATTATCATTTTTTTGCAGACAGAGGAGAGAGTTGCAATGACCGAGACAAATTTCAGCAGCGCTTACGAGCAGGAAAAGCTTCACCACAGCTATGTAATGCAGAAAGTCTGCAGAAATACAGCCCTGGACTTGAGAATCTAGAGCAAGCATCTTGCCTTTGTGCTTCGAGTCGGTAGGCTGCTATCTGTGATTTTTGTCCACAAAAAGGAAATGATGAAGAGGCGTGCTGTGCAAGCTAAGATGTCCAAGAGGGATGGAGAGAGGTGGAGGTATCTTTATTTCCATATATAGTATTGGTAAGTGAAACACTGGCATACAGCATCCAGTTTTGTATCCACATCCTAACCTAAATCAGGAAGAGTATGAAAACAGCCTCAGAATGAACACTGGGGTTGAAAGGGACACTTTGGAGAACAATGATAAATTTTCTCTGGTCAGCTTACCAAAAAAAGATGGCTGAGAGGTGACTTGTTTACAGCATCTGCACATTTTCATGGTGAGAAAACTACAGGTACTGAAGGGCTGGAAGCAGGAACCAGACAAATGTGGACTGGAAGTATGGCACTGCTTTCTTGAAATGGTGAAGGTGATTAATTTCTAGTACAAAACGAACGCACTTGATTGGTATCACTTGATAATTGTACATCAATGATGGATAACTTAATGAACTCCAGATACTGGTCTCTATGCAGAAGAGAGACTGTGTGGCCTGCAGCACACAGGAAACCAACCTCAATGACCCAATGATCCATTTAAGTCTTGCACAGATTCAAGTTTTGAACATCTTGCTTGTGTCAGCTTCCAAGTCAGAAGCACCACATGCAAAAGCTTTTGTCACTGCATTTCAGATACCTCAGTGTGAATGTCTTTTTTGGAAGATGTCTGAACACCCAATTTGATACATTTTCCACTTGACTGTTCAAACTTAGTGGTCACCACCCTTGCAGGAATGGGAAATAATCCTATATTTTTTCAAAAAAATGTTGAGACTATAGCTTTAAAAATTGTTAATTCTTAATGCAGCCTCTTATATGCTTAGCCACTTAGACTTAAGCCTAAGTCTTCCAAGAGCATATATAAAGAAATAAGCAGTCCTATGTAACTACTGAAATGAAAAATGAATGCAAAAATACTAACTAGGATATAACTAATGTCTAGTAATAAAACTTATGCACTGCCAAGGCAAAATCACAACTGATAGGAGATACAGGACTCGGAAGATGGATGTTGCAGTATGAAGGCTGCTATTAAAATGGGGGAAAAAAGGTGCTATTGGTTCTTTTCTCTCTTGTGAGAAAGTTGCCAGTTCCAAGAAGATTTTCTCCCAACCATGTCTGCACACACACAGCGGAAAGCCCCAAAATGGTTTTGCTTCTTATTATTTCAAGTTACAGGCGGTCAAGAGAAAATTGTCTCTTTTGCCCTTAGGTTCTTTTGTGTATAATGAGTGACTGAAGGCAGCCAGGGGCCGAGGCACTGCTGAAGAGGGAAGAATGCTACCAGAGCAGAAACAACACACTGTTCCTTTCAAGTTCACCCCCTCCTGGCCCACATCCCGACTGCCTTGGCCAGCTGCCAGGACATCGGGACAAAGGCTTCCTCCTCTGGCCAAAACTGAGGAAAAGGGTCTGTTGTTTAACACAGGCAGACTTGTTTCAGCAAGAGAAAAAAATAAAAAGAAGAGGAATTATATTAACTAGAAGCCCTGGGAGAGGAGAGTAATCTCATAGAGTGGCTAATGCAATTCTCACCCTGTGCTTTTCCTGGAGAGGGAACATCTTAATTTTCTACTGTTCAGGCTAGGAGGCAAAGTATAATGTCCCAACAGGGCTAAGCCCTAAGGCTGCCAGGGTCTTCATGTCCCCTGAGGTCACTATGAACCAGAAACAAGAATCCATCTTTCCTCCTTCCAGGAAGGTCCAGGCAACCCACTCTGCCCTCCATGCCTGCACTAATAGGCTCACATGAAGGGCAAGTGTCCTCACTAAGACAGTAATTCCTATGCACCTAGGAGACCTCCAAGAGTCTGATAGATAGACTAGATTTAGCTATCTCAGGACTTCACAGTGATCAAAATTCCTGCTGGATTTCCACAAATGCAACCCAAGTCAAGGTGAATTCACGCTTGGGTTTTTCACTGCCTGTGTTACAGAGCCTGCAGCCATGTCTGCAATGAGGAACCTGGGACACTTGGGATTTGCTGTGATTTGAGAGTTTGTGTCTCTCCTGGAAATCTTGGAGGCAGATGATGTTGCAGAAGTTACAGAGATACACTGGCTCTTCATGCCAACCTCAGCACTTTAAGCAGCTCAGCCACAGGTGAGGGATGGGGGCTTGAGAAAGGTAGAAGAAATTCCCTTGGTCTGGTGTGACCTGCTTGATCCCAAAGCGCTCCCTCAGAAGCTGTATCACAGGATGTAGTGTCTCAGTGACCTGTGACAGGAGACTTTCCCTGGCAATTCCTTAAATGCATGAGAGCTTTTGGAAGCAGGCTCCAACTCAAGGATAAGTATGATTTTAATCTGTTTGGGTTAATATAAATGAATACAAAACCATTTTTAGGAGCTTAGAAGGTGTTCAAACACCATCAAGATTTACACATGTATGTACTTGCTCTATATTCCAAGCAATATATTTTCTTCCAGAAGGAGTGTGAAAACAGCATTTCTGACATGCTTACAAGACTAAGATCTTGGAAGATAAAGGCTTCCCTATGCACTCCATCCATCTGTGCCAGCCAGTAGCAAAGACAGCTGCCTCTGTAGTACCTCTCACCTGTCTTCTGGGACTGACACGATCAGCTCCAGCACACCTTCACCATCCTTGCTTGTGTGTCAGCACCAAGAACAATCCATTGAGGGAACAGGGCTTGCTCAATGACCTTTTTTAATTCAACTCCCATTTATCATTAATGTACAGACAAGGAAGAGATACAAGGGTGCATCACTTTGCCATCTATCACCTTCCTTACAGGAAGTATATTCTCAGTAGCCTTAACTCTATTGCTTGTTAAAGGACTTAGCTGAACACTCTGAAAGCACACATGAATCCCAATGAGAGACTTATGGGGTATGAAAAGCCATTGCTCCTGCACTTAATCCTGTAAATTGTCTTATGTCTGCAGTATTTCAACCAGTAGTTTCATGCCAGTGTTAGAGAGACTGGCTAGTATCAAAGTTTCCAGGATAGCCTGCACATTAGTTTAATGACAATACTAGACTTGCCATAATGACTGCTGTGCTTCAAAGTTATACTGCACAAACCTTTCCCTTGTGATTAACAAAACAGGAGATAAAATGATCTCCTGTCTTTTTCCATTTCAGTATTTATAGGAACTTGTAAATGTTAACACCTCTGAATAAGAATAAAATGAGACAGAAACCAGACAATGTGACAGCAATTAGGAAAAGCTCTACAAGATAAATCAATTTTGGGAGGGAATGAGGTTACTAAAAGGAACACTATGCGTGCAACAACCTAGGCTTTTGTGGAAGAACATTGCAATTTTCTACAAGGCAATCTTCAGGAGTGGTAGAATAAAGACGTTCAACATTACTCACAAAATGTGCAATAGTAGAAGTTATATCAAGATAAAGAGAGAAACCTGTTGAGGCAGGCTGGACATAGCAGTCAAGCACCCATGTGGCCATTTGCTCTCTCCTGCTGCTCCCACAGAGGGAGGACGGAGAGAACAGGAAGAACAAAAGCAAGAAAAGTCTTGGGTAGAGATAAGAGCAGTTTAGTCTGGAGGAGGTGGGGAGGAAGGGAGTGATGCAATGTCATCCCTTCCCCATTCCCCAGTCAGTGCATAAGCAATGGCCATCCCAGAAGCCAAAGATCCCACTCCTTCCTCCACCTCTACTTTTACTGATTACTGAACATGTTATTATATGGTATGAACTATCTCTTTGATCAATCTGGGTCAGTTGTCCTGGCTGTGTCCTCTCCCAACCTCTTGGCCCATCCCCAGCCTACTGACCAAAGAGCAAAGTGACAAGAAGAGAAGGCATTGATGCTGTGAATTCTATAAGTAAATTTAACTTATCTGATAACATAATAAAACACAGAAAATATCATTAAGAACCAGAAGTCACTATTTCGGTGACCAATTTCAACACCTAATCCTCTAAACAACAAATCTGAGCCTGAATCAAAATCCTATTCAATTTGCTAAGCTTACTAGAGGAATATTTTTTTTCAATACAGAATATTTTAATGAAGATCTGTGGAAGACATGATGAAAAAGTTATCTGAGAGAATAGTACATTCAGGGTTCCCATAATAAGAAATACAATGAAAAAATAAACAAATCAAGCTCACTTTAGAAAGGCCTGTCCAAAAAAATAAAAAATTCACCTCTGGATTAGTGTACATTTGTGTAGAAGGGACATTGACCACGCTGATGTGTGTATGCACTTACACATAACAACAGGGCTCTGAGACACAGGTTTTCACCCAGGCTCAGTGCTCAGCGGGTGAGCAATGGACACAATCAGGTTTTGTCTTAGAATCATAATCATTAAGGTTGGAAAGACCTCCAAGTTCACTGAGTTCAACCTTTGACAGAACACACCAGGTCAAGTAAATCATAGCACTAAGTGTCTATGTTTCAGTCTTTCCTTGAACACTTCCAGGGATGGTGACTCTACCACTTCCCTGGGAAGTTTCTTCCAATGCTCAAACACCCTTTCAGTGAAGAAAGTTTTCCTGATGTCCAACCTGAATGGTCCCTGGCACAACTTAAGGCCATTTTCTCTTGTCCTTTTGCTGGTTCCCTGGCAGAAGAGACCAACCTGGCTACAATCTCCATCCAGGTAGTTGTAGAGAGTGGCAAGGTCTCCCCTGAGCCTTCTTCTCTCCAACTTGAACAAGCCCAGCTCTCTCAGCTGCTCCTCATATGACTTCCCCTCTAAACCTTTTACCAGCTCTGTTGCTCTCCTCTGGACACCCTCCAGCACCTCAATGTCTTTCTTGCAGTGAGGGGCCCAGAACTGGACACAGCACTCGAGGTGTGGCCTCACCAGCACCATGTGCAGGGGGACAGTCACTGCCCTGGTCCTGCTGGCCACCCAGATACAGGCCAGGATGTCTTTGGCCTTCTTGCCCACCTGGGCACACACTGGCTCATGTTAAGCCAGCTGTCAACAGCACTCTCAGGTCCTTCTCTGCTGGGCCACTCTCCAGACAAAAAAAAATCTGTTGGGGAGGTTGTCCTCTGCAACTGAGTGTGCAGCTTTGGGAGGGACACACATGGAGCTATTGAAGGAGGAAGGGTACATCCAGCCTAACCAGTCCAAACAGCAGAATCAACTCTGGCAGCCAATGTGGGGACAGATGCTGCAGCTAGACTGCCTTCACATCCATTCTTAGTGCTGAGTATGCAGGTCCTGGAACATAATTCAATGCCTGGATGAGGCCAAGTTCGTCAGTAAACCCACAGGTGCTGGGAGTATGAAATTGTTACTCTGAGCTCTTTAAAAAAACATTTCTCACAGGCTACTCCAGTGTGTCCAGTGACTGTGGTCATCAGCTTCTAAATAAACAAAGTAACCTGGGCACATCACGTTCAGCTGAAACTTCATCCATCTTCTTGCCATAGTGGCTGACAGCATTTCTGGCACATTCCCAGAGCATTTAATTTTATTAAGTACATTTACTGAAGAAATGAAAACCCTTAAACTGAGTAAATAGAGAGTACTCATAAATATAACTAGGTCGTTTTCATTTTGTTTGAGAAACAGTGGGAAATGAAAAACTGCAAGGCTAAAGGAAGTGAAGGGGCTATTTATGTAGCATGGGAAAAATTAAACTGAGATTCAACACTTTAAAGTGGGTGACATCTGTTTATCAAAATACTTTTGTTGTATCTTTTGCTTTTTGTCTCTTCCTGCTAAGACTCAGAAATGGGGATGCAGTGCTAGATTCAGCCTTTGATTTTAGCAGCAATCTGGGCAAGTTCTGCCATTATTTCAAAAGCAAAATATTAGTCTGGCAGTGCCAATTGCTAATAAAATACACTAATGTATCATGTGCCATTTCTTCACTAAATTACTCACACGTGTATACAGTATGAAAAGATGCGTGGGACTAGGAGTTTTTCCCTTTTTGCACATGAGATACAAAGTGCTTAACTTTTTATTACTTTTGAAGGAATGGGATGCACACCAAGATGTGTGCAGAAGGGGTAACTGAAGCAGTCTGTGAACTCAGCAGATGAATTAAGCAGGAACTCACACCATTGCTTTCCGCAAGTAGCTTGCAAAAACATGCACCAAGGAAAATAATTTTTAATGATTCAAAGCAGAACCTTTGGCTAAGTGGCATATCTGCCTTTAAACTAGGCTAAATACTAAGCACTTTCTGCAAATGCACAAAGTACTGGGGCCTGCCAGGGAACCAGTACCATATTCCACCAGCAGCAGAAGGCAGTGCCAAGTAAATTCTGAAATTTAATATACAGACAGATATGCTTTGCAGTTTCACTGATCTTCTGTTAGTAAAAGCCCAAGATGAACTGGGCTGACATCTTTGGTAAACTGTTTGCTAAAGTGTAAGACAACAGACTGAGTTTTCTTGCTATCAACCACTTGCACAGGTATGTCTGCACCAAAAGGCAAAGTTGTACAAGATGCAATTTGTTCTTGTTCTTTTCCACTAATAAGAGCTAAAAATGGCTGACTACACAAAGGGTTTACTGCTCTCCAGGAGCTGTTCTTGGTACATCTGGATAAATATATATGTGTATCAGGATATGTGTATGCGTATGCCCATCATAATAATGTGTTTCTTTCAAGGGCTTAGAGCACTCATCTCACCCTTTTCACTATGCTGACTGGAAATAACAATTTGCCATTTGCAAACAAAACAAAACAATCTTAACACAATAAATTGTTTCATTGTACTTAAAAAGAATGCACACCTTCCATGCTTAGCATCTCACCTGGTCATTACAGAAAATCAATGAATTGGCTTTGCACACAAAGTCATGAGCTAGACTAAGTACTGAAATTCCAGAAAGAATATGAACTCTTCATAACACTATTTGGCATCCAGGATTCCCAGCTGATGTCCTGACTCTAATAGCTTTTCATTGCCATCACAGACACTCAAAATTTACCACTGAGTTTACCACTTGCTGAATTAAATAAGAATGGAAATAGATAGGGTAAGAGTCTAGAGTAGAAAAACCCCACACCTGAAATATCCACAAATCCTAACATAATAACTCTAAGGAAAACATGGAAAGCATGTGATACTTCTGTGATGCAACCAGACAAACACTAGTCTCTATGAACAAGTATTCAATGCAGAAAAACAGATTGAGGACTTCTCAAACACCAAAACATCAGCTGTGGGCAGTGAGTGTCCAGAGATGTAACTAATTCAAAAATGTGCTGATCAAAAAATCTTGGAGAGAATATGGAGGAAGCAACTGGTGAAATTACCTCACTGCCAAATACCTAACCTAACCAGGTTGGTTCAACCATCATCCCTCACCCCAGTTGGTCCTGCCATGCTTCACTCTCTTCAAGACCCCTTCATAGTTTTACAGTCCAAAATTTTTCCCCAGGTTCCCATCTTCTGCAGTTCATTCACTCTCTAGCAGTTGCTTTGGTCACCATGCAGGGGTTTCTTGAGACTTTACTGGAATAGATCTTCATTCACCTCCTTTGCTCTTGGTAAGGGAGTCCTGGGCTTCTGCTGTGTTTCTGTACCCCACAGGGGAACTAAGGTTATAGACTTTGTTCCTGGAATCACTGCAGAAAAATATAGTGGGGTGCTAAAAAACCCAAAATGAAGTCCACAAATGAGCCCCAAACAATTCAACCAAACCTTAAATCAAATAGCACTCAATGATGCACAGCTCTGTCTACTGGATAGGCAAGGAAAGCACTAAGAAGGACGACATAAACTTTGGTTTTGTACTCATACTTCATCCCTGCTCCTACAAACACTACTGCATGTCAACTCCTAGCCAGCATCCCTGTCTACCCTACTGTGTACCAGCATGAGTCAGGAGTACTCCTGCTGGTGAACTCCAGACAGCCATTCAGGGCACCAAACAGCACCCAGAGAGAGAAACAGCCATTTATCTCTCTTCACTGGTCATGCAGAGAGTTCAGTTCCCCCAATACATAATTTAAGTACTGACATTAAATAATATCAATACCCAGTGAAGTATGGCAGGTTTGTCAGCTATCTGAAGACCCTTCAAGGGTGAGTCATGGCTACTGTGAAAATGGCAGAGCACTCATGGAACAGTAGAGAGTGGAAGAAAACTTAAAAGATAAAAATAAGACTTCAGTGAAATATTTAGTGGTATTTAGGATAAAACGGAGTTTTTGGTGAATATTTTCATTCAATGTTTTAAATAAATTTGCTTTGGCTATGCTGTCACTTCTGTCATGTCCAATTTCCACTAGCTTTGGGAAGATGTATATTATATATCAGTCACCCATTAATTCCACACTCTCATTTTATGTAACAGAAAAAGCATGTGTTCGTGCCCAAGCAGAAGACCTCCCAACTTGGTAACATCCTAAAAGCCACAGGAGCACAGCTCTGCAAAGCACTGTGGGCTCTGGTTGACTGCGCACATCCATGGCTCCCCGAATGCACCAAACCCTGCTACGACAACATCCATGTGCTCCCTACCCCTTGTCTTCCCTCCACACCGGCCCAACACAACCACTGGCTCTCCCAGTAACTTGTGCTACACTTCCTTCTAGTGAGAAAGAAGAAAACCTGAAAGAGCCCACCCCTTCTGTTCCCTTTTCTTTGCTAGATCCAACAGTACTCTTCATCAGTCTGTTTTTCCCTCTCCCACTCCACAAATACCAAGAAATAAAATAATGTAGGTGATGGCTTGGAAATGAATTGAAGCAGTCAAGAAGCAGAAGGAGCAGAGACAAGACAAGCACACAGTCTTTGTTCTACCTTTGCATGCTCTGCTACACCAAAGACGTGATACCCATAATGACTTATAGGTACACATGTATCCCAAGAACAACAATACATCACACAGAAACACAACTTCCCAGGCCCTTCAAAATTCAGTTGAAAGGAACAAAATGGAAGAAGACAAACCTCATTCAAAACTTGCATTACACAAAAGGTATTAAATAGAATCGTATTGAAAAAGGCACAACAATAAGCTATATTATTTTATCATTAATCTGTCAGAACAAAAGAAATTAGGTTTTTTCCTATGCTGGATGGAGAGAGCTAAATAATTCCACAATTACAGGGAAGCCAGCCCAGAAAAAAACAACCACAAGGAAAGCAAACTGTGAGGAGAGTATTTCAGGGCCTGAGAACAGAGCAGGAGGGCTTGCGTGGGCTGACAACAGATGCTGCTCCAGCAAACAGCAGAGCAGGGAGGGATGGGTAAATGCTGGCATTTACTTGCTGTTTTAACTTAGGCAGTTGGAGGAAGATAACAATTTAAGACACTGCCTCCTGGATAGCTTTTGTATTTCTCCTGAGTCTTCAATTATTATAGTTTTCTCTCTCTTCAATATTCTCATTTCCCCTGGGTATGCACCGACCAGCAACTTGCATTCTCTACAAATCCTCCCACTAGCTATCTGGAAAGAAATTTATGCTAGAGGGCATAACCCTCTTCTAACATGTAGATGCCTTTAAAACCACAAGTCATCTTCAGAAAGCAAATTGCACAGAGATGCATAAAGAATTCCTCCAAGACCTATTTTGGAGGCAAGTGAATTCAGCCAACTCACAAACATCAGCAGTAATTTCAATTCAGTAAGCATGACTGGCATTCTCAAAACCTTCGCCCAAACCACACAACCTCCATGCACGTGCACTTCTTCTAAAAATATTTCTTCTTGCTCTCTTTTTGTGCTCACTTTTTGCCCTTGGCCTTTATGATAAAAAATTTCTGGGTGAGCCCTGGAGAACTGAGCAGACCAAACACTAATTCTCATATGGAATTTATTTAGAGGGGAAGAAAAAAAATCCCTTAAGTTGACTAGTTACGTTATTTTGAACTGGTTTTATATTTTATGCGTACATAGTGGAGCTGGAATTTCAGGGCTGGCTTTTGTTTGCATTCATCATGAAACATTTGTTATATGAGCTGCTGCTACCGCTACCAAAACAGCTGCTGCTCACTGCTAGAAAACCAGAGGCCAACTCAACAGTTTCTTTCTTTCTCTGGTGAGTCTAGCTGGAAAATGAGGCCTGGTGGGTCTGCAGAAAATTACCTTTCTTTGGCTTCACTGTCATCCTTGCCACCTTTCGCCTACCCAGAATGCAAACTTGAAAGAGAACGGATAAATCAGCACAAGAGCAAGCACGTTCTGATGCTCCTGAATCACCTACCATTAAAGACAAATCAGAACTACAGCTGTGTGAACTCCCTGCTTTCCAGCTAGGGCAGCACCTCCAAGGGGAATGCCTTTCTTTCAGCTGCTCTTGCGATTCAGCCAGGATTTAACCCTTCTGTCCTGCATCATCATTGTCTGCCATCTGGAAAAATTGAGTCATGACTTGATCTAGCTTCACATAAAAATTTCTTCTGTAGGTGACTGCTTCCCTGTGCAGAGAAAAATACCCACCCATCTGACAATCTGTGCCCTTTCCTACCAAGCTCCACATGGAACAGGACTCAGAGCATCCTTGGACTGCAGCTCTGAGTGCTGAGGACAGACTTCAACTGCACTTCCAACGAGCTGAATTTTAATGCTTTGCTTTGTTATGATTAGTAAACCACTTCAGTGCTGTTTTTGTTGCTCCCTGGTAACATCATGTCAGCATTGACCTCTCTTACCTCAGACACAGCTTTTTAAGAGAACATTTATCCCAGGCTGGAGCACAGTCCCTGGAAGACTTCCCTGTTTTTTTAAAGTAAGGGGGCACTAGGAAACAATGAATGCCTACCTCTTTCACCAGCTTTATCCTGCAGGAGACCACTCTTTCTCCTGTCCTGACACCCAATTTTCTAAAAGACATTTTGGACACAGATCTTGCTGAAAATGACACCTGTACCATCTCATATCCCTGTGCTTGCTGAGTCCTTAAAGATTTTACAAATGCCATGCTGACTTTTCCCAACTGTCTATATATCACATCCTCTATTATAATTCCTCCCAGTATGTCAATTTGATTTTTTCATCGTTGGTGTCTAGGTGACAATTGCAGCCCTCTAAAAGCTTGAGAATGATCTTACCTATTTTTCCAAAATAGCTGCTGAATGAATCAGGGGACACACCACAGAGTTGGCAATTTCAGTTTCAAAGAAATCCTTGATGAATACTTGCTCTCACAGCAGCATCCCTAACACTGCCGTCCTGGTTTGAAGGAGTAAAGACAGCTGTGGAGTAAAAAATGCCACACCCTAACATTTATCTGTATTATAGATGGCACCTGCAAGTAACTGAAAAGATATTCAAACAGAGTGCAAATAGTACAACTCAAAAGGTAAGATTTATAAAGTGCAGTAACAATGTTGGAGATAGGCAAAGAAAACTGGAGAGAAGATAGCAATAAAAGAACACAATGGGAATGCAGTTTGGAAGGGAAGGAAACTGGGAAGATGAGCCCAGAGAGAAACGGAGGGGAGGACGCTCTTTCATGCTACATTTAAAAATTTGTGATTCAACTCCAAGAACAGAGAAAAAGAAGAGAACCAGAATCTTCACAGCTATATTTAGTGAAAGCCTCTTTTCTTGCTATAGGTTCTAGGAGAACAAGTTTTCAAGAGGGACAGATAAAAAAGGCTGGGAAATTCCAACAAGGAAAGGGAGTAGGGAACATAACTCCAAGAAAGACTTTGGAAGAGCAAGAGGTCAGCTCTCCAGCACCATAAACTGCCTTCAGGGCAGGTAAAGCAAAGGGGTTCACAGGAAGGAGCACAGGCAGGGTGTGAAGCTGTGCTCAAGTGAGGAGACACACCAGCTGAGAGCTACACTGCTAACATACTTACCTCATTTTAATTCTTAAAATTTTGTCATCAAGAGATGACCCTTGCACTTTGCTGAAATTCGTGTTACTAGTTCTTTCCCTTCTTTTCTAATAGTAGCAACAATGTCCTGAAGATGATTTTAGAGCACAATACACTGTGTCCTCTGGGAGCAAGTGGTCCCTTTACAGATGTACCTTGGAGATGTCTCTTCCCTAAGACTCTCTCCCTGCACTTCTCCCAGCTGCCCACTGCCTCTCTCTCCCTGACTCTCTTCTCAGCCACCTAGCCCTGATGTGGCTGGAAAAAACCCTTTTGATGTTAGCTTTATAAAATGCCTTTTGCAAGTTGCACGCCTTGCTATAATTTCACAACTAACTTGTAGAATTTATGCTCTCTCATCTTTTCTAAATTTTAATTATTACAACATTTAAATTACTATAGCAGCTGATTTGCATCACTGTAAAAACCTGATATCAAATTGCAATGTTTATGTGAGAATCTAAGTAATTCCTAAGGGATGGCTCCTTGTCCCTGCTGTACAAAAATTACTGGTAAAAGTGTTTTAGCAACTAAATTTCTTTTCTATAGCTACCCTATCTTTAATTCCTGGGCCATCAAAGATACTGGCTCAGGGTAGTTGCATTGTTCTTGCAGATGCCTTGGGAGTAAGAATAATCAATTTAACCCACAGCCCATTCTGCCACTGATACAGTGATTTAGTCTCAGAAAAAAAGTACAATAACTTTATTTGAAGACTGAAAATAAGATTATGCTCCTAAAAGCTAAGTGAATAGTCAGCTCTGTGATCCGCTTTATATTGCTCCTGTGTCTTCAATGCCAAATATGCTTTGTTTTCAATTAAGAGGTGTTTCTCCAAACACTGGCCCTGAAAACATACTGTGGGGATACACTGATTATTGAGCTAAATTCTCAGTAGTTTTGGTCCTTTATTAATAAAAGTTTTTTATATTTCAGCCTCAGTGACCTTGTGCAGCTTGCTTGTTTCCATGTAGGAGAAATGAAGACCTGTTCACCTGGGAACAGAAGCAGGCCTATTACATGGGATTTAATGGCTCCTTCTCTATACCTTCTGTTGCCTGGGCAGAGGGCAAAGTTGTTAAAGAAACAATCTGCATAATCTGTTACCACTGTAATTTTTGTTTAAATGCTATTTTTAAAGCAGAAGCAGTAAGGGAGCTTTAGCTGAAATGCTACTGATTAAAATAGCATTATGATTTTATTTACTAAGTTACTCAAGAAGGAATGAACTGTCATTGCAGGCTTTAATTGCCTGTCATTAAAATGTTTGTGGTACATTGTCATCAGTAACCCTGGATTATTTATGAGATATCACTAATGCTGTATCCAAATGCAGATTTCCTTCTGTGCTGGAGCTTTAACAAAGCTGGCTATCCATGGGTTTTCCATTTTGTGACACTAGGAACAGGAAATATTCAAAAGATGCATTGGGGAATCAACCTCAGATGAGCAGCAGGAGCACACTTATAAACCATAACATCTTTAGTGACTGGTATGCTCATTAAATAAACATGACTGTTGCTTGGAAGATATCAGTACCAAAATGATCTCCTGACATATCCAAAAAAACCCCAAAACATATGGATTCTTGATGTGTGAGATGTAAGGGCTTGTTTGACTGGTCCCTCGGGATTTAGAATATAAATAATTTTTGTTTTTACTGCAACAGAGTATGAAATTACATCTTTGAGGGTTTAGTCCAAAACCAGACAGCCCACTGATAGAGCTGATGAAAGGAAACTGAATGCAAGTGACGGGAATAGGTGGGATGAAATGCAAAATCTGTAGGCTGAAGTCTTGGAATTGCACTAAAAGACAAAGATGATGCAATAGGTGGTCTCATAATCTTCATAATCCTACAGATGTACAGAAACTTTAGAGAGGGGAAACTGTTAATGATAAAGAGGTTCAGATGAGCATGCAAAAAAGTAAAATTTTTTTGGCTTCAGGTAAAGACCCTGCCATTTGACGGGAAAGAGAAATATGAAAAAGGTGGAGGAGAGGAATAGGAAAAAGATAGCAGATTGCAGAGCACAAGCTGGGTACAGGCATGCCTTATAGCTCACAGAAAGGGAACATTAAGTAATTCTACAAAACACACTCAGCCTATCTCGACAATACATTGCCGTTTGTCAGAGCTCATGTGTCCAGAAACTGTATTAGAAGAAGAACATTAGATCCAGGTTTTTCACACAATGATTTAAGAGAACATGGACTTCATCTTCCAATACAACTGATTCTGAGCAGAGCCTTTAGAAATTCAATGCCCATGAAAATCCAAGCCTAAAATAAGGATTTAAAAATCAGTACTGTAATTAGCAAGAAGAGAAACTACATTCTTCTTTGTCATAATCAGTGGTGAGATCTGGAAGGCAGCCAACATCCTAGAATGCCTAGAAGAGCTGGGAAAGGGAACTATGGATCAACAGTAGCCTCATTCCTCATTTCTCCAGTTCATGAATCATGCCCACTATCCTGGCCTGCCAATGGGAAATATGTAAATTTCTCACCTGATCTAAATGGATGGCTGCTGGTGTTGCTGTACTCACCAAGTCAAGCACTGCTCTTGACTCCAGGAGAAAGCAGAGCCATAGTGATGTGTTTGGCAAATGGACACTAAAATCCCACTTCCCTACACTGTAGGCTCAGGGAGCAGATTCACCTGGACCAAGCGCCAATGTTGTGTCAGGCTGTCAGCTGCCTCACTTTTCACCTCAAAATGCCATTCATTTGGGGCCACAAGATGTATTTACAGGCAACCTCTCTGCTGTGTAACTCTGCACATATGAGCTAACTCAATCTAACAAGTACACATTAGCAAGGAAGAGTAAATAGTTAGGACCTGAGCCTGGATGTACACAAGCTCCATAGGGGTTGGAAGGCCAAACCAAACTCGCTTGCCCCACCTTTACTCCTGGTCCCGTTTTAGCAATGAGACTGATACTATCTTGGATAAATCTTTTGGTGCCACAGTTACAGTTTTCATGCCACACTTATATTGTCTGGAGTGGCTTCACCTTCCTCAGCAAAACAAGAACCACAGCTGTTATAAGCTGTAAAGCTTTGCTTCAGAACTCACCACAGAGAAATTTTGCTTCTGAGACAAATCTTCCAAAGACCTAGTGGCCCTTTTGAAAAACACAGTCATGAGAAAGCCCAGAAGTGCTCAAATCCTTTCAAGAGCTCCTATTCTTAAAACTGCTTAGCTTATTCACAAAAGGATTTCAAACCTCTGGAAGACAAAACAACGTATTTTTCTTTTATGGGACTGAAAAAGAAAAGATACTTTCACTGACTATCCTTACCACTCAATTAGTGTATCCACTAAATTCAAGGCATCCTGGATCAGGCAGTCTGGTTTTTCCCTGCTCTCCAAACCTTGTATCTTCATGGCCGAAGAGCTAGATAATGTATCTACAGCTTTTGATAGTACCTTCAGTTTTATAAAACAAACCAAGGAACAGATGAGTTGTACAGAATGTCCTAGATGCTATCGACCTAATAAAAAAGAAACGTCCTCAGGGATATGCACTGTTACTCTTCCTCTTTCCCTACCCATCTTGCACACAGAGAACAGGGAATTTGCTTTACAAGTAACAAAAGTACAATTAAACACTTTTCCTTGATCTTAAACTGCATGTTTTAGCATTCACGTTGTTTTACAGCATTCCTCCATGCAATACTGAAAGTTGAGACTTCAAAGGGGCAAGAGAAGAATGGTCTGCTCACGCTTTCTATTTTCAGAACAGGATGTTGGGTGATAAGAAAAGGCCCCCCTGGCGGAATGTGAATCCACGCGTGCCGCTGGCGCTGGGAGCAGCGTACACATGGGCGGATCGCTCCATCTGCTGGGCACAGCGGCGCTGCTCACACTCTCATCAGACACCGGAGTGTTACACAGGGAGTTACCTCCCAACTCCAAACTCATGTTTTACCTCCACGTGAAATTTAGAATCTGCTTCTTCTGTAGAAAATTTTCATAGTCAGTGATTCCTGTTCCAAGTATTACATAGGGAAAATACAAAGCTCTAGTTCTTGAGGGCAAGGCAAAAGAAAAGAAAGCATGTTTGGAATCTCCAAAGATTTTAAACATTTGAACGTGCTTGAAATTTTAAAAGTGATACCAAAAAATCCCCACAAATACCCTACCCCAAAATCCAACTGAACAAAAAAACCCCACCACAAAACCCCCTCAGTATTTACATTAAAACTAATCCATGCTGATTTTATTCTCTCAACAAGAGTGCTGGTGCTTGTAGGAGAGAGAAGGGTTGGGCACTTCAGCACAGGAGTGAGCTAGTGTATTCCTTTCCCATTTACCAGTCACAACCCTCTCCAGAAAAGACAGCTCACAAGAAGCCAGCAGACTAAGAAGCCTCATATAATTTGTCCTAGTATCTTCTTTCCTTTCATTTTGTGCTAAACAAAGGCAGAATAAAAGATGATCACTATTTATAGACACCGCACAAAAATCACTGCCTCCTTCCACTAGAGTCCTGTGATCGCTTCTTGCTCAAAGGTTTTGCTCTTGGAGGTGGTGCCTGTAAACACATTCACTACAATTTCTCAGAGGGAAAAACCCCTTGCTCCTGAACTTTTCCAAATGCATAGCATCTGAACCATCAGAAGGCACGTCCACATTCAGGGCTGGCCTGGCACAGGAGTGATCTTCAGCACAGCACAAAGACTGCTGAGCTTGATTTCACCCTTCTCTTAACTCCATCAAAAATGCTCTGCTTCTCAGGACCTCAGCTCTGCAATAAAGACAAATGGCAGCATCTCTCTCCTTAATGAGTTTAAAGAGAAGGGGACACTTATGAATAGAAAAGTCAAGACTCTGTCATTAACATTCATGGACATAGAGGATTTAAAAAACAAGAGGGTTTATATTACCTGGGATAATATTACTACTACAGTTTAAGACATTCCCTGTAAATGCAATTCTTATGGGAATCACATTTTCATTGCATTAAAAAAAAAATAATTTACAGTTTACCTAAACAATATATTTTTTTTCAGCTGACAGTGTGAGTTATTTCATTGCACTCAATAAAATTCAGTGTCTGAAAAGCCCAAGTCAGTCTTCTTACTGTAGAGTAAGACCTATACATTCTCCACACTAAATGCACCTTTCAGGAAACAAAGGGGTTTTTTCCTGGTATTGGAAAGAAGTGTTTTTATAGGGCTTCTGGTGCCAAAGAAAATTTATGAACTCCTGAGGTGTGAGGATATGGCTCATTTCTGAGGTGATAAAAAACCATTTTATTGCCTATTGTTTTACACTGGATGCTGTTCACTTTTACCCCATGCCACAGAAACTGACAAGACAGAAGAAAACTCTGTTTTGCTGAATATAGTAGGTATTTTTTTGTCTCTTAAAAGCAGCAAAGATATGAAACCCACATGTGCCCATTTCAAAAGAAACTGAGTAAATATTCTCAGGGTTCTGGCTCCCAGCCAGATTACAGAAGTGAGCTACAGCCAGCAGAAATGAACAGGACTGACCAATCTTTTTTCCCTTTAGCCCCTGAGAATGAAGAAAGATTTTACATGTCAAGTTTTGTTATAACTACTTCAGGCCTTTCAAAGAGTTAAAGGATACTTTCAAGTTTTGCAATAAACATATTCTAACGCTCTGCAATTGGATCCTATCTGCTTCAATGCTGGTGAAAAAAAAGACAAAATTTTGAGCAAATTTTACTGTGTTAGCAAAGAAAGCTACTAAACAAAAATATATTTTTAAAATTTATTCTACCCCTCTATTCATCTATTTATTGATTCCACAATCTGCTGCCCCCATTCCTGCCCTTTTAATCTCTTGTCAAAGCTAGTTTTGGCTGCCAGGACAAGTTTGTAATTTTGGACAAGACAGGCATCAAAAAAGAGAGTCCTTTTGCAATTCTTGACTTGGTATTAACATTAAGATGACATTAACATTAAGGATAGAGTGGAAACACAGAAAAACAGGAAGCCCATAGCTTTAAAGTACCGTACAAGATAAAACCAGATTGGTTCCAATGAAAACTTAGCACCACAAAGAGCTTTCACATTTTGTTACACGTGGTTATAAAACACACAAGTCAAAATATTTGGCATATGGAATAGCTGAATGCAATGTCTTTGTTAATGCAATGAAGAAAGTTATCTTTCTTGTGTCCTCTGACATTAAAATTTTCTGCCATGCTAAACTGCCAATTTTTTTTAACATTTTACCTTTCTTCACATTTCCTTCTGCCAGCTTATATCAGAAAAATCATTAGCATCAAAAAGAAAAGCTCAATTCATACTGCTTTAAGCAGTTACCTGTGTTATCAGGTATACAGACAGTAACTCTCTGATGAAAATGTCACACTATCTTATCATAGAGCCACAGTTTAAATCATCTGCTTCAGAACAACAGCAGAAAAATATTTCTGAAGGTAAAACAACTACAGGCTTTGTTTTCTTCTAAGAGAACGCTGAGCAGGAGTTTCTTGACAAATGTTATCACAGTGCTTCAGATAAGAAATTTTACTACAGGCACAAAAGAAACTGAAAACTTTGAATATGGCCTACACAGTTGAAAGGAATAGAGATGAGAAAAAGTTTCTAGATTTCCTGATTTCTGTATTATCAACCCATACTGAAGGTTTCCAATACTAAGAAGTTTGCTTAGATGGGATCTACAGTGATCTGGTGACAAACCAAACCACCTGTAATGAGCAAGGGGAGTCCCAACTTCAGGAAGAAGGGGTTTAACTCACAACTCCTGCAGATGTATCTTATATGCACTTGTGATTTTATGCATTTGATAACATCAGGCATTTTGCTTCCCATAGCAGGAAGGTACTTTTAATATAGTTTAGATTATGATGTTGGTGGGACAGCAATCACCTGTTTCCCACTGTGATTTCTAATCTATGTAATCCACTAAAGCAACACTGGATTGAAAATGTCTTTCTTCAGCTACTTTTTGCTTCAAGGTAGCTCTACAAATCCTGTTTCTGAATTGTCTCCAATCCAGAACTGCTTGTTGCAGTGGACTCTGGTGCAGATATTCACAGACCTGGAAGTGAATTACCTTTCTGTACACATCCTTCTCTGTGTTTTCCTCATCTTGTTATGTTCAGCTGACAAAAGATAAGTTCTAGAAAAACTTTCCTTCTTTATGCAGAAAGAGGAAAGAAAGACTGCCATAAGAAAATCTCAAGAGGAGCAGCAGGACAGCAGACAATACTGTAAACTATATAGATTTAATCTGCAAGTGTTATTTGCAACAAAAGGTCAGTTTTGGCCCAATTTATCTGCTGCTTTGTAGGACCACCAGACAGCTGGCAGTACAACATGTCTTCTTCCCAGCACTTCATGTTGCAACAGCAGAGGGTGTTGCAGATCAGGTCTAAGATACCCCGAGGATAACAATGTAGGATTTCTTACACACCGCTTGAATATTTTTTATTTTTCTGGCTGATTCTTTTAAGGGTTTTTTTTTTTTTGTAAGTATTAGCACAAACTCAGAAATAACCAGAAAATAATTATGATAGGAAAAAACCCTCAAACATATGCATGAATGAAAAAAGGAGGAGAGAGGAAACTGCTTTCTTACTAATATGCCCAGTCAATAAGTGAATGGGAAAGATAAAATAAAGGTTTAATCCACCTAGGGAATACTGACAGAAAGTGGTGAATCTTTAGATTCATGACCCATTTTTCACATGAAATCCCAGAGGAAATCATTGTCCTGTAATAGGTGATCAAATTTCCTCCTGCTACTGGAAAACACGAAAAGAGGACAAAGATTACCCAGCAGTTAATGATTCTGGCAGATTGCTTATTTCCCACCTGACAATTTCTAGGGCACCCTGATGAAAAACAAAACCCTGTGTGCTGCTTATTAGCTTCCCCCATTGTAAAAGAAATGAAAATATATGGTGCACAGAACAGCTGAAGAAGTCATAAACTCAAAGAAAAGTCTTATGGCAGAGAGAGCATATCCTTCTATTGATCCCCCTGCCTTCCTTTTGTCTAACATCCCCATGAGGAGACCTTCGAAACCAAATTTTGCAAACCTTTAGGATCACTTCCACATACTAAAAACATCATTATTTTTATTTTTTAATTTATAAAACCAAGCGAAATACCTGATCCCAAACTGGGCATTGCTCTTATGTCAGTACAATACTCTCTTTATGTCTGTTATTAAGCAAAACTACTCTATGGCTGGATGTGGCACCATAAAGTTACACGCCCACTTTCCAAAGAGCTGCCTGACTGCCTGCTTGCAAGCAGACAATGACCCACTGCAAGCATGTTCAGAAAAGGAATGCCACACTTTCCCTAGTACCTGTAACACAGCTAAATACAGAATTTTCAATGATGAGTCCTAGAAGAAGGGTGATGGACAGTAATGCATAAATCGTGGTTATGGACACAAACCCATAATTTCTCCACAGTGACTTGACTGACTGCTGCAATAGCTGTTCTCAGTCAGAAGCCAGCCATTAGTTGCATGCATTACAAACTAAATTTAATCTTTGTTCCATGTACTTTAAATATACAGATTGGTACAAAACAGTGTACTTTGTACAAAACATATTAATGGCTGTAGGCACTTCACACTGACAAAAATGCAACCAAGTCACAAAGGAAGAAGGGAAGTTTTACCCCCTGCTTGGTGCACACAGTGTGGATGGGCCAGTCAAATATAAGCAAGAAATCAATTCTGCTGGAATGACATGCACAGCCCTCCAGAAGCATCATATCTATTTTTAGCATAGGACACAAGAGTGCCTTTTAAAGAAGTCAGCAATAAATCAGTGTTGGAGGGATGGACTGATGCAGAGAATCCTTTCAGACTGACCATGGGGTGCAAATTAAGGAGTAGGCTGAGTGCTCTCCATTTTCTCAACTCCAGACTCCTAAATCTTTTTCCTCAGCATGCTTTGTATTGGAAGTGCTGTAAATGCACATTCTTATTTGTATTCTGCCTAAACTCAGCTCAGCTGAAGGTTCATTTCATTTCAACCCCTATCAAGGCTGAGAGAAAATAGATAACCTGGTCCTGGAGAATCTCCAAAGTGTCCAGCTCCCCAAACCATTCCTTGAAGGTTTATTTAAGTACATATTCCTGACACCATTTTGACAATATTTTGACAGTATTATTTGACAACTGAGTATGACACAATTAAAAGAAGAAGGCACTTCAGAGGAAAATGGGAAGCTTTCTGGCAGGTGGAAAGATCACTGAGCATCAAGTGCAGGCAAGGAAAGAAAACCACACAGTAACATTAAAGATAAAAGCAGAATATGTTACCTTCCCCATCATCAAATCTGCTCCCTAAGAGGGAGATGAACTTCTTCATTGACTGAACAAGAAAGAAACACATACCCTTCAGCAGCCACGAAGATTTAGCTGAAATTTCTGTAAGAACAGCTTTTTAATGGAAAAAGTTACCTGGATTTTTGTAGATGCTAAGCACATCCTTGAAATAATGAGGTAAGAATCTTTCTAATAAAAGCAGCACATCCTCCAACTCCTCCAGAATGCCCACAAGCAGAAAATTTTCATTAACGTTCAGCTTTGCTCTTTCAAGGGCCCATTCACCAGGCTCCCTGTATGAAATTGATGGGGGAAGACGGAGGAGGGAAAAAGAAAAGTTTAAATATACATTTATTTCTCAAATTCAAGCCAAGAACACAAGTGAATAAAAAATATTCAGTGCTATACTTAGAACAAAAAAAGACCCCCCACCAAACCCAAGTAGCTTACTGAGCTTTTCCATGCAACATCTATAATTGGATTGGCATGTAAAAACAGGATCATGTCAAAAGGAGGCTAATCATTGTGTGAAAGTACTCCATTCTGAAGGGAACTTCTGCCAAGTTGTTTATAAGCTCAAACTTGTGAACTTTGGTATTTCAACTTGGAATCCATCTGATCAGAGGGATGACTGCCCTTGGTGTTGGAAGGTGCTGAGGAGTGGTGGTGTCCCTGAACTACATCAGGAGAACTGCTGGGACCAACCACTGCCTGCTGTTACTGGCGAATCCTACACAGGACACTACCATTTTCCACCTTGTCCTTCATTTTAACTTCTGCCAAAGTCTCCAGGAGCTTCCCTTTCCCCTGTCATTGCCACCAGTTGCCCTGCAGCTTTGCTACAGGATTCGCATTTTTTTTTTGCTGTGACTGATACAGGTTTTGAAGAACAGTTTGGGGTTCTTCTGTCTTTTCTCCCACCAGGAGAAGCTGGAAGGACTTCACTACATCTTTATGCTTCTCTGTTTCCCAAAAGCACAATGTAGTTAGACAACCATACAAATCCTAAATCCCTTATAATAATTCATATTAGTTATGTTCTGGGAGCAGCAGCCATCATTCATATTGACACAGGATATAATGCCAGTGTCCCAGGCTAAAGAAATCAGCTCCCCACACTGCCTGGGAGTGGCTGTAAATCACACCTCTTCCATGACTTCATTAGGTTATTGTGGATCCTATGCAATAGTGAATTTAACATTTGTCTGAAGCTCTTTCTTTGTCACGTGGAAAAGCTTACTACTTTCCACTCCTACTAGAGCAGACTTGTAGCAGGTTTTTCATGCTCTACCACCTTCTGGGCACTGATCTGCTTTCTGGAAGAGCAAAGTGTCCTAACAAACACTATGAGCTTTCTGTTTGTAGCTCCTTAGGGGACTAAGAAGTAGCTGAAGGAAGTTCAAGGGCATACCAGGAGCCAAATCTACAACAAGGTACAAAACAGTACTTCAATATCCTGCTTGGGAACCTCACAGAGATATTTTGTGAAGGTATTCAGGCATGTGACTGCTGTTAATGGGATTATTCGCGCAGGCAAGTTAAATGTGCAACCATAAGCCTTTGCAAATAAGGCAAAAATATGTTAAAAAATGTGCAATGAGAATGAAGTCAACTTGTTTTGTTTCTTATACATAACTTCAGTTAAGCAAAAAAAAAAAAGGCAAGATTTTACAACATAGATACTTCTTCTGTCTTAATTTCTAAGTAACACATTTTAACTTGTTATTACTGCTACAAGAAGTATTGCTTTTGAAAGAAATTCTGGAAAATGTGCAACTGTTTCATTATGGAGAAGCTTGAATAATACAGAAACAGAATACCTTGAAGTTGAACACACCTAACAAGGAACATTTGTTACTAACAATACTAAAGTGTTTAAAGCCAAGAAAGTATTTAAAATGATTCCTATATTATTGCATAAAAATTTACTATGGTATTAGTAACTCAGCATTATTAGACAGACGTTAAAAATGAGGTAGCTCAATTAAAGCAGTAGAGGGCTGTATTCTACATGGTTTTAAGCATGAATACAGTTCCTCACATGGACACAGAAACCTGTATTTCTCATGCAGACCTGATAGAAGCATCTGAACAAATCAGAAAGACGTATTACAAAATTACAACGCAGATAAAATGAGTAACCCAGAAAAAAATTCCACATAAATACATTCATATTTGATGAATTATTCATGCTATAAATCAAGAAAAAAGGATACTGCTACATTTGCAATGGCCTCCTTACTTCAAAATATATGCATGCAGTTACCACATGCAGTGCTGCATTCCTTGTACTTTCATTTTTCTCTTGTACTTCAAATAATGTCACCTCTTTATTACCCACTTCTGACAAAATGTTGGCAATAGCTATTGCTGAACAAATTGAAACACCTTGCATATATTTACCTGCATCTTGGATGCTGTCCACAGAAATATGGTATGATGTAAAATAACCTGGGATTAGAACATTCAGGGTAGTTTTCAAGGATACATACATTAATGTCCTGTGGGGGAGGAAAAAAAAATACTGTATTTTTCTTTCTCCATTAGCAACTGTTTTCTTTATCTCATACTTTATACAGTCACCTCAGGGTCAAAGAACTGTGCCAAGGGTATAAGAAGTATCTTAAAAATCATCTATTGGTCCATTTATCTACTTCTAAATATCAGCAGGGGAAACAAAAAGTTATTTTGTCCTAGAATGCACAAAGCAATTTTTCTTCCTTGCTGCAAACCCCACAATTATTATACTGAGATTACTGTATGAGTTTAAGTAGGACACATTAATCAACTTCCATTCTAAATAACATTTAAAATATTCAGAAGATTATTTTCAGGCTCTTCTTTCTTCTAAATACACCCTGGAGAAAACCTGAAGTAGCCAGAATAAATAAAATTGAGACAACATTTATTACTTTGCCCCCCCCCCTTTTTTTTTTAATTCTGCTGCATTCAATGACTGGAATGAACAAATGTAAGATGTAATTTGTACATCTCACTCAATATTATAACATACATCACTTTTGGTTACAATTCTGTAAACTTCTCAGATTTTCAGAACTGAACTGTGCAAAGCCTACTGAGAAAATGGGTTATTAGAAAGTATTTATCATTTTCATGAAATATCATTCATCTAATTAGAAGCTATTTATCATTTTTCAAAGACTTGGCATAGCTACTGAACCCTGAGGAACTGCATTCCATTTATAGCTTTACTTCAGCACAATAATAAACATGCGGGATTGAATTCCATTATCTAAATCTAATAGAGCCTTACTCTGTAAGCAGACACACCCTCTGCAGAGACACACAGGGCAAAAAAAATGCGTAAGACAACTAAAGCAAGGATGGAAGGATCTCACCTGTGCAGAATCAATATTCATTGTTATTTAGATAAGGGCTTTCACAATGCCATAGGCAATATACACATCAGTATCAAGCCAACAACTAAACAAAACCATAATTTATCAAGTAAATAAAATGTGATAGAGAACATTCCACAAGACAGATGTGTTTGGCAGCATGGAAAACACGGAGAGCATCCCCTGTTCTCCTCAGAGAAGGGCAGGGTACAGGTCTCCAGACACAGCATCTGCATCTGAGGCCTCATCAGAGAAAAGCTCTTCCCAGAACTTCAGTCCTCTCACCTAACTTCACTGGATCCCCATTTTGGCCTGTAAGGCTTTTAAAGTACATTTCTGATTCCTACTCTGTCTCACAGTCATGTTAATCCAACTTCATAAGCACACCAGAAAACTCTGGGCTAGGAAGTAAATTACATGGTGAGGAACCAATAAAGAAAGCAACATAGAAATTGCCAGCTGGGATACAAACAATCCATTTCCCCTGCTCCCCACAGTATATTCAGGGCATGCCTTAAAAACATACCAGAAGATTTATGGTCAAGACCTGAATTTTGACATTAAAGGCTCTGAGCTGAAGCTAACCAGCCTCCCATGCTCCATGCTATTACTAAGAAATCTTATTGTGGATGTACAGATTGCACAGGCAATGTCTCTCCTGTCATCCCAATAGGGTTTTTTAACATGAATTACAAATTGCACCTCTTTAAAGGCTTATTGTGCTTTTACTATAGACAACACCAGAGATGTTTTCAGTGACATGTATTTTTGGCTTTCATAAGAAACTAAAGACCTGCAAAAAATTAATAAATCTCTTGGATTTAAAAAAACCCTGAAATATTGCCCTGACAATACTTTAAATTATGTCCAAGTTGGCTTGCACTTGGTAGATGGATTAGATGGAAAGTGGGTAGAACACCTACATAAGACTTAAAAATCTCTACCAACACCCAGCTAAGAACATTTTCTCTTTTCTCACGCTCACACAAAGGCAAAAGGACATTAGCTCCCAACAAAGAAACTTACAATTTCTTTACAAGAATAATGAATATGATGAGTCAAGGAATATTCTCTGAGATGAGTATCAATACCCAACACAAAAGTGTAACTGGGACCTTCTTGCAATTGTGAAAACAGTATTTGATTCACACGGCCAGAGAAACATCTATACAATAAAGGATTGTAAATGGAAATTCATGTGGAAAATCCTGCAGCTTTAGCAACAGACAGCCGACACTAACTGAAAAAGAGATTTTTAGTGTCCTTTTTAGGGTAAAATGATATAGGACTACTGAAACAACCAGGCTCTAATCTAATCTCATCTCCCCCATTCCCTGTTGATAATTCAAGGTTTAAGATAAAGGCCAGGTGAGCTTTCATACAAACCTACAATATTTTGCCACACAAGGACATGCACATCACCCTCCTGACATCAGAAGCACCAAGCTTTCTCCACAGCAGAAGCACTGCCCCTTCCAGGCTTTGTTTTCCACCACTGCTATGATCTGTATTCCAGCTGATGGAGTGTCCATCGTGTCCCCTGCTCACTCCCTGACATGTGAAATCAGTTTTCAACCAAAAAGTGTGTGAAAAAAAAGGTCAGCCTGAGGTGAGTTAGTCATTACAAAACTTAAACACACCTACAGGAGATGCTTTTTGGTGCCAGTGGCACACAGGAATTTCTGGGGTTTTTTCGCAGCATGGAAAGCCAAGGTGAAATGACATTATCCTAGGCAGTGTCGCTCTGCTATCCTAGGCAACATTAATTAAGCCACATCTCCAAGTAAGAACATGCTTTCTCAGCAGAACACAGATCTTTCAGGGCAGAAATGTTTCTACATGAGACAAAAATTTGCAAGGTGAGAGATGAGAGCCATGCTCATTTAAATGACTGGAGTAGCCTTGTAAAAAAATTATTTTAACACAGTCAGGAAAGATACAGAAGGAAACACACAGAGCTACTTTGATCACAACCTTTCAAAATAAAGAAAGCAGTATTTTACCTCATTCCTCAGCTCCTGGCTACAATTCATATCACTCACATCCCACGGGGCTTGTGTCTTCTTCAAAGGCCTGGGAATCAGCCCTGCAGCTCCAAGTAACAACAGAAACTATCTTTCTTTTAAATAATACTCTATTTTTCTATTCATGTAACAATTCCATCTGAAAAATTAAACCAGTAATTTCTGCTTCCTTCTTCTGTAAAATTGTCTTTGAAATGAAAATCACAACATGCCTTAATCCTTTAATCTGTCAATGAGTCAGACAACTGATCAGAAATATATCAAAACTGCATTATTAATATGGGTTTTTTTTGAGATTAGTAATAAAGTATTTCATTTGCCAGAGTGAGCTCATACATGCTGTAAGCGGAAGTCAGCACCTGATGAAAAATATTTCACAGAATCATTGAATCTTCAGGTTTGGAAGAAACCTTCAAGGTCATCTAGTTCAACTGTTAACCCAGCACCACCATAATCTATCCTAAGCCATATCCCCAAATGTCACACCCAGATGCTTCTTGAACACTTCTGAAGATGATGACTCTATAATTTCCCTGGGCAAGTTATTCCATTGTCTAACACCTCTTTCAGTAAAGTTTTTTTTTTCTAATATCTAATCCGAGTCTCCCTGATGCAATTTAAGGACATTTCCAACCATCCTTTCATTTCCTCCTCACTAAAACTCCTTTCAGGTAGTTGTAGAGAGTGAAGGGCTATAAAATTGCTTTGGGAATTTTAATTCCATCACAAAAAGAGCAAGCTTTAAGGTGTTCTTTTGCAGAACAATAAGCAATTTACTCAAGTCAATGTCTTATGACAAATACTGTATCATATACAAAAGGATGTGACACAAGATTTGAGAACTTTTTTCCTCCAAATACAAAATCCTACGAGTACTGACAGAAATAACTTGGCTTTTATCCAGTAGAAGAAACACACACACACAAAAAATATCATATTGGGTTTCAAGGTGTAGTAGCCTACACATGGCCTGTAGGTCTCAAAGTATAAATAATTATAAAATTATAACGGAAATATGTAATCAGTTACATAATTCCCTTACTTACATAATTCAACCAGGAAGAGCAGGCCCAGGCTGTTGGAGACTCAGGCTTCTATTGGCTGGCTGACCAGGCAGTAACTGGCTGGTTAGTTACTGGCAGTAACTAACAGTTACTGGCAGTAACTCAGGATTAACCTCATGGGCTCCTAAGATATATAAGGGGGCAAGATCTGAATAATGTGAACTGCTGCTGCATGAACTCAGTGTGTCCTGTCACTGGTCTGTCTCCAAAACTGTGACAAGTGGTGGACCAAGCCATGATCACAACAGCTGCCGCCAATAGAGTGGGGAGACAGACGGGACAATCAGGAGGAGTTGCCTGCAGCCTTTGAGCTGTGAGGAACGGCATATAGAGCCGTGATTGGTCCGGACCCCCCTTTACTTTTTCTTTTAATTTTTCTTTTTGTAACTGGAAGACACCACCAGCATGGGAGCATGGGCTTCAACACCAGAGGACCCCCTCCTGAACGTATAGACACCCACTTTAAAGAAAAGATTTGAAAAATATGAGCAATGGGCCTTATTTGCCCTCATAACGTGGTGTGAGAGCCACAGAGTGGATGTATCAGAAGGGGCTGCACTAGATTTAAAAACTTGGGAGCAGGCTGGACAACATGTCTGTACAGCTGCCTCCACAGGAGATGACTCTGCCATTTATGTTATTAAACCATGGAGACTCATAATGAACATGATAAAAATGTTGCAGAGTGAGCAGGTGGTGAGAACAGCAGAGGGACCGAAAGCAGGGCACTGAAGGAGGCAGCGGGGTGAGCAGATGCTGTGCCAGCTTGTTACCCAACAGGCTTAGGTTCGCCTGCTGTTGATAATATGATACATTTCTTAACAACAGAGGGGGTAACTCCATTTGATATAAAGCAGCTTGTTAAATTAATGTTTTCAACAGTCCAATATTTGGTGTTTGAATCTGCATGGAAAAGCAGTGTGGAAAAACAGCAATTAAAAAATCTAGATTTTCCAAATGAAGATCCACGTTATCACGGCCTCTCAACTCCTGGGGCTGCCACCAGTGAGTGATCCACAACTCCAGGCTAGGCTGCACCCACTGGTGCTAGCACAGGTCAAAGAACTAGGTACACAAGCTTTATTTAAGGTAGCAAATATGGCAAATCTGACTCAAACATATTCAAAGATTAAGTAGGGAGTTAATGAACCATATCTGCAGTTTATTGAGAGATTGCAAGATGCAGTGCAGAAATAAATTGTTAATGTAGAGATCCGAAATCACCAAATTTTGCAATTAACAAAAGATAACGCCAAAGACTGCAGAAAAATCATAGAACTATTACCCAATGAAAATCCATCACTAAATGAACTAATAAATGCCTGTGCTAAAGCAGGTTCTCGTTCCCACAATATGACCTTACTAGGCAACGCAATAGCGGCTGCTGTAAGAGTGTCACCTCAGTATTGTAAATATAAACAGCAAGGCCATCTGAAAACAAATTGCTCCTGTAAACCCATCTTAACAGGGACAAATCCTCTCAAGGACCAGGGAAACCAAAGACTCAGTGTGAGGAGGGGATGCGTGAAGACAAAAACATCTCCTCACCTTCCTGTGGCCTATGTGACGAGCACATAGGAAGGACTCAAGGAGCAGCTGGAATGGATGTATTCACATCTGACACAGTAACCATATGCAACCCAAAGGTACATAAGATTCCTCTTGAAGCTCAAGGACCTATCGGGAAAGGATTAAGTGCACTATTGATTGGAAGGTCTAGTGCTACAATGAAAGGTATCTTTGTGTATCCTGGTTGTTATTGGCTCAAACTTTACTGGACAAATATATCCTATGGTTTCTACCCCCACTCCACCTGTGACTGTCCCTGAGAAAACCAGAATTGCTCAGCTTATCCCATTTAAGTCTTGCGTCCCACATACAGACCCCAAGGTGCAAGGAGACCAGGGCTTCAGATCAACAGGAAAACCCCAGGTATTTTGGGCCCAGATTGTAGGTGAACAGAGGCCCAGCATGGAATGTATCATTACAATGCCAGGTAACATAAAAACAGACAATGGACCTGCAAACACATCACAAAAAATGAAACAATTTTTACAGCTCTAGAGTGTGGTGCACCAAACTGGTATTCCCTGACAAGCAACTGGACAGGCGATTGTAGAAAGGGCACATGGCACTTTAAAACGTATGTTAAAAAAACAGAAAGGGGGAATGTGTGGCAAAACCCCACAAAGCAAAGTGGCCAAGGCTGTTTACACATTAAATCATTTAACAGTATCAGAGCAATCTCAAAATCCAGTAATTTTAAATCATTTCCTATCATTGCAATAGTCTGGTGATGTCCATTCACCCAAACCTAAGTCCCAGTTTTGGAGACAGACCAGTGACAGGACACACTGAGTTCATGCAGCACCAGTCCACTTTATTCTGATCTTGCTCCCTTATATATCTTAGGAGACCATGAGGTTAATCCTCATTGGCTGAGCCAGTTACCGCCTGGTCAGCCAGCCAATGGAAGCCTGAGTCTCCAACGGCCTGCTCTTATTGGTTGAATTATGTAAGTAGGGGAATTATGTAACTGATTACATACTTCCGTTATAATTTTATCATTATTTGTATTTGAGGCCTACACAGCTATTTTTTGATTTTGAGTATCTCAACCAAAAATTACAGAAGCACCACATTCTGCCCAGGATGCATTAGAATTATTGGTAGCCCTGACAACTTAACATAAGAAATAATAACTCAAATACCTACATGCCTTGCAAATAATTTCCATTCCATTTCCATCTGTTCATCTATGGAAAAGCACAAAAATATCCCTTCTCTCAAAATCAAAACAAAAAAAATCCTTTTTCTATGCCCTGCCCCCGTGAGATACCACAACTTCTGTGAAACCAGGAGACCCTGCTTCACAGCCCAGGAACAGTGCATGCTCCTTCAGGCTGAAGGGTGAAGATGTGCAGGTGTGTCAGCAGCAACCTAAATTTCAAGTTTTCATAAAAGGAAATTAAATAAAAATATGTGGAAAACCAGACTGAGCCCAGTCTAGAGTGACCTCTCCTGCTTAACAAGGCTGTTCTTCATACACCACTAGAGTCTGCAGTGCAGTCTAGTCCTCACTGTTGCCAGCCAAGGAAAATTCTTCCGCTCTCCTGAGAGCCACCAAGAATCCTCTCACAGCTTGTTAAGTGCTTTCTCACATAGTTGGTGTTTGTAAAGAGGTCAAACTGACCATTACAACCTGAGGACAATGTCACATCATATGAGCTAACACAACATTCAAAAAAAAAACCCCATCATGATTTCCCACCTTCTCTGGCCCCAGCTGGGGAGCTCTGGGTGGCCTTAGAGTGATTGGAAAGAAAATGTAAACACGGTATCTCAGAAAAGGGCTTGTGAGTACAAGTACGACATGAAAGAAGGAAAAGTACAACTTCCTACTTTGGAAGGCTGCAGAAAGACACTGAAAAGTCAAGGTATAGTTGGCATGAAGGTTTCCAGGTATAAATGTAATATAAGTTACTAAATCTTATTTAGGAGCACAAATTATTTACACATTTTAATGAAACATAAGATAAAATGCATAACATAACATTTTTAAACAAAACATAAGAAACATAAGATAACATTTTTACAGCACTGGCAGCAGATTGCTGTGGGGTGGGTAGGTGCTGGGCATTGCTTCTCAAATCAGCATTGCCAATAGAGACAAAGCCAAATGTTTTCCATCCTGTGCTGATGTGGCACTGAGGCCCCCCAAGGTGGGCTGCCAGGCGGGGGGACTGTGCCAAACTGTGTGGGATGGTTGTCCTCTGGAGATACCAGCAGGCTGGACAAGTTTATTGGGACACCAGTGGCAGGCTGCAGTGACCAGTGGGCATCTTGGGGAGAAGCTCCACAAAATGGCAGAGCAGATCAAGCTAAGCCTAGAATGCAGGGTTTCTGTCCCCAAATGCCCCTGGCACCAGCTGTGATTGCTCCTTCACTTCTATGAGGCTCAACCTGCTCAAAAGGCATCAGAAACCCTTTTCTGTTCCTCCTCCACTGCCTTCTGGTCTTCTATCAGAAGAGTGGGGGCTTGCTCACATTAACGCCACCATAGCACTCCAGCTGCACAGGACAACATAGGTCACTGTGGATGACTTCAGACACTGCAATAATTTCTTTTACAGCCTCCCTTGGGCATCCACCCTCTATAGTCTGGGGTCCTCCATGGACTGCAGGTGGATGTCTGCTTCACCATGGACCTCCATGGGCTGCAGGGGCACATCTGTCTCACCATGGTCCACACCATCTCAGTTCTGCTGCTGTAACACCTCCTCCCCCTCCTTCTGCACCGACCTTGGTGTCTGCAGAGCTGTTCCTCTCATATACTGCCACTCCTCTCTTCTCCAGCTGCAACTGCTCCTGTGCAGTAACTTCTCTTCCTTCTTAAATAGATTATCCCAGGGGTGCTACCACCATCACTGAAGGGCTCACCCTTGGCCAGCAGTGGACCCATCATGGAGCTGGCTGGCATTGGCTCCACTGGACGTGGGGGAAGCTTCTGGCAGCTTCTCACAGAAGCCACTCCTGTAGCCCCTCTGCCCCCCAGTCCCCCACCACTGCTACAAAAAGCCTGCTGTGCAAGCTCAATACATTTTTCTAGAGGATAATTCTGGGGTTTCTTTGAATTGACTTTCCAATTTCTTCTGGCAAAATGCATGTTTTTACTTTCCTTCCCCCACCACCACATAAGTAAATAGGCTGCCAAGTTTAATTCCCACTTTTTTTTGGCTGGGCTAATTTGCCTGGACTCTTCTGCCTGGGCTAATTTGCCTGACTTCTCAGCCAACAATGTATTAAGCTCTTTTTTTTGGCATCTTAACAAGTGAAGTGGCAGCTAACAAAACAGCATCTTCTGCTAACCATCTACATTTTCATTAAGTGCGGACATAAGTTACTCATTCATATACAAATTTTTGCTGGCATTGACATAGCAAAAGTGTTGAACTATGCCCAAAATGCTACTATTTAGATGTGACAAACATGAAACACATTTGTACATCACTGTTTTCTAACCTAAAATGATGTACAACATCAGGAAAATATAGGTGGACATATTTCTCTCTATTCTGTTATCAGAAATCATGGTAGTAATTTGTCAAAGATAAGTTTTACTGTTAAGAATGGAATCACTTCATAGTTGTAAGCAGGCACATTATCATATCTTTCTTTTCCATTGCTTTGGTATTTTTCACCTCGAACCATCTTAGTGTGGGAAATAGATTAAAAAAATAGAAAGAAATTGCCAAAAAAAAAGGATGAGTGGCTGCCAGCTGGAAAGTGTGTAAGCATTAAACAACCATCCTGTTACAGAGGGCACAGATCCAGGGAAGACCAAAAATGAAGATCATTATACTGTAATTAAGAATGAATCCCACTGGCAACTAACAGGAGGGAGACAGTACATCTGCTAATTCTGTTTACTAACACTTCTTCATAAAAGAACCTAGAAAATTTGTCTGCTTGGATAACAAGCTTTAATAAAATCAATTAGGGATGGCATATATTCAATTCTGAAAATGCCAAGCAGGAAATACCCACCACCTCAAGAACTTTTCAGCCCTCCCTAATGGAGGGCATGTGGACTGTAGCAAATTGATGCCTACGAGAAAAGCAGCAAGTCACAGAACAGTTTGGGCTGGAAGGGACCTTGAGATCTCCTAGTTCCAAACCCTTGGCAAAGCAGGGACACCTTCCACTAAGTCCAGGGTATCAACGCCCTACCCAGCCCGGTCTCCTGAATACTTCCAGGGATGGGGCATCCACAACTTCTCTAGCAACTTGTTCCAACAACCATCACAGTAAAGAATTTCTTCCCAATCTCTAAACCGGCCATCTTTCAGTTTAAAGCCATTGCTCCTTGTCCTGTCACTACATTCAGTTTTTAAAAAGTTCCTCTCCAGCTTTCTTTAGACCCCCTTCGGGGGGGGATAACACTGGATCATCACCTCGCTAATACATCACTGTTTTAGTGTTAAAAGCTAAAAGCATTAATGTTCAGCCAAGTAGATTGTAATACTAAGACTCTGTGACCTGTATTAACAGCAAGTCCTGCTCACAACTGAGCAGTAATATGCATGACCAGATTACCCAGAATGAAAAATCATGTAATGAGAAAAACCACACATCACATCACGTTTGGATTGGAAGGGAAGTTAAAGAGCAAATGTCTAGTTCCAACCACCCTGCCATGGGCAGGGACGCCTTCCACTACACCAGGTTCCTCACATACAGAAAAGGGGTCTCTAGAAAGAGCCTAAGTCAGGAAAAACAGTCTTGAACTGAAATGCCAGTCAAAGACACTTTAGAAAAAATGGATAAAATAAACAGAAGATTGGCAGAACCTAGCTAGTATTAGACAACACAGTAATGAAGAACACAATCAGCAAGGGGAAGAACCGGCAGCAGCAGAAAGGCCTTTCTATCTTACAACAGGTCTTTAATCCAGTCACTGAAGACGTAATAAACATCCTTTGTTCCCAGTACAAAAAAAAGGGAAACAAAAAGAAAGGATACGATGAATAAGGACAGAAAGCTAAAGACAGGAATAAAATAGCTGGTTTCCTTAGTGAAATGAGACACTGAGTAAGGTTGCACAGCACCTGTGCTGAGACAATTCTTGAGAATAACAAAGAAGGGTTAACAGTGAAGCAGCAAATTTTTCAGGGAACATTAATGGGAGCAGATAAGAAATCTGACCTCAAGGAGATACAGAAGGACTCCAGAATGCTGCAATACATTCAGCATTAAAAACCACAGATCCTTACAACAGGATACTCTGGATGACAAGGATGTAACTGGATTTAAAAAGAAAAACCCAAATCACCAAAAGAATAACAACAATAATAAAATAGAAACTATATATTTATATTACAGAGGTCTATCAAGGGCTATTAAACACAGATATGGCAGCAATGTCTGCTGGTGAGCTGAAGGATGTCAGAACCAGGGAGGACACTCAAGGGGAAGCACTTTTTACCCTGCCCCCAGTTTGTACTGGCTTCCCCCTCTGGGCTGGATGGTGCTCATGTCTCGAGAAGGGTCTAATGCAGAAAGTTCACAGCCCCACGCATGACACAATATCATCTGCACCAAGCTAGCAAGGAATTCAAATGTTTCAAAATATCGCATTTCCTACAATATAGAAAAGCCCATTTAAATAATGATACATTTCTGTAGTTCACATTTTTCTCCCATTTTCTTTCCTAGGTCAAACGTTCTCATTCTGTTAAAACCTGACTGGATACACAGAAATTATACTCAGCAGATTTTAGCCCAAACCTCAAAAATGCTTATATTAACAGAAACACATTTAAGTTCTATGATTGCCTCAACATCTTGAAGCTAGCATTACATTTGTTTTTAGCAGAGGTCCACAAAAGTAGTTTAAACAATATGAAAGATTAAAAGAGGCTTATTAGAACAAATGTCAGAGTTCTGTATACTAAATATATCACCAAAGAAACCCATGAGCCAAAAGAAAATTAATTTAATATCAATGAGCATTAGATATTATTGCTTTCATACATCCCAACAGGACAGAGGCAAAACAAGAGATCATTCCATTTGCCTTTTTTTTAAATAGGACTTCATGTGACAAGAAGTGGGGAGGAAAATCCTTACTTTCTGCAATATAAATCTTCAAAATAAGAGAGTGAAGAGATAGAGAAGCAAAGATATGCCCCACAAAAAATTATTGCAGGCATCAGGAAAAGAAATCATTTTTTAAAATTATTAAGCTTCCCCTAATCTGCAGATGTAGCAAAATTCTCATTTAAGAAAATAACCACTAATGCATATTTTATTTCAACATATTGCTCAGTTATAGCTTAGACCATCTGCTGCCACAAATTCCAGTGACACAACTCCCTTTTGCTCAAGTTAAAGGGAGAGAAGCTGTATCCAACAGCTCCTGATATGTCCCTGAAATAATCCAGTCACATCAAATACACTGTCTAGCATAAAAGGAAAAGAGACCTGCTGCTGACCTCTGAATTAAAAAAGAGAAAATATGATTCACCATACAGTACATGTTATGAATTTCTCTGGGTTTGACAATTTTTTAAGTCAGATGGTAAATCACAAAAACCACCGTACTGACTTTTAAGAAAAAAAGTTCCTCATTGTACCAAGGTGTAAATGTCTTTTATGTCCCCTTGACCTACCACAGTTGTGTTGGCACTTGAACACGAACCTGTTGAATGGTGAGAAAACAGCTAGAAGTTTGAGCTGTGGGCTAATTTTATCTTCTTATCAGGCTTCTGCCTAGTGCTGACTGACTTGAAGTCTCTCCCTTCATCTCTCAGGGCTGAAATGGAGAAGGAGCTGCAGAGCAGAGAAGAAAATCATACTGCTTCTGCATGTGGCTTCCCTGCTGCTGAAACTGGAGATGGTTTCTGCTCTGCTGACCCTGTCTAATTTCCCTAGTTAAAATCTTCATCTTGCTGAACAGTTCTGATGCTTTTCTGGAAAATTACTAATACTTTGCATTATTCATAGCACTGCCATTCTGAATAGGATACACAAAATGGAACATATTGATTCCACTTTTCAATTTGACAAGACTATCACCATACTGACAAGACCAATATTAAAAACCTCATAAAATTACAAGGTTCAGAGGCATAAGTAATGCACCTATTTGCATTTTTTTTTAATTTTCAGTCATCTGCTGAAGTTCTTTTCTACAACTATGAAAGAAAAAACCATACTCCCCTCCCTACACAGAAACCCAGAATCTCTCAATGCCTTAATCTCAGGTGCTATGGCTTCAAAAAGCTCAGCAAGCAACAAGATTCAAGTATAAAATCATGAAGGTTAATAAATCTGTGAGGAAGAGAAAAAAGTGTCAAATATGCTTCCCCTTGCCCTCCTTTCTTTTTATCAAAGATATAATCTGTTAGGACTACATTCTGAAGGAGTTGTTATTTTTTTTTTCCTTCAGCCACTGATGAACACTTGAGTTTTCTTTTTTCCTTTCAAAGAAAAAAAAATTAATTTTGAAGAAAATAATAAACTCATTTAACAATCCATCTTCACCATGGAAAGTTTCCTATTTGCCACTAGTTAGTGGATTTTTCCCCATGAAAAAGGAAATTACTCCTGACAAGCTCAGTTATGAATAGTGGCTGGCTTTGCTGGGATCAGAGTTCATAGGAAAAAGTTGTGTTCAAGGTAACCTGACTAGCCTGTGTTTCAATAACTCACTGAGCAGTAGCCAGATTTGCTGAAACAATGGCAGTCCGTTTTCCAGAGTCTACAACAACAAACAATCAGCTTAACACCCTTTGTTGGGGTTTTTGGACATTTTGATTTTGATTTTATGTAAAGCAGCTATATTTACAAGGCATAGAGGAGCTTTGAAAATTCTAGCAGACAAGAAAAAAAAAAAAGTCATGTTTCGAATAATAGCCAGAAAAAATGCTTTTACTTCAAAGGAGAATTTCACTACCTTGTTACACAGGGAATGCATTTTCTCAGCTGACACAGCAGGTCTACTGCTTATCCTAAAAGATGGAGTTACCATTTCCATTCAAGACATGCACCCACCATCTCTGATAACTTGCAACCATGTAATATCAGCAAACTGGTCAGGGATATGTATTTTTGAAAAAGGTAATTCAACTTCAAATAGCCATCTCAAGGCAAAAACCAAAACCACATTTGAAACAGATGATGCCTGTTTCTTGGGGTCTTTTTTTTTTTTTTTTACATTTCTTTCTTTAAATAATGTGGAATTACAAGGAAGACAATAAAAAATTATTTCCTGGCAGCAGTACCCTTCTCAACTTTACTAATTATTAACAAAAAATGGGGGAGGAGAGGGAGAGGGAGAGGAGCAATACTTTTTATGTCAGGAAGGAAAATCTGATTTCTGGAATACCTGACACCTGAAGAGCACTGCTGAAGGAAAACACAGCAGCCACTTGCCAGGCAGGGCCAAGCAACAAGAGAGCACATTACAATCCATCTGCCAACACAAACCTATGGCATTTGGTTGTTTTTGGAGAAACACAAACACCCATCTCTCCATCATAGGAGCACACTGAAGCAAACAAAGCAAGAATAGACAGACAGCACCAGATTTTTAGGCAGACTATTCCCCAGTTCAGATCTATTCATTCTGTAATGAGACAGAAACAAAATCTAAATTTGCACCTCTGTCCTTCGCCTTCACTGCTGTATTAGGGGCTCTTGCCCTGCTGGGTGGGCTGGCTGGGAAGAACCTGCCACCTCCCTAGCGGGACAAGCAGCCCAGATGTGTCCCACAGGATATCCAGGCACCCCACGTGGGCTGCACAGACATGAGCCTTGGTGCCAACCAGAAAGGAGCCAGCACACAGTGCTCCAGCAGGCCCTGGGGTCCCTGTGAACTGGGACCAGGATAAGGCACAGGATTTTACTCTGTAGGGTACAATAAACCTTAAAAACTTCAGAAAAACTAGAACAAACGAAGTCTTGAGTATGTCTGGGCACTGATGTCCCTTTTTTCCACAAAATGCCATCTCTGCTTCCATATGATTTCAACATAAACTACTTCAGTCTTAAAAATACAGAATTGACAAGTGTGCCCAGCCATTCTGCAGTCAACAGAAGAGTCCACACCACCACCAAAAATTACACGATAGGAAAATATTTTGTTGTCAACAAACACCTAAGGCTCAGAACAGCTTTGGATGCCTGAATAAAGACATGTCTATCCCTCACCACGTCAGCCACACACCATGGGCAGGCAGTTCTCCCAATTCTACTGCCCTGCACGCTCCTTGCCATGCACCACCTCACAGCTTCAGCTTTGCTTTAGCTAGGAAGTTCTAGAGACCAGGATCTCTGCTTATTTCTCTTTGCTAGCAGCTCTGACAGCCAGAAAACTTAGGTATAAACCACAGAAAGGAAAGAGGAAGGAGAATGACAGACAAGGAATAAAATGGGCTAATAAATTCAGTTTTATTTTCATGGGTTGTCAGTTCCTGCAGGTTTTGACACCTACAGAGCGAAGTGAGTATCTGACTGCCTGAAATTACATTATCATGCCACAGCCTGAACACATTCAATATGCTGGCAGTAAGAGGAGGGCTGTCTCTCTCTCCGTCCTTCCTCTGTCAGGAGGAGTAAAAGGTTCTGCAGTTTCCTTCCCCATCCTACTGCCAATAAAAGAGTTTTCATTTAAGGTGGTTAAAGCATAATGCAAGAAGGAAAAGAAAACAGGCAAGACAAACTCCTAACAAGGAGTTTTTTATAGTATGGAGTATAAAACCTTCCTATTTCAGAGGTTTTATAGTATGGTTTTCTAGGGACAGCCACCATGATTTCATTAGACAAGTCTTCAAAAAAATGTTAATTAAACATAATTTCAAAAAGTCTGACTCCTACTCCTAAACACAGACATATACACACATATGTACATTATTACATCATATTTTTAAGACACACTATTTGCTGCTCAATGCCCCATCTCTATTATTTATGCCATGTACACTCTGTAACTTTAAAAATAATTTTTTAAAAATTTGCACTAACAGAAATTGAAAGCATTATTTTTTCTGGATGATAAAACATTCCTGTTTTAAAAACCATTGTATTCCAACTTAAGACAAAATATCAATCAATAATTAGTTTTACTTGATGACTACTAAATGCTGCTTTCGGGTTCATAATGCCCAAAATGCTAGACTATGCACTGAAGATAACATTCATATCACACACAGATCCTCTTGTTTTCATTCACTTTAAATAGTTACTTGTCAGCTAATTATAATTGTTAAATCATCCCTTACTGGGAATCATGCAAGTGTTATCTGCTTAGATGTGTGTTCCTGTTACGTTCACATTAACAAAGTATGTGAGAATTGAAAATGCAAATACTCAACTTGAGGCTTACAAAAATTATCAAGCACTTGAAATTCACCCATACTGAAACATCAAACCAAAGAGACTTCGCATTTCTGAACAGCATGAAACAAATGTTAGCACTGAAACAGTGTTTATCCATCTATTTTAAGGATTTTGACATCTTCTCTTCTGGTACCTTTACTATTAACAGTGCACAATGTAAAATTGTGGATGCAGTTCATACTTTAAATGCATTTGTATCTTAGCTTTTAACAATAAATTTGAGAATAGTCGTGATAGTGTTAACAATTAATAGCTTCAGCATCAGTTTGGAACTTACAAAAATTAATTTGATTGGAAGAGATGTAAGACAACAAAGTCTTAGCTACTATGGCATATACCCAAGAACACTCAACTATTTTAAAGTCAAGAAACAACATTCAACTGGAGATGTCTATAACTGTAACTACCTTATATAAATCACCTAGTAGCAGAATTCACTTGGAAGCATGTCAGTTTCAAGTTTGCTTTTGAGTTACCCAGAGCAGAAACTAATTTCAGAAAATCACTACTGGCTATAAGGAACATTTACCATACATACAAGGACTTTTTCCTGGGTACCCCTGAGGCTTCAGATTTTTACCGATCAGACATTTTCTGATGAAGAGGTGTTGCTTTGGTAATTAACAGCCTGTGGGGGCTACATAGCTGCACTTTTAAGACTAGAATAGAATAGAATATTTCAGTTGGAAGGGACATACAAGGATCATCTAGTCCAACTGCCTGACCTCTTTAGGGCTGACTGAAAGTTAAAGCTATTGTTAAGGGCGCTGTACAAATCACTCTTAAATGCTGACGTGCCTTGGGCATCGACCACCTCCCTAAGAAGCCTGTTCCAGTGCTTCACCACTCCCTCTGTAAAGAAATGTTTCCTAATGTATTTCCTTTTTGAATACATCAGAACTTATTCACAACAATGACCAGAAAGGACTTCCACAGCTTCAGTACATGTTGTCCAAACCATCGCATTTCCTATTTTTTACTGGATCCTGTAACTACCAATTCCAACTGTAAACTTCTATTAGTCTGACACTGAAACAGCTCAAAAGTAATCATCCTTGAGGCCACTTTTTCATGCCTCCCAAAAATCTGTCTTCTTGTATCCTTTGCCGTGTTTACTTCTTCCTCAAGAGCCTGAACCTATGTCATTCCTCATATGGAAATTATTTAATCATTTCTCCCACCCCTTTGTGTTTTCTGGTTCTTTCAATCCCATTTTGGGAATGGGAGGTGTCCTGGTTTAGGACAAATTTGGGAGGAAATAGCCTAGGAGAGGAAGTCACAAATGTCAAATGAAAGTAGTCAAGCGCAGACATATTGGAGATTTATATACAATGAAGCTCTCTGTATTGCTCTCTATTGCTTTTGGTTTGCCTTTTTTGACTGCTACCTAGAAACAAACATGCTACAGTAGAACCACCCAACACACAGAGAAGATCTCACTCCTAACCCTGCAAAAGGCTTGTGAGAGTCCATCAGTTTCTAAGTGAAATAAGAATTATCCCCCACAAACTGCTTTCCCTCCTTCAATGAAGGCAAGGCTGGCTTTTGTCCCTGGGCTGCACAAGAATGCTCTTTTCTGTTCTTGTTCAATGATCCAAAAATATATCTACTTAAAATATAACACAGACATACCCTCTTCTCTTATACAGTTTACATGGCCTTAAAAAGCTGGCATCAATATATTAGAATCTTTGTTCTCTGGTTGGGATTTTCCACTCTACAAACAGGATCTTCCTATAGAGAAGCTAGAGAAAACTATTTCCCCAAGCTACCACAACACATAAAACCCAAAAAGCAGCACAAGAGAGAAATCAAGAGCTGTCCTGTATTCATGCTCAGAAGGCACAAATAAAAACTTGGCAAAATCACCATAAAAATTAAGATTCATAATTTTAATCTTAATACAGCAAGGTCCTTTCATAAAAGATCTTAAGTTCTTATGTATATAAATGTCTTTAAAAGTGCTACCGAAACACAGTATATGGTAAGACCCTGTAATAACGTTACATTTAAATAAGATTGTGGGTACTTAGTGCTGGGACCTCTACTAGTTGTTTTCTGGTTTTCTGGGCAGTTGCTTAAAATCTGCAACAGCCAGAAATTTTCAGAGCACTACAATGCTGCAAGAAAAAACCCCTCACCTTTTTACATTCTGAAGCAATAGATTGTTGTTATCCTGTATCCTGCCTCCACAAAAAGGAGAATGGCAATACAGAATAGTATCATTAAAATAAAAGCATGGTATTAATCTTACATTTTCTACGAATATAAGTATGTATTGTGAATTACATGGAAGTTTTTAGCGTTGCAATCTTAACCAATGCTATATTGCATATTTACAATATGCAACTGACTCAGACTACTGAATGAAAACAGATTTGGAAGGCCCATTTTTTTTGCTTTTGTATAAATGCATAATGTTGCAATGTTTGGAATGCAAACACCACAGGGGAACATTAAAAAAATATTGGTTTGTAAATTAAAGTCACTGAAAAGTAAATGTCAGCCATGAAAATATTTCTTTTAATATTATAAGTTGTTTAATCAGTCCCTCCTCCAGCTGAGGTCTGAATTATCATTAACTTTGTGGTTCAATAAATTATTAATACAAAATGGGAGAATCTAAGGGGGAAAATGGTGCTTTAGAGCACACACAATAGATGAAGAGCTGCAAAAATGGGCCAGAAATTTTGCTGTGAAGAGGTAATGCAGCAAAAGGGAACAGCTGGAGACTATTAAAAGCACTCATTAGAGGGAAGAAGCAGCAAACTGTTCTAATTGGGTCAGCTGACAGGTGGCTGTGCTTCAGCAGCACTCTCCCAGCAGCGCCGTCCTGGGTGCAGGGATCGGTGCCACTGTGTGATCCCAAACCCAACCTCAGCTGCAAACTGCACTGCAGCACATCCAGTGACCAGCCCCAACCACCCCAGCACCAGGGACTGGTGCCACTGTGTGATCCCAAACCCAACCTCAGCTGCAAACTGCACTGCAGCACATCCAGTGACCAGCCCCAACCACCCCAGCACCAGGGACTGGTGCCACTGTGTGATCCTAAACCCAACCTCAGCTGCAAACTGCACTGCAGCACATCCAGTGACCAGCCCCAACCACCCCAGCACCAGGGACTGGTGCCACTGTGTGATCCCAAACCCAACCTCAGCTGCAAACTGCACTGCAGCACATCCAGTGACCAACCCCAACCACCCCAGCACCAGGGACTGGTGCCACTGTGTGATCCCAAACCCAACCTCAGCTGCAAACTGCACTGCAGCACATCCAGTGACCAGCCCCAACCACCCCAGCACCAGGGACTGGTGCCACTGTGTGATCCCAAACCCAACCTCAGCTGCAAACTGCACTGCAGCACATCCAGTGACCAGCCCCAACCACCCCAGCACCAGGGACTGGTGCCACTGTGTGATCCTAAACCCAACCTCAGCTGCAAACTGCACTGCAGCACATCCAGTGACCAGCCCCAACCACCCCAGCACCAGGGACTGGTGCCACTGTGTGATCCCAAACCCAACCTCAGCTGCAAACTGCACTGCAGCACATCCAGTGACCAGCCCCAACCACCCCAGCACCAGGGACTGGTGCCACTGTGTGATCCCAAACCCAACCTCAGCTGCAAACTGCACTGCAGCACATCCAGTGACCAGCCCCAACCACCCCAGCACCAGGGCATAACACAGGCAGGAAAATGACCACTGTCTGCACGGGGCTGTGTCAGGGAAAACACTGAGAGTGCGCAAAATGTTTAGTCTCCTAACTACAGCTCAGAACACACTGAAAAGTGAAAAATGTTCTTTTTAATTTATAGATTTAACTCCCCAATATCTGGTATGCACTGCACAGACAAAGGCAAATAATTTTAACCTGTGCATGCCTCAGATTTCCAGTCTAATCAATGCTAACCAAGTTATCAAAGCCTCCTCAAAATTTCCCAGGTTCAATCAACAGACACTGGTAGCCCCTCTTGTGAGGTCCTCAATAGGAAAATCAGAATCAGGAACCCTCTACTCCCTTACTGCCCCAAATCTGCAGGCAGGCAATTCTCTCCCAGCCTTTTTTTACAGAGAAGCACACTCATGAAAGTGACAGAAGATGAAGGCATGGGCTCCATATCATGGTCTCTCCTGGAGGCCATGTGTCAGGCAACTGAAAAGCTTCAAGAAACTTATCTGAAGTCATGAAGGAGAAAGCTCAATGATGACAAATACTGATGACAGGTACTGATGACAATTCATAATATAATTACCCAGGATATTATGCAGATAAATACAGGAAATAAGACAGCCAGCTGCTGTCCGAAAACCAGTGTAATTGGTAAAAGAATATTTTTCACCGTAGATAGAAATGTGAGGATATAAATTATTAAACTAGTTAAATATATTTAGTGAATATTCTTATATTAATGAAAACTATGGAAATCAAAAAGGAAATTCTCAAGATTCAAGACTAAAAATAAAAAAAATGTTCTATGGTGAATGGGTACACCATTTACCCATTCACCTTTTCTTATTATTTTGTTTGGAATTTACAAAATAACCTCAAAAGCATTAGTTTAAGTATTTAGCCATAAAAGCTAACATTGCAAAAGGAATGTTTTTTTCCCTATTATAAGAAATCTGATGTGAAATTTCCCTGACATCACTTGAATTTTACTTCCCTCCTTTAAAGTAATCCTAATACACTTTTAACAATTATTTTAACATTTCATTTAAAAGACAAAAGGACAGATGCTCTTTTATGGGATCACTTGCATGAGTAATCTTTAACGTAAATGAGGTTGAATATTGTTAGAATATTTTTAATTTTTGCTGAGAAAAACATATTTATTTTCAGAGACAAAGTTAAGAAAATTATGCAGAGCCACCCAGAGATGATGCGCAAAGTAACTGCTAATTTTAACGAAAATTTGAAATATCCTATAGGAAGGTGACAAGTTCTTATCTTACTGAATGATTTTTTAAATACAACAATTCTCACTTATGATACTTTAGCTTAGAAATCTTTTACTGGAGTGAGCTAAGAGTCACATTATTCATGAGCCTAACAGAGATCAGAATCCCATGTAACCAGATTTGCTGCAATTCAGGCAACAACACACAGCCCATGCTGCTTCACATGCTCATTCAGCCTGAGTAGTCTTAGATCAAAGTTTTACCAAGTATTAAGAAAATATGAAACCCCTATACATGCCTTTTTTTATATTTGATATTTCAAACTGAAGTGGTAATAAACACTAGATAATTATAGACAAGATTTCTGGAAGCAAAATTTTAATATAAAGCATTAAAATATTAATAGTAGTCCCTCTTCATCAGGGGTGCTTCCTACCTCCTGCACTTCCAAGTCCTGAACTTGGAAATAACATCTCAGGCATGGTTTTCTTTTGCTTGGTACCTGCAGCACTCACAACTGTACTGATAAGGGTTTGCTTGCTTTATTGAAGCATATTTACTCCAAGAACTCTAGTTTGACCTGAAAGACATTCACTACAATGGATTTAAATTAACTTTTGTGAATTTATCTCATCTTACAGGACGATAATGTAGGGCTGACAGTCACATCAGTGTGCTTGAGGCTTGGCTCAAGGTGCTCACTATTAATTACCTCTCTGCCTTACTCCACACTACCATGCTGCCACTATTTTTTTGGGGAGAAGCTTGGAAGTGATTTCTTCAGGTGACTAACAATAACTCACTCCAGCAGTGAAAGTGCCAGGTCAGGCACTGGCAAGCAGCTGGTGGATCTGGGTAAAAAGTCACACATGGCAGCAGCTGCCTCTGCTGTATCTGACTCATGAATAAAAGGCTTGTTTTCTATCCTGACTTTCAATTAAATTTTGGTAAACACAGACATTTACCAAAATGTTTAGAACAATTTATCTGACTCCTGAATGAATGGTTGTGTTTCCTGGAACAAAGTCAAAGCCTGAAGCTCTATTCAGAGAAAATTTCAAATAATCAATGAACGGCAGAAATTTCTGTCTCTGTTTCTGACTTTTGCAATGTCAGCAGTTCAGATTTTCAATGTTAGAAAAACAGCATGCAAGGTACTGCAAGACTGCAAGATAGTTTGGGTTTTTTTCAACTCCCTTTTTTCATAAGGATCAGAATTGAGGGGAGGGAATGCTTCCATCAAGGGCATCACAACCTGGAACTCATTGGACACAAAACCTGATCTTAAAATGCTTTTCCACCCTTAAGAGCCTGCTTTCTAGAGCAGCTGAGCTCCCACACCTTCACACTGCAGTTTGAGGGAATATGGATGCTGCCCTCATCATTTTCAATGGAGATGGCCAGTGCGGGCAGCTGTTGATGAAGATGCCAAGATGGCCTGGAAAGGCTCCCAATTGCCCACACCACCTTCCAGGAGATAGGAAGCCAAGAACATCATGGTTGATAAAAGCACAATTAGCCTCTAAGACCCACTTTCCAGATACATATATTTTGCTTGCAAACCCATCTCTTCTGGTAAAACAGGAAAGTAATATATAAAGCTTCTCCAGTCCATTTTCTAAGTCCATAACTGCTATCACACAACATCAAGTACTCCAGCAAAGAGCTCAATGTCATGGATCAATTAGCAGTTATGTGTTTTCCTGGCTGATAGAAGAAGAAAAGTAAAAGGTCATATCCTCCCCCTGCTTTCATGTATCTGCTCATGGTCAGGCACACCTCATCCCCAACAACTTAGGTTTAATATCGTGATCAATGTTGAAACTATTTAATATGGTAAATCTAAGTTTATCCTTAAATAGTCCCCTGTAAAAAAAAGTAATGTTTCATGATGAGTTTTGCATTTTAAAGAATATTAGGGAAGAACTGCAAAAGTTATGAGACCTGCCATGAGGCCACCCATCAGTCTTGTGCTAAAATGGCATATTGGTTCAGTCTCAGAGGTAAAACCAGCTGCTTACTTTTTACACTGTTAGATCTGACAATTGATTTTGCAGATTTCTGAAGCTATGACTCCAAAATCCCCAATACCTGAATTTTAAGAAATACGCCAGCTGATTTTCTTGCACCACTGAGGAAAATATTAGAATGCAGGCATGCAATATATGATGTGGTTGGATAGCTAAAGTGTTAAAAATGCTGAACATTCAGAATGAGCAGCTTTTGAGACAATTTCAATGGCAAGTGACCTATGTCTTACTGTCACTCTCTTTGAGCAGTGCAAGTGACTGACAAAGTCTGCCAAGGAAGGATGGAAAACAGGTTCCAAAAATGTTGCCAGGATTCTAACACTGACTTACCAACAGAGAAAATCAAAATGAAAATGCAAAAATAGTTTTTATTAAGGATACTAATGGTGCCTCAGATCAACAAACTGCCTTTTGAACAAAATGATTACTGACCTCAGTCAGACACTTTTTATTTCTTTTTCATTATAGCTTTTGTACTGATCTATGTATGCACAGATATCTGCATATGCATATAAATAATTAACTTAAAGAACATGCCAATTCCTATGAAAATGCAAGGTAATTTCTATTAGTTTTTAAACCAAGACAATATGAATTGGATCTATTTGTTTCAGTTCTGCTTGAAGTAGAATTTCACTGGCTATATAGACCATGTCTTAAGCTGCACAGTCAGTACTGAAATAATACCAGAGTCAGTCGTAACAGATGCCAATCACTGCACTTCAAATGAGAAGGCACTCAAAGTAAAGTACAGGCTCTACCACTCACTTTTGACATTTCCAAAAAAGAAAATGTAGTACTGTTATAAAGTTGTAGTAAAAACCCCCACCAATCAGTAATTTCCTCAACCCTCTTGTCCCATTCAGAGATGATGAAGCAGAAGTCCATGCACACACAACATGCAAAACCTTCCAGCTCTGCACACCAGGAAGTCAAGACCCACTTAGCCAACATAAGAAACCCTTCACAGTTTATACCTGTATAGGAGATGTCATTAAATTTAAGGCTATTAGATCATTACACTGATACCTCCCCCTTCAATTACCCATAATGTACAAGCTTGTCTGTTCACAGGGCTCCATATGACAAAACCAGAAGACAAATGAAATTTAAACAGCTCCGTAACAGGGAAAAAACCCAGCCCTCCTTGGATTCATCTAATTTCAGCTAGGGCTGAAAGGTATTGTGTGACAATCGTTCAGAGCTGTGTTCTCTACGGCTCACACATCTTGTACTCTACTGCCTCTTCAAAACCTCACAAAAACATCCTCTCTTCCTCCTCCAAAACCACAGACATATCTTGTTTTGACATTATGTCTGGCCTGCAACATCTCATAGCAGACCATCAAGCTGTCCTGTTCAAGTATGCCTGAAGGCTGAGTCCAATCCAACTGGATCTCCATTAGAGAAAGAGAGCAAGAAGTAATTCCATCATTTTGCCTTTTTGAGAGATGTCTGTGTACATGCAAGTGATCAATATAAACCAAACTAGCTACCTTCCTAGCTTCTCAGTTTCTTATTTAGCATTCATTCAATACCTACTTCCACGGGATCTTGGTATGCAACAAAGGCAGGCAGGTGTTATGAAAGTTCAGCAGCTATATAAATTTAAAACTTGTTATGAATAGCTTATTCAGCATTATTGCCATCATCTTAACCCAAAAAAGACAAAAGGAAACAAAACCAAAGCAAGAACTGAGATTAGAGCCCTGGTGTAAAGAACATTACAAACAACTTAGCAGCAATAACACTGGAGACTTGAGCTCCCTGAATTGCTTTGTTTCTCAATTTTCTTCTGAGGCTGCAGAGTTACAGACATAGTCTGAATCTAAAAATCCATCTGAATACTCACAGTGATAAATATAGGCAGAATTATTATATTACTATGCAGTGCAAATCCAACTCAGTGTAAGAACCATAATTCAGCCATGGAAATCTGGAACTTGCTGTCAGCTTATTCAAGATCAAACTGAATTCATTGGCAACACTCTACACAGCAGAGCTGAGCAAACTAAGGACCAGGCAAGAAAAGACAGAGGAAAACCACAAGATGGGAGATCCTCAGTCTCCCACTTTTCATGCATCCAGTTTGAACAGCAGCGCTACATAACAATGATGGGAAATTGGTAATCAAAACCTTTTATTTAAACATACCAGGTATCTTTCCTCCTGCTTCATGTTGGGGGTACGGATCATGTGATTCTGTTCTCCTCTCCAGTCTCCGAAACGTCGAAAAAAATAATTGGATAGGAATCGGTTGACAGGATCCCTAATAATATTGATGTACACAGGCTGGTCTCCTCCAAACCTGGTGGGAAGAAAAATGGGTGAATCTCATCACAGGCTGCACACAAACATATATCTATTATCTGTCATTTGAATGCTTTCAAATTACTTCCTACAGAAATTCAGAGCTTTTACAAGGTGAGGAGTGAAACTGAGCATCTTACAACTAGTTTCTAAACCTTTGTAAAAGCATGTAAGATCTCTTTAGGGGTGAACAGTAAATATGGAATCACATTAAGCTATATGTGTACTGCAAACATTTCAGTTGAAAACCACTGTACAACACTGTATCAACAGTTTTGCTTTCTTGAGTTCTCTCCTTGCTGTTTTCAGATTAAGAACCTTCTGCAGATGAATCAAAGAATGAGTATTTCTTCTTCTCAACATACTTCTTATCTGGGTGGTCATGTCAGAACAGGCACCACCCAACAGTAGCTGCTGTAAGGCAGCCTTGGATCATCTTTGTCTGTACAGTAAGTGTAGTAACGTGCAAAGGATTTTCAGCTTCCTTTGAAAGCTTTTTTCCAAAAGCTTCCTCTGGATGAACTGACAGATATGCATGGTATTTCCAACTTTTTATTTGCTGGAACTTGTGCAGAACTCGTCCCCTCACCCCCAGTCTGCACCACTGGCTGGATTTGAGGTTATTTCATGGTTATGCAATACCTTATCCCTGTACTGTGCTTCATGAACTTTTTTTTTAAAGTCCGTATGAAAATTCTTGCTTCAAAAAAGAAATTAAATATCAATCTCAAGAACATGCAAGTCCAAGGAAAAGGAAAGGGTAACAACAGCTGTGACCAGGCTTGCACATAAACAACATCTAGCATAGATATCTGCAACTTAGAGAGGAGACGATAAACCAGAGCAACTTCACCACCTTGACTTTACCTTCCTGTATGTCTCCTCCTGGTGCTAAGTGTAAGCACCTCCTGGTGCTAACCTCTTCAGTTCAATAGCTGGGATATCAAATGAGGAAAGGAGGAAAAAGAAGCTTGGGAAGGTTTGTCATTACACTGTATTTTCAGAATGTTAAAACACTGACTGCATATTTTATATCAACACACAGCATCAGGAAAGCAGGCCTAACTGGAAAAAAAAAAAGGAGGGGAAGCTGCTTACACTGTTCCATGGTCAAAATGAAAAAATGGACATTCATGGAACTGACTTATGGACTACAAATTCTCTGAGACAAAGAATAAAATAAAACCTTTCAGGACTTAAAAGTTTATAGGATAAATTCAACTTGGTATTTTCCTCATCTAAGAACATAGATTGTGCTTTTCTCCTCTGTTTCCCCAATTTAGGTGAACAATTCTCACTTAAGCAATAGCTTATACTTTATTTTTGTAAGATTGAGAACATAGCCATATTTAAGTATTTAAATGCTATTCTGATGATTTTCTGAGTCACAATTTATATAATTTCTTCTAAACTGTAAAATACTAGATTAAAGAGATAACTGAAGACACCCTCCTTTAGATTAAAAAAAAAACCCTCTCAGTTTCTCCCCATCTTTTGAGGCAATGAATGATTGAATTTGTATAATAAAAGACCAAGGCTTCCCATTAATATTTAAGAGGCAGCAAAATTGTTTAAAATTATGAATTCTAGTAAAAGACAAGAGTAAAATCTTATAGAGTTTAAACCTGATTTTTCTCCTGCATGATTCCCCAGACTCCTAAACAGTCTACAAAGGCTTGTCTCATGAGTAACTATGCCTATCAGTAATCTCATTGACCTCAGTGTTGCAGGATCACTGCCATAATTTGAAATTGCACAGACAGCATACAATTTTAAAACAATCCAATTAAAAAAGCATATGCTCCTTGCTTCCTGATTAGTGCACAACCCAGTTTGGACATGGATGTGCAAGTTAAATATCCTGAATTTAGTACCCTGAATTCTTCTCTAAGCTTATCTTTGCTGCTTTTTATCTTTATACAGAAATAAAACCTGTATTTGAAAAAAAAAAAACAAAACAAAACAAAGGCATTCCTGCAAATACCACAGGGCAATGTGGGCATAAAGTTTTGACAATATTTTCTCAAATAGAAAGCTCTGAGTGGATGCCTTGGCCTGGTAGTTTTGAAAACTAAACTTTTCAAGTCAAATTGCTGGAAAGAATGGATTGCATCTAAATTACTGAACATATTATCCTACTGCTGCTTGATGCAGATAGCAATAATCAAAAGACAGAGGTGAGTGGAGGAGAGCAAAGAAAAGGGGAAGCAGTAGAGAGTAAGAAGTGATGTCAGCAGCAAGCTGTCTTAAGACAAAAAGATCACCAGATTTATAGAAGCAAGAGAGCAGGGATGTCCTGCCCCAGGTTCCATAGAGGTTGTTAAACCTAAATGCTCATCAGAAGAGCAAAAAATGAAAATCAGACAGCTAATAGCTGTCTTGACAGAAATTTTCAATTAATTTTGTCTTTTCTGAAGTAAAAGGAGGGGTGAGATTGCATAACCAACCCACCATATTCCCAGAGCCCACCCTTTTGCTGGTAAAGTCACATTTCTGAATATGAGAACAGTAAATTCAGGACCAAAAGCCCTGAGAAAAGAGGCTCATAGAAGCTCAATCACCCCAAGAGGACAGCTGAGATGGGAGGTCACTCTTTCACAAATGCTACAGAAGAATTTCCATTTCTGAAATGCAGATTGGGGAGGTGGGTGCACAAACACAGGACAGCTCAAATTTCTGATTTTCTGCACAATGTAACCAGCTGCTATATACCCAGCTGTGGGTTGTTCCACCAGGCAACAAGCAAGGAATTATTATAAAATTATTATCAAGTCTGTTCTGGTCCTTATTCAAATGTGCTTTTCTTTTTAAACATAGTTTATAGTACTTCAAATTCCAACCATTTGTTTCTATGAACTGTACTCAGAGTCATTTATGGAAGCTAAGCAGCACTCACAGAGCATAAAAAATTCTAACGGTTAAAAAAAAATAAAAATCAAGTACCTTCAGCTATTTAAAGAAGAAAAGGGCAAATCAATGCTCCATTTGTTCAAGTATGTTCTGCATATTTTTAGATACCTATCAATCACAACATATTAAATGCTCTCTCAAGTGAAACTTTTCAGATTAACAACACCCACATGAAAGTGCTCTTGCAAAAAAATAGATACGTGCTCTCATTATACCTCATATCACCTTATTTGCACTCAAACCCCTATTGTGAAGGATTCAAAATGGGACATGATCATATTTGCTAGGCTTAAGTAGCAGACTTACCTTCCCTGAATGGGATCATGATTGGATCCCACATGATGAAGTTGCACAAATATTCTCATCTCCAGCAGCACATTGGCATGACTGGGAAGAGTGGGTGAGGATACCACCACTCCTCCAGAGCACTGCAAATGGATAATACACCAACCCCCACAACATTCTCCCTGTATTCAATGTCTCCTGATTTATTTTATTTGTACTAGTAAATCCCATTTGTTTTAACTGATCTGTTGTTGAAGGTGTATTTTTGGAGTCCTCATCAAAAAAACTATTTGCAAGCTTCAATCAATGATATTTAGCTTCATTAATAATATATTACCCTATGTCTTTTTTAATGAAAGCAAAATAAAAAAAAAAAAGTCTGAGAAGCATGTGAGCTTGCCTCTTCACATTTTTGATGAATTCCAATTTTATTATTTACATGATGAAAATTTTCATTTAAAACCATTTACAAACCCCTTGCAAGCTGGGGGGAAAAAATCAACAAAGTTATTTTCTTGGCCTTAAAATGGAAGCTCTCTTAGCTCCTATTATTTTTCATTTCACTTCAGGAGGCTGCTGACTTTGCATTTCATACAGAACTCTTCACACAAGCAGAAGATGGTTACTTCATCCTTGCAGGCAAATCACAACTCCTCAAGGAAAAGATGACTCCCACCCTATTCTCTGGAAGAACCTTGTCTGCCTCTTACTCTTTCAACACACACTGTTTCCCCTTAAACAAAAAGGGTGGTTGCTAGAAATTCAGTATAATGGAAGCAAACAAGAACCAAAAGCCACATAAAATTAATAGCAACAGGCATATTGTGTCCTTCTTATAAAGGAAGCACAATTTCCTTTTCCAGTGCCATACAAGTAAGAATCAGACGCTGAGAGTACAATTGCCCAGCCATCTTTACTCAGCAATTATGTTAGAGCTCCATTACCTGCCCTGAAGCAGAGCTTCACAGGGAGGTCATGTAAAAGCACTAACATAGAGCATTCACCTTTTTAGGACTTAAATAAGATGCACAGTTACCCCAGTGTTTATCTTCTGAAAAAGTTACTTTGAAATACTAGTTTTCATAACATCTTGCATCAGCATGAACTTGTAGCAAAGCAATTCTCTGCACACAAAGCACCAGGCACTTCTGGGATGCTCCAGTGGTCCTCCTAAGGGATGAGATGCCAAGAGGATTGGGCTGAGGTACTGCCAGCCTCCACAATCAAGAGTTTATCTTCCTGCTCTTGTCTGTAGTGCCTCTCTTGCAGCCTTCACCCTGATGCTGTGGTCATGCTCTCAACCTTTTCTTTAGAACTGGTGGAGTTTATATAGGGCACTTCTCTACTGATGCACCTATGTCACCTACACGGTTATTTCAGTCATAACAGTACTGGCTGGCATAGCTGAACTGGTAAAAGGACTAGCTGGAGCAGACTTCAGGTAAAAACTTTGGCTTCATGAGGCCTTTTTCCTTTCTTGCAGAGTACGAACTAGGCTGCCTCTCCCTAGCAAGCTGAACTTGAAATTATGCCAGTCTGGTTTTTTGTAATCGCTCTCTAATTTATCCCAGACACAAAACAAGCAATGCAGACAGGTGATATAATTATCATCCTTAGAAGCATTCAAAAAACATGAAGGTGCAGCACTTAGGGACATGGCTCAGTGGTGGACTTGGCAATGTAGTTAACAGTTGGACTTGATGACCTTAGCAGTCTTTTCCAACCTTAACAAATCTATGGTTCTATGAAACAAGTATTTTCATTTCAAAACTTTATCTTTGCCTGGCCTGCCCTTCAATGAGAAGTGTGTGCAGGGATTCAAAATGCCCAGTGGTTCAAAGTTAACAGTAAAATAGTGCACACTCCTCATCAATCACCCTTTCTGGACCTGAGACTTCAATAATAGAAATTTCAGTTTCTGAAGTGATGTGTCTGGATCACTGTAAAATTACAACCGAGTCCTTTAGGAATTGTTTAGTAAGCTGCCTCAGACCAGCGAATGGCTAAAAGATAACACTGTAAAGCCTTCTGTTTCTCTACTTCACTATCCTGTAAATCTACCAAAATATTTTAGGCTGTATTTTGTCAGTCATTCACGCATGCTAAACAATTAGGGTCTTTTTTCTACCCTATATTTTTCATTCTCCTGAGGATATCAGAGAAGTTTAATAGATAAATTCACAATGAACAGCACCAACACGGATAAGTATCCTGCATGGGTCCCAAGTAAAGTAAAGGAAATACTAATTATGTTTTCATTTATATAATGCAAAGTTACAGCTGGAAACAAGTAAAAGAGTAAACACGAACTCTCCATAAAAGACTAACAGCAGCTAAACCCCACATTAATTAAAATCACCTAATTCCAGATACCCTGTATTTAAGACTTTCTTCCAAAGGTCTGGCTCAGGATTTCTCTGGACCTCTGATTAATGTTTCACTGTAATTCAGAGATGCAAATGTTATGCATTTGCACAGAAGAATAGGAAAACTAATTACAAAGTATTACCATAAATTTCCTGCAAATAGTAGAATAGCTGATACAGCTCTTTGGAAAGTATTAAATCAACAAACATGATAGGTAGAAAAGATGTATTTTCAAAATTGAATGAGACCACAGATTTGGCTGAGGTAGTTACATTAGCATAAAATCTTGGGGCTCAACTTCTTAGGAATGTTATTATGCAAAGGATGCTGCAATGTACTCAGCATTGCATATTCAACTTCCTGTATGAACACATTTATCAAGGGAAGCATGGGTGACTCTAGCCATCCTGTGGAAATGGCTGTTGCAGAGAGCAAGTCAATGTTAGGAGTGTCCACATGGAAACTGAAATACAGTGAACTGTGCATAACAAAAAAAAAAAATCATTTTAACTCAGCAGTACATATCATGTATGCAATCTATAGAATATAAAAATCAATGTAAGTGGAAGTTATAACATGGCTGCCCTGTCGCAGATGTGAAAATCTGCTGTCAGAGAGGGACCGTGGATGTCGCTCTGCTTGAGGCTTTGAACCTACACAGTTTAATGTGACAATCTGTGATTCAGAAGCTATGTGCAACGTGATAATATTTTCAGAAAACAAAGCTGCAAAGGAGGGAATAATGAAGGGAGTGGTTTGCTGGTAAAGAACCACTTGAGCCACCAGGCAAGAAAGACCTAAGGAAACATTTTGCACTGTAGTACAGCAAATAAAACCCAAAGCATCTAGAACCTGAAGCAGAGCATATTCACAGGGAAGGAGTAGTTCTGGCAAGGACATGCATACTTCCACATATTATCAGCAGTGTGGGAAACCTTACAGGCCAGAATAAAAATCCTAGTTTCCCTTTTTCTGAGAAGCAGGAGGAGAGAGGAGTAAAGGCCTGACACAGCACTCGTGACCATTCACAGAGTCCATTTTCAGAAAAACATGAACAAAGTTCATGCAGCATCACAAAAATGATGAAAAAAAAAATAAAAGCCTCCAGCTTGCAAAGAGAATGCGAAGGAAAAAATACAGAGCAGGCTGAGAGATGACTGCATGACAGTGTGTAAGAAATTATACATGAAAGTACACAGGTGAAAAATTTGATGAGTCTTTACATAGTGGACAAATGGACTCCGAGATCCAAGGAAAAGGAATCAATTGAACTTCTCTGAAAAATTAGGAAGAAAAATAATTCAATTTATTATCTGAGAGAACAATTCACTATTGAAAGAATTTATCAAGTGCAGCAGATTCTCTATTACTGGTGATTGAGAATCAAGACTTCCATTTCCTTTCTGAAAGATGGAAGCTTCAGGTTTAAACTTATTCATCAAGGGTAAAAAAGCTTCAAAATTATTCACAACTGTCACCATCCATCTTTTTTTCTGAAGGCAGGATCAGCTATGCGACTGCCACTACCAGCTTCAAAATCCTGAAGTATAATCTATTCTGTTGCTTTGCTGCCCTTGTTCTAACCTTTTCCTAAATGTCTGATCTAGAACTCAATAGCAATTTCAGTTCACCACTTGTGTTATCATTACTCATTAAGGACTGCATAATCCCTTTTTCTCTGCAGAATCTTTTAAACTAAAAAATGAAAAAAACAGAAGTGTTATAACAGTCCCCTCTTTCCCTGTCTTCTCTATTTGTTTTTCTTTTCCTGTGATTTTAGGTAAATTTTTAAAATCTCTGTTCATTCTTCTTATTCTTGTTTGGTCCCCTGTGGACTAATCATCATCCTTCTTAAATCAAGTTACTCCCAAACTGATAATCTGCAATGTGACTGTGAGCACGGAAGCTGAACAACAGTAAAAACAGGGTAATTGAGGAGATATGCCTGATCCCACCTTCAGTAACTAGATTTCAAGCCACAATCTCTATTCTGAGAATATCATTTTATGAGCTGAACGAAAGATAAAAAGTGCATTATGCAAAGAACACAGGAAAGCTAGGGGAATAAATTCTGAATGAAATGATCTTAAAATGTGCAGAAAAACTCACCAGAAAGCAGTACTTTGAAAAAAAAATAAACCCCCAAAAAACCCTGCTTAGATCACATAAAGGTCAAACTGCACATGAGATTTGTGCTTAACCTTCCATCAAATCACAGTTAAAAAGCATCATTACACACTCACATAATTAAAAAAAGGTAGTATAAAAAAGGAAAAAAAAAGTATGTAGGAGGGATTACAGCACCATGTGGCCATTCATGAAATGTGTACTTTACAAGGCAGACCTCACATGATGGTAGAAAGTGTTTCATGATGTGTTAGCAAAAAGTACAGATTATAAAGAACACACATAAAGACACAGTGTTAAGGCCATGCTTGAGTTTAGCTGACATTTCCCTACTTTTAACAGCTTGCCCAGAGGGTAACTTTTTTTTTTTGCTACCATATTTTTAAAGACATTTCCCTAAGTGTGTATTTTTTTTTAAAGGAGAAAAAAATCCCACAACATAAAATTACTTTAATAGATAATCTTAGGCTGCAATCATTGTTTCAAGATGTTGATTCACGAAGGCATTCAAAGAGCCCAATCCCTCCCACAGCTGAGCTGTATAAAGTCAGTGATGCAAGCTGACCCAACTACTGCTCTTTGTACAAAGTATACCTAAGTGCATTCAAAGGGTCCTGGACATTTAGCATCTTGTTATGCCAGCTCCATGCGTTTGCCCAACACACTCCCTTCAAATGCTAGTGGAGCGTGGTTAACAGACATAATAGACATGTTCCATGAAACATGAACACACTGCGTGGCACTAATTGTTCCAAAGAAAGGAAGAAACAATATTCCTCAAATTACTAAAAAATCTGGGTGTCGTGACCAGAATTGCATGACTCTAAGACAATGAAAACAGCACCACAGAATCACTCTGCTTTTACTGACCTCCAGTCAGTCTATAAAAAAGGGAAATTCTATTCTAAAATCAATGGACTGAAGACATACATACTTAGGTTAAGTCATTGCAAAGCAAGATGTTTATTTGCCAAAAAAAAAAAAGATTGTAACTGTATCATCCAGCCCTTCCACATTATCAACAAACTAACATGCAAGGCTTCCAAACACACGCTGCCAGCACAGAGCGTGCTTCAGCTTTCAAACACGAAGCTTATTCACATGACAAAGTTAATTCATCCAGATTTACCTCCTTTTTGTTTGTTAGCTATAGACACATTTTGCAAGAATAAGGGAATGGTGTAATATCAAAGTTCTGTGTTAAAACACAATTTTTAGAGTTGCTTCTGAATGAGAAAAAACACAGAAACAATGACTAACAAAAAAAAGCTCAGCAACATTCAGAAATCAAGTTTTGTTTTGGGCTTATCCAGAATTTCTCTGTCCATCCCTGCCTTCATAGAGCATGTGATTTATTGCTACCCATAGGTCTGAATTCAGGTCAGAGTTGAAGGAAAATTGCCAACCTGACCAGCACTGCTGCATGTGACACCGTCTGGCTGCTACAGCAGCTCAATTTATTCATTTTTATTAGTTAGTGTTGGCCATTTTATCTGTGCAAAAAAGTAATAAAAAAAATTTTCAACAATGTTGATACAGACTGTCTACCAAAAAAGGCTTGTTTCAAGAAAAACAAGAACTTTACACATGAACTCTGCTAATGAAAAACAGAAAACTGGAAATATTTCTTATGTGGATTCTAGGGACTAAAGGCAAGCTCCTTCCCAAGAAGAAGACCCAACAGACCTTTCTCTCCTCCCCCAAACCTCTCTCCCCACACCTCTCACATTGTGCAAGGACACAACAGAGCAGGGCCTGGCATCCAAGCAGGGCACAGGGAGGTGACTGCTGGCTGTGGGCAACAGAAAGTCCACCAGCTCTGTTCTGCATGGCTTTGCCTTCAGCAGATGTACCTGCAGTGTGGCTGTCTCAGAAATCTAGTAACCTACTCAATGTGGTTTCAAAGTGGCCAACATGTTCAGAAATTATTTAAATAATAATTTTATTATTATGTTCAGAAATTATATAAATAATTCAGGAGGGGAGAGGATGGAAAGACAGGCAGGACACCTAAAACTGCTGCATGGATCTTATTTCTTTAGAAACTTATGCCAAAAGTGAAGTGTTGTGCCCTCCCTTAAGCACATGCACACATGCTAAATACACACTTAAGATATTAAAAACTGCAGCTGAAAGGAAGAAGAGGGCAGCAGCCTGACAGCACAGAAAGGATGACTCCTGACACAGCAGTGCAGGGTGATAATTCATCCTGACTCTGAACAAGTAAGATATACTGAACTGAATTATAAGGGCTAATTAAACTGTAAAATTAAGTAGAATTGGTGCTTTATCTCTCAGTGGCCCATAGCTACTGCAGAAAGTAAAGAATTCATAGCTCTAGTGAGACATGAAAAAGTCTGTCTCACTTTCTGAGTGGTTGTTTTAATGCTTCTCCTTTCTCTGACTTCCCCCTGCTCTGATCAGCCAGCCTTCAAGCAAAACTCACCAGCCACTGACAAAGGCATGTCATTAGATTTTTACACACTCAGCTGCACCATTCACTTACCCCAAGACAGGAAAGAATGTCCAAGCTCCCTGCTCTGCCCAAACTGGGCTCTGTAAGTGCACGCCCGGAAGAGAAGAGTTTGATGTTGGAGAGAGACATGCTGCCTTTTCCCTGACCAAAACAGATGTTGTGCAATTCTCCACAGCCCTGACTCATGCTTACCCAAAACCATGGCCTTGCCACCCGCCTCTGCATTCCTGCAAACATTCTTCCTGCTTCTCTGAAATCTGTGACACTTGGAGCACTCTCCAAGTGTCTTGAGTCACTGCCCAGTGACTGTTATAGTTAATTCAGCAGATTACTGAGAAATCAAGGGGGGCTTTTCCACGAATTTGAAGCCTCTTCCTGAATATTTTTTTCTTGGACTAAGTAGATGACAACAGGCACTTATGGTAATGCACAGTGAACAAATTGCAGCTATTCTGAAACAGCTTTCTTTATCTCTCTGCAGGTTATTCTGCTTCTTCACAGCTTCTACACTTCTACACTGTACTCCCTGGATCTACCAGCAACACCTGGAATCCCAGCAAATATATCAACACATAAATCTTTACCTGCTTAGAGACATTATTTAATATTTGCTCCTGATTAACACTTTGGATGTTTTTCCCAGCAATATTACTATATAAACTTCAAATCAGAAAAAGACAATAAACATCCCCAAACCCACAAAAAACCAGCACCACTTTCTACAAAAGAAACAGTCTTGAAATGAACTGGGTTGAGTAGCCACCCTCCAGAAGCACGGGATCATCTTCTGAAGGTAACCATCACTGCACTGGACAGACTGAGAACAGAAGCTGCGAAACACTTTGAATGAAAGCTTTCTCTGTGACCAGGGCTATGTAGAAATTCACTAACATGAAAGAAGAACAAGAAAGTTTTTTATCTTCTGTTTGAAGCTGGAAAAATTTTTGCTTTCATGTCTCCTTTTAATATTTATCTTTTTGTCTGCCTCTTCACGCTACTTTGGATTGAGAAAAGATAGTACTGAATCAGAAGATGAAGATGCAGTCAAGGGAAATTAAGTTACTCAGCTGAACCAACAGGCACTCTTAAAAAACTATTCAAGAATGACAGGAAAATGGCCTTGGCAAGCATTCAGGTCAGGATGAGATTTTCAAGGTTTTAGAACTTTGTTCAGCAAAACTAATGTGGCTTCAGAACCACGCATGTACTCAACTCATCACTGAAGGCTTAGCTCACTTCCACTAGAGATTTATTCTGGATAGAAGATCTAACCTTTTTTTTTTCCTGCTTGTTTTCACTTGGAAACAATCATAAGTAAATGCTTTTCTGAATAATCAGAGAGCTTTAAGTGCTGACAGGTTTATAAGCAGGTACAGGGCACAAAGGCAGAAAATTCAACTGATTTGTCACTGCTGCTATTCACATCACTAATGTTAAAAAAACCCAACAAGTTTGTTTTACTACTGTTTGGGAAGCTGAGAAGCACCAACAAGGATGAGGAAAAGGCTAAGGTATTTTATTAAAGCCTGAGGCAAAGAAGGCATTAAAGACTAGTTATTTTTGGGGTACCCTGCCCCAAGTTGGAAGACAGAGACAGGGAGCAGAAAGAAGTCCTCTTAATACAAGAGGAAATGGTCAGAGAGCAGCTATACCAGTTAGCTACACACAGGTCTATTGGGCCAGATGGGATCCACCCAAGGGTACAGAAGGAGTGTTCACTGAGCAGGAGTGCTCACTGAGCCACTTTCCATCACTCACCAACAGTACTGGAGAAGTGGGGAGGTTCCTGTCAGCAAACGTGAGCCCATCTACAAGAAGGGCTGGAAGGAGACTCCAGGGAAGCACAGGCCTGTCAGCCTGACTGACGTCAGGGCCAGGGAAGGCTGTAGAACCGACCATCCTGTGTCCCATCACAGGGCACACATACAACAACAAGGGGACCAGGTCCAGCCACCTTGGGTTTGTGAAAGGCAGGTCCTGCTTAGCCAACCTGACCTCCTCCTCCTCCAAGGTGACCTGCTCAGTGGATGGGGGCAAGGCTGTGGATGTTTTCTGCCTGGACTTCAGCAAAGCCTGTGACAGCTTCCTCCAGCACCCTCCAGGACAAACTGGCTGCTCATAGCTTGGATGGATGCAGAGTTTGCTGGATGAAAAACTGGACAGCTGAGCCCAGGAATGGTGGTGAATGGAGTTACATCCAGCTGGCAGCCAGTCACAGGGGGTGCTACCCAGGGCTCAGTATGGACCAGTTCTGTTTAACAGGTTCTATTTACCAGCTTTACTAATGATCGGGATGAGGGGATCAAGTGCACCTTCAGACAACACCAAGTTGGGCAGGAGTGTTGATCTGGTGGAGGGTAGGAAGGCTCTTTAGAGGGATCTGGGCAGCCTGGATTGATGGGCAATTGTATAAGGGTCAACAAGGCCTGGTGCTTGGTCCTGCACCTGGGTCACAACAACCCCAAGCAGCACTACAGGCTGGCGGCAGAGTGGATGGAAAGCTGCTTGGTAGGGGACACACTGGCTCATGTTTGGCAGCTGCTGGGGGTGCTGGTCAGCAGCTGCCAAACATGAGCCAGTGTGTGCCCAGGTGGCCAAGGCCAGTGGCATCCTGGCCTGGATCAGCAACAGTGTGGCCAGCTGGACAAGGGCTCTGATCTTCCCCTCTATTCAGCACAGGTGAGGCCACACCTCAGCTCAGTTTTGGGCCCCCTCACTACAAGAAGGACACTGAGGTGCTGGAGTGTGTCCAGAGAAGAGCAACAGAGCTGGCGAAGGGTCTAGACAATAATTCATATGAGAAATTGCTGAGAGAGATGGGACAAAAGGAGGTTCATGGAAAATCTTAGCGCTCTCTACAACTATCTGAAAGGAGGTTTGTAGCCAGGTGGGGATTGGTCTCTTCTGCCAAGGAACAAGTGACCAGGCAAGAGGAAACAGCCTCAAGTTGCACTGGGGAGATTTAGATTGGATATTCAGAATTTTTTTTTTCATGGAAAAGGTTGTCAGGCATTGGGACAGGCTGTCTGGGGGAGTGATTGAGTCCACATCCCTGGAAGCATTTAAAAGACGTGTAGATGTGGCACTCAGGGACATGGCTTAGTGGCAGATTTGGCAGTGCTGTGTCAACAATTGGACTTGATGATCTTAAGGATCTTTTCTACCCTAAATGACTCTACATCTCTATTTTAAACCAAAGCAAATCAGATTCACATTTTTCATGACTCTGCTTATATTTTCTCTGCTTCTCTAGTACCTTGGTGATATGCTCTAAATGGCTCAATGCAAACCCTACACATCTTGAAAACACTCAGAGAGGTGCAAGGCAAGCAGAAGAGACTTCTTTTGTTTCTAATGTGACCAACTGAAAGGGTAGCAAAGTAACATGCCTTCTAACTCCTACCTGTCCGCCAGCTCAATATATGCAGGAGGAAGGAGAAAAAAATTGTTTCTTATTCCTTCCTGTGAACAAAAACTTGGTTTCAAAGGTATAAAATGCCAAACAATAAAAGTGAATCACTGGACTGATGTCCAAAAAGGCTGCTCCTGCAAAAAAATCACAGAATCCAGTAATGGCTCTGCTACAATGGCATGTACAAAGCCTCATGCCTTTCCCTGGAAGGGAGCATGAAGTTTCAACAAAATAGGGTTCTTTAATCTTCAAGCTGAGCCTTTCATGGATCTAGACCTGCCCTAAACCTGCAGTCAGGAGTCAGTTGTTGTCTCCTACCCATTCCTGTGCATCTGCCCTGCTGCCCACTATGCTGGCTGCTCATGCCAACTATTGTCTGAGGTTTTTAGCTGTCATCCAGAAAACACCACATCAATATTCTGAGCCCCATTCTTTTATGAGAATGAGGAGTTTTATATGACTTTTATGTTGAGCTGGCAGAAAAATTGGAAGAAAAGTATTCCATAGACAATCTGAGTCCAGCTAACCACTGCAGGTAGAAAGGTTTCTATCAAGGAATAGTTTAAAGAAATCAAGCAAAACTAAAACACTTTCATAATATTGTAATATTTATGATGTGTATTTAAATCGCATCCTGAAATTTCTGTAAATGCAATATTTGACAATCCATTTCCTAAAGAAATCAGTTTAAAAAAATCACCCTAGAATTAAATAACCAAGAAAATATAAAACATGCTACTTCATTGTTAAGTATAACACTGCTAATAAATTTTGAAACAAAAAATGTTTAATTTCTCAGAAAACACTAAGAAATGCTGAACACGAGTATGTAATGTTGCTGCAATTCAATGCTGTCTGATTTAGAAGACTCATCAGCCTTTTCACTACTTCACACCTACTAGGTAAACCAAGGATACTCTCAATAAAACAAAAGGTATGTTTTCAGATTTGCAACAAAGAGCCAAAAGAAAAACTACAAATAATTTAATACCTCTTATGTAACTCTTTCATATTTTTTCAGATTTTATTGTAAGAAAAAGGTAAATACATTTTAGATACATCATGTATCCACTACAGAAGAAGCATGATACCTTAGTGGCAAGGATGTACCATAGGTACAGAAAATGGGATCCCTAGGGAGGAGCAAGAGGTTAAGACTGTTGGTCTTTTTCTCTCATTCCTAATGTTGAATACCATCTCCGTAAAATCAGTCTAATCAGGAAACATCCCTTTGACCCTCACATGTGGCTACTCTTTTGATCTTGCAGTTCAGAAGAGGAAAGAGATCATTTACCAAAAGTGTGAAGTCCTAATGGTTTTTATTTTTTTAAAGGTAATACATTAGAAATGGAACTCTCAAGGAATCAGAAGAGAGAACACAGAAAATGAAATTTTTAACTCCTCCTGTTTCCACATTAAAAAATCACACCCACAGTTAAGTTCTATAGCAAGTGAATTTCCAATTGCTCAAAATATTTTATTTTCCAAGAAAACAAAAACACACCCTGCCCCGAATTTTATAATTTCTTACTACACTGCCTACAGAAGCTTGAAGCCATGCACTCACATTACCATGCAAACAAAATGTACCATGCTGTGTAATTAGACAAGCTTTGGCAAAGATCTGCAGTATGATCATAATTCTACTGAATTTTAAGAAATCTAAATTCAAGGAATCCAATCTGGTGGCACAGATAGCATGATTCCTGAATATCATTTCCAGATTAAATTTACAGCCTGGGCAATAAGCATCTGCAGTCAGCTTTAACCTCTGCATCCTGGCTAAATGCTAACTGGCATCACTCACTCAAGGCCTTCCAAAAATTCCTTAGAAGTTTCATCCAAATTCAATCTTCTTCACATTCCGTGCTATAAAAGTCTCTAGAGTCTTGCAGCATACTTTTAAATATCTGCCAGAAGAAACAGCACTCCCATGATACAGAGTGTAATCTGTTTGCATGGTTTAAAAATACTTCCATAGCCTGTGGAATGGGGACTATTTTGTCAGAACAAAATTAAATTGGTTCTATTGGTGAAGAGTTATTCCAGGCACAAAATTAATGAACTCAGTGCAGTTTTAGATCTCCTTTTAGTGTCTGCCTATACGCAGATGAAATGTTAACAGCAGTGTTCTGCCACTTTTAAAACACGAGTGCACAGTTTAAAATCCTAAGTTACCATCTCTTGCATGTTGACTGGAAGCATTATAAATCACAATAATTTCAAGAGGCAAAAACATATAATGGCATCCTGGCTTTTCACAAACATACTGTACATAATTATGCTACAGAAAAGTGAGTGTGGGGGGAAAAAAACCAACAGCTTTGGAATGTAAATTCTAGTGCCAGAAGGAAGGAAAAAAAAAGTGCATTGTATTGTTTATGAATAAAAGAGGGGAAAAGTTCTATGTATTACAATTAATAGAAATCAATGAAAAAGATTTTTGACCAAAAAAATGCCTTACCTTGAGAAGTTGAGGAAATGAACATGTCTAGTGAATAAATAGGGCTGCTCAGCAGTGCTTATGTTTTTAATCAATTCCATCTAAAAAGAATTAAAAAAATCAAATATTCCACGTTATATCAACGCACAACTTGAGACAAACATAAAACTTTCAAACAACAGATGATGATATAATTTTCAAGTCTGAATTACTCAGGACCTCCTTCCCCACTATTCCTCCCAAACACTGTCATCAAGATAGGATGATGAATATTTTATGTCTAAGCAAGAAAGGCTGAGCTGCAGACACCATTCTGCTACCATGGAGCTTATGTATTTCCAAAATACTTCCAGAAGCAGGTATCAGTCTAAACAAAGGCATAAAGGAAAAATCTAAACTGTCTAAATCTGCAAAGCCTTCCAAATGGCAGCTACCCTCTGAAGACACTAGCTCTATTCACCCCAATGCCAAAAATGCAAAATGTCTGTAACAGAAAGCAGGAACTGAACCAATGGTCATTTTTGTGTAACAATAAACACTGCCAACACAGTCAAGACACCAACTGATTTGCTTGTTTAAATATAGAAATCAGGACTTGCAATTTCTTTTACTATTACAACAAATTAGGAGTACAAACTGAATGGGCACTTTTAGGAAGATCATGCTAAATTCTAGTTCAGGCCCATTCACAATGTTGATTTTTTTCAAAAAAAAAAAAGATGAATTAATTTGAGTTTTCAGACCATTAAGATAGAATAATGCAAACAACAACACAGATATGATAATATTTTGTGTGAGCTGAACTCTAGCTATAATTTACAGGAAACTGGAAGTATCTAGTGAAGCATCATGCCAGAAAGTTGAGGTTTCAGTTAATTTTGCTTCCTTCTTATTAATTTCCTAAAGGTTTCATTTCCAATTTTCTGTTCTGTGTTCAAATGCAGGCTATGTTATGGACACTGAACAGAAATACATTTGAAATGACAGGTTTATTGATTTTGCAAACTGGGGAGTAAAAAGCAATTCATACACTGGATAAAAAAAGAGGCAAGTCTCTATGTGAGGAGACAGTAATTAAAAAATTTATTTCTTAAAACTGGAATGCTATAGTTGACATAGATAAAATAAGCAAGAACATGTAGTCCAGCCTGTTGTGTGGTCAAAATAAAGTAACTAGCATATGTGGAGCTACTAGCAGCAAAAAGAGCATCGTAAAAAATTCTGCCCATGCCATAGCAAATACCAAACCACATTTAAGAGGCAGCAGTTGCCAAATTTTTTCCCCTTCTAATGTCCAGTTTCAGTGGACTGATATTTTCCCATGTTTTTTATAATTTGTGTCACATCTTACTGCTTCTTATCCATCTTGCATCCTCCACTTTTTCCCAATGCACATACCCTGCCTCCTTCTTTCAGCCAACATAAGCTACAGCCATTTAACTGCCAGAAAGAAGTGCACACACTTAGAGACTTTCTCTTCTTTCCCTCTGTCTTCAACAATTCTATACACATACATGTATGATGACCACTGAAGCAAACAGTTCGGCTTGTCCAGCTTCTCAGGATGGACCTTTTCCGGTCCAACTGGTTTGAGCACATCAGGGTATTTGAGGTACAGACCTTATCCACCACAACATACTAGGTTTGAGAAAGTATAGCAAGGTATGCTACACCTAAAAAAGACTGAAAATCCAAAGAAATGGAATGTAAGATGAGATCACCAAAAGAAAGTCACTATAAAGGGAAAAGAGAAACAAGGGAATATGGAGAGAACATGTGCAATTAAAAAAAATAAAATTAACACAAGGAATTTAAAGAAATAGTCAGGAAGGGAATAGCATCCCTTCCTTAGCTAGTGATATATGGAGTCTGGACTGCTTGATTTAAGCATAAACTGGTCTTTGCACAGCTTCTTCAGTACAATATAAATGCACTGGGCAAGAAATTCATAAACCTGAAGGGCAAAGCTTGTCCAGATCAGAATTAGAAAGCCCAGGAAGCTTTGCAATACTTAGCACAAAGGAACTAAGTATTGTTTCTTCGTGTTCTGAAGAGACAAAGGCTTTCCTAGCAAACCAGTACGTTGACATTTCTTTAGAACTGGTAACTCACTCTGACAAAAAATTATATTCTTCATTCACCTTGCAGAATCAAGCAATAGAAGACCCTGTAGCCTGTGTATCAGATGTCTCAATTGGATTCTGTGATAGTCAACCTGCTACAGATTCTTTTTCTGGTTTTGTTTTTTTTTTTTACTGAGACAAGTTACAAGAGAAGTGAAATTCTCAGAACTGTGTAAAGCCAGATGTTATATTTTGCATTTTACTTGTGTTGCTCTATCTGCATGAAGTAAGGAATGAAGACAGCAGAAGGAAGTTACTGATCTGGTATAAAAACTCTGTTTGTGCCCCCATGGTCATCACTGCAATTCCTTCTTGGCATAAATTAAAAAAACCTTACTAGAGTATAAATATGGAGATATAAAGGTACTGTACCCATACAAAGTAATCTCACTAAATCTAAAAACACAGGCAGCTCTAGTAGAACACTGCCAAATAAACTTAGCTGGGAGTATATGTGAGTGTCGCAAAGCACCACCACACGAGCTTCCCTTGGCTCCCAGCTGGCCCCAGGGCTGGCACCCATTTGCTATCAGGAAGCAGATTCACATCACAGCAATGCCACGTTTCTCACTCCATTCCACCTGATGTCAGTGTCACATGAACCTGATGCTGGACAAGCACAGGCACTTCAGCCTCAGGAGCAAAGGGAGGCTGGAAAGATGCACACAGTGCAGGACAGCATCTGGCTCCTGGCTTTTTCTTTTTGATCTCTTGCTACCAAACTCAGTCTCTTGAGCTAAGACAACAGCTTGCTTTAAAGCAGAAACAGAATTTTGTTTTGACTTAGAGTACCTTCATATTTAGACACTTAATGATCAACTGGACTTGTAAGCAGATGTGGATAAAGCTACAATGTGCATAAGAATAAACGAGCAAAATCCATTCTTCTAAAAACCCTGCCAAAGGGGTAAGTAAGACTCAACTGAAATGACATACAGATGTCAGGAGGGAAAAATAAATAACTGTAATGGGTCATGGCCACATGCAAATTGTGGCCATATTTCCCATGGGCCTCTCCCTCTCTCATCATGCTGTCCTGAACTGCTTTCAGGCTAACAACCCAAATGCATTGCTCAGAAAAACATAGTGAGCCCTTCCTCTTTCTAAGATTATGGCAAAGAAAAAAACAAAACAAAACCAAAAGAAAAATCTCCATTGTCTCTCAGAAGAATAAGTTTGGTTGGTTTGTTTTGGTTGTTGTACTTTTTCTCATTTGTATGTTTGTTTCTATAAGATGAAACAAGAACAAAAGAAAATAAAATGTAGAGGATCCAACCCACAGAGAACAAGAGTGAGCAGAGGATGAGGGCTGAAGAAAACAAGTGCTTTTGGATGAAATGAGTGATGAAGGAGAATGACATGCAAGTACAGATGATCATATCATCCTAAGTTTGAAAAGAAATAAAAGCAGCAGAAGATAAACAACCCTGGCAAACTCTGCTAGGGAAGAGATGAGTCAGAACACAGCCATGGTTGGAGGGAGAAGCTATAGAAACATTTGGAAAAGTACAAAAGGAGCATGTACCTGCTAGGATTTGGGCCCACAAAGAGCTATTTCTCTCTCTCAACTGCTGCCCAGAGCTCTCCTGTAGGAATTAGGCAGCTTCAGTGAAACATCGCTGGAAAATACACTAATTAGCTCTTGAAATTAACTTGCAATGGGCTGGTGCTGCATTGCAAATAACGCTCCAGCAGATGGCACCATGAAGTGACTCCAGGAGGGCTGGATGGGGATGGATTTTCTCTAGTCCCAGCATTGTTCCTGCACAAAAACTCAACTCTGGCCTTCGAGACAGGTCACCTTTCTCTCTTCTGGAGATGGCTAGTCCAGTCCCTGTGCTAACCACTCAGAGCAGCCCCGCTTTGTTTGAGGTTTGCAGTAAGTAAATTCTACTGGGAACAAAAGGAAATAACCAGGTAACAATCCCACCCAAACAACAGCCAAAATGTTACTATTTTTATTTAAGATGCTGTATTTCAGTGTGAGAATTTGAGGTCAAAATGTATAAAGATGGTGAGGCAACTGGGATTTTGCAATGTGGTCTGCTGTATCACACTATAGTCTCCACTAATATTGACACAAAAAGGACAAAACAACCCCTCTGTATTTATCTTCCCTGTGAGCTCTTTACTTTGTTCCACTCCTTTCAGTCTCTACTGAAAGCATGTAGGGCTCAGGAGGCACAAGTACCTACAAGAATTTTGGTATATCACTTTCATCTCAGTACTCATTTCCATAAACAACTCACAACTCCCAGGAATGAGACTAGATCTTCATTTTTAGCTCTCAAAAGCTTGGAATGGTTTCAAGAATTTCTTCACCTCCCCAAGCTGGTATGACCAATTTTCTGTCTTTAAAAGCATTTTAGAAAAATTAGTGATGGATTTTTAGTGCATTGAACTGGAATTACACATAAAGTTGGCTGCACAGCTGTAATGATGGGTGGTGGAAGGAAACAATTTGAGGATAAACTACCAATTACTCTTGTATGTGACTGGCATTTCTATACCTATAAGCATACTCATTCTTACTTCCCTGAATGCAATAAAATGGTAGTGGAGGACAAAGTCAGGGCAGGGGAAGACTTCATTTTGCAGCAGTTTGAGTGGCATTTTAAAGCCACATCAATTAGGTTAATATTATGTATTAGTTCCTGTATTTAATTTACTTGAAAATACTACAGCAAATGGCAAGCCATATATTAATACGTCTGTTTCCAGAACTCGCTTCCTTATGCCCACAGATGTTCAAAGGCTGCACTTCTAATTGCTGGCAGACACACATAATTTGGGAAAATTTCTTAGTAGGAAGCAGACTGGAAAAGGCAATAAGAATATGGATTCCAATTATGTGCAATCCCCACAGTCATTAAAAACACCTACATACTTAACTTTATTTAACAACAGCAGACTGCATAAGCTAAATATTTACAGAAAAGTCTTGGCTGGATCAGGGCTTTAACCAAACACAGGACCCAGAAATGACAGAAGGAAGAGACACATATCATCTCAAGTGAGAAGCCCATGCTCATGCTGGAAGCCTACAGCCAAGCCCAGCTCTCTTTTTTCTCGTTCCAATGCCTGGAGCCTGAGATCATTCATTGCCTTAACTTCCTCCTGTTACACCACATTAAAGGTGGAAAACATCATTTATTTTTTCATATTCTGCTCTTAAAAATTGAGAAGACAACTAAAAATGCCCTAAACAACAGAATAGTTACTGTCTCCAAGCATGTTCTCTGGTGATCAAAGGCACTTTTCAGCTAAAATACTAAATAAATTATGAGCCTATTGTAACTATGGAAATAAACCATAAATAAAAATAAAGAGACTCAAATTATGGCAGGGAAGTCTATAGAGTAGCTCTGTAGCAATACTTCCAGCAGATTTGCCGTTTAGTAAATTAACCACTTGGGGAGGGCAAAAGGTAAGGCAGATAATTATTTGTCAGTGTGTTGGTTGCATCAAAAGTAAGTCTGGGTCTCTCTGGAATCTCCACATGCTGGACTAAAGCATGGAAAACTGTGAAGAAGTGATCTTGTATCATGTTTTAACAATGGAAAATCCACCTACCAGAGAAAGACAGAACAGAACTGAAAGGAAGAAGCTGATCACAGTGAAAGCTGGCAATTACCAACCCCTGAAAGATTTTTGGGCTTTATGGTATGTCCCTCAATCAGCAGCAATGAAAATTGATTAAAGATACAAACAAAACCCGAGCAGTCCTACCCACAGAAATCCCCTATCCCAGCAGAAAAACTAAGCAGACAAGCTCTGTAGCACGGGATAGTTACACTCCTTTCTGATGGGACCATATCGCCACCTTCCCAGGCTGCACAGTGCCGCCGTAGGATTCACACAGGGATGCTGCAGCAGATGCAGAGCAGGCATTTCCTTGGCCACAAGCAGGGGCAGTGAGGGGACACTGTCCCCTTCCACAGCCTGTCCCTGGCCTGCCACATCCAACCATGCATAGCAGCTGTATTTGGGCTGGCATGGCAGCCCTGCCCGTGGACCCCACCTCTGGCTGAACTTGACTTATGGAGTGTTAGGTCAGTCAGCTGTGGTGGGACCCTGTGGACATCTTGAAAGGGAGGAAGATGGGACCTGAAGGAGCAATATCAGCTCCTAAATTTTCATTTGGAATGAACTGCTGCATCTAAAATAACAAACTTGTGCTCATGAACAGGCTGCAAGTAAATGACCCCCAATCACAGCACAATGTCACTGGCAGGCCCACATCCATATTTTGATCATTGCACACATCCTTTTGTGGTTTGCAGGCTGCTATTTCCAGAAGTGACACAGGCAGCAATTGCAGCCTTTACCTGATCAGCAGCTCAAAATAGCAGCAGTGGGCAACGTGTGCAGCATCCAACTACAGACGTGCACTTTGAGTCTGAGATTTTCCTGCACTACTTGTATCAATCTGCTCACAGAAGTGATACTTAGAGTGGGTACCCTGAAGAAAATTTAAATAGCAGATCTGTCACAGAAACAAAGCTGCAAAAGTAATCCTTCTACAACTTTAAGAGAATATGAAAAAGGGTGTCTGCGTAAAGATGTTTCATGCAGTATTTCCACTTCCCTCAGTGAGGGTTGTGCAAAAACATGAAAAAGACAGATAAGCAAAAAGCTGAGATAGGATCAAGAACATGTCATAATATAGAAACATGGGTTAGCATGGCCCTGGGAAACAACTTTTTGAAGCAACTGATTACTAGAAGTGAATTAAGGAAGTCATCAAAAAGGACCTTTTTGGCTATAATTTACTCCTGCTCTGTTTAAGACCCAAGCTAGGTCTGAGTAAGGTGTCCTGGTTATAGGATAAATGGCGGCAGATACATTAATACATGTCCCAGATACGCTTGCACTGAACTTCACTGTACTAATCTTTCTTGCCTTGCTAGTCTAACTGCTATGCTGACTAAATTCAAGAGCTGTCTCACTGGAAGTTAGTTTTTCTGGTTAGCTGCCACATCATGTTGTTCTTGGCTCTGCCACCCATTTCTCTTATTAAGTGAAGTCACTTAGAGAACGATGAATTCCGCATGATTACTCAGGACAAAGTAGCAATGCATCTTTTCAACAGGATTATCTGCTAACATATGCCTTTGTTTCTCAGTTTCATACACATAATAAGAAAACAGGATCTAAGACAAGCAGGAGTAACTTACCTGCTCATTTTTGGTCAGTCTTGTTTTGTTATGTATGTCAGATGTAACCAGGTTGAATCCATGTTTCTCCGATAAAATTCTTAAAAGCAAAACCACAGTTCGACTTCCACACTTTCCAACTCTGTTGTAGACCACCTGACTGGGGAAAGGAAGTACCTAAACAAAGATTGAAAAAAAATTGAGTCAGTACATTGATACTTTGTTTCTGTGTACCTCTCAATCACATGTTTTTACCTTAAGCCAACAGACGCATAGAGGAGAATTTCTAGGCCCCAGGCCAGAAGCATTCACTTCCCCTAGCAAGGTAGAAGCTCTTCAGAAGAGAAACAGAATGGCTCAGGGAAGTGGCAAGGTGAGATTTCCCCCTTGAGATGCAGTTAAATGCAACAGATTGGCAACTACTCCAGAAACACTATGTAGGCTATTATTATTATTATTATTATGTTGGTAATGATCTTGATCTTACTGCTTGTAATCTCAATGCAAATACTCATCTTTAGTTGACTATCTCCCATAAAAAGAATTTAAAGGAGTGAATTTGCACTACAGTTTGGGAACTTGAAGTCAAGCTGACATAATGCAGGAGGAATGAATGCTTGGATTGCAAAACTTCAGCTTACAAAGAAACAAAAGAAACCAAATAACAACCAGTTGCACAGAGCTAAAATTAATCAATCCTTTTAATTTCAAATATAAACATGAATCTTTCAAACAGACTCAGAACAAATCATGCCACTGGTCAAGGATCTACGTGCAGAATAATCAACACAGGGCCACAGGGGGCTTGAGGCCAGCTGGCACAGTCTGGTCACCTCCGTACAGGTAGTGTTAATTAAAAATCAAAATAGAACAGCAACACCCAGCCTGGCCCCTGGGAATGGTGTCCAACCCACACTAAGTCTTGCACCCTGCTCTCCTCCCCAGGAAACCAGAACAAGCAAAAAGTAACTCAGTGTCTTACAGTCTGTCAGACGCAGCCTCATTTTGTTCCTGGATGATGTCTATGGGCTATTTCAGCAAAAAGCATTCTGGAGTCACACTATTGCACTAGACAAGAATTTGCTGTATAGCACATATAGCAGCATGTGATAATATAGGCCCAGAGGAAACTGTTTCCAAGCCTTTAAGTTGGCTAACAGAGTCAGGAGGTCTCAGTTTCACCCACAGTGGTGCATATACAGCACTTAAGGAAAGATCATTTTTCTATTAAGACAATGGCACAAAACATATCCTGACACAGGGCCTGCACCTGGGTTCCAGGCAACCTGTGTTCAGCACAAGGAATGGCCACAGTGATGGTGTGTCTCAGCATATAGCTACTCCTGCTGCTGATGCAATCATGTTCTTCCAGAAGAAGGAATTATAACATAAAAGCAGTCAGACGAGGCATATGGCACTTTTCAGTGCAGAGTACTTCTTCACTGCCTTTGAACTGCTAATAGATCTTCATCAGGGAGGCAAAATGATTCGTCAGGCAACCCTTCAGACTACTTTCAAAGAGAACTGCCAAACAGAAAGAAAAAAAAGGAGAAAATCTGTATTCCCTTATATTTAGTGGGAACCTACTGGCACTTTGCTCTCAGTGAGCATTTCATGACCAAATGAACATTACTGCTGTTACTGGTTGCAATGTTTAGGATATCCTGCACTGGCACATAAATGTGGAGGCGATTTTTCCCCAAATTACCTCGGGAAGGAGTAAGTATTGGGTGATCGTGGCCTCAGTTACGCTTTCCAAGTTGCAGGATGTCACATCTGCTGATTTAGCAAGCAAAGAAGGGCCTCTCAAGGCCCATATAAACCCCAGACAGTGCAGTATGTCTTACTATTTTGTAACATTTTTATAGGGTTTTCTATGAGAAACATAGTCCCCATATTTCTTTATCAATCTTTCCTTCAGAAGCCTTGCTTCCTATGAAATGCAAAATCTCAGCTTCAATTATTAGAGAACTCCAAGGGTGACGAATTTAACATCCCTGCACTACAGCTGTAGCTAACCTTTCCCAAAACTACTCTTAATGGTGTCTGAAAGGTTAACAATTGAACACACTTTATTATGCTGATTATCACACCATAATGAAAGAGAACATGAGCCTTATTCTGGATTGTCCCTTTTTTTGTTCACTTCTTTGCATAACAAACACTTGCATCACTACTTGTCCCAGTCCTGCAGCACCATCCACACATCACTGCAACTTGTAGGTTGGGAATTACTCCTCTGCTTAGACATATACTTTTGGAATAATCTACTGTGTAAGTAAGTGAAAGCCTTCAAGAGACATGATAAGTAGATGCTGGCAAGTGTCAGTGAAGGAGCAAGAGCACATACACTATATGTTTGCCTAGCATCCCAGAAATTAGATGAATGATGAGAGTTCGTAGAGTTATGGAAATATTTTTAAATGCTTCATAATTATTAACTGCTTTGATTTTCCTAGCAGTTTGGACTAGGCAAGATAGTGAGCAAATTTTTTTCTTAATTGGTACTTCAGTCAAGTACAATTTTACTGCATACAGATTACACTCAAGTTCTAATTAAATCCTTGACTGGGCTATCCAGTAACTTTTGGTGAATCTTATAAAAATAAATCTTTAAAAAACTAGATAAAATTAAAGGAGGCCTTTGTAAATTCTCTATTCTAAGTGCAAACAACTTTGTCAGCTTGGAAAAATGACAGTAGTCAGCAAGTTCTCACATTTGTTTCTGAAACTCACCTTCCTAGGTAGCACAATTCTGTTCTGCACAAACCTTGGTAACCCCCAAAAAGACATGACAGCAAATACCCACTGCAGATGAAGGAACCTGAAATAAAGGGCTATTATTTTCAGACACTTATTTAGCTTAAAGGAGACCAATGTATCAATGCCTTGTTTCAGCACACAGTGAATGCACTTAGGTCTAATCAGACAAGATTCAAAATAAGCACTGCAGCTCAAAGCTCACTTGAGAAGAACAATCACAAGTGGTAACCAGAACTTCCCTTGCAGCACTGCTGAGTGTGGTTGGCTTTTGGGACGCTCTCCTGCAACCCTGCTCACGTTTCCTCTGTTTACGTCACCATTGCACTTAGCACGCCCAGGTGCCCCACAGGCTGTGTCCAGTGCACAAAGCCATGCAGTACACAGGCTTCTGGTGTACAAGCATTTGTTTAATGTGACCAGTTCCCTCAGGATGCTGCAAATCTGCTTTCTATATTTAGAAAATGTTGAAGTTATTTGAGGAGAAGAAATATCACTTCCAAAAGCAGGAGTTTCTATCAGGCAAAACTAAAAATGCAAGAAATAGAAAACTTCTCCAGAGGGGAACTTTCTTTTCCCCCTCATGATACTCACAAGGCACTCAGACAATACAAGAGATGGTGGCAGAGAAGGCACTTAGAAAGAAGGCTCCTATTGTATAAGCAGAAACAAAGGGAAAATGTCCAACAGCAGTTGGACATTTATAAAATGCCGATTGGATTACATTTCATTACTACTTACTACCTAAGAGTAGGTATCACGTAGACTAACTAACTGCTGAGGTGATGCTCTATCAACTTGATATTCATGTAACAATATACACAACTGCAAAATAATTGCAGAGTGACTTTATTGAGCACTGCATCAAAGCCCAGAGGTAATATAAACAATTCAAACATATAATTCACTTTAGAGTTACACAAATTAGCACTTACAGCCATAAAAAAGTAAAACCCACGGTATAATTACAACAGCTCTCTCCAAGAGTTTGGAAAGTTACATGACAATTTACTTGTCAGTTCAAACAGGTTTTTTTTTGTTTTGTTTCACAGTTAAAGAATAACCACTGTGAAATGAAATCAAGAAGAAAAAGCAAGTTTAGACCCAAATGAACTTGCAGTACAGAAAATGACTGTCAAGTACCTCTGCAGAGAGGTCTGCCAGTCTCAGAAAGGGAGTCATTCAACAGATAACCTGACAAAAAAAAAAGAGGCTTTCATCTTCAGTGGGGGCTTTGTCTGCAGATAAATCTTTGCACCATTAAAAAAAAAAAAATTAGGCTGGATAATTACTTGTAGCATCAGTGATGTAGGGATTCACTCACAGGCCTAAATTATTTCACTTTTACTGAGATAAATCCATTACAATTTTGCCCATTTGCCAAAAATCTCCCAATCCAGGTACAAGTTGCCCAGGTGTCAGTCTCTGACTCATTTCAGGAGTACAGTGGATACTTTATTCACACCTCCTGCAAGTAAGTGACCCGTGTCCTTACACACAAGTGGGGCCAGAAGCAGATGCCAGAACTGGCTTCTCCTTTCTGAGCAGACACTAACCTGTGGTCAGGCAGTGCTCCGCTCCATGTTTATCAGGTGAGTAAGGCCAATCAACACAAAAAGTACTGATAAGATTGTGGAAACAATGCAACATTTGCTGGCATATCTTTATACAGCATTACACCCTCCCAGTCCAACCTCTTAATTTTCATTTCCTGTCCAACTGAGACAGAATTATAAGAATTTAAAAAATGGCTTAATTGGTCAAAGGAATGGCCCATTTGACTCATGAGAGGAGGATGATACTTATAAAGTAACTACAAACCTGACAGCTGTCAGAAGCCCATTTCTCTCCAGTGCCTCTCTTCTTTCTCCGGTGTTCTCAAAAATTATACATGGCATGTTAGAAGGCACATCCTTCCATGCTGCCTGAAGAATTTCTTACACAACTTGTTCCAGAATTTTTTTACCCACCATGAATTTAGTTTTTAATTAATCTTCTATGATTTCCAGAGAATATCTGTTCTCACATTGTGGATTTCATGAAGACAGATCAGATAATTCAGTCATCAGCTTTGAGATCTTCTTAGATACACTGGATGCCCTTTTTAACTGAAGTTTGTCACAAGCCTGCCATGGTCTTTGAAGACAAATTTCAAGGCCACTAAGAGAAAGCCTTCCAAAATTAAGTTCAGGAACTGCTGATCAAAAATCTCATTTCAAACAAGTATCAATTTGCTCACTTTTAAAGCAATCACAATGAAAAGTTGCTAACAAAGTTATGTCAGCAGAAAGCACGACTGAAGAAGTGAACCAGGGAGTAAATAAAATATATTACTAGTTGGAGTCCTTCTTCCCCATCTAAACCACACAGTTAAAATCTATACCTGTAGAGTGTAGTCATGCTAGACAGAGACAAGCTTTTTGAATTAATCAACTCTAAAGCAGACCAGACAGCATAATCATCTCTATGGGTCACTGAAAATACACCAGAAACCACAAGAAAAGGTAAAAATGAAATTTGTTTGTTTTCAAAGTTTAAATGCTGTTTAGCTGTAGCGGAGCATTGAAAGTAAGGCAGAAGAAGAAACAGAATATTCTTCTGTTGCATTCTCATTAAGAAACTAATTTAATTGAAAAAGGGTGACTTCCTCCCTCATCGCCACAAACAATGCATTTCATCTGTTAGACAGATGACATATTTGGAAGACTAAGTTAAAATGTGTTCTCTAATGGTTCAACATCTCTAAGTACCAAGCTAAATTGAAAACATAAGCATGGAGCAACAGCAGCAAAAGGAAACTTGGTTGTAGACAGTCCTAGAATTTATTAAGACTAAAGAAAAGCATTACTATGAAGTGTTTGCCAAAGCCTCTGGTCCCTGATGTGTCCCACAAGACAGATCTGTGTAGCCAAAATCAAAAGTTGCAGTAATTTTCCTGTGAAGAAGCACTGCACACTTACAAATCTGAAAAGACCTGAGTTCAGAGCATAGACAAGTATTCCCATTAAGTCTCCCATCAGGTCCTATTACAATATAATGTAGCTATAGAAACAACAATAACATCAATAACAGTCTGGGAAAGTTACAAAGAAAAGGACAAAGATCCAGTTTCTAATGTTCAAAGTTTCGGATGCATCTTGTCAACACGTTTGGGTTCGCTCATCTTATACCTTACACCTGATTTACTCGTCTACAACAACAGGTTGCAGCAGAACAAAACCCCTGCACCTCCAATCTGCTGCACGAGACTCCCCACACCAAAGGGAGTGCAGAACCAGGTTTATTTCAGGCATGTGAAGTTATAGCAACATTCAAACTCAGCACATGTATATGAAGTCAAACAGGTTGGTAGAGCCCATGGTCTGTTCACTCAGCACTTTCAGGTACTCACTGATATTAGGCAGCATCTGGAGGTGTGAGTGGCACTCCTGGCTTTCATCACTCAGGAACACTCACTTGCACTTAAGTGATGGCAACTCAGTTCCAGCTCCTTCCAGGGATGAAGCAGGTGACAGGGCATCACCCTACTAAATGGATAATTGCTTTGGGATGGGGCACAACTACCACCTCTAGACTAATTAATTTTTTTCCTTTTGGCCCTTATTAACATAGCATGTTTTTCAACCTCTTCTTCATTCTTCTTGGTTTCCTCTGCAGTTCACAACTTGTTCACCTCTTTTGGGGCCAAAATCAGATATAGTGCTGTATCTTGTCTCCCTGGTGCCAAGGAGAACTGAACAGTTAGAGTGTTCATGACTTGGAGACATCTCTTTTTAATACATCTCAGGACAGAGTTTAGAAGAATCAAAGAATATGGCATTGTCACTACTATAGATGCAGAGGGATGCAGAACAAAGCTATTGCTCTTTTTCTTCTTTACCCTACATGAGTGAATCCAGATTACAACAGAAAAAGAACTGGAAGACCCTCATTAGCTTTCTTATGAAAAGCAGTATATTTATCTCTTTTTAAGCTAATCGCGTTGTGGAAGTTATCTTTCTGGTAGGTACCTACCTCATAAGAAGATAAAGCAGACGAATTATCTAAGAACATGATACTGGTATTTGTTGAGAGAATTAGCACGAGGTCAGGCAGGTTAAGAATTTTAGTGTCACTTTAATTACCCCATTTTCCACTGGAAGGTTTAACATGCAATATCAAAAACCCCTTAAGCTGCAGAATTTGAGCAAGACCGATTTTAACTCCAGAGCAGCATCACGTTATATGTATCTTGGAACTGTAAAGTTTAAAATTGCCGTTTTTCCTTCGGAGCCCAGGGTTTTGTACATTCTGTGATGTGCTCAGAACACACTGGCACAGTTATTCTCTGTTTAAGTAGTAAATCCTATCACATCCAACCCACATGTTTATATTGGACACTTGCAAAATGAGAGATATTAAGTAACTAAGCCTGGTTTTAAAACTTTTTATAATACTTCACAGCACTGGCATTCCCTTAAGTAACCTCACTACCTTATGGTTGCTTCTATCCTTCCAATGCAATATTCACAAATTCACCCTGGGAGCCAATAATACTGGATTTGAATGTGGTGAGTGTCAGACTGAATAATTTATTCCTCTGCATGCACTTGTCTTTCTTCACATTCAGGTTTAACTCTTTGGTAGCTATTGTGGTTGACTATTGATTGGGCTGCAGCTAGTGCAATCACCATTGCCAAGGATCTGTCATGCTGAGTTTCAGTTTGCCCTTTACTTCAGGCTCCCTTTCAGTAACTCCACACTCTGTTTTATAGTCTCTAGTGTGCTTGTCTTTTCCACTGTACTTTGCACAGACACTTCATAAGCCAATCACAGTATGAAAGAAAGGTTGTTTATAGCCATAATTAGATTTTAATTTTGTAAAACAGGCCAGTTCTGCTGGACTGTAACCCACATGCTCATCACCAATGAGCTCTATCTAAGGTGCGCTTGCTCTGCATACTTGCAAGAACTCAAAGGGAGTTTCTTCACAGCTCCTGCAGGTAACAGATTAAAATCTAGTTCATGGCACAGTCTCATTACTTGGAAGTAACACCAAGAAGCACCTACAGGAAGGACAACATGCTGCTATCCAACTCTTCCAGCAGAACCAGAGCTCAGCAGAAATGAATAAAATTACTTAAATGCTCAAAATACTTTCCCTCATAAACCATGTCCTGAATCACAAATGGATCTTGTGGTACTGAAGATGACACAACAGAGTGGGTAACAGAGGAGGCCCAGCATCAAGTGCTTCCATTTCACTCTTCTGTACTTTGAAATTATTAATGTGACTTGATCAGAGGAAAACCAAACCTCATTCCTGCTGACCAGGGCATGACTCCTTTCCATTTTAACAGATGGAGGCTCCCCTTGCATCTACTGAAAATCCCCAGTAGTGCCAGCCACAAAGGCCTCCACACTCCCCAGGACATCAGGATGCTGTAGGTGCTGTCCTAAGAACTACCTTGCCCAAACTCCTTCACCTTAATCACCATAATACTGCCACTCCCACACTGACTTCTTCAGCACAGCCATGAAGCCCTGTCCTCTTTGCCTGACGCTTTGACTCTGCTTTTGACCACATGTAGGCACGTTCACAATCTCATATCTGATTAAAGCTTATGGCCCTTACCAGAGTACTTCACTCCTCTTTACAGTTTCCTGAACTAAACTTTAGCCTTTCTTAAAGCCCAAGTAGAAGACTGGCAGGACCTACCAGGTCATCTTCAAAATCACGAGGCTTTCAAAATCATACTAAAATTCTTATTTGGTGGTTGTTTTCTCAGTTTTGTAGGAGTCCCCAGCATCCCAAGTTTCAGGTTTTTTTTCCTTCAGAAAAAAAAGCTACAGAGCTACATCAGAGCTACAAAAATTCCTTCAGTTCATGATTTAAGAATACCATTAACAAATATAAGACGTGTGGTAGAAACCTGAGTGATACTCAACAGTCTCAAGCTCAGCAAGATTAACGAAATCCATTTGTCACTCAAAAGATACTCTATCATGTTATCCCTATGCAGAATGGCAGATTTTTGTTTTTCCACTGAAGGTTTAGGTCATCCAGACCCAGCTGCAATTGGACTTAAGTATTATAATCCACCACTTCTTAATAAAAAGATAACGAAGGCAGTTATGATTGAGTTGCCATGACCTATAACATATACTATGCTAGTTTATGAATACCTTCCAATCATGAAAAGGAAAAGAAGAGAGGAATGTACTAGACAGCTGTAATCTCTAAGAGATATTCACGTGCTGTGTAATAATCTGCACAGATTATTTGCAGGTGAACAAAGACCATCTCAGAATAGATTATGTCCTAAGTTTCAGTGAAAGCACAGAGCTTTAGTAGCTTCAGAAATTATGATTATGCCTTGTGTACTTCTTTAGCTACAGTGTGTGACATAGAACAAAACCTACAGGTTGAAAATTTGGTGATATTAGATTTTTTTTTTTTATTTTGGGTAATACTGGGTAGGCTGCTGGGTTAATGCCAGAGATAAGCAAGATTCACCTTTAAGCACACACACAGCATGACAATTAAAGTACCAACCAAAAGGCAAAATATTTTCCAAGCATCTTTGAAATTAGATAAAAACTACAGACTACTGCAGTAGTCACAAAACCTGCATACCTGCTGTCTAAGTCTTTCAAAATTTAAGGGCTGCAAATGTCAGGCTTAGTAAAAATCCAGCTCGCTACTGTTTAAATTTTTGCAAGACATCAGCATGCACAGAAACCCTCACAGATTTATCTTCTTGTGACAGGCAATCTGGCTTTAATGTCCCAAGTCTCTCCATACTTCCATTTATGATCAGTCAGCCTCCCCATATCAACAACTTTCTGATATGCTATATACTGAAGTTGCATTAAAAAGTAAGTAATCATATCTATTTTGATAAATCACACAATCAAGTGATTGTTTTATCCTTAAGATTGTTGAGCCATAAATTAAAATGAACAAAAACAAATTAGTGCTCCAGTATAATTCATATATTTTTATGATCCAATTCACACTTAATAGTAGAGATTCAATTCCAGCCTTTGGATATATCTCCATACTATTACAGTGCTGTATCATTCACCACCTGCTTCAGCAGGACTGCAAAGAATTATGAATAACAGGCAATGGGGAAATACTCTGTAAAAACCAGATTTTTCTTCTCTTGAGATACTGTCATTTACAAGGAATGAAAACACAGTTTAAAAAGAACATAAACCAATTATTCTACAAATATTTTATACTGTACACTAGTTTTAGCTAGGGTAGAGTTAATTTTCTTTACAGTGGCTATTATGGGGCTGTTTTGGATTTGTGCTGAACACAGCATAAATATAGAGATATTCTGCTATAATATAGAAACTTTTTGTTATTGCTGACCAGGCCTTACATAGAGCCAAGGTCTTTTGTGCTTTTCTTTTGGCAAGTAGATTGAGGGTGCCTGGGAATTGGAAGGGGATACAGCTGGATAGCTGACCCCAAATGGGATATCCAAAGGGATGCTCCAGACCATATGACATCATGTTCAGTATATAAAGCGGGGAGAAGGAGGAAGGGGGGATGTTTGGAGTGACAGGGTTTGTCTTCCTAAAGTCACTGTTAGGTGTGATGGGGCCCCGCTCTCCTGGAGGTGGCTGAACACCTGCCTGCCCATGGGAAGCAGTGAATTAATCCCTTGCTTTGCTTTGCTTGTGTGCGTGGCTTTTGATTTCCCTATTAAACTGTCATTATCTCAGCTCATTAATGTTTTACCTTTTATCCTTCCCATTTTCTCCCCAGTCCTGCTGGTGGGAGAGTGAGTGGCCGTGTGGGGCTTGGTTGCTGGCTGGGTTAAACCACAACACACTGCTTCTGGTAAACAGAGGGAAGTGGAGAAATGCTTTATGGGTTTTTTAAACCATAGTACTTTATTGACTGTACTAGACCTAAAAGCTCAGTTTGACTGTAAAACTGCTTCAAACTATAAAAAGGATCTTTGTGGTTAAGGCACTTGGTGAATTCTCTCTTCGTATTTTATCAGCCAGGTACTAACTCTGGTAACCGTAGGAAATTACTTACTCTATTTTAGTGTTGCTAAATTCTGATGATTCCTGCTAGCTGAAAATTTGTACACTGCACAATAATCTCAACTCTTCATTTTATAAGCAGGATAGAATATTTTTTAAATCACTGAAATCTTTCCCAGCTTGCCCTGGAAGGATTACTTTAAAGATTATCTGCCCATTTTTCAATTAAAGCTAAACAGACAGTTTCAACTCTATCAAAAACAACACTACTATTCATGCTCTTAAAACCCCTAGTAAGCATATACCTAAAAGAAAACAAATCTTGCTTGGTTCTAAGTGTTGTGGAGTTTGTTGGTTTGTTGTTTATTTTTTTAATTGGTTCTTTGTTTGGCTGACTTTAAATCAAGCACTTCATCCCTAATAAATCAATCACTCAAGACTGTAGAGAGCTGAAGGGTTAAGACCATGTTCTCATAAGGGATAGCTAGAACTAAAACACTAGGTTCAAATAAAGCATAAAGTATCCACTAAAAAGTAAATAATAAAAATTTAAAAAATAAAAAAATACACAGCTCTAAGCCGTTATCTTAATGTCTTAATGCTGCTATCAAAACACTAGGAAAAAATAAAACTGGCATAAACCTGATGAACATAAAAAATCAAGTGTAAAGGGGACAATGCTGAAATAATATTTTAGTAAGATTTAAAGTCAAATAAAAAAGAATAAATAATCTAGTTGACAATGGAGAGTGTCTAGGACTGGGTACAGTATGACACCCCAAAGTCCACGCAAGGATTCTGCTATCTTTTCCCATAGTGGTGAACACAGTGTTGGCTAAGTTAACAATTGGACTCAATGACCTTAGAGGACTTTTCCAAAAGATTCTATTATGCCATGGTATATTCTATTGTGCTATGGTAGTCTTGCTCCATAAGAAAAACAAAAACAATTAGCATGTAATTATTAGCTAAGAACTGAAAGAATGGTGAAAAGAGTACTTATCACTTTCCAGCTTTAAATCAATAAAATTAGATAAAATTAATTTTGTGTATGTCTCTTATTTAATTTTGACCTGATGCTGACCCCCATCCATTTTTGTATTCATTTAAAGCTTTGAAACACTGTCCCACATGCTAAGCATAGTGTCTTGCTGACACCTAAACAGCTGCCAAAAGATACACTGGGTCCATGATAGGCAACCCAAGGGAAAAACATCAAGAAAAGGAGAATAGACTACTTCAGTGTAGTTTATCTGTAAGCTATGTGCACAGCTCCCCCACAAATATATATGTCATCTCTACTGAAAGAGGGACATATCTTGATGCTCTTGCCAAGTTCTCAGGGAAAAGCTTTCAATCTAGAACAACTGTAGGTCTGATAAAATTTGTATCATTTGTCCTCTAAGGCCAGTTTCACCATCTTGGATGGAAGAAAAAAATCTTGGGAGAATTTGATAAGGAAATAGCTGGTCTAAATACTGGAACAAAATACACCCACTTTATTTGCAGAAATACTCAGACATGAAATATATCCAGTGAACATAATCAGCCATTAATGCACATCCATTTCAAATGTGTTTTCAAAAAACAAGCTAGCATCATCTTAAAGGCCTCACCTAAACACCAATCTAGAGAAAAAGGATAAACAAATGATCACTTAGCAAATCTTTTAAAATTTACCCTTTCAGACACTTATCGAAAAAAAAGCCAGGAGGAAGTGTGATAGAGATTTGAAATAGGTAAGAGTCAACTTTCACTGGCAGTGTAGAACCACCAGCAGTGGCTGTTTGGCTTACTGCATTCCTTTTCTATCTGCCACATACTAGCACCAGAAACACCAGAGGTGTGCTAGGGCTACTGGAGGTTGCATCTACCTGCAGAGAAGCACACACAGATCTGTCTCAGAACTCATGAAAAGTCTAGGATTAGACCATCCTCTGAAGTCTTTGGTGCCTAAGGACCAAAGAAGAGTGGCCCATGTTTGTGTATTGGGTATTCATGGCAAAGTTCTGCTACGGTTGAGGGGATGACAGGAGTGGCTTCTGTGAGAAGCTGCCAGAAGTTTCTCCCATGTCCAATGAAACCAACACCCTGCTGCCTCCTAGACAGACCCTGCTGGCCAAGGCCAAGCCAATCAGGAATGGTAGGTACTGTCTCTGATATAACATATCTTTAAAAAGGAAAAAATAATATTGCGCAGAAGTAATTTGTGACCAGAGAAAAGAGACATGAGAATGTGTGAGAGGAACAGCCCTGCAGTCACCCAGGTAACATGAAGAAAGAGGGGGGGGGGGAGACGCTCCAGGTGCCCAAGATGAGAGTCCCCTGCAGCCCATTGTGAAGACCATGGTGCAGCAGCTGTGCCCCTGGAGCCCATGGAGGTCCACAGAGGAGCACAGTTCCACCTGTAACCCATGGAGGTTCCTGGAAGGACATGTTGACTCATGGAGAGAAGAACAGGTTTCTCAGCAGGACTTAGTGACTCCATGGGGGACCTATGCTGGCTGGATCAGTCTGCTCCTGAAGAACTGCACCCTGTGGAAGGAATCCACATTCAAGCAGTTCACAAAGAACTGAAACCTGTGGCAAGGACTCACGCTGGAGAAGTTCATGGAGAACTGTCTCCCCTGGGAAGGATTGTGCACTGGAGAGGGGGAAGGCCTCCTCTCCCTGAGGAGGAAGCAGAGGCAGCAACATGTTTCTAATCCCCACTCCTGTTTCCCTGTGCTGCTAGGGAAGAGATAGGGAATTGGGAATAAAGTTAAGCTTGGAAGGGAAGAGAGGTGGGGGAAAGGTATTTTAAGATTTGTTTTACTTCTCATTATCCTACTCTGATTTTGATTGGCAGCAAATTCAATTAATTTCTCCAAGGTGAATGTTTTGCCTGTGACTATAATTGGTGAGTGACCTCTGCTTGTCCTTAGCTTATGAGCCTTCTGCTATATTTTCTCTCTCCTGTCTAGTTGAGGATGGGAGAGACAGAGAGGCTTTGGTGGGTGCCTGGCCTCCAGCCAGGATCAAACCACCACACCTAGACACATTACCTTTGTATCACTGGCAAGGATAACCACTGATAATCTTCAAGAGGCAAGTAAACCTTTACTTGTAAAGTAAACCTTTTATGGGAAACACCATAAAAGCTGTCTCACCTGGTCTTCAAGAAGAATCAGAACCACACCAGCAATGCTTAGGCACAGAAGTGAGCCAGGCTTTCATTCTTTGCTTGCACTGAGAAAATTGCTGCTGCCACCTTTATCTGATAAAAACAGACCAGTACCCTGTTCTCCTGAAATGTGATGATGCTAATTCCTTATTCAGAGAACAAGTGCTATTTTCAGTTCTTCCACTGGGAAAAAAAAAACCCACATGCGTATTTAAAAAAAACCCAAACCTCTGGCACCTAGCCATGACAAAGAGCCAAAACTAATATGATTTCCTACAAACACTGGAATGTACTCTGCAAAACAGCTACGGTCCAGTGCGTATCAACTGCTGGTGGCCTTCCCCTACAGCTAACTACACACTGCCCACATTAGCTACCAATCATTTCAACCTCAGGCAATGCACTGTTGTTCATTATCTCCACTTCTAGCTTTCAAGCATTTTATAATGAAATATTTTAAATGTTGGAGTCAGAATTTATTTCTTCTGATGCCTTTTAGTATGTTCAATTAAAGCATGCATAGGCCTTAACCATCTGTTAGTTTAAACAAAGGCAGTTATCAAATCATGTGAATGGAGGCTACTTGGAAAATAATGACAATTACAGTGAATTTCACTCACACCCAAAGTTCACAGTTCAGATATGAAGCTGTAAGAGGGTAAATAACTGCACTTAGCCAAAAGTGCAATGCATGAGACTTACAAAGCAAGAGCATCGTAGTTCAAAACAGGACCCCAAGCAAATACCAGGAATTATCTGGGAATCTATCAATCCCCACCCATATTTTGATCAGAGGAATAAAAAACAAAACAAAAACCCAAGTCACTAAAGAATAAGCAGGTTTGTCCAAGTGATGATCAAAATGTTTTTCTAAAACAGGCAAATACTTCAAAAAGCAAAATGCTTTTAACTTACACAATCCTATACAGCCTGTTACTCTGCTGAGCTTTTCATCAAGTTTCCAGGAGTGAGGATGATTACAGAGGAAGCCCAAAACTTTACTGACTGTAGGTGGCTAATCAAAGAGTGTCTACCCAACCAATCAAGGTGTAGGTATCTATTCAGCTGGCCTTTCTACAGACAACTGAGCCGCAGCTGGATGAGGCTGTGTGAACATGGCCCAAAACTACATGTTTAGACAGGCAAAAGATATTTTCACAGTGTAGACAGAAAAGTTGGATAAATCTGTCCAATGGCTGCCCATGGGTTGGATAAATCTGTCCAATTGCTACTGCCCATTGGAGTATGGATCCCATCCACAGCACCATTAATTAGTAATGCAAAATTCCTGAAGAAAAAGTACCAAAATCTGAATAAAGTTTTCAAGGTTAAAAACTCTTATCTAGATGGAAGCCTTTTCCTTACTCGAACAGCCTGGCATTTCTGAATGCTAATACAAGCATGAGAAATACAGGTTTGTAATGAGCATTGAGAAATGCTCATTACATTGTAATGAGCATTGCTTTGCATTGTCTTCAAAGCAGAGTGCTCGCTGTGGAGACACAACAAACATAATTCTTTATTTCATGCAGCCTGCTGTACTCCTGGCCTTCAAATACCTGTGCCCTATCTCAGTTTGCAATGATAAACATAATGGGTTGATTTTGTCACTTCTGCCTACATCCATTTGCTTTTGTAACCGAGTAATTTTTGTTGACAGGAAGAAAATCAAATGTACATCATTCCTCCAACTGAGCCATCTGAACTTTAACAAGTACAAACACTAACATATCAGCTGAAAATTGCAGATTTTGTTGCCCAGAAAAAAGGTGAAGAAAGCCAGATTGCTGTCAGTTTTCACTAATAACTAAGCTAAGTGGAATTGCTTTCCACATTATCCTCCTCCTGCTGATCAGAAGCCAACTGTTTCACCACAGAGGTGCACACATGTGGTTGATCACTTCAACTCAAGACCTGCGGCTCAGGATGTGACTTCATGGTCAGCTGAACAGAGATGAGGGAGGGCTACAACCTACAATCAGAGGTAGTGGCTCCTCACACCCACCCCCCTTCTCTCTAACTATTCACTGTCACCTGCTGCACTAGCATCCATGGTGAGCCACAAAGGTGAGATAATCTGCCCTTTCAGTACAGGTCTGCAATGTGCAAAAGGAACTCTAACAGGCTGGAAAGACAGGCATAATATAGTAACAAATCTGTTTAGAGAACAAACCAACACAGGGTAAAACAAAGAAAAACAAATCAGGAGACCCTAAAGGCCTATTTCCACTTTGTTCCTCTTGAAGAAACTATCACAGTGCCCTTCCTAAACTGAAATGTCATGAGATGCCAAAATGACACAAGGGAAAAGCTTATGCAGCACAGTCTCATATGATAGGAACAGTGAACCTTATTCCTAAACAAGGGCTCATGACTCACATTCATTAAATTTATCCTACTGACCTGCTTCAAGTATTGTTTTTGCAGCAGAACCCATGTTCCAGAAAATGCTGCCAGCCAAAGGCCATCTTCACCTGCCAGGTGAGTTACAACTGCGGTGTCTTGGTTTTTTGCATGAAAGTCCTGACAGATAAAACCACTAAATCCCTGTTTCCCTTGACTCAATGAGAAAAATTCCATTAGCTTAATGCATCTTAGCCAAAGGTACTTACAAACATCTGAAAACACCTGGGGGGTAAAAAGTGAGAAAGGCCACGTTCTGTTGATGTAAACTCAGCAGAGTTGCTTGGCACACAAGTAAACATATGATGAGTCAAAAACAAAAGCCAACTAAGTAAGGATAAAGCAAATACAAAATAACAGCAGCTTACCTTTTGAGGTGGTGGTCCGTGGTCATCCAGATAAGTGGAATTTCCTACAAAAATAAGAAGGATGGAGATAAACAAAAGCCATCCAAAGCAACTTCCAAACTTTCCAATTCATGGAACCAGTACATCTCTATCCCACAAGTTTTGTGGTGTCAAATAATTCAAGGAAAATAAATTCCCTCTGCTTTAATTTTTGATTAACAAATAATCTATTTGACTACATTTGTAATACATTAGATGCACATTGCCATTTTACAAAAAAAATTACACGCCCCAAGGTAGCTTTAATGAATCAATCAGTATTCAATTATTTGTATGACAAAAAATTGCCAGCTGCATCCTTGTACATTTTGAGCAAGTGAGCATGGTTAACTTCAAAAAGTTTTCTTAAATAATCAAGTATCAAAGTATCAAGGTATCAAAGGCCTTTATCAAATTTTGGTCTGATTGAACTGACAAGCATTAACTTCTCTCACTTCTAACTGTATTTTTCCCAACCTCCAAGCTACTTTTTTGTTCCTAAACGGCACTGATCAAATGGGAGTGGTATTCTCATGTAATTGCACCTGCCTTTTCAAGATGTTTGCTAAATTCAGACAAAAAGCTTCAGGGGAAAAAAAAAAAAGGCTTCTAAACAAGTTCACCCTTCTTAGCTACAATAAAAAGATAACAATTTCAGACTTTTTACCTCTTCCTCACAAACACACACTGATACATAAAGTAAACAATCCCCCACACACATAAGCTATCTTCTGTGACTGTACCTCCCAAACCCTTCTCTATTTTAATACCCTAAAAGTATTAATCATGTGCTTTCCCAACACCTTCCAGCGGATAATGAAACCTTGCAGCAAGCCTAAAATTTCCCCTTGGGCCATACATGCCTCTCCTCTCAGTCATGATCCTACCAAAGACAGAAAAAAATACCTCTGCTCTAACCATACATCAGTATGGAGCATGAGAATTAGTTTTACAAGTACCTACTAGACATCCTAAAGGCACATGGAAGAGGACTTTAAAAAGCTTGTTCTGCTCATGAGCTCCTGGGGCATTGAATAGGCAACAGGAACACAGGTTAGTGGGATAAAGCATAATTCAGAACCAAACGGCTTTTTTCTTTACGATCTGGCCAAATCCCTCGTTTCTCCAAGTGCCAAAACCTGCCTCCCAGAGGTGTCTGCGTCTGAGTGTTACAGTTACAGAAAAAGGAGGTGAAGCTTTAGTGTGGAATATTCAATAGCACCCACACCAGTGCTGGGGGCTGGTTTCAGCAGGAAAAGCAAGGGGCTGGAAATGGAAGAGCCACCATTCCCTTTGCTGGACTCTTGGGAGAGGCAGCCACCACCTGGATCACATCATCTTGGGGTGAGAGAGCCTGCAGATCACCACCACTGCCACAGCATGAAGAATTTCTGTGTGCAACAAGAAATTGGGATTACTTCTCTGAAGTACTTTGCTTTCTGCTTTTCCAGCACGTTACAAAGCCACGAAAATTTCAGTCAAAAGGCTTCCAACTCATCTAAAGGGAAGTCCCAATACCCCAAGTACATTTTTACAGATGTATGTACCTTGATCTTGCAAGAGTCCGTGCAACTAAAAAAGCCTGAACAGTAACTTTTTTATGGTACTCTGAAATCACAGATCATCTTCTGAAGCATACCAGAAACTCATCTCTCTATACATTTGACACAAATACCCACCCTTTGAACAATCCAGTGACTTAATTTAATGCCATAGATAATATGGCTGATGCCCTACATTCAGGACAATTTCTTTATCCATCCCTCTCATATGATTCTGATTGCTAGGGAAGAAATTCAGCTCCCAGACTGCTAAAAGAGTTGGCAGTCTGGTTTTCTCTTACAGTAGCTACTCCACACACAGTGACATAGAATTGAAAATAAGCATTTTCAAGCATTTCTCCTCCCACTTAATCTGGGATGAGAGCAAGGAAAACTTCTCATTCGGAATTTACCTTTCCTGTAGAACCAGGCTGTTGCTCGTTTGCAGCAGCTTTCTCCTCTTTGCAATTTGGCAAGCAGAAAGATTGACACTTATTGATATAAACATTCCTTACAGTTTTCTCATTGTGTCAGGAAAATTGTTTCATTTTGATACCTAACAAAAAAGTGATGTTTGTTGTCTAAGCAAGCTATCACACTAGAGAAGTCATAAACATTAGATGAAAGCTACTAATTTAAAAAAAAATTAGCAAAACTTAAGTTTCATAATTGGTTTTAAAGTGGTAACAGGAGTAGCAGTTTTTTCTCGTGTCTCCCCAAAACAAATGCAATTTATGCTTACCTAAATAAAAAGGAATATTAATTACATATGTATTAACTATCTTTACCAATCACCTATCACAGCCCATTTCACAGTACAGAAGGACTTGAATTACTAGTCAGGAGTTTACACAGCATCTTATAGTGCAGCATCAAGAGTGTCAGAATTATATCACAGAAACTTTTTTGAGATATTTCATAAAATTAAAGAGCTTATAACTAATTTCACCTCTCTGTGTCAGTAATGGATGTTCTTAGTATGGAGACTGCATTCTCCTTCCTTGGAAATTTTCAAATTATCAAAACGACATGGAAATATCTCTAGCTTTGAACATATGCCTTGTAGATTTGATTTCAGTAATCAAAATGTTGTTTTTTCACAGCACAGTCTAGTTACTACTGTACCCACTTACAAGACAATAGCAGAATTATAGGCCATTTTAGAATAGTTGTTTTCACAGCAGTTGCTTGCTCAAATTCAGAAGCTACAAACTGACAGAAACTAATTGCCAGGGCAACACAAGTGAAGAAGGAAACTGAGTATCGATTTGAAACCTGGTCAGAATTACTCACAAGGAGCAGAGGAAGGAAAGCTGGAGACAGCTGCAGCCAGCCCCCACTGCTCTGCACTGCCCCAGACTCCATGTGCAGAGCTGGCTACTGTCCCATGGCACAGCTCCTCCTTCTGCTCCCCAGGCACCTGAGCCAGAGTCAATCTCAGTGTCCACAGGTTGCCACATCAATTTAACATTCTGAATTCTTTTGGGTTCAAGTTTTAATTGTGAATTTTTTTTCAGTAATAAAAGCAAAACCCTTTGCTGCATGATTTATACCATACACTAAGCAAAATACACTAAAATAACTCCACAAATCCAGCTGCAATGGAGTGCAGCAGCAGCCTGTGAGCTACACCAGCCAGCTCCTTAACCCCATGAAGCCCAGCAGTGCCCTCACTGATCACTGAATTACAGATCTCAGCTTGCTTTCCCTCTGTCTGCAAAAATGGGGCCACACTACAGGAACCATAATGCATTCAGAAATGTAATAATGAAAAACGTGCATCTATGCAAAAGGCCTGAAAGAAAGAGGATGACTTTCTAACACAAGAGGTCATGAAAATCTTATTAAGCATTACTACCAGGATGGGTGTTTGCAAGTTTTAAAAACTTAAACAGGGTGCCACTTTTACACATAGGGCCACTTTTCAGACAATACATATCAAATTAGGTTAGTTTAAAAACAGAAGAAAAATTCAGCATTATAGAAACCGCAACCACTGGAAAGTACAAGGTAAAGCCAATCCATGAACTACCAGCTACTAACAGCTGACATAGTAGGAGCATTGCACAGTAAAAATCAGACTTAGGCTTGTTAATGCAATTGTAATAAACATTTGAGGTTAGGTACAATGCTTTTGGTATCCATTCCTATATAAGATGGAGAACATTATTTTACAACTTTTATATGCCATGGCACAGACAACATGTGCTTGATGTCACTACATGCCACAAGAAGAGAAGAGGCTTTTTGTGGTAGAAAAGGTAAAGTGATAGAAGAGAGAATCATCTTTCCTCACTAAGAACCTTGTCCATTGCCCCAAAGCAACCGATGGCATTAAATTATTAGGATAACTTCTTCCAACTCCTTTAATAAAGCTTTAATAAAGGCATCATTGCTTTTTTTCTGCTAACAAGATTATTTTCGTTTTTCTGTTTTGGTTTTTTTCCCCTTGGAGTATTTACTCTTCAAAAAGGAAATTTTCTGCCTTCCTGTAATAGCACAAAAGTCTAAGGCATTAGAAACAAGTCAGACAAAATAATCAAGTCTCAAAACAAGTGGTATTACACATTCCACAAACACTTGGGCTGGCTGAACATGTCTCCTCCACACTCTGCCAGAAAGGATAAAAAAAAAGAGTCAGCTTTAGTATAGAAAATGTTGAATACATGGAGGCAGTCCAGACTTTTCCATAATTCATTATCTTTGAGGTTAAGTGAATCAGCTGTATGCAAAATCTTTGGGGAAACCTTGTGGTTATGTTCCTTTCTTCTTGGAATCACTGAAGTGTGGGGGTTTTGCTTGAAACAAGCCAAGTTTAAAGCGAGAAAGATGGTCAGTCAACCAGGATTAAGGACAAATATTGCTGTGTACAGTTCAGAACCACAGATAATGAAAGTAACTGCAATTCTGGAAAAACACCTTTTCAAAAAATACCGGAGAGTACAGGAATAGAAGTAAACGGACTTAGGCATGAACTGAAGACCCTTTGATAGCAACTGAAACAGTGTGACTCTACTTGAACAGTTCAGATATCCCATAGAAAGAACTGTGTAAAGATCAGGAGAGAAAGCCAACACTGAAAATGTGGAGCTTGGATTATTTTTCTGGAGCAAGGTTTTCCCTTGTAGGGAATCACAAGCAGCAGCCTAAGGGAGCTGGGACCCAGCTAAGGCCAAATTTAATTCGTCTTGTGAAAATCCTTCTTTGTTCTTTTCACTTGGTCACCACCTCAAGCTTCCAGGCGCCAATACAACCTCTACTGGCAAACAATCCCTTAGGCCCTCTGATGTTTAAAGGAAAGGAACAGTTTAACAGTTGCCTGAGGAGTCTTCTAGTCTGGAGGTCAGACCCTGAAGAATAATTTCCCCACCAAGCCCCTCTAATCATTAAGAGCTGCACCTTCAAAATAAACTGAAGTGCCAGTGAGTTATCAGAAGATGATAAATTCTGCTGTGCTTCCTTCTTTATTCTTTTTCCCTCCCAATTAAGCAGCGGACACACTTAGAAATTTCATGGATATTTCTACATCTGAAACAATATGATTTTCTTAGTCATCATGTCTTGGAGCCCTCTGTGGTCCAAAGGCAGGAAGGGAGTTAAGAACTAGAACTTGAAAACTAGCAGATGAGCAGAATGATGTTGCCCACAGCTCAAATCAAACCTAAGAGGAAAAACACTGCTAATGCTGAGGTAGCACAGCCACACCAGCTTTCACAAAGGAAAGTTTTCACAGAGGTGGACAGAGAACATAAACACAGCAAAACATAGCAAAACCCCACTGACCATTCTGCACTGGAATACAAAGTGATTTATTGTCCTTTCTTCCATTATATGTAAAAAGCTGCATACCTATAACTGGCTTCCTCTGTGCAAGACTATCCTCCTCTAAAAATTTTCATTTTTAACCACAAAATAGTTAAAGTAAACTTTATTTTTTAAAGCATTTCAGAATGGATTTTTTTTCTTCTTTTCTTGCCTTCAAAATAATTTTGGTTATTTTAAAAATAATATATTCAATAAAACCAACTAACCACAACAACAAAAGCCAACCTACAGCCAAAAAAACAAAACCAAACCAGCACCAAGTCCACATTCATTTCACTCTACATCACTGCACACAATAAAGGAAAAAAGCTGGAACATGACTAAAATAACTATTTTGCTTTATTAACCAGTGACCTGAACCCTAGAAATTATATCATTCATCCTCATCATTATATAATTCATATTTGATTACCTACAAGTTTTTTACTTCTAACACAATTAGGAGAGAAACTGGCACATTTAAGGAGAGTTTTCAAAAACTTACTGACAATTCTGCATATATGTTATATATGAAAGTACCACTGGAACACAGGATATGAAGGGTTTGAATAACAGGAGGTTCTAAAACAGTATAGGATATAATACCCATTAGATGGCCCTCCTCTTGCAAAGAAAGGAGACTGCAGAAGGCAAAGCTACTCCAAAATCACAGAGCCTCTCTGAATTGTGAGCATTTAAAAATGTACAGACAGGCGTTTCATTTGAATGTTTTGTCAATAAACTGCTTTATTAATACTGGGGGAAGGAAGGGGGAAAAAATAACATTTAATCAATAAATAAAACAGCCCCACCAGGTACTTTCCTGCACACAAAGGAAAAGCACATATACAGCTCTACTGAGACACTGCAGAGAAAACCTAATGACAAAAAAAAAAGGTGCCATTAAGCCAAACTACTGCAATTTTATTTTAATTCATTTTGCTATGTAAACAAAGACTGTGATCTATCTTTGTGGCCTAGCAGCTCTTTACTAAATGCACTTCAAAGACCCATTAACTTGTTGCTAACTTCAGTCTACTTTTCAGATAGTTCTTAAATTCAGAATTCTGTTATCACAGAGCAAGTGGGCACAGATATATATAAATATGGTGTCCTTTTTTTTCTCACCAAATATTTTTATTTTATCTTCTGTCAAAAAATGTGCCAAATATTTTGTAATGACTTCTATTCTTTTCTTAATTCCCTCAGCAAGACTTACCTTAACTAAATGCAGAGTCAGTTCTATAAATACACACAGGTGTTCCTGAGGGAAAAAAAAAATCTCTCGAGATGTGTGGTCAAAGAATACCTACAGCTACACAGCCACCAACAAACCTGTTGAAAATTTAAAGGGGCAAGTTGGGAAAAGATCACAGTTCAACAGCTGAACTGCCATCCACTGAAATAACACAGACAAACACTGGTCTCTGACTTCATTTCTTAGCTGGACAATGTGAGAATAATAATGGACACTGTATGAAATTATTATGGCTGAACACAAAAATGATCAGAGTAGAGCAGAAAACAGCAAGTTAGAGAGTAGTTAGAAACATCTGACAGTTGTAAATAAGCTTGACTCCATGACATCCAGGTAGCATTCTTGGGAATCTGCCTGCAGAAGGCTGCAGTAACAACTATCTGAGTATTAACAGGGATTGAATGACTCAAAATATGGCTGAAAGAAAATTCTCTGAAATTAGCTATCAAAACCCAACACTCTTAAACTGGAAACAGAAAAACGTTGCCACAATCAGGGGATGAAGACTGGACAGCACTGAAGATACCTAAGAGGAAATTAATCAAGCATCTGCCAGCAATGACCCAGGTGTTATCATGCTGCTTTAGAGCCAACAGGCAAATTAAGCCAGGTCCTATTCCAGCAATATTTCTTTTTAATGATTAACTCCTTTTTTTTGTTTGTTTTTAATCAGGCAAACTTCCCTTGAGTGTTCTTCTGGATCCTATTACTCAATATTCTCATCCATTACTTGAAAGATGCATTAAAGAGCACCGGTATCAAATTTGATAACAATACAAATGAAGGGACTTAAAATCTGCTGAAACTCTGAGGACTACAGAAACATACTGATCCTTTAAAGCAATGGTCTGAAAATACAAGATACAATCCAGTAAAAACAAGCATACAAATTTGAACTTGGAAAAGGGCAACATCTTCATAAAAGCAGAATGGAAACTAAGTGCAAACTGCAGAAAAGAGCCATGATGGGAGGTGAAAATCAGTTCCCTTCCTTTGGATTTCTTTGAGCACTCTGTGAAAGTTTTTCAGGAAGATCGTTCCACTCCAGCTGAATGTATAGAGATAGTTCCACTAGCTTGGTAAGAAGTTCATTTTAATTGATTGTTGCATGACAAAACTTTTTAAGACTTAGGATGACTCAATTTTCTCCTTTTCCTCCCAAGTGAGAGATAACTGCATTAATATTTGCAAGCCATTTGACTTCTTCAGAGAAAACTGCTTTCCCCAGTGCTGTGCAGAATGCAGGCACAGCAGAGGGGAAATACATGCATGATGCAGAGGAAGAAACTCCATGGGAGTGATGGTGGCACGGCCACGGTACTTCCCCTTTCAGTGCACACATTCTGCCACACAGGGAACAGCACAGCCAACACAGGAGACCTCCCTCTCTCTACACAGCTGAGCTACAGGACTGCAACTCCACAGATGAACCTTGTCTTTACAAGGCTCCCCTTACCAAAGTGATGACACTGAGGCTGAGGGATGGACATAGTACATAATGATGAAGCTTCAATGAAGACCTTGTCAAGTGCAAGGCCTCTCAGTCTCACTTCACTCTGCCACTCAGGCTACAAACTCCAGGGCATCTGTATCTGACCAGACACTTTCTCAGATGATACCAGTCAAGAGTTTCCTCTTACATCAGTGCCAGACATCAGCTCTGCTCTTTCACATGATGTTTTTCCAGAGACAAGAGTTTAAATAATAAAACTTAACCCAACTTGCAAGCTTTACTCCTGTCTGCTGCATTTTTGCAGATATATTTCTGTCCTTTCCCCCTGCACAGGCAATCTTGGCAAACAGCAAGTCAATGAATGTTGGAAAACACCCAGCTGGCAAGTCACCAGTTATTCAAGGAAGACTTTTATTACTATTATTAGTATTATTAAGAACTACACTGCAAATGCTATCCAGAAGGAGTGGTTTGTTGGGTGTTTGGTTTGAAGTTCCTGTCCCTGGAGGCACATTTCCGAGAAGCTGCCTAGGTCTGTGGTCTGACCCCAGCAGCACCTTCCTAGCAGAGAAAAAATGAACACGCTTCACAGAATATTGGTCACATAGATCTCTAAAAGAATTATTCATATTTTTATTGTGCTGAAGCCAAATGAGTTTTCCTTGCGTGTGCTTCTCACTACATCTGAGTCATATAGTTGCTATGATTTTGTCACACATCTTTGCAGAGGCAGCTGCATTTAGGAAAATAGACCCCCCACATGAGGTAGCCTGACAAGATTGAGCTGTATGTCTGTTTTTTACTTTCTCCATAATTCAGGTTCTTTTAGTATCTGATTTTAAAACGTACAAATTAAAATTTTTAAAAAGAGCCTTTTTACAAGTCTGTCTCCTTTTCCTCCTAACCAGTTTTTTATGCCACAGGAGAACCATTGTACAACTCTACCATATACTTATATGTCTCCTGAAAAGCAAGAACATGCTATGTAAGAAGCAGCTATCTTTGTATTGCTTTCTTTTCTGAATACAGAATTAAAAAAGAAAAAAAAATTACAAATTGTTTAATCATTATTAACTTCCCATCCTCCAAGGTCTTAAGAGACACAAAATTAGAAGCAGCATTTCTTGCCAAGTCTGTTAAGATGCCTATAACTGCAAAATGGAGCATATAAGTAGGTCAGATAAGGAACATAATGTACCTAAATGAGCTATTTCTTCTTTATGACACATTAGCATAAAATTTTATTAATCTCTACTAAATAAAATACTACAGCTTCAGATGGCTTTCGAGACTTCAACATGATTTAATAGAAATATTTTCCATTACTAGAAATCCTTTGGCCAAACTACTCATTTTTCACACTATCCAGCTTCTATTCATTAAGACATTTTAACTCCTCCCTACCCCAGCCTCAAACAGATGCATTTGAGTGACACAAAGACTTCTCAGTGAAGGAGTATTGTATTTTTAGAATTTCTGTAAAGAAACTGCACATTCAAAAACAAAGGATGAGATTTAGCAAGCAAAGTGGATTGCACTAGACTTAAACCTGCCTTTGTATTTCAGCACCCTTTCATCTCCTGCAACTGTAAAAGTAGAGGATTAACCCCATTCTTGCCATTCCAAACCCTTGCAATACATAAGTTCCACTTTAGATTTCACCCTTTACTGAGAAGAATCTTTTTGTTACACAGACTTCGGTAACTTAAAAGGTAACTTAAAAGGTAGCTTAATAGGTGACTTACAAGTCAGTATTTCAGGAAGTACTTTCTTCCTCTACAAGGCACTGCAAGACTCCAGCACAAACCTTATCATTTATGTCTAGAAATATTACCTTTTCTGCCTTTAGCCTCATTTCTCATGATCTTAAATAAGATTTCTACCCATTTATGTATGAGTGGATGATAGACTGATTTGTAAACATTTGGTAGGATGCCCTATGAAAAAAAAAGGAATTAATTGTTTTGCTCTTCAAAATCTAATCATTAGTGTCATCATTACTGCAGCTGAGGACCCACTATGTATAAACCAGGCTTACCTGTGTGAAAGACACTACACAGCCCTCATGAGTTTCATCAACTCAGGCATATCCAACAGTAAATACAAACACATACCAATTTGAAACAGCAAAAGTTTGGCTATCCATTTTTTGATAGGCATTTTGTATCTTTCAATTTTCAAAAGTTTGAGTGAAAACCCTTAGAAGACAAGTTTTCAGATGTACTGATTAATTCTTGCTGCCTTAAGCTCTCCAATGACTAAAACAGCATTGTGAAAGTGTCAGCAATGGCAGGTTCTGCATTGACATCATTATGTGGAAAAGCTAACTAAACTTCTAGCAGTGCCATAAAACTACAGAAGCAGACCAACTGTCATCAGCCTCCACACAAGTCTTCAAATCAGTTTTATTCCTCTTGTGCTCTCTAGCTATGGTGGAAAGATTTTCACTTTATATATTTACTCCTAACCTAACAGAGAAGAGCTCAAACTTGCTAAGGCAACTAAGACGATCTAAAATGTATTTGCACTCACTGGAATGACTGTTTACTTAGGACTACTCTTGGATGCTTTGACCGCACTCATGAACTCTGAGTTGCAAACATTCACTACTGGTAACAATTACCTAGGCGTGCTCTTTCTTTTTATATCATTTTCCTGTGTTTTATTTAGCTTGGAGAACCACATCAGGATGTCACCACTAAGATGTGGCAGTTTAATAGAGCTCTAACTGCCACTCACCAGCCCTCCTGCAGACAATGTTTCTTACAAGAGACATCTTAAAATATATGAAAAACATCTGTGCCATGTAAACTATGACAATACAGTAGTCATTATCTAAATTCAACTTGTCAATGTAAACAGGCATGAAAGTAATTTTTTTTTACTATATCTACATATAACTAGCTAAATATCTAAATATATATAGAAGCAACAACCTCTGCTTTGCTTCAGTGGTTCGGAGATTTCTATACAACATTAAATTAGTTGTTTCAAAAGTGATAGCAAAGGTATTCACATTGTCACATCCTACAGACCACTATAAATTAGATATACTATTATATTATGTATGATAGATACACTATTATATTATGTATATATACTATTATAATAGAACTATTTTTATTATAATATAATATAGTTATATAATATTATATATTATATAACTATAATATATAGTTATATAATTATATAATAATTATATAACTATTATAATAGTTATATAATATATAACTATTATAATTATAATTATAATATTATAATTATAATATTATAATAATATTAAAATATTATGTATATATACTATTATTTAATAATATTATTAAATAATAATATTATAATACTATTATATTATGTATATATACTATTATATAGTATATATTATTATATATACTATATAATAGTATATATATAATGTATATATACTATTATAATATATTCTATAATAATAGAATATATTATATATTATAATATAATATACTATTATAATAGATACTATTGTATTACGTATGGCGTAACATTTTAAGGACATGCTTGTCAACCTTTTAAGAGTAAAAATGATTTTCTAATGCCAGAACTTTATGACAATGCTTTTTAATTTTTGCTGAAAGGTTAGAATAGGCTTCTTGTTCTAATCATACAGCAGGCAGAGTGGTGTTATTCTACATTTCACAAGGTAACTTCAGCAGGAGTATTTAATTTCTACAATTTTCCACTGAGTTTGGCTGAGATAGAAAGTAAAGAAATTGCAGCATACTGAAATCAATGTTCAGATACATGAAAAATGCAATCCTTTGTCCTTTATTCTGCATTGGATTCTACATTTCTCTGAAAGATGACATAAAAAAAGATAGGGAAATCTACCTAGAGAAATATAATCTAAAGAGTTGTTTATATTGTATTACATTTAAAAAAAGCTTGAAGACCTTCTAGAGCTAAGCCAGTCTACTGTTTAATGCTATCTAACTGTCAACAGCAACTGTGGTACTAGGAAAAGGTTGTTATTAACTACTATTTATATAGAATATATTTAAAATATTAACCAAAAAATGTGTCCTCTCATTTGTATCCCCAAGGATGAAGAAGAACACAAAAAAATCATATACAAATGTAACACAAGAAACATCCTCTCTCCTATTACAAAGTTAGAGTTGTGATTTTCAGCACATTAGAAGCTTAAATACAAACTTACATACAATTACAGATCAATTCACACTTGCAAGTTATGTATTTTCTTAAGTAAAAGCATTCTTACATGGCAAGAATGTCCAGATCTCACTCATTATTTTCTTATGGCTTTGTCTTCCTTCTCATTGGATTTCTGTCCCTTTACAGATTAGGTTCTCTAAGTATTCCTGTAATTGGTAGCAAGTAACTCTGAAGTTAAATTATTGAGTTCCCCAGGCAACAACAGATTGCAAAACTGACATCTCCTAAGTAAGCCCATCTAGGATGCAGTCTTCACTCAGGAAATGTATTCACACAAGCACTGCAGAACCAAAGTCAAATCTCATTCCGTGTATTCAAGTGTTCACTGCTCACAGGTTTTGTTTGGTGATCTTTTTTTGTATTTTTTACTGGGTTCTTTGCTGGTGTGGGGTTTTTTAATTCTTGCGGTTTAAAGCCAGGTACCTAAAAATTAAGGAACCTAGCATCACCAGACATAGAAAAAAATGCTCTGCAGTGTAAAAGCCATGAGAACACACAAGCAGTTATGGGGATGGCGCCTGCAGTTCTGGCATTAGTTATTCACAGAGAATTTAACACTTCTCTAAGTTGTCCTGACCTCTGATTCAAAGATGGAGCTACCTTCTGAAGAATAAGGAACTCTACCCTATGAATAGACTCCTCTGGGAAAGATTCTTTAAAAAAAAAAAAAAACCAAAAATCAGTATAATGCCAACACCAAATTTGTTTCCATCTGATCACAACCTCCGCACTCTAAAAGGGCACATCCAGTGGACTGCACTGCCACAGCAATTTTCTACCCTGACATGAACATGAAATACCCTCTCAGCAAAGCTGCAGCAGTTTGCTCTGGGCTTCCGTGTCTTTTGGCCTGACTACTCTCTAGGCTTTGGGACACGTGTCAGGACTTTTGTGGCATTACTTTCCTCTTTAGACCTCAAAAATTCATCTCAGACTTCCTACCACAAGTCATTTTGTTCCAAGTCTTGACATCCTTATGGATCCGCTATCGGCAGCTCTCATGCTATGGTCAGCCAGTGTCAGCTCCTCGGCTCCCCTAACTCCAAACAAAATACAGCTGTGAAAATACCTCCTCTCTGCTGCCACTGCAGCTTCACACAAGCTGTTAAAGAGGTCTCCACTGTTTTCTTCTCGTTTACCACAGCAGTTTCCACTGTATTACATTATTTAACAATCAAGAGTCCTCCAGAATTTTTGTCAAACTCTAAGAAAAAAAGTAATTCCCCTAGTTGCCTTTTCAAAAACAGCACATTATTTTTTAATAAAATTAGAACAAACAGATAAAACAGACAATCCAGCCCTAGACATATTCCTGACATGGAAAATATACCAGCCTAAATTATTGAAAATTAGAAAGCTGAATATGGAACTTTAAGAAGGTAAAAACTGAGGTGGAAGACTTGACAAAATGCCAGGGCACTGGGATTACCCATACTTGTATTTCAGAAGACACCAGTGTATTTACTCAGGCTGAGACTTGAGTTCGTAGCCAAGGCACAAGCAATAAAGTGCTTCAAATGACTTGACTGGGCCCAGAGCTCCTACTCCCATGCCAGGCAGCTTTCCTTCCCTTCTTTGCAATCCTCCCTCGAATGAGACAAAACAGTGTCATCATTTCAAACATCTCTAATAGCAATTTTGTCTTCAGTCATCCTTAAATACAAATCATTGTTGATGTATTTTGTAAGCATAATAGAAGTGAACCATTATAAAAGTCCCGTGATGGGTTACTTTTGTAATAGTAACCAGTAATAGCTCTTGGAAAGACATAAGAGGAGCTGATATTATAAAATAAGGTCTGCACCAGCAATGCTTGCAGGACTGAGCCTTAAGATTAGCACCTCTTTGGAAAGAGGATACAGCCTTCTGACACACTCATGTAGGGCCCAGCACTCACTAACTTCACTATTAACTACAACACATGATGTTTCCAACATCCCCAAAAGTTTACTATTCATTTATTCAAGTCCAGGACTTTATAAACTCATACACTCTTGACTCTTTCATTGGCACGTAAACAAGCAATGCATTTAGCTCCAAAGGAACCCTGTAATATAGTGCCATTTTAGATCATGGAAACTTAAAGGAAGAGGCATAAATAGAGTGCCATCAGCTGGAACATGCATTGAGTGAGCACAAACAGGATTTTGCATATGCAGCTATATGAGGCGTATATAAAACTACAATTTAACAGCAAGACAGAGAACCCTACACATCATCCCAAGTTGAAACCTAGGTGGTTGTGTCACTTTTGTTTTTTAAACAAATGGCCTGGTACATGAATCACAGCATGAAACACACATACCATCATCCCACCCCCCTTAATAAAACCAAAAACTCTAGAGCTTGACAGCAAAACTAGGAAGACCAGTTTTGTGCTCATATATCCTTTCTGGGTTTGGTTTGTTCATTGTTCCTCTCCTTCTATATCACCTGCTATTTTAGAAGTGTGTCTTTATTATAATGGAATCATATTCTACATATAATCTTGACTGGAAGAAAGGGAATTTTGCATTGATTCATCATGTCATATTAAGCTACTGCATTTCTGCTTGGCCTGGGAAGGATGCCAGCAGAGTAAGCATACTCCTGCTTCAGTTAAGGAGAAAATTTCAGAGCCTTATGCTTCTTTCTGTACTCAACAAACCATAGCTTTGATGATATTCTCCCTTTTTATAATGCAGTTGAATGACAGAATCCATTTTCACCATGTATTCTCATGGCACTTGCTGAATGCTTAGTCAAATTTTAAGTACAACACCTGAAAGCTATTAGCTAACAGAGGTCATCCCTTATGAATTCGCCAAGAGAAGAAAAAAAACCAAACAAGCAGAAACATGGATATGTTTCACCTCATCACTGACATTGCCAAGTCTCAGTCTTATGCTGCATCCTCCTGGGCTACTGCAGGTACACAGATCCCAGGAAAAGCCTAGACCTCATGCAAAATGCCAGCGTTCTTCAAGGGATCGGGCCATGTCCTCAACCTCTTCCACCATCACTGCTAAATCTGGGAGTCCTACCAGCAGCAGCAGGATCATTTCCTTTAAGTTAAACATCTACAGAGTCTGAGACTGTTCACAACTGCCAATGTCCCAGGAGTCACAAACCTTGGTTGAGACTGCAGAATCACAGAACCATTTTGGTTGGAAAAGATCTCTCAGATCATGAAGTCTAGCCATTAACTCAGTACTGCCAAGTACACTACTAAACCATGTCCCTAGACACCACATCTACACATCTTCTAAATACTGCCAGGCATGGTGACTCAACCACTCCCCTGGGCAGCCTGTTCCAATGCTACTGTTTCAGTGGAGAAATTTTTTAAAATATCCAATCCTGGCACAATTTAAGGCCACTTCCTCTTGTCTTGATGCTTGTTACTTAGAAGAGATGTAACACCCCCAGCTTGCTACAACCTTCTTTCAGGTGAAAAGTGATAAGGTCACCAAGCTAAACAATGTCAGTTTCCTTAGATGCTCCTCATAGGACTTTCTCTAGACCTTTCATCAAGTGTGTTCATCTTCTCTGGATGTGTAATTTGGACACATTTAAATGTAAACACATTCAAAGTTACTCTGGGAGCCAGCAGAGGAAAAGGGCAGTGCACATCAGTGCCAAGAAACGTGGAGTAAAACATTCCAGCATCAGGTGGATCCCTTTCCTCTTTTAGCACAAATGAACAAGAAAACAAATATTAAGATGAACAGTGTCCAAAGGTTTTGGACTTCCATAGTTGTTTCTCCAAGTTGTGGATTTGACAGAGCCAACCCTATTCATTGAGCAACACTGGTACCACTGCTGGGCTAAGGCAGATGATGCACCAGAAGCAAATAGGTTCATCACATTAGATAATGGTGCTCTAGCCACAAAACAAAAAAATAAAACAAAAAAAAAACCAAAAAAACCCAAAAACAACACCCACAACCCAGAAAGAGAAAACTAACGAAACCCACCATTTACCTAGCTACTTATTCCTGATGCTAATTTCTCAGCCGTTCTGCAGAACAGATTCTCAAATTATCAGAACCCACATGAACATTCAGAACAATTTCTGCCAGAAGACAGTCCTGAAATCATTGGAAACTTTCAGCTATGCAAGTTTTGGTTACGTGGAATAGTTTCTCCTTTGAAGGAAAGAGGGATTTCCTGCAGAAACCTGAGCTGTTACAAGGTGGACTTCTCTGACACTTTACTTTTTGTACAACATTCTGACAATATTAACACAAAAATACTAGGCAATCAAGGCACCCTTTCCAAACCCATACATCTGTAAGTGTACAACATAAATAAAAGACAACTCCAAAGTTTCTAGAACTTTAACATTGCTAGTCAGCAGTGACTTCACCCAGACAGAATAGGACAGCAATGTATGTTAGTAGTAGTTAGGGAAAGCTGGGAAATGTGATTTCACAGTACAACTAAGGTCTAGGAACAATTTAGTCACTCCAAGATCACAAAGGGGAGAGCAGTTTTAGTCCTCCCAGTTGCTGAGCAATATCCTGGATGAACTACAGTTTCTGTTAAAATGATCACAGAGAAACAGGCATTTTACAATCTCAAAAATTGCTTTCAGTACAGAAGTAAGTGAAGGCAATTCACACTTTTCAGGAAACTCATAAAGGCAGTAAAAAAGATCAGAAACACAGCTAGGATGTCTTCAGTGATTAGAAGTTTTTTTTGCTGTTACAAATGGAAGAGTATCTTCACATTTAACATAACACTGTTTTCACACAGTTAAAATTATGGTCTTTTTTACTTCCTTGCAATCTGGCAAACAATCTGGTTTTTCACTTGACTTCCGTTCTTAGTATGCCATTTAGAACCCAGAACATTATGCAATTTTGGCATTTTAACTATTTTTCTCCAAGTATGGCAATTCCATATTTTTTTCCACAACTGACCTGTTATTTACTGTCAATGTATTATTTCTACATTATTCTGAAATGTGTCTCTGCCCTTACAGTATCTCGGCTTTAGCATGATCTGCAAATATAATCAAAATGCTACATCTCCCCTTGCTAAGCACTAAAACAGATATTGCTCAAAATCAGAGTACTGATCCTTAATAGACATCTTCCTTAACATGCACATACGTCATAATAGCTGTAGCACCACAGTATATGAAAAATATTACAGCCATATACTCAGCTTCTCATCAATAAAGAATATGTCCTAATGGAGACTGAGGGCTAAACACAGTAATGAAAATTTACTTCTATAAAACACTACTAGGTTTCTGATTATAATGGCATTACTGCACTCTAGCACACCCTGAAAGAAACACAGCCACTCCCAGCAACTAGACCCTATTTCAAACTCTCACTGCCCTCAGCATCCCCCGAGACCAGCACACGACCATCCCTCTGTGATCTCCAAACCTGCCCTGAGCTGTCCCTGGGTGCAAACACAGCACCTGTATCACTGGGCTGCCAGTGCCACTCTGCAGCCTGGTGACACGCTGGCAGCAGCCTCCAGCCACCTCACCCAGCCACAGTGACCAGCCAGAGAGGCACCTCAGTGGTGCCACTTTCCATTCTTGAGCACCACATGGGAAGTGCCACATCTTGCACTGCATGAGTGGCTTTCACCACGACCTCCATGTGCTGAACAGTTGCATCAAATCCGTTATTCCCAGCACACAGCGTTCACCCTCTGGCTTCTCCACACTTTGTGTGAAGCACTTGAACAGCAACGTTTTTATGGCTGATAGCAAACTGTGAGACGCTAGAAACAATGGTGTTTTTAAACTTGAATTAATGACCAAATCAGAAAATGCATCTTTGGACAGTCCAAAACTAAAATGTATGAATATATGAAATAATATATGAAATAATTCACCGAGATACAGTTCCTGACTACATTTTCATTTGTAGCAGCTCTGAATTGAAACAATGCATTTTGAAAGTAGGAATCCTGAGAAAACTGCTCACTTCAGAGACTTCTGTTTAAGTCTTGCAGTGTGGAGGAGACACAGGGATTACAAGCTGCTTTGAGATTTTTCTTTTTGCTTGCACTGAAAATGAAACCTGTTTGCTTTCTCTTCCTATTGCTGTTTTTAGAAAAACTCAAATTCACGCTTTTATTTAAACTCCTGCCTTCACTTTAGAAGAAATTCCTACTCTGCAAAATACTTAAAAAAATAATACTTATTGACTTATAAGAGCATCCTGTGCCATATAGTGGGAGACCTGTGCTAGTGCTGCTAACGTGCTTCTTCCCAAAGACCCTTTGGGAAGTCATTCATTTGATTAGCAACAAGAGCGAAAAACAGTACAGGGAGAGAGAACATTCAAAGCCATTCAAACACTCAACGGCATCTGAGATTTTGCCAAATTAAACAGAAGGCCTGCTGACTTGATCTCTCAGTAAACTCCATCCTCCAGTTACATTTCCAGTGAACACTTGAATCATGACACTTTTGCACCTTCTTCAACTGCTAGGAATGCAGTTCTAACGAAATAACAATAAAGAGAAGCCCCAAACCACAACTCCAATCATGCAATATCTAAGACTGACAGCCTTCTGCTGCAATACAACCAAACCTAAATCTCCAAACAGCCTCTTGCTGCCCATCACAGCCAGCGAACAACCTGTGGCAAGTGGGCATCAATTCATCCTTACAGTCCTATCAACGCTTTACCTGCCTCCCTATTGCACATCAGAAGTGGAGTCCCCAGTTGAGCTGTCAGGCTCTCCTCCAAGGGGCCTGCAGGAGCCAAACCCCACGGAGCCCTGGCTGGAAGTCCCACAGCAGAGTTTTGCAAGCCTGGCCACTTGGGACCCTTTTGCAAGGCCACCATGGAAAACAATGTTGGCCATGCTCACAGATGCCTGCAGGGATCTCTGTCTCACACAGAGGGACCGTGGTTGTGTAGTAACTCTCAGACCTGTTGCCACCTCATGTTTGCAGCAGCCACATGGGCAGTCACAGCAGCAGCAACTACTCCGAGGAAGATCCCTCAGGACAAGCCAAGGTACAGATGCGTCAGGAAGCATGCGATCCATGCACACAGTGGCTGCTGGGCTTATGGAACAGTCAATAAAACATTCTTCCAACAACTCAAGACAAACAAACATCCTGCCTGAACTACAGCTTGGTGCCATTTGTGCAGCTGAAGTTTCCAGACAACTGGCAGAAACATCTTCCCTTCCAGGCCCAGAAGACTGGGAGCATTCAACTTCCAACCACCCACAAAAATGCTGACAAAAGCAAGCTGCCCACCAGAGCACCCACTGCAAAGGCAAGAACGAATGCCAGCCTCCAGCGGGGCACTGGGGCAGCCAGTGGGAGGCTTTCCTCTCCCACCCTCCTGCTCTCTGCCTCTCTTGGGACTGCTCTCACACTGGCACCTGACGAAGCTGACGGCAGCCTGGCTCCCTGCATCACTGATGCAACAGAGTCTCCTGCACCCGTTTCTCCAGCTTATCTGCTCTCTGCTGATGTTACTTCCTTAGTCCTTGGCAGCAGTCCTGATGGCATATCAGACTGCCCCAGTGACTGCCCAGGTGGTCACAGGAGACCTCCTGCTCTCAGTGATCTTCCCAGGCTGACAACAGAACAACCAATTATGAAGAGTGACGACTTTTCATGGAAACAGTGAGGGAAGCATCACCAATATTTCAACTATTGTGCATCTGCAGCTTCACATGGCACTATTACAAATAAACACCCACTTTTATTCACCTCCAGCTAAACCATTATTTTCATATTGCCAATACCATTTCTGGCATCTAGTAATGTTAAAAACAAGGTCAAAGTGAATTTTTAGAGATTACATTATTTTCTGCAATCTAAAGACACAATTGAACATTTTCCTTCTAAAATCTCAAATTTATGAAGACTTGTAAAAACAAAAGACCTGTTTTGAAACTGCCTGTGAAGCATGACATAGAAATTAGAGCTGAAAACATTATCTGGCTTTTGAATAAGCAGGAAAAAAGTAAAGTAAGAAAACACAAACAAAATCTTGATACTGTGCTACCCAGACAGTTTTCAGGACACATAAAAAACACAGTTACACAAAAAGAAATAAAGAAATTAAAACTTAAAAACTCACCTTTTCACTGAACTAAAATGTATCCTTTCTTGTGCTTAATTGAACATTCTCCAAACAAGACATCTGAATTCAATTAACAGAAGTTTTGGTTCGGGGGTTGCAATTTTTTTTTTTATTTTAGTGGCTTTGTTTTGTTATTTTAAGTACTGAAAATTTAACTATGTGAACTCATCACTGTTGAATGTCAGAATCATGGGATGTTAAAAGCATAATCCAAGTTCTGAGTAAGTCCTTAGGAAAAGTTGTGTGCAAATTAAAAGTGGAATGTGATCACATGGATATACTGGAGTGAGATGTAGAAGTCAAGCTGTTACTATTTCATATATTTTGAATTTAGGTAGTTGCTTATCCTCAAAGTCTTGAGCACACAGATGATGTGCTAATTTGTTCCCAATCTAATGACTTTACTTTAGAAGATAGATTAACATTCTCTTTGTCCTTGGCCACTCAAGTAAATCCATAAGCTTGAAAAATGTATGTAATTAAGAGCTCTTTTTTGCCTAATATTTCCAGATACTGTTTTGTACCTGACATGAGGATACTGATACACAGAAAGTTTTGGTGCAATGACACATAAATAGTCTGAAGTTTCTTTCTAATATCACTCACGACAATTTGGGTTTCTCTGTAAGCCCAGCTCTTGTGTCAACTTCCCAATTTTTATTTTATGTATGTCTCAGAGGCAATTTACAGGTTGGAGTTGACCTACAGGAGGCTTCTTTTAAGAGGTGTGGATTTTGGCTGCTGGTGCAGTCAAGTCATTCAATACCGAAAAGACCTTTATGATCAACTGTTTCCATCATAAAGGCCTCATGACCTTCATGACTAACTAGTGCAACTGTGATAAAATACTCATTTTAGACATTTTCTACACTAATTATTTTATTAACAGATCATAACAGACTTTTTAGTTGTGCTAACCTGGATGACACTTGCTATGTAATATTCTACATCATGACATCCTTGCTCTTCCAGAGTCTGTACTCACAGAGATGTCTCAGGCTGTTGTAGCTCACACAGGAGCATACGAACCATGCCTATTTTTTCTTAGAAAAGAAAAAAAAGACTATTCTCCTTTCTAATGTCTGACAAAAATATACCAAAAGATTTTTACACCAGAGCTGCATGCTTTCCCAGAAGTATTTGTTCACAAACAAGAGCTGAGACAGGGGTACAGATCTCATCAAGAAGAGCAAGAAGCCTTCCAGCACTGTCCACGTAAATACTTTCCTTTGCACAGCCTGAGACCATTATCTTCTCTTGTTGTCTTTACACTGTCCAATAAAAGTAACTAAATCCACCCTCATTTGTGGTATCCCATTATTTAAATGAAGGCATTTATGCCTTTCTTTCCTCCAGCTTTTTCTTGCAAATTTTCTTGGGCTAATAAACTGATGATCCTATTAGATCTCCAGCTTTATGGAAATAAAAGGCTGGGTTATGAGTGAGGTTTTGCATTTTTTAATCTGTGACCGCACTATAAATACCTCACAAAGTGCACAACAAAATACTCAGACACAACAATATCACAATATGTAACAGCCATGGTAAACCCAACCCCAATTTTAAGGGATTATTTTTTTCTTCAAAGTTGCAAATATCAGTTTCAAAATAAACAAACGCAAAATTTGAAAAGCTGTACATGCTCACTGTAACCAGAGCACACATATTCAAATGAGATGATCAAGCACTACAGAACACCATTAACTTCCATATAAAGCTGTAAAGAAACATTGTATCATTTCTTTTGGGGTGTTTTTGTGAGAAATAACTATCATCGCTAAGTTTGGGAAAATAATTTCTCTGCCTTGTTACACACAGTTTCAAATGGCAAAACCTTTCTTTCCAAATTGTAACCTCTCGCACCTGACTTAACAGTACTTTCACATGAACAAGTATGTTTGTTTTTCTAAAACCACTCTATATATAGAAAATTAGCTTGTTTGGTGACCCCAGGCTAAAGCAAAACAGCTACCTCCCAGCACATCACCAGCTAACACTGGTAATGCTAGGCATACACGTTACTCCTGAAGCATGAAGCCCTAGAATTAACTGAAACACTGAGGAAGAGAAGCTGGGATCATTCACTTGTGAAAGAAGGCTACTTTCCTACTTCTCCCAGTGTCTTAAGACTAAGAAATATAAAAGGAAAGAATCATCACTCAGTAATTTTAGTCCTGTTTCTCAAAACACTAAGAACAGAAGTATAAAAGACTCAGCTACCATTACAAGAAAAGACTGACTGCAGACCATCTGAAGAGAACTCAAGTAATGGAAGGCCAGTTCAGAAACAGGGCACTGACTCTGACAATAGCATTTGGTACTGGTTTAGATTTGGATGAAAATATGTAGTGCTTTGGGGAGTTATATGATATTAAACTGGACATCTGCTCTTAAACCACAAGAATTCACATGCTTTGGTTTTGGATTTTCAACTCCCCTTTTCCAGGAGGTCAAACTCCCAATTCAGTGCAATGCCAACTCTCTTGCTGTTTTCTATGAGAGGCTCAAGACAGAGATCCAAGAAAAGCAGAAGCAAATCTTGGCCCTGGCATGTACAAGAATTTCCCAGGAGCAGCTATGATTGTTTCACTGTTCACTTGGCTCCACTTCTGGGACAGTCCTGCTCCACGGCTGCTGTCTGCTGCGAGACCTGGCTGGCTGGTGTGACCAAAGACAACCCTCACTTGCTGGTTGTGCTCTGCAGCACCTCTGCCAGCCTCCCCCGCTCTTGCTGCCTCCTCCCCAGCCCTCTTCCCCTCTCTGCCCTTATCTGCAAAGCCCAGCTCAGCTCCATCAGCTTCAGGCTCAGTGAATCACCATTCCTTGCCCACATTTCTCCCCAGACATGTTGTGCCTGCAATATTTCTTCCTCCCTTGCAGTCAAAAGGGATGAATCTTGCCAATGAAAGAACAGATAGGAAACCATTCTTATTTAAAAAAAAAACTCACTCAGTGAATATTTGCACAGCTTTTTCAGAGCTCTCTTGAGGAACTCTTCCATGACATCTCTGTAGATCTTATGCTAACAATGTCTGCCAGAGCCCATGAGCTCTGCTCTGACTCTCACACAAGCTACTTCTTTAAGGCTGTTTTATGAATGCTATCATCCACAACTGTTTATAATACCAAGCCCCACAGAAGCCCCTTATTTTTGCAAAGGGATGAGTATCCAGCTCAGGCACACCAAGTATAAATAACCCTTGGGCAAAATACATAGAGTGAACAAATAAGGGCAAAAATATTGCATAAAGTTCAGATTCTTTCCTGAAATCAGACTTCTCTCCCCTCCCAAAGGCTGGAAAAAGCTATTCTCATATCACAGTCATGTACAACAGGTCAGGAAATTTTACTTCCAAATTACTCCCCTCTTCTCCCACCTGCAGTGTCTTTCAAAGCATTTACATAATACTCCTTCTTTCATGAGAGCTGCCATTTTGAAGGCAAAAGCAAAGCCATTGAGCCTTCTCAAACAGCTTAAGACTATTTTGTCAAAGATAATTAAGATTTATTTCAAAACTAAAGTGCCACAATGAGGTTGCATTAAAATGACTGATTTTTGGAGTGCTGAGTATTAGAACCCTAGCATTTGCCAGAACATTTGCATTTTATTTTTTGGAAAAGATGTATCTTTGAGTCTTTGCCACAAGAAATGTTTTTGTCCTGCATTTTTGATAACCTCCCAGAACATTTTCTCCTCCCTTAATTAAGAAATGTGGGGGGTTTTCCATAGCTTCTACACAAACAGGATATGAAGGCCAAAATGTTTCTTGTAACATTTTACAAAGAACATGCTACTCATAATGATCTTGTTAGATACAGATTCTCCACAACAGATTTTTCTTGTCACAGATCTTATGATTGTCCCCAGTTCTCCACATAATCTCATTATCATTGCTATTTCCAATTCAAATTTATCTGACTGCAGCTTCCAGCTCTTGCTTCCTGTTATTAATTTCTCACATACTATAATTCCTTGGAATTTTCTCTCTGCAAAGGTACTGAACACTGTGAGCCAGTTACATCCCAGTCTTCTTTATGCAAAATCAATATCAAGTTTCACATTGCAGGGTATTTTTCCCAGCCTTCAAATAATTTTTATGCTTTTCCCCTCCCACTACTCTTTGCCATTTTTTTACCCTCCTAAAAATGTGCCTTTCAAAACTGCACTATACACAGAGGTGTCATTTCACTGTTGAGGTACATCTCACACCTATTAGGAGAAAAGCATTCCTCTATTACCACAGCATCAGTCTGAGGGGCATGGTGATATACAGGAAAAGACAGTTACATATAACAAAAGCTTTATCTTGAATATTGACCTACCCAATTGCATAATTTTATATATTTAAGTATTTGCAAGTATTCTAAATCTGAATGGCACAAACATACCAGTGAAATAGTGACTGCTGCTTTTATTCTTAAAGGCCTTTATTCTTAAACATGTATTTAAATATATAAAATACCAGTTTATCTCTGCAGGACTGAGATTTTTCTTCAGATTTAAACAACCAAATCAAGTTGTACTCCTTACATGGTTATACTTTATACCAGCAATGGTTTCCAAGTGGTAGCGAAGGAAAGCTTAAAGGCAACATGGTGTTTTATTAGAGTCTACAAATAATACTTTAGTCCTTAAATATTCTGCTTTTGACTTATGGATTTGGACCAATTTCCATTTGGTTACAAATAGAACACTTAATATCAAATACTTTAGTGAAATACATAGCAGGTACTGACTGATTCCAACCAGACACCTCTCTGCAGCAAGTTAATAATAGCTGTAAGTTAAAACTGCTATTTTGTCAATAGCCATTTTGACATGTCAGGCACTGTCATTAGGTATTTTTGAATTGAAATAGCACATCTACATTTAAAAAATGAAGTCTACAGTAGCAGAAGTCAAAGCATGACTTTTAATGAAATCTTATAGTCTTTGATCATCATACAGGCATCACCCTCTGTATGAAAAAAAATAGTTTTAACGAAGAACTGTATATGTATTCCTCACACAAGGATATATGTATTTCCACAGAGCTTATCTTCATGATTTATGGAAAGTCTTCCTTTCTTATGGAGGAAATATTTGAGTGACTACAGCCAAAAAGGACACACTGTCTTAAACACCAAATAACTTTATTTGTTGTATTTAATTATTGTACCATTCTGCAGATTCATTTCCCCCTTCTTCCTTCCCATATTTACATTTCAGCCATCATCCTCATTAAAAAGAAACTGAAAAATTTCTTTTTTCTTTTCTTATTCTAAGCACTACTTAGCACTGACAAAAAATGTCAGTGTTTTATCAACACCATTCTCATACTAAATCAAAAACCACTGCACTACATCAACTCCCAGGAAAAAAATTAACTCTATCCCAGCCCAAACCAGGACACACAAACAGTAGCAGCCATAAGACAACCACCCTCACAGTGCTCAGGGTAAGTCTGTCAGTGTGAGCAAAATCACTTGTGTAAACAAAGACTGCAAGCAGGCTGTGGGAAGGGAAAGAAGGTACCACACCTCCTGAGAGGACCTGCCACAATGGCAAGTGCCACATTCTCTGCAGCTTCGTCTCCTAGCATCTCCTCTTGCACCTGTGTGAGCCCTCTCCTGCAACAGCCAATTCAACCACCTCTTCACCCACCTCAAGAGTATAAGAGTGTGACTTTATTGAAATAGCATTTTATTGAAATAGGTATTCCCTAAATAAAGGATTCAAATTTTTCTTCCTTCTGGGAAACATTAACTGAAGTAGTAACTTTCATTATTATACAGTCCCTATGTTGTAGGCAAATTATTTGTATCTACAGTAAGACCCTTAGGCACATGTATGAAAGCCCACAGCCTACGGACTCGAGCAAGCCGTACAGTTTATTGCCTCTTTGTTGCTATTGTAACTCTCTTACCTAACTCCCTAACTATGAAACACAAAAATATGAGACACAAATGTTGGGTTTATCTTCAGGCCCCTCTGACCTACTTCATAAGCAACTGCAACAACTGCTACACTAGTAGCAGAAGAGCTTTCTGCTGGCTTCACACAGTAGTCATTTTCTAGAGAACCACCAGTATAGGTAACTGCACTCTAAAGCCCCCCCCAGTTTCTCCCACACCATACTATGGTGTGAAAAATGAATAACAAAGAAATAGTAACTTGCAAAGAGTAAAAATCTTATTTCAAGGGAGGAGGCCTTCAGCTGTTTGACAGAAGCATCACTACTGATTCAGACTCACCGCTGTTTAAATCTTTCTCACCGCATGCAAGTAACCAAGAGAAGCACATAAGAATGCAAAAGCCAAAGCTGCATATGCTCAAATACTTTAAGGATTGTTACAACAAGGACTAAATCTCTACTGTACTTTCTACCTACTGAAGCACCAATTCTCTGCATCAGATAAGACACTGCCAGCTGCTCTAATGCCCTGTTCAGAATGAAAGCAAGAGCACCTGATGGGACAAACCTGCAGCTCAGTTTCAGAAGTACCGAGCAGACTGCTTACGTCTTTCAAAAAACTTAATGCACTTCCCAGCATCTAAACAACTTTTTTATCATTTAACAGATAGAAACAACTGCTGTAAGGAAGCAAACCAAATACACTTCAGGCATTTTAGAAAGTTTTCTGACAGCAGATGTTATTTTCCAGCAGCCAACTGCCATGTTATCATTGCTTGCTTCAACAGGCGGAACAAGAGCTGATACAGCCATTCCAGGGCTGCATCCTAATTAGGGTGATTTAGGCCAGTCTTGTGCAAAACACATTTGCAAGTTGCTTTAACACGGCCTTCTTGCCCCAGAATGAAACTCACCCTAGTTCTCCCTCTACCTCTAAATTCAGGGACAAGCACTTCCTATTTTCAGCACAAGAAAACATCATAAAGCTTTCCTTTGCAATAAAACACTCAGGTACTTTGGCAACCTTGGAAAACTCCAGGAGGGAAACCAGACCACCCACACGTTAAAGTTCTGCACAAAGTTTCCCTTGCAGATGTGCAGTCCTTTTCCATAACAGATCAGATCTCATGGGTTTTATGAGGTAGAAACATTGATCCTCATCATGTACAGTTCATTTGATTCAGCAGACATACAAAAATTGGAGGAGACAGAGGTCAATGGTTAGAAGTATGTCACATTTTTTAATGATGAAAAGAAAGATACTTTGATATCTCTAATAAATGACTCCATATGTTCCTCAGAAAGTCTTCTGAAGGCAACCAATAATATCCAGTCAGATGCACTGTATTTCATACATGGAAAGGGAAAGATGAGCAGTTTACACCTAACATACTAATATTTTGCTTGCGGTATTTATTCATAAATGAAATCAACAGATTCAGAGAGATCTTAAAGCAACTGTTGAAATGGCTTCATACCACCAAGAAGACTACTCAGCACACTAAGGCAAAAAACATTCCAATCCTTTCCCTAAATCCAAACAACATACAAAGAAATTGCCATGCCAGGTAAATATTGCTCACATTTAGTTCAAGTATCCTCCTCTTCATCATGATCTTCTGAAATTGTGGATTACAAAAATGATTTTCCTTTAATGAGGTTTATCAGAAAGTATCACTTGAATATTTTAAAATTAATTAGAAAAAAATACTAAATACCTCCAGTTCAGTGATGTACTAGATTTAATTAAAAAAAAATAACAGTGCTTCATGTTTCTGCTTGAGAAATAAATAACTAATGGCTTGACAAATCTTTCAAATCTGACAAATCCAGTCAGAGCAATCAGCCATGCACAAATGTCATCCTTTGAACTCAAATTTGGTATCCTGCGAGCTCTGCCAGGGTTGTGGGAGGAACACATTGGACACAAAAGCTGCCACAGAGCATCTTCAGGTACAGTGCAGAAAATGCCACATGAAACAGTGAGGAAAACAATGGCAGCACCTACCTAGTTCAATTAGTAATCTTAAGAGGGTTTTCTGCTGTCATCCATCACAAACTTACACAATTTCCATTTGTGCGTTCATATATTACAAATTCATCTACAGTTATAAATAACTGAAACAGCAAATTCAAAGGGAAGAACTTGTTTGATCTTAGTCTGACATTCCAAGGAAGACAAAATTGTTACAGTTTCATATATTTACTGTAAATCAAAACCAAACCAAAACACAACAGAATTTGGCCATCTGCTCTGAACTTAATCATTTCCACCCAAGAAAGAGAGAAAAGTTTGTAAATGTGTAAGAACCAAAAGTTACACCACCTTAGTTTGGACATGTTGCAGTCTATAATCAAAATGGCATAATTTTGGTAATTACTTTGGAACAAAGGTTAGGACAGCCATAATGATGCTCCCAGGGACACAAAGCTGGAAGGAACTGTCATCAGAGGTGGATTACAACTTGATCTATGGAGAACTGTGGCAATGCTGAGGATTAGAATAACAGAAATGAGACGCAACTAACTACAAAACTTCACCCTGAGAAATCCTCCCTAACAGGACATGAACTTTCCACCTGGGAACAACAGATTGATCAACAAGTCCATACCTAGATGAAAATGAATGTTAAAAAAGCAAACAGGAACACGGTGTGCCTCAGGAAAGCTTCGTCCAAGTGGAAAAAGGAAGAACTAACACCACTTAAGCTTTGTGTGAGGTTGTATAGAAAGTACTGTGCAACATTATTGTCCATTTTTCCAGAAAGTAATTTACCCTTTAACGGGTGCAGGAGGTGTTACCAGCACCATCAGAGGAAAGGAGGAAGTCCTGCTGGAAACAAAAGTGTTGTTTGGGGGTTTTTTCATGAAAAAGGGCTACATTAGCTTTTACAGGTTCATAGAAACAAGAGTTATTTAAATTACAAAATGACTGTGGCACAAAACCAAAGATAAATAAAGATGCCAGAGCAAAAAGTTTCAGCTGGGTTTGAGAGGGATTTTCTAAACATCAGAGCAGTGTTGTTTGGTGACAAGTTTTCAGTAAGAATGCAGAACTAAACAAATCTACCTAGTTTTAAAATAGTTATTAAATTGATTATAGGAGATAATTGCTTTCAGTAGTATGGAACTGGACTATAGGGTCTTACCCTCCTGTATTCCTAGCTTTGATTTCTGTATTACATCCCTCTTATTTCTAGCACTATTCAAGAGAAATATTAAAATAGCATTCTAATATTTCATCCTTGCAGTTTGGCAGCTGGACAACCCACCTGATATTATTAGTTCTTTTTTTCCCCAGTAAGCTGATCTCCATAAAAGCATCTTCAAACAGAGCATTTAGGAACAAGCCTATAAACTTTATCTCACAGAATGTGCTGAGCTGTAAGGGACCCATCAGGATCATTGAGTCCGACTCTTGGCCCTGCACAGCACCATCTCCTGTGCCTGAGAGCATTGTCCAAATGCTTCTTGAACTCTGTCAGACTGGTGCTGTGACCTCTTACATGGGTAGCCTCTTCCAGTGCCGAGCTACCATCTGGGTGAAGAACCTTTTCCTGGTACCTCAAACTTAAGCCCCACTGACTCAGCTGCAGGCCATTCCCTTGGGGCACCACAGAAGAAAGATCAGCATCTGTCCCTCCTTTTCCCTTCAAAAGGAAGTTGTAGACTTCAACGAGATCCCCCCTCAGTCTCCTCCAGGATGAAGAGACCAAGTGACCTCAGTCACTCCTACCACGTGACTTCCCCTCAAGGCCCTTGGCTTATCTGCATTGTCCTCCTCTGGATGCTCTCTAATAGCTTAATATCTTCTTATAATCTGGTGATTTCTTCATGGATCAGGAGTATTCTTAGAACAAAACACAAGGGCAGAGATTTCAGCTGCTGGGCTACACCCACCCCGTCCAACTCCCTGTATAACCTCATGCTGTTGTTCAGGTAACACCAGGTGTTAAAAGACCTGCCCCAAAAAGTTTAACCACTAATACTGTTGCTACTAGTGTTCACAGCTTACTGCTCTACCTATACCTAAACAGATGAGCAGGGACTCAACACAAGACCATCACACACCCAAATCCAGTCCTTCACCTCACAGCTCAATCAACACAGAGGCATCAATTGGTACAAAATACACTGAAGAGCCACAGCTGCCTCAGAGCTACAGACATTAATCTCCATTTCAATAAAACTACTTCAGATACTTCCAAAATATTTATCACCAAGTTTTTTCTTTAACTTATGCTCTCTCCTTTATTATTTTCAATCTGTAAATAATGTATGGTGATCAGCAATTAAAAAAAAAAAGTCACTTGTATCAAGAAAACATTACAAGCTTGCAGACTTCTGATGAACAGTGGCTTCCATACTTGCTGATGGCCACCATCCCCACCAGAGGGGTGAAAAGTCTCCTCAAACACAACACCTTGTTTATGCCATTGAAAATATTAATCAAACTTGGCATTGGTTCAGCATTAGATTTTTCTTTTACTTATTTCTAACTTTCTACTCTTGACACCACAAGAACTAACAAGCAGAAAAAACCCCAGCAAATTATGCCACATCATCTTGAAGCTCCAGTTGAATTTGAAAATCGAAGCGTAAGAAGACAAAGTCAACAACTTCTGAACAGGCAGGTTTGCTGATATGTGCTATTAAAAGCTGCTTATTTCAGCCCACTTCAGGCAATGCCAAAAGAGTAGGTTTGATTGTGTTCAGAGCCTTTCCAGTAATTACAGATCTAGAACCACCAGAGTGTGGCTTACTGTTCAGAAACAAACAGCTTAGCCCATATGCTTATCGAAAGGGAAAATAAAGGTAAGTTATTTTAAACAGTATACCAAATATATCCAGTAGTAGAGGTATATATAGGACATGGGTTGACTCCCCCATCCCAAACCTCTAATCATGTTTTCCTCCACTGAACTGTTGCCACAAAAATTCCTAAAATGTCAACAGCCCTAACATACAGGAAAAAAATTGAAACAAAACATCTTAACCACAGTATTGCAAAGGTTTTTGGTATCTGGGCAGATGCACATAACAGAACACTGCTTTCACTCTTAGCTTTATGCTACGAATGCTTCCATGATACTACCCTTTGATGCACGTATTTTCAATGCTTCCACATAATGCATTTAAAACAATCCAACATTTGCAAAGTTCAGAAGACAAAGACAGTCGTCCAAGGGAACTTGGCAGTACTCAAATCAAGAAGTTTACTGCAATCAGGTTTCACCAACCTAAATAGCATCTCCAAAATTCAAATTCAGTTTATCATCTCCAGTTTTTGTAAATGCCATCTTCAAGTTTTGCAAAATGGTCATTAAATGTAACATATTTCTTGAATTTTAAACTCCCAGTTTTATTATCATTGCAAAAAAACCCAAACCCTAGCAAACATTTACTTCTGCATTCAGGTGTTAACACAATTTGAAGCAACGTGATGAAACCAGCTAGGATACATGGGATCTGGTATCATAATCAAGGCCAATCTCTTGCTTTTTGACGAGCAGAAGATTTTTTTGTTTAGAAAATTCACCAGTGCAGGCTCCCAACATCTGCATCTATCCAAAGTTAAATGTTAAGTAAATACAGTTTACATATTCTATATTTAGCCAGCACATGGCTTATTCCACATCTCACAAAGTAACCCAGCAAGTCTGTTCAGTAGCTTGTTAGTTTGCCACTGGTAACTGTTGTCATTATATTGCAAAGGTTCCATACTGTTGTTTCCTTATTGCAAGAGTTTCGTACCTCCTTGATGTTTCTTGTAGGCAGCTCCTCTAAGCACTGACTCTTCCTTCTTGCAGTAACCAACTGACTCCAGTTCCCTTCTCAACCATCCAATCCACTCTTTTATAACACTCTTCTTCTTATTGGTTACAGCTGTGGCCTGTTAAAGTCAGGCCTGCTCCTAATCTTTAATAATTGGCCCAGCTGCAACCTAGGGGTAAGATTACTTTCTATACTCCTTTATTTTCTTATATTCTATCCCCCTACAGGTAACTCCATGACTTAGGATAGGAAGGAAGAACCTGTGTGTGAATCCAGGTGTTGCATGACACAGCATCCTCTTCAGCCCCCACACCCAAGAACCTTGTCAACAGCTTCTACACTCACTGCAACATACAACAACTTATTGTCACACACCCCATAAAAAGCTGATGTAGAGCTAGGGGGTGCTGGTCCAAATGCAGTCAGTGCCATTGTGAGAGGCACTGGCTTTCCAGACTCTCAGACAGAGCCCAGAACAGACAGGGAACCTTTCACAAGAGGCACGAGCTGTTTTGGAGGAAGGCCAAGATTGTTCATGTAGCTTAGGTCTACTGTTGGCAAGACTGAACAAACACTTTCTGGTCAATAACCCACAAAGTCCTTGTGTGTTTCCTCTCACAGCCCTCAAGACATTTTCTGTGTTCATGGTAGCATTCAACAGTGGAAGAACTACACACAGCCTACAATGGCATCTCCTGTTATTCTGTAATAGCCAGCAAAAATTATTCAGCAACCATCCAAATAGTATTACTTAGCTAACATAACTCAATATTTTAACAGGTAATACTGATTACACTATTCCTAAGCAAGTTGTTGGCACTAGCAGAAAAATCATAGCTCTGACAGACAACCTCAGCCCAACACACACCACAGGTATACTCCAAGGGAAGTTGGCTTTCCTTAGCACCCATCACTTTTCCAGCTCGACAGGAGATGTTCACCAGCCACCATGACCAGGACATGGCCCACAATTACCAGAAGACATGGCACAGCATGTCCAAAACAATATTCTGCTCTGTTTATTCTGGACTTAAAACATTTGTAATTTTTTCCAGCTGTTCAGTATTACTAGAAGCTTTACTACAAATATCTGTATTACGTTATTGATATCAGCTCTTAAGAGATGATATCTTAAGAGCTTTCTAAATTGTCCAAGATGTACCTAGCCCAGGAACCATCCAACTTCTAGAATGCCAGAAGAAAACAACTGAGGGCATACTAAAATTCAAGAACAGACAAAATTTCCAAGTCACTACAGATCCAGAACAATGAAGTAACAGAAAACAAAGAATCTGAACTAAAATATGAATAAAGCTAAAATGCTGTGATTTCTGAAAAACCTTCAAAGCTTTATCTTGCTACTGCCAACCTTCTCTTTTCATTTTCTTCAACTTTACTTCAGTGTAACTTTTATGACTACATCTGCCATTATAACATTTTTAAATACTTTCAGAAAACTAGAAGTGCGCAGTAGTCAGGTTCTTTTTCCCCCCTATGACTAGAATTCAAAGAAAACCATTTACTCATTTTCTTTCTTCAGAGAATATCTTCTGTATTCATATAAGAAATACAGATTTCCTATGAGGCATAGTACTAAAAACGAATTACTAGTTTTGAGTCTTTTGTAATTGTATCTTTTTCCTCTCTTCCTAAACTGTCAAATGTTGCAAATCCAATGGTACTGCAAGCACGAATGATGGTGCTAATTAAAAGTAAGTTTACCTTAAGTATTCATTTTGTCCCAAACCACTGTAATTGTGATCTCAGAGGACTCATTTAGGACACTGTCAATTGAAATACACTTTCAATTAAGTTTACAATGCATTGTAATGTTCAAAGAAGTCATTACTAAAGCTGGATGCCTATTTTTTACATATCCCTTGAAAGAGTTATTACCAATGACCAAGCTAACACTACTTGTTCATCTATGGGGGAACTTAAATGTCTTAGACAAATGTCAGACAAATTGTCCCTAAAACTACACTCTGTGATGAGGTCCTCTGTTCTGACCACAGGGTGCCCCACAGCCAGGTGAGGTGAAGGACCCAGTGCAGCAAGGCTGGGGACAGATTTTGCCTGCCACCTTCCCAGCAAGGAAAGATTTCCCAGGAGCAAGATGCCAGCGAAGGAGCAGACAGATTCTGGCTCCATGTTACTGTCCCCGTGAAAAACCAATGTACAACATTATTTTGTATGCTTGGCAACAGCAACACCCAAACTTCTAAAAACAGCAAACGAGTTGCAATTGTCTTGCCCTTGAAAATTACCAGGTTTTATGCAGAAAACAACACACCATATGCTCCCTAGGAAGAGTAAAGCCTACTCTCTCAGTAAACCAGAACTTTGTAACATGAACCCAGAAAAAAAGTCACCTCTTAAGAAATCAAAACAATACACTTTTTTTTTCCTGAGTAAAAAATTATAGTCATACTACCTAGAAAATACAAGTGTTACACCCTTTCTAAAATACAGTCCACTTGCTAAAACATAATAAACAGGAAATAAAGGCTCTTTTGGCTTGAAGCAAACAAAGCATTAAGGCTTATTTTTATGGAGTTCAAAAATAAGATATTCTATCATGTGTCATCTGGAGCAAAACACACAATAGCAACAGAGACAAAAGAGAAGTAACTGAAGGACATTTTACTACACAAAAACCTAGAACCACTTAAAGAGTCACTGGAGTTAGATTTTATGGTAATATTGAATTTATATTCACTAGAACAGTTTGTCATAAGTTTCTAGTGTCTAACAAATGTCCTTCCCTATAACAAGCTCTATGTGTGTTTCACTGAGATATAGAATGATATTTGGCACACCACAATGCACACAAAAAGCTGAATGAATTCACACCTTCATACTTACCACTCTTCATACTCACCACTTTAATTTTTTTCTGTTAGTGTAATTGACCTAATTTTAGCCACCACTTGCTATCTTATCTTGTATCTGCCACATGCAGATTCAGCTCCAGTCCCACCTGAAATATGACACACACTGTTTGCTCTCTAATGAGGGGGTCCTATTTCCCATAATATAGAAGCCCACCAAGCAGAAATATTTTATTAGGTACCTGCCACCTATTTCTAGATGGTATTCCTCAAAATCCAGCACTTACCAAGTAGACTCAGAGACACTGTCTGCATAACATTGGACCTACAAACCCTATTCAACAAACACTGACTGCTACAGAAATTTGTAATAAATTTTAAAAGTACAAAGGTAAGAAAAAATGGGATGAAGTTACTTTTAAAATCAACATTCAGCTACATTTTTTTTCCTTTTTGAGAAAGCCATAATCCTACAGATCCCTTAGAAAAGCTTACTTACACATATAAAAGTACCCCAAAATATATAATTCTAGCCTGAAACCAAATACCAGAGGAGTTGAGGCGGGTGCTGCTGCCTTTGAGCTATGCTGTTTTTCAGAGCGCAGCTGTTCCCTCTCCCGGTTCTGTTTGTACATTAGCTGGCAGCTACAGTCAGCTGCATTTTTGAGAGAGAGAGGATTTTGATGAGAGTCCAACAGTAAGCAGTAGTTATTTGTTCTCTTTAGATCATGGGGTTTTCTTAACTGTTAGTAGTCACTGTCAACTACGTGATGACAATTTCAATATATTTCAAAATTAACAGACATTGATATTTACTTTTGGAAAGCCAGATTCAAATGAAGATCCAAGATTCAAATTATTTCTTTAACAGAACAGCAAAAGAGATATTCAAAAATTCCTACAGTTTCAAACATTCCTCCTTGGAGCTTTAAACACTGCTAACTTTTTGGAATACCATTTGATTCATAGTTGTTTCTCTAGATACTTGTTCATGTGGTGCATGGAATAGCACACTGAGAGAAATCAGCTTAGAACTCCAGTAATTTCTCATTCTTCCCTACAGCTATAAAATGTACCTCCTTTGCAAATTCTTGTCTACCTAAAAGCAAAGTTTGCATTTAATAATTATGAACATTATGTCAAGACCCTTTCTTCTTTCTGGTCTCAAATATTCTTTTTAGGATATAGGTGCTAGGTTTTTAGCATTAGTTCTGATAAGCACTGCTTCTACAACATTGCTCTGATTATTTAGATTTTCAACTTCAAATTTGTCCTTTCAGTTTGTAAGGAAATTACAATCTAACTACAGCGCAATTGATTTAAAAGAAAAAAATATCCTATATGTAATAACAAGAAGTCCCATCAGCATTTTTTGAAACAGTAAAACTAAATCACAGTGTAAGGTGCTGTATGTGTATTAAGTAGATCAATATTTAATTTGCCAAGAAATTCTTCATCCTATTGCTGAAGCTCCTACCTTCCCAAGAAGGAGTAGAAAATAGAAAAGCAAACACCATGGTTAAGGAAATGCTCATTGTGAGTGTATCAAAAAGCTGCCATCTCAAAATGCTGAGAAACTACTCTTACCCAAAGGAAAACTTTGGCTAACAGGAAAATTTCCTATTATCTGCAAAAGTCTGTATAGTTCCACAGGGCAACAAAGCACAGCCTTGTAAAAATGGCATACAAGTCTACAGTATAAAGCAGGATTTAATATTCACTTTACAGTATCAATGTTTATCTTTATTCCCAACTCTCTTTATTGCCGCTGTTTACTTTTAGAGCAGAGAATCATCAACTTTAAAGGGCTGCTGGGCAGAGGTGCAGTACCACAGTTCCCCCTCCTTCTCAACAGGTCTCTCTTGGTCTGGCTTGCACTCACAGACTGGGTGCTATCACCCACTAATGTAACTGAAGTTTGCATCAAAGGGAGTGAAAAAATCAGAAAAATGTCTAATTTAATTCTTAAGTAAGACAATGCACTCTACTAAAGGACCCTACAATGCACCCTACTAAAATGTACATTTTGCATGGCCTGCAGCTAAGAGTGAGTGTCTCCACTCCCAGGTGAGGCAAAACGTTTCAAAGGAAAATTACACAGGCCCCTCATCTGAGAATTGCTACCCTCTTGTTTAATCTACTTGAGTAAAATTTACCAGACAGGTACTCCTCTGCTAAGCTCACAAGACATCTTCTAAGTATTCAATCCTTTTTACTTTCCTTTATTTGCTAGTTTTGGGTTATTGGTTTTTTTCAGATCTCCTTCACCTGTCATCCAGTGGTGATTCAGCAGCAGACTCCATGTTAAAGGGTGAGAAGTGACTATCAGCTGGTTTGTCCTTTTCCTGCTACTCAGTTTTTTCAGAGGTTTAGGCAATCAGTCGGCAACCCAGTGGGGAGAGGTGCAGAGAGTAGAAAGCTAGGTCTTCACCTTTTAAAAGCATTTGGTATCTGCTTACATGGAGACTACCACAATAAGACTTCTATAACCTATTTAGATACTTGAGGAAAAGAGAGTGGGCAAAATTAAGAAAAATCAATTAAATGCAATTATATACCTCGATTCTATGTCTTAAAATATTCAAATGAATTCTTTGTCTACTTGCAACATCACAGCATTCATTCTGCAAAGATATCAGAGCCTGCCTTGATACTTTCAGTCTTGATCCTTTAAAAGTTTCCTTTAAAACTTCTTCAGAATCTCCTTGCTTGTTGACAAGATCTAGTTAACACACACAGTTACAGGGAACTGCAGGAAAAGGAATGCACAAGTATTCAAATTGCTCTTCCTTCACTCCAGCAAACAGAAGTGCTGCAAAAACCAAGAAAATTTCCTTTAGATAGGAATGCTTACCAGTGCCAAATATTCATATGTCCTTTGAGTGAAGGAAAATCTCAGAATATTGCTGCTTATCTTAGTAAATAAATTAACACAACAGCTCTCAATTCACACGTAACTTTAAGCCCAGTTTGCTCTATTTTTTAAAAAGTTAATCTCTAATTGAAAAAATTCTTTGTTTTCTTTTGTCTCCTTAAGCTTCAGGACTTCCACCCTTGGCACAGCCATCTGAATTAGATCCAACTTGCCAGAGGTATCAATTTCATTGAAACAAATCTGCTTCAACATTTTTCACTTGAAAGAATTAGACCATGCCTTTGCAAGATAAAATCACATTGCAGTAAGAAGGAAAAAAGGCCAACAAACAAGCAGGCTAGATTCTGTCAATCTTTCACTAGGAGACTGAGGCATCCTATCTTTTGAAGTTAATACATCCTAGAGGCACAATGGATTTACTGTACTACGTCCCCATTCTAAGAAATTGCTCTTCTACTGACCCAGAAGGGAAAGCATACCACAAAGGGGGAAAAAGCAACTGTGCTAAAAGTGGTAAATGATAAGCAGCATTGCTAAGGAGCATTCTCTTCCCAGCACAACCATATGCATTCTCTCTTGGAGTAGCTATCCATCCTTTTTCTCCCTCACATTCAAGACATCATCCAAGACTCTTTTTGGAAAAACTTATTTCTGTCAAATACATAAAGAAGCTAATAAAAACACCATTTCTAAATGTTTTCAGCTACAGTATGTTAGAAGCATACATTATCCTGATTCCTAGGCTCAAGTCCAACAGGATATTTAATTGTGCATAAAGCAAACTCATGTTTTTTTTTACCAAAGTCACTACTCATTTTTTCTCTTTAGCCACTTGCTGTATCTCCTTCCTTGAGAATGACACAATGCAACCCAACAGGGAGATTTCACACAGCCACTAAAAGAAACCTATACAAAGGACACCACAATCAAGAAAAGTTTGCAGCAGCATATTCCACCTTCTAGCTTACTGTGTAGCAAGTGAGATTCATAGTGTCTGAAGCTATACAGTTAGCAGCCAGGTAGTTTACCTTTCCTTTTGCAACACAAAAATTATATTCTTGCATGTTAATTAATCAGTTCCTTGAAAATCATTTTCCAGAGTCCTGGAAATAAATTCAAGTCTTGTAAGTGATTCATAAATGTGACATGCAATTTTGACATATCAATCTGAGATATTCACACTGAGACTGACACTAGGACCCAACCTCTGTTCCTAGAACTGGCACTAATCAGCAACATGCCTATCCTGTTCCACACTTTAGACTTGAGTTGACTTTTCACTCCTACTCCTAACCAAGTTTCTAAAAAGACAGGACATGCCATGAGATCCCAGGCACACAGTCCTACTGCACAGTGGGGCAGAAAGGCACCTCAGCAGAGCCACCTGTCCACTCCAATCCCCTGCTCAGAGTGGGGCCAGCCAGACCAGGGGGATCAGGAATTGCTTTGCATATCCTGGGGAAACCTGTGTTGGGATTCAATCACCCCTACATGAAAAGGGTTTTCTGATGTTTCAGTAGAACTTCCTGTATTTCAATCTGTCACTACTGTCTCCTGTCCCATCACTCTGGGTATTAATGGGAACCATCTGGCCCTGGCAATGGGTCTTCCTTGCCTGGGGTTTCTGAAGGCAAATCTCACCAGTAAAAGCTGAAGTGGAGGTGGCTTTATGCACCTCAGCCTTTTCTGAGGCCCTGGTCAGCAGCAGCCCCTCATTCTCCTTGCTCTAGCTTTTGCTGCTGATATGGTTGTAGGAGCCCTTCTTGTTCCCTTTCACATCCTTTGCTAGATTCAGCTGCAGGTGGGCTTTGGCTGTCCTAAGCCCATCCTTGCACACTCAAACAATGTCTCTGCACTCCTCCCGGGGTGAACTCAATACAGAGCTTATCAGAAAGCCATTAGTGAGTTTCACTTGCAAACACTCATGAAAATATTTTAGCAGTTGGAAGCACAAAGCACATTCATTGCTGCTCAAGCTCCTAAATTCTAAGAGGAGGGCACCCAGAGAAATCGAAGTTACTTTCAACAGCACATCATACCAATTTCTTCATAGGTACATTGGTATCTACATTCAACCTGGCCATTTCCACCTTGAGAATAACTCGTATGAAACCCATAGAAAGTATTTTAGATCAATCTACTGGGTTATTTAACTCTTCTTAGCCACAGAACTTATTAACTACTCCAATCCTTGCTCAATAATAGCTATTACCACAGATGCAGGAGAAACATCAAAACTGTCTCATCTGAACCTCATGGATAAAGAAGATTCAGTGCAAGTGTTTTAATTCTTTATATCCATTCCTTATTCATTTTTACTTTACCAGGAGGACACAAATTCTCACCAACAAGTTAAGGAAGAAAGCTGAAGAGGTTTAAACAATTTATTACATTTTTGCTTCATCTTCATGCCATGCATGAAAAGTGGCATCCTTCCCGTGTTGATAAAACTATGTGTAACCTGGAATATTATTTTTATGTTCACACACAAAGAGACTATGTCTTATTTCTCCTACAGAAAAAGCCCTGTAGTAACATAGCATTTAGACTCTGAACTACCTCTACACTAAAACACATGCAGGAAAAATATTACTATTCATGAAACAAATCTAGCATGCCTTTCTCCTAAGAAAGAAAATACACCACTACAGACTGATCTCCAAATAAAACAAATAAAAGGCAGTGTTACATAAATAAAATAATATTAAATAAAGAAATGCAAATTCTAAGAAATTTCAAGATATGCCAGTATAATAACCCTACTTTGGTCACACACTATTATTTCTAGTAGAAGAAAATAAATATCAGGCTCTACTGAACCATGATTCTTAGCAGGATCCTAACTTTTGTGTCACAGACAGACTGAAGTTGGTAAGGCTAACATAAGACCCATCAATGCAAACTCTGACTTCCATGGCCAACTACAAACTTCCCCAATTCAAAACTATTTTTCTTTCCAGAATTAAGGCAGTAAAGCAAGTCTTTTTCCTCCTCAAAGAAATTGCAATGCATGCAAGAGAACACAAAAGAACATTCCATGAGTTTATACTTTCTTTAAACCGTTTTTGTGGTTCACTAATAAGTGCAGCTTCAGGAGTTTGAGCACATTAGTGCTCATTACCATCACTCTGTTTTAAGTGTCTATAAACACGGTGAAGGAAGGAAAGTGAAAGAATGCTTACTACTCTCCTCTTCCTTGTTCTTGCCTCCCACCTCCTTTCCCAGCTGAGCAGGAACATTTGCCAAACCACAGCTATGACTGGCACAGTATTACAAGGCTCTGTGCAATAGGACCAAATGCAACATACAGGTTTGCACTAAGGAATCCCACTGCTCACGTGGCATCAGGAACTAAAGGTTCCCCATTCTGCAATCCATGAACCATTCATTGGCCACTAAAGCAAACAAAAGAGATTCATTGAAAATAGGAGAGATGCCTTGCCCGACCCTGTGCAGTTGGAGATGAGGAGTGCAAACAGGCTAGAACAGAAGTGAAGAATGGGTGTTTGGAGAAAGTATAAAGCATACTTATGATGTTATTTATAGAGTATGAGTAAGGAAATATTCTTAACCAGGGCCATATTACACATTATATTTAGCTGAACAGCTAAACCTGTCATTTTTATCTCAGATTTAACTATATATTTAAATCAGTGTGCATTTCTTATTTTCTTTGATGTTGACCACATTTACAAAGGAATTGCCTGAGACCACCACATTTATTTCTCATAACCATTAGATCTCAAGCTTGGATGTGGATCCAGAGGAGCCTGTATGAAAATTTTCTGTTTCCAGGCTTTGCGAGCCAAAACAATCATGTTGCAAGAGCATCAGCCATTCAACTGATCTGCCTTCAGTTTCATAATAATTTTGTGCTTGTGGCATGGTAATGATGCTGTTAGAGTGCAAGAAGAGGTTCTCTGGTCATCCTTCTCATACAATGCAAGCACTACCTCTGAATAAAATAAAAATGTGGATGTAAAATTTCAGTTAAAATAATCAGAGGGCTTAACAGATGGATAAAATTTGTTTGAGCAAATCAACCCCCTTGCATTCTGAGCTCCTTTGTATTAAAAATATTTTTGTCTTGAGACTAAGTAAGCTAAAGAAACATTTCTGAAGCTGACTATACAGCTTTCAAGCTGTGCTGTCTGTATAAAGCAGCAGTTTTAACATTTACTCGTGCCACAAATACAACTTTTTCCACTTACAGTAGAGGCTTTGGTGAGCAAATTCTACAAAGGTGCTGAAGATAGCTGCAGAAAGGAGCAAGAAATACTTTTCAATAGGAATAGGTGCCACTTATCACTTGTCTGCTCCCCCAGAACTATTCCTGTCTCTCACAAGCTCATTTTAAGCAGAATACATTAAAAAGTATGCTTTTCTAGCTTAAATTGGGAAAGTTTTGCCCAGCAACCTCTGCTTCTCTCACCCCACTTTTTCTTTTCCCAGCTATCACTCCCTCCCACATGCTTCCCTTTCATTTTGAGAGTCTCAAGCCCAGCACACAGTTCTGCAGTAGCAGGCTTCCCTGCTGAGGGAAACAGGGGAAGAAAGACTCTAAAATGCTGCTCCTCAAAGACAGGAAAATATGAGTTTCTATGCCTGCGCTGGATGGAGGCTCTGCTGGGCAACAGCTGCACACAGTTGGGCAGACCTGTTTTCACACTTCCCTGAACTACCCTGTGCCTCAGAAGCCCCCTCAGAAAAACAACTTCATTACTTTTCAGGAACACTGTACAGATATAAAGCTCACAAACCGAACAAACTCAAACCACCCCAACCAGGAGAGCCAGGCAAGTAGAAGAGTTTCCATGTTGCTGAGTATCACTGTTTTGTTGGACATGGTGCACAGGTTTCTGGGAAAATCCCTGCCCTTGCAAGAGTGCAAAGAATCATAACCCTGTTCCTGATACTGCTATTAATCAGGCATATGACACCAAAGGCACATAACCTCTCTGTGCCCTTTTAATAAAATAAGTGTTAATAATTATCTTCTTCTTTGACATGCTAGATGAAAACTGAGGCATGAGGATAAAAAAAACAGAGTTGTACTCTCCAGTCAGTAGCAATTGAGGGAAGAGGAAGCAAGAAGGACACTTAGTAGCTTCTTTTACAGATGATGGAAAAATTTCTTTGTTAGGACATTTGAGAAGAAAATTTCAGGCTTGCCTTTTTTTTTTTGTTTGTTTTTGTAAATAATAAATTTATCATTGATACAATAATTCCAAACAAACAAGCCTAACTATGCAGGAGGGTAGTACAAAGAAATTCAACATACAGGCACAGCTCTGATCTTGGGGACAGCTGAGTCCATGCCTCTCCTCCCATCCCCAAGTTTTGTAACCCTCATTAAAATCTTTCTGAATCTCAAGTCCCTCTTGCATGAAGAGTGAGCAGGACATCACTCCATCACTAAAGCCACAGCACATTTAGAAAGAGGGAGAAAAGCGCATCAGCCCATTGGGAGCCCTACCAGATAAAAGCTATTGGATCCTCCACTGGTGCTCCACGCTCTGTCACTGGCATGACCTGCAGTATCCTTGAGCCAGCAGAGCAAAGAGGGGAGTGGCAGTGCCACAAGCACCTCAGTGAACTTACTGCACACAGCTAACTGAACACCTCAGCACAGTAATAGTAAGATCCAGTTACTGCCAGCCTCAGCTGTATTTGAGCTGGGGTCAGAAGGTGAAAGATACTATATGCTATTTAAAAGCCTTTCAGCTTCTAAAATTCATAACCAAAGAGTTGCAGAGGAAAAAGAACTGAAGCTGTCAGCTGTTTCCATGTAGCATAGTGCAAAAAACAGACAACTGCTGAGCTATAAAGAATCACAGAGCTTTGCCAAAATTTGCTTCATTGATTAGATGAGAGAAGTATCAGATTCAAAACTAGACAGGGAAAATGCAACAGGCCTAATGAAGTAAGGCTGTTCATCAGAAGATTAAATAACCCATGCTGAATTTGACTGACTCCCCAGAAAAATATAATTGAAAATATCATTGATGATATAAAGTAATAGGTTTTGCTTATTAACAGTGAGGCAAGGTAGAGAGCTCACAGTTAGACAATGAAGCATTTTCTATTTCAGCTTTCATTTAATCACACTTCTGAAAATCTCTACTTTGCAAAAACAATCCTCCCCCCTGCAAAAAAGGCCCCAAACTAAACCTACACCCCCCACACAAAAACACCACAAAGCCTCAGATAAACAGGTGGTAAGGTTTAGGCTCCACTGTTTTGTTATTCATTCTAATTTTCTTATTGTGCTATCTCCCAACAGGCAACACAAAAGAAATCTGCACATTTGTATGGGGAGTTCTGCTAGGAAAAGAACAATCAGCTGCAGACATGAAAGGAACTGAGAAGTCAGCAATTTCACAGCCTTTGCCTTGCAATATCTGCCTCAACATTTCAGATCGTATCAAAGCTGTTGTCGCGCACCATTTCCATGGAACTGCAAGAGTTAGGGAGAAACAAACATGGCACCAAATCCACCCATCTAGCAGGGAGAGATACCCCCACAGTGCTCTTCTTCCAGGGCCTTATGGAGTCATTGTCTTATGCATGCTAAGCACTGATCTTTCAGTGACCCACTGACATGAAGTGATGACCTTTCTATTTTAAAATCTTGCTATGTAACTTCCCAGCTCCTCTCTCCTGTCCCCATCCTTCTCCCCCTTCTCTTTCAAAGCCTGGTCATCAACAAGTGTTTCTCATAACAACTACCATGACAACTCAGATCCTTCCCACCAAATTTCGAGTATTTCTTTGTGCTTAAGTTAGAGGTTCTACCATCATAGATATATAAGAAGCCTGAGGGAGTCTTTGGAGGTACCACTGTCTCTCCCTGCTGACTTCAGAGGGAACCTTTGAAACAAGGAGTAAAGGTCTTACAGACAAGCCATGTGCAGTCCAAGTCTTGTGTAACTTTTTCTAATCAAGACACTTGTCTGTCCACTGCTCCCCCTATAGTTCTCTCCTATTTAACATCCTCTTCTTGGCACTGTATAGCCCAATCTGAATGCAATTTCTACCTGTAATCTCACCAAATTTGTAGAGAGGAGGTGTACCAACATCACCTCTCCAAGATCTTGCTGTGTATTTCACATCACCCCAGTAGCCTTTTTCCTTACCTTTTAAGAATGCAAAAGCATGGGCTGCTTATGGGACACTTCTTCTCAGACCCATTTTTTTCTGACTTTCAGTGCAGAGATTCAGGTGGCTCTTCTCTAGATGTAGGCCAGCAAAAGAGGCAAGAGTATTTGCTCTATGATGCAAGCCACCGAAGACAGAACACCTGGTTGAAGGAAATAGGACCACCAGCAATTCATGATTAGGAAATCACTATCTGCTAAACATGGTTTGGTGTTACAGAGGAACAGAGTAACAAAAGGACTGGGAAGCTACCTCTAAATACAGGGACAGCAGAAGGAAAAAGAGGTTCTTAGAAGATAAGAGAACAAAAAAATAAGACTGAACAAAAAGACAGCATTAAGTATGGTCAATATTGATGTAATCTCCTCTGAATTGCCATGAGATAAACAGAGGCATAAACATTTATCAATTACTGTCAACATCCACAAAATTACTGTCTTCTGAAATCCAACCCAAAATTGTGTATTGTAAGATAATTCTCAAACTCTTTCTGAAACAACATCATAAAGCTTCCCATGCCCCAACCCCTTCAGGACTCATGCCCATTTCAACACAAGACACTGCCATGAAGGAAAAACATAAAACTTCATAATCTGGATAGAATAAAAAACAACCAAAACTCACAACATTCAGAGAAGTAATGCAAGCTCTAATCTGCACAAGAATTTCCAAATCTTGGGATATTTTACAAGGTAAAAAGACACGTAACTGGAATTTGTATTTCAAAAGCAAGCTTTGAAACCAGGGCTAAAACAACATGTGAAGATCTTTGAGAAAATCAAAGTATCCTCCAAATGAATCTGCCATTACATTCAAAGGCCAAGCAATGACAGAAGCCTCACAATATTCTCCAGCAGTAAGAAGCAAAAGCTAAGAAACATTCACTTATTCTAACAACTTTGTTGTATGTATTTCAGAATCATCTATTAGTAAACTACAAGAAGAATTGTAAGGAGCAAGTCCTCTCCCAGAAATACCGAGGACATTTCACATCAGGAAAAAAAAAAAGAAAAAGAAATAAAAAAAGTGCAAATAATAAATCAAACCTCCTTGACTAGCAACTGTTAATCCAGGCACCAGCAGCTCATCTCCCAGAACTGTCACTTGCTAGCAGTTAGTAACCTTGTAAGAGTACAATGTTATGCTGGCATCCTCTCTCTGCGGCAGCTACATTAAACTGAACCAACCATCCACTTGATCAGCCGAAGTTTTTAAAATAAACACTCTCAGGGGTGCTGAAACATGCTATTTACTCATGGCAGAGATGTACTGCTTCTTCACTCAAACAGCACAGGCACTGTGATCTCCATCCCGGTCTCCTGATGACTTCTACTCTGAATCATTAAGTATGATAAGTAGCAAGCCTTGGCAAGCATCCAAATGTCTATTTCCAAAGCATTAGTACTCAGAAACCGTAACACAAACCTAATCACTGTGCTTCCATGCTTACAAACAAAGCCGAACATCCATTTTCAACACAACAGGGCCTGCTCCCCTCAGTGCAGCTCTAAAAAGCAAGGGAGTAAAATAAATTTCACTGAAATAATTGCTCTCCACTTCCTATCCACCCGTCCAGTCTCCAAACATCCTCTAACCCAGATTCTAAAACAAAGAAAAACAAATGCCTCATTATATAAACACAAGTTATGTTTGAAAATCTACTTGCCTGCTCACCAATAATGATGAGGAAACTTTTCTTGGTGGAAAAAAAAAAAAAATCATGCCATCACTTTCCACAGCTTTCACTTGAAAATTAAAAAAAAAAAGAAAAAAAAAAGAAAAAAAAAAAGAAAAAAAAAAGAAAAAGCCCAAACTATAAGCTAAAAGCTTGAGGAGCCACTGCTGTGCCAGTAAGACTTGGTCTTTCAGGCAAGCACGTCTGCTGCCCAGGGAAAGGCAGTGGCAGCCTATCCCATCTTGGTGCTCCCTTCTAAGTTAATGTCAACAGGCTACAGACAACTGACATTCCCAAAAAGGGCTGATCCTACTTGTATCACATCTATAATAAACTGTAATGGCCTGGAAATGGCTCTCTCCCCTCACTGATGAGACAGGACAAGCAGACAAATAGCTGAGAGGACCATGATTCTTATAGCAAGATTTGAAGAGGAACTTAATTCTTGCCAATTTCAAAAGGATTCTTGTTTTTCCCTGCCTCCATGGTATGAATAAACAGCACCCAGACCACTGCAAGCCCTAGCTTCAAAACTTACAGGTCCAAGGTAAAAAACCAAATACAGCACAGAAGGGGGATAGGAGGACCTCCCCTTGCACCCCAGCTCTCAGGAGAGACAACCCAAATAGAAATATTCTCACAAGTTATCTGCCTCACATAACAATGCAGTAGGTGATTTTTCTAAGTGTGTTTCATACACACCCACGTGAGCACACAGAGTGGCTACTGACCTCCTTTGGCTGTACCTGTAACAGAGGAAACACAAGGCTTTCTTTCACATCACTGCAATTTAAAACAGAGCTCACAGGGGGTCAGCAGCAGGTGCAAAGTCACAACTTCAAAAAAAAAACAACTTACAACAGCCTTGTCTGTCCAGTCCAAGATGAAAACAAACTCTTACATCTTACCTGAAACCTGTCTTTGCAGAGAGGGACAGCTACGAAAACAAAATATCCAGGTGTTCTTGAATAGGTTACAGGAGCCAGAAGCTCAATGAGCAACTACTTGCACATGAAACTAAGAAAACCACCCTGAAAGAAGGGCTTCCTTATGTGCTCAAAAATTATGTCCAAAACATGTGGTGATTATCATACAAAATACACTCAAGCAATTTCAGCAATCCCAGATTTTTCCTAGACACAAGGGACAGCAGACTTTCTATTAACATACAAATTTAAATGATGGGAGAGAAAGGACCAATTACCATCTGGAAACTGAGTGAAAAAAGGATACCTGCTCAACCATGTTACAGAATGTTCCTGCCAAAAATCGTATCAAATCCAATTCCCTCTGTTATACCTTCATCATATGTTCTACAAACTTTGCTAAAAGGCCCCTGTGCTTAAATAACAAACAAAGAAATTCAACTTACTGTCACTGGTGATTCTGACACGTGCTACTGATTTCAAAACAGTTTTTATCAGGCATCAGTGCAGTAGAGCTAGAAGAGATGTTAATTAATCTCCAACCTCTTATTAGAAGTAAGGGGGAGAAAAATTAGAGAGCCTTTATTTTCCCCACAGAGCATGAAGTGTTGTAGCTTCTGTCAGAGTTATTTTGCTACAGAGTCTCTCATTCTAGCACCCTTGAATGTTTATCAGTCTTTGTAAAACCCCAAGGAAAAGCAACCTTCCTTCTCCCTAATTTGGTGTGAAAATATGAGAATCACTGTAAAAACCACTTTTTTCCTTGTAACAGTCAATCCCTTTTGGCTGACTACTCTCCAACAGAGAACTTGCCATTCACTTAGGATGATCAAGGACTGCATTTTCACAAATCAAGTCTACGCAGCACCACGGGAAACAAGAAATAAATTATTTGGTAACTTCTGTGGACATGAAGTCTTCTAGATGAAGACACATCTAAAAATTGAAGCCCTCTGATGAGACTCTGGAAACCAAATATAATAACTCCTGAAGTAAAACTGAACAGAGACTGTGATAGCCAACAGTGGTGATGCCCTTGAAAGAAAAGCAGCTGGACCATTGCCTCAGTCTATAAAGGAGCTTCCTCCCAACACTATCTGCCTTATCTCTTTGACACAGCCAAAACCTGTACACAACAGAAGGGTTTATCAAAAGCATCTTTTTCCTCTCAGTGTTTCTGTGGCTATGACCACCACACTATCTCAGACTATCCTACTCTCTCACACATTCATCTTCAAAACGTCATTTGGATAGAAGGGGGTTAGAGAGAATTTCTACACAATTTGTTCAATGTCACATGAAGTCTGTCAGGGCAGAGAACTGAAGCCTCTCTCATCTCCTCAGGCCCAAGTGAAACATCCCATTTAACCAGCAGACTTGTTTTTACACAGGTGTATATACCACACTGCAATATAACCTGAAAGTAAACCAAATAAATAAATATTTTGAAAAAGCTGTAGTAATAGTCCCTCTCATCAGGGACTGAATTAATCCTTTAAATCCCTTGTCAAATTACAAAGTGGACAATAAGAAAAAGAAACATCTACACAGACACCCATATGCAATTCCTGACTCCCAGACTGGAGTCTGACTTTGAAAGCAGAAAATACATTCCTGAATAAATGCTATTCAATTTTCCAAATATATTTAGTATATTATCACAACACATTCACACAAGCATTTTTTGCTATGACTTCACTGTACAGAGTGTTTTAGCCAGCCAGCCAGCACAATGTAATCCAGAGGCCACTCAATCTTTTTTGAAAGGAAGAGGCTTGAGTTTTATGACCTTGGTTATAAAATTAGATGCATTCTGGTTCTCCACAGAGTATTTCCCGACATCACCTTGTGTTAGGCAAAGCTTTGTTAATCTTGCCATCAGACAAGCTGTGAGTGATGAGCAGTCTTTTAACAAAAGGTCCTTGGAGATGAGGCTCCTCTTTTGTCTTCCAAAGAAGCTCACTTATAACTTGAGACTTTAGTAACCTAAATGGAAGTCCAGACTTATTTTATCTAAAAGATAATATGTATGGCTTTCACTACAGCAAAACGAGGAAGTTCAAAGAGGACAGAAGAGCTAATTAAGAAAGATACAGCTACATACAGACTTGTGATTTAGGTTCAGACCATCTCTTTTCAAGGCTTTTAGGAAGCAGATTCCAAACTGACCTTTCAGTTCCCTACAATGTTAATGAACTTTGAAATGTAATTAATTCCATGTGTATTGCAACTAAATAATCCTGTGAGAAGTCAGACCAAAATGAAAATGCTTTAGAGTACAGAAGAGCTGTCTCCTTTGAGAACAATAAGAGGAAAAAAAAGTTAATAAGAACATAACCCAGACCTTTTTAAAAGCTTAGGCACCTCAGAAATGCATATTGTGTCACCACAGATCTGACTCAGACCTCACCTACAGACCTGACTATCTTGCCTTGAGTGTGTTTCTCCTACTCACACACCTGAAGGGCCTTCAAAACTGTAAAGGATTCCTGATCCATGCATGTGTGCACGTGCAAAACAAAACTGAACGAGACAATCCTTTCTGGCCATGTAAAGGAAGCATGCTGTCTACCTGCAAAAATAAAGTATGGTAGTGCTTCTACTTTTTAGAAAAGCTTGCCCTGAAGAATTCTGCACTTTACATCATTCTATATATAAATGTACTATTACCAGAATAAAAATCCCAACCAATTCCCCTGAAAAAACCCTAAAAATCCTTCCATTGTCCCTCCCTTCTACAGCTTATAAAAAATTTGCACACAAAACATTGACACTTAGTTTAACTGTTTTCTTTGGATAGTCGGGTTTTCTTTTTTGTCCCTCTCTTAATAGGTTAAAAGGAAAAAATCAGATAGGTCAGGAAAAAAGAAAACAAAACCAAACCAAACAAACAAGAAAATCCAACCACAACACCCTACCAAAATACAGCCAATTCATACTAGCTTGATTTAAATAAAAAGTTTCCCTTGCTGCATAGTTTTTAATATTTTGAAGATTTTTGTAACAAACTCCCCAAATGCTCAGATTTCTTTCAGCTTCTTTTATGGTTATATTCCCCAAAATAAACACAACTGTTGCTCTGACAACTTTAAAGCTACCAAGCCCATCTTGGCCAAAATACCTGAGAACTTCCAATGTCATGAAGAGGGAGAGCAACACAGAAATTGTTTGAGGAACACAAGGGGACACTTAAGACTTTTGCCTTCTATAGGAAGCCACAGGAAAGGCAACTTTCACATGCAATTAAACCAGTGTACTTGTACAGGCTCCTGGCAAGTTCAACAGGGAAAATGTTTTAATTGACACGAACAAGTTTGCACAGCAAACACTGAAGATACAAAGGCTTTATGTTTTTATTGGCCATTAGAGGGTTGCTACCAGCCCTTGGAAATTCTCATTTCTGTAATTTGAAGCGTGTATATCTCACAAAGTCAAAGCAGAGGAGAATAAAGTAATGTAAAACCACTGCAGTTGCAGGGGAGTGGAGTCCCTGGTGCATTCCCCAAAAGCCACTGGGCTGTCCAAGATTTACAATTTGTGTCTTACTCATCTAAGGGAAGACTCTTCTCACTTCCTTCCACTGCTGGAGATGGTTTTCAATTAGTGAGCCAGGGTTACCTTGGCAGAATCAACAAGAAAGACCTCATTTGTGCAAATCCCAGTACTGCAGCTCATTACTGGAAAGCCTGGCAGTTTTTAAACCTTCCTGGTTTTTGGAGATCATTTTTGGTCCAGAGCTGGTATGCACCCCCACACAGCAAATTTAAGCCTACTGGAAACAGATACACTTTTAAGTATCTTCCACAGATTCTTCAGAAACAACCCACATATGCCTATGCCCTCCCCAATAATTTCATGCTGAAAAACAGGGTCCCTCCGGATGGGATGACTGCAGTGTGAAACTTGAGCCCTGTCACTGCAAGCCACATCCACAACAGACAGCAGAAGCATCAGCTTTCCACAGACCTTCTGTACTCTGAATTACTGTGAGCTTGAAGTCAGAACAGGATAAATAACAAAACACAGCCTCATATCTACTACTCTACTCACATTTGCTCAGGATGACTCTGCTACAAAAGAAATGGCCATGTCAAGTGGAAATACTGAATACAGCTATTGCCTACCCTAAAAACTGCCATAATGTTTTTCCAAGATTCTCTCCAATCAGTATGGTAAGCAAAAGAAAAAGAGGCATATTTGGACAAGACACCAGAGAAGCCAGTCTGGGAGAGAAAAAAAAAAATTACTAATAGTCTGAATATTCTGAAAACACATTCATCTTCCCCACCTCCAAAGGAAAGTTAATAGAACTAGCAAATGTTCACACTACATTCCTTTGAAAATAAATGTATACCTCCTCCACAGCATATGATGCAGGCCTAGTAAAAAAATTAAAGTTTTTCAAACCATGTGTTTTCACACTTGATTTTCTTTTATGCACACACCTGCCTGATGCAGGTGTGATTTCTGTCCAGACCACTATTGAAGTTTGGTGTTGTTGCTCAGGAACTTCCTTTCAAGTTCTGAGGTAAAAAAATCCAAGCATTCCCCTCACAATAACATAACTAAACATCAGCAATGCACTGAAACTTGCAAATGCAAACAAAAACTCTGAAGCCAGACAAGATGACCCCTCCCACACTACGGAGGGCACAAAACAGAAATCAATATTCCTTTTAGGCTACTCCTTGGTTTCAGTAGATTTAAATACAATGAGGGAAACTGCAAAATTCACATAACAAATATGGTTTACAAACTAAAAGCTCTTTTTTTGGAGATGTGAACTTTAACACCATAATTTGTGGGTTGGAAGGACTACAAGGAAAGAGTTACTTGTACTGAATCTGTGGCTTCAGGGGGGAAAAAGTTTGTTTTGTTTTTTTTCAACATCATGAAACTTCCCTCTGCTGTATAAGACACACATTTACATGTACAGCTTTGGTAGGCAGCAGGATGGGATGCCCAATACCTATTCCACAAAGCAGTTCTGTTAGCTCCCTGGAAGCCAATAAGCCTTCTAGTTACAAAAAAATATTGTTCCTAATTTGAAAGCCTTCCGAGCTGGATACCTCAAGGAGTATGCACCACTCTAAAAAATTAAAACATAAAATGGTCAGTAATGTCACCCACGTGGATCAACTCTGACAACCCAAATGAAACTGCAGACCAAGGAAGTATAAAGTAACTCCATAAAGCTGCATGCAAACAGATACCTCAGCACCCAAAGTACATCCCACCTGTCTGCAGAGGCAGCAGCACCATCTGCTTAGTGGGTGCCAGGACTCCAGCCAGCCATGAGGACTCTGCTTCCCTCTCAGCCACTAGCCTGATGCAGGACGTTAGCCAAGCCTGCACCTCCTTAACATCCCAGGGCACTCAGGCACAGAAAGGAAATTCCTACACTAATTCATGTAACAAGTGCAGAAGTTCATTAGCAGAGATTAAAAGATCTGTCTGCTTTCTCCTGCGAGAATCCCACACATCAAAAGAACCCCAAAACATTTTCAGTAAGACTACACTCCATCCCCAGGGGCTCATCACGTTCAGGCACACACAACAAAGGCTTTTCTGCACTTGCTGAGCACCTCACAAAAATTATCCTGACCCATTCTCCAAGATGCAGTGGTTTCCAAGCCTTTCATCTGCAGGCCTCAGAAGATTTTCCAGCAGACATGCAACTACTGGCTAGAGTGGTTAGGGTAATAGATCCTAGGGGTTTTTCCCCCCATTCCTCAAAAGCAGTGAAAAGACCACAAGCTGAGTAAGCCTGCATTTCTTGCAGTCTATTTTCACCCAACCTAAGCAATATTTATCCTTGAAGAAGATGAAAATTTAAAAATTGACAAAAACTTTTGTCTGAAACCAGAGATTGTGTTTAATCCCACTAAAGTATCAATCAATTGCAAACAAAATCTTCTACCAGCGTGAGCTGTGCCTCTTTAGTCCAGAAAAGAGAAGACTGAGAGGTGATCTCATTAATGCATATAAATATCTCAAGGGTGGGTGCCAAGAGGATGGTGCCAGACTCTTTTCCATGATGCCCAGCGAGAGGACAAGGAGCAATGGCCATAACCTAAACCACAAGAAGTGGCAGAGCACTGGAACAGGCTGCCCAGAGAGACTGTGGAGTCTCCTTGTCTGCAGACATTCAAAACCCACCTGGATATGTTCCTGTGTTGACCTGCTCTAGGTGACCCTGCCTTGGGATGGGAGGTAGACGAGATGATCTCCAGAGATGCCTTCCAAACCTAGCAATTCTGTGATTCTATGGCAGAAAAATTGTCAGTTTCCTCTTCAGTGGAGGAATTTCTTCCTAATTGTAATATTAAAGGAAAAAAAGTCATTAAAACTCAAGCCAAAATTGTTGTTGTGTTCGTGAAGTAATATCCAAAACATTTTTCTTCTCCTATTTTCACTTGAATTTTCACTGACTTTTTACAGCAGAATAACATTTATTTCTGGAAGTGACTTCTGTTCTTCTGGTCCTATTTCCCCAAGAAAACAGGAATAATTGGGCTGCTCAGAGGCTAGTCCAGCTGAGTTCTAAATATTTACAAGAACATCCCAACCTCCCTGGGTAGCCTGTTCCAACACCTGACTTCTCTCAGACTGAAATCTTTTTTTCCTGATATCCCATTGGAATTTCTCTTGTTGCAACTTGTGTTTGTTATCTCTTGTCCTGCTGCCTCTCCATACTCTCTCACTAGTTAACTGAAGACAAGGGATAGTTTTCCTATAAGGAAAAGCAACACACACACTAAGGGCTGTATTCTTAAAATATTCAGAAAGTATGGACACAAAGAAAAGGATCTGCAGCTTATTTTTCCGAAATACATGAACAGTATTTTTGTTTGTAACCTAACATTGTCTCTTACAGCTTGCACCTCTGCAGCATGTACCACCAAAGCCTCACCTCCACACGCAAGTAAAGCAGACCAGCCAGTGTGGCAAAAACTCACACCACAAATTATTCTGTAGTAATCCTCCCGTATTGAGAAACACTCAGTATTTGTTCCCTATTTCATATCACAGAATAGAACTATATGGTCTTTAAGGTCCCTTCCAATCTAAACCAATCTCGCCGCTATGAGCAGGACCCACCTTCCACTAGACCAGGCTGATCAAATCCCCATCCAGCCTGGCCTTGAACAATACCAAGGATGGGGCATCCACAGCTTCTCTGGGCAACCTGTTCTGGTGCCTCAGTACTCTCATAGTGAAGAATTTCTTCCTAACAGCTAAACGAAATCTGCCCTCTTTCAGTTCAAAGTCATTTGTCCTGCCACCACCTGAATTAGTCCTGTCAGCCTAAGGTACTTACTCGACCTCACGATAAACTCTTTTTCACATAACTCTGCTGAGCAGGGAAGCAACATTTAGCGATGTGGACGCTGGCTACAAAGAAAAACCACGTGAAAACTTGGGGTCAGCATGAGGGTGAGAACTGCAGGCCATAGCGTGGGGCTTACACCCGTTCCACCGGGGCACCTCCTTCGGGGTTCCGCAGGCAACCAGGTTGGCAAAGCACCCGGGTGAGCTCGAGTGTTCGAGCGCTGCTGCACTGACCCTGCTAAGCACACCCTTCTCTCCAGTCTCTCCAGACTCCAACCTCCTGCACAAGGATGGATGCTTGGTTCACAAAGTGCATCTGGAGTTTTTGGTTTTGTTGGGGGTTTTTGTTTTTTGGGGTTTTTTTTGAACAGCATCATCTGCTGTGGGCCATCGGCACACCGCTTGTCCTCTCCGGGGTACAGCGCTCGGCGGGGAGGCGCTGACAGCTCAGGGCGGCTGTGCCCGAGCTCCCCCGGTGCGCGACCCGCGGGCAGCGAGCGCTGCCCTGCGCTCCGCCCCGCCTCGGACCGACCTGGCGGCCGGAGGAGCCGGCACACCGCGCTCTGCCACGGCCACCGGGCACGCAAAGAGCCGCCCGCGGGCGCACAGCGCTCCTGGGGCTGAGAAAGTCCTGAGGGGACTCCGCTTTGGCCAGCAGGAACTTGTGGCGGGGCGCGCCTCACGCTCGGTCCCGCTCCGGTGTCAGCGCTCACGGCGCCGCGTCCCGCCTGCCCAGCCCGCTCGGCAGCCCCGGCCTCTGGCCGCCCCAGCCCCGCGGCCGTGTCCCCGGTGCGGAGGGAGGGAGGCCCAGCCCAGCCGCCACGGGGGGTGAGGGAGAGCCGCAACAAGTCCCCGCCGCCGCCGCCGCCGGCCGCCCTTACCCAGACAGTGCCGCAGGGCCAGCAGAAAGTGCGGGGGGCCCCCGTTGAGCTGGTAGAAGAGGGAGCCCAAACAGAAGAGCAGCAGTGTGGCCATGCAGAAGATGTAGTCGCGCAGCGAGAGGAAGGGCAGCAGAGAGAGGGGCCGCCGCCTCATCAAGCCCCCGCCCTGGCCCTGGCCCGGGCCCCCTCCCGCCGCCGCCGCCGCCGCCGCGGGGGGCCAGGGCGCCGGGCATTCCCCGCCGCCGTGCTGCTGCTTCTTCTTCATCCTCCCCTTCGCCGCCGCCGGCTCACGCAGCCCGCCGGGGGAAGCGCATCCTCCATCCGCCTGCCCGGCTCCGGCTGCCCGCGGCCGGGAAAGTTCCCGGGAGCTCAGGGGATCTGTCCCGTCCCCATCGCCGGCTGTCCCCGGCTCCGAGTCAGGCGAGAGTCCCCGGCGCTCCTACGACGGCGGCGGCGGCTGCTGCTGCTGCTACGGAGCGCCGCTAAGGGGAGGGGAAGGAGGTGGTCACCATCCCGCTCCCTGGGGCTCCTCTCCTCCTTCTTCTCCTCCTCCGCCGCCGCTCTCGCTCCCTCTCTCCGCTCGGCCTCTCGCCCCGGTGTCAAGTTACAGCCAGCGCTCCGCCGCCGGCCGCCTGCAACTCGCGGCCGAGTTATGCGCGCCGCCCGGCCCCACCGCCCCCCGCCCGGCCCGGCCCGGCCCCGGAGCCCGCCCACCCCGGCCCGCCCCGGCCTCCGGTCCCGCCATGCGCCCGCCGCCTCTGCGCCAGCGACCCCTGCGGGCGCCGCCGCCGCCCGGCCCCGCCGGCACAACGCACCTGCCCCGGGCCGCCGCGCCCGCACATCGCCGGTGCCGAGCACGGTCCAACGCGGCGTGAAGGTCCGCTGCCTTAACATGGTGTAACATCGTTTGTGGGGGCCGAAAGGGACCACCACTCTTCTCCTTGCAGCCTTGCTGGGGCGACTGAAGCATAGCTGTTGCCTACTGGGGACAAGGCGTTAGACAAGTACAGAAATTACAAAATTAAGATTGCACACAGAACCTTAATTTGACCCCATTGTACATATGGCTTATGATACAGTCTCTAATTACTCGATCATGCTATTTTTCCTAGACAGCCACTGGTGGGTGAATGGCATTCAATCAGCGCTGAGCTGGGTAATAGCTTCATCCTCCTTATACAACATATGCTCCCAATGTGTCCTGATGGCTTATTTGGAGCTTGTTCTTGGACATTGTCTGATGTAGACATACATTTCATTCCCCATGCATCTGTATTGCCAGCACAGCAGTGGAGGGAGGAAAGCTTGGGGTGGTAATGCTGGTTCACCATTTTGTTTTATTGACCTGTCTGGAATTGGGGATTTCCCAAGATCCTGCTCATGGCATCATATGAGACTCTTCATTTCTAAGAAACAGAAAAATTCTATTCGCTGTGGTTTGTAAGAAAAATTGGAAATCAGAAGCCAAGTGTAACTCACCATGTAAGAAATTAAAAAGCAATCACACTTTTCCTTTTAAGGCTTAGAAAAGAAGTATTCCAGTTTAGGGGACCTGACTTAATCTTTTCACACTTAGAGCTGGAAATTTTGCTCAGGAGACTGCATTTAGGTGTTTTTGCCACTTGCCCTGAAAGGCTTGGGTAAATGCTGCCTATGCTACTGACTTTGATTTTTTTTGTTGGCAACCAGCAGCAAAGGGTAAAATACAGAAATTAATCTTCCTGGTGTGGATAAGAGGACGAAGACAGAGTCTAACAATAAAGAACCATTCTTGTTGCATTCCTTGATAAAAAATACTCTCATATTGCCTGAATAAACAGACCTTCTTAGTTTGGAGAGGAATCTCCTAGTTTTAGTTACACAGTTCTACAACACCAATGCACAGATGCTCCACAGTCTTATATGAAACCTGTAGCAAAGGCAAATTGAGGTATGACATATCATTTCTGAAAAAGAGAAAGTAACAAGATGCAAAAAAAAATAAACCCACTCTGGGCTAAGCCTTTAGGGCTCCAGTTCACTTGAAAACAAAAATAGCCAACACCTTTCACCAGATAAAGTCATAAATCTAATTGCATGGTTGAACTTCTTAATTCTCATGAACATTTCTTTGAAACACTTAGGAAGTACTGGGGGCCTACTTACCATACTCTGCTTCCATTAATATTTTAATGTTTTATACTCCTTTGAATACTTCAGTATCTACCTTGTATGGATACCAGTATCATCTTGCTTGGATGACAATATTGCAGATTTGGTTAATAGTGCTAGTTGCTGTTGCAGATGACAAACAGATAAGCTCTTACACTGAATGTTTGAGAAAAATGGATGCTTTGATGAGAAGACAGACAACACCTGTAAGGTGAATCAATAAATCTTTATTTTTCTGATTGCAAAGAATGTCTTTGATCTCTAGGCAGAGATTTAAAAAAAAAGGATGGAAAAAGAGACCAATCAATGGAACAAAATTTAAGTGGGAAGGCTGTATTGTTGAGAGTTCTTGCCACATTCCTAGCATCAACAGATAAAAAACCCCATTTCTTGGGAGGAAGAAGAAATAGAAATCTCCGTTGTTGAAACATATGCTTAAACATGTAAATTAGCTGTAAAATTATTTACTTTCATATATGTGAACTGTTGCACCTATTATTACAACAAGAGCTCGGGCAATGTGCAGGAAAAGAAATAAAATTTACATTGTGCCATATCTTGATACACTGAAACTGTTTCTCCTATTTTTATTTTTCCCCTATTATTCATCCACTTAAAAAAAAAGTGTGATTTTGTGTGCACAGTGTAAAGCATTTTTTTAATATATATATCTATATAATATATATATATATCCTTAAATTATTATGTTCTGTTCACACAAAAACTCCCAAAGAATTCAAAACACAAGCTGCACATGAAAAGAATATTATGATTTAAAAGCCAAGTATTGACACTTACTTAAGGGTAGGCCAAAGGTAAGAGTTTTCAGACAAGCTTGTTTTGACTTGCAGAGGGTATGACTTAAAATTTTAATTGTGTGATGTTCCTGTTTTGTTCAGAGGACCACTGCCTTGTAGAGTGCATGGGACAGACACTGTGCAGCCTTTCAGTTTATGTTTAATCTCTTTGTTCAGCATATGTCCTCAAGCTTTGTTTAAAGCTGTTTAATCCTGCTTGTTATGTGGAATTATTGACATCGTAGCAAGCTTTTCTACAGCGTTTATTGTTACAGTACCTTGAGCATACAATGAATGCCTATGAATTACATTCATGAGGTGTAGGGAATATCAGCATTTTACTTATTGGGAATTGAGACAGAGAGATTAAGGTTAAATATGCCTATTCATTTTGGTTGCCAGCCTTGAGGTGACTGGGGTTTGCCTTGGTGAAATAGTTAGCATGACACAGTGCTTTGTACATTTGACATCAGATGCAGCTGTGAATGCTAACTACTACATATCAGACCCCAGGCTCTCAAACCTAACAGCAAGTGTAAAAAGAGCACTCGGTGGCCACCTGTAGTTCAAGTAATGCACCTGACATCATGTAGGAGAGCTCTGGGGCTAGCAGGCACAGAATCAATCATTTTCAGAGTGGTATTCACTGCAGCAGTCCTCATCCTCTGCTTGCCCTGACCTTGTGTTGCTGTTTTTCCTCACCCTTCTAGATCTGGTCTCAGCTCCAAGATTTTTGTCCAAATCTGTTTTCTTCCATGACCTCATCCAGACTAGGTCCAGCTTTTGCTCAGACTGAATCCCTCTCCTGGCTGCAACAGTTGCAGCAAGGAGGACATGGTGAGCACAGAGGCACTTACCCCAGGGCTGGAAGAGGATGCTCCTCTGTACAAAGGAACAGAGAGCATAGCTGCCTAAAATTTCCAAGTGAGTCCACATTCAAACTGTGCTAGATATTCCCATACTGAATCATAATTACAAATGCATGGATTTAGAAACACGTTCAACGAGCGAGATAGAGTTCAAGGAGGTTGTATGTCTGGCAATTATTTGCAGAGAGACTCATTTGGCCAGATCAGGATGGGTTACCTATTGGCTGGTCAGATCTGCTAGGCAAAACATATTTTTCTTATTCCTAGGAACATCTGAACACCTTTTTTTACATTATTATTTTCTAAGTAAATTCTTGAAGTAATCAAAATTTCTCAGCTGTTATATTTCAGAGTTGGCAGTTGGCAAAGGCATAAATAACTAGAAAGGAATGAGATACAGACTGGGCCCTAGTTTTTACAAGATGGTAAGGATAGAAGAAATCTAGATATGAGGCTTCACTGAGTAAAGGTTCACTGGTATATAGAATGACATAATGTCATCTGGGAAGCACTCATGAAAGATTTCAGATTTCAATTCCTCCAGGGCTCTGCAATTCAGAAAGGGTTCAGAGTGTAACAGAGTAATTGATGGCAACTGTGCAAGCTTTATTTTGCTTTATTCAGCAATAGTTGATAATTTGATGAAGATGAAATAAGGATGCACCATACTTTTTCATTTAATTCATATAGAATTCTTTCAAGTTTAATCTGCCTTGGCTGAACTGGAATTGCAGCTCTGTGCTGGTGGTATTCATTTCTGTCCTTTGTGGAAGGTTCAGGAATATATTTACTTATGAAAAATATGATAGTAAATATCAGAAGACAGGGAAATGAGCTTGTGTGCCAGATTGATAAAATTTAGTGACACTCTGATGGAGCAGGTCACTGCAGAAGAAAAATTTATAATTTGTAATTGAAATGGTACTTGGAATTACCTTAGCATGTTCTATCAATATCACTTGGAGTATGATGGATTTGTCACAAGGAATTTATATTAATCCCTTAGCATAGCTGGCTGTCTCCATCAATGTGCTACTTACAGGGCCATCTTAAGTCCTGATACCATTGTTTTTATTTGTTTGGTTAATTTTCTCAGAAAATAGGTAACAAGAGAATTCAGCCAGATTGCTTTCTGTTTTAGTCAGCATGCATATCATTCAGAAGGGGCAATCAAAGCTAGATAGAAAAGAGGATGCTCTATAACATATAGTCTTCATAATCAATCCTTTCCCCTCATAAATATCCACGCAGAACACCCAAACTCTGTTCCCTTTGTCTTTGTGTCCTCTTTGTATTGATTTTCAAATAGCAGTCTAATTCCTGCATTTGTCTGCAGAAACTACTAATAGAAAGGCAGAAGTTTCTGTGTGTAAACATGACTTTTCACACACCAGACCCATTAAAAGCTTCATTTGTTTAGACAGTTAACAGAGTAACACCATATGAAGGACTGGACAGATTTAGACATGTAAAGATGGAGAGGGTCACACGGGGAGAGCACAGTACTGGTGCTAATTAGGCACCAATTAAAGTAGACAGGCAGGAATGTCTAAATCCAGGAAATGCAAAATATGATAGAAACACACAGTTACCTCCAGAGTAGTTGATGCATGCATGCAACCCCATGCAGTGTTACAGCACTGCAACACCAGAGAACAGCAGTGACAGGTTAGCACGGGGCTCACAGCACGACTAGACAGAGTGGGCAGGGGGCCATGCTGGCACTGATTTACCTCAGCCAATTTGTGAGACATTTTACAGCTTCCTGTAGAGCACCACATTCTGTAGCTTAGGAAAAAGCTTCAGGGAGAAGTAAGCTAATACACAGAGAGGTGTGTTGGTGTTGGAGCTGGGAACACTGTGGGAAGATGAAGCAGCTACCTAATCTAATCTGTAAGGAACCCCAATCCAGATATCTAAAACTACTCCTAAAATTAATATTCTAACTTCTGATATTATACTAAGAGTCGTGCCACCCCTCTGGTCTTCTAAAATAAGGCAGACCTGAAAACAAGGTCTCTGTCACAGTGTGAGATGACTCTCCAACTTGTTTGGCTTTAAGGTTTTGAGGTTAGGGGCAAGGAATGTAAGAGGAAGGAAAGTGAAAAGCCAAAGTGAAGTTAAAAAAGAAGTGGCAAGCAAGTTCCTATGAGGGACTGGAAAAGAGTGGTCCACCAAAGGTGAAGACAAAGATCCTACACCTAGTGTGGTGTGCAAAGTGGAGGGGTGATTTGTACTTACAGAGAAGGAAATGCTTTCCTAGTGGGGTGGGAAAACAGCAGCTGATATGGCTTTAGTGCTTAGCAGTCTCAGACTCCAGATAGGATTTTTAAAGGCAGTTGTCCGAAGAACAGGAGTAAATCCCTCAGTAAATTTGGCCCGGTTTTTTTTCAGCTCATCTCAGACCTTATGTATGAAAAAAGTCACAAGTTGAAAGTTATTTTACTGAATTATTCATATGCAGATTGGATGTAATCAAAGTATTTCAGAAAAACTGTTTGTTCACATATCAAGAAGTCATCGAATGTCAGGTTCTGTAGCGTGGATCCCTCGCTTGGGAAAGTGGTATTAACCAAAAATAGAGTTATGCGTTGGCTGCTTTTGTATAATCTGCCACAGGGATGTCATTACATGTGTCACATCAAATTTTGGAAAAAACAGTGTTCAAAAAAGGACTTACACAGAAGATGGAGTTTATTGTAAAGCCTGTGAATCAGGCTATTTCATCTCCTAACCTCCAACAGTGGTGGCCTTCAGTGCATGTGTTGTGTGAAACTGCCTTTGCTCCTCCTTTGGCTGCCCATGTCCTGCTGCTCCCAACCCCAAACCAGAAGCACACCATACTTCAGTGGATTCAAGCCTCCCTCCTGAGCCACAGCAGAGGGCATGTCCCTCAGAACTGTTTGCGTTTGCTGCATAGGTAACTTGGTCTTCCAGGCACTCAGTTCTGTCAGCAAGCTTTTGAGTGGTGCACCACTCAGCAAGCTGCAGAGTGGTGATGCATGGCTGAGAACTGAAATGGAAGGTCAAAATTTAAAAGCAGCAAGCCAACAGATTAACATACCAACTGCATACCAATATCTGATAACTCCCCCCTCACATGAGGGACTGGTAAACAGTGGATGAAGATGAAAACACTGTCCTGTATACAAGTATGCACACACATATATGAGGTACCTATGGGTGCAAAATGCTGACTTAAACTGGTTCAGACAGCTTATTGCAACAGCTCGGAGATTTCTTTTTCTAACTTAGTTTTTTGACTCTTTTCCCAGATGGTTACATATAGAATCTTAGGTTCCGATCCCTTCCTTGACACGCACACATATAAGCCTAAAGGTCTTGAAGTTGTATGTAAAGTTTCATTTTGATTCTATACAGTCAGATTAGAAGTTTTATTCAGTATCAGCTTGCAGAATAACTGTGGGAAATATGGAATGCATTAATTTTTTTAATTCCATAAGAATAGCTCGCAAGTAATTAATTCTTGCTACTCTTGCAGTTTCGTGTTGTTCTTAAAATGTGAAATATGCAAAGCAGAAAGTCGATCTGCATATCATAAAGTATTTCCATGTTTAAATTAGATCCTTTGGCAACAGTACTTCTGGAATGCGGTATGCATTTCTTTTGAAACTATACAAAGTACATCTGGAAGACAATGCTTATGAAAATGCCTGTTGAAAAAGTATACTATATAAATCAAATATTTAGAACCTCTAAAGTAGAGCAATAAAATCTGTAAAATTACTATAAAAAGATACAATGTAATTAACATAGTTATGAATGTTTACACAAAAATAGCAGCCAAGCCTTTGCAAGAGAAGAAAGAATGTAATTCATTTATATTGAATAAAGGCAAATACATCAGAGTCTCCTTGCTCAATTTATTGAGTCCTATTCAACACAGGGACTTCCTCTGAACCAATATGATTTTTGTTCGGTCTTTGTCTAGAGCCACATGACTGGAGCAAAATTACGAATTGCTTTAAGCACTCCCAGATGCTGGAGTTGTCACTCTTAGATCATAGCACTTCCAATTCTTGTGGAAAAAGAAAGCATATATTCTCATTATACTGGGCCTTCAGCTGAGTAATCTTCAGATTTAGAGACTTGAGTTTAAAAAAAACAACAACAATTATGATCAACTGGTCTGATTTCTGTTGCTTGATGAAATAAAAAGAATTACTCTGTCATTGCTGCTGCTATTTTGTTGTCACTATGGTTTACTTCCCTGTCTCTTGCTGCAGCATTCTTAGCAGTTTCAGTGGGACTGCATGTGTGCTGCTGATTGAGCTAAGCCAGACTTCAACATCACACCTTGTAAAGGCAGCTCCTATTGCCCTAATGGGAGGCTCTTTCAAAAGATGTCACCTTTTTTTTCCTTTCTTTTTATCTCCAATTTACACAAGCAGGCTCAACCATATGTCATTTGCATTTATAAGAACAGTACACTGATCTTTTGAAGATCTGCTTAAATTGTATTTTTTCATATTCACAGCAAAAATCAAAAAGACTGTATATGTTTGTAACTTTATGAAAAATGTTAATTTACTGTAGAAGAAAGATCATTTTGCCTTCTCCTCAGCCTTGTCATTTTATTTAATGATATTTATCCATGGAAAGCAGGGTGTTTCAAGGACTGTGTATGACAGTCCCTGCTTACACCCTCAGATATCTGAGTTACAGGCCTATTACATTTGTAGTCTTATGCTGGCTCAAGGATGGGAGATGACAGATGTGCATCTGGGTAGGAAATCTCACCCTGAATTGCACTATGGAAACCCCCAAATACATATGGAGATTATATGGTATGTAAAGCCCCCTTTTTCAGGACAGATAACCAGAAAAGGGTGGCAGGACAAGGCTATTGCTGCAAAATCTGCACTTTGCACCATCTGCATCTCCACTTTTCTGGATTTCAGCCTGTGTTCTTTGTGCCAAGCACAACGTGATGAAGAATTATTCTTGCTGCAATCATCTGTGTCTGATCCCAGGTCAGGAAAAAACTACAACACTGAGCTGCACGTGTATAAAATACAAGTGCTGTGGAAGAAATTATGATACAGGATCAAAAGTGTGATTCTTACATTGAATTCAAAGATTTGATTGGCTTGTTTGCCTCTGTTAGAGTAAAATTCTTCCTCAAAATTACATTTTAATAGTTACTTTGTTATTGGATTGAGTGTTCTGTCATAGGCATCCATACATTTGTGGATCCTATAGCAGTTATAGGATAAACTGCACCTTTTATCTTCATTCGAGCTCCCCTTCTAAATGACAGCTTTGTACCTCTTGTGCCTCTAAACGTTCTCAAGATGGAAAGCTAAAATTGTCCTGTCCTACTCTGCATAACTGCATGTACTGCTCAAACAAGTGACCAAAATGTCTGTCTTCTCTAACATATAAATGTGGTATGTTTGTTCAAGCCAGGGGAAGGAGGTGCAAAGCTGAACACTGATGTCTTGAAAATTCTTCTCCTTTTAACCAGAAACATAAATATTAGGTGGAAATAAATCATGATTAGACCAAGCTCTCAGACTAAACCAGAGAAGAATGTTTACTGTAGGGATGAGATGCAATTTTAGAAAAATAGGGCAGTCAAAAGTTGGGTTGGGTTTGTTTTGTTTTTTAAATTCCTGGTGCTTTAAGTCTAAGCTTCAGAACTGTAGAAATGGCTTCATTTTTAGCCTTTGGACTTACCCCAGACATGATCCCTTACAAGTACAAGTGACTGTGTATTGTATATGTACACAATGGACTAACTGTTAGACTAATGGGGGGCTGCAGGAGGTTTCTGTGGCCCCTTCATTAAACTAATGACATTCATCTCTTATTACAGAGGATACATTCTCTTCCATTTCCCTTTTGCAACTCACTGTATTTTCTATTTTTTTGCAAAGGCTTTTCAGATGTGTTCTCTGAATTCTTAAGGGTGTATATGATAAAGACTCTTATTACCTATTAATTACTAATCAAATTTTCTAATACTAATAAGCAGCTGAAGTTCATGTAAATGCACCTCATCCTATACTATAGCTGAGACATTTCAACTTCTCTAAGCTTGTGGACATGGAAGTCTAAATCCATTTACATATGATTTGCTGTTGGGGCAGAGCCACAACTCACCTGAAGACAGTCACACACATTTATCTCAACTGAATAGACCTACCTTCCACTAGGATGCCTCTACTTCTCACCCCCTGGCTCTGCTTTAAAGGTCTCTTCCATTGAATAGATGGAAGGTAAGTAAGAAATACCAAAGCTAGAAGGGGATGATGATAGTAATTTTACATGAGTTTCACAGCTGGGAAAACTCTGAGAAGCCAAAAAAATCAATACAGTTTCAGAAGACCTGGGATAACATTGCTTAATGGTGGGAGTTATTAAATGCGGAATGGTGAAGGCACATGAGTACCCCACGTGCTGTTTTTGTGCACAGCTCAAGACCTTTGTATATTAAAGCAGGGCTGGAAGATCCCAAAGAAGTTTGGCAGGGTGACTGTGAAACATTTTATAACATTTACATCATTGTCTTATGTTTTTCAAAGGAAATTACTCATAGTGTGATTTTTACAGTGAGTAGAAATCTACTCTCTCCTGCAGCACTGCACGCTAACTTAGAGAGAAGAAAGATCAGCTGATCAGCAGGGTGAGAATTCTAAAAGTTTGTCCAGTGTCTCCAAAGTTAAACTCTAACTGCCCTTTACTGAGTGAATATGCAAATGTGTTAATGCTTTGGGGATGTCTGTGGCGAGAAGCTGAGATGAGATGCTGAACTTACTATCTGCAACTCAGTTCTTTGCTTCAGAGAGGCTGACAGATGTTTGCACTCTGAGCATGCTTTGTAGCAGTCTCCATCTTGAAAGGAGCAATCATGTACCTGCTTTGGAATTTTTAAAGAAGTTGCTTCAGGGGCTGCAGTGCTTCAAAGAAAAGTTTTTGGGAAAATATCAGAAGTCTTGAAGTGTGCAGAACACAGCCATAATAATAACAAAAGAGGATGAGCTGTATTCTTGCAAGCAGAGTGCTAGCTGAAAGCAAAAGGAAAGAGATGCAAAAAAGAAAGTTACAGTAGGAAAATTTCCAAATTCAGAGCCCCCAAAACTTTCCATTGCCACTATTTTCCAAAATTTCCAACATTTTCTTCATTTTGGTAAGTATGAAATACACATAATGTCACTTTATCTTTTAAAGAAGACACTGATCATCAAATAAACCTAAACTGTCACTGCAAAGCTCACTTTTGAGCTGTCACCACTGGGTGATGCAACACATTCCTTGCACATTTGCAAATAGTAATACAAGACTTACCAGGAAAAAGGACTGGATCTTATATTGAAAGCAAGTGTTACTTTAAGAGGTAAAGCCTACAGGAATTCTGCATTGCTCTATGTTATGCCATAGAAAGTGAGAAGAAACTGCTGTCACTGAAACTGTCAAGTCCTGTTGGGATTTGGCTGGCTGGTAATTGAAGAATGCAAATAACTGAGGACTGAAGAGTATTTTAAGAAATTGCAGATGCATCATGTTCAGAATGTGTGCAATTTTTGCAAAAGCCAGGCACAGAAAATCTGATACAGTCCCCGAACACAGGTTCTCTGGCTGGCAGAGTGGTAAATGTGCTGCAAAGGTAGCTGCAGAATATGTACTGATTTAAAAAGGGCCCCATGTGGAGACCACCTTCCTGGAACTTAGTGCTTCTTTTTTAGCTTTTTTCAAATTTTCAGTTGAAATTACTCTTTTAAATAATTTGAAATTTGTATTTGTTATTATGTGGACTTTCCAAGCATGTAATTGTTACATTCTATTATTAGATTGGTAGATTCTGCAGCAGTCCTTCATGCTGACATTTTAATCACTAGTACTTGCTGTTGTGAAACTTCTCACAGGCAGAGCTGATTTGTAAAATCAAATCTTACATCCTTTATGGGGTTTGACATCTTACATAATTAACTAATCTACTATACACCGTAGTTCATTGATTTTGCCATGGAAAAAACCAGAAGTTAGACCAAAATTTGCATCTATTATCTTATTCCAATGGATCATTCTGCCCACCATAAATGTTCTTTTTTCTTCATTTCCATGAAGAAGTTTTGTTACTGATATAAATGTGTCATGGTCATTCTGTTTAGTTATTGATATATTTTTCTTTGTAGAATTTTAGGGTTTTTTTAATGTGGATGAAGTCATTAGCCCCCAAAACCTGAGAAAAGGATGCTTTATATCTTCCCATTTCAACCTTTTCATAAAAATCAATATTGTCTTTCTATATGAACTATGGCTAGCTTACTGAATCACTTACTTTGCTGTTGTGATTTGACATAGCTCAATCTTTAGTTTTTCTAACAGATTTTTCTTACTTCTTACTGTTATTATTAATAGAAGCAAAAGAGAAAAAATAGTGCTTTCTGTCATCTATGTATCACATGAAAGTAGCTGAATGCTTGAGTTTTTCTAACTCAAGTTGCTGGGTTAATGTTTTCTTCCATAAACTTCCAGTTTCACACATTATGGAAATATAAATATTATGCATTGAATTTTCATTCCCTTAGCACTACAAAAAGATAGCTTGTTTATCACCTTTTAATATATCAATTCTCTCTTTAAGATAATGCATATTTGGTTGAATATAATCTAGCTGATTAAAGAAATAACCGTTTACAAGACTACAATTCCTTTGGTCTTTTGATATTACAGATTAACCTACCATGGAAGTGGTTTCCAAACATAGAAAGAATGAATAAATTAATAGGTGATAAGTAGAACTTATTCGTACATCAGTGATGCAGATCCAACTGCAATACTCAGCTTTGACACAGGGCCTTTCCTGTGAGAGTCAGGAGTGATTTAGAAACACTCAATGTTCCTTTAAAAGTTTAGAAAACATAAGTTCCTGCTTAGAGAACAGGCAGGCTGCTGTTGTCAACGTTTCATACGCCAATCGCGTTAATGCAATGCTGGGTGCAGAACTTCTCAGTGACCAGCCAGATGCTGTGGACACTGCTGAGTCTGCCTGAAGCCAGGCACTCTCCACCATTCGCAACGGGCTTTGGTTCCTTCCTCTCCCTCCTCTGTCCTCCCCAGCTTTCTGTGGACACTGTTTTCTGCCTCTGCTGCTCATTTCTGGGCAGTGTGAGCTATGATCACCAATGCAGTTACTGTGGATTTGTGGTCTTGCAGATTCACTTCAGAGGAGTCTCCTGTCCAAGCTGCAGCCCATCTCCCTTGCACTCCATAGATCTTCAGCCGTTCATGCAGCAGAAAAAATTACTCAGTCATCCTCTATGTGTTCTTTTCCTATTTTCTTCTTCATGCATTTAGCCACCCTGCCAGTCCCTCAGAGCTAATATCTGGTGTTATTTTGAGTTGCACCTCTTTCGCATTCTACAGTGTAGGCTGTTCCTAAACATTCCCCATTCTGTAAGCTGCTCTGCCTAGCCATTCATTCAGCTTAAACAACTTCTGGCACTTATTTTCTATCTCAGTTTTGGTAATTTTCATTTCTCTGTCCTTCTCTGATCACAGCTGAAGCAGAACTTGGGAAGAGGCATTAACTGTGTAGTTAAATCCATTTTTGTCCCTTTGAAAATATAAGCTAATGAAAGAAAAGGAAAAGAACTGTTAGAAAGAAGACCAGAAATTTATTTTGTTGAAACAAAATACTGATTTCTGAACTTTTTCATCTCGTCATAGGCAAGCAGGACTCTGCCCCAAGTGGCATTGGGTGGGCTGGGGCTCCATATTAAGACCCAGGGTCCCATGGGCACTCAGCAGTCCTAATTAAATGCTCAGGTGGAGTAGAGTTTCCTCACCTCATGTCCTGATTACTGTTTTTTACTCTGGTCAGAGCTCTTGTACATAATGCTGTCTTGGTCACACCTTACAGGCATAGCATTTGGGAGAGAAATGCCTTGCAGTGGCAAAGATTGAGTTGCTAAGTGTTCTCCTGCCCTTGTTGCGGAGTTTCTGATCCTAATGAATCCTCAAATTTAAAGGATAAGGAAAGTAGAAAAGGTGTCTATCTGTGCATGTAGTAGGGAACAGACATTTCAAGACAGAAGCAAGGTGTTGATGTGATATAGATTAAGATAGAGAGGACATTGAAAACCTTTGATCTTAACCTAAGGTGATCTGAAATGAGAAGGAATCATAGAACCAAAGAGAATAATCAAGGACACTGAAATTAGGAAGGGGACAGTATGGCAGAGGCGATGATGTGCTGAATGGTGAACTGAAAGTCAACAGTGGTTAAGAGAAGATCTTCCTAATGTGAATGACTGAGGCATATAAGTAGATTGGAAGAAAATAAAGCTTCTGCTCTCTGTACCTAGCATTTTCACAGTATTTTCTACACTTAGGAGGCATTCAGGTCTTGCAAGGGAGCGCTGTGCTTCCCAGCACCAAAACTATGAACCAGCAAAGGCCAACAGCATTGCAGTTGTGATCCAGCAAGGCTCCCTCCTTAGTATGTCCAGGTATCAAGAACTAAATGAATTCCAAAAGACATGTATACACATTTTGCTGAACAGATAAACATCTCATTATCTAGAAAACCTACCTCCTATAGACTGTAACATGAAACACCAAGAGGATTTAATTACAGAATTAGGAAAAGTTTTCACTGCTTTGAATAAACTTGAATGTGTGTGGACTGACTCCAGGAACAAGCCCAACCAACTATGGGATCTGGAGGGCATAATAGAAAAAGGCTCAGCTATAGTTGTGGTTTCTGCTGTTACCTTCAGTGAAAAAAGTCTCTATATTCAATGGGTACAGCTATATATCACTAACTCTTGTCTTCTGCAGCCAAGACTATATACATAAAAAACACTTTCCAAAAAGGACATGTTTTTGACCACATAAAACACCTCTCCTTCTAAGTTACTGTGGTGATGGTGGAGCATTCATGCAATTTTTTCTCTCCTCAAATGTAAAGCCATTTTATATTACTCTATAGGGGATGGAAAGACACAGGAATTATGCATCCAAACAACAATGATCAGAAGCCTGAGAATCCCTACATTCCCTGTAATCTCCAGGCACACAATTCCAGTCCTTTGTTATTCTGACTCGAGCTGTCTCATCTACATCTCACTTGATGCAGTTTGAGATCATTCCTTTTTGTCCTTTTCACAGAGGTGACAGAAAATCATTTTAATTCATTGTTGTTGTTGTTATTGTTACTTGGTCTTGTTTTTCTGGTGGCCTGTAGCATTTCTGGGGACTTTTATTACTGTATTTCTAAGTCATCTTTTCCCTATGCTAAACAAATCAAATTCCTGTGACTTTTGTCACTGGTCATGTATTTCCTCCACCTCTGCTCACTGCTGTTGCTGCCTGTGACTCTTCAGTTGTTTAAGAGCCTTTTTATATCAACCCTGTTTTATGGTTTAATGATCTCTTATCAAGGCAGACAGCTTTACCTTTCACCATTCAAGTCTGCTCTCTGGGACTCAAACTTCTCATTTTTAACAAAGTTATCTTTAAAAGTTGATAACCAACCAATAATCTTCCAACTGGCATTTTCCTTGAAATGTAACAAAAAAAGTCTAAATTGTTGTCTCTTGCAGATACATGCATATTAATCATAGTTCTCACTTCTTAGAGAACCGTCTTATTCCCTACCACAAAACCATAAATTTTAATATCATAAATTTCTACGCAAAATTTTAACTTAAGCTGTTATTTAACTATGCTGTTCTTTTCTAAGATGGTTAGATAGTTAATTAGAAAATGGAAGGGGATATTACTTTCTGCAAAATTTGAGTGATTTAGGAGCCTAATTTCCTATGAAAGGTTATTAGTTTTTTGAAATCTGCTTTTAAAGATATGGCTCAGGCCTAAATGAAAATGTGAAAACTGAAATAAAATGTTTCTTTTTAATGTGTGTTAACATTCTTTTTATTTTATGTTTACATTACTTTAAATAAGTTTACATATTTGCATGTTTACCTCTTAATCCTTCTTTGTATGTCCTGCTCCAGTCTTTATTTTTGTTCCTATTCATTGATTATTTTTTAGAGACAGCTATCCAACACATGTATTTTACTCCTCTTGACTATTAAAGCCATTGAAAAGAACATATTTTTTAAAAATTGCAAGTCATGTCTGTTTTTCTTTTCCCAAGGCATTAGCACCTATGGCTCAAATAAGCAGCCATCAATGTAAGCCAGGGGAAAAAAAAATCATTCTGCAGCCTGTTTTCTCTCTTTGCAGCCTTCCTCTGCAGCAATAGAAATACTGAGATTTCTCCCCAAAACCTACCTGTTGTCTCCTGAGACCTGAGTGCAGCAGACCCTGAGGAGATGCAGGGCAGAACCCTGTGCAGAACTTTCTGCTCAGAGGGAATCTGGGCATCAGGAGGACAGGGTGCATCTTGCATTGCTTCCTGCCACAGTTATTAAGCAGTACAGACATAATCAGTGAGGCTTTCCCAGAAGCAGCTCAGAAGAGTTATTTAATTGTAAACACAATTCCACACACATAATCCTCTCAGTACTTCTTGAGAGAAGTAAGTCATGGTATGCAGAATTTGTGGGTGTAGCTTCGATTGCAGTAAATCCCCAATTTCTTGCCACAAAAGTGGACTGACAGTATCTTCCTCAGAGCATTCAAGTGGCAGACAGACATGCAAAGAGGTTTTGTTTCCACTGGTGATTCCTATCAGGCTGTCTAGTGCACACAGAAAACTGAACATGAGGGCTCAGCTCCCTCTCACCCACGGTGCCATTCCCACCCTGACCCTCTTTACAGGTGCTCCACTTTGCATAAAGACTTGAAGATCCCTGGGCCCAGGGGCAGGGGCCAGCAGGCTCTGAATGAGGGAACTTTGCAGAAAAGTAGTGAATCGAAGTTTAAATTGTTTTAGGCAAGAGGAAGGTTCAACATTCATCTCCTACACCTTGCACGGGGGGGAGAAATGCTCCCCAATAAATCAAGTACTGAAGTGTTATGATCACTATATATTTTAACAAGAAGTGACAAATTGTTTGACAGCAGCTTTAAGGACAGGCAAACAGATTCTAATCTGGCAAAGCTTCTGCCAAGTGACTAATTTGTATCTACGCCTTGTTATAGGCAAAGGTACAGAATTGTAGATTACATCGCGAGAAGAAAGATGTGAAATACATTTATTCCTGCAGGAAAATAAACTGCTCTTCTGAGTTAATAGTCACAAAATGACACATTCTCTCTTGACATGTATTGTAAAACTTTCTGTTCGACCAGAAACACAGATCTTTGCTTACAAAACACCAGCAGCTGTAATTAACACCTGAGAAACCCAAGCAGGAGCGTGCCTGTAAGGCTTGTGCAAACACATCCTAGTACTTACTTCTGTTAGGATGTAAACAAAAGCCATACGCCTCAGAATAAAAGACTGTAAGAAACAGCAATAAATATTTCACAGACATGGAAATAAATAGGCAGGAGGAGTTGAGAGATGATAGCTGGAGCTAGCTTACTGCATAAACAAATTCCAACTTGAACTTAAGTATGATAGGGAGAAAACAAGGTGGAAGGAAGAAGGGCATATTCAGTTGAATTCTTAAATTTCTTGTGCTGCAAACTCACAGTATTTTATGTCATTACTATATTTGGTGTCAAGTCAGTGCTCTGAATTCTCACATCCTATTTAAAATAAAATTATGTTTCTCAGGGTCATGGCTGTGAAGAAATCATTGAAGACATGAATCAAACAGGACTGATGTAGTCTTAGGTTCAAGAGACCAAAGACAATCAAAAGAATAATTTTCAATCTATTTGACCGGTTCATCCCTTTACAGTACTGACTCTGAAATCTGAAGATGACAGGCATAATGTGAACATTGTTAACTGTTCAACTGCTGACAATTTTAGTCATGTTACCTAATAAAGAAAATACACCTAAAGACAAAAATATGTATATGTTCCACTTGGAGCACTGAACCAGCCTGATTGTACAATCAAACTGATTTTTACTTGATATTTCTGAATAGAAAAAATTTTACCAAAAATATGATCATAAGTTATTATTTTCTGTATATTTGTGATGAGCTCAACAATTTTCTCAAGGCCATCTAGAAAAATATTCTAGAGTTAGGAGATGGAAATGGGTTCATTTATCCCAAAATGAAAGGTGATTTATTTTTGAAGGCTTATTATTATTTAGTCAGTGCTCTCATGTGAATCAGCTGGTCCATGGATTTTAACAGAATTAGTATCTGTCAAAATAATTCCTAGCCCACTGGTCTCCTTCAGCTGGGCCGGGCATCTGCTTCCCAAATTATTGTGGCATGTACAGAAGACAGGAAGTGAACTTTGCCCGTGAAAACAGCAGCAAGACCCCACCAAACCAAACCCCACATGCAGAGTTCTTTCATCTTCACATCAATAGTGTAGGCAGATGATTACAAGCATAATATTTTGTTGTCATTGGCTCAGAATTACAGATGAGGAATGCTAGGTAGGTGTTTAGGGTATATATGAGAATAACATTGGTAGAAGAGAGGATCAGATGGGAGATTCAGGAAAGAGTGCAGAAGGGAAAAGTTTCCACTTGGAATTTTAAACCAGCACCCAGAGATGGAGCTGACAAAACCAGTACGTAAGGACCTGGTAAGGCAGTCACAAGAGCTCTACTTAGACCTTCACCTTACAATGTAGGAAAGCTTTACACATCTGGGACTTTTGAGGCCATCAGTCCCTCCTCCTGGACTGCCAGAGGCTCCTAACACTTAATCCCACAGCAGGCACAGAACCACATGGGGTTTTCTCCAGAGGGCATCCAGAGCCTGAAGGAGCTGGATACAGGACTTCTGAACTAGCTCCATTTTCCTCTTCAACTCAGAGATTTCAGTACCAACACTTACATCTATATTATTGTTTTTTAAATTTCTAAGACATCCTGTCCTCCTGGAAATGTAAAAGTTAAAAAAAAAAAAATAAAAAGGCTGAGTAGAAGTCACTATTTTTAGTTATGCAAAACTGGCAGTAATCTCTCCTGAATGGATGTGGAGGTCAGCAGCTCAGTTTTACTGTTTCACTCTGAAAATAGCACCTTTCAGCACTGAGACAGTGGGAAACAACATCTACTGAGTGACTGGAGAAAATGTGATGCTTCCATGTTTTTCTCATGCCTCCTACCCAGTTCTGCAGTTCCTTGGCTGATGAGGGTTGACATTGCCACTTCCAAAAAGGCTGGCAATCTCCACCTGCTGAAGACAGTTTTTCACTGTGTGATTTTAACCATCTGGATACAGCATCCTTATTTACTTTTTTTTTTTTTTTTTTTTTTTTTTTTTTTGGAAATAGCTCCTTTCATGCATTCCCAGGAAATTAGGTTTTGCTCTGCTGCTTGATTCAAGCTGACAAAATCATCTGTTGTCTTCTTCCAACTGGTTAAGCTTTTTCCTTCAAAATCTTTTGGCTTTAGGACAGATCATTCATCCTAGATTTTACTGTGTCTCTCCTCAATCATCTATAACCTGCCTTTGAAATAAGTTTCCAACAGTTTCTCTGTAGGCTGCCTCCTTCCTATATAGAAAGTTTGATAAAAATGAGTGGAAAAGTGGTTTTTCATTACCTAAGTTGTCACGTTCTCTCTGAAGAGAATGCACTGCCCTACATTTTATAATGCCAAAAGTAGTTGTAAATGAATTTAGCACTAGTACTTGAGCCTTAAACCCCCAATTTTATCACTAAAAACACCAAAAGGAACATTATTTCTCTTGGCAATGGATGTTTTAGTGTACACTGTGAGCTTCAGTGATGAAAAAAAAGTAAAGATATACCAAGAAGCAGTGAAGCATACACAGGAGGTGGAGCTTAGACAAGAAGATTAGGTCATTCATTGAAAATTATCCAATCTTAAATGTCAAACTACATGTAGGAATGTATGTGTACAGTACCCATATAGTATATATGTATTCTATATTGGACTATGCTACCTCCTTTCTAACGAGAAACATGGCTAGTTAAAATAATGTGCTAGACTCCTATATCACCTTTTTATTTGCCTGTTATTGGCTATTAACTGGTTTTTTCAATCCTTTTTTTTTGCAGGGGGTCTGTCTCAGGCTTTAAATAGCGATAGGAGAAACACTCAGACACAATAAAAGAGATAATTAAACAGAGATCTAAACACAAAAAAGCCCCCAAGAGGTAGTGCTCACAGAAACTCTATTTGTCATTACCCCTCATAGATTTTCCTCCATTATTTGCCTGAAGTCAGCATGCTGCTAGATATCCTGAACCGTTATCTGCTTTTTCAATGGGGAAAAATAAATCCAACCATCAAGCTTTGTGTTGGTTTTGCTGAATGCCTCCTGAATCTGGCTTTACTCCTGTGCCATGTACAAAACTCTGCAACCTCCGTGGTATTCAGCATGATTTGATAGAAAAGAAAAATATTTTGCAGATTTCTCCAGACCACATTTAATAAACAATATATCTGAGCAGGTTCATGCAGGACCTCCTCTCAGGAGATCCTAATATGTTTTTGGGGTCTGTCTTCGCACCTCTTCATTTGCACTTACTAATGTAAGGGGAAGAGAGGAGTGGCCACCAGCTAATGCTCTGTTGTGTGGAAGCCCTTAGGGAATTCCTGCAGCATTTACAATGTAGAACAGGTAGTCAAGAAAAGTCAAGATGGACACTTGCAAACATCTATATGAAAATATAATGGTTTGCATTTCAGTCTCCCCATGTAGCCTCAGGAGCCTGGGGACACCCCATGACACAGGTCATGGATGAAATCTCCTGCTTAGTGTGCTGCAGTCTCTTGGATTTGTCATTAATTTGTGAACAAGGTTCCTCAAGTTCTTATATCCAGCACGCAACTAGAAGCATTGCAGAAAATGGGTCATGACAACACTATTTAGTATAGTTTGTGTATGTTTATGTATATATTCAAAAATTCATAAATTCCCCAGAGGGCTTGAGTCTGGTATCAAGAAGAAAAGTCAGTCAGATTTATCAGATCATAACAGATGGCTCAGTACTTCTAGAAGTGTAGCAGACAACACCCTTATTACCGAATTCCTGTGGTTTTGTGTATTTAAATTATGGGTGGGGTCATTCCCTTCAACTGCCCCACTAACACAGCACTGCCCAGCTTTGGGGGCTCCAGGCAGGAGTCCTGGGCTAAAACATTATGAGCACAGCAGAAACTTGGGAGCATGACACAGAGACAGCCCAGCAGCTCAGGCCAGAACCCAGCCAGGAGCTCTTACACCCAGTGCTCTGTCACTGGACACCTTTACTGTGCTCTGCTTAGCTGCCCAGCCCTGCAGGGGCTGCTGCTGTGGTGCACAGCATGGTGTGACTCTGGAGCCTGTCTCAGGGTAGGATGCTGAGTGCTGCAGCAGGAGAGCTCTCTGGGGATGTCATAGCTGTGAAGCACAGAGCAACCTGAGCAGCTCTGCACCTCAGTGATGGAGCCAGGCTAAGCACCAGTGTGCCTGCTTGTATGGACCTTACTCACACTTCAGCACCACCCATATCCCATATATCTGGCATTCCTGCCTGTGCAAAATGCTCCCACTGTTATCCGTGTTTTTCATCACACCCGTCTTTCCTGGGGTAGTGTAGAGGTAGCTGTGTTCAGAAATCACAGACATAGCACACGTAGCATGACGGTGCATAAACACGGCCTCTTAATTCTTCTGTCAGGCCCTGGTAGAAGGAGAGGGCCATGAATTGCACTAGAAAAGACCCAGTTATTCACATGGAGACCCACCAGCTCCTAAACATTACCACAGTCTGTCCTCCCTGATGTTAGTCCCTTTTTTACTAATGTGTCCACTAAAAAAAAAAGGAGAACCAAAAAACCTCAACCCCAACCTCAAAATGCTGCCAAGCATGAGTCCAGTGGTAACATTCAACAAACTCCAAGCCAAGATATGCATGTTTCATATCTTAATAGTAGAAGAATGTTGCATGCCTTCTGTATTCCGGTGAAAGCAGGTTTTTCCCACAATACAGAAGATTGATAAAATACTCTTCCATGGAATTAGCTAAACAAAAGCTGTTTGTTGGCTTACTGTAGGTGTGTCTCAACTCTTCAGTGATTGATACAAAAAACTCACTATGTCTGTTCTGCATTTCATAAAAAAAAGGTGCTTGAAATGTCCTTAAGTCCATTAAATATGATGATAAGCAACAGATGCGTGATCTTCTGGGTTGCCATCAGAAGACTGCGCTTTTGTGAGGTGAAAGAAACCTTTGCTGGCTTTTTTTGACCAGACTGGATTCTAAAGAGGTCTCTTAGAGTTGAAAGCAAGGGGAGAAGAGAGCATCATTTTTACAGTTCTTTACTTAATATGCTTATTTAGGAGAGTGACTTGGGGGGGGGGAAAAAGTAAAGACACCTGTTTTCTATTTTTAAAGAACTCTCTCCTTAAAACATGGTAAGTATGTTCTCAACACTCAAGCTGTTGAGCATATCCAAAGAAGGCTGGCAGGCAGGATGGGGGTGTGTGGTGCTACATGAGGGGGTGTCAGTGGAGCAGCTGAGGTGTTGTCTAGCCAGGTGGTTGGCAGAACAAGCAAGGATTGCCTGTTGGTGGGGAGAGCATCTGTGAGTGCTGGCAGAAGTGAAACTGCTGCAGCTCCATCCCCAAAAACCTGTACCCATTTCCAGACAGCATTCTGGCTCTACCAGCCTGATCTTTTGATATCCTAGACTGGGTCTTGACAAGCAGCACATTCGGGATTTAATCAAACAGATGTTTTTGTGAAATGGTAAATGCAGATGACATTGGATGAGTGGATTTGCTAGAGAGCTTTGGAGACACAATCAGTGCTGCAGAAGGGAACAGAGTGAGTGTGCAGTGCTGATACCTCTGTGTGGGAGAAAGCTACCAGTTGTCTCCCTTTTCTTCTCCTTACATCCCAGCCTCTTGTTTCAGTACATGTGGTGTTTAAGCATTATCACTGTATGGGCAATGCAAACAGCACATTTTCTATACTAGTCCCACAGCTGTCCACCAAAAGTCAAGCTGCTGCGGGGCATGAAGAATAGAATGAAGGTTAAGTTTCTTTAGTCCCTCTGCTCTCACTGGATTTCTGCAGCTTCCAGTTACCTGGCAGTTATTACCCTCCAACAGCACTACATATAGGAGAAATAATTCCCACAGGTAATCCATCATCATCTGTTTACAAGAGCTGTCACCTCGAGAAATGATGCTCTGATAAATCTTCCTAAAGTAAGGGACGGTAGAAATTACAGCCACCAATAGCTCGGGTCAGGCTGAAGTCAATGGTCTTGTGCTCCCTGGAGCTACTACAATAATAAAACAAAACCAACAAGGAGTGTAGTCTTCATCCATCTTGTGACATTCATTTCCCCTGCTCTTTTGAAAAAACCTTCCTCTCATTTCCACAGCACACAGTGCCAGCACCAGCTGGTGGGAACTCAACATCATCTCCTTTGTGCCATTGGTGAGGTTAAATGGGAGGCTGGTCCCACACACCTCACAGCCACGCACTTTATCCTAATTAGAAGGCATTAGCTTTCCCTTAGTGCTATGAAATGTCCTACTTCTATCCTCTTGCCTTCCACTACAGCTTCCAAAATGACTTTTGCTGTGGTAAGCATAACCCTGTTTACTAAGATTTAAGTGAATTAGAAACAATATACATATATGTGTATTCCTAGGACCTATGATAAAGGTTCAGATGCCTCTTAACCTCAAAATAAAACTGAAATAACTCCTTCTTGGTTCAGCATCATGCAAAACACGTGCTTACAGCACCAGAGACCATCTTAAACTTTCACATCCTGAAGATGTTAAAAAGGCAAAAGGTCGATAAATTACATCTTCCTTTCTAAAAGGTAGGGGACGGTTTAGTTCTTCTAGCTTAAAGATGACAATGCATTTAGTAGTCACGTAGCAATTCTTTACTGTGGTTTTGACACAAAAACAATTTGTGATGACTTTGATGGCCTATACTAGGCAGATATAGCTCCCCTCAATAAAAGACTTCACCCATTAAAAAGCATAATTGCACTGACATTAATTTAATAAATTAAGCAGCTGCCAAATTTTTTCCTCTCTAAAGTGGACTGCTTGAAAAGATATGGGCAGTAATTCAGCAAAATAGTTTCTTATCAGCCTGCGAAGTGAGAGTACAGATCAAAACAGTTCAGAATAGGACATTTATGAACATTTGTAATGCAAAGAAAATGACCTTGTGTGGCAAAGCACTGAACCCTATTATTAATTATAGGCAAAGTCACACATCCATAAATAAGAGAAAAAAATCACCACGCTCCTGAAGGGGCAAAGCAGATCTGGAAGGCAAAACCTTGTAGGAGAGACCACAGACAAGAAAATAAATAATTCAAAGAATAAAAAATAAGAAATACAACACACGAAAATGAAAACAGGCTAAGAGACTTCCATCAATGCTTGAGCAAACAGAAAGAGTTAAACTACAATGAAAGCTTATAACTAACGCTAAAAGATCTTAAATCCTGCTCACCCTCCCCAGAGTAGAGACCCCACTGCACTGTACCTTAACATCAGCACAGAGCTTACCTCAGCAAAGCCAGTTCAGAAATCCCCCTGCTTACCTCTGACCAAACCCCCAAACTCCCTGGAAACAAGAGCTAATTAGCAATTATCACACGAGCCATCCCCACCCCCTTTTTTTTCTTTTTTTTTTTTCTTTTTTTTTTTTCTTTTTTTTTTCTTTAAATTTTGTAATTCAGCCCAGCCCAGCTACAGGTGCTGCTCTGCTTGTGTTCTCAGCTTGGCTTCTGGCACCTGCTTCAGCTTTTATCCTTGCTGTGCCATGCTCCCTTCTGCACCCAGCATGGGCTTGGCATTCCCCACGTATATTTTAGTGTCTCCCAGCCTCTCCAGCAGCAGGGCCCAAGCATTTCCTGCAGATAGGCCTGGTGGTTGGTGGCATTAGGGTCAGGCTGGCGGCACCCTGGATAGCTAGTGGCTGTGGCCACAGGCTCAGCTCCTTCCCTGGGAGTGTCTTTGCCTTTCCCTGGTGCGCTAGAAAGCTGTGAGAGATCTGTCTCCTGAGATGACTTCCCATTATAAGGTCACAAAACTACATTTAAAGAAAGTAAATAGTGTCACTTAAATTACCTACCCATGGAGATATTTCTTCACTCCAGACTTTGTGGCTCACTGTCTCTGCTGAGAGGCACATTGGAGGGAAAGCCAGCGCTGTTGTGAGGGAGGTGGCCCAGCTTGTTAAAGGGAGAATAATGACCTCTTCCATTAACTACCTGATGAACGTGTACCACCACTCACCTCTGCTCTTGGGGTATTTAGCACAACCTCACGTGAATTCCAGAATGTTTCAGCTGACCAGCAGATTGAATGCATTCAGCTCATGACTAAAAAAAGCTGTTTTATAGGACTGCCTGCCCTGCAGACCTTCTCAGGGCTGTGAAAGACAGGCTGTGTTCCTCCTGGCACTGACTGCTTCATCCATAATCCCAGCCCACTGAGATGCCTCACAGGCACAGTGAAGGTACAGCTGAAGCCTGTGAGAGATGATTTGTGAGTCAGGTGCAGATTAAGCACCAGCAGCTAGAAAAAACATTTTTTTTAAGTGAGCAGATCTGAGGTTTGAGTGACTTGGAACCAATAAATATGCTTTTTTTTTTTACAGAGTAACATTTCAGCGTGGAGCTGGAGTTGAAGCTCTTAACCTCAGAAGCTGGGACAGAGCCATACTATATATTTTTATGTGGCAGTACAGGAAGAAAGGTTATCATGTTTTAGTTAGCTAAAAGAAGTCTGAAAAGTTACCTTTCTGCTAAAACCTAACCTCAGCACCTTCCCCTCCCCTAAGACTGTGAAGCAATTTCACACTATAAAAATGTGCATTTTGAAAACACAGCTGCTTGCCCTGACTCCCTGGTTAGAGTAAAACTGAGCAAAAACAAATCTAGAGGAATTTAAATGTTATTTTTCTTCCTATTAAAAATTTCACTGGATAGTCTGCCAGAGTAACTGATCTCCAGAACCAGGGTCTGCAGGTGACAGTCTCTTTGTCCCTCCGGCTCCCTGTGTGACTGCAGGCATCATTTTCACAGCCATCTCCTTTGGTTCACAGGGTTCACTTAGTGATGCTGCTCTGGGAATTGCACATCTCCGACAGCAAATCCACAAATGTCTTTTATCTGAGCACAGATGTTTTCCTCCCCAGCTATTTACAGAATCCCTAGAAGTGTTAATCAGGAAGTTTCAAACAGTAAAGTATTTCCAGCTAAGAGAAGTCTTAACCCAAGGGTTCTGCTTTTTCAGAAGCATCAGCCTACGAGCTCGCTGTTGAAGTAAGAACAAGTATCCCGCTAGCACATTTAGATCATCATCATTGTCATCCTCAAAACTCAGTGGTGTGGGATCTTTTAAAAATAATAAATAGTCAGAATTTACCAAGATATTGTGAGAAAAAGATTATTTAAACAGAGATCTGATTCTTGTAGTAGCCTGTTTTGGGCTATCAGATTTATGGGTTTTCTGGTGGTCTTTCAAAATCCATAGGTTATGGAGTTGCATAGTATCAGGTATAATTTAATAAATTTTATCTATTTTATATTATTTCTATATGACTTATGTGTTAGTATCACAGTTTTATAGATCATTTGGTGTGAATTTATTCTAGTTTTGCCTTAATTTTGAACCTGCCATGTGGCAGTAACCCACTTGATGAGAGGAGTAAATCTTCCCAAATTAAAGCAAGTTGTGTTATGGCTCCTTATGTACAAATTCTTGTGTAAGCTTAGCTCTGACAAGTGCTCTCTTGGAAGTTGAGGAGCACAGGACTCCAGGATGAGTGTGCTGTTCAGACAGCGATGAATGAGAAATCACTGCTACGCAGCTAAGTTTGTCTGGCATCTGTCTTGACACTGGCAGTTTGAGCAATAATTTCCTCTCCAGATGCTGTGCAGAATGAGAGAGTTTGGCTTAAGAGGTTAGAAAAATAATGGTCTGGCAGTAAACAGCTTTTTAGAAGTACTTTTTGGAGACTTACTTAAAATTGTGCAATGCTTTGTCTGCAGTGTTAGGAATCACAGCAAGTAACATATTAGATGCACAATATGTATCTTTGAATGATCTACCTGAGAGAGACTGCTACCTGCTGAACTTTCAAAACTTTCTCCCAGGGTACAACTTTTTCATCTTCTTTCCTTATATCCTGCTTAAATCAGTGGATAACATGAGTTGAAAACTCACAAACTTTGGGAAAACTTGAATCTGGCTCTAAATGTTAGGTTTTGGTTCTGTTCTGCAGATCTGTGAATTTATTTGCCTATAAAGAAATGTTTAATGATCCTCAGAACAATAAGCAGGAGCCAGCTCTATTTCCTTCTTTCCCATCAAATTCAATCACTATGCTGAAACTGGTTTCTTTAAAGTAAGTCAGTAAGAGGCAAATTTTCCCCTTGTGAAGATGAACCATTACTCAGCCTGTGCATTCTGATATTTAACCTAACACTTGGCCCTGGCCACTCTGCGTTTCAGAGGCGGCAGCGGGGAATGAAGCATTCTTCAGCTCCTCAAGGGGTCTGGACCACTGGAAAGGTCAAGCAAACAAAGTTAAAATAACCATGAGGCTTGCTGGCCAGCCAGCACTCTGGGTCCAAGATCAGCGGTGCTGCTGGTGGTGACTAATGCAATTAAATCAGCTCTGGGTCCTGTGCTGCGGGAACGATCTTATAGCAGTGCTTGCTGCTGCCAGATGGATTGCTCAAGCCTGGAAACCTCCCTCGTGCGCACATACTTAATCGCAACAGGCACTTTCCGTGGAAAAACGTGGCACTGGCGGAGGGATTTTTAGCCTCTTCCCTGTAGGAAAAAATGGCAGAGAGCAGAGTGCAATGTGCAGGAGTCTGTGGGTGGTGAGCATGGGCTTTTTGGGCTGCAAAGAGCAGTTTATTTGTTGGGAATGGTGGCAAAGCAGAGCCTGGAGGAACGTGTACCAGGAGGGCTTACTGGAGAAGGGGCCAGCGAGCACTGTGGACTGGCTGCCAGTGCTGAGGATGCTCCACCAGGCATTCCCCTCCAAGCTGTGGCAGCTCCCAGCCTCTCCCAGAGAGGAGTTAGATGTCTGGCCATGTCTGCTGTGGTTGTTTCTCAATTGTTTCTATCCTGAAAGATTAGTATTTGGAATAACAGTGAGAAAGTAGATATCTGGAATTTGCCTGGACTAAATGGCATGGGTAGTTTCTCTGTTTCCCACTTTGTGAGGCATTAGTGGAAAGCTGGAAGAAAAGGGTGGGAGGTCAAGGACAGCATCTGAGCCCCATTATGTCACCCACTGTGCTGGTGCTTAATTCACCAAAGTCTCCCTGTAGTGAGGTGACCTTACAGTGAAAACACTTCTGCTTCCTTTCCTTCTCATCAGGTACTCCTGGCTTTGTCACAAGCTTCATTATGACATGCAAGGAGAAAAGCAGCATCTGTTTATGGCCATATATTAACACTAAGCACCATAAATTGTGTATGAAAATGGAGTGTCAGCCAGGAGAGATCATCCTTCAGCTGCTGCTGTTGGCAACTGCTGAAGTTTGAGGTGTCCTGTAGGGTAACACAGTAGTGAGCTGCTCAGTTTTTAATGGAAAGGCCCTTTCCTGTTCAATTTCAATTCTTACAGGGTTCTGGACAATTAAACTGGGGTTTGAGGTACTACAGATTGCTCTTAGGTAAAAGTGACCTAATATTTGACCACTGTGGCTAAATCCATGTTGTTACCATTGGTCCTAACTATGGAAAAAATGACATACAAGGAAGGAAGCACAAGCTGCACCTTCCAGTCTTCCAGTAAGTCTCCCAAATTCATTACCATCAGAACAGTTGTTTTAGGTCAGACTAAGGGTTTATTCATCTCAGTATCTTTCCTTCAGATGCATCTTAACTATGTTTGTGAAATGAGTATGAAACCTTTTCCCCTGTACATTCTTCCAGCTCTCTGTGGTTTAAGCATGTCCTGATGTAAAGCCTGCACTCACCCCATAATCCTTTTAGCAGTCATAAACAAAGCTTAATTCCAAAATCTCCTCAATTTATTAATTCTTGTGGCCTCTGAAGCAGTCTGCTGTAAACACCACCACAATATAACTACACAGTCATGAACCATTATTTCCTTTTGCAGATCTGGTATCAGTTGTTCACTGCATTGTGAAGACCCTGGGCAAACTGTTCTCCATTCACATTTTCCCTCACCGCCATCACTTCACTGCTCTTCATCCCATTCTGCATCAGTCTCTCCATTCAGACCTCAGGGCTGTTTAGCCTCTCATTGTAGGAAAGCTGTGCTGCACTGACCATCCCTGCTCTTATCCTGTGCTCTATCCAATTCTGACACAACGTTTTCTGGGATAGCAGCGACCTTACTGACATTTAGTAGGTGAGATATAGATAAACATGCAAACTCCACAAGCTTTTAAGTTAGGAAGGAATTACTCAATTAAATAATATTAACTCAGACAACTGAAAGAACAATGTCCTCACTGCTTTGCTGGGACCCGTATTTACCTTACAGCAAGCCCAGAAATCACCTTTTGGGCTCTTCCAATTGTGCAAAGTCCTAGATTTGCTCTAGCACATAGCAAGGTTTGTCCAAAGCACATTTCTCTCTGAGAAAGGCAGCCCTCCAAAGGCACAAGGAAGGCAGGGGCAGCCTGCATGGTAGTGCTATGTGTGGGGAAGAAAAGGGGCAGATATCAGGGGTGGGAACTTCATGGGGTTAATTTTTAATGCAGTTGAGGCTAAAATAGGGTTAATACTTTGGAGGGAAAGTACTGAGTGCAGGGTCAATGACAGTAGTCATAGTAGCCAAAAAGAAAGTGTATAGGGTCATTGGAGCCCCTGGAAAACTTAGAGGACGATAGCTACAGGGAAGCACTATTTGTGCATAAAGAAGGCTGAATATTTTACGTGGGAAAAGACTGCCTTCATGTCCTCAAGAAGGCAAAGGATGCACAGAATAAACAAACAAACAAACAAACAAATCCACAAACCCGTGCTTGGGTAATTATATCAAGATATATGCTAGGCTTCATAATGACACCAGTGCCGGCAATAGGTTGGTTTATCATTTTTATGGATCAGGACGGGAGAAATGAGTGCCTCAGTTCAGGGCAGCCCATGGAAGTATATAGAAGAACATCAGTATGTTTTGTTGCTGCAAAGAGAAAGCAACAAAACTTAAAGGAATGGCATGTAGGCTTGGCTGCAGTCTCTGAATAAGGCAATTAAAAGGTTTTGCAAAAGTAGTTGGCAGCCTTATTCTCTGGGTTCTTCTGTAGGGTACTTCATCTGCAAGGCACAGCTGGCTATCCAGGTGAATTGCTTTCCCATCTCAGCCACAGAGGGAGGTATGAGCTGACTCAGGATGAAGCAAGGACAACATTTAAACACTCATTTTCAGACAAATATAAAGTAGCTCCTGCAGCAAGACACAAAATCAAGACAGTGATAATTTGCTGTTAAGCCCAGATTCTAGATCTGAGGACATGGAAGTACTCTAGTAGACATGGGACTTTCCTCAGTTTTGCACCTTCCTATTAAACCTGGTGGCTCATGGGTCTGTGACTGAGCTGTCAGCTGTGCCAGCCCTGGGCTGGAGGGAGACACTCAGATGGCACAGTGGGCATACATGGCCGGCTAACGTGTTCCTTGTTCTTGCAGGAGCCACAAGAAGCAAATAAAAGGGCTTGGCACAGAGCTACATGAAATGTTATTGAATGACAGGACAGTGAATTGCAGACCTTTTTTTGCTTTGTTGTTTTGATGCCACTCAGAAATTTTATTGGAAAAAAGAAATACACGATTATTTATGACATTTCTGTCTCTTCCACGCTGTCTCTCAGAGCTGCTTGGAAACCTCCCCAATTCCCCACCCTGTTTGGCTTTTTGTCTCTGTTTTCAAGAAATACAGTCTCTTCAAAATGGAAAAATATCCAAACTGCTGCACAGAAAATTGAGCCAATAGTCTGGTCACCTGACTTGGAGCTTGGAGGATAACTAATAGCAAATTGATTTGGTTTTTTTTTTTTTTTCCTTTCAGTCACACATTGCTCAACACTGAGATTTTCTCCTGTCTTAAGGGTTGCTGCAAAAGTCAGATGGTGTTGCAGATTTTCTTCAGAGGGGCACAGCACACCAGTATGAGATGCAGAGACTAAAACATGCTTTGTTTTCAAGGAAAGGAGATTAGGAGAGATGTACTTACTTCTTAAAGAGAAATCTCCAAATCAATGGGATAAATGCCATTCTAATATGTATTAGTGTCCAGTCCTGGGAGGCTGGACTTCCCTGGTTAAGCTGCAAACTGATCTGTTTCTTCCTGAAAGAAAATTTATTCAACCATCTCAAGAAAAGAATTAGGGAAAATTATATAATAGCAACAAAAACAATAATCCCTCAACTGTATTTATTCCTCTTCTGCCACTGAGCACTTGCTACCTCATTGCTTTAGGATCACAGCTATTGGCAAAGCCTGGGTCTCATCTTTTCTGCTTGCTTAGTTGCTAAAATGTAACAGTTAAACGATGAGAAGATTTAATTTATTTTGCACTGAAAATGGTCCAGCTCAAAGCGAGTCTTAATGCTGGCTGCAGCCACTGTGCAGCATATGAATCTGTTCAACAGATTTGCCATAACGCTGCAGGATCTGGATGGGATGTTCCCCAAAATGCGTTTCTCCTGCTGCACCAGCTGAGCCTCAGCAGCAATGAGTGACTTGTCTGGAGTGAAACACTCTGGGCTGTGGTGTTCAACAGAGAGGAGCAGAATGGAACAAGCACCTCAACAGGTATCTAATGACAAGGTAAGCAAGGAGAGGCAATGAGGAGAAAAGGGGGAGAGAAAACTCAAGATCATCAAAGGACAAGCATAAGGAAAGATGGGCAGGAGACAGGCATGTGGGCGTGCAGAAGGACTCAGAAGAGCTGCAGTGGCTGCAGCTCATTCTTCCTGGAATACAGCCGACTTTTCAATAATCTTCATCTGTCTTTTTAAACAAAGTATCTGGGTTTTTTTTCCTATTTTCTGTTACAAGCATGACTCAAACTAGCTTCAACTGACACAGCCATGAAACCAATCTTTCTCTTACTGTACTTACATGCCTCATTTGATATCTGCCCCAAGCTTCCTCAGTAATGTAGTCCAGTGTACTACAGATTTATTTTTCCCCCCTTCTTTTAAATCTGCCACCTGGACAGGATCAAGTTCTGCAATGAATGAGAGGAGCATCCTATAGGAAGAACATTCAGCTCATCAAGGCAGTTGTAGTGCACTAGGTAGGGTGAGTTGAGGCTGTATCACAAACTGTAACTGTTCTTTTCTCTACCTTCTAAGAGCATTGGACTTTATAGTCTTTAAAAAAAGTAAATGGAAGGCAGCAAGAGATTACTGTATATTAATAGGCTTAAATACACAGATTCATTTCACATAAAAAAGATAGAGGGAGAAAGCTTTAAATGTTTCACTTTGATTTGCCTTTGGCAGAAATTCTGCCAGCAGTTTTATCTCCCAGTAGTAATACTATTTAGCTGTCCAATAACCATTCTCACAACTGTAAGAACACAGAGGCCACACAAATACAGTAGATCAGAACTAAAAAGACTTTAATTTTTGGCAACATTTTTACTTGCTGCTTATCCAGTAATTCCAGCTTTAAACAGATTATATATGCTCATTTTGAAGAAACCTTTTAAAAAACTTTTTAAGGGCCTCATTCTAAAAGTAATATTTATGCAGTCTAACGTTGAGATAGTGAAGGCCAGAAGCTGCTTACCATAACAGAGAAATAACTTTATAGGCCATCACAGACTTGTATTAATTGTACAGAAGCAGGGAAAGTTAAAGCCAAAAATGCAGACAACATAGTTCCCTCACTATGAAATAGCTGTTTATTGGATTTTATTTCTTTACTCTCCAGTAGATGGCAATCCAGCACTTGGCCAATAAAACAGTCATGTGGAGACCCTTCTCTGTATACAAGTCTGTGGGGGCTTTAGTTATAAATTTTAAGTCCAACTTTGGACTGAAAACTTTATCCAAGTGAATAATTCAAGTAGTGTTTCATTATATTGCTGGTCAGTGTGAAACAACACATGTGAGACAGAACAAATAAGACTTGAGAAATGAATGTGGAAATGACCTTTCAGAGCAGGACAAGATTTTAATGTCTTTAATGACTGCTTTTTGTTTTAGTTATGTCTCTTACATGGACTTTTGGAAGACTTGGGAGGTAAAACTGTAAATTTTGTTATCTTCTCATTTGGAACTTTACTTACTCTTGGAGTATTTCCTGTGCTTAAGAAAAGCTTATGCAGAACTCCATGAATTCTCTTCCTTCTGACTGACCCTCTGTCCAGAAGATAGCTGTGGGTCACAAGAGTGTCTGTGCCTTGCCTGCTCATTCACATTGCTCCAAGGACACTTCCACGGTTGTCACTGGAAGATCAAACCCACAGAATATGTCAGATTTGGCACAGACCCTGCCCCAGCTGCCAGCCTCCCTACTCACCTGTCCCACATGCCCAGGTCACCAGAGCCTTCTCTAGGGGTTGGGGTGGGTGCAAGTGGTGGTATTTCCCTTCAGAACAGGGAGCTAGGGGAGGTATGGATTTAGGGGCACCAGAAGGGAGATCAGGGGAGTTGGCACCAGCTGTGCATTGCATGACACAGGGATGGCTGAAGTGCTCTTCATCATCAATGGCTGTGTCCCTACTCAGGACTGCACAAGCAGGGAGACCCATATTCCAGTGAGGTTACCTGGAGAGAGGTAGGACACACTCTTCTGTGGAAAAGAGTGACAAGTCAGTAAGCAATAAAGTGAAGGGAAGGCAATAGAGATTCAAGTGTATTTTGCTAATATCTCTGAGTCCTCATAGGGTTTCTTCATCACTTTATTTATGCATTTGTTTTGAAGCTTCGTGACTTCTAAAAGTATGGACTGACGGGCAAAAATGGCCCTTTGTCAAATATTTGACCCTTGTGTAACAGAGATAAAAGCAGCAGCCCTACAGAACAGTTTACATTTTCAGAACCTTGTACCAGACATCAATTACTATTTGAACTCCGCCTTGAATCAAGCTGGAGCTTGAAGGAAACCACAGGTCTTCGTGGGATGGAGATAACAGCAGCAAGTGGCAGAGTTCCTGTACAAATGGGGCTCAGAGAGGCTTCCACTGTTTTTTGCTAATTGGCCCACTAGCAACAAGTGTGGGGCTGCTTATTTGGTCTGCTCTCATCATTTGGGTTTTGTTTGGTTGGTTTTTAAAAAGGCCTTGGGTTTTAGACATAATTGATGCAAAGGTGGTGCCAAACCTTGTAAAGGCTGCTTCCTTTATAGGTTAGGCCAGTGAGCAGAAACGACATGTCTGGGAGAACTAAATCTGTTTTATGTTTCCACTGCTGTGTGTGAGGGAGGATGAAGTGGATGTTGCAATTCAGAGTTAGCCATAACATGCTCAGAACAGCACAGAAACATAGAACAGCACCCCACGGTGAGAGCCTGATGTGTCACCTTGTCCAGTGGAAATTGTCCTGAGCCAAGAGGTGCCTCTTCTGGGGGAGAACAGCATATAGCTCCCACAAGTGGAAGTAAAGGAGAATTTTCTACTTGTCCTTAAATTCTTCATATATTTTTTAGGAGTTTCTCCTTCAAAAAAAGTACACTTAAACTACCTTATTAAATACATAATAAGGCAAGGCACTACCTCACCTAATTCACACCAAATAAACACCTGAGAATGTCAGACCTTTGTGTTCCCAGAAGGTAAGAAACGCTGCTCTTGTTTTGAAGACATTCACCGGTTTTCCCCTAATTTCTTCATCCAGCCCTTCCTTCTTTCCCTCCTGTCTCTCCCAATAAGCCTCACTACTATCTCAGCTGTTCCATGAGCTGGCTGATCCCTTTTCCTTCCTCCTGTGCCCTTCATGCAGCCAGAGCAAACACATGCCAGGAATACTACAGACCTGTGGCTGCTTGGAGGGACTGCCGTGCTTGGGCAGCTCAGGCACACCTTGGGAGGGCATGAAGGAAGAAGAGAGGCACAGCCTGTAAATGTTATTCCCACAGCACACGCAGGATTAAACAGAGGTAAGGAACCCTTTGGGGCTGATATTGGAAATAACTGAAAGCAAGTAAGAGAAATCAGATGTTTCCTACTCTGGCACTGTGAAAACCTTGCACAAGCTTCAGGGTGCAACCTAACAGATCTTTGCAGTTCTCTCTAAGTAGGATTTATCTAGATTTACTTCACTTACATCAAGAAGACAACATCTGTAGGATTTATCTAGATTTACTTCACTTACATCAAGAAGACAACATCTGTAGGATTTCACTGTAGGCCACCAAAGCTTCCTGCTTTCCTGGGCCTTTCACGACTTGTGCTTCAGGACTCAATGCTCCCAATAAAAGCAGTATTTCTCAGAATTAAAGAGTGCATCTGGTATGGATGCTCTCTCAATTACCTGATTGAATTGAGTTTCTCTTCTCCAAATAGCATCTTGACTTCACAGAACTTTACAAAAGTTCTCAGCCAAGTAGGTACACCTGGAAAAAGGAGCAGAAATAGTGACCAGCATGGAGGGTCTCCAGCTCACTGGTTTGTTTTCCCCTTCCTTTCTGTGTTATACCCAGGATCTTTGTGAGGCCCTAAGGAGGTATTCACCAGAACAGTGTCGTGTGAACTGTGTTTTCGCCAGGCCATTTATACCTCTTGGGCAGCTTACACAAGGCATCATGAGCCACTTTTGCTTGGGGACACTCCTAAGTGAGCACCAGACAATGACCAGAACTTGAAAAAACCTTGGCTTTGGTCTTCTCACAGGCCAAACACATAACATGACAGGAGAAGGCAGTAGGATGCAGCCCACAAGGATGCAAGGAGTGAGGCTGAATCTTGGTCTACTGTGTACGCAGACAAGCATAGCGAAATTTGTTTATGTGTTCCTGGGCATGAAACAACTCTGAAGCTTGGCCTGCAAGGTTAAACACTGTGTTGCAGACACCTGCCAGCTCCAGGGGAGACACATCTACACATAGACAGGCATTGCGTGGAAGCTTGGGCCATTGCTTGTGATGTGAATTTCCATGAATCCTCACAGACTCAGGTAGAAGCTTCCCATATTCCTGAAGCAAAACAGAACTGTTGAAACTGCTAAAATAGACACAAAAGAAAAAAGAAAACAAACAAGTTTTTGAATGCCTTCCAGAGGTTTCCTATGGGCCAAAAAGCAAATTTTTGACTGATGGTCACATGTGTGTTAGAAAGCAGCCTGAAACATTTCCTTACTTTGTCATCAGGCTGAGGAGAAAAAAAGTGAGAAGTCAGCAATTGGTCCCAGGACATGCTCTAAATCCAAAAAAAAGTCTCTTTCAAAAGGAAGTGGTTTAATGAATTGAGGGAGCCTCTCATATCTCATTTCATTAGATGACTTTATTAAGCACATAAGCACTTTTTTTGTGTAATTGAATTGATCTAAGCCATTCTTCTGCTCTCCAGAAATTGCACTGCTCCAAATCCAAAACACCTTCTATGCTTCTGTGATGCTCACGCTTTGATGTTCATAAGGAAGTGCAGCCTGTGCTGCTCTGTAACAGCAGCAGATCTGATTGCAGTGGGAGGCACCAGGGGGGAAATACTGCTTCTCACTATCAGCAAATGGGAGCTGCTCACTCATGCAGCAGCTCCTCTGGATGGCAAGCAATTCAGTGCTGCTAAAAGAAAACAAAAAGGTACGTAGTGCTTGCCTGCAGTCCCAGTGTGCTCAGAAGTGTCACTCATCCTGGTTTCAGATAGCCAGTGCCAGCTATAAAATTGCTCACACCTCAGGGCATACTAGGTGGTCGGCAGGATTGGAAATTTTTTTTTTTTTTGGCTTTGTAGGATTGCTAGGACCTGAACACACCTGCAAGTTGAACTGACCTTAGCTGTCACTACCAAGCTTGTTCCAGTGGGGACTCAGGACATCAGAATGGAAGAGAGGCTACTGTCACCCTGCTAGTGATGTACAGGAACAGCTCACCACAGGGCTGACGCGGCATTGCATGGGTTTTTTAATCAACACTGAACTTGCCAGAGAGACAATCCAGTTCCATTCTTTGAGGTAGAGAAATGGTGGTGGGTTTTTTTTTTGTTTGGCTAAGTGCAAATGGAGCCACTTAAATCAGAACTTTAAAAGTGAGTGCTAATATTAACAGTTTAGTCATGCTTCAGTAAAACATAAAAAAGAAAATAAAAAATTGTATCTTCCATTTTTAGTACCTGGTGAGTATTCATTACCATAGGAGTTAGTGGAGCCAAAAAAAAAAAAAAGGCAAACAGCGCAGTAGATTGATAGTCTAATTCACAAGGGTATCCCCTCAAGACAGGATTTGTGGAAATAAACACCAGCCTTGTTCTCACAAACTTGCACATCCATGTATGAAATTTGTGGCTAAATGAAAAAATGCAACTTGTGGGAATTTCAGAATAGCATATGCATAGTAGCATAAGGAATGCAGAACTTGTCGGGGATGCAAAGGTTTCTGCCTACCTGGAATGGATCCAGCTTGGGAGAACCAAGTCCAGAACCTTCAAGGCTATGCAGGATTCATCTCAGAGATGGCAAACTTAACCAAATTCAGTAACAGCAAGGTGGTTTGGAGTATGAAATTGTAATCCCAACTTACCTTTCTCTCCTACTCAAACCTGTCTAGTCTTGGAAGCAGCTAATCCCACCAGGCATCTTTCTGTTTGACCATGGGCACCTATATTTACAAAGGACTTCAACTGTAGCAGGCCGAGAAACAGTATTTCTTTCAAATAAGACCTAGGGCTTGGTTCTCGTCTGACTCTTTTTGGAAGAATACCAATTCAAGAAATGTCCTAAAAAGTTTTTAAAGAGGGTTTGGGGTCTTTTGCGTGTAGAATATTACTAAGTCCATTTACATGTGCAAAAATTCTTCTGCCTGGAGAGAGGCCCAAGCCCACTCAAAATGACAGAATCTCGGTAATATCAGAGCTTTGGGACTTGGACAGTACCAGTGTCCCAGCAAGCAAACTCCTGCAGGCACAAGCTCAGCACAGACTACTTGTGTTGCAGAACTGAAGGAAACAAATAATGATGTCCATTTATGCTGCAAAGGCTGCAGTGCCTGAAAAAGAGCAAGGCTAAGAACTAGTAAGAATCATAGAATCACAGAATATGCTGAGTTGGAAAGGACCCACAAAGATCATTGAGTCAAACTCCCATCCCTGCACAGCGCCATCCCCAAGAGTCACATCATTTGTTTTTTACTGCTTCCTGAAAGTTAAAGGATCATCCTTTAGTGGACTCCTGAGGTAGCTCTGGTGGTACACATAACATTACATTCATAGTTTTTAAGTCTCCGGGGGCTTACACATGCAGTAGGGTAGAGATAATTCATGCTATTAATGTATAAAATATTGTAAAATCCAAGCTATGTCTTTTGACCACCCCAGCCGGGAGCAGAGTCTTATTTTTATTCAATTCCTTCCCGGACAACGGTTAAGATAATATTGAGTTTGTTAACGTATGAATGGAACTTTCCTGAGCGGTGATTTCCGACTTCCTTGGAATGCAAGAGTGATCTCGCACCTCGAAGATTGCATCTACTACACTGAGTACCAGCGCCACTCTGTTACGTATGAATCCCGACTTCTCCGTATGAATCCCGATTTCTCCGGAGTGCTCTGATGACATCTAGACACCTGGAACTGGACTTTTGTCTACCCCTGCACATGTACGGCTCCAGTTCTGCATGTGAAGGAACACAAAGGAGCATTTGGTCATTTCTGCCTCAGGCAGAATAAACTGTATAAAAGCATGCTGCTCGAAGCAGGCGGTGTGAACCGAGGGGGAGACTGACATTTTGGCCGTCAGATCCAGGTTCACCCAGCGCCGATCCCGGGGCTGACGCTGCCTTTGGCTGTGGTGGTTTTTTTTTCTGATCGAAATTCTGTTTCGCTGACAATCTAATGAATCATTGCTAAATTTTCTTATAAATTTGGGTCCCGATTTGATAATTTATAACACACATGATCCCTCTGCTCAGGCATAAAGTTTCTTTTTCTAAGTATTAGCAGCAAGAATTTTAGCACATTCTCCCGCATCTCGTTTTCTGGTGCAAACATATGTGGAAAGAGAACTTTTAGAATAGCATGTATGTGTTGGGGGGTGGCAGTGTTTGGTTTTGGCAGCAGCTACTGTGGCTAGCACACATTTGGATCAAACACAGCAGCAAAACGCTGAGAGCAATAGATGGGGGCTTTGTGTTTCAGCTTCTCCCAACGCAATCATGGACCACAGCAATCTTGGAAGGGAAGCAATACTCCTTCCAGCTGCAGAAATGGCAAGCGCCCTGGCTTTTCATGTTGTACAGAGTTTGTTTTGTTTTTATTTCTGTTTTGTTACTTGAGAGACCCTTGGAAACAGCGGGTCCCAGCGGCGCGGCGCCCTCTGCCGCCGGAGCGCCCTCAGGGCGGCGCGATGCCCTCACCCCCTCATGGCCGGGCAGAGCCCTGACCCCCTCATGGCCGCGCAGAGCCCTCACCCCCTCATGGCCGGGCAGAGCCCTGACCCCCTCATGGCCGCGCAGAGCCCTCGCCCCCTCATGGCCGCGCAGAGCCCTCGCCCCCTCATGGCCGCCGGGCGCTCGCCACGTCCCGCAGCTCCGCGGGGAGCACTGCCTGGAGGGGACGAGGATTCAGCTGTCTGGATCCAGCCCAAAAGATTCTTTAGTTTTCCGCTTTGTGTCGTTTCCTGAGTTCAGCTTCCGGTTAATGACAACTCGTGCAGACACAGCTCCCCTCGTTCCTTGGGGCTAAATCCACAAAGGATTAACTTCAAGCCGTTGCCATGAGGAGCTGGCCGCACGCTGTTAGGCAGCTAAGCATACCCATTAATTACACAGCAAATTTAACCAGACCAACAAATGCAAAATAGTCAGCAAGAAGTTACTCAAGTGAGCTTGAAGGAAATGCCAAGAGTCATGTCCCAAGGCTCCTCTGCCCCAAACCCTGGACACTGGAATTGTATTCCAGACTGGAGACATTACCTGGCTGCTCAGGGGAGTTCCAGCACCTCACCAGCCAAACAAAGCAGAGCTGCATTTGCAAACCAGATTTGAAATCCCTTGTTGCAGGCAAGAGCTGTAACTACAACTCCACAGCATTGTACTCATGGGCCCTTCCTCTGGGTTCACCAATTATTAATTATTCCACTGCAAAGTGGTGAAGCTCTCAAGGGGAGACCTGGGAGGCCTCTCACACATCTCACCGAGCCCAGCAGCTGGACATTCACAGGATATAACAGACAAAGTTTGGACTGTGCTGATTCACACCATATAATTTAACAGCTGCTTCTAGTCCTGAATTACCTGGGCTTTTAATATTTTAAATTTTTTTAAACCTTTTCCTCCTGCTGTAGATGTGTTGAGAGTGTGTAAGCGACAGGGTGAGGGCCAAAGAAATAAGCAAAATAATACATCACTACGTAAGCACTAAATAAGGATCTGTTAGCAAAATTAAAAACAACCACAAAAACAAACAAACAAAAAACAACAAAAAAAAAATAGAGAGAGACCATGGAAATTTATTTACTTTTTATCTATGAACAGTATGACATATAATTATAGACAAGTTTTGATACACAGGAAAACCCTTTTGTCAACCATTTTTTTGCTAAATGAAACAGCACAATAATCTTTACACATTCATATTTTGTTTTTGTTTTTTTTTTCTTTACAATACACAGCTTTCTTGGGTTGAAGCAAACTGCAGGACATATTGAGTACTGGTATATTACAGCTACTTACATCATTTAAGAACAGCAAATGGAGAAAAATAAGTTATTTAAATATTGATTTCATATACAGAAAGTGCAACTTTGTTAGTTGTTACATAACTTGCTTGACAGTTTTGATTCCCCAAAGGGTGTCAATTAATGCTAAAAGTATCTTGGACTGAAAGTATTATTTATTCTAAAAATAATACAGTACAACTGCACAGCTGTGACTTGGTGAATCGACCACTATTGCTGCTCTTAGACATGATGGCCTGTTTGAATAATGCCATGTTTAATGCTTCTGATCGTGCTCCCAGTCTGCATCCACAGCCAGGCTCATAGAAGAGCGCAGGGAATTGCTACCTGGGTAGCAACAGCAGGTTATTGATCAAAGCATATGATTATGATGGCATTTGGTAATATTTTGGGCTTGCTGCTTCTATTGTTAAATAGCTGTTTGAGTTACTAAGATATAATGGATAGATACTTAACATGGTGAGCCTGAGCAGAGCAGATGAAGATTCCAGTATCAGGTTTCTTCTGTGCTTTCCAAGAGTTAATGAGTGAACTTTTGCTTAGAGCACTGAAGGTTGCAAGAAGATGCAAGAGGTTATGGCTCTCGTAATGCACCACCTCAGCTGCTTGGGGAATGCCACAGGTCACTGAAACCACAGCAGGGAAGCTCAAACGCTGAGAAGCTTAAGGCTTTTTTTGATTAGAATATAAACTAAAACAGTAATTCAAGTAAGACTACAAAGCACAGTCTATAAAAGAAAACAAAACAAATATTAAAACTCATAAATTTCAAACTGCTCACTCCAGTCCTGATGGGTGTGATTTGGTTTCCCTGGGTCACATAATCATTTAAAAAAAATGGATTTACAAAGAGAGTTTGGCAAACAGGTTCGGCTTATTCCCATAATTCTCCTTCTGTTATTAAGAGAGGGGGAAGTGATTAATATGGAAGAACTTTATTACATGACTTGTCTTCCCTGCAACACAAGGAAATTTGTTTCCTTTTTTATTGCTATAGTCAGCTTGGACTTTTCCCTCACTGTAATATAACTGCTGTCCACTTACTTCTACTCTGTTCTGGTCCCTACTAGCAATCCCAGGAAGTCTCAATACTCTTTCCAGCTCTGGCCTACTGATAGTCACCATGTAAGCCTCAGAGAGGAACAAGAGAAAAATAATAATTATTAAAAAACACTTGAGTTTTTAAAAATTTTTTTCTTTTATTTTTTAGAATCATAGAATATACTGAGCTACAAAAGAGGATGCATCAAGTCCAACTCCTGGTCCTGCACAGCACCATCCCCAAGAGTCACACCAGGTACCTGAGAGCATTGTCCAAACATCTTTTGAACTCAGGCTTGGAGCAGTGACCACTTTCCTGGGGAGCCTGTTCCAGTGCCCAACCATCCTCTGGATGAAGAACCTTCTCCTGATACCCAACCTAAACCTCCCCTGACACAACTTCAGGCTGTTCCCCCTTGGTCACCAGAGTGAAGAGATCAGTACCTGCCCCTCTGCTTCCTATCATGAGGATGTGCAATGAGGTCTCCCCTCAGTTTCCTCCAGGCTGAACAGACTCAGCTGCTCCTCACAGAGCTTCCCCTGCAGACCCCTCACCATGCTCGTGGCCCTCCTTTGGATGCTCCCCAATAGCTTAATGTAATTTTTATATTCTGGTGCCCAAAACTGCACACAGGGCTCAGGGCAAGTCTGCACAGATTTTTACCAGCTGTACAAAACATGTCTGCTCTATCTCTCCTGATTCTGTCATATCAGAACATGCTGCTTATCAGGCACCAAGGAGAATATTGAAGAGTTTTGCTTGAGAACAATTTCAAGTTGCATCAGTGACTTAGGTGCCTTCATATGATGGTGTGCAATAGACACTGGTGAAATACAAAATGTGGGAAGTAAACCTAACAGCTGTCAATTCTACCAGAAGGCAAATTAGTTATCATCTGTAGTAAAATGCATATTCATCCACTTAAAACATGAACTGTGAAAGGGACAGACAATAAGGAATCATGGAGTAACCACAATCTTTCATTCATCAATCTGACAGCATTTTATCAGAAGTCATTAGCTCAGTATGAGACTGGGATAATTGGGGCACCAAACAGTGAAGTGCCTTGTCTGGTTTTTTACAGTAAATTGATGTCAGAACTGACACTGGAAACAGCCACACATCCTGGCCTGTGCCCAGGTTTCTATTCTCTCCCTTTACCTGCCAGACTGAGCATGCTCTGTCTTCCACAGAGTATCTGCACTAGCAGAAGCTGAGGGACACACCACATTTAGACCCCAAAGAAAAAGGTGGTTATGTGCTATTCATGATAATTTGTATTTGGTATATAAAACATGTACCCAATATAGAAAAATAAAATCTGTCATTAGTCACATATGCAACTGGAACGTTTCACATGGAACTAGGCAGAAAAATATCACCGCATCATGAAAAATGGTTCATCACATTTGTCAGAACAATGCTCTTTTCCAGTGAGAGGTAATAGTAACACAGTGGTGTGTTCTAAAAATCACAGTGTTATTCATAAGACTATCTGTGAATTTTCTTGTCCATGCCATGGAATTACTGGGTCTAATGATTTCTGTGGGACACAATTTGCTTTTTCAATGCATGTGAATTTTCATTTGCAGAAACCCACTGTTTGGAATCAATATGGTCAGGATACCAAGTCAAAGCTGCAGCATAATGATTGACAATATAACACAGTACACAGAATATGATTAAAATAAAAAGCAGTTACATATATACAAGGCAGTATATCTTGGAACAGTTTAGTAACAACAGTAAATGCAAACTGTAGTGACCAAGGAGTTAACCTGACAACCGAAACCTAGCATATCCCTGCATTTGTAAAAGCACCTCTACAACACAGGAGATGTTATGATGAGGCATTTTATAGAAGCTACTTCAGCTGGAAATCACCCTAAATGCAACTTATGTGTGACAGGTTGAAACAAGGCTTGGGAAATGTGAAAACAGGTAAAGTGAACACTAGGTAACTGCTTAAAAGCTTATTTTAAGGCAAATAAAAAGCTGATTGCTAGAAAGCAGTTATAAAAATGACCTCAGCTCTGTACAAATAAAAAGAAGCTTTCTGACTCTCCGTGGGTTAGTTGCATTGAAGTGACAGAGATGGACCACACTGAAAACTAATTTCAGTCCATCAACTTCCGCCTAGCTAAAGACTTCGTAGCAACTGGGACCTACACCAAGCAACAGCAAAGATGACTGGGCAGGGCTTTGTGTTTAGCTCTAGACTGCTGTAATAAACAAAAGACATTTGCCAAACAGCTTCTACTGGAATTTGCACCTTGATTTGTACCTGGTCTTTAGAACTGATTTCAGGTACCTGGAACCCAGATGTACAAAAGACCTGTTACTAATATCACTATCACAAACTTGAGGAAAATGTGCAAGGGTCCCTTAATTCTGTGAAGCTTTCTGATTCTCAGGCCAACCCTGTGCAGTTTATGAAATAGGAATACTTTAGATGGGAGTGAGGGGGGAGGGAAGTACCACATCTATGTTACCTGGTGGTTGCCTCTCTTCTCCTTCAGTGGCCAAATACTTTCATATCTTTTGAAGAAGATATCTGCCTGTCCTGGGGAGCCACTTCCTTGATCCCCTTAGCTATGTGAAGTGATTAGAGTGGTACTGGTGCAGGAAGAAGCAGTGGATTCTCGACCAGGCAATGTCACACTATGGAGCATGTTAAATTGCCTCTGGATCAAGAGGTTTGAAGAGTCTTGCTGCTGCCAGGAGCTTGCTTATGTGCCTTTCCTCTGTGATGCCAGCTTTTTGAAGGCAAGTTTGTGACAGAGAAGGCACTTTGCTCAGTGTGTTGAATCCCGCTTCTGTGAGCAGGCTGGAATACATAGGCAGACCAATGGAAATCAGCCAGTCAGACACAGAGGTGATGAGTCCTGGGGATACAGGTTTGCGACAAATTTCTGTGAGTCCTCCACTTGGAATCTGGGGAGTGAAAAAAAAAGAACAGAGAACCCTTAATGTTAAACACACCTGCTTGTTTTACAACAAGTCTTTTTTTTGTTTTCTCTTCTAAACTGGTAGGATTTCATAGCAGATGTAACTTCTCTCATGTCACATTTGTCAGTATGAGAGTGGTGTGGGCTGAAAGGCTCAGATCCCTCGGCCAGAAGCACTGACAACAATTTTGGCAATATAGACACAGTGGGCAGTATTCGGCTGTTTGGCTGGCTTTCATGTACCATTCTGAATCAGTCTGAGATCAGTAAAGAATACCCAGTAATAAGACTTTTCAAGTGATCCATTTAATTTCTCAGTAAGGCAAGAGAATACCAATTTTGCCTATTACCTCCTCAGACAGACCAAGTTCTCTCAGAAGAAGCCATTAAAGTTTTTGATGGTTTCTCCCTTCTGCTTTTGCTAAGGAGAAGTGGACACTAGTACAGTTTAAAAAACGAAAAAGGAGTGTAGAACCTTTCAAATTTTAATACAGAAGCATTTAATACATGCCATCCTTAGTGAGCAAGTCTCTGTTACCACTGCTTGCAGTCTGCTTAGACTTTTAAGATCATTATTTGGTCAAAAGAAGGTTATCCACTTTCCTTTCAACTACTGACTGTCCTCCTTTGGGACTGGGGGAGGTACCTGCTGGATGAACATAACGAGTACGTCTGTACCAGGATTTCTCAAGTATCTCCCTTTACTACCAACCAGTCCTTTTAACAGTCTGCTCAGAAAGGAGAAAATCTGCTTTATGGAAATACTCACTGCCATGCGATGCTGCTTCCTCAGCTGCTTTACCCGGATTTGGTCCATGTTTGTAGCCACATCCTTTTCAGGCTGCTCTAAGTCTTCAGAGTACCTCTGTACCAAAGCCTCAGGAATGCCACAGCGACCATGCTGAATGTTCCCAGCCAGACACAAAGGAGAGAGGACAGATTAAAAAAGTGTAGCTATACAGACCAACCAATGCAACAGAAAGAGAAGTGCAGGATGGGAGCAAGAAGGAGCTTTCCTCAAGGTTCCAGGAAAACTAAAAAAGCAATCCCTAAAAGATTCCTTCCTTCCCCCCACTACAAGAAGATGTACTAATTGATGCTATCAATTCAGAGTTTCTTGGAAACATAAAATCTAATCATTACTTCCTTTTTCAGCTCTATTCCTCCACATTAGCAGAGAAAGACCATTCCCATGTCCAGTGCCACCAAGGCACCAGTGGACTGAAAAGATGATTTCTGAGTCCCCTACAACACAAGGACTACTTTAGTCATAAAGTCTGATAGCAAAGACAAACAAGAGCTGTAGAATGTCTAATGTTCCAATGATTGTTGGTTTATCTTGGCCAGTTACCCACAAAAAATGACCGATACAATGAATGACAGACTATCTCTTGGAATGCTAGCGGAATAAGACCACTGCAGTGATTACCACTTACCTTGTCTGAGTACGGTTCTTCAGTAAGATCAATGTCTTCAGACTGCAGCTTGTTTTCTATCACCATTTCCAGATCCATTCCTCTGCTGCAAGAGACTTTCCTTGCTGATGCAGGACCAAGCTTTACCACATGCTGCTGAACACTAGCAGTCTCTGGGAGCTCCGACAGCCAGGGTGGCAGCGGGCTAGGAGGGCTACTGGGCTCCTGTTCAGAAGATGTCCTGTGGACAGGTACTCCATGACAATCAATGGGAGTGGATGAGCTGGTCTTTTTTACTGGCAAACATGGTGCTTCTAAACTTGAGTGGTTTCCACTTGTGGTCGTGGGAGGATGATATAATCCATTAGAAAGGCGTTCTCGGCATTTTTTGGCAGGGACAGGTGGTGGCTGAGAGGGATTTTTTGGTTGCATTCTTGCTTCATTTGTGCTTTTTTGCTCAGCTTCTAGACCTCCCTTGAGGACTGGAGCATAATCAGCCCGTGCAAGGTCATGAAAACCTTTACTCTGTATTTCCAGAGGTGTCCTTGTTGCATGATGCATCACTAAGGCAGGCTGAGCTTCACAGTTTTTCAGGGGGAATGGAGCAGGCTTTCCACCTGCAGTCTCCATTACAGAGCAGTTCAATTCCTTAGCTCTTCCCTTCTGAGAATTAGCAGCCCCTTTGCCTTGCTTAGCCATGACATCATCTACCTTACAGCTGCCTCCGTGAGACTGAGGCGGCAAGGCAGAGCCAATTGCCTTTTTAGCTGTATCCAGTGAATCCTGAGGAAAAGAACCTACTTTCTTGTTAGCATCCTGTAAGTTGGTATTGGGTTCTCCCTGGAGATCATCCAGTGAGTGGGATCTTGGCCATGTATCTACACCCTGGGGGCCATCCAGAGTTTCATAGCTTCGACACACAGCTACTGGTAAACTTCTGCGGTTCTTCTTCAGAGCCATGATGGCTGGAGGCTTGACAGAGCTCTTCAGAGCACGATGTGTACAACCCAGCCGGCTTTCTTTTTCCCCTGGCTGCAGAGTTTCTATTGACTTGCTCAGTGGAAGAGTGGGATAATTTGATAGCTGGTTTCTGCTGAAATCCCTAAAGCTATGCTCAATTGCTGATTTAGAGGGCGGAAGACAGGTCCTTCGAGTTTTACCTAGGAACAAACAAATCCACCATTAAAAAAAAAATCTCAAGCATAATAAGAGATCCCTGTCAAATGCTTCTGAAACAAAATTATTTATTCTTTTTTTGTTAATTCGAAGTGTAGAAGAATTCAATGTCATTTCAAGCACAAAGATTTGATTTGACCTTCAGCTTTATTAGCAACTGTTATCTGTTAAGTAAAATACATCCAAAATACGTAATATCCTTCCTACTCTCCAATTGGCAGAGATTTGAGGTTTAGCTCACATAAACATTGTTCAGTGTAGAAGTACTGTATCCTACAGTTAGAACTGATACCCTATGCTCATTGTCCGAAGTGGTTTGACAGGCCCCTCCTGAAACACCTCAAATGATGTACATTGTTTGCTTTGTTTCTAATCTTAGTATATAAATAATGATGTTCATCTTTTAATAAAGTTTACTAGTTTGCATAGGATTTTTTAAAAACACCCTGTTTATGAATTTTTTAATTATATGCTAATATAGTTACTTCTTTTTTTAAATGAGCGGCAAACTATTCGCAATGGCAAAACAGAGAGCAAGAAAGTGCATGAAGACTGGTTTTGCATCAGCCCCTTTGGAAGGCTACTTGCAGTGAAGGCAGGAGTTTTACAGAAAAAGATCTTATGAGATGGAGAAGTGTTTCAAAAAGGAGTTTCAAGTGTGACTAATGTTAGTGTTAGTCTCAAGTCATAGTGCATATTAAGCAATAGATGCCTTCTTGTACTGTTTGCCTTCAGAGTTTTATCCTGCTAGAAGTTCAGGGCTTGGCTTTTGAATAATATACACTGTTCACCTTGCATTTGAAAGAACCTGTTTAACCTAAAAACAATAAATACCTTGCTTTCTCTTGCCTCTTACTCTGCTCAATGAGTTTAAAAACCAAAGTATCCAGAAAACTAGCAAAGGAAATGGAGGTTACATGCAAGAAGATATAAGGAAAACAGTCCCATCAAAAAAAGTTAAAATCAAGGTGAGCCCGTAAGGATGAATGCGAGCACACAGCAACTCCTTTCTCAAAAGCTGTACTGCTCACACTTCAGCTGAAGCTAAATATCACCATTTCCCCAAAATGTTAACAGCAACACATCCCACACTGAAGTTGTCTCTGTTGGTGCTACCTTGAGTTCAGGTAACTCAGAAAAGTATCAGAAAGAACCTCTCTGTCTGCACCCTTCCTGGAGCTAGGCCACCGCCTTCTGAAAATAACTTGGAATCACATTAGAAAGATGTGTAAGAAATGTTACATTCATTTTTTAGTGCTTCCAGGCGCTAACGGCAATATTTAATGAGCATGGAAAGGAGTGTTCTCTTTCCATTATTCATATTTGCTAGCACATGCCTGACTTGGGCAGTAATTCACTGTATTGTCTGGGACTTGCTGTCACAGCTCATGCTACAAAATCCATGTGCATTCTTAGATAAGTGGTTCCACTGATTTTAGGAAAGCCCACTCAGGAACCTCAGCACTAGAAGAAAAGTTGTGAAAAACCCTACTACTCTGCAATTTAAGCTCTTACTGAAACCATAAGGGTATCTAGTAAGCAGCATGTAATTTCTTTGGAAATGGGGTATGTCTGTGTAAAGCCAGTAAGTAGCCTGGGAATAGAATAAAAAAGAAGAAATGGGAAATAGAAAATTAAGAAAAAAAGGAAAGAGAAATTTTGTGGAATTAAAAACAAATCTTTAGTTCATTCCAAACCTGTTAGGCATACATACACAAATGAGGTGAGGATGGAAGGAAATTTAAAATATTTTGTCTATAACATATATAACCAAACATGCAATCTTTAAGCTCTCAGCTGCAAAATGGTTTAAAAAATTGTGCTGGGCTCAATGCTATTGCTTTTTACAAAGGACAGTAGCTGAAAATGTAATTTATTTTAATGTGATTTAAGTTAAGAGCAGTATCAGGAGAGGAGCTATGATTTATTTCTCTTTTTTCATCTATTCCTTCTCTCCTCCTGTCAGGTATAATTTCATTATGCTTCTGAGACACTAAAACAGGAAGGTAATATTTTCTAAACACAGATTTTTAAATATATTTTAAAGTTGTTTTCACAAAGTGAAGAGTTATGGAAATAATGTCCACAAATGCAACATTGCCTACCTTAAAAAAAAAAAAAAAAGGAAAACAACCTGAAAGAGTTAAAGTGTATAGCTATTAAAGTTTAAATCACATTTTTGATATTAGTATTTTTGATAATAACTCTTGTGATTTTTGATAATTTGGTATTTTGGTAATAAGTCTTTTGAGCCGCTGGTATAGTTATGCAGATTAATGCCTTTCATAGGGCTCTAAACAATAGAGGTATCTCTGATTCAAATGTGTGCAAAATGACACAGATATGTGGATAAAAAATAAGACTACAAAGGTGATCCTTGCACAAAAGGAATGCAAAGTTTAAATTATTTCCAGGTTCAGTTCAAGCTACAGGCAATACTTCAACTCTCCTGCTGGATGTTATGGTGCAATTCTTGCTAAACAAAGCACTGTCCATCTCTTATGATACTTCCTGCTATTACCATACAGGGAAGGAACTTTTCCTTTCCTTGCCATCACCTGCCTCAGAAGAGAGGGGACTATCTTTGGGAATCTTTCTGGAAGTACCATAGCTACAGCAAAAAATTTTCAGCCTTTCTCATAGTATTTTTTTCCTTATGGAAGACGGTCCTCAGAAATTTAAGTATGCAAAACCAGACATAGAATGCAGTGTCCAAATCCCAGATTTAATTAACGCCATTTTGGTATTGCTTTCTGTGGCTGTATTTTGGGTGCATTTCAAACTGCTGTTGACACAACAAAGATGATGGCACAATACTGGCCTCATTGCTTTTTCTATTGATTACAAACTAGTAGAAATGCACCTTACATTAGACAATGTGGCCACCTGTTCTTTTGCTTCCTTTTCTGACTAATCAGGACTGAATGCTGATGAACTGCTTAGGTTGCCTGCCTGGTGCTATGGGAATCTGGGCATCAGTTTCTGAACAAATCAGAGAACACCCTTATCTCAACCTGGTAATGTTGTGGTTTGTCTGCTCATTCAAGACTGCACATTGCATGTGCAATTCCTGTAGCTTCACATCCCCTTGAAAAAGCTACACAATGTAACAAGTAAAGGTTCAAAGAAGCCAGGCATGAACAGGGATGGGAATGACCTATAGGGAATAATTAATAGGCCTTCTCAGACTAGCAAAGAGATGACTTGGGAGGGAGTATGACAGAGGTCTATATGCAGATACTGTTAGGTATGGAGGTTCTATGTCCCTGGAAGACCAGGGACGTCCATAAAAAGTTTCAAGAAAATCGATAAATGCAAGGAAACAGCACCCAAATTCTGAAGTCCTTAAATGAGTCATTCCCCAAGACTGTCCTAGGAAGCATCAGATATGCATGCTCTGTTCTTACACCATTCTGTAGCTATCTGCTTTTGCCCAATCCCGTGAGAACCAGATTTCTGATATTGTTTCCAAATGCACCTCAGTCTGTCAACACCTGCATGCAAAACAAGCCCAATAACTGCACCACTGTCACAAGTCTAAGGGACAGCTTGCTCTCCTTGGCTGTTTCTATATGGACTAACTGCCTAATCATGGATGGTTACTTCCTGCTCTGAGGTTTATTCTGTCTAACACTGGATAGGTCACAGACTACATGCTCCTTGCTCTCTGTGAATTGAAATAAAACAACAATGCTGCTGTAAGATACCTAAGAGAATATCCAAGTATTACTGCAGTGGGACCCAGAAAAGTACTTACAAAAGAGACTCTGCTACAGTACATAGCAAACCATTTTCTAGCCAAAATGTAAGAGCAGCTCTGAAATCTTGAACTGATGACAAAGGATCCAATATCAGCCCCAAACTGGACACTGAACTAGTCATAAAAGCATTATGTATAACCATTCCTCAGAAAATCTGAAGACAGGTTTCTTCTCAGAATGCACTTGCCCTTTATAAAGTGCAGATCTGCATGTTATATTTATACCAGACAAATGACTATCCTAAATGAGAACATACTGTACTTTGAAAAAAATATGCATATAAACAACTATGGACCATGAACTTTGCAAAGAAGGTGGAGTACTTTTCAGATTAAATAGCCTTGACAAAATCTCTGGATGAATCAAAGGTTCTTTTCATAGTGGTTTTCAAAACAAGCAGTAAATGCATTTGTGAGCAAAAATTATGAAGAAATGCAGCAAGTCATACATAAAAAACAATATAAAAATCATCAGCATTTCACATTCTGAAAAACTCAGACAGAAATATTAGTTTAAACATAAGTATCCAACAAGACAGGCAATGCCAATTGCTTTCTAAAGATTTTATTATATTGTTAAAATAAGGAAAATGTACAGGCAGCACTTTAACTTCAGTGTTACAGCTGTCATTATGATTGTGCTTAGAGATAAAAAGAAAAGAAAATTGTCACATATACCATATATTTAGCTATGATTCTATTACAGCATGCCTAGTGGATGTGGATTCCTATTCAACAAAAAAAGCCTCTCCACTTTTAGGAATTTAGTATACTGTCAATTTCAGGCATTCAGCTTCAAAGCAAATTGCAGTTTTCTTCAATGAATGGTTATTTTTTAGGGGCAGACTAACAGAAAATGCACATGCTAAGAGTAGGATTCTTAGCTCTTATTTTAAACTGGAAAAATGGCCACTATAAGGGGTATACAGAATCTGTTTATACTGTTCTTGGTGTCCTGTTTATGGTGAATCTAAGCAATGAATCCAGTCAGTCTGAGGCCAAGTAGTGGCTCAAATGCTTGGAGTGAAAATGCCCAACTCAAACCCTTTTCAGCTCTTTTAACATTTCATCCCTAATGACAAGTTTAGACCATCCCTGAAGTAAAACATGCTCAATCAGCACAATACCCTGTTTCTTGAGATCAAAGACAGCAATCTCTACTAACATCATCTGTCTTGGTAATTTTTCAGTGCATTACCTTTCACTGATGCAGGATAAGGCAATGAGAATGCAATGCTATCATTAGCATTTTTTTCATAGTTTATTTCCTTGCCAACTTGTCAATAATTTAACTTTCTAGTGTTCATACACTAAAAAGTCCTAAATCTCTGCAGCTGGCTTCTGATCAGAGGAAAATGCAACATGCAACCCAAAGCAAACAGAAAAATATGGCCTAAAATAAAGAACATTTTTTCTTAAGAGATTTTGTATGGGTTCAAAAGAAATCCTCCTAATCTCAGTAAAGCTCAGAGACTTCTCCGTTGGTGGTCTCTTAGACTTGGGCCATCAGTGTGCGACCAGTGCAAGCCTCATGAGGCATGGTGGCATGAGAATATGATTGGGAGTGGAGAAGGCAGGGGAATGGCAGTGAGAAAGACTGCTGCTTTAGGGACATGAAAAAAAGACTCTTTGTGAAACGGATTTGTCTCCCACTAATGCAAATAAATAAATAAATTAGCAACAGTAGCAGTGAAAACCAATGTCTCAAGCCAAGAGGGAAAGAGGTAGTCAGAGCAAAGGACAAAGTAAAGTAGGAAGTAGCTGGTGTTAGCTAGGGACAGGAGCAAAAGTATATGAAGATAACTTCTAAAAAGAAAAGACTGCAGGAACTGTAAGGCTCATTGCTGTCACCATTACCATTCTCCAGGTTTTCACTGCTTTCATAGCAGCCAGAATCCCGAGGAGAGCATCCGCTTAGGCCTTGGCCTTCAATGAGAAGTTTCTCCTGAGATCCTGACTGGTCGCTGTTACCTAGAGGATGTGAAAATACAGTAAAAAAACCAGGCAAACAGAAAATGCAGCTGAACTTCTCAACCTTCCATTTCAAACACCATTATCTTGTGTGTTCAGAGAAGGGCAACACAGCTGGTGAAGGGTCTGCAGCACAAGCCTTATGAGGAGTGGTTGAGGGAGCTGGGGGTGTTGAGCCTGGAGAAGAAGAGGCTCAGGGGAGACGTAAATGTCCTCTAGAATTGCACTGTTGTAGCCAGGTGGGGGTCAGCCTCTTCTGCCAAGCAACAAACAATGGAACTAAAGGAAACGGCCTCAAGTTGTGCCAGGGGACGCTTAGTTTGTGAATTAAGAAAAATTTCTTCACTGAAAAGGTGGTCAGGTACTGGAACAGGTTGCCCAGGGCAGTGATTCAGTCACCATCTCTGGAGGTATTTCAAAGACATGTAGATGTGGCCATTAGGGACAGGTTTAGTGGTGGACTCGATTTGACTTGGTGTATCTAAAGGTCTTTACCAACCTAAAGGATTCTATGATCTTTCCTGTTGTATTATTTCTATCAGAAAAGAGTGAGCATTAGGAAAAGCCACCACAAATGTTGGAAACATTCATCCAGTTTGGTAAATTATCAACAACAGCCTCAGCAAGAGTGTGAAGGAGCAGCATGGTACACAATGAACGCAGAATGGAATTCCTGTGCTCCTCAGCTGCCTTGGGGCCAAGTTCTGCAACTTACCACCACAGAAATTTATTTAAAATGCTTGTGTCAAAGTTCTTTCTAAGACTTAAAAAAATCCTCCAACACCTAAAGCAGAACAAAAGAGCTGAAAAGAATCAAGTCAAGTGAAAAAAAAATAAAAATCCTAACTCTGAACTATCTTCCAGAAGACCTGGAAGAAGGATTGGGACTGAGTCTGGCACATTAGATACTGTCCCCTAAGTAAGGAGGAAGGGACATGAAGGAGACTTATGGTGGCAATTCCTTCCTTCCTTGGTCTATGTAAAAAGCCAACACTCAAGTGTTGTCCATCCAGCTTGCATACACTGGATTCCAGGAATTTACCCAGAATTTTTGTCAGGAATCATATTTCGTAAAGAAGCTAAATCTGGAGCTGAAGATACAGAAAACCAGTGTCATGATACAAGAACACAGTTTATGCTGTGGTAATTTCATTCCCTCTGCAATGAAATGTCAGAAATGGTTATTCCAATTCCTACTCTCAGCACATGACAGGTAGTTATGGGGTAGAACTATGTGCTGTTGCCCCTCCCAGATTCCATCTGTCTGGTCTCCATTTCTCTTTCTCCTCATCATCCTGACTTGGAGCTAGAATTTGCACTTTCCGACCACCAAATCTTCAAGTTTGCAAACCAAAATTGAAAGGTCCTGAAGAAAATTATTACTTCAGGGAAGTTTATCATTCTAAATAGGTCTGCAAATAATGAAGAGAAGCTCATCTGAGGTGACAAAAAGCTACTTGATGTAAGTTAAAAGAAACTAATTCTGTAACTGCAACTTTATTAGTAGCTAGAGGAGGGCAAGGAAAGAGTGGATGCCTCTTTGGGAAATGAACAAGACTACACAGGCCACACAGCACTGTCTAAAGATATTCACCACACATATTGCTGTAATTGAATTAAGCATTTCCCACTTAATAACAGCTGTTTAAATAGCTGCTATGGAAGTTTAAGCTAAAACATAGGAATTTGCACAGAAGCAGCTGAGAATGCCCTCACACAATCCATTCCACTGACTCTGCTTGGTGGATATCAACCTTCTGCTGACACTTGGGGATGAAGGGCAAATTCAGAACTGTCTTAGGTTGCTGCAGCTAGGCTCTGCTTACTCCTGTGCAGCAAAAACACCCTTGCATTTGACTGCCATGGCTTATTCCACTTTTCCTTGTCTTTGCAACCACTTGTGCAAGACCACGTGGTTCAGCGAGCAAAACCGCACTGTTGTACATAGATAGGTGGATCACTGTTTTTCACTCTGCACTTGACTGATATATTTTCTGCTTTTGAAAATTGTGTTGTCATATACACAACTGAAGCTACCTTTACAATCCTGCAGTTAACAGTCCAAGAACCAAAAGCATGTGATGAAATTAATTCACATTATACTTTATCCACAGCCCTCTGGGATTTCACTTTTTAAACTCTTGATAATCTTAATTTCTTCCCTCTAATCTGGAAATTTCTTCTTTCCTATTCTCTATGTCTCAGCCTCCTACTTTAAGTAGGTAATCTCATGATTTATTCTTGAGCATCAGTATTCTAAAGTGTTATGTGTTTTACACTTGATATTAATTAAATAAGTTGGGTGGTAAGGCTTACACAAACAGAGTAATTCCAGCAGAATAAAAGAAGTCTTACATCACCTCTCAAAAATCTAACGTTACGCAGGATTACCCTGGAAATAACTATATTAGGAAAAAAAAGATCAAAATCCTGGAACAAGTTTTCTGGTTTAAGGGGTTCACAAGGTTCTTGGCAGAGCTCTACTAAAACAGAAAACCTCAAACATCCCACATACTATCATATTCCTGAAGAAGTTCCACTGCTGTGAGGAGAACAGCTCTGTGCTCAGGATCTCGGATGTTCAGTTCATCCAAATCTTCTTCTTCTAAAAGCTTAAAGGTATCCAGATCTTCATAACCATTGAACAGAAAAGTGGGCATGTGCTCCTGCACAAAGGGAAAAAAAATGAGTGGTAAGACAACATACTTATTCAACTTATTTTGTCAATAAAGATACTAAAAGAGATTTTTGCAACCAGCAAGAAAAGCAGTAAGTTAAGTAAGTGCAAACCAATGCACAACAGCAAAACTATAGCATTGTAGCTTGCATAAACACTGCTCTGAGTTCAGGGAGGTAGCTGTGCCAGAACTAGAACACTGCACATACTGTTGTGTTTGGAATGCAGTGTATTAGATGGCCTGGGTACCATGCTACCTGAAGGCACAACGTGGCATGGCTCTGTATGAGGGGACAAGTATGAAGGGTGAATGACAGCCACACCAATTTATCCCAAGCACTTCTGAATAGAAACATGGAAAAAATGTCGTCTTTAAAGACAGGATAACTGTTGTTATTTTACACTTTTTGCTTGCCTCTAGAGTGTGCTAGCCTGTGGTCATACTGTGCAACAATTTCCAGTGTCTGAGTGTACACGACTCACAGCCTGCAGCACTTCATCATGCCTGACAGGCAGTTCTGCACTTCAGCTATTTTCCCTCTGCAGCTAAGACCCGATTCTACTAAGCAGTGTGACAATCCTTAGGATTATGAATCTGGTGTGTAGCTTCCAGAACTAACAACTTCAAAGGCGTGGTCCCCTTCCTGCAAGAAAAAGTGAAAGGGTAAGCAGAGACAGAGAGAATTTGGACCTTCAAATTGATGCGATCCAAGAGATCCTCAACTGATTTGGGCTGGGGTGGTCTGCTTTTTCGCCGTCTCCTGGTGGGCCGCTTCGGCTTCTCTTCCTCTTCATTAAGCACATCCACATAGATAAATTTGAAGGTGCCAACTTTGTTGTTCAGCAGACCCATCCAAGTGCCCATGGGGGGTTTGCTGATTATATCAATGATGTCACCTTTCTGCAGACCAAAGAAGCAAGAAAGCCATTTAGCTTTCTGACAGGTATTTCAGCAAACGCACCCACTTGGATTTCTATGTACATGGGATGGACACACTTCAGTTTTCAAAACACTTCAGTTTTCAAAAGGTTAATCACAGCAATTGCAAAGATGTCTGACTAAACTTGTTTTACAAATGGAAGAAAAAGGAATTAGGTGATATGCCTCAGAGCAAGTCAACAAAAGATCCTGGAACGGACCCCAACGGTCCAGATTCACAAACCTGCTGACATCTCTGTAGAGCATCAGCGCTGTTTGGTACAAAGGTCTCTATGCTTGCAACTACCTGAAATTTGTGCAAAGAAGAACACAGTGTATATGAGCAGAATTTCAAATCAGATCTCCTGAGCAAAGGAAGCCAATGCAGTGGGAACTGATAAAGTTGCTTTTCCTAATGTGCTCCTGACCATAACAAAGAAATGGACATGCAACTGCTTTTGCATGCCTCAAGAGATTACCTTACATACATTTGGTTTAATAGGGATTAGCTGCCCTTGGAATTTTAAGTAATGAATATAAGGAGCCAGATAGTTTGAGTTGACTACAGCATAACTACAAATAATCAGAGTTGATATCCAGAAAAATTAAAGGGTGGTGACCACTCAGTTAGCAAAGCATTTCAATATTAACTCTAAACAAATTATATTAACTGAAATGCCTTTAAGAGACACTGTGTGCAGGTGCATGCACATTCCTTCCAAGAGTTCTGAAAATTTTTCCATTGAGGATTATTTCATTGTGGCAGACAAAGTACTTTTCCAATCTTTCAAGCAAAATTCTTGCAAAACAGAAATGAGTTCATGGCACATCTTTAATTTTCCAGAAACTAAAGACACAAGTGTCTTTCCATGGATGCAGAGAAACACCAGTAGTTACTTACGGTCTGTAACACTTTGCTATAGTTCTATAATTGCGATATAAGGAAATCTTAAATGTCGAAGACAGGTTAAAGGCCTTCAAAAACAGATACGAATTCATTAAAAGATTAAGAATTCTATAGTTTTTGTAAAAAGGTCTTAATTTAGAATTTTAGCAAAATAAATGTTTGATTCCTTAAAAACAGATATAGCTGGTACCTTGAGCTTCAGAGAATCTGTATCATAAGGACTCGGAGTAAAATCAGTGTGAACCCTGGCTCTCCCACAGAAAGGTCCTCTGTAAGGAGGCTCTTCATCGTCACCATCTTCTGATTTCACACTCTCCCTGTTGCTGGTTGAGGAATCTGTTGTACTCACTGTCTGACCACCTGTGTGAGGGACATTGTATCAGTTCACAAAAAAGTTTATTTGTGAAGAAGCTTCACAAACAGACGAGACAGAAAATGGGTCTTCTTTCCACAAAGCATGGTAATCAAAGTTAAAAGCTCTTAAATGCTGCTTCTTCTTATACACACATGTGAATGGGAGAGTTAGCAAATCTACTCTGCACTCCTGCTTTCCTAAATTCACCCCCTCAATATTTAACAGAGAAGCTGTTCAACAAGTGTCTCATCTACAGCACATCACAAGAGATTGATGACATATTTCTGGGAAATTTTGCTCACAAAACGTCTGTGAGGCAAATCAGCTTTGAAGTCTGCAAGGGGGTTCCAGAATCCCTCTCAAGTCCAGAAATTTGGTGAATAGTGTAGCAAGCTCACATCACATGTGTTCCATTCAGGCTGTTTCCTGTAGAGACAGTCTAAACCAGAGAAGTTTTAAATACTACCCTTCCTTTAACTAGTTAAGGAGAGAAACTCAAGGTTTCTCTCAAGGGAGAGTGGAAGGCCCTTCTGGAGTGCTCAGGAGAAAGCCAGTGGAAGATAAGCCTGTTTACTACTTGATTAGTAGTAAACAGGTTCATTATTACATTAATTTAATATTAGAATATTTATATTGTAATAGCAGGACCCAGTAGCTAGAAAGCAGGATTTCATTTTTTCAGGATTCTGTATAAACAAAAAGCAAAAAAGCCCTGCCTTTGCACCAAAGAGCTTACAGTTCTTTGCAAACCCCTAATGACTAACCCTTCAGCCTTTCCACGTTTTAACCACTGTTTCTGCTTTGACCTTCTCTGATTCTGCTTACAGTGGAGATCTCTGCTCCCTGAAGCCACAGAAGTGGAGCAACACAATTACAACTGAACTTACTCATTGAGCTCTGACCGCTTAAGGAACTCCTCAGGCTCTCCACTGAGCCACCAGCTTTCAGCTTGGGTTTGTCCAGAGAGTCAGTGTCTGGTGGTGGCGACTGCGGGGAACCCGGCATGATCCCAGGGCTGGACTCCTGAAAGGGGTTGGACCATTAAAGTTTGATAAATGAACACAGGCACTGAGGGGAGCTGCTTGTCCACTGCCAAGGAAAAAGATTCTGTTTCCCTGCTCTTTATCAGACAGGCTGAAAACTTCTGTCTAGCATTGTAAGTAGAAAAAACCCCCTTACACAAAACTCTCAATTCAAGGGTTTTCATGACACATTATATTTTGGACAGCAGTACTTGCAAAACAGCTAGTGCCAAATTCAGGTCTTTGAATGAGAATTTTGTACAAAGATTAACCCAAAAAAATCAGACAATGCAAGTAAGACATGAAGCAATGTTTTTGGTGGTTTTTTTCAGCTATTTTTTTATATCATTGCTCATTTATCTATAAGAACAACAAAAAAAGAATTAGCTAGAAAATGCAGCCTGTGCATGGTACAACTACTGATAAACATAATAAAAAGATTTTGCTACGTGTATATCCTGGTTGGTTCAGGGTACAATAGTTAAGACAATTTCTCTTTTCATACAGTCAAACATTACCGAAAATCAAAAGGGTCTTTCCCAAACTGAAATTCTGTCAGCCTCTGTGAAGTACAGTTAAAGCAAAGCAGCAGATATTTGTGGCCAGCATAACTTTTGCTTGTTTAATGCATGCAAAAAGAGATACTGGAACATACTTTGAATCATGATGCCTGAAAGTTATAAATATTCTAAAACATCCGTGCCATAAAGTTTGAAAACAAAAGAACTGTAGCTTGCATACAAGAGTGTTTTGTGGAGATGCATGGCCATAAAGCTTTTGGATTACCACTATTATTTGCACTATTATCTGCACTATTATATGGTGCAGAATCATTAGGAAAATCTGATCCCAGCATTATGACTTCAGAGGTTAGGTCAATCTTAGAGTGACAGAGAGCAGAAGTATTGCTAAATCACTGTAAAGCAATTTCTCAAAGGATCCCTTTTCTTGGCAGACTTTGCAGAGGCACACTGGAAAGCCAGTCAGACACCAAACCATCTTCTTATAAATATTAAATCATGTTATACCTTAAAATATTTTAATTTTAAGTTTAAATTAAATAACCATAAGTGTAGCACTGCCCTGGCTATGAATAAGTATGGCTAATAAACAGTTCTGCAGGAAATGGATTCTGTAGTCACAAAGCATGCCAAAGCACTGGCCATATTTCTGCTTCTCTTGGTGCCTCTGGATTCTTCAGTTTGGGGTTGTTACTACGAATGTTATGAAGTGCTCCTTTTACAGGCACTAAGGCTTTGCATTAAGAGCAAAACTTCCATTCCCGATTTCCCACCACTGCGAGCATCCCCGCGAGCGGTTCGAGCCCACTGGGGGGCGGTGTTAACCAGGAAGAGCTTTGCTTTTCCAGCGCCTCTCCAACCTATTCCTTACACAGTCCAAGTGGCGAGCCCGGTTTTAAACAAATGCCGAAGATTTTTGACACTCCACTAAAGGAAAAGGAAAAAAGACAGCAATTGTTTCTAGGCCACTGAAATTCAAAGTCTAATTTAGAACTAATGTACTACAGGTTTGCCTTTAAGAATAGACTATAAAAATCTGTAATGAAAGAATAATAGGAAAACCTTCTGACAGATGCCCCTTTCTGACTAGACTGGGCCTTTGTTTTAATGGGCTGCTGCATAGGGCAAGGTATGATGGAGAAGAGACCTGTAATAGCAGAGAAGAGCTGTGTATATGTGAAGTTATGCTGGGAATTTAAACTAGGGTGTAAATTGCAGATTAAATATATTACTGTGACCCTGTGTCACAGGCTGGTTCCCTAATAAATTGTTATAGAAAAGAAATGGAAATAGAGAGTGAGGTGTGTAATGCCATCAATGACAGACTTCTGATGAGCTACTTAAATGAAAATCTGAAAATGCATTTTCCATGGGACTGGCATCTATAGGAAGCCATTTCACAGTGAGGGATTTTATAAGAACATAGGAATAAGTCACACCATATAATCTTGTTAGAAATTTTTTCAGAGATGCCTTGATGTGTGGGAATCAATATTTATTACCGCTTCCACATTATTAAGTGGATTCCACTGCAGACCTTACATACCTGCTCAGACAAAGAGCTGCTGTATTTTTTTGACATCCTTTTCTTCATTGTTTCTTTTACAGACTTCACCTTTTTGCCCAGAGATATACGGGAGGCAGAGGGTGATTTGATCACTTCTTTATAAACAAAATCTCCTTCTTTGCCCTGCAAAATAAAACAGGGCTTAAGCCTTTAAAATAGAAGAGCCATTTTCTCCCTCAGCCATCAGTTACTGCAGAGATATCCAGGCAGACACAGGACAGCAGCACACTGTCCTGTTGCCTGTTTCAAATTCACTGCTGAGACCTTCTACAAACCACTGTAGCAGTCCACTGTTGCTTACTCTTAAGGCCTGATTTGTGACAGTATTGTGTGTGGATGTGCTGGGGACTGTTAGGATTCCTTTATCCTTTGAATTTCAGTAAGTATTTGATCTGATAGAAAACCCTACATTTCAGGCTAAGCCTTTCTAACAGGACACACGACAGTAGTTGTGGCTCATGTTGTTCAATACTACAAAGAGTTTAACAGGAATAAAGGTACCTCTGAGATATAGCCAAATATATATCTCTGTGTGTATATATATATATGTGGATATCTACATTTGGCTACCTAAATTTACTTTTTATTTTCAGACAGGCATTCTGCTAACCTCTGTGGTTTTACTATTCACCCTAAAAAAAAACCCAACAAAAACCAAACACCACAAAAAAAATGTACTAAATCCATCAACCATGGTAGGTTAAACTTGCACTGCTTTTTTAAGGCACACAACAGGGTACTGACAAACTAAATTAGCTGGTCCCTGTATAGTGGATGACAAAGACCAGCTGCTTTGAATTCACTTAACCTTTTCTAAACCAGCTTAAGGTACTGAGCACTTACTTTTATCACAAGTACACAGTTAACATGGATCAGCTGACATTTTACTAAACTTGTATGATTCAGCCCTTATTCAGATTGTCCAGGACATTAAACATGTTCTACTCTGTTTCAAGAACCACTGAGCAATGCAGCTCTATTAGATGTTCTCCAGCACCCTCCATTGGCAAGGGTACACCAAAAATCACAGCACAAAAAAGGACCAAAATCCATCTGGCCAGAAAGATTGACTACTGAGTTTGGTCTCTGATCTAGTTAAATTTCGCTACAAGAGTTTAGCAAACCCTAAAATAAATATACTATATTGTACATTAAAGATTTATCTTTTTTCTACATTTATGTATGTTTTCTACTTCATCAATGTTCTTACAAGAAGTTTCTCTGAAATTCAACTTCAAAGTTGTTCATAATTACAACTTCCTTGGTAATTTTCATCTTTTACCAGAAATTAAGGACAGCTTTTTGCCTAATCTTTTTTAAAAAAAAGTTCTACCTAATGGATTTATATGTTTTCAAGAAAAAAAACCTGCTTTGATCTGCATGTATTGATCTAGTACACTGCATCTCTCCCACTACTGATGCTTCCAGGGATAAATGTAACATCTAGACTTCACACTTTCTTATATTAAAACCAATCTGATCAAAACAAATATCTATGTTTAAGATAAACACTGTAAGTTCAGAAGTTAATTTGTTTGCTGAGTTGAAAATTGATGACTAAAACAGCCACCCACAGATTTAGCAAATTTAGGGGCAATTTATGATGTTAAAAAAAATAAGGCAACAAAAAACATGCCCAAAAATCCCAGCTGACATAAAAAATAATATAATGCTGGCATACAAAATGGTTGAAAATTTAGATTTGATTTACGTGGACAGGAAGGTTATCAAATCCAATTCTGAAACAGAAAAGAAAAGCATATATGGGCAAAAGGAAAAAATATGTTCACAATTTCATTTGATATAATGTTCAGGCTCATTTCTGTCCTGTTATTTTTGGCCACAGGCCAACCAACAGTAACAGTGGGATCAACATGACTAACATAAAATGGAATTAATTCTCAGGGGAGATGTGTTATTTTTTTTTTAAATACAAAAATGCTCTGAGATCAACTGTGCAGCACCCAGCACAATAGGATCCTGGTCTACTCCAGAGGTCTGAGATACAATGAGAAAACTAATAATGAACTTCTTACATAATGACTTCCATGCAAATAATTTGCAGATCTTCAGTGAAGTTAGCCACTCCAAATAGTAAATATTTTTACCAAGGAATTATAGCAAGCACATGTTTTGCCTTGGGTGATGCTCTGAGGAAGTCAGATATAAGAATAGCCACAGATGTGCCCCCAGATCTGTGCTTTGATCACTTGTTCCTACCTCTTTGCACATACTGTATATAAATACTTATACACACGTGGATATGGGTGGGTATGTTATTCTCAAAGCTAAGGAAGTTTGAGGTTAACAAAGATGCTCTGTTTTCTTGGATTCCCAAACTATTATTACAGGCCTAAATTACACTTCAGTCTATTATAACTCTACTGTGCATTTCATTTTATGCTATTTCAAGCCTGCACCTTCTCAAACTCACCATTTGGTCAGAACTATTTCCAATATGAAGGGAACGATTTGTCAAATCAAAGCCTCCAAAGCTACAGGTTCTCTGCAAGAAACCAAGGATAGATAGTTTTATCACCATGATTAGCTCACTTAGAACATCTGCAGTTTGGAGAACACCAATTGAAATACAAATGTCTGCAAAAATGGAAAGAAACAAACAAACAAAGGGATGAGAGATTATAAATCAGGAAATCTGTTGCAAGGCAATATGAGTCTCTCTTTTCCAGAGACAACTCCTTGGCCTAAGGTCTGCTGCTGTTGAGTCATCTACTGCCTACTCCTCTTTCTAAAAAGAAAAAAGACTTTTTGGTCTGAGGAAACTGTTGATCTTATGCATCAAGTTTTCCAAGGTGCTGGCAACTCCATCTCTTCACTCCCATCTGCCTTCATAAGTAAGTCCACAGCAACACTGAAACAGAGAACCATCAATCTTCTAAATCTTTCAAAGCACTGAATAACCTACCTTCTGAATAGCAGCATAGGCTGCATTGCCACTGAAAAACAAGGCATCACTGGAAGTCTAGTAGGGTAAGCCCTTGGTAAGAGGAGGGAAAACCCAGCTCAGCTATCCATAAGCATTGTGTCCCCAGAGACTCAGCTGATTCCAGATGAGTCACTTCCAGCTTTTTTTTTAAGAGGTAATAAAACCTGACCAATGAACAACCAGCTGCACAGTACTCAAGTAACTGGCCTTGGCCGAAGTCTCATGGGGCAATGCAGGGAAATGAAGGAATGGCCATGACAATTAACTTGCACAACTTCAGCTCTGAGTGTGGTTTTGAAGACAGGCAGATGCCTGCTCTAAGAATTCTTTTCAGAGTCAGAGCTGAGATAAACAGGAGGCAGAAAATCAACGCTTGTGAAATAAAAGTTCTTAGGGTCTGAACTACCCAACAGAGTAACTTCAAAGACCCGTTAAGAATCAATTAGGTATTGATTAAGTATTGGCTCAGACCTACAAAGGATTGAGTCAGCGAAAACCCACCACCTCAGAACTACCAGCTCACTTAATCTATTAGGAAAAAGCAAGCTGTATAAACTGTGACAGTTAATAAACAATTATAAGAATTCATTCTTTTAAAGTAAACACTTTTCCTGTTCACCACTTAGAAGCTTTTAAAAGGTTTTATTTATAGCTTCTTGCTGCTACACCCAACAAACTTGGATGACAGTTTTTGTACCTACTACAACTCTAGTGGAACTCCAAGCCAGCTTTGTCTAGGCCCCACACACATTAAGGAGAATGCTGTGATGTAGAATTTTTCTAAGTTTTTTTTTCCAGAAGGCAATGTGACTATGGCATGGGTTTTAAAAATTGTTTTTAGAAAACATTAGAGACCAACCACAAGTAATAAGATCAGTTTCTAAAGCAGAGCATGTTTAGCTAGGAGTAATTTGGTCCTTCTGTGAAGAATCATTATAACTAATCTTACAGCGTACGGTAATCCCATCAATGAAGAGAGGACATATGGAACTGCTCTGAGCAACTTGTCTGTCAAACCAGCCAGAGCTCCTCCTAAAGAAGTCTTCTTGGAGAGCAAGACAACTGTTGGCTAAGAGCTTCTGAGTAAATGCACCTTATTAAGGATGCTTGTTGTTTCACTATGGACCTCCCCATACATTTAAAATTTAACTTCCATCTTCAGATTCCAGTAGGGACCCTGGCAATCCTGCAGCAAACAAAAGGTCTGTGGATGAGGAGAGGGATATTCAATGGAATGGCCATGCAATCAAAAATATTATTCTTCTGGGAGAAAAGAAAAACTGATGTCATTTGAAAATTTCATGCATGTCCAGGCCACTGAAACAAATATAAATGACAAAAATGAATGGCAAGGCAAGACAGAGTGACCAATTCCACTGAATACAGAGGCATTGCAATTTCCCTGAGGTTGCAGCAAACAAACACTAAGCATTTCTAGGAAGCAGCAGCATTAGTTGAAGCTTGTCAGCTATTTGCGTTTTCAGGAAGTGCACTGAAAAAGTTAGTAAGGGCAGCAGGTCTCCAACATTTATCCCATTCACACAAGGCTGGAGAAGCAGCTGACTGAGAAGTTCCTCAACAACAACAAAGCACTGTCCATTTCTTTAACTGTATCTCTGTGATTAAGCAAAGGTCAGTGCAGATAGATTTCATAATGAAATTATTATGGCAAGACAAGACTAACTCATTAGAAGAACCAAAGAGTTGTTTCTGTCATCTATATTTACCAGGACAGTTTTAGAGGGTATTTTTCATTATGGGGCATCTCTAGAACATCTCAAGTATGCTTTTTGGTTCAAGATAACCTTATTATTCAACCCACAGAAGGATGAACAAGGTTTCTCCTAAAACTGCAATATCCTTACAGGAAAACAACACCATCTGAGTACAATGTCTGTAGCAATAAACAGTATCCTGTGAGAGGCAGGGTAAGCAGTCAATGCAGAAGGAACAGTAAAGCCGCCAAGAGAGAATGTTCATGGTGTTGGGTAGAAAAACCCCCCTGTATTTTGTGGCCAAAGAGCAAAAAGTGAACCATGAGGACTTGGTCACCTCCCACAGGCTATTCAAGAAGAGCACAGCTGTCACTCTTGTACCTTATACCAGAAGAAATTAAGCAGAGACATCTCAAAAAAAAAAATCTGTTATTTAGGAGGAAGAGCTGTTTCTACTTTATTGTTCACTGGAATATCTTGCTTAATGTTATGGGTGCACTGCTGTTTCCATCCACTAAAGTAGGGAACATTGTCAACTACATAACAGACTAGCTGGCTCAGCTTTGGAGATCTGGCACCAAAGGCAAGTTCCTAGGAAACTCAGAATCATGGTTAATGGAACTGTCAAAATGGGGTCATATACTCAAAAAGCAGCTTTGGATCCCTCTGGAGTGTTCAGATCACTTACATTTCTCGCTGTAAGCACAATTTCCTCTTTTGGCCACCCCTTGTTCCTTTTCTGTAATGCTCTGAGGGAAAGTACCACCTTCATTCCATGCTAGAAAGAAGAAGCAGTAGTGACAATTCTGGTGGTGGTGAGCAGCAAGCAGGAGGGCAGTGACTACCTAATGCCGAACTCTCCATCTTTCTGCAGCTGTGTATGTAAGGGAGAATACTGACTGGGCAAGTGAACTGATGAGATGCAATCTGAAAAGGGAAGGGCCAATTTAAGGCAATGACAGCTGAAGAGAAATAGAGCTCAGTTAAGTAACAATACTCTATTACTCTGAAAACCTTGTTCATCTCTTGGTACCCCTTGAAGAGAATACTGACTTCCAAAGCATCACAAAGAACATATTTGTAGCATCTCAAACCTTCTCTGTTCACTGGTGATCTCTACTTCCGCACTAGGTGAATTGAAAAAGCAGAATTTTGTCATATTTGCTCTCTCTCTCACTGAGTTATTCTGTACACACAGAAATGGCAGACTCAACAAAACTCTTCTCTGACAAGATTTTATCAAGCTCTTCCCTTATACCTGCATTACAGTGCTTAAGAGTTTCTACTGGCAAAGAAAGCAGAAGCACTGAATTTTAGTTAAAAGTACAAAGCAGAAAGCGTTCACTGCAACCTCACAGAAACTGGAAGACCACCTTCATGGCAACTCTTTGACTCACAGACTTTTGGTGGATTCTCAAGAGAACCCTTTTAGTACAGCGATCCACTGTGGCAGCCCACTTCCTCTTGGCCTCCTCATCCTCCTCCAGCAGGCATCTCCTCAGGTCCTGCTTGTCGGCCTTGCTCAGGGTCCTGTCAGTAACGGGACGCACCAGCTGTGAGAGGTTGAGGTGACTGTACAGGCTTCTCTCCACCACATAGGTGATATTGAACTCGCTGACAGAGGTGCGCCCTCGTAGCCTTCTGTTTGGGAAGCCACAACCTCCACCCCCTTTCATTTTGTGCCGCAGCAATTGCAGGTCGCAAGCTGTGGGGGATGCTCCTTTCCTAGCAGGGCGCTGGCAAAGAAAAGCTCTGGAACAGGAATAGTTAGTATCCATTTTCTTCAATCGGATCTGCTTCCTTACACTCTGAATCTCCTCCAGGGACACCAGAAGATGGTGCTTGTGCCTGTTGCTGTCATAAAAGCAAATGCTTTCTGTACTTACCCCATGGCTCAGTGAGCCGAGGCTCTTCTTCATTTCCCCATCGGTCAAGGAGCGGCAAACTTTCTGGGACTTCTCCTCTTCTGGGTAAGAGAAAAATGTCCCCAGTTTCTTGGGAGGCTTGATAAGGCCACGGCTATCAGTTTTGCTGAAGGTCTTCACCAGCTTCCGGTTAGCTCCCCACGTATCAAGACTGCTGGATGAGGGAGAAGTAGTGAGTGAGTCCGAGTCGTCCTCTGGCTGCTTTTCACAGGAGCTGTCAAAGTAGAATTGCTTCTTGTGAACTCCAGAGTAAAGTGCTGATCTGTCATCCAGTATAGGAGAGTTGTCAAGTGAGTGCTCTTCCACACCTGCAGGGGACAAAAGCAGTGCAATGCTTGTCATTGTTAGTAATTCTCTAAGAGGTTTCCCTGTAGATTCTTACTGTATTTATTCAAGATATCAACCACTTAAATTGGAAGAAAACTATTTTTGAAGTAAATTACTCAGAAGTTATTTTTGAGTGGATAAACCTGAAGCAGCTCCTTCCATTTGTGAAGTCAGAATGCTGGGATTAGTTAACAGACAGAAGACAACATTCTGTAAGTAATCTCATCATTATTTTAAGTTTCTCTATTTCATCTGCAGCTAAGACTACAGATGTTCCAACTAACAATCCCTTAAAAGCTGGAGCTGGGATCTGTTTCTCTTGTTTTTCTTCTGTTACTTGCATATGATGCTCAGCTCTAGTGAGCTTACAATAGGTCAGAAGTACACCCAGGTATTAAAACCCAAACAAGTACCTCTCAGGTCCAGTTTTCCAATGCCTAGTTTTCCTGTGGCTGCAGAAAGGAGTATTTTTCACAGAAAGTTATGGAGCTGAACTCCAGGATGAAATTTATTGTTCTGGGGTTTTGATGGGGGAAGAGACACCAGTTTTAATCACACAGAATTTATTTAGCAGATGCAAAAACAAAGAAGTAGGTCAAACTGCAGATGTGCCAATTTCAACAGTGTCCTGGTAATGAAAGAAACACTTAGTTTTCACCAAATTTTTCCAGAAAATATTTCACAGGAATATTTTGCAACATAAGTACTGGACATGGGCAGATAGCCAGGTTTCCTTTTTGGAATGGAGAGAAGAAAATAAAGAACTTCAAACTGCAATTCCTTTTAACATTTATCATATAAGAAACTTTTCTCTGGTGTTTTCTTTTGACCAAAGTATAGGCACAGGTTTTAGATGCAGTAACAAGGTTAGAGTAAAAAAAGTACACATCCTCCTCTGTCTCCCTGACAAATTCCACAGCATTCCTAGCTATGTATCAGACACACATACACACACAAATATAGCTGTATTTATTTCTTGCCAAAATAAATGTCTTAATGATGTAACTTTGCCTTCATCTTTGATTGCTTCCACAGTCTTACAGGAGAGTAAAATGTGAACTGTTACCAAAATACCTACAATTTACTAAACTGGCTCATTCAACCTTTCACAATGACAGATTAGCAGCCCTGTATAGGATTCCTGCCTCACCTTCAGTTCACTCTGTTGGCAAAACATTTTTAAAATACATTTGTTGAAACCTTAGATGCTATTTTTCTATGATAAGGATCATCATGACATTGAAGGGCTAGTGGATCACATCGGACATGCAACTTTCACTCTTTAGAAATTTAACGGGGTAGGTCTGTAGATTGGAGTCTTGTTTTGACACCACTTTCCCTGGACTGTCCAGCTTGTGCTTCTCCCCCTCTACATCTTAATTTGAACAGAAAATAGACTTTCTCCTGGGACTGAGTATGTACTGATAAACAATTTTAGTCCACTAAGTAAATATGTTTTTAAACAGCTTGTAAAATATGCATTGTGTGTCAACAGTGTAACAGATGTTATTTGGAGTGAGTCCATGACACAAAGCCATAATGACACAGATGTAGATGTGATGCATTTTTAAGTGCTATATAAGAATGGTGCCCAGGAATTAGGAAGTTTCAGTTATTTGGCTCACTAAGGAGCAGATTAAGACAAAATACATATGGATTCAGATACTGGAAAATTCTAGTGAGTATCAGCTTGGCCAAATGTACATTCATTATGATAACACAGTCAGTAATAGAAATGTGGGAGCAGAATCTGAGATTAGTGTGCTTTTCTTTAAAATCTACAGGAACTCATAAGGGAAATTCAAGCAAAGTTGTTCTTTGTGAAGAAATTTTTGAGTAGGATTTTGCAGGATCTTTCTTCCAGGAAACTACGCGTCAGTTTTCAAAATAAGTCTGCTCTTATACTATACTAAAGTCTGTTGAACATTAATGAATTTGTTTAAATTTTAATGATGTTACTCAATCATATATTATAGCTGACTCCCCAAAACCTAGTCACCTATGATTTCACATTACTTCATATGCGTAACACGGATTCAACGAACCATAGCAAACAGCTCAAAAACCAATCCAGTCAATTGCAGGTAACTTGGAAGGCCAGACAGCAATCCCAAACCTGACCACCCTACTTTTTGTCATCTTGCATAGCCTGTCAAAGGGCTCTCTGACATATCCAATTGGGAATACAGACCTGTATTATGAGAGATTGGGATGGACAATGTTTATGAAGCACTTCTAATTTACTGTATGAAAATTTGGGTGTCGAATTTCCTGAAAGAAAAGTCACAGATATCTACTGCTAAGGCCTGGCTACTTAGAGTGCCTTCCAGTTATACAGAAGTTATAATATATATAATATGTAATCCGTGTTGTTATTTAGCAATAATTGGTTCTGCTATCAAGTTTTCAAAGAGTAAATCTACAGTGAAACTCCAGAATGATAGATAAAGTACAAACTCAGAGTTACAGATAATTTAATCAGAGAAGCCTAGAGCTAGAGAAGACAGACAGCAGATAGGAAAAGAAGGAAGGAGAACAAACTTTTTTTTTTAAATACAGTGGCTAGTTCAATACTTTTCTGCAGGGTAGGGGTGGAAAAACTCTAAGGAAATAAAAGCCCTGGAAGGAGTGGCACACTTAAGTGAAAGACTGAGGGTTGAGAAAGGAAGTAAGGAGGTAAAGCACTGTAAGAGAGGAGACAGAGAGCAAGACAGATGAGTAACGTGCTGAAGAGAAAGTCTGGTCCAACTGCAGCAAGGCATCTGCATGCCCAGCAGTGCCTGTGCTGCCTGCTCCTATGTCTGCTCCCATCCCTGAAGCCTCCTCCTGATTGCTCCCTGCAGCTTTTCCCAGACCCCTGGGGAGAGAAGGAGGAGGTAGGACAGGCTTCTCTGAAGGCCATCTGTCCCCAGAGCAGTGGAAAACCAGTCCTATTTTGTTTGTCCTATCTCAAAATCCTCATCTTTGTTTCCAAGGTATCTGGGCTTTATGCTCACTCCATATGAAGGGATAAAACTTTTCCAGACAGAGACAGCTGCCCATTCCAGAGCTTTACACAGGCTGTGCCTTTCACACCAGCCAGTAACACCAACCATAATGTAAGAGAGGCAGGCTAGATCACAGATCTGCCAGCAGCTTCCTGCCACATACGCAAGATGCACGTGTTCTCCTTAAATGCACTAGGGAAGAATTATCATGCTGCTCAGCTCACTGCAGAGCTGAGGGGAATTGACATGTGACGCCAGGAAGGCCACCAACATAGAGAGGTGCCCACAATTCCAGTGAGGACTCAAGCATAGCTGTGCAGAGAGGCTCCTGAGGATCAGGCTCCATTAATCTGAGTGCTCACACATGCATACAGGTCATCCGGAGTTAATTTCTGCAGCATCGTGTTCCCAGGGCCTGAACTCTGCTTCCCTTTCCCCACCCTCCTCCTCCTCCCTTCTCTCCCCCTTTCTGTAGGGAGCAGGGCTCATTTAGATGCCAAATTGCAGACAGAAACCCCTGGAAGTAGAAGCCACGATGCAGCCTCTATCCCACAAGAATGTCTGAAAGAGGTTCTGTATATTTGCCACAGGGTGATGCCATGTGGTTCAACTGCACCACCAGCCAGCTGCTACCCTCCCAAAATGAGCTGGAGCTTCACCTGTGCGCCACCCAGGGCCTGGGAGGAGGGAGCAGTGTGGTAATAGCTCCACTTACCTCCTTGCTGAGCTTGTGGGGCAGCTGGCTGAGATTGCTCCCAGGCTCGTTCCCTCCTCAGCATGGGGCATAAAACAAGCCAACTTCTAATCTCTTAATGAGGGGCTCTCCAGCGCTGCTCTGAGAATACCAGATCAGCAGTAACCACATTCTAGGCTGTCACTTTCCTCCTTCTAAAGCCTAAAAATTCAGTAACTTAAGGCATGCACAATAGACAGGGCAGTTGTTCCTACCATCCCTTATGAATACTCCACCCCTCCCTCCCCCAACCCTCCACTTTCTGTCCTCTGTCAACAGAAACATGAATTTACACAAACAGTTTTAACCACGTTGCTTTTTACCTTCTGTGCTGGGTTTTTTCATTTCTTCAACTCTTATGAGTTTCTTCCTGACTCTGCGAGTAGAATTCACCAGCTTGTGCAACCTCTTAAACTTCACCGACTCCTCTGTTTCATCATCAGATTGTTCTCTTGACTGGCAAAGAAACAAAGGGAATATTAATAAAGCAGCAGTTCCATGGCTTGCTCCTTCAAGTCAAGTTAACCCAGCTCATCTGCTGCGCCGTGTCAATGCAGCTCTGTAACTGGTGTTATATTTTCAGCTTGGGTCAGACAGAAACATTTAAATTATTGAGGGTTTTCTTTCTTTCTTTTTTTTTCTTTTTCTGAAAGCATGACATACCATTTTGATTTCTAAATCTGTGCAACGTAAGATCCTAGGCACCGAAATGCATTCCTGCCCTTGTCTTTCTTCATATGCATTGTGTAATAACTACTTCCACGTCCTCTTCCAGTATGTTTCAAGCAGGGCTCTTTTCCAGCGTTCTTCTTACCATACTAGTTATGCTCCCGTGGTTTAGTCAGTCCCTGGTCTGTCTGGCATCTCAGAACTCGCTATTTAAACCTGGTTATAAACAGCTTTTCCAAACTGAAGCTGTCACTGACGACTTCTCTTTTTTTTTCCCCCAGTCTTCCCAGAAAATCAAAAACAGCAGCACAAGAAAGGGATGGGAAGGAAAGGAAGGAGGAGACCTCATCTGCCTCACTCACAGACTGCCACAGCTACAGAATCTTCCCTTCCTCCTCCCTGTTCCTTACACTCCTCCTTAAGGCTCTTGAGGCTCGAGTTAAGATGGACAGAGCATTCCTCCAGCACTGACCAAGGGAAAACTCTGACCTTTTCAGATATACAGTGCAGTCCATATTCCCCAGCATCCCGTTTCGTTTTGCATCTGATCCAGTATGCTCAGTTCCAGCTGTTTTCCCTCAAGTATCAAACATTACAGAGACAAAAAAAAATTCCCTTCTCTCCAGCAGCAGTGACACAACAAGCTGAAACAATCCATTCCTTGTGAACGAGAAGACAACTTCGATTTTCAAGCCAGATCCAATGTTCAACGTGCTACTTCCTCTGTTTTAATCAGTTCAGAATGTGGAAGGCGGCGGGGGGAAGGGCAGGGAAGGAGAGGAGAGGAGGCCAGCAGGGCTCTCGGGCTTGGCCAGGACAGCCCTGGCATCCTGCGCCGCTGCACATTCCTGCGCACAGCACAGGCTCCAGCTGGAGTGCGGTATGGATCGTATACCTTTATTTGTTTGCACTCACAGTCCCAGCCAATTCACAGCATTCCTAATGGTCAGCTCTAAAAACCCTCATGCAACTTCCTGTCAGTGCAGCTATCTGGGTTTCCACAGTGTGCTCATCCTTTTTTCTCCTTCTCCTTAATTAAACTTTTAAAAATAAAGATCCCCAAGAGATGCAAGCCAAGTAAAAAAAACCAAACAAACAAAAAAGCCATCCCCTTCTCTTCCCAGCAAAAATTCTGTCTGCTTATCTGGAGGATGAATAAGAGAGGCCAAATATAAAAATGCTTTCTACTTTTGTAGTGCACTTAAATACCAGGATGAGGTACTGAACACAGATGCCATGGGGCAGGACACCAATTAGCAGCTGCACTGGAATGCTTCCAAAGGCACACACAGTGCCTGACAGAGCCAGGGCAGTTCTGAAAGCCTACCTCCCAGGCATGCACCTCACAAGGGCCCCAGAACCATACCAGAGCGAACTTCAACAAATTTCTGTAAGGGCACTGTCCATCCACTTCCCACGAACTTTGCATTACTCCAAAATAAGGAAGAATACCAAACTGACCAACTATGGCAGTAGGAATTGTCAATACATCATCCAAGAATTGCACAAACGTGTTTACTGTGGTTATAGACTGGCTAGGTAATTGATAAACTTCCTTCGGGAAAAATAGGACTGTAAAGAGTACCCGGGTTGTTTACATGAAGTAAATTAAGCAACTCCATGAGCATTAATTCCGAGATTATGCCTAGGACAACTTAGTGATATGTCAAACAAGACAGACACATTTGGATAAGATGATGAATGGATTATTGACTGTAATCAAGAAGTTCAGTCACAATTTCTTGGGCCATTAAGTGCATCCTGGCAAGGAACCATCATGCACATTCTGCACTCAATATATGTTTATTTTAAATGCAATTATTCTAGGGGATTGGTTTCCATCATTACTTTTTGTACACCCTCAGTTTGCAAGACTACTGTTTTTGAAACTGTGAGCTCTGTAAGACTTAGAGAACAGCTCACGCCTGGTCCTCCCACCCAGGATTTCACTGAAGAATAAACAGCTAGTCCTGCTTTGCACCACTGATATCTACCTGATAAGGAACTGTGCCCCCTAAGGGTTATGAAGGCTCAACAACAACAACAACAAAGAAAGAGCTTTTAAAACATCTGACACTTGCATTCACAAGTACCACAGCAAGAGCAAGTGTCAAAACAGCCTCAGTGCAAGGTACTGACATCAAACCTGAGTGGGTGGTATAGAGGGTGCTCACCATACTTCAAAATAAATAAAGTCCAATCACAATTTGGTGCCAGCTGCTTTTCCCCAATGCTTCAGGACTCCTAGCACCCTTTAGAGCCGGGGTCTTCCACAAGCAGCAACAGATCCTTTCTATCCCCTGTGCTTCGTAGGTAGGTGAGAACAGGTCATGCTTTATGGATAGATAAAAGACAAAGTCTCCCTCCAGAATCCTACTTCCTATCATACCAGGTAGCATGTGACAGAGAAATCTTCTACAGTGAAAAAGGATTGACAATAAGTTTATGCAAAAAGGCCTAAAAATTGCGACTGCACCAGTGGTGCTGCTCAGGAAACTTTATTGTCAAATAACGCCAATTCCTTGAAAATGAGTGCATTTTCAAAAGGGTTACTCTTCACTTCCTGTTTTGAATCAACTTTTTAGAAAGGCCTTGGAATTATCAAAAGTTTCCACTTTGGCACATGGGAAACAGCTTAATTTTCCAGCTCAAGCAATGCTTTCTTTTTCAGCTAATATTAAAGAGAAAACAGAAATGTAAAGCATTCAGGCCATAACCAAGATATTTGGAAATCATTGAACTTCCCCAACCCACTCTACCCTCCCCTCTTTCATGGTGACTGAATTGCTTTTTTTGGTAGCTTTCCCAGACTTCAGATGGGAAAGCTCCCCAGTGTCCCCAAAGCACGGCAGGCTGGGCAAATGGCTTCCTGGGCAGCTCTAGCAGCAAGGCCTTGGCAGAGGGCTTGGATGTAGCCAGTTGCCAGTCCCCTCTTGCTCTCTTCCCCCTTCACAGGCACTCCAGCATGCTGCGGCCCTGCAGAAGGGTAGATGTGGTCTGTTATGGAGGGGATGGGTCTGCAAGATGCTCAGCCACAGACAGGCTCTCCGCCACTGGAGGAATCCATGCTGAGCCCTGTCCACCAATGCCTCCTGGCCCTGGCACATGGCTCTTCCACCAGGCCAAGCCTCGCTGTCCTTAATGTGCTGATAAAACAGCCAGAGCCCCTCCAGCTCCCTGTCCCCCCGTGCACAGCCAAGGCAGGCCTCTCCCTGTGCCCTCAAGGGGACAACAAACAGATTTGCAGCACTGCAAATAGGAACAACTTAACTTCCATCTCCTCTGCTCCAAATTTTTCCATCCGAAAGCCCATATGGCTCAACTTTTAATTACTTTGGCTAATGCTGTATGTAGTAATTCTGTGGTGAATGCTTAAGTGTTTCATTTCTGGTTTCCAGGGCAACATTACATCAGATTGCAGACAGCTGGCTCCACAGCCCTAAACCATAGCGAATTGGCCAAAGCCGAGGCACAGAGCTGCGCTGGTTGAACGGAGCGCAGGGCTCGGCCGGGCTGCCGGGGACGCGGCGCAGCCCGCGGGGCCCCTTGGCGGGGCGGGCTGGGCGGAGCCGCCCTCCCCGCGCCTTGGAGCAAGTGCATCCCGCATCTGCGATGCTCTCACGGCGCGGAAACCCGCCAGCTCGCACAGCTTGGCTGCACAAACGAGCGAAGGACTGCAGGGAAACGGGGAATATATTAACAGCATCTGGAAATACCAAGAACTGCAAGCAGAGGACTGCAGGCACCACGTACCACACGGCTGGAAAACTACAGAGAGGCCACGGCCCATACCCACTGCTCAGCTTTTCACTGCAAACAAATGTGGTCACAAACAATGAAGATGCTCTCAAATCCAGAAGAAATAAATCCCCTCTGCCACCTCTCGCCTCCCTTCACCTTGGAAAACCCCCAACTTGTGCACCCCCAAAGGCCACGCTTTGCATCACCTCATATGTAAGATCAAAGTGAAGAGCTTTACGTTCAGGAACAAATAGGAAACTAGCACACATACTCTGACATTCTAAGAGCTCTTACAGTTCTGCTCCTGGCACCCTTCCTGCTTTCTCTCCTGCTTTTCTCACGCAGGCTCTTTGCTGCTGCTTGCTCGGGAGGCAGGACACACGCCTTGCTCTGCTGCTCTCTAGCAGCCAGCCCATTTCACACGCCACAGAAATAACAATCTTAACCTCCCTCTTTGAATTAGTGCTTCACAGAGAGAAAGGGAGAGTGAGAGAGAGAGAACTAACATTTATTAGTGTTCTTGGAATTAAATGGCAAAATGTAAACCAGAAGTAAGTAGCTGGCTTTCAACAGGACTATGGAAACACTTCAGGGTTATAGCAGCAGCCCTTAAAAAACAGGCAAAGCTTGGTAGCCATGTCCCAATAAAATGTGTAAGAAACACTAGGACAACATCCAGTTAAAGCTATCAAAACTGATTAATTTGCTTCAGCTCCAGAAAAACCCAAACATATATGACTTTTACATGAGCTGTGTGAAGTCATTTAGAGAGATGTTAAAATTTTACAGTTCACTTTATGCCCAGTAATAATTCAGCCCCAAACTGAAATCTCTACTAAACCTTCCATCTAAGAAAAAAGGAAATCTTTTAATACCTGCATAAACTTAAGCTGCAATTCTTTTTCGCTATCAGACAATTCTTATTCAGCAAAGTGGGGCAAAAAACCACATTTAGATTCATAGACACATCACATCCCCCAGCCCTGGCTAGCTCACCTCAGAACTACAAGCTCTATAGTAAATGTGGTTTTAAAAGAGATCTTGCTGTTCCCTTTAGGAGATGTGGCTACACGTGTCCTTTCTTCTTTCTAACAGGCTTTCCATCTGCCAAAAATCCCAACCATTCTAACTTTAAAAAGTTTTTTATTAAAGATGCCTGGATAAAGTCAGAGACAGGAAAATAGAACAGAAAATAACTTAAAAGCCCAAGGAAAGGAAAAGGAAAGCTGAGAAAAGCTATGCATGCTGCGCTGTGCCTAAGAATAACCACAAAATCCTTTTCTATTTCTCCCTCTCTGAAACAGGAGGCACATCCTCTCCACATCATGCTGCATGCTCAGTCACTTACCAGCTTCGGCATTTATAGGCCTAAAGCTCAGTTTCGAGTATTTTCCCCCGAGTCCTCAACCGCTGTCAGCTTTGTAACCCTAAAATTTAGGAGCAGACACTTCTTCTTAAGTATTGAATTTGCTCTGAATCCTGCACACAAAATGATTCTTCTCTCGAGTTACATTATCAGACACCAAACTGGCTCCGATTCCAGTGCTGAATATGTAAAGAAGAAGAAAGCGTGATGCTGGACTCAATTAGCTGTTTTCTGCTCACTGATTGATTCCCCCCGTTACTCGCTAGAGCTGCATAACTTGCAAGAAAGGCATAAGTCATCAGCTCTAAGCAAATCTTCTATTCATCACAAGGAAAAAAGGGAGTGTTGTACATGGCAAACAATCCCTGTTTTCACTGACGAAGGCTTGCTGACCTCTTGCTGGCCTCCAGTTCCTTAATTACTGTCTATGGAATTTCAGTGAAAGAAAAAAATACAGAGAATCTCTCCAAAGCCAGGACGAAGAGTGACCCTCAAACACCACCACTAGAGTGGAGGCTGTGTCTATAGGAAATGTAACTTAAACCCTTTACCAGGCTTTTTTTATTTTCTCTTTTTTAATTCTTTTGACAAAAATCCCTGGAGAATTTCCCTTTATCAAGGGCTAATTTGAAAGAAAAATAAACCTTGCTTAAATGTTTTTTAACTTGGTGAACTTAGATACTTTTTTTTGATCTTTCCCCTCAGTTTCAGTGCTAGAAAAGAACGTAAATAAGAGCTGGAAAGAGAAATGCTTTCAGAATGGTCCAGAAGTGGTGGCTTTATGAAGTATTGTAGTGTGACTTTGAAGTTCTCTGCCTAGGCTGGGCTCTGATCTCCCTTCCCGAGGAACAGACTCTGAGATGCTCAAGTAAGTTGGCATGCCTTTAACCAACCACACCTTATCCCAAACCTCACAAAAAATCCAGAATTTGGACATTTCTTCTCAGAGCACATGAAAATAAGGACCAAGGCTGCTGTTTATTGGGAACACTGCTATCCAGGGGTGGAAAGCAGCAGCATAGGCATACCACAACAGCACTCTCTTTAAGCCAGGAAGATTCTCCTTTATCAGGACCACACTATAAGTGGCCTGTTTATTTGAATTTACTGCAAATTAATCACACTGTGAAATCATAGCTGGACTAAACATCTATTTCCTTTGATGGCTGGCTAATTTTAATGAGCTCCCCTCCCCAGTCAAATAGCCTTTTTCAATTTCTCAAATTACTTTTTTAGTAGTGACTGTACGCAGCTTTTCTACTCCCGAGTGGTCATGTAAACTAGATTGACTAGTGTGCTGTAGCTGGGTTCTTACTCTTGAATTACTTCAGCCCCAAAACTCTGATGTAAAGCCCTATGGAAAATTCTAAGCTTCAGATAAAACCAGCTAGTGTTCTCCAGTTTCAATAACATACAAGCCCACATCAAGTGAAACATGACAGCAACTTCCTTGAAATGTATCCCAGATTCCCTTAAAAGTTCATGGCCATGAGTGAAACTGATTTAAGTTTGGGGCTTTGCAACTTGAGTTTTAAAGGCTTTGGGTTTCATTAAGAAAGCTTCACAGACCTCTAATCCTTGCAGAGGTTGTTAAGAAAACTGCATGAAACTGAGATGTGATAATCTATATCATATCCTGAAGTTACAAATAACGGCCTCCAAAATTTTAAAGAAAATTAACAGAGGTCATCAATATATTTTTTTCCAAGAACATGAATTGCAAGGTCTGTGCAAGTCTAGAATGTGCAGTGTCAGAACCCCTAGGTAACCACGTCTGTGATTACTTATAAGAAAATCAAAGGAGCATCCAACGGCTACTTTGGTGAGAGATATATTACACATTAGCTGGTGATGACACTGCTTGCTGAAATTAGTGGGAAATATTTGTCACAAGTAACGAGAGCATAAAAGTTTAATTCTCCCAGGAGGTCTGTCTTGATACAAGAATAGCTGCTTAGGCAAATTCCTAGCTGTTAGCTGTTTCCAGGTTTTGGTTTAATTTGAGAAGCACATTGCTGACATTTGTATCTGCAAGCCAGACACATTTCCTCATGGCAAAGTGCTTCTCTCACTGATTAGCATAATTAATTTTAATGACATTACAACTGTACTCATGTACCACTTGTCATAGGTATATGCAGCAAAATGAAGCTCTGTATTACATTATTTTGTACCTGTTACAATCCAACATTCTTTTCCAATTCTCCTGCAGACTCCTCTATATAAATCAAAAGTCTTTAACCAGACTCTCTCAACTGAATCTTATGTTTTGGCAGGGCTAAGAAGATTCAGGGAGAATTCCTACACTTGGCATAGGCTGTACTATTAATGAATGGAGTACTCTACCGGTACTGGAAATTCAACTCTCAACTTCTTGGAAAATCAAGGGTGAAACAGCAATACATGAAACACGGCAAAATTCATATCAGAGAAACAAAGGAAGAATGAGAACCCTTTAGTGAAGGCTGTAGTAACTTAAATTACATTCTTGTGGTACATTCAAACAATCAGGCTGTTAATGTTACCATTCAAAGCAGGAGGAAGGAAACACCAGCACTGGGGAAGGGGCACAAGTGGTAACCAATGAGAGGGCAATTAAAATTTTCTGTTGTACCACAAGGAAAGTTTATTCAGCCTGTGTCTGCCAAATAGGGCAGTGAAACACGTGGCTTTTGAAATTTCTAATTTTTGAACTGAGCAAAGCCTTGTTCTAATTTAATAGGCTTGGGGGCAGGGAAACCACATTATGGATTATAGCATCTCCTGCTGGCTGATGCATGGAGAACAGGAAAAAGCTGGTACAACCCCCTCACCCTCTAGGTAGTAAGCAGAAAAAATAGGCAGCTGCCAAAAGCCAAGAATGGTATAAAAAAGTGAACTAGTATGTTAAAATAAATATTAAATTAATTTGCCTTCCCATCTCCCATCGTCTTCAAACACATGGCCAAACATTTTGCAATAAAGTAATCCAACAGGGCTTGTCTGAATGCATGCAAACAGAAGTGGTTTATGAACACGCCCAACTGCAGCCACTGCTTGGGTGTTACTGTAAGCTCTGAGTCATGACAGAAGGCAGATTTGTCTCAGAGACTTTACAACAGACTAACTACAGGAGAAACTCCTGCTGGCAGCGAGCAGGTTTACTTGGGCTACATTCCTGCCAGCTGCTCAGTACAATCCTGTGGTGACGATGTCTAGCCCTGCTAGGGATACCTACCTAGCCCAGCTGTATCTGATAACAACACACGTGTCTCTTGTGTGGTAAATAATACTTAAAGACTTAACACAGTTTTATTCTGAATAATCTGCAGCTGTTTTTCCTGCAAATTCTGAAGTGTTCTGGAACATTTCAGAAAAAATAGGTAAGAAAATCCATAAGAGTGTTCTACAAAACCAAATACAAAACATCAATGATCTCATGCTTTGCTATAATCACTCCCCAGGACTGACCTTACTTTGGGTTGTGTCATGGGAACTGTAATGACGATTTCCATTTCTCTCAGGAAGGTTTTTGTATCACTGTACCCATGAGAATTCTTGCTCTTGTGCATAGATAGAGGGGAAAGATCATAACAAAATATGCTGTAATTCTTCTGCTACCAGCTTTCACCCAGAGGTGTTGGACACTGTCCCTGTGATCAGTGGAAAAGGAGGGCAGCCAATACCTCCCAGGACAGGTCCCTGTGACAGGCACATAGTGTGGGAATTCACCATTACCATTTTGAAGCATGTCTTATTATAGGTTCTTTTTCATCATAACTGTTACTAAGCACTAACAGTATAACAGGAATTTGGGTAGTAATAATAAATACGCCACCCAATAGAATCAGTGCGTTTCAGGAAATCTTAACAGAAATTGGGTCACTAGATTCTTTGGAGCAAAGATGAAAGCTCTGCATTCATTCACAGCCACACCCAGCAGCAGCTCCCCTCTGTTACTTGAAAGAGCTTGCAGGGCCTGGAGGCAGCAACAAGTACTCCAAGAAGAGCTAAAATACAAAAAAATCTTCTTCTATCCTTTAGCCTTTAATGGAAAAGAAACCTTACCAAAAATGGTGAGTCCTGGGATAACAGCAAAACCAGGGCTAACACTTGAAAATATTCACATTGCTTCAAATTAAATAGTACTGTTTAAAGTAAAACAAACCTCATCACACCCTACTCTCTATGATACCCAATGCTGATTCCCAATATACATTGACTCTGAGCTGATTTAAAACAAATTAAACTGAAAATACCAAAAGAAGGACTTTTTTTCTGTTTATGCTAACAGTCCTGTATTATGAGCAATACTAATGTTAAGCAATGGTTAAAAATTTTAAGAACTCATTTAAAAAATAGCTGCATTTAGAAAGCATCCACATACTGAAATACAGTATAACCGTGAATAATGTGGATTTGCTGTAATTATGCTTAGATTTACTCTTGAGGTAATTGGTGCTACAGAAGTTACACTTTCATTATTTCTTTTCTTCCTATTCTTCACACTCACCAAACCCAGTAATGACTGTCATGAGTCAGAGATAATTATATCAGACTTATTTGTCAGAGTCAGGTTTGTACCATGGGTAATACAATCCCAATTCAACAGCTTCAGCATCTCTGAGACTGAAATGATACAGCTCAAGGTCCATTCTCATCTGTTACTCTGCCTTTGATGCCCGTAGCAGACACAAACCAAATTCTGCACAGCCTTTCAACTTTTATCCCTATTTAACCACTTGCTAAAAAAAAAAAAGAAAGTAGAGGAGCAACAAATTATTGTCTCAGTCCAGCTAGAGCTATTGCTGTGTGGACTCCATGGACTGCCATCTGTTAAAAAATGGATCTATAGAAGACAGAAAAGAGAGCCAACACAGGCAGGAATTGTACCCAGCATCAGCCTCACGGCAGCTGCAGATGTGCACAGCACACTTACAGGTCTGCACCACTGCTGCCACTCTCCTCAGAGAAACCAAATGGGGTGCCAGTTTCCTACTGGTAAGGTAATGATCCTGGGAATACAAGTGTTGGGAGGGCAGAGATGTAAAACAGCACTGCAGGCCCCCCCACTGCCCATGTGTGGGCTATATTGTTGGAGGGAAATGCTGCTTTTGTTCTCTCCACTCATAAATATTATGGTCTCTCTCCTGAGGCTGCTAAGGCACAGCTGGTAGGTGGGGTGATGTCAGACAAGCATGGCACAGCACACTGCGGCACCTTGCAAATGAAGGCCAGCTACACTACCTTGAAGTTCCCTGGATGGGCGAGCATTACCCGCTGATCGAAACCAAAATACAGAAGATGAGACCAACAAACCAGTTGGGTTCAGAGATAATTACAACTTCATTCAACTTGCATCTACAGAAACTGTCAGTGAACTTAATTAGTGGTTTGTGTCCGTGTCAGCACACATATGATACACACTTCTGTCAAGCTCCCTGGTGCTTCGTCTTCCATTTCCCCTGTGATGAAACATGGCAAGTGGTACAATTTGTGGTCTTTAGCAGAGGGCACAGGAAAGAAACTGACTGCCACACTGAATTTACTGACTTCTCCTCATGCATGGGCTGGTGCCATACCAGCAAGGGCTCTGAGGATGAAGCAGCCCTATTTTAGATGAACTGAGAATGTCAGCCCCCAAAAGTTATCAAATGATCTTCTATCTTTAGGAAGCATAAAAGACACCTCAGTGTAAAGAAAGAATGTGATACAATTTAAAGTCCTCTCTTTCCCTGGACTTTCTGACTCCCGAGGACAAATAGGGCCTTATCTACAATCCAGAAAGAGATCCATTTGTAATCTGCACCTGCTTTACATCCCAATGCTTGGCACAAGGCAATGAAAGCTTGTCTACTGTTAATTTGAACTGCCTTCATTGCAACAGAGATGAAACGTAAATATTCAGAAATAAATTTGTAAGAAAATCATGAGGCTTTTTATAGCTTTGATACATCTGACTGAACACAAAAACAGTTTCAACTGCATACCCACATTAGCAAATAAAGAAAACACATATTTTGTTGTGAAACAGGGGGACCACAGTAGTGAGACTGAAAGCTACTAATTACTCCATACTGGCAAAGAACCAGGTCACCTACTGCCTTGGCAATGCTTTTGTTTGTTTATTTGTTTCTTAAGAACAAACAAACAGGACATACAATTAAGAGCACAGCAATGACACTGGCCTGCCTCCCTTGGGATGCTGACCTTTCTATTCCTCACTCCTTTGTGGTTCATCTTTAGGGTTTAGTTTTGTTAAGGGTATGAAACACAAGTTTCCATTTCCTGGTAGAGTAATTTAAAAGAAGAGAACCTGGAAAATAGAATCCTCAAATCAATCTTTAAAATGAGAATCTTTAAATCAACACCAGTTATGGTAGTCATAAACATGATAGCTATAAAAGCTTTTTTTAAAAAGTGGTCTTTTCCTAAAAAGGAAAACAGTAACTTATGATATATGCACTTTAGATATTATTTGTATGCTGTGGGCACGGCTGACTTGAAAGGAAAGGATGACTTAAAACCTTAGAACACTCCAGACATTCTGCCTTCATTTTTAGATTCTCTCATTGCTTAGATTCCAACTTGTTTTTGTTTTGTTTACAAAATGATCACATTGTTTCATTAAAAACTGCCTAGTAACAACTTGGCTGTGAGACTGAAAAATAAATAAATAAGTTTAAAAAGCAAACCGAACCAGAAGAATCATTGCCCAAGGACTTCAAATCCAAACGAGAAATGTTTAGCTCAGGGACTTGTATTTTCAATTTCTTTCCTAGTGTAAGTATAGGGCAGTGGGCTACCTAAAAGTATATTTTTAATACAGGGAAGACCATCTGAGCTTCATGGCCTATATAAAATGAGTGGGGAAATTTTAAGTTGAGGTTCCTAATATGCAGAATACAAATCACACAAATGGCACTGAAACTCAAAACATTTGGGAAAGAAAGGGCTTGAAAACAGAATCATCTTTGCATGTCTCAAAAGCTGGTCATTTCAGATTAGTAGTAGGCAAAAAAGTATGAGTGAACACATATCCTATCTCTAGACCTATCTGATACTTTTCTTTGTTTGTTTTTCCCTTTTGTCAATTACAGCCCAAAGTCTTTCACCCCAGTTAACCTCAGCTTCATTCTTGTCCACAAAAAAAAAAAAAAAAAAAAAAAAAAAAGTCAGGCTGAGTTTTGTTCTAACATGTACTTTCATTTCTGCAGATGATCCTCTTTCCTTGAAGGCAAGCAGTTTCACAGCTTCTGTTAAAGTCAACCGGGACAAAATTCCGGAGCAAGGGCAAAAGTCTTGAGAATTATCTACAGTGATTGAATAGAAATCCCTGTAGATAATTACTGAAGTTAGCAGAAATTTGGATCAAATTCTACCAGAACATCAGAGAGAGTCAACCAAGCTGTTGGCTCGAAGTGCAAAGATGGCTTAGGGAAACAACTTTAGAGAAAAGGTGCCAAGTCATTCCATTAGGGCAGAAATACTGAATCATGTTCGGTCCTCAAGAGATACACACAGCTTTCAGTAATTCAACACAAGCGCAAACCACTATCACAAGATTTAAGAGAAATTCATTATCCTTCTGAGATTTGACCATGGTAAATGAGAGTTTTGAGGGGCTTATGCTATAGGTACCCTGGACAAAAGCCTTAAAAGAAGGGAAAGTTCAAGTTGTAAATACTAATGAGGAAAGATCAGACATCTTTCAGCTGGCTAAACAATCAGGTCTGGAGAGTCAGGACCCTTCCTTCTCTATTCTTTGCACATTTTTGATATATCAGAACAGAGTATAAGGCAACATCAGTTCCCCTCTGCTCCGATGTAACTAAAGATGGGCATATTTTTTGAACACAAACAACAAAATCTTTCTCTGCCACCAAATATGTTAAACATCTCATAAAATGACATTGCATTCCTTTTTTCATTTAGGAAGGAGGAGCTAACTGGCTGCTCCAGTTAACAGGAAATTCCATTGACAATAAAATAAATAAATCAACCAATCATCTCAAAAGCCTATGATTCAATTATATGGGTTACAAAGAGCTTGAATTTGACAGTCAAATGTGTTCTTCTCTAAGATTTATCTGTGAACTTCCAATTAGAGAACTGAAGTGGAATAAACTACTCAGTGAAAATGAAGATATCTGGAAGGAAAAAATAATTAATTCAGTATGGCATAACACAAAGACTGTCTGGTGCCCATAAAAACAACAGAAGTTAAACAGCTCAGAAGCAAAAAAAAGGGAGGAAAGCTGCCTTACTGTTTATGGATCTGACAAAAGCCACAAACTCTGGGCTGTGAGTTTGCAAATGCAGAGACAGAAGTGTTTGAAGGCAGCGGGTAGCTAGGATTTAGCCAGTTCCTCATCTAGAGTGTATCAACAAGGATAGAAAAGCCTGAGAAATTCTACTGATGAATCAACAACTTCCCTCTAAATGACCTAAAAGCCATTTTCTGTGGATTTTGAAACGAGGGGGATTTTTGCCTGGGACAACTTGTGTTTCAAAAGATCAGTGACAAAGGCGTGAGATTTAAAAAGAAAAAAGAGATATTATACAATAAGACTGTTGAAGTCTATGACAATAAATTTTGAAGATTTCAAATGCAAGTTAAAGATTCTTTGCATACAGAACAGAGCATCACAAGGTCAGTGATACATTTGCTATTAAGGAAATTGCCAGGTAAATCAGGATATTTCAGTACTGCAATGAAAGAATTTAAATATTAAATGACACTAGGGAGCTATGTCACAATGACAGGTACTTACATTACAATTGGAAGACCCATCAAGTGTCGAGTAAGAGCCATCAGGCCATTCTGTAGCATCTACAGCATTTGATTGCCTGTGCTGGGCTTCATACTCTTTCAGCTGAAATTTGAAAAGACAGAAAGAACATTTTCCAGTGACAAGAAGAGATCAATCTTCATTAAAATAGCAAGAGTTAATGTAATTCCATTCTTTCCCCCGTATCATTGTGGAGCCGGGAAAATCGGAATTTTTCCACTGCACATCTCACTTATTCAAAATAAATTGTCCAACAACTGGAAATATGAAAAATGAGTTCCTGTTTTGTTTTTTTTTTCTTAGAAGGAAATGACCTGTAAATACTGAAATTTGATGACCTATTGTTGGTAAAACATAAATTATATGTCTCCATCTCAGAGGCAGAGTTTACACTGGACAGACTAAATCACCATGACCTGCCAATTTCCTTCATAAAGAAAATGATCTGCATTAAAGACTAGGAACCATTCTTTGTAATAAAAAAAAAATAAATCTCTCCCATTGTCCAATAAAAGGCTTCAGACAAAACCATTACTACAGGAGTCAAAGTGTTGTAAGGATAAGAACTGATATTTTAAAAAACCAAGGCTGTTGCTAGTAGCTCAGACCACTAGAGGGAAACTGTACCAGTCCATATATGAACTACCAGATTAGGTACAACCCTTTCACCCCACAAAACTTCAACAGCAGAGAAGAAAAACTATTCCCAATATTCCAACACAGTAATTTTAAAATCTTGCATTTTTCAGTATATGATTTCCAGCTAAGCAATATTTTATTCAGACAATAACATAACTTTATATTCTACAATAATCTATTTCACAATGTAGTATGTCAGTAAAGATATTTATCTGACTGCCAACCAATCTAAATGATGTTTTCTCTAATGGAGCCCATACAGAACATCCTGTGTTCCATGACAGTATTTTACACAAAGGTGTTGAAACTTAAATCCTCTTTTGGTTCCTGAGCAATCAAAACTTTGGCCCTATTGCACAAATGCAATACTTCATAGTTCTTTTTCTTGTGATTTATTAACATTTAGAGTTTGTAAAGAAACACTTGTGACAGCCACTCCACTTATAAAAAAATATCTGTGTTTTACATCTGACATAATGACATATGTCAAAAATGGGTGAATATGTTTTCTTGAATGTTATATAAGCAAAAAAAATCTTTTTGGCTAAGAAATAGGCATAAAAATTTTAGCTTAAAGGAAAATAGTAAGAAATATATATGTTCTTTATTGAGTAAGGCAAGCTCAGCAAAACCTGAAGCATTTCTGTTGGTACTTAAACCTATGAACATAATAGGTAAGAGCTAGTACAAGTCAGAGAGATTCTTCTCTCTCACTTTAGACAGCTGCAATGAAAAAGTCTGCACCTAATCTTTTCTCTGATTAGTACCTTTTATTGGTAATGGAGAGAAGCAATGCTTTTAGGACTCAATTTACCACGTACTGGCTATCAAATTATGGTTGAGCTAAATCTCACTTTTCTCAATAAACAAAGGAATTCCTACCTAATTTATGCTACCTATTGCAATGGGGCAAACAGGCAGGCGTTCTCCACTTTCTCCTATGTTTTGTGAATGAAATAATACTCCAGATTGATAAATCCTACGTTCTAAAACATGTTTGTCAAGGAGACTGAAGCATGTACGTATCATACCCTAGCAAGTGCTTCCTCAATGGTGATCATCTTCTCTTTCACCATCATCATCAGCTGGATCCGTTCCTCATCACTCATTGTGATCTCACTGGCCACATAACCGACATCTTCTCCTGCACAAAAAAAGCACAAATATTCTAAGCACATGTAAGAATTCATGCACAGGGCAGGGTACATTGAAACTGAATTTTACCAGTGCTCTAAAATCTTGTTGCCACGTGGATCTGGCTGGCCAGAAACACACCGTCCCTAGAGCAGGCTCATGGTATGTTTTCAAAGGACTGACTGATTTCAAAGTAACTGAGCAATAAAAGGAAGCAATTTAGAACTAACAAATGAAGTCTACTTTGATACTGAAAGCAAGCAAGCATGAAAAGGAGAAATAGAAACTGACCATCATCACGTGGCTATTGACCCTGAAAGACAAGAATTAAAAGAGGAGGTGCTAATGCTGGAAAAGTCAAGCACTCAGCCCTGAGGAATACTGGAATAGGCTGCCAGAACCTGCCTGTTCAGGAATGTTGAGCTGGGCCCTTGCAGCTCTCTGCTGTGGACTGGCCACTGCTTGTGATCTATCCAGACTAGCAAATCACCCAACAAGCTGGCACATGGTGCCAGATGTATTGCACCCTCAGCTACCTCTCCTTCTGCTATGTGCTTGGCATGCCAGCACAGACAGTTAGAACTTGCCTCGAGAACCAGCAAGGACCACAGTTAACTGGAAGTGTGTCCCTTCTGGACCTACTAAATGGGCTTTTATCATCTTTCACAATCTACCTGAACACAGAGAGACACGGAGAAGGCATCTGTTTGCAACATAAGAAGCTAACTGATACACATGGGGAAACAGAAATTTTCTGTGCAAAGAGAAACACTCAATGCAATGCATAGCTGTATCTTTTGCAGAAGAACTAGAGAAAGACACCTGACAGTTTAAGTGGAATCAAGCCTACATTTGCCCTGGTCACCAGAGACACTTTTACTGCTCCTTCTTTTAGTGTCTTCTACTATGACAGGCTGGATTCAAGCCCAAAGCAAACAGGTCAAAGTAACAAAATGCCAAAGAAAGGAGAAATATCCTTCTAATTTAAGCAGAACAGTATTTCTCTTACCAAGTCAGGACTAGGGGGGAAAAAAAAGGGATCTTCTTTAGATACATCTATTACTTATATATTAACTGCACCACTTCACATGTGTGCCATCACTGGCAGTAAGGGCCAAAGGCAACCCAGCTTCGTGTCTGCAGTCTCAAGGATTTGACTTGTCATTCTGGGCACTGTCACAATGAACCAAACCTGTGACACTTCCAGAGCCACAGACCCCAGCTGCCACACTATCACAAATGCATTTTATTCCTTTGTGATGCTGGCTCCTTATGTTTTATATGGATAGGATGTACACTACTGAAAAAACTTTACCTTTTGAAGTCTGCCTCATTAGTCCTTTCTGGTTCTTTCGGAAATTCTGCCAAAAAAACTTATTTTTCTTTTTCCAGTCTGCTTTCCCTAAAAGGAAAGTGGAGTGGGAGGATGAGGGGAAAGGGAAAAACAATTTTAGAAAGAAACATTAGTTAGTAAATTCTAGAGACACTTTCAAACATTACATTACATTTTTAAATCATAAACAAGAATAAATAACCCTCAAATTTTCTGGTTTTGTTGATTTATTCCATACTAGAACTATGTTGATGTAGCTATTTCAGGGCAATGCACATTATTTTATAATTGCCAATGCTATAGAGGATGGAGATCAGCCAGTAACTTACATATTTTGAATTATAAATATAAAATATTTTACATCAATTTTGATGTCTTTTGAGTTGTTAATGTCAAGTCTGGAAGTGTTTTTGATGTATTTTGTTGGTTTGTTCTCTTTAACTGAGAACAAACACAATTATGCAGCCTAAGCCACAACCCAGGTAAGTGATTTTCTAGTATATCTGTGCATATCTATCAAGAAACGAAATAATTAACATATATATACATGCACATGCACACAGACACATGTTCTGCTACTTGGCATGAGATCATCAGCTACACCTGACCCTTGCTCTCTGTATGCCTGGACTGTACAGGGCTGGGTCCCTATGTCCACAAGCACCAGATTTCCATATGGATTGATGACATCAAAGTAAATAATTTGCTCTAGAAAGACAATTTGACCTAGCTCAAAGTAGGTCATATATATCTGCATTCTGTTGAATTAACCAGGGCACATGCTATAAAGTTTATGCCACCTACAAATGAACATACTGTAGGTGGCATAAATATGTCACATACTGTTCATGTGCCTGATCTGGCAGAAAGGCTACTGACAAAGAGCTATTAGTATTTAAGATCTTGCCCTGGGTGACCTAGAGCTGAGCTTCCTCACTCTCTGAAATACTGCTTAAGTTTAGACTGTGTGGACATGTCTCTAGAATAGCATTAAAAGGAAACAAAAAAAGAAAAACCTCCCAAATTAATTTTTCTTTTCCAATAAGCAATTTCAGAAACAAAGAAAGAGACTCTGGCATGACACAAACAAAAATAACAAAGAACCTCCATTATTTACTGGTGGTGGTAATTTTTGGAATACAAAAGGACAGGCTAGCTGTGATCTAACATGCAAACATTTTCAATTCAATATAACAAGTCAAAAGATGCATATTTATCACATGATAATGCTGGCTGGGCAGTTTCAGTGATCACTGAGACACTCAGCATCAAACTGAAAGCTGCTGAGACTAGCCCTCCACACGCACAAATGTTGCTGACTTCTGCCAGCTCTTCACATCCCAGCACAAGCAAAACTCAAAAGCTGTTTAAGAATTCCATAGGAGTATCAAATAAAATGAAATATACTGACCTACAGAACCTTCTTCTGAACTTGATTTATGAATGGAGAGCCTAGGACACAAAAGAGAAATGGACTTATTGATGCAGGCTTTTCACATTTCAGGGGAGTTGTCTGGTTACAGTAAATTATAGTTTCCAAACAATATATCATGAGCTGCTTTCTCTTCCCTTTTCTCTCTAACGCAGCAAGTTGGAAATGAAAACTGAACCTACTGGTCTGACCACAGTAACTGAGTTCCCTTCTGAAATGTGCCTTTTGTGACCAGCATAGAAAAATATATACTGACGGAAACCAACAGTTAAGGCAAAGGAGTCCAAGGATTCCTCAGAAAAACAATTATTCACACAGTTTCCCCACTTGCATTTGCAAAACAGTAATTTTGCTGCCTTAGAAACTGTAGAACTGGGATGCTGCACTTGTTTAGCTGTACATCAATTTTCAGCCTATTTGGTTATCTGACAATCTGTGTAAGTATGTGCTCATCACACTTCCAGAAGCCTCCGTGTGGAAGACAGCAGTAGAGATTTAAAGACAAGGTGGAGAAAGTTTGTCCAGACCCTATGAAGTGCAACCATAACTGACTGGAGACTACAGCTTCTCCCAAATCCCTTCTGTGTGCTTTCTCACCAGTGTATGCTCCCTTCCTCAAAAGCTAGCTGGAGAGACTTAGCCAAGGCCAGCACATGGGCTTTACAAACAACTCACTAAAATAGCAAATATATCTTTTGTTCTTGGTCTTTATGTTCACTGAACCAGTTTTCCAGAATGGATTCCAACTCAGTGCCAATAGTTCATTGTGGGATCTCTGATGAGACAATATCACCCTGCTTCACTGCCTTTTTATTCTGTCTGCATAAATGGAGCTAACAGAAATTACCAAACCTTGCATTATTCTTTGAAGCCTTCCTGTGGGAATTGCCATTTAACCACACTGCAGCAAGGCAGTGAACGACCTGCAAGCATCAAGGGCTTTGCTGGAGGCTCCATGTGCAAAGCATCACTGCGGTGTCTTTGCTGCGGGCTCGGCCCCGTGACACGCCAATGTCCCATTGTGTGGTGGCTGTGCTGCAGCCATGCAGGATGGAAACACACACACCACAGCGTACCAAGGAGACCTCAAGCCAAAGGTTCCCTGAATGAGGCCATATAATAACACACACATGACACACTCTTGTTTGCTGTCCATGCGCACTGTCTGCACGGGCCCCTTGAGCTCTCTCAGACCCCCGGCAGAGGGCAATAAAGAGTTTCTGATCAATTCACTAAACTACTTGAAGGGAAATTATAGTTCAAGCCAGGTCAGCGTTTAGAAGAAACAAGCAATTACTGGCCAACATCTTATAAGCAGGAAACACATGCACATCAATTTGCAAAGGTATCATTAAAGGGGAAACGAGACAGTATGAAGTTTCAGGGTGATTCAGTAATTCATCTAGACAAGGAGGGTCTGGCATAGTGAAGCTCTGAAATACTCAGACTGCTCAGAAATTTAATCTTTGAAACTCAGATTGCTCAGAAATTTAATCCACCACAAACTAATTAAGGCAAACAAACTTCAAATTTTTAGTGCACCACGAGGAGGGAGACATTTAGTGACTTAATTGCTGGTGTTTACTCTTGAAGGGGAAAAGTCAATAATATACCAGCAGATGCTTAATTTTTAAGAAGCCCGGTGAAAGGTAAAAAATAAAAACCCCATACTTTCTGGATGAAAATTTCCAGAAAAAGCCCTTCAACAGCACCAGGAATTAATCCAGACTTCAAAGTAAAGTTGTCAGCAAGTATTTTTCTAAATAAAGGTAAATCAGATAAAAAAAATGACGTGGAGTTGTATAAAGAGATTTTTCTTTTTATGAAAGCCAAGCTCTGTTGGAACTGACAATTAATTTGCTACGTTTTTTGCAGATGAGCATGGACTCCACCCATCAAGCAGTTATTCTATTTATTTTAAATTAATTTAGTATCCATGAAATGTACCAAATCACTATCCTTAGAAAATGAAATCTGTTAATGATCAGAACTCTGCCTCACTAGTGAAATCACCCTTAAAGTGGAAAGGCAGTCTCTTGTGCTCTGTGGCCTCCAAATCAATTTTTATCCTTTTCTTCTCTTGCACAGTTGCCAAAAACGATGCAAGTAAGCAGCAGGTGTAGCGGCAACATTTGTGATGTGGACATCTGTTCAGTATGAGTTAGCCTGAGGCCACCAACTCATCATAAACTGGCCTCCAAAGAAAGGGAAGGGCAGTAGGAGGAAACATCTGACACACCCGAACCAGAGGGGCTGAGGAGGAAAGCAGGATCCACAGCAAGCAGACCACCTTCTCATTTATAACTGATTTAAGAACTATGCTGAGTTTCATCAGAGGATGCAAATTCCAATTATCATTTCACGCATTCCTTCAAGAGGAAATCTTCCATGCCTGGGCTGACCTTGAAAATGCTAGCAGCTGCTCTGAAGAGATGATGAAAATGCCAACAAAACTTACCACATAGTGCCTGATAAGGCACTTGCTTTTTAGCTCCACCCGACAATTCCAATGCTTAAAAATCTTCAGTGAAATCAATCAAGCATTTTACTTCCTAGATGTCTGGTGAAAAATTCCAGCCTACCTTGGTGACGCTCTATGTTTGATTTGCAAATTACACTCCCTTACTCTGTTAAATCTGCAGCACTTCTGTGAACTTGCACTGAAAGTGATTTGTGTTCTTCCATTCATAGACTGATAACTTGTACTGAAAGTTAATGATGCAGTGACACTTGGCAGAAGTTTCAGCACTGTGTGTCTGAAAGGGAGCCAAATGCCATTACTCCACCATGGAGGCCTTCATTTTTGTTGTGGTCTGATGTACAACTTCATTAGCAAGCTTTCACATGAAATGTACTCTGTCACTGCATAAAGCAGAAGAAATGTATGGGTATATGCTCACACAATGAAGAACAAAAGATTTACAGAGGGAAGGAGTATTTTCTTATCAACCCATAATCTCTGGAAGCGGGCAGGAGATGGGGTCAAAACTTTTATTCATTAATCTCACAAACCTAAAACCATCTCTAGGCCAGTACTTTGTGCCTCTTCAATCCACAGTGCTGAAACAAACAAATGAGAAAAAACCTCACAAAACCCAAAACAGAAATGGAGCTACTTTTGAGAGTTCTCAGATATTACTGTCTTAAAGAGTTGATGGGTATGAGCAGAATTTAGTAAACTACATCAGGCCACTCAGTGATCAGTGACACAAAATTTAGTAGCAACAGCTGGAGCAGAGAACCTGGACCAGGAACTTGTTGATTAGAAGGACTGGCTTAACAGAAATGAATTTACATTAAATATTAAAGTGTTCAAGTACACAAGACAGACACAAAAGACAGTCTTTCAAATGCTGGAGGTCTGCAAATGACAGAGTACCTGGGGATATCAGGTAGAAGAGGATGACTGAAAAAAACCCCTACATATTATTCCTAAAAGGCATAAGGATGGAAAATTCCAATGGCAGTACAAAGAATACGAAGAACAAATATATATGGGAATGGCTGTACAACCATCATTATTCATGCTCAAGAAAGATAAATTCAAACTAGATGTGGTATAGAGAAAGCTTTTACAATAGCTAGGGAACTGGACAGCTGATCTTACAAAAGAAAGCTAGAAAGTTTTGCCTGTCAAATTGGAAAGCTGCAAGAAGATTAACTTACTGCCTATTAATAAATCAGGCACAGGAACAGACAGACACATGCTGGAAAAAAATAGAAAAAAGAAGCTAACATTTCCTAACTATTTGGACAAACTTCCCACAGTAGGCAGAGAAAGGGAGAAAAACTTAAAAAACTTATTTAACTGCTTTTACAGAAGGCTGCTTGAAAGATAAGAGACCAGACCAGACATCTTAAACAGACCAGACGAGACATCATCATAAGGATTGCCTCTGGAGGGCACTTTTGGTTCTTGTTTTGCAGCCTGGGGGCTCTGTAAGAGCAACGTCAAAGCCTGACATCTAAAATGGTCTCTGAATCTATCTTTCCATGAAACAGCTGCAGTGGGGATAACACTGTTACGCCTAAGCAATATCTTTGAAACTTGGAGGTGGTCTCCAAAACTTGGTGTGCAAGGAAGACCCAAAGCACACATTTGGTCACAAGCCGGCTAAGCCTGTCTGATTATTAAGACTGGTTTTAACTAGGCTACAGCTTTCCAGTTAACTCTTGACTGATTTTGACCTCAGACAGAAAAACACTGGGGCTAATCTTTCAAAGAGAGTGGTTGATATTACAAGAGACACAGTCATACGTGCCCCAGGAACGTGCTGGTACTCCACAGAACTGGGAACAGAAACAAATGACACCATGCGCTGCTTTCATGAATGTGCCTGTTGATTTTTGAAATCTCATCATTCCCAAAACAGAACAAATATGGGAACTGAAAATGATGGGCATTTATATTTTAAATGCAGATGTGCTTTAACAAATGTCCATGTCTCATTTATGGGCCATAAAATCCACAGGTGCATAGCAGCGTATGATGATGATACCACTGCTGTTACTGTCTTCGATAAACTGACAGTGCCCCTCTCATTCCTTACCAATGATTATTTATAGTACTCCGTGGAAAATGGTTTAGATGGGATTTTTAGTATATGAAATTTATGCGTATTCAGAGCAGTGAATAAACCAGTGCAAAAGCCCATGCTGGCTCTGCTGCAAAGCCATTTGGTTATCTGTGTGCATTAGAAATGGCCCACTTACATAATTAGTATGAAAAACTGACAGACTTGTAACTGCTCCTGACTGAATACAAGGTAATTTATCTAACTGGAGCTGGCACAGGGAAGAAAATGGGCCTTTGGTATTTTTATCAAATTTGCATGAACCTGAAGAGAAAGGAGGCTTGCAAGGTTCTGACCTTGCTGGCACCAGTGTGAGAAAGGGATGGAAAGCAAAGAGGTTTCATTCAATTATCTTCTCATTAGGTTTCCATAGCAATGGCTCTTTAAGCAGGTCAAAACTTTCTCAGTGGAAACAAACACTGAGCTGCTTTTGGGCCGTGCATGTGTATGTGTACTTTGTAGCATCACCAGCATGGAAGCCACCACACTGGTCCTGTGGGCTTGGTCCGTGGACAGGCAGCAGGCTGACGGGGTACACCATGTATTTAATAACAGAATACTTGCTCCCAGCCAGGGGGCAGATAATTGCCAGCTAAAAACTCTTTGAGAGCAAAGAGCAGGGCCCAACGCTGCAGGCAATGCTTCCCCTCCTATCTGTGTATTGCTCACTCTGTGCCATCTCAACTCGCTGTGACAAGTCAGACTTTCTCGTGAAATGTGCCCTTCATACTTCCTTGTACAAAATTACCAGGCTTGAAATCTTCTTCCAGCTGCTCAAAGGCACACTGGTTTGCCTCCTCACGTGTCCCAGGCAGCGTTTGGCTGGCCTCTCACTCCCATTGTGTGGGTTATTGTGGGAGTTTCCTGCCCTACTTCTCTTGAGAAGGCTGTTTAAAGGCAGCATGAATAATTTGCCTTTGACTAAATCAGGCCTCAAACAAGTGAAAACAGGGCCATACACATTCAGTGATTTTTTTTCAATTCCTGCAAGGACAGGGTATAAAAAAATATATCTTAAGTTAAAACATCTCAAGTAAAAAACCCTCTTACTTCTTTTTTTTCCAATATTCTTTTCCATTTTAAAACTATGCAAAAGAAATAATTTATTCTCTTAGCAATTAAGTGCAGCCTTTATCTACCTCAGTTTGGGAGATTTGTTTGTTTTTTGCTTTGTTCTTCTCAGTTTCTGCCCTCTCTCAGCCTTACATCCTCTTTCAGAACCACACTCCTCTTTCTTTGAAGATGAGCTTACAAATACCTGCCAGAATTAATCTGGGCACTCTGAGAAGCTGTCAGAATCTACGTTGATAGAATTTAAACCCCCCTATCCATGACCTGGAGGGATGATTTAATAACTTCCTCCATTCAAATCTTGACCTGCAGTTTGGATGCTGCAGGGAAAGAAGACTAGGGAATCAAGTGTTAAAAGCTACTGGCAAAGACCAGTAGATGAATGTACCACCAAAGGGGGCAGAATTGAGGCTTGGATGAACCTTTCTGCAGCTTTCACTGAAAACCATTGTGGAAAATAGGAACACTGAAATGCAGGCTCTATCCCAGCCTTAGGTTGATACAGAGTTCCAGTTTATGCCATGGGACGCTGGAATGGCTGTACCATGGCACATTCATTGCAAAAAATTTATTAAAAACCGATTCAGTCAATCGTGTCTCCTGCAGTGACAACAGATTCAATGCAGATAGGAGCCACTTGTGCTGTGGCCTCACTGCTTGCCTGCTAAGAACCTTGGAGAAAACCATAATGCCCGAGGAACCTACAGCCCCTGCCGGGACATTCCCGACAAGGCACCAGAGGTCTGGCCAAGCGGCATGAATGGCAGGCACGAGTGGCTCAGTACATCCTACACACACACAGGGTGACAGCCATTGCCCTCAGGAGCAGCTGAAGGAGGGAGCTGAGGTGCAGCTGCCAGAGGCACAGCAGCTCCCCCATGCCGGGGGAATGCAAAGCCCCTGAGTGATGCTGTTCTGTGTCACCTGCACCCCACACATGCCCTGCTTTTCTCCTTCTGCCTGACATGTATGTTTCTGGCCAGTTCCCTGCTCTGGCAGAGTCTCAGATTTAGGTCTTGAGTAGCACAGGGTCAAGAACGTTTGAACTGTACTGAGCCACAGCCTGAGGAGTACAGCAGGATGAATTGTGGCACTTGATATGAAGGGTGACAATTTACTGGTCAGGAATGCACTTGAGTGGTACAGTTCAAGAAAGTGCAGGAGATCCAGAGAGGAGATGACAATTCCTAACACCCACTGCCACACAAAGGTGGTGGGAACAACTGAAACATCACATACATGACACAACTGTTACCTCATGCATTGTTTTCATACTTTCTTTCTCTAGCAGAAATATTAGAAAAGAGAAATATTAGAAAGAGAAATATTTCAAAGTCAGTAAGACTTTGAAAAATATTAGTCTATAGGAATGTCTATACCTCATCCTATTTGCATGCAGTGCTCCCGAGTCTCTCACCCACTTCCTTTTCTTTCCCAGTAGATCTCAGATACACCACATCTGAAACACAGCCCAAAGCCTGATGGAGCAAACAGTGACAGCAAACAGATCTATTTCCAAAGAGGGAAAACACACAACTTCCTTTCTGCAACATCCCCCCAGTTCTTCTAAAAACAGGATGAGAGTCAGGATGCAGAAGCCTGAGTTCAGGGGACTGGGTTTAACCTGGATTTCCTGGCAAACATGCAGAGCTCATCAGTCTGTCATGTAGACTTGAATGCTCAAAAATGGGAACAGGCTAAAAGTTGGGTTACATTGTTTAAATGCTCTGTTTACAATTATGAGAAAACCCTGCTCAGTCCCCTATCTGAGTAAACATCCTTGGGGTGTTGCCATCTCTTTGAAATAATAGGAATTGTATATACAATACATCCCCAGATGAACATGGTATGGGGTCAGAGAAGTAAACAGTAATTGCTAAAGAACACATTTACTGCATGTTTTCTACACTAATGATGCTTCCAGCAAAGCAGAAGTCAACGTGTCTTTTTAGAAGCACCTGTGATTCTGGGGAGATTGATTTTTGTTTAAAATTAAAAATATCACTGTTAAAGATGCTGTTGCCACTTTACTGAAGGCACACTGAGAAACAGCAAAGTTACACTAGCACCACAATTGTCAGCAAGACCACAGTTTAAAAGATGGAAATCTTGGAAAAGAGGAAAGCGAAATTTATTATTCAGAGAAGAAAGCTACTAACACCTCATTCCATGCTCTGCATTAGTAGCTGAATATGACATTAACTTAGAAACCTGGCAAACTGTTTCAATTTACAGAAAGAACTCCAGTAAGGCCAAAAAATCAGAGCAGTTGTGAAGCAAAGCTTGAACAAACATGACTTTGTTTTCTGTTGTTTATGGCCAGCTTTTCAGGCCACATCAGTACCCTTGCTGTTATTCACATAAATCTCAGAGGGTTTTGCCTCTGAGTGAAGATTTTTCTTTCTTTGTCAGAACGAATCAAACAAAAAGCATATTTGGTAGGGCACGTATAACACCGAGTAGGTTGACATACGCAGTCTTTTTTGGTAGCTTCATCTAATTAACAGGAACAGTGTTGCTATCAACGGTGGAAGGTAGTATTGCCCCACATGACTTAGGGGGTGGGGGGGTGATGACAATGACTCACAGTGACAAACACTTCTGCCTCCAGGCTCATTTAATCCCTCCTGCCTGCCTACAAGCTCTGCTGCTGCTCATCTGTGCTAAAGCACATCACTGGACAGATGCTTGTTGAGCAACTTGCTGGACTGAGGGCACTGACTAATTCTGCACTGACTTTACACCACACTGGGCAGCAGGGTTAGTAAGACTCAAGGCAAGACTGAACATACACTTCTTGTCCCCACAAACGGGATTTTTTCCTACCACAGACCACCAAGGTTAATCTGTTTTCAGTGTGGCGTACAGTGGAGCCTGTTGGGCTCTCTATTCCAGCTGAGCAGCACAGAAAAGGAAAACCAAACCAGGTTAAAGCAAACATTGCTCTTCCCAGGTTCCCTCAAAGCTTCTTTCTGTCTGGAATGTCTGAACTCTGGCAAATTAAACAACCATCCAGATGTGTTCTTTTAAAACTTTAGACTTTGGTAGCATTAAGCTGTAGGGTGTGCAGGCAGCAGTGCTGGGTGAGGGTGCTACTGAGAGTGACCGTATTCCAGCCAGACACCTTCTCTCTTCTTATTTTAGTACAGATTTTTCCTTGGGACTGCCCTTATTTTCTAAAGCAACCTGCTCAGAACACCAGACCTGAAACAACTCATTTCACCCTAGGAAAACATTTGGATTTTCAATATGTAGAATTATAACTGTTCTTGGATAAGCCCTTACTTGTGGAAGAGTATCCAAAACCACTTTTTCCAGCTCCTGAAAGTCTGTATGTCAAGTTTTGAACACATCTTTCCTTTCGTCCCCCAAATCTTTTGTGAATATGAGAAACCAGTGTACATCTGCATCAAGTTTCTTATTTGGCAAATGAATCTTCTTACAACAAAAGAAGTTTTGTAGAAGGTTTACCACACATCTTTCATGCAGCATGAGATTGACATAAAAACTGTGTCCCCAAAGGAACAAGCTTCCATGTTTAGCAGCATGCCCACACAGAAAATTCAGATGAAAGCCATATAATAAACACAACAAAAATCCCTGGGGCCTACACAACATCCTTCCCTCAAAAATATTAAATTCAGCATGTTAGTAGCAAATACAGCTGTATTGATACAGGATGGGCTTGAACTGGTCATTTTCCTGCAGATCAATTTATGAACCCTTCCTGCCTGGAAGGGGCAATTTCTGTGAGAATTCAGCCTTCCAGGCTAGAGGGTTGAAGCCAACACTGATATGGCAGGCTGTCACAAATAGGCACAGACTTGTATAATTTCAGGTTTCAATAATTTGTACCTTACTGAGTAGAGACAATTTATTATTTTCAATACCTTGTCCACTTATCATGTGTCACATGGCCTTGCTTCTTACTGTGCAAGTATCTGGCACAACCTGTCCTGCACCAGTTTCATATGTATGATCAGGTTAATCACATACACCCTTCTAAAAATCCTCAAGTGGCACACTTTCATTCTTGAAAGGTCCGTGAAAATCACATGTCCCTTTCATCTGAACTATGATAATATGATTTCCTTTCAGTGAGATAAATGGGCAGTCTCAGAGGAGTCACTCAGGAGATTTTTTGCTGATACTGTCTTCTCACCTAGTTATTTGTGGTAGAACACCTACAGAGAGGCACAACTTAGGAAGCTGGCTAAAACTGCTAAGTGGAGTTTTTTCTGAGTTGTGTGCTGTTCTCCCACAAAAGCTTCGTCTCTTTATTACCTGAGGTGGGATTATGATATTTACCCATGGGTAAAGTGCTTTGAGGCTGAGAAAGAAGTTGTATGATTATAGGCTAACCTTGCAGGTTTACTTCCCAGATTACAGCTCCCATCTACTTGGCACTTCTGGTTTCATTTTAATGTTGGACAGCCACGTAATCCTTCAAAGATTTTTTTCCATATATGAGTATTGGAAGCACAAATTATTAAACCCTAAGACTTCTAGGCCTTCTCTTTTACCAGCATGCAATATGGGGACAGTGATGGTACCCAAGCTAATTCACCTGATCTGTCTCAGGCTGCTTTGAAAATGAGCATCTACCTCAAGCAAACCATCTCTGCTTTTCTCTCTGAGTGATGAAGCAAGAGAAGGCACCTCTAAAAGGCAATATATCATGTTCTAAACCTTTAGCATGAATCAGCTTCCAGACAAGCCCAAAGGAAGCCCCTAAGCAGTTGTTCACTACCATACAACTGACTTCTATATGGTCAGTGCCCAGCAAAGTCCCATACACCACATCCACCAAAGATTGCTCTGGGACTGACAGTCCTTCTACTGAACTAGCAAAAGCAAGAAACCTTCCTATTACTGCCCAGTGATGAATCACTAGAGGTTATTCAAATGTGGTACTGTAAAATAGTACAAAAGCACGTCCCATCACAAATGGATTCCATGTAGTCCCTCTGAACTTGTCCAGCTGGCACTACCCCATGGAAGTGCAGGGAATTGGATACAGAGTGTCAGTTGTCTTCATGCACCACTGCACGTTAACCTCAGCAGCAGGGATCCAAGATCTTGGGATCAAAGGAAGGAGGCACAGAAAACAAGCACACACATTGCAGCAGGAGGTGACAGTAAACAGAAACCCTCTCAGTGCTCGCAGAGAGGTTTTCATTCAGGACGCTAAAACTGAAGCTCCTTTTAACTTGGTTTTAAGTACTTTATGCCCTTGGCACTTTCTTCAAAAGCACAGTTACAAACTCAGGAGTGCACAGGAAAAGGAACACGATGGAAGTCTGTAACTCTCCCTTCCCTTCACCTATCTTTTTTTGGCTGCATTTAGGTATAGTCAAAGAAAGTAATTTTTAAAGCAGGCATAATTTGCAGAGAATATGAAATCACTGATGTTCCTCAGAAATGACTAACAGTCATCTTGGTGTATGCACACCTCAAGTGCTCACAGAAAAGAGAAACAATAACTCTCCCTTGACATAAAAACCCAAAACATTGGAAGGCCAAAAGTAAGGAAGAGAAGGAGCAGGGTTCCAAAACAGGTTTCATTCACGGTGCCTGGATCCGAAATCTAGTAAGTACAATCTAAAATTAATTTACTCCAAGGAGAAAGAAAACGTACAAAATTCCCCCTCCCTCCTTTCTCACTTCCTGTGCCTTCACTTACTTTCTTTCAGTGTCAGGTGTTGATGCAGTGCTGCTGAGACCAAGTGATTCCTGCAAGAGAAGACATGCAGCACTGAGAGCAGACACTAGAGAAGCTTTTACCCAATTTATGCAGAATATGAAATCAAAGAACAAACAAAAAAAAGTTGATGATCAAAATCTAAGTGCTTACCTCAATCTGGGATCGCAGCTGTAGAGATGTGGGGCTGGTATCAGGTTTCTCCTAAAATACAACAAATATCAACTTAATGAAATATCCAAACATCAGAAAGAAGAAATATGAAGGGGAGAAAAAGGGAAAAGACAGTAATAGAACCAATAACTATTTCAAAACAGTTCATATAGGAAACATTAGCTACTCTAGAAAGAGCTGCTTTCAGGCTAAATTCTGAAATAATCCAGTAAAACAGCTAATTTCATACTTATCACTGCAGAATACCGAAAGTAAAGCTGCCAGACAGAAGTCATTCAAAACAAAATAGAAAGAGGATGTTTTATTTTCACTAGATCACCACCACAATTTTTTAGATAAGTTCAAGTGCAATTTCCAAGAAATTACCTTCAGGAAAAATTTGGCATTAGGAGAAAATTCTCTGAGGAAAAAATATGGAGGATGCAGATACCTTTCATCAAGACCAGCTTCTCACACAGAAACATGTCAACAGTATGGAGTTCAAACCACTTTTCTACAAACACCTAGGATACAACCATGTACTCCAATGAGAACTCCAAAGAACTCAATTATCCAGGCTCCCTTTGCAGTTGATGGGGAGACACAGAAACTCCTACAGAACAACTTGCCTGACAGGTTTCAGCTACCTCAAGTTAGATGAGGGAGTCCCACTGGTGGTATCTAATTGAAGACTGCAAGCCAGCTGCTTAAAAGGCACACACTATTAACATGTCTAGCTGAAATTAGTGGGAAAATTCCAGTTAGAATGGAGGAAGATAATACAGTCATCAGTACTGAGAACTACACTTTGTTGGTTGATCTTCATGTGAAATCATGGGGTAAACTACTTATTCCTACTTTATTCTCAGCCAGCCTTAGCCCTTGTGAAGTTATTGCAAAGTGAATTCCATAACTTACTGAAATCACAGCTGGCTAAGCAGTGGTGTACACGCTTCAAGAAAATTAAAAAATGACATGGATTTCTTTCTCAGTGCTGAAGGGCTTCTTGTTCATGCATTCCTCAGCCTACATGTAAAACTCTTATCTCTGTGAAATTGTACTTCCTATTCCCATTGTTTACACAAAGGTGACAAAACATTCTTGGGATTTAATTAAAAAAAAAGAAAATCAGACACAATTTTCTGGAAATGCAGCCTTTTAATGCTAAACAGGAACTTACTACTGACTGCCATGAGGTGGTGTTGGACTAACCCACTCAGGAAGTCTGCAAGATCTGGAGTAGAAAGGAGCCTGTTCTGCCATCACACAATGGAGTCAGCTTGCAGTGCTGGCTACAGGAGCCAGGGAGAGCACAGGATGGCCCATGGCCATGTCCTTGCTCATGTGCAAGGCTGACACCGGGTCACTGCCCTGCTGGGGCATTTTGCCTGACCATGCATTGTCTGCACATCTGCTTTTGCTGATTGTGTAGCACAAAAAGGGAAATTAAGTCCTTGAGTGAAAGTGGACATGAAAGGGTGATCACGTTCACTTACTGACAGATCCAACAGGACTCCTCTAGTCAAGGAGAAGCTGGACCAAGGCCAGGGGAATTCCAGAGATGTTCACAGATAAGAGAAATGAAAATAGCTACTTGGCACCAGGCATCCCTCTCTTTCTCCCTTAGTTCTGTAAAAAGGAACCTGACTAAGTTTTGTACCTGGAAAAGGCTGCAGACACATGGCTGAGAATCTTCCTCAGACACTCTCCAAGCCCTGCCTAGTTCTTTGCAAGGAAGGAGAGAAAGAAGAGCACCACTATACAAACACTTGCCATTCAGGAGCACCTCATCTGTCCATAAACTGCTGCACCGAGGAGAAAAGGAACATTTTATCAATTTTATGTTACAGTTTCAGTATGCCAAGTCAGGAGAACCCACCATGACCCCAACAAGGCCTTTAGATCCCAAGTTCCCGATGATTTATCTGCTGTCTTAAGAAGCTGCTTTGCTTCAAGTGTTTTGTTTTTTTATTTTTTAAATATAATAGTTTTGTGTAAATTTGTGTAAGTGCTTGAGCAGTTGCTCATGAAGCCTGAGACTACAATTACATGAAAAGTTCCTACTCAGCTGAACAGTCAGCTGCATCCCATGTAACTAAATCCTAAAAAACCTGACTGTATTTACTTTCTTTTTCTCATTTGCTGTCAAGCTCACCCTGTTAGAACAGGACCTGTTTTATAGGAACAAGATGACTGTGGAGGGCAGAAGCAAGGACAATTTTCCTCTCCCTCCTCCAGAGCACAACTTCGCAATGCTGGAATGCAAAACACCTGATGGTCCTACACTGTTATGATTAATATTCCTACCTGCCTTTCCAGCAGAATGGTATTTTTTTCTATTGCTATTTACACAAGAAACAAAAGGAAAATACTTGGGGAAATATTACTCTCAACTAAACTTCTGACTTAGATATGTATCAGAGATCATAGAACTTTCATCAGCCTAGAGCAATTGTATTTGTTTTGGTTAAAATCCATAAAACCCCACATTAAACCGCACTTTAAAATCCACAGGTTGTGTTGACTTTAACGCATCAGGACCAGGACCCTTTTTTACCAAAGGCTAATTGTAGAAGGTTGAGCAAATGTTGTACTGTTGGCATGTTCTCTAGCATGCGATACCATCTTTTCAGAAAATATTTTTAAAGGTTAGTTCCATTGAAGTACATCTTTCATCCCTCTGAGCCAAAACTTAAAAATGAAACCAAGGATAGCCTGGGCTTATAGAAACAGGGGCTGCAGTAAGAGACATCCCCAGCCCGCATCCACAGAGACATCCACAGCTCTTGTCTAGACAAAGCAGGCAACAGAGCAATAGGCATCTTCTCTGTGAGCAGCCTTGCTGCCCCAGATAACTACCCTCTACATGTGCCCATAAAGCTTGTCTGAGATGTACCAGAAAATTCACATCATCTACATGCTACACAGTGCTCTGAAGAAACCCAATGATCTGAGAAAGTATCTGATCAAGTGCACATTCCTTAAGCTACACTATTAAATCCAATGTTTCCCAAATGTGACTGATTTACTTGCATGGCTTTTGGATTTAAGGGGCCCTAGGCAGGGCACCTATCCTGTACCCAGAAACTGTTGGTGCATATTGAACTTCTCCAATACACTATTAAAAGCAGCAACTAAGATCTGAAGATTCTGGAGAAACTGAGATGTCCATAAATTGTATCCAATCCCCAGGGAACACATTACATGGAAAGCAAACAGTGGCTTACCACCACCTTGTCCAGCTCCCCTGCAGGTCCAAGGTCAGCACAGCAAAGAATCTCAAATACTGATAATAATACCAATAATAAACCCAGGAGGAAGTTTTAAAAATCAGTAATGCTAATATCCTGTAGAAGAAGCCCACTGAATTTGAAGAAGGGATTCCTCTATCAAGTCACCTACACCTGACCTAAAACAATCTCAGCTTGCAGAGGAATTTTGTTCTCCCACCTTTTGTTCTCCCATCTTTTCTTCTCCCATTTCTTAGCAAATCCTAATAGGAGTCCTATTTCCTTCCTTTTGCCTCCTTCATCCAAAGCCACTATCATCCAGAGGATGGGTGCAGGACAAGGTCCTGAGGTTCTGGCAGAAGCTCTGATCCAGCAGCTGGAGGAGGGGATGGATGTCAGGCGCTGCGCTGCCCAGGAATTGCCTGGGATCACCAACCCTTCCACACGGTGGATGCCACAAAGAGCGACTGCAGAGCGACACGGGTAACCTTGGGAGCTCTGGTGCAGAAGTGCAAGTTGGAGAAATGCTTTTTACAAATCTCTTGTTTTAGAAGAAAATGTAGTAGTAAGCTTAACAAGCAGGATTTGTAGCTTACGCTTCAAACCTTTAGTTGTTTGCCTTAGGGACCAAGAAAGAAGCTTCCTTTGCAGGTAGCTCTTTCTGCCTACTTTGTGAATGAATTTATGTGATCATTTGCATACATTTTCTTCTCAAATTACTGGAGGTTTCTAAATATTGTGATTATGGTTTTATATACTACTTTCCTCGTAAAAATCTTCAAAACAGTTTTGCAACCATTTATGAGCTAAGTCTGAAAAAAGCAACTGTGAAGAAAGTACAAAGCACAAAATACATGGGAAAGAAGCTGAAAAACCATTTCCTGACTGGAATGGCAGGTTTTGAATTCATGAGGGACTTTTCCTTCCATGACAACTTCAGTTCACTTGTTCTGTATAGCCTATCTGAAGGCATTGCTGTTCTGCTCCTGAAATACACAAACATAGCAGACAAGAGCACCTAAAAGGAAACTTAGTTATCCAGGGTATGGCACATTCTAGGGGGAATGTGCATATTTTAATTACTTAAATATTAAGCTCCATCTATGCTCCACACCACACGGACTTAGTTTAGGAAATTGTATTCATTGAATTAATCCTTTCTAATTAAAAATTCATGAACCTCTTCACAATTTCTGCCACAGGAGCTGTATCCATTTGAATCATAAATTTAAGCACTCCTCTGCAGATCCCAAGACAGGATTAATCTCACTGTGCAGACAGAAAGTGTTCAAAGTGAGACTCAGATGAGTGCTGGGAAAATACAGTGACATAATCAGTAAAAAGGAGATGACTAAAAAGCTTACAGCTGTATAAATAATTTTATACAATTTTAAACTATTTCAGCAGGTGTAAATAAGATATATAGAGCAGAAAACTTCTGTTAGAGAATTCTGCCAATCTTTCCCCAAATGTTTTCTCTCTTGGCTCTGAACGTGCATTGCATGTTCTAGTCTAGCTTCTAAAATGATTAAATGAAGATGTATCTGAAAGACAGCAGAGCACTGAAGGCTTGTAAGAGTTTCATTTGTTCTGAAAGCAATAATTCTGCCTGGAGTCCTCCACCACACTGTATTTCAAACTCTGTAGAGGTGCTGGGGAAGAAGCAGGGAAGCCCCTGTAAAGAGACAGTGCAGGTATGCAGCTATGTAATGGAAATTGCCTATGAGGCACTAGATATGAGCCACAAGTCAGAATAAAGAAAAAAATAAGACCTATTCCTGTGTCAACCACCTCAGGAAGTGTTTGAGGGAACTAACAATTCAGTGAGTTTCCAGTGGTACAGATTAGTTAAAGTCTCATTTTGAGTTTCAAACCACAACCTCTGGCCCATCCCCTTAGCTGTTTCAGCGAAGAAAGAAGATTTTTCTGCACCATTGCTCTTGCACATTAGAGCCTGAGCTGACCCATGCTAAATGATAACATCCTGCAGCAGCAGCAAAACTCTGGATCAAGGAAATGATTTAAACAGAGGGGATGGTTAAAAAAAATAAAAATCAAACAATAAATACTTCTAAGCACAAAACAAAAGTCCAAGTGTCTCAATGCCTCATAGAAAAGTGCAGACATAAGGTAAACACTTAGCTTAACTACTGATGAAATGCAGCTTCAGAGAGAACACACTGATAGAGTACTCACATGTCTGCTTTTAGTATTTGAGAGGGAAGAAATATCCTGCCTCTCAGCTTGATGTAAACACCAGAATCTATTGAACCTAACACATCTCAGGGCAAACATCGGACCCTCTCTCTCCCATTTGCCAACAATGAAAGCAGAAGGATTTTTTTCACCCATTTCAAGTACTCCGCATTTTACACTAAGGCTGGGAGCCACAGGGCCGAAAAACATTTCACGATGATTTTGAAAAACATAATTCATTAGCAATTATAGAGAAACTGCAGCTTTTGTAAAGCCATCTAACAATAAAAAGTGAGGTAGTGCCAAGATATAAATTCACTTGTAACAAACAGAAGCAGAGTCCAGAAAAATTATGGCATGAACACAAAAAAACCTCGATAGAAACGGGCTTCAGAGAAAGGAAAAGTCGATATAGGAACACAGCATTCTGCAGCAGAGAAATCAAATACCTTCTGATCAATTTTCCAAACACGATGAAGCAAGGCCAGAACTATGGCAGCTATCTTTGTGCTAAAACCATATTAATATAAAAGCCAATATGTGATCGAGACACAGCAGGCCTTTGATTGATGCTTTTTACACTTGTTACTCAAATGGTACAATACTCAAGTGTTCTTGTTGCTGGCATGAACTGCCTCTGTACTAGAGCTCTTGCTGGCATAAAAAGATGAGTAAGACCTGCCAGCTCTGCCTAAAACTCCTTACATTAGTCAGCACTGATTTTTATTGTACAGGTAAGGCCAAAAAGAACTTCTGTGAAATCATGTTGGAAAACAGTGAAAGACATGGGTTTCCAGGGAGGACTTTAAGATAGAGTGGTTTTGGCATCAGGAAGAGCTGTAATGTTTCAGTGGAATGAAAAAATCCTAAACAAACCACATGAAGAATGGTTTAATGTGAAGCCAGAGGACTCAGGATTTGACACAGACAAGGGAGGCATGAGGTAAAGCCCAACTGGATACTGCCCAAATGGGGCCCTTCTTGTTCAAGAGCTGACAATGGGCTTGGGGAAGAGCCACCACTTCCCCCAGTTGAGAGCATTTTGTCCTGTGGGAAAAGCACAACAAAAAGAAGAGAGAAAATAAATGAATAAACAAACAAGCAAATAACAGTTTGCTACAGTTTGGTACTTTGGGGTAGGAACAGTCTGGTCAGATTCCTTGCCCAGGTGTTGGTCCTCTGGTGAGGACAGTGTGCTGTACCTTGGCCCCAATTACCCCCTGAACCAATACCCACAACTAATGAGGAAAGCAGCACCTCTGTGAGCCACACATCCCTATCACCACCACCCTGCAGCCTGCTCTCTGTAGCTGTGGGGCTAGGAATTTTGAGTGGTTTTGAAGTGAAGCACGCACTGATAAGATGAGAAAACAAGCATGAGGAGCTCCTTGCCATGAAAGCCATGGCTGAATATGGCAAACCTCTTTCTGAATACTAATGGTCCTGATTTGTTTTTCTGTGCTCTTCAAGTTTAGGCCACCTATTCTTAAGGGCCAATGATGTTCTCCATTTCTCTAAATAACACTTTTCAGATCTTACCAATTCTTCATTTTCATGTACACAAAGCTGTACTATACTTCTATTAAGATTATTTGCCATTTTCTCAATTTCTCTTCAGTGTTTCCATGAACAACAAAAAGTGTATTTTCTTTTTGAAAAGTGGAAAGAAAAAGGAAAGCTCAGACTTAGACCAATGCTTCCAGGAAAACTTCTACAGCCATGCTATAAATCCTTTCAGACACATCATGGAAACAGAGGTCCACTGTCATTTGTATTGATACTATACTTGTGTACCTACATGCCAATAGCCATGTCTCAAACACATGGAATTTCAGATGATCTATACTGCAAATGAATGGAAGCTTTTGTGATGGATTAATTAATATGCTCAAGGCTTAGGGATTCTTGTAAAACAGGTTGTTACCATAATACTAATGACTTTTTGCAAGTATACCCCCATTCACATTAGGACTATGATAGCTAACATTTAAAAATCATATATTGCTTTTACTTTACGTTTTACCAAAAAATAATTTACCAAGAAGATCAGAAACTAAGTCAACTTTGAGTTACTTAAAAACCCTGGTAAAATTGAGGAAGAGGTAAATCAAGAGAAAGCACTGATCATTAGGAGACCTACAAACATTTTTCTACCACAGATGCATGAAGTATCAGCAATGAAGCCCCCCATATCAGGGGAAAAAATGCCAACATTTTGCATTAATTTCATTCTGGGAAAGCAGTGATTTGCTTTACTTTGTTAAAAAGACAGATTTTTAAAAAATCATAAAGGTTATGTAGTGGAAAACAAACTATATTTTAGTTTTAAACTTCCCCATACTTTTTTTTCTTCTCTAATTTATGACAAACTGATACGCTGGAAGGCATTTTGTGTCAGGAACTTCCATCATACAGTCACTGCAACGTGCAGCAGAATTAGACAGTTCTCTCCCTTTTTTTTTTACTTGACGCCTCACATTGCTGAGATTCGAACCCAAACCCAAGCACACATGAAAAAGATTCTACTATTTTTGCTAGGTTGTGTAGCTGTAGAAGGCAAACCCAAAATTCAGAACTCAACAGCACTGTGGGCAGTGGAAGAAATCTGGCACAGCACCTTTTTTCCACAACTGCTGCTCTTTGGGCTGCCTGTGGCTGTTATCAGGTTGTGCACTGCAGAACTCCTAACCTCCTCTTCCTTCATAATCCTCTAGAAAAACCTGCACCAATATCTATGTTTCCACTTTTTAAAATTCCATTTGTATAGATGTGCATATACCTACTTTGTGGATTTTTGGGGTTTTTTAACATGATTCTTTCAGAGCATGACTGAAGCTTTTATTTAATTAAAGAAAAGCAATTTAAGACTCTCCCCACACCCAGCACAGAATTTCTGGAAGTTTTTGTGTTATTGTTCAGGAAGTGGGTTTAAATTTGAACTTTTTAGAGAAATTAAAGAATCCAGTAAAAAACAAAACAAAAAAAACCCAAAACCACAAACAACACAAAAAGCCCCTAAGATCACAGAAAAAAATCCAAAACCTACCCCACTAGGAAAAAGAGGCAACAGAACAACGTAACAGAGCTGTGCTGAGTCAGGACCTGAGCCACATTATCCCTGACAAGCAGTCTTATCACGAGGCTGTGCCCACATGCACATTTACTAATTTTCTCATCTTTCCATGAAGAAATTCAAACAGCCTACGGTTGCATCTTTTTGTGCAAAAATAATAACATTGAAATTATAAACATTTGGGCAAAATAGATTCCTGCTTTCCAGCTGACAGTAACACTGTACCTCTATTTTCCTCTTTCAGAGGTTAAAAACATCAACAGCTGCTAGCTGAAAAAAGCAGACATCCTGAACGCAGATCTTTGCTGGCAGTAAGCCTTGCAGCCCAAGCTCTCAAGCCATCCATTCTTTAAGGTTGAGACTGGGTAGGCCCTTTCTGCTGATTGGCACTATCACTTTAATTTTTTTAGTTCAGTTCAGTTCCCCCTCAGTAATTTCTATGCTCATTATTTCATCAGAGGACCACAGTTGAAAAGCTCTAACAACATGACATATTCTGCATATTTCAGGACTTAAAAACATGCAGGGCTGGTGGGTTCTGACCCCCATTTCAGCCACTTTGACAATGAAAACAGCAGGAATACAAATGAGAAAAGGTTTTGAAAAAAAATATTTCTATCAGACAAACCTGTGTGAGCATGTTGGGAACTAACTCTGATGACATTTCTTTATCACAATAAACTTGTTTTGAAGAAACAGTTTATTTCAGGATCCTTTTTAAGAATGCATTTGAAGCAGGAAAGAAACTGGTCATACTGGGAAAAGTTTTATATTAGATACACATTTTTAAAATCTTAGTTTTACAACCATTTTAAAAAGCAGAATAAATGTACAACTTGAAATCAAACTGGTTCTGTTTAGTAGGTTGATATTTGAAACTGAACACCTGAAAATTATGACTAATTCTTTAGAGCTGGGCACTGCACTTCTTCCTCTCAACCTGCATAAACACACTCCAGGAATGTGAGTGGGTGAGGGGAGGGAGACAAAGGTTGATAGCTGGATGCTAACTTCAAAGTCTCCTACAAAGTGAGAGGAGAAATTAATTTCTTGAACAAAAGAACTGAAAACAAATTAATCATATTAATGCAAAAAAAGGACTAGACCACAAATTGCTAGTCTGTACTTACTCATTCTTCCTGCTATAAAAACCACCTCCGATAAAAGAACTTTTAAATTAGCTGCTCTCTCTTTACCTTTGAAATTGAAGCCTGTGCTTTGGGCCAGAACCTTACTTAAATCTTTATCACTGGTCATTAAATCTTCATCACATGATCATTATTACAAAACTAAATTTCAAATAAACTCCGATGCTCTAAGTCATCATGGAAGATTACTCCCATCCGAGGGAAAAATTATTATTGAATACCATTAGACGATCTGGCACAATTTGGTTATTTACAAGGAAGATTTGCAACATCCCTATTTGAGAAAATTAAGAAGTAATTATTGTCTTCTACACATTCATGATAAAAATTTTTATCTACACAACTATTGATGGAAATATTCTCTGTTTTCTGTTTACATTTAAAGTAAGACTGGGATAGAAATTCATGTGCCACAGATGTAGGAGTTAACAGGAACAGCCCCAACTGGAGGTGCAGCAAATAGGAACCTTGCTCTATGGGATTACTGCTGCATGCTTTGCTTTGAAGGGTTATGGTGCCACAGTGACATCTGACAGCTCCAATACCAGTCAGCACAACTGCTGGAAAGGGGTTAAATTAAAGGCTTCAGTCAGCCATTACCAGCTCCTGCTGCTGGGCCAGGCTCCAGCCCAGCTGCAGAGCTCCAGCCAGTTTTTGAAAAGCTCAGCTGTTCTGCTGAAAATGCACAAGTGGGATCCTGCCACATGACCAACAATTGGGGTAGAAGGTGGGGTTTCCTCTGGCACAGAGGTCAAACAGAAGAAAAGTGCTTAACACAAATTTCAGGGATTCTTAAACCTGAAGGGTAACAAATCTGAATTCTGAGGCTCCATCAAGCAGTTGTAAAATGCTCCTTTCTTTGTTCAAAGCAGGGGGAGCAGAGATTTTCCCCAGAAGAGGACAGTGGAGGCCAGAACCCTCCCCCTGGGGCCACAGCAGCCTCCCAGTAAGACCTGCTCATGCAATCCCTGGGCCTGACTGCTGCTCCTTCCAAGCCCAGGGACATTGCCCCACTTTCAAGCTAGCACAGGGTGGCGATGCACAATTTTTCTTTGCCTTGTTGGGTTGTTATGCAACATGGAATTATCCCATCACAGACTGAGTGAGGATCCTTTCCCACCTTTCCCAACAAAAGGCCAATTGCTGAATGACGAACAAACTTAGTACCAAGAATGTCTGCAGAGAAAAAATGACAGGTGCTGCTTACAGAGAAAGCATTTGAACCTCAGCAAACGTCCATCCTTCAGTCAGTACAGATAACTTGGGCCAGAGGAATCTGCAAAGAAAGCTGCAACCACTGTTCCAAGCAAATCACCTGCAATCATTATCTACAATTATTCACTGGAGAATTAAGAGTACTGCAGCAAAGCCTTACAAATTATTCTCTCGCGTAACATTTTTTCCTTGCTTATTCCTGAAATTGCTCCTGAAGCAGCAACTACAACAGACTTCTTCCCAAGTTCCACTTGAAACAGGTCTTTTTCTCCACCACACTTTGGGTCACACTTGACTTCAAGAGGGATGCAGAGAACTAGCCTTGCAGAAGCAAATGAAGCACAAGTGCAGGGCAGCCTTGCACTCCAAGAGTCACCCATAGTTTTTCAGTGACACAGTATGTACAAGTAGCGCTTGCACTTCATTCCAGCAAAGCCTGTACAGCTTTGCACTCCCTCATGCACCTTCTTTTTCCACTAATGGCCATGTTTTACTTAAACATGTTAAAGGAGGGCTGCAATCACAGGTAATCAAATTATGGTATTAAAAAGGCCAGCATGCTTTGGATTTTTATAACTTGTCTTTCAAACACACATGAAGCAAAGCAGAGGCCTCAGCAATTAACAACTGCTTTTGTTCAGAGGTCCATTCAAAACCCTGCCCCTTTGCCATTAGCACTAAACAGTGAACTTATGCAGGCAATCTAGCAGCACAAGAGTTGGCCAAAAGTTACAGCAATGTCCTGATGAAGCAGGCAAAGCCAGGACATTAAGGGAGTAATGCCTTACCTGTACTGCTTCCCATTTTCTTCACCATCCCACTGAAGAGGAGTGAATAAGTGGCTGTGTGGGGCCTAATTTCCAGCTTGGGTTAAGCCACAACAGTCCTTGTTGGTGCCCAGCATGGGTCTTGCAGGGTTCAAGATAACAACAGGTTTGACTGCAATGTGCTAGATTGAATGTATAGCTGTAATTGCTGATTAGCTATTAATTGGCAGGTGCTTGTCAGGAGCCTTGCTTGCCTGACTGTACATGAGAGTCCAGGGCTCATTAGTGGCTGGTTTTTGCTCTCCCTGCTGCTGTGCTGCTTTATCAGCTGGCTCTGCTGTGCCTGGGAGCGCTGCGATAACAGCAGCAGCAGCAGCGATGTGCCGGGCTGGCAGTGCCCAGGGACTCGCTGTGTGTCTGTCCTGCTGGCCTGGGCTGGCTGGGACTGTGCTGGGAACTGCACTCCAAGGGACCCATGGGTGGCTCCACGTGGGAGGAGCTGGATCTGTGTCAGTCAGGACAACCTGGAAGTGGCTGTGGCAATGCAGCAGCAGGAACCTCTGAAGGGATGGAGGCCCAGGGATAAGGCTGTGCTGCAGCAGGTGGATACTGGCACATCAGTGCCTGTGGATAAGTCCATGCTGGAGCACCTGAAAGTGTTTGGCCATGGATAATCCCACATGAGAGCAGGTACTCCCCTGGAAGGACTGCAGCCATGGGTAAAGCCATGACAGAGCAGGTTTATTCCCAGAGGGGCTGTGGCTGTGGGTAAGGCCACACTGGAGCAGGTGGCCTGTGGACAGGCCCATGCCACAGCAGCGATACCCCCGAAGTGACCATGGCTCAGAGATAAAGGCTCTGCCTGGATCAGGCACAGCCATATGGGACTGCAGTCTGTGGATAAACCCTAGGCAGGCTGAGAGCAAGAGAATGTTCAATGTTATGGTCTGGCTCAAAGGGACGAGGGGAAGAGATTTTAATGGATATAGGTTTAAATCACTGTACCCCACAATTTGGGTTGCATGTCAGAGGAATGGCTACAGCAGGACCACACAACACTGGAGGACAAGTTTTACAAAAAGCAGTTTCAAGGGTAGCAGCAAACCAATTTGAACTGGCTTTGGTGCCCAAAAATTCCACACACCACACCACCTCTCCTGTCCTCAAAAACTCAGAGGACATTTATGGATATTTACAGGCATAGTCCATAGGCTAGGGAAAATAATATCTATGTTTTGTATCAAGGGATTAGAAGGGGGTGGCAAATAATGAGCATGTGTTGGATAGTGTGGTACCCGAGAATGACGTAAATGGTAATGAATGAAGAGTGGAGAATGTGCTGGTTTTGGCTGGGATAGAGTTAATTTTCCTCACAGTGGCTAGTATAGGGCTCTGTTTTGGATTTGTGCTGGAGACAGTGTTGATAATTCAGGAACATTTTTGCTATTGCTGAGGTGTGCTTACACAGAGTTAAGGCCTTTTCCTGCCTCTCACCAGCAAACAGACTGGGATGCACAAGAAACTGGAATGGGACATATGGCATCATGTTCAACATACACAGCTGGGGGAAGAAGGAGGAAGAGGGCAGGGACACTAGGAGTGACGGCATTTGTCTTCCCAAGTCACTGTTACGGATGATGGAGCCCTGCTCTCCTGGCTGAACACCTGCCCGTGGGAAGGAGTGAAAGAATTCCTTGTTTGGCCTTGTTTGTGTGCACAGCTTATGCTTTACCTATTAAACTGTCTTTATCTCAACCCATGAATCTTTTCACTTTTACTCCTCTGATTGGCTCCCCCATCTAACCAGGGCAGGGGAGTGAGTGAGTGGCTGTGCTCAGTTGCCAACTGGGTTTAAACCACAACACATTGAAGGGCAGCAAGAGCAAGCAAGCTCCACGTTAAGCCCAGTTAATTTAAGGTCAATATAAAGGCCATCTGTTACTGTCATGCTACAGAAACCTGGGACTTCATCATGACTCCTACTTCATGTAACTAAGTTTTTGCAATAATCTTCTGTGTGCATTGAACAGACACAGACAAAAAACCAACCCATTAAAAACCAGAAAGAAAAATTAAATAATATGGGCAATGACATAACAAAGCACAAGACTAGACGTGACCAAAAAATGTTGACAGCTGGGGAATTTGTAGTAAGAGAAAGAACAAAGCAGACTGTACACTGTAATCCTCAAGGTAGGCAGTGTCGAGACTGACTTCATCCTGGCGATGGACAAAATACCTGGAATAAAACATGATCAACAAAACCATAACCAGCTGCACAAAACCCACAAAGACAAAGGCAGCACCAAAGGTACAAAAGAAAAATAAAACTCACAAACAACTAGTAAATGAGACCCACAAGTCCAGAAACCTCGGTGCCTCTCAACATTGCAGTACCACTGTGAGCAACAATTTGCGATTTCAATCTAAACCAAATGGCGGTCAAAGCTTTAGACTGGGGAAAAGCTACTGAAGACAAACCACTTCAGTTAATAATTTGCTGCTAAGCACTTTCAGTTCTGCTTTGTCACTGCTGCAATCCCAGGGAGCCAAGCGCACTGCGAGCTGCCTGCCTGCAACAAGCCAAGGCTTTGCTGCGGGAAGGGAGCGTGCTCAGTCCTGTCTCCTCTTCCCTCCAGCAAATGTAAATTTCGAATGCAAAGCTACACGAACAAATCACCAAACACCCTGTCTTTGCCAACGTCTTTGTGTAACCAGTATGACTCAGTTTGCTGGTAGGCATTCCAACTAAATTAATTTACCATGGTATGGAAAACCTGAGAGAAGTAAAACTTAAGCTGTACAAACACCTGCAAGAGTTTCTAAATGCCTGGGCTTTTGCAGCCAAGACCTGCTTGTTTGGGCAGGTGCTGCCACAGTTATCAGAGTATACATGATACAAATTCCTCTGCTCAACTGTCTTCAGAAGGGAAAGCAGCCCAGACTTCTTGGAAACAAATCTGCTCTAATCAGGACAGCAAAAAAAATGTCTTGACCAAAAGCTTCTTTTTTTTTTCTTTTTTTTTTTCCCTTTCCTCTTCATACCTTAGGGGGTTTTCTTCCAGGTTATAGCCCTAACAGGGTTTCATTACAACATCTTGAGGCTCTATTAGTGCATAAATTCCTTTGTAAGTTTTTATTGTTTCAGATCCAGTTCTAACACACCTCTTATTCAAGGTTATGTGCAGTCTGTGAATAAATGCATGCCAATGGATACAGAATTGAGTTGTCAATTACAAGAGGTTTTGTTAAAAAACAAGTGAAATAAAAATAGTACATTAGTAAATGTAGCTGAAATTACAGAACAATATCCCATATGCTACACTAGACTTTCACATAGACCAACAAGTCCCTCTAATTGAATAGGAATTAGATTAAATATATTGCAACGTGCTCAGCATGCTACTCACTTCTATAAAGAAACTATAGGTTTATGCAGTTCCACTGACTTTCAAAGCAGAAAGAGACACACTGAAGTCCAGCAGCATCAATTTTTATTCCCTGTCTCACCTGCACTTCATTTCACTTACTCCATGATAATTCTTACATGTATATATATACATACGTATATATATATACACATATATATATATATATATATATATACACATACATACATATATATGTATATATATAATATTTCAGAGAAATTGAGGGGTTAGGACAAAGTATTTAAGCACATGCCTGGCAACAGTACTGGTGTGTTTAAACCTCTGCATGTTTTTGCATGCTTTACTACATTAAGTCCTGAACACACAGGACAGTACTAGCAGTAAGACAAGTTAGTAGATAATACAGATACCTTAATTTTTCATTGCACAGGACAGCAGCTCCTGTAGAAACTGCAGCTTTTATTTCATAGTGCATAAGCTATCAACTTGGATAACAATTATCCAAGCCTTTAGAGGACATATCTTTCTGAATTCAGAAAAGGAGTAAATCACTTGCTGTCCCAGCATATCCAGAGGCCGCTCTTTATCAGTGCATCACATCACAGAAGGAAAGAAGACAAGAGGGTGGAAACTGGTCGGTGCTAAGAAAGAATGGGGGCTGCAGCAATGATAGAGAGACTACCTGAAGCCTGTTTCATAATTCAACATTCCTTATAAATTAATGGAAAACCTAACACCCAGGTATACCACTTATGCATTGAAATTCCACACGGGCTCCTATGACTGCAAAAGTGGATTCAACAGAATTCCTTAGATGTCAAAAATCTACTGGTACTCTGCACCTTTGAGAACAAACTCCAAGTCTTAATGAAGTTGTAAGGTCGAAATCTGATTAATTTCTGATTTGAAGCAATGCTTCATTCTAGCGTTTCCCTGTCCCTCAAAAGTACTCAATTCTAGCTTCTTGAAAATAATCCATGGTGAAAATATATATTATAACAGAGCCTGTTTTCATATCATTTATATGATACCACATATAGCTTACTATGACTTGAAAAAAGGCCAAATTTTAAATAAGGTGATAGAATTGATTTACCACGATCTTTATCTTTAAACTTTTTAAACAGTAACCAATTTGCCTCCCAGCTCTCAGCTTGAGTCAGACACTGTTAATTACACAAACTCAATTATTAGCCTTTCATATTAACACTTCTGTTTCCTTACACCTTTGCTATCCCTTCAGATCTAATTAAGCACCAACTCTTTACAGCACAGTACTTCCCACTGAATGGATTCTCACAACTCCTCTGCATTGGCCCTCCCTTGACAAGGCCTTGAAACGCCTACAAGGATTCAAAATGCTACTGCTGCTGTTTAGGTATTAAAATGTGAGGTTATTTCAGTAGATCCCAGTCCCTTTGCTGGCTATGCAAGACATCTACTGTAAAAAGTGTTCTTCATGTTCTCTGCCTGTTTGCCACTAAATTAATCTGTTTTCTTTGCACGTCCTTGGCTTCTCTAGCACTGGCAAACACTTGTCTTTTACACCATTCCTTTCTATCACTTCAAGTCTCAGTGGTAGAGGACAAAAAGACATTTTGAAGTTTACTGCAAAAAAGAAATGTACTAGATGATCAGAATGAAAAAATTAACAAACTATTTGCTTTACTATCTTGAAAATTGGTTTCTTGGTAGCTCTAAATATGATTTTAATTGTTATTTTCAACAAAATTAAAAGTAATGAAACTTTTGGCTAGCACTCTGTGTAAAATAGGATGAGTTACAGAAAGACCAGTGCAGTTTTAGGGGCTGGCATGCAAAGCTAATTTGAGCCCATTTATCTTTCCAACTGTTTCTCCCATCTCTCCAATTCCAGGTACACTACAAAGTGATAAATTTTGATGTCCTCCACACTATGAAAAGAGAAAGTAAAAGTCTTCAGAGAGAAAAAAATTTCCCCTGAAGTTTTCTTCTGCATATTTTGCACTTTGCATTGCCTCAAGGTAAATATTTGCCTTTTAAAGCTGTTTTACTATACACTGTCCTTGTCTCTGTAGAACCTGCTCCCAAGGGATTTTTTCCACAGCTACACATGTAAGAGACAGGATTTATGTGGTGACCATGAAACACACATTGCACTGCTATTCCCAGCAAGAGAAAAACTAATCCCAAACTTACTCAGTCTTAAGACTATACCTGCCACCAGGACAGCCACTGGGCTCACATCTGTCATACTGCTTTGAATCCTCTCATTGGTACTGCTGAGGAGCACATCAGCACCCAGGCAGTAAAAACTGGTCTAAGTATGGTGTGATGGCCAGAAGAGAACAAGGCACAAAGCCCAAACAGACAGGAGATGGCTTCAGGAGATGGTGTTCCTTGAGAGGAAACAGCTGGAGACAAAATCAGCAGCAAGTGCAGTGCTGATGCATCCAAATTAAACTCCACATTATTCAGACTGCTGTGGTCTTCCAATGGACAGCAAGGCTTTCCTACTTCTTGCCATAAACTAGCTCAGAGCAGTGCTGACTGACTCAGAGTTCATCCAGCAAACCCATAAAGAAAGAGTCCTCTCTGCTATTTTTATATGCTCTGGCTGCAAACGATCTGAACAAGGCCCTCCAGGATTTAGGAGCCTGAATGACCCAGACTATGACATCACAGAAAGTAAAACACAGCTCTTACTTGTGCCTGTTCTACCTTGAATTGCCAAAAAACATTTGTAACATGCTTCCTACAGTGCCCAAAGAAAAGAATGAGAATAATTTGTTAAAAGATAAAAAAGGGTCCTCTTGGGGTATGAACCCAAGTGAAAAACCCAAACCCACCATAAACACAGCACCGAAACTACAGTGTTTTACCTCTCACTTTCTGCGAATGGCACTGCCAAAACATCAAGAAGGACATCTAGATAATAAAAATATTCAGTGCTCTTCTAGTTCTGCTACTGGCTTTCTGTATTATTTCAGGAAGTTACTTAAATCCTTTGTGTCTCAATATATTTGCCTGAAAACAAGAATTCTTACCTACTGTATTTCACAGCTTTGTCAAAGGTGCCAACACATTCAGAAAAGACATATGGAGGTGTAAGTAACTGGAGTCACAGCTTACATCTCCTTCCCTTGGTGTCCTGCATTTGCAGCAGAGGAGAGGACTCTGCTGCAGCAACCCCCTCTTTACCAAAACCAGCCTTGAAAGCCACTGGTGAGGTGATTACTGAGTAAGTAACCACAAAACTCTCTGTGACTGTCTCCCACTCAGTAGCACACAAACCTCTCTCCATAATTCTTAGAGGGATGCATACTTGGTGTTTCTACCTGTGTATTTTCATTAGACTAGATTTTAATTAGACCTGGTGACTAAAGGCAGGGGTAGCTATCCCTAGTGGTCTGAGAAAGCAGAAAGAGCCAACACAGACAGAAAGGAGCTATTTTGCAACTAGTCTTTATGAAAGCAAAGTTGGCAAAAGCCCCAAGAAACAGATAAAGTCATGTTGAGTAGGTTAAATAGTTCACCCTGCCTTATGCAATTGCATGGCTACTCTCAGGTCCTTGATTTTTACAGTAAAACCATTCTGAAACCTAAATGGGAGAAAACAAGAGTACAACTGGTTTCTAAATAACATTCTAAAGTCCCTGAACACTAATTTTTCTCAATTTGCCCTGCTTTATTAAAAGAGTGTTTGCCAAACTGAGATAACATCTCTTACTGTTATAATTTTTAATCAGTGCAGCAATTCATGATTTACTCTTTCTCAGCTCTGGATGTGATTCTGGATCCACACTCACAAGCAGCCCTGTAGACTTCATGGACTGTGACAATACTTCAAACACACAAAAACCTCAACTGAATTATCTAACTTAATTTTCATCCTTAAGCTTCCTGTGTTTTTAAAAAAATATTTAGTAATTGTGCTCTGAAAGCAGACTTTGAGGAGAATGTGTCAGCAGTTAGCACTGTGCCCCTAATTAAACCAATATATTTATGGTCTCCATAAATTCCCTCTGCAGCTATAATATAATGCTTCTATATGTCAATTTCCTGGTATACACAAATGTTTTCAAATTATCATCACTGCCTTGCTGACTGTTTAAGATAAGGCCCTCATCTAGCCATGCAAAGGAGACCTAGGCTCTGTCACACATTAATGAGAAAAGGGAACCATTCACAGAGAGTTTTCTGCTCCTTCAGAAAAATCTCTGCTGACTGCATAAAAATGTTGCCTTTTGTATTTTAATTAAAGCGGCAGCATCATGAATATACATTTCTTTTCCTTCTTCTGCCTTAGCATCTCTTAAACAGCATATCCTTAATTTTTGCTGCAACTCCTTCAAATGCTAATTTAGGTTCCTTTGGTTAAGTGAAGTGCTGCTTTCTGCACTTCAGAGTGCAGAAAACACATATAATGAATGTCCTGAAATTTTCATCATGTTTGGAAAATGAACATTGCTACAATTCAACATTTGCAGGCTTAGTTTATTTTCTTGCAATTCTGAGAAAATTTGTCTTGGCAAATGAAAATCCAGGAGTGGTCAACAGCAAACTGTCAAGAAAATGGGGAAACCAAAAGCAGCAGAACATCCTGTATGGCAAACACCAGGAACACCTGGTTGCTGTGTCATTCTTCAGTGTCACTGAAGAAACATCATTTGTCATTTGTCAAATCCAGTCAATTCCACTGTTTCATACCCAATCAAGGAAATGATCTTTATCACTAGATGCTACATCAAGGCCTAATACTTCCAGCAAATTACTTAACATTTGAACACCTCTGTAAAACTATCTGTAAAATGGATATTTTAGCATTCAATGCACAGATGCAAATCATATGTAACAATCTGTCTGCCTACAGAGCAACACCACAACACCAAGACAAAACTATAAAGCCTGTCCTCTTCAGAGCATAAACCACTACCTCAAAATGTGTTTTCAGAAAGAGATGTCGTGATGACGAAGGACAGAAGCTATCTTACATGATATGTCCTTACACTTCTAAAATGATTTTTACAGACAAATCAAATGAGCACAGCAGAAATCTGCCTTCCTGCATGGTTTTAAACTTTTGATGGAGAACAGTATTTTCCAGAGGAAAGGAACGGGGGCGTTGCTGGGGAAATATGAAACTAATTTCAGCAGGAGTCTGTGAATAGGGTATTCTTTCATATTAATGAAAACCAGATCATAAAATAGTCTGTGAGCTAAGAAACTGGCAGACAATATATTAAATATACAAAACCACACATAATATAAATTTATATGTATTTATGTGTACAAATAATTACATAAAACTATATTAAAAAACAATAGCGTTTTCCCCATCATAAGATATGCTCAAGATATTGTTTTTTAACAATAAAAAATAAGTCAGGACTCTAAAATGCAGTTCCACAGAACAACAGAATGTCTGGCAAGGGAAAACAAGCTACACAAATAATTTTGTATCACAAAGCTATTGCATAATGTAAATCTGTGCAATATAGTTTGTCATTTGATTTCAAAGTCATCAGGCACAGGAAGAATGCAACTTTGTTTAGTTTACAAACATTTCAGGAAAATTTCAAAGCATATACAAAACACGAGGTATTATTATTATTACATAAAATTGAGAATAAAATAAACCACTTCATTTTTTCAGGTCAATTATTTTGAAAGGAAGGTTGGATAACAGTTGTCTTATAACCTGAGTTGACTTCCTAATTTTCAAGCAATAAATAAGGCCTTCAGAGTTCAAGATCAAATGATCAATTACTAAATTTATGGAAGGTTCTATTACAAAAATCAATAAATAGTGACTAAAGAAGGCATTATGAATAAAACAACTTCATAATACTGGTAACTCCACTTGAGAGGATGGCAAAATTTTCTACATAGCAAGTACATGCCTAATCAATCCATGCGATATAATTTGCATCGAACAAACTATTTAGCATTTTGCACGTGACCTCTGTGATGAGACAGGTTGAGTTATCTTCCAGTTTTGAGCCAGGTCACATGTAAATACAGGGTGGTCTCTGGACCCTCCACTCTCACAGACTGTCCCTTTTCTGCAAATATCCACAGTGGGATATGCTTTTCAGAAGGAGCTGAAAAAAACCACCTCCATCAGTGAAGATGTAATGGGACTGGGCAATTAAAAATTCATTCTTGTCAAAGCTAGTGAAATTTATATGAATATATAGCTATTGGTTCACACATAATTAGATCAATAAATATATGCTTGATCTCTGGGTGAAAGATTAAATGAGAAAGGTGCAAAGAAGAGACTGTTGCCTGCTTCTGTTACTGAGACGCACAGGGCTGGAAGGTACTGACATTACCCATTAGAGAGACAAAGGTTGTTTTCCTTTAAGGCTCCATCCTAAAGAAATGAACATGTCAATCCATCACTACTTCTAGGGAAATAACTGAAAAAGCAGGTTATTCTGGCCTAATGTTTGGGAATCAGATGCTGTGCAATATTGAAAACTGGAAGGTACTGCATTTAAACCAGAACTGCCCAGACAAAGACATTCAGGGTGAGGAACATCTGGGGAGCTAAGAGGTTTGCTAAAAAGGATGCAGGGATTACAGTGAATCATAAGGTAAGCACAAGGCTTCATGCCACGTTGTTGTGTGAAGAACCACCATTGTATTACAGATATTATGAATGCTAAAATAGTTTGCCTAGGGAGACAGTGGAATTAACGTGCTGGGACAGTTTAAAGACAGGTCTGATCAACATCTGTTAAGCATGATAAGGAAAGCTGAATCTATCTTGGGGCAAAGGAGGCATCAGGTGATTTCTCAAAATTATACAACAAAGCCAAGGTAAAAACCATGAAATACAACAGTACTTAAAACAAAACAGGTTCAGTAACACACCTTCAACCACAACAAAAAAAATTCAGATATTGTTGTATTTGTGTTTCACTTCTGGTTTACACATTTCACACATAACTACAGAGAGAATTTCCACTCCTCCTTTTGCAATAACTGGAAATTTTATCCCAGAGCAGGTGCTGCAAACTTAATCTGGTGTAGCTGAGATGCAGACTGCTTATAGTGATGTCTAATCCACAGCCGTAAGCAGAGAAGTTAAATAAACAGCTTCGCTTTTCGTTTATTCTGTGTTTCAAGGGACATTTTACATGTGCACTACCCTCAACTCACTAGTCTCCAAGGAACTGAATTTGCATAGATTTCTGATCTTTGCTATTCTTTCTATTGCTATTCTGCAGAAGTAGCATAGCTGGTAGCACAAAATCACTGCTCTCTAAGAGGTAACAACATCCAAGCCAGGCAGACAATGCCGGAAAGAATAAGGACTATAGAAGGATGGGAAAAAAGTAGGGTGTAGGAGGTGCTCAAGGAAAATAAAATGACACATGTGGGACAAAGTGAATGGAGAAAGGGGTGCTGTGAGGACTTTTACTCCAAGAAAATCTTGTGAAGCTTTGAAAAGATGCATGGGTAGACTAAAATGAGGAAGGCAGGGGGGCACAGGCTGAGCTACTAAGGAGTGGGATGCAAGGGGAAGATGACAGCGACTAGTAATGAGAACAGCCTAGAGAACAAATGTGGTGTCATGGAAGGAGAGTCAGTAGAGAAGAAACAGAGGGTCCTCCATAACTTCATGTCTCCTGTAAAAAGGCAGTACAGAGGCAATATCTGAGCTCTCACTGAGGGATAAATGTGATTAATCTAGAACAATGTGCCACTTCCTCAGGTATTTTATCATCTATCTACTCTGGGATAGAGGCTGACAAATCCAGCACTGGTGATCAAAGCCTTTCATCTGCCACTTAGCTGCCCTGACACAGCAGTGGAAATAAAAGTCTTACACTCAAACGCAGAGATAAATAATCCACAACATTCCCCATTTGGAAAATACCTTGCCACTCAACATAACTGCATCTGTGTTGATCTGAAGCTGCTGGTAAGACAAAGGGTACAAAGACTGATATGCTTGTGTTTCAAGAAATGTCTTGCTTTTGCATAAGCGCTTTCTGCAGGCTTATAAATTCTTGCTCAAAAGAACTTCCAATGTTCTGAAGGTAATAAGAAACAGGTCTGACTTCTGTAAGCCCTGCTCACCTGTCCAGTCCTGACATGAGCAACAGCAAGTAAGACCAGGACAAGCAGTGTGTTTAGTGCCAAATAAAGTTAATTTTCTTAGTATGATGCATAAGATGATTTTTTGTACACTCTTACTATAGATACTGAACTCTACCAAAGCCAGAGACATGGATCAATAGATTCCTTAAAAATTCTAATAGGCTACTCTTAATAAAAGGAGCTATTAAAATTACATTAAATACTCATGGGTTGTACTTGTTCACAAGTAGTCTTCATTTCGTTTTCATTCCACTGTTCAGACAGCTTAAAGAGCAAATAATTTAAGACACCCTTTTAGATTTCCAAATCTTCTTTGGTGTTTCTGTTTGGTGTGAACTGAAAAAAATGTGCCATTTCCCTCCAGTTAAAAAGGTGAGACAAAACACAGCTTATTTTGTATCATTCCATTTTGGGTGGGTTTGGACTATGAATAATCTATGTGCTACAGGGTCAGCATTTCTGTGTTATAAATGCTACATTACATAATGTATTACCATGATAGGATATGCATTTATATGGAAAAGGAAACAGATAAACACTGCCACCAAATTTTTTAGGATTACTCATTGACAAAATATCTATCCCTGGAAGTAAATGAAAGTTGCTAACTTTCAAGGTGTTTCTGAGATAAGAGATCAATTACAAAGAATCGCATTAGCAGTAGGAACTAGAATGACACTGTCTAATCTATAAGATTAAATTCAGATTTTTTTTCTTAATATGGAAATTGTAAGGCCTCAGTTTGTGGCAAACTTGTGATCTCATACAGAAAATATTCCTGTTTTCAAGACTGCTAGAGGGTGACAAGGACTGTGGTCATAAAATGATAAAGGGGAATAGGTGTAACAAAAATACAAGAAGACATGTCCCAGAGATCATGAAAAAGATGCAAGATCACTAGCTTTTTAAGAGAGTCCCTAAGTTTACAGGTAGAGATTTGAAAACTGCTGTGATAATCTCTAAAGAAAGCTTTCATACTTGAAGAGTTGCTACTGTGCAACCAAAAATAGCCTTTCAAAGGAATAATCTCACAGTATGTCAATGATAATGAATTATAAAACATTCTTCAGTGCTAGGAGGACCTCAAGATTCAACAGAGAAGAGTTAAAAAAGCCATTTATGTGAAAAGCTGAATGGAAACAACAGGTAATCTGCTATAAACCCAATGGTTATGTCTTGCCTTAACTATACCTCTTTTATTGTCAACAAAGGCCACTATAGAATAATGCTTGTTTTAGAAATCTAAGTAGTTCCAATCAGAAGAATCTCAATCGATCACTAAGAAGAGAAAATCAATTGTGTTCCTACTATTTAGGGAAAACAATAATATTTCCTGTTGCATGTAGCATGGATATAGAGTGTTTCCCAACACACTTTGCTATGCTTCCCATGAAAGTGACTTTTGGAAAAATGCCCATCTCCAACTTCATTGCAGACCTCCGATGTTCAGTATCACTCACTCAGATAAAACATCTTCCTGGCTTTCTTCTCCATTTGCTGACCGAACTATGGTCAGGAAGGTATTTCTATTTTTGTAATTTTAAAGAGCAGAAGAAATGCATTTAGGATGCAAACTCTAGGGATACTCATTTCCTTCCACTGCTCCAAATGAAGCTATAATAGAATAGATACCTTCTGTATTCTTAGTTTTTTTCACTGAACTTCTGCAGTTCATTCTTAAACGTTAACAGTTTTAATTCCTTCTGTCATTTTGTGACGCTGAACTAAGACAGGACTAACTTCAATTTTATTCTTTTGCCCCTAAGTGTTTTCAGGTGTATAAAACACTCAAAAAATCCCAACTGTCCAACCATGAGATGACTTTCTTTTTCAATTCTTTCATTTCTCTTTTCTCATTAGTTTCATCTTGGAGCTTACAAAGTTCCAGAGCAACCTATTGTAGTGGCAGTCAGAACCTTGACTGTGGCTCAACCACTTCTCCTACAGTACCTATAATGAAAAGGTCAAAACTGTTATTCCAAATCTCCTCCTTTGACCTTGTGCCTTATCAAAGCAAGCCTCATTATGGCCAGTGACCATGACAGATTGACAGAAAAAGAGTGCACTGGTGTGTGAACACATTTCTGCCAAGAACTGGCAACCATTCTAGCTCTAACTTTTAACAGCTTATAACATTTTTTTTGTGCCTTAAAATGACAAGTTGTGCTATGTAACTGTGGGGGTTTTTAAAATTGTTATTAGTTATTATAAATTATGTTGCACTATTACAATATTCTAGTCCATGCAGACAGTTCAGGTCTCATATAAGCACAAATATCTTGCTGCCACAAGAGTGCATTACCTGTTCTCTACTCCACCTTAGTTTTCTAGTGACCTCCCAGCCTTCTAACACTTCACTCCTTACCCTTGCAAACAAGCAATGACCAAATCTCCTTGTTTCCTCTTCTGTCACCTGAGAAATGCAGAGAGGTCCCAGCTCTTGGGGCACCTGCTCCTGATGCTTTGGACTCCCTGCCCCACACTTTCTGCCCCAAAGTTGAGGCTTCTTCCTTGAGCACACACCTGTGCCTCAAAAAACCCAAAGAAAACCTACAGGAGTGGAAAAACTGAGCAAGAAGCTCTGAAGAAGGCAAGTCCAACGGCCAAAATTCACATTCACCTTTCCTTCCTCCTAATGTCCTTTCCTACCTTCAGACCAAAATTTCAGCTACAAAACTCGATGACTACTTAGCTTCTGTAGAAACTGTTTACTCTAGCCAAAATGTAAAACACTGAAAATAATGTATTTAATTTGTTTATCTACATGTTTTTAACAAAGTATGTTCCATGTCTAAATACGCCTTGTCATTCAGTCATGGAAAGCTTTATGAAATACTTCCATGTTACCAAATAAAAGTCTAGAGTTGATGCAATTCTTGGTGTTATTCCATTTCCACTGTTTAAAGAAAATTTGAAGAACATTAACATTTCTTAGCAAATTAAGATGACTGCTACATAACATCTGTATATATTTCAAGAGCAAATGTGAGTTTACAGGTACCACCTGCAATTCAATAGCCACAAGAAAATTAACCCACTAAGACTAAACATAACTCAGCTCAAAGGAGGAAAACCAAACAAAATTACCAAATCTGTCAAAACACTCATCCAGCCTAGCATTAAGCTAGTCTTGCTATTAACTTGAGAAGCTACTCAAAGAAAAAGAGATCACAGGAGATAACTTTTCTGCTATTGTCTGTCCTACAAACAAAACATTATCCAAACTAATTATGGAGTAAAAAATAGCAATCAAGAAAAATAAATTTGAATTTTGCTAGAGGGTCAGCATCTTAGCTCCTTTTTAGACGATCATTCTGATGTGAAGTAACCAAAACATATAAAATAATTTAAAACATATAAATGTAATTATATTATTATTTATTTTATATAAAAATGTATAATATAAAAATAAAAAGGTGTCAAAAAACCTTGGGCTAAGATTCACATTCCTACTCCATTCCTGTATAACCATGTTTAAAATATCTGAATTTTTTAACCTGCATGTGAAAAAGAAAAGATTCACAAACTTTGTGAAGATGCCTACCTGGAAGATGAGATGTTGCTATTCCCATTGCTACACCAGGAACTATTTACATATGTGAACAGGGTTGATTAACAGATAAGGTTAAGACAGAATATTAAATTGCAGAGTACTGTGCTTCAAGATAAGAGATAAGAGTTCAGATTTCCTCAGGCAGAGGGAAAAACCAAACTTTGTTTTTTTACAGCAGTGGATCAAACCACTACCTCCTACTACTTTGCACACCATGCCCTTCATTTCTCATGCTTTCCCACAGGTGCTCAAAATGAAATATCTCATTTAAGGTTTAATATGAGCATTTTTTCCAGTCCTCACCAATTGACATTATGCCAGTGAAATTAACACGCTGAAGAAATCAGGAGTCTCTTCCACAGCACCCCTGTGTTTCTGTTACCCCTGCCATACGTCAGATGATTATTTCAAGTACAGGCAGGATGGTAGGAATGAGAGATGATGGCAGTCAGCTACTGACCAAGAGAGCTAGACTCTTCATCAGACCTCTACATGCCAGCTGCAAAGGGAAGTTGCCAGACCAGGAACACTTTCTAAAGAGTGTGGCACAGTTTTGAAGTACATCCTGCTTTCCTGAAGTATGGTCTAATGGACTGGATTTGAGGCTTGAGCTGCAGGTCAGCCATAGTGTCTGTCACCTGCTGGCTTCAGTGCTTCACTGGCCAGGATTTGTTTACAGCTACACCACTGTGAATTATTAGGTTGTTCTGAGCTTACTATAAATTTCAGGTTACTCTGTTGTAAATTTAGCTACAGAGGAGGAATTAGGGAATTACACAGGTAAATCTTCATCAGTGGCTGAATCTCAGGGAGGTGAGGCCTAAATAAGGATAATGATCCTAAAATTACCAGCTTCAAAGGAAGCAACAAAGGAAGCAACAAAGGAAGCAACAAATGTTTTTCAAGGGTTTTGAGGGTGGAAAGTGCTAGACAAAGGAGAAATAAAACTATTTGGTGAGCTTCTGTGTGGGCTAGCAACTGAAGGCTCCAATTATGTATAGCTTTCAACAGTTAACCACATGAACAAAATAAAGCTACTCTGATGACTGACTTCCTTTTTACTTCTCATTTGTATGACTTTTAGCACCTGGCATGTGCTTCAAAACTTTAAAATCTCTCTCTTTTGTCAAAATGGACTCCAGCTACAGCTTAATCTTTGCTCAGCTACCATGATCCTGAGATTAACTCAGTTGGTTAAAGCCTGGTGCCAAAAAAAAAAAACCTCACCAAGATTGTGGGATCAATCCCTGTATGGACTGTGCACTTAAAAGTTGAACTTGATGATCCTTGTGGATCTCTTTCAACTCAGAAGACTGATCCTGTGATCTGTGGACACACCAAGACAGAAAGCTGTCAGAAGCCTGAATTGTGTGCCCCTGGGAAGGGAAGGGGAGATGGACTTCTTTCAAATACTGTTTATCAGCCTATTTTGTCTTAGAGAAAGCTTACAAATTCTGATTTTTCTTTTGCTATCTTTTTATCGTCTAATTTATCTGGATGAATAAAGCCTCATATGATGAAAAGCTTGTCTATTTTTCCACATCTATAAATACTGATTTATTATGATGCTATTCCTATCATCTTTACAGCCTTAAATGCACCAGGGTACACAATTCAACTGCCACTAGTTTCACATGAATTGTAAACCAAACAATTTTACTGTGGTCTTATCACGAACTTCAACAGCAACAGGCAAAAGACACTGACATAAAGTAAAAATTACCAGTCTGTGTTTCGTAACAAGCTTATGAATTCCAAATTTTGCTAATCATTTCAAGTCTTTCTTCTTTCATTAATTTCTAATCCATAACTGATTTTATTCATCATGGCCACAAGCAATGCAAGAAATTAATCCCTCTGATAAGGAACTGAAATGGAATTCTTTTGAACATATTACCTGTTCATTTTCATATGTATATTTTTACAGGATTATTGCCTTTCCCAAATCTATTTGCTTGAAGAACCAAAGAAGCCTTAGCATCAGGGAAAAACTCGATGTAGTAATCCCAGATTACTTTGTTCCCTTTTGTAAAATGAAGCTGCAATCTAAACCATTGGGGAAAACCTAAAAACATAAATCAAGAAGGATATGACATATAGAAGTCAGGAAGAGGGATTTCCAGCTGATAGCCGTTTCTTTTCATTATTTTGTGGAAAACAGATTGATCACTCAGCAAAGAAATCACGTCTCTTCAAACTGCTTGAGTTCTCCTTCAAACACAAAATTCACAGAGCATCTTGTTTGAAATGGAGCATTTCTCTGTGTGCTTCAGGCGACACTGCTGAAACAGGAAACCTACACAATGCTCAGAGAAGATAAAGCATGGAAAGATCAAAGGAGAGTAGCTGTGGAGCATCAGAACCTACATCATGAAGAGCAGGGGCCAGGCCAGCAGAAGAGAAAAAAAAGGAACCAGTCCCTTTGAATTCACAGATGGAGGCCTGCCTTCCTCTGGGCTTCTTTTCTGGAAGAGTGTCCTCCTGCTGCAGAGAAACAGACATTCCAAAGCACATCCAGATGTGCACCAATACTCACGATGTGTTTCTCATTCTCCTCACAACATGCTCTTGATTTATTATTGATTAAGACCTGTTTGTTTTCCCTAATGACCTGCAAGGCTGTTACAGTTCTCACAAGCGAGATTTTTCAGCTAACCTCACGACATCCATCTTGAGCAGTATTCTTACTATTCCTCGAGGACACACAGTGGTGTTTCCCTACTTGGGGTCTTAGAAGAGGCACAAGCAAGTGCTACAATTAGTTGACATTTGAAGTTGCTGCCAGCTGTCTTCAACATACATGGATGGACTGGTGAGCAGTGGCTGGGGAACCACAGAAGGAGAGCACAGAGAGGCTGCCTGGGGAGTCAAGCTGACACTATGCAAAGACAAAGAAGAGTAATCTTAATAGAAAACATTACATCTTTTCGGTTCATTCCTCTGTTGGTTTAGCTGCTATCACATCACAAAAGTCTGACACTCTTCTAACACAGCCAATACACATCGCTGTCCTCCCAGAGTAATGCCACTCAGCTGGGTATCTTGGAAATCTAGTAATATCTGAATGGTAAGTTGGGCTGCAGGGCTGCACATCACATAAACTGTTCACTACAGAGTTTAGGCAGGTTTGAGTTGATTTTGTTTGTTAGTTTTGGTTTTTCTGGTTTTGTTTTTTTTTTCCCCTCAGAGATGCACCTTCTAAATGACAATTTAATTTGCTCTCTTTTTAAACAATTGTATCCATTGCAATGAAATTTACCAGCATGATGCTGTACATTTCCAGTTTTGCTGTCACTTTTAAATTCTAAAGGGAGAAAGAAAAAAAATAGATAAAGGGAGCTAAAGTTAGTCAATCAATTACTCCTTCCCTCTAGTCCTCAGGCTCCAATGAGATTAAATCACAGAGTTAATACAAATCCAGTCTGTCAGTTCCACCAGATCTGTGCCATTTATGGCATAAAAGAAGAGCACAGTAAGAATATATTCAACTGATCTAAGATTCAATGTAAAATTCCTGCTGTATGCAAAGGGGCAAGAAAATGATTACAAATGATGTTAGAAGATTAAGAATACCTAGACAGTTACAAAGCTAAAGAGAATTTCTCCCCTCCACAATTACCAGACTGCCAGAAGTCAGTTATCTTTTCTATTTATAACATACATATTATTTTGTTTATAACAGTATTATGAGCTCAGAAAAAAACAAACAAAAACCAATTACCTTTGACAGCCTATTTTTCCTGTAACACTGATGTGATCAAAAATATTTCAGAAGACCAGAAGTGCTAAACAAAAGATCCTACTCCAAAAAAACAAGGGTCCTCCAAAAGTATGAAAGGAATATAAGGTCACCCAAATCATCACAGCTGCAAAGTCCCCTGAGTCTCCAGCCTACAAATGAACAGATTTTGCCTAAGGGATTATTCATAAATGGCCTTCCAACAAAAACAGTGGTGAGGCTGCAGGAGGTCATTAGCTTGCAGAAAGTGGAGAGATTTTTACTTAGTCTGCTAGTATTAAGTGAACTAAGAACAGTTTAAGAATAGTATTCACTTTGCTGCATATGGAACAAGCCTTGCTTTGTTTTCATGTTTAATGCTAGCTCTATGTTTTAATGCCTTTGCTGCCTTCGTCTGTGATGAGACACTAAAAATAGCCTGTCTGTTCCAGAATTTCCATTGTGTCTACCTTTAAAAAGCTCCATTAATGATGAAATGTCATTATGAATTTAAATTATAAATATAAGCCTAAAATACTGAGAGACTGAGACTGCACACACAGTAAATCTCCATTATTTTCTAGGTGAATCTACTTTATGTAACTGATACTCAGGCCTAATCCCCCCTAGTTCAATCTGTACTGAGTAAAAATAAATCCACAATGATACTTCAAGTCCACACCTTCTACTGCTACTTTTTCTTCTGCGTATCTGCCCCATAAGACCTGGAGACTTGCAAAAAATTACGAAATCTTATCTGTGTTCTCCAGCTCTTTTTTTTTTTCTTTTTGTGCTGTAGATACCTTTTAAATTAAACTCAGATGTTGTTTATACTTTGGAGGGCCTCTTACAGCCAGCAAGACAAAACAAAACAGTGGGATCCTATTCCAGTGAGATGCAGAGGTGTCCTCTCAGGACTAATGATAACAGCAGCCAGTACTGAATTTGCAAAGCAGAGGTGATCATTTCATAGCAGGAATAAGCAGTCTATTCTAGGATCCTGAAATATTAATGTATGATGTGAAGAATAGCAGACATGACTAGTGTCAGCTATAGAGTAGACACAGGCACACTCCACAAACACATTCAGCATCCCAACTCCAGCTTTGGTGGCTAACTCTCTTGAAGATTATTTAAATATACATCAATCACTGACTGCAACTGTTCTGGGTGTTTTAGTGCACTTCAGCAAAGGCTGGCTAGTTTCTCAAATAGCCTGATGATAATGCCAACCAGTAGTCCTATAACAGACAAATGCAGCTCTAAAGAGGAAAAATCATTATTATTCTATCACTCAAATTACTAATTACTCTACTTTTGCTGCTTTTCCTCCCCTTTTTCTTGCTGTACATACCATTTATATGGGATGACATTACCTAAATAGTGAACTCCATCTGTAAACAAACAACTGGATGTTGAGCATCTTATAAAACCATGCACAGACAAGACGTAGGAAGACTACATTGATGTTGGAAGTAGGACAAGAAACTTATGATGGTTTTATGTTATCTTCTATTTTCTGGCTTTGCCTGTGTACATGTGCAGGTATTGTAAAAACAGGCAGGATTAGGCAAGGTAATTTTTCCAAATGAATTCATTGTACTTTATCACAGTGTATAGAGAGATTTTGAACACTTCCTCTTCTACACAATGAAATTAATTACATGAATGTGGGGAAAAAAGTATTCTACTATACCATTTAGCTTTTCAGTGGCATTAATTTTAGATAATTTGCAAGACAAAAGATGGATGCAACTTGTCAGTGCCCCAACTGTAGCTGTCAGAGTCCATCAGAAAACCTCAAGCCATTCTTTGACTTCAGGCTCATCAGCTCCAATACAGACCTCGGCAGCAGCAGTTGGCTGGCTGCTGTCAGTGATAGATGAGAACAGAATGCAGTTTGCTCTTTCATGGCTAAGTCAATGCTGTCCTGCCCTGCTGACAGGCAAGGCAAATCTGCTTTTGTCAGTAAGCCATGCAGGTATGACCCCAGAGACACAAAGGAAGCAGGTCATAGAATGGTTTGTGTTGAAACACATCTTGAAGATCATCTCGTTCCAACCTCACTGCAATGGGATTGCTCAAAGCCCCATCTGACTGGTTTTGAACACTTCCAGGGATGGGGCACCCACAACTTCTCTGTTCCAGTATCTCACCCTTCACTACATGCCCTTGTAAAAAGGAGTGTGCCTCTCCAGCTCTCTTGTAGCCCCCTTTAGCTACTGGAAGGCAGCAGTGAGGTCCTCGTGGAACCTTTTCTTCTCCAGGCTGAATGAACCTAGTTCTCTCACATCTTTCCTGTGCTGGGGACCCCAGAACTGGATGCAGAGCAGAGTAGAAGGGAAGAATCACCTCCGTTGACCTCCTGGCCACACTCCTTTTGATGCAGTGCAGGGTCTGGTTGGCTTTCTGGGCTGTGAGCACACACTGCAAGTCATATCAAGTTTTTCATCCACCAGCACCATTAAAACCTTATCCCCAGGGCTGCTCTTCATTCATTCTCCTCCCAGCCTGTACCTGTGCACAGGATTGCCCCAACACATGTGCTGGACCTTGCACTTGGTTTTTTTGAATGTCATGAGGCTTCACAGGTCAATCTCTCAAGCCTGTCCAGGTAGCCCCGGATGGCATCCCTCTCCTCCAGTGTGTTGACCACTCCACTCATCAGCGAACTTGCTGAGGGTGCACTTGATCCCACTCTCCCTGTCACCAGCAAAGATGTTAAACAGCACCAATCCAAATACTGCTCTCTAAGAAACACCACTCATCACTGATCTCCATTTGGGTATTGAGCCACTGGAGTGTGGCCAGCCAGCCAGTTCTTTATACACCTGAGCAGTTCATATGTCTAATTCATGTTTCTCCAATTTAAAGACAAGGATGTCATGTGAACAGTTAGAAAATACCATCCTCACAGAGTAACTTCTCTGGCCATAACTATATTTTAGCAGACGTCCACCTCAATATTACCGGATACATTCATTATGGGCCTGAAAATCCACTCTATCTACTCCACCTGCAGTTCTTCCTCAGCCAAAAGCCCACATGGTGTACAGGAATAGGCCAAATGCTAGGAAATGTGGGCAACTCCCATGCTGTTCACAAACATTAGTGTCCAAACCCAAGCACATTCTTCACTACAAAAACATAGGCAAAACTCCAAACACAGAAAGCACTTATCGTGTTTAGGGAGAACTAACAATCCTTGACAGCACTGCCATTTGGAAAAATATTCTGGGTTCAGCTCCATCTGCACCCACTGTTTTGTCACAAGATATGCTGCTTTCCCAAATAATTTTACCAAGTGATTTTTTTTAAATTCAACTTCAGAGCAGGATATCTAGACTGAAATGGCCATGGTGTGATAGGAAAGGCTGGAGAGCTGATTAGAAAGTACAATGTACAATCAAGATATCAACACTTGCGCCCAAACAGCTTAAAATTATTTCAAAGGGTACAGAAGCAGAAATAAACAGTTCATATTTCTGTCCTTCCAGTGGACGTGCTACAAAGGGCAATCTGGGCGAGCCGGTGCTAAATACATGTTCCTGCCAAAGCTCTGCCAACTCAGGCATGTCTTTGTTATTGCACTGCTCCTCCTGACAGGGCCTCTCTGTGCAGGGTTTACAGGATGCTTTGACTCCTGGGGTGACCTGCTCTTTCTCTTTGTTCAGAGCATTCAGTAAAAGCAGCAACCTAACCTAACCTTTTATGTTTCTGCTAAGTAATTTTATGCACTCAATACTGCATTTTCATATGCATTCAGTAACCACCACTCCAGCAAACCCCTGAAAATCTGCACTAATACGGCATGCATGTCAGCTCTGCTATATTCACTTCACTAAAGAGAGGGAGAAGACCTTTGGGGAGGGGAGGAAGAACTGATACACTGCCCACCTCCAGCTCTGGCACAACCCCACTGTTGGGAAGACAGGATGTAGCGACAGCACTGCTTTCTTCATCTGTGCTAGAAGAGCAATGTATGGCAGAGCAAGGTCAGCCTAGGCTAACAGACCCACAGTACTGGTGCATAATAATTTTGGAGCTGCATATATTTGCTATCTGGTACATTTTTTTTCTTTGCTATCATAGCACATCTGGGATGGGCATTGGGCATTTACCCCAACACTACTTCCCATTCACTATCCCCAAATGTCTGCCAATACACTGCCTTTCCTCGAGGTGTATAGAGACAAAAAACACACAAGTGACTCACTCTTCTGCTCATCACACTAAAATCACATTCTAGTCTACATGGCTATTTCCCCTTCTCTGTGTAGCTAAGTCAAGCTTGCCTGTTCATTGATGAGAGCAAGATTCAGCTGCAGTCAGCACTGTTTGGATCAGTTGTTGGGCAAGTGAGCTAATATCTATAGGCTCATATGTTATCAGCAGAATTGCTATCTTATGTCTAGAAAATGTATTATAGGAGTGACAGATGTAGCAAAAATGGAGCACTAATTTAATTTTCAATTGCATTGTCTTCTCTCTGACCTGGCAGTTCAAGAAGTCATCCCTGGACAACTAGAGTAAGCAAACTCAGTATCAGAGAGGCTGAAGAGGAAACTCAGGCTGTTTTTCACACAGCCACTTTCTCTGACTACAGCTTCTCTAGAACAGAATGAATCACTTGATGGTCTGTCTTTGGTTAGCTCACATTTATTTAAACCAGCGTGAAGATCTGCACCTTTGATGTGAGTTAATTAAGCTCACATGGCTTTTTCCAGCCTGGCTTCTGCAGCTTCAGAAGTGAGGGGAGCCAAATTAGGCCCATCTGTCTATGGAAGGGGTCCTCTCCCGCCATAAGGCACACTCCATTACCCAGCACAGGAGCTGTCTTCCAAGAGCACCAGGAAAGGGGGTTTCATTGCTGCCAACAGCTACCGAGAATACCAGGCCTGCCAGGAGTGGGGGCTTTCATGAGAATCACAGTCCTGTGCCATCACTTCTCTGCACAGAAGCCTTAAGGGTCTGTCTACAAAAGAATTTCCTGCAATAGCTTTTTGTTTAACCCTTGGAACTTCTTGGCAGCAACAAATCTGCAAAAACATTTGCTTTTTTTTTTTTCTATGTAAAAATAAAGAAGAAACTAACAAACTTCAGTGGGGCAGATGATGACTCCCTGCCTTGGTTCTGCTGCCATTAATTGTGTAACTGAAGTTTGTAGTCTCTACAAACTCTGGAAGCCTCTCAGTTGGTATCCTGGAATCCCAAAAAGAAAGAAGCCTTAAATAATCCACATCATCAGCTGTTACCAAGGCACTCTCAAGGACTTTTGCCAGAGCCCAGCAAGAAGAATTGGGAGATTCAGCTCCAAACTGTCAGAAAACACAGTTTCAAGATGATCTACTGGTATCTGTGGGGAGGTTATCAAAAAGGCATGTTTCATGAGAACAACAGACAACAGGTATAATTTGCTATGGGGAGGATCTCACAACACATTATTTAAAAATAGAAGTTCGCTATGAAGATAGCAAAGCAGTATTAACAGGTTTCTCAGAGACGGTGCAGCATCTGCATCCCTGGAGGTCTTCAAACTCAATGAGATAAAGCCCTGAGCAACCTAGTTTGAATTCAGTGTTGACACTGCTTTGAGCTGAATGCTGGATTAGGGACCTCCTCACGTCCCATCCATCCTGAAAAGCTCTGTGACCCTGCATCACCTGCTACAGGTTCTATAATGTACAAAGTAATGGAAAGGAGTTGGCAGAACTGCTTACATTTGGGAGCCTGGAACCAGTATTTGCACCCTGGACTTCTGAGAAGCCCCTCTTTACACTTTGTACAGCACAACTGAAAACCTGCACAGTTTCACTGTGCTCACACTGGGATCATCTTGGAGCAAGGAAACAATGCTTTCATCAGACAGTGCCTTGCCTCTGAGAGTTGAGGATTGCAACTAAATGTAAGCAAGGAAGAAATACTCTAATTAAAGAAGAAATAAGAAATGCAGACTCCAAGGCTTAACAAATCATAAAAAATACCTAGAAAAAACCTAATCTGGCTAATTCCAAGCGTTTAATTGAGTTGGCTGAAACATTTGCATGTGTGAACACAACCACGTACAGTTATTTCCCTGGGTAGAATTCTTCAAGCTGTAATATTGATTCTTCATCTGGAGCATGAATGGCAATTATTTGTTAATAAAGTTGTAACTGTTCTACATACCAAATCAAGGTCTTGGGAAACCCTCCTCTTGCGCAGTTCTTCCATCCTCTCACACACATCTGTGAAGCAGGTGTTATAGTAGTCTGCATACTGCTGTGCCAGATCATCAATATTTCCCAGTGACCCGTCCTACAGGGAAGACAAAGAAAACGGGTTCATCAATCTTTAAGTTCTAATTTAAAGGTAGCACCACAATTATGAAGGAAACCCCTGTCCCTGCAGCACATCAGGCTCAGGTCATCCTCTCCATCCCTATCCCAGAGCACACTAACAGCAAGAACTGCTGCAAACTGGATAACCAGAACAGCTCCTCACAATCAGGTGGAACTTTGTTAACTCCCACAGACAGAAAGAAGGCAAGGACAACAATGCAGTGGAACAACACATCCTCAGGCTTTATCTGCCTCAATTCTCTCCCAGCAGCACAAGGTTCTCCCAAGCAGTGGCTCAATCTTCCAAGAGCCAGTCATTACAAACATTTCACTGATGAAACCAAGAGTAGCCTCGCTTTGTGACAATGACTAACTGCAACTAAAAGATTTCTTACCAATACACCAAACCAGCCAGACTGCAAACAATGACACTCACAAAGACACTCTGCCACTTGGTCTTCTAAGATGTACGGGAGGCAGCAACATGGTTTGCTGAGTCCCAAATGTCTGCTTTGGGGGTAGGATTGCTACACTGCTAATAAAACGGCAATAGCCAAAAACCTAATTGTAATAATCTGCTGATTACAGTCCAAATTCATACTTTAAAAATTATGAATTAAGAAAATAAGATCAAAACAATAAGAAAGCTGAATTTTAAGTGTCCTGAGAAACCTTTCTAAGCATCAGATATGTATGCTCCATCTGTAAAGTGAGGGGGTGGGCAGGTACAATATGCACACCCTTAAGATACATCCAAACGATGGGATGGAATAATCTTGTATCCCTACTTGTCTAACTTATGAAAGAGCATGTATATCACTGAAAGAGCATGTATATCACTGAGTGCATTCCTTAGAAGGTAACACAGATGAAAAAGATAGGCTTTCTATGCCTATCCTGAGAGAAGGACAAGAATACATTGCAGACTATTATTTTATTGCTGCTGTTAATATATGCACACATATAAACATAAAATTATGCCTTGATTACTAAGAAAAAGCTAAGCAAGAGAGAAATAATCTAAAAATAATTATGCTAATAATATACATAAATTGCAAAGTTGAGTTATAGCATATGAGCTAGGAGGAACTTTTAATTAGTAACCACACCTTAATGAAGCTACTGTTACTTGGAAATAAGCACGTGGTCCCACTCTCAAGGTTCTGGACTACACTGCAGACGTAGGTTTGCTCTAATGAAGTATCACTTCCAGAGACATGGAAAAAACTTTCCAGTTTAAATCAAAGTGAAAGCCTATTAAATCTCAGTCTGTGAAAACTATTTTCTACTCTTAAAGTGTAATTCCACAGGTGGAACAATTATCTCCTGAAACTTTTGCAGATTTCCCCAGAAACTTTTGCAGAGCTCGCATTCCTAAAATTTAGAACAGCATTTTCTCAACACTACTGTGTTCAGTACAGGTGGAAAACAATTTGAACGTCACTTGTTGGAGCAGCAGAAGCAAAATAACTACACTAAATATATATCTACACTTTGACCCCTGCCCCCATACCTACATAATTTTTTACTATAGTTCCTATCTCTCAACCTGCCAAAGATCTCACACAAGAGATGTTTCAAGCATTAAAAGATTGGGGTCCCTATACAAATACATTTCTGGGAACTTCAGACTTTCCAGAGCTTTGGACAAACAACTTCCTGCACTGCACACAACAGTGCTACCCCGCCTTTCTACAGGAGCCTCAGTGCTACCTACTCACAGCGGAAGCCTACACCTTCCTACAACCGCCTCCTTGACATCCATCACTTCTCAACAAGCTGGGGAGGAAACTTGGACTCTTTGACTGTGCCACGAGTTCCACAAGTTTCCCTGTGCCACTGGACACTCCTCTGGTAGCTGAGGGTGTGCTTTCTGGTCCTACATTTAAACACTCAGTAGGAATAACCAGGAGTGCACTGCTGGGGAAAAAAATGAACACCAAACTGAAGAAGCAACCCCAAAACTTAACCTTCATTTGCTCACTTTTGTGGGCGTTAAGGAAGCCTGTATGACTTCCAAAGAGACGATGTGACATCTGAATCCCAGCCATACAATCATAACAAACATCACTCTCAAGGTTTATCAAAAATTCTCACTTTAGAATATCTTCCCCAGCCAGAGTCTGTTTATTCTTTGATAAGCTTTGCCAGTTAAGAATATTCAAGTTGGAAAGAGTCATGATATAAGAGCAACACCAGGAAGCATCATCTTATTAGAACATGAAAACTGCGTATCAGTCCATCTCCTCTCACAACTCTGGAAATCATACATTCCACAAAGTTAACCTGCTCTAAAAATACCCACAATTTTCAGAGGTAATTCACAACTTTGAAATTGCCTGAAATTCCCCAAATCCAATAATATCATGTGAACTTTAACCTAGCTGAGGGCCATTCAGAGCTGAGGATCTCAGCACGCTCCAGTGCTCCTCCCCACACCTCCTCAGACACGTGGTCATGGACCATTTGCAGGATAGCAATGGCACTGCCAGTGGATCAAACACAGCCAAACAAGTGCTCATTTTTTGCTTGTGCTGGCGTGCAGTTCACTGTGCTATTTTTAAAGGTAGCCTCCAAAAGACTGAAGGCCTCTGACTGTCCCTAGAACAAAATTAGCTTGACTGCAGCACCCCAATTAAAGCCTGCAGAAGGTGGGTGGCCCCACTGCCAGCAAGCACGTGGCTGCAAAGAAAGGCCTATTCACAAGTGACCAGTCCACCAGTGCCACCGTGTCCAGAGGAACAGAGCTGCGGGTATCACCCTGCCTGACTAACAGCAGGGATTGCTGGCAGTGCTCAGGGCTTGCATGAGGAAGGCTATGCTGCAAATGAAAACAAGCTTGATGTCCAGAAAAAGATGAAGGAACAGAAAAAAACCCACAATATGTTAGAACATACAGCTGACATAGAACAGACAGCTTGGCACACATGCTCATTACAGCCCTGCCACATGCTTTTGCTGGGGTCCAGACCAAGGGCAGCTACAGCTTTATGCAGTTGCCATTCCACAAGAGGCTGCATGCATCCTCCTTACTAGATGTGGAGAGCATTGGTGTTTGAAGCCCCATAGCTTCAAAATTAGAACAAAACCACAAACGTTTGCATTTGGACCTCAACTTGCCAGAAAGGTACAGTGGAAAATGCTGATTGAAGGATTTGTGTCTGTGGCCATGAGTTGCTTTTATGAGTCTATGTATGCAGGCAATGCAGAGAGCATTGGATTTGTCAAAAGAAATAAAGATACATAAGTCATCCCAAGACAAAGACAGCTAGCATCTCATGACCTGCAGCATCCACTCATGATTTCATGTAAGTAAATGTCATAACTTAACAAAGGATTGTATATTTGATTTATATGACCTCAAATTTGACCCCTACATAGAGTTATCTCCATCATCCTCCTTTATTCTTCAAGCACTACCAAAACCATGGCAAAACTTAGAAAAGAGAAGATGCTTCATTCTTCTATTGCACAAATAATGGCCAAGACCTATTTTAGGTATCATCAAACCACAAGTATAACTCATCTGAAAAACCATGACATTTTGTCTGCTCTTTAAATTGACCCCCCACAATGTTTCCAAATAATTCTAAACTGTCTCACACAAAATAACCAGCAGTGTACTTTGCAATTCTATTTTGGCTTTGAGTCTTTAAAAATATTCATATGCAAAACATTAGCTCCACCTTGATAAGTCATGCATTCCCTTACAAACAGAGTCAAAGGAATAGCTGGAGATGTTTTTAAAGATCTCTAGAATTATTAATAAAATAGAAGACTAAAAGCATAACTCAAAATATTTTAAAAAATATTTCACTCTGATGCACAAAGAGTAAGATCCAGCAGCAATTTTCATATGTTGACACAAATGTGGAGTCCCATTTTAGTTTCACAGGTAGGAAAAAGCACACAGTTATTTGATGTAAAAAATAACAAGCCAATGCAATATATATTAAGCCTTCAATAACGTACCACTATGTCCCATTTTGATATAGATGGGCATATTGATATTTGAGATAGCTTATGTGAGCAATGAAAAAATATATAGCTTTCAAATTCGTTCTTACCAATATATCTGCATTTCAGAAGCCTCTGAAATGCTCTGAACTGTCAGTAACACTTTTAAAAACAAAACCTCATAATAAACTCTGTTATTTTGTTACAAATTTAACAGTTAAAGCACTAACACGAAGAGTATTTTACACCAATTGTGTTTATTACCATGCGAACTGCAATGTTCCCGCTATATAATCCCACAGATCTTTCTGATGGAAAAAAATTTGTGAGTAATACAAATACTGAGCAGGAAAACCATTCCTCAAACACTTCATTGGTAAGAAGTTACAACACGTTTCCCCTAAGACTTCACTACAGCACAGACTCTTCCACAAAATAGTTTAATAGCCAGGAAAATACACAAATCTTTATTTACAAAGGGTTAAATGTAAAATGAAGATTTAATAGCCTAATGAAAACAGAAGTTCTCTCAGATTTCTATTTTCAGCTGTGATGCGCTGAATTTCCTAAATTTCCATTTTATAATGTATGCATGCAACATTTTTTGGCATCATAAAACACAGAGCAAAATGATGAATTGCCCTGAAATTCCCAGAGAATTAGTTCTGATATGCATGTGAATACCAAAGGAATCCACTGGGATTCCTGCTAATGGAGTGACTACAAAGAAAAGTTGGAATGATTTGGCACTTATTATAAAGTTAGAATTTATTGGTCACTGCACATCAGTTAGTTTAACGCCTTGGCAGAATCCTCTGTATTTGACATCTGAAAGAGTAAAAGAGAAAAGTGTTTTGCTAGAGAGCTCTGCTGGCTGTAAAATTAAGTAAAAATATATTCATAGTTTAATAGTATAATAAAATAAAAACACTAATAGCTAAGGAGGAATAACAGACTTTGCTAAGTAACAAATACATTTGATGAACCTGCCGAAATATTAGGCACTAGCAGAGCAGGCATACTTTCTGCATAAATTTCTATGCAGGACTAGATTTTTAGAAAAATCTTCCAAAAATACAACTACTTTACTCTGTACTTTTCTGTCTCAGAATCTGAAAAATATGTTACAAAGCAGCATATTCCGGCATATCCTCCTCCTATTCTGGCAGATATTAGGAATGTCAGGAAAAAGGTCTTGATTACTGGATGTATGTGCTCACTCTCCCAGCCCCTGGGTAAAATTCACATAACTGCATGAATCTCAGAAATGCAGAAAGATGTGGATGCTACAAGCCTGTTTGTTCAGCGAGACATATGGGTCTCCATCTGCACATGGCAATGCAGGTTACAGCACACAATGCAACTAGACAAGTTCAAAACTTTAAAGCCACTGCAGCTATGGCCACAGCATATGCATAATCTGGGATCTTAGGAATAGGTCAGAAACTGGAAGACAATCTGACTTTTCTTCCTAATAAGATATGAATGAATGTGGAAATGGCACTGGTGAAGAGAAGGTGCTATTTCACAACACACAGCAATCATGCCCTGACAAAGGCACATTTTTTGACCTTTACAAGCTAAGATGAGAAAAATCCATTTCCATGCCTGAAACACAGGACTACTGTGTGGAGAGTCACTGTAAACATTAGCAGTTTATTTCTGGCAGTTAGATTTTAACAGGGACGCCTACTAAAAATTTGTGGAACATGACCTTGCATTTCAATAATACCTTTGGTTTGGATAGCTCGAAGAAGTACATTAATGAAAGCCAGAATGTGGGCCAGAGCAAACAGGCTTGTTTGGGGAGGGGAGACGGGCAAGAGGGGGGAGGGACAAAAAAGCAGTGAAATGAGAACATCCGTAGGAAAATATATTTGTGCCTAATAAACGCAAGGAATGATCGGATTTTCATGGGATAACTTTGACTAAGATGCCACTCCTTTTTAGATATTTTTACTAATCATAAGAGCTCATAAAAGCTCGAGAAATTTTGCATCCTTCCCTAAATGACATTGGTCTCATGGCAGAACTCCCTGCATTCCAAAATATACTAATACCTGAATTCAGGCTGCACTTGATAAACCTGAGACACAGTATTCCAGGCTCCTTCACAGTTCTTTCTAAGGAGGCAGACTGAAATCAGATCCAAACCTTTTCCAAACACAAGAGTTAAAGCTGCATCCATCTCTCTGGCTAGAGCTTGCGTCTCAGTTTACTACAGTAACACACAGTGAGGATCGGCATCTCTAGGAAAACCTGCAGAGCTCCAGTATAATTCTGTTGCTCATTTCTGGCCCTCTTGCTACCAAGGTATTTCTGCTAGGAATAGGGCTGATGTTTTGCCTTCTGGCACAGCTTCAAAATGCTTGCATTGAAAATGAACCCAACAAGCTGCTTGAGAAATACTCCTTTCTATTCCTAGGGCTCAGCAAGGACAATCTTCCATTCAGCAGAGTTAACAATTCTACTATCCATGCAATGATAGGTTCAAAGCCTGTCTTGACAGTCAGCAGGGTCAGAAATGTGAGTGAGACAGAAGTGCAAGGCCAGGCAGCCAGCACTTCCCTTGATATTCAGAAGAAAGCATAAAATACTCAGTGTACAAGTCATGACATTTTTATATTGAGAACAGCTATTTTTGAGGACGTTGAAAACTTGTCATGGTTCCCTTGACCTCTCTATAGCCAGACACTGCGAGAACAAAAAGAACATACAGACCAGACTGATTCAATAGTCTTTCCATTAATTTTTATGGCATCTGAGGGTTGAGTCATGAAACTATGTGGCTTTACAGACAGTTACAAAAATAGATGTGATACTACTGTGTCAAGCTCTCTGCAGCATGGTTAAAAGACTTATAGATTCTGTACAATAAGCAGAAAGCACAATGGTATACTTTGATATCAAAGATTTTGCAGCAGTTATCTGAAATAACTAATACAACCCACCAAGTTCAGAGCACAGTCACTCTAGACCCAAATAATCATATTAAACCACAGAGTTTTCCAAGTTTTTTTTCCATATCTATATATATAAAACTTAGCCCTATCTTTACATCAAAAACCCCTCTTACTCTTTTCAAAATTCTGAAATTAAAGTGTTTCCTTTACCAGTAGCACCACAGTTTCTTCCACCCCCTTCCTTTTACTGTAAAGCCCCAAAGTCTTTGTCAAGAAGGTATAACAAAGCATCTCTGGAAAAAACATTCTGAATGTGATTTCTCCTTTTCCTTCTGTAAATTAAAATAAATTTAAAAGCACACTACTGGGATCCCTCTCTGCGGTTCGCAACAAGGAAGTCCTCTATGGAAAAAATAAAAATATATGAATGCTAACAAAAAAGTTGCATCTATGCAAATGTACATTCCAACATACTTAAAAATTTGGTATTTATCACAAGTGGAACCAGGTCTTGACAGACAAGAATATATGCAAATTTTATTCATGACAGTCAGTTGAAAGCACCCTTAATGTCCAGCTTCCCTAATAACCGTATATTATCCTCTGTCCTCCTTTCCCTGAGGAGCTCTGCACTAAGCTCACCAAAATGTAACTCAAAACCCTTGTCTACTCTGATACCTAAAAGGCCACCATCATCCACCAGACTGGTCATCAGTCAGCTACAAGTTGTCATTGGCAGCTTGTAAAGCAGAACAAGTTTAAGCCATGTAATAGCTGCACCTGACATCACCTCTCATTAGTTTTTTCTCCCTTGCTCTCACTGCCTCCTCCTTTTGCACACTCTGCTGAGACTTTTTCTCACATTAAGTGAAAATTTGTCACTTCATGTGCACCAGCTACAGTGGGTTCTAGCCTGAGACTTGGAGCAGAAACAAATGGTACACAAAAGAATGGCAAGGGTTAAGAAATGTGCATATATCTGATAAAAATACCATTAAGGAGATGGAGGTGAATTTCCTGTTTCAGATTTGGGAAATTTAGCATATATTACGGGGGTGCCTTCATGTCTGAGATAAGTTACTGTCTAATGAAATAGATAGGCAAAAGGCAAACATCTCAAGTAGATGTTGAAATAAATATTTCAGGGAGTTAGCCATATCAGCTGCAATAGTGAAGGAAGTCTCATTAAAGTTCTTTTCCTTATATTTAGTAGTAGCACAGTATGACAAATCCAAATCTTCTGTGATAAATGGGACTATATAACTGAGGTGTAAGTAATCATTAAAAGAGTAGCCTGAAAAAATCTAAACAAAAAACATGTAAAAAAATATTTGGATATTTAAAGGCAAAACAAACTGAGTAGTCAACAGTATCTCAGGTCAAGTGTGTAATCTCAGCAAGTCTTGTTTACAGTATTTCCCCAAGGTGTTAAAGTTGCTCAGAGAAAGCAAACTTTGGTAATGGTTATGTGCTAGTTTCACTAACAAAACTACTTTTCAAGTGTCAAGGCAGGAGAGAATGACTGCCTTTAAATTGAACTGTGCAACGCTTTTCCCCTGGACAGTTTGGCAGAAGGAGGGCATACCTTGTCCAGAAAAAAAGTTCACTCAAAAAAACTTCTCATCCTTCTTTCTCTGTTCCCCCTGCCCTCCCCCTTGCCTCTTCATTGTACTATTGTGCACTCCTTGCTGCTTTACTTTGAGATCCAGGCCCAGGATCCTGGGCAGGTCCCTATGGACAGCAGTTTCCCCCAGGAGTACTGGCTTTGGAGATGCACCAAAAAAGGGGAACACTCCATGCCTTCCCTCGTTTCTTACCATTCCAGCAGCTAAATCCTGCATGGGACCTTCCCCTCAACCACAACTACTGAGAGGCAGAGAGCACAGTCCTCTCCCACTCTGCAGCACTGGGAAAGCCCAGCAGGGATGCAGTCGTCTGCTCCACGTTTCTCATGGCTGGATGAGCCCATTACCTCATCTGCACTTACAGGGCAAGAGCTACAGGGCAGCATGCACCTTGCATCATCACCCAGCTCGGCAGTGACAGTCCCAGCCTTCAGAAATGCTGCTCTTAGGAAGCTGGGTGTGACAGCAAGCACAATTACTTACTCCCACTTGTGCCACTTTGGATGCTGACTTCCAAGAGGAAGGTGCTCTCCTGCTAAGATTTCAGACAGGGCAAAAGGAAATGTCAAATATTTCCCTTCACTTCAAACTGTTTTTACAAAGAGTGAAAAAATACTGCTCGGCACACCAAGGCACGACAAGATTGCTCCTCTTTTTTTGGGAGTAGGTATGGACACCAGCAATCCTGGTTGAGGTGCCCAGCAGCACAGGGCACTATGTGTCCCAGAGACGCAGCCCTTGATTCACTGCCGCAAGTGCAGAGTGCTGCCCAGCTGCCAGCCATGGAAAGCCAGAATGCTGATGTTTAAACTGCTTTCTCAAACTCTGATATTTTTCTGGTTTTTCCTACTAGAAATTCAGCAGCTTGCAGCCTAGAGGATACACCCAACACTTCTACATAAGCAGGGACTAACCTTGTCTTCACTCCTACCGCTTCCTGACAGGTCATCTTTTACCAGGAAAGGAAACAACTGTAATTGAGCATGGCAGCAATCCATGTAATCTTAGCAGCAGAAGAAATTATTTCCTGTAGCTCCTGTAAGCAAGCTGTGCCCAGGCTCCCCCTCACCAATCCCTCCCGCCCATCCTGCCTGCCTGTGCTATCCCTGCAAACTCTCACTCCTGCAGGGAACACGTGCTCTGCACTGGCACAGAATGGTAGCATTAATAAACCTGGTTAAGCAGACACCCCACATTCATACAAATCTGAAACCAGAAAGGCTGACTCTGCCCTAAAACAATTAAGTGAAGCCTCAGCTTTTGACTCCGAACAGAGGTACAGTTAGTACAGTCTCAACCACAGTAGGTAGCATACAGAGGAACTAAATATAATATTGCTCATGCAAAACTTCATGGTGCTGGGCTCAGGTTTTTTATTGCCTTAACTAAGCTTCCTCAAGTGTCTTTGGAGAGTGTTTTATTTAGGAACAGTAAAGCACAGTTACCAAGGGGTTTCAGTTCATTTAATTAAGTTGAATACAATTACACTCCAGTGGGTCTTAAAAAATGAAGAATCTATTTAAATATTATTTAGATGCGTGTCTTTTAAGTACCACAGATTGCACAGGGCTTCATGTTTATATCAATTAGGGATATCAACCTAGCAATAAGAACTTATCACTTGCCAGCTTATAATCCTTTCCACTCTGGGATTCCGTATTTTATTTACTCATTTCCCTTTATCTGTGTACAGTGAAGAAGGGCTTGTTGCGTTCCTGTGTGCTCACACTGCTTCATCATTGCCAAAGCACTTCCTAATTAGGCTAAATAGGCCTCTTACATAAATAGAAGAGGAATATTTCTGCCTATCAACAGAGCACATCCTGCAGAGTCTGGGCTTCAATAACTGTGTGGCTGCCATATCTCCCAGGTATTTCAAGCTCATATTTTTCTGAAGGGGGACATGACGATGTCATGTACTTGTTTCAAGGAAGTGCTTAATCCTGTGGCTGCTGTCAGTCCAATGGTTCTGCCCACAGATAAGAGACATGAAGACATGGAATGAAGCTGCATCAGAGGAAGTTCAGATGGGACATAAGGAAAACGTTCTAGATTGTGGTCCATCACTGAAACAGGCTCTCCATGGAATTGGTCACAGCACAAAGCCCATGAGAGTTCAAGGAGCATCTGACAATGATTTTAGTCTTATGGTTCAGTTTTAGGTACCCTGTGAGAAGCAGGAAGTTGGACTAAATGATCCTTATGGGTCTCTTCCAACTCAGATAGTCTGTGATTTTATGTGGCTTTTATTGGAGACTGAATTAGTTACTCAAGTGTTGCACATCACAGATGCACCTCAAACTGAGGCACAAAACAATTTGAAAAGGCCCATATGGCTAAAGAGGTCATAAAAAGCAGAAGCTGGCAGAACCCCAGTGTTAATGAAGCTCACAAAAAATTGTGTCTCTACAAAACCTGGCAGTTGATTCTCACTGACACAAGGCCCTGAACCACAGGCTGAAAGAAGCCAATTGTAAAGACACTTGGACTTGGATGGCCAGTAAAGCCCTTGAGCATCTTCTTTATGCATAGTGACATGAACATCAAAAGGACAACATCCTGCTAACTGACCATTTGTCAGGACAGTTGTCATGCCAAAGAAAAACATCCCACCTAGTTGTAAAAGTGGCAGTAACATGAAAAGAAAGTCTCAGATGGAAGGAGTTTGCTCACAGACTCTGCTTCTCAGATGAAAAAAGTGGCCAGCAGTCTCAGGGAACACCACCCCATAAGCCCAGCAAGAGTGGTAGGACAGCCCCTGTACCAGGCTGCATCTGAAGCAACACAAAACCAGCAGAGAGCTCTCTGAGCAAAATGTTGCTTCACTTTTCACAGTCCGCACCATTATCAATTTCAAAACAAAGAGTGTGTAGTAAATAAGCTCCTTAATTCACAGAGAACTAGGATTTGAAAGAAAACAAGGATTTTACTGTATGACTCTTTCAAATGGAAAGGAAAATCATGTATTTTCAGATATGGCAATCTCTTCAAAGCTTGAGAGATGCAAGGGCTGGCTCAGAAGGAGTTACATGTGAACAGGAAAACAGGGCATCAGACTGTCTCTGGGAAAAGAGTAAATTGCACTCTCATGCCCAGATTGTTGCAGCCCTCTGCTACCAATTACCCATTCAAAGCATCTGCTGGCAATACCTTGATGGTTTGGTTTTACATGACTCACACACATCAATGGTTACCCACCTATAGCCTACATTTGTCTCTAAGCAAAAGCAAAACAAGGTGTGACCAACTAGACATGAAGGCTTACTTTGCACTGTGACTTCATGGTGCTGGCCTCAGGTTTTTTATTGCCTTAACTAAGCTTCCTCAAGTATTTTTGGAGAGTGTTTTATTTAGGAACAGTAAAGCACAGTTACCAAGGGGTAATGGTGCCTTAGATAAGTCTTTTCATTTCTAAACCAAGCTTAAATCTCCAGTATTTATTTCCCACGTGCTCCCTCACATCCACGCCACTCAGCCACCTCCTCTGGGTCTCCAGGAAGTCAGCCTGCACACAGACCTTCCCCAGCCAAGGTCCCAGTGTGTGCTCCAGCCATTTCCTGCCATGAAGACGGCAATTCTTCCTTTCACATGATCCTTCTAAATCCCTCTTCCTAGCAGTTGCAAGTCACCCTTCTCAGCTGGGACTCCTCCCACTTTTCTGGCCACAGAATACAACTCTGGATACTGACTCACTGCACCTCCATCCCCTGCCATCCTCTGTTTCCACTTTATATGAGAGGTACTTTCCTAAGACAGGCATCAGTCTGAGAAAAACCTCTGCCTTGCTTTTTTTAAATTTTTTGGTTTTGTAAACTGTTCAAAGCTCCCCCAGCAACAGAAAGGCAAAAGGGTCAGCAGCAGTTAACATACCTTTTAATCCCCCTTTCCTCTCTCTTTCTTGGCAGTTTATAAAATAATTAACTATCTGTAAGCATTCAGCAGTAGTTGTTAATAGGTCTGGCAGATGAAAAATGAAGATTTGTACAAATCTCTTGTATTCTATGTACGCTTGAGACAAGGTTAAAAACCCACAAGTAACTTGGCAAAGATTACTTGAAGAAAGTACTGTTCCATCAGAGAGAAAAAGCAACACTGAGAACATTCACCTCTTTTTTTTTCCTCCTACTTTTGGTATTTAGGAACTCAAACTCCACACTAAACAAACCCAGTGAGACTCGTCATGACTAGGATAACAAGGATATGCAGAGGGATCCCTTTCCCTTCTCATTTATGTGTGACCACACACCACATGTGGTATGAAGCTATTCTTTATCATCACCATCGTGCCAGTGATTTTGGTGAGGCCCTTGACTTTATGTTCCCTGTTAACTTCCTGAGTTTAGACAGCTATCATGCAAAGCTTAGGTTTTACAAAGTTTAGGTTTTAGAAAGTTTATCCATCTGCACATATATACTGACACCCTGACACAAAATCTAAACAATGCATTGCTGGCTTTGGGCTGAGCAGGAAACCATACACCTCACTGCACTGAAACATCCCGGTGTGCCTTCAGTTCAGCACATATCAGTACATGGCACCACAGTGGAGCAGGACTGCACAGGATTAGACTCCATTTTTTGTCTCATCATAAACCACTCAAAATAAAGGTAAGTGTAACTAGAGAGGAAAACAGTTATTAAGGAGGGGCAGTCATTTTGCACTACCTACAACAGAGCGGTCTCCACTGATTAAACAAGAAACAAACCAGATCTTTCCCCCAAACCTCAGAAGAAAAATTTCCTCTCCCTACTAGGTTTTTTGGTTTTGAAGTACAATATTGTTACCAGTCCTCTGATAAAATGTTGCACTGGAAATTCTTTCTCCAGCCTCTGTAAAAAATATATCACCAAAAATACTCTGAAGCATCGTGTTTTTAAAGCATAAACATACAATCATCTTGAAGATGGAAACTTGAAGACAGGAACCACAACTGACAACATGCCCACACCTCTTCCTGTTTTACAATGGTTATTTATGAGTTCTAAGGTGGGAAAGAAACTTAATAATGGAGTGGAAATCACGACCTCCAAGTGTTAGTGGATATTATCTATGAATACAAACACATTTATTTATAAAACAGGATTTTTCTTATTTTCATCCTCGGGGATTATAAACTGAAGTTTAAATGCAGAGGATTTATCATCAGCTTTCAGAGGTACTTCCCTAAAGTGGCCAACCACAAAGCTCCAAAACTCACAAGAATTAAATATTATTCTCTTTAACTGAAGGCTACGTTAAGTCTATGCAGTGATATTGATAACAATATGAAGCATGTCTGACATGGATGGTAAAGGAGATGACTCCTAATTTAGCAACAGAAAATAAGTAGTTTTAATCTGCACTCCATCCCTAGGACTGCACTAGAAATTTCTGGTGTAAAAACCCCTTTTGCCTGAGTTGCACATGTCTGCTAGAAAACAGCAAGCACAGAATCAAAAGAGAAGGAAAATGTTTCAGAATTGTAACAGATATGGACAAATAGATAATAAACAGGCAGAACACAAACATCCAAACATCCCTGCAAGTGTCAAATGCGTAAAACCCACAGATTCTTCAGCATTTCTATCCTGACATATCATTTCTAAAGGTATATACTGTGACACATAAGATATTGCTCTGGCAAGCAGAATTCTTTAAAAGCCTAAAATGTCTTTTTTTTTTTCTGAACTGCAATGTAATGCTATGCAATCAGCTCCAGCATGTGTTTTCATCCCAGCTCCAGCTGTAGATGTGCACTTGCTGACAGAACTTTTAACAGCGCCACCATGGTGCAATGAGCTCTCCTGTTTCCTCCATGTGCTGGGGTTGCAGTCAAGTAAAGAGCAAGCTCTGCAGAGCAGCGTCAGCCTGGTGCTGGCATTGAAAGGGGCAGGAGGCTCAACCCATCTGAACTTATGAAAGAACAACAAAAGATGCATTTTCCTTTTTTCTTAAAACCCTACAGGCCACACACTGCTCCACTATAAATAAACTCATGCCTTAGGCTCCTGAAGTCTTTTTGTAAACAGTGCAGAAAGTAGACCCTTTATCTTTTGTTTTCATCGTATCTGTCAGCACTGCACAAAGCATCTTCAGTTGCAGGTGAGAGGGTTAGGAGAGTCTCACAACCAAGAGACTGCTCATGTACTCTCAATTTAATATTGTAACAAGCATGGTACTGTTTCCACTATCATCCATCAGCTCTCATCACACTTGCTGCAAAGCTTTCAAAGCATTGCTGTTATTATTATATTAAACAGTTACCTAATCTCCTTTACACACACTCAGACACACAAAGAATACAGTCCAGGTAGAGAACACTGTGAGATTAATTATTAGTAGGCTGTAACCTACAAAGAGCAAAAAACACTGTATATCTATAAGTACAGGGACAATGAAACATAAAAGGATGTTTTCATATTCTAGATAACTGGATTACCATGCTTGTAACCCTCACAGTGTACGTTTACCCACACATGTGAAATGACATATCTTCATCTGGAGGCCTGATGATGCAAACTGATGTCAAGAGCATATCCCCATGTCCATGCAGGGCCACAGGGAAGTCAAATCACCAAAGTCTAATGGGCTTGAAGGAGAGCAGATCTGCAACAGCACTCCAAGCAGATTGCACTCAGATTGTGACACGGATATTGGAAACCCGTTCTCCAATTTATTGTATGGCTTTCCATTAAAAAGCCTGAAAGTGTGATTTATAAATCATTGTTGTATTATACTCTTAAGCTTGTTCATCCAATTTTCCACCTACACCCTGCTTAAAACTGTTTTCCAGATAGGTTATACAATCCCCACTCTACAGCTCTTCATAGGAAACATGCCTCTAAAACTAGTATGTAGCTCAAAAATGCTTATACAGGTGTCATTGGAACATACACCATCAATTATTTTATTATACTAATATTAGTTCAAATAAACCTGGTACATTTTGAGTCTGTGTTTCAAAATAAGGCAGTAGACAAGAAAGTTCTGCTATTACCATAAGCCAGGAAAAACGTTCCCCTTGCCTGAAGAAGATGAAAGCAGAGCCACCATGCCCACACCTGACCCACACCACAGCAACTGCACTGCGGGAGGAGAGGGCACAGGTAGCTCCTTTTATTTTTAAAATTTTACTTTATTTTTCCTTGAATAATTTAATTTATTTTAAATTTTCAATCACATATTGAAAATCTGTGATTTTCAATAACAGAAATCTGTGTTGGGAACCCTTGTGCCCAAAATGTGTTGTAATTTTTCCCTGCCAATGAGTTGTCTCTTGATGTCAGACAGAAATAAAACCCCTTCGTATCTCTTTACTTAACCACACAACATGTCCAGATAGATTTTAATGGAGAACATGTTTTTATAGTAGAAACCTGATTTTTAGATTTGGACATACGAAACCCAGCTTCTTCCAATTGCCCATTTTCTCAATGAAAAATATGGAATCCAGATCCTTGCAAAGCCACCTCAGCATCCCTGCAGCCACAAGCACCTTCCTCGTCCTCCCACCACTAATAATGCCAGGTGGTTCATTAGTCATCAGCTGTATCAAGCAATCACCAAGAGGAAAATTGTTAGCAGCATCCAATGTTAAAACAGGTATTGTGACAAATCACTTTGCTGGGTTTAAATTCAAAGTAATTCCTATTCCTCCTGTGTTTTTGAACCTCCATAAGTCCAAACACAACATGTACTCTATGGCCACTAATATTGTCACAACAGGCTGATTAAAAATGAAAGCATGGGCTGATGCATGAAGGAAAAGCTACAAGCACAGATTCCAAATGACAAGAGGGTGACCCAGGAAGGTGCATGAAGCAGGGCTGGGTGCTCCAGCACCGAGCACCCTCTCCTCCACAATGCCATCTCTGAAGGGAAAAAAATCCTGAAGGAGCATAGCCCAGGGCCAAAACTGTAACAGTTCAACCTAGGTCTGGAAGGAGACAATCTGACCCAAACTCCTTTGCTCTGGGCACTAACTGTTCCCTCTGTCCCTTGGCCGTGTGCCACATCCAGCAGTGACCCCGTGCTCCACTTCTGTGTCCCGATCCCTCCACTCTGCTCCTGTTTGCACAGCACTTTATACAATCAGCACTTATTTACACAGATTTCTACACAGCATCAGACTAAGTTAAACTAATTACCTACTTCTGTAAAATGTCATTTGCTCTAAGATACACTAAAAATAAGAGGTTTTCACCTAATTGCAGAAAATGGTAGCCAACATGTGTAGTGTAGTATATTGTATTTCATGTAATAAAAGTCCTTTAAGTGCTCATGTGCAACACCTTTTCTTTTTCCACATCAATTTTCACATTTTCTTTCCCCTTAGAGACTGTCATTCTTTTCATATCCACAAAAGAAGGCATCATTACAGGGAAATTCTAGCAACCTTGTATTCCACTGCTCTTAAAAAACAGAGAGAGCTTGGTTGACTGACTTTCAAAAGATGAAAAAAGTATGAAAAAAAGAGTATTTCCAAGTTAGTATTCACAGCAAATCAGCAAGAGGAAGAATTTGCTTTCAAGAAAGAATGAAGAGGGCACCAGAACCAAAAGCTCTTATCACTCCTTATGGTGTAGGGTCTTATGGGGACTAAACTCTCTGATTGAGACATCTGTTTTATGTGCCCTGACATGCAAGAAAAAGCCTAGACCAAAGGTTATCTCTGTGAGCTGTCTTTCCTCATAAAGGGATTAGCATTGCTAGGCACAACATTTCCTGGAAAGGCAAAGGAGATGCAACAGGTTAAGTTTAAATTATAAAATTGAATCCAACACTCAAACTGACATTCAGTCACTCTCTCTTTTTACTTCTTTATTTGAAAGCAAAATACCCTCCCTGGTTTTGTAAAATAGAAAAAAATAATATCTGCCAGTTTGAAAGTGGAGACCAGGCCTTCTGGGTTTATCCTTATTGTTGCAAGTGGCATATGCTTTAGAAAATGTGCTCCCAATAGAAGTCAGAACAAACATGTTTTGAATCAGAATGTCCCACAGCGCGTTTTGAGTTAACTACACAGTGCCACAGACACTATACTGACATGTCATCAATAAAAATCATAAAAAACAAATATATTGCATTTTCAAAAGCATATCTACCTGAAGCAGCTATTCATTTACCTGCACATTTCCACAGAGCTGTGCTGAGCATCCATGATCTCAGCTGGAGTGACCTTTTGGTGCCAATCTGACACCAAAAAAACAGAGTCACCCAATGAGAAACTGAGAGAGCAGCAGTGTAGAGATTTCCATAAGAGGTTACAGTGATTTAATGAGGGTTTAAGGAAGAGCAATCCTGGAAGAAACCTTGGGCTGGTCTTAGCTGCCACAACTCCTCCTGGCAGTTCTACAACTGCTTTTATCAGTTGGGGATCTACTTCCCTGATCCTTCCAGATACTCAGACTCCCTGGCTAATATCAAATTCCTCTTCCCAAAGTATGTTAGCCAGTATCCAATTACATGTTATCACAGTAGCATTATCAGCTGGCCTCTCTTTCTCTTTTGGTTTTTTTTTCTTTATTACTTTGATAAGAAATTCAAATAGTCTCCTAAACATGGAGACCAAGATAGATTATATATGTAAATAGGAGGGCTCTTGGTAGCCAAGTGAGCTTTATTGCCCTCAAAACACTCTATTCTCTTCAACTAACAGCAGATGGTGGGAAAGGACTGGTTTTCTCCCAGCATAACTGCAAAATACTATTGAAAAAGAAATAATTTTATTTTGTTACAGCTGTTATAACTGATTCAACAGTTTGAAATAAGAAACTAGCTACTGCTTTGAAATAAAAAGCTGTAAAGACTTCTAATTCTGTGGCATCTCTTTCAAGTTCTGTTGGATCTTTTGCATCTTGGCCATTGAAGACAAAATCTCCTCACACAAATAAGACACCTTCTTCGGTGAAACTCCTATTACAATTGATCAGAGTTTTGTCAGTGATTTCATTAATGTCAGGATTTGACCCAGATATATCTCCTATGTATATATAAAGGAGGAACAAGGAACTAGGCATAAATAAGAGGGGCACTGGAATGACTTCCCTGCACGAAGGTCAATAGCCCATGTCTTGAAAGCACATCTTTAAAAGAATGAAGTTCCTGATTTTAATTTCATATTAAAATTTGTTCTCAGATCTCATAACATACAAACTTTTAGAGCCTTACATAGCAAACAAAGAGTTTGCTATCACCACATCAATATATGATTCTATGCCAAAAATATCCCTTTTTATAGCATTGAGCTTTAGCGACACAGAGAATTGCTTTACTACTACTCACAATCCACCTCTCTAAGACCTTAATACATTTCCAACATCCACTGTTGCTCTGAAACACTGAAAATTGTAATTATCCAGTACATTCCAGCATGTGCTTGCTACAGACTAAGTGAAAGCTTTTGGGCATAATTTTGTTATCAAGCAAGCTCCATTAACAGCACAAATAGCTTGAGATGCTTATACCACAGCTACACCTATGGAATATTGCATTAGAAAAGTCCAAAAGGGAAAAGTCACGTTTACTTCAGCAAGACCTAGTACAGCTGCAAGCACACACCCAGTATTTATCAAGTATAAGGCTATTAAGTAACTTCAAAGTCCACAAAATATGCTCCTTACAAGCAGCACTTGACAACTATTTGCTTCCCCTCCAGACCTGGGATCTGCCATCACAGGTTCCTCCTAAGGAGGTCCTATTTTAAGGAATGCAACTAAAAATACAAAACCAATGAAATATATTTATCCATATAAATACGGAGAGGGGCTCAATTTGTATTTCAAGTAACTCCATACTGAATACCAGCTGTGCTGACATTGGCCTCTCCTCCTAATTCAGCGCCTGGAGCAGACACCATCACACTCCACAAGGCTTCCAGCAGGGCCAGTGGGAGGAAGGCAACACCTTCCCCTCCTCCTCCCCACTGCTCTAAATTCTCAGTATGGGGAGGGAAGAATCAAACATTTTATCACTTCTATGAAAAACATCTTTTTTACCATAAGGACAGCAAATTGCTGGAACAGGCTGCACAGAGAGATTGTGCAGTTTCTGTCCCTAGAGGTTTTCAAGACACAACTGAGTAAAGCCCCAGGCAACCTGACCTGATCTCAGATCTCTCCATGTTTGAGCTTGAGGATAGGCTAGATGCTGCCTGGGGTTCTTTCCACCCTGCATCATCCTACAATCATGGCTTAAGAATGTGTTTTTCTCTTTAATTCCATCAGCAAACATTTGATGATCACCTTCTTTCTTAATTTCATTCTAGTTTTCTCCTTCCAAGATCACAGAATCATAGAATGGTGTCTGTTGGAAGTGACCTTAAGGATCATCTAGTTCCAACACCCCTGCCATGGGCAGGGACACCTTTCACTAGACCAATTTGCTCAGAGCTCCCCATCCAAGCTGGCCTTAAACACTTAGGGAATGGGGCACCCACAACTTCGGGCAATTTGTGCCAGTGTCTAAGCACCCTCACAGTAAAGAGTTTCTTCCTAATATCAAATCTAAATCTACCCTCTACTAGCTTCTCCCCCATGTCCTGTCACTACATGCCCTTGTACGAAGTCTTTGTGTTTGTTGTAGGCTTCCTGCAGGTACAGGAAGTCTGCATCTAGGTCACCCTGAACCCTTCTCCAGGCAGAACAATTCCAATCTCTTGGCATTTTCTTCACAGGAGAGATGTCCCATCTCTCTGATCATCTCAGCAGCCCTCCTCTGGACTTGCTCTGACAGGTCCATGTCCTTTCCTCTATTGGGGACCCCAGACTTGGATGGAGCACTGCAGGTGGGAGTCTTACGAGAGCAATCTTGGCTCTTCTCTCCTGGCTCTCTCCCTCTGATAGTGCATTCCTTTGGTAGATTCCAGGCTGTTGCAGGACCAACCTGGCCAGCATATCACTGCACCAACTTTTTCCTTTACAGAGCCATCCCCAGTGAATCACTCTGGTGTCTACATCTGTGCTCCCCAGACAGTTTGAATCATGAACTGCTACAGATCCCAGGAAATTAAGACCCATGCTCTCACATAATTGACAATGAAAAAGAAGTAAGCCAGCTCCACAGGCCACTGACGGGGCATCATGGACTACAACCAAGCAGCTACTGACTCCCATTTGGAAGCCACAACTCCAGTTCACTGCTTGCCTTTTGCAGCACAGGTTTGAAAGAGGCGCCACAAAGATGAGCAGTGGAAATGGCACTGGAGCTACCTCTTCCTTGCCTTCAAATAAGGACAGAGCACTAAATAAATTTATACTCAGTTCATTTTAGGACCTTATTTTGCAGCCCGAAAGACTAGAAACTCTTTAAAAGTCTACATCTGAAAAAAACTGACAGCATGCAGTGAGAACTTGTCTTCCCCCTTACAGGAGACCCAACACGAGATATCTTTTCATATTTGTAATTGTGTTGCAACACAAAACACTGAAGTAAGAAATGCTAATAAGGCTGGGTGATCAGGCAACTGATATAAACCAGCAACTTCATAATCACAAGATGATTCCTTTCTGTAAAGCGGACCAACTGTAAGACAAATTATTTTAGCATAGTTTTATCAGAAGACAAATAATAATTAAATAGCTCTCTTTTCCCAGGAAGGAAACTAGTTCATATTGCCAAAAGAAACCTATTTAAATTATTAGTTGTGTGACAATCAGATCTTTTTCTGCACTGAGCTTCAGCATGCTAGGCTGCTGGTCTGGCCTCCTCAAAAACTCCTTCCCAGGCATCCAATAGCACTTTGCTCTTACTAAATGCAGTACTGAAACCTGCCAGAAAAAGACAGAAAGAGACTGTTCATAAAGTACCAACTGTGTGCTCCTTACAAACTGGCAGAACTGACTCCACTTGCATTCTAAGATTTAAATCATTAACAGTGAAAAAGTGTACGCAGTTGGGGTGCTATTAAACTGAACATCCAGTCAATGGAGAACTTCTATGAAGAAGAGGAATAAGACAGGTTTTTGAACCTGACTTTGAATATTAACAATAAAGTCCATGCTGTAAAAAAATGCAGCATAAAACGGTAATTAAATTCTCTGTTCAATTCTATAACATTTCTTCTGAATTGCATCCTATGGGTTTACCATTCATTACGTTCCATGGCAGTTTTCCAAAAAGTATTTCTCATAATATTCTTGAATGTCTGCTGGTTAAATGTTAACAACAAAAACTAACACGCATCAAGCCTATTCATTTGCTTTTAAAATGAATAAACAGGCACTCCACTGTTGATTACCACATTCCTGTATCGCTGGAAGGCTGCCAGCTCCAGTACGTATATAACGTTAGTATTTGTTTTTTTGCTGAGTGGCAGTCCTCTGCGGTAATTACCATCTTGCAACTAAAGTAAATATTATTCTCTCGCTGCAAGTAGAAATAAAGGATTGACTCTTCCTGTATTTTTACTGTTTGCCATCCAGTCCGTCCTGTCGGTACGCTACGTGCCCATTAAACGTAATTCCTTGAGCCCTCGTTACTGGGGCCATCTCTTTTGTCTGTAACTAGTGAATTACGAGGATTAGTCGCTCCTCAGAAGATCACCGGCGCAGAAACTCCACGGGCCGTAACCGAGCAACTCGTCTCCAAAAAGCTGCCGGCAGTGAGAGCTCCAAAGCGCCGGGGCGCCGGGGAGTGCCGGGGGGCGCTGGGAGCGCTGCGGGCCGGCCGGCCGTGCCCGGGGACCCTGGGGCAGCGCCCCCCCCCGCGGGGGCTTCACCCCGAAACGCGGGCGAGGGATGCAAAGGCTGCAGCGACACCGCCTCCAGCCCCAACTGCCCCGTATCGGCGGCACGCCGGGCCAGCGGGGGACAATGCGCCCATTGATCCGGCTGAACCAGCGCTCCCCGCCAGCGGGCAGCCCCTGCGCGGACCCGCTCCTTGGCGCGGCCCTTCCGCCCCTTCCACCGCGACAGCCCAAAGAGCTCCTCCAGAACAGCGATGTAGGCGGTCACCGACACAACCCGTGTTTTTGCCCGTGAAGTTAGTTTTTTCTGGGACATACGCGCCCGCACAGGGCGGGCACGCTCCAACTCGGGCAAACTCCGCAGCAGGTGCCGGGAAGACCCGGCGAACGCTCCGCAGCATCTCCATCCCCCCACCCCAAGCCCTCGTCCCGCGGTAGGCTGCCCCCACGGCCGCCCCGGTCCCAGACGCCGTCCTCACCACACTCACCAGGATGCCCATCACGTCCGCCCACAGCTGGGCGAACACCTCCGACGTGCCGCTGTCCGCCGGGGCGGCGGGGCCGTCCGCCCGCTCCCCCTCCATGCCCCGGCCCGGCCGTCGGATCAACGCCGGCTCCCCGCCGCCGCCGCGGCCGGCCTGCCCCGCCCCGCCATCGTCCCCCGCCCCGCTCCGCTCCGGCCCGCCCCGGGACACCGCGGGACGGCCCCGCCGCCGCCGCCCCTCAACTTTCGACCCAGCGACAGAGCGGCCGGCGGTGCCGCTGCGGCCCAAACCCCTCCTCCGCCGCCCGCCCGGGGGCTCGCCCGGCGCATGTGGCCGCCCCAGAGCGGCAACAAAGGGCCCAGCGCCGCCCCGGCGGCTGCACGCACCCCAAAAGTCAAGAGCGGTGTCGGGACACGCGTGGTCGCCGGCGTAGCTCCTGTTGTTGCCATCCTCGTTACCCCCGTGCCGGTGCCTCGCCTGACCGCCAAGTCAGAAGCGCTTTCTTAACACCGGGGAAAGACTCTCTGGGACGAGGTGTCAGCCACACGCGTTACACTGCGGCAGGGCAAGGGGCACCCTGTTAGTTCAGGTTTAGAGTTTGGGTACCGGGACCGCGTCATTCTCCTGAGGAGCGGTGGTCTGTCACCTATCGCCCTTGGGGCGGGACTGTGAGAATGCTGCCTCCCCCTACGTCTGTGCCTCATGCTCCCTGGTACCACCCCCAATCCCCATTATAGTGAAATTAAATAATTACTAGCTACTGACAGCAGCAGCGATGCTCCTGCATGCTACTTGGGAAACTGCTAAGTGCCCCCACACACACACTTCTCGTGGAAGGCACATTAAATAACAGTGGCCAAACCCCACTGCTGGAAGGAGCGGCAGAGGTCAGCAGAATGACCTGAAGGCCTATCCACCACCTCACACCTCACTCCCAGCTTCTGCTGGGACCAGCAGCAAGGAAATCTTTTAGTGCTCATTCCTAAGCTTTGAAATATTTAGATGCTTTTTGAAAAGTTCCTGTTTCAAGCTGCTATTTATTGGAAGCACCTGTCTGCCCAGGGTGGCAGGGAAAGCGATGCATTTAATGGATACGCAGCTGTCACATGCTGGCCAAGCATTTTGAGAGCTCACAAAGCTGAGCAGCCAGTGAATCCTCCGATATCCCTCCTGCCCTGCTTACTGCCAGGCTGTATGTTACATGCCCTGCACCACCTAAACACAAGTCAGAGCCTGCCCTAGAACCTGTGCTCCCCTCCAGGCTCTCTGTTCAGCCCTGGGGTCCCCTGGCACCAGGCTCCCCCTCAGCCCACTCACCAGCTCTACAGCTGACAAGGCTCCCAGCACAGCACTGGTGGCCTGGAGAGGGCTGGAGCAACAAATGATACCATTTGCTGTCAGGGCTAAAAATAGTATCTGGAGAATGAATAAAGGAAAGTGTGGTTATTGCACTCATCTTCTCTCAATGTTCTCAACAATGCTCTTTTTCTGTCCTCAAAGCTAAGATTTAGTTTGCAGGCTAGCACTAGAGAGAAAAGCTGGCCAAAACACTTCCTTTCTCATCAACTGCCACACAAAGAAAGGGACAAGACTTTTCTAAGCACTTTGTTACTGCAGCTTTTGCTGGAGTGGTTAGCAGCACCAATTGAACCTCCAAGAGAAAAGGAGGTGGGGAGCAGAGGCAGAAAAACAAAGAAAATTATGCTGAGGGAAAGTGGTAAAGAAACCACTGATGACTGACCCTCCTTTAGGATGCACATGTAGGATACACCCTGTGTAATGCATCTTATTGACTAGTAATGAGAAATAATGAAAGACCCAAACCAGGTATAAAATCTCTTCTAATTGACCTTGAAATTGTACACAACTATAAGCCTATGAAGTACGAGACTAAAGGCGTGTCAGTGAAGTCTATTGGTACTCTGAGATGGCTTGCATAACTCAAAACTGGTTTAATTACTCAGGGGTAATTTACTGACTGACCCTCTGAAATTCATGTTGAACCACCTACAGTAATAATGTCAATCTACTTTTAAATATCTGAACAAGGCTCACTTGATCTCATCATACACACTATCTTCTGTACTTTGTCTTTTTTATAGATGGAGGCATATTAAGGAAAACAAACAAACCAACAACTCTGCAGCACACAGCCTGACTCCCCTCACTGTTGTGTCTTGGGCAGCCACAGATGAAGATCAAATAGGTGCTAGGGGCAGTACTCCCACTTGCCTGGCCCCTCCCTGCCGACCGAGGTCATTGCTTCTGTGCAACGATGACTACATCACTTACAGAAGCAGGCCCTGAATAGCCACACTTTTCAGCCTTGCAGTACAGGTAACAGAAACTAGATTGTGAATTGCGGTGGTCCCAGAGTTGCTTCCCGAGCCATTATGTCACCCGCTCTGTGGAGGCAGCAGCTTTCATCAGAGGAGCATGATGCATGGCTGTGGCAGTCTTCCCCTCAGCCTTTGAGACACAGAGCCTTTGATTTCAAGAAAGTGAGATAAGGAAAGAGAGATCTTGCAAAAACACATGACTCCAGGCGCAGTTGCTTTAAAAGCAAATGGACATGAGAGAATCAAAACAAATCCAAGGCAGTTTACAATAGCTACCACCTTCTATGGTCTTGCATAGTATTTATGCATTTTCAGACATTTACAACATGCCATTTTCACAAGACATTAAATGAATATGACATGCTAAAATTATTCCCTGCTCTTCTCTTGAGTAGAATCACTCCTCCTTCTAGATAGGACAGGGTTCCTCTATTTTAATGAGGCCAATGTCCTGCAAAACTAAATCCCAGGAGTATTTTACAAAATTCAGCTGTGACAAGAGTATAGGAGTTTTAGAAAAAGCAGGAAATCAGATCTTAAAAGGGTTTTGAAGCCCAGCTATGAGTGCAGTATTTTGTGTTACAACTGCTACTAGAAAATAACAAATTATTGGAAATTTGGCATGTTAGAATACAGTTTTTGTTTGCAGTTTTTATCTGTAGTTGCCTAGATGATAACGCCAGCATCTACAAAAGACTACTCTCTAAAAGCATCTTGTGCTGGACCTCTCTACAGCTATTGGAAAAAATAAATCTTATAAATTTTCTGAGATGTTTATGACATTTCACAAGAGCTCTGACCAGGTGTGTTTCAGAAATCTTGAAAAAATTGTCACTGTGCACCTTCAGGGCAGCACTGGGCAGTAATCCTGATACGATTCCCCAGTGTGTTGCAGTCACAAAGTGGCTATGAAGCTCCCTGTGGCTGTTCTGCAAATCTCTGAAGAGGAGATGGAAACAATTGACACATATGTGGTCAATCTAGTCCTGCCAAGTTATGGCAGATGCACTGTGGATATGAGCCTGTCTTCCTATCACTCCATCAGCTACATGTGGGTGCAAAGTTAATATGAGTTCCCCACATGTACAAACCAGGCAGGATTAACCAACTTGGAGAGCACTGCTCTGTATTCAAGAGAGATGAACTTTGCTCTAGAGCAATACTCCTAGCTCCAGGTTAAGTGGCCATAGAGAAGCTCATCTTTCTCCTTTCTTTACTGAGTGTTTAGGGAGATGGCCTTCACTAGGACAAATTTGTTCTCTCTCAAAAGCACAAACCTCAAAGTCATTAAGGCAATAGATGACAAACTTTCTGTTCCAAAGCAGTGTGTGCCATCTCACGCCAATGTCACATAAATGTTTCAACAAAGCATTTAATAGGGAAAAATTGAAATATGCATCAAAATAAACTGGAAAAGCCAACATGCACTATCATAACCAGACTATCACAACTGTTGTCACCTGCATTAAAGGCATTTAACCCAGGAAATCAACAACCTTGAGCACTTTTAAATCAATCAATTTTAAACTATATGCAAGATTGCCTTGGAAAGGGGATCATGCTCCACAGAGTAAATGGACACTAAATTTCATGAGTTCCTGATAAATGACCTGAGGGAAATGGCTTCCTGCTCAGAGACCTGGCAATTAACTCTGCGTGCATGAACAAAACACATGAGGTTTCTCAACATCACTAACAACACCCTGCCCAGTAGATCAAGTCCAAATAGGAACATCAAAGCCTCAGAGAAATAAATAAGCAAGCCATTGTATGCAGAGAGGCTGCAGGGAAAGGGAGAAATAAAAATTCCAGCTAGCTCCTGCAGGTGACCTGCCAAAGCCCTAAAACTCTTAACACAAGCACACAACAATGGAACACCTATTACCAGTGATTGCATCTCTTTTCAGCTCTCTCCCTCTTCCTGCTCAGTGGAGGTCATCAAATTGAAACACGCAAAGTTTCACATCAGAGTCTGACTGGAAATGCAGCTCTTAGTGGTTGTAGGCTTCATCCCATCAACTTATCAAGATCCATCTTAAAACAATTTTATCTCATTGTCCTTGCTACATTTTTTTCTAAGTCCTTCTAAAATATAATTTCTTTTACTTCTCCCCTTAAGTTCTTCCTCAAGAACTGTTTAAGTCATATTACTATTTCTGGTAGGATAGTCCTTTGGAGTAAGGATCACCTGTATCAGCCAAAGGGGCCAGCAGCTGCTCTCCAACAGAAAGCAGACATGCCAGCAGCTGCTTCAAAAACTGCTCTCTGCTGTGGGACAGAATGAGGACCCACACACCTGACCCATCAGTTGATCTGACAAACAGGCTATCACTGTCCCAGACCCTCCTAGAATGACATGCATAAACTGTGAGAGAGTACAAGATCCATCCATGATCCATGCATATATATTCCAAAAGGGTCACGTTTCAGCACCTGCCAGTTAGACAACTAGAGAAAATAAAATGTTCCTGATTTTAGAAGTGATACAGACATACTTATCCAGTGGCTTTAAAACCGATGGTATTTAGATCACATACTATATGCTGTATGGTCAGAAATCATTATTTATTCTTTTAGAGGTTTAGCTGTCAGCTCCCAGTCTTACTGCCAGCCTCATGACCAGAGTAGCACATCTCAGTGAGAGTGGAACACTAATATGCCCAACAGAAACCAGATGGAGTTAAATCTGTTTAATTATATCAGTAGAAAACAGTTAGGAACAACAAATTGCTTTATTCTGACAGAAGTCTGAACTCTGCACACTGATCTATCATTCCCCAAATCTATCACACACCAAATCTATCATTCCTCTAGATATCAGTATTCTACTAGATTAAAAAATTAGAAGGTGGAGAGACATATACCCAGTGGAATTATTCCTATAGTCTTAATATTTTGGGCTAGCACCACACTCAGTAGACACAGAAGTACTGTGAAGCTTGTCAGGCTTCATTTAAAATACAGTAGCTGTGACTTTACATGACAAATCATATAAGGAAAAGAAATCTAAACACAGCAAGCATCACAGCCCTCCTGGAAGGATATCTTTTGACTCATAAGGAGAAAGGAAAGGTTGACTTCCTTCCCTTCCTGCTCCATGGAGGCCTCTCGTATCCTACCCAGTTCCCCTGCTAGTCATGGAGCACAGCATCACATTTCTTGACTGCAAGGTGGTAGCACTAGCTCAGCCAGTGGAGGGGCTCTGGGAGCTGGAGCATCACTGGTGAGGAGCACATATCCCAAGGGAAGCCACAGCCACAATCCTGCTTAGGTGCACATCAAGCCACTCCAGAAGTGCCTGCAGATCAGGACTCCCAATGCTTTCCCACAATGCCAGGCACTGTCTGGAGATTTTCCAGAAATTACTAAGACTCTTGTTCTTTGTGTTACTTCTGCCTTCTCCATCTAAACTCAGCATCCCCTCTTCTCCACCTGCACAGCAAAACCAGTCTTGATGTGTTGTTTTTTTTCTTGTCAGCATTGAAATAGTTAGCATTCACTTTTTCCTTAGCTTTCTGCGGCACTTTTTACAAAATGTTTTCTAAACCTTAATTATTTTTTCAAAAAGGAGTTCAGCATCTTTTGAGGTACCTAGGGGTAGTCTCTGCACTATCATTCACAGGAGGTTGCTCTACAGATTGCATTGTTTTCCTAAGTGGCTGCTGGAAGGGATGGATACAAATCTTTTTTTAAGAGACTTACAAAGGCCATAGAGACAGAAGTATTTAGCTCAGTGTCCTTTGGCTGCTCTTCTCCCAGATAATTTTAGAACTGGGGAAGTAAAAAAGGTGAAAAGCTAGCCTCAAAACTGGGAGTAGAACATCAGCCTGTCCTTTTTCCAAGTGTGGTGTCCTTTGATTCCTTTGTGAAACTCCTAGTAAATTACTAATGAAAAGGAGTCTGATGATCTCATCCTAAAGCACATCATAAAAGTAGCATAAGGTACAACTGAGTAGTATTTGGTAACTGTGTATTTCAGAGATGCTCAGTGCTGATGTAAGTATCACTCCAAGTTAGCTGTAAGATAAGAGCATCAACAGAGATGACCAATCTCACAGAGTGACACCTATATTACTGCTCATTACTACTTTGTAACCAGCACAAATTATTAAGATAAAAATGTATGCACCTCAGAGATGATTCTTATTGCATCTATCTTTGAAAGGGAAACGAACATTTTTAAAAGTAATACTTCCTGGAAAAAGAAACCCAAGAGCTTTCAATAATTTCAGTTTGATTAATTGTATCTTTGCAAAAGCAAGCAAGCATGAAATGCAAATTCAGATCTTTAAATAAAAACGTTATCTGCCTATTATAGAGAGAAAAATTTACAGAGTTGCCCTTAACAAAGTATTATTACAACAAAGTATGTGTGATCCAAACATGTTAACTATAGACAGTTGGAAGAAAACAAAAGAGGAAGAATTGCTTAGCTTCTCATTCAGAAGAGATCACATCCATCCAAAAGCCATCTCCTCCGCACTTCACCTAACACCAATTCCTCAATTTACCAATTAAATAGTGCCATAAAACATAGCAGAATAAAAATTGTTCCTCAAATGATTCTCTGAAAGTTAATACTCTCCCCCTCCTCTCACCTCCATCTGAACCAGCAGAAAACAGACCCTACCAAAGCCTGACTTTCAGTCCCACAAGGATTCAGAACTGAGCTTAGGCTTTACACTTTTAAAGCCTGTGTTGTAAGTCACATAAATATATTAGCAGCGAAGGAGTAGGTGGGCCTAGTTAATGCAGAAGCTGACCAAAGAAACCTGCCTCCCTGATACTCTCAGCTAGGCACAGGTGACCAGATGTGATCATCTGATGTTTGCTTGCATATCATGCCAGCCTGAGGTCAATTATCCCTACTGCAGCCACTGGATAACAATGTACTGGCTTCAACCTCTTTCAGATTCATTTCTGTTGGGGTAATTCCTGCTCCATCCCCAGGGCTTCTCCTCTTGCTTCCGTCCCGAGACACAGCTCTCATCAGCTCCCTTCCCTCACTTTCCAAACAGCTGCCCTATCTTTCCTTTTAAATGCTTTCTGCCCATTCTCCAAAGCATCACATCTGACTGAAACAGGGGTCTCCTCCCCACGTCAGAGCTGCACCCCTGACTGACCTTTGTGCCATGCAGCAAGCCCATATATCCACATAAAGAAAGAGTTTATGGAAAAAGAAATGGCAGTTAACCAGCAAGCAGAAAAGCAGTTGTGTTGCAATTTCTGGTGTAATGATTAGTGTTCAAAAATCACAGATGCCAGGGACCTGAATATTATACTTGCATTTAAATATAATGAAATTTTAAAAGTAAAACTTTTGGAGTGCTTCAGCTTCAATTGTCTAAATCATTAGGGTGCACTTAGGTCTTCATCCTGTTATTGGAAAATAAAACCCAGAATTTACATTTCCATTATTTAAAAAACAGCAGCAAATTGAAATTTTTACATCACTGGCTGCAAGTGCTAGGATTTTAAATAAATCATCAAGCCAGTGATGAAATCTGGAGCATTCACAAGACTGACAATGTAGTCAAGATGATAAGTATTCATTTCAGCTGTGGCTGTAAACACAGGCATGAGCTTGATTCACAGATCCTGTGCTCCTCTAGAGAAGCCTTATTCCTCACTGCCCAGCAAGCTGTACCATCAATCACTCTGGACTCTCTCAAATCAGAGTTTGAAATTGCCATGGAAAAATATAATAAAACCTGCTTTGCACTCTCTAATGAGAGTTATGAAAGAAATGGAGAATCACATCCAATCTGCAGATTACGATTACATTTTTCCTATATTGTTAATAGCATGTTTCACTTCATAAAACTTCATTCAGTCCTAGAGGAAAGAGAGAAACAGCTCTATACAAGAAGGCCCACACTGCACTTCTTGTCCATAAATTCACTGAAGGGGCATGAGACACTTATTACTTCTGCAACACAGCAAGGAGGGGGAGTAATTCCAAGGAGCAGCTGCTTCCAGTTAGAGTAGCTCAGCTGGAAAGGAGAGGTGCTTGTCAAAGTAATTAAAATGAGAAGAAGCCATCTATCTGAGACTTCAGCTTTTAAGCACTGGCCAACCCCCTTCCAAAATGTAATTATATAAAAAAAAAAAAAAAACGACAAGTGAAAACAGGCTTAAGCATTGCTGAAAACATACCTCCAAGCTATTCTCTCAATAAATATTTTGGGAAGTTCACGAACAGAAGGATTATTGTGACTGTGGTGGTGTGAGTGGGAGGAATTTACCCTCCACAACTCAACCAACTGCATCAATGATGATAAAACAGCCCTTGAGGGCAGTGAGCTTACTGCACTAGCTCCATGTTGATGAAGTTTTACAAGAATTTTTTTTTTTGTTTAAGTATATGTAGAGTAGGCTGGTAGCTCTAGTTCTCAGAAAAAAACCTGAATTTTCATTTGCAAGGATGTAATAATTAGGCAATTCTGTTTTACAAGGCCAAATATGCTGCTTCAGTACAATGTGTATCCTGTAGCAATATATGACTAACAAAAAGCAATAGAGACTTGGGTTTTTGAAAATTACTAATACACTCAATCCCACAAGTGCATCACATGTTCCTTTTGACTTCTGTGGGAAGATGTTATTTGTGAGAATACATTTAAACAAACAACTGTTGCTTGGCTAGATGAAAGGTTAGAGGGACTGGAAAGGATGCAGCAATTATCTGAAAGCATGAAGGGTGTGTAAACACCAAGGGGAAAGCCAGATTGCAGAAGAAGGCTCAAGAGGGTGTAGCTCAGGGCAATGAGGTAAATATATGTGTTTTTAAGCCCTGAAATACCGGCTTATAAAACAATGACATTATTTGTGCATACAAACTGGTCATTCTGGTCATTGTTGTGTGTCACTGAGGACAGAATATGTGAAAGGGAATTAAAAAGAATGAAAAAAGTAGCTATATTACTGAGGGGAATATAAGAGAGAGCAGTAGTAACCCTATGTCTTAGGGACAAGCCAAGTGACCTTATGGATACTCTGCATATTTGCTGTCCCGACTGCTGAGGAAGCAGCAGCAGGGATGGGTGGTGAGCACACAAGGCTTTGGGCTAGATACAATCCATGACTTAATTTCACATGACTCGCAGCTCCATGAATTATTTTGGGTGGTTTTAATGGATGATTCTAAGGGGTATGCTATCTGAGCAATTGCCTACAAGTCTGAAAAGCCCATGTGGCCCTTAGGTTTCCCATGGTAACACATAAGGCATTTAGGGAATACATAAGCACAGTGTAAGACGACAATTTTCATTACTCACCAAATTTCAGGGGTGTATATAGAAATCTAAAACTCCCAGAGAGAAAAGTTATTCTATAATTCTATATTATTATTTATTTATTATGTTTGTATATGTAAACTGGATGTGCATTCAGATCTAAGAAAAGATTGCCTTTTGATTTGTCAAAAAGACAAATTCCTTACCTCTCAAAAGCATGCTTCAAACATTGTGATACCTTTTAACTCCTAGCATTTTCCAAATACTAATAGATACGACCTTCTTATGAATAGAAAGGAAATATAATTATCCTCTTAGATAGTTACTTAAATCAGTTTTCAGTGTACAAAACACAATTTAAACATATGCTTTCTATTGCCTGTACTTGCCTAGCTAGTGTTTATGTTTGTCTGCAAACAGAAAATTATTCAAATGACTCCCCAACATGCATAAAATTATCCTGATCTGGAAATAGAGTCCAGCAAGGGAGAAACAGGTTTTAAATATTTTAGAACCCACTTCCTTAAGTGTGTATGTACACAGGTAACAAAGGTTAAATAGCTGGACTGCTTTATATGGATGCATGAGAAAGGACTATAAAAGGCTTCAGGTATGACAGAAAATTCAGGGCAGTGTCAAAGGGCTAAACAATATTAGAGTACTTCGTGAGTCTGGTGCTTTCAAATAAGCTTAACCTGCTCATTTGCATCCAGGAATGCCCAGGCTTGGCTTCAAGACACAAGGATTTTGGCAGTAATAATGACTGCTGTCTCCATCTCTTGTTCTCACTTCTGTGCCATGGTAATTATAAATGAGGGCTCATGAAGAAGAGAGTTCAAGAAGGCTAAGGGAGGGCAAGCACGGGGCTGGAAAAACACACGAATGAATTATATAATGTTTCTTTTTCTACCATATTATCCTGTAAGAGTTTTAAACAGCCAAATGGATTTGACAAGAATTAATTTTGTCAAATCAACCTAATTTCCTACTTTGGAGGATAATTGGTAGTGGATAAGAAGTAGCAGCAGCTGGAATACATATTGAATTTAATAAGGTTTCTACCTTATACAACACAGCTGATACCATTATAAGGTGCTACACAACTGCTTGAAAGAAACACTTTCAGAGATTAGTTTTCAGTGATTGGCACCAAAGGGAAAAAATATATTGAGTGAGGTTTTGCAGGGATCTCTTTTTCAATATTTTAATTAAGAGGTTGGCCAGTAGAATAGAGAATATGTTCATTAAATTTACAGATGATAGACAGCTAGAGTGCTTGAAAACAGCTCCTGAAAGCACATTAAAAAAAAAAGTCATCTTACTACAGAAGAGCAAGAGAGTACCCAGTACAGCCAGTAGGATACAGAACTGCCTGCAAGACGTAGCAATCTGTGCACTGCTCACCAACCCCAAGCTGTCAGCTGGAGTTCTGGGTTGTGTTTCGACCCAGTGTGCCCTAGATGTCAGGACTGACATGGACTAACGAGAGAAAATGTAGAAGACAACCACATAAATGAGATGCTTACAAGCAGAGATTGAAAGAATGAGGATGCTCTATCCAAGACAAAAGAAGATTGACAGAGAATAGGATAATAATTTTCAAATATGTAAAACCTTTCCTTCACTAAGAAAAACAAACTTCTCTATCTATTGGGGATAGGGCAAGAATGAACAGGTTTAATTGCAGCTGGGGCAGTGTTCAGTTAAACACTAGAAAAAGCTTTCTAACTGCAAGGTTCATAAAAGTAATGGAATTGATTGCCTGGGGTCAGTGTGGTGCCTTCATCACTGTCTAACCTGTTCTTGACAGCCTCCCAACATCCCATTATTTCAGTACAACGGATTCTGCTCCGGGGCTTGGAGCTGGCTACATAACCTCTTAAGATTTCTCCTTTTTTTTTTTTAATAAATACTTTTTGTATTTTAATTCTTTAAACCAGACTGTGAAGTCCTTTGCACAGCAGCCAGCACTTACTCCAAAGGAGTCTGAATGACACTCATGCCAAAAGGCCAAGATAGAACACTGCAAGTTAGAATTAGAGTTTACAGGTATCAAGGATCCACAAAGGACATTGAAATGCTTTGCATGACAGTGCCACAGAAACAGCCATTGTCAACTGGAGAACTTTTATACAGGCTATTTGTAAATACTAGCCTAATCCTCATTTTGCTCCTGAACTGAAGATCTATCCCAGAGTTTGCAACCACCTGGCCTGCTTTTAATATTAACATTTGCACAAGATGTTTGAGTGGCTGTGGCAGCATGTAACTGATATGACTAGGGATGGCAGTTGCCAGAGGGACAGGCTGCTGCACAAGGAAGCCAAGAATCTCAAACTCAATATGCTTCATAAGAGTAATTCTAAAAATTACAGCTGCTCGTGGGCAAGAGGTTTGTTTGTTCATTTATACTCCAACTGAAATGCATTGAATACTTGTTTGGATATTCCTATCCCTCTTGGTCATATCCAGTGCCAACCACTATTAATTACAGCTACCTTTCTGAAAGTGAAATTGTCACCTGCTTTCTCCAAAAGGCAATTTCTGGGGAAACATATGTATCTTTCAGGATTTAAATGCTGGAAGCACATTGAAAGTGTGGTTTTCTTGTGTACAGCAGACCTGCCAGGGAGTGTACAACCTTCAGGTGAGGTTACACTTGAAACAGTTATTACGTGTTTTGTGTATGAGACATACATATGTGCAAGAATTGAGCATGATGGTGGCATGTTAAGTTTAGCAAAAATAATTGGGACATATTTTCTTCTCTGAGATCTTCTCATCCACCAGCCTTTTGGAAATAATATCTCCACCACTTCTGGAATGCCCAAACTGGACATTTGCAAAATCTGTCCTTTGGGAATCTCAAGTGGGAAGGAGGCATAGAGGGATGTGTGCATTCACACATCTCCAGAGGCAGCATTTCACAGACATCTTAGTGTTGTTTACGCATACTCAATTATGCCTGTCATTATGGGATTTCACAGACAGTCCTGCTATTTCTATTAAAATACATGCACACAATACCATCTGTGGCCATACCTAATACAATGCATGGTAGCCAGGTCCGCAGCAAATGACCAATCAACCAAAATGGCAAATTCAGCACCAAGGAGGTATTTACAGGCCAGTTAGTGAGTTACTGCTCTCACTCTTCATCCAGCAGTGAGTTAAACAAGCTGCTCCTGAGGAAAAAAGCACTGAAACTCCAAGGCCCACACTTTCCAAGGCAGGATGCATGGAGAGTGTAAGGTTCTGTCAATTAGATACAACAGTAAAATGGCATCCCATCTGCTCTACAAATGTCATAGAGCTCCATGGCACCTGTCTGGGGAAGAAAAAAACCCACCAAACACAAAAGAGCAAGAGTTTACCACAGATTTAAATACCCATGTGAAACAAAGGCCTCTTTGTCCTAGAGCTTTCTGTAGCAAAAGTACTTTGGAAAAGTTTGGATTCTTTTTTTTCAGTAGTATTTTATATCAGAACATGAAAAAAAAAAAAAGAAACACTTTCCACACTTTAGCCATACCACAAAAGTCAGAGTCAGTTTTGTTATAACTTTGAAGGTGCAAAAACCATAGCTAAAGACTCCACTGACAGGAAAACATTCCCTCCCCTCAAATACAAATTTTGAAAGAAGAATTAAGTTGACAACTTACACTTTATGTATTTCATTTCCCTTCCAGAAGGGTCTAAACACATTTGTAGTGAATCTAAGCTTGCATATTGCAAAAGGTACAATGCCAATCAGAATTCACCCACTCATTTCTCTGGAAACAAGAGCAGTGCAAAGGAGCAGCAAGAAGTTTCCTTTCTCCTTCAATATCCAGGCAGGGTTCTCCCTGTTGCACTGAGCACACAGAAATCCCAGCACTCCCTTCCTGCAGCCTCTCAGCATCAGCCACGCAGGCTTGCTTTAAAATGTCTGAAAACTAATGAAAATTGCACAAAACAGAAAATTAGTGTTGACATGGATACAAAGTTATTACCAAGGCTTGTGAAAAGAGCTTTTTTTCCCCCCACCTTGGTATAACTATCTTCTCTGGTAAAAGCTGAACTCAATATAAAATCATCAGTGGTTGGACTTCATCATAGCTGAAAATTACCTTGGCAGCTGTAAAAGGGAGTTCCCTCTTTTCAAAGCAACTTTCCCAAACTACGATGCCAGCCACCCAGAAGATATTATAATTCTTGCACTAATAACGAGTGACACCATTACCAAAACTAGAGCTACCAAAATCAGAGGAATGTGTGAAGTAAAATGGGAGGTTTTGTCTACACATAAGATTCTGAAAAGTCTAGAAATAAATAGTGCAGGAATAAATACAGAAGTCAGAAATTAGGAGTAGTGGGACCAGGCGTTGGAACCCTAGTTACTGAGAATTCTAGATTTTCTGTGTGGACAGGCACTGACCCCCAAGAGAACACTGTAAATTTCTTGAGACAAATGTTTGCCCAAATGGATCTCCTCTGTTGTTTGACTAAGATGTTTTGGTACCTCTTCTACTATTACTTAATATGCATTGAGTGTTTATTACAGAGGCATCACCTAAAGAACAAGATCTGTCATACTGTATGTAACGTTGCTTTCAGATTAAAAGCATTTTCACTGTACATCTGAGTCAGAAATAGAGGGTGAAGATGCACAAAGTTAAAGTTATCTGCTATGAGAAACACAGCAAATAAGTAATTGAGCCAAAAAGGAAATCAGGGTCTTCCAAAGTTGTGGTCCAGGGCACTGCCAATGGGACCACACTATCCGTACTCCTTGTGCTGTAAATAATCATGCACCAGTACAGGCTGCACATCACATGTTCCATGACTCTAGGAAAGCAAAGATATTTTAGGAAATGATCTATTTTGCGGTGCAACAGTTATACAATGAAGCATAACAGAAATAAACCTGCTAAAAAAATTACAGCAACAACAGGAGAAAATAAGCAGCTGAAAGGAGACACTCTTGTAAATGGGAAGGGTAAATTCTCCAAGTCCCAAATCATGTAAAGACATGGAAGCACTTGCTGGAAAGTAGTAATTCTGTACTATATAGTGCATGTAAAAATGCAGAGTCTCAGAAGAAACTGAAATATTGACTATTTTTGAAGTATTTTTTGCAGGGAAACTTGATTCATGAGAACTAAAAGTATTATAGTTGGGAGAATTTTATCAGCACCATGATCATTGTGGAGGGTAGCAGAGCAACAGTTGTATTTCAATTGTATTTTCCATGTAAAGCTATACTAATGATAATTATAGAAGAAGTGGATGTTACATCATAGGGACCCATGGTCATCATTTACTAACACTGTACTGAAGATGAAGAATCATAGAGGATTTAACTACAACTGCACTAACCCAAGTTTATATGATACAGCAATATCTCTTAATTTTAAGCACTCACATCTTTCTGGATTTCATGTTCTTCCATAATGAAAACTATATGGTGATATGGTGAAAGGGGGGAATGAAAAATGAGACATTTAGAATAATCTAAATCCTGAAAGCCTTTCCAGGTCATGATCAGTGGAATAAAATGACTGCTTTTGAAACCTCTGCTGCTAATCTTTGCTGCTTAAATAGATAGCAGATGCTTCCTCTTGTTTACTAGCAGTAATGCAGGTAACAAACATTGTGAATTCACCACAAATTCCTAAACGGATTTTATCTGAACTGTGGTTTTCTGCTTGTGGTTCATGGACTTCTTAGACCTCACTAAGTACCTTAATGAAGTCCTTATAAAGTCATTAGGAAAATTTCTTAAGTTTTTAATAGTCTTAAATTCACCACACTGATTTGCATCTGTGCCTAAGCATCTTCAGGAATACAGAAAAGTTGCAAATCATTTTTGCGGCTGAGAGTTTGAAACTAACTAGAAAATTTATGGTGTCAGATCGATGGTTAAACATGCAGGGAATGCCATTGAACACTAAGTACTAATGGTAGCCACAGCTAATCCATGGAAAGTGTTGCAAACAAAAAGAACGTGGGATAATTGCTTATTCTGGGTCAGTTTAGTAATCAGTTCTCATGGCAAAAGTCCAAGAAGTCAGGTGACTAAGTAGCACAGAGGCCCTCGAATGCATCATCACTGCCTAAACTGCACCATCCTTAAAGTAAGGAGGAAGGAGCAATCAAGTGGTGGAAGTGGTCACAATATTTTCAAGGAAATGACAAACACTTTTAAGATGTCACAAGATTTTTCTCCCAAGTTTTTTTTTAAAACTGTTTAGAAGTTTGTTTCCCTTGGTTAGGATCTTGATTTTCTTCTCTTGATGTTGTTTGCTCTTCAATTTATCAGGAGCCCAGGCATTCCCTGCCTGTGTGGGAAGTGCTTCTGCTCCTCTCCAGGTGCTCAGGCACCTCAGTGACCTCCTGCCATGAAGAGTTCTGGTCTCTTTCAGGAAGGACAGAAAGCTTCTCTTACTTCAAAAAGTGGAACAGGGAATGCATAAAAACAAACTCATGTTTTCCTAGGGAAAATGGGACAAATTTGGACAATAATTGGGCTAAGCAAGAAGGTGCAGGGGCTGCCTCAGCATCACCTTAGACCCTACCAACTCAAGTAACACACCAGGCAGAGAGGGGCACACAGACATGATGGAGCTGCACACACAGGCTGTGCAGGGGACACTGCCAAGAACGCTTTGACTTCTTTGATCATGGAATAATTGCTCCATGACAGATTCCCCACTATCCTGCTGTTATCCATCTCGTGAAGAAAGACAGAAGACAACAAAGTGAACTAAGTTCTTCCCTCTCAACTACAACAATGCAGACTAACAGTCAAAACCCAGGCAGATGATTGGAAAAAGGAAAAAAAAAAAGAGCACTAACTATGGAGAGGGAAAAAGAGATACTGGAGTTCACTGTAAGGTCACAAAAGGGACAACAACAAATAGCAAACACTGGCTATCATATTAAAAGCCTGTGTGCTAATAAAAGTCATGAAGAATAAACCAGGACAACTGGATGTCTTATTGCTAAAAAAAAGTAGGATATCTAACTGGCACTAGAGAAACTTTCTTGGAATTCACACAACTGAATTACTAATGTAGAAAATGTACAGCTTGTTTGGGAATGATAGGCAGGGGAGAGGCCTGTGGTTGTATTTCAGAGGTAACAAACTCATCCCAAACTCAAAGTCAGAGCAGAAAGCCCAGTTAGTTTGAGGGCATTAAAAAGGGAGGAAAATAACAAAGGTTCTGATACTGTTCAACACCTACGTCAGGTGACTACATCAGGTATAAAGCTGAATAAAGATTCAGCCCATACCTGGGCTGAATAAAGATTTTTCCTGAATAGTACCACACAGAGCAGAACCTGCTGGTAAGCAGAGAGACCTAACTGTCCAAAAGCTGCTGAAACACAAACACCACAGGCCACTAAGCACATCTTTGATATGTGAGAGGAAATGGTCATGACAGATGTGGTTTGGGCATGAAACAGGTAGAGAAACTGAGTCCTCTCACTCCCAGAGAGGTCACCAGAGCAGTCTGAGTTGACACAGGCTCCCCCACACCAGCACCCTGGTCCACACTGCCTCTGCCCTCCAGCTGTCATTGCCATGGACAGCAAAATCCCCCTCCACACAGGTCTGGAGAGGTCAGTAGCACAGATCCAGACACAACAGTGCAGAGCACAGAGAAAAGGCAAGTAAATGTTTATCTCTATGGGCCAAAAGTAGGTTTCACATGGGCCCCACTGATCTTTCAGTCTGATGTAAATCTGCAGGAAAAAGTGTGAAAAGAAACACACATACTATTTTCTAAGCACATGAAGATTTTGAGGTCACTTGCCTTTGTGAGCAACTTTGTAAATTACTGTCAAAGTTAACTCTTGTTCAACAATACACCTTACAAATAAGAAGGAAACAAATAAGATATATCTCCATTTTTACACGGTTCCCAATGCTGCTTCACATGGCACATTCATGAAGAGAAGGATCTACATGAAACTGTGCAGAACAGGGAAATCACATCAAAAAGTACTTGCCAGTAGTTCCTCATCAAACTGGAAAGATGCATCAAGACATTTGCACACGAGTCAATATTCTTACAGTGTACTTGTTTAGGAACTGTTCACATTTTGAGTCTTGTGACCGAGACATTCATTTTGAGGCCCTTCTGGGGCCTCAGTGACCATCCTCTCCAGATCATGGTGCTCAGCAGCAATCTGCAAGAAGTGCCTGAGCCTGCAGAGAATAGCAGAAAGCACTAAAAACCCTGAGTAAGAGAGGACCATGTCTGTTATGACGATGATGCAACCTGATTTCTGAGTTTTCAACTGCAGAAAGCTAGAAAGAGCTGCAGGAATAACAGAGAGCAGATTAGGTACACAGATGGATATGGAAATAAGAGAAATGGACTAAGACAAAGGGGAAGCAGTATGCAAAAAGGACATATTATTGCAAAATACTTCACTTGGGAAGAAATAAGTTAGGAGGATGAGCAGGGGATGGGAGACAGCTGGCCCTGTGGCAGTTCTCACAAAAGCATCTGCAGGCTTCAGGCTGAGCAGGAGTCAACTTCTTTCCTGCTGTCATAGAAAAGCAACCATTAAAGATTTATTAACAGATGGCACGTAAAATAAATCTTTTGCTCTCCTCAGCATTGCAAGACCTCTATCATCTGGGCTATGAGACTCATTTCTAACACTGCACTTCAAAAAAATCTCAAGCAGTTATGAAGAGTCCAGAGGAGAGCACCTTAAATAACCTAGAGGCCTAGTTATTAGGTCCACAAAACATGTCCTTCTAAAAAACCAATTGCCTGGGAGTTACCACTAGCTCAGTTGAAAGACCTTCAACCTGAGAATTTATGACAGTTGACATTTCCTTGCCCCTCTACATGAAGTTACATAGGCTTTTTTTTATAGAAATGGAGAGGAAAGATTTTTAGTCCTTTTGATTTTACAGTGCATGAAAATACAGTTTCAGCATTTTTCAAATACTGAAAAAAACCCACTGAGCATAAAAGGAAACAAAAAATATATTGGGGGAGAATTGTTTACAGGAGAATTCTCATTATTCAGGAAGCCTAACCTAAACTTGAGCAGCTGAGATCAAGAATACTGCCTATTTACAACAGCCTATAAGAGGAAGAAAATTTAAAGCATTAAAGATGCTCTTCATATTTTATGAAGAACTATAGAATAAGATCCAGTTTGTTTAATTTTATTATTATACCTTAAAATAGACAATCTTCACTTAAGAGATCCTCCCTCCATAGTCATACCTTCTTACAAGATATTTGAAGTGGTGTACTTCAAACTCATTTAAACCAGATGTATAGCACCACTACAATATATTTTACTTTTTTTTTTACTTTGTCTACTTTCTCCTTTCAGAGGAATACACATTTAGATTCAGTCCTCTTCTTTTTTTATTTAAAATTCTTATGTAACAGAATATGTGAGATGATCAACTTGTGGAAATCCACATATTTAGTTGGAACATTGGTCTCTGTGGGAACTTTAAAAATAATTTAGTTCAGGCCTACCCTACACTAATAATTTGAAGAATTAAGAATTTTAAGATCAATTTTATACCACCTATTATAAAGCATATACTATAAAGTATTATAAAGTGCACTTTATACTTTTAAAATTTTTAGAATTTATTTTGTTGAAGTATAGTCTGAATTTTTTGAAGTTTCCAAGTCACAACTGGCTTATAAAAGGCACTGCCATTAAAAGTGACAAGTCCTCATTTCAATGCCAGCAGAGAACCATACTACCATAAGCTTTCACACACACAAAGTTTCTAAGTCATGTAAAAGTTCCAACTGAAAACCAAACTGATTTGCTGATTTTAGTTCCCTAAAGGCCTTTGGTTTGACACCTAATTTAATTCCCAGAGACTGAGAAGTGAATATTCTGTTGTATTGTGCTCTGGGATCTTAAAGCTCAGCATGTTGCTAACATCAGTGCATCATTGGAAACACTGGATGCCCCCAGGCACGTTTTTTCACATCTTGACTGCATTTTCTCAACTGAATTACCCCCACCCATTTGGCAGACAAAAGGCTCAGAGGTATGCTCTGATTCAAAGGCTTTACTTTGTAAGGAAAAGTCACTCTTAATTGAGATTTCATTTCTTGTGCCATCCCTGGGGAGTAGTAACAGCTTCAGCCACCCAATGAATCATTGAAGTTTTTTTATGTTCTCCCATACGGATGTCCTGAAGAGAAAATTAGATCTAAACCAAGTGAACACATAGGAGCAACATTCAGTCTCTTGCCTCTAAAACAATGTCAGTGGGTGACTAATTAGAAGATGTAGCAAATGGAAAACAACCTGAATTCAAGCTAAATTCAAGAAGGAAGTTTTCACTAATATTTAAAGCAGAGAGAGAAAACAATACTCAGCATGACTAAATTTCTATCCATATCCTACTTCTCAAAATTTGTATTTATCACTCTCTTTCCTTGCAATTTAAACATTCCTCACATTCATATTTATCCACAAGTTTCATTCTAAGGGATAAATCAAATGTATAAACCAACACCTAAATCTTACCTGTAATGATAATTAACTGCCTAATTTAATTTCTTGCCTTTTGTCTAAGAGGACAGGAAGCAGCAGAAGTGTAATGCTTCTATTTCTCAGGTGAAACCAGTTTGAAAGTAATATTCAATGCCAGGAACTACTAAATTCAGCTATAATTAACTATATGACAGATTTCTAAAAGGCATAAATGTAGTCTGAAGTAATTTGAAGATACAATATAGAAATATATGAAGATGGAGTGCTCTCAGTGACTTACCATCTGACACTGATGAACAGCAACTGCCTTGGCAGGAATGATTAAGTTTATTCTTCTTTACAGCCTAGACTATTCTCCAAAGCGTCTGTGCCACTCACTTCTCCATCAACATCCAGACACAGAAAGGGCAAAAAACTCCATCAGCCATCAAAGCTGTACTTGATACTCCAGATGAAAAGCATCAGCAAGCCAAACAGTCCCATTCCTGAGGAAGAGCCATGTGTCCTAAAAATGCTGGGTAACCACTCCTTAAAATACAAAAAAGTAAATTGACAGGCACATACAAAGGCTCACAGGAGCTGAGCCAAAGGCCTTGCTGACTCCCCAGCACTACACTTCAAACAAAGGCAGAGCCACCCAGCTGCAGTTATCTGGCTGCAGCCCCCCCCTTTGAAAACACCTTCTTCCTTTCCTGCTAGACATGTGTCACTTCCAGCACCACGTGCTGCTGCCACTAACACCGATGTGTCAGGTCTGTGCCTGGAACACACGGGCTCTCCAGCCTGAGAAGGGAGCAGCCAGCCCTGCTCCCCAGCAGCACTCCAGCATCACCCTGAGGGTACCCTTCACCCAGAGACTGCAGCCTTGGCCCAGCCCAGGCTGGTCCCTTCCCAGCTTCCTCTCCAGACTGGACCAACCCGAGTTCTGCCGCTTATGAAAATGGCTGATAAGGATTGTACTGCCAATTTGTTGTGGCCCTCTGAATCTTATCTAGGACTGAAAACAGCAGAAGCTTTGTAGCTGCACAAATGAAAGTGAGCTTGGAATGCAGAAAGCAAGTAAATGTGTTGAAAACTGTGTGACTTATTCCTATGTACACATACACAGAAAAATTTCTCTTAGGCATATGTACTACACACACACTCATGAAAGATTTAAAATGTTAGGCCTTTAGCAAGATCCGTGTATATAATTTTCTAAAATACCTTTTAGCTCTATTTGGAAGCAAATTAAAAAACCATCATACTCTATAAAAGGCACACTACCAGTTCAAAAGGGGAAAAATTATTCTGAGATGGAGTGTCATATGTAAAATCCCACCACACAACTGTAAGTCAGTGAGGCTCTCAGACTTCATCCTTTCACGTTAAAAATGTTTTGATGTCCTTCTTAGAAGAACAGCAAAAATGGCATTGCTGTTTTGAAGTACCAGAAGTGGAGAAAACCACTTTCTACCGATGATGATGACTCTGATGATTTTAAATAATTGCCCCACACCACATTACTTGCATAAGCTCACCCTTCCAACTCAGCAATTCCTGCATTTGCAAAGCAAAGCTGTGCTCTAGCAGCAGCTATATCCAGCTGCTATAGGTGACCTTTTCATCTGCAACTATTAAATTGGGCAATTCTGGAGGGTCTGGTTTTGCTACACTCTACGAGGACAAAGAGGGTGATCTCAGTATTACAGGGACAAACAGCACAGGCTGCAACTGCACAACATCCCAGCCCCACCAACCATCCCTGCTGCTGGGGGAAGAGGAACCAGGGCTGAGATTAGGCGAGATGCATACTACAAACAGCCATCCTCACAGTCCAGGCCAGGGATTTACACCCACATTTACATTCAGTAGCAACGGCCTTGTGGCCAAAGCGATCAGGAGCAGCCTAAGCCCATCCAAGCACAATGCCAACTGTCCATGAGAGGCAAGAGGCAGAAGCAGCAGGGAAAGGACAGCATGTGGGATGAGGATGCAGGAGGGTTGGGGGCTGAGCCCAAGAGCTGAGGGTCCCTGCAGAAACAAAATGGGAAGGAAGCAGGAAACAAGCTGTTGCCTCTTCTCAAGGCTTCATTTCAAGTCCTGTGAATCTCCTGTTTTCATTAAAAGAAAAGGAAAGGAAACCCCCTTGTTTACTCCTTCTGGTATCGGAAAAAGAGATTAAAGTGAACTAACTTTAAATTCTTCCATATGCCTCCACAGGGTTTAAAATTTAGAAAGTAAATCTGAAGACTTTACCAATCTATTTTTAACCTCATGATTCAGTCTGATTCAAGTATTCAAATGTTTGTATATAGTCACAAAGGGACTAAATCCTTCTCAACAAGACTTCCATATGTTTTGTATGTTTGTGAACTTTATAAATGTTTAATAACAAATATCCAATTAAAAATGAGTGTGCATTCACAAGCTACCCCACACTAGGAAATCTATAGCATAAAAGGGACAAAAAGAACAGTACACACTGCACTCTGTCTCATTTGTATGGCAGTGTCAGACAGAACCAATTTTCAGTTTTCAAGCTGATCAATTTCCCCACTGAAATCAAAGCTTCACAACCTCTGCTGAAAGCCACAACATCAGAAAGAGAAGGCTTAGGCTTCCAAATTTTAAATATCAGTAGGAAGTAAGCCAGTGAACTACCTTTAGCTGACTCTCCCACCTTACATTCACGGAAAATAGCAAATGCATAACAAGAAATTCCCGAGAAAATTGTATTGCCATCAGTCTTGTGTAGTGCACTGCTGAGGAGAGCCTCATTGCATATGCTGCCTCTACTATGCGTCAGACAATAAAGACATGGGGAGAAAGGGACTGGACTTCTCCCAGTGCCACACAAGAAGTTCCTGCAGCTCACAATGGTCCCCATGCCACCAATCCTATGTGTACCCTGTGTCCTTCCAGTGTGGAGTGCTCTAACACCTCCAGGTGTCACAGCATAAGCCACAGCACAAGCTGCAGTTGAGACAGGCACAATACAGAGAGTATCATCATACAACTTCAGAAAGCTCCAACCCATACAGAGTAACATCTTACCACTTCAGAAGCCTTCAAGCATTGGCCCACATACAGGAACACCACATCACTTGAGAAGGCTGCAGGCATTGACCCTTCTTGTTGTTTAGCCCAACCTTTTATACCCTCATGTTGATGCATTGCACCTTTGTGCCCTCTGTCCCCTTTGGTGATTGGTCAGTGCCCCTGGGCACTCCAGGTCTCATTGCCTTCAATGCTGCTCACCTGCTTCTCACAGCTCGGGCCCATTGGGGATGAGGCTCTGCCACAGCCCCACTCCCAATCACCACAAACTGTGTGCCTGATCCAGGTACCTAGGTCTGTGAGCATGAGGCATTAATTCATGTGTGACCCTTTTCCTCCTATTGTGCCTCTATCCCTTGACACTCACTGGTTGCCACAGTCTGCTCTAGATAAATTATTTGTGTGTTCCCTTGTGTTCCCTATCCACATATCCTGACCAGGACATTTTAATGCCCTCCTGTAGCAGACTGTGGGTCTGCTCCCATTTGCCCCTCTTGCTGGATGCCTTTGTGAGTTTGCTTCCTCATTTTTCCTTGTCTCTCAAAGGCTTTTTAATTGCATCTGACTTGCCTACGAGAGTGCTTCATGCCTCCTCCTCCTCCTTTCAGGCACCCTCTTCTCCTTGCTGCTTCTCCACTCCATTTTCCCACCTCCTGCTGCAAGAGGGAGGCAAGAGGCATTCCTGGCCATCTAGGCACTGACTTTGTAAACTGTATCAAGAGACTAAGTGGGGAAGATGTTTGCTGGTTGCCATTAATGGATATGACTCTCAATCATTTATTCATTTATCTGCCAATAAAGTTAATCTGTTATGTATTATCTGTCAGTAATGGAGAGGTATGCTGTGGTTCCCCTTAATTCCTCTACTGTCAGTTTGTTTGTTTCAGGCCAAATCCCCCAATTATTCAAAACCATGAACTGAGTTTGTCATGCAATGTTTATGCCTTTAAACAAAATCTATGCATTGTTTATGTATTTAAACATAAACATAAATGCATTAAATGTTAAATGCATTTAAACAATCCTGCAATGTTTAAATGCTACAGATGTGTAAACAGAAATGGTCTAGTGGAATGAAAGACCTTCCAGGCTGCCCTATTGAGGTTTACACACTCTTGAAAAATGGAATAAGGATTTATGCTGGGTGTCCCCCTTGTGCAGGGCTTCCCTGCAGTCATACCCCCCCCCCCCACCCCCGCCAACCAAGGGAATGCTCCAGAAGACTTCCTTAGCCAGGTGAGGAGGTTACCAAGCAGGTAAGACAAAATTCTTACCCCTTGGCAGGGAGTTTGTGTATTTTCAGGTGTGTGTAACTCCATATTCTTTTGACGTATCTTTGTGAAACATCCCCACCCTTGATACTTCAGCAAGCCCAAGGACTGCTTTTGAGGCATAGCCAGGCTCTGCTGGAGTAAGGCAGAAAAGGCTGTCTCCCAAAATCCATCTTGGCTTTTCTGTACCCAGAATACAGTATGGATTTCCAGTCCAAATGACCAGAAAGGGCTCCAAATTCATCTGATGCAAGTTTTTGAGGCTTTACTGAGTTAGGGTTGCCACAAACTGCTGTATCAAATTCCTGACAGCTTCATGCACCTTTCCAGCAGCCTTCCGGCCATGGACTCCTGCCAGAAGCCATTGCCTGGCAGGGACAGTCAGGGCAGAATCCATCCTGACAGCCTGCCACAGAAAGGGCTCCCTGCTCAGAGTGCTCAGGAGCAGCAGTGTGCATCCCTGCCACAGCCCACCCAACATCCTCCTGCCTAAACCTCACCTAGGGCTGAAAAGGAGCGGGCATTCATACACAGATGCTACTCAGTATGACTGTGAGCCACATCAGCCAGCTTAGGAAAACTCTGTACAGTGAGTGATCAATGGATTAGTCTTGGTAAGTGATTGGTTATAGATTCCTGCTTATTGGTGTGCATAGCAGTCCTGGGTGAATAAATCACAGCAACATGTCAGACTTTAATGCCTGACTGCTTTAAGAATACAGCTGGGTTCGGGGACCTGGTTTCAAAATTGTTCCAATTTGTAGCACCAACAGAATCTTAAGAATATCCTATAGGCAAGCACAAGCCCCAGGCTGTCTCATTTGTATTATTCCTTGTTCTGCTTTCTCTTTCTTTTTAAATAAGGAACAATACAAAGAATGACAACTCAAATTCCGAGTCATGCTGTCAGGAAGAATAATAGACCTATTCTGTACAAAAATGCCTGTATTGTTGGTTTGTTTACTTCATCTGTTGCATGGCCATGCTGCTGTCAGAGCTCTGGAGACAAAGCCTCGGCTCTGAGTCTGTTTCTGGGTGCTGGGCAGGGAGATCTTTTCCCTCTGCTGCTTTTACCAGGATGGCAGCAGCAGTGCACCCCACTCATCCCCATAAGCAATACTGAGGGCAGGAGCTGTGAGATAAATTGGAGACATCCAGGCTTCCCATTAAATCCAGCCCTACTACTAAGATCCAGTATCTCAATGGCACATGGGGATTTATAGGCAAAAAGCCTATTAAGCATGCAAGGGAGTTAGGCATGGCTAGTACAGCTCTGCACATCTGTGAAGAGGGTTTAAAGCTCAGTGTCTTTCACTGGAAGGGCGTCTCCAGAACTACATTCTGCTTCGTGTCACCCCAGTAATGACTAATACACTGTCAGAACATCTCTGTTAAATTGATGACAAGGAGGGGGTTTTAGAGAGTCCCAGTTCAAATAAATAACTCGACCAAAATAAGCTGTTCCCATACAGCTATACCAACCACAATCTGCTAGAAACTTTCTCAAGAAAAAAAAAATAGAGGATAACAGTACTACATGAAATCTAAACAAGGAACAAAGTAAAAAAACAAAGGCAATGGGTAAAGGAAGGAGTAGATTGCACAACCTACAAAGAAAGACTCAGCATGGTGGGGTGACATGCATATTAATGGCTGTTTTTGTGGGATCTGATCTCTTTTTAGATCTATTTTTAAGCAGTTTTCTCAGGTTCTGGAATGATAGTTAAATAAAGAAAAAGTTCCAGTCATGGGTTACCAAACTACAAGAAAAACAATTATATCTGACTGTCAAGTTAAAGCCCAGAATGGAGAAAGCAATTTCTCAATCTCGGAGCAGCCTATAGAAGAAACAATCCTGCTACTTTATTCCTGCAAGTTTTAAAAAAGACATTCCCATTCCAGTTAAGCAGTCTAAGTTTCTTAAAGAAATAGTGTCACAGCAGGCCATTTTGACTAAAACAGGAATGAATGCATTTTCATTATGAGTTTCTTAAATTGCCAAAAGAAAGTCTAAATCTCACCCTTCACTCCCCCCAGCAAATCCCCCACCCAGCGCTGAAGAATCAGCTGTGCTGCTGCCACATTTGTGATACAGCGTGTCAATACAGTGGAGGGAGGGAGATGATCCCTCTGCAACACAGAGCCTAACACAGAGGAGCTGTAAACAAGGCGGGGACCGAAAACAAAAACACCAAACATTTTGATGGTAAATTCGATTTAGTTGAGCCGGCTTCATGCAATGTTAATTTAATTCAGTGTTACAAAAATATGCTCTCATGTGAAAGTATTTCAAATGCCTGCAACAATGTTAGTGTGAAAAATTCTTTAACTCATCCAGTTCATTCCAGACGATGTTTCCTGCCAGCTACATTCACCACAAATGCTGCCTGGTAAATAGCAGCTGCAAAGGAAGGATAAGGATGCCAGGGTACACTTCAGTAAACACTCATTCTCAGTGCCTCACTATATCCTGGGCCAAGCGAGCTAATACACATTCACAGCCATGTGCAAAAATCCTCAAACTTTGCTTTCGCCGCTTCCCGAAGGTGAGGACAGTAGATGCACTCAGTGCTGCGTTTGTGGGCAGGAGCTCTGAGGGGAGCCAGGCGCAGCCCCCGGGCCAGGCCAGGCCGGCGCTCTGCTGCGGCTGAGGCAGCGGAGCAGCACGAACCCGGGCGGGCACGCTTCCCTGCCACCCATCCCGGGCTCCTCGGGCTCTGCCCTGCCTTCCCACTCGCAGCACTGCTCAGCAATTACACCTAGCTGCTCTCATGCCTCTTCTTGTTTGCTCACCCAGCCCGTCTTGTTTTCTGAAGCCAACACCTTTCCCCACCGGCTGCCAGGCGGAGGGAGGAAGCGGGTGCGGGCCGCGCTGTGCCACAGCCAGGCTGGCTCAGCACAAACCCCTTGGCAGCGCCATGAAGCCACCTGTGAAGGATGAGGCTGCTGTTGAGCAACACTTCCTCTAGATCCTGCCCAGAAGAGGCTCCCCAGGGAGAATGGCTGGAGCCGGACAAGCCGCGATGACCGATCTGGGAGACTACTGCAGGCGCCAGAAACCAGAGGGAGAGCCAGGGTTTCCAGGAGCCACACCTGCGGGGATAAACACACACGCAGGGCAGGCAGCTCTCCCTGGGGACCAGATTGCTGCCTGCTGGCGTCACTGCCGCCCCGCCAGGGGTTATCGGTCTCGCAAAGGCACTAAGGAAACTGCCGGTGTGAATGGCCCTAATCTGCTTCTGCTGCAGCCCCTGATAACCCGGGGAGCGGCCCAGCAAACAGGAGGCTTGTCCAGCGCCACAGGGAGTTGAGGGAAAACTGCTTTTCAGCAGTACAGGGGATGCAAAAGAGCAGGATCGATCCATACGCCGATGCCAAGTTATTCTAGAGCTACAGTGAGCAAGGGCCCCATACAGCACTCGCTTAAGAGCATAGGTACAACCCCCTCCGCAGTGGTTTTAGTGACCCCGATTCATACAGGAGGAGCCAGCTGAGGGATGCTAACAGGCCTGCAGCGCCATCCAGGAGCTCATTCATCCCACATTGCTACTGACTGTGTGAAAACTGCTACTGAAACCTCCCCTGCCTTCTCCCTGGCCTCTCTCGTTATCCAATTGTTTCCCAAGGTGGCTGCGTGTCAATTTGTTTGATTAAGCAGGCAGTGAGCATGTTAGGTGGACTTGCCTGCAAAGAGAAGAGACAGAAAAGGTAAAAAGAAATATCATCATCAGAAAGTTATATGACAGCTTCTGTGATATACACAGAAGGAGACAGCTTGGAGTAGCTGGAAGGCCTGGACTGTCACAGTAACAGAGCAATAAAAAGAAATTTTAAAAATTAAAAAAAATATGAAAAAATTAGAAAGAATTAAAATTTTGTTGCTGCTTTCTTCCTCTTCTCCCATATCTCCCCTCTTCCCCCCCCCCCAAAAAAAAAAAAAAAAAAAAAAGAGGTGACAATAAGCAGATGGATCAGCAACACTTCTAGAAACTCACAGGGAGAAGAGCACACCTCACCTCATCACTGCATGGCTATAACCAAGTGCACTAAACAGAGGAAGAACAAATGGCAAAAATTAACTCTTCCAACTTAACAGACTTTTGCTTCAGAAAACCCTGGTACATCAAACCTAATGTTGAGTAAACCTTAGCTCCACCCTCCCAGCAATAGTCTTGGAAAATAAATGGGAGGTACCAAAATAAGATCCTGTCATTGCTAGTGCAGCACCAGTGCCTGTTTGGGTTGAGGTACCCTGGTCATCACTATTGCACTCCATTAATTAAACCACCCAAACTCATACTAAAGAAATCACTTTAGCACTGATAGCCATAGTCATCCCTGGCTCTGCTTGAATAGTACCTTATGACTGATACTTTAAAAGCAATTGACAGCAGCTCTGGAAATAAGAGCAAACTTTCCCACATACAGCAAAACAAGGTTCTCATTGATAGGTACCAGGGGAAAGGAGAGAGGAAAATGTGGTGATATCATAACATAAAATCAAATTACATATATGCTGCAAAACTTTCCAATTTTTTTTCTCTCTTTTTAGCCACCTCTCATATTTTAGGTTGAGGTGGTTTAACCTAGTAAGGGTCTCATTTCTAGCCTGTCACCTTTTCCATAGTTTACTAACATTTATTACCAAAAACATAAAAAGTTCAAACAGATCAAAACAAAGAAAACACAGGTCAGGAGAGCTGAACACAACTGAGAATGTGGGAGGAAAACAGTCCTGTGAGAAGCTGCTTCGGCACTAGACGAATAAAATCCCCTCTCCCTGGATACAAAGACATAACTCTTATTTATGTGAATGGGAAACATGCTCATGCACTGAGGGGGGAATAACTTCCATAGATCAGCAGAATGACTGCACTGGAGATAGCTAAAACCAGACTACATGTGCAATGAATGTGAAAATAATTTCAGCCATCTGGGCTATGTAATTTTTCACAGATGCTTTTGGAGCTGGATGGACCATGTTACCTCTCTTTCCCCTGACATTTCCTCAATGTTTGCAAATTGCTTTCTGGGACCTGTAGGACGGGACTCCATAAAAATTTGCTTTGTTCCTTTCTGCCATCATCCCACGTGTTCAAACAGACCTCTGTGACCAGTTTTCCTTCCAGAAAGATTCTGCAAAACACCCTGCTCAGTCAGATGAGCCAAATACACCTGGCAGGTATTCAGTCATGTGTCCACACAGACTGCAGTACAACCACCTCCAGAGACATCTTCAAAACCCTCAAATCACAAAGAGCTTAACTCATTGTGTAAAAAGCTTTTTCCTGGGTACCTAAAAACTACACACTCATTGACTCAGTAATATATAGGGATGCTGCTCTCCATTGCTGTAGCCACCAACATTAACAGTCTTCTCCTCCATAGAAGGCCACCATGAAAACAAAACAAGAAGCTCTTAGTACTTTTCATTCAGCTGTCTCAGGGCATTTTGTAAGTCTGAGGCATTAAAAATAGAGAAAACATGCTAGACTTCATGAGCTACTGGTGTTTTAGAGTTTCTTAGCTGGATTTTAACCAACTGAATTTAGCTGGGGTTTTTTTAGCTGGTTTGTTTTTTTTTCATTCCTATTGTAACTCTTGTGCAGAATATCAGGATGTTGTCACACAATGTGCTAACTCTGGTTCTAGGGCACATAGTACTTAATAAAATAAAACATAGCTATTTGGCATAAACCACCAAATCTGTCCAAACTTATATTTCTGGTTAGAATTTGTTTTGAAGTATTTCTGAAGGACAGCTTTTTTTTTGTTCTGGCAGGCATTTCTCCTGACTAGGAACGGTCTGTCCTCTGAATCCAGCATAAACAAAAGTCTGAAATACATGCTGGTTTGCAGGTTATTTTGCAGGCTAATTGAGTAACCATGCACCCAAGTCTGACACAGGACACATCTATGTTGCCACTTGATCTGGATCTGGTGTTGTACAGACCTGATCTTAATGGCATGGTAAGCAGGATGGATCTTTGTGGGACCTCAGTGCTTGCACCACTCATTCCAAAGGTCACTTTAATTTACCTCTGGAAGCTGCTTTTTTAGAGGCTCAAAGCTACTTCTGGATGCTATCCAACAATACAGTTTTGAACAACCAGCATGGTCCATAGCACTGACGACAGCCCCAAAAAAGAAACAGATCAGAGCTGGTCTCATACTTGTATGCAGTGGCCTCCCCGTTTTATACAGGTTCTTCATACACACTGAAAGTAGCTGGCAATCTAGACCTGTGCTTTTGGACTTCATGCAGCTGGAACTGTGATTCTTGGAGCATTTCTCTGATGGCAAGGGTAGTTTAAACAGCCCTGGCTCTCCTTCTTTAGACATTGGTGTCCACCCCTCTTCCCTCCCTGTGCTCTGCCAAAGCCAACTATTTATGCAGCTGTGTGGTAAAAGGTTTCAAGGAGCTGATCTGGGCGGGGAGAAAAGAAACCTGAAAAAAAAAAAAAATCCATCCTGATCACTTCTGTGGTACATCAGGAAGCCACATGAACACTTTTGTTGGCATAGTCTGGGGTGGGCAAGAGCAAAGAAAGAAGGCTGCTCTATGGGAGGTGTTATTCAAACAGTGCTGCTCCTTGATGTGCAGCTACAGCCAAAGCCCTGCCCTGTGTCCCTGAGCATTTATGGGCACAGTTCAGGTATTCATTAGTGATAGCTTAGCCCCTCTTTTGAAACTTTCTCTCCTTCTCATGGCAGTGTGTATGGAAACAGGCTCATGCAGTTCTGCTAGAATGAAGATAAAGCCTTGTAAAGCTAAATAAAGCTGGGCATGATTTTTTATAAGCTTGGTAATAGTGCCCTGTGGAAACAGGCCATGATTATGACCATGGATGTCTCTAAAAGCATCTTTAAGTGGCGTCCCAGGTCTGCCACACAGATATTTTTGAAGGTCTTTGAAGCGAGAATGATCACTGTTGTTAAGACTAAGCAGTTTTATATCTTCTGGACTGCAGCCATCAACGAGACAAAACTAGGTAAGCATTTTATAGAAATCTGCAGGTAGCCAAAGAAGTTAGGTCTTACTCTGTGACCTGTCACAGTTTCTACTGATCTGAGTACACAAAATCAGCTACATCTAACAGGCAAGCTTGATTCATTGTGTCTACTTGTGTACAGAAAAACTAGAGGCTGCATATACAAAAGAAAAAAATCTTTCTCTCAACTCCAAAACTTCAACATTAATTCACTGCTTTTTGAAATAACTAAAGCTTATTAGGAATAAGTCTGTGACTCCTGAGGTTAGCCAAGCTCTGAGAAGTGTCATTTCAAGTCTCTTCTGTCACAGGGAATATGCTAGTTAAAACTTCCCAGTATATCCCTGAAGAAGGGCTCCTGTCTCAATGACAGGAACTGTTAAAGGGATAGGTTGCTTTTCTCGTACAGTGTTAGAGGCCACATGACCAAGTACAGCTGAAACCCAAGCAGCAAAAAAGAAAAGGTGGAAGTCTGAATTTCCGTTTAAGGATATGGAAACACACTTTTATTTAAAGGAAGAAAGGTGTGGGACAGTCCAAACATTTTACAGCTAATTGAATCAGCTGCTCTCACCCTTTGCAATGTGCATCAGTTTTGCAGGTAGGACCTGAAAGACTATGGGAAGAGGAGGGCAGCAAAGATAGAGACCCCAATGTGACAAAGATCGGGAATCCTCCAAGAGGTGCACTTACAGTTGTTTTAATCGTGTGAGGCAGCAAGACTATATAAAACCAATAGCTACAAACCTGTTTTCCTTCTACCTCAGTTCAAAACAGAAAAAAAAATAACAAGCACTACAAGCCCCTGCTGGATCACTCTTTTTTTTTTTTTTAGTTTTTTTTAAAACCGGAAGGAATCACAAACATGTAAGCACAACACACAGAATTCATTGCTCTTCATGTTGGCTTCCTTCTTATTTGAAAATAAAATACTTCTCTCTAAATACACCATGGCTCCTACAACAATCTGTGGCTGGTAAAAAGCAAGCAATGACTCTTGGAAGTGTGCAGGACCTGGGCAGAAGAGGCTGCCCCTGAGGTACATTATTTAATGTGGGACTGCAAAGGGGCGTTTCACAGCCCTTGCAGCAGCACAGCCTCCTGGCTTGCAGACGGTGAGGGAAGGGAGCATCACTTTTGGCTGTGCAGGGCCCCCTGGAGCATGGGCTCAGAACTGGGACAGCCGAGTAGCGCTGCCCCGGGGATTCTGGCTCCCGGCTACCGGCTGTAATTCCTGCACCGGTTCACATCAACATGGTTTCTTCAAGTATTCAGCTGGATTTTAGAAACTGCCTTGCTCACCCACACCACTCACTGCTTTGAACCTGCATTTAAAGATTTCTTTTTTGGTCTTGTTTTGGTGCTAGCAAACAGATATGACTTGAACTATGACAACTTCTCAAATCTTACTGGTTTAGTACTTAAAGTTTGATTTTTTAAAATTTTTGTAAACACCACAACCTTCTGACTTTCAAAGCTATTTTAAACAAGCAGGAGAATGCTGCATATCACTTTTAACATGCATCTGGTGTTATCTGCGACTGCCTGGTCCCCCAGCAACTTCATCTGTTCCCATCTCACTTGGAAAAAGAGGTTTTGCACAGATGTGGTGAATTGGCAGTTACTGGTTTATGTGCCACTTTCTGAAGCTTGCAAGGAATGGGTGGTCTGCAATGCATTTGCCCTAAATTGTGGACATCCCACTCTCAAATATGGTAGCTTGCACATCCCTTTGTCCTACAGTAGCTTAAATTACTGTATACATGGCAGATTTCAGGGTTCTTTTTCCATTTGGAGTTTTCCACCTCCAGAGTATATGTTTTCAAATGTTTCTTTACAACAGCAATGGCTGAATTTTACCACCGATGCAACTTCTCATTTATTTTATTTAAATGAAAGTTCTTTCCCATATAATCATTGTATTCAGCAACTAGGGATTAGTAAAAATACCAAATATCATGAGAAGCACAATAAACCAAAAAGAGACAACCATATTCACCACTTGTTCTACACTCCCAGTATTGCTCTTGCTAGTGGATCTGGGCCAACAGTTTAGATAATGGAAAACATTTGCAAAAAGGTCTTCATGCTTGAAGAACATTAACCTTTTCATATAATGGAATTCAGCAATATTTTCCTGACAGTGTGGGGCACTGCTTCTCCAGTGAGGTTTGCTCTGAGTGCTTGCAAACTGACAGAAGAGCTGCTGGCATAGGCAACTACTGCAGTAGCCAGGTTAGTCCACTGTATTTTTGCACAACAGAAAGGAACAACTGTTCCAAAGTGGACTTTTCTTTTGTCCCCTTAGGGATGTAATTTCAACTCCCCAAAAATAAACAGAGGTATTGGGCATTTCAAAAACAAAACGTATTTTTTTTTCCTCTGTAATCTTTGCAGAATACCTTCATAAAATTATCTTACCAGATGAACTTCGACATGCAAAAAATAGTAAATAATGATGCATACCAGGCAAAAGGGAAAAACTATTTTTTTTAAAGGAAGACTCAGAGACACACCAGTCAAAATGTAAATTACTCTGTGGAATAATTAATTGCTTAAGAGTGGGCAGATCCCTTTGCTGTACTTACATATCTTATACTTGAATCAAAGTGCAGCCTGAGCTGTAAACATCCTGTGTTTGGAGGCCTAATAAGAAAGCACAGTAGATGAACTGTAGGGACCGGGAAATGCTTTGATCCACACTTCAAGAGAAACCTAAAGCAAACGTGCACCGCAGGGACCACTAATGCCGTAAAGATTTTGTTGTTTCTCATTCGCTAATGATGTTAACTGTTATCAGGTGTCTAATGTGATTAAGGTGAGTGACAAAGGGGTGAGAATTCAGGTCAGATAAGGAAAAAGAAGAGGTTACAGACTACTTAGGTAAATTGCACTTTTTCAAACAGTCTAGTTCAGGTTGAAATTTACCCTCAGGAAGCCAGAGAATTACCTGAAGCAATCTTGATGTTATTAACAGTGCAGTGGATCCTCCTGAGAGGAGGCTGACATTGAACAGCCTGTGAAAAGGCAAACACGGTGCTTCATTTTGGTGCCTTTGCTTTAGACAGAACTTTATTATCTGTCTTTCAGTCATAAACTTTAAAATGTCACCAGTAATTCCTTTGAAAGCTTTCAAATTTAAATTCTCTTTGGGTTTGACAACCTGAAAAAGATTATATCCCTTGCAGACCAGAGAAATTTTGGGTTTCTCAAAGCAATAATTGCAATGATGCTCACAATAACGGTAATAGAGAGAATAAATGTAACAGCTTCTACGTGCACGCCCAAATGTACATATATACTGAATTTTAAAAACTTGGTATATTGCTGAGCAAACAGAGATCAAAATTACAAGACTCTTGAAACATTGCAGAATGCAACAGAGTGTATAATTCTCACCTGAGTTCTTGACACTTATTTGTCCTTTATGTCATGTGGTCTATAATGGAATAAATGAAGAAAGCCTTTCTGATAGTGGCCTCTAAGGTACTAACCCGCTTTCAAATCATTTGGCATTGCTGCTAACTAATAAAAACATATGGAGTATTAATCAATACACATCACCTCTTTCCCTTTAGAATGCTCAGATGACAGGAATCCTTCAAAAATATAAATAAGTGCCTGTTCCTGAAGTTAATGCATGAAAAAAGCACACAGACTAAATCTGGGAATAAAATAAATTTTTCCCATTGAAAATGAGGATCTTCTTTTTTCTTCTGAAAAAGCTTTGATGACAAAAGCAGTGTACTAAATAGGGATATGCATTGATACACAGGATATAGGAAATTTTGGTGATATGGTCAACAAAATGTTGTGATCAGGTTTATTATTCTTGTTCCTCTCTGCTACATTTGCCAGTCAAAACTAGACAGCTACTCTTTATTGAGTATCAGCTTTCTGAAAAGTTGAAAGAATGCATGTTGTTAGTAATGACAATGTGGAAAGATCCTCATCTCTGGGGATGCCTACAAATAGAATTAAACATCATTCTTCAGCCACTCTAATGGTGGTTCAACACACATGAAATAAAAATTCCTTCAACCAGCTAACCAACTAAATAAGAAATAAAAGGCCTACAATGGTGGACAAAACTTGTGGTCTTGTAGCTGGATGCACTGAAATGGTTCCAAGTGTAGTGTAGACACCCATGCATGGCTTACGTTACTTTGTTTTGCTGAATAATAACTTGATGTCGTGTTCTGACAAGATGCTGGCTGTGTCAGCCCAACAGGACAAATATTCATGTATCTAAGAATAAAAATGTGGCTCATCTCAATTCAAATTTTCATCTTATTACGATTGAATGCATTCTTAAATGCCATATCCTGCAGAACTGGGCTCTAGTTTTGTTAGATGAGAAAAATAAGAGTCACTTGAGTATATGGTGTACCCTTTTGAGTCAATTAGCTGGTGGATTTATCATGGCAGATTTATCAGTGCTTGCAACAGGCCACTCACCACTGCACCCTGGGGAGGGCTGGTGCAGCCAAATCACTGCCACTAAAGTTAGGTGAAGTTGATGTATTTTTCCACAAAACAGCTTCATTATCTAATCTAACAGATGACAAATGCAGATCTCTCAGGGAGAAGGTAAGGATCTTCCCTGATCTAACAGAAACCCAGTAACACTAGGTGTGATGGCACAACAGCCACATCCCTTCATTGTTCTGTGTTTCTCCCCTAATCTATATGGCACCTTCCTTTGGTCTAGTAAGGAAAACATGTTTTATGTTAATAACTTGTACTTAAAAAATTTAGTACTGTCTTGTATTGCCACTTTTGGTTATTTTTCTGCTATTTCTCCTGCTCTCTGATTATGGAATTGAGGTAAATAATGCCTGATAATACTCTGCAAAGCAATGTCAGGAGTAACTTGTGAAATTTTTGGGATTTTGCTAACATTTGTAACTCAAATTCTGTGAATACCAGGTAATCTTACAAACATGCACAAAGAAGATAACTGTAGAGAGAAAACAAAGTAAATGCAGAGAGGTTATTTTTTTTTTCTCACAAATGTTGTTATGTTTCTTTTGTTACAGCATACACATAATCCTAAATTAATGATAACAGTGCAGTACACATTTTTTTTAAATCCAGCTTGTGTACTGGTAAAACATTTAAGTAAGAGCTTTCTTCCTTTTACATAAGTTTACATAAGCAGAAAGAGCACATCCCAATCTCACCCCGAGGACAGCGCTGTCTCTCTGGCCTTTGTGCGCCTCTGCCACCACAAGACTGGCACCAGCATGGCCAGTGAGTCAAAAACAAGGAATGTGTCTTTAACTTTGATGAAAAATGGACTGAAGGACAAGATCTGGATTTTCAGAGATGAAAGAGCTATCTATCAATCTGCTTCCTTAACTGATCCTTGACTGCCCATTGCTCAAAATCTATTAATTCTATCAATCGACACTTCTGATATCTCAGTGTTAGGTGAAGCCAAATAAGCCACCAAAGAAACCCAAATAAAAAATCTGGCTGATACTAAGGCAAAGACAGTCCCATGGTACTCTGCAGTAATGTCTGGCATACACAAAAATCTGACATCATTTAAGAGATGCTGGCCGGTTCTCAAAACAAAACAAAATTTTGGACAATCTAAAGAACACATCACCTCCTAGCCAATGCATCATTACTTCAGTAATGAGAATCTTGTGTAACATAAATTTTCTTAACACCATCACAATATTTATGATCAATGGACTTTGGAAAAATAAAGTGGTAGCTGAGTAGATCAGATTTTTCTCTCACTTTTCCAACAGCTGTAAAAGAAAGGAAGAAAATCTCCTAGTGGCTATTGTTCCAGCTTTCCAAAATCTTTTTAGCTTTCATTATTTCTCTTATAATGAATCAACAAAAATCCTTTTTTCCACTCTTGTCAGCTATTTGGCTCCCAATCCTTCACATGGTTTTAGTCACTGGATGTAACTCATACCTCCTGCAGAGAGTCAATCTTTGATTCACAGCTTCATTTCCTTAAAAATTAGGCTTATTGCCTCCCACAATCTTGTCCTGTCCCAAGAAGGCCATCTAAAAGCAATCAACAAAGTGGATGCCCCATCTGTGCTAACCACTTTTTGAACTCAACATATATCTAGATGATTCAATTATAATTTCTGTCACTGTTGTCCCAGATGCCAAGAAGAGACTTCATTTCACATGAAAATGCCAAAACAATGGACTAAAATAGCAAAGTGGTGTAACTTTACTCTTTGGCTTTTCTTAGGAGAGGTGAAACAGTCAAGGGCAGATTCAAAGTGAATGACTCACTACAGCAGAATTCTCCATGCTTTGCTCCGTCACCTTTGGCACAAGCTGGTCCTCAAATACATCCTAATTGGATAATGATTATAGTATGCCTTTTATAGATTTTAAATTTTGAGATACTGACATATTGTATTTTAATTTGCTAAAATGATGCTTCCTTTCATAAAAAAAGTTAGGTCAATTGCACATAATGTTTAAAATGAGAAAGGGCTATGGAAAACCTATCTTTCTAAAGGATTTTAAAATACATTTTGGGGGTTATCAAGAAGTCCTAACTACTGTGTTCTCCTTGTTCCTTGAGAGAGCTAAAAATGCTCATGATATAAGTAATTTTTTGGTTTGTATTCAAATAAGCTCAATCCTAAGAATTGTATTATATGAATTAAAAACATGTTTGCCCTACAGAGTTGTGGTCTCTTGCAGAGAGAGCAAATCTAAAATACATTTTAGTCCCTGATATGATTTTATCAAGGCACCAGCATGACTAGATCTGTCAGGCCATGTTTTCAGCTGGAGGAGGAAGCAGTGATGATCACTTAAGTGACCGCACATCCATTGTTTTCATGGTCTGAAGCAGTCCCTGACACTCTGCAGCATGTATTTCCTTGTTACCTGCATAGCCCACTCTTTAAGCACATTATTCCTATTTTTTTTACTCTCTAACTAACAGCATGAGGCATTTTTAAAGAACAAAACATGTATTTTGTATATCTCTGTTACTCAAAGGAAGAAGTTAATTGCTTGTAATTTCATCATATTTTATTTGAAAATGTACTTCCCAGCTGACTCATTTCTAGCGTATCAATGATACTGAGGTAATGCTCTTTAATGCAGATCTGTTTTCAATTCAGGGCAGATGCAGATTTTTTTTTTTGCAGCCATAGGGATAATCAAATTAATCTTAGCACGCTGCATAAAACAGAGGAATTGATTCCCATGCAAGGCTTACTTAAAATTCTGTCAAACTGTCAGTAAGCATGTGGAAAAATTACAGCTCATATAACTAACCAATATTAAAGAAAAAAGATGCAGTTTGCAGTGCATCCTCTTAAAAAATAAACAAATGTTGCACACTGTCATTAGGTGGCAGACACATTGTACATTTTAAACATATTCTAACCAGATCCTGTGATTCTGTTGTAGTGTAGTTGAAGGGCAAGTCATTCCAGAGGCAACACTGGTCTTGCAACCCAAGTGCTATTTTCAAAATGGATTTAAATACTTTCAGTTTTGAAAATCAGGAATGGACCTCCAAAGGCTCTGGAATACTGCTCATTTAGGTTTCTCTCTATCTTGAATAAAAGCCAAAACTCCCAAATGGGACTCCAAAATCCCCATTTGTGAAAGATGATATATTTAAAAATGCCCTAGCAGTAATGGATATAGAAATACTGTCACATTTCCAAAGGAACACCCTTGTGGGCTTTCTGCCTTCCTCCTCTATAGGAGAGTCAGCTTCATGGTACAATATGTGTAAGAAAAAAAGGTTTTGTGGAAATTGATCACAATTTCTGAAATTTTGCTTGATATTTTCTGATATTTTAAAAGTAAAATACACAAATCATTAAGAACTTGTATACATTGAAAAAGGTTACACAAAAAGGAATATCCAATTGAAGATGGGTCCACGTCTCTTCCTCTAATATGTAAAACCCCTTCATTTTAAAACCAGCCATTTGACTTTCCATACTTAAAAACTAAACAATGAATATATTTATTATAGCAAGGTTACATGATCAGCTGAAAAAAATTATCCATTTTCTTTAAAGTTACAGGCAACGTGCCATCCATCTCTTTTTCTAAAAAAAAAACCCCAGCTCACTCCAAACCCTGCAAATTCCCCAAGTTAAAAGGAATTATGATCTATTTACTTAAGACTGTGATTTTTGAAGGCCATTCCCATGTGAGCAAAGGCTCTAGTCCCACAGCCTGAGTCACTACTCCCGGGTGGAGCCCTGTTCTGGCCAGCACAGCCTTGCTTGCTCCCCATGGCAGGCACAGCAGGCTCCACACATGCTCTCCCCCTACGGCTTCGACACACGCTCGCTCTTCTGAGGTTCCGAAGGGATGCAGAGCTCCCAGAGAAGAGACTGCTCTTGTGTCCTGCTCCCTGATGCACATGATGAAGTTTGTTTACCTCCCTCTTGAGCTAATCTCCTCTGCAACAGAGCTGGCCTAATTTGCTGTTTGTGAAACTGTTCATTAGCAAAACAAGGCTTTTTCTGGAAAAAAGAAGTATACATAAAAAAAATGGGTACAAACCCATGCCAGCATTTTTTCCATAGGGCTGGATCACGGTCTTGAGGAACCTTGTCCCTGAACACTCATGGCCTACATCAAAAGAAACACGGACTTTGTGAAGTGCAAATTTTAATGGAGTTCAGCCACAAAAACCTCAGTGTTTATGCACTGAAACAAAAGACAGCCATGCCTGGACAAAGTCTGGAAGGGAAAGCAGTTCCGATAACCTCATTTCTACATGTTATCCTATCATTCACCTATCTAAAAACACCAACTACTTCCAGGTCTTGATGCCTCAGCATCCAATTTTTTACTCTGATGGGCTTTTGCCTGCACTGGAATTTGCAGCTGGGAGGACTGGACCATGAACTTAGTCCATATGGCAAACTTTGGAGTAAGGCAAGGGCAGGAACATCTGCTGCCATCGTGAACAGCTTGTTGGCTGTGTTCAGCTACAGAGGAGTGCCAAGCAAGTGATCTGCTTTCCCATCTCTCTGGTTTGGCTGGGAGACTCCATGTCAATTAATCTAAACCACCCAATACACTAAGCGCTGTCTGTCTCCTCTGGGAAGGACTGATCACAAAGGCATTATTTAGATTGATTTCTCCAGAAAGTGAAGATTTAAGGATCTGTCTTTGCATTCTGAGAAGCACATTTCTCAAATCACAGCTTTTTTGTCTCAGTCTTTTAACTTTAGATTTACTGCCCATTTTACTGCTGTTAGATTCTTTTTAATACAATTTGGAGGGGTTTTTTCCTGTAAATTGTAGTCATGCTAACATTAAGCCATAAATCCTACTTTCATTTGTGAAAATGGAAAATATTTTTTTTTTATTTTCTGTTGATTTGTAGTTTATTTATCCTCCTCAGTGATTTCTTTTTTAAGGCAAAAAGAGGAACCACTTGGTTAACTCATAACTTAAATATGCTGAACACTCATGCATTCCTTGAACCATCCTCAAATTATTTTTACTAAAAGCTTAAAGATACTGGATTTAAAATACACATAATCTATAGTTTTGGTGACAGATTGTTACATCACTTAGGAGGATTGTTTTTCTTAATGATTTACTGCATGAACCTTTGGTAAAAGTGGAACCATCGTGTCTCAGTTTACCTATCCCCTCTACAGTGATAATGTTTATCCCCCTACCTTGCTGAAGCATTTGGAGGAATGCTAAATTAGCATGTCCTTGTGCTGTGCTTTGGGTAACATACATGGAAAGGATGCCCTGTTTTACCCACCTGTATACAAACTAAATTTTCTGGATGATGAAACTTTATAAACATGTGTTAAGCTAGAATGAACATTCTTTCATTGATAGCCTTAATTCCATAGAATAATGGAACTAATTTCCCTCTGTCCTCTCATCTCCAATGCTTTTTAAAGAAAATTACATGGAAACCTCAGAGTGGAATGTGGGCCAGCAGTGCACCCTTGCAGTGGTGGAGATTAGCTTTTTACCAGCTTGCTTGAGCAAGATAATACTCAGCAGGTCTAGGGAGAAGTTTTTTCTCTTTTCTGTAGAACCTGAAATCACGTCCAAACCACCGTGGCCAGTTTGGCCACACATCACAAGAGAAATACTCACAAAGTAGTGAGAGGCTACTGCAGCAGAGTCTGGGCCCAAGCCAAATGCTGCCACATCTGCTTACCCTGGACAAAAGAAGGCAGAAGGGCAACCTAACCAGTCTTCACCTACCTAAAGCAGGAATGTAGAGAAGACAGAGCCAAACTTTACTCAGAGATGAATGACAATGGAACGAGAGCCAGCAGTTGAAAATTGCAACAAGAGAAACTCTGATTAGACAGAAGTGCAAGAGTAGCCCAGCAAGAGTGGCTCAGTACTGAAAGGGGAATCCAGAAAATGAGCAGAATTAGCACCCCTGAAGACAGTCAAAAGTGGACAGGGCTTTGAAATTAGCCCTGGTTCAAGTATGCAGTTGGGACTAAATGGTTTCCAAAAACCCCTTTCAACTTAAATTATTATGTGATTATATAATATATGACTAATAAGAGGCATTATTAATGTTCCCATTATTTGTTCTCTCCTCTCTTTCTCCCACCCCCTCCTTTCCCTAAGGGGGACATTGGCTCACCAAGATGCACATAATTGTGTAAGAATATTCTCAGAAGCACACACTAAGGTGTCAAGTATGAAACACTGGTGCTGGCAAAGAGCCAGGTGCCAAAACTTCTAGAGCTCAGCTGGATTTTTGACTTGTCAGATCTGTTTCATAATTGCTGTTTATCCACATTCTTTTTTGCTGACATGTATTTGCTGTCTTGCAGTCCCCGCTGATTTAGCGGGTCATTCTGTGTCTGTAAGGAATTGTATAATTAAATGTTGTGATTTAATCCCTTGAAACACATTAATGTTATTCACCAGTAAAGTTAAGCATGGGAAAGATGACATTTTCAGGGTCTGTATTTATGTATTAGCTTTACATGTTTAAATGAATATAAGAATCTTTTTGGGCCTGTCTCCAGAGGCAAGTATATTTAAAATTAACATAATTCAGGAATAGCTTAGTAGAAAAATTTACATTCCAAAATCAGACAGAGTAAGTTTTGGAAATTACTTAAATATACTCTCCAAAATATGAAAACTTGGTATTAAGATGATACTCTTATTTTGAATAAGCATGTCTACCTACAGAAATTTAACCAGGAATATTTATCTGAAATAATTATTCTTTCATTGTTGCTGCATTATTACCCAGACATGTAATACTACTCTAGAGTCCATACATTCAAATCCAGTTGAAAAAAAAACCTGAAGTTCAAGTACAAATAAGTTCATCACATTGCTATACTTTAGCACAATGTCTAATGTTAAAGGTTAGGTAATAGACTGCTTCAGTTCTTCCCAGGGCCAATGGAGGATGCCTCCTCCAAAGGACTTCCAAGTCTTTTCAGGCATTTACAGCTCTCCCATTTCAGCCTAGGAAGACAAATGACTTTTTAAGCCTTTTTTTGACTTTTCTTAGAATTGCCAGATAAATGCAATTGCACTATTAACAAAGCACAAGCAGAGTCAAGGAAAAAAAAGGGAAAATCAGACTGGTTGTAATAGTTGTATTTTTTTGAAGAAACCCAGTTTGATATTTTGTATTCAAGGTCCAGCTCAGAGGTAGGAAAATTTTTATGGCTAAATTATTAACTCCTGAAAACAGAGTTCTGTAATAGAAATGCTGACAGACGCTCTAGTACAGCAGTGCTATTGGGCACCGCTATAGTCATCAGTTTTAATGAGAGCTGTTAATATCACCTTGATCAAAATGGTTGCCCTGGGCTGACATCTTGGGCTGTGCACAGGTGCTCTCACAAAACTGTAATGAAGGTTATTACATTATCAATGAGGCACAGATGCACATCCTGTCTGAACTCAAGGTGGTGTCAGTGCCAAGCAGCATCTCTTTCAGCAGGTCCCAGCTCTGTTTATATCAATATGCTGTTCCAGTTCAGTGAACCCAAGCACGGCCTTCTGCTTCTCTGTGGCACTGCTAGGGAGAGAAAGAGCAACTTTTATGAATGCAAGAATGATAAACTCCTGATGTCCAGGTGGGTCACAAAAATTAAAACCAAACAATAATATAGTCTTTGAACATGGAGTTATGCATTCAGATCTGGGCTGCTTCAGTATTTCAGAACAGTATCCTCCTTTTCCCTAAGCACAGTAACAATATTGGCTTGATGGAAAACTCTGACATCTTTTTCCCTCTCTTCTTTTTCTTGTATTTTTTGATTTGCATGTTTTCCAAACCATGCTTTTCGTTTCGCTCATCAGTGCTCATACTCACTTACTTCACAAAACAGACCATGCAAGCAAGCCACGTGTCTATTTTGTTAAAGCATCTCTTGGTTTTATAGTAAATATACACAAAATTTTAAGGCACCTCCTGAGTAATGGGATCTATAATGTCAAACATGGATAATATGATGGGTTACATTTCTACTGAGATAACAGCTGGACATTCAGAAGCCAACTTGAAATGAGCCAGCCAGTCTGCCGAGGCCATCCTTCTATCTCTGCCCTCCTAGGACCCCAGCCTGAAGGATGCAGTAGTGCAAGAAGGATGATGTAAATGAGAAATGGCATCTCATCAGGACAAAGAGCACGTTTGTTTAGCAGAGACTGACAACTGCTCACACATCTCTGCTGGCACAGTGATGTTACTGTGCTCCCAGAACCATATGTTATACCTGGAATCACACACAGGTAAAGCAGCCGAGCAAGCATCACAAATTGTATTTATATGAAAGACTGAGGGGGTGTGTGTTTGTGTATGTGTGTGCAAATACATATGCGTGCATGTGTGCATGCATGCAGGAAAGAGACAGAGTTGGACAAAGCAGCCACTATTGCTCAGCCATTCTAAATGTAATTCCTGGTAAATTGTGCCTGGAAAATGATCAATGTTCTGCCTCCCCAATAGCTTTCCTCTTCATCTTTGTCCACTTCAGTCTTTACCAAAAAATGCAATCACAATGCTGAAGTTGAACTATTTGTGGTTTCACAGCTGTCGCTCTGTAACTCAAGGACAGACAAAGATGAACTCTCTCCACTGGACTGCATCTGGGACCCCTAACAATGATTCAATATAAATCATTGACTGAATGGGTTCCATGCCAAAATCCCTGGCACAGTATTGTGCAGGTGATACCAGTGATTCCCGGGCATTAACATCTGTGCACTAGAACCATGCTGGAAGCTGAGTCACTGCAACCATAGAACAAAATGAACCATGAATAGCGGAGGCAGCTAAAGCAGATCACAGGCTGCAGTGTGAGAGCAAAAGGGAGGGATTGGTACCGTACATTTAGAGGTAGTGGTTAAGACATGACTGCATCCTTCAGCTCTGGTCCTGGACACTGAAAGTACATACTAAGCTCTGCTATTCCACCAAAACAATGTTTGGAAGTGATCTGACAAGTCAACCTGAAAATGCAGCAATGCAAGAAATCAATAAGCTTTGAAATAGAATGTCTTTAGGTGGTTATTTTCCTTAAAAAATATCAGCTTTTTTTTTTTGTAAAGGATTAGATGACTGTGATAAGCAAAGCTGTGTATAGGTAAGCAGTACTAAAACTGGAAGGATAAAAGACTGGAGCTACTGCTTCAGCCAAGCAGAAGCCACAGAGCACTGTTTTTGAGTCAGGAGGGGAGGGCTGCTTTATTTCTAACAAGAGTAAAGCTGGACTGCTTTACTCCTTAGTCAAATGTTTGAGTGGAAAAATGTTATATGAATGCAGATGCTCTTTGCATTTCTTAGTGGCAAGTATAGGGTAATCTAGTTTCAATTTTTTCTGGCTACCCTAGCATGTTCCTTTATTCTTGTCACTGTCCAAGTGGAAAGAAGTCAATCTTTTTAGTATGCACAGACCTCCCATCTGCCAGCACACAGCCTATGTACACAGGACTACATGCCTTATGCCTGGTCTCTGTGAACATGCACACACAAACCCTGGTCTAAGCCTGAAAACAGTTCCCTACAAGATTTAATGTTCTTGACCCATTTCTACATTTCATGCAAGACTTCATAGCAGACTGGTAGCAAAACCCACTGCAAGTGACCCAATTATGTCCTGGAGGAAACTTATGTTGGGAGTAATTGCTACAAAAGAAATAAATGTTCATCTGTCATGGTCTGAATAACTTTCAACCTGCAGCTGAATGGGTAAGGGCAGACCTTTGAAGCTGGCGCTTCTCCACAGCTGCCACTTTTATTTGCTCTCTGCACTTCTGACTGCCACAAATCCTGTATAGTGTCCCAGAAGGGGTGGAACAGCATAGTCTGGTTCATGAAGAAATTAATCAGAACATTCTGAAGTACCTTCTCTCTAATAATTACATACATATGAAACAGGCAACCCCAAACTTCACCTATAGAAAATGCAGACCAGCACTTTAAAACAGCAGTAGCAGCAGCAGTTAAAGCTTCCTCTCTGCCACAATATAATAGATCGCCTAGCAGGAAATTGCACTGTGATTTCCTTAAATGAAATATAATACCCTGATTAGCAAGCAATGCTTTGTTTAAAAATGGGGAGTTTCCAGCTCAGTTTTCTTCAATAATAATAATGAATACTGTAAGTTGATGACAGCATACAGTAATGCCAAGGAAAACAAAACTCCTGATCACAGAATCATAGATTTATCCAGGTAGACAACAGTCACAGCCCTTCCCTAATCCATGACACGTATCCTATCATGGAAGGAGACAGAGTTGGCCAAGCAGAACCTGCCTTTCACACATGAAAGCTGGCTGAGCCTGATCCCCCGGTTGTCCTGTATGTGCCATATGATGGCACTCAGGATAATCTGCTCCATGACCTTCCTTGGCACCCAGGTCAGACTAACAGGCCTGTAGTTGTCCAAATTCTTCTTCCAACCTTTCTTGTAGACAGCATGACATGCGCTGACCTCCTGTTTACCAGGACCTCCTGGTTAGCCAGGAGTGCTGATAAATGACTGAAGTGGCCTTGATGCTGTGCAAGGAAATATTTGCTTTGGGGAGGGGCAGGAGGTGGACTGACTTTCCTAAAACTTTTACTTTTTTTATTTCCTTCCACCTCTCATGTGCATGTCCTTCCTCTAATAGTTTAGAAATAAAGGATGCAATCTGTATTCCAGACATGTTGCGTGAATAATTTTCTCTTATCACAGACTAGCCACTACTGTCCTTGAATAAAAGGAATTGCTCCAGCTACCAGCTGGAGGAAGCATTAGGTTTACAAATACATTTTAACATTTCAAACTCAACCACACTACAGACTCTCTTTAGCACCAAGAAAAAGAGGGAGTACATTCATCTGTATGTTGATAAAGGGGACCACGCTCCTCAAGAATTTCCATCTGTACTATCCCACAGTAGACTGGTGACTGTGAGTATCCCACTGGCACAGGCATCTCTTTGCTGTACCAACTTCTCTGCTTCTAAAATGACATGCTGGCATCCCAGGTGTGTCCCTGCAGAACTTTACTCTGCATGGGGCCGGACAGAAGGAATGGAAGCAAAGTCTGGCTGCCCTCACACCTTCCTCTGGAGCAGGGGCTGCTCTTACCTCCCCAGAAGGAATAGCCAGGTTGGCCTCAGCTGCACCATCCCACTTGGGGATGACAACAGCAAAGGAAGAGGGGAAGAAATGCACAATGCACTAATTTTTTAGTAGTGTGAATACCATGATAATATGAAACTGATTGTTTCAACACTGTCTATCAGCTGAGTCAGGATGGTGCCACTTTATTGATGCATGTCTGTCAAACAGCTGTCAGACTCTTCCACTTGGGTAGTCCACAATGGTTCATTAGGAGGTGATTTCTCATGGATACCCTAGACTTGACAGCTGGCAGAAAACAAACCTTGCTGTCAATCCTGAAAGAAAGAACCGTGACTTTCAGCTATATAGAGTAAAACTGGTAATTTTTGTGTTACTGTAAAAATCTTTGGAATAAGCTATATTAATAGTGGCTGAGAAACAGCTTTTTTTAAAAACTGTGGTCCAGGAGTGCATCAAGAGCAATACTAGCCATGATATTTGGATGAATAAAGAACTCCTTTTATTACTTAAGCATAAGAAGGAAGTACACAGGATATAGAAGCAGAGTCAGGCCGCTTGGAATGAATATAGAAAGGTTGTCACTGTAAGTAGAAATGAAACAAGGAAGGCCAAACCCCATCTGGAATGCACAAAAAAATGCAGTACCTACTTGTAACTAATCACAGAACCAGAGAATAGGTAAGGTTTGAAGAGACAATAGTGGGGCCATCTGGTCTAATGTCCCTGCTCAAGCACTTTGCCCATACAGCCTACCTAGTTAAGGTACTAACATTTTGCCTTAAATTTTCCTACCAACTTCCAATCTTTCAATTACATTTTCCCTTTCCTCCTACACCACTTGTATCTGAAAAACCTATAAAATCCCCAAACTACCAACCATTTCAACAGAGCTATGAAATGTGAGGCCTTTTACAAATCTATGTAGGTTGTTTTAAATAAGCTGGCAACTGTTTCAGTTGCTGGGAGCTTATGCTGTTAATTCCATGAAAAAAATCATTGTTTAAGTATGAACAAACTATCCAAGAAAGTCTATAATTCTTTGTCATTTTTGATGGGTTATGGCCAAAACAAATATACCTCTCCTCACAAAACTTTCCTAGTTCCGTGGACAGTACCACTTCTCTTTCGATTACTCCAGCCCACATTTGGGGGTTGTGTTTATTTCTTCCCCCTTTGCTACATCCAAACCATCTCCAAGTCTTGACACCAATCTCTTCATCATCTTCAAAATTCACCTTTTCATTTCATCCTTAGAGTGCAATCCTTTACTTCCTCTCTAACACATATTTCCATTTTCATTACTGCAGACGCTATTTTTCCTGTGTGCACAAAAATCATACAAATCAAAGTGCTGCCAACTAAATATGTTTCTTGCCTGAAAATTTAATCACCTCTTTTCTTTCCTTCTCCCAACCCCTCCATTTTTTGTTTCACCATTAGCTTTCCTTCAGAATCAAAACACACCAGCCTCCTTCAAACTCAGCATAATTCTGGGTTCTTTTAATTTATCTTGTTTATATATACATTATATAAACTTATCTTCAATTTACCTTAACTTCTTGCTTCCCTCCACACCTTCTCCTTTCCTCCCAGACCTCCTGCCCACCAGATTATTGGAGTTTCCTGTCTTTCACCCTATATCATCTCTTCTGTCCAAATTTCCCTGAAAGCTCTGCTTTACCTGAACACAACAGATCCATTTCTGACACGCTGCTTTAAAAACACACTGATTGTTCAGCTGCCTTTGCAGTTTTCCAAGCTGTCATCCTCATGTTCTCAAGCAATGCCAGGCATACAGCTGGTACTCGAGCAAACACTTAACAGCAGTGACCTGGGCACAACACTGAAAACTGATTAAATAATATGCTAGGGGTTGCAGCAAACACAGCCATCCTCAAAATGCTGTCAAATGTGTGAAACCAGCAAGTTGAAGAAATACATAGAAGGAAAAATAATTCATATGCATTTAGTTACGGAAGTTTTCTATCTTTAAGTCTTTTATCTTTAAGAACAATTGCTGTTTATTTTTCTGAAGAATATCAATATCCCTCTGTTGGGGAAGATAAAACAGGAAAGCCTTACAAATATGATTGGCAAAAGATTTTGAGAATATAGAAACTATAAGCGAGATTGAAATGAAAGCAAGCTTTGAGATCCCTTAGTTACTGAGCAATGGGAAAACAGTGATGTGGCCGGCTGAAGGTAATCCCTTTTGATGAAACAAGGCCCTCTGCTTGCTGGCAGGTCCAAGGGTTCGAGCAGACCCTGCCAGCTTGGCAGAAGGGGTCCAAAGAGTAGTTTTTAGGGTTTAAAATGTAGCACAGTATGGTAATGTGGTGATTCTTATAGGCTGTATGGAAATGCTATAGGATTTGTATATTGTACTAGATTGGTTAGTGAGAATCAGAATATTCAACACAGAAGAGGATTTATTGTATTGTAATGAGAACTTCACACCTCTTACCTCTTGTCTCTTAGCTCTTGCCTCTTACGCTCTTACCCCTTTTACTCTCTTACCCTCTCATCCTCTCTCCCCCTCTCTTCTCTCGGGCCTGCTCCGAGCTGTGGCTGGCAGCTCCCAGCAGGGCCCTGCACCCACGCCCTTTGCAATAAATTGCAAGTTCCATGACCTGGCTTCAGAGATCTCTCGTCTCCATCCGTCCCGACCATGCTACCCTCCTGCTGCTCCGACAATCTCTACCTCCTCTAGCAAAATTACAGAGTATACCACAGCAATTAAGTTCCCTTCCATATCTTAACCACCCTTCTTCAGGTACCCATTCCCCTTCACACCCTGGCAAATTTTATGCTAAAGCCACTGCCTCTAGGAAGCTGCTCTGAGTTTACATCTTTGCAAGTGTTAACACAAGCTGACCCACACTCTTATGAGAAGGGACCATATATCTATGACTCAGAGTATCTACCCAACATTTTACCTGTAATTAACATTAATCTGCTGCAAGTCCAACTCAGAAGTTGCCTGTTTACAACAATACGAGTATGAACGTATCCTTGTGTGTAGATGTTCAGGCTTCAGCCTCTCTGCCAGACTCCTGTCAGGCTCCTACTTCTGTCTGTGAGTAATCCCTAAGAGTCAGTCCAATATCAGGTCAATATTTGTCTCTACCTTCCAATGGCATTGGAGTAAAACTTCAGCCATTGTAGGACAGAAAGACATGCTATTTTTTTCCCACATTTCTTATTTTTAAGATATTTTTAAGATATCAAAGGGCCAAAAACTTGTATACTTGCTAAATTATCTATCAATTTCCTAACTATTAGTAGATACTTCAAAGAAACCATTCAAGTGCCACTTTTAGATGATCAAGCTTAAAGTACTTAGAGACCTTGAAAATTTGAACACACATGCCACTATCAGATCACTGTGATCCTTTTCTCAATATGGTTTTCCAAATCATGTTAATCTATATGATTTAATATCAAAGACCTGTCCACATTTAATACTATTGAGAACCTGTAGAAGGTACCATCTTTTATTAAAATAAACATAATATTTTATGTTAGAGTTTCAGCCTCCGACTGTAGCAAGAGATGAGTTAAAAACTGTGTTGTCAAAAAGGAGAAATTGCATCAATCCTCCAAGATTTAATACCTCAGGAGTTTTTGAATATTTCCTCTTTTAAGCGTGAGGCAGCTGCTTCTCCTGGGAAGGTTTCTGGAAGACATCTGAGATGAATGCAGAAGGCTGGAATGTAGGATGGATAAAGGAATGCCAGCACAGGACTTCCACTCTCAGGCAATATCCCCAGTCAGTTCTCCCTTTAACTGCTTTCAGAGCCCTGCCAGCTGCTCAACTTCAGCCTTTCTGCACTCCTACCCACCCCAAAAAATTGCAAAAACAGCTAATCCTGCTGTCAAGGGGCAGAGCTCTCCAGTGTGCACCTTCCTCCAGAGGCTGAGGAGCAAACAGAGAGGGTGGAAGGAGGCCAGCCTTGGCTAGGGTCCCACTCTGACACATCCTCACATGGTCACCACTGTAACTGCCCAGGGTTTCTATCAGGAACTGCAGAGAGGAGCTTTTTTAATGAACTCAAGATAGCCGGTTCAGAAGGTTCAGGCACAGAGGTTATATGCAGGGAAATATAAACTGTACACAAAACAGAACTATGCTGGTAAAAAGCCATTGCACGCACTCCTGAAAGCATTAGATTTGGGATTCTTTTAAAACATATCTAGAATGACATAGAAAAATTAAAGACACAGCTAGTGAACTGGGATTAAAATACAGTTTTCTACTATAGTAGCATGGAGCTGTAGGTTATTTAATTTCAGGGAGAGAAAAAGAAAACCTATGAAAAGATATGAATATTTGTCTGAAAAATACAGTATTTAAAATTACAGGAACAATTGCTTCTAAATTGTGTCCTGAAAGGTGACTCAAACATTTGCTTCCGAGTTCCATGGCAAGGACCTTGCTGTGCTCCGCAGCAGCTTCTGTGGGAAGGCAGCAGCTCCTTCTCTGATCCACCACTAGAGGGAACGGCATGGAGGGAGAGAAGGAAAAGAAATCTCTCCTAGCTTTTTATGATCTCTTTGCTTGCTTATTTTTAAGCATCACACGGTTTATTTTTAAGCAACACACTCCTAACAATAGAAGTCATTTATGTGGCACACTCATAGTCTAGGGTGACCCAAAGAACAGTTCTCCTCCCTTATCCCCTTTCCACATCAAGGAGAAAAAGCTTTCAGCAGAGGGACTGCTGCCAGACACATACCCTAGAACTAAATGTTTAGGGCTGGTTTGGGTGGGCAAGACTGTCACTATAGCCAGTTTCACTCTTGTCCTCTCTGCAAAGCAAAAGCTTCTTCCATCTGAACTGGTGGATTGTGCCAGCAGAGGGTTAGGGGTAAGATCCAAAGAGCCCACTGGAGGCATGAAGATGGGAATGTGTGTGCAAAAATGACTTCATAAGAAATTGCCTCATTGTCTCATATAACACATATAAGAAATTCCTCCTGCAGCTTTAATGATGGAGTGGGAAGCTAAACCCCATAGGAGTTCCTCCCTCTATTTACCAGAAAGGCAAGATATGGGCTCCAGTGATGAAGTGTTCCATTAATATTAAAGCTAGAGGAAATAAAGTGACTTAATTGTAAACTAACGACCTCATCCTAATAACCAAATTCTAAACAGAAAAGGCAAGAAAAAACCCCTACTTTTAGCCATGCTGCCAACTCATAAATTAAGCAAATGACATTGGCATATAATTACACTAATTAGTACTGATGCCAAGCAAAGACTATTTATGGATATGCATTCACCCCATTTCTAACCCCAGAGCCTAAATCTGAAGTAGAAGCTCAATCAGCACACTTTGAAAACTCAGTGTTATTGTTTATGCCATTGTGGATCTAATTTAATCAATACCATATTCTCATTAAATGCAAGGTCTGTTAAAGATTTTTTTTTCACAGGCCCTACAAATGAACTCTATTTGATTCATCTCATTACATTACTGCTCTAGGCTTAACTATGCATCATTAACAGAAACAATACACAAGTTAAGTATAAAGCTCTATAGATCTCCTTAAAATGACACAGTCATACATGATTATGGTCATAAGTAATTGGAATGATAAAAGCTGGTGTCCGCAGTGATTGTCAGATGGTCATTGGCTCTTTCACAACAAAGAATACCTCAGTGCCTGGTGCCCTTCATTGTGCCAAAAGGGAAGATAATGGAAATGGGTTCTATTATCCCACTAGTATAGATGCTGTACTACACTATAGGCTGGATTTTTTTTCATTTCCTGCTGCCACCAGAAAACTCTGAGGATGCCATTTCTTTCTCTGAATTTACAGCTTTCCATGTTTCAGTCACAAAGAAAGGACTGTATCACTACAGTGGAGTGGGATTTAAGTGATCAACATATGGTAGCTCTACAATAATATCTGGAAGAGATCAGCAAGGTCTGTATCTTGAACTACTAGAAGTAAGAATAAACTAATTTCTTCTCTTACTTCTTCCTAATAAATGCCAAGATGCATATTATACACATTAAGAGTGTAGCAGCCTTATTTAGCTTTGTGGGCTGCCTCTCTATCTCTCCTTGCTTTTAGAAATACTGTACATTTGCCACACTCCCTCCTGCTCTCTGTTAGTCTGCGTGCTGTTCAGTGGCAGAGAATCACACAATACACAAAGGCCTCAATGATTTACATCTGAAACAACCACATGTAGAAAAATTTTCATTCATTTTGTTATGGTGTTAAGAGACACTACTAAAGCTTGCACTGCCTTGCCAGCATCCATTCACTTAACTATACAGTTGCAAACCTTCAGCGACTTCACTGATTTCATCAGGTTTGGGTTTTCTTATAGGTTTAGGTTCTTATAGGTTCCTTTTGTTGTTTCAGCTTTTTATGTTCTTTTTCTTTTCCTAAAACTAGCCAACCAGGACTGTGATTGTCATCTAATTATTTACTGGAAACATATATATATATGGATATAGAGAGAGCACATGTAGAAAACCGCAGAAGATGTTTCCTGGTCTAAATTATTTTCTTGATATTTCTGCTGACCATTTCCATGTAGAGTTCTTCACTGATTATAATTGCTAGAAAATTGCATGTTTTTGCTCGTCCCTTTGGACAAATGGGCTTAAATTAGTGGTTGCACAGATCTGCAGCTGACTCATTACAACATAAAGCAGCCGACTGTGGGACTTGGGTTTTTTTTGGATCTGTTATTTTAGGATAGAAATTGCTGAGTTGGCAGCCAGTCTGACCATATAAATCAACAGCAACTGCATACTTTTAAAATGACATAGTGCATAATCAATTTAATATGTGAGGTTTGAGGAAAAATAGCTTTATTGGGGAAGTACTGATAATAAAAATTCAACCTATGGTTCCTCTCAGGTCACTAAGGGCAAAGCCATAAGCCAGTATTTATACCACCGGACAACTGGGTCTTTCTTAATCAGCCAGCCTTTCTTTGGATTGCTTCTGAATGAACAATAGCACCTAAAAGATTTATATTGGTGACAGAAAAAGGCCACTGGTATTATGACAGAGTTATTGCTATTATCATCACTTGAGGAGACAATAATATGAGAGTGCAAAACCAGCACAGATAGTCCTGCTGTGACTCTTGAAGATCTTTCTTCCACTTTGCAGCAGAAAGTCATGAACACCTCCAAAGCATCATCCCCTAAGTCTTCTGGTTCCAAGGCTGCTTTTTGATTAATGCTTTAAGAGAAGCAGAAAGCCTGGAAGGATCAAACATAATTCCACTTTCGCTGTGGTGCAGTGGCACGCACTGCAGCTTCTCTTTCTAAAGTAATCCCAAGAGGAGCATGGAGTCACAATGCCATGTCCCACTGTGAAGCAGCAATTGTCAAGTCAAGTCTTGGGACAAGTTCATGACATTTATGTGTGGGGGAAAGCTCAAGTCTCACATTCACGCAGGATACTCTGAGGCAGAAGTGACATAAATCTTCCTGGAAGGGTTCCTTCTAGAGGGTGGGGTAGGGAATGGTTGGAACCAAAGCACTGAAAGACAGTGCACAATCTTGTCAGTTTTGGACACTAAGACACTATCTGAATATAGGAATTTTGAGATGGAAAGGTATAAAAACAAGAGAACCAGGCTGGGGGCCTGTAGAATGTGCAGAACCACAGCCCTTTCACTGTGATTAACTGCACTGGCTCACAATCAGTAGGGCTCATCAAGATCTCACTGTCTGTCTTGCCATCAGGTCCTGTATTCAAATCTGATTAATGGAATTGCTTATCCTCATGCTGCAAGTAGAAAAGCAAGAATCTGCTCATGTGTAAACAGAGCATATGTTTTCTATTCAATTATTTCATAGGTCTTCACAAACATGGCTGGAAAACTAAAACCAAAATTTTTCAAGTATTTTTTTTCAAGTATGATTGAAATTGACAAGGTTCACTAAAATTTGCCAAAGGAAAAGAGCAGAGAATTAACGTAAATTTTTTTGTCAGTGAATTTTTTTTTGAAAACTGACTAATCTAAAACCACAAGGGATTTTAAAGCACATCTTTTTATATTAATTCAGCATTATGGAAAAACATAGGGGCAGATATAAGACAATACAAAACTGGCTTCTCATCTTGAAGAGACCAAGCTGGTATCCATTGTTATGTCCCTTGGGTTTTGACATCAGAGGCATCAAAACTGAACCGATTAGATACAACTTATTTTTTGAATTCAAATATTGAAGTATAGAAACAAGGCAAAAATCCTGCAGTCATCAACGTATTTCTTTGAAATGCTCCAGAGATTAAGAGGAGAGGAAGAGGGAAGAAAAATCAAGGGAACAGAAAAGTGTGTCTGAATTACAAAGGACAAAATGAAATTGACAGGTTTTGAATTTCAAAATAGCTTCTGGAGTAATTTATTTATTTCTAACACTGATTTAACAGTACCAAATAAATATTTAAATACATGAAAGTGGGTTTTTTGAACATTCTTTTGGAAAAGCAAAAGATACTGGGAAAAACAAAGGCAAATGAAATCAACAGCCCATATTGCTTAAATAACTTCTTTTAAACTACCATATTTTGTAAGAAAACCAAAATGAAAAATCCTCACTTTTTAGCAAATGAAAGTCCTCCTGAGGACAGCTATTTGCCTTAATTCTCCAGAGAGCCTAAAAATGCATAAAGTATATTTTAATGAGGAAAAAAGGTTTATTTCTAAAATATAATTCCCAATTTGCCTTCATTTTTAGTGTAGGTAATGGACATAAAACAAATGAAATGTTTAGAAAATGGCTTTTAAAAATAAACTGCTTGTGCACCATTTTCTTTCTTTTTTTTTTTTTTTGCATTAACAACATTATTCTCTGCTAACCAGAGGCAAAATAATTTTAATATAAGAGGCTTCCTTCATAATCTAAACAAAAAGAGAGATTTAAGGGCAGATTTGTTAAATGCTGTGGCAATACAGCTCTGACTGATTAATGAAAATGTACAGCCTTTAGAACTGTTTGATGACATACCCTCAGACTAGGATGTGATTATTGACAACCACTGATATCCAGGAAATCAATTGTCACCACACACAAATTTTAAGTCTCTACAAAAGCTACTAAGTTATCTTTTTTTTTTTTTTTCCCCAGCACTCAACAATATTGCCTTTGAATACCATATTATCTTTTCATAGGAGTTGCTCTGAGACTTCTGTTGCTACTAAGAATATGTACCATGAAAAACAATGAATTGGTAAAATGAATAAACTTTAAGAATCCAGTGCAGGCATATCTTGTTCTTGGAACTGGTTTGATCTCAGTTATTTTAAATCAAAACTTCAAAAAGACAAAATAAGCAGTACCTGTTGATCAACATTTGCTGACTCTATATGGTGCAGTGGAAATTACTACACGTTTGTCACAAACTTGACACTCCAGTTCAAGGAGTATAATTAAACCTATTATTTAAATTACACTTGCTCAATGCATCAGCTCAGTTTCTGCCCACTCTACAGGACCAGACATGCATGTGTATAAGCTGGCTCTAGCTCACCTAGGTGGAGACCATTTTCCTCTAAGTTCAAAGAAGAAACAAGCAAATCATACTTGTTGTACTGCTTTTAGATGAGATTTCCTCCCCTCTAAACTACTGCACTGACAATAGATGCGGAATTCTCATTTGGTACAAATGTAACTCAAAAATTCACATATCTTTTCCGAACATTTCAATTGAATTTTCAGGATTGTTGGATTCAGTAGGACAAATTTTACAGTAACTGAGTGTATGTATACATCCAAACCCTGATTTTCAGCCACTGGCATTTGTTACAGAGGGAAGAACAGCAATCATCACATTGCACAAACACTTCTAGTGGAGTTTCTTGATCTTCATACCTTTACAACTTCAATTACTTTTACTGCTACACTCACATCATCTGTACTCCTTGTTCTTGGAGGATGGATTTCCCATAGCTCAAACATTTTGGAGAACTATGAAAACTTAAATGCTATTTTCATAATTATTACCATTTTTTAAACAGAGATTTTATCCCCAAATACTTGGTAGGAGAAGAAAATTATTTGGTACAAAAATATTTTTTACAGAGGAGTAAGATGAAAGTTTCAGTTTTCTGGTGAAAATATAATTTGTCTTGTCTAAGTCTCAGATTTCAAACATACTTAGTGGTGCAACGAGCAGGCCAACCACGTGGCAGAATGTTTAGGAAAGCTGCACTGGTGAAAACAGGCTCAAGTAACATGGCTCAGAAGGTGCTCAGGGGAAGCAGTGTCTGACATAAGCTCAGAGTGGTGTGTTTGGACACCTCTTCTCAAGGCTTTTCCCACCCACACTAAGTACTGTGAATTTTACTTGGAAATTCTTTTACTTTAAAAATGAATTTCAAAAATCAGGTATGTATGCATGCCATTTAAAAGATGTGTTTGGCTGAGATGAGAATGTCTGGACCGGTGATTTCAAGAGAAAAAGGTGGGGGGAGAAGGGAAAGAAAAAGTTCTGAGAATTATAGAATCATAGAATCTTTAAGGATGGAAAGAACTTTAAGATCATTGAGTCCAACTATCAGCCTAGAACTGTGTCCATCATTAAACCATGTCCACACATTCTTTGAACACTTCCAGGGATGGTGGCTCAACCACTTCCCTGTGCAGTCTGTTCCAATGCTTTACAACCCTTTCTATTAATATTTTTTTCCTAATACCCAATCTAAATCCCCCCTAGTGTACCTTGAGGCCATTCCCTCTTGTCCTGCCACTTGTCACCTGAAAGAGAGACTAATCCCCACCTGGCTACACCTCCCCTTCAGGTAGTTGTAGAGAGTGATAAAATCCTCCCTGAACCTCCTTTTCTCCAAGCTAAACAATGCCAGCTCCCTCAGCTGCTCCTGCTAAGATTTGAGCACCAGCCCCTTCACCAGCTTTGTTGCCCTTTCTCTTTTGTCTCTAGGACCCTTGGTTGTAAGAGGAAGACATTTCCTGACTTCAGTCTATAAACTGAGAGAATAAAAACATCCCCATAAACTGAAATGCGTAATCCAAGTGGATATGTACCCTAATTTCTTCAGCCTTGAAGTAAATGGTAGGAGGTAACTCTCCTTATTTTGTCACTGTTGGTGTAAATATGGATGAAGAAAAAAGTGAGGTGGAGGGGGAGGTAAGGGATGGGAAATGAAAACCAAATTTATTCTTCCATGCACAAAGGAGCAGATACATTCTCGGTATGCCACGAATTACAGAGTCATCACAAGGATCTCACCGTCAGAAAGGGGAGTTATAGCCTTAGGGGGAAAAAAAAAAAACCTTAAAAAAATTGACCATGACTGATGTGTGTGAAAAATCATCAGGGTTAACTATTTCATCTTCCCAAAGAACTGGTTTCTTTCTTGTGCTTTTTTGTTAGGTGAAACAAAACAGGTCCAAATCATTACACTGATTTAAATAGAATGAGGATGTTGTGTAGGTTTTTTTTAAAGTATTATTAACTAATAAGTTTCTGATACATGTTGCCATGCGTAAGGCAGCACCTGAGGCAGTCTTTGTGCTCTCAAAAGAAGAAAAGGGACCACATCTAAAAATTTACAAAAAAATTAAAAACAACAAAATTAAACAACAACAACAAAGTGATCAAGAAATTCAACAGCACTAGCATGGGGAAAGAAAGCAAACAAACAAAAAAGATTTTCAGCTATGCTTTGAAATTAGATGGTGAACAGATGCTTTAGAAAGATAAAGAAGGGCTTCTTTCAGGCAGCACAAGTTTTAGGCAGCCTTTGATAGGACCAAAAGGCCTCTGATGCTAGATGAGAGAGGTGAGATCAGACAAAAGCTGTGTGAAAGGTGATTTTGCAAATGAGGGTCTTGCAGGAGAAAAAGAAACCTTTTGAGAGAGTTGCCACACATCTGTCCTGTTTATGCCGCACCAACCTGCATCCTGCTACCTTCCTAGCAAAGGACTGGATGGAGGGTCTTTGACTTTCTCTGGCTCAGCTGTCCTGTGTTTCTACCAACTCCACCCTTATAGCTCCTTGTTCTTCACAGTTTCATAGGAACCATATCAGAATGGATTTTTTTTTTGTCATTTGTACCTGAAAAAGCCTTTCAATAAGCCAGAGTGATCCAGTATGCACCCTGGAGCAGAGGCAGGGATCATCACACATCAGCTACCAGAGCATATGTGCAGGGCTTCCCTTTTCTTGACTGGTGCTTGCTCAGGCTAAAAACATCTGCTTGAAATTTTTGTACATTGCGTCCAAGATCTGAATACATTTTCTGCACGTTTGAAAGGTAAATGAAACTGCCAGAAAGCCTGTCAAGATTAAAACCACTGAAATCCTCTTGAACTGATGACAATTTCTTCTCTTGCTTTTCATTATCCTACTACACTGCACATAATGAACTTTCCTGCTAAAAGATAACCAATGGCAAAGAAATTACAGGAAGAAGCAACTTGAGCCTATTCAGTCATTTGCAGGAGGTGGATTTTATAATTAGTTCAGAGCAAAACCTGCCCTTTATTAGCATAGTAATCTTTTTGAACAGTATTCATCTTTTCCTCATCATTTTATAGTGTGTTATTCCTTTATCTATCATTCAATTATAACACAGTGGCTTACTGGAATTTCATCTAGGCACTAAGGTTTCTTAGTTCTTCCTTTCCCCCTGGAAATTTTGGAACATTTTGGGCCATGTGCTACAAAAAGCAGTGCCATTGCTCAAGCTAGATTATACTGTGGTCTAGTCTATATAATCATTTTCATCTTATGTTCTGAGTCCATGGGACCCAGACTCCTTAACCATAGTTCAGGGGAAGAGACTACCAAGGGGCCTTTATCTGCATTCTGCATGAATTTAAAGGGACTACTTTCAAAAGTAAAGTTGAGTCAACTGCAATTTTTTTCAATAAACATATCCTATGTTTATGAAATATTTCAATTTACCAAGAACACCACTTACTGCATACATTTGTATTTTCCATAGTAATAATTTTTTAAGGATTAGCAATTTTAAATGAGAAAACTGGCAAAACAAGGTACAAAATGGAAGGGAAAGGGGCAGAAAACACAAGGAGGTGATGTGATTAATTTTTTATTTAATTACTTTTAGTTTGTGAATTTATAATGCTTCTCAGGAATTAGGCTCTCCCTCCTACTTGGAGAATGAAAAATGTGTTGCAATATTATAATTTCTCACTGCATTAAAGGATTACTTCTCTACCATAAGTAGAGAAATAATCCTTTAAAGAAAAAAAAAATAGAAAAAAACCCTTCCCTAAGTTCAGGGAGCTCTCAGGATTTGTCTGTGTTGCAGCATTAACACAAACCTTGCCTTCCTCTAACATAGTGGTGAGCGGATCATCCCTTCTTCTGATTCCTCCTCCTTTACTGAATACTCCTCTCCCAGCAGTTTTCAGAGGCAGCCCTACTGCCAGCCTCTCTTTCCATTTCCCAAGGGAACCTTAAATCTTGGCTTTGGTTCGTTTTTTTTTAGTTTGGCAAACATTTTAGGTAAGCATTCCATCACACTTTTTGAATAAAGATGCCGACCACGCCTAAGGGTGGCCAGATGTGACATGTTAAATGTGGCTGAGGAGTTATAAAGGGCTGGGCAAGATTTAACACAAGCTGTGACTTCACTCTTTAAGTGCAAGGAGAGACCAGTACACATGGTGAGAGAGTGGATCTGTCACCATTGGCTTTGACTTTTTAACAGAGCAATTTGGAGAGAAATACTAAATGAAGTCCAAGGGTAGGGTATGTCTAAGAAGGCAGGGATCGTGTTTTGATTTACAGATAAGAAGGACAGTTCGGCACCCTGTTCTCTGCCTGAGTTTCCACTGCAGCACATAACTGTGCGGGGAGGTGCTTGGATGGAGTTTCACCTCTGTGTCTCTGAAAATAATACACAGAGACCTGGAAATAGGTAAGACAGTTGTTTGTTTGTTTGTTTGTTTTTTTCTTTGTGTGGGAATACTAAAAAAGTACCCCAGAGCTCCTGAACAAATTTACATGAGGGATAGGGTACATCCACTGAAGATGGCAAAAAATTCAGCATCTCTGAGGGATCACAGCTCTGCTTTGTACAGGAATTGCTGTTAAACAGTTAAAAAAAGCACACACACGAGTGGTAGCGTATCTCCTCACAGAGAAATGCCCGCTACAGCTAGTAGAAATTAACTGACTTATCCCAGCACTTTCTTGCATGTCAATGTCTAACTTTTTAATCACAACCACCCTGCATAATATGGAAATTAAGAACATCATCATTTCCAGTAATTACCAGAAACATACACATTTTCCAACAGGGTGACATTATGTCATGAATCCCCTTGTCAAGAAGAAAAAAAAGACAAAACATATCATACTTGTTTGAGAAGGCAAAGTGATAGATTTGTCATGAGGGTAATCATCTATATAAAAAAAAATCCACTATTATCAACTTCCTGAATTTCTGAAAAGGGATTCATTTTCTGCTTGAGCTAATAATGAACATTTTTCTTCTATTCATCATCTTCAGCTTTTTTCTCTCTTGAGATTCATTTATCACTAGCTACTGAACCTGAGAAATAAAAAGTAGACAACATCCCTTTTTGAAGTAATGGCTTAGAAGACTATTAAATCAAGAGGCAAAAGATGGATTTCGAAGATGTACATTCAAAATTCTTGTAACAGCTGCAGGTTTTTAACACAGGATCTGCACCACTGGTTTAGCATAGGTATTGGAGAAAGTAAGTTTTTCCAGTGACAGCACAAAGTGGGGAACAGTATTTTTTTTTCCAGATAAAATTCACAGTAAAAGGAATGAAATAGAAGAAATAATGAGATCAATGGCACTATAAAGTGCAATTCAGGCTGCAGGAATTATTCTAGGATGATTGTTCAAGTGCATTTTAAATCTAAAATGGCCTGCATTAAAACAGATCATGCAGATGCTTGAAGTCTTCCCAGCCCATCTGCCTGTGCACAGCTCTCAGCCTGTCAGGCCCTCACTTGGGCCACTGATTGACTATTTTGTGCTACTGAGAAATGGAGTGACAGCCACGCTAGGGGAAATGGCCCAAAAGTCTTCTCCTATGGTACAGTCAGGCCTGAGGCTCCCTGAGGATCCCAGAGCCTCAGCCCTGCTGAGCTTTCCCTGCTGCTGGCATTCCTGCTCTTTGGCAGAGCTAAGATGGGACATTTCTGTAGGGAAAAGGAGGAAGACACAGCATTTGCACTTCAATTCTTCTCTTGTAAGATTCTGCTGTCATGTTGTCTTACTATCCCTACCTTGTATTTTCCAACAAAATGAGACCTTGTATCATCAGCCTGGGAAGCACAGGAAAGAAGATCCCTTACACATATGAGATGGAAGAAGCAGGACTTTCTTTGCTTTAGAGTAGGATGCAGAGAGAAGACATCCCCAAATGCCCTTTTACCTCATCCCTTTTACCTCAAGGTTTTCTGGCACGGCAGAAAAAACCATACAAGCAATCACCGTTGGAGGTGCTTGCCTGATGCTACTGGGTGTGCTTTCACAAGGTTATTGCATAAGTGCATTCAGATCTCTCACTTGGGCCCTGGCAGAGGTCTCTGGGCAAATCAATGAGTCTAACTTCCAGGAGCATGTTTCTGAGAGGTGTGCTTCAGCAGCACTAGGATTCACATCAAGGTACAGGTTTCTGACATTAAGTGGTTCCATACTTTCCATGGCGTCTCACTGGGACAGCTTCTTGCTTAACTTGCTATGCTAAGCAAATGTATGGGATTTGAGAGATTACTCTCTGAGATTCTAGCTTGCTGGTCAGAAGCCAAAATGCAGACAACACCTATGAAGTCCCAAAGCTAAGCAATTTTAGTATGCAAGGCTGACTGTGTGTGCAGGAGAGGCAAATTTCACAGGCTCGTAAAGCTAGTAGTGAAGAACAGACCCTCTGCAATTTCTTTCTGCAGTGTTTTCAAAGAGAAGGGGCAGAAGAAAGGAATGAGTGTAAATTCAGTCTCCACTCATGGGTTCCTTGCTAGGAAGCAGAGACAGCTTTCAACAGCAAATTCTCATTTCAGTGTTGTATTAACTATGAGCAGGATATGAGGAAGAGCAGAGGCTTTAATACCTGGCATTGAAGGTTATCAAATCCTGTCAGAAGTCAGAAAAAACCACTCATCCTCCAGGTGATTTCTAGACAGAGTACTCTAACACTGTTGCCAAGAAACTCGGCTATCCCTAGGCAGCACCTTAGAAGTAAATACTCACAGCTGTTTCTAAAATTTTGCATAGTGAGAATTGAAATGGATTCTCTACTTAACACAGCAGACAGCTAGCCAGAACAAAGCATGAAATCAAATTCCATCAATCCCTTAAATTTGTTTATGCAACCCATTGTTACTGCTCACAGAACAGCTTTGGCAAGCAAAGGCCATGACAAAACATAGCTGTAGTTTATAAAGAGAAATTCTTCCCATCTGCCATTTTTGTTGTCAGTTGTTTTATATTAATTTCTCTCCATGCAGTTCCAAGTTTAATCTGGGCACAGCTGCACTGAACCAAGGAAGCTGAAGTAATTTTTCTCTTCTAGTGAAGCAGAAATGGGGGAGAAAATGGCACCTACCACTTTTTTTTTTTTTTTGTAGGAATAGGTTAGAACTTCTTTGCGGTAACACTGATGTAGATTAAGCTTGCACTTATGACTTTTGATACAAATATTTCTGGTAATTTCATTTTATCTGTGACAAGCAAGATGAAATTCACACCAAGGAGCATGTTCTCAAGTAACTTTCTTCACATGGGAATGAGCTGACTCAGCACATGAATTATGGAGTCACAACTACATGGTGCCATATTACAGTGCTTAGATTAATAAAGATTTTGCCTTAACTATAAACAGCATTGCTTGGGCAATAAAGGGATTTAATCTGTATCTACTTGGACTTCCACTTTACTTATATGCTGAAATGGCACATGGGATTTCAGCATATAAGGGCATTATCAATGGTCACAAGGGTTTATTCATTCCTGTGGCGTCTCTACTTCAAAACCTTTCTGGTCACTGCACAGCCATAACAGAGAAATTGTAAGCAGGCAGTGTCATCATGTCAGCAGAGCATCTATTGTACACAAGGAGAGGAGCAGAGGCTGTTGACCTTGGTAAGTGGAGTCTGAGCTAGAGACTCGCTCATACCAAGCACAAGGAAGAAAACTATTAAAGTTAAAAACATGTCTCTGTAAGACGACCACAAGGGCATCTAAATTAAAGGACTGCTGAAACAGTGAGGTTTGGGGCTGCCAGCCTAACTACCAGTAAAGCTCAGAAAGTTCCTTCTAGTTCTTTCGTTTCTATGGTAGCTGTAGCCTTGTCATGAAAAAATCCCAGTGGCACAGGACTACTGCAGATACATTAAGAAACCTGAAATGCAAATGGTATGTATCGTTATATGCTATGAGGGAATTAACCTGGTTTAATTTTAAGACTTTTCAATCAGAAGGGTTCAGTGTAAAAGAAAATGTTGCTAGAAGGTGTGCTTACTTCTATTCATGGCTCATTTCAATGTACTCTGAAGCTGGACAAAATCCACTGGGTTTTATTTACCAGCAAACCTTCATAGTAGATAAAGTAATCACTGCAAGAAACCTGTAATTCTTCTTTGCTAATGAGCATTGCTAGATTATTGTGTGACAGGAAGAATATGTCCAGGGAATACCCTGCTGAACATTTCATCCTCCCTGGAATATGCTTTTGTGAGATAAGTCATAATAAATACAATGTGCCAATTGTCTTACCTATTGGGAAAGAGCAGGTAAACGAACAACTGGGTGCAAATATGGGAGAACCTGCTGACAGGCGTGGATGTTGTTTAAATGCCATTTTCAATAACAGCACTATAGGTAAAGGCTAGGCAGGCAGATCACTTGTGTAATAGCTGGAAAGTGTCCTCCTGCTGTTGACAGGAAGGACTGACAAGAGAAATTATTTTCTTACAATGCCTGATACAAAAATTCAGGAATTACCAAAATGGCAGGCAGAAAAATGCAGGAAAGAAAAAGAGGTTCAAACATGATAAATGGTTCAAACATGATAAATGATAGGAATTCAAAATTACTCATACTAGCTGAGGAATGCAAAATACATCTTTGTAATATGGAGTGCCAAGCTTTAAGCATGCATCAATGAAGGGCATGAAGTGACACATTTTAAGTTCTAGAGACTACCTGGTTTATTTTTCTAACTAGAAACTTCTAATTTATTGATTAGGAAAGTCAACTATTTAGAGAGTCAATTGTTTTTTCTTTGAAAGGTGTTAAGAGCATGATTCATCTTTTCATTTTGCTGAGCACCCAACTGGAATGTCCTTCTCTTCTCTCATTCAGACAGTCATTATCAAACATAGCTGCCCTATCTGCTTCCAAATTCCTAAACAAAGCTGTCAAAGCTCTCCCCATCAGCTATGAATGTAAGAAAAAAGCTCCAATGGTTTCTAAGAGAAGAAAGATAGACAGGATGCTGAGTGGTAAATGAGGATATTTGGAATACATCTGTGGACACATACTTTGTCATTCCCTACTCAGCGCATCTCCAGCTCAGAGGAATGGATTCTCTTACACAGCAGCAGCTGTTACTGTTTGGATTGTAAATAGTCATAAGCCATATGGTGTAGCAGGAGAAAAAAACTTCACACTTTCTCACATGGACAAATATTATTATTGCAAAGCATAAACACATCAATATATATATATCTTTTCTCTGGGGAAGAATATAGTCTTCAACCTGATGCTAACAAAATTATTGGCTTCCAGATGAGCAGGTTACCTGTTAACAGTTGGTTGAGATTTTTAGAATTTGGATGTTCCAATAGAAAATAAATGTAGGTGTGCAGTAGATACAGCACTTTCAGATTGATAGATGGGGTGAAAGAGACACAAAATATAAACTGAGGTAGTGAAATGGGAGAGATGATTAGGAGGGGGAAAAAAGTCTATGTGCAATTACTATGGAAGAATATATTGTTATCTACTAATTAACTACACAAAACCAGCATGATTGTGGTGGCTTATCATGCAAATGGATCTGCAGTTTCTTCATGCATGTGAATTTGAACTTTCCACCTGGTCAGTGGTGCATAAAGTGTTTCAGATGTTGGTGGATTATATCCAGACAAGAACAGGCCTCTCAAAAAGGATGGGACTTCTGCATGGTAAGGGAAGCTGATACAATCAACATGCCCAGAACTCGGAATCAGGAGAAGATGCAGTTCACTCCCTTGCTGTGCCCCAGCTAAGGGTTGCTTTCATTTTAAACCACGATTTCTTCAGTGTTCATGTTTAAAACCTACTAGTGCTTTTATTTATGTTATTTCTAAAGAACTGTTTAGCTTATCTTTTTGCTTCAAGCACTTTAATTAAAGGAAAGTGTGATCACTCTTCCCATCGTGTGGTGAAGCTGGCAACACACAGAGTTAACTTACAGTTCTGCAGAGCCAAGTTTCTGAACTACACCCCAAAAGTCTCAGGAGAGGGACACTGCACTTGCCAAGAACAAACACCGGCACATTCTATTTGTATGGTTAGACAGACCCCATAATAGAACCCATGACCTGGCAATTAACACTCCTTCTGTTCTGTGCCCGTCTCAACCTGCATCAAATCCTACATTGACACCAACTGACAAAACAGAGCAGTTCTGAATTTACATGAAGAAAATCCCCATCAGCAACAGATTTTGTCTGTGACCACTGCACCCCAAATGAAATGAGACAATGATAAGGATGGCAGGGCACTTCTGAGCCCACAGGAGTGACTCCTGACCTCCTCAGGACACCAGTAGCTATGAATGAAGTCAAGAGACCTTCTGCATTCATCATCCCTTGATGAGAATCACATTCCAGACCCAACTCGTGGATATAAATAGACGCAGAAATTCAGCATCTAATATGAAACAAAGAAAAAAACCCCAATCTTCCACAGGATTTGGTGTCCTTGCATCAAACAGCCATTTTTCTCTAATGATGTTCCTACCAGTTTTCAATGAAAATGACTTCATGGTTAAATGCTTTTCTACCACAGTTACCATTTCTATCCTGGCATCATAAACCACATTCTGTTACTATATATTTGGTTACTATAACTCAAAAGTGGGAGTAAAATGCCTGTGGATCAGGAGAACGAGTCCACTCTTGCCTTCGAAATGTCCAGCACGCCTAAAAGTGTTTTCTTTTTACCTTTAACAGGGAATGTGGCTCAGACCAATGATCCAGTAAGGACCAGATATCCTGACTCACTCTCGCCAAGCTGGCTGGATAACCCCACAGTCAAGACACGTGGGGAACCAGTTCACCAGGTTCCAGTACTGAGATACTCTGCAGAGCAACTTGAGAATCCCCTCCAGATCTCAGCTCAGCACAGCAGTGTTACTGCAAACCTCTCTACCAGTGTGAACGCCAACAAATCTTCTTCGTGACAATCAGCTGGCTTCCTCCACAGGAACGCAAAGCATTTGCTGTTCTCTTTTGAAATCACAACCAACATTTCCAGGCACCTTTCTTTTACAATACTTCTTTAAAATCACCATGTTCACACAAACACAGCCCCATGTTTGATTTCAAGAAAAGGGAAATCCCACAGACAGCAGATTTCATTGAATCTTTTTCATATAGTGTTTCTAAAGTTCAGTCTTGAGTGCATGGCTCTGCTCTTGGCAGAGAGAGCTCATCTGAGAAGAGTACAATCAGATGATGATGGAAGTGTTACAGTTCTGGGAAAATGGTTGTAAAAACCCCCAGTCACTGCAAAAAAAGAATGAACTGAAATAGTCTCCTAGTTTTATTTTTTAAAGAGATATTTAATCCACTTAGAAAATAAATCATGCAGGAGACATTTCCAAAGTGGTCACTGGATTGAAGTTGATATAACTAAGTTGCAAAAGTAACTTCCATGCATGGGAACCTGTTCAATATATATGTTCAGACAACCACAGAGGTTGTCATTACCCATAAAACTCTTGGTTTACAACCAGATTACATGACTGCGGCCCAAAGGTTCAACAGGACAATCATTTCCACTTGCAAACCTGCTGTCGTGAGCTAATGATGTTAGCACAAATCACGTATACAAGAAAAAAAAAATTAAGAACTTCATAGCTTGCAGACTTTAGCTAAATTATATGGAAAAAGATTACCTTAACTCATACATCCCTAAAATGCAGGTTGTTTGTGTAATCCTGTATTTTCAGCAGTGGGACAGCCAAATGGTTACTTTAGTCACCTTTTTTAAAACAAGGAACACAAATAAGCCCTCACAAATTTGAACAAGTTTTATATTAATCATGCTCTCCCAACTGTAGTGCTGCCCATGGAGAAAAGACCGAGAGACAGCTGAAACAGTGCCATCAGATTAAATACACCAGTAGAGTAAGAAAAAATTACTGACATTTTAAGAATATGGAAAGGGAAAGATTTTGTGGGAATAGTGTACCACACGAACAAAGTGCAACTCACTTTGTGAGCAAGTGTAGTAAAATGGGTCGTACTGTGGCTTCCTCAAACTGATCTAAGGTTGCCTGTGGCAATGCCTGAGACAATAAGCTAGACACACTGATTATAAGCTTTACCAGATAGATCAGGCTCCCTTTCTCCCTCAGAAAAGAAAGTGTTCTTTAAGTTACTTTAGCAAGCCTCCAGTTGATTTTTCCTTTTCGTCAGGTTAATATGAATGTCCTGATTACCATCAGCAACAAGAGAAGGCACAATAAAGTTTACTTGTCCTAACCTGCAGCTATGCATATAAGTATCTGCCTTTATATAAGTAGCATTATTTTGTCTGGCCTTTCTGCACTTATGGGCAAAACTAGGACTTAAAAAACCCACAGTGTCTCTTTGGATAAAATCAATAATTCAATGACTGAAATATTAGTTGCATTTTGATGGAAAAAAAAAAGAAAAAAGAAAAACGAAAGAAAACAGCTACTTACAGAACATGCAGAATACTATTCTCATAAAGAGAACAGTCATAATTAGTCACCTTTAAAAATTTTTTCCCCCATTTCCCCCATCAGAAATAAAACTATGTTATTATTTTATTTTTCCTTTTTTTTTTAAAGTAAAATATCCACCTCTTCAAATATCAAGATAGCAATACTGTAAATTATTTGAAAATCTGGGTTACACTTATCTTAAAAGTAGCTGCTTAGACAAAATACATCTATTTAATGAGCTAACGTGTTTCCTTTTCAGATCCTTCCGAAAGCCATATGAACTAACTGTGAATCAGATTTGTATCTTGATATTAAAAGAGAAATCACATTCCACTTCCCAACAGAACACAACGCAAACGTGCCTTTTACTGCCTATAATGGCTACATTATGTTTTCTGCTTAATAAAAGACATATAACTCTGCAGCGAGAATAGCAAAATCACTTCCATCTTACTTTTCAGAAACTGCTGAGTAAAACTCAGAACAATAAAGATCCCTTTCCCCATTCACATGGTTTACTCACCATCACTTTATTCCAAAACTCTGTTTCACTTGAAAAATGATCCATAACAATGAAATGATTTCTTCCTTGTCAAAAGTATCACTCCAATAATTTAAATTACTGAACGCAGAAAAGGAAACATAGTGCTCCACAGAGCACTCTAAACACGCTCTGTTGTTTTTGCTGATGCAATGAGGCTTCTAAGCAAACGAGCAAGTTTGCAAGCAAGCTGGGTAGTGGCATTTTCCTTATGATTCAAAAGTGAAGTATGCCTCAGCTAACTGAATGCTCGCACAACGTATAATAAAGGAACTCAGGGATTCATACACGTCTCTAACACAATCATTTGTAAAACTTCGACTTGTATTACCATCTCTAAGTCTGCCACACCTCAAAAACGACGAGCCAGATACAAACTTCTACTGGGTGCTATGTGCAGCCAAGAGAAAGACAGCTTCAAGCCAGAGGCTTGTATGTAAAAGTCTCTGAAGTTTAAGTCCCTAAGGTGTATGAAATTACATTCCGTGTATGGAATGTGACTGTGGATTCCTGCTTGCTGCATATATAAATATGATGAAGTTCATCATAAGCCACACATTAAAAACATAGAGTCTGCCACAATGCATTACCAGATTAATGCACAAAACTATCGTGATAGGAAGAAGTTACAAAAACATATTTAAATAGGTTCATAATTGCAACTTTTAACAATTAAAACGCCCCTCCCTCAAGTGCCAAGAAAAGCACAGAAGCATTTGCAGGGTAATTTTCTAAGAAATGGGGATAACAAGATCCAGGGAAAATCTAAAAGCTGTGTCTTCCTTTCTACAGAGGTGCAGACCTGTCTGAACCCTGAGAAGGCAGAGTTTAGAAACAAACCTCTGCCTTAAGATGAAGAAGGGAGAAATCCATAACAACTTAATGACCGCCTGATAGGTAGGAGCCTCCAGTGCAAGATGTGTCATTTATTTCATCAATCTTTAAAGCTCATGTCAGCTGCCTTGACAGGTAAACCTTGCGAAGGTTGAAAATCTTTCAAGTTCCAGACATCAGCAAATAAATGCTGATGCAGACCTTTACATGACCATCAACCCTCACTGGATTCATCGAGTAACCTTTTTTCCTTTGTCAGCTTTTACTTTTTCTGACACACTGAGCTCTGAGGTGATATTCCCTGTACACCACTTGACGTTTCCTAATGACCTGGGAGCGCTGCATGTGCTGCAGCCCTTACTGCCTTGGAAACTGCATCAAGATGAATGTTCTCCACAGCTACAAGTTTTAACATTTAAAAGTTCATGTTTTCTTCCAAGCTTCTATCTTTAACATCTTCCTCTGATGCCCTTGCTGTGCTTGCAGGTTCTTCTCACAACTCAGAGAAACAGGCAGGCAAAACTAGGTAAGGACATGGATTAAAGCAGGAGTGGCTCTTAAGGGAGCCCCAGCACCCTCTGCTGGGGCTGAAGTGGTGGGAGGTAGCTGGGCCAGCCTGTGGCACTTCAGCCTCACGGCTGGGGTGACCCTTCAACAGCATGAAACTCCTACCCGGTGGTTTTCACTGGGTAAGAGAGCAGTAATACTACTGGCCTGATTAATTGAAAACATAAGAAAAAACTTCTGCTTTCTTACAGCCTAGGAAATTCTACACAACACCTAATAATATACATATATATATATATATATATATATATATATATATATATATGTATATGTATATACACACGCACACATATATATATGTATATAAAATAGCATAATATCTATGCTACTATAACCTGAACTAGTTACACACTCTCAGAGAGCATTTAATTAGATCAGTGAGCCTAAACGAAAAGGAGAATAGAAATGTTGTGTTTACACCCAATAAAGTTTCCCATGCTAGTGAAACATCCATACTGGACTCTGACTGCACACTTTGGCCTGGGATATACTTGGACTGTTTAATACAATTATTACATTTACAATCCAGCTACCTGATTTCAGATATCCTGATCTGTGCCATCACCAACAATGCAGGATAAATTTAGATGCACCTTTAATCAGCACTTTTTTCCCAGTTAATAGTTTCTGTGTTCTACTTATACAAACAAAATTAAACAGGATACTGATCATCCTGTATCTGTCCAGAAAAAAATAACTTCAAAGGATGTCACTCAGCAATAAATCTATTATAAGTGCTTTTCAAGCTTTTTGATTTGCAAAAATTAGCAAACTGTTTGCTATTAGTATGTACATTTTTCTTGCTTTATTCTCTGAATCCTGCAACTCAGCAAATTAATATAATTCTGGTATTTTGTGAAACACAGGCATCTGTGTCCTTTTGCAAAGGATCCTTAACCCTCTGGGCTTTCCAATTTTGAATAGAACATCTCCAATGCCTTATTTGTTGCTTTGAACCATGTTCATTGAACCCAGAGGGTTGGAAATATGTCTCCACTGTAAGCACTAAGTAATTTTTGTAGATCCATTACATTACTGTGATAACATTACTTTATTTTACTTGGTCAATTTATTTTGAGAAGCATTTAAGACCGTGTTATGAAACTTTACACTGAGAATGATTTCATATTACATTAGTTATTTAAAAAACGAGAAAACAATTTCCACAGTTAGAAATATTGTGGAGAGAAGCTGTGATGTAAATGCTAAGATACTGAATTCTTAGTTTTGAAGTAATGTTTGGAGGGGAGCACTGTAAAGGAGAGCAAAGGGGAGCGATGGCAGCTTGTGCACTGCAGGATCCTGTAAGCTGGCACTCGGGGATAGATATAGCAAGGTAAACTGCAGAGGTGAAATGGCGCATGGTAGAAGGTATCTTTAAAAGTCTATTTCTTTGCTTCTTCTTCTTCTTTTTTTTTTTTTTTAAATCTCTTGGTTTTCATGCAACACAGCATAAAACCTTTCATCAGGATCATAATAAACATCTGTCAGATATCAGAGATCTTTCTCTGCTGCCTTAACAGAAGGCCAAATAATTCAGAGACCAGTTGAAGTTCAATTACATTTTTCTGCAGTAAGCCAGAGAAAGGTGCAAAGTAAATCAACTTTATGTACACTTCCTGAAGTCCTTTTATATTGATCCCCCCCAGAAAATGTGGTTTGAACGTTTTCACATGTTCATCATCTAGCTCTGAGGTTTGGTTCCTGTAGTAAGCACACAAGTATATTCTGGTTTTTTATGCCCTATTTGTTCCTGCAGCAACATACTCCTTTCTGAGCTGTGGAAGTGGAGCAGTTCACCCCAGCAAGGGGCCTTCTTTACCCACTGCTGTCACACTTCAGAATTCCCTTATCCTGTGGGTGATTAAGACAGTCCACTGTAATACTACTGTTCTCCATACAATATACACACATTTCTCTATCCCAAAATTTAAATCACATTTTTCTCCAGAATCATCACTCCAATCTGACAAGCAGAGGAAGATTTAATATCTGATTTACTTTGGGAGGTCTATGTTTTGCAACATGAAATAAGGTCACAGATGGACTTTTATTGACTGAAGAAGCATTGCACCAGCACAGAAGCCCATCAGTCTGAAAGTCAGAATCTAATGTGGAACTCCAGCAGCTGAAACAAGTCTATGTATTGGTTAACATGACAGTTAATAATTTTGGACTTCATTGACCAAATTATGTGCTCCTTTAAGGCAAACAGCTGACTTGCAGCTAACTTGCAGAAAAGTTCTATGTCCCCTGCAGCTCTTTGAAGGAAAACTGATCACCAACAAAATTACTTTTAACAAAACTGAGTTATCACTGTAGAAAGTATCCTGTCTCCACAACACTGAAACTGGAGTGGCTCTGAAATTGCTCACTCAAAACACACTATAATTATAACTTGAAAACTGAATGCTGATATAAAAAAAATGTAAACCTACCCATCCAGGGCACAGGCAGATCCTTTGTGACAGGGCATCGTCTAACACCATCAGGATAAAGAGCTGGGCCAGAGCACTGCCATGTATGTGTGACCTGCCAGTGTCCTGCTTCCTAATTGCAACTGCCTGTTTTGTGACTGCTGATCACATCCCCTGAACAGGGCTTGAGGAAGTTATTCCAGGATGCACCATCAGTACTCTGATATCTTTTGTCTTAATGCTTTATGCCCAAATTAGTGCTGTCAGGTCAAAGCCTTACCAGCAGCAATGCAGGGTGCATCTTGCTATGGGACATGGAGAGGAATGTGAGGCACACTGGGGCTCTCACTTCACTCTGGTTTGTAATAAATGCCACTTCATAGGTCACGAGATTACAGATTGGGAAATTATATGGAGTGGCTGAACTCTTCCAAGGTACACTTTAGGGGAACTATAACACAAATACAGACTATTCCACAATAAGAAGTCAAAGCACAACTGCAAGATTTATAGCCTACAGTATTAATTTAATAATCAAGTCCTTATAAAATAACATCTAACACCACGTGACAAAGGGAGCTGACAGTACCTTCCCAATCAGTGCTAAATAATGCATCCATAACAATTGCCTCTCACTTGATTATGGTAATGTAGTTGATACTAGACACAATTCTAAGATTATTGAAGTCAATGAGTGTTCTTCATTAATGCCAATGGAATTTGAATCAGTCTCATCAAACTAAAATATATGAGAGGAGCTAAATGTGTAGTATGGGCATAAGAAGCAACAGTGGTTCTAATCTTGGATATTAAAAATTATGGTGTTCTCAATTTGTACCATTGTAGTGATTCTTAAAAATAATTATTTTTGAATCTTTGTGACAAATGTAAATGGTATACGTCCCCGCTACTATCTGTGCACATAACATCCTCTGACACCCCAAAATACTTGGTCACAAAATATCAAGTTTTGATCATAAAATTGCACAGTTCTTAACTCGAAGTAAACTCTCTAATACTGGACTCAATTTTACAGAGAATTATTGCATGAAACGGCAACAGTTCTAACAAAAAAGTCTGAGGGGTGAGAGGAATTCTTTTTGGTGTTTATTGCAGGAGAATATATGAGAATACAGCAGAAAGGACTCTGGTTATTAGTAAAGACAAAATGGGATAAAAATGTCTCTAACATCTCTGATGGCAACTCCAGATGCAAACTACATAGTAAATCTGGACACAGCTGTGCTAAGGGAACCTTAAATTTTACCGTTTTTTCTTGCTTGTTATGCTACAGAGACTTGTAATGATCAGAAGAAAATTTGCTTAGGAAAAACTTTATAACCTCTTTACTCAATTTTCTTCAGTGCTTGTTTTCATTAATTTACAACACTATAAAAACATGGAGTCTTCAGAGGGGTTAGGACATTAAAGTTCATGGCAGGTTTGGGAATTGAAAGCAGAGGTCAGCATGTTCACCCTGCAGGAACCCTACACAGGTCTTCAGCATTGACACGTACTAAAACTTAGTCAAGTTCCCAGATACTTCTGTCAAAATGAAAAAGCAGGGAAGTGCTGTTTTTAGTTTTCTAGCTATTTATGTTTGGGTTTTTTCTGCTTTCCCTTGCAGGAACAATGATACTTTTTGAAATCAGGATGATGACAGGAAGAGCTCCCATTGCTCTTTTCTTTTTTATAGATTCTGTAGCAGAAAACTCTGATATGAAAAAGAATTTGGAGTGGCAGGTAATCTTTCCCTGCTGAAACGAAGCAGGGACCTCAAGGTCAGCTCCTGTGTGAGATGTAAGAAACACGAAATACTGCAAGCAGAGAAGCACAAAGTTATTTCCTTGGACCAGATCTATGGTCTTTGGGGCTGTGAGTTAAAGGCAGCAGACGACATTGCTCTCATCTGCAGCCAGACTAAAGCAAGAATTGTATCTGTGCACTTATGTCCCATGCACAGACCATGACGCTTGGGCATCAATACAAGCAAAGAAAGGGTTTGTCTTGAACAAAGGAGTGCACATGAAATACTTACTGTTTTTAAAAAATGTGTTTATATCTGTTTTCCAAGGAAGTGGCTCAGTATTTCTTCCTTAGCAGAGTTCACCATCTTGGAGAGACTGACAACAGCAATTTTAAGCTTACCTAACGACCAAAACAAAAAAACTTCTTTTGAAGATACTTGATGTCTACTAACTGCCTTATTTACATCTGACCTAAGTGTTGTGTCCTTAGGTTGTTGACAATATACAGTGTTGCAGACAATGTACACAGAGTGCTGCCATTTCAGAGGGGAAGAGAAAATCATTATACATTAGGTCTGTTACTTGTGCAGGAGCGATGCCAACAATCTCTGGGAAAAGTGGGTTTGTGCTTACATGGATTTCTTAAACAGCACATTACTCTATAATTTGCCCCTGCTAGAAGACAGAACAGAAAACCACTGACAGTCTGCTCAGTCAGGCCTACCCACACACGAACATTCTGTGTTTTTTGGAAAATATGTAGTAAAGGTTGATACCATTTTTTAAAAAAGCGATCAGTTAATTAAAAAAAAAAGGAGAAAAAAGAGGCAAAAGTAATTTTATTCTGAACTTTCCAATGGCTCTGTAAATTATGTTGTTCATGTTACTGGCTTCCTACACAACTTTCTTACCCTTATTATTAGGAGGCTGCTGCCAATTACTGGGTTTACAACTCTAAATCCTCGATGGTAAAGTCTATGTCAGTCAACAACCCTTGACTGTAAACAAAAAAGAATTAATTTGTTCTTCTGTAAAGTCCCCAGTAAACAGCAGTAAACAATGTTGTTCCTCTCTCTCGCTCAGACTTGCAAACACAGAATGTTGAACACAATTTTCTCATGCAGCATAACTTTCTCTCCATCACAAGGGCTGCCAGACAGTCCTTGTGTTCAACTTAACATTGGGCAGCATGAGAAAAACATTTTTAGTCTAAGCTAGGTTGCAGCAAAGACTGATTACTTGTCAAAAATAAGGCAGAATTACACAAAGTATATAAATAATCAGCAAGATATTTATCAAACTCCCTGACAGTACTATTTCAAAGCTAACTCAGGATTTGATAGTTAAGGGGGAAAAAGGGTCCAAGGCTAGATGTCAATATAGTTCCAACCTGGCTCTTGGGAAAAGCAATGGCTGTGCCCCCACTCCTCCCCCAGCATTTGGCTTTAAAAGAACAAGTTTTAGCAGTATTTTTTGTAAGTCTCGTTCCTGTTTATCTGTATATAATATCCATAGATGCTTTGATAACTAAAAATGACACATACACCCCATGAACAATACTACTGTTATTTAACTAATATAACTTTCATAACTTTGTACTTTCTTGTACATATATAAGCAGAGCTTTATTCTTTAAGCTTCAGCTCATGGAATCACACTATTTATGAGAAGTTCAGTTTTCATGAAGAAAATCAGGTTGTTTTAAACACTCAGAATCTCAGCAAAAGGACATAAACTCTAATACCTAAAAGGTATAAAATGTAATAAGGTAAATAAAATTGGGGTTTTTTTAAATATCTGGCATTAGCAATGGAGAAATCAAAATCTCTTAGCACCAACAGAACCCCTTGGCATTTTTATATCCACAATTCTCTATCATAAACCACAATGGTTGCCTCATCTAGATTATGTCCAGATCTGTGCAGAGTATCATAAGAGCTCAAGATGTCCTCTGTCTTCTAGTGTTCCATAGATTTCAGAAAGGTAGAGTGGTACAGCAGGAAGCACACAAGGAGACAACTCTCCTGTGGAACAAATAGCCCAGCGATCTTGCAGTGCTTAATACTAAAATACAGTGCAAATGCTCAAATGGTTGCAAAAGGCCAACTTACATTAGGGATCTTTTTATACAAAGCAACTGTAAATGGCTAATAAATGTCTAGTTTTATATCTAGGCTTTGAAAAAAGCCAATGGCATAACTTTGTTTCAATTATTATATGCCAGATAATTTGAAAGAACAGCTTGAATAGCTAAATTGTTTAAGCCACATCACCATCCTGATTGGAGGTATTTAATTTTTTTGAAAAAAAAACCCAAATTGCAAGTATAATTATGCTTGTTAAGTCAGGACAAAATATGAGCTTTTTATGCTGCGTTTGCGTTGTGAACTTGTACGTTGCACATAAGCAAAACACGGTTTCCTTTCTTCTTCTGCCTGTTTAAGCTGTTCTACGATTTTCTTCTTTTTTCTTTCACTTTGTAGGAGTTTGGCAGGGAAGAAACTATTTGGCACGGACTTTTTCCGGTGGACTTAGAGCATTCCTTCAGCAAACGTCTACTTCATTTGCAAACACAGCGGCAAATGCCAAAGCCGATCCCTCTCACCTGATAAGGCGGCAGCTCCCAGAAGGTCCCACCACAGGATGGGCAGCCCAGAGGGCACCCCCCACCACCCAAGGAAAGAGGCACAGTGCCGGGGGCAGCCTGGGCAGGGGGTGGGCCGTCAGACTGGGCTTTGCTGCCTTTCGGAACCCATTTGTTCCCGTTCCGGGCCCCCGTGCCCCTGAGGCGGTGCCGAGGCCGCGGCGCGGGCCCGGCGCGGTGCCCGCCGGTGGCCGCTAGGTGGCAGCGCGCGCTCGCGGAGCCGCCGCGGGATCGGGCCCTGCCCGAAGGCGCGGGAGCGCAGGGAACGCGCCCGGGCGCGTCTTCCCAGAAAACCTGCTACGAAACTTAGCAGAGCTCCGGAGACAATTATTTATAGCCCACAGAAATACCGTGCGTACCCGTTCTGCCTTTTTTTTTTCTTCCTTTTTTTTTTCAAGCCAACACGGAGACCAGGCAAGCGCGCTCCTGAAATCCTACGAAACTCCGACTATACTGTGGGCTTTCCCCTAAATAGCTTCGATTGCAAAAGCAGCTCTAGTTTTATGCACATGTCAATTACAGAATCAATTAGGTTGGAAAAGACCTCTGAGATCGCCAAGTTCAAGGTATGAGTGAACACCACCTTGTCAGCTATACCATTACACGAAGTGCCATGTCCAGTCTTTTCTTGAACACCTCCAGGGACAGTGACTCCACCACCTCCCTGGGCAGCACATTCCGGTGTCTCATCACTCTGTGACGAAATTCTTCTCAATGTCCAACCTAAATGTTCCCTAGCACAGCTTGAGGCCATGTCCTCTCATCCTGTCACTGGGAAAAGAGACCGACCTCCACCTGGCTACACCCTCCTTTCAGGGAGTTCTGGAGAATGATAAGATCACCCCTGAGCCTCCTCTTCGCCAGACCAAATGCCCCCAGCTCCCCTCAGGCTCCCCTCAAAGGACTTGTGCTCTGGGCCCTTCACCAGCTTCATTCCCCTTCTCTGGACAATAATGCCTGTTGGACTGGGGTCTGACTGTACCCCACTGGGCTGCCTCCTCACAAAAAGCAACAAAGATCTGTCACTGGCCTGAAAGCAGAGTGCTGCTTTGCTTTGCATCTTGAAAGAAATAAGTGAAACTACTTCTGGAGAATAAAAGAAAAATAAAAGGGACTTAACCACAGGCAGCTTTTAAGAGCAAACAGAGGTGGGTGTCCCTGCCCCCACTGGTCTACTCACCTATCTGTGGAGGGAGAGAAATCTCCTCAAAGTCTGGATAAGCAATTGGGCTGGACCCACTGGTTTGCCCCTGCTAAGTATTCTCCATCACCCCATCCAGTACCCTGTTCAAGGATCAGACTGGAGAGCCAGCACAATCTATGTACTGTTAAGAAGGCATGGCTTGTCTGTCCCATCACCAGATATCCAACACTGAAAAAGCAGCATGGCTGCCAGAGGGAACACAGGTGATAATAGAGAAAGCATTAGCCTATCCCTTCCTTTTGTGTCAGGGATATTGTGTGCCTACAGTGACACCAGCAAGCAGTAATTCTGAAACACAGAAGGTACATTTGACATCAGCATGTGTCTATGTTCATGAGGATCTCTTTCTTTCTAGGGTGTACAAACCGCAGCAGAGGACTTCCAAGCCTTTTGTGGGCCAGGGAAATGACTGCCAGATTACACTGTAGACATAAAATGCTATCTAACATCCAGTGTTGTGTTTGGATGCCTTTTTTGCAGTTCTTTATGACACAAATTTGAGGCCATATAAAGACATTTGATTACCCTCATTGTATATCCTTGTGCTAAACTCACAATCTGAATCGTCCCGTTTGACATGAGGGAAAGACTGGATAGTAGGATTCAAACAGCTGCCTTTATCAGCTGTGCAATAAGGTTCCCACATAAGATATGCTTTTTTTTTCTCCTCAGACAGAGATTGCTGTAAGATAAGTATGAGGAAATTATGCAAGATGATAAACACAATTATTCAGCAGTTCAGTAATACCCTGCAAAACCCCACTAACCAAAAAAGTAACTACAGGCCAGACAAGGCAAAGAAGGGATGCTACACATGGATGAGAAAGAAATGAAGACCAACCTAGTGTGTCCCCCCCACTCCCCACTTTTTCCTTTTCTCTTGTTCCATCTGTCTCTCTGAATGAGTTTTTCTCCAGCCAAATCTCACTGCAAGACAAATGACCTGAGAAGTTTCAGGAACCTTCCTACTTTAAAATCAATTATTTCTCTAGGCTGTAATAACCAGAGGTTACAAAGGGCTCCAAGGGGCATTATCTCTGTTAAAAAAGATACTTTTGAGTGCATTAGGGCAAACAGAGACATGCTTTGGGCAGTTAAGGCTCTGGACGACTGCTCAGTAGAGAAAGGGGAGGGGGAACTAACTCTGGATTTGCTCCAGAAGCAGCCTGGCTGGGGAATGAACAACATTTCGGTCTTTATCTCCTGTGAAATGCAACACAGCTGAGATACTGACACAATCTCTCCTCTTGCACAACCTGTATAACTCACCACCTCTGACGTAGTTACCACAACCTGCAACTCTTCACAGAGTTGTGGACATGCTGCTCCTCACCTTTGCTGGACAGAAATCAAACTGCAGAGAGACTGTCTCACCCAAGGCCAAACAGAAATTCTACAGCAAACCAAGGACTTGGAGCCAGGTAGCCCATATTTCCACCTAGTCATCTCATGTCTTTGCTAACCTGTTCCTCAGTCAGGAATCATTCTGTGACCAGGGGCAAGGTGGAGAAAAAGAAGAGTGGTAGCAAAGAGGGGGGGTGAGAAACTGAGTTAAAGATCAAACTTCAGAAGCCTTGTTGAATATTAACAGTTACATATCATCCTTTTCTCAAACTGAACTGCAAAAGAAAGCTGTGATTGGAGGTTTTCAATAGCAGCTGGAGTTTCTACACTTAGAGAAGTAATTTGACTTGTGATTTAAAATGTTTATTTTCAGGGCATTGATGGGAATGTGTGTCCTGCCTAAGGCCCTGTCACAACTCAGCAACTTTTTCCACCATGAGCAGTGCTGTCCTGAGCATCTCAGATGGCAACCACCTGGCACACACCAGCTGGCAAATGGCCTCGCTGTACTCGCAGGGCAGCGTGCTGCTGTGGTTACTCTGGTGTGAACTCCCTGAGACAAGAGTGACTGAGCAAGGAGTTATACCTGTGGAACTAGAGCAGTTTAATTACACTGGCAAATTTTCCCTGCAGATAAGCACCAAGACAGCTCATTCTGACTCTTTTCCAGGAGAAAATCACTTTGGATATCTCTGCACTTTTGTGAAGTCTGAGTGTTTACAGTGCCTTCACCCATAGCAGGAATAACCTGCAACCCTGGACTTTACAGTGCCTATCACTTTGGATCACACCTGAGTTTTTCATGCTCCCACTTATGCAGTAAGTATTGAAAAATATAAATACAAAAAAACCTAAAAAATATCCTTCCCCAACATAACCCCCCCAACACCACTCAGCTGGGGAAATGAATGTAATTTTTTTCATGATTGTTGTTGCAAAAGGCTAATTTATTACCTATTAAAGCTTTTCCATTCTCTTCAGAGAATTACAGGAAGCGAATAGAGAAACTAAGGAAACTGATAAAAAAATCCCCAGTCCCCCAAAAACCAGCCCCACAGTTCCACTGTGGGGAATGAATGGATGAATGCAGCTTCCTAACAGCACCCCTGACTTCTCTTCCAGCCTGGCAGCGGTCCAAAGCAGACTCAACTGCAACAGCATGTGCCAAGCCATGCCATGCTGTGTCACAAGCTCCTAACAGGTCTCAGGTGATCCCCTGACACTTCCACTCGTTCCTGCTGCTTTAAAGGCAAGCAAACAAACACACACCCCCAGATCTTGTGCCTGAGCCTGTTCAGCATCTTCTGTCATGATCTTAGAAGCAGACCAAGGTAGATTTGAAGAAACTTTTTGCTGGGTGTTGCACTGATGCTGGCACTTAAGTTATGACAGAGGATTTGACACCTCCCCCAGTCAGCAGCTTTCAAGCAGTGGAGGGCCTACCCAAAATCTTGAACTCTAAAAGGCACACCAAATGTGTAAAGATAAAAAGATAAAATTGTATTTAATTTAATCAGACTACATCCAATTTAATCCTGAAAAAACAAGTGAAAAAAATCCCATCCTTGTACAGTTGCACATTGTAATTGTAATGCCTAGTAGAATATGAGTAAAGGAAAGGTATTAAGCTTTAGATAAAATAACCCTTTCAACTGGAATTCAAAGTATGAACCCTTGATCACCAATATGTGCAACACAGGGACTGATTCTTTCAAGTAACAGAGGCATTTGTGGGGGAGAAGAATGCCGATTCCCATATGGCCTTGGAGTTTGAGTAAGTAAACTGCTTATTCTATAGTGCCAGAGTTTGCTGGCACTATTCCTGGTTTGAGATGATAGCTTCTGTGCTAGGAAAACATAAGAGAATATTTGCTTTCTCTGGAAACTAGGTAGGGTTTGTCAACAATCCACTTTAAGGAAGCATTACGGGACCCTTTTCCCTGGTTTTTTGTTTCTTTACAGGTGAAGAAAAAGCCTGCCACCATTCACCCCTAAAAGCACATTTAGAAAATAACAGAAATAAGCATGACTAGGGCAAGGCTGAAGGAAATGGCAATACTGACTGCAAGCACAGTACATTGACAAAATTACAGGGGCCTTACATGCAATTACCAAAACCTGCAGAAATACTCAGACTTTGGGCCAAGCCATGATTCATACTATAGTAATTCTGCTCATTCCATTTGATCATTTCAGTTCCAAAAGAAGTTTCTTTTAAGGTTTTTACATTTCTCCCTATCATTATAACACTCATGTATCTTCCATATAATGGCAACAAATTCAGACAATAGTTTTCAAGTTTTCAACTGACATTTTCTTTTCAAAATAAAAACTATTTTGGCAAGAGTAAAAGGAGCTAAGATTTATGAATATAAGGGGATGCCAAGTAAATATCTTCTTTTGACAGAAAGTAGTTTTTCATGGTGAACAATGGTCAAACTAGATATTCACCTAAATACTTGCCTTTCCATACCATATGTTCTTGACTTTCTCACAGAAGCTCATTGATGAATACAATATTTAAGATGATGACATTATAGAAAAATGCAAAGTAATTACTGCTTTTGAACACCCTTCCTCTCATTTTGGCTTTGAACTGGATGATTAAAAGATTCACCTTGTTAAAGCAAGGTAAACAGACAATGCACGTGCCTGCACTGGAGAAGGGAAGCAGAAGGGCTGCAACTATGACCTCTCAGATGCCCCTTTGAATTGGGCAGGGAGTTGCCAAAAAGCAGTAAACAAACCTAAAACTAACAAGCTGTTGCTGCTGTCACTACACCCGTCACACAAAAATGGGCACCAGATCCTTGTTAGCAGGATTAGTAAGGGGTGACTAAAGCTGCTGGAAGGAGTCCAGCCTGAGTGCACTCCAAGGGGCTGTCCCAGAAGGCAGCTGGACAGCCTGCCAGCTGGGAGCTGCACCACATTTTCACATGCAGCTACAAAGCCTATAAATTAGGATTGCTGAGCCTGGAGTTAGCATGTGCATGACTCACAAATATTTATTAGGGAGGAAGGAGTGACATCTCCAAGAGAGCCTGAAGAGAAAAAACAAAACAAAATCACAGCATTGAAGTTTTGCAGAGAATCAAAAAGGAGCTTGTGCTTCTCACTGCTCAGCTGAATAGGGACTGAAGGACCAAAGTAAAATATTGGTTTAGTTCTTCAGTGTTTAGCCTTTCTATCTAGTCATTTTTATGTTTGCTCCTTTTCACCCAAAGCCTGACCTTGTGTGTATATTTTAACATGCTAGAAGTGGGGAAGATTCCTGTCATTTGGGAACGTGCCATTAAAATCTGTGTGGGTCTGTTTTAGTAATTCGTGATACTTTTATGAGTAATCCACTGGCAGTTGAGAACAATTTTTTTTCATGAGTTCTCCCAATATACATGTAGAGAAATTAAATAGGAATTATTTGAATTTACATATCTTGCCTTTATTTCAGAGTTACCATTCACCCTCTTTAATCAGACGACAGACTTAGTTGTTTGAGCATGCACTTGTTAGTCTGATGAATTTATTTTAGATCAGAACAGCTTCCACACATATCCTATTTATTTAAGGTGTTTCCATGAAAAGTTGAAGCAGAATTTCTTTCCCTTTCAATAATGTTAGAAGTCTCTCTATTAGCTAAACATGGGGAACAAGATTCTGGCTGTTCTCTTTTCCCATCTAGGTCAGTTGGAATTTTACTATAAGTCAGCTTCAGTAACATTCTGTTACTGTCAGGTAACAATTTTATTCACCAGACCAATTGTACTGCAGAGCAACAGCCCAACTGTCCAGTGGACTCTTCATTAGCTCATCTCAGTTAATGAGTAGTAGAAATTATCCAGGCATTTAATTACAAAGCATTTGAAAGAGAAGAATTATTTGCAGTTCTTTAATTTTCCTTTTTCATTGTTCTTCTGCCATTCTATGTCATACTTCAATGACTCTTCAATAATAGTAAAAAGGTGTCTATTTTAATGAGGGCCTAGTGTTTTTAAATTGCCAGTCCTGAGTATTGCTGTCACTATGCCTAGGTCTTGACTGTTCTAAAGTAATGCTTTGTTTTTCCAAATATATTTAACCAATCCTCCAGCAGTTTAACACTCCCACCAATTTAAGAATTTTTTTTTTAATCAGGGCTGCAGCTACTCTACAAATACAGTAAGATTTACAGTAACAGCTTCAGTTTCAGATTAGATAATAAACAAAAAATTGTTTACAATATATACCACTCACTGAAAGAGAACATTTTTCTTGCTGCAGAGGAGCAGAGAGGCAATGGACAAGAAAGACTTAGAACATGAAAAATCAACAGCTCCAGGCTGTGCCCACCTGAACCATGCTATAGGGCTGTTCTCTTCCTTCTGCAGGTATGCCAATTAATCTTTATACCTCTGATAGTCATCATATACCTTAATGAGTGAATTAGCACTTGCACACCTCCTCCTCCACAACCCATTTGCTTTTTATTTCATCACAGATACTAACTGGTTAGTGGATTCACTGACTATAGACTGTCCTGAGTTGGAAAAGATCCACCAGGCTTATCAAAGTCCAGTGTCACTTTAGGACGCAAAATAAAACTACACCGACACTGGAATCTCCAAGGTAAAAAGAGTGAAAGTTTAATTCTTACTCCAACATTTATAGATTTCCAAAAGTGACAGTGGATTGGAGGATGACAGTGACACCTCTCCAATGACACTGGAGAAACCAACAGTCCATCAAATTTCTCCTCCTCCAGAAAAGAATGCAAAACAATAAGTATTTACAGAAAAGTGTGTGAGAAAGTTCATTAGAAGAATGTAAACATCAGAAGGCTTAGAGGAACTCAAAAGAACAGGGTGACAGTCCAGCTTCTGGCCCTGCACAGGACAGCCCCAGGAATAACACCATGTGCCTGAGAGCATTGTCCAGATGCCTCTTGAACAAGAAGAAAGACAGTAAGCAGCAACTTATGGCTTGTAACTACAATCTCCTTGCTAAAACAACCCCACTATTCCAACAGGTATTCTCTAGATAGGCTATAACTCTGCTCTCTCCATCTCTCCATGAATGCTTTTAACCTTGTCTGTCCTACCAAAAACTGCCATTAGGTTAAGTTCCTTTCAGTTGTTAAGGGAACAAACACATCAACTTTGAAAATTCTGACCTAATTCACTGAAAAAAAAAGAAAAGAAAAAAGAAAAAGAAAAAAAATCCATTCTACTGAGATAAAACTAATTACTCAGGAATAAAGATGCTGCATTTTTCCCCTGATCACTGTAACTGCAGTCTTTGCCAATGTTCTGTGACAATTTTCCTTTCAAGAGATTTCTTCCTACTCACCCTTACAGCGTATTTTGGGTCCTATAGCAGAAGTATTTCAAGGCACCTTCATGTGTGTCAAGAAATACATCTGTAGATCTGTAGTATGTAAAAGAAAGTTGCTGCTGTAATGCACCCAAGGTGCCCATGTTTGCAGTAACCTCTGTGAGCACATGAAACACCTGCAGCTCCAGGGCTGTCCGAGCCTGGCAGGAGCTTGGCCACTCTGCTGACAGCACAATGCATCTCCTTCTGCAAGTTATCTCTCTAGTCCTGGCAGACAATCCTCAAATACAGAGCAACATAAACAAATAATGATCTGGGTACACTTAATTAGTTGTAAGAAGGATATAAAACATGTATCTTTTCTTCATATCAGTTAAAATGTTGTCCAGTCTGGGAATTAAAGAAAACCAATTTACTATATCTGATATCTGAGATATCACTGATAACAGTATTAAGAAAAAAAAAAAAAGAAAACCCTGACAAGAAACTTTAACTCAAACCTTCTCAGTTTCATTGCTCTGAAATAAAATTGAAATAAAAAACTTTGGTTCATTTGGAGTTTTTGCAAAACCAAACCCTGATTGACAAGGTTTTACAAACATGAAAGCTCCCTAGAGGTATCGTTAAGTGATTTAAGATTTATTACAGCTTTGTAGCTAATAATTACTTTCAGAGGGAAAAAGAAAGGTAGTTCCAGTTTGTAAATTGTTGCTTTATGATGTAGAAGAGTAACAATAGCCAATATGCTTTACTTAGTGTAGTGTTAATTAAAAAATTACAATGTTATTTAGTTAGTTAGTTTAAGCTGGTCCTGTAAGGGACAGCTTGAACTCCAAACAAATCCCTCAGACCCGAGAGAGCTGCTGGACAAAGAGCAGCACTGCCTACCTCACTGGAGATGAATGCTTGTGGGTAGGTGACAGCAAGCCATAAAATGGATAACAAAAATTACAGGTGCTATAGGAATCCATTTGATTGATTTACTTCTAATAGCTCCTGAAAACCCAGTGCACATCAAAGACATATAAAAGCAGCATCCAGATTATTTTCCCAAATAAGGTCTTAAGCAACATGATTTGTTAATCAGGATCTACACACTACACATATCAAAGACACAGGTGGGGAATGTGTAGTGTTGTTAAATGAGTCTGACCTTCTTCACATCAAAACAAATCTTGTTCCTGAATAACAGCTATGGAGTTAGAAAGGTTTTGGACTTTGTCATCAAATGCATCATGAAAGAAAATAGCATACAATGAGCTCTTTGCACACACTGCTTTGCTTTGGGCAATCATTCATTCTCCTGTGTTATGAGGGTGACTATTACACAATCAGAACCATTAACAATATTGTATTTATGAGAGCTTGATTCCAACCCTACCACTGGTACAGAGCCCCCAATAAACACAGTGTTTGGGTTTTATCTGGTGTACATAAACTGCTGATTTTAGAATAACTGACTGTAATGGTTTATAAAATCCAGTAGAGAGGCTGTTGCAGAGTGGTGCCTGACTAATGGATTTATGGGAAAGCAAATGCAAGAATACAGACACTACTGGGAAAAGCAGCAGCCTGTCTGGTGCTTGTACATCTAAACACTTTTAAAACTGCATGAACTAATAAAAGTCCATCAACTGTCTTGGTGTTTTTTCAGGTTGCAAGGACACATAGTTTTGATTTACTGTTTTTGAAAACATAGGGTTTTATTTCTGTATGAAAATGATTCAAAGGGTTCATAGCTTTATACTTTGTGTAATGGCTTTTGTCTGCTGTCCATTGGAAGGCAATCACAGAAATTATTCCCAAATCATAGGGCAGCCTGCCTTATAGGATTCAGCACAGAGCTTTCCAACGACTAGAATAGTAAAGTGAAATAATACTTATTACTACTAAAGCAAATACTTCCCACCACAAAATGTCAAGCAATCATCTACTCACTCTAGGAAGGACAATAACTGCTCTGAAATTATGATTAATCCCTTATTCCTGGCTAAGAAATTGCTTATGTAATACCAGAAAGAACAACACTTTTCAGATACAATCTGTTAAGAACTGCCTTTCTCAAAATGCTTGTGGTCATTATCAATTTAGCTATAAATTAAATTATAGACATCAGATAAATATCAACATTCCCTTCCACAGAAAAATGGCAAGTCCAACTAGACCAAGTTGATGAAAATGTGGTAAGCAAAGCACATATATATAGGTCCCATGGGAAGAATCCCACCACTTTATCTTTTGCTTACTTCAAAGCAAAATAAATGTTAAAATTTTCTCTTCCATACAGAGAGCAACTGTTCCTAGGACATGCCACAAACCACTACAAATAAAACTCCAACTCTTTGCTATGGGCCAACTGTAGAGGGTATTCCTAAAGGAATTATACCTCTACTAGCAGTAGGTTTCTTTATATGACAGACAGTATGACCTAATAAAGCCTGCAGGCTGGAGAGCAAATATTTTATAATCACAAATTGAATGTAATCCAAAGAGTTAAAAATAAATGAAAAAAACCTCACAAAACAGTGCAGCAATTCTAAAGAACAACCGAATTTTCAGAAATTATAATATGTTTGAGGCTATTTGGTGAGCAGACACAGAGACTAAATTCATCAAGAAAATTATTCACTCAGTATTAGCATTACAGCTGTGTTTTGCCTCCCAAGACTTTTGCCTTTATTTGCAATTGTGTTGATTATGCATATGCAAAATATTTTATCTATTCTATCTGTTCCCTTTCCCTCTAAATGGTGCACTAATCTGTAATGACAGGCATGGTGCTGCACATAGAAAACTCATCTTCAGGGTAGGCAAAGGCACTTGGTTCATATCTAGCAACTTTAAAGATCTGAATGCTGGATGAAATGGGTATAAATTTTCTCTAACAATATAAATGTGGCATTTTACACAAGAATAATGCTCCGGTTTAAGGAAACAGTTGTGGTATGTAGCTGAATTCATTACTGATTATTCCAAAAGCATGACTGCAGCAGCAAACCAGCACTTCAATTTTAATTTGTGAGCCTTGTGTGGGGTGACAGACATTTGCATAAGAGTGACAGTAACGTTAATCCCACTATACCCTTGACTTGGGCCTTAGTTTCTTTGAACACATTTCTAAATCAGCAAAGCTTCAGCCAATTAGGAATTATAATACTTCTTGGGAAAGAAAAAACGTTTTCAATCCCAATACAATTTTCATGACATAAATTATTTGCATAGTGCACAGCCAGTGCAAGTAACTGTATTAAAATGCCATTGCTAATTAAATTGTATCCTTTAAAACTTGGCAGTTTGGAGCAGAAAAGGAGGGGAAAGTGTTAAATATATGTGTAATTTTAAGCAATATTCTAAACACACTTTACTTGGCAAATATTTGCTGAGCATTTCCTGACTAAGACACATAGTGATAGCTATTTTCCTATTCCGTCATACAAAAGGGCAAGACAACAAAAGCAGCTGTCTGATTAGGGGCACTGTTGTCCTGAATCAATTACATCCCTGCAGCAGAGAGCTCCACTTATGCACCTGTTTTTAAATAAAAAGCTTCTGTAGCTCCCAAGCCTTGTACAAGGGAGATGGGGGTGGGGTTGGAGAGAGAAACTATGAGTGAAAGAAACAATAATTCTTCTGAAGGTCAGCCAGGGCATCCTTCATCCCTCGCTCTCCACATTCACTGATTGCCTCGGAATAGGAAATCCGCCCAAATCTTCTGTTACAATCAAGAAGGGGGGGAGGAGATCCGTGTTGAACATGTGCCACTTTCACTGGCTTTTGAAGGAATATAATTATTGTATTTAACCGACTGACTTATCTCTTTCCCAGAGCTTTTCAAGTTGAAGGGTGACAGAGCTGAGGAGCCTGAGAACTGGCTGCTCATCCTGATTGCAGTGTGCCTCGAGATACCCATTAGTGCCTCCCCCCCTCGCTCCCCTCCTCTCCTACCCCCCGGCCAGGGCTGCTGCTCCAAGCTCTGCTCACAGCAGCAGTACCTGGGTCCTCACTGCCTCCCTGCAGTTCTTGCTGACACTAGGTGGGACCTATTTACCTTTCAGCCCGAGGTGCTGTTCCCTGAAAAACAGCTGCGGACTCGGAGCCCACAGTCTGGTTATTTTGATGAGCTCCAATACCAAACAAGAATCTTTCTGGAAATTATCCTGTCTCATAGCTTCTGGTATAGCACCTTTCTATAAGAAATTCATTACCATTTACCACAGAGAATAAAAAAAAAAAGCCTGTTTATGCAGTCTTTTACTGCATGCATAAAGCTTTCCTTATAATGTGAAATATTTCCCTGAAGAATTTGCATTTAGTACATCTGACCTGTCTAAGCACACTTTTTTCCTTTAATAAAATCTTAGTCTTTGATGTATGTGTACTTCTTTTTTTACAGGATGAAGAAATTAGAATACACTGTTTTCTTATTATCTGAATGCATGAAGAAAAATGCAATTGAACTGATAAAAGAGAGTAGGTTTTGGCCAAGGCAGCTGTTCTGCAGTGGGTGCATATAATATGTTTTCAATTCCAGCTCTGAAGTGAAAAGTGTCCAAGCTCCTGTTTTCTTGCATACATAGCAGAAGACAACTAAATAGCTACCCTCATGAAAACTGCCACACAAACACTACAAAAGGAAGATCCCCTCCAATATACATACAGGTATGTTTTAACATAATTTATGAATTATTTTTAATTTTTTTCCATTTTGCTTTTACATGCAGAAAGGAGTCTGCAAGGTCTTTCAGAATTATAAGTCTTTTGCAATAAATATGGGCAATAAAAATCAGGGCTGAAAAAGTTCCTAAACGTTATTTTGTAAATGCTTACAAGCATTGGATTTTTCAGGCCTTAAATATCAAATTATCAAATTACTAAGTAGATAAAATCATTTTATTTGGGCAGAAATGCAATTTGATATTTAATTACAGCAGCATTATGTAATCTAAAACTGCATAGAGCACAAGCCATCTAGGAGGTATCTGGGTTGCATTGAAGAATTCCCTTTGTGATGGATCTGTCTCTCTCTCTGGATAGCTGCAGAAATCTAAGATACTCTATTTGACTACATGCTCAAGATGACTAAAGTTGAGAGAAGTAAAATATGATGGAGGTAGATAAACAGATGCTTTTAGCAATCTCAGTGCTTCCATAAATCCTTTGGTACCCATGCAGCTTTAGTAGCCTGACCTGCAGTGTCTGCCATATTGGGAAATGAAATTCAGGTTCTTCAGTATTTTGGTCTTAAAGATCCAAGTTTTTGTGCATGTGCATACAGACATAGCAGAGTTTCTTACCTCCAAAGATTGCAGTCAAATCCCTAACCTATGTAATTGAGGGACTGCATTTAAGTAGAAATTTTGTATTCTAATAGGACTTAGCTGGACAGGGTATCTGTAAGAAGAGATGTAAAAATCAGCCTAAACAGAGGCTGAAGGTGAAGAATGACCTTTTTAAAAGTTACTGCTATGAAAATAAAGCCTTCCATTAATTTGTGTTATAATTTGTCTTTATAATTAATAACAATAACTTCCATTGCAGATAGGTATTTCTTAAAAGTCTAGAACAGAGTCTGGCAGAGTAAGTAATTATTAATTGAACAAACTATGAAATTTTAGTACTCCTTTTCAGAAAAAATCTCTGTTTACTTCTTTTATTAAATGATAATTATCATTCATTCTGATTTTCAGTCATTAAAGTGAAAAGTCACTCATTGGAAGAAGACATTCTGATCCAGTCAGTCAAAAGAGCTGTTTCAAAAATTTCTGAAGAACAGGGACACAGAGCGTCAGCAAACAGCACTTAAAACATGGAAACAATACAGATACTTCTGAAGTAAAAGGCCAAACAAGGAAACAAGTGGGCTCTTTTGACTTCAGTAAGCCTTGCAACACATGTCCCACAATACTCCTGCATCCATGATAGGATGTCACAGCCTATGTAGGTACAAAATTTACTGGCTGGTTGGGCTCAGAGGGTTGGGTCAATGGGTTGTGCTCTGCCAGAGGCTGGTTAGATGCAGGTGTCTGCCTTGGGACATGTTGTGGTGAACAGTGATCCAGGTCACCAGTGACACAGAGGAGGTAGCAGAGGTCGCTGCCATGAGGTTTGCAGCTCACTCCAGAGCAGTGGGAGCCATCAATATGCTTGGCAGCAGAGCTGCCATTCCAGGAAATCTATACAGGCTGAAGGAGAGAGCTGACAGAAGCCTTATGAAACTCAACAAGGACAAATGAAAACCCCTTCTTCCTGCAACAGTAATGGCTGGGGAGCAGCTCTCAGGGCACTGGCCTTGGGTGTGTGCAGGGATGAGCTGACAGAAGCCAGCAATGTCCTGGCAGCAAAGACAGCCAGCAGCACCCAGGGCTGCAGGTACAGGAACCCCATAACCACAGCCCCTCTCTAGTCAGCACTTCCTCTGATACACAAGAGACACTGATTAGCCAATTTCAGAAGATAACTACCAGCATGGTCAAGCCTGGAACACTTGCCTCATGAGGACAAACTGAGGGAGCTAGACTTGTTCCATCTGGAGAAGAGACAGCTTTGGTGAGACCTGACAGCAGCTCCTGGTACCTTCAAGGAAGTTATTGAGAAGATGAAGCTAGCCCTTCACAGTGGTGTATAATAAGAGAATGGGAGACAACAGGCATAAACTGAAATGAGAAGTCCAGATTGTTTATCACGCAAAGGTCTTTTTTACTTCTTGGACAATGAAGCAGTGGAACAGACTGCCAAGAGAGGCTGAACAGTCTCCATCCTTGGAAGATTTCAAGACCAACTGGAAAAAAAATCCTGAGCAACTTCATCTAAACTCATAGCTCACCCTACTGTGAGTAGGAGATTGGAGTACATGCTTCCTGATCTTTCTTCAAATTTAAATTATGCTGTGATAGTTCACACTTCAAAGAAGGAAAACAAGACCCATCTATTCTTGAATATTAAGGCAATTAAAATGTTCTAAACTAATGACAGTATTCAAATCTCATGTCAATAATACTTGCCAAGAAATAAAGCACCTCCCTAACTTCTCAGAACTGCCATGCAAAATCTCACATTTTATTGAGAACTTAGGTCAGAGGCAAGGCAAAGGCACTACTTGGAAGGAAGAATACATTTTGACTTTTCCTAAGACTCATGATGAGATTATTTTGTTCATCCTTCTTTGCCTAGGAAAAATCAGTAAGACTGAGACCTTTAATGTGTTTTTAGTGCCACGTATTCTAAATTTGTGCAGCATATACAAACTACACGTCAAACTAAACTACAAAGTGTTCCTCAAATCTCCTATTATAATAACTGCAAATTGAAAGGGGGGAAAGTCTGCCTGACTAAACAAAAAGAAATCAAGTATAAATACCTATGCTTTTATGCAGACAGACAGTTTAAATCTGTAAGCATTTTGCCCTACAACAAAACAATTTAAATATTCTTTGCATTGTGTTTCTGTGAAAGATTTTTTTTTCCTTGAGGTGGGTGTTGTGTATATTTTGTCATTTGGTATGCCAATCTCAAATGTTGAGAAATGTTGCTTGGGAGTGCCAAGCAGCACACAGCCAAAACCAATATGCACAGACCAGAGATAGTTCAAACAGTGGATCACTCATCCTCCCACAGACAAGTCTAAGAAGCAATTGGTACTGCACCTGTTTTAACACGCATGGTATCACAATGTTGCCATATGTAGACATAATAATTTAGGCAAAATGTCCTATTGCAAGATAAGTCCCCAAATTACTTAAAATATAGAACTATACTTCAAGAATAATACATATTGGTATCATTCATTCACTGGAAAATGAGCAGTTTTGTAGCTCTCTTTGTAAAGGGAGACTTCTAGTTGCCTATTTAGGCAATTTGAGCATCAATCTTCCTAGCAGATGATAACCAACATTCAGCACTAACTGCAGCAGTCTAAATTAGAAAAGAGACATTATATTTCCTAGATTATTTTTTCTGCTCATCCATAAACACCAGTTATAATCCATGCACATATTCAAGAGCAGACCAAGTGATTGACAAATTTGTAAAAAGACTCCTAAAATATTTTGCAAAATCTATTCACACCAATCCTTGGAGGAAAAGAATCCCCATGATGCAATAACCCAGGTATTATTACAGTTCCCTAGCTGGGACACATAGCTCATATTTCTTTATACTATCTGCCAAGTGAGCAGCTGACACAATCACCAAGTGCATCTTAAACAGTAAGTGGCATTTGAGACTTTCAATGACTCTTCATTAACTTAGTGAAAGGAAATGAGTAGAATAATATTTTCTACTTTAATCATCTGTACATAGCAACTATTATAGCAATCGTGCTACTATTTACTTTTGCTGTAACAATGATGAAATACATCACAATGAAATGAAAATAAATTTAACTAAAATAAGACAGAGAAGAAGAAGATGAAATAACCCTTGAAATTACAGCTTGAAAGCAATACCTAAAAAGGCATTCTCTCAGTTAGGGGCTCTGAAGCTGGGCACACACCAATGACTGTATGTGCATCACATGTACTGCTATCTTCATTGTTAAGGCTTGTTTGACCTGAGGTTGCAACAATATCTGTATTTGACCTGGAAGAAAACTGTGCATCCAGCACTTCTTTACTCCTGCAGAGTGTAATAGCCTTGGTTTATTTTTAATTTCAAGTGTCCCTTTGTGGGAAATTATGCCTGAATCACAAAATAAATTGGAGAGACTGGCAGCAGGTATTTGCCAAGGGGCAAATTAATGTGAACAGAGAGTTAGTAAGATTCAATATTGCCCTTCTATTAAGCCTGCACCACAAGCCTTGGGACTTTCACTTGAATATCAGGTATGTCCTCATTGTTGCAGTACAAGTAGTTGCAGTCAAGTGAGCATTAAATTAATCAGGAAATGAGTACTGTTAGCTAGCCAGCACTATTTGGTCACAGCAGCAAATGCTGATCATGATCTAAGCAGGATGTGTCTCAGGGCAGGCTTCTCAGACAGTGCCTGGCTCTGTGTGGGCATCTGCCCCCAGGGCTTGGAGCCCAGCAGGTCTGTGATCCACCCTGAATCACAGGGCAAGCAAGGGTTTACAACCCAAAATTCAACTACAGAAACAAACCCCAGAAACTGACTGGTTGGGATTAATCACTGAAGACAAGATCCTCCGCAGAATGACGACTCATTCCCTGGCTGAACATATTTTCTGTGCTCTGGTGGATTAATATCACCATGCACAGGGATCATCTACACCCGTTTTTCACTACTTTTACTTCTCTCAGACAGCAAATCTCTTCTTTCAGTGATATATGAGGATGGAAAACATCAGTAATAAAAGATGATAACTACAATGTCTCAGTCCTGACAAGGTTATGTATTTTCAGCAATTTGCACTATTCCCAAGGGAGCCTGAAGCAGATCATGTCATCATATCTCCTTTCCTTCTGGAATCATAGAATAGTTTGAGTTGGAAGGGACATTTAAAGATCATGTGACATCTTCAGCTAGATCAGGTTATTTGGAGTCCCATCCAACTTGTGTTTCCAGAATGGGGCACCTACCACCTCTCCGGGCAACCTGTTTCAGAAAGACGCTTCCTCAGGAAACCTTACTGTAAGAATCTTCTTTGAACTGTAAGAATATTTGAACTAGTCTAAATCTGCCCCCTTTTAGTTTAAAAAAATTACCATTTGTCCTATCACAAAAAGCCCTGCTAAAAAGTTCCTTTTTATAAGCCCCCTTTGAATACTGAATGGCCAACTCTCTCAGCCTTTCTTAGGAGAGATGCTCCAGCCGTCCGACAATCTTCATGGCCCTCCTCTGGTCCTGCTCCAAGACATTCATGTCATTCCCAAAGACCCCAGAGCTGGATGCAGTACTCCAAATGGAGTCTAATGAGAGTGGAGAAGAAGAGCAGAATCACCTCCCTCACCCTGATGGCCATGCTGCTTTTCATGCAGCCCAAGATCCAATTGGCTGTCTAGGCTGCAAATGCACATTTCCAGCTCATGTCCCTCTTCTCACTCACCAGCACCTCCAAGTCCTTCTTGGCAGGGCTGCTCTTGATCTGTTCAACAACCAGCCGGTGTTGGTATAGGGGGTGCCCTGACTCAGATGCAGCACCTTGCACTTGGTCTTGTTAAACTGCATGAGATTCCCATGGGCCCACTTCTTGTCCCTCTGAACGCTTCCCATCCTCCACGTGTGCCAACTGCACCGCGCAGCTTGGTGTCATCTGTAAACTTGCTGAGGGTGCACTTGATCCCACTGTTTATGTCGCTGATGAAGACCTTAAACAGCACCGGCCTGAGTACGGATCCCTGAGGGACACCACTTGTCACTGACCTCCATCTGGACTCTGAGCTGTTGACCACTACTCTCTGGATGTGACCATCCAACCAATTCCTCATCCACCAAATAGTCCACTCCTCAAATCCATATCTCTCCAACACAGAGAGACGGATTTTGTAGGGGACTCTGTCAAAGGCCTTAGAGATTCCAGAGAGATGACATCCATGGCTTCTGCCTTGTCCACTCAAATAGTCATTCCATCATACAAGGCCACTGAGATGTTTGGACAGGGCTTGCCCTTGGTGAAGCTGTGCTGGCTGTCTTGAATCATGTCCCTGTTCTCCATTTGCTGTAGCATATCCCCTGAGAGGATTCGTTCTGTGATCTTCCCAGGCACAGAGGTGAGTCTGACAGGTCCCCAGGGTCTTCCTTTCTACCTTTTTAAAAAATGCATGCAATGCTTCCCTTTTTGCAGACACCAGTGAATCTGCCTAGAAGCAGCGAACAAATTTGATGCCTGCCTTTAAAGTCCAAGTTTCATTTCAAAGCTCCTCTTCTTCTCTCCATGTAAATGTGTTACGCCTTCTAATTCTCTGTACTCTTTTCAACTCTGCTGGTTGCAGCTCCATTATCTCTGGAAGTTGCTTTAACACCTGCCTCCTGCGCCAGCCAAAACAACACCATCTGTTGCACAGCCTGAAAGGTCTATGAACCACAGTGTTTTCTGGTTTGCCTAAATTATAATAAATCCTTTCTCCCCAAACACGCCCAGGCCAAGCAGCCTTCCAGGGGCTCTGACAGGTACTTGTTTTCTCCCCTAGTTCCCTTTGTTCCCACTTGGGCATGGGGGCCAGCCCCACACCAGCTGACAGCACTCATTGCTCAAGAGGTCAGAACAAAAGCTCCCTGAAAACATCCTGCAAGCACATGCCAAATCCACAGCCAAGGCTGCATGAGGTTTCTAACTGTGGTCTGTGGGTCATTACTCTCCAATTGTGTTTTTCAACAGATGTCAGGGGTAGGTTAGTGGCAGGCCAGCTCTCACTGTTAGCCAAAGGCATGTGTAGGATGCGGGACCAAGGCTCACCTGCACTGCTCTGCCTTGGCATTCAGCCCACGCTCTGTCCCCTGGTCACTTCCTTCCTTTCCAGTACTGCCCTTCTCACCTGCAGTATCCCAGGCCTCTATCTGTGTCTCACTTTAAATGGCACCTGAGTAATCAATCCATCTATCAAGACAATAAAAAGGAAATGGGTGGGATGAGGGGGGTGATACTTTCAAGACTTGTACTACAGGCCATCAGGAAGATGATCCTGATCCCGTGTCTCAGGATTGTCCTTGAATTATCTGAAGATTTCTCCTCTGTCTTACTGTATCATTTGTACTTACCTCACTTTCAGATTTGGGAAGTTTAAGTTCAGACTACCTAGCAGTCTGAGAAATAGTAGCATTCTAGAGAAAATAAAGGTTCAAACAAACCAGCTGGATGTTAAACAGGAGTGAGAAGCTCAATCTAGCCTCATTAGTGTGTCTCTGTGGATATTTTTATTTACTGTCTTTTCTTCCTATTCATCTCAAACTAGGAAGGACAATTGGAAGTCAACCAGACAAACAGCCAGCCCAACTACCTACACTTTTTTACCTTAATGGAACGGGGGTAAAGAAGTGGTTTAAGATAAAGTTCTGAAAGGAAAATATGATTTTGAACATCCTAATTCTCATTTGAATTTAGTGATTTATCAAATATATAAAATATTACATTTAATAGGAACAAAAATTAGCATTCTGGGATTCAGTTTGTCTGAACACTTGGGCATGGGGGCCCAAGTCTTCAGACAGGCAACATTCAGGCTGGGATAGAACAAAATAAGAATGAGACTTTTCAGAAGTTAGCAGTACTTTGAAGGGAAGTAGAAGTCAGAGTTCTGAGATGAAAATAAATTGTCACAAACAATTATTTCAATAAACAGACCTTTCTGCTTCACCCCTGGCTACCATGTATTTCTTGTCTGAAAACACAGGATTGGGAAACTTTCCATCTTTGCCATGATGAAGGAAGCTCCCAGCTACATGTTAGAGAGTAATCCCTGAACACCCACAGTTACTGGGCAGGCAATGCTGCTGTCATTTACAACCATTTCTCTCTTACCTGTACTCTTCAGACTTTTACATTAAGCACAAAAGGAGACCACCAAAAGCTGCAGGACTCCTCCCAAAGATCATGCAATTTTGTGTGCATCGGTACTCACGGATGAGGAAGTCTGTGTGGAGACATCTGTCATGTATGGAGGCTGTTGACATGTTCAGCTGGCACAGTTTGGAGGTAATGGGGAAGCCTGTGCTTCAGCCTCAAAGAAATTATTCTTCTTTAACACTAAGGTCCCAGTTTTCTGTACATCTGGCCCAGATTCTCTGCTGCTACCCACATAGGGGAAATTTAAACCTGTTTCTTGCTGCAGCTTTGTGTCTACATCATCTGTGATTAGTAAACAGCAATCATTTTTAATGTTCTCTGGAAAATGTTTTGGCTGCATTTCAAGGGTTTTTATGTATTCTCATCATGATCTTTTTCTGTAATTAAATTTAAGATAATTAGCATTTTCCTTACAGTCTGTATCTGCACATCTTTTTACCCATGTCCTAGACCATTAAATTACATTTACTAAAGCCTTCATTGTGTCCTAGAAAACAACTGAATCACTGAAGGTCAAAGTCTTATTTTTATTCAGTGCAAATAATAAACGATAGCGCATAAAATAATGCAATATTTACTCCGAAGTCTCAAATGACATTTGACTGGAAATTGGTTTTATATACCTATTTACTTCCCTTAATATCTTAGATATACCAAATGTTCTTTGTAAATACTGAAGGTGAGGTGAGTTACAATAGCTCAACAGAACAACCCACTGAGGATTTGATGATAATGCAACTAACCCTGGTACTGCTATATTTCTTTAAGCATTAAAAGATCAGAAGAGGGAAATTTGGTGTCATCAAAAAAATCAATAGACACATCAGGAAAAACAAAAAATGCAATTACGAGCTCCAAAATTTGCATATTTCAGTCTTAATATTTATCTAATACATATTTAATATGTGTATTTTAATGTCATTTCAGCTTTAACAGATTGCAGCATTTCCAAAAGAACTATCATGCATTGTCTTTGTTGAAGCAAAGCTTAATTCCTATATCCCTATTTATATTCACAGACTTCACCCCCATATTTACAAGTCTTGTAAACTAATTGTCAGCATAATGACCCATCTCCATTCTACAAAGCACTAAAGCAAACACAGAAAAATTTCTACTAGTAATTTTAAGAATAAATAGTTCATGAACGTGCTATATTTTAAAAAGAACAATTTCAGAGTGCTGCTGCTAAAATTATGGAGGGAAATACTTTGTATAAACATCACTGATAATTCACTACTGGGGGTCAACTAGCCGAACCTCCCTGCTGATATCACACAACAAACTCTGCCATTACGACTCTCATAAAAGGTAAAACCTTGCCCTAAAGAATCCACATGGCACCCTGTATTTTCCTACACACTTTTTGCTATGGAAACAAATAAACCAGTAGCAGCAGCAGCTTGCCATCTGCTGACACATTTTCATCTGACACCATCCTTTGCACCATGTTTTATCTTTGCATTTGCATACGAGCACCTAACCACCCTCCTCCTAGACCCAGTGTGACTGTGTCAAAAATTTCCCTCTATGGAATGTATGAAGTAAGGCAGTAAGTGTTCCTCTAGCAACACCTTGGTGCACAGGCAGGCAATCACATACATTTGAGATTCTACCACCTCTTTTCCTGGCTGGAGAAGGTGAAAGATCATTGAAGCTGGAGAGCCATCACTTGAGGTGAAGTGCCCTACTGTAAGACTAGAATGCCTTTGAGCCACAGCCAAAGTGAAGTGTTTAGAAGAAAAGGGAGGAGGGAGACTGATGTTTGGAGCAGTGGAATGTATTCAGGAAAATACAAAACAGTAGTTCTTAGTAGCAGATTTTAAAAAATGAGATCCAAGGGTTGCTGGGATGACTCACATACACATGCCTTTCGATGAAGGAAAACCAGAGTGACATTTTCATAGCAGAAAGAAGCAGCAAACTGAATGTATACAGGAAAAAAGCAAGAAATTAAAGGCACACTCTATGGCTTGGATGAAAAGATAGTTGTAGAAGTCTGATCAAAATGGTTTATACCTGGCTTTTTTTGGGCTGATGAGCTCTGCAGATGTCTCACAGGGAACAAGTTCAGTCTTCCCTTGGCACATAAACTGGAGAAATACTGAATTGTTTCTACTATGGCATGAATACAACCTCTGAGACTGAAAAAATCCCCTTAGGAACATGCTGTAGTGGGATGTTAACATGATAACTGAATAACTGTTCAGCTGGGGGAATTTTAACAAGACTGTAATAAAGCTCTTACTATTGTTCAGTCTGATCTATTAGAGAATCTTTTCTCCATCTAGCTTCATTTAAGCTTTTTTCCTCCCTGCTCCTCTGCCCCTCTGTCCCCAAGTAAATCCAATCAACTAAGCAGCCATTTACTTAAAATCCTCTGAGGGTCAGAGTCCTCAATTCCTTCAGGACTCTTATAATCCTATCATCATTTCTTCAACTCTGTTTTTCTAGATCATTGATTGTTTTTTTTTCCCTTAGGGCTTTTTGAAACTGCTCCTCTGGTACTATTTTTGCAATAGCCTGTTGTGCAGTGAGCATTACCCAGGTCTGACATACACAGTTCTGTGACAGGCCATTAGAGCCAGCCTCCACTGTGGGGAGAACTGCATCAATTTTGATTTTTTTATTTAATTTTTTTCCACCTTTGACACTGAGATTAATGCTGTAATTCTCTGAAGTCTGTTGGATAGCCTGGAGAACATGTATGGGTCTAGCTGCTATCTTACAGCTGGCAGTTGACTCTCATTCTAATCCAATGTGAAACTGGAGGGGCCACTTAGGAGGAATTCACACAGATGTTTCTGGCACTTCAGTATATCCTGCATCTGCACAAATATCTGATTTAAAGCACAGGCTGAGGAGAAATCCTCTCAATAGCTATCACATTTTGCTCAACCAAAAACTCCAAAGAGAAGGCATGCACTGTTGAAAACCAACATCAGACGCAGCCAGGACTTGCAGCAGGTAAGAGAGAGAAGGAAAAAGCAAAACCATGTGGCTCCTGGAGGCTGACATGAAAACAAATGCCTACAACAGGGAATGATGACTGCAGATGGCAGGACATCACAAGAAGTTGGTGGCATGGCATGAATTTCATAACCAAGATAGGCCCTTTTAATATGGAATTAGGTGGTGGTATCTTTCCCACATTCCAGGAGAGCAGAACGGTGTTTTGTTCAAGAAGTCTCAGGTGAGAACCCTGCCAGGTGAAACTGCTAAGTCTGAGGCACAAAGCAGAATTGCCACAGTAAGACTGCTCACAGTCTGGTTTTACTTCAGGGTAGCCCCGTCAGTCACCACAAACAATACAGGGCTCCTCAGTAACTGATTATGTGTTGTCATTTGGTAAGAGCTGATGGATTGATTGTAATTGTTCTCTTGTGTTTTCCAGGGGTATTACTGTTGTGTTTGGCTGGGAGATAAAAATGGGAGAAAGTGCTGTTAATAGGTCCTGGCACAAGCTAATTGGAACAATGTGTTACACAAAACTGCTTATTACACTGCACTGCTCTGCCTGTTTTTCTGGTATGGCACAAAGTACAAGAACCCTGGTTCCAAGTAATTACCCCCTAGCACGAGAACACAAGTAGCCACAGCAGAATTTGATAAGCTTTAGCACATTTGTAACTCCAAATAACCCTCTCCCCTTCAGCTAAACTTTTGAGGCAGCACTGAATGATGAGCTACAGGTTGAACTTTTGTCCTCTCTCAGAAAAAGTGCAGTAGATTAAAACCTAGGTATGTTAACAGAAATAGCGTCTTACTGCCATAGTTTAATTTTCCAGTCTTGCTGGCATTGCAATGGTAAGCTTGGTAAAGTCTGAAGGACAACCCTTAAAAAACAAAGCGCTTTAATACCATAGTTGGGATGATAATAAAGTTGATTAATTTTCACAAACTCACATGAGAAGAAGAGTAGATGAAAATACTGTTTTAAAAGCAAGGATACAATCATTTTGGCTGCATGACCATGTACTTAGAAGCATTAGGGTACTGGAATTTACTGCCCATTACTTTTTTCCTGTCTTGAGTATACTACATTTAAATGCAACAACGAGCTAACATCTGTATATCCCACAAAGAAGAAGGCTGATAAATATTAATGAAATTTGCTCCTCGTGTATCTTATGAATTTTTATGTATTCTTTCATCTAGGGGCATCATCGTACAACTTTCACATAAATGACTGCAGAGATCCCATTTCAACCTTGAATTTCCACTTTGCACAGAGGCCCCTGCAGAGGGAAAGCAAACAGAGCACTCACTTGGCTGACAACTCTGACTACTGAAAAGCCTCTAACCCTTCACAGAAGTGGCCTTTTCCTGCCTGTTTAGAGAACAGTGGTAAGACAAATTCTCTCCCTAAACAGATTAATTTTAACTCAGCAGCACTGGAATGAGTCCTTACTAGATTGCCTTCAGCTAGGCACACTGCCCCCTGCGCTTCCCCATGCAGCCAGGCACCATAAACACCGTGCAATAGATCACCAGTATTAAGCCACATTTCATGGCGTCAAGAGGAAAGGAAGTAGAAAATCTCTACTGGTATATAAGGCCATCCTTGAATAGACCAATACTTCTCAAGTGCAAAATGCTTACTCCTTTCTGTATTTTTCTCCATTCCAAATTCATGAGCTCTGTGCTCGTGAGCCTTTATACAAGAAAATAGCAAAAACCTCTTTAGATAAATGCAGCCCACTTCAGAATACTGTTGCCATCTGATCCCTGCAGAGAGAAGCTTAAACAAAAATCTGAAGTTAAATGTGACCAAATGCAATGTGTAGCTTGTGGCTTTCACTTCTAGGATACGAAGTTCACTCCCCACAGAACAACTTAAATAAGCATGAAAGTATGTGGGGGTTTTTTAAGCTTCAAAGTTCCTAAAATAAACTAACAGAAAAGAAGAAAACAGGTACTTGATAAAATACAGTAACTATCATTGTAATTTCTGCAGTGTCTTCTGAAGTTAAAAACCAATCTTAGCATTAAAATATGCAATTTAAAAATTACTGTATACAAACTTATATGCAGCCCTCAAGATTTATTCCGCTGAGTATTGATTGCTGTTTCCAATCTTTCCTTGACACTGGTTAATCATGGCTGTAGAATTCTTTAACCCTAGAGAGCAGAACTGGGTTTGGGGTGACGCTGAGCATAAAATGTCCTCATCACACACCATTTTACCCTTCACTTCAATGAGTCCTTGGTGTTTGGTCCTTTCATCACCAGGTGAACCACATGATGCACATGAGGGAATTATATTTCTCTATTCTTTGTTACTTTACTTAAAGCTTCATTCAATTGCATGATTGTTTTGCAATTAACAAATTCATTGTTTATCTAAATTCAAGCTAAGACCCTGAGCAAAATCCCAGCCATGCTGGCCTGCACCAAAGTAGCTCAAGCACACAGCTGGGAAAAGAGCACACCCCCCTGAAAAATTGAGTAAGGCCTGCAGGAAAAGGCCACTATCAAAGTAATAACTTCAGACATCAGAAGCAGACCTGCTGATCATGAAAGAATCCGAGCAGACAATTGGGAATCTCTGTAAAGGCATCTGCACACGCATCTTAATGAGTAAGATTACAGGGTAGATCTTCCTTGCACATCTTTAAAATACAGGCATTCGTACAGAACTTGCAAGCTCAAAATTCTGTTATTGTACCTTGGTGTTTGCAAAGGCACAATGAGCCTGAAGAAAGCATAGTGGAAGTCAAACAATTAAAAGAAAAAAAATCCCATGTCAATAGCTATAGAACAGAACGGTTTGTTACACAGTCATGGCCTTACAGCTTGTTAAATAACTTCTAGTCAGGTCCAATACTTAGGCTGTTGGGTGATGTTTATTTTCATACAGAAATCTGTCTCTTCTAAAAATGCACTGTTTAAATTGATGCAATTGCATAAAACTGCACTGATCTCCCCCCTTGGAACATATTCCCTCTTTTAATGGAAATGGATAAGAAAAAGAACAGTTGTCTTACTGCAGTGTTCAGTCCACCACTACAAAAAAGTTACTGAAAATTATAAACTCATAGGCAAAACCTACTGAAGATCTTTCAGCAAATTCTAAGAGGCTTTGATCTTTAATTCTTCCAAAATGAAGATGCTATCACAGTCTTCATGCAGATATCATAGTAATTAAAAAAAATTACATGAATTTTCATTAACATAAATGCTGAAGTCTGCCATATTAAGGACATAACCTTTTTAAACAAAATATTGGCTGTACAGCTGTCATTGTCAGCTATTCCAAGGAAAACAAAAGGCAAAAAAGTAATGCATTGTTATATGTCTGCATGACTTCCAGTAATAGCTGGATGTTATGTTGGGAAAGCAAAAATGCCTAAGTCTCTGATACTTCCATGCACAAGATGCCAGCAAATCCAGGAGCACTCTGAGCTGCAGCAGAAATGGGGCATTTCTTGTACCATTAGCTTGTTCTCTAGGGTAACTGAGAACAGAGATGTTACTGTCAGACAGCATTGTCTTCTCCTTGCTATCACTGATGTCTGCCACTGAACTGAACCTCTAAATATTCCTCAGTTGCCATGGAAGCTGTGGGAAGAGCAATATTACCCCAATACACTGGGAACTGATAACCAAAGGTGCTTATAGTGGGCTTCCTATCTGCTTTGAATAATTGAGCAAGTCAGATTGAGGAAAAATACCAAACTGCTCAAACATTCTTATCTGCTGACATTTCCCAATATGGATTCTCTAGTTAAAACTGCATCTAAATTTTCTCTTTAAAAAAAAATTTCTTTGAAGGGTACTAAAATGTTTTCATTCTTTTTGCTGATTTTACAACACTTTTTTAGTGTTGTTTGTCTGTTTTGTTTTTAATTTCTTTTTTTAAGCTTTAGATTCACAATTACTTTGGTACTGTGCTAACCTAGAAGATTTTTAGTTAGCTGATTATTGAATTGGAAAAGGCATTTTAGAGATGAGTTTGACTTTGAAACCCAAACTCATTTCAGAGTTGAAAGGCCACATCTTTATACAACCTTCACAAATGCTGAGAAATCATCACCACAGACCCAGCCACCCAACCCTAATAGCAATGGAGCTGTCAGATAGCACATAGTGCACACAATAGACAGCATGTTCAGAACCTGAATAGACAAGAATCGTATTTTCGCATAAAACCAGTGTGTAACAGCTGATTTAAACACACTTAACAGTATGGATAGTTCTGTTAGGAACATATTTGTGTTTTATAATGATGAGAAAATAGATTTCTTAATATAGAACACATACTGTCCAGCTCTTTCTTTATGCTGTTACATATTCATGAGAAAGCAGCATCAGCACTACACTATCAGAAAAATTTGTGTTAGAAAAAGCAAATCTACAGCATGTAAACTATTCAGTGTAATCTTAAAATATGCCATCTTATATAAAAATAGATGATGGTATTTTTCACCACCTTATGGTACAACATAGTTTTTACTTGTAAGATCATTAGAAGGTTTAACACCACCTCCCCACCAGTCCTGGAAAACTGAAGCCAATGTAATTTTCTTTTAAAAGACTGCTTGTGTTTGACACCATTATAAATGTTAAACAGTCTTTCAGGCATGCATTTGGATTGAAATTCAACAAAGGATTTAGACTTGGCAACTGTGGCCAGTTTCTGCCAGTTCAGAATTTGTGGAAGTAAGAAAAAAAATAATATTCCCACAGTGTGCCCCTAAATTGTCTAATCCAAGATGGCTACTAACCTAAAGTCCTAGTAAATGAAATAATGTCAGCATTATAAAACTTATAATTTATATCCATTTGAACTTACAATACCCTTTTGATTAATCATTCCTGATCTATTGCATATCAATAATTAAATGTCTTCTGAAATGTCAATGCTTACCAGAAAATTATTTACTTAGGAACACATTAGCCTCATAATTTACCTAATATTTATCTTTAACACTTGAATTTATGATCCTATTTCTTATAAAGATTAGTAGTGAATTAGGTGTTTAAAACTTAGATCATGAACCTGCAAAAAAGAAAAAAAGGTGCATAATGCTCTGAAGAGAGCATCTGAGATGTGTTTCAAAGGGTTAGGGAATGAGTCTTACACAAAGAATTACAGGAATACCTGGAACAGGCAAATAAAAAACAGCAACATTAAAAAGAAGTCTCAAGAATATTCTCCCTAGCAGCAACAAAATTTATTCAGTTTCCTACAACCAGCATGAATTATCATTCTTGTCTTTCAACTGGAATATATCAGGCTAGTCATGAAGAAACATACATTTTAAAATTATCAGCTAGATATTGTCCTGCTTTGAAAACAGAAAGATGTTTTTTTTTAAAGTTGAATTTCTACGTTTGAACAGCCAGTGTGCAGAACTGACTTTTAAAAGATCTAATCTTGCAGAAGGATTAATAAAGGGATTTGGCATTTATAGGACTAATATGAAGATCTCCAATTACATTAAACAGAACAGAAATACTTCAAGGCATCCTGCGGTTAGGAAAGAACTTTTCCTTAGAGCAGCTTATTCCATAATTGTCCACTGTGGGAGTTTTAGCACTTTTCTCCAAGATCTAATACTCTCCACTGCTGGAGACAGAAACACTGGGACAGACATGTAATTGTATAGAACAAATTTGGTAATACTTAAAAAAAAAAAAAGAAAAAAAGAAAGACAAAGACTTGACTAGCCACTAAATTTTTTGCAGGAATTGCTGATACTTATTTTGAGAGCTCAGACCAAATAGCAACTCAGCACTACTACCAAAGTTGTAGGTGTAGCTGCCCTCCTGGCCCCTGCCATTAGTTAGAGCCCCTTGTCAGCCAACTCTCCATAAAATGAGGGTTTTTGAAACAAATGGCACCACTTGTAGCTGGTTTATATCATTTACACACAGATCAGATGAAGATTTAAAATTACAGTTGCTCTCATACTCAGGAGTTTCATATTTTTGAAAACTGGGAGAGAGGATATACAAACCGTATGTCTGAGAACATAAATAATTTTCTACTCATTTCTCAAGTGCATTTTTGGTTACTTTAATCAGAAGCTGGCCCAAATTCTGGCACAGTCAATATACAATTAGAATATTCCTTTTTTTCTCCTTCCCTGTTTCTCAACCTGCTAAGAAACATCGAGTTGGTAGTTTTGCTGTTGTTGCTGCTGCTGAAATTCTAGAGGGTATTCATCAGAAAATGTCAGGATGGGCAGAGGTGTAGCTAATGAAAATGGAAGTTATTATTGTCTTGTTTGTATTCTCCTCATCATTAAAAAATATACCTAGTGCAAACATCCCTGTTTTGTAAAAAGAATCCAAGACATTAAAACCTCCTGAAAAATAAATATAGATATAGACACCATACCTCCTAGCCCTGGGGATTAAATATTCTGATGCTTGCTGAGAGCACATTGCCTTTTTCTCAATTCTGAACATGAAGTACTGCAGGCACTCAACCACCTTTATTTAAAAAAAAAAAAAAAAAAATCACAAGCATAGCTGCCATCCATAGGCCTGGAGAAGGCTCAGGAGACTGCAGAAGAAAGGATTGTTTTCAAGAGATCCATGCAATGGGTGTAAGTGAATTGTTGAGTGAAGGAATGGGTTTCAGAAATTATTATTTTAAAACTCCACGTTTAATTAAGGTGGGAAGCTGGACAGAAGGCTTTATACACCTTTATGTAACTAGTAGGGCAGTCTAATGATAACACTTCAAACCTAACACTAGCACAGACTTGTTTGTCAAGTAGGATCTGTGACAGGTTTGAAAAAAGAAAAAAAAATGCCCTCATGGGCTTCTATTCTCCTTTGTCCTCTAAGACAGCAGCTTCAAAGCCCAGAAAAAAATCAAATAATTACTCTCACATTTTATATTGCTATTTCTGCACTCAGATCAAACCCAGTCAGGATCTGACTGCCCCAGATATCCAACACAGCCTCTGTGCCTAGCAGAATGAGAAGCTGCTGGGGAGCCTGGAAATGCAGCGTTACGTCATAGTAAAAAGAACAGAAAAATTAAAGAGCAAGGTGGAAGATGTATTATGTAGGATTTTTTAAAAGAATTTCATGTGGGAGGTTAGAAGGAACCTCTGATATTCCTGCAACTAATGTATGTTTGAATTTGAAAATACTGAGTCAAGTTCTACCACTGATGTCATTTAGAAAATCTGTCCTTGCTTGTGGCATTTTTAACCTATGTAATCACTGTTTATCTCTCAATTTTTTCTAGCTTGTTAGATACATTTGTCAGCTGGACCACAAAGCCCTCTAACATCACATTTCTGTTCTCTGTGCAATACTAATTTAAAATAATCTGGTTCTTTCTTAACCATTTCCTTGACCAACTGAACCAATTGAGATCCTTTAGAAAGTCACAGCAAAGCTTTCACCTGAGATCTTCTCAAATTGCTGCTTTCCTTCTTGTACCAGGGACTTCAGGACCATACACAGTTCTCCAGAAGCAGTCATACCAAATTCAACATCTAAAGATGGCAATTATCCACTTATTAGCCTCTCTGCTGCATTGGCAGATTATGTCCAGCTGATGGCTGATGTGATTGAGAGATGCAGCATTGCTCTTGGCCATGGTAACATAACCCAGCAAGAGGTTGGGTTATGTTACCATGGCCAACACTGCAAACATTCCTTCTTTGCACCATTTGAACTCCCTTCTGCAAGGGGAGGAAGATTTTGTTCTACTTACTGCAGTTACATATTCATCTGTTTGTTCGCCTGTCACAAGTTTCTTTCAGCAAAGAAAAAACTGACCAGCCTGAGACTCAAAAAGTATGAGGCTTGTTGAAATTACTTGTCTAACCCCATCGTAACAGGGAAATCCCTGTGCTTTATATTAAACAGCAAGGCACTTGCTCAGCACTGATAAGGAAAAAAATAGCCATATGAAAGAGGGGTTCTTATGACAAGGGCTGACAAGGCAGAGGAATGAGCAGATAAGTGAGATTAAAAGGAGTTTGTCATTCATACAGATTTTTTCAACAAATTGCTGAACTAATGTTTTAAAGGCTAAAAGAAAAGTTTTTCTAAAGGCAAGGAAAAACTTCAGAAACTAATTTTTTTTTTCACAATTAAATGCTGTGTAAGTTGAAAAATTGCAGGCAATTGCTGGAATATTCTACAAATGGAGCAAAGATGAAGGCATATGGTAGAGAGAAAAAACATTTTTATGTGACCAAGACAACTCCATAAAATACAATGTTCCCTTCTTCCATAAGGCAGGTAGCAGACTTAGAACCTAAAAAAGTCACTTACTGATGGGCTGCTGACACATTTATGGCCACTGGTTTGGTACAGCCAGGCAAGAGACCAGGTGCAACCCACAAATCTGCATGAGGGTGATAATGAAGTGTGTGCTCACAAGAGAGGGAAGCTGAATCCAAACCCCTGCACCATGGCAGTGACCATCCACCACCAGCAGATGCCCACGCTCATGTTTGCAACCTTTTGAAAAGCTGGATTTTGAATTCTGAATTTTGAAAAGCCGGAGGATTGTTGTAGATGTAACTAACATTACTTTGTACTCACACTCTAAAATAAATACCAGTCTGAGGCTGCTCAGAATCTCCATCAACTCATCAAGATCATGTGGATCAACATGAGCAGTGCTGAAAGCAGTAAACCTCATTGCTGATTTGGAGTGCTCAAAATTGACAAGAAGCACTTTAAACCTAGGAAAGGAAATACTAAGCAAGTACTTCACACTGAATAGCAACATTTTAACAGTTCAGGAAGGTTGCAAATGTACCTGTTACAGAATTCTGCAGTCACTTGCCCAGGAAGGGATGTTTCAAGAGTCTACAGTCCTAATTTGATGTAAGTCCCAGTGCAGCCCAGTTCCATCTTTCCAAAAAAGTAAGTCACTAACACTTTGGGTCAAATCCAACATTTAAAAGCTTGGCATTTCTCCTTGAAGTTTCAAAGGTAAAGAAAAAGCTAGGGGTTTTGTTTTAAGTTATGCTATTTACCTCTTTTATATTATAAGGAACCTAAGCTGTGGGGGCTATACTGTACTTGTTGGTGTAATTTTTAATGTGTCTGAAGCATGATATTTTTCAAAACAGAAGTTATTTGATATTTATCAGCAAAAGGATTTTAGCATGCCTACCCCTGCAGAGCAAAAACCTCTATATTCAATACTGCCCATTCACTCTTCTATTCCTTTTTAACCAACTGTCATTCATTGTCCTCAGGGTGCTCATTAATTCTGAGGTTTAAAAGATATCCATCAGCAGTATCATAAATTCACAGATAGCTACAACAGGAATATCTCTCTCTCTAAGCATGACTTTTTCTTTTATGGTTTAACCTCTGTGATTAACTCCCATTTTTGTGTCCTGCGGCATCTTTTATGCAAATGACAGAATTTCTCATAGAAAGACCTTTCCTTAATATTTAACACATCCTTCATCATCACTGGTCTCCAGAACACATGGAAATCACATTGTCTAACTGGCATGTGAATACCTAGTAAAGAGTGCTTATATATTGGTGAATTTTCACTGCCATGTCTGGATGAAATATGCCAGACGAAAGTTAAAACTTTTCAAAAACAGTCTGCAAAATTTTAATTAACCCATGTTTTCAAGCCATCAGATTGTGATTTACAAGATGTAATTACTATTTGGACCATTAAAACCAAAAATCTTCTTCCCAAGTTGAAGAAAAAATGGTTCGCATAGGAGAGTATAAAGACTATTAGAATGGCTCAATGAGCAATTTAATGAAAAAAAAATCCAGTAGTTTTGTACACATCTGTTAAGTTTCACAAAGTGAAAAATCTTCTGCTCCTCTACTCCAAATCACAGCTGAATCATGGTGCTTTCTGGTACTTGGTGCTTATCATCAATCTCTGCAGGTGAACCCAAACTGCAACCAAAAACTGCATCTCCAAGATCTGCCAAATTCTAGTAGGATGTGGCATTCAATATAGTGGCATTCAATATAGGCAATATTCAAATTGCATGGTCACCCATCCACTTACAGACTGATATTGTAAAATAAGCTTGCTTTTTCTGCCAGTTGAGCTACAATTTCAAATACTTATTACCAGAGATTACAGATGGTGGAACTGTAATAGTAAAGTGTTGCTGTCAACTAAAGGTGTAGCAACATAATTATAAAAGCTACAAACAGCATCTATAGTTTAGCAGCACTAATGCAATCAAAATAAAACTTCAATTTCAAGCCAGGTAACTATTAAATGGCCATTCAACAGCATCTGAGGGGCGGGAGAAACAATTCCACAAGGCTCATCCATGTTTCAAAATTACCAGCATGTAATTTTCCACCTCTCAGTGCTATAATGCTTTACTACATACCACTGATGAAAATTTTTAAACAACATGAAGGGCTAGCTCATGTTCAGTGAGAAAATACTGAAGGCAGTGGTGCAGCTGTACAGCCAGAGCCGCACAGATTTTCTCTTACTTTTGTGTTTGCTTGCAACTTAATTCTGGAATGTTAAATTATTTTGAAATACCCACACATGACAAACACAGCTTTCCCAGCTTGAGACCTTAGGCTGAACAGCTTGCTTCAGTTCAATTATTATTCAAGCACTGATACCCAGCATTATCTTAGATGAAATGCAAACCAAGTGAGAAACAGATTCCACATAAAAAACCTTGAGAGCTGAAAGAAAATGAAATCAATCCCCAGCCTTTTAACTCCTTAAAGTGATAGGCAATAACAGGGATGTCAAACCAGGGTAAACCTGAAAAGAAACATTTTGCAGCACATGATTGAAAGAGAACATAAAAGGATGTCAGGTAGATGGATGCTTTATTGCTATTTTATATTTGAAGCCAGAAAACAAGGCCAGGTTGTAGCTGAAGACATGAAACTGCAACTCTTCCATCTATTTTAGGAGACCTGATTGATACTGCTAACCTTGTTGTCTGATCATGATCACACCCCTTCATCTTCCCTATACATTGATCAGCTGTTTCCTCTGAGAGCAACTTGTCATTAACACCTCCACACATTTATATTTATATGCATGTCCTTTTCTTCCTGTTCTATTTTTCTTTCAAGCAGCCAACAAATACAGCAAATATGTTAGTAGTAAATATAGCTGCATAGCAGGGAGGAGCTGGCACCAAATTCTTATCTCCAACAGGAGAGATTTGACCTTTTACACTTTTAGCAAGTTAGGTAGTTATAGAGTGTGGTGGGCTGGGGCTGCTTGGAAGCTGAGCTCCCACCCAGTCCACTTCATCACTGCCCCACAGCGGGACAAGGCAGAGAATCAGAAAAGCAAAAGCAAGAAAAGCTTGCTCTCAGTCTTGGTGGTCAAGATAAAGACTGTCTCCTACATGAAGAAAAAACTGAAACAATGCACCCCCCCCCCAAAAAAAAAAAAAACAACAAAAACCAAAACCCAAAACAAATCCAAAAAAACAAGTGCCAAAAAGTGACACTTTCAATTTTGTTTAAGATTTCCTTTTTCCTCTCTCTAGAGGACTTTTTCCTCTCTCTAGATGACTCTCAGCTCAGTACCTATAGAAGAGCTTCACTTTCAAAGCTTAGCATTTCTGACTGTCAGGTTAAAAGTGTTATCCATTTTTGCTACTGAAAAAAAAACCTCTTCACTTTCTCTTTGACATATTGCCCAAGTAGTAATGTCAAAAACAAAAACAAAGAAAAACCTCCACAGATAAAAGAAATGGGAAGGGGTAAAAACCTAAGAAAGGAGAAAAAAAATTGGGGAAAACGGAAATTGACATTTTAGTTTGGAAATTTTGCAAGACTTTTTAATGAAAATTCCTTTTCAGAAAGAGGTAAACCTTTTTCAAATAAGAGCTATGAACAATTAAGGAATCATCAGAGTCTTTCCTGATAGTTTAGGAAGTCCTAGATCAAGGTTTCAGATAGTAGACTCGGAAAGAAAAAGCAAAACATGGCTGGATATCACATCTCTTAGTCTACTTATCTAAAGCAGGTAAGCAACAGTCAGTGAGTCTCCACAACTGGACTGAGACTTGGACTGGATTTCTAATGCTAAATTGACAGGTGTTCAGATACCAGTGTGATAAATAGGCTATACATACACACAGCCTGACAGCTCAAATAGTTTGCTAAAATAGACAGCTCTAAGAGCTATTCTGGGTAACTGTTTATCTATCCATCCATTCATCCATCCAAGCTTACTCTTCTCAGCTGTTGGGCTGAGTTTTCAGACAGGATATTCTAGTGGGATAGCTTCTTGAAATGTTGCTATAATAAAGAGATGGCTGAAACAGATATTAAAGCTGAATTAGATACTCGGCAATACAGAGAGAGCTCCAGGAATTGTGGAGGGAAACAAAAATAAAGAAGATAAAAGAGGTGAGTATGGAAAACTTAAGAACAAGTTCACACCTTAAAAAAGAAATAGAAATAAAAATCCAGCTGGTAGCTACATTTTCTCATAGCTTTCTGCTTTGGACAGAACGGGCCTTGAAAATCCATCTTCAAAATCACCCCAATCCAATTCTCTCAGTATTGACTCTGGTGCAGATATACCATTTCCACATGCAGAATGAGTGCAGAATGAGCATGACATGGATGGACTGTAGATCTGCACTGTTGCTCCAACTGAGTGACAGAAAGAAAATCATAATTTCATTTGTTCCCCTGCTTTAAATGTCTAACATCTCCTTCAAGCCCCAATTTTATTTTCTTTTTCAGGTATGTTTTTTCTGCAGCTTGCTGTATTTTATCCTTCTGTAATATTTACCATGTGGCTTCCTGCTCGCTAATGACTGCAAATATGTCCAGTGAAACATTCTTATCACAGTTTGGAAACAGAAGCTCCAGAATACAGTCCATCCCCTACTCCCATCCCCTTCCAGTCCTTCACAGACTCATATCCCCAGAGAAACCTTTAAACAATTAAAGCCATCCCCAGAGAAATCTTTAAACAATTAAAGCCATTACAGGATTTTACCAGCTAAACGGATTTCTGGGTTTTGAATAAGTTTGTGCATTCAATAGCTATGTTTTAAAGTAAGTTGCACTACATCACAGCTAGATAGAAGAAGACATTTAAAAGTCTTCTTTATAACAAGTTTATAGTTGCCAGCTGTTTTTCTGATCTTTATGGTAAATCCTGCACTGAAAAATAGCTGCCTAGAAGGCAGGAGCTGATAACAATTTGAGTTTACTAGCCATTTCTCTAGATCAGATGCCATCACCACCAGTGGAATCAGTATTCCAGTCACATGCTTATATTCTTCACTCTTGGAAAACACTTTGCAAGAAATTACATGGAAATATATATATTGCTAGACTATGGTTATGAATGCTGTGTTAATCAATTTACATACTTTAGCACAGCTTTCTACTGGACTATATGTAGTATGCATACACACTCTGCATCCTACCATAAGCTTTTTAATATACCAATCTTTTATATAAATGATACAATAAAGGTGTTCATTTAGTGGATAAATACCAGTATAGTCACTGAAATTTCGCTCCTCCTTTAGAAGTTCTTTATAATTTTAAATATAAAAGAGCATTACAAATATAAGATACATAAAAAGCAAGAGCTATTCAGATACAATGTTGATACTTAAATTTTATTATTTTTCTATACAAATCAATTCTGAGACAGAATGTTTATGGATTTGCTCTGCAAAAAACCAAACTAGTGAGAAACAAATTACATCTGCTTAATATAGGGAGCAGAAAAGACATAAAATTGTCTTAAGATGCTATTTTTAATTTGAGATTACACATCAAGTAAAAGAAAGGTTTTGAATTAGAAAAAGACAAATAAAAATTTTGTCTTTTGGCAAACCAAGTTGCATCTCAGTGCATTGTCTTCAAAATCTCGACCACTTACACCAGTAAAATGCATGTGCTGATCAAATGAATATCTTAGAGGTCAAAATTTCAGAATCAATCATCATAACCAATAAAACTAAATATATAAATAAACCCCTCACACGTAAAACCCCCCTTTTACTTATATATCTAAAAAACAGCAAAAGATAAAAAAGATTTAGAGATATGTGCATAGTTCAAAGACGGTTAATGTGTTTGTTTCAGTTCTCAGATAAGACTTTTAGCTAGAGAATCTTGAGATAGCAATGTATGTATGCTAAGATGTGAATGGTACACATGAAAGATATCAGTGTTAAAAAATAACCCACAGAAAGAAGGTAAAAAATATGGAGTAAACAAGGCAATATTCAGATCCGGTTTGTCAAAAATTAATTTTGCGACATTAAAAAAATACAAGTCACAGTTAAAAAGAAACCAACCTTTTGAATACATCAAATCATTATGGGGTGCTAAAGATTTCTGAGTCTATTAGCTTGCCCTTAGGGCTTATTGAAAATAATCTATTTCAATTTTCTTCTCCATTTTCTAGCACAAATAACACTGCAGATTAGACCAATCCATTTCTTATGCTAGTAGTATTTTCTGTCAATACCCACTAAGGGGTAGAAGCCTGAGAGGAGGAGCAAGTCATAAATGAATTGCACAACCTGCTTGTGAATTCTGCAGTCTGTGGTTTAATGTAAGCTTACACCATGAATGCCAACAGCTAAAGAAGGATGGGAAGGTGACTGGTTAGATGCAGTTTTTAATTCAGTGCATTATGAGATCAATATTGCCCAGTGGAGGCAGTGGAATTTCCAAAATCAGAAGTATTTCATGAGTTTCTCTGCCCTCCTCAGTGACTCCTATTCAGCACATTCATTTTACCTGCAAGTTATAAAAAACTTGGCACCTTGGGTCTACTGCTCTAGGGCACTGCATTGCACACATCATTATCCCTCTGCATCAGATGTTCCTGCTCAAGAACACTTACAAACTCCATTGCTCCCACCCTCCCACCCTTTTGCACCACATTATCCTCCACGTCTTGCTCTTTTAATAATTCTGGACTTTGTTGTGCTTCTCACAGGTACTTTATTTGTGCCTCCCTCTTTTACTGTCCCTCACACATGAAGTGCTTTCCCTGCCCTGACTTTCACTTCCTGCAAAGTCCACTCCATCATGCCAATGTACGATTGCAGGGTGAAGGAGATGGTTAACACAGAGATGAAACCTTATTTCTGCATTTTAAGTGAATTATAGAAATGGTTAAACAAGGTACATGAAGAGCCTGCAACTGATATTAACACTGCTAAACATTTTTGGGTACAGGGTGCAATGAAGCACAAGGGTACAAGGAGGAAAAATGGCATGTCCAAAAAGGAAGCTGTCCCCTGAGCTGAAGTTTATTCAACTGCAAATGCCCAAAACTTGCCACCTAAAGAGGAAATGTCTACAGAAAGGGTTGTGGAACAACATTACAAAACAAGCACTAGTTACTTTAAGAGACACCTGCAGCTATTTTTGTTTCTTTGAAAATGGGGATTTCCAAAATATGTTTAGCAGGAAACTAAGATAGAAAGCTGCTATCAGACTGTATGTATTCCAAAATTTAGAGATGGAAGGACATACTACATCAGTCTTTCATTCTGTGGTCACTGGTAGATTATTCCCTATTATATACTCCTGAGCTCTTTGTCTACTGTAGTTTTAAATGACTCAAGTGCTTGGACCTCTATCACTTCCCCTGGGAGACTTACCTATTCCACAGTCTAAGAGATCTCACTGTCAGGAAATAGCCTCCATTTGCCTTTGCTCAACCTTATCCCATTACTCCCAGTTATGGCAGCTTTTTCCTGTTGTGCTCTGAAACACCTCTATAATGGCTCTTACCCCAGAATCACAGTGAAGTAACAGCCATAAATGGAAACCTCTCACCTTCCATTAAGAGCTCCCTTGTCCTCTCGCTCCCACAGCCTGGCACCAGTCCCCAGGAGAGGCAGGAGCAGTTGCAGCGAGCAGGACCTGGACTAATGCCACCTGGGACAGGCCACTGCACAAGGCTCAGCCGTAATTACGGCACAGTGGGACAGAGGGAGCAGTGTGGCATGAAAGCGGTGTCAGCAGGCAGGGACACCTCCTTTTAACCCAGGCAGTCTTTAAGTTGCATGCTCAATTTTGTAAATAGCCCAATTTTGTAGATGGGCATTAATCATCCTAGTGAAACGTCTCATCAGCACCCGTGCTGCCGCGTGGTGTGCCTGTCTCTGCCTCGCTCCTCCCTCCTCAGCTTGCTGCTGAACTGCAGCCAAACACTGCACTGGCAACTATGTGACCGAGCTTTCAGTCCTGCCAGGCTGAATCCAAAATCCAGAACCACTCACTTTCCACTGTGGCAATGGTGAAGGGGTGGATTACATAGCTTCCCAGTTTTATACTACAGAGACGTGTGTTTGTGTTAGTTAAGGGTCATACTTTGATTTTAAGACATTTGCTCTCATCTTTCCTTGGTCTTGAACAGTACTAGCAGCAATAGTAATGTAAAGACAGTGGATGCCAGACTTTGGCAGGAAGTCCCCAAATCAGCAAAGAAAAGCTCAAAAACATTGTCAGATGAAGAAAAGTCTGCCATGCTCTTAGCATGTATTATGTAGTATAAGCTTTCCTCTTCACATGAGATGAAGACACAATGTCACCCTGTAACAAAGATGGCCAATCAAAAATTTAACTACCAATTCATGTTTTCTGCCAGACTAGGTTGGTTTAAGCAACCAACTAGATTCAAGTAATTTTATTTACACCACCAAAAAATCCAAATCAAACCAACAAAAAAACCAAAATCTCAAAAAAATAAAACTGTCACAGAAAAGAGAAACCTTACACAGGTTTACTCAAGAAATTCAGACACAAAAAACTCCATTTCACTTGTGTTTTTCTAATTGAAGACAGCTACAGTCACTTCTGCTGTTCATTTCTTTCTTTTCTTATGTTACTTTTAAGTATTTTGCCGAGATTTTCTAATTCTGAATCTTGGTTATTTACAAGGCTATTTTTTTGGACAGTTTTTGTTTATGTCCTACCAAAATCCATTTTGATTTCTCTGCACACTTCCCTGTGGTGTCCTTGGAAATACTCAATCTGTATATTATAATCTGGGGACTGTCAGAGTAAAAGAAAACATAAATATCATTGCTGAGTTGTCTGCAACACATTATGCTGTTTTTTTACAGACCTGTATTTTTATTAACTCCTGCACTGCTTTCCTCTTTCATGTATGGAAAACTAAGTAACCAATGGAGAGCTACTGAAAATTATGTGCTTGATCTTTATTTTAGGCCCTGAATAAAAGCTATCAAAGCAAACACTATATGCAAGGCCTCTCTCTCTTCCATACAGATAAAAAAATCTCAGTGATTTGCCAGCTAACTTATTTCCCACTCACTGGAAAGCATACAAAGTCTTTGTCTAGCAGTACAGATGCCAAGTTATTAATTGTCAAAGTAAATTTTTTTTGAATTGCGAAAGTCAAAATATCTAAAGAAAAAAGATGACTGAAAAAGCACCTAAAATACGAACAGTCCAGGCCAAGATGTCTTGCACCTTAAATGCTGCACAGGCAAAGGAACACTTCCCCAACGCTCTGAATTCCTGATATATATTTTCCTAGGTACATTGAGAAACAACCAAAACAAAAGTAAAAATGTTTTCTGCTCTTTCTCAATCTATTTCATCAAAAATTAAGCATGACTGCAGATAAAAGTAGTCAACAAAAAATTAAGATGAATTATTAACACAGAGTCAGAGAAACCCCATCATTATAACCTCTCCTAATATGCAGTACAACTGGAAATACAAGTAATTTAGTTTTTTATTAAGATAAGCTTTTTTATGGCTACATATTTCACATCATGGTAATGTTCATTGATGATCTGAAGGCCTGAAATATCCGCATTCTTTTCTCATCCATCTGTCAGAAACCCTCTCATTTTCCTGCAGAGAAAAGTGACTCCTGTTCGCATCAAATCCAACCCACTAAACTTTCATTATTTACACTTGGCATAAGGTCAGGTCTATAAGATTCAACAAGCAAATTCTGATGTTGTATTAGAAAAAAGATGCAGCATGACTGCTTTATGTTTTGGCTCCTTAGCTTAGCATGTCTGGAGGGCACAATTTCACAACTGCTCTCCCCTCATTTTCATTCATTTACAGCCTTGCAGGTCAGAAATGTGACAATGTTGTTGTTTTAGCACCTTGTTCTGCTTCTCTGGCACACCTAATAAGGCATAAATACAGTCCTGGTTACCCACGTATTTCTAGCTCCTGTAAGCATTTGGCATGTACAAACTGTACTTCAGGTGCCATTGCCTTGCTTCTCTTTCCTCATCACTACACAGAAATTTGGGATCCAGGCCCACCTTCCCCACAGCAGAATGATGCTGTAGGGTGGGATCTGCACTTAAATGGGGGCTATTCCATGCAGAGAGTGAAGCCATTACATTAGTGCATAACTCCCCCTTTGAGGATTTGATGACTTGACGTGTGAATTATCTGTCATATCAGTTCACCTAGGATTTGCAAACTGACTCTGGTTTTGATGAGAAAAACGGGGACTGTAGCCCAAAACAACAGGCAAAGTGTATTTTTCTTGGTTTTTTTAAACATAATTTTTTACATTTAGCTGATATGTATGAATAAATGTGAGAACATTGTGGTAGACTTCCTTATTAGTCTAGTAGAAAATACCATATTGCAAATATAAGCTTCTTTGCAAAGATTGCTCCTGACTGGCCAGCAAATCCAATAAAAATATGACTTTTGATTCAGCTTAACCATATAATACACTTTATCACCCAGTGTCTTGTGTAATAAATGTTACTGAAAAGACTAATTTAGGATCTGAATTTATTTTAATTAGTCTTTCTAATACTGCAGCAGATGTTAGCCTGTGTAAAAGCAAACCTGCACTTGTGAGGAATCTCAATGAGAAGGCCGCCAACATTTGATATTCTCAAACATACTCTCTTCAATAGCAGACAGGAGGGGGAAAAGGAAACGCAAGAACTAACAGGATGCAGGAGGATGAGGGAAAAAGGCAGCAGAGATTCATTTTGTTATAAACATGTCCTGCTATCAGTCACAGCACTGTAAAGGTGAGGCTGCAGAACACCATTAATACCTGACAGCTGTTGTTAACTACCAGGGAACACCAGATAACCTTCCCGAGAATATCTATACCCCCATCTTGGGCAACAAAGTAATGAGTCCCAGTGGAAAGAAAGCACTGGCCGTCTTTGTTGTAGCTATTGATCTCCTGATGTGATTTAGATAAGGGAGGAAGAGATAATGGCATTGATTATTCTATTTAGGAGCCAGACTGAGACTAAACTAAAGTATAATACATAAAGAGGAAAAATCCACACTCGATCACTTCTTTTTTGTTCTTTGCAATTCAAGCCAGGTGGTCACAGCAACTGGGAGACACATGTTAATAAATATGTGGGGTTTGGTTTCTGGGACAATTTGATATAAACTAACATATGACAGAGGGTTTTTTTTGTTTCTTCTTCATTACTTTAAAGGACAAGCATTGTTTTCATAAAGCAAAGCATGGGAAGCATAGATTGTTTTCCTGCCAAGAAGGTTGACAGAAGTCAATGATGGAGATCTCAGGCTGACAGCAGGACGTGCATAACTAATTTTTCTTTATGCTCCTTGCCCCCATTGTGAAGAGTAGTCAGCTCAGGCCAGTTAGTTTACAGAGAAGAATCCTAAAAAAATAGAAGGAATGCTTATGCCTATCCACAGCAAGATGTAATTATTCTGACAAGCCTTTACTGCAGGTCACCTGCAGACATGGATTAGAGCCTCAGGCCTTGCCTCAGAGTATAAAAGAATCCCTGTTGCATATGACAGCAGACACCAGTGAGATTTAGATATACCCTAAAAATGGAAAAAATAAAAAGAAAACCATTTCCAATCTTTTTAAAGCTGCTGAGCTTAAACTGCTCCTAAATTTGTTGACAGGTTACAGAAGTCACTGTTCTACCAAGGGAACACAGTGAGGGGTATGATGGATTGACAACCATGTCCTGCTTTATATTCTCTATTATGCTCTCCCATGTTTGGAATACCATCCTAGACCTGAAAACCAATATAAACTTTTACTTCTTTCCTCAGTGAAGAATTTTAGACATCAAACTGAGGTTCTCTTAAAAACATGTGCATTTAGATTAAATATTATTCATCTTTTATTGGTTTGATTAGTAGATATGTTTGGCAAACTATGAAAGGAAAACAAATAACAGATGTAGGAGCTAAAATCAAAATAAATGTGTCTAATTCTTGGATGTCAACATATAGTTTCAACATGTGAAGACAATATGTTCACCTGTTTGTGACCCTGCCCTTGCCAGTGTCAGAGAGCTGCAACTGACATCAGGCAGAACTGGTCTAAAGATTTTTCAGGGAAACACAACTGATCTTTTAAATATGAAACTGTAAAAATCAATCTTTATAAACTTTTTTCTTTGGGTGGGATTCTGGTTTAGTTGCTGGGTTTTTCAAATGTTTTGTGTTTCTTGAACACAAAGCTGTTTAAAGAAAACAAGCCTGGCTTCCTAACATGATTCCCTGGGTTGGGTGAGGAGATACTTGAGCTTCCTGCACCTGCTATGGTAAATTAAAGCTTTACAGTGAAGCTAAAGGGTGGATTTGAAGCATCCAAGACCAATTTGACCTAATCCAAATTTTGGGTCCAAACTGTACAGTTTCCCACAAAGTAGAAACTTTGTCTTCCTGTGAGTTTTAGAAAAAAACCTCTAAGACCTCATGTCTTAATTAGAATGGAAAAGATTATTGTACAAAATCACAAAGCACTCCCAACATCTCTGTGCACTGTACCACTGCTCTCCATGGATCTCTGCAAGCTCAGTGTGAACAACACACAGCTTGGACACAGAGGCTACTGGCAGCTCTGTGAGGGCACTCAAAACCTGCTCTTCCCTGTGTGCACAGAGTCACTGGAACACAACAACAACACACTGAGCATCATTGCTTGCACAGAGCCCTGTGCCACCAGCGCCAATCTATATCGCAAAATCAGCAGGAGAGGAGAGAGCAGAAGCAGTGAGAACAACCAACCTCGTGCATGCACAAACTGAAATGCTAAAACCAGTCCTTGAAGGATTAACTGTAGCTTCAAACTTCATAATTCAAACAGGAACTTCAGAGAAAGACAGGGAGTGTGGGTCTAGTTGGTTTAAGGGGGAAAAGAAATCCCTCTAAATCTATTGTCTATATAACATGGTAGATATACTGACATATTGTCTGAAGGTAAAAGAAACATAGGTTTTTCCTTTCAAAAGGAAATCGATTGAGCCATGAAGAAAGGGTAGATTTACCCATTTCCTTAACAGAGAAAGTTGGATCACTAGTGTCAATGTTTGAAATAAAAAGCATTTCTGTGCATTTCCCCAGACTCTGGCACTTGTGCTGAAGAACAAAGAAAGACTTAATGGTGGGAAAGAAAATGTCTGTGTGAAAAAAATACAACTTGGGATTTCATTACTGCAAGTAATGAAAAATAAGAATATACATAAAATCATCATCACAGATACTTTTATTCCCCTATGTACAGCTGTAAAATACTATGATTGAAAAATGATTTATGAATAATACATCCATGATTTAGGTACAGGTTGAGGTGCCTCCACAATCAGAAGTCACATTCTGTATCTCCTGTGAAAGACCACTAGGATAAGCCAAAATCCTGGGCATAGAACATACCAAAAATTGATAGGACCTTAAATATCTGAAACTGAGTAGTTTTAGTTCAGCATAAGATAGAATCCTAATTTCAGGGCATTTTTAGAGTGACATTACATCACCTATATTGGTCCAAGCAACTCAAACCTGATCTGATAAAGCATTTAATTCTAATCTTACTTTTACTCCGATACAGAAATTTTTCTGCAAGTGAAAGTTGCCTTTACAAGTTTTTTGTGCGTCTAGTAATTTGGATGATGATTTTGTGAAGTGTTAAAATGAAGCTGTGGCAGTTGACCTGCCTGTCAGCAGACATAAACCAAACCAACTCATTAGATTAAACCCAAATCCCCCCCAGTGGCATCCTTGATTCTATTCAATATTTTCATGCTCTAAGGCCATCTGTGAATGCTTTGACTGTATTGACATTTCTTTTTATTTTATTGTTTGACAGATCTTCCAGAGCTAGGGGGGAAGTACTAAAGAGATAATAAAACTATTTTAGAATCATTAAAGAAAAAGTGGAATTACTCTACTATTGTTTTAGAAATACATTCATACATTGAAGCTATACATACCAGAAATTCTAATACAGGTAGACCCATTTATACTGTATTTCTCAGCCATTCCTAAGTCAAGATGACATTTTCAATATGAACTGTCAAAATAAGACAGACAAATCCTCATAGAAGTGATTACATTTCTAGCAATATCTTTTGGGAATTATCTTATAATATTTCCTTTATTCCACAAAGAAAATATTTTTCCCTTCTTCTAAATTCTGCAAATCTGTAGCAAGAACTCCCAGGTAAATGGCTAAACACAGATTGGATATCAGCTGGGCTTCATTTAGCAAAATTAACTCATGCTCCATCTTCTGCTTAATTGCCAGTAAGGTGCGGTGTGAGTTCCTCCATCTTCTGCTTCATGCTACTATCCTGACTGATGATAACTGACCAGTCTGCTTAAGTATTTCAATTATTTAGGGAGATAATTAATATCTAGAAAATACTTTTGTTGCCAGGTAAATGGACACATTTTTACAAGGAAGCTTCCTAATCCTGTTCGGTTGTTGTTTTTGAGCAAACAGTGGAAATCAGTGCTATCACCAGGCACCGTTACCAGCTGCTGGGTTTAACTGGCAAATGTCCTTTAGATAATTACTGCTGTTTGATGTTCCAGCCCTTCCTGGTTTCTAGGTAAGCTGAAAAAATGCTGAATCCAGCGCTTGAAATGTACTTTCATGCAATTTCCTTGGGCCTGCCCTCAAGCCAGCTACAGTTGGTTTAAACCACTGTTCCATGTTTAGTGGAGAAGAGGTTCTGATAAAGATGGTATTAAACAATGGCATTCCTGTTTAAATTCATGTTGTTTTGTTATTTTTTTGTGGTTTTGGGTTTTTCTTCAGGAAACACATCAATTGTCCTAGAACCATTCCAATAGGACATATGAGAAATCATATATATGTAAAATAAACCCAAACTTTGAGACACAAATGTTAAGGCTGAAGAGAAACAAAAGTACACTCACTTTAAGGATTTTTGAGAAGCAGGGAATGTGTGCAAGAAATATGTATATTCTTTCTACTTCTTAATCATTTGTGGTAGATATTGCTTGTGTAGAGAGAGGATGAAAATAACCAGAAGACAAACATTTAACTTCCAAAGGAACCATATTTTTAGTTTATCACAAAATGACAACTGAATAATTGCAATGCTAACATTTGTAGAAACTCAAAGGCCAGAGAAATGACTAACCCTATTGAGAATACATTATATATGCATGTGGTAAGGGCAATTGCAAGAGAAGATCAAAAGACACCATGTCTTAAGTTTAATAACCCATTTAATATTGCCTTTCAATTCCATTTCATGCTCAGTAAAGCAAGAATAACTGAACCTTTCACTGATGCTGGCCTCAGATGAACAGCTTTTGTTTTGAAGGCTCTGGTTGCAATGCCTTATTATGGTTGACAATTATGGCCTTGCAGCAAATGCCAGGGACAGTGTCAGAGGAACTGCTTCTGCACCTAAACAAGGATACGTCTTTAATGGGCTGCTTTTCTTAACTAGGGTCATACTATAGGCTCATGTGCATAGGGAAAAGGCCTGGCATGCACTGTCTTTGTCCCTTCCCCACGACATTCCCCCATCTTTCTTGTAATGAAATACAGCGCCTGCAAATGGGCAAGGGGTGAAAATGGGCATGACATGCTGAGGTAAGCAAAACACAGCACACTGTCCCATCAGAAAGGTTAATGGCAAAAAGAAGCAAGACATAAACTCATGACATGCTAAAAAGCCACTTTCAAAAGGTTAATGGCTATTGCTCCCAGTGCTTGCTTAAAGAACAAACTGGGTTGGGACTCAGCCAACCAAGAGCAAAGAATATGAAAGGAATGAGCAATAGCTTGAAATCAAAGATTACAAATTGAACCTGTTCCAGAGCAGACAGCAAGGTTTACAGTCTAGTTATGTGCACAGTACAGCATACTATTATCTTATATTGTTCATAAACAAAATTATTTGATCAGTAGATCAGAGATACTGTACAGGATTCTGTATTTTGAGTCTATCCATACAGCATAAGCAAAAAGACAATTCACTAATTCATCAGGAAATTCATTGCAGTGATTTGGTATTTGCAGCGTAAACTCGCTCTAGCCAGGCTACTCTAAAGTCTTTAAAACAGCAGGTGCCATCTTTGCTTTCACCTTTTCATAAACTACTCAGAAATGTCATGTTTCACCTTGACAAAGACAATATATTAGGATAATAATATTGTAATAGTGTCTCAGCCATCCAGTGTTATCTTCATTATAACCAACTGGAAATGAAAATTAAAAAGACTCGGTGAAGTTTGCTATGAAGAGCTACTAGAAACATGAAAAATTATTTTGTTGTAAAAATGCAGCTGAATTACAGATTTCAGCAGTTTAGAGGCTTTGCATTAGAGTTGCACTAGGACCTAGTACAGAGTTGACCCACATGCTTTGTAAAACAATGAAATACTTATGTGTCACGTGTACCTCAGCAGACCACACTTCTGCCTTGGTTACATCATAGATACCCACAGATGCCGGAGTATATCCCCCAGCTGGAGAAATATTTGTCTTCAGTTTTCATGGAACCCTCTTGTTGTATAGGTATGGGTTTTTTTTTTTTTTAATCTCCACTACCTTCACACAAAGGGCTTAAATGTTTGACTGTATCTGTATACAGTATCATGCTTTTCCCTTTTTCTGGTACAGCTTTTCCATAAATTTTGCTTCATCTACATCTCCTATGCATTCCTTTGAACTCCTAGGACCTTCTGAGAAGACAACAGTTAATCTGATTGCACAGTCATTTTTTTCAGAATGCAATGGTCCACTAAACCACAACAGGATGGTGCAATACCACCACAAATCCCCAAAATTAGCGCGCAGACTTGTAGGTGTGATCTCTACCAAAGAACTGTAGAGGCCAGAATCACTAGCTAAAAAAAGATGAGTGTGCATCCAGTCAGAGGGGAAAGGGAGAAGGATGATCACAACGGAAAATTACCAAGTTACACTTTACTATACACTCAATTACCTCTTTTTGATGCAATCACCTGTGTTATGCTCTGCTATGACAAATACAACACATTAAGGGGGAAACTATATTCTCAAACTGTCTTTAAAATATGAAGTACAATATTTGGAGTACATAAAAAAGGGTGATCTAATAAAATTTAGTTTGGAGAAAATGTACAAGTTCATACGAAAAAACCCATGATGTTTGAGTCTACAGGTGAAGTGGCAACAGTTTTCTTTCTGCAGTGCTAATACCGTCTCTATTAAAACAAAAACCCCAGTTTTAGGAGGGGGTGCCATCTTGAAACCCTCTGAGTAGCACAGAACAGACAGGGTTAAAAAAGCTGTTGCAATTCTGTGAGTGTTTAGATGCAGGTTTTTAAATTTATCTTCATGTTCTTATGCTGAAGCCTCAATCTCAAAATTGCTTCAAATTATGTAAAACCAACTGTCTCAATTTTTGAATAACATATAAGCACATCATGTGGTTAAATATTAAAATACTGACTGATATGATCCTGTAACATGTTAAATCTCCCTGATCTAATCCGTGCTTTTGAGAAGTACTTGGCAGTTCTGACTTGCTCTGAAGTAAAGCAATCCTCCAGCTAATTACTGGGAGAAAGAGGAAGATTATGGGAAGGGACTTTGCTGCCTGATTTTACAGAATCACAGAATGACTAGGTTGGAAGAGACCTTCAAGATAAGTGAGTCCAACCCATGCCCTACACCCTAACACTTCAATTAAGCCATGGCACTGAGTGCCACATCCAGTATTTTTTTAAACACATCCAGGGATGGTGACAACTACTTCCCTGGGCAGGCCATTCCAGTACTTTATCACTTTTTCTGAAAAAAACTTTTTCCTAATATCCAACCTATATTTCCCTTGATGCAGCTTAAGACTGTCCTCTCGTTCTGTCAGTTGCTGCCTGGAGAAAGAGACCAACCCTCACCTGGCTATAACCACATTTCAGGAAGCTGTAGAGAGTGATAAGGTCACCTCTGAGTCTCCTTTCCCCCAGGCTGAACACCCCCAGCTCCCTCAGTTGTTCCTCACAAGGTTTCTGTTCTAAGCCCCTCACCAGCCTCGTTGCCTCCTCTGGACACGCTCAAGCCTCTCAATGTCCTTCCCAAACTGAGGGGCCAGAACTGGACACAGCACTCAAGGTGTGGCCTCACTAGTGCCGAGTACAGGGGGAGAATGACCTCCCTGCTCCTGCTGGCCACACTATTCCTGATACAGGCCAGGATGCCGCTGGCCTTCTCAGCCCCCAGGGCACACTGCTGGCTCATGTTCAGCTGGCTGACACCAGTGCCCCCAGGTCCCTTTCTGCCTGGGCACTGTCCAGCCACACCGTCCTAAGCCTGTAGCATTGCAGGGGGTTATTGTTACCAAAATGCAGGACTCAGCACTTGGACTTATTAAACTTCATTTTATTGGATTCCACCCATCCATCCAACCGTTCCAGGTCTCTGCAGAGCCCTCCTACCTTCTAACAGATCAACACATTCTCCCAGCTTAGGGTCGTCTGCAAATTTACTAATGAAAGTAATACCCTCATCCATGTCATCAATGAAGATATTGAACAAAATAGGCCCCAGCACAGACCCCTGAGGGACATCACTGGTGACTGGCCACCAGCTGGATCCAGCACCGTTCACCTCCACTCTCTGGGCCTGGCCATCCAGCCAGTTCCTAACCCAGCAAAGAGTACCTCTGTACAAGCCATGGGCTGCCAGCTTGTCTAGGAGTGTGCTGTGGGAGACAGTGTCAAAGGCCTTGCCAATGTCCAAATAGGCAACATCCACAGCCTTTCCTACATCCAGCAGGTGGGTCACCTGGTCATAAAAGGAGACCAGGTTGGTCAGACATGACCTACCCTTTGAAAACCCACGCTGGCTGGGTCTGATACCCTGGCCATCCTGCAAGTGTTGTGTGGTGACACTCAATATAAACTGCTCCATCACCTTACTGGCTACTGAGGTCAGGCTAACTCGTCTATAGTTACCAGAATCCTCCTTCCCACCTTTTTTGTGAACGGGCATCACATTGGCCAGTTTCCAGTCATGTGGAACCTCACCAGTGAGCCAGGACTTTTGGTAAATGATGGAGAGCGGCTTTGCAAGCTCATCTGCCAGCTCTCTCATCACCCTGGGATGGATCCCATCTGGGCCAATAGATTTATGAATGTCCATTCGTCTCAGCCGTTCTCTGACTGTCTCCTCCTGGGTAACAGGGGGACCATTCTGCTCCCTGACACCATCCATCAACCCAGAAGGACAGTTGTCCTGAGGACAAGCCATCTTCCCACTGAAGGCTGAGGCAAAGAACGTGTTAGGCACTTCCACCTTCTCCTCAGCTGCTGTTACTAAGTTCCCTCCCACATCCAGTAGAGAACAAAGATAGGTGTTACCTTCCTTTTGCCATTAATATATTTGTAAAAACATCTTTAGTTGCCAAATTAAGTTCAAACTGAACATTTTAGGGCACCATTAATATTTTGCAACCCCTCACATTATATGGAAACTGTTTTGTGAACTCAGCTGTAGCAGATCTGACAGAGCACCTATTCTTAACACTCTTTTCCTTAAATAAATGTCCTGAAATTATCTTTTTCCTCAACCCCAGGAGTATCTTCAATTTTATTCAAATGCATTTTCAATAACTGGTTTTCTTTTCGCAAAACTGAATTCAACTCCTGCGTAGAGCTGTTACCATCACTGCTGTGTGATTGTAAGTTGTCACATCATGGTTTCTTTTAATATCCTCTTCTAAAAAATACAAACATGTAATTTAATGTATCGTTACATATTCTGAACCGTCCTATTTTTCTTCAGAAATTTATGCACTTGCTGCCATACAGCTCCCACATTTGATGTAATATATTTTTACAAGTCAACAGATTAAACCAAAGCTTGCACAATAAGATGATTTTCACTTACTTTTTAAATCAGAAAGAAAAGCTGCTATTGCTGATTATGTCAAGAGGTTAAGAAAATGCCATGCTTCATAAAAGAAAATGAAGAAGAGCTGAGCAAGAGGATAATTTAAAATATATACTTGAAATACGTAATAGTTTGAGAAACAGAGAAGTATTTATATCTTTTCAGACAGAAGTTTCTTCAGACTTTTAAAAACCAGTTATAAATCAAGAAGAAAACTACTCCAGGCAAAGAAATTTTCATAACAGTTCCCAGAGAATCAGAAATGAATGTACAACCACAAATGCAGTCCCAGAGTGGTGCTGTTCTCATGGTAAAATATTAGCTGCAAAAATTTTGAAGCTTGAGCAGCAATCTTGTCCACGCCTCCCAACAAGGAACATGCATGTTTCAGATTCTAGCTAGGTACCATGCCATCCCCAGTAGGGGTGATGAGGGAGGGCTCCCTCTCGCCACAGGCCAGCTGAGCAGCCTTCCTGGGCCTCCCCTGCCTTCCTTCTGCTGTAAAGAACACAACCAAAGACAAAAGCCCAATGAAAATAAACCCTTGGTGTAATCAATGGCTGAAGGTTTTTTAAAATAAAAACTATTTTTGTTCCATAAAACAGTAAATTGACTCAAAATAAATGAGGTTAGTGAGAAGCATGTTTTTGATTTTCTATCTAAATTGCACCCTGCAGCACTGTTTTCCTTGTGAACTATAAAATATGGTCTCTTCAGCAGACCACAGTCCTGTGTAGCCCAATAGGCCTATGCATTTTACAATATAATTTGGAAACAAGACTATCTGTGAATTTAGAAATTCCTGTGGACACATGTATGTGTCACCTGGTTATTTTTCAACAATAAAAAAATAAATGCTATTGCTGAAAAGGAGTCCAACTTTTGAAGAGAAAAGAATCTGTTTCAAAAAGCACATGAAATGACACAGAAACAGGCAATTACCTTTTGTGAATACCCAGAGACTAACGTTCATGTGAACATGGCTATTTATACTGACTTCTGTTTTTTTAATCTTGATCTTTTGATATTTCTTGGAAGTATAACATGACACCGAGGTCTTTAGGGAAAACATGCATCATCAAGCATAATTATATTGACTTATGTTTTTGGCTGGTAACAAGATTTATTAGTCTTCGAGATATAATAATGTCATGGATTTGCTGAAGTCAATATGTCTCGTGCCAATAAATCTTCATATTGGCAAGAGAAGTCAATGCCTACTTAGGATTTTTCCAACCAACAAAGCATCCTGTTAATATCAGATTTGCTCTCATGCAATAAGCAGTTCCTCGGATACATTATTTTGGCAATGTAGTCTGTTTTATTCAAAAAGCAAATTTCATTCCAAGTCCCATCACTTGCTTAGCTGATGACTGGCTTTCAGGCATAGAGTCAGGCAGAGGGGCACAAAAAAGCCTTGCTTCCCAGCTTGGAAAGGGCATGAACAGTACATTCTTGCACTTATTTCAGTGTGATGTTTTAATGTGAAATCCTCTTGTAAAGACCTGGAAAATAAAATTTCTCTGGGTATGGCCAAAAACTGGAAAAGCAAATAAAAGCCCTTTTTACTTGATGATAGCCAAATCTTCCAGAGATATTTATGTTGAAGCTGTATGATTTTGTTACAATAAAATTTGCTTCAACAATGTTGTACTGTCTTTCACCAATGCCAAGAGTGCTATCTTTGATGTGAAATCAAATAATGACAACAACAATAATAATCTGAAAATCTTTATATCTAATCCAATTTCTCTAGCTAATTTTTTCATGCACTCTAATTCACTCCTAGGTTATTCCTTCATATAACAGACCAAATCTTAAACCTCAAATTTTCTCCTATCATCCACTCTGATGTAACTTTTCCTGACAAAATAGCCTCTTCATAAGATGTCATAACATTATATATTATAAATTTCAAAATATAACCCTAACTTTGCTAGAGGGAAAAAAAATCAAACTTGTCAAAACACTTCTAATATTTTAACACTTTGGTTTGTAATTTAATTCTACACTTTCTAATCTGTGCAACAAAATATGGTGAAATTCAATGTCTTGATGGATCACTCATGGAAAACTGAAGTAATTACCCTCATTCTAATATTCCTATTTAAATGCATGGAAAAATGATTAGCTGAAAGTTCTTTATGTAGCAGAAATGGCATCTGCTTAATATTTATGCTAATGTGAAATACCTCTTACCCTAAAGGTTAAGGGTGATGCATGAATGAAAAATTAAAGCAAATAAAAACAATACAAATAGAAATTCCTGCTACATAATGTCATTTTAATTATTTTTTTTTCTCTAGCATGTGTGTGACATTATTTCTTGGGCATAACTTTTGCTGATATAGGCATAATCCCATGAAGGTCTCTTTTTAAATTTTTCCTTCCTCCTCCTCCTCCCTCTCCTGTTGCTGGTAATGCATGTGAGATCTAAGTTGGGTTTAATCCAATACATTAAAGATATCTGATAGTCTCTTTAGGGCTTATTCAAAGCTATTCCTCATATGAGCCCGAGGTAAGAAATTAGTAACATTACCTGAGTATCGGATAACTCTCTATCTGTTCCCCACCATACAAGCCCAGCAAAAGAACCAAGAACTAAACCAGCAATTTGTCTCTCCCATGTCTACCCCAGCTCATCCAAAAACTTGCACGTCAGTGAACAGTCCTGGGCACACTGGGGCAATTTTTCACCCCAGTATGTCCAACCAAATGTTTGCTGCTATTTGTTCTTTCTCTGTGCACACCTCCAAGAGGAATCCAATTTCTTTTTCTTGAACGCTCCTCCCCCATGTTTAAATGAAAATTGCAATTATATCCCTGATTATCTTTCTCTTCTTCAAGCTTCATCTTCTTAAGACGAGTTGGGACGTAAGTTATATTGAGTAGAGAGAAGAATATTGCATGAAATTTGGGTGAGGAGAACAAGACTTTTACAAAGCTGTAAAAGGAAACCATGACAATTTGTTTTGACTAATGAATTACAACACAAAGACTGCAGTTTTCATGACAAGATCAGATAACAACTAGAAAAAAAAGATGTTAAAAGAAACTGGAAAAAAGATATGAAGATGTATGCCATCTTAAAAGGAAACAAAAAGGTATGACATCTCTGTGCAGACTGTACCTGTATATCTGATAACTAAATATTGAATTTTCATTATATACCTATACCTAATATTTACATGACTATCAATAGCAAATTCATGAACCAAAAAAACCTAGAGAAAAGTTCAGTAAAACAGAGGGTGACTAATGGGAAACTAAGAACTGCTGAATTTCTGCATGACCAGGAGCTGAAAATTAAAAACAACCAGTAGAATATTTCTTACTTATTCAGCACCATACAGAGTTTTTAAAATACCACCACAAACATATAACTTAAGCAATTCACTGAGTGTCTTACAGAAATTAGAGAGGAAACAATGCTGGCACATAAGCTAATGGCAAAGATATCATCTGAACAAGACATTAATATTTACACATTTACTATTACATTATTACTTACACTTCCAGAGATTGCACTTAAGGGAAAACTCTCATAAAAATATATCACAGCATGCAGTAGAACTAAATATGAGCCGTGTGCTACAAACAGCACTACCTGATAATGGCTTTCAGCTCAATGACCAGGATGCAGAGCAGATCCTAATTTTAACCATCACCACCAAGCTTCAGAGAACTCAATTCAAAAGGTTTGAGGCATAATGAAGCTTAAAAGATTTTTGAAATTGCTAATAAATGAATGAAAATATTTGAAATCCAATAAAAGAACCGAATTTGGCTGTATTTGACACACAGTAGCATCTTTAAACCAGACTGCCAACAGCCAAAGGTTCTTTTTAGTCTAATTTAAAAATCAAAATCCCTCTCCTCGTCTAAGATCTAACAGAAACTTGACATTCACTGAGTAAGCAAGGGGAACCTATTGAAGCTCATTAAAGACAATGAGAAAAAGCTCTTAAACATTCATGAGGTATCTAATATTGAAAAACAAAACCAAACAAACCCTATCATCCCCCCAAACAGCAAAAAGCATAAAAAACCCACTACTCACCCTGCCCCACCCCAATTATTGACTTGTTTTTACATACATCTGAGTTCTGCTTCTGCACTAAGTCCTTTATCAGAGCTAGTACAGCGGCTTTGAAAAATGCCACAATAAAAAAAAGGAAAAATCTTTCCAATCTTTTTACTTGTTTTTCTTCTTTAAATCTTTTTTCTCTTTAATTTTCTTGAATTAAGTACAAAACACTAACAGCAGGTGCCAAGTTTAACCTTTTACAGCTATTTATCACTAAATTTTGTAATGTGATCAATTTTTTTTCAATTTCTCCTTTGTTAAAACGAAGATTTTAGATGGATCTTACCATTAGGTATACCACTGAATTTTACTACTGGAAATCAAACCCTATCAGTTTTAGAAATAATGTTTAACACATCAGAATATAAATTACTGAAACCACAATCCCTCCAAAATGAAACAGTGACAGCTGCTAGCTGGCAGCTGAAATCGAGTTGAAAAATATAGCTCTGTAGAATATAAGCCGAATGGATTAATATTTTATTTGCTCAAGGAGGAAAGAATTCACACGGTAATGTGCAACCCTAGAATGGATTGCACTCAATGGGAAACACCTTCTCAGTTCACATGGGAGGTTTAGTGTTCCTGAGTTTTGAGAATTTATCTCACTTCCAAATCCTGGGTGTGCTCTTTAGGTAACCTCTTTCTAATCCTTCCCATTTGATGTTAGCAGGTGATAATCTCATAGATTTAACACCAATACTACAGTGGTAGGTCATGTCAATCATTATACCTGCTCCACCAAAGAAGTCTAAAAATCCATATCTTTTAATTCAAGTCTCCAGTCTGCTAAAATAATTTTATTTATCAAAGAGTGTTTCTGTCAGCTGCTGAATTATGACCGCCCTTTATCACACACATTCTACCACAGGCAGGGTCTGGAAGGGTTAAAAAGGCTTCATATAGGTGAGGATGTTGCTCTATGAACTGTAAAATCAGTATTGAAAGCAACTTGGCAAAGGATCTTAGGCTCTGGCTTAATTAAAGTTGAGCTTGTTGTGCAAGTAAACGACACACAGTCGGGATTTGCTCTCTGCATAATTTACACATCCCTTGCTGGCTTGCTCTCAAAGCATCAGAGACTTATTCTAAGGCAAGCCTTGCCTGATTTGATTCAGAGGTCATGTCACTGGAATAAAAAGAAAGAAGAATCAGTCACTGATATGTTTAGAAAATCTTAGCTCAGAATTTCAAAAGCCTGCACACTGTTAATTGTAGCATGCAGAAGAAAGCACATTTAGCTTAATACTGTGCAGTAGAAGAGTTCAAGATTCTGCACATAAGATTTATGTCTTAGTTCAACAATACTCTATATCAGAGATTTTTAGAGTGAAGTGTTATAGCTACTTATTTTTTAATTAATATTGGTATAGATCCTGGAATGTATTGATGTGAATGTAAATAGCTTAGAGCAAATGCATTTCTTAATTGAAAACTATATATGTCCAAGTGTACCTATCACATTTTGTGGGTCAAATGAGCTCTTAGATTCAAATTTCTCCAGTGAAGAAATCTGTATCATTCTATGTGCTCTTGAGCACGTGTGTCAGTTTGATGCTTTTTGGCTTTTTACCGAGATAGTAAAGTTATTATGCTCTCCATCTGTTGTTCCTTACACTGTTGAAGTTTGGTAACTGGCAACACTCTTAAATACACAGGGTATTTAAATACAGAGGGTCTGTAAGCTATCTGCACTTGCTGGCAGAGAAAAATATTTTCAAGTACTTCAAGCACAGAAGAATGAAAAAAATTAGGGTGTAAATTGATCTCATGTCATGTAAAGGAAAGTTACAAATCTGTGTTGTCATCACGTTTTAGACCAGAACTATACTTTTAAATCATTTGAGAGTCAGTGAAAATGAAGTTTTCACAAAGCCTGAAAACACCTATACTCTTGGCTTACATAAAAGAGACTAAATTCTACCTTTGATAGAAAACCCAAGGGAGAAACTTAGAGTTGCAGTCGTATCAGGCAGTAACTCAAAGGAAAGGGGCATAGTGACAGTTTTATGGCGTTCCAAATCATTCCCACCTCTGTTACAGCTCAGGTACTCAGTAGCAGAAAAGGAGCAGTGAGAAAGGATTTCTGCCTCAGCTCCATTCATGTTTGGCAGCACTGGTTTGCTGCCCTCTGGGTTACAACTTATAGACACGGACAGTGGTGCAGATGATAGAGGGAATCTCCTGCCAATAGGCATCGTCCACAATTTGGGTCAAAAATGAGCAGGGTGATACTTCACTAAAACATGCTTAGTCTTGTGTTTGAAACATTAATGCATGACTGCAAATGAAAGACTCTATAAAGCACAAAAGAAAGAAAAAAACTCCTTCCTTTTTCATTTAAATGTTTCATTGCTATAAAATAGATCCTGTGAAAATAGGCAAGCAAAGATGTAAGAACAATTTAAACTCAGATAAAGAACAAAGTAGTAAACCAATTTAACTGTATAAAAAAGATAGCCATAAAAGAATACACCACTGAGAAAGATTATTTTTTTCTACTACATACTGATCACAATCAAATCATGATTTATAAAAAAATTTTTGCAAATAGGCTTTGCGTACTGGATTGTTCTAACAGGTCATGTTTTTTATGTGACTTCAGAAACCTTTTATAATGACAAAATGTCATGTACAGACCTTGAGATTACTGCATGGTCATAAAACAAGGTGATTCCTCTTGCTTAAATTAATCTTAGAAAGTCATTCTCCTCAAGATATAAGACATAGTACTGGCACAGATTCCACTGCTCATTCTTTAAGTCTCTCTCTGTAGCTCATTGCTCAGATGGAATTTCTGTTTTCATACAAAGTGACTGATGCGAACATATTCACAAGCAACTTTTACAATCTATTTTTTACACAACAACAAGGGACCCACTGGCAACTGCCTGTAGACCAAGTAGCATCTTAAAGGAAAGTGTCACAGAAAAAGGCTTGTAATAGTAACTCTCTCTGCAGAAAATCTGCCTCAATATCCAATAAAAGCATCATATATGTTGTCATCAAGTTGCAGAGTATTTTTCATAAACAATATGCTACACCATAATGACCAGGATATTTTGTATTTTTGTAAGTGCTCATAAGCAAGTCCTGTCTGACCAACCGAGCAGCCTACTTTGATGGAGGGACTACATTGGTGGACAAGTGAAGGGCTACTGTGGTGGTTTCACAGGAAATATGTTTTCTGAGATGCTGTCGTCAGGCCAATTGGTGCTCAGATTTTAATATTGGCACCTAATGTGGCTACTGGGACATTGGACACGCCTCTGAGAACACGGGGTTAAAAGCAGGGCTCTACCCTGGGAAGCTCTCTTGGGTTTCCGGCGGGAAAGAGTTCGGGTCTCTGTCCCGGCCCAGCTGCTGGCTGGGCAGAGGGAGGGGAAAGCCATGTGGCCGGGAGAGGTAGGCCTGAGCCCGGGGGTGGAAGGGTGGAAGAGAGAGAGAGACAGAGACAGAGAGAGAGAGACAGAGAGAGAGAGAGAGAGAGAGAGAGAGAGAGAGAGAGAGAGAGAGACACTGGGAGCCATCGGGCAGCCCCCTCACCCTGGGAGACAGAGAGAGAGAGAGAGAGAGAGAGAGAGAGAGAGAGAGAGAGAGCCGCTGCCTGGGACTGTAACCTTGAACCTGGATAAACATGGGCCTGTGCCGGCAGCACGGCTGGGACGGAGAAGAAGGGGAGGGTGCAGCCGGCCGCTTGTAGGAGCTTTTAACCCCTTTTTGGAGAATGAGAACTTTACAGATCATTGACCTCTCCTAGAAGAGAGAGAGAGTGGAAGATAAAGAAGGAAATGTGCAAGTGTGAGAGAGGTCTGGGCGAGTGAGAGATGTTGGAAGAATAGAGAAGAATCTTAGTGGGAAGAGATGATGGAGTGGCTTTTGCTGGACTCTTTTTGTATAGCCATGGACAGAACCATGTTCCTTGTGATACAGGGACTGCATTCTAGGGGGAGGCAATGCCTCAGGACCAAGAGGGTTCAGGTACCCCTCGGCCCCAGGGGGTGAAAAATATGGGGGGACAGATGTCCCAAAGTTGAGACTGTGCCTTTTTGGAGTGGGAGGAAGCATCCTTAAAAGTCGACCCTAGAAGCAGCTCTGGTCGGTGTTCAGTGGTGAGAGCACTGGACATGAAAGGAAGAGGTCACCATTGGCACAAGAAGGACTCCTTCTCCTCTTGATGGACTGAGGATTGAGTATTCTGAAGGGTGGTGCCGGACTGAGAGTCGATGATTTGTGGGATGTATTGTATTGGGAATTTGGTGGGGAGGAGGAGATGTATTTGTGAAGTTTTCATTTTCCTTGTGTGTTTTTTTTTTTTCCTCTCCCTTTTCCTTGTAGTTTAGTTATAATAAATTCTTTTTTTTCCTAAGTGGGAGCCTGCTTTGCTTATTCCTGGTCACATCTCACAGCAGAAACCAGGGAGAGGGTATACTCATGGAGGCCCTGGCATTGTGCTAGTGTCAAACCATGACAGCTACACATGTCATTTATGTGGATGTAAGGCCTTTGACATGAATCCCAAAACATCCTTCTCTCTGAATGGGAGATATATGAGTTTGACATCTGAACTGTCTCATGGATGAGGAGTAGGTTGCACAGCTGCATGCAGAAGGTAGTGGTCAATTGCTCAGAGTCCCAATGGGCATCCAAAGCAGTGCGGCCAGCAGGGCGAGGGAGGAGATTCTGCCCCTCTGCTCTGCCTTTGTGAGACCCCACCTGGAGTCAGCACCCAGCCCCCAGCATAAGAAGGACGTGGACCTGTTGAAGGAGGTCCAGAGAAGGGCCATGAAGATGATCAGATGGCTGGAGCACTTCTAGGGGAAAGGCTGAGAGAGTTGGATTTGCTCAGCCAGGAGAAGAGGAGACTCTGGGGTGACCTTATTGCAGTCTTTCAGTACACGAAGGGTGCCTTGAAAGACGGGGACAAATGTTTAGAACGGCCTACTGCAATAGGACAAGGGTTAATGTTTTAAACTGAAGGAGGGTAGACTTAGATTAGATATACAAAGGTTAGTACAATGAGAGTGGTGAAATACTGGAACAGGTTGCCCAGACTGGTGGTAAATACCCCATTCTTGAGAACACTCAAGGTTTCTCTGAGCAACCTGATGTGGATGGAGATGTCCTTGTGCATTGCAAGGGTGTTCAACTGGGCGACCTTTAAGTGTCCCTTCCAATCCAAACTCTTATATGATTCCATGACTGTAATAATATTTTTCAAATAGCAATTTTGACCAAAGAGCTAAATAGACTGTCAAAAGAATTTGTTTATCCCACAACAGTTTCTAATTTCAGGAAAACCTCTACTCCTAGAAAAAGAATGGGAAATACACTAGAGATTTAAAACAAACACCAATAAAAAGAACTTCAAAACAAAGAGATAAGGAAATAAAAAATACAGACGAAAAACTTTCTTAGTTTTGTAAAAACATTAGTAAGTTTAACTTTGCTAAATTTTGACAACTGATACGTCTTAGGAATTTGTATCTAGATTTAGATGTCTATTTTAGATCCCAAAACAAAACTTAGATGTTTGAAATAGATGTGAAATCTCATTAGTCCCTTGATTCTGTCAATTACAGTATTTCTAATGGAAACCTTTTTATTAATATCCAATGTTAGACATAAATGCCATTTTAAGTTACAATTTCATTGTTACAGATGGCACACATCATTGATCCCATACCTAATAATTCTCAGGTTAACAATATCAAATACAATAGCTTGAGAAGAATAATAATTGTCAGAGTGATGGAATTTCTTACCAAGGTAGTCACTCATGGCTTTTTAAAGTCATGTAGCATACACTGTTGATCTCAATGGTCTGGAAGACATTGAAGATATATATGTATATATATGTATGTATGTATAAAAGATCAATGGTCCATTAGGTTATAAATTTTTTGGAACTGGTCCAACAAAAGCTTTCATGATTTCTTATCTTAATTTAGCATACTTATTAATAATTTTTGTAGCCTATTACTTATATATCATTATAGACTCAAAGTCATTCCAGCCCACACAAACAACAGTGACCATGCACATATGTTATCAAAACCCACAGATTTCTAATGGGTGACTATCTGTGCCTCTTCTTTGGAGAAAGTATTCACTCAGACACTACTGAGGTCATGTGGGGACTTCAGCTTTTCCTTTTGAGGGGCAGTATGAATGAGGCAGCACACTTAATGTCCCCTTCTGCCAGAACCAGCTCCCCTATTAGAGAAGCTGACTACTTCTCTCTGTCATGACCTCACCATTCTGCCATAAACCACCACTCTGCTGGGCTGTGACCTAGTCTTCTCTCTATTTAAACTTATGAACTTCTCCCCTTCTGTCCATATCCAATGCTCACATAAGTATGTCTGGGAGTGGCAGAGGTGCCCAATTTAGTCCAGGGGAGAGCAATGTGTACACCAATGAGCAATGGCAGGAACACCATCAAGGGCTTTTATGTAAATGCTGTGAACTTGAGGCACTCTAGACCTCTTTTTTCTACAATTCAGAGATCAATCGTTACCCAATGATTCATTATTGTAGGTTCAACTTGTAATTTTCTATTTCAGCATGTAACTTCCTAACACCAAGCTGCACTGCTTTGATGTTGTTGCACTAGAACCTGATGGCACTAAACTATATCCTTACTACAAAAAGGGATACCCCTACGAAAAGATTTTTTAAAAAGTAAATCTGCAATTGTTTTTCTTACCTCTGTTGCATAACCAATTTAAATCTGTTATTGCTGCTCTGTATTAATAGTTGCTTTGCAGTCCATTATTTATTTCCTCTACCAGTTTAGTGTGACTGACATGTTTTATAAACATGGCATTTTTTTCACAAGAAATAACTACTGAAACCATTTGCTCAGCATAGGCAGTGGTACCAACAACTCAATAGTCCTGCTTCCTATAATCAGTTCACTGTCATTGATCATTCAGTAGTTTTCAATTACTGACTTTTAGTTTTTTATCCATCAAAGGGTATTTAAGTCAATTGGAATTATATTTTCAAGTGATATTTCATACGACCTTGTAATAAATGAGATTAAAAAAAATTAAATCCAGATAATTTTCCTTCTTAACTACAATCATGTGATCCAATGAAAGAATACCATGAAATAGAGGCCTCTGCTTTTCCTCTGGGTGGCTCCCCTAGCTTGTTGGTGACTGAAAAAATGAATTAATTTCAAACTTATGAATTCACCATAGTAAGGACTGACCTTAAATTTCTGGAAAGAACATTATACATAATATAGTATTTAGTAACTTTTGCCTTCTCAGCTTTCAGTTACTTTTTACATTATCCAAACACAAGACTGCCACATTAATTTTACTGAAATGTTCAACTTTCTTTAAACCAAGTAAGAGTCCAAAAAACTTTAACAGTCAGTCCACCAATTCAACCTAAATTTATTTGCAATGATCTGGTCATATAATTATAGGTCTGTGTAACACCTGTAAACCTTGTTCTATGCAAAGAGTTTATACTTGCCCTAAAACAAAGATCAAGCATGGAAAACCCCAAAGCAGAAATTTAAGTCTGGTAAAACTATAAGCTACAGGAAGCAGACTTTAATGATGGAAAGCATTAGCCGACCTTATTTCCCTGCTAGCTTGCCTAAAATTATTCCATCAGAAACAATTTGCCTATTCTCCTTCGAGACATATGCTTTAGGGAAGAAGGAACAATTATTTTATAAAATATGCAATAACACCAGACCACATTTTCTGAGAGGCTGTGATTACACAGCTTTAGAAGCATTGCAACACAGACACAATTACCTAACATCAAATTTGGTCTGAATATCAGTAATTGTTACTTCTGAAAGAACCTTATGAGAGGTGAAATAGAATGTCAAAACTCCAAGAGATCAATCCTGAGATTTATAACTTTTCTAAGAGGAAAAAAACCTTATGCAATCTTCTATTAATGCAATCATTTACCTCCCTTAGCATTCACCAACCAGTTCTATGAATTGTCTCAAGCTCCTGATAGATCTACCAATCAAGGACTGGCTATCCTTCCCTGTTCCCTGTCCTTTATCATGCTGAAAGAAAACAACAAAACACTATGGCTTAAGATAATATATTTTTCTGTGATGTTAACACTAACCAGAATATTCAAAGAGAAGTCATCTGACCAGTAACCGAGGAATAGACAATACATCTGCCTTATGTGCTAGGTGGGCACACAAATATCTCCCATAGAGAAGTGACCTGTAATACCATGTTCTACTATCAGTATTTAAGAAAAAAAAAAAGTATCATAGCAAATGTTTGGCAATGCCCATCTAACCTCTTGAGTTGCCCAGCTGCTCCCTCCTTTTGGATTCCTGTAAGCTATAGTTCTGGATACTAAGAAAAACCTTTGCTCTTATTTTGTATTCCCTTTTGCCCTGCCCGGCCACTTATGCATATTTCTTCAAAACTGTTCCCATTGTCCTAGTCTGTTCTTTTTCTGGAAGTGCTCCTTGAGTAGAACATTTTGGCATGGAGACAGGTATGCATCTGCTCTTCCCCTGCAGTTACCCCTATTTATAACCCAGGTGTTAGCAGCTGTGTTCTTGGAGTCGTCAGCCACAGCTACCTTAAGTAAAAAAATATTGCTTCAGTGAATTTGCTGAAAAGAGGAGACTGATGGGAGGGTGGACAGTCAGCACAAGTGCTGTAATTCAGACTTGCTCTGTTTTACCTACTAATTCTTCTTTCTTGTAAACTGTCTCCAGGGAGAAATAAAATGCAAATTTTTTTTCTATAGACTACAGATGACACTGCAACAGGAAAGAAAACTTCATGAAAATCATGTCTATAATTGAAATAATCTCTAAATATTTATTCATTTATGCAACATAAACTAATAATTTAATTTTACTTGTAAAAGATCCACCTAAATGAAAAAAACCCCAACAAAAGAATAACTTGCTTCAGGTGCACTAAATCTATAACTTCATTTTATATATGTATATTCTATGAATAGTAGAATTTTAATCAAAACCTAACATGTTTTTAATATAAGTTAGTGATATACAAGTATTTAAAACACTTAGAAAATATGATAGATTTATAACTTGCTATTAAATTATCATTTGGTGATCCATCTCCAGGTATATAAGTTGTCTTAAAATGCTGGATGTTAGACACAAGGGCTATAAGGGAAATGCTTAAATACTAGTATATAACCATCTCTAATAAAATCTGAAGCTCTGAATTTCATGGTACTTTAATGCTGCCTCTAAAGTAATGGAAAAGTCATTTTCTAGCACTTGCTTCAAGGACTCCATTAATAACATTTTTCACAAAGGACCTATCTTTTTTTAAATAATATATTGTGAAGTTATTCTAAAGTATTTAAAATCATGCAACTAAATTTGGACAGAACTTCTCAGCCTTTTAATTCTCCTTAATGGAAGATTTTTTTTTAAACTATTTCTAAACTATTTTTAGTCACAATTTTTTATTGAAACTTGATATGCAGTTCAATAACAAGAATAGAATTGCTAAGTTATTACTTTAATATGACTCTTCTGTACTAATTACTCTGCCATTCTATCACCATGATCTGGCTTAAAAATCCATTTCTGGCCAAAGCTGAAGACGTACTTGATGGCTTCAAACAAATCACTGCCATCTAACTTTCACTGCAAAGAATATTTAGCCATTTGATTCTTGGATATTGCAAAGAAATAAAGCGGGGGGGGTTGCCTAGGGACAAAATAGGCTGACAGAGCTGTGCATGAAAACATATACAAATACTCACAGCTGGTCTGGAATACAGACAGAAGGAAAGCAAGTATCAACCCAAAGTGCAGCAGCTCTTGCCAGCGGCAACATGCATGTCCTGAGAGCTCTGCAAAGAGGAAACAACCCACTCCCCATCTTATCACTGAAAGAGCCATGCAGCAGCTATGTAAGAGCCTGTTCACTTTCAGCAGCCAATTAACTAAACTAGGTTTTATTTTGGAGACAGCAATGAAGATTATGCTGAATGAATTTAAAAGAAAAAACGTAGACTAGAAATATAATTAAAGGGACTCTTCAGCAAAGGCTGACTCTCATTTTTCAAGAGACAGCAATTTCTTTTAACTTTCTGCACTGAATACATAAATTTATTTCAAGACCAACCCATGAGGCCTGAATCTAATCAAGATTTAAAATCTTTGCGCCTGAGGACTGTGCTTTCTCAAAAAAGCAAAATTATTCACAAGCTACCCTGACTGCTTTCAGAGACAAGAGATTCAGACTGTGTTCTGTCTTCCAGGGATTTTAATTGAAGTTTAAGGGCCTTTGGATCTTCCTCATTCAATCTAGCCAATGCATAGCAAAGGTACCTTCAAATGTACTCTCCCAAATCCAAGCCTTATATCAGTGGACCTAAGGGATAAGACTGCACAGGCCTAGAAATGCCTGCCTTCTGCCAAAGGAACTCTCCCCACTTGAGCTTCCTTTCCTCCAACCTACAGAAGTATGTTCCCATGAAAAAAGAAAGAGGTGCAGCCTTTCTAATTCGCTGGGGTACCAGCACATCCACCCCCTGCATATTTTTAGCTCCTTTAGTCTGAGAGGGTTAAAGAGAAGAATTATGCTGATGTCTCTTGACATACCAAAAGGCAAGTTTCCGTTAAACTTCTCTGCTTTTATCTGGCAGGATGAACTCCAAATAATTGCCATATAAACTGTCTAAAAAGAACCCAAAACATCAAAATCTATCTCAAGAAAAAAACCCCAAACATTGAGAAAACATTACAGAATTACCTTGTGATTATTTCTTAGTTCTGAGTAATTGTTTCAGATCCATTTAGTTTTATTTTTTCCTTCAAATAATTCAGTAGCAAAAGTATTAAATTATATGAGCAAGTGTTCTGATTTCCTGCATGCACATTTCTCCTAGTTTCCTGTAAAGTTCAGAGGTACTCAAGCATGATATAATTTCTACAGATGTAGTCAGTCATATGCATAATATTTTCAAAAATTACCTCTACATTTAAATGGATTGAATATGTGATAATATATATTTGTAATGTCTAGATCTATCTATCTACTAATATATTTTGTTAGCCACATTTTCAATAAGGAGGTGAACCAGAGGTCACGTTGTCAGTACTAGAATTATACAGAGAATATGAGAAAAGAACCTCCCTAAACTTTTTATGGAACATAAATACACATGAGCTGATTTTAAAAAGTCATAGAATTTACTAGTTTTGCTCACCAATAAAAAAAATATTGCCATTTTATTTCTTCCTAACAAAACAAACTGATGCAATACAAAGCATACTGATTGTAAATTGTTATTTACCTGCACAGCCATAGGCAATATTAGCTTCAAGTCAATATTAGCTTCAAGTATACAAGAGCTTTTAGCTTTATGGATAACATGGATATTCCACACATGATACTGGTCTGAGTTATGTAGGCACAGCATGGATATCTTTAAACTTGGGGCCCTTGAGGGCTGTGTTTAGAGTACAGGTTTATCCTCCACATGCAATTAACTAAATCCAGATAGCATTCCTGAAAAACTCCTTAGTCTCTTGATTAAATAGAGACTAAAGCCCTAAACTTATACATCCAACATTATCAAAGAGAAAAGTAACAAGTTTCTAAAGTTTTATGCTTGTAGGCAAATGAAATATTAACTACAGATACAAAACAGATTTATGTGTGGACGTCAGAGAGGTTCAGCAAGCCAATACACCCAGACCTTCAACATAATTATATATTGTAAAATATAAACCCGAGGACAAGCAGTTCTCTGCTTGCAGCCCCAGCACTGTTAGAATATCCCTCCTGCCTGGCTACAATTCCTAAATATTTAAACTGCTCTGGCAGATCAATTATTTTCTCACTAATTCAGAAATGGGCAGCACTTGGTGGCAACATGGCAGAGACAGGGGGACAGGTCTGAGATGGATAGTCACTGATATTTGGGGTGCTATTAAGCTAAACTGATCATGCAGAAATCAAAAAGTTTCTAGCTTCTATATCAAAATCAAAATCCTACCAAAGAATACCTGAACTTAAAGGGAAAGGTCTTTTGATATGTAATATAAGAAAAAAAATCCAAACAACCCACACACAGACAACCTTTTATTTTATTGAGGTTGACATTACCAGCCTTTTCTATTTAAAATATCACCTAAGACAAGAGGAGATTTCCCTGCCATTTAAGCAGTCACACTAATGGTGATGTATTGCCTGACAACAATGACATTTTTGAATTGGGCTGAGCAACCCCAGAATTTCCTGCAAACAGTGGGTGTTCACATGGCTCCATAGGCAGGCAGGGCTGGTAGTAATTATAAATACAGTCAGTGATGTTCTCTGCTGATCTGCTTTGAGGAAACTCTAAAAGCAAGTGCTATATTAAAGAATCCATGAATATCGACTGTATAAATGTTTTGACATACCATGCTAACACTACAATTAGTTCTTTAGGCCTGAACAGACAACCTGGAGCTCCAGTCACAGAAAGGCACAGGCCTGTCAAAGCTTGCCCTTGACCTAAGTGGCAGTCACAGAGTGAACCACACAAATGTGTGACACAGGAGAAGAAATACATGGGGAGCGCGCTCTGTGCCGTCCCCCACGCCTGCTGCCAAAGCACACTTTTCCAGGCAGAGTTCACCTGGACATCACACAAATAATTTCTTCCTAAGGAAGCAAGACTTGAGACCTTTCCAAGCCACTGAAATAAGAGTGCCACATCTACCCAAACTGAAGGTGCTATTAATATCTCTAAATATGACACTTATTGCTAGAGCATGGGAAATGACTCATTTGACTAATAATGCTCCACTGTGGATCAGCAAACCAACAGTATTAGCAGTACTTAAACAGATGATTAAAATAGCCTGAATGCTTTAACATTTTTACAGCACACAGCAAGAAAGAAAGAAGAAACATTCCAATGCAACATAACCTAATCCAAGGAGAGAAAATATCTGGAAGTAGCAATAAAAATTAGAATTTATTTTTAATGACTATCATTGATTTTCAGACAGCTCGGTGAGATGGTTTCTCTAAACTCACTGGTCTCTAGCACTATCATACTACATTTAGAGCTGCCTTAGGATGCGAGGGAGGACTGAAAATTTCCAAATTGTGAAGTTAACAAATGACAGGGCTCTTAAGGAAAAATTTATCATGTAGTAAGAAAAGCAATAATTATTAGGTTTCTTAATCAAAGATATTCCACACTAACTTCACAATATAATAATTGCCATTTTGAGAGAAAATTTCTGAGCAGAAAATCAGCATCATACAATGCAAATTAATCCACAGAAAATACCAACAGATTTGATAGCAGTTTCAAATATTTGCTGGAAGATGTTTATTGACTGAAGATGCATAATTAATATAAACAAGCATTGCAACTGCAATTCATCATTAATAATACAGACAGAATGAATCAATCAATCTAGAAATTTAAGCTTCATGCAATTGATTATTATCTAAGAATAACAGAAATAAAACATCCTTTTAATATAAACACAGTGTTTGAAATAGTCTCTAGATGTATCACGCATTCTAGCTAATTCTATGCTATATATAGAGAGAATAATAATTTATTTTAGTGTGGATTTCTATTTCTTTTCAAATCTGGTCACCAAGTTTAGCCCAATTTATGATTTCTTATACTACTAAAGAGTGATCAAGGTGTCTTGAAAAAAAAAACCATGATAAAAAAATACACCCAGACTTAATATAACTTTTTTTAAAACTGTTTTTGTTATATTTAATTTCAGAGAAAAAGCTTTAAACCTTTTAGTATGCACTATCAAAATTTGATTTCTTTTTAAAATGGAATACAATATGCTCAAGTACAGGCTATTCTGGTTGTAAGCAACTGTCCTCTGTACTGTGTCTCAAGAAGAAAAAATCTCCAACCAATTAAACCCAAAGTATTATAAAAACTTCCCCAAAACCAAAAAATACAAACCACTCTCCAACCCAAACCCGAGACCAACCCACCCCTACCAGCCCTTCAATATCTTCTGTTTGACTTAAAGAAAAATAACTTTCCATTACTGTTGAGTGTTCTGTTAACTCAGTCATCCTTTGCGGGTAGCCCCACAGTTTCCATTCCTGACAATGACATAAGGCAGATAATAAAACAATCTGTCACACTGACTGCTAGCTGCATCATCTATCTTTAAAATTGACCAGATACTGTTTTACTTGACTCTGTAGGTGAAATGTGGTTGGATACCATGTACCTCCCCTTGGGGATCCGTAAAGATTACTGACACCCACAAAATCATTGTGACATTTGTTTCATGCTTGGATGTCCCTATGAAAGCTGGAGAGATAGTGCAGAAAAAAAAGCCATGACTTAAGGATGTTGCCATGGTGAATTTAAATCTCCATTTACATATTCACTCAGTGAGAAGACAGAATACTGGACAAAATCAGAATGTTAACTTTCATAGATGGTTAAATGTTTGCATTTTAAATTGTTGAGGTTTTTAGCTGAAGACTCTGGTTCTTATCTGTGGAAGGGACATATATACAAACTTCTCAGCTGTGGATCCAAGTAGGAGCTGTATTTTGAACCAAACAGTACCCAGAGAAGCATGATCCCAGACAGATCAGGCAAATAAATTGCTATTTTGAGCTTAATCTATTTGCCTCAGTTCTAGACTTCCTACTACTCAAATGTTTTTAATTCCTTTTTCTGATAAAACTCCATAAAAATAATCTATAAATGAGGATAATGATACCATCTTTTAATATTATATGTGTAACGATAAAGCAAATTACAAGCATATAAATTGTTCTATTTGAACTGAATAAGGTGCAACAAAGCAGGTATAGGGACTGTGCACAAAGAAAGAACAGGAGAGGGAGAAGATAAGATTAAATAGAGACCAGGAAGAAAACCTTCACAACATTTCTACATTCCTAAAAGCTAAATTTGCTGACTTTAATTAAGCTACTTTAATACTGCTTTTTTGCATGATATAATTTTGGTTTAATTATGACTTACACAATGTCTGTATGAACACATACATTCCCCAAAAAACATTCCTTCACACTATTATTTCATAATGTATATTTTATAGTTTGTTTCACTTGCACCTGGAATTTTTTGTTTTATGCACCTGCCAGGTGCAAGACAAACAGCAGATTACAATGCACTGCACTCTCACAGCATTTAAAAAAAGCACATATGTGTTTATACTACAGCGCATTAGCAGAATGCTGTGCAGAAGCAGTGCAAATTGGTACTGTACCAATGTTCTCAGAGGAAGCCTTTATTGTCACCATTTTCTCCTCCTTCAACTCACCTTGATCTGATACTGCCATTGCTGTGTTCAGTTCCACACAGCAATACAGACTGGGGCACTTAACACCAGTTTTACTTATAGTCATTGCCTGGCCTATTTGTGAATTTTTGGAGGACAGACACGCTCACTGACATGTATAACATCAAATTTGATAAAACTTATTTTGAAAGGGGCCTCAAGGTGTAACTATAATGCAAAATATAAATCATTTTTCGTCCATTCCTGATGAAGATAGGTCAGAGCTGTTGGTAAATCCTCTGGGGCTTTGCATACAAAGTAGTATGAATATCAAATCAATTCAATCCCCCTCCTTTACTATTATTGCTAAAAAAAAAGTGGATTTTTATGTCTTTCCCTTTAAGAACAACAACATCAAAGAACTAAGGAAAACGAATTTTGCATTAGGAAGGCTGTGTCGAAAAACATTTCACTTCAAACAAGGCACCACACAGAGCTGACAAGATGAGAGATTTAAACACTAATTAGCATCAGTTTCTTTATTGAATTATAATTTCAAGAAAATGTTGTGTGACCCTCTGATTTAAATACTGTTTTCCCTTCAAACATGTTTGTCATTGCCAAAATGGGTTCTCAGATTTATGGGCATGGATTGTACGTTTTGAAAGTTTGATTCTTACAGATGAGAGCCCGTTTCCACATTTATAACCAAAGGCTGCAAGGACTGTATTAACCACAATATGCATATTAAAGACCAGAACTGTTATAGAGTTTGCAAGGAACTATATCTGTATCACACTTCTACCTGAGAAACAACTTTTTCATACATGCTGAGTGGGCAACAGAAAATGTGCAGTCATTATTGTCTTTTAACTACAGGTTCCACCTTGACTGGCAGACAAACACATTCTGGACTCCAAACTTGTCCAAGAAGGCTTTACAGTAATAACATAACTGCACCTAAGTGGCTTCTCTCATACAGACACCACAACCACCCATTTTCCTGAATGAGCACACAGAGATGTAGAGATTTGTAAAAGCATTACAGGTTAATTCACACCTACCTCATGTAAATCCTTTCCTTTAATATTCATGTGTGAAACACATGAAATGCAGATTTCATAGATGAATGAACTTAAGAAGTGGGAGCTATGAATGCTTCTTTCTGTACAGCTTCCCTCATGTAACAAGAAAGGAGATTTACATGGGGTAGATGAAAACAGACCTAAAATAACTTCATGATAGGGGGCCGTTGACTGAGTGAATGCTGAAGTCTCAATTAATAAGGATTATAAAGTTTGTTGTGACTGAGATGCCAGAACATCAGAAAGGCACCCAGGGGACTAGCTCACCTCTGTCCTAATGAGGTTTCCTTGACAAAGAAGAAATATGATGATACAGGCAGTCTATATATAATTTATGAATTCCTGGCACCATGATGATGTTGACATATATTTGCTTTAAGGAGGAGTGTGTGTCCATGGGAAAGGGGACTGCAACGCCCCTCTGTGGGAAGCAGGCTTGGGTGAAGTGGTTAACTCTTACCATTGCTGTGCTGATCCCAGGGTGGGAGGCTAAGCAGGCTGCCTCAGTGGGCACAGTTTGTCTAAGGCTTTGTGCAAAGGAGTGCCGGAGTGGTCGATGAAGTCACCATAACAATAAATCAACTGAGCTCCCAAAGTGCTTGGCACAACACAGAAAGTGAAGAGTCTGCTTTCCTGGCAGGTGGAGTCCAGCCTAAGTACAGGGTCAGACCAAGGGGGAAAGCAAATGGGTTTAAAACAGAAGGGTTCTGAAGGACCTTGAGGCAATGGAGAAAACACACTAAAGAGATCCCTACTTTTTGAAAAAGTTACATTCTAATCCTATGCAATATAAACATATCTATAAGCTATACCCTGTAATGCAACCATAAACAGATAAGTTGTAGGTACAGAGCATTCGGGGGAAGAGCACAATAGCATGAAAGTGATTTCCAGGTTAGTCAGAAAGCAAAATTCTCATCAAGGGAAAGCAAGACCATGTACTCATCAAATATGCAACTACAAACCAAACAAATACAAAAAAGAGAGAAGGAAGGGATTCAGTCTCATGTGCCAAGAGAAGATTCAGAGTTAAGGTGAAGACCCAAACTTTGTGGAGTTACTACAGTATTGAGAGAACTTCTGAACTTTGAAGGCATAAAACAGTGCCTCTGCCAGGAAACACTGGCAACTGGAATAAAAAATTAAAGACACAGTCATAACTAGCTTTCAAAACCTAAACAACCTGCCGTCCTGCAAGAACACTGGGCCAAATTTTTATCTCAATGGCTTTAAGAAAAAGAAAACTAACAAATACAGCATAAACTAGAAATCAGAATAGAAGATCCTTGTTGATCTCCCAGTGTGCTAAAGTGAATATATAAAGTTTATAGAAAGAAGTAAATGGGGGATTTACTAGATAAATATCCAGTGCAAAAAAAAAAAAACAAAAAACAAAAAAAACAAAAAAAAAAAACCCCAAAATTTCAACATGAAACACCTCATATTTCTTATATACTAAGCAGCAAATTCTGAGCTGAATTATACCAGGACACCCTAGTTTGTTTATTCACAGTAATGAGACTATCTTCCTATATGAATATTCAAAGCAAGATGCATTGAGAGATATGGGGATTGCTGTCCCATCCCTAATCCTCTTGCCTTACCAGTTGGTATTATGTATTTGATGTTCAATGACTTTTAATCACAGAATGGCTGTTTTCTATCCTGTGTAGGTGTGCCTGGCTTTTTAAACTACTGATCTGCAAAAACAATTAGAACACTGTTTACCAGATCACACAAAATGCTCAGATGATACAGCAAAGCACAGGGCTCAGAGATAAAAGGATTATTTCAAATTAAGCGATCATGATTCCTTCTCTGCAATTTATACCACTGTGTGTGTTAGAATATTGAAAGCCTAGGTCAGTACTTTGGTTATATTGAGCTTTAGGATGCCTCAAGTGATGCCTCTGTGATTTTTTTCAAAATATTCAAGTTCTTTTTTCCTGAATGATACCATGGGTTTTGTCCTCTGTTTCATTAGAAGGCAATAACAGAAAAAAGCCAAATAAAAATATTTTGAATAATTTCAAATGCAAAAGAAGAGATAAAGAGCAAGTCAGTTGGCATCATGCCACAGTTGTGGCACAGGACCTGTTCTTCTGAAATTATCATTGATGTTTAGACTTGCAAGGAGACCTATTAAAAACCTCTCCATATTTGGATGTGCTGGTTTAGGCTGGGGGAGAGTTAATTTTCTTCGTAGCAGCTTGTATGGGGCTGTTTTGAATTTTGAATTTGTGCTGGGAAGAGTGTTGAAAATTCAGGGATGTTTTCATTATTGCTGAACTGCGCTTACACGGAGTCAAGGCCTTTTCTGCTTGTCAGCCAACCCCATCAGCAAGTAGGCTGGGAGGGCACCAAGGCTTTCTTTAGGGCTGAAAGGGAACGTTGAAGAATGAGGAAGGGGAACAACTGAAGTTATGGCATTAATCTTCCCAAGGAGAACTTCCTTCACTTCCTTCCTTCCTTGTTATTCATGAGTGAACACCTGTTTGCTGATGGGAATTAGTGAATGAATTCCTTGTTTTGCATTGCCTATGTATGAGCATTATTTGCTTTACCTGTTAAACTGTCTTCACCTCAACCCACGAGTTCTCATTTTTACCCTTCTATTTCTCTTCCCCCAACCCACTTGGGGAGGAGTGAGTGAATGTCTTTCTGGAGATTATTTGCCAGCTGGGATTGAACAACAACATGGGAGTGTGAATGGCCTTGATGCATTTAAATTATTTTTCAACTGAAAAATGAAGTGTATGCTGAAAAGTCAAAGCTGTTGTAGTAAAATCAACTTGACTTTCAAAACACATTCAAAGCCCCACTCTGCTCTTGTTTTTGAGGGAAGGAAAAAAATTAATCCCAAACATATATGTGTGTGTCTTTTGGAGGGTGATTTTAGTGCTGGAGATTGCTGAGATAGACAAACAGATAAATGCAGGCATTTATCCCATATGAAGTTAAACCCACACTATTTATGCTCAGCTTTCACTGAACCTCTAAAGAATTTGATTGCTAAACTTGCCTAATTTATCCCAGAAATCCCAATTAGCAGCACTAGCTTTTAGTGAACAACAACTAAGAAACCCAGAAAATGATCCTACCATGACTTCATGGAGTGGTAACACAACCTGGGGAAATTAATGCTTTTTTGGTATTTGGTTGAGTTTCTCTTTTGGTTTTGTTTGTATTTTTCTTCCTTTTTGGTTTGGTTGTTTTTTTTAATTTAAAAAAAATACAGCCATAAGAAACTCACTTGACTTAACCCAAAGGATAGTAAGCATAAGGAATGTATCAATATCAGCTTTCAGAACTGGCAATAGAAATCAATGAACACTTGGTGTGGTATTTTGCTTTCATATATTAATTTCAGATTCACAGTTGATACCATATATTTGAAACTTAAATAAGACATAAAAAGGTTAAAAAATACAGACTTCGCTGAATAAAAGCCACATATCTTTCTGGTTAAACTACACGAGATAATAAAAAAATTGACATCAAAGAAAGCACCTCATTCAGGCATTTCAAAATACTTGTCATTAAAAGATGGTTTGTTGAAACTTCAGACAGGCTAAATGTATGCCAGATTTTGAGTGAAAGAATTACCTTTCCAGGGTTGCAATTACAACTGTACTTAGTTGTCATGGCAACCTGGTAACATATAGATGTTGTCAAATGAAGATATCAAGGGAGAGACAGTGATCTTCAAATCACTGCTTGCCAAGTGTCATTTTTCATGGGTATATCAGTGCTCAGTTAGGAAAAAAATATTAAAAATAGAAAATTAACATTTAAAAAATGTTTAAATAGCATTCAAATTGCAATACCAATATCCCATTTTGCAGTGCTATTTTAGTATCCTTAGATTAGTGTCTGCTTTCTCTTCCTTTTTTTTTTTTTCAGTCATGTTCCCAAAATATGACATTGGGAGTTGAAAGGAAAAGAGGCAAAGAGGTCAGGATCAGCAACGAAGGTTACCATGCCTTGGTGACTGCTGAGTCCTGCTATTATCCTCCACCTTCTCTTCCTGTTTTAATTGTCCTGCTATCTCTACATGGGTATTTTCAGTCAGATGTTCTTTTTGACCTGTACTTCAATTACTTTAGAGCCAGCAAAAGGAAAAATGGATCTATACTAAACGTCATTGTTGAGCATGCCCCAAAGATCTGAGGCTCTGCAAATACTCCAGCTGTGATCTATTTGTACAGGTTGAGACAGAATCCAGAAAGCGTCCACTACAAACACGGCTTTCAGCTCTCTTCAATAGGCAGCTCATACTGTGGAGCTGTCATCTATACTGCTATTTTTACTTCTACTGACCACAGTGGCTTTGCTTGGTTTTATATTAAGGTGTACAACAAAGGTTTTCTGAGTGGGCATTGAGTTTCTTCACACAGGCTGCTCATACCACGCTGCTGTGCTCACTAATGCCAGACCACATAGTACCAGTTTAAAGTGGGTCAAGCAGGAAGAAACTTGTGCATCCTTCCATATAACCCAAGTTCAGGCAGGTGTTGGTGCTGCAACAAGACAGAGGCAGCATTCCAGTTTAAAATTTGCCTGAATACCAAATAGCATTTGCCTGAATACCAAGAAAGCAGGAAGGCCACAATCCAATTGGAATTTTGTCAGGACAAAGTTATCTTTCAGATATTTTAAACAAATTGGAACAGGGGTAGATTGTTCACCATGGCTGAGACATTTTTGATCTAGCACTAAACTGTCACAAACCACAAATTCACCACCTTATCAATCCCTGCTTTACTATAAATCTGCCTTGTACCCACAATACAAAACTAGACACTAAAAATGCAAAGTGGAAATGAAAATTTGTTTAACTCATTGTGGTGGTTTGACAGCAAATGTGTTTTTTGGGATGCTGTGTTTTGGGCCAATGGATATTCAGACTTTAATACTGGCATCTAACGAGAGAGAGAGAGAGAGAGAGACACACGCTGCCTGTAACCTTGAACCTGGATAAACATGGGCCTGTGCCGGCAGCACGGCTGGGACGGAGAAGAAGGGGAGGGTGCAGCCGGCTGCTTGTAGGAGCTTTTAACCCCTTTTTGGAGAATGAGAACTTTACAGATCATTGACCTCTCCTAGAAGAGAGATAGAGTGGAAGATGAAGAAGGAAATGGGCAAGTGTGAGAGAGGTCTGGGCGAGTGAGAGATGTTGGAAGAATAGAGAAGAATCTTAGTGGGAAGAGATGATGGAGTAGCTTTTGCTGGACTCTTTTTGTATAGCCATGGACAGAGCCATGTTCCTTGTGATACAGAGACTGCATCTAGGGGGAGGCAATGCCTCAGAACCAAGAGGGTTCAGTGTGGGTACCCCTCGGCCCCAGGGGGTGAAAAAATATGGGGGGGACAGATGTCCCAAAGGAGAGATTGTGGGGACAGGTGTCCCAAAGGAGAGACTGTGCCTTTTTTGGATCGGGACAGAGCATCCTTAAAAAGACAACCCTAGAAGCAGCTCTGGTCCGTGTTCAGTGGTGAGAGCACTGGACATGAAAGGAAGAGGTCACGACGGCAGATGTACTCCGGGCGGTGCCACGAGTGACACAGAAACACACGAGGCTTCAGCTGTGTTTCCAGGGGAAGCCCATGGTACAAGAAGGACTCCTCTCCTCTTGATGAACTGAGGATTGATTGTCTAAAAGGTGGTGCTGGTCCGAGAGTTGGTGATTTGAGGAATAGATGTATTGTGTTGGAAATTTGGTGGGGGGAGGAGGAAATATAAGTTTCATTTTCCCTGTGTGTGTTTCTTTTTATCCATAGTTGTAGTGTAGTTAATAAAGTTTTGTTTTCTTTCTTTTGTTTTCTTTCTTCCCTAAGTAGGAGCCTGCTTTGCTTATTCCTGGTCACATCTCACAGCAGAAACCAGGGAGAAGGTATCTTCATGGGGGCACTGGCATTGTGCCAGTGTCAAACCATGACACTCATTAGTAAAGCATAGTTTGAAGTTACTGCACTTAATGCATACAGATTCATCAAGACAAATGTCAACACAAATGAATTTGCTTTTGTTTGTTTGCTATGTTCATTTTAAATGAACTCAACAGGATTTCACTCTGTGTTGTGGCTTAGGAATGGTGTTAGTGTTCCCGCAAAAATGAAAGACAGCAAGCCGCTCCACTCTACTTCCCACCCCTTTTGGTCAGAGGGAGAGACAAAAGGCACAGATATCAAGTTGATAAAAGAAGAATTTTTGAAAACAGCAATGAGATTAATAAAACCAAACAGCAACAGTAACAATAGTAATTTTAAAAAATACAGAAAAGAGGGTAATTTATGTACAAAAATGATCACTGACCAACTGACCCAGCACTGTGCAGCCCCTGAGACAAAGAACACAATGGCTCCCAGACCCTCTGTTTTTCCCCCAAACCCAAGACAATGAAAACCAATGGTGGACAGACATTCCATTTGGAACCAGCATTACCACTGTTCCATTTACCACTTTCTCCCCCAGAAAAGAAACACCCCAGTCATTCCGGGAAGTGAGAGTCCCTGTTCCTCACCCTGGCTGTGACATAAGATGTTATCAAACAGTGAAATATCTTGGCCACGCCTGCACAGCTCCAGGCTCCTCTCCTTCAAGGCCACTGTGAAAAATCAACCCTGTCCTTGGCTCAAACTCTTATTTCTAAACACTTTCAGTAACCTGAACCTTAACAGAAAACATTCTTTCCTCTGCACAGGAAGAAACAGTGCCCAAATCAAAGAGTTAAAAACTGAAAGGATAATAAAAAATTAAGTAAAATGCAACAAGTACCCATCAGAAAACTATTTATTTTAATGGGAAATAGTTTTATTTAGTATGTGTAAAAAAAGCTTAGATTTTTTTTCTAAGCTAAAAAAAATTATATTTTTTTTTCTAAACATATAATTTCTCCCTAAAATTATATGTCGGGTTACACTGTGATGACTTCTTTCAGATTTTCACTGTTAGAGTGCTGAAGAAGGATCATCAAGAAAGGTAAGCAGTGCTCCACCATCTATCTTTTCAAAATTATGACTCCATATTTTTCTTGCCTTCATTCCCTTAACAAATGCTTCGGAAAAAGACACCACTCTTGTTAAATTTTATCACCTCTCAAGCTTGTAGAAATGACAACATTGATAAACTGTAATAGCGAACATTTTTTTTTCCTTCTTTTGTGCAAAGAAAGACAATCTTAGTTCAACTTCATGCAAGAGAAGGAAAATAAAAAGTAATCTAAGGCAGCCTCGAGGCTCATGGATCTCACTGTGAGGTAAGGATCATCAGAAAGTGCCCATTCCTTAGCAAGCACTGCATAGGAGAAAATAGAGAGCATATTGGAAGCATATATGCACATTCCTGTAATGAAAGAAGTAGAGCTCTTTTATTAGCACTAGTTCTACATTTGGTCAGCAGTGACATTTGAAAGTTCCCTTTAAAATTAAATTGTATTAGAGATTTTCCTGACACTCAGAAAATCAAATACATGAGCTTGTCAATAACTAGAAATTCCAATATGAAAGGCCTGTCTGTCTTTCAATAATGATTGCTGTTTAAGTCAGATGTCTATATGTATTTATTAAAATACATTTCTGTAACTCATACCTGTATCAGTTATTTTTTATTTCTGATTTGAAACAAAATAAAACAAAAAGCCATTATTTAAACATTTTGTTTGACCAACAAATGAAGTATGTCCTTATTTATGATCTTAACACAAAGACAATTTACATCAATCCTGGCCAAGCTGTGCATTTGCCAATAAGAGAAGATACAGAGTTATGGGTATATTCTACTAGAGCCAATTCTAGTCTAGCCTGCAAGAGCCACCTCAGTTTGTACAAGCCTCCAAATATCCATCAGACTACAACAGCCCTCCCTTACAGTGACTACAAGATGTGCTGTAAGGAGTCAGTTATTAAGGCTTTGTGTGCTGCCACATTCAGTCAAAGGTTATTGCCAACCTGTAGGTCTCCCAGGACTGCATTTACCACTTACATCATCTGAAGCACTTCAACTTTCCCAGCAGATAAAATAACATTTCTAAAAATTTAACAAGCTTCCTTAATTTCGTTCAATTAGAAATTCTAAGAGCTGAGGCCAACATTTTTAAAAGCAAGAAACTTTTGCATCCTAGCACATTTGAGCCACAGACTAAGTTTTAAGGTACAAAACAAACAGGAGAAATGGTAGACCAAATAGAAAACTCTTTCTCAAGTTGGATAACACAAAGGAAAACACAGCTGATTAAACAATTGTTCTCTTGTATGAACAGGGAAGAGTAAGTGAAGGTAAAGTATTGCTCAACCCCTCTAATTTTTGTGAAATTACTAGGTGCTAAAATGATATGGATGTAAAAAGGAAATTACTAAGGTCCAGCCAGAGTACAGGCTAGGAGTTCCAGGAAGGAATCAGAAAGTGCCCCTGCCACTTCACTAATTTATATAAATGAGAAAAAAACCCATATCAAAATGTTGTCAATTATAAAATAAGCAAAGATTTTAGATTATTTCTAAAGAAGCATGGAAGAACGTTTCTATCTTCTCATTTTGACTTCAGAAACATTTCAGAATGCTTAATGAAATCAGGACACCAAGTACCTAACCAATTCGCAAAAACAGTCTAAAACTTGAAAATTCCTCTTTGTAAACCTTTTTTTCTGCGAGGAACAAATGAACAACAACAAAAAAAATCAATATCTTTAGCTTTCTAGTGGTATTAATTTTGAATATAATTAATTAGATCAATCTTAAAATGTGGAGCTCAGCTTTGACAGTAATCAATTCAGAAGAAATAATAAGTTAAGAATATATACAAAGAAATTGACATTGTAAGTGCTATTCCCACCCTTAAGACGCAGATATATACACACATATACATATGCAGTTTACATAGAGAAGGAAACATTTCCAGAATTGATTAAATCAAAGAATTCTTTAGATAGGAAAAGACTTCTGAAAGCCTTAGACCAACCATTATCCCAGCACTGCCAAGTCCACCACTAAATGATGTCCCTAAGTGCCAAATCTACACATCTTTTAAATACCTCCTGCCCTGAATTTTGACCTGCAGGATCTTGTAGAAAACCAAAAACACACTTTTAAACAAGGAAGGGATTGTAATGAGGGACTCCAGAATTCTCAGCTCCTGAAATTGAGCCTTGGAATTTCCAACTCCTTGAATTAAGCACTGAACGTTATGCTATGTTCCCCACTTCTTCCCTCTGTAAAATATGACTTGCCTATCTCAGACCTGTATACAAGATAACTTAGATGTTTTCAAAGTATATCCAGGGTGAAATGAAACTGATTCTTGTATAAGTAATGGTTTATTTAGTTTTTCTAAACATGATCTTCCCCACTTTGTTCATGCATCAGAAACACCCACAGCTGTCATCTCTTCTCCAACTATTGGAAGAGATCAAATACATTATCATGTCAACAGGAGTTGTGAATTCTTTAAGTGCCTGTGTCAAGTTTAAACTTATTTTTCAAGGCAGAGGAGGCATTGGGATGATCCAAACTCAAGTGTCTGATGTATCACTTCAGTGATCAGTAGTAGTTCAGGGAGAATTCACAACAGAAATGAGACTTTTGAGCATTAGGACCTTGGCACTTGGCAGACGAGATAACTGGTCTTATAACTCCATGAGCAAACAGCACATATTGGCATGAGTGGGAAAAACTCACAAGGGTAAAAGAAATCTCTTTCCTCAATACACATTTAAAATTTCAACACCTTAATTTTCTATTAACACTTTTTTTTTGTCAGTATTTTTCTTCAGCTTTTATTCATTTCTTCATCCAAGTCACACTGTGGCTTTTTGAGGGCACAGGAGTCTCTGGTGTGATTTACAAAGACACCTTGGCATAGGAAGTTACAAATCATCTACATAAGGCACAGAAGAATTTACAAGAAGCCGAGGAATTTACTAGGCAATCTCTCAATCCATTTGCCAAAGCACCTGCTGGACTTATTTGAAGGCAGGTGAACTAATAAACCTTAGAAAAGCAGCCACCAGGAGAGCATTCTGTTTTACTAAAAGCATTTGTAGCCTTTGCTCACATCCCCGACCAAAACATACACACTTTTTAACTTACTGGCTCTTATCTCACTCTCTGCTGTAATAAATCAGAGGCTGGAAAAGCTAGTGGAGAGCAGAACAATAGGGTTGAAAATCATGACCTTTGTGTGTAGTAATTGAAAACCACAGAGAGTTCAGAGTGCAGAATGGACTTTTGGACAAATCTGTGCTGGGAGCTTTGAAGCCTGAAATTATCCTCTCTTATAACTCCAGGCTTACATAGCAGTGTTGTCAAATTGTAAACTGGAGGTGGGTTAAATAATTATAGTTCACAGCCTTAGTATGTAATTACAGAATCAAAGATACTATACAGCTATACTATTATCTTATTTACCAGAACATTTCTTTTTCTTCTCCTGGGACAGTCAATGTTTGTACCACCTGTTAGGATGTATCAGTTTTAGAAGGGAACAGAGCAGCTACTGAGACTGCAGTATTTGTAAACAGCTTCAGAGGGCAGCTGTGTCTTTCCACAACAATGCTACCACCATTAAACTGTGCAGACAGAAATAACTTTGGATTTTTAAAAAAATAAAAATAAAAGTGTAGGTAAGGACCAGTATAAACAGAACATTTAAACCACAATCCTCTGTTACCATTTTATCCCGCAGTAAGTATCATACTACTGCCAAAGCACAGTTACATCACTTAACAGTGAAAAACTCCTGACACTGAACTTCTATCTTTGCCACCACACATGAAACAATAGCATCAGTAGCTTCTGACTCTGGCTTAACTCACTAATGTATTCCCTAAGATCACAGAATCCCAGAATTTAGTACTTTGGAAAAGACCTCTGAGATCATTTCCAACTGATGACCTAACACAACTGTGACAACCAGAGCATGGCACTCAGGACCACATCCAGCCTTCCCTTTAACACCTCCCAGGACTGTGATTCTATCACCTCCCTGGGCAGCCCCTTCCAATGCCTTTGGAGGAGTAAATTCTTCCTAATACCCAACCTAAACCTCTCTTGGCACAGTTTAGGACTGTGTCCTCTCATCTCGTCATTGGTTTCCACAGAGAAGAGACTGATCCCACCTGGCTACACTCTCCTTTCAGGGATTTGCAGAGTGTTAAAGTCACTCTGGAACTTCCTCTTTTTCAGACTAAACAACTCCAGCTCCCTCAGCTTCTCCTTACACAATGTAAGCGTGTAAGGAGAAGCTGACGGAGCTGGAGTTGTGTAGGGTCCAGACCCAGACCCTTCACCACCTTTGTTTCCTTTCTCTGAATCATTCAACTTCAAATTACTCAAGTTAAAACCACCCTCCACCTCCCCACCAAAAAAAACCCCAAAAAACCTGGCTTGGCAACCACACAATTAGAAGCTCACGTTCCCTTTGTGTGTTACACCTTTCAGTTTAAATAGCTTATCCATGCCCTTGTCTTTGGAAGAAGTGTTGTCTGACTGCAAGAAGCCAATTTATCACCAAAAAGGTTGAATGCCTTTTGATTTTTCATAATAATGAATTCTCTTCAATTGCAAAGACAGTGTTCTTAGGCAAATTAAATGCTCACAAGGAAGTCTTTTCTCTTCCCTGCTGTTCACCAAGAGGGGGCTAAATTTTTTACCTGGACATTTCTATAGAAAATACTGCTAACCTCCACTTTCTAAAAACTTAAAAATAAAAAAGAAAAAAGAAAACCTATTCAATTGCAGACAAACTTACTGTGAGAGAATGAAAAAGCCAATAAATAAAGATAACCAAAAACCCCCATTTCATAATTACATTACAAAATGCAAATAATCTGAAACTGCATCTCTTCACACAAAACCAAAATATGATTGAATTTAAAAACTGTATTATTACCATCTTAGTGGTAATGAACTACCCACCTGCAACCCCTCCTACTCATTTTTTCAAACACATAACTTCTCATGAACAGTTTGGGGAAGATGTCACATCATACAATATTGTCATAGTGCACCATGACATGATTAAGAGCTTGATTAACACATCAATAGAACATGTTAACCTGTTTTAGAAACATATTTAAGATGTCTGAACTTGTTGCAAATCATCACTAAAGTCAGTGCTAGATTTTGGATTCTTTAAGTTAAATCCAGAGACAGCGGTGGAGAAATATAATAAATAAGGCTTATTATAGACACCTGTAGAAGTAAAAATCATATGTAACCTCTTCAACCACAGACTGCAAGAATATTTCTTGTCATAATTCTGCACCACAAAACCCAATCACGCTTATCCTCATTAGCTTTCTAGCCTTAGAATTTTTAACAGGAATTTATTTTCTTCTTCCAAGGAGAAACACTATTCCCCCATCTTAGCCTTTCCAAGTAAAAGACAACAATCCCATTGTTTCAGAACAAGGCAACCACCATACCAAATGTTACCATTTGTAACAGAATGTTACAAATATGCTGCCCATCCTCTTGAGATGCATCTGTGAATTCACTTTTGACAGACAGCTGATTTTATGTCTCTCTGTGCTCTCCTTATGCATGGCAGTTTTTGTTACATGTAAAGACCACAGCCCTAACCTAATTTAGGCTTCTGCAGGCTCAGATAACTAACAGTTGTCTCCACATTACCATCTTAGCACCAGTAGATTTATGCCTTAAGACCTAAGAGCAGGGTCTAAATCAGCTCTGCTTCCATACTAGCTATACTTAGCAATCACATTCTGTGTAGCTTGTTAAATCATCTGAGGCCATTTTGATTACAAATTTTTATAGAGTACAGTGCTAGACCAGAGCATACTGTCTGTAAAGTGCAGCATGACTGTGAACACCTCGTGAGCAACAGGAAAGCTGGAAAACTACAGAAACAAAATAACCTCAGCTATGTACTGAACATGAGTGGACTTGTTTCTCTTAGTACAAAAAAACAGAGTAACCAAAAATCAGCATGAAAACACAAAATCATTTGAGAGTTAAAAAAAAAAAAAGATAAAAAATGTCAAAAGAAAAATAATATAGCTTTCAAGATAAAATATGGCATATGAGCTGGTATTCCAAGTGCAGCATGTAGGCACACAATTAAAGGGCAATTGTCAAACCCTGACATCAAAGATGGGAAAGGAAACCAGAAATGCTATGTTTGGAAATGCCATTGATACAATCTCCATATTATATTTTACATACAGTTTAAGACATGCCACACAAATTTAAAAAGAAAAAAACAGCTACATGCAATGACAAAACCCAATATGGGACATGCAGAAAGGAATCAAGTTTCCTGTAGCATGCAACCTAAGAAAATTTAATTATTATAGAATGAGTCCTAGAGTATCATATTTCCTCAGACTTATGAATCCAGTTCTGGGACACTTTTCACCATACCATCATCCTCTCCCACAATTAAAAAAAACCTTGAAAGAGCAATAATATATTGCTCTCTAGGAAGTACACAGACTATATCTGTAGGAGAGACAACCATGATTTTGGGGTGATCTGATCACGTACTTGAAACACAGGATAACAGCAATTTTGAAGGAGCAGGTCTGTGCCAAGTGAAATAGAGATAAAGCAATATTGGTTTGAAATGCAGATGTTAAGGGTTCAGCTTGGAAGTTTTAGTCTTGCACCTGGCTCAGCTGCATACCACTTAAAAAAAAAGGCAGAGTTGCTTTTGGCCTTTTAATTTCCATTGGTAAGGAAAGAGATTGACACACGTAATGATTACGGTATTAATTGTAGTGAAATGTAAAGAAACCAGAGTTCAAAGAAGAGTATAAACAAATATGGTGGTGATGTGGCTCAACTGGCAACTTGTTTTATCAACAGACTACATGGACTGATAGCTGAAGAACACAGTAGGGGTAAAACAAACAAGCAGGTAGCAGCAAACTCTTACATTCTTATTTTCTAGCCACCATACCAGCCTTAATAACAGTTCCGAGAAAAGCTGGGAAGCATTAACTGAAGAAGCCACACGCTACATTCTCGTTGAGTACTCACACAAGGCTCCTCTCCAGATTCAGGTAAGCGTACACGTGTTTGCAGGGTTTAAGACAGGCCAGAGAACAGCAGGAGCTGAGGCTCTGTCATGATGCCTATGCTTTGAGGAAGGCATATGCAAAGGCCAGGACAAATGGCAGGGTCACTGAAGGGCAGCTCTGCTGGTGCTTTTGGAGTATGTGCGGGAATATCTCCTCTGCCCTTCCGAAAGGAATCCCCCTCCCTTACCTGAGCCAAATGCCACATATCAGGAGTCTGCTGTTTAAAATGCCAAATGGAACAGAAATGTATCCAAAATACATCCTTGACTTTACTATTATTTGCTTTAAACTCAAAAATATTTTTTTGCCCCAAGAGACAACATACTAGAATGTTGGAAGATTATCATATTATTCACTGATGATTAAGTGAAGGAATTTCTAAACTACTCAGCATGTACAACAACTGATTCAAACTAAAGGGGACTTGATTCCCATTTTTTTTGGTTGGTTGGGTTTGGGTTTTTTTTTTTTTTTTGGGTTTTTTTGGTGGTTTTTTAAATTTTACCTGGTACTTGTTAAGCTACACATGCACATACACTTAAAGAAATTCTTAATTCTTCTTGAGTGTGAGCCACTGATTTGCTCTGTGCAGAGTAGCCAGTTATCTGGCCACAGGGAGGATTGCCGTAACACTGTTCAAGTTTAATATTCCAAACAATACCAAAGTGAAATGTGAAATAGCCCTTAAGATCAGGTTCTAATGTATGTGTTAACTTGACTATTACTGAAGAATCTTCAGTGTATGTTTTTAAAAGTACATCCTTCAAAGTATTCCAGTATGGTGGCTTATGTGGTATCACAGACAGATTCTCCCACTGATGACATGACAATGGACTGTGCAGTCACTTCACTGACTGTTATATAGAACAAAATTCTGATAAACTGAAAACCCCCAGAGTTGAAGTTACAAGTGTCAGAGGAATTTTAGAAGAAAAGATCCAGACATTAGGTGAACTATAAAATCTACCCTGTATATGAGCTCGTTTGATCTTCCTAAAATATTCTGTTCTTTTCCCATGATCAAACACAACAGTCATGTGCACTGAAAACATGTCCTTGCTTTCAAACAACAAATTGTTTTTACTCATTTATAACAATTTTCTGCATTTCCAAATCATGCCATAATTTGACACATTATCAGCACCGTACCAGATTATTCTGTTACAGATTTTACATCATTCCTTGTAGCTTCTCTTTATTAAAAACTACATTGTGTGAATATTCTAAATATGAAGGCAGGTAAGTTAATCAGAGAGAGTGCTTCAAAAGTGGAGGCTTGCACTTTAGGTATCATCAGTGCATTATTGCTTTAACAAGCAAAGTAATACATTAATGCACTTTAACATACAAATCATACTTTATAAATAAATACACACAAAATTATCGTATTTTAAGAGCCCAGCCCAAGAAATTAGAAAACAAATTAAAGCTCTAGAAATAATCTGCCCACAGTTTTTTTTTTATTTTTGAGCAAGCTAATTGAGAGATAACCAATAAACTGAACTGCAAACAGAGTTTAAAGGTGAAAACAATCTGATACTTCCATTCAATTTTTTTGTTGATATCACAAATTCTGCTGTTTCAAGATCTACACCTCAATTTTCCTTGCTGTGAAGGGAGGAATAACCTGGCCTGCTGTTATGTGACCTACTCCTTTCCTTTTGAGGATGATGAGTAGCTGATGGGAAAGCTCATATTACACAGTTAAACAAATGTTTCCATGAGGCAAAGTCATCCCAGACATTTAATACTGGAGCTGCCACCATGGCCACACAGAAGGCAAAATAATTCCAAAGGCATTCCACTTCATCAAGATACAGAGTCCTTTGGTGTATTGGAGACACACCAACACAGCAAAATGTAGGAGAATTGAGATCCTCCTGCTGTGGCCACTAGCCCAACCTAAGAAATCATCCATGTGCTTGTTAGGACCTACTGCTTCTTCTAGAGACAATTCTGCACTGTGGAACACACTCTTAGGTTCTCTTGGAGATCACTAGAGCATCAAGTACCTGTGACTTTCTTAAGCACAAAAATATTTATCAGCAAAAAAACCTGGTTCTTAGAAGAGAGCACTACAGTAATTGTCAAGATGCATGCAATAGAAACAGGATGCCCCACTTCGTACAGAAATATGCATTCATCACACTTAAACGAAATGTCATCTATGTGGATGATAGATTAATCCTTTTTTAAACAATAATTAGCAACACATTCCAGTGGCTTTCTAGATGTGCAATGCATTTCCATGTGTTAAATATAAAAAATGACTGTCAGAGAAGCTTAATTCATCTATCACTTCAATTTTCAGGACTACAGTATACCAAAGATAACGTCCTTAGATTTCTGAGTGAAGCATGAATTTAACTTCATTTTCAGAGATACACATCTGCTGAGAAAATACATTTAACAGAGGTGAGTATTGTTATCAGTTTTCTAATGATGTTCATTATCAGCAATCATGTAGTCAACCAAAGACCAACATCTTTGAATAAGAAAAGAAACCATGGTTTTGAGTTTATTATGTAATGGGCACTTAATTACCAAAATGCCATGCTGTTTGCAGTGTTTTGCCTTCTTTTGAAAAAAGTTTAGTAGAAAAAAATAATAAAAGTCTGAGGTGTTTACAACACTAAACATAGAATAGGAAGGATATCGGAAACAGGCATCTTTCTTCCTTGGCTTGTTATGTACAAGACGGGCTGAAAGGATTTTGTACAGCTCCTACACAATTAAAAATGTGCATTCTAGCTGTTGATGCATTTTTGTTAGTCTGAGCATTTTCCACCGTTTATAAAGTTAATAAAAATGCCAAACAGTTTCTAGAACTTCTATGAAACCAAATGGAGTAATATTCAAAGCACTATCATTATATGCTTTCTAGCCTCTTCACTTTATTTATTACTGTTTACCAACATAATTCATTTCTTCATGTCTAGCATCAGAAGGGCTCTGCTGTCTTTCATGGTCAGCAGTCTTACGCATGCTGCTAAAATAGAATTAGGACTTTCATCCCTTCCTCAATCAAATTTGCTATATAATTACAGAGGATATGCATTTTACTTATACAGCATTATCTCAGTGTTCTTCAGATTACTTTAGAACACATTGTTCCTTAACATTCAAAGACCCATTAACAGCTTCCCTAAATCTATAAGATTTCACTCTGTTAAAAAATGCACTCCTAGAACTGATTAAAGATTAAAACTTGAAAACAAACAAGTATAATTTGTCAGGAAAAAAAGATGACATTTGAATCCTACAAATACACAAGTTTTCCCACATCTTTTTAAATAGAGTTCTGTGGCATGCAAAAATTAATTCAATACTCAGACTTCAGCTTCATCCAGCAAATACATTCACAAAAAGCATTTTTATCAAACGGGGCAGTATAGTTTCAAGCAAAACTTATTCTGAGTCATATGACCAAGAATAACAGATATCTAACAGATGAAATTTCTGTCTGATGGTGCATACAGGCTGTACCAGCACTATCTGTAACTTAATCAGAATAAGGTTAGTTAGATATCTTAGATCTTTTTTGGTCAGCATTCTTTTCAAATGATTGCCTTTCCAAGTTACACAAAATTTCCACCTATTCTTACAAAAAATTCTTATAAATTTGCAGTTTTAGTTCTTTCAGGAGAAAGAAGTATAGAGTATATTTCATTTACATAGATTTCTTTGAATAATACCAATTTAATTGGTATTATTCATTTCAGATGAAATGTAGAAATTCTAAACCACTTGAAAATTTCATGTGGATTGTCCCAAAGACTACTAACAAGTACTAATGGCTTCAAATGGCACTTGCAACTGGTGTCATTAAAGAGTATTAAACATTGCTAACGTTTATCCTTTGTACACTTTGAACAAGAGTCTTTGCAGATAAGAAGGGATATTGAAATAATTTACTACTTCTTACACACAAAGTAATCACATCTTGGTAAAAATAAACTCAGAACTAAGCACACAAACACCTCTGATGATGAAGAAAAATGTAACAATACACAACAGTAAAAGCTGTAAGTAAAAAAGTACACATATCTTCCATTTGCACAGCTTAAGGTGACTCACACCACATGCCTGGGGAAAAAAACCCAAACCCAAACCAGAAAAAAATCCCGTTGGCACTGTCTTAGTGAAAGAAACAACAAAGAAGCAACTAATCTGCAAATACACTTTAAGTTGCCCTGTCCACTTTTTATATGCAAGAGTGTGTAGCAGCAGAGCAGATGGCTATCAGGGAAATGAAGCTGAGTGCAAACTGGGTGTAGATGTTTGAGAAGTCACTTGTGTTTTTCACAAAAGTTTTGAGAGTTTTCCATGCTGAAACCTAAAGAAGTTAGTCATACTAACAAATTCAAGCATCTGGGCTTTAATGATTATCTGACACGTTATTTGTAGATAATGCTAATTGTTAAGAGGGACAGCAATAGGGCAGGGAATATCTGAACTTCAGAAAAAAAATCCTTATTTCTAGCTGTCTTCACTGTGTGCTGGTAGAGAAGCCCATTTTGCCACCCTGGGTATCTTCAGAGCTCAGCACTTGCAGGCAATGGAAAGGTCCTCAAACATTCTCCCAAGCCTTGAGCAGGTTCTTTTAGAAGGAAATCTGGGGGAGGAGAAGCTTAGGAACAGCTACAAATTATTGCCAAAGTGGTAATTAGTTTAAGCAAACACTTCTATCTTTTAAGACCTTCTAAGTCCATGCCGTATAATTTAAAAAATAAAATTCTCATCAGTAAAACCAGCAGAAGGAAGGAAAGAAAATCCTGGATTGTTTCACAGGACATGCCGTGATACACGACAAGAATAAACGTTGTAATAAAAGCAGTGCTTTTTGAGCTTTAGACAGTGTTCCGCTAAGGAAGTTATGATAGATTTTTTAAAAATCCACTTGTATGCATGAATTTAGTCATTACCCTGTTATTATGATTACAAAAGTCCAAAAATTACACATGGTTGTCCATAACCAGCAAAAGCCATAGGAAATTATGTGTGACACATGAAGTGCTAGAGGCAGGCAGATTAGGTAGATGCAGTTTACCTAAGAGAAGTTTGGTCGCTGAGGACATAGGAAAACATGCTGAGGAGGAAAAGGGATCTAGATGAAAATATTATTCCTGAGAGGGAGCTTTGACAGAGGCTCCCCTCATTCCTCATGCCCACAGACACAATTCCCTCCCAACTGGCTTCTCTCAACGTTGGTGAGTTTGCAAAAGTATTTCTAGATCACCCTCAAGAAATTCAGCCAGGAAAATGAAAAAAGCCTAGGACTGATGAGCTAGGACTTCACTACTGTATTTTATCTCCATGTGGAAGGAGTTGAGGCATTAGATGCTGGTTACCTCCATTTGATCCAATTAATATTGGATCAAGGCAAACAGCACTTCAAGAGAGACAAAAAATGCCAACAAAATTTCAAGCCTAAGACCCAAGCTCCAGGAAAAAAAACCCAACAGACAAACCAAGAAAAAAAGCCTTCCTTTATTCTTACAAACTATTATTCTGCCACAGAAATTAAAGAGCACAGAAGTAGAGAGGCAAACTGAAAAGTTTTGCTTCTTGCTTGTCAGTAAACTGCAAGATGAATCAAAGATGCAGAACTGTTTCTGAGTAAACAAGTTGACAGAGGAAAGGTCAGATCACTAAAGAATAAACCTGCTGAGATTCTTTCCTGTCACTGAGATTCAGCAGAGAGCTTTATATCTTGGGAATGAAGAAATACACAATCACAGACAGGAAAACAGTTGAAAACAAAGTCAAGAGGTAGCGAAAGAGAGGCGATAGTTACCAATTCTGCTTGTTACCTTTGTTTATTGTTTTATTTTAAAATACATAGAATATTTAATTCTGCCACAATACAACATATGGGGAAATCACTCAAAATTAATTTGCATTACTTTAGATAATGTTAATATATTTTTTCTATGCGCCATTCTTGTTTAGATTTTGGTTTTTACTTCAAAATTAATTAATTAATAATTAATAACCTGTCCTGAGCATAAAAGTAAGCATCCAGAGTGATTAAATTCTGAGTTTTCAAACCACCAAAATGTAAGCAGATTTGTCCAAAAGACCTACTCATTCTTCTAATATATTTTAAGTTCTGATACTTTACATATAAAGAGACAAAGTTACCTGAGGTAAACACCATTTACTAGGCAAAAAGATGCACACACCCCATCATGTTGTTCATGTCAGGGTTGTATGAAAAACGTAATTATTCAAAGAAGCCTACAGATTGCTTTTAAGATGAAAGCCAGGAATGTTCCTCCTCTGTGCCAGATCTATCTGAAGCCCAGCTGCTGGGAAGGGGGAAAGAAGCAGCATGAGGGGTCCAGGGCAGCCTTGTTTTGCCCTTCACCACACATGAAGGGGAAACAGGTTATCCACCCATTTAATTCCTCTGCTACCTATAGCAACACTTCTAGAGGTAAAGCAGAGAAGGAAGAATGAATGTGGAAGGAATCAACCTGTTTAGGGCTGGATCAAATTGCATAGATGGAAGATGGGAAAATATGAGGTGATGGCCCTCTACCTACTATTTCCCATCACTCCATGTGCTTAAGGATCTGCAACTGGTCACCAGGAGGGACACTCACAGGCAAGGCACTTGCAACAGAACTATTGCTCCATTTACTTTCAAATGGCAAATAGGGCAGGCGGGAAACAACCTCACCAGTTATTCACAAAGGTGATTAATAAGAGGCATGCAGTCTTCTGGTGCAAGTGCTACGGATTAAAGATGATAATTTCTTTGAAGAAAGATAGCAGAGGGGTTGTGCTGTTTCTTTCACTGAAGGTATTTGGATAATTGGTCTTTTCCAGCAATTAACCCAGAACTGTCCTATTTTTCAATTAGACAAGAATCTCATTTGCATGTTCTCAAAGACAACATGATATTCTGCTTCCTGTGGCTTTTAAATGGTGCAAAGGTAACCTTAGCTGTCCCTGCAAAAATATTTCACTTGCATTTTCAAGCTGCCAGAACTTCCTTGCAACAGAACAAGGTGAAAAATGTGTCAGATACAGAAGAAGAGATGATTGCAATCTTGAGTCCTGCACTGAATTTAATTTCCTGTCATAGCTCCAAAAGGGTACTGGGATGAAGGTGGGGGTGAAGAGGTTTAAAGTTAAGTGAAAGAATATCTGTCCACATCCAAGTTTTGCTTATAGATATGTGCATCTAAATCCTTATATTTTATACCTAAAATTCAGGATTTCAAATGCAATAGTTTCCTCTGACAAAAAGAAATTCTGTGTATGTTACTCACATAGTATTTTCAGATCACAGAACATTTAAATTATGCTCAGCCCTCCCAAAACCTAGGGCATCTCTAACTCCATAATGTTTTTTCTTGTGATTGCAGTGAACTAAATCATGTTCCTTAAATTTTTCCTCCTCTAAACAGCACATTTGAAATACACTTCACAGATGGATGAATCAACAGCAAATTTTCCTGCCTCCCTTTTGCTAAGACTGCAAAAAATATCACTTTCCTGGGATGATCCAGAAATCTCTAGAACTTACCTCACTGCAGCATTTGCACTGATGATATTATTGTATTCTATTCTAAATATCATGTGAATAAGAGACCTGGAGCTATACAAGAATTTCTCCTTTTTTCCTTTTTCAATCTTATTAGCATTGCCTCTACTATCTCTCAGGGGGGCTACCCTAGTTCTCTCAGGTCAGCTTCAACTCTTCTCCTTCTTACAATACTTCACTTTGAGCAAGAGAATTAACAATAGTAGTTACTCTCCACATTATAAAAAAACTGGTCATGTCACATTTAAACATGTTGTTTGATTTTCCCATTATGCAAAATTACTGGTTAAATGGGAGGGAAAAAGGGATGCATCACTGCTGAATTGTCATGCATGTGTCAAAAAACCCTCATGATTGTAAGACCCAACAGGTTTTCTTTCTGCTGAACTGGGACCTATTTAAAGCAAAATGATACATTTAAAATGATTTCCTAGTGGATTCGATTAGAGAAATAAATTAATGACTGCTATTAAATAAAACATTTTGGCACTGAATATTATGGCAACTTCATTTGCATAATTTAACAGTTGCAGGGACTTAGGGAAATAACAATGTAAATGAGTGCTGAAAGTGTGCAGTAATGAAAAAGCAGATTTTGCCATGCATAAGACTCTCCCCCATGATTTTATTTTAAGGTAATCTTCTCATTTCTTAATTACATTTTTAAATAAAGGTTAAAACAATTTGTTGTCAACACCTCTGCTGTCATTTCATTCTGATGTAGTTACAGATATGTAACAACAGTGGGAAACTTCTCTTCCCATTTGTTTTCCATAAAATGAAAGTTAAGTTCTGAATATAGAAGACAGTGAGAAATTCTCAAAGATGACAAAATAAAATGAAAACTAAAACAAACATGACCCCTCCACCATTACTTAAAAACTAAAAAATAGCATTTTATTGTTTCCTGTCAGGCAAACCTTGAAGAAAACAGATATTTCATATAATTAGGAAAGCACTTATTCAAATAATAATAATAGCAAAATAAAATATTTTAGTTCATTATTTCATAAATAATTAAGAGTTGGATGTCAGTTGCAGTTCACAAATTTCACTTTGTTAAAAAAAAATCATGGTAGTAAAATGCATCGATCAATATTTATCTGGCAATCCACACTGTGATTTTTAATTTTATCATGTTCACAGCAATTAAACACTCTGGAGTTACTCTGCTCCATAAATAACACTATGGTTCTTTTATAACATCCAATACTCATGCACAACACCAGATAATTTGCCTTTCAGTGTGTCTTCATTAGCTGATAGGAATAAAAACCCCAAAACTACAAAGAGATCAAGGCTTCATAAGATGTGTAAGGCCAGCCAAGTGCTCCATTAGCATGTAAACCAGCAGATGCTGTGTTTCCATACCCTGCTTTGAGTGGCATAAATAAGGGCAGGGACACCAACACCTAAGTGCTCTCTACACGGTCTCAGTCAAATCTGAGAGGGCCAATTTAACAAGGCATTTTGTCACCTCCAACTCACCACCCAGTGGGTTTGTACAAGGGACACTGCACAAGCCAAGTAAAACCAGCAATCTGAAACCTTGTCACACATGAGCTCACTATTATTGCTGCCATGGTGGTTCTGCTCACCCCAGCATAAAGAAACAAAACCTCTACAGAGGATCATGTGCATCTTCTGAGATTATACTGATTATCTCCATACAATTTCACCCTTCATTTTCAAAATAAGGAAACCAAAGATTAAAAACAAAATAACCCAGCCTGGTTATTGTTAAGCCTTTTGAATGAAATTTAACAGATTAAATAGAACAATCATAAGCTTATGACTAAAATCCTTCTGGGCTGCACTTCTGAATTAATGCAAATAATGCACTTTTTGCTTTATGGAATGCAATCCTAACTAATCCTATGAAAAATGAGATAAAGTAAAGGTGAAGTCATGGACTACAAGAGATAAGAATGCAATACAAAATGTCTGTGTAAATAATCAGAAAGGTAATGCAGTTATGACTGTCAAAACAACAAATTGAAACAAATTATCTAGCCAGATTGCTATTATAAGACTGTTCTGTTACATACATGTTTACACATCTATGCACACAAACTCAAAAATGTTTCAAAACATTTAGATTACTTTTTTCATGGTTCAATTCAGTCAAAGACACTGGATATTTCTTAGTGGAAGTTTCTTTGAGAGATAACCTTAACCAATCTGCTGTAGAAATAAGGCAGGTTAGAAAAATCTCGATAGCATAATAATGAAAAGCAAAGTTAAATGTTACTAAACAGATTAATGCAGTGGTAGTAAATTTATTAGAAGCAATCTGTTATTGCAAATTCCATATCTGTTCCAAAATACAAGATGAACTGGTTTGATTTTGCACCTTGTACTATCAGAAAATTGAGATCTTATTTGCTTCATTCTTGTTCATAAACATCTTGAGAAGCATTGCTTCATCCTATGAGATAAAGGCTTATGGAGCACTTTCTGTAGCCAAATATTTTTGAAAATCTATATTCTCAATAAGTACACAAACAATTATAGCACAATTTTCTTTAAAAGTAGTTTAAGAAATGTAGTAACTGAAGAAAACAAAACAACAGATCACCACAAAAAACCCTTTAACACTCCCTACCCCTAGAAGTTCATCAGTGCAGGATTATTTCTGAAAGGAAAGTTGTCAGATGGATAAACTTTATGATAGCCTTCATCCACCTAGGAGTAGATGCACTTCAGGCATGCCTCAAAGTCATGTTCACCTGAAGTAACCTATGGAGCAGGTTGGAAATGCTTTCCCCTCCCATACACACAGAAGACTTCACAAGTCTAAAGTAATTGGCATGAGTACCAAATCCTACATTTTTTACTTGAACAGTTATTTTTAATAGCTACTTTGGAACACGATATTTTTTGCATTTACAAGTTTTTGAGAGTGTAACTTTTCATTTGGCCTCTCCTTTGAGCAGCTGCAAAAGGCACAGCAGTTTCTTTCTGTGTTTCATGTCCTGGCTGCAGCCCTTGACATGACTACTAACACAGGAGAGCAAACAACACGGTAATAGAAGCTGTAAGCTAAAGGTTTTTAAAATGTCACTTGATTTCTGAAAACAAAAGTAAACAAGAAGACTGTAACAGGTAGTTGCATAAGGAAAAGTAAGACTAGAAGCATTTACTTCCTAAAATGATCATTACCAAGGAAGCCAAATCCCTACTAATTAGAATTTTTGCTGTGTGCAATTCAAATCTGAATTCCTAGTCTCTACAACACTATTTTGTTTTACTAAAGCTTCTCCACAGAAATTTGAAAGCAACCTGGGCTGAAAAGATTGAAATTGAAAAGATTTGAGTATTTGCATGAATCTAAAATTCACTTTCTAATATTTTGTTTGACCGTTGAAATACAATGCAAATTAAGAATATTATTGCTATTAAAAAAAAGCTTCATGTACAATGCTGAGCAATTTAAATGAGGATCACTCTGGGTAAGCAATATTAAAAAAAACCCCCCAAATCTATGACAAATTTTTAACTGCAGCAAGGTCTGCCAACAAATTCAGGTGTCAAGAACCAGCACCCCCAAAATGAAACGCAGAGGAAGACAGACATATCAGTACACCATTACCACTTGAAATGGGATACAGCTGTCAAGCTGTTGGATATCAAGCTGTATAAGGTCATGAAAAAGCACAATCACAGGTTTGCCCTGACACCGTGTCATTTCCTCTGACCAACCTCCTTTGAGGTAGCTCTTCAAACAACATCTGGATTTGCGTGCCTCTGTCCTCCTCACAAAGGTTCAAAGCACAAGCATAAAAAGCCTATGCAAGCAGAAAAACTGACCTTCACCTTTGCATTTTTCTATTTTCTGATCTTTTTTTGTCCTTTTTCTTCAATAGAAAATAAAATCATAATAGGACTGGTGAACAGCATGGGGCACAGACTTCAATGTGGCATTTAAAGGAAAATCTGCTGTCTTTATTATGTTTCAAGAAAAATTATCTGTCTGCCAGGAATTAATTTTTAAGTTTCCTACACAACAAGAAGATATAATTTAAAAGCTGAAAAAGAATATGTAACTAGTGTTGACACTGATATAACTGCATTTTCAAGCACAGTTTCCTTTATGCATAGGCCACTGGCAACTCTTCAGCAGATAGTTTGTATATAATATTACACACACATATGGCTTCCTTCCCCCTGATCAACCAACACAACAAGGCATGACAATTCCCATGAGGTTTTTATTCAACTTTGACACCAAATATTCTTCCCTTTGGACATTTTCTACTTCTTAGAGTTGATCCAGTTTTTCTACTCTACATCACGAAGCACACCAAGCAATAAATTATTATTTGTATTAGTAAGGGGTGATTAAATTTTTTTAGTTACTTTGATTTTTTTCTATGTGTTTTTTGGACAAAAAATTTAATTTTTTTAAAGACAAAAAAAGGCTCATCAAATATTTTAGCAAATATTAAGTGAAAAAAGGAGTAGGGGAAATGACATTGGAAGCAAGGAAGTAATGTTCCATTATAAATTAAATTTTTTTGTAATAAGTAGATAGCATTCTTCATTAGGTCACTGAGTCCAACAAAAATTATTTGACTACAACATATGTTATTAACTTGTTATTAACTTCCATGCTACTGAAAGGTTTCTGTAGGGTTTAAGTTATTTTAAGCACAGAAAGAATTTTGTTTAATTGGACAGCATGTTTAAATAAACAGTTCATATATTTATATATGTACATAATCACACATTGGTTGTGATTTTGTCTATTGTGCTAGCTTCTCTTTAAGCCCAGTGTTCATTCTGCAATAACCTAAATAACCTATAGCCCTTAAAAAACATATCCAATTTTGAACTATGTATGGTATTGAATAAATGTTTCCCTTAAGCAAGAAAAAAAAAAAAGAAAAAAACCCCAAAACAACCCAGAATATAAAAACAAAAACAGTGCACCTGGGTATCCTCCAGCTAATTCACAAATGCCTTGCATAAAACATGAATTTTACAAGTACAGACTTAACTGTACAGTGGACTTTTTTCACACAAAATAGCCATGCCAGTGTAGATGGACTGTGCCAAGCCTTTGTATGATCATTCTGAATCAGGACACATTACAGCTCCATCAATTTCATCATTTAATAAGCATTTAAAGAAAATAAGAGAAGCATCACCATTGCTATATTTTTGATAAAGCAACAACACAAATAAACGGACTTCATTTGGTTGAAAAGGTGATATACTGAAAACAAAAAAAGCTGATTCTTTGAGGAACTATTCTGCACTAGCACAACCCTCTTTATCTGCACCAAAAATACCATCAATAAAAATCATGCTGTTGGCACAGGCTAAACAGGATGGATATGCTTAAAATACTACTGCTGTAAGCAATGCATTATTTAATCCAGTGTATAAAAAAAATCCACGCAGGATAAAGATTTAAAATCACAAAACCTCCAAACCCATCCAAAAGAAACCAAAACTCAAGCAGAATCATAAAGTTTAATTTCAAAGCCACAGCTGAATAGATGGTGCTACAACACACATTCACAGTCCTTTCAACAAGAGGAGGACACATGTACTGCTATTCCCAGGACAATGCCAGAAATGCAAAAGGAATTTTGTCACTCCTGCAGTCCACTGCCTCTTTCTTCATACTCCAGCTGAGGCAAAAATAAAACCACTGTGGGATTTGTATGGCCTCAACAGAAAAATTTCCCCTTTTTTTCTAAAACACAAGTTCCTAAAAAATAGTCCATCCTTTTCTTTCACCCAGCTATGATACATCAGGAATAGTAAGTGCACAAAAGTAAATTCGAACATTATTTTTTCTCTGAAACAAATCATGGCTAGGTATTCAAATTCTTTTTCACACACACATGTAATTTATAACGTGATGTAATGTAAATTTAAAAACCACATACCACAATAAACCCAAGCCAGTAAGAATCCAAACTGTGCTGCTACAAAGCAGTGCGAAATAATGTTAAAGGAGGTGAGAAAAACAATTTCTATAGCTAAACACAAGGAATTGGGAGGATAATTTGCCAAAACAGAAACACAAGCAAACCACTTCAGCTAACAAGCTTTTGCATTGTAAGACCAAACACAACCAGCTAATGCAAACCCATAGTTACATGAGGAAAAATGAGTCATGATACTTGCAAGCTGCACAACTGAGCAAGTCTGCAGAGGAAACATCATCTTCTGTGTCCAAAACCATTACTAACTTGTGCAGGAGAAGCAGCATGTAGATATACATGTAGATATACATGCAGCCTCCTAGAATCCACTGCCACAGGTGAAGCCAACTTAAGGTGCTAATTTACACACAGCTGATCCCTATATTCTTATGATGAACACTTACCACAGCAATTAAATGTGGCCCCAAGTCATGAAGAGAAACCTTCCACTTACCTAAAATGATAAAAAAGAAATAAATAAGATTAAGATAACGTATCAGAAACTCAGTGTTACAGATCCAAAAAAAAATCACTTTTACTACGTTTAGTTTTAACTTTTCCTTATAGTTGTCTGTATGTACTACAACCAGCAGATATTAACACACATATTAACCAACATGCCAGACAAATCCTGTTCAGCAGGGATGGAGGGATGGGCAGAGCACCCGCTCTGGGCAATTCCCTGGCTGGGGGTCCAGACCCACATCTCACTCCCCCACTCCCTCAGGGGGCTGTGTTAGGAGGAAACCTTCTACCTGAGAAAACAGCCAAAGGGTCACTCAATCACTGCACACCTGATGCAGCTTCACCTCTTCTGAATGAGTGGATTGATTTTAGTGGCCTTACTCAAAAGCAAGATAAAACTAAATTCATGCATCGTTATAAACCCAGCAACTATAAAATTGGCACAGTATTTAATCCCTTCTGTTTAAATAGTTCCTAATAACTGAAGTGGTGTTAGATCAGAAGTCCTCCATAAATTCATTAACTTTGTAAGCAAAAACTGTGATAACAAAAATTAATTCAGTGAAATATGAAATGAGGTAGTATCTGAGAGTTCCTGGGATATGAAATTTGAAAAAATAGAACATATTGTCTCCACTGTAAATGTGTATACAGACATTCAAATCCTTTCTAAATACTGGCATGTACTATCAAAGAAGGGATTGTTTGAGGGTACACCACTCTTCAACCTTTCAACATGAAATACTTAATATGTAAGGACATTTAAAAGAAAGGTTTGGAGGAGAGAAAAAGAAAAAGAACAAAGTCCCTCATTTACAATTGATACCACCTTTGAACTGCACTAGCTCTTTTCTAAATTTGCCATCATAGGAAGCGTTTGAATAATTTAAAATATGATCTACATTTAAATAAGAAACTTTGAAAGGTAAGGAAAAACAAAGGATTTCCGACAGAGTACAGATAGCTGACTATTTAATAAACCCCTAATTGTCAGAAGATTTAAAATAGTTTGCATGCAGTTGTACCCCTTCAATATATATTTAAAGTGCATCCTTTTGGGGTTTTTTTGCCCTTAACACAGCAGAAACATTCCTGTTATTCTGGAGACAGGGATGCCACCTAATTAGCACAAGGCTGTGTCATGCAGTACAGCTGTAGAGCCCTTTTCACCTGTTACCCAGCTCCTTTCTCCCAAGGGAGAGAGGGGCAGATGGGTCAGCGGCCAGAAAAAATGTGATGGGTATGAAATAACACCAAAAATCCCCCATTGACAATCTCTGTAAAGCTCTTCATTAACTCTCATTTTTTTCTAAAATTTGCATCATTGCTAAGTAAACTAAGACCTTGTAAGAAATACATTTCCCTTCAGCCTTTTCCTTAATGGTTTCATATTACTCGTAGATAAGACATTGCTTTTCTTCATGCTTTCATCCAAAGAGACACTCTACAGGAAAGGACTCAAGTGCTAAGGCCCTAAACAAATGCTCAAACTGGACAAAAACAATCCATCACATTCATGATGCATTTGACACACTAGGACTGGGAACACAGAGCACAGGTCTGATACTAAGGTACCTCTTATTTCTACCACTACCGTACTGCTACAGGATAGTTGGAAACCCAGAACAACAGCTGGCTTTTAACAAACATATATAAAGAGTTACTTAACTGCAAGAAGCAGTCCTGGAAAGAGTTATCAAAATGTTTAAGTTGGGTGGGTGTCAGAATGATTGGTTGGCATCTGATATTGTTAGGAATTATCTCATAATTCTGCTGCTGCTGTTTCTCCTGGGCAGGTCTGCACAGCGAGCTGTGCTTCCTCCCTCCATGTCACCCTGCTGTTACATCACCTAAAGTACTGTTAGAAAAATCCCATATTTTGCTTTTAAAATCAACCAAAGCAAAAAAGAAACACCATCTACTTTCTACACACTTTAGTTCTAGTAGTTCATTGCAAAGCTTATTAAGACTCTCTTCTTCCTCCAAAATATGGCATTTTAAATGTTCTATTACTACATAGATTTAACATACAGACTCTTCTTTATGATACCTAGTGTCACCACCCTATTCATGATTTTATTATTTTAAAAAACCCCACAAGCCAAACCCAGAGTGCATAGGTAGTCAGGGTGCTGATGTAAGATTCACTAATAGGAGCAGTTATAGCTGTATCCAGAAGAGAGAAGCTGTGCCGCAAGATAAGCCCTTGGCATGGATGGCTTTCTGCCAAGCTTCCAGGCTTCAGCCTCAGAGGAAGATAAAGACACCTTGAAATCCCAGATCAGAAAAACTTGTATGGAAAAGTTAACCTTGCCTCAGAGTCACTTCAGCTTCAAGTCTACGTGCTTTGCAAAACTGAGATTGTAGAAAAACAAAACCTGATTATGCTATGCAGTGAAGGCTCTTTTTTTCTTTTAAAATTTTAGCTAAAAGTAAAGCTAAATCACAGAAAATTGTGGCTATTTCACACATGAAAACACAGTCTGTTACAGTCCAGAACCAAAACAGTGCAAGCAATAAACAGGAAACTTCTGGTGTTAAGATTGTTTCTGTCCTGCTACATGTAATAAAGCTAAAGCTGTCAACATCTGCATGTATTTTAAGTAAAATCTGAAGTATCCTGAAGTCAGATTATTTCTCTTTTGCCCAATCAACCCTGAGCAGTCTAGGCACATAGGATACTGCCTTGCTGCTAAGTACTGCACATAAGGGAAACGGCACATTTTTCCTTCTAGCAAGCTCCCTCAAGAATATCTATAAGCCCTTAATCTGTGTTGCAACCAACCATTTTTATTCTCCTTCATTAGACTCAGTTTAAAGGGATTTGTTTCTGCACCAGCTGTGGTGAACTCACAAAAAATGCCTGTAAGATGGAGATAAGCTATGACCACAGTTGCTGCTCTATTAGTTTGCTTGCATGGTGGATGTTTTTGTGATTATAGTTACTCCACGATTTAACGGTGGGAGGCTAATGGAAATGTTACTTGCTATGGTAGCAAGCTAAATCAGTTGGGGGAAGGAAAAGAAATGTGTTTACACTTGAAGATGTCACATAAAACAGTGGGAAGTTCCCACCCCTGACACCAGAACTGGCATGCTCATTCAAGGACTCATCTACACTATTACATGCTTCTTCACACTTAGGAATCTATTAATTTATAATTAATTGCATTGATTTTATAGGAGATTTGTAAGTTCTGCAGTATTTACAGACTACTGAAGAAATTAACTGTGCTTCTTCCAAAGATAAGAATTATTGATAACAAGGCCCTGGCATTAGTTACTGAACACATCACTGAGAGTCTGGATGTTTTGCTGTAAATTCTACATTAATTACAGCAGAACTGATAGGTAGATTCTATCTGTCCCACCAAGAATTTCTTCACTGATTCCTGACAGTAATCCACCAGCAGGAAATGTAAACAGTCAGATAATGTCAGCTCAGCCTCTGAGGTCTTGTTAAGTTAGAGAGATTTAAAATAATGTAGTTATTGCATATATCATCTCACTGGGGAGGGCATTGTGTTCTCAAAAAAATACCCTAAACCAAGTGAAAGTCAAAAAAGAAGATCTGAAAAGAAATGCATAATATACAATTTCATCAAATTTTGAGAGCTATATTGACTGTGGCACTGAAAAAATTTACAGAGGTCCAGTGATTGAGAATGAGCTTCTTCTCAAACATACACTGTTGTGGTGGTTTGACAGGAAATATGTTTTCTGGGATGCTGGGGTTAGGCCAATGGGTGCTCAGATTTTAATATTGGCACCTAATGTGGCCATTGGGACATTGTATCCGCCTCTGAGCACACGGGGTTAAAGCAGGGCTCTCCCCTGGGAGGCTCTCTTGGGTTCCGGTCAGTGAAAGGTTCAGAGCTCCCCTGCCCGGCTGCGGGCTGGGCGGGGCAGGGGCAGCCATGCGGCCGGGTGAGGTAGGCCGGGCCTGGGCAGAAGGGAGGGGAAGGCCCCTGCAGGATGGAAGGGTGGAGGAGGAGCACTGAGAGGCATCGGGCAGCCACCCCCGCCCCAGGAGAGACAGAGAGAGAGCCTGTGCCTGTGCTTGGCCGGCCGAGAAGGAGAAGGGGGGGTTCGAGAAGGTGCCCGGCAGGGCAGCCGTGGGAGTTCTGGACAGACAGAGCCTCAGATTTTTAACCCTTTTCTTGGTGATGGAAATCTTACAAATGCTAATCCTCCTGGAGCTGAATGAGAAGAGAGATATAGAGGAGATAAGACGAAATGGGCCACGAGAGAAATAGAGAGGAACTCAGGTGGAAGAGATGATGGAGTAGCTTATGCTGGACTCTTTTTGTGTAGCCATGGACAGAGCCATGTTTCCTTGTGATACAGGGACTGCATTCTAGGGGGAGGCAATGCCTCAGAACCAAGAGGGTTCCGTGTGGGTACCCCTCGGCCCCAGGGGGTGGAAAAATATGGGGGGACAGATGTCCCAAAGTTGAGACTGTGCCTTTTTGGAGTGGGAGGAAGCATCCTTAAAAGTCGACCCTAGAAGCAGCTCTGGTCCGTGTTCAGTGGTGAGAGCACTGGACATGAAAGGAAGAGGTCACCATTGGCACAAGAAGGACTCCTTCTCCTCTTGATGAACTGAGGATTGAGTATTCTGAAGGGTGGTGCCAGACTGAGAGTCGATGATTTAAGGGGATGTATTGTATTGGGAATTTGGTGGGGAGGAGGAGATGTATCTGTGAAGTTTTCATTTTCCTTGTGTGTTTCTTTTTTTTTTTTTTTTCTTTCCTTTCCCTGGTAGTTTAGTTAATAAATTTTTTTTTTCCTTTCCTAAGTGGGAGCCTGCTTTGCTTATTCCTGGTCACATCTCACAGCAGAAACCAGGGAGAAAGTATACTCATGGGGGCACTAGCATTGTCCCAGTGTCAAACCATGACAACTGTATAAACCATGAACACATGTTTTCAAGACCAATGCTTGTCACTTATTATTTGAAAAGAAAAAAACCCCAACTTTGTAAAGTTGAGGGCAGGACATGTCTATATTATTTCAATAAAGTATGAGCTGTTTGATAAAACAGAATTGTGGATATTAGTTCTGGCATATTTCTTCATTTCTTCCATACAAATATGAAAAAAATGCTTCTAATAAAAAAAATATCAAATTTTTTGTCTTTGCTCAGCACTGTTGAGTGACAGTGTGAACAGCATTAATGCCAATGTTGGGTGAATCCCTTTCAGTATAAAGCATGTCACTACATAAAACACCCAATTCCTGATTCTGTAGCATAGAGCCATGTTACAGAAATGCATACCAGTCAGTGCTAATCATAAAATCCCTGCCAAACCATGTCCTTCTTTGAGGAATCTTTTGTTTCTATCTATATCTTCTTTATAATCAAAATTTTTCCTTTTCACTAATAGGCCTTCAGTACTGCATATGGCATCCTGGCACCTGAAAGACCCATAAATACATACAAATATAAACTCAAAAATAAATACCAAGCACCAAGCAGATAAAACATAGATATATTCCATGACAGCAAAAGTATGGACTGTGCAATTTTGGTGCCGAAAGATTTATCTCTGTGCAGCACCTGCTCAGTGGACACTCAGAGTTTATCTTTGTGAAATTCTGCGTTGGTCTGAATTATATTTGTGGCACTCCAGCAAAATCCCAGCAGAACTGTTAAACTGGTTGTGGTCAATTATGCAGTGCTCAATCAGAGAAGAATCTGAGTGGTGTAGAAACTGATGAACTCTGAAACTTTTTGTTAAAATGTAGTAATGTATTAACTCACTGGGGCCTTAGAAATTATGCACAGTGCAAATAGTCAAGAAACTAGTATCTCTTCCAGTTATCTTAATATTCCATAAAGTTAATTATCACAAGAAGTCTTTTGTGTAAAACTGAGAGCTGCTTGAAAATGAGAAAATAAAGGCCCCAGAGAGAGAAAATATCCCCCTGGATCATGACTATTTCTTCAGTTTCAAATGCAGTCCCACCTGTCCCCGTGTGCCTCCTTTTAGTGTATCTTTATCATTAGCATGTAAACAAAGTACTAAAATGAATATGACAGAATGGTGGAGAAAAGAGATCTCTTGCTTTTGATAGATCATTTCAATGTGCATGGTTGGAATTTGTACAATCCCCAGTTGATGTCACCAAGACTGGGAAGAGAAGTCTTGGTATGGTACAGAATATGGTACAGACAAGCAAAATCAACATCTAACTGGACATCAGATATGATTTCCATTTGATGAAGCAGCTAATTTTAACACAGATGTTCTTTTGACATATACTAACAGCTGTAAACTGAGTGCATCTATAGGTGGTTTGTAAATGCCCTTCATTGAAAGCATTTTCAATTTTACCTAATTTTTATTAGAGGCATTGCCTAAAAGATTTATCTGAACAGTGTAGGAAAAGACACAGTTACTCAGAATTAACATTCCAAGTGCTACCAGATAATGTGCAATATGCCAGCCTTGTAAACCTTCATACTATATTTTGTGTCTGAAAATTTGTGAAGTGTAACATTATTTGATTGTCTCATTTTTAACAGCACATAGCCCTGCTTTCCTCCATCATTGCCTGTTGCCATGCTCCCACCTATCTCCATAACAAATGAGCATCGGTGTTTACTCTGATCAAAATTCATAGCAACAGCTGACTGCTGTGGTTCTGCACTCATCTACAGGCGTAAAAAAGGCTGTGGGGCTGATTAGTGATCAGCTGGGCTGTACACTGCTATTGAAAAAATGTTGCTACTGACAGTCACAGTTCATTTACGCCTCATTGTGATAGATGCCCAGAAAATATGAAAAGAAGGTCAGGAGCCACTTAGACATACTTAAACCATTAAAATGGGCAGTGTGAACCTCTCTAGGTAAATCGCAATGAAACATAGTAGAGAAGCAGTATCACAAAACACTGAGTTTGTTGTGTGGTAGAATACTAGCATATGTCAAGGCCATCACACTGAAGACAGTCACTCACCAGTCACTCCAGGCTCACTAGAGCAGGACAGAGACAACCACTGAGCCAAGGTGTTTGATCTGTACAGGGCAGCTAGAAGTGACTAACAGCTGTAATCTACCCAAGAGCCAAGGCAGATGTTTGCTTGGCAGGGGAGCCCAGAGAGATGTTCTCTGCTGTTGCAGTTTCTCCTGACCACTACTTAAAATTTTGGCCATCAAAGTAATTTCACCCATTGCTGTTGAAGGACACATCCCCTCACTGTTCATGTGGTACAGGTCGTAGAGTTTATTTAAATGCCTGCACCGGTTTTCACTGGGGTAGAGTTAATTTTCTTCATAATGGCTCCTATGGGACTGTGTTTCAGATTTGTGCTGGGACAGTGTTTATAAGACATGGATGTCTCTGCTATTGTTAAGCATCAAGGCCTTCTCTGCCTCTCAGCCCACCCCACCAGTGAGGAGGCTTGGGGTGTACAAAAATCTGGGGGGGAACACAGCCAGAAGAGCTGACCCCATGTGACCCAAGGCATATCCTGTACCATATGCTCAGTGTATAAAGCTGGGGGAAGAAGAAGGAAGGGGAGGAGGTGTGGAGTGATGGTGTTTGTCTTCCCAAGTCACCATTACATGTGATAGAGCCCTGCTTTCTTGGGGAGGGCTGAACACCTGCCTACCCACAGGAAGTGGTGAATGAATTCCTTGTTTTGCTTCGCTTGTATGCACAGCTTTTGCTTTAACAATTAAACTGTCCTTATCTCAACCATGAGTTTTCTTTCAATTCTCTCCCCCATCCTGCTGCAGGGAGCAAGGAAGCAGCTGAGATGCCAGCCTGTGTTAAATCACAGCACTGTCCAGATTAAAAACTCAGTCAGGGTAGTCTTCTAAGGGAAAACAGAGCTACCCTGTGGTCATCCAGAAATGATAAAGGGGTTTGCACAAACAGGCAAGGAGATTGCATCTCAGAAATATCATGTATTTCCAGGATATGTTTGATTTGGAGGGAGGGACAAAACACAGAGCTTTAGGAAGGAAGGAACACCCTCCATATACTTAGAATACTTAATGATCCTTCCATATACTTAGTATTCCTTGCGTGTATACGTGCACAGAAAAGTCATGAATGCAAACAGTTACAAAATCAAGAAAGTTAAATTTCTAGGAGAAAAACCACAGTATTTAGGATCAGGAAAGAGCTGGAAGGTTGGGTTAGTAAAATATTGTTTTCAGAGCAAGGAGATATTTAGAAGCATCACATCAGGCTGTGATGTGATCTGTGAAATGGCTGCTAGCCATGGCAGCAGTGACCACACAGCATGTTCAGCTCTGTGTGAACCCAGAGGTAAGAGCACTGCCCAGAGGAAACAGACCAGTTCATGGAACCAATGCTTTATGTGTGTCCAAAGAGGGCAATATATTGACCTTCACTGTAAATATCACAAACATCAATTCAACAGTTTCTTGAGATGAGCCTGTAATGAAGATCATGAAAAAGGAAGAAAAGCTGATTTCGACACCAAGAAAACTTAAGATCATTAAGTGCTGAGCATTGTGGGGAAAAAAAAAAAACAACCCCAAAAGACTCCCAAACTCTACACAAACTCTTAGAAGCTGTCACAAATTTATTTTTCCTGCAGCTCAAGCCTGTCACCTCTGCTACCTTCCCAATAGAAAACTACAGACCAGCTCATTAATTCCCTCAGCTCTACTCTCAGAACAATAAATGAAAAGCATCCAAGAGAAATAATAAATGGCAGCAACCCTTAGAGGTATTGCAGCTCCTTTCTTTTGTCTAACTGCTCCGTAGTATTAATATGCTCCAGACACTCTTAGTTTGTGGAATGGCAAAGGGCAGATGTCCGCAGAAGAAAACCTGCACAAATTTAAAGTTTTATTGTCAGCTAGCTCTACTGAAATAATAACCTGTAAATATGAAATGCATTATAGATATTGAAACGTGCTATTTAATAAATGAGAGTGTGCACAAATGCAAGTATACAAGTGTACTTGTATATACACAGATACAAAACCACAAAACATTTCATTTCCTCATTTTGATTTTTAAAAAAGATTTACTCTAAATTTCTACAAATTTATCCTAAATTTCTACCAATTTTGCCTACATGTTTACTTTATTCAGGAAAGAGTAAGAGTATTGAAAAATCAAGACCCTAAAGTATAGAAGATGTCCCATTCTTATATCACGGCACTATGTTTCTGAATAGCCACAGTTTCAATTGGTGTTTCTTTCACAAGCATTCTAGATTAAATAAATGAAGCCACATGAGTCCTGTATGTCAAAATGCACAGAGCTGAGACAAACAGCTTTTCACTGAAGATTTTGGAAGTCATAAATCTGGAATAAAGGAAAGGGATATACAGGGATTCATTATATTTTTTACCCCATAAACTTCAATTTAGAGAAAACTAAACACATAAAACAAGATTACGATTTTATAACTCTATCATATACTATAAATTAAATCCTTAGAACTTCTGCTTTTCCTTATTCTGTCAGCTTATGCCTGTAGACTGATACCCAACAATGGAGGTGCACAAATTCTCTGTCAGTATAATAACAATGTGTTTTGCAAATAGTATTTTCCTAAAGCAGATATTTTGAGTTCACCCTATGGCCATAAATACTTTACAGCAAACCTCCTGCTTAAACTATTCTTTTACAGCTGACAAAGGTTTTAACCCACCAGTAACTATCTATGCACCTGAAGTATCACCTTGGAAATGGTACCAAGTAGCTTGGTGGCAGGAGGGATAGAAAAAAGTGTATCAAGAAACCTGCATATGTACAAGTAGCATGGGCAACAAGCAAGAAAACAGGGAAACAAAAAAACTGGGGCTGGTAAAATGCAGGGTAAGAGAACAACAAAAAACCCCTAAACCCTTACTACACCTCCACCTCTCCCCATAATTGAGACAAACATGTTGAAAGCTACTATTCAGCAGCATACTCAATGATCAGCAGTCTTTGGGGATTTAGTGTTCATTCAGCAAGATTTTGCAAAATTTGACACCAAAGCCTATATCAAGGAGTTATGATTTCAGGGCTGTGCACATACTGGGAAATAGAACTTTTTTGGTGAGTGTTTTGATGGGTGATACAGAATAAGGTATCAGTTTATATCAAAAGGTATTATTTCCCACATAAATAGGCTTATAAAAGCTGTTATTTGAATATATGAATATAAAAGGAATTTTGTAGGCCACATCAGCAACAAGAATTAAATCTTTAGAGGATGGCAACTACAGGAGCATTTTCCAATTAGGATGCCCACTGTGATTCAAATATGAACTTTTCAACTTGCATTTAGAGCTTCCTCAATGTTACACCTTTAAGTAAAACCCACCAAAATAAATCAGCTCATTTCCAGAACAAAAAGCCACATCTTCCTAAAGTGTTTATCTGTGAACTGACAGTCATAGTTTAATTATCATGGAGCTCTATAAATTATAACATGAGAGCTGAAATTGCAAAAAAGCCTCCAAGATTTGAAATGACAAGCCAAGTCATATTAAAGTGTAAGTGGCAATATTCCTGAGGCATGATAGAAAAATTGATAAACGCTGCTGACTCATACAGAAGAAGCCAGTATCTTCAACAAAACCCACTGAAGCAGCAAGTATAAGAATTTGTACTACATGGTTAGACCCTATCTAGTCAAGGGCATATTGGCTGCTAAAGCAAAATAAAGCAACTGTAAAGCTGACTTCATGCTTTTCATCTAAATTCTCTTAGTCTGCCTTGCCCTGGTGGCTCAGATTTGTTACTTTCGAGCAATTTGTTTTAATAATCTTCCAGAAACCATCTCAGCAACATTAACATGCAAGGGATTATAATGAAAAAAAATAATAGCATGCTTTATATATCTGCTCATTAAAACACAACGTTTAGGTGCTGGGGAAGTATCCCTAGAGCACTCTAGAATGATGCAGCATTTTGGAACAGAGGACAGCAGTTATAAACAATTCTATAGCAATGAAAAAAATCGCCAGAGTCCTTTATAAAGAGGGCACAAACACTTCAAACAACAGCATTTCAGTTCCCATCTGTTTTCCAGTCAACAGCACACATAATTAGTTATTGCTATGCTCATGTCCACAATTTCCTGTCTCAAATCATGTCCTCAGTGTTTTTAAGTTATCCAGTAACTAAGTCAAATGAATATACAAGGAGAGAAAATATATGAAGGTGAAGAGTATATGACTTTCTCCAGCCCCACCCAGTTTATCTAAGTACATTTGAGTTTTTATCTGTCTGTATGCCTTCAGAGAAAGGAAACTGGATAAACTCTTCCTTTATTTTTACTTTTGTTTTGTTAAATATTTCATTATATATTCTCACAATGTAAATAAAATACACAAAAATATCACTGTACTGTTGTACTGTTTCAGTTTGATATTTACATAATGGGAATAGAAATGGGATGCATTTCAGAAATCTCATGTCAAACCTTCCACGAGGGGAAAACAAAAGAAAAATATAAACATTAAAATAATTTGGCTAAATGAGATACTAAAATGGAGAGGAGGAAATAGGGAGCCACTTGACACCTCTATCAGCTTTAAAGACTGATATTTATAATGAAAAGTCTCTTGGCCAAATCTGTAATGTGGCACTCAAGTCCACTGAAATGCACTGTTTTGGTCCACTGTTCTTAGGTCTCTTTCAGAACCTCTAATTTAGAGCTTAAATTGTTTTGTTTCATTGACATTAAATGCTATCCCCAAGTATATGTCACTCAGGGCCTTATATGATTTTTTTTTCTGGCATTTTCCTATTTATGTTTTTCCCCTCCTTTCTGAAACACTGTCACTTCTAGAGGGTATTTTACAGAACTTGACTTGGTTAAAAAATTATAGAGGTTAACACTTATATCAATTGTAGAAAATGTTGTTTGTGTGCCATTTCTAACAAGCCTTGTTGCAAATTGAGGCATTTCAACAATATTTCCCTTTCCTAATATGATTTGCAGTTACTTAAGGAGCAATTCATTGTGTTCCCTGGTTTGATTCAATCATTTGTGATATGTGATATGTCACAGCAGAACTCCCTCCTGAGTTTTAGTTGCCAGTACATTGATATATTTGCATTCAAAAACCTATGCTTCAAGTTATCAAAGGTTGTAGTTACAACATCTGGTGGTGTACAGCATGTAAGTGATGGGTAAAACATTGTTTATAAGGTCAGGAATAAATCTTTTCATGTCAGGAGTGATCTCTCCTTTAAAAAAAAAAAAGAGCAAACGTAAAGAGGAAAGGGACAAAGATTAAAATTATTTTCATTAACTTTTCAAAAGCAGACACTATTTTGTTGGTTTATTTACTTCTGTCAAACCTCTTGTCCTTGAAGTAGAAGCATGGCAACTAAACAAGCACTAAGTTTATTTAACATTTTCATAGTGCTCTGACCCATTAAATACAAATTATCTAGTTCTTTCAAATGTGCCTTTAGTTGTCAGTGTCAGTTGGTTTCTATCTACATGGATAACCAGCATACAGAATCATCTTTTAATGGTCTTGCACTCAGCTTGATTTCCTAATGTATTCAGGGTCAAATCAGTTATAACCTTTTCTCCAGTTCCTCAGCCCTCAGATCATCAGATCAGATTTGTTCTTCCGCCTACTTTTTATCGGTCATTGGAGTCAAGCCTAGGGGTATGATTTCCATTTGCACAGCTTTATAGCTTCAGTGCATGTTTGGAGGATGGACAAAAAATCCTGTCATGGTGTTCCCTCTTATTTTCTTTCTTATTGTTAAGGATGTCTCTTTCAGTGCTTTTAGCAAATGCGCTGGCCTCAAATTCCGTTTTAATTTCTGTAGTTAACTCTGTGGTGCTGACACATCTCATGAGCACTGATGAGGACAGATTGATAAGGAACTAAAAAAGACTCCAACAACCTACAGGCCTGAACTGGGTAAGTACATCCTAGTTAGAGTTCCTAAGGGGTGAAAAAAAAAAACCAACTTACTAACTTGAGTGCTTAAATTGGGACTTTTTCCTTCAGGTGAAAAAAATGGCATAAAATCAGCTGTAACAATTGCATTTTAATATCTTTTACTGCTGGATCCAAGCTACAAAAGCACACATTCTGAAAAATGACTTTTTTTCCCTGACTGCACAATAAATACATGAGATTGATATGTATGGAAAAAACTCCAGTTATTATTTTGACCTTGTTGCCTCTTTGCTGCTAATTATGATTAATTATTCTGAATGGTGATTCTCTTTGAGAATGCACATACACAATGCAGCATGACACAGCCCTTTCACAGGATCAGTAGTTGTCATATTATAAAGGAAACTGCTGCAGCTTAGACTGTGCTTCCATAGCTCACATTGTACAGGAGGAAACTACAAACTCAGGACTAGGAATGATGTAATGGCAATAACACTTCTCAAAGATGTCACAACCCAAAGATCTAAACAATTCCATGATGAAAGGAAATAATTTTATTATCAGTTCAAATGTATTTTGGTATTTTCTTTCCCAAATGGATTTTTAATGTAACCCTCTATCTTTCCTCACATTTTATTCTTTTCTGTTGGTTCTGTGGACATAAAGGGGTTTCAAAGAAGTTAGAAACATTTCCACATCACTTCAAAACAGGGACATCACTGGAAAGGTGTTTTTAACCAGGGCTTTTATAGGTGCTTCAGTGTAATACTTGCAGCAAATTACCAGTATCTTAGTCTGGAGGGTGATTTAATGAACATTACTTCAGGACATTTTTGTACATGTTTGCATAGAGTTTCTTTGAACACAGTGAACTGAATTAAGTCCTGTAGGATGCATCCCTTGATAGCCCGGCTCAAAGACTGAGTCAGACCATCAGAAACTACTAGATGCGCTAGTTCCCATGCTATGCCTTCTCCAGTTTTAACCTGAATGTATTCAGTATTCAGCAGCTAAAAGAGAGGCTTTCAAAGTAAGAAGAGCTGTTTTCACAAAACAGCATGGAAGAACTAAAAAGAGCATATACAACTAACACACTGATGCTGCTGACTTTAATTCCCCAAACTAGCTGACTCAAGAGTACCTACAAAAGTAACAAGAAGCTGGCACCTTTCTTATGCCAGTTTAAAGAACAAGAAATAATTACTTTGGTGGTTGTAAAAGTGAACTAATAATGCAGAAGACTACTAAATCCTATGAGATTAAAGGGGCTGATGTATTGAATAAATTAATAATGTTAACTTCCTTTCCCCTCTTCCCAAGTATGTTTTTGTGATGGAGTTTTGCATAGGGAATAATAGACTCGTAAAGTGATTTAGGTTGGAAGAGATCTTAAAGCTCATCTAATTCCAAACTCCCTGTCATGTCCAGGAACACCTTCTACTAGGCCAGGTTGCTCAGAACCCCATCCAACCTGTCCTTGAACACTTCCAAGGATGGGGCATCCACCACTTCTCTGGGCAACCTGTTCCAGGGTGTCCACACACTCACACTAAAGCATTTCTTCTGAATAGGTAATTTAAACCTACCCTCTTTCACTCTTAAATAATTTCCCTTGTCCTATCACTACATGCCCTTGTGAAAAGTCCCTATCCAGTTTTCTTTCTTAGGTAGGAGAAGGACACTATAAGGAGTGGAAAATTCAAGAAAAGGAAAATTTTTCTTAAGCTCATCACAAAAATTTACTTAGGAAAAAAGTGACGAGAAAATAGTGCGCAACAAGGATGTATCCAGTTATTGCATTGAATGAAGTGTTCAACAGCAAGAAATCACCTTCCTGAGTATAAATCCTAACAGCTGCTTTTGTGGCTGCTTATTTTGCATTGAAATTCTGAACTCAGGTTTAAAAGCTTCTTAAAGTAAATTAAATTTAAAAATATACCATTTACTGGGGCATCTCTTCTCTTTTCCCAGTGGGGAGAGTTCTGTCCATAGGGTATTTGTATCTCCCTTTTAATCCAGATTTTCCTCTCCGTTATTATCTGCCATTAAATCTTATATTAAGGTACAAAACAATATTCAATGTATGAGACAATGAGAAAACTTTCCAAGTTACAGAGTGAGCTGAAAGTTGCAATTTCCCATCACTTTCAGAGTGTCTACAGTCACAGTATGGTCAAAATCTTAGGTAGCTGCAACTTTATGTAGACTCTTCCCTCCCTGCTGTTTCAGGAGCTACCTTGCCAATCAGTAGCATTCAGATGTATGTGACTCCAAAATTCTGCCAGACATTCACTGCATCTTTAGGCATTCCACACATTAGAATTTTTTTCTAATTGCAAAAGCTAGCTTTTTTAAGGGGCATGGATGTGCTAAGTACCAAAGGATCACCCTGAAAATACACAATCCTTCTGGATCTAAGTTTCAGTCACGTTAATTTGACTTAAATTTCATTCAATGCAATCAACATGCAGGCTTCAGAAGTTGTCTAAAATTCAGCAGTTTATTCTAAAAATCACTTAAAAAGATTGTCAGTTCTCATATACAACAAATTAATTTCAGTTATAGTACAGCAGCACCTCTAAATCTACCAAATATGAAACCCATGGAAATTTAAAGGAGACACACTTCTAGCTAACCTTAGTTCTGTTTATTTTGTTTCCTTTTTTTTTCCACTAAATTCCAGTGTTCTGAACATGTAAAAGTATGTAAATAAGTTAAGAATACCTTGCTTCTCTGGCTGAATCTCTTTTCTCTAAGTAATATCCATTGTTTTCACATTACATTGATGCAGGTGTCACCTGCTTTGAAGGTACACAGAGACTGCCTAAATTAGAGGACAAATAGATATCTGGATTTCAAAATTGAAATACCTTTTTCTAAGAACAGATTTATGTACTTCATACAGTGTAGGCAAATTAATTCAGGAATGTCATGAGGACTTTGGACCACCTTGAAAGAAGTGAGATTCCCAGCTGCTTAATCTGTGTAAGGGAATGCAGTTTTTATTAGCATGTTAGAATTTCTTTGAAATTCTAAATATCTCTGTGAAAAACGGGCTACAATAAACACAATTAGGAAAGCTGCTTTACATTTGCTAGACCACCTGTCCAACTGTCTACAACTTTTATTCCATCAGAGACTAAAGAAACCTTATATCCACCTCTATATCCCTCCTTCAAATGAAGTATCTCTTTACTCACATTTTTTTGCAAGGGGACAAGATGGAATTGCAATAGAATTTAATGAAAATAATTTATGTTACCAGAGAAAGAAACAAACAAAATTGGAGGTACTCCTGTTGAATAAACATAAAAATTGCACAAAAATTCAAGTACAAAAATATTTCTCCCAGCAGCAGCCTCTTTCTGCCACACGTTTAGCACTGCAAATCTCAGTAACAAAATGCTGCCTATCTCCACAGGATAGGAATAGTGACAGAGATAAAAATAACCCGACTTTTTATATTTCCGACTTCTGTGGATTTGCATTTTTGTTCATATCCTAATGTTTTCCATAAAAATTAATGCAGCTTTTATAAAGTAAGTCAGAAAGAGAAAGATACGAGGAGCATTTCAATCAGAATAGAAAAAATAATCCTGCCTTAATTCATGTTATCACATTTTTGTGGACCAGTTAATATGAATAGATTTTGCAATACTGAAAAAAATGTATTTATTTTACAAAATTTAAGACAAGAAACTTTATTGCATCTATTTTTATGGCATGAATATTCAGACAACTAATTTAGATAATTTAAGATTTGTCAATTCCCCAATTGTTAGCACTCATCTGACATAAAAGGTCTCCTTACATAACCTCAGCTCAAGCATTAGAAAATGCAATTCCCCAAAGCATTAGTCACTTTCAAAAATTTAGGCCAGAGAAGATTTCTACCCTTCAACATCAAAACGCTATTTCCCTGAAAACTCACAGGGATTATATTCCATTTCATTGAAAAGTTTTACAGAATACAACAGAAAGCAAAGTGCAATCATCAAACTTTTGCCAAGGCCTTGTGCCTACACATCAGAGAAAAAGCTCAAAGAGTGAACTCTAGAATTATGAGACCTCTCAGGTGATATGTGTGAAGTTAGGGAAAGTACTGTGCTGTTCTTTGTCAAGTAGATTCTGCAAGTACTTTTTTAAATTGCAGCACATCTCCTCTCCACTTACCACCTTAGAAAAGCTACAGCAGATTTGGCAGTGGTCTGAAGTATGGTTTCTAAGATAGTATTAGAAATGCATATGAATAAAAATACTCTTCCCAGCCTTTATCCATCGTTCAGTGGATTACACATATTACACTCATTTATGCATAAGTGACCCTTGTCTGTTAAACCTCCCTTCTAAAGTTAGTGAAAGGGAGTGAAAAAGACAAATTTTAGCTAATTTTTAAATATGTATGAAAGAGGTAAAAATTCATAGAACTCAATGATAGGTGATATTACTGCCTATTCCTGCTAGTAATGTACAATTGGCAAATCACATCATTAAAGAAAAACATCAAAACCCACCACATAAAAAACCCCAAACCAGTAGGTTGATGCTCTTGTTTTGTAGAGAAGGAAGTGTCTGTAATCAACAGTACAAATCAAAGGCACTACTAAAGTAAGAAAAAATCCGCTTTTTTCTTTTGCTTACGCCAGTTCCAACTGTATATTGGAAGTTGTAACAAAAATCGCTTAATTTTTTTTTTTCAGCTGAATTCTGTACTCTCATAATCTCATCGGTCATCTTTTTTAAATATAGAAACTTCATTTCAGCATTAGGTACAAATCAGACTTGAAACAAACCAACAAACAAAACCCCACCACTTTGAATTCTGTAGCTTTCAGCTTTATTTCTACTTCTACAGCGTATAAAATGTCAATTTAAACAGGTGAAGAGAAGTGTGGAAATGTCATGATTGCCTCCTTGAAAAAATCTGTTCCCTCACTGGCAGTTTTCTGCTTCCCTACCAAGAAATAAGACCCAGAAAAGGGTTTTGAATATCTAGGTTTTAGTGCAGATTTCAAAATCCTTTGTTAGGACTTGAGCTGAGACTTTTGCCACCAGACGGAAATTTCACTCTCTATGAATCTGTTCGAGCTTGAGAAAGATCAGCAGAGACTAGATGAAGGCTAGTCTGTCTAGTTATATAATTACTTAAGGGAAATTATATTATAAAGACAACTGAGAAAAAGGAAGTCTATGAAAAACGTGACTGAAAAGCCCAAATAATTTTAAAACCCTTCTCTGGAGATGCACTTGCATAATCATAAAATGTATAAATTAAAAAAAATAGTGTCAGTACATCAAAACTGAGTTTTAAGAAGCATTTGCACACCAGAGATACTGGAGTATTTAACTATGACTTCAATACTTCTGCTGCAATAACCACCCAAGAAAGATGTGCTTCCAAACATGGTTTGTCATGCACTCAGAAATCAACTGTGGGGCTTACAACTTTTCCTTGTAAATCTTAGAGGAGCCAGAAATGTAATATTAAGAACCTTTTCTTTTTAAAAACTACTGAGGGATCAAAATAAAGTCTGCAGATTAATATGTCATCAGAAAATGAACGTGCTTTTAAAATAAAAGTTTTGTGTCAAATGGACAATACAGTATACATACTATAAATGCATATATGTCTGTGTATATATATATACATATACATATATATATATATATATATACATATATATATATATATACACATATATATATATATATATATATACATATATATATATATATGTGTAATTTAATTGTGAGTTTGTGAGAAACTCCTGGAAACTCCTGATGAAGATCACACAATTTGAAAATCAACCTTTCTTTGTCTGGTACTAGCACCCTTGCATATAATTTCCTGAACCTGATGAATTTTTCTTCCACTCTTGTGCCACTTGAATTGAGGCATCTTATCAGTGGGTCACTAAATTCCAGGCTTGCTTTTAATTTCCACTTGTTCCAATCAGTTAACTGTGAGTAAAAAGAACAGCTTCTATTTACTGTGGAATTCTCATTTTCTGCCTCATTGAATTTTTATTTGCATAAAGTCAGAAATTCACCTAAACAACCAAATTATCCTACCCACTCACAGAATCACATATCTGAATAAATTAAGAGCAAATTGAGGTATTTGTCTACTCTTATTCTCCTTTGGTCTTTAATTTTTAAGGAAGAAAACAATTATCTTCTGAATGCTGTATTTTTTTCCCCTCAGACTGAAAATATACTAGTATCAGACCATTCTTCATTTACCCAATTCACTGGCACTATATCCAGCTTCTCTCTGTATTGTGATGCTGAAGTTGAAAGCCAGTCCAGAATTTACAGATGATGCCCTAGGAGGTTACACACACCATTAATAAGTACTGGGCCCTGTAGCTCTCATGTAGTTTATGACACAACACTGCATCCAAACATTAATAGCTCCTGTTTGTACACTGGAATGACTTTGATGAAAACTTTCTTTGCTATTTTTCTTTTTTTTTTTAAGACAAATAAAAAGGCTCAATAGCTTTTACTGCAGACATCACACAACATTAATTGTTTTTAGAATTAAGATGTGCCTGAAGGAAAGAAATGCTTTGAACTTTAGTCGTGTTTCTGTCAAAACCTGCCTAAATTTAGTCTTTGGAATGGCAGCATCTAAAATAATAACATCACATAAATTCAATGTCTATGTCAGAATAATCTGGTAAAGTTTCCGGTAAAAAAAAAGTCAAACAGAGAACTTCACCCTCTCAGACAAAAGTTCTCTAATTTTGGGATACTGTGGCTAATTATACTGCATTGAGAACAATTTCCTTATGTAAATACATTGAGATGTACAGCCTGAATTCTAGTCTACCATCAAATTATATATGAATGGATAACTATGTGGTAGAAAGGTATAGATCGTGGTTTGTGCTCCATTTGCCCCTTGAATCATTTTAAAACACTTTGCTGTGAAGGTATCCTGCCAGTTTGTCCAATGTATACATAATAGAATTCTTTCTTTATTAAAAAGGTTTTTCTCTGTCTTCTAGGAGATTTTTATCCGATTTAAATGAGATTTTAAGCCTTTTTTATTTTTTTACAATAAAAAGCTCCAAAAAAACAAACCAAAACAAAAACGCCTCAAACCCAAATCACAGTTTATTTCATTTGATGCTTTGTTGCATTAAACCGAAAAAGCTCATGTTTTATAATTCCAAGGACCTTGTACATCAGTAGCAGAGAGGTTGCATTCTTCTGTCAGGTCATCAAGCAGTCAGGGCATAAAAGACAGGTTTTCTCCAAATCTTTCATAATTCTTTGAAATTGCAGACAGAGATATTCCTCAAAATCTTAGGGAAAGCATGACACCATTAAGATCCTCTACAAAGCCTCATGAGAATCTGTGCGATAAATTAGGAGCTTCTGCCATTCTCCTGCACTGGGACAGAACAAAAGTCACTGTCTGCCTTGTCCCCCTCCTAGTGATAGAGGCACAGCTTATGATGAATCACAGCAAAAAAATGTTATATGGTAACTACCCACAGAATAAATTGAATTCTTTGTGCAGTAAAACCACTTGATAAATAGCTTTTACTTGGTACTTCTGACTATCTTCACCTGCCCTCTGCCCACGAATCCCTCTTTCCCTTTCTCACTGTGCTATTTCTGAAATCCCTAGGTATCAAGCCATAATGCATAGCTACTGTTTAAAAATTATCACCCATCTAAAAGCCAATCCCTCTTGTCCCCAAACCCACAATGTTTTCTTTCAAAAGAGCTTGAAAACCACACAGCAATTAACTTGAACACACGGAGGCATTATGGACCATCAGTAAGCAATGCTCTCAGCTCTGTAAACCTGCACTTTCCACAGCTGAGAGAATGGTTGATAGAAATGTCTCTTTAAATGTCTAGAGAATGACAAGTTCTAGATGACTTTTATTGTTAGTGAAAAGAAACAAACACTTCTGTTGTATTTTTGGCACTAACCTTAGGATGACCTTGACCACATCCTAAAAAGGGCTTTTTTAGGATGCACTGCACTGACTGCACTGACTACAAAGGGGGATCTACTCATCTGGTTCACATGTGGATGCCCATGATGGGAAAATAAGATAGACCCTACTTAAGAGAGACCCATTAAGTAAGATAGACCCTACTCTCAGTGTAAAACAATAAGGCATCTCTATCCTCTACAGCACTGCTGTAAATGATGTAGTATAGAATAGCACAGGGATAAAATACTGTGAAAGCTTCACTTAGCAACACATAGAGGAGTGCAATTCACATACCATAGGTGTGGTATGCAATGACAGATTATTGAAAAAATAGAGCTTGAGAAAATACACAGCTAAAATCTTCAGTAAGATTTCTATTTTCGCTCTCACACAGAAAGAAGAAACTAATCTACAGAAAACCAGATGTTTAAGTACTTTCAAATACTGCAGGAAAATATGAAATATTGAAAGTTTTCTATTATATTCTAATATTCCAATATTCTAAGATAATGCCCTACCATGATCATTAGTAATAAAAACCACATAAAGAAATATTAGACAAACATAAACATACTGCTCTGAAAAAAATCTCTGAGCAGAAAATAAGAAACAGACAGCAGGTGAAAGCATTTCTCAAATAGCACCATATTATTCTAATTTCTTTCTTCTTTCAAATGTCAAATACCCTTGTTTGTACTTCCCATGTTGTTTAGCAGGATGAGAAGGTTTCAGAAAGGAGCCAGAATTTTATTTAATATAAAACACCATTACTAGAAAACTAGTAATAGAACTATAACAGAGATAAGAATCAAATTTGAAAATAACAAGTTTACATTCTCTAAAATGACCTAATTAAAACAAAATCACCTTATTCAACATCTAAAGATAACATTGATGCAGTACCCCCTGTAATAAGACTGCTGCATAATCTTCAGAGGACAATCTTTTACCTAAAACCCCTCTTATTCATCCTTCTTTATGCACAGAATTTAAGCAGAGCAAAAGCTTTGAAAAGCTGACTTAATAACATGCAGCAGAGACTGAAAGACCAGGAAGACAGAGCCAAAATATGAGAGAACCCCTCCTCTCCCCAAAAGCTTATCAAGCAGCCAGCTGCCTGTAATAAGGGCTGTAGAGAGCAAACAAACTGAAGATCATCTTTGTGGACAGCAGCTTTACAGCACCAGCACAAAAGCTTTAGTTTAATGTGTCTTAAAGCTGGTTTCCTAATAAATGTGAGAAAAGGTCATTTTTTTATTGAAAACAGGATTTCAATAGTAAGAATTACCTAATCAACTTGTGAACATGTTCTTCTTTTATTATTAAGATGTAATAAGCAATAATTTGTGGAATGGAGGTTTCCATTGAAAAGATTTTTCCCCCCCAAGTTGTATTCAAGGAAATGATCCTGCATGGCTTTTCCTGCCTCCTGTTATGGAGAATATGGCAGAACTTTAACTGACAAGTAGTGAAACCTAAGGAAAAATTTTCATTTTAAATTCATTTACTATGTGCATGACCCGGAAGTGATTTATTATATAATGCATCTCACCACTTCTCATTGTCACATATTTATCACCTTTTACCCATAGTTAAAATAGCACACTGCAATATATAATACTATTATTCCCACTCACACAGAAATGTCTGCAGTACATAAAAGGAACAATTAAAAGAGAAAAGCTGCTACACCAAATCAGCATATTCTTTAGGTTTTGACAGCTGGTTCCAGCAGGTATCACTGGCAGTTTTGCTAGTCCCCTTCTAAAGATTCTCTTTTTTAAACCCAGCTCCTTGCTTATGCTTTTTTACTCCCCAACACTTCATGGCTCTTGCAGACTTTTTAGCAGAAGTCTCTGCTCCACTCAGATGTGAAGGATCCCAGGCCATACTGCACATTTGCCATTTGGATCTGGCCACTCAAACACCTGAATTAATACCACAAAGGTATAAAAATAAACACATCAGTATAAGAGAGATCTACATATGTAGTCTTGTAGCCTAAATGATTTCTGGAGATCTTCTCACTCTGTACAAAAGCCTGAAAGGAGGTTATAGCTAGGTAGTGGATCAGTCTCTTTTCCAAGTAACAAGCAATAGCACAAAGTGAAAAGTCTTCAAGTTGTGCCAGGGGAGGTATAGCCAGGGTATCAGAAAAAATTATTCACCAAAAGGTCATGGTGTCCAGGAATAGGCTCCCCAGGAAAGTGGTTGGGTCCCCGTCCTTGGAGGTATTTAAAAGACCTTTAGATGTGGCACTTAGGGACTTGGATAAGTGGTGAATTTGACCATGTTAGTTTTAATGGTCGGACTTGATGATCTTAGAAGTTCCTTCCAACCTAAACAATTCTATGAATCCAAGTGGGTTTAGAGAGATTGATTAGTTGCCATTACAATAGAATATACCATTAAAGAAGTATTAGAGGTTATAAAACAATAATTTTATCTCATTATTATGTTGTTGTTATAGGACAAAGTCAATCTATCTTTCACACACTTAAGTTTATAGCAAGGGACAGGGAGAGCTCTCTGCACCAAAACTAGGTCCAGGCACACACCAGGAAGCCCAGGCAGGAAGCCCAGACAACGCAGGCCTAAAGAGCACTGCACAACATATTTAAAACAAAGACTGCTGAGTGTTTCTGTACTCTTGTTCATAGATATTTCAAAGCATTTTTTAAAATTGCATTTTAAATAAAAAAGTTAGTTTTACAAGCCAGTCAAAGGAGGTTGCTCTGTAGACTGAAGCCAAGTTCAGCTCCCTCTTCCTTCTTTCCTAATTAATATTTTCATGAAGCTACCTGCATCAATACTTCCTACTCTAATAACAGGTCAAGGAAGGACAAAAGATTCCCATGCAAAGTTACAAACAAATACTGCAGAGAGAAGCATTAATGACTGAAGAATTATAGTGTCATAACAGCTAGGGTCAGGTCATATCAAACAAAGGGGAGTGAGATGGCTTTCCTGTGGGCAAGGGATTGCTCAGAAGACATCCCATTAAGACTTTACTACACCTTTTGTCAATACCCTTTGCTCATGGGAGTTCTCATGAAGGTCTGTGTGGATGACACCATTTTAGAGAGATACAGCTTTAACACACTGAAAGGCAGTGAAGAAGAGCTGCCAGTACGTAGGAGGAGCTCTAAGATAGTGGCTCTTGATTAACAGGGAGAAGGGCATTTGTTTTTTACACGTGGATTTAAAAAAAGTAAACTTCAGGAAGCTCTATAAAGGTTAAAGTCACTTCTGGATGGCTGCCATCATGCAGCAGAGACCAGGCATGTAACTGTGCCTAATTACAGACCAGCTTTAATCCACCAGATGATCTGGCTGTGCAGAAGTCTGGCAGAAGCTATCAAGAAACACCACCTTGAAGGGCTCAGTACAGGCAGGCTTCAAAAGCTTTATTTCACTTCTGAAACATTTCTGCAAGGGTACCAGAAGGCAGTATAAAAATTAGCTCTGTTTTCCAGCCTAATTAAGCTTTTAAAACACTGAATTTTGGTGAGTAAATTTAGCACATACCCAGAGCCATGGAGCTACAATATGCTACCTAATGTTCTGAACATAGAGCATTCTGAATGTGTCTTCTGAATATAACCACTAGTTTTACAGGTTAATTTATTATGCAGGTATTTTATACAGTATCTCTCATTTTTGACAACCAGCAGTAAATGAAGGCAGAGTCAATAGTTTCTGAACGGAGTGAATTATTTTCCTAACTACCAGTAATCATGGATATCATATTTCCACAAAAGCAGTATTAGCGCTTGATTTATTGCTATCCAAAAGTTAATGCAGTGTTATAGCAAGGAAGCATAAGACACATACTTTCAAACTTCTCTCCACACTACCACCAGGGTGAAGTGAAATTCAGATAATACCAACAGCTGTCTATTTGTTAGTTCAGTGTTTTTCATCCTTTCCTGATTCACAGACACAGAAGAGTTTTCCATGGAAGACAAGAGCTCTTGAAAAGTTTAATATATATCTATTTATATCAATATCTAACCTGTATCTGTATCATCTATATCTAATCTATATATATAAAATCTATATCTATCTTTATCTATATGACACATTATGTTCAATTTGACTTTTATATTCCTCAATACACATCTGTGCCTCAGAAGCAGTACAGGACCCCTCAGGATGCTGTGTGTGTGACGGCTCCTGCTAGGCTCAGGCTTTTATTTTTTTTTTCTTTTTTTTCCCCTTTTATTGTAAGATTTGATATTTCTTGAAATTCCCAATATTGAATAATTGTTTATGCAAACAGTAAAATTTGTAAACCCTGCTTGAGTTATACAAGATCTCTTTGTTTTAAGATCCATCTCACAGCTGCAGTGGTACACTTAGGATGATTGTATGCATCTAAGTAACGGTTTGAAAAATAAGAGAAATGCAAATGATACTTCAGTAGCTAGAGAAATGGTCACTATTCTTCATTTTTGTAACATTTCTAATGAGGATGACTAAAAAATATATGACAACACAGTCTAATATTTTGAAGATGGCTCCTGGGTTTTTGGTTGGCATGCGAGGGGCTTTTTTCCCAAAGAAATTGAAAAGAACTGAATGGTATCTATATTATCTAGTTGTAAGAATCTTTCTGAAGAACCATAAATCCTGCAAGTGCTTAACTTACATTCAAACAATTTCGCAGGCTTATTTTCACCTATGACGTGACTAGCAATTAACCTCTGAGTGGCACCAGTGCAGAACTTCCCCATTAGTTGTCTTGGTAGCTTCTCCAACCATGCAAATCAAGCACCGCTTCTGCCCTCAAAAAATCTACACAGTAAACTGAGATGCATCAATAGCAGAGAACACACAACAAGCTTTACAATAAAACAACACTTCAGAGAATGACAGAGGCAACCTATCCCTGGAAGAACACCTGTGTCAGGTTTTTTGGGCTCTATTGTAGGGAAGGAAACTTGAACTGTATCTGCCACTGCCTGAAGTAGTCTCTCAGCAGCCAGGCTACAGTGAGACAGATCATGGTGAATTCTACTGGCATGGCTGCTCTGCCCTGCATCCTTCACATGTAATGGTTCATCTTGGCAGAGGATGCTTTTCTACTAGACCTCTCTCTACCAATTTGCCATGAGAGTCCCACTTTACTTAATTTCTTTCTTCTTGATTTTAGTTTTAAGACGTCAGGTACACACTGCTTTGGTGCTATCTTGGCATGTATTCTTCAATGCCACAGACAATGGTGCTGCTCCTGCTGCCAGAGGCACATGAGCAGCCATCACTTCTATCAATTGATTTCTTCAGAACAAACTCAAAACAGCTAAGTAGACATGCAGCATGGTCTGAACCACCATACAGAAAGCAAGATCAACAGCTCGTGTTTTTTCAGGCAAACTGAGAGGAACAATACTGGTGGCATCAGCTAGTTTGAAATCTAGGCTCAGTTTCAGGCAGGCACAGGGGCTGTGGATGCTGGAGGGACAGTGTGCTCCTGTGATTCCTACCAGCAGTGCTGCTGGAGCTGCTCAGGGCGCTGACCTCTCATGGTGAGGATGGCAGCAGCCAACTAAATAAAGTCTGCAGGGTTTTGCCTCAGCAACATATCACAGCTACTGACAGCTAAGCTGGTTGTGACATCTTCCTCACTCAGCTGCACTTTCTTTATGGAGGCTGTTCTTTTGTTTTTCTCAAAGGCTGAATATTTTAGCTGGGCTCCTTAAATAAACTTCCATCACATAGATGCAAAGAAGGAGAACTGAACAAAACTTAAAAGCAACATAAGATTTTGCAAGTAGCTTTGATGTTCTCTAGCTTTTTATTTATAGAATACAGATTAACTTCCTTTTGTTACCATCTATTGTCGTTTTATAATGGGCCCTGCTTTGATAAGTGAATTGAAAGAATTTACTGCAGTTCCTTCTAAGTGCCCTGCCTTGCTAAAAAGTAGCAAATGTGTAACTGACTGAAAAATGGAACAAGAAAACTTTGGATGATTGTGAAGTAAAGCAACTGCTTTGAAGTTGTGAAATATGATTTCTATTCTCACATGTAACCAACAAAATTCAGCTTCAATCTCTTATATGGGCATTGGACAAACATAATCAGTAAGTCTACTCTTTGACTTTTTATCCCTTTTGATATAATGATACTATTTCACTGAGACACTACAGGTTCCTTTTCTTCAACCCCTTGCATCTCTACAATCAGTACCTTTTTGTAATACACAGAGAGGTTTTGCTTCTGAGGAGGATGCCTGATCCTTTTTTTATCAAATATGCTTGAAATTTTCTATAGATGTCTAAAATAGTCCCAGAAGTAGAAGATGTTCTGAGAATTCCTAGGATCACTTTAAAGAGTTACCAGTGAAATTTATTATGAATGAGCCTAGGTATGTGCACTCTAGCAAGAGGGGCTACTGGATGGCTACTGCTATTTCCCTTCTTATTTCCATTCAGACACCTCTGGTTGTTGTCACACCCCTTTCTGTCCTCAGTGGCACTGTTCCTAATGCCAGTGCTTTGGGCAGAGGAGGTTTTCAGGTCAGTACTTTCACAAACTGACAGAGAACCTAAAACTCAAGTGATGAAGGTCTAAATCAGCACAAATGCCAAGGAACCTAACATGCAGTTTAAGTGGAAGGTAGTGGCCTGGACTCAGGATGTTTCATAAACTTCAATCCCCACAAGCCATATCCATACCAGTAAATTAAACAGGTATAACCTCAAGGTCTGCTGGTAGGTGTACAGCAGTTATCTCCAACAAAAAAGTCAGAAAGATGAAATAGACTTTTCAGTCTGTATCATGTTCAAACTGCCCTTTCCCATCATGTACTCTGCAAGTGACTTATCTTTTCCATTTTCCATTTTGATTGCTTGTTTTCTGGTTTCCCACAGGTGCATTCAGCACAATGGTGCAGCTCCTTTTACTGAACCCACATGTCCTCTAGAGAGGTATCAATGTGCATTTGAGTCTTCTCAGGCCATAGAGGAAACTAAAGGCAGACTTGAGAGCACTGGATGAGTGCTCCAGCTGCGAGGCTACATGTAAAGGTCAGCAACTTGTCTGCAAAGAAAAAAAATCAGTTATTTGTCCATACTCAAATGGACCATTTTCAGGGATTAATTCCAGGCTTTGGGTCATGAATTTCCATCTTTTCGAGGTCACAATTCAAGTGTTCAATGCGGTATCTAATTTGTAGGAAAAACACCCTCCTCCATGGCATAAATCGGTAAATATTCTTACCAAAAGGGTTTTTCTCCTCAGCTATATATGATCATATGACTATAATGCTTTGCTATTTGCTCTTCCCACTAGCTGTGGGTGCAATAGCAGCATGATTCACCAATTCATCATCTGAAAACACCACTTAATGACATATATTGATTCTTTGGTTACTACAAAATCCAGTTTATTTTGCTTGGGCTTGGCTTTTTTTTAAAGTAGCATCTCCTTTCAGTCTAATGAATTATTTTAATTTAGTTGATTTCATCTGCCATGTGATTTCTGAATAGAAAAACATCTCATTTTTTTTTTCTTTTTACTTGATTGTATGTTCTTTAAACTATTCAAGGCTCCTTTCTCAGCCACCTCTTCCATCTAATGGACCAGATACGCAAAAGGCACATTCATTTACTCAAATGTAAAACAGATATTTATGCATTTAATGACTTCAAGCTTGGTTTTGCAAAAATAATATTTGGGGAATTGGATGTGCTTGTTAGCTGCCGTTCCTCTGCTCTTTCAGCTTCTTCCTGCTCTTTTCTGCAAGCCTCCTTCTCAGCTTTTTAACTCCAAGGACTTGAACTCTATTTTTAGCCTTTGTATGAATTTCCAATCTAATGCATTTAAAGAACCTATCACAAATGTCTAAAACCTTGGAAGCAATTAATTAAGTCTTGCTATTTCCACACTACACCAAAACAATTTGTCACTGCATGTAAAATGGTATAATCGTGTAGTATAAATGTTTTCAGGCCAAGTCTTGCTATGAATTATTTAGTTCATCTCCCCTAATTAAAGACCTATTGGAGGATTAATGTCTCATAACCGGGCATACTACTTTACTAAGTAACAAATTATCCATAAAATGACCTCAAACTAAATTTATGTAACCTGAGTAGTAATTTGCATAAGTATACAAAATTCATTGAAATAGAGAAATCTGCATTCAAAAAAGGAATCTGTACCAAAAGTAACTCTGTACTAGAAAAAATAGTTCACTGAACATCTGGGTATTTTCAGCACTTACATCCATATACGTTTATAAGGACTGTTTCTGTGAACACGACAAGATAACACAGTTATGCTGTGGAATGAAAACACAGATTTTCCATTTTCCTCATGAAATTGAACTTAATTTCCTCTGTAATGCATGCAATACATACATTTCCTGGTGTTAGACTTTGTATCATCAGCCTACAGAATATGCTATGCACCTGAAATTGGTTGTGAAGAGAAAACAATGCAAATGGTTGAAAAATGTAGGGAAAGATTAAATAGATCAATATATAGGTCGATGTGGAAAGATGAAATATTGGTCAATATAGAGCAACTGCCTATATTGGTATAAGGAGGAAAGAAGGATGTAAAGTTATACTTTGCACAAACAAAATGCTCAGAATTGTTATTGTTCAGTGGTCAAAAAATTAAAAGAAGTAAATATTAGCAGTAAAAAAAATAGGCTATAACAAAAAGCAACAGCAACACTTTGTAAGCTTCCCCTCTGACTCCCAGGGCCCTGCCTGGCTGTGTTTCCAGAACTTGAGGCCCAGCTCTGATCCAACCCAAATATGTTACTGTGCCTCTGGCTTTTGAGAAATGACTAAGTTAGGAGAATGAGCTGTCTGAAAGAATAGAAATATAAGAAAATAAAGATTACAAGTGGGGACAGTTGCTGAGCTGGGGCTTGTTACCAATGCAAGAATTCGAGAGGGAAAGAAAAGTAAGCTAATTTTCAAGAGGGAAATTTGCACCAACACAGCAACGTCTGAAATCCTAAAGGGAAAAGGCACAGATGCCAGTCAAGGGAGCTGGGAATCCTCAGGTCACGGCTCTGAGGCGGCAGTGACAGCAGTGGTGACAGAGCTGGTGGCAGACGGCAGCTCAGCAGCCGAGCTGGTGCCGAGGCCGCAGGGCTGACCCTGTCCCCGGGCTGGGCTGGCCGCAGGTGCCACACGCTTGGCCTAAGAGCTGATGCTGATGCTTACAGACTCAGCCTAAGGGCTCATTAAATCCTACCTGTCTTCTGTGTGCTACCTATAATTACCTAATTATAAATACCTAATAATTGCTTTATACTCCTTGTAATATATACATGTATCTTGTATCCGACAGTTTTTTATACCAGCTAATGACAACTGAACAAACCCATCCAAAATGGCAAAAATGCCTGCTGCTTTAATAGTTCTTCTGCTGATTACATGACCTATTTCTGCTAAGCAGGGCAGATCAGGCTATGACTGGACAACTTCCGAGTCCCAGATTTTCAGACCTTATTTCTGCTTTGTTTTTGTCCTGCTTTTACCAGGCCACAGTTTTAGTAAAATGAAAACCAAGTATAAATTCTTCTTATCCCCCTTTACTATCTACAGAAGAAATGAGAATCAACAGACAAATTCCAATCTGATTGGAGACAAAAAAACTTCTTAGAGGACAGGAAGAATTTATTAGGTCTTTCTGGCCTTGATTCTGTAAAGTCTACTGTAATACACATATTATCAAAGACAAAGCTGAGCAAAACCATCTGCCCTCACATACACCAAATGCCCCCAAGAATGATGAAAAATAGCCAGTCAGAGCATCTCGCTTGGCTTGGAAATAGAAAGGGACTGATGAATTTGGATATGACTTCTGTAGTCTAGGGGAGAATGCCAGAAGAAACATATTTTACTGAAGAAGCCCATCTGTAAGATACATGATTTTAATACTCATCTAAATACTACAGTAAAACAGAAAAAAATTGAAACCCAACAAACTGTCCTCCCTGACCAGATCCTTAATAAGCCTCTAAAATACCCAACCTTACAAAACTGCTTCTTAGGAAGAAAAAGACTTTCAAGGTAATGCAACAGAAGCCTCTGAAAATCATGCAATAGTTAAATGCATAAATGTTAGCAAACCTAACTGAATGGGCTTGAGGGTTTTGGTCTGTTGTACTCTAAGAATATAGTATGGCAAAAGTTCCAGGACCTAATAAGGGATTTTTTAAAATTCCAGAACAAAAAAATGGAAGAGGTGAAAAGTAAAACACCTATACCGTATTCTAGATATATGACAAAATATAAAGCACTGTTAAAATTACTTGAGGAGTCTATTTTTACAAGTCGAAATATGCAAAATGCAAAATATCCTGCAATTTCTTTCTGAGTAAATGCTCAATAAAATGTAGAGAATAACATAGAAAATATAGTGCCTTCAAATCAATTATAGCTGTCTTTTTATTATTCATTCCCTATTCAGAATGTTCTAAAAAATATCCCTCCATCTTCAGGATTCAGGAAGCGTCACCTTCACTATAGGTTTCTGTTCTGCGTTTTGTATGAAATACATCTGTATGTGCACAAGCCCCTCTGCAGAGAGGAAGGGAAAAAAAATCCCAAACAAGGATCTATTGCAGGATCTATTTTTCTCAGTTTCCAGGTCTCCCCAGGAAATATATGAAGACCTGGACCCCGAGAAAACTCCTAGCTTGTCCTCTACACCAAGTTGTTCTTACAAGACCCAGTTATGGTACACCTGCTCTATCTATAACATTTCTGCTCTGTCCCAATAATCCCCACCACCAAGTCCAGTCTGGCACATGGCACACCACACTCCTAGCAATTTACAGAGGCTTGAGGTGAGCCAGTAGTGCAAGTGAGGACTGTAAAATTCATTTTTATGAACTTCTGTATGATTTTAACTGTTGGCAGCAGAAGAATGTAGAGTTGTGCAACCCGTTACCTTTAATATAGACAATTGTATTTGTAGCATGTCCATGGTATGCTTTGGGTGTATTTTTGATGGTTTGATCCTACAGATCTGAAGAGCACAAAAATTTTTTGAAAACAGCAGGGGAAAAATCTGACAAGGCAAACTTTTGTGTTTTCTACTGGGAGGCTGCAAGGTCAATGCTGCTTTAATCGAGATGTGGGGAGCAGAGCTTTACCCAAAGGTATAAAAGAGAAAGATGCTACAAGATTTTTTTCTCATGAAAATTTCAATTCAATCAATATGAAAGCTACACATTTGGATCAAAAATGGCAGTGAATCCTCAAGGACTCTTCTTACAAAGGGTTCAAATAATCCTAAAATAGCCTTTGATGGTCTGAAAGAGATAATTTTGTGGCTTTGAAAATATTGAAATAGCTGAAATTAATCAGTGTTGCTAGAATCTTCACTTTAATGCCAGGCAGCGACATTTCTTACTGTTTTGAGTGCTTCCATGAAAATTTTTTCTTTACCAATAAGTCTTGTCCTAAGAATGCTAAGAATTCTCTAAATCCTGATGAGGGTACTTGAGGAAGTACAAGGCAAATGTGGAGGGTAAACCTAGGACAAATTAATATATTACCATGATGAGGAGTTTGTCCTAGGAAACTGATTAACCTCCTAGAATGTTTTTCTGGGTGTGTCCATCTATCCCTTTTTCATGTGTAGCATTTTGAAAAAAGTCCTGATTTTTGTTCTTCAAAGGCTAAATGAAAAAAAAAAAAACCAAAACAAAAACAAAGAAAACACCCACAAAAAATAAGCAAACATTACTTAGGTATCCTATTATAGTTGCTGAATTGAAATATTTCCATCTATAGCATCATCTCAGTTGGATGTCTGTTCAAATGAACTTAAACTAGCACCATATCTGTTTCCACCTGCCCCCATTTTAGACCAAGTTATACAGATATGGATCAAAGCAAGTCCCTTGTGAGTAAGTGAGCTGGTCTCAACATTGGAATATTTAAATTTGACTTGCAGTTTTTTTGAGTCAGCTAACAGTAACTGAAAATGTGTATATAGTGTATGCAATGTTTTAATATACTTTCTTAAATACACTGTATATATACTTACATTTATACTTTAAAGTCTACTATATTACATTTTTAATATGAAAAAGTGAAGAAAACAGTTAGAAATTAAAAGGAATAGTGTTTTAAATTATCTGGGATTTTTGAACTACAACATAAAGTACCTTTAAATTTTATTACTGAAGGATTTTTACTTTGCTTTACTTATATCAAAGTTTATTTTAGAATGCAGAAGCACTGATAATCTCTTTGAAGAGATATGTGCTCAAAATCTATGATTCAAAACCCAAACCATTTAAAATTAAGTAACTGTCAAGGGGCATGTGCAATAAAATGAACATTAAAAAATCCAAGCTGATTCTAAGTTTATTTATGGAATTTTCTTCCCTTGTGTGGAATAAATGGATATGCAATTTGCTTTGGCTTTCTGTTTAGATTTAATTTACATCTGAAAAAAGGTTGTTCAATGGATTTCTGGGATAACTAGAGAATCAGATCAAATCAAATCACTTGTTCTTATCAGAGGTATCTACCCTTATACTTTATATATACAGACAGACACACTTCTATATTTACCCTCCAAGCCCTCATTCAGTCTGCTCTCTTCCCTCATGCTAATACTGTCATCTCTGTGTACCACAAAATGAACGTAATGAATCTTCCCTACTGCAAAGAAGAAATATGAAAAAGCTGGATTGTCATTGCCCAGGTCACCATTTCCAAAGTTTTTTGGGTTTTTTTTGAGGACTGCATCTTGCCAGAAGAACCATCTCATAAAAGGCAAATGAGTCGTACAGCATAGTGGTATTTCCAAATACTGCATGTGTTTGAGTTTGGATTCAAAAGACTGAGAAATACTGGAGCTCCACTGTTTGGCAGTAGCGTCACCAATTACCCCATTTTTAAATCATAGCATTTACTACCTGGAAAGCTGCATGTACTCATATCTGACTCAAAATAATGCCAGGCAAGAATTAAACAGGAGATACACAGAAGATCTGTGAAGGTGTTACTTTAAAAATCAAATATTTTTGACTTCCTTATTTTTCCAGTCTCTAACATTTCTGATTCCTGTTGATTCAGAGGTGACTTCTAGATCTGAGACTTGCATGGAAGGCTTGAATCTGAGGGTATACACAGCACCAAAACTTGTGAAACTGAATGAATAAAGCAGGTACTGTGGTAGGCCACAGACCTAGTATGCTTAATTAAATAATAAAGAAAAAAACACCCAAGTAATCCAGGGACTTTGGTCAAGGTTTAAGAGTCACTGAACATTAGTGATCAAAAGTACTATCGAGAGATAGTAGAATAAGATGGATAAATAATATAAATGGTGTGAGATTTTAATTTGACTAATTGCTTGAATGAAATCATTAACATTTTGTAACTGTGACAGGAGACATAAAAACTCAAGACTTGACTGTCAGAGAAAATATAGCTACAGCCTGAAATGCCAATTGAAAGGGGAAACAGAGCCTTTGCATGTAATGGCATGGAAAGTACTTCCCCAAAAGTGTCAACAGATTTAAGACATGACTAGCAGTGAATGACCCACCTTTTATTTTAACTATCAGCTGAACCTTTTCACAGCCCCAGAGGCTAAGTGTGAACTTTCATGCGACCACAACTGAGTGCATCTCACACAGCTCTTAAAAGGCAGCAGTTTTAAAAGTAATAACCACAGTTAGAACCACCACAGAAAGTCTTGCTCTCCGTAAGCAAAAAAGCCAACCAAACAAAAAAGAACCCTTAAAAAACAAAGAAACCCAGCCCTCCAAACTAAACCAAAGAACCTTGTCTGCACTGCAGTTTTCACACGAGAGCAGTTTTTGCTATCATTCAGCTTCAGCCTTTTCCATGCTTTCTTCTGGATTTATCAGTTTAGTAATTTGACAGGTTTATGAATAAAGTCAGTGTGTTCAATCAGTTCCACTCTCCAGTCCTTATGGAGCCTGAGACCAGGAACTGTCATTTGAAGAAATGGTAGGTATTCTACAGAAGTAACTGAAATAACTAGGTTTAGAAAACTTAATCTCTTCCCTTTACTTCTCTGTAGGCATGAAGTCACATCAATTTCTCAGACAGAAAACAAGACCACTTGGATCAATTTGGTGTATCAACTTCTTATTTTGGGGAATATTCATTTTAACATTAATGTGGCAAAACGGAATAGTGAAGGATTAATAAGCAGGTAATAGTAAGGCTGGGAATGGAATTAGCAGGCATGAAGTTTTACATATAATTTCAACTGCCATATAAAGAGTAACCTGTTTCTTGCCTGCTACAGAACTGGTTAAGATTTAAACTTTTGCAACTTAAGTCAAGTAAAGGAGCTGAAACAGCTGCAGATCTCATATTTTTGATGCTGGATAAGATAAAAAGCACAAGATTAGAGGAACATACTCCTTCCCACTAACATAATGTCAAATTTCATATATTGGAAAAAGACCCTCGGGCCCCGCCCTTATGTTTCATTGCTTTGGGTGGCTCTGCCAGCCTACACTTCCTCATTTGCTCTCAGAATTGTGCTCATCCAAGTTAGTGGTGCAGGATGAAGAAAGGTAAATTGCTACAGTCATTCAAGTGTGCCTTCCTGCACAGTCCTGTACCAGCCAAATAAACTAAAGCACGAAAGAATTGAGAATTGGTGATTGGTGCTGTCTCCTCTCAAAAATACATCCTTAGTGTGCCCAATTTCTCTCTGCTAAATGAAGTGGAGAAATGGGCCTTCCTGACAGGTCACATACCTTCTCAGTGTGCAAAGATTCGAGATTTTCTGTTTGCATTTAATACTATGCGAAATTACAGAAGAGCTATAATAGGAGAACATTAAACACTGAGAAAAACTGGAAGTGAAACACACAGAAGAGACAGAGCAGGTCATTGTCTTGATCTGTAATCTCTTACTGAACCTTACTACTACCCCTAAAAATAATGTTAAGTCATGTAGAATATTACAGAAATGTCAGCTAATAAAAAATAAAATCCCTTTAAGAATTTAAATGGCAAGAGCCTTGAGCAGCTGACGATAGGTTTCTCCCAGAGAAACAACTCATGTAGACAGAGGAGTCAGGATTACTGGAGCTAGCTGTCATGCAGCTCTGTGAACTTTCTACATTTCTGTTAGCTGAGGGTATTGGCCCGTGCTGACCTTCTGTACTCTGCTTGAGGCAATCACATCAAATTCCCTTTCTGATGAGCCAATGTGAATGGCACTCTGCTAATGACTCTTCCTGCCACATTTCAAGATTCATGGCAGTTACATCCAAAGGAATTATGGACTCCCTATCTTTTGCCTTCAATTAATGAAATCCTTTCAGTTCAAAGACCCTCAACTTGAATGCTAATTCAAAGGATATCAAAGTAATTGATAGTCTGCATGAATAAATCTATGTGCTTTAAAATGCTTAGCCTTCAAAAAACCCATCAATTTATAATCATGGTGCCTTAAAATGGTGAAATCAGAAATCAGAAGAAATTCCTGTGCATTACACATACAGTTTATTAACCTATATTAGGAAAAGAACTTAATTTCCTTACCAACTAATTTCACAGAGTAAATTCAGACAGCAAGTAACTACATCCCACTTCTTCTATATGTGAGCTTTTACTTGACCTTAGCCTGGAGAATTTCTGCCCAATGACAGTTTCATAGCTTGTACTTCCAGTGTTACTCCTGATTAAAAAAAAAAATCTCAACTAATTAGCATGTAACAACCAACATTAACAACATATGCTGGGACTGTAATGAAGTCCTAATTTGTAAAATGTTCTCAAGGATGCTGTATTATTGATTAAAAATTAACATTTTCTCTTGCTCTAGAGCAATTAGTGAAAATGTAAGATAATGAATATTTATAAAGCTAAGGTAAAAACTCGATCATACCCTAAGACACCATTTTTTGTGCTTAATAGCAACTAGCAAACCGCTGGCAAGCAAATCTTATATATTAGGTTTCCAAGGCAGAAGTTTGTTGATGGCAGTCTGCTTTACAGCTAGAGCTGAGAATGCAAGAAAAGGGCAATTTCCCTCACAAAAGCCAAAAGGCAGCAGCAACAGCACCAAACAAAGAACAAGAAGTCAAGTCAAGCTAACTTCTCATGCATATTTCCATGTGTTTCTCAAGAGGTCAAACTGTCAAGTTAGCGAACACCTTTGAGGAATTCAACAGCACAGGCCAGTTTTGCAGGTTTTTTTTACAGTTTTGTAGTTTCACTTCAGAAAAATAGTAAGTGCATGCTGCATTGCACTCATTCACTGGGACTCCCCTGATGGAATATAAGGTGGTGGCTAGACATCTTTATGTCACTGGCAAAGCTAAGATTTGACCCATTCTTCACTCTCAGGAACAACTTATTTTTATGAGCTGTTGTGCTAGCACTCTGCATTCATCAAACAATTATACCTATTAGAACTTTGTCTTACTATCAAATTTTTAATCATTCCTTAGCCCAGAATGACCTATCAACAAAGCCTGCCTACTTTATATTTTCTGCCTTTGATTCTCTTCCCCCAGATTTCACAAGCACAATAAACTTCTTCTATACTTATTAAGGAGATTGCCCCTGGACTTGCCATTTGCAAGGCAATAAAGCAAATGTGTCAAACCTTGAAGGTAGAGATATATTTGAGATATATTAAATTCTCAGCAATTAATTAACTGGAAGGAACACTTCAAAGTAGTTGCTAATGCTAACTTCTGGGAATTGCAAATGAAAAAAAATACAAACAGCTGTCATAGGGGCTTTTTCTCCAAATCAAGAAAAACATTACTGTTGTGTAGCCCATGGTCTTCAGAAACACAGAGATATGTCACCAGGCAGGGAAGGATCTGCCTGTAAAGGATGCCACATCCAGTCAAAATATAAATATATCCCTTGCAATCCTGTGTCTCCAGCCTGGATGGAAACCTTGGCATACAGGCAGACAGATGAGTATGAAATTTCTTGCTTCTTTTTCTGGACCAGATGGGAATTTAAACCCTTCTTGAGAGCTGCCGTTTCAATCATTCCATTAGGCAACTGGGACTTTCTGTGTCATGCTGAGAGCTCAAGGTATTAAGTTCTTAATCAAAAAAGATACCTTTTCTCTTTGAGGAAGAGTCTTACATAATAGCCATGGCAGCAGAACCTGCTGATCTCAGCCGAGGCTGCAATACACATCTACCTGCAGCCTTCACAGAAATGCTTCTGACACTGAGGGAAAGGCTGTTAAAAGCTGTGGCCATCACAAGGGGAAGCATTATAGAAAGAGGAGTGTTTTTCTAAAGCTTGAACCTTTCTGGAGCCATTTAGGTCTTTTGGTTTGAGGGGCAGTTGTTGTTGTGCTGGGGTTTTTTGGTAGTTTTATAGAGTTTTTTTTTCCTGTAATGAGTAGATTATATCAATAAAAAAAGAGAATTGAAAAGAATCTTAAAATTAGGCTGCAGTGTTATCTCCCCTACTTATTTGCTAGCACCATAGAGCCACAGCTCTTCTTCTCTCAGGTAAAACCAGTTTGTGGTAATTAAAATATTGACATCCATCTTCTGACAAAAATGAAAGATTCAGTGCTTTTATAAGATAACTCAAAAAAATACTTTTTGTCAGCATTTTTTTCCAGTTAACTTTTTGTAGTATTAATAATGTAAGTTAATGTAAAGATTTTTAATTCAGTTCTCTACTGCAGAAGGGCTGACTATGGCATTACCAATCAGAAATAAATGCTGAATGACAGCTCACTACATCCATATGCATTTCCTCCTCTTGTTAACTTCAGTAGATGTGACCTATCAAATGATATTGCTTTGTATTTCATTAACTCAGAAATATGGAGAAATCACATAAGGGACAAGCATTTCTAACTAGAGGATTTCTGCTATAAAAATGTTTTCTATATCTTTGGTAACTTTTGTAGCAAAAGACATTTCTTACACTTATACCTAGTTTCAAATGTGCAAACCACACTGCTAATTTTAACAATAGACTATAAAGCATCAAAATCTTTTGTCAATGTTAAATAATGCTAGAAAAATACAATTTAACTTCCATTAAGCATTTTAAGCTCTAGTATTTTTTAGCACTGAGAGCACTAACACTCAGTCTTTGCCATCATGCCTAATTAGAAGCCATGTTCTCTGTGTTCTTTTCAGTTTAAAAAGATGATGTTTTATGGTTTTTGTTCCTTTAAAATCTTGGTGATTTTATCAGAAAAAATAAATAACCAGGAAAGGAGGGTGTCTATCCCAAACAAAAGAACACATTTAAGCAACAGGTCAATGCTCAAATAATCAAGTGGTTCAAGAGATGAATTACCGCTGTGATAATTAACATGATTACAACCAAGGGAGGAATAAAGCTGGGGCCACTCTGTAAATATTCTAAGATGGACCAAACTGAATGGTAATTGTACCAACCACTGCTCTTCAATACTGCTTCTTAATCACAGGAAACACAGCCACAGTTTCTGTGGGTTTGTTTTTGAAAGGAGCTGAGTATACATAGAAGCTAATAAAAATCCATTACTCCAGTCCTATGAATTTTGACAAAATTTGGAACACCTTAAACCTTGGAAAAGCATAATAGAGTGGGCAAGTAAATTCTCTGGTTTTTAGAAGTGCTCTTTATAGAAACAGAGTTGCAACAAACTAGCAAATTTGCAGGTCTCTCTTTTCAGTTATGAACTACTAATCTAGAGAAACTCAGTACTGTACTTCAATTTCCATAAGATGTAAGTTATTGCAAAACAAGTTTCCCAGCAATACAACTTAGACTGTTGCTTTTTAGCTTATCTGTGCAAGTTTTCAGGAGAGCTGACTTGTTATCTTTTAATTATATATTCTACATCAGCATTGCCCAGGCAGGCTCAGCCCATGGGTTTTGCTGTGTGACTCTGACTGGAATTACTACTTCCTTTACTAATTCCTGCCAAGAAAATTCTGAATGAATTACTCTCAAGGTCAGTGTCAAAGGTGCCATATAATATAAACACTTGTTTAGAGTTATCACTATTATACTTAATTTATTGAGATAAATAACGAATCCCTTGGCACAAATAGTATTTTTCACTATAGAGAGAAGGCAACAGTCAGCATTATGGGTTCAGAAGTAATTACTGACATAAATCAATAGATGCTGGAAATATTGATTATACATTCACTTTTAATTCCCTGGCACTGCATCTCTAGGATATGACCACATCTTTCACTTAAGTCTTTTAAAAAAGCCTAGAAATAAATACAGAATTTCAGGCTCTGGCAAATATTAAAAAATCAGTTAATGACTCATAAGAGAAAATCTTTGGATGTCACTGCATCATCAGACTTTGAATGTTCCATGGAGTAATTTTTCACTTCCTTCTCAATTAGTGTAAGATGCTAATATGGGTTAAAGGGAACTTTCCAAGCAAATGAGAGAAATATGATAACTGTCATAGAGTTCCCTAGCTGCATTTTCCCCTTTTATGGTGAATGAAAGCTAAATGTCGTCTCTACATTTAATGTGCTCTGCTTTGATTGAATTGGACAGGAGGAATATGTTCAAAGATTAGCATTTTGTATTGCTTTATGAGAGGAGAGGTTTTCAGCCTCAGTTCCTACACTGGGCAGTATATTTGCAGAAAGGTTAAGTATAGTTAAATGGGAGAAAGGACTTAATGTTAAGGGATAACAGTACAGTAGTTAATACGAGTTAAGTTTTGGGGTTGTTTTTTTGGTGAGTGACGGTATGTGCACATATATTTATGTCAAGGAAAATTTTCCCAGATGAGAAAGATAGAAACAAAACTGGACAGACAATAATACAAGGAACCAGAGAGACACACAGACAGTGGGGAAGAGCAAAAGACATGAAAGCTAGCAGTTCATGTTAGCATGAGAAAAACTGAGTATATAAATAAATTTAAGAATTAAAATGAAATTACTAGTCTGCATAAGCAAGGGAGGCAACTATTCTAATTAGTTTTCAAATGGAACTTGATGAATTTATTACCAATAATCCATCAGGCTGTAGCTGTAATCACTGGAAAGTGAAATCGGTTCCTCCCTGCTAAAGCACATCCCCTGAGCTCTCCCCAGGCACACTGGTCTCCGGGAGCTTCACCCTGAAAATAGTTTCATTTTCCTCTAGAAGCACTACCAAGCCTCTTTTTCTAATGTGAATCTTCTGTTTTAACTAATTTCTTAATCCTTTCTAAGAGACACCAGGTGTGTTGTTTGCACTGCCACTGTTCCAGCCTCTGCCCTAGGTCAGGCACACATATTTTTGCAGAACTACCCCCCCATACCTTCTGAGAGAACCTTCCTTTTAGCATGGTTGCAGCAAGGATGTACTTTTGCTAAGATCTAATAGAAAGTTGAATTGCTTATAACTGAAATTTTACTTCTGTAGATGCTTTGCTTCATAGGCCCAGAGTCAGGGGCTTTCCAGAGCCACTTGTCACTTAAAGAGACCCTAATGCAGCCCTATGCTGGTGCATTTTCTTAGTAGAACATATTTATTACCAAAAACTTATTTACAAACTCCCACCTCCTCAAGCACAGAGGTCTTCTCTTTAGGACCTGTGTAAATGTACTGGTGCAGGAATATCCCAGTGTGCTTCCTCTCTGATTTTCACAAAGCTAGTAAACAGTGTTCATCTCAGAAACAGAGAAGTCAGTCATTTCATCATTTAAAAAAAAATATGATGATCACAGCCATAGTAAGATGATGAACAGTAAAAGTCACCTCCTAGTCATAAAAATCACTCAGATCTGTGTGCAGCACAACAAAAATTAATTCCCTTGTTAAACTGAAAATGGGACCTTATAGTATTTGTCTGAGTCAATATCATGAATGTGTCATGTAATGCATACAGAGTGGCATGCCTTCGTTGAAAACATATTTTCAGGCTGCCTATTATATTTATTTTACCAGATTTATTTTGTTCATTTTAAAGACCTGGATATTCATCTCTGCCCCAAAGTGTATCTCTTCTTTGGCTCTATTGTATCTGCATTAAAAGTAACAAAATTAAACTGCAGATTATCTCTTTTTGATCTAATGATTCTTTCTTATATCTGGGAAAAACATGCTGCATAATGTTTTATGCCTGCAATTTTAGACAATGGCTTTATATACCCTTTTTTTTGGTGCATTGAAATAAATTGCATTTTAAGACTAGACCAAGACTGACTGATGCAACCAGTTAATTTTAAAATGCACGTAAATCAAGCTCATTTGAGCTGGCTCTGCCTGATCTGCTGTGCCTTCGCTGTATCACAGATTTGCTCTACTTCACGCTGAATATGGTAGGCCATCCGTTTTATTTAGATTACTTAAATAGATGGCATCTGTACTGTGTAGAATTTACCTCTGGCCAAATACCCTTACACATGCTTTTGTCAATGCCATCAACTACAGTGACAGTGAGGTTTGTCCTGAAAGGGATGGCAGGAAACTCACAAGCACAGCTGTGGTCTTTCCAAGGCATCTAGACCTGGAAGGAATGAGGATAACTTGGAACATTAATTGTTTTGTACACGTGCACCAATCCTCCAAACATCAGCTTTCCCACTGGTTGCTGAACAGAATTAACCAGAAAAGCAGTTAGGTAGCTATTTATAACAGGTTACTGTATGAGGCAGTCTGTTACACGTGCCAAATATATGAACAGGATTTATGGCCTGTCAGGTAGTATCTCGCCACAAAACGCTACACAGCATTTTGGACACAGTCTTTGCAACTTTTTTTTTACCAAAGCTGAAACAATCCTCTAAACCAAAGTAAAAGATGCGCCATGTGCAAACACACTCATGTTTTACTTCATGACAGAACCCCTGCAAAAGAGGCAGCATCTGCGTAATCAGCAGGTATTCCCAAAGTCCCAATTCTTTGCTCTTGCAACAGATGGGACTGCAAATGACAGGGAGACAGAACCCTCCCAAAATTTAACTTATTTTAACTTATTTTAAACAGGCACCTTTGAAACTTCTCAAATGAAAAAGCACAACACAGAAGTTACTTGGCATTCCTACTTTGCAGATAAAATTTGGTATTCCTAAATACAGCCTACTGAACAGTACTTTCTTTTCCCTTTTTCTTCTAAAATATGTAATTTGTTTGGTATTTATATGGCATTATTAAATTCCAGTTGGCCTTTAAATTACATCTTTGGAAAAAGTAAAAATGCCAATATGGGTTGTTTAAAAAAAGGTAAATACTTTTTTTTTCTTTTTCCTTACCATTTTGCACGTAAAATAAGAATGTCTATCAATCAGTTTGATTGTTATAAAGTGCCTACACATCCACAGCAGTGCTATGATTGGTTCCACAGAATCTCTTCTACTTTCACACTGCTGCTCATTTCTGAATTGCTCCAATATAAAACGATTTCAGAGAAAGAATGGATTCCTAGGCAGCAGATTCAATTGGGGTCCAGAATGTTTTGAATTCTTGCGATCATAAATACAATTGATGCTGGGAACTGAAAAATCGTTGACAAACTATTTGTCTCTGAGATGCACTGTGAACTGACTCAGCTCTTGCAGCCACAAAACCATAAAGCACTCTGATGTAGCCTACCCTGCTTTCAGAATCACATTTCTTTACCTCCCTCTTGAAAATCTCACCTAAATCTAAGACGTTTGTGGATTTTCTTCCTTCTTGATGTGGGAGAAACATCTTTTTCTCACTTATTCCCAATCTCAATTCATTTTTTCTGGAACAGAACCCAGGGACTTTGTTTAATGAGGAAATCTAGCCCAATTCCTATCTAGACATAATTCATGGTCTATACTCCAACCTTGTTAACCACCCTATTCATCTATATGCATCAATCTCAATGGATGAAACAAGTACTGACACTAATAACTTTGCTTCCAGTTTCCAAATGTGGCTGAAGGGAAGTAGAGTAAATGGAGCTGAAGTTTCCTATGGACTGTGAGCTTTATCTTGTTCTCATAACCTGAAAGTATTGTATAGTCCTTCTGACAGATTCTGAATATGCTATGCTAATGTTGTTAAACATCTGGTGCTCATTTCTATAGAACTTAACATTGCAGAGGCTTCTTGAAAGCAGCAAAGATGCTGCTCTGGTACAAGGTAAAACCTTCTAATGCATTATCTAAAAATACAAACTAGAAAGACTCAGGTTGGTTCTTACATATTTTGTATAAAGGTTAATTACTATATTAATAAACTATGAACAGGTGGAAGACAGAGTTACCACCTGCTGTACCCTTAGTGCTACCATTAACAGTTATCTATTTATTTATTTATTTTAACACTGGTGATATGAACCTACTTCTCGCGTCCCATTATATCCTATATACAATGTAATATGTACATTCTATGTGCAATATTGTGTCCTATGTAGACTTGCATATATCCTACAAATACTGGTCAATCCCTATCCTTGGTTGTCTTCCATATATCATGCCTACTATTACAGCCTTACAAGGCTCAAATGCTGCTTATAATAGTAATTGCTATTTTTTTTTCCAGTTACAGACCAGCCACTATCAAAGTCTAACTGCTTTTCTAAACCATCTGAGCAAGACCTTATTAAACAAGGAACATAAATTTTGGGGGGAAAAAAATTGCCTTTGCTAATAAAAACATGGGTATTAGACTGTCTCAGTTAGCAAAATTTGGACTCTGCAGAATTCTCTCTGCAGATTACATTTGATCTTTGCCAAAAAAGCAGAAGTACACAGTTTAATATGATAATGTAGGACCTGTTGTGAGGTAACACAGTAAAAAAAAATCATAACCAGGTCATAAATGTTAAAATGCAAAAGGAAGGAAATGCCTGTTATTCATCTTGCAGGCAGTATTCAGACATTCATGAAATTGAAAGTTAATGTACCAGGGACTTTCATTATCTGACCCATTCTATACTATCCATTAGAATCCCATAGTACTGGAGACAGAAGACCAATATGTCACTAATACAAGACGGAAAAGGTCACAAAAACTAAGCATCAATAAGACATTACTTCTCTATTAAATTTCACAACACTCAGCAGAAAACACATTTGCTGAAACCAGAATGTTTTATTATGTAATGTAGCTAAATTGAGAAAAATATATGTTTACCAAGGCAAGGGCATAATGATTAGTTGTCGAGTGAAAGTAATGACTTTTTTTCTCTCCATTTCCTCATTAAAGAAATTTTGTTTGTTTAAAGGAAAAGAAAGGTATTGCACAGGTTTATTTTTGCTTTTTAAGGCTATTTCTCACAACAGAAATATATTGCTCCTTTGGCTTTAGGAAAGGTTTCCTTTCACACCACTGAAAATATAATATTTATTAGTATGTAGTAAAGCCAAAACAAATTTGCTTTCCATTTCCTCTAGTGGAATATTCCATTTATTTAGAATAGCTTTCAGTAAAAACAATATCACTACTACTCCAACATCATTTTCCTGTAGAAAGATGATGTACTGATTCCCTTGAGCTTTCTCCATCCCATTTCTCCCCAAACGTTGTTGCCCAAGCAGCTCCATATACATTGCTCTTACTTCACAGCTGAGAAAAATGCATAGCAGGAACTGTGATGTGCAAATAAATTACTATGAAGCAACTTATGAAAAGACTCAACTTTACCATTTGCCATTACAGAAAATATGTGAGCATTCATGATATTTATTTTAAGTGTTAGTACTAGTTTTTTCATGAGGCAAAGTTTGCTGTCAATGATCTTGGGACTCACTGAGATGAAAATCTCATTCCTCATGCTCCTCTATCCAATAATGGGTAAAAAAGACTTGTCACAGTAGACTCATCCATGTAAATGAAAAGCAGGACAGGTGATTATGTGCTGATGGACACTGGACCAGAGGATTTCATTCACCAGTCTTTGACTTGTGGGGAATGCCACAGGAAAAATGGTTACAGCTGTCCAAGTTTTACCTTGATACATTGTCAATGTCATCTAGGTATTTTCAGTATCACCAATAAACAGCTGGAGACTAGGATAAAACTTACCTATTTAAATGTAAACAAGAACACCCAGGTCTTTCAGCAAAACAATATTTTAAAATTGTTTTAAATGGTACAAAACCAAGCTGTAGACTGGATAGAGTATACTAAAGGTGCTTGTAAAGAAGACACAAAAATGAAAGTATGATGAAATTAAGGAGACTACAGGAAAAAGTTTTCATTTGGGATTCCCAGAAGTAGACTGGACAAAATTACACAACATACTACAGCCCATGTAATGTAAAGAGTAACTCTACAGTGCCTGGAATAGAGACACAATAGATCAGTACCATCTCACTGCCTGGCCCTGCTACCCTTTTCAGTCAGGAAGGCTGGAATTTCAAGTTAATTGTGCAAGCCAAGAGAGTGACTGAAGAAAAGCCTGACACAATTTCAAGTCAGTTGGAACCCTAGGACACATATGTCTCTCTTTTTCTTCCCAGCATCTATAAAGACACGGTCTTATTTACAGTCTTTAATTGAAGATTTGCTGGTTTTAATTTTTTTTTTCTTTTTAATTAGAGGAATTACTAGGAAAAGATAAGTGCAGCTAAAGAAATTCAAAACTGCAGAATGGCAAAATTAAACAAAATGGCTGGAAGACAAAATATTGCCTTGCCTTCAACTCAGCAACTCTTGGTATAATGGTTTAAACTCCTTGCCATCATATCAGAGGGAAAGCCTCTCCTCTTTTCATCAGCTCTGGGCCTGGGCTTCCCAGTGCCCATCAGCTTCCACCTTTACCCAGGTCACCTTGGCTGGGACACAGCTGCAGGTTCCCACTGGCTGACCAGCCGTATTCTTCAATGCATGAAAGAAGCGAAAGCTTGGTTGTTCTTGGGAAAAAGAAACCTTCTCCTGCATCCTCTCCAGAAGGCTAAACGGAAGGAATGGTGATCAGGTCTAAAGGACATCCATCATTCTTCTCTCCCATCTTTCCTAAATGATTTAAGATTTGATATTTACCCAATAAGTAGGAAGAAACATCTGAAAACCTCTACAGCTCATCCAATAACACCATATCCAATTACAATATTTATCGTATGGCACATGGAAAGCATCTGCACTTACTTTAATCCTCCTGTTTAATGAGGAGACACAAGGGAACATTTTAGGCATTTTTTACTCTTGCTATGGTACACACATTGCAGTGGACTGTGACACAATTTTTATTTAGAAAGTGGTCTTTTTAATGGTGCAGAATCAATAGTAATGCAGACAAGGTTAGCAGTTAATGGCTAACCTCTGTCCAAAATAGCAGGCCCCTGAGGCACATGGAATTTATGCAGAATCAAAGTTAATAGTGTTGAAAAAAAAGACAAAACCCTGAATCCTTGCTACTTGATGTTGCCTCTTACCCAGTGTGCTCACTGTCTTTGAGATAACAAAGACAACCCAACAGTCCTTTTCCATCCTAATCTCCTGATCTTTTTTTTTTTTTTAACAGAAGCATAGTATTATATAACTGAAAGCCAAGATCACAGAAAGAAACTAGGATGGGATTTTGTTAAAACTACCTTGTAAAAGACTAAAAGACAAGAAACATCAACTTCTGCTTTTTTTTTTTTTACATTAACGAAATTTTTTTACTTTAAATATGTGGACAAAATGGTAGTTGCCTCTCTGTGCTTACTAACTTTTAATGAGGGCTGGATTGAACTGGAGCATTGGATGGCATGACAGCTCCTCCTAAAAGAACCACTCTGAAGTCTTCAACTCGCCTTTGAAAAAACAATGTTTTTCACAAGACATCTTATGCCTACAGGTGTGCTAATATGAAGTAACCCCAACACATACAGACAGAAAACACTGAACTGCAATTCAAAGACTTTAAGCTTAGCAGTATGATTCCATGTAATGTAGTCAGTCTGCACTCCAGATAAACTCAGAAAAACAAGAGATTTCCAAGCACTGCAATTCTAAAATAATTACTTCTGTTTTAGTAGATTACAATGCATCCGCACCATATGTCTTTACATAAAGAAATCAATATCATGGTACCAAGGATTAGAACATGAAATATATATTTTCCAAAAGAAAATGACAGCTAAGAAAACCTAGCCAGCTACATTTCAATAATAGGGCAGGCCATATTGTTGTTTTACTGGGAAACAAAATATATGACAAGTGGAGCTTTGGTTTAGACTTAATGTGACTGTACAAAAATAGCTAACCTTCACCAAAAACCAAAAAAATCCCAAACCCAAAAAAACTCTTAATATAAAGCGTCACTACACAACATACAAAATACAGCACTTCACAATACTTCAGCTTGAACAGGCTATGAAAGACATTCAATAGAGTCTCTCCAGATACCTATTTCTTTATTTGACATGCTTCTATGTATTACTGTCACCATTTACTACTATTTACTTTAATTAGATCCTACTGCCAAAATTCATTGGAGAAGAATCTGGTACAATGAAGAATAATAAATTCTGCTCATTCATATGTTTTTAAATTATTCTGCTCCTATAGAGCAAAACTGATACCTTGGCTTCTAGCTGAGAGACTGCAACTAGTGTCACAACAATTCTTTCAAAATCTTGTGTCAGTCATAACTGAGTTCACAGGACGTACTGCTAGAGCTTCATGGAACAGAGCTGCTCAGGCCACCCACACCATGATCCAGTGCTGTATTTCTGGGGTCCACATATCTTACTGCAAGAGACACTGTAATTGTTGGCCAGGAGGGGGGACTGACACCCCTCAGACAAACCCTGTCCCAGATATCAGTGCTAGAAATGTGGAAAGCTCCAAATTTTGAGCTGTGCTTAATTGCCTGGTTTAAGGTTCTGGAAGGAGAAGGGCGGAATGAAGTCTCCGCCCTTATCTATTAAAAGTATCTCCGCAAATTATCTAGTGGCTAAATAATTTGCCCAGGAAGAGTCCTGGATTTAAATCTCTCTCCATCTAGAGTGATGGGTAATTTCAAGGTAATTGCATTAACAGCAGGTTTAGGTGCTACTTTCTACCTACCTTGTCAAAGGAAAGCTACCATGAGAGTACTGAAAGGCTCATGAATGCCAAGCTACTAGGTATATATAACTATATTAATTTTCACCCCAACTAGCAATTAACTGTTGAAAACAAACACACTCACACATCATCACTCCCTCATTTTACATAAATGAGAACTAGAAACAAAAATCAGCATAGTCACCCTACAAAGCATTGATGGAAAAATCTTCCATCAAATTGCAGTGTCACTGTAATCAGTTACCGCATTAAAATCTTTATTGCATCATATTTTTATAAATTACTATTATGAAACTGAAATACTTAACAAGTATTTATCAAGGAAAATCTTATTCTCCTATGTCCATCTGAAATCTCACTTTTTTATTTTATTCTTTCTTGTTTAGATACAAAAAAATATACATCTTCCTCTTTTTAATGAATGTCATCTTCAGGTAAATATTATATCACTCCTGTCTTTTTTGGGAGGAAGAAATGAAGAGACAAATTCTCAGTCCTGTAGGAAATCTAACCTATTTTTAAGCTGATGGGAATTATTAGATTTCACTGAAGGATACAAAAACAAATTTATAATGGAAACTTCTGCTTTAATTATGAAGCAAATACTGACGCCACAAGAGAAGGTTCATTATTGGATTGTTACTTAGGTTACCATGGCTCTCAGTGATATCCAAAGTGATACTGTTTGAACTTTCTCACCAAAATTCCACATGGATTAAATGGAAATATTACAAAAAAATTCAAGGAAGTTAGAGGAAACAATGAGCAAAGAAAGGAAATTCATTTTCTGCTTTAAATTGGACCCTTACTTCAAATTAGATTCTGCAGGAAAGGTTAAAATCCCTAGTCGAGGCCTCAGCCCAGAGCATTTGTGGTACCCTCTCTACATGCTCCCTTCTCCTTAGGATTGCCTCCCTGTGCCAGTTCCCCACCTCTGACAGGACAAAAATAACAGCTCTCATCTGGTACTTCAAGGGATAAGAAAACCTGTGCTGGCCAAGGGAAAAAAAGGACAGGAATTTGGCTTATCACCAGGCCCTCTCTCCCTCCATTTCTGTAAAACTTCTCAGCTCATAGGGCACAGATGGAGCTATGAAAACTCAAGGGAGAATTCCCCACATGCCAAACTGCAGATTTTTTATCACCTCCTTATTTAACTTTATCATTATCTTCTAACACCATGAAAAGAACCACTAAACAAAACATCAAAATATCTTTTTTCCTGAAAGTCATGAATGAAGGAAAAAAACCTTGCTACCCTTTCACATGATCGGTCTTCTTTCAGTGGGCTGCACTCCAAAAATCAACAAATGTGGGTAGGAGGACAGAATTGATATTAAAAAAAAAAAAAAATAAAAAAGAAGAAAAAACCAAAAAAACCGCCTCCAACCAGCAATACAGGTGCTGCTAGAGAAGAGATAGAAATTAAAGGAAGAGATGAAAGAAGTGAGGTAGCAGTTATATTCTCACAGTCTACAAGATGAGAACAAGGTTTATATTGACCTTTGTGCCTTGTTCTTCTTCCTGAGCACAAAAATGCAGTTTTAAATAGTTTCTGAACTGCTGAGAAGAGGGGGCAGAAGGCTGAAGTAAAGATAAATAAATGATGCCCTGAAGGCCTGCTACATACCCAGGGTGCAGTTTTGTGTAACAGCAGAGGAGACCTGAGGAAGAAGTGGAGGCCAGCATTAATTAATTTGATTTGGCCAAGATACTAGAATTAAGTGACTTCATTTGGCTGGGCGCAATTCAATTACAAAAGGGCTTAACTGATGATTTTGAAGACAGAAATTATTTATTTCAGAAAAGTAAAGATATATGGATGGAAATAAACCAAAGAGGAGACAGACAGGTACACAGAGCATTTCTCATCCCTTTTCATATAAATTGACTTAATGCTTTAAATTTTGGGTTCTGGCAGATTCTCCCCTAGGAAGAACCCTGAGCAAATGGCAGCTGTAAATATTTGGCTTGCTTAAACTCTTGGAAAAACACATTTCTAAGAAACCCAGTTAAGTAAATAAATGTTCCAATTTGGAGTCAGTCTGAAACTGAGCACCAAATGGTACAATAACGATCAGATTGTGCACAGTCACCTAACCTATGTGTGGCAATGAATGCATGTTAAGAAATATCTGAATAATTTAAAATGCCTCTTTGAGCCCTACTGAAAATATGGCTTCCTATTTTATTGAATTGTTAATTACTCCAAGTAGAAGATTTAATGCCAGATAAAGTCATGTGTGCATGAATTTTTCACATCTAAAGCATTTATTTGTGTGATGCCTATGTAACAAAGCAGAATAAAGTGATGCTGTCTGAATTAAATACTCCAAATGCCAATAGGTTGGATGGAAATAATTTCCTCTCCCCTCTTTTTGCTTCTACATGACAAAGATAAAAATTAGCATTAATCATACACTGGCAAACAGCCAGTGTATTTAGTTTGAGCAAACTCATCTCAAGTGGATGTAAATCCAAGTGCTCTGGGAGCAAGAAAGACTCTGCAGTTTTCTGGGCAAGTGAGCATGAGGGTTGCTGGCACCCTCCTCTGTCACGGCACAGTGTTTAATGCAGCAGGCATTTAAGGTATGAACTCTAGAGGGTGTGACTCAGCTTGTTTCTCACTTTCATAATTTGTGTTTTCTCCAACTTCTGTGTGAGAACAGCTGCTCCTTACCTGAGAAGACTTTTTATGGAAGAAGCTTCCTCAGTGCTAACTTCAGACAGGATTTTCAGTTTAGGGTTAATGCCAGAAGAAAAGCTAACATTTGTTCTAAATATACCTTCCTTCACCTAAAACTTGAAGAGTCTGATCCTTACATTCCTGAAAACCAATTTGTTTCACCCAAACAAATCAATCTCTATTTGCAGTCTGAGCTAATTTGTCAGAAACGCATCCACAAAATGCTTTTATTTGTCCTAATTCTGTTAGCTCATCTCATTTTCTCTTCTCCACCATCCCCTGGCCAAGGAAGAAGATCTAATTAAGAGCCCTGTTAAAGTAGCACGGTGTTGGCTGAAAGCTTCGTTTGTACCCTTGCCAGCAGAGAATGACTGACATTAATAATAACCCAGATTGTAGCCGCTCCCAATAGTTAAAGCAAAGCAATGGCTGATGCAAAGCCAGGACCAGCAGTTTAAAACAGGCAGGGAAACAAAATGGGCCCACATACCTGGCAGCAATAAGAATCCTTTCACTGATGGATAGGAATAAATATAGAGGCTGATAGCACAGTAATAAAACAATGATGATAACCTAAAATTATTTATTACAAGGCAAGAATGCTGCTGCTTGCTCAGGCTCTGCTGTAAATGGAAGCTGACATCAATGGATGACTCTCAGTGAGAAAACATGGACCATTTTAATTTGGGAAGTGTCATCTCATTTTTTAAGGTGAAAGCCATTATCAGAGGTGACAATGATCTATAGTGAATGAAAAGAAACAATAAAACCCCATACTTAACCCTTCAGTCTTGTACATTTACTATAGATAGCAACTTCCTCACAACCACCAAAACCTCTTAGGAAGTTGAAAACATCAGCAACATCTTGGAAATCAAAAGACTTATTTGGTTTATTAAAGAAGAGCTAGAAATCACACTGGTACAGTATGTTTTTTGAAGATAATACAGTCAGCCCATATTATTCAGACAATGACTACCAGTGAATAAATAACAGGGCACTCCATTGGAAAAAAATGAAAAAGCACAGCATAAAAACATGGAATAAAGTAAAATTCTGATGAATGGTGTTCAATAACTCCTAGAGAGTCCAGTCAGCAAGGGAAACATTTCTTCTCACTGTTTCCTGCCTTAACACAGCTAAACCTATATTGACAAATTTAAGAGAGATAATGTGGAAAAGAAGCCTTATGGCACATCCCATGTAAGTTCTATGGCCTCCAGTAAAATGTTACCATAGAAACACCTTTGCCACAAGGAAGGTGCACTTTTGTAAAGGGCCTGGGGGTAAACTTTCAGATTCCCATGGCAACTGTTGTGTCAAAAGGCTAAAGTACCAGGTGTCAGTTTCTTTTGGAGCCGCATGCAAGAGAAAGAAGGAAAAAACCCTGCCCAATATTTTCTTCACTGGAACTGGTAGTCATAGCTGGTAATCATCTACCTGAAGGTGGAATAGCCACAAGAGAGTATTTTGAGTTTTAAACTGTGTGTGAGTGGGGTACTAAAGTTACAAAAAAACAAAGGAGAAAAGTAGTGTTAATTAAAATGGCAGCGAATAATCTGATACATTCTCAGTGAGTAAAACCTATAGGGACTTGATGGTTTTTAAAGTTAGGAGAGGGACTCAAAGTTCCCAGATATACTTAATACAAAAAGAACTACACTAAAAAAAAAAACCAAAACCAAAAACAAACAAACAAACAAACAAAACCCAAAAAACCAAAAAAACAAAAAAAAAACCCCAGGTTTTTTTTGCCCATCAGATTATATGCCACCTAACTCAATCAATTCCTTTATTTCTGTCACATGTTCAATCACCACCACTTGCTGGGAACAGCTCTCACTGGGAGAAGACACCCTGTAACAAAGGTCAAGAGGGCAAGTATGCTTAAGAAGGGCCACACATTTCTCATACTTCAGCAACTTTCCTATCAGCTAATATAGAGCAGTCTGTGGAAATCCTAACAGCAAAGTTTTATTCAAAGCAGATTATTAGGCAGTACCTGTATACAAAGGTATACCTCAGCTGTGTTTGGACAGCTTGTCCCTTCTAAAGCACAATAAGGGTCAGTAAAAAACTGTATGTTTTCTAATGCTGACCAAGAAATTTAATAATACTTGTTGCCTCTAAGGTAAATCCCTCAGTTTCTTATTCTGAAACCTAGGCATGAATATCTAGGAGAGAGAGAGAAAAGTGCTTGTTGATACTGAATAGGAATCTATTAAAACTCTGACAGTAACTGAATTATTACCTTTTTGTGAACTGTCTTGGGACTCTTAGTCTCATTCTCATGAATCCTATTTGATCTAGTAAACCACTAACCTTTTTTGTTCAGATGGAGTCACTTGCAATAATTAGATGCCTGTTTCCTGAAGTCTTTGAAATAGTCTTTAATGAGAACTTAGAAAATTACCAGCATTATATCTGGTAACTGTCAAAGTAATTAGAGTTTGTTTGATTTGGCATCAAATACTTGGAAATTCTTAGAAAAAGAACAGTGGGAATTTTTTCTTTAACTGAAGTACAACCAGGAATATTTCTTTTAGAATAGCCAAACCTGGGCTGAGAATAAAAAATTACGAAAAATTTGAAAGGTGTCTTCAGCTGAATGATTCTGTCACTGTCACATCATTATCAACATGTGTATGCATTTTCTGTCATAATCCAAACACACATCATAGCTAGGGGAAAACAAACCCCAAGTGCACAGAAAGGTATTACCTTGAATCAGTTGGTACTATGGCAAAATTCAACTCAGAGAAATGAACACAGAAAGGCAGGCTTCATTTTAGGATGATATGAAACTCCAGGACATAAATATTGTTTTTTTTCAAACCAGGAGACTCATTCTCTGAAGAAAAGGTTTTTCTCACCAGCTGGGAAGAGGCAATACCATGCAAATTCTCCTTCTGTTACAAAGAGACTTAAACATAATATTCAACGGGCTGACACCTGTTTGTTCTTAACAAACATAATTTCCTTGATCACTTGCAATCTTAGCCTTTATTTACAGCGATTTCAATATAATTTTTATCCATCTTGAAGATATACACGTTCATGGCATTTCAGAAGGAATTCCATCAACATTTTAAATAGTTGATACTACTCAGTACAAGGACTAGAAATACCTTATCATATGTCTTTTGCTATTGCGTGTTTTGCACAACAAAATCTCATCAGTTTTTCATAAACATCCTATGAATGCTTAATGCACTTAAGTCTATTTTATTCTAAATGATGAGGGCTCAGAATATAGCAGATATTATTTGCTCCTGATACACGGCTTTGTCTCTTGCAGTATTAAAATCCATCTCTTTTTATTCATTTCAGCTCTTCATATTACCCACTTCATCCTACTTGTTATTCAACTCCTACTCTACATTGAGATTGACCCCATCTCTGTTATATCAGCAAATTTCATTCGTGAGTCAAGGTCATTAAGGAGAATATTAAATAAGATTGTTCACTTGATGAACTCCCCTAATATCCTTTTTCCCTGAAATACTTCCACTTTCAAGATAACTCATCATTCTGGGAAGATAAGGAGGATACATGTAATAGACAATGGGTCAGGAATTAACTCGGTTGCTTGAAGCCTTTTCCTGGAACAGCAATAAACTGAAACCTGTTACTGTTATGAAGGGCATTACATATTAATGTCACTATGGTACAGGTGGCACCTGACCTGTGTCTCATTCTGTAGTCCCAGATGTGGCCTGGCCGTTTGCTAAAGCATTTTGTTATGCCAAGCCCATCCCAAGCTAGGCCTAGCATGAGGACTGTGATGGAAGCATGGCTTGTGCACACCAGCAAAAAGGACGTGTACCAGCAAAATGCCAGGCGTGGGGTCAGGGGCTGCTGGATGGACCTGGAGAGAAGCTGGGGGTCACTGATGAAAAAGAGAGTGCACTAAAGCTGCAGGAAAAGAGCTGGTAACAAAAATCTCCCAGAGGAATGTCCCTATGCCCACAATCAAACAAAGACTGTCTAGAAGACAACAGTGTTAGAGAGGAAAGAGACCTCCAGATTCTTAAAACATAATCTAAATATTTTCAGGGCATCACAGAATTTGAAGTATCGCAATTCTTAATTTTTAGCACTGGTATTATGAAATTTTCAGACAGTACTATGCATGTAAGTACAATAAAATTCTTCAATTCTTAAAGCTTTGATGAAGGGGTTTTATAGCTGTGCAACAAAATCTTGCCCTCTTGTCCTTTGGTGCTGAAGGTCCACAACTATTTAGCCAGTGCATTGGAGCTGGCAGACCAATGGGGCAAGAAATTAGACACACAGCAATGTGGCTTAGATAACAACCTAGGCTTAGGAAGGCTGCAGGTGAAGCCAATCTGGCACAAATAAAGAGAAACTGGCAAGAAGGAAAGAAATTTTTAAAAAGCTAATTGAACTTCCTCAAGCATATTCCAGTCACTTTTGTGCCTCTTGGCCTATGCAGATTGGCAGTATGGGAGAAGCAGGTGTGGAGAGGAGAGGTCCCTGGGCAGAGGGGAGGCCAGGCAGCAGCTGTGCAGGCTCACAGAGCGTGCTTGAGCTTTCTGCTCTGTAGCTGAACCGTGAGGTAGAAAATGAAGGAGGGAAAAGAGGTGAAAGCAAAGGTAAAATGGGGAACTGAAATAGATTGATCGCATCTCAGTGACCTTGGTTCGAGCACACTGCCTCATGATATATGGAACTGCAAACTGACCTTTGAAGCATAGTGGTCTATTTCACAAGGATTTTTTGTCAAAATTGTGGTTTGGTTGCAAATCAGCTGAAAAACGTTCACACAGAAATTTGATACAGTAAAACAAATTCTTGCATTTCTGCTGCTTCTCTGGTGTGGCACAGAAGCCCTGAGCTGGCTTAAAGTAGCTGTACAGACACATCCCAAACACAGCCAGGTTGGCAGCTTACATACAGGAAACTGACTTCTAGAACAGCCTGATGGGAAGCTTTTCCTCTGACTCAATTTTTTTGGTCAGTCTGAGGAATTTACACTTTGGAGTTAGAGTTAAGCTTTAAGAATTGTTATAAATTGAGTTTTAAAAGCCCTTACAAGTACCTCTAAGAAAGATAGCTACAAAATCCAGTTAGACACAATTTAATTTATTTGGACTCAGAGCCCAACAGTATAATGGAAAAGGAACTGTGAAGTCAATAGCCAAATGAATCAAGAATTTATCTGGGATTTTAACAGAACCTAGAAGAATTAAAAAGCCTCTGAAAATCCCTTTCTTAGAAAAACAGGTAAGACCTAGGGCTTTAAAGAAAAGTCAGTTATCAACCAGTTACCAAGAGTAGACACTGCATGCAAAGGCAAGATATCAGAACTCAAGGTCAGGATTTTGACTAGGTAAAATCTCTTTCACTAGCTATTTTCCTTGGATATTAATCAATGTGAGAAAGCAGTAACAAAAGCCTAGTAGTTATCCAAAAGAAGTTTCTAATGACAGTATCAAGCACTGTATCAACATAGACAGGATACTTGATTATAAAATCCTCATGTAAGTTAAGAACACACTAGTCAAGGATTATATCAAAGGTCTGAAAGAAGAGGTTAGAAAGATATGCAGTATTTCTTAACAATTTCATAGTTTTAAAAACATCACACGTCTATACTGATGTCCCTTTCTTTGGCCCTTCCTGGCTTACATTACAGTACTACAAAATAGATCAAACTGAAAAAAAGTATTTTGCTTCATTTCCAATGCAGTTTTGCACAAGTTTCCTAGAACTCTGAAGTTGAAAAATTTTGTGTCTATAAAAAGAACAACCCTCACCCATCAAAACACCAGCATATTTATTTCCCAGGAAGGGGGAGGTAATAGGTACTTTTTTAGTGAAGGATATGGATTATTGACTGTTTTAGAGGAGGCCACATCAGTTTACAAACCAGCACACAGTTGCAGGGACCCTTTGCACTTGCCTCACCCAGCATTAAGAACCTGTAGCTGTTCAAGTGAGATAAGTCATAACAAGCAAATCATGTTTGAATCCCATAAAATAGAGGCAGAGAAAGAAAGGTTGGAAACTGCCTGCCTAATTAACTTCTAAGATAGGGAAACTAAAATGTCCCCTATGAAAATAATTATCAGTTCTGCAAGATAGCATTGATGCAAAAAAACATAATATTCTCTCTGTGCTATTCTCACCTAAGTTCTTTCTGCAACTCAATTAACCATGATTTTATTAATCAACATTTAAATTCCATATATGAGACCTATTTTAGAGCAAACTATTTGTCCATAGTAGGAAAAATTCTTCAGGTGTTAAAAAATTCCTTTTTTTCATGTCTGCTATTTTTAACATTTTCATAAGTAAACTAACAAGTGCATGATTGACCTCTTTATGAGAAAAACCTAATGTGTAAATTAGTAAGACATCCTAAGGTTCAGTAACTAAAATTGACATGAAATTCCCTTTTGCTTTTTAAGCTAATTATCTAATTGATGCATTTGCTTCATTAAGCTTTAGGCTTTATTTCTTTTTTCAAAATGCTAGCTGACATGCATTTTAAAGAGATATCACTTTCAATGGCTTAAGACAAGATTTAAAGTAGTGTTTCTTAGAAACTTTCAGCAGATAAGGTTTTAATCATGCTTTAAAACAATGGCACACTGAACTTTTTAAAGGTCGCACAAATACTACTCAGAAGAACACAAGCTGCATTATCCACCTTGAGTATTGTGACACTAGTGCACAAAAGTTCTTTTCCTATTGCAAGATGTACACACTTTTAAAGTGTAGTTTTACAGAACCAAGAAATCAGGCTTAATATATATACACAAAATTACTATGCATGTTTTTACAAAGGAGAAAAATTAGTACCCGATAAATATAATTATTAACGCCAGTAGAAGAAACTAAACCATGTGTGAAAGGCCTATTCTCCTGTAACAGGTGAAAAGTCTTTTCAAATAGAATTAATGTTAATCATCTCAGGATACAAGGCATATTTCAATAGAATAAGGGTCACTTATTTGAGCTGTCATAGGGGATATTATTTCTTTTTCACAATACCGTTCTTTTCGTTGCACTTTATTAATAATAGTATTGAATGCAATCATTAAATATAATTAAATTACATAGTAGCACCACACAGATTATTGAATCTGCTAGCAAAAGAATAGATTTAAACTTAGCAAAGAACAAAGCAGCACTACTGTTTTACGGAAGTTTGGAGAGATATGTTGTCAATCCTATGTGCAACTCATTATCTACTCTACCTCTATCACTAAAAAAGATTATGGCTACTTTTCATTGAATTTTCTGTTTCAGAAGCAATTAGAACACAGAATAGACTATAAAATATCTTACATTTGTGGAGACTTGTATGCAATAAATGGAATTTTCAGCCAGCCTTGACTAACTAATACTAAGGTCTGTCTATATCAAGACAGACTTCCAGCTACTGCTGCCTTTTCCAATTTCCATAAAAAACATCATCGTACAGGATGGAACGAGGTGTCACACATTTATTATTCTGGCTGGAGAGGGAGCAGAAGTGTTAAAAAAAGTCAGAATGCAAAAGAATACTATTTTGGAAATGTGACAAAGACAAAAGTCCAGCTATTTGAAAGCTGCACTGACTGTTGAGCAAAACCTACAAGCAAGTGTACAGAAACCTGTTTTAAATCTGACTCTTGTGTCACATCCATTTTTAAACTATGTACATATGTATCTGAAGTGTCAGGGTGAAAGGCAAAGCCACTGCTTTACTGTTCAGATCAGAGCCCATTCAGGAAGGGGAATGTTCAGCACACAACCTTACAGCAGCAACATGGAAGGACCCATTGCCTGGTTTGAGATCTATGTGCAGCCTTCTTCAAGACATCTGTCTTAGTAGTAGAAATCAGGCTTCCATTATGAAGGGTTCTTACACTATGTGGTGGTTTGATTATGGTTGGGTGCCAGGTTCTCAACCTTTTTCCCCGATTCTTTACCTCCTCCCCCACAGCAATGTAGGAAGATGGGGAATGGGGCTGTGCTGGTTTTGGCTGGGGTAGAGTTAATTTTCTTCACAGTGGCTAGTATGGAATTGTGTTCTGGATTTGTGCAGAGCACAGTGTTGATAATGAGGAGATGTTTTGCTATTGCTGAGCAGGGCTTGCACAGAGCTAAGGCCCTTTTTTAGTTTTTGTACTGCCACGCTGGCAAGGAAACTGAGGGTTCCAATCAGTTCGCCACATATTATTAGTGCTGTGGCTTTCTTCTCAGAAAGAGAAGTCCTTGCCTTTGCCTGTGGGGTCCCTCCCACGGGAGACAGTCCTGCATGGACTCCTCCAGTGTGATTCCTTCCCATAGGCTGCAGTTCTTCACAAACATTAGATTTTTCTCATAAAGAGGTCAATCGCATACTTGTTACTTACTTTATTTAGGGGGAAGAAATAAAGAAAGAAATCTGGATCGCCTTCTATGTTTTGTGACTATTATTAGGATAACAGGTTCGAGGTTAAGCAGATCCACTTCCAAACAGAAATTAGTCTGTGAGACTCCAGAGCTAAGCCTTTAATCTATATTGGCATCTATTTCTTACGGTTTAGGCTTTCCTGAATCAGATGGATTTGTGCACTTGATGATGATTCTATCTCCCTGCTGAGTCAGCTACCCCTGTTTCCACCTCTTTACTGCTACTTTCTTTTACTCTATTTGTTCATCTACACAGGATGAACTTCCTTGTTCATCCACACTGGTTTCTTGCTAACATTGCCTCACTTCCTGCACGTCATAAAGGACCATTACCAAGCTTGAAAGTGGAGATTTTAAAAAAAATCAACCAGCTCTCCTCAACACTTCTTCTATCCAGGGCCATATCCCATGGTGTTATGCCAAGAAGATCCATCAATATGCATGAGCTGCTTCTCTTAAGCTCAGTGTTATGATCCTGCTTTTTGCCTTGTAACTTCTAAAGCTTTTCAACCTCTACATTTCATGATCACTGCAGAAAAGGCTGCCCACCCCAGGCTTCAAATTCCTAAGCAATTCTTCCTTGTTTGTAACTATGTGGTTCTGCAGAGTGGTATTTCTGTTGGCTAATTGATCACTTTTGTCATAAGTGAACATTTTTTTCCCTACAATTCACTTTTTTCCTCTGTGATGTTGTCCCTGCACAGGAACGATTGCAAAGCAAAACCAGCAGAATGGTAAAGAATGAGAGCCAAGGGACAAGAGGAATTATAAAGCAACTGTCGGTGGTATGTTTTCCTATTTGAGCATTCATGCAGCACTTGAAAAACCAGCATACATTAAAATGCAGTCAGGTATTTTCTTACACAACTTCATCTCCAGCTACTCAGCAGGCTTAAAATAAATTTTCTAGCATGTCCTATGGCAGATACTCTGGTGATATTCCTAAATTCAGAAATAGTGCAATGTGTGATCTGCTTATTCTGGTAATTTAACATGGCACTGTGTGATCAAGGTCTTTGTCTCATTGCTCCATGTGACAGCAGCATCCTTTCTTTGCCCTGTCTTAGGAAGTTGGCTGTGAAACTAACCGGCACTCAGTCAAATTCCGCAGTGGACCAGACAGAAAACCATAGTTGAATTCAGTAAGGTTTGCAGTGTGCAGGTTTACACAGTGACCCCTACCACACTGTGCCACTGTGTTCAGCCAGCTGTTTAGAGGAGCCCACTCAGAATGACACATTTCTCATTTTGATTCTGCACTTATAACCCCTTCACTTGTAGTCCAAATTATGCAATGCAATAAAACGTCTTGAAAGTGGGAAACAAACAAGCACCAAAATTTAGTTTTGGCAACCCTTGCTGTGTGGAAATTGAATGATAACACCTCCTACAGGTATGTAGATATTTACAACTAATCATATTTATTCATATCAATGATTCACCATTCAGATCCTGGACATTGTGTAAATACCAGGCTCCCTATAGTGTTTCTAAAAATTTGCCTATGCTGGCTTTTAGCTTTTCCACCTCAAAACCATTTTATAAGATGGAAAAGTTTGGTTCAAATCAGATTTGAAGTTTTGTGGATAAAAAGACAAAGGCACAATATAACTTTTAATGATCTGTTCATTAAAACCATTACAAAAGAGAAAAAACCCCTGTTTTACACAGCATAGAAACTTTTAAACATCGATTAATCAATCATTTAACATTACTATATGCGATTCCATTGTACCAAGGTGAATTTTATATGAGAAAACTTGAGAAGAATTTGGAGCTTTAAAGGAATTTAGCTACATTGTGCAATGCCTCCCATACATAGCATGATGGGAAGCTGTGGGTGCTAAGATCAGACAGAGGTTTGTAACTCAAAAGTTGTGTGTGCACAAGAAGTGTAGGTATTTTCTTGGTGTAGAGAGAAAATAGTCAAACATTAATCACTCTCCTATCCCTCTGCAACTTTAAATCTTTCAGACTGATACATAAGGATAGAAATTCCAACAGATTTTTTCTTTTGTTCCCTTTATTTTTCTCACAGCATCTCAACTATTGATAATTTCCACAGCTTTTTGTTCACTTTAGATAAAACAGAATTTTACCAACCTGGCCATGGAAAGAAACCAATCTCCCAACCAAAAATATGTTACTTAAAGATGCACACACACAGAGCTCCTAACAAGATGCAGCCACTGCATCTCACCTGCACATTAGCAACCCTGTCATGACCAGCTTGCTGATGTGTAGCTTCTCCTAGTTTCTTAACTTCTCCCCTTCCAGGGCAGGCATGTCATGATATGCTTTCACATAGGCAAAATATTTATACATCTTTCAGGTTTTCTTTGAAAAATTCACCATCTTTCACTGACCAAGTCAACATGAAGCTTTTCCTGAATATATGACAGCCTTTACCCCTGCTGGCTCCATCTCACTTTTGCCTACTCACTGCTACACACAGTCACTTCCAGGTAAGTTTGAAAAAGTGGAAATAGAGTAAACCCACGTTTGTGTGCTGTATATCACTTTTACTATGCAAATGATTGTTTAGAGAAGAATAAAAGGCTGTAAATATTTTGAGAAGTGGGCCCCCAGTGCCTCTTCAGTCTGCCAAACGGCGGTGCGTGCTTTGTAATTATGTAATATAGAGAATAGCAGCTGGTTCAATCGTTCTCAGGGGCTTTGGATGATATCAAAATGCTCGGCTCCCCCAGTGAGAGCCATAATCAAGCAAGTAATACTGTAAAGTCAGACCAAATTGACATTGAATTGTTGGCTCTTAACACACTTTAAACCAGATGTTAATGCAGTACACTGTGATTTTAAAGGTTTTTTTTGTCTTTTCCATTCTTAGATAAAGCATTACTTCTCTGACAAAGAATGCTCTTGTATATAGATACTCTCTATCTCTAGATGTTGCATTTTCGAAGAAACAGACATTTGCTTATTTTCCACTGCTGTGGCATAGAATGAAAGGGGTACTTGTTTTGCTGACAAAGTAATTTTGGGAGGCAACCAGCCCAGATATTGTTATATGTTTAGCATGACAGTGGCTTAAATTGGAGTTTTAGGGGCAAACTTCTCAATTCCTACAGTGGCACTTACTAAGAAGAAGTGGTAGCTTTCTGTTAACATGTAAAAATAAGCAAGCATCTCCATTCGGAAGTTTTTGCAATGGGTTCTCTGCTGCTTTACAAAGAAATAGACATCTAGAATTTCTCCAGACCTTGTGGTCTTTAGATATTCACAAAAATGTATTATGATTATGTATTATGAAACCATAATATTATATCCATTTTGTGCAATCTAATATAGAAGCCGAGAAAGGTCTCAACTATTAGCTGTTAGTACAACAACTTCCCTCCTGAACATCACGATTAAACCACTCTCCATAGAGATTCTGTCTTCTCTCATATCTTTCTTAATTATTTCTTACAGCCATGCATGCTGAAACAACTTTCAATTTTTATGAGAAGGCAAAGAGCTGCTTCCCTTTCCATACAACACACTCCCAGGTCAAAGACTTTGTAAGCCAAAGAATGAATGGTGAACCACTCACCACATTTCCTATGGACTGTTAGTGGAGCTGAACTTGACTACATGGGCTGTTCTACTTGCTGCTTATAGTAGCAAGTTTAAAAACCACATCTCACCTTCTGCAGGTGTCTAATGCAATAGTGGGATTGTCCAAACAGTAAACTGCACTTTGCAGTATGGACTGGAGGCCCAGCAATCAGCTGGGTGACCCAGCTCACTGCCTGGTTGCTCCACAGCCAATCCTCCCATACGACCAGGAAAAATCTTATACAATGCCCATGCAAATCCTATTCAAAATTTATAATGCTCTCACAGTGTTAGCCAAAAATATGCCAAGTCTGAAGGACCCAAGAATGGCTGCCATGCATTACATGTATCATAAGAGCAGTTCAAGCTCCTCTTCATCCTCACTCCCCTCCTCCTAGCCTTACCAGTTTGCCACTCTGATCCCTTGACAGCCGTTCTGCTGGTTTTAAGCTGCTTTGCATGCTGCTGTCTGATCTGAGATGTGGGAAACAGAGTGCTGTGTGATTACGTGTCCTGTTAGACAAAGCCATTGCATGAGGGATAGAGGTCAACAACTGCTTGGTTGAAAAAGAAAAAAAATGAAAGAAATGCAAAAAAGTCCTAACCCCCTGCTGTATATTATAATATCCCAAGGTGAACCACAGTGACATTTCCTCCCTGAAGCACAAGTATAGCATCGGTTTTTTTAGAAATGTGTAGCAATCCTTCACCAAAAATCAGTATAATACACTTTTATCCTCTTCAATAAGCACTAAAAACTGTTTTATGTATTATCAATAACCTCCTTCTAGATAGCCATGTTAAAACAGCAAATAGACAAGCCCCTAGGTAATAGGAATAAACACAACCAATTATGTTACCAATTATTCAGATGGATAACTACTTTAAAGAGGACGACACAGCTACTTTAATAATTAATAATATTTAAGACACTAACAAACTACAATGTCACTTAAGATTTTTATGGTCTACTGGGCAAGTATTTTTTGAAAGAGTTAATGAAAATAAAGGAGTATTTGAGAGACTTCTATTTGGGTTAAGAAAAAATTTTATCAGTATTTCAGGTTAGATTTTAAAGCTACTTTCCACAATAATCTTCTATCCCAAATGACCTGTTCTGAAAAAAATATGGTAGCCTTGTATTTCAATAGTTAACATTTTGTTTTCTGTTGGGCCTATCTTTATTCTTTTTGCCTTATCAGGCAAAAGATAAGGCAAATTATTTCAATATATAAGAAACTGACTTTCGTTTCCCAGTGGGAGTCCATATCAAAATGGAAACTTGTTGGGATGGATGCTGAGATAACCCAAAAAAGAAAAAAAAAACGAAAAAAAAGAACGAGAAGATGTCCAATCAGCTCTTGTATGTATAAAAAACCAGTTCCCTTGATGAATGCAATAAAAATATATGCAATTGCATTTTTGTGAGTAGGATACCAGCTCTACTGTTATTATCTGTTGTATCAGTTTTTGTTAGTTCCATTTATCCAAGAGAGAGGAGAGATATAGAGATTTTTGCCCTGATGAGCATTCAGAATTTCCTAATTTCTTTACAGGAGTTCCTAAAATTGGACTAAATCTATATACTTTGATATCCAAGATGTTTAGCTTTCTAACATGAGTAGCTAACAGCAAGGCATTCATCCCCTGATAAAATAAATGGAGGTAGTTTTTCATTCCATGTCTATTAAAGAATGAAAGCATCTCTAATTTAGTAGGACAATTCTTGCATCATTTAAGATGAAAATCATTGCTACTGACATGCGCCTTTTTCAAGCCCAATATCCTGTGGCAGGCTCAATACACATAATTTCCAGAATTAACCTGGAGCTGAGTGTGGTACCTGAGCTATAGTTTTATTGCTTACATTTTTTCCTCTAAAAGGTAGTTATCCCCCAGGTTTCTTTCCCAGAATCTTCTCCTGCAACCATGGTTCACTGATTGCTTGTGATTCAAGGACATGACTGTGCAGGAAATTCGTCACAGCAGGCTGGAGGGGTGTTCCATTTATGTTCAAAAAACCACAGACTCCACAGTAATATGTCTTCAGCCTTGCTTCAGCACAGCAACTACACAGCAAACAGCTCCTTAGAAAATATCAACACCTGACTTACAGAGAGAGCAAAAAGCAACATGATTTTTGATTCAAAATGTGAATCACAATGTGCCTGGCCTTCTGATACAGGCATATTTAGTAAAAGGTTTGAAAATGGAAGCAATTTGACTACACTGGAGTTTAAGGTAATAAAACCTTGTTTGAAAAGATACAAAATTTTTATGTCAGACCTTAACTACCTCCAAGAGAACTATGTAATTTCTTTGACAAAATGACATTGTTGCTTTGCTAAAATTTATTTTATTTTTACATGTACTTTTCATTCTGAAAAAATCTTTGCATTTGTGGGTTTTTTTTTGTTTTTTTTTTTTTGCAGCTGCTCCTCTCATGGCTTTTAGAAACTCATTTAATATTCTGTGCAAACAACAAAACCTTAAATATGTCACTGCTTTGGTAAACCTAAAAATGAGCTATGTTCTTTATTCCAGCACAACTACACAGTGACTGAACTGGAACACATAATAGTTTTCAACTAGATGACATTTCTCCTTTTTTATCACCACTTCCCCAAGGGCTGTTTGCCAAATTGGAGAATGATGAAGCAAGGGGAAATTATTTAGTAGGATGGATGTTATCAGAAACATGGGAATGCAATCTAAGATCAACCAGAGTAAAATCACAGATGGCAGGTATACAGCCATTATGAAAAAGGCTTTTAAGTATAGTAACATGAGAATACTTAGCAAGAGTAAAAACTTCAATTACAAATGGAAATGATAAAATTTCATGACATGCCAATGAGACTAAGATATTCAAGTAATACTTGAACTCACAAAGAGCACGACATGGTACTCATCACATGAGAATGCAGAAAGATTTTTTTCAGTGTGTGTAAATTAAGGGCATAAATACACAACGTGGACTAGGGAAACGAATAACTTATAGGCTTCTTTTTTATAACAACCTCTCAAAACTCTATGGAGATGTGTGGAGAGATATTTTAACCACTACTACCAGTTCTTATAAAAACCCCTTCGTATTCAGGATACTTAAGAAATTTGAAGGCAGTCTAGCATTTCATTATCCAACAAAGGCAAACAAATAAGTATGATGAATACTGTGCATAATGAAAGAAAAGATTGCCAAAGATTTGATTTCTAGAAGATGGGAATACTGTTAAACACTACATTTGTGGCTGTATAATGAAGGTCTTGGCAGCCATACCTAATTCTACTATTTAAAGAGGTTATAAATCGGTAACCAAAACCTGGGATATTCTTCGAATTTTGAATTGATTCAGCTAGAATCACATTAACTACAAACTAGAAAATAGTGCAACACTAGACAAATACTAGTAAAGAATGCACAAGGCATAAAATTATCTAATAATATCTAATGACTCTCAAAATGCTGAAAGTGCAGTTTTGTAATATTCAGTACTAAAGACAGCCCTCTAAAAATTTTAAAAAAGCATGAAGGATTAAAAAAACACCCCAATAAACAAGATTGCTAATTTTTCAAATTGCACAAAAAATGCTTGTAAATTCAGATCTGCAGAAGGAAGTAGTGCATAGAAACCAGTTACTGGGCAGATAGTTCATCTAGGAACCACAAATACAGCTCACACTAACAGAACAGGAAGTTTGAACTCTGGAAAATGATGAGGCTGGAAAAGGCTCAGAGAGAACATAAACTTGCAGGTTGATATTATGATATAAGTACTAATGAAATTCTTGGGCAGGAGCAAGAAGTATTAAGCAGAAATAATGACTTCACCACAGTGCTAAATTGACATAAGAGCATTTCACATGTACCTTGGCATGCATAAGCCAAAAATTATTTTCAGAAACTGAAGAAACTCCAGGAAGAATTTAAAAAAATAATTTGGCTTTGATATTGCTGCATAAAATATTCAGAACCAATCCATATGTACCACACATTGAACTTGCTTCAAGATGATCAGATAAGCAGCTTTGCAATTCTTCCTTATCCTGCCCCAGTGTTTCTATCCCATACCATGCCTGAAAGGAAATTCCCCGTCAGAAACAGAATACTGACATACCTATTCCCAAGTCATATACTGAAAATTTAATATAGGAGACACTTGCTATATTTGAGCTGTGATAGGAATTTTTTCTCTCTACACTTGTCCCTCCATTAATAAGCACCTTTTGATTCACTCAACTACAAATACTACAGAGGATTAAATACTTATAAAGAATTAAGCATTAGAAGAGTTGCTTTCAGTTAGATGCATTAGCATCAGAAGAAATTAGCCTTTCCAATTAGGCATTTAGATATACTTTCAGAAAAAAGGATGTAAATATTTAAAAGCTATTAAATGAATTGACAGTTGTCTGCTATTTGCAGTCCTATTAAAAGCTGTAAAACAGTATGTTTTTATGAAAAAAACTCCAAAATTCAGATGGGTTGGTGGGGAATGGACTGTAACCAGTTATAAATCAAATTAAATTCTAAGCTAGCATGCATTTTAAAGTCTTTATTTCACTTTGTTTCTTCTTTGCACACAAAAAGCTTGGCAAAAGGGGAATTGACCTAAGCCAGTACAATACACATTCATCTCAGAGTCCTATATGTGATAACTTTTCCTTTCTCCCTAGCTCTGGATCATGCTGCTTCAAGAAGCAGGATTTTAAGGACTTTGACAGCTGATATTTTAGATGTTAGGCAGCTAATACCTTTTGAGCACCTGACAGAGAAGTTTAATCTCTTGACCAATCATTTTTATGTGTACCTGGTCCTACAGATTCAGCATTCAGGTTATGCACTGCTGGAAGTGATATCAGAATGCTTCTGTGGCAATTCTTTGTTGCAAAGGCTTTATTTGTTAATGCTCACACAGATTGTTTCACTTCAAGTTATAAATGAGGTTAGCCAGTATCCAAAGAACTCATCTCACAGTAAGAAATGGTTCAAATTAATCTTCTGGTCCACAAACTGATCCTGTGCCTGGGCACTAACTGCAGCACAGACAGCCCCAGCTTTTCAGAAGTGCAATTCTACTCATACCAAGGCCCTAAAAAGGCAGCTACACTTTCATGAGAGAACAGGAACATCCTTTTATGCCAGAAATACACAAAAGGAAAGCCACAAAGGAGAATGAGAAATACAGGTCTCACTTTTTTAGGACTGCTGTTAAAAACCCCTCATTTTCCATAGCTTACATTCTGTGTGACTGAGAAGGAAACCCAAAAAGAGCATGAGATGAAAAAAAGAAGAGCTAGCAAAGGGATTCTTAAAGGATAGAAGGTCTTTCACAGGATGAGAAAATATAAGTGTCCTCTCAGATATGGAGAATATAAGGACTAGAAAAGAAGAAAACCCTGTGAGATGAGGCAGAGGGTTAGAAAGGCAATACATGGAAGCAAAGAAGCAGGTAATTTCTACAACAGAAGAGATCTTGACCAGAAGAATACAGCAATATATATATATGAGAGGCAAAAACATGTAAATATGTTGGGTAGCCATAAGATATGTAAAGAAGAAAGATGTAAGAGCTTGCAAGGAGAGAATAAATAAAGGGAATAAACAAAACTCTTTTCAGGCAGATGGGAAGAGATATTTTGAGTGGAAGCTATCTAGGGATGGTATGAAGAATAATTCACAGGAAAAATATCAGGAGGTTTCAGGAAAAAGGAAAATAGAATTTTGGCTTGAAGGGGAATGAAAAAAAAATGCTTTGTAGATGGTTTTTCTAAAAAAAAAAAAGTAGCTTCAGAATGAAATGGCTAATAAAGGACAATCGACAGAAAAATTGTATGGAAAATATGGGTAGTTTAAGGCAGACAGTTCAAGGAATTGGTACTGGATGGGATTTTTCCACTTGGAAAGGCAGACTATCTACTCAAGAGAGATGCCTAAAGTACACAAGATTGGGATGAAACGTTTGAGTGGGCCTACAGAAACATCAGAAGCTAAACCAGAGATGCAGAAAGTGGAGAGACCTAAATGAATGTTGTCAGCCAGAGATACAAATACTACCTGCATCCATGACAAATGGTAGAACCAACATTAACCAATCTAAGCCTCCTAACTGAGCAATTAATCAATCAAGGCAACACATTAAAAAAAAATCATATTTAACAGTAGTTAGCCCCATAATTTCTCAGGATGAACAACCACAAGTTTCATCAATTTCCAGAGGTCTAGCATTCCCACCTGATACGTTCTGGTTTTTTCATATGCTGTATACCTGAAGGATAAAGGGTACACTAAGAGCCCTTAAGTGTCTATGTCTCTCTCCATATAGTTACCTCAAATTGATTACTGAAGTATGTATTTACTGCCTGTCTAAACTGCAACTTAAATTACTGAAGGACTCAAAACATTCTGAGATGATAATAAGCAATGTTACCCAGCAAGCACTTACTATTGTTTTAAGACCTGCCAGAGAGTAAACATGCACTGGGATATTGATATGAAAAGATGAGTTATTACTTCCACTCAGTGAACAGGAAATTAGTTGACACAATAAAAGGAAGAAAAAACATAGTGGGTTTTTTTCCCCTTCTCTGAGTTTGCACTTGTAAAGCTGTGACATCTTGTCATGAAAGGAAAATACCTCACAAACTCCCTGGAAGAATTTCTTTCCAACATACTTACTCAAATACACAAACTGTGTTTATGTGTTAAGTACTCATTTTGGCAAAGATCTGAAAAGTTACTCACATCTTGCTCAAGCCTATGACCCAGAAACTGTCATTGTCCTACTCCTGCTAAGTCATGTAGCTTCAGGGATTCTCTAACTGGGAGCTATTATTGCACTTTGCTCACATGTATCCATCAACCTCAATCACCTTGGCTAGTGCATTTCTCATATTTTCAACTCTTTGATTTCACTTTATCCTGTCTCAGCTTTTAGGTCCAGGAGTTCAGAAAAGCAATTTCTCCCTTTCACCACTTCAGAAGCATCCTGTTCGTTCAGATGACCTCATCAACCCATGAGGGATTCAACTCCAGAGTTTAGGCCTCTTTCTCATGCAGGGCAGCACAGTAGCTGAGAGAGTTGTCTTTTTTATCTTCACAAGACTGAAAACAGTATCAGTGAATCAACACATCACACTATGTCAGTATTATTATATGGATGCTTGTGAAAGGTGCTGACAGCAGCACAGTACAGAAGCTCTCTGTGCCAGCTACAGAAGGTGGTTATGTTTTCATCTGCTAGTACTAATAGAGGCCATATTGTGGCACCATCAGAGAGAGAACTATCCCAGAAATTATTTTTAGGGCAATTTTATCTCTTTAGCTTTAACATATAAGAACTTTTGTTCTGCCTCAAGAGGTAACATGGCTGTTGAAAATCTCCCTCCTTTAAATGTTCCAAACCTGCTTTCTGCCGGCTTCAGTTCAGCCTCCTTTTAATTGTAGAGGAAGATGTGCTCAGCTTGGCCAGGTCCCTCATGGTCCTCCTGAGTTTTAGTAGTGAGCTCAATGCCTTCATTTTCTGTGTGAAGTTCTGACTTTTTTCTACCTGTATCATTTTGTATCTGTTTACATTGCATTTCATCTGCCATTTCACAGCTCAGTCACTGATTATCTAAGTTCATCTTGTAGTTGGTTGCTGATGAATCTTGTGGTTACTATGCTGAGTTAACCTTAATATCATGAACAGACATGGTCATATCTATATTCAGTCTCGTTATTTCTATTTATTTTTTTCTTTTATCCACTGCCTGACTACTAAAGGAACTGTATAGGCAGAAACCCTTTAGTCACTTAATTTCCTTAAAACTTTTCAGAAGTCACTTTTTTGAAAGCCACCTGGAAATTCTAACAATATCCTTTACCCACATACTTGCTAGCAACTTTGAAGAACTCCAGTGGCTTTATGAGTTCATTCTACTTAAATAGCCATCATAAGAGTTTGGGGTAATTATTCATGTGTCCATTAATTCTATCAGCTAATGATATGTCTAAAGGATTTAGAACTGTTGCTCTACTTTCAGCTACACCTGACTGCTTATGCACTTTATCCACTCACAATTCATAATAACCCTCACAATTATACAAAGATAGAAATTTTCTGATTTACCGGTTATGAGCAGAAACTGTTTCGTATGCAATACCTGTTGGTATGTCTCTTTCACTACTGGCAAAAGAAATTACAAGAACACAAACCTTAACCAAAATGCTGCCCAAGAATTCCTACTTAAACTTAATTGGATATGACTTCCCATTGTGTCCAGATTTTGGCATAATTAGGTTCATACTTATTTCTAATTTTAAATACCTACATTTCCATTAGAGAACTGTTTGATTGTGAACTTCCATCATCTTAAAGGTCTCAAATGGAAGACTGGAATGGATTTCACAGAACTGAACATCTGTGATGTAGATACCTGTCATCTCTGTGATTGCTCCTTGATAAACATCTAAAAAAAATTTGTTCTCTCTTCTCATCAGCAACTGAATACGTCAGGTATTTGGACTAGATGATAATTTAGGTCCCTTCCACCTGAAATATCCTATTCCTTCCATCCACTGCTAATCTGGCTTACTTCTAAGAAATAAAAATTTAAATTACATACAGAAAGCATGCATTAGACACAATACAACACTATCTAATAATGTTCCTACCAGGTTAGATTACTGTGAAAAACATCACTGTTGATAATATATTCACATACATGACCAAATGCTATTTAATATATTGAAAATAGTCTGCACAATTTCATTTTATTCCAGTTACAAAAGTTGTCTCTAATAAAAATACAACAAACAGCCTGTGAGAAAAACACAAACATATTTTCTTCCAGCCTTGATTTGGAGCAGGTTCTCTATGCTTCACCAAGCATAGAAAAGATGGTTTTCTTCCTTGCATCAGACACAAGCAAGGAGAAGATTTTTGTATATGTCTCTTGACAACATTTCATCTTAATACAATCTGGTCACAGCAGCTACTGCAGAAAATTGCTCGTGGTTTGCTGGCACCATGGGAGACCATCATTACTGACAAGATTGAGAAACCCATCAAAGGCAATTCAGGACTCAATCTAACTGTGGCATCCAGGTGCTGTGCTTTTTTTATTGGGGCTATTTTCTTGCATCTCTTTAATTCTTATTCATGTCCGTTGGTCCTTGAGTCTCATTGCAATTCAATGCAATAAAGGCTTCAGCTGAACTGAATTCAATTTCAGAAATCATCAGAAACTAAGATTTATGTTATAGTTTTTGGAAAACCTTATGACAGCTACCAATTCAGGTGAGGAGATGTAATCTCTTCTTCAACAGCATAAAGATATTCGCCTGACTCCTTCACAAAGGAAATGCATAAGGCAGCCTATTCTGTATCATGTTGGGATTACAGAAGTCACTTTCTCTGTGGATGTTTGGCAGAAACCAGTTACCACTTGTGTCAGCAACTTTGTTTAATAGGTTTGTTGGATTGATTGAAAGTTATCTATAGTATGGTAGTTTTTTACAAAAAAAAATTCTCCGTCCAGTCTCATGGTCACCCACTCCAAATCAGACAGAAGCCATCACTGCTTTTAAAATACCATACAAAACTATTATTTTGAAAACACATGACCTGATGAGCTTGCAAATGTGACACAATAATCATCAGAAAACAAGAAGCAAAAATCATAGGTCTATTTTCACCTTGTTATTGCAGACAAGATACCACTACCTGCAAAGGGGAGAGAGACACACCACAATTCTAGAAGAGTTACAAAAATACATCCTTTCCATGAGCATGGCAACAGACACAAAGATTCCCACTGTCTTCAGCTGCAGTTCATGCACCTGTCATTATACTGTACCAGTTCTATGGTCTTCATCTGTAATACAAATCTAGTTCCATACCAGTCTACTGTTCCTTAAAGTGGCAAAAATTAACAGCTAGCTTTTCCCAAAAAAGAGTTAATCAAACGAGTAATCTGGATTTAGTTTGGGAAAGGAAAAAGATTCTGTGTTTCTTCTTTTTTTTTTTTTTGGTTTTTTGTACTTCTAGTCCCTATTTGAAAGTTCTCTCAAAAAACTACATCCGCAATCTCTCACTAGAGTAAGTAGTAGGATATTCTAGCTTTTGATTTTCATCAGTTATTGAAAAACTATCTCTTTATACACTCAAAATATGTTGTTTCCAAATTTAGTACAGATTCCCAATTTGTAAATTTCCAGCTTGGAGGATTAATTTGGGACAAGGAGGAGTGGTGTGTTTTGTTTGGTTTTTTTTTTTTTGCTTTTTAATGTCATATAGTGAGATCTAGAAAAGAGGTTAGGAAGAAAAGTCCTTCACTGCAACTGGGTGCTGAAGATACCATCAAAAATCTCGTAAGCTATTAAAAAAACCCTCAAAATATCTGGCTGGACTTCTTTTGCAGCCAAAGGCTGATTCCATCTCAAATGAAGTCATTACACCAACTAGCTTCAATACGAACATCACATTACTCTATCAGGTCATTAATCAAGCAGAGTGCATTAGGCCAGGGCTAAGAATTCCTTTCCTCCATCATTACATTACACAGATCCAAAATGAGATACCAGATCATGGTCCAAAAGCCAAGATTGGCCAAAACACGAGCAACCCAGGAAGATACTACCACACTTTCCTCTGGGAAAGGGATACTGTGCAAATGGAAAAACATATCTGTGTGATGAACTCCCCACATCTGAAGGGATTAACCAAAAGGAAAATTATTTGGTTGTGGAAGCTATCATAAATTTTAGGTAAATTAGCATCCTAAGTTCATTCACTTTTCAGGTGTTTATTCACTAGCTGATTCCCATCTACTATGTGTGAGATCAGAATCACATCTATCAGACCTCTATTAATAGAAGCTGATTTTGGTTGTCTCTTTTACAGCTTGGAAAAAAATAGTAAATGATCACACACACAGAGTAGAGAGAGAGTGCCATTAAAAGTATTCAACACATCTAAGTTGCTCAGCTAGGATAAGGGCAGTTTATTTTAACCACAAATCTAATTAAAAACAGCTTACATAGAGCATCTCCAGGGTATAGTGAGACAATATGGAAAACATGCATATTTAAAATCCCTGTATTTAAATCTAGCAGAGCCAATAATTCAAAAGAATGCAGAAATATTTTCAATTAAATTTAGAATCCCAATTATTTTCTTTTTCAGGTAGGGTCTTACGCTATTTGGGCACATTTAACCATTTTATCTTTGGTCTAAGAGACAGGCTTCCTAGCTGGGTCACAGAAGCTGTAGACAACACTCAGGATGAGTAATCTGGTTGATATCATCACAAATATTACTTGATAGAAGAACTGAAGCTTTACATAATTCTGCTCCTTCTCTGGAAGATCGAGGACAATCTCATGATGAAGCATCTGCTCCATTTCAGCAGGGATGACTGAAAATGCACCCCTAAATAAGGATCTTCCTCTCAAACACTGTTGTCCAAAGCAATATCTGAACAGCATCTAGCACCAGAGAGAAAATGAAATTACAGAAAATAATCTCAGCTGCAAAGATGGAAACTCCAGATATAATAAAGACAACTGAAAGAAATCTAAATCATATTCTGTACTTTAAAAATGGCTCCTGGTGAAAAGAACCAGCAGAGAACAGTCTGATAATAGCTGATTCCTGTGTTCTTGATGTATTTGGTTGGCAATCACACAGAGGCAGCTGACTATGCAGATACATTGTATATGACTGAGAAGAATCATACCTCAGGTAAGACCAACATCTGTTTTAAAACATGCATCTCTTGTGCTTGATAACACAAGAAAACCTAAATCTTGAAAATGTTTGTAGCTTACCTAGGACTGAAAAGCTATTTGCAACTCTGAGAGGATTAGCTGACATAGAAGACCAACTCTTGGTCAGTCTAAAGGACAGAAATGTCAAAGTGAGATTCAAGGACACTTAGAATGAGTTCTTTACAGGGAGATCCTCATTTGCCCAGGAGCAGCCCCCATGCTGATCAGGCTGTAGTTTCTGACCACAGAGGTGAGATTAAAAATGCAAAGGTATCACAAGGAAGGGCTGGAAGCAAAAAGCAAGGGAGCTAGTACAGTGTCTTTTTCATAATACCTGGAGCTTGCCCAAAGTGCCAAAACTGAGAAAATGTCACAAGGCAAAAAAAAAAATAGAAGAGATGCAATTTATTTTTAAGAAGGAATACCAATATCCAGATTCAGCGTAATCACAGAAGGAATGGTGGCAACACTGGGTCTATATGACAGCATACACCACCTGCCTACAGTATGCTAGGGACCCAAAATAGGCGTATTTGCTCATTTTCAGAAATGCATAGTTGAGAAACTACTCCATTCCCCAATGATGAAATGGATATGGAGAAACACCTTAGTCTGTGGGGGGTGTCTACCACCTAAACTTGCGTGCACCTACCTCCACCTAAATTCTCCAAGCAAATAAAGTCAGTTGGTGTGTTTAGAACAAATCTAAAAATGACTAAGGCAACCTTCCCTGACAGAAAAGGGAAGCTCACACAGGGCAGACAAAGCCAAGCCTACCTTGGTGAGACATCAAGTAGGTAGCACAATTGCCAACAAAGGCAGGATCTGGCCCTTCCCAGCCTGAGAATATTTGAAACTCACTGCCTGGGAGTGCCCTGCTTATCTGACAAGAGGCACAACTGAGAGGGAGCTGCCTCTGTTCAGAGCTGGAAAACCAAGAATGGTAGAGGCAAAGGGCTGAAGAGAGAATGAGCATTTAAAATGTTGATATGGTAGCTTTGTACCTATTCATGGACCATTGCATACAGCTTAAAAATGGTTTTCAGAACTGGGACCAGCTTCCTGAATTCCAAAAGGAATTTGTTCTTCACTGGGCTTTAAGTTGCATACTTGACATAACTTTAAATATATATTATTATAGTAGGCTATAGTTTGCAATTTACTACTATAATTTCCTAGGAAACTATCACAGTAACTTATGAAAGTCTAAGCAGCAGGTCAAAGCGCTCAGTCTGGTCTGCCTAAGCATTTGACTATATCAACAAAAAATCAGCAGTTTATGAATGCTTAAATTACATAGGGTGGGAGAGGACGGGTCAAGGTCATATTTCTGTACTTTACATTTCTGATTTTTTACAGAAACAAAATATGCAGGGCAGCTCTCCAAAGTTTTACGTGTCATTCAATTCTGGTGCTGATCTGCTTAAAAACTTGAACTTTATCCTCATGGAATGACTGAGAAAACTGTGAGGCTGCATTTTCCTTGATAGTTCAGACCTCATCAAGAAACATCCAATTGCTGAGTCAGTAAGATTTTTAAAAAGCTTCTCTATAATGCAGCTCTAATACTGGATTACTTCCAGTCTACTTTTTTGACCCTTTGTTGAGTTACGTGGCACGGATTTTTCAAACAAAGCCTTCATTGCCTGCCATTAATCCTTTTGGGTAAGCAAATCAGCAAGCCTTTTAATCACTGCGATTGATGCAACCACTCCTAGAAAAGCACAAGCCATCTGCCAATTTCACAACCATCAGATCCATGAGTGAATGAAAGTACAAAATAAACAGCATGGTGCAGAATGCCACGGCTGAATAAAAAATTAGAACCACGACTGGAGAGACGAATTTCTACTTTGTGGTACTACAATCCACGGAGCAGTTAAATCTCAACATATAATTTCTATTATAGTAGTCTTTGCTATGAACCACAAGTCTAAGCACAAACCCTTTTCTGTGTATTAAAAGAACAGAAGAATGCAGTCACGTATGCAGCAAATATGAACATAATGTAGGTTTTCATAGCCTACCTTGCTCCTGCTGCCTACAATCATGCTTTGTCTGAAACAGTACTTCAAAATAAAGTCTTTCTATGCTTTACACTTTAAAATGTTGTGATTTGTGTCCTATACAGTTAAATAAACTCAAAAGTGCTTAATGGGATATGAGATGCCCCTTCAAAGTGATAAAATAGGCCTGATAAAATCAGCAAAGGCTACTGCAGCAAAGCAGTTGATAAAACTAGGTGCAAAACAAAACTCAAGGCAGGTCTGTTTTGAAACAGTTGAAGATGGAGAGTTACAGTGGAGACAAGGAAGGGTCACCCTCTGCATATATGGATTAGAATAATTTATCTTTGTTTAAATATATAATTTATATTTGTTTTCTTTTAATGTACTTCTTGAGAACATAATGGAGAAAACCCCTTAAATACATTGAAATATGAAATCATTGGAAAAAAAAAGTCTAATCACCATCACAACCCATTGGAATTAATAGTGGCTATAAGCAGAAAAAAAGACAATTTGATGCTCTGCTCAAAAATGCTGGCAACAGCACAAGAAGCTGGGGCCTCTTTTAAGTCTCCCTCAAACTTGCAAAGATCGAGCCTTTTCAGCATAAGTTCAAAATTCAGAGAGCCAATTATTTAACAGTACCAATCAGAAAAAAAGGCCAGCAATAAACAAAAACTAAAAATTATAATTATTGCTCCCTTTCTCTTCTCCCAGGGCAGAGATTTCCACCTCCAGGGACAGCAATTGCATTCAAATTTAGAAAAAGAAGTTGATTGGGCATCAACCTGTTGTCATCTTATTGCAGGGTTTCCATACTGTTGTCTCCTATTGCAGAAGTTTCATACCTTCTTGGTGTTTTCTCAGGGGCAGCTCCTCAGAGCACTGACTCTTTCTTCTTCACAAAGCAGCCAACTGACTCCAGTTCCCTTCTCAAGGGGCCACCCCACTCCTTTATATCACTCTTCTTCTCATTGGTTACAGCTGTGGCCTGTTAAAGTCAGGCCTGCTCCTAATCTTTGATAATTGGCCCAGCTGCAACTCCTTTGGGGTAAGATTACTTTCTACACTATCTTTATTTTCTTGTATTCTATCCCACTACATCAACCACTGGTTACAAGCGGCACAAATAAACTTGCAGTAGGAAGACAACATAGTGAGAAGGTAGAGACTTTCCTGTACAGGTTTGGCTAATTCCCACCAAGCCCCCAGTTTTGCAAAAAAGGAGCTGCTCCCCCCTCATCTGGGCAGGCTCATATCCAGTACTGTTCCTCAGGCTGAGGGAAAAGCCACCACTGGGAGGGCAGAAGCAAGCAAGTCTCTTAATCTGATGCTCAACCAGTAGCAGCTTGGGAAAATGAGGATCAATAACCACCCTGCCTGAATGCTGAGAAGGGAGTCAACCTGACCCTGGCAGCTTCTAGATGGGTTCCTAAGGTGAAAGCAATCAGTAAAACGTCAGGAGATGAGAGAGACCTACACAGTCCAGCTTTTGTTACTGGCATGTGGTAGCTTCAGCCACACTCGGTGAAAAGCTCCACTTGTGTCTGGGCTCTTCTGAGGTCTCAGTGTTCATGCTCCTGAGTAGTCAGGGAGAGGACAGCCTCCTTTTTGGATCCTCACTTAGAACAGGGACCAGATGAATCACAAAGTTTCCTGCCTAAGGGTGAATGGCCAGAAGTTGCTCTATTTATGTTCCCATCACTTAGGCAACTTCCACTCATCTGTGTCTGAGGCAGAACAAACTGAAGAGACCAAAACAGTGCCTTGGTTTGGGGCTGTTTGTAAAGCAGTGTGGAGGCCTTTAGCCAAAATCATGTCCCAGGCCTCTTTATTACCTGTATCCATGTACTAATAGAGAGTACAGGCACATTCTTACTAAGGAAAAAAAAAAATCCTGAAAGCATTAAAGATTTTTTTTTGTTTACATTTTTTTCTAAAAAGCATCAAACCATTGTTGGCATTGTGAAAAAATTTGATCAGTGTTTTCAAACTTGAATGGCCAAGTTCTATAAAAATTAAAGCGGCCTGGTTGACAGAAATAGAATTAAGTTTCTGAAATCTGGATCCTTTGGCAATCAATTTAAGTGTGTATTTCTGATGTGAAAGCGTGGACTTAGATGTCTTATTTAAGTGTCTCAGTAAGACAATACCAGCATGATTATTCAATGTCCAAACAGAAGATTTTAATTAAAATTATTTTATCTAATTCCATGTCTTGAAAGACATTTATCTGCAGAAGATATACAAAACTTAAACCCACTAAAAACTGGTGCTATTCACTTAAACATATCTGTCATTTCAATAGCAGAAATAATTCAGCAGGCCAAGTGGCAACATGAATACAGGAGAAAGTGATCCAGAAATAGATTTCTTTCTTGGCAACAGTTTTGGATTTGTGCTGAACACAGGGTTGATAATGGAGAGCTGTTTTTGTTAGCGCTGAGCAGGACTTGCACAGAGCCAAGACCTTTCCTGCTTTTTACACAGCCATATTGATGAGGACATTGCGGGTGCATGGGGGGCTGGGAGGAAACACAGCCAGGACAGGTGACCCAAAGCGACCAAAGGCACAGCCCACACATGTGACATGATATTCAGTGTGTAAAGTGGGTGGAAGAAAGAGGAGGAGGGGATGCTTGGAGTGATGGGATTTGTCCTCCCACATAGCTGACTAATACTGCTTACCCTGTTTATTGCACAACTACAGTTTTTAATAAGAGTTTGCTATATTTTAAGTTCAACACTTACAAGGTTTACATTATTTATTTATTATTTTACTGGTGGCTTCAGGCTGTTCCTGGAAATTAATGACCAATTACCAAACAAGGACCACTGTGAGGTGTTAACCTTTCCAGATGTCAGCAGTACCCCATGAAGTAATTTACAGAAGTTTAATTCTCATAAGAAATGCGGAAATAATCTTTCTGCTTTCTAATCTAACTCTTTTTGCGAAGAGCTACAGGTTTTTTTTTCTTGCCGGAACTCTTTCCTAAAACCTTTTAAAGATGTTCCCAATGTGCTGGGTCTTTCTGAAGGCTTTAAGCTTTGAAATTTGGTGCATTCAGTCTCGATCAAAATGGCTAAGGTTCTGCCAACAGAACCTGGTCTTTTAGGCATCAGGGGGGAAATATGCTTTGCTAAAGTGGGTCATCTAGCCTGCTCCTACTGGGGCAAAAGCTTCAGTATATTCACAGAAGGACCAAGCTATGATCTGGCTTTATGTTTGCTATTATCTCTTGAATCAAAAAAGTCATCATTACTTTTAAATTCTGTGAAATATGCATTTCATTCATATTTATATAAGAAAATCCAGAAGGTTATAATCTCCTACAGTCAGAGCCTCTGAGACTTCCTGAATGGTCCTTCTACTTTCTATATATTCTCCCTATTTGACATTTTATCAGTGCCTTTTATCTTCCAAATCCCACATTTAACCACCATCTCTTATACTTTCTGCAAAAAAAGGGGCCAATTTTGACACTTTTGAATTTGTATATTCTGTTTTAAATATCTACCCTATTTAAGACTCCCTTGAAGCATGAGAAAAAATGAATATGTGTTGCAAAGTTCAAGAACTGAAGTGACAAAGAGTTGAAGGCCAAATCAGCTAATACTCAAAAAACCCCAAAAGAGATCACCATTGTAGACATGGACCAAAATTGTCTTGCTCTCACATTAATATCGAGGCATTGCTCTAACAGTGGAATCTAGTCTGCAGAATAGGGTGGTTTGCTGTATAGCTACTGCAACACTTATAAATATTACAGAGGCATAAACTTTGCAAACCCACATGTCAACAAAGTCTTGTCCTCAACTCTAACAAGAGGAAGGGGAGACAGACAGATAACCAGTGTAGATTCATTACTTTTGCCAGATTAAACCTGATCTAACCCAGACAAGCACTCCTGTCCACACAGCTACATTCCTCTTTCCCCTCCTTCATTTGAAGGGATCAAATATCCCCTCAATCAGCTTATAAGTTTTGCAAAGATTCTAAAAAATCTTGAAAAAAGAAATAGACATAACAGTAATCCTGATCTAATTTAAGAAACTTAAAAAAACTAGAGGAAGAACATCAGTTAAAGAAAGCATATTTTCTGGCTGGTTTGAAAAAAAATTCCCACATAGTTCAGGAGGCAAATAGCAGAACCAGAGTAAGGATGTGCAGGAAGCTACCCAAGACAGCCCACACCTGCAAAACAGCATCCTGGTCAACGTCACTTGTGGTCATGGCACTTTCATATACTGATCTAAAAGCATGCTGTCTTAGGAAAAGGAAAGTTTGTCTTATGTCTGTGCTCTCTGTTTAGTGCTTCTATCCTCCTCCTCCACTGTTAGTCATATAAAGAAAAATAATTTAAGTCAAGCACTTAAATAAAAGTAATATATATATTTTGATATCCCTAGTTCCTATAATAGACAACTACAAAACTATGATTAACAATCACTGTCTCCACATATCAAGAGACTGCTATGCCTTTTACTCATGATTACTACTGAATAAAGTTACTTAGATGCTGAAAGGATGCATAAACCCCAATACAGCCACTTTGTGAAGTCTGAGGTGCTGTTGTAAAACCATGAAATGCACTTGCCCATAGTTACCGTGAATATACTTGAAAAGAACGCAGTGTATTTTTATGACAGAGTATACCATGCCAGAAATAAGGAAGATGACAATTGCTATCAGATTAGAATTCTCATAATCAAGCAGTCTAGAAATTCAAAGATAACCTATATGCACACAGAGATGTATATTTTTTTATATTTTACATATGTAAATACTACAAAGACAACTGAGAGGATGAATTTTGTGTATCAACTCAGACATACAAAATATTTCAAACATACCCTTATACTAACTTGTAGTATGACCTTGTAGGTTTGTTCCATTTTACAATACAGTCATTTTCAATTGAAGATTAGCCTGAGTGACAGAACCATCAGTCAGTGCAATTTTAGAACATTTTAAAGCATTACATAAGCAGGAGTAAACCTGGTCTTTTCATGATGTGAACCTGAATAAGGCGTAACACTGTGGCAGCTACAGCGCATTTCCTTTACTTTCTTTGTGAAGGCTTTCCTCTATCACACCTGTGCTTCCGTAGCCTTTTAACCAAGCTGCTGTAAAAACATGGAAATTACCTAGTCAGTCCTCTCTTGGATAGACATTCCTCCCCACATGATCTACTGAGTCTGCCACTGAGCCTATCCAGTGGCTTACAAAGTCCCACAGTTCAAGTGCTGTCAACTGTGCTTATCACTCCTGGTATTCCAGAAGTGATAAAAAGAGGGCTCAGTCATCTCTGTGAGTCCAGACAGAGTATCTCCTACTTTTTCACTTGAGATATTTACATATATTTCCCCAACATGTACAGGTAATAGGGCTGAGGATAGGCTCCAGCACTGCTCCATGATAATTTACTGTCAAAGCTGTAATTAATATCTTGACTGGTGCTTTTTCACACACCAGGTAGCACGGGTGTGATTGAGTAATAGTCTGGTTGTAGCAAAATACAAGGGCTGTTCTTAATAGACTGTGTAGATGAGGACATGATATTTTTTTGAGGGAAAAAAGTATATTATATGGGTACAAACTCTGTTGTGCTACTTGAGCTTAAGGCCAAGGAGTGGGGCTTTGCCCATAGATGCTTTCCCTACATAATCTACTTCCCTGCAAATGTGCTAAACGCCTGGTGAAACATGGCAAGAAAGCAATAATCAAGTTTCAGCAATCAAGTTTAACCTCTGACTGCTCTGTCTGTGATTACTTATTGGACAATTTTAGGGCTTTGCCTTCCCCATACTACCTCCCCACAAACATACACTTTCTCCTCTGTTTTCTGTAAGGATGATTAATAAATGAAAAACTGTCATTGTAATAGGGAAATGTCTCTCAGCTGAAGGCCTTCTATGGCACAATGACCACTGGGAGCCTGTCACTGCAGCAGCTGCCAAGCATCTATGACAATTGTTGCTGTAAGCCACCCCAACAGCCAGTGAAGATGACCCTTCAGAAGGAAGATTGCAAAGCAGAGCTAAGCCCTTGAAATAAAATGGCAGTTTGCCAACCTGATACATTTTATTTAATTTTTCATAATCCTACAAAACCATTGTAGGATTATTGTAGGTTTTGTTCAGTGCGTCTTTCTTAACCTAAGACTTGTTTTCTTCATTAACCTTTCTTGACGCTACTCCCTGCTCATGCACATAGTTTTAATTGGTTTATCGAGCAGGTATGTGGCACACACTATCCTCTTTGGCTATACTTTTTTCTTAACAGAAAATATTAAGATGTTCTGTAGAAGATCCAGCAACCAAGAACAACCCTGTTTCATGAGTACAACAGAAGCCAGCAATTGTACATTGGTGTGGTCAGAAAGAGCTCTTAGGGATTGGTTTTAATTTTTTATTTCTACTCTATCTTCCTAATCTTCTACTATACTTCTAAATAAACCCTTATAATGAACACATCACTCCACTCTTGCATATGAAAAACTATATATCAGCAGTCAAGGAAAACACTGTCAGTGTCTTAAAATCCTCATTGCAGAGCAGCTAGATCTCTGAAAGGCATATACACTAACCTTCTAGCATGAACAAAAAAAAAAAAAAAAGAGGATGAAACTTCAAAAACTACCCCTTTTAAAAAACTAAATGAAAATTTCAGTTCAAAGATCTAATGTACAACTACATACTCTAACTGAGGCAAAGGTTGTCATGAGTCGCTGTCTTCAGCAAATGAATATAGATTTTAAGGATTACATGCATATCTTGCCTAGCAAGCAGCTGCAGTAATTGAAGATGCTGCTGTTCCACAGCAATATGTTACAGCCATGGGGCTGGAGGTTACTGCATCGACCTGCATTCTTCAGCCACTTTATCTGAAATCCAGCAGCTTAGCCCAACACACATTTTCATGACAATATAAAATAAAACCACTTAATTTTGCACTGTTGATGAACACTTTCATAACCTGTTGACTCACCTAAGAGGTTGTTTTTAAAACTTTTGCAGCTGATTGCCATGTGACATGCACTTAATATTTTAATTGTAAAAAGCTGAAAATTAAATACAAGATTAAAAATTGGATCCCAATTTGCTTCTTCAGAAACCAAGCTGTTCTCTGGAGTAGGTTTGGTCTACTGTGCAATTAGGATTGCTCACCAGTCTAGCACTGGTGCTTCAGACTTTCCTACAACTAGCCCAAAGTTAGTACACAAATTAAAATCTTCCAATGAGAAAAAACCCCTTTTTAAAATATACAGCCAGGATCTGAATTTCATTACTCAGTCTCTTCCTGCAATACACTCTAAAAAAACTAATTTAAACAAGGAAACATGACAGTTATGGTTTGCCCTGAGGCAAAAGCCCTAAAGAGATATGGGTTGCAGAACTAAAGCTGTGACAATCTGTACAACATACATAACTGTAAAACAAAGTGATAGGGTAAAATCATCAAGCATCTGAAAAACAAAAAATAAAATTCCATTCTCTATATCAGAAGTTATCAGTAGAGTACAACCAGCATGCCAAGTTTGCATGATTGAATTCAACACATATCACATTTAGACTGTTGAAAACAAAGATGCTTGTAACCATGTTCTGAATTGCCTGAACAGTAACTTGAGACACAGTTTTCTAATAGTCAGAGTGGAGAAATGTGCTTGTGGCAGGGTACCTGAGGGAAAGAAACACCATTTTCAATTATTTAGTTGATGACAACCTACACTCCACAGCATAATCACTTCTGTAAATTACAAAAGCCTTACTCCTGTTGTAATGACTTGTAATAAGTCCAAATGCATTGGAGCATGACACAACATCAAAACTACTACATAAAGTGTATAAGATCATTATCTGGCTCAGAAATTATTATTGTAAATAACATCTTGTGCAATTAACAATATCCACTGAATTTGAAAAATGACAAGTCATTTTCAGGCCACCTGTACATCGCTTCTCTAACATTTACATATTACTGTGAAACAAGGACATCTTTATAGTTAGAGCCCAAATCTTGAGAATTTGGAATGCATGTGTTTGAGGAAGAGAGAGCAGGAATGTCTTCACTGGATGTCTGTCCTCTGTTTGCTGTATGTTTTGAACTCCAGCATGTGATAACCTCAGACACTGTCTGAACTGGATAAACATTTGGTAATTTTCTGCTTAGCAGAAAACAGTTCAGATGTAGGTTCCAGCTGTCATATTCCATCCTTATTCTTCTTATCTATAACCAAAACATAATAAGCTTGTTTCATCATAAAATAAATTTAGTGGAATAAGGCTTTTAGATGAGTGCATAATGAAAGTTGCCTTCTATGCTCTCTTCCTACAGGGCACAGGACAATTTCAGTTTTGAACATCACACAGTTGGTTTTTTATAGGATTTCTGAGAATAAAAAATACATTTTTGTTTTGACAGTTTATGGGTTTGGATCTAAATCATCAATGTAATTGTCCTTAGTGAAAAGGTAATGTGATTACAATGACTGTGTCCAACTGTTAACAATAGGGCTCTCTATTTTCAAAAGAGACTGCCTTATTTTTAATGATAATTTATGAAAAGAGTAATAAAAAAAATCCCTAGCATTTTTCAACCCTTTTATGTTGAGCCCTTTAACGTCATAAAGTAATCAAAGTGACAGTTTCAACTTCCTGTGCTTCACCAGAGCACCTCATCAATAAAAAACCAAGAAAGTATTTTCTACAACAAGAGAAAAATCTACAGCAAGTTCTCCTGTCCTTTTCCTATGTCCAGGGATGCATTACCCAGGGAATACTGCATAGGTGCTCATTAGAGTGTTACTGCATTTTGAGATGTTTCAGTAGCCTCTTGGTTTTCATTACTTTCCTCTCTACCTCCTTTTTCCTAATGTTTCTCCATCTTTACTCTCAGTGTATAGAAAACATGCTAAAAGGAATTACACCCACTGCTGAGGCCTTTTGTGCTGTATTTCAATACTTCAACATATATCTGTTTCTGAAACAGAATGTTGGTACTCTAGTTATAGTCACAATGATGGAATAATAAAATATTTAAATAAAAATTATTTAAAGGAATAAGTTATGTCAGACATAAAATGCAGATTTGGGTTCCTAAAGAAACATGGGGTGTTTATAGAGCTATATATGTTTCTTACAAATATAATGCCATGATCTTTAGATCTTCATAATACACAAGGCCCAGAAATAATATGAAATCAGACGTGCAACAAACCCAGTCTTGACAATAGAGAAACGTTTTCTTTTCACTGTCTCTTTATCCAAAACCCAAATCACAGTCAAACTGAACATTTTCTGAGCTTTGAAAAACTTGGCTAGATTTTTCCCATAAGCATTTTCTTCTCCTATGACCGCCAGATCACAGAAATACCAGACAAGTTATTGTGGTCAGACTGATGAAAAGCAGAGGTTTCTTTTCAGTTGTGCTGGACTCATTTGTGCAGTCAGTATAGGCAGTGACTGAATGTTCACCTAGATTTCTGCAAACTTATTCAAATTGCTTGAGATTCTTCCAGAAGTAACTCTTGCATTCTAGCAAGCACCACTTTTATTAGCTAACACTTCCATTCAAAAACAATGAAGAAAAACAGCAAGACCTATTTTGTATAAATTTACCATCTAACCCACTCCCCACTTTTCTTATCATGAAGTAGCTATTCCAGAGACTTCAACAGCCCTTTTAATATGTAACATGATTATTACCAAGACTGGGTCAAAGCCCCCTTAATGTCTTTAAGGCATTTCCAACTTGCCAGTTGCTAGCCCTATAGAGTAAATACTGCAGAATAGCTGAAGTGAACTCTACAAAGTAATTCATTTACAACTGCACTCTTGAAATCCCTCTGACAGGGTAACATGAGGTGTGTGAGACACCAGACACAGTCAGTACACTTTTGGCAGTGAGATTTCATAAGAAAGTGCATGACTGGACTACTTCCCAAAATGGAGATTTGCTAAAGCAAAGTTATGAAACTGACGAACAGCTGATACAGTAAGTCGGTAACCTTCCTGGAGTCTCCTTTCAGAGTGGGTACTAAAACCTGGTGAGCGCCTTCTTCACTGAAAAATAGCCCAAGATCACAGCACGATCCTGTGTACAGAAAAGCTGGGCACTGCACCACCTAAAATATAATCAGTATTCTTTTATTTACCACCTAATATACAATCATTCGTCTTCTACTCTTTGAATCTACCATTGTAGTTGTCTTCTGAATCACATACCACACTGTAATCTAAATGACCAACTGTCCACACCATATAGCTCATTAGGAACAGAGCAAAGCTGAACTCTCCTTCTTGCTCTATTTCCATAATTAACTCAAAATCTGCTCTCTCTTACTGTTTTAATGTATATTAATGAGATATATTTTATTCATCTACTAATTTATTACAGAACTTTTATTTCAAAAACTGGATTCTGAAAGAAAGACTCGCAGTTACTGTTGTTTTCAGAGTTCAGGTTTTTGATCATCTGATAGTCAGGAAACACAGTAGGAGATGCTTTGTATCAGGGAGGTAACAAGGGACTTAGGAAATCAGAGGATTTATTTGTAGTTAGTTGTGCTATCAATAAAACAACAGAGCTCCTGCTAAGGAAGCAGTTTGTTGGGGGCATGTAGCACAGTAGGAACACCATGTCTGTCTTTAAAGGTGACCTGAAAAAAATTACGTTATACTGCTGAGCTGTTTATTATGGGGCCTGTTCCTTTCACAGCACAAAACCTGTCACACTTAAAAATTACTCCAAAATTTACTCCAAAAATCCTTGTTTGAGAAAACCTGCAGGAAAGGCATAACATTACACAGAGTGTCAGAAGACATGCACCATACAAGTTCACACCCTGATAGATAACAAACCTTCACCAGGAAATGATATCACTGATCTTTTGCTATGCCCTTCATTTTTTCAGTAGTGACACATTTTAGTAAGGCCTGCTGCAATAGAACATAACATCTTCAAACTAAAAGATGGTAGATTTCAGCTAGATACAAGGAAGAATTTTTTTACAATGAATTTGGTGAGACATTGGAACAAATTGGCCAGAGAGATGATAGTTACCTTCCACTGATGCTACATTAGGTGATATGACAGTACTTTCCATAAACAAATAATAAAGTATGCAAATAACTATTCATCTGTCTTAATTGGCTACCTGGTTCTTCATCAGTTTAAATTCATAACCAATCTCTTCTTTGGCTGAAGATAAATATCTTCATCATTCAGCTTTTAATTTGCTCAATATTCTACTATCTTCTTCTCTTGAAGAGGGATGAAATTATGAAATTATTATTAGAGATATTAAATAGCTTTCATATTGACACCTATGTAAAAATAAAACCTCTCTCAATGATATGGGCAGGTTGGCTGAATGGCAGCTAAGGTGTTTTACTTCCCAGGCTGAGGCTGGCACAGCCTAAGTTCCATTTTAATTTTTTTCCTTTTAAAAGGAAAAGAGAAAGATTATCTCTTGAGAGATAATTTCAACAAAGGAGAAAAACATTTAATTGACAGAAAATGTAAGGATAAATACAACTGTGATCTTACCAGGAGCTATAATGCATGTCTTTTACTCTGTATTTTGATAAATGCATCATCTGTCCATGAAATGGAAAAATGTCTGATGAGAGCATATCCCTCCCAGAATGTGGCCGTCTCCACCAAGGTCATACAGTTATGAAGATGTTTTTCCTCCATTACAGCACATTTTCATTATGATTTATGACTGCAAAAACCTTTTCACATTAAGATTTGTTTGATTGTCTGTTTCTATTAAGGGTATCATAATAATATTTTTCTATTTTCCAAATAAATGTTCCACACTGCCTAGCATCCGCCAGACTTGCACAGGAATGTGACAGTGATTAATTTCTGTTGCTGAACTCTTTATTTCCAATAACTAATTTAGGAAACTCACTGCTTTTAAATAACTAAAAGGTATAAATTCTGCAGGGTATTTTTGCTTATGTAATTGATAAAACATCTTCCTATAATACCTATAAATTATGACTGTATTATATAAATCTATCTCCTCTGAAGTGTCCTGTAGGACATGGCAGTATAGGCAGGTGCTGTGCACCGAAGTATAAAATTTAAACTATGAGGAAAAACACATCACCACAATACCAGAACTTCTCTGAAAAAATAAATATAAAAATACTTTTTCTGCTATAATTTTATCTGGATGATAAAGTTCTGATTAAATCATATAGAATAGAAATAAATTATATATAAGGTTTTTGAGACTGCTCAATATCATCTTCCCATAGGAAATAGCAAAAGCACAATTTGTATTGGGTTTTAAAAAGCAAATTAGACAAACCACTGGAAAATTGTGGAGAATAATGGTGCAGTGGCACACAGAAGGACAGGTAATTTAATAGAACTTTCCTAATATCTTAGAACTTCTCAGTTGCTGGTCCTTCCTTAGGTAAAACTCTCATCACGCATAGACAAAGTTGGAAGCAACTGCAAAAATAAATGGTAAACTAACACTCCATTTTTAAAGCAAGCTCATCAAATTATCCTTGCTTCTACATAATCCTTTCTGATAGCTGAGGCCCACATTAGAAAATCAGGAAATTTTCTTGTGTAGTGTCATATATTATACGTGCTTAAAAAACACTTTAATGTTTAGAAAACAATTTGGTCATGGTATGAGCTACTATTTTTGAAGAAGCTATAGGAAGTTTTTTCAGGCAGTGATGAATCCAAGTCATAGTACAAATGGATAATCAGACTTTGGATCAAAGTAGCTAAAAGTTTGGTTTCACCACTCCACTGATCTGCAAACCACTAAAGCCTCCAGAAATGGCCAGGAGCCAAAATATGCTGATATTTCATCAGGTTTAATATCCATATATTTATGTTCAATTTTATTGCACCTTACAGGAAAGTACAATCCAAATATTTGGGTTAATAAAAGTTCAGATGACTTCCCATGCAAACATAAGGCTGAAAGTTGTGTTGAACAGAAACCCACTCCTCTGAAATATTCTCTGCTAAGAACAATATCTTTGGACACTTGACCAGACTACGGAGGGGAGTAAAAACATGTTCTTAAGATACTCAGCAGCTGTTCCTTATTGTCTATTTTACTGGAATTCAAAGACAAAAGTATTTCAATAATGCATAAAATCATAAGTATGGTACCTACCTAGTGTGCAGGCAGGGTCATCACTTACTCATTCTGCACTATCTTTGGCTCTAACTCAGCTATTCTTGGTAGGTGCACAGAAAGAGCAGGAGCTAAGGAGGATACAAGGACACTGACACAGACCCTTCACCATACCATACTGGAAAGCCTCTCCACATTTTCTATTCACCTAGCCTTATATCACTTCTGTGCATGCTACAACCTGCCATTTTATGTACAGGATTTTACTGTTTGTCAAAAAAAAACCCCACTAAGATGTTTGTGCCAAACAGCTCCTCTTGGACAAGACACAGGACAGCAGAGACTTTGTCTGTGAATACACAACTGGATTTTAACAGCCCTGGAAGAGAAAGGGTTGAACACTCTTAATCTATTGGCCAGCATCCAAAAATATTATCTGCTAAAGACCTATTTCCCAGACATATTTTTAACAGCATTACTGTGTTAGTCAAATCTAACAAGAAAGTGAATTCAGCTGATGCTGTGAGGATAATGAAGTTGTTATATTTTAGCATTCTGTCCTTTTAGAAATTATCATGGGATTTATTAAGTGCCAATCAATCACATCTTTCAGGGGCTAAAAGTCTTGTATATGACAAAGGCAATGTGTTACGTTATTTCTGTATCATAAAGCAATTTACCAGGCATGGAGTAGTGTAGTAAAAGAAAATTACAGTAATTCTCAAATTGACCAGGATGAATGTGCTCCTACCTCAAGTACACACTGAGCATCACTGAAAAGAGAGGTCTGAATTCCAAACAAACCTCAACATGCCTCAGCTTGCAGCTGAACACATTCCCTTTCCTCTTTCTCAAAGGTGCTATGCTGGAGTTCTCACAGGCTAGACACTTTGTTGGGGTCAGTTTTGTCTTACTCCGGCCAGGCTATTATGCAGGAAAATTATAATTTTCAAATTGCTGCAAGTACAAACACCACCTTGCTTTTGCAAACAATAATATAATTAGAGGCTATTATAAAATAATAAACTCTGAACCATAATTCTGCATGTTTTCACAAAAAATGCACAGACTATAACTTAAAGTACTGTAATTATTTTAACATTCAAATAACATTTCATGGAAATGTTTTGTCCAATGCAGATTCAGAAAGATGCAACACCTTGAACAGTTGCAAAGTCATAAATGAACTCATAGTTCCTGCACGTGCCTTAAGATTTTACAAAGGAAATGATCTAAAAGCTTTGAAAAAGGCACAGATGGTTTTTCATATCAGAATGGCACCAGAAGTAACAAAAAAAAAAAAAAAAAAAAAAAAAAAAAAAAAAAAAGAGAGAGAAAAAGAAAAAAAGCCAGGATAAAACCCCACAGGGTAACAGGGTAAGGAGTCATTTAAGGGGAGTAGCAATGCTGGTAACAGAGATCTTTTCCAAGGGCAAAATCTTTGGCTAGACAGTGGACAAAACTGAGTATACCATGTCCTAAAAAGAATCCAAATACTTAAAAATTTTCTGACATGCCAGTCTTTACAATGTTTAAGTATATACCATGTTTTAGTTTTGCCTATAGGAATTTATCTGAGAAAGGACATTCCATCTCCACACATTGCTTTCTTCTTTAATCCAGTACTGAAAAACAATGGAAGATATGTACCTATTCCCAATCGAAGTAATTAACTGGAATGCAACTTCAGGCCTGACAGGTATCTGACAGCTGAGGAATGAAGCAGCTACACAAAATACCAAATGTAAGGAAATACTACAAAAAACATAAAACTTCATACAAATACTAGAAATTCTGAAGCCTTCTCTTTCTAGGAAAGCCTAACAAAGGCATCCTATAATTTACACCTATAACTTAATCTAAATTTCAATATGTGTGTTTCCCTTTTAAGATCATATGATTAATTTTACCTTCAAAATGGAAAAGCAGTTCAGAAAAGTGCTTTTTCACAGTTAAACCCTAACTCTTTTGCTTTTAAGTGAGAATTGAATAGACAAGAACTACAGTCTCAGAATGCTACAGCCTGAGGCAGATCTCCCAAGGAAATAATTGCCAAAGCTCTTTGCTGACAAGCAGACAAAATAATGGAGAAAAGAGTCACTGTGAATAACTGGAAATAAATTTGAGATTTAAAGGAGAGAAAAATTAAATAAATGTGTATTTTTTACTTACAGAAGCATGGCATGCACTGAAAATAATTTAAAACACATAAGCAAAACTACAGAAGGTGGATTTGAGAAATATGACACTAAAAATTATTAATACTGCCATTAACTGGAAGAGAACTAAAAATATTATTTAATTGCATTTATAAATATTAATCTAAAGTATTAAGACCAAAAGTACCTCACAGCATAAGTTTTCCTTCTCTTTTTAGCAGCATTACCTGGCAGCAGCGTGAACAGGATGTTTTGCTACAACACTAGACTTTATTTATTTATTAATAAATTAATTAATCCATAAGCATCTTGTGCTGTGACTAAAAAAATCCTGATCCCTTGCCTACTTGTGACAATGAAATTCCTGAAAAACTGAGAAAAAACAGAAGACATTAAATTTTTCATGACAGTGCACTAGGCTGCTAGAGCAGTGAGCTTGCTGTTCACCATCCATGCCATGGCTACCTACCTATAGCATGGGACAACCTTGAAGCTGACAACACAGCTGAGCCTGCTTAATCCTGGTAGAGCAAGATGAGTTCTCAGAATATTTTGATCTCCATGACTAATGGCAGCACACGTGGAAGAGCTACCAGAGGAGCAATATAAAATGCTGTGTTCGGCTACTTTAGTGCACTGATGTTCTACACGGCAGTAAAAGCTAGCTTTAATGCCTTCCTGTGCTTTTTGGGAGAACATTTCATAACTAGTAATTTGATATTAAAATACTAACACTTCATGCATTTATGATGTAAATATATTAATTAATATTCTTGATTTAATTAAAACCTAGCCAAAAGCTAAGTTCTCCATAAAACTAGACACGTGGTTGTCAACAAAATATATGGCAACATGGAAAGAACTAAGCACGGAATAAACAACAAACCCTCCCTTGTTTTCTCCAGAAAAGGACATCACAGCATGACATGGTACGTGCACGCAGGGACAAATTACATCTGCTATTATCCTGTTCCTTTTGCATGTTATGACCTTTGTCTGACTTGACTTTTTTTGATCACAAGTGTTGTCATTTTATTGCAAAAGTTCCATACCTTCTCAGTGATTTCTCATGGGCAGCTCCTCACAGCATTGACTCCTTCTCTTTCTTCTTCACATCACAACCAACAAACTCCAACTCTCTTCTCACCCAGCTAACCCACTCTTTTATAGCACTCATCCTCACTGGACACAGCTGTGGCCTGTTAAGGGCAGGTTTGTTCCTAATCTTTGGTGATCAGTACAGCTGCAACTTCTCAGGGGTGAGACTACCTTCTGCACTATTCTTTATTTTCTTACATTCTATCCCCCCCACAAGTGCAAGCTCTGAATAGACCTTCCACCAAAGTGTGTGTAATAAAGCTTTGGATAAGACCACTGCACTGTTTCCACATTTGGTTTGACCTTAAACACAACTTTGTCCAGAAGAAACTTAATCACCAGGAAGATAGAGGAATTATAGAATATATAAATAAAGAATTTATAAACATAAGAATTTAGGAGTAAAACTGGACATTGCAGAACAGCTGCTCCACATCTCCCAAAAATACTGCTGCTGTTCTGTTTCTAATGTGCATCCACACATTCTAATCCAAGTTGTCCAATTCTTTTCTCTTTTTTCTTCAGAATCATTACAGTTGAGCTACTTAGTAGTTTAACATTGAATGTGGAAAAAATTTGGTTTCATTTCCTGCACATTCCCTTTCTTTTTCTTTGTGTCCATCTTATTTGAAATCTTCCTCCATTCTAACTGTATTAATTGCAGTTATTTCCTCTTATTTCCCTTTGTTATGCAAACCTTTATTGGTCCCAACTACCATTATTTTCTCATGTTGCAATTCCTGGGCCTATCATTAGACCTATTTCTACCTCCCTCTGTGTTTCTCCAGAACAATCCCCATTGTTATCCAGCATGGTCCAAATCCTTCCTTTCTTCCATTTGTATTCCTTACACTGAAAATATGATCCCACTTTCACATCATTAGGTATCGCTTCCACATTTTGGTTTTCCCAAATCTATACCAGACATCTCTAGCCATCTTCAAAATAGTCCCCGAATGTCATGCTGGTACTTACACCGGCCCTTACCATGGGCTAGAGTTTAATGCTTTTCCTGATATCACTCTCATGGTGGCTGCACAACCAAAGGAAAAAAAGTACCTCAGCAATTCATCAGGAAAAGTGCAAGAGAAGAAGGCTGAACAAGTCCTTCTCTCACCATGCCAGGCTGAGCACATTCTGTGATTATCCCATGGGGGGCACAGAGAATTAAAGGAATAGACAATTGAGTAGGACAATATAGGAAGAACAAAAAGTAGTATGAATATTATTCAGCAGGCTGAGTAAGCCACAGACAAAGTATTTTGGGCTACAGAAAGAAAACGAAAAGGTGACACTCTCTGGTAGACACAGAGGAAGAAGTTATTTGAATATAAAGGTATCTTCTTCCAGTTGTGAAACATAAAATTACACTAATGGATAAGAGAGCACAGCCTGTCCTTGTCAGATTTCCAAACTAAAGGAAGAAAAAGAGCCTTTGCTTCTGTTTCTGCTTTCAGTGCATTGACCATCACTGACATAATCTGGAAAAGGACAATGAGGGCAGTGTCCTGATGTATTTTAACTGCTGTTTTCATGCAGCTGATGAGAATATTTTCCTAGAGACATAACTGAAGATATTTTCAGAATATTTGAGTAAGATGCTGCTGTGCACACAATTCTTATTTCTGATTTATAGCATAAACAGAGTTCCTTGGGATCAGCTCTGAGAAAACACAACATTCTCAAGAGTTCACCTTGTGGCCTAGCAGAGAGTTAAAACCTTCTATATTTTTTGTGAGGAGTTTACAACTGTCATTTAATAGCTCCCATATTTCAGTTTTTACAATGGAATGTAAAAATGTAAAAACATCAAAATGAAGAATAAATTTACGTTTCCTACAGGCTTCTCATCTCAAGAATTTTTTCCAACATTTCTAGAAATGCATACTTTTCTATTGCACATGCTTATCTTTCATCTTTCTTCTTACATATAATTGAGGAATAGTACATGTTTCTGCGGCTAAATTTTTTAAGCACATGTGAAAAAATACCCCTCAAATGCTACACTACAGTACATGACTAGAAGACATTGTAGCCTTAGAAGACATCACAAGCTAAGGAGAAGGAAATTTGGGATTGGATTTTGCTTCTTTTACTCAAAGGACAAGGATAGTAATATTTACAAGCTGTGACATCTGACTTAATTTTATTTCTTGTTGGCTGGAAAGAACAAATTGCTTCATTTCATTTTCAGCAACCTAGAATTTGATTCACAAGATCATAGGACAGCTGCAGTACATTTAAGGAAAAGCCTTCAGCTTCTAACCTGAGTTTTAAAAATGTAATGGGCCCTATCTTGTAATGAATTTATATTTTCATTTTTGAGTGAATAGTACCACCACAAGAGACTACAGAATGCACTGTTGCATCAGAAAAGCATAAAGATTATTTCCTTTCAGAACTTAGTTCAGGTAAATATTAATGAACACATGTAAAATAAAAAAGTTTAGGAGTCTGGCTCAAAGCAGAGCTGATCCATAATACAGTCTATGTGTGATTAGAAGAAAACAAGCATGAAAATAATAAAGAGATGGGTATCCAGAAAATAGGTACTACAGAACACCCGCAATAACATGTATTTTATTGAAAAATATGTAAAATGTTCATTATATAAAAAATGTCAAGTTAATAGATGGTTTTGTGAGGTTTTTTCATTCATGTGTCACATTATTTGCATAAGATCTTTTTTTTTTTTACGAAATCGACTTTTTTTTTAAGGGGCCCTAGGAGAAAGATTTAATGACTGAGTCCTTGAGCAATGGCTACCTCACTTTTAGATATTAGCTTTTGAATAGATTTTACAGCCAAAAAGAATTCAGTTTTTTCTGCATTTTTGTGTCAAGGATTCTTGTTTCTCTGCCTTGTGTCAGATAAAGGGAATTATACAACTACATGGTGAGTTAGTTCAGTTGGCTCATCCTTTGGAAAACTAACTCTGCCAGCACAGAAAAAGCAGAAGGAAAGTTTTCTGATGATTTAACAAGATCTATTGATTCACCTTCTTGTGATAAAATCACTTGATCTAAAGCAAAGTACAGAATTGGGAATATGATTTTGGGAAGGAAAGCGCACAGACTGTTTCATTGAGTAGTCTCTTGCCACAGAATCATTTTGCATCCCTCATGTACATATCCCAGCATACAGTCCAGTGTATGGGCCATTCCTTAAATGTTACCATCTGAGATCTCTCTTCTTTCTCAGCTGTGACTTTGGAGTCCTTTCATACTCCTTTTTCTGGGGAAGGTGCCATTGTGCCCCATGACTTCATTGTGCTTACACCACTCTGTCAACAGATGAGTTTTTCTAATGCTGTTGTATGTTATCAAAAAAGTTGTGATACCTCTCCCCAGTTGTCCATGTATACATATCTTTGCAATTTATCCTTTCATGAGTGCTTAAACAGCATTTTCAGAGGCAGACTAAGCATGGAAAGCCCATGATGAGGAGTGCCACATAAATTAGAAGAGCCACTGCTATTAAAAGAAGAAGTACCATTATTAAATTTCTGAAGTACTTGCTTTCTAGTGATTTTCTGAAGTACTTCTTGGTTTCTACTGACTGACACTGGAAAAACAGAGGTCCAAAGGCAAACATGTACTGCAGTTCCTCTGACAGAGGCCTTAGAACAGTAGGATCGTTTAACTTTGTTTAAAAGAAATTCATGGTGCAGAGAGCCTTAGAAATCCTATAGAAATCCTTAGAAGGCCCATATGGCTCCTGAAGAACCATATAGGTTTTTCAGGAGCCATAGAGGCCTTCTAAGGACACTGTGAGTGATGAACTGATTATATGAGGAAAATGCCTCCTTTATTATCTTTAGGAAATGACTCAGTGCAGTGGCTATTTCTATGAGATCTGTGACAGAGAAGTGCCTGGAGAGAGCACTGTGGTTTCTTTTCAAAGTTGAAAGAGGAGCAAAATCATCAGCTAAGGGCCTGGATCTGCAGAGTGACAAGTTTACCTCATGCTGTTTCAAGTGCAACTGGAGCTGCCACCTTTCTCAATTTCATATCTTTCATGAAGTTTAGTAGTGCAAAATTCGACACAGAACTAACTCATAAGCTTGGCCAATACTGTAAGCAGTTTCAGCCACGATATGTGATTTTTGAGGTTGTTTTCTGCAGGGCCCGGGGGATACTCTGATCCATGTGGGGCCCTTCCAACTCAATAATATTCTATGATGCTCAGTGCTGAGCTACATGGCTGGACAGAAGATGACGGGTGTTAACACCAAGCCTGTGGAAATCCCAGGGTCTGAGATGCTGCAGAAGAGAAAATACCATCGTAACCATTGAGAAAAAGAAAACATTCAGGCCTTGGAATAATGAGCCTAGGATCAAGAACAGCCCTTGACAATAGCAAACCTGAAGCTTTTCCAGGCTTCTCAGCTCCTCTAGCAGTAATAAATTAGTTATTCAACTGTGTCCAGAGCTGAGGAAGCCAAAGAGTGTTACAAGCTGGAGAACTATGCTGGCAGCCCTAAAAGCCAGGGAACTAGTGATCTGCCACAGTAGTCTCCTGAGAAGTACAATCAGTAGGGAGAAGTTAAGTCTACAGAGGAATATAAAGTCACTTTTTTCCCTACAAAGTAACAAATTTGTAGAATTCAAAGAAGAGGAGAAATAAAATCCGGTCACAAAATAAGAGTGCATCTGTCCTTCACATAAGTAAGCTCTGACATAGAAGAGACAGAGCACATGGCCAGCATTTGGTTTCACACTAAGCTTGACTTGTTCTTTTGTTGTGGTCAACAACAATTTCTTCACTTGATGTACTCTTACATTCTATGAGACAATAGAACTCTACACTCATGTGAGAACAGACAGACATTTGAGAAACAAACACATTTGCAAGTCTACTAAACTAATTAGTAAAACTGAAAGGTAGTGACTAATTCTCTTTGAAGTTTTTCCCTCTCCTGAATACATCACCTACAAAGAATACAGTAATCTTGTAACTGATTTGTTTGCTCAGATCCAAGCCTCTGGTTGCTATATCCTGACACTGATTTACCAGGGTTAATCCAAAGGAGCATTTTAGGATGACCTAAAGATATTCTGTAGAATACTCTACAGGTCTACTTTTAGTTATGCTGTCCTTGCATAATTTCATCTGCTGAGCTGATCAAACATCTCAGCTCCTCTTTTGTTGTTTAGGTAACTTGCAGCAAAAGTCCCATTTGGGAATCCTGGGGTGCCTTCTTCTGTGTGTACCCAGCCCAACGCAAATGAAACCCAAGATCAAATGCAGTACTGAGAAATGTCTCGGAGGACTGTAAGTGAGAAAGCCCTCTGGATTTGACTTTGTGATTGTAGCAGTACCTACAGTCACTGAGGCAGCAGATGAAGTTACAGGATAGTGCAGATGAGGACAGGCCAGTTTTTCTGAGGCTCTTTCCAAGACACAGTATCTTCTGTCACAGTGCCTAGCTAGAGCTAGTTTATCAGAGATTCTGCTGCCAGTTCACAACTGCATTTGCTCAGAGAAAGTACTCTGTTACATAAGCAAAGACAATCTATGCCAGGAATTTTCAAATAACAGCATCCAAGGCCACAGCCTGTAGAGCAGAACCCATAATAATTCTTGTCTCATGTACATCAGTAACACATTAAACAAATATAGAATCTTTGTAGACATTTATTAAAAGAGAAAACAATACAAGAATTGGACTGTCCATACCATAAACATCAGTCATTGGTTCTCAATGTTTTAATAATTAATTAATACTTTCTTAAAAAAAAAAAAGAGGTAGCTAAACCACCCCAAAATGTGCAAGTTGAACAATCTATAAAATAAAAGTATAAAATGAAATGCTATTGAAAAATTTGGATTGACTAATCAAGAATAATTATTGTTTAAAAAATACCACAGCTCTTCCACAATGCTTCCAAGGACATTAGCATTAATGTACATACCTAACCTCATATTATGAGCCTTAAATTTAAATTACTTAACTCACTGCTGATTGTATAATATCTGCAAGGTGATCCTGTCGTCATTCTACTCCTTTTCTGAAAGTTAAAGGAGAGAAAAGCTAAAAAAAAAGGAAGCAGGTGTTAGACTTGGGAAGTTGAAGGTTTTTTTCTATACTTCCTTCCACAAACTTTTTTCATTATTTGCATTTATGGTATTTTAGATATGTAATCTTAGCAGACCTCCTGAATGCAGCAGGAAGAATTAGAGAAAGGAGAGCAAATTGTACAAAAAGCAGAGCTATAGACAATAGTTAAGGAAAGCACAAACATTGTAATTGTGCTACATATTAGTGTGAATCTATATAGAAAAAAACTGAATAATTTTACATTATATTAAAGAAAGCATCTGCTCTTCCTACAATGATTATTTTTACTGAGAAGTCTCTCTCCTAAAAAAATTCCCAACTTTGTAACAAGTCATGCCCACTTTCCACAGGAATTCTGAGTTTGACCTGTTCTATTGCATTAGGTTATCAGTGCTGCTCTGGAACCACAACAGAGACTATTTGTGTGTCCAACAGTTTGACAGAGCACCCCTGTCATTTCCCTCATGCCTAAAAACAGAACCATTAGCTGGATGCTGCAGGTAACACTGCTAAATGAAACATGGTTTTCCTGTTGCAATGAAAGTACTGCAGCATTCAAGTTCTGCTTTTAGGCAACAGTATCTAACTATGAAGGTGGTAAAGGTAAGGGAAAATTATGACTAAATAATTGTGGGGTTTTTTACTTATTTTGAAAGCCCACAATATTCAGCAGATGAACATACTTATGGAGAGAAAATTCTGTTCATAAGAAATGTCAATACATCTTATTAAGTGAGAGTGCAGTAGCATGTCTCTGATATTATTAAATTCACAGCTTTGATAAACAGCCTACAAATTACCTCTTGAAGGGAGCCGCATAATAATACCTGAAGCGTTAAGAGACGAAATGGAGTTTAATTAAGTGTTGCCCAGCTAAATCACAGATAAAAGCTCAGGAAAGTGGTAAAAATACTGAGAACTTCCATCTCTGCATGGAGGTGTAAGACAGAGTCGCCAGGCAAAAGGCTGTATCTGAAAATATACTGAGCTATAGTGGGTTATACTCCATCACTTCCCTGATGAGCAAAAGCTCCCATTCTCATTCCTCCCTTTCCACATGCAACATTCATTTGCTCCCCCTTGTACTCAGAGGAGAAAAGCAGTATCATAAAACAAGGAAACACTAGTAAGGCTGAACTGCACATACCCAAATTAACATTTAATACTTTTAAAAATACACAAAGCTGTAGCGCAATGCACATTTAGTAGCCCAGCAGGAAAGTCTTGGGGAAATAAAAAAAAAAAGACATAAACACAGATGGAACCACCATGGAAAAAAGGTACTAGGGTTATACTGGGGTTAAAAAGCGATGGTACTCAAACATCTTTTGCAGAATTTATAGATTTTTAAAACAACTGGCTGATTTTTTTGCCATGATGCTAAAAATGCTAACATCACACACTGCTTTCTTCAAGTATCACAATTAATGCGTCTTTATTAATAATAAGAAATATAATAATTAATAATATAATAAATCAAATTATTTTAAATATAAAAACTATTATGTAATTATGTAGCATATACCATTTTTATGTTTAATGTATTATTACATAGAATATTATTTATTAATGATTAATTAATAATAGATTATTAAGTACCACCTATCTTCTAGAACTACATAGCTTCCCACTAAGAAAAAAAAGTTAAGTACCCTAATACTTTTAGAAAGAATACAAATTTTTTAATGTATCAAGAGTCCAACATCTGTAGGAACAGGGAGGTTCTCAAAAAGTGTGTTGCTGCAGAGCTCCAGTACTTACTTACATCCTGCAGGTTACAATGAGCCTGCATTTGACTTTGCCTCATTATGAATAATTGACTGAAACCATTTCATAGAATCCTAAAATATCTCAAATTGGAAGGCAGCCACAAGAATCATCAAGACAAATCCCTGCTCTTTCCAAACCACCTAGAACTAATCCATATAACTAGAAGTTTCTGGATGATGCTCCTCAATATATGGTTTATTTCTATTGCCCTAATTTAACAAATGAGCTTTCAGAAGCACATTAACAGTCTCCTAAATTTATCAAAATTTTTAAAAATTACTTGTGTAAACAATACATCAATCACTTGATAGGATATAAATTTCTAGATTTTTATGACTGTGAGAAATAATTCCAATTCCTGTTTTTCTCCACCCTGATTCCTAAGTTAAAATGTGCCTTCAGTAAACACAAAATTATTTACAATGCCTAACAGTTTGAAAACAGACCAGACATGAATTTAGAAGGGAGTCATCTTCATAGAAAGACCATCCCAACTACATCACACACAAATAACCCAAGCAAATTTTCACTGAAGTCAAGGACTCCAAAGCAACACACCTGCCCTTCAGAAACAAGCTCAGGCAGATATGGTAACAACTCTGCAGTTTTGTCTTTGCCTAATGAATAAACAAAGGCTCTTTAAAGTGTTTCATGTAACATAATCCCACAGAAATATTTCTTCTGAGAAATTTCATGTTTCTTGAGAGTGTTGGCTAGTCAAATGCTAACCTAAAGCTCCAAGAAGGCAAGTGCTGGTGCTTCTCTAGTGAGTCAGTCCCTTAAATGGAGACTCAGCAGTCAAAACAGAAAGAATTTCTGCACAAACTGCCTGTACTAATAATAGAGACAAGGTGTCATCTCCTAATTAGCACACCAACAATTGAATATTGATTAGAGTTTGTCACTTTCAAAATAATTGAATCCATTTTGCCTCTAACAGCCAAGAGTGTTAAAGATTTGTAATAAAGAAAGAATCTTCAGTTGAGGAATGCTTCATCAGCTTTCCTATTGTGTTCTGTATGCTGAAAGACACATTCAAAATATTTCCTCCTATTTGATAATTTTCCCTATTTTTTGGTTCCCAAAGAGAAAACACCTGGGATATGCTGGGTGCATAGAATTAATGCATATCTTCTTGTTTCTACATACAAAAACCGTGCAAAGGATTTAAGAGATTAAAAACCTAGAATTAATACTGCTAAAATGTTACATAATTTACTGGAAATTGGGATACAATTATAAGGGTTGTACAGCAACCCTATGAAAGCCCAGTAACATGAAACAGAAGGGAGGTTTTCCTGCTGGATTTCCCCCCACACCAGTTATATTTTTTTGGAGACAATTAAATCCTGAGAAATAGTAGTACTTCAGATAAACTGGAGAAAGAATCTCTGGGAAGGTATCTGCCTGATTAAGAGTCAAAACAAGTTAAAGGTATAATCCTGCTTGCTGACTGGGAAAAAAAGAGCCACTGACCTTAAAATGTTTTCTTATTGGGAGTGACAGGAGTGTAAGGAGATGAGACCAAAATCCAAGTCCTAAAAGGACAACTAAAATTAAATTGAATACTACTCAGAAATATCCCCTTTGAGTGATTTTAGTTCTTCTTTAGTTCCCTCAGTTTCACATGTATGCCTCACAAAACATAAGATTGATTATAAAACAGTAGATTTAAAAATAATAACTAATCTTTCCAAGTTCCACTTCGTTTCTACGATTTCATGTTTACAAGAGAGGTTACTTTATGAGTTAAAAGTTCACACATGATAAAATATATGTCATACATGCACACGTGATTTTCCAAGACTAATTTTTTAAGAATAGATATTATTTTAATATAATTTAAATTTATAAAAGAGCTTTTTTTTCTACAACAGGGATTCAAACAATGCATTTATAAAAAAAAACCCAAAATCATTCCGAATCCATGATCTTCTACTTAACAAAACAATTTTGTGATGTTCGCTTCCCAGACGTTCAAGTAACCAGAAAACTACAACTTCCTGTTCACACAAGTGACTTCTCAGTTCTACCTTGTCCACCCCGAAAGAAGTGCAAGAACTTAAAACCATTAAACCTGAGAAGCAATTTCTGTGGTTAAAAGGCAATTTAGGCATAACAAAATGAGGTGTTGCTGGTCAAACAAATAGTGGTATTTATTTTATCTTATTTAACTAACAGGGAATTTCATAGGTATTCCTTTCTATTCTACCTTTCTTTCAATATGGAAGTTGCCTTCTGCAACTTATGCAGCAGCTGGAAAGAAATGGTGACACATATCCACCAAATACACCTTTTTCTCTCAGAGAAGGTGCCTTCTGTGCTTGGATTTTGAGGGAGAATATTCTGGATGGAAAAGTCAATTTTTCATTAAAAGTCACTGAAGCTTATCTTTAAATTGGTGCCAAAAATGGTTCTTGCATTGCAACCTTTTGTGTCCGGATTCATCATGTAGGGAATTTTTACAGCAAATTCCATACCTCCTGCAAAGCATGGTTTAAAATGGAAGCTCCAATACAATATTAGCAATGGCCATGCCACGATAAGAGAGAAGAGAATACAATAATTGTTATAGTTTGCTAAACTCCACCTGGAGGACCTGATGGCTAAATGGATTACTTGCTAACTTTTCACCTCTGGGATTCCAGCCCTGACTGGAGTGACTGAAAATCATTCTGATCAGTCAAGTGAAAAAAGACCAAAGTGAAATTAGACTGGTGGTTTCAGATCAGTTCCCTCAGTGCTGTACTTCCAAATCACAAAACCACAACACGTTGAATGCTGCTAGCAGGGGAGAAACTGAGAGGCTTTGAGGCTTAATGAGCATGAATCCAGCTGCCTATCCAGCTCACAAACACCTTAACACAGACTATAACCACCCCATACAAACAGCCACAAAGTAGAATAAATGACTGTGGATTACCATACAAATTAAGCAGGAGGAATCCCTTGTGAACTTGTATTGAAATACCTGCACTGCAATCACAATAATAAAATTGTTAATCATATTAGATTAATTCTGACAGCCAGATGATATTTTGGTAATGTTTAAACCAAGTCCCTAACAGTATTTCAATATTTCTATTTTAAAAAAGAAATGCCTTTCTCTTTTCATTGCACTCACAAAAACTGAACAGTCCTAGCATATCCTATGACCCACATGTACAAGAATTATTTCAATTTAAAAAGGGGAAAACTGGGGAACAAAGAGGTTGGAGAGTTTTTATCCATAGATTTTTAAGGCCAAAAAAGGACAATGTGATCAACTAATCTGATGTTAGACCTTCCACCATCTCTGTACAAAGCTGGACAGTGAAAATCAATCAAGAAAACTGCTGTTGCCATGTTAGAATGCAAGATTTCAAACCTCAGCTCAATTTCCTGTTAATTTATGGAACTAGGCATAGAAAATTTGCCTTGAAGCCAGTGTTTTACTGCAGATAAAACAGTCTTGCCCTGTGCTGCTGTCTTTGGCTGTAGCTCAGCCAGCAAAGACAGAAAAAATCCCACTTTCTACAGTGAGACAACTTAAATGGGAAAGAGAGCCGGCATATATTACATGTGTATTAATACTCCATTAAATGACTGCTTGGAACCAGTCAGAAGAAAGACCTCTGTCACAGTTTGAATATTTGAGGGCTAGGTTTTTTCCCTTTGGTAATTCCTTTTTTCCCTTGGCTAAAATCATATAAGGTTGCTTCTTTATGGCAGAACCTGCAGAAAATACTCATTTGCTACACAAACACAAGTGACAGTGTAGGTATAGAAGAAACTGTGATTTTTACACTGGGACTGAGATGTCTCAAAAAGAAATCTCATCAAGAATGTTGCCAGTAAAAAGGAACATTTTTATTCATGAGATTATTATTTGGGTGTATCTAGCACATTGTCATGATTTTCACTAAATGAAAAATCAACTGATTTGGTAAAGGTAAAAACAGAGCCTGTAAATTTCTCTAGGGCATCAGGCATCATTCCTCACACAAAAGTGATGTTGGTTTTGCACCTCGGAGCATTCTCAATTCTCACATCAGAGGAACAAACACAAGTTCTTATGAAGCAGCCACAGCAGCCCAGCTTCAGTTTACAGAATTCTGACATTATTCTTCTCCCCAACCAACCATCTTCCATGCTCTGCTTAACGAGATTAGGGAATATTAGCAAATATTCAACATTTGACTGCTGTGAAAATGTGAGAGAAAAAATTAGAAGTCGATTGAAACATCCTGTGTATGCGGAAGATTTTCAAATATGGTTCACTGCAGAAGGCTTGATTAGCTATACATGATTGCAATCACTAATTCTCTTCTTTAGGGTCATATGTCTGCTCAGATGCCCAGGAAATTTTTCCCTACAAAGAAAATGGGCTGTGTGTGCTCCACAACTCTTTCACTAACCTAATACTGAAAAGCCTTCTTAAACACTGTTTCTGACCATAGCTCATGCAAGGAGTTTCCTGTCTGGAATTACCTGTCTTTATTTATTATTTATTACTTTATTGGATTTTTCTTAATCTATTTTAAAATGGTCACAGTATGAAAGTGTTTGTAGAACTTTTGTAAAACTTGCATTTAATCAAAGAGTATGCCAAAAGACTTTCTAGAAATCCAAAACCAATACAAATTCCTGATAGCTATTTAGTTATTGGCAGAAAAATATATGGCTCCAAATTAATTTATTTCATGTATCGCAGGTACCTTATATTGCAAGATCTCTCTGTCTCTACTCTTCAGCTTCCTGTCTTTAACACTGTAGAAAGGAGACTGTATCCATATCCTGGACTTTATTTTTTTGGTTCAGTCTCTGACAACTGGAACCTGGATAACTTACTGTAGTCTATTGAAAACCATGTGACATTATTTTTCTCTGGCAAGTCATATGCATTATAATAAAAACTTTCTCAGTGAGAACTTTGGTAAAAACTCATATGAAATTAATTGCTCTCCATACAGACACCAAAATAAGACAAAGGAGCTGATTCACTTTATCATAAAAGAAGAATCAGAATTGCTAATGGCATTTACTGCTATGCAAAAATAAGGGGTTAGATGCAAGTTAATTGCATCTGATGTTTCATCTATTTCATTATAGAAACTCATGTATTCTGCCTTAGAAGAGTACCACTACAGAAGATGATGTTATCTTTCTTTTGATGCATCACCAGAAATTAAAAATGGCTTTTTAAAGAGTCTATTGGGGAACCAACATTATCCACAATTTTTTCATCTTTTATTTCCCCAAAATGGATTTTCTTATTGATTTTGGAGCTATCATACATTTTAGTTCACAGTAGCCTAGCACACTGAAAAATTGCTGGGCACATCTATCTCTTTTGCTCTCTGCTATTTAGATTTTGGATTATACAGTCATTCTTCTCCCAGCGTGAAAGCCTGCATCATTTTCCATCTGTGCAACCTATTAATAATATTTAGCTATACTTTCACATCAACTCTTTTTCTTATTTTCTTAAAAATAAAAATCTAAAAATCTACTTATGATTGTTTTAAATAAGCCTTTACTGTTTTGTTTCATGTAAAGAAGAGCATATTAATTTGATTCCCATTTTCCTATTTTACATGCAGCAGTATCCAAAATTGCTGCTGGTCCAACAAAGTACAGCTAATGGAGAAAAAGCGCTCTTACAACATTTTTTGTATCAATACCTTTTCTCTTAAGAGTGGCTATCATTGAGTCTAGTTTCATTTAAGAGGTAGTCATGGGACAGGTACATTTTTCTTATCTAAATGCACCCTTGTATTAAGAATCTGTGCCTATTTGTACACAAAATTTAGTTCTTGGAGCATGAACAACCTGTTGTGAGAGCTACTGCCTGTGAATCAGATGGAAGGATTTACCTTAGAATGAGCTAATATAAATGTAGGGTATTTCTAAAATGCTGAGACCAAGTTGCACATTCTTCTCTCTGCCTGGATATGAGATTGTAACCTGATGCCACATCCAGGTTTGCATTTCTAGAAGTTGGGCACTGCATTCAGTCAGTTGTTATTCTGTTTGTCCTCTGTGGAAAAGCCATTGAGGGAAGAGAAGGCAATAGCATCCTTGGCACCCTAGCTTGTCTGGATATGTAACAAACACAGCATCTTCAAATCAGGACTCAGCAAAAAAGGCCTAGGAGCAAGAATCTGTATTAAGAGTGAATCCAAGCTGTGATGTCATGCAAGTGTCCTAATCATGTGTAACAAAATATTTAAAATTAGTTAACCAAAAGAATAGGATGGTATGATCTTGATTTTCATGTATTTTGCAATCTCAAATTCTAACATGTGTTAGTGATAAGTATTAAGGTCTAAATATTAACATCTAAATTTATACAAACATTCATGTCTAAGGATAGAGTTTTTTATTCATTCTTCAATACCTGCAGCTAAGGTTAAATGGGAAATCAACATATCCAACACCAAAGTATGGGAATCACAAGCTGGAGGAGGGGCAGGAGTGCTCAAGGTATCATTAAGAACAACATGCCTTCCCAACAACCAGCCTCAGCCAGAGTCCTTAGCAAGCAGGGAGAGAGGGAGAATGCTTAAATTCCTGTCTTTGTGAAAAACAGTAACATTTTACCTAAGGGACCCCTTTAGCTTATTTAACAATTCTTAGCTTTTGTTATATTGATCTTAGCTTTTGTCCAGTTTTTTTGCACAGTGGGAGCTGTATGCAAGCAGTAGTTAGAAGTTCCCATTCCTTGAATCTCCCACTACTGTGATGAGGTTATTCAAGTGGAGGCATTAAAGTCAGCCCCCATTAGGCAGCAGTGTCGCTCCCACTGGGTTTGTGAGAAGTGGAATTCTTCTTTCTCACAAAAAAAACCCCAATAAAACAGATTTCATATGCCAGAGGAGACCATCTCCCTACCAGCTATCTTTACTACAAGGGCCCTTGAACACCCTTGACTTCATTTATGCAGCTGATATTGGCAAGGCTTGTTTTTTCCTCTTACTGGTGATTGTTGCTATTTTAGGGGAAATGCTGTTCGAAACAAAAGCACCTGTAATCACCGACACTTCATAAAGTGTCCTCAGGCACAAAAGCAGCCAAACAATGGATGCCTCCTCATACATTTGCATATATTTGGTTTCTTTATTCAGAAGAAGCTGTTACACATAAAGAATGGTTGAGAATGCTGATATATAAAGACAACTGCATGATATATTTAAATTAGCCTTTTCCCCCATCCCAGCAATACTGCTTAGAATGGTATTTTTAACATAGCACAAAAAGAAATTTCCACACAACTACACTGTCATGAACTGAGATTTGAGCAGCATATCCTACAAAAACCACCTCAGGTTGGTAGATGTCCAGACATGGTCCCTAATGAATTAATATTTCCACCAATGGTAGCATTGTAGGTACACCCCCAGACCCCAGGTGATACCCTGAAAACTTAAGTTTCTCTCAGTAAATTAACAATTTTTCTTTCAAAATTATAGCAGTGTTTGCTGTTTTTTGCTTTCCTAAGGAACAATACATTTGTACTTTCTTAGTGACCTCCTGCTTCTGGAATGTTGTCCAGTTAGCATCATATCACTGTACAGGAAAGGAAACCATAACTGGTCACAAGTTTTCTAAAAGCAAATGTTCCTAAATTCTCCTCTTCCCCAAATAATATCTCAAACATCTGCAAAAGGTACCAACCCACAAAATAAAAGAACCAAATTAATTGTAGAGTTGATTACTATCTCATTACCAATATTTGGGAAAAAAGTTTTATTTAGTAAACTTTGGCTAACTTAGTATTATTATTTTAATACCAAGATGTACTTCTGAAATCAATCACCAGAACTACTGTAAAATTAAATAAAATAGTGAAGGGAAAAACAGAGCATTAAATAGTCTTATATAACAAACAGGCTTCCTTCCTCTATTTGCAAATATGTAAAATATTAATCAACTCCTAAAAAAATAAACCAGAAAATTGTTGCAAGCTTATAGGTCTCATGCAGCCTATAAAAGCATTACCATTTTGTAGTTGTAATTAATTCTCCCAAACCAAATATATTCAGGAACAGTTATGTTCATTTTGCCCTCCTGCTACTACCACCCTTAATTTGAAACAATTATTTCACTTTCTTCTCGGGTGCCTGCTCCCAAAGCAGTAATCACACTCCTCAGCATTAATTGTACTGCATTTAACAAGCCAAACTCTCTTTGTACCCTGCGCATGGCAGACTTTCTGTTTTTTAATTACCCTAGCTCCACCTGTCCCAGTTGAAATTCATTTTCCATGAGCATGGTTAAACAAAACTGTCAGGTGAGTCCTTGCACCATGCTGTACATGATGAATGCTCACCTATCTCTACCCAAATGCAGTTTTTAAGTGGCTAACAACATAGGCTTTTTATGGACTCAGCTCTGATACATGGGGTTCTAGTATGTTTGGGTTTTTTCTACGTTGTTAATTTGTCATTGAAGGGACCAGCTCGGTGCAGAAACTGGTGTCCCATAAGGCTAAAAAAACTCCAAATCCCAGAACTTCTCTATCCCTAAGGCCATGTACACAGCACATAGCATTAGAGTGTAAGGCTGGGCCCATATTCTATGTCCTTGATCCAAGGACACATGTTCATGACAACAGTGACAGCAACTGGTATAATTTTTACTATTAGTATTATTATTGCTAGTGTGTGGGGTTTTCTCAGTTCAGCATACTCATACCAAAGCCAAAAAAAGAACCCCGTGTTGCAGCCCACCACTGTGGCACTTTTATGCCACAAAATGAAGTTTATCTGCAATATGCAGCACACAGATGCCCTATGAAAGCATATGGGACTGTTTGAAAGTGCAAAGCCTGTGGGAGTTAATTGCTACCAGCACTGTCCAAACTAGTGGCCAGGAGCTCTCTGTTTCCTAAGCCATAGGTGACCATTGTCTTGAAGAGGACATCAAAGCTCAACAGAAAGCATGCTATAAATTAGAGACCATGCTAAAAATCAAGCAGTACAATCTACACAAGTACTTACAAGTAATGCAAAGCAATGATTCTGCACTTCCTAAAACTAAGTTTCATTCCATTTTTGTTATCATAATCTTCATCATATTTTCCTCATCCTACTATCTCAATCCTCTTCCTCTGTTGACAGTAAAGAAACCTCTTAAATTTGTGTCAACTGCAAAAACAGAGTACTAAAATTTACTAGAATTTAACGAGAAATACTAATTAGTCCATTAACTTCCTGATTTTTAGGAAATCCCACTTCTTTTTCACCCTCAAACCAATATTTTTTTAATACAATCCACTATTACATCCCATTAGCCAGGTCTTACGCTTCCTAACATTCCATATACTAATCTTCATCTTCCCTGGTTTAATAAGTAATTTTTGTTATTCCTCTCTACAGATAACTTGTTACACATCGATATTATTCCTGTCATTACAGATTCCCTCAAAATTATTAATTCCAAACTGGCAAACCTATTTGCAAATGTCCTCTGAAATCTGGGGTATAAATTTTGTAGTTCTCCAGAACCGAACACACTAAGCTCTGTAAATTCAGATGCAGTAATTCTCATTCTCATACAATCTATAACCCTTGTGTTTTTGATCAGTGCAGTCTTATAGAGTAGAAAATCCAATTCTTCATTACTCCTTTATTCACACAGGTAAAGAAAGTTAAGAAAAACTTAAAGCTAAAGTTTTATAAGGATTTAAAAGGCGTGTAAAGTATATATCAGTCTTTTACAGTACGACAACTTTTATTACACTTTCATGGCAGTCTCTTTTGTGCTGTCTTAATACTCTTCAATTAGTTATTTAAACACATGCTTTGGTTCAGAACATCACAACAATGGTAATGTAGGCTAGTGACAATAAACACATGAAACTTTTTGAGCTTTTCAAATTTTGACCCTAGGGATGACCTGCTGCTGAGTCCAAATTGTCTTGTTAAGTCAATCACTTGGATGATTACAGATTATTTTTTCCTAAAAAAACCATTCTACTTCAAAACTAACTTCTCAGCTGGTCTCCCTAGCCACTTTCAAGAGCTCCTGAATTTGACATATCTCTAAGAGAAGTAATTGAGAAATGAAAGGTAAAATACAGCCTCTGTCAGGGGAGGGAGCAGATAAGGTCATACATTGATAAGGGATTTTACCTTTTTGCATTTGCAAGCTTGCCAAAGGACCATTGGCTGAAACAAAGTTGTGAGCTCCTGATTCATTCCAGGATGTACTCCACTTCCTGGCAGTTCAGGCAGATTTCTTTTTCAATAATTTGCTTAGTAGAAAAAGGCAAACATATTTGCTCTCTTTTCCCTATGAAGGAAATAGGTTCAACTGTGGCATGTCTCCAAGAAGCACTCCTTTCCTCCAGCAAATCTCAAACTGGGACACCAGATTCACTGAAACTTTTTACTATCCTCAACTTGTTTGTGCCAGACACATTTGGAAGCTATTCAAAAGTGAATTTAAAGAGTTTTGTGCCTCTAGTTACATGATAGTGCTTTGGGTTGTTTTGGTTTTGATATTTTTTCTTAAAAGAAGAGGATTTGCTTTTTCTTCATTCATTGAAATCATAAAATACCTTTAAGAATATATTTTCCCTTTTTTTACCTCTTGTTCTATTAAAAGACACAGTATAACAAAAAGCATATCCCAATAAGTATTCCACAAAATAAAAAAACCTCTGAGCTTATTCTTCTCTCAAAAGCTGAAAGAAAATAATAGGAGCTAGAGACTTTGATGATAAAAAAGCTTTATCTCTGTGCAGTCTACGAGGCAGTTTATTCCTTATTTATCCATTCGTCCATTCATCCTCCCATCCCCTTTGACTGTAATAATTACCTCTGCAAGACTAAAAGAAAAGATTACTTTTTAAAGTCAGTTTTGATCCTTTTCCTTTGCCAGAACTTCTTAACCAAGCTTCCTCTGTCTCTCTGGAATTAAATGAAAGCCATATGCTGAAAACACATAACTTGAAGACTGCTTCAATATTAGCAACGTTTTGACTTGCACTGGGAGAACAACACTTAGAAGAAAAAAACCCCAAAGAGCTACTTTTCAGAAGCAACTCCTGACCTACCACTATTGTGCAGAATCACAGAAGAATTGGTTTTGGAGCCAAATCTACCAAGTAATCAGATGGATATTCCTTCCTCTCTCCCAAAGACAGCTAATTGAAGATCTGTGGAAAAAAAATTCCCACGTTTACATTTAGAGAGGCAAAAATACAATCTATTTATGGTCTGTCTGAAAATATCCATGTACACAGAAACATGCACTGCACCTTGCCAGATTTAGTTTCTGATATCAGATGCAAAGCAATATGTGTGAGCATGCAGTTTACACTGGAGGAATGCTTTCACAGGAAAAAAACCCAGCAAATCCTTCAATTGCTCCATGTCAGCAATGCAGTCCTGCAGCACAATGATTTCTGAGAAGTAGCCCTACATTCTCTCAGAAAAATAACTCATCATTTTATACCAGAAAGCTCTGGCCAGACTGAAATCCCTCAGTCTCAGGATGGATTCAATCATAAACACCTAAAGGAAAGTTATACAAGAGATTCCAGGAAAAAAAAAAAATTCTACTTCAGAAAAACAGCTCTTTAGGTCTTCTCTGTATATCACAAAATTAAATTCCATTAAAGAAAAGCCATTTTGTTCTATAGAATAAGAGAAGTAAACTCCTATCCGGTGTATTAGCACTTATTGTTTTGAAGTACTGTTTCCTAAATAGTGAAAATTCACTCCACTTTTACTAGCACTTGGTAATGCTGGTGAAAATCTCAGGATTTTCATAATCTGCACCTATTTTTAAAGAGTGTTAACAACTACCCTATTATGGTAACTCCAGCAAGCAAATTATTTTTAAAAAGCAAGCTGGTTTTGTTGCAGGTTTTATATTATTTTTTCAAAAAGCTATGACTAGAGAAAATTCTAGAAAAGATAGAGAGCTTTTTTATATAGACTGTGTTAATTAATGACTGTGGTCATTACCACCTATAATTCTTCTTCTGTGAGTCTCTGCATCTTAGCTACACTTCCCAAGCTACTGAGGATGGATTCACGTTCACTTCCCCAGTAGGAGACCAGAACATCTCATTTTCTTTCAGTGGGTTTCATCACAAATTACTTTTGCCTGAATGCCCTTCTCTAAAATCTCACTAAAGCTTTTCACAGGCAAAATTATTTCACCATTTATAGTTTCTCTTCTTTTAATTAATAACCTAGGATATAATTGCAATATGACATTTCAGAGAGTGCAATTACAGTTTAATAAACCATGCGGGGCATTTAAAGGCAAAGTGCCCTAGGTTTTCAAGTACTCTGCATTATTTGCATACTCTTTGACATGCTTTGTGGTTTAGTCTGATGTGGCTTTTCTAATTAGAAATAAACATAAGTTAATCATTCAAGAGGCAAAGGGAAAGGCACAGTCAGAAAAAAAACCCCACCTGTTTTGCAGTTATACATTTATTCCATGCCATAATTTAGACACAGTTTATCCCCCCCCTTTTTTTTTCTTTTTTCCCAAATGGACTGAAGAAATAGAGTGACATTGACAAGGAGGGAAAAAACCCCACAAATAATACAGAAACCTTAAAACAGAAGAATGTTCTGTTAATGTTTCTTCAGGAGTCTATATATCACCTCTGTCCACATTAGGTTTTCTGAGCAGTACCTTGTAGAGTTCTTCCACAGAGAACAATAAACACAGTTACTTAACCAGATGATTCAGAAAGGAAGAATTTGATAAGGATATCACCCAAGTTCTAAGTGGACTCCACATGACTCATTTGTCACTTAAGAAAATCAATGGCATCATTCCATTACTCATTCTCTAATATTTTGGGACTATCTCCAGTGGGTATAATTACTTGGGAAAAAAGTACAATCATCTAGGAACAAGGTCAGATGTTCATACAACTGAAAGATTTTAATAAATAAAGCTAATAAATTAATAAATTTAGCTACTGTCTTGCAGGAAAGCTCAGATAAAAAATAAGGAAGCTGTGAGCTGTGAGCATAGGAAGTTGTTGACAGACTTGATAGTACTAAGCAAAAAAAAAAAAACAACAAACCAAATAAAGTAGTCATAATACTGAATAAATGCTGGCTTAAAGTATGTAATTTAGCCTCCACTTCCAAATGACTATTTTCTAAAGTAAGTCACAACCAGAATTGTCAAGATCTTTGAGTGCTCTCAGGACATCAGGCATCTGACAGGCATCTCAGGAACTTCTCAAAATGACTACCTTTGATAATAATTTTCCCTTAAAATATGATCTTTTCCTACTTCAGACCACTTCTTAAGTCAACTATTTTCACAATAAATATTTATTGTGATGAAACACACTCTGAAAATTATTATTGGAAAATGAAGAAACTGGACCAACTCCCTAAGGAAAAATCACTAGGTATTTTTTCAAAGAGAGAGAAAATAAAGTTATTTTTATTCTTACAGTAATGACAGGATAGGAAATGATGTATCATCTATTTTTTGCTGTTCTCTATTTCCTTTTGTAAAATCTTACCTCAAAATATTGATTTTCCACTACTATCCCAATCAATTGTTAATTTTTCTAACTAAATGTGCGTAAATTAGCAAGCTAAGGGTTTTGAGAAGCATGCAGTGTGTCTTCCTTCTTGCTGTGTGTATATTCCAGGTACCTTAATTATTATTTGACTACTTCATTCTATTTCTTTTTTTCTATTTCTTTTTATCTTTTTTTGGGGTGTTTTATATTGTGTCATTTAACTGTTTGCTAAAATGGGCCACTTAAGGAATACCAATTGTTCACTCAGACCTTCAACATTCTCAGCACTAATTTAATGGCCTTGAAACACAGAGCTACAAGCTATGTTTAGTTATGTTCAGCACTACATGCATTATTTAACCTTAAAAAACCTTCACAATAGTATACCAGACTGGAAAGAGCTTTCTTTCCCTTTTTTTCCCCTCCTCTTCAATTTGTTACTCTCACCTAATAAAGAACTTTTCAAATGCAATGTCTTTAAATCCACAGCTGCTAGGAGAACCATACAAAAGCGTGTGACCACCAGGTGCTTTACCTTATACTTGTACTAGGAGATTTTCTTTGCTAATTTCCCATTAAACTTTTAATGAAGTATTTTTGTTCAGAGGGTGGTCAAAAGTAGTTGGTACTTCTATAAAGAGCAAACACACACATGGCTCTCCCTCCCAGTTCTAGTAAATGGAAACCAGTTGCTGTTTGTGCTCATGTCCCCAGCACCTGTGGGAGCTGCTACCAAGGCAGATGGCCAAGAGGAGGATGAAAAGAAGACGGATGAAGGGAATAAGGAACCAGACGGACAATCCAAGATGGTATTCATCTAATTCTTCACGGTTCTATTTTTCTGTTTCTTCCCTTCTGCCTCTCTGTCTGTTCCAGACTGAAAATCAGTTGACTCCTTTCAAGACATTTTACAATTTCACAAGCAAACTAAATAAAAACATTAATTCTGCTTTTATGTAGCTCAAAATGGTGAGCAAAATAGGAGTTCATTGATAATAGCGAAAATGCTAAACAAAACACTTTTATTCCTGAAAAAAAGGGCTTTCTTGTTATGTAACTCTCCCATCATATAGGTAATTCTTTTTTTCACAACAGTCCAACAATATTTGGAATTTATTTTCCTCAGTTTCAGATCACCCCTGCCTTATATTTCTGTTTCTCAACCTCCTTACTCCATTCCTGAAACCTGTTCTAATACACATGTAAACCATTACTAAAAAGCATATAATTAGACTTAAATCAATAGCTGGATATCTGGATTGTGCAGTGGCAAAAGTCAGGCAATTCACAGAAATAGCCCCTGAGGAATATCCTCTGCTGCTCTACAGGGCTTTAGGTTTTACTTTCTGCCTTTTGACTGATTAATACAAAATGTACCTTGGCATTTTTGCTGCTTATAATGAAAAAGGTTTTCAACATTCAGCAAGATAGGCTTACATTTGCCCAATATTTCTAATACAAACACTTGCTTAAATTTTCTGAATTACCACAACAAGATTTTTATTATTTCACACACACACATTCTCTGTTGGTAAAAGCAGTAGCTGCTTAATGTTTTTTAATGAGAATTAAAAATCTGTTTATTTGATTTAATCAGCTCATTGAGCATTCTCTTTGTTCCTCTAATCCCTTGAATGGGGATGTCAAGGCATGTGATAGCACACAGCCGTGACAATAATCTCAGGAGGTTATCTATCGCTGCCATTTATAATAACTAATGCATTTTACTACTAACGAGACAGCCATACTCATTACAGGGGAAATCTACTCCTCCCCATGCATAAGAGCAAGAGCAGCAGCTGGCTTTGGGCAAGGAATTATGGAGGTCTTTTGTGTATAGAACCCATTTACAAAATGGGAGCTGGCTCTGTAGCCCTCTGGAAAGGCCCAGTCACTCGATCACATCTTTTTGTTCAGCATCTAGACTAAGGAGCAGATCGTAATTATCTCTTAGTTTACCTTCCTCCTGTTATACCACATTCAGAAGCTGCCATGGACTCACTGCTCTACTCTGCCACTGAGTGCTATGGGACTCACCAGGAATAAGAACCTTCCATATGCAGTCAAGGACAGCTTTCAGGATATACCTGCACATGGCATATCTAACATTAGACTTTGAATGAATAAGTAAAAATCATGAAGTAAAAATCATGCCCCTTTTTACTTCAAAGATTAGAACCTTCAATTAGCCTACTCTGCAAAAGAAACTCTTTTCAGGGTTGCTTAGCACCAGCAAAGACCACCAGAACTTTAATCAGGGCAAACCTCTTTTAGCTGTTTCAATCTAATTTTAGTTTCTTGCACAGAAAACTAAATGTTTTTGTCCACAATCAGTTGATACATCTGTGTAAAAGCTATGTTAGGGTGAAAGATACTACAACAGCAAAGAAAACTTTTTTTCCTCTGGAGATGAAAATGTAGGCTGTCTCACTTACTAAGTACACCTACAATGTTTTTTTAAAGTTTCCTCCTATTCCAGTTTCCGATTCACTACAATAATCTTCCCTGATAGTCATCCTGCTTCTCTTTACAAATTCATCAGTGTCTGAAGTTGTACTTTATGATGAACAGGAAAAATCTGCAATGTGCTTCAAAGGATTGTGCAATGCTGATTAGCATTCATTTGAATGATGTGTGCACTCAACAAGGCAGGTAAAATAAGTCAATATGGTTATCATGAGTGTTCAGTCAATCAGTTTCCAGAGAACTACACAATTGTTTCAAGTAAGGCAATTTTTTGCCTCTTTTCTTAAGCTACTTAGAAAGAAAAGAGTTGAGCCATTATCCTTCAGCCTTAAAGAGAGAGGATGACTTGCTTTTCTCACTAAATTGCAACTCCAAACTTTCAAAGAACAAAGGAAAACTAGACTGCAAGGGCAATCATAGAAGGACCATAAAGCCTTGCAGGGTTTATCACTGTCAGGTTTGAATTGTGTGGGTTTTTTTGTTTTGTTTTTTTTTTTCAAATCCAACAGTTACTTGCATTAGTAAAATTTTATTTTCTTTTATACGTTACCTTATATGGAGCATGCCTTTACCTACACAACTGAAAACACTTCTGGAATTTCTACTGAAGCTTAAGTCTGCTGCCATTTTTAAGCATTCATATTCATGTTTATGCTCCATGGCTGCAGAAAAGTTGTGAACATCAATCACTAAAGTCCCATCTCAAAAAAGCAGCACAATATAACCTCTGTGAAGTGACTAGGTCCTTACTAATTGCAGCTTGAGGTAGCAGGACAAGTTCTGTTCAGCAATATGTAGAGAAATAATAAATTCCTTAAATGCAGCATTGGTACCTGAGAGCAGTACACAGTGTCACTGACATCAGAACGTCACCATAAAGAGCAGGAGATAAGAAAGCAGATGCAGGGATGCTTATTTGTTTTTCCTGGAGGTGACATCTAAAAGAGCTCTTATTACAGAACTGAAGAAATAAGTTTGAAGAAAAATGATATCCAAATTCCCATTAACATCTCCTAGAGATGAACCTCAGAGGCTGCAGAATCAGACTCTCCTTTTTTGACGTGATTAATGAATGTTTTTAAGCCTCTGTTTGCTAACCACAGGATCATATACCTTAATGCAGCAACCACATATACCACAAATTATTTCAAAAGAAAACAATTTCCATGCCACATTTTTTGAGTGGCACATTTTAATGGCTGCTCAGTCTGATGATTTGGATATCATGTACTGTCTTTGAAGAGTGCATCATTCTGCACAGGTAATTGCACTGAATAGAAACTGCATCTCCCCATCACAACTGATTGAGGAATTCATTCACTCCATTTGGTGGTTGGTTTGGAATCAGCTTGGGTCCCTGACTCACTCCATTAACTAAAGTCAGGTCACCTCCTGGTAAAATATTCAGGCCTTCTTGAGCAACAGAGAAAAAAACACATAAGCAATTAAAGTTAGCATAAGTGTCAATTTAATCACAACGTAGTCTAGTAAGAATGGAGTTAGTTCATAGATACTGGTTGTACACCCTCAAAAGACCTTACATGCAAGAGAAGTTGTTAGGTAACAAATCCAGGGGGGTAGAAGTGACAGACACCAGATTTGCCTTGTGCAGTGAAGTGTGAAGGGAGGGGGAGCTTCTTTTCCAGTTGTAATGAATTCCATGCAAGCACATTAACAAGCCACTTACTTCTATTCTGATTTATCTTTACCATCAATTAGATAACTTTTATTTATGCCTTAGGGCTGTGCTGTGTTGGCACTTGCTGTGCACTCTTACCCCTGTGAATTTATTAGCCAGAGATGTAATTTAATCAGTGATTTCAATTTACCACCAGCAAATCACATTTACTGTCATTATTTCTGATAATGCTTTTCAACCATGTGGTGCTTTGTTGTGTTTCATTTTTAAATAGTGTCTTCAGTATTGTTAGCCTGGTCACATTAGGCCTCAACCTGAGTTCCAACTCTCTACTACTCCACAACATAACAAACATGTTAAAAACATAATTAAATTTTAAACTAATGCCTCAGGACAGTGGCTTTTCAACCTCAGTTATAGTTCTGGTACTTTCCGGATACTGGTCCCAATGGTCTCAGCAAAATGATATCAACTCTTCCAATGATATGAATTAAACCTGCGTGACTCGGGTAAGGATGACAAAAGATAATGGAGCCACTGCTTTGAGCTTCCCCTCAGGCACCTTTTATCATTACTTTGCAATATTAACATTCCCAGTGAGTCACTGGCATGTCTAGGACAGGAGCTGAAGTAGCCAAGGAGCAGTTACCACACTAAATATGCCATCTGATTTTCAAGGTTATTCAAGTTGGTTATGCCAAAAAGCCCCTCAAGTGCCTTCCACTTTGAAGTTCCTGCAGGAGGAAAGACTTAATGAAGTTCCCACCAACCAATGCTGTTAACAGCCTTGCTTGGGAGATGAACTGAAAGAGCTGAGAAGGGCCCTAACCCACAACAAAAGAGGCCCCTACAAGGGATCCTGCAGGCTCTGTTAATATTCCTCAGATATTTTCTAGGCCTCTGTTTGCAACCTAAGAGTAATTTCCTTAAAGGGTTAATTCCTTTGTCACCTGCTTTTCTGTGGCATGGGGAAACAAGGATTATTGTGATTTTTTAATACATAAAATAACAAAACCAAAGGAAGACTGAAGCACTTATTCCATATAAACATGACATTTATAATTTTTAAAATTCAATTCAAGATGAATATCTGCTTTGCATATAAGCTCAAGGCACTGAACAAAAGGGTGCTGCAACAACAGTCTTCAAAAGAAAAGAAAGGAAAAACATTTAATGAATGGTGAAAGATGAATAAATAATGAATCAATTAGGACTTAAAAGGTGTACTCACTTATTAAAACCAGGTTCTCTCATCCCAACATTTCATGATTCTTTTTGTTTGATATTAAAACATTGATTACAGATTATTCTTTCTAGATAATTTGCTATGTGTATAAGCTGTAATTCAGATATTAAACATCAAGCTGTTACTCAACACTATTTTGTGTTTTATGGGCTGTGTTGGGTAAGCATAATTTTTTACTGTGGTTTCATTTACCCTACTAAGGGTTAAAAGCTGATATGGTTAATGCATCTCAAAATATATGAGAAATAAACCTCTGAATAAAGTATTTTATACCTTTTTTAATGAGTAAAGACTGTTAATAACAGCTGTGAGTGAAAGTACTTGTAAGTATTAATGTCTATTTGTTCTACAGTTTAGTTCTTCACATGCACATTTATAATTAGGAAGACTTATGGAAAGAAAAGCAAAACTAATCCATTAGGTAATATCGAATTGGAATAATATTTTCCTGAGGTTAAAAAGACTTATTAACATGGTGCAAATAAGTGACAATGAAAATAACCATTCTTCAAAGGAAACAGATATTTGAATTAATTTGGGCAATCTGAATTTTTTCTGTAAATGAGATTTAAAATGTAAAAGTTACCATACCTACAGTATGTCTGTAGGGTTCACAAGGCTCAGTCTTATTACTTTAAATAACCTGGGTCAAATCCTCAGATGCACCAACCTACCTTTTTGGCAGGTGAATAGGAATAGATTAGGCAGACTGATCTGCCTGGCACTCCTAAACTTCACCTTTCTATCACCCAACACAACTAGTATATTAAAGGAAATAATATGGTCAGGGCTCTGTTTTACTAAGTATTGTAATCAATTCAGACACAGAACAGACCCCAAGAAGGATGACTAGGCCCACATCAGCACAAACTTCCATCAGAATCAGGAGCTGCAGTCAAGCAATTTTTAGCAGTTAGAAATCTAGGCCACTGTATTTACCGGGTTTTGTCAATGACTTTGGTTATCTGCCTGCTATCATCACCAAACTGCAGCAAACTCCCAAAATCAATTAAGGTCCCAGATTAACATTCTTTACAATAAGAGAGTAAAAAGAGCTTTCAATTCCATGGAAGAGTCTTTAAGGTGAACTAAAGCCAATGGGGTAGGAATGAAAAGCCTTAAAAGCCTTCAGAGGACAAAACATGATTTTCTCTAAAGCTTACTTAGTTCACAGTATACAAAACAGTGTAAGGGAATTGTTTCTGATTTGCTACATTTTAATTCCTTACTTGTTTGATCTTTTATCTGTAACACACCACAAATTAAGTTCCATACAATATATTTAATTTGTCCAAGCATTCATCTTCCTATTGAAAAACAAAATAATCTTTTTCTAAGTGTTCCCAAGGTTGAATCTTGCTGTACTTAATAAATGAACAACGAATTAAAAAAGAAACAAACCACAAAACAAACAAAGTGCCAAAAAAGAGCGACAAACCCACCACCAAAACCAGTTTCAGATCTTCTCAGATATCCAGATGGCACTATCAGCTGGGCAGCAAAATTTTCCTGCATTATTTGCCTTCAAAACTCAGAAGACCTAGGTGTACCCCATTACACAGGATAGCCAGAATAATCTCAGTGCTAACCAATAATAAATTGGGGCTTACAGATTTCAGAGGTATTACCCAAAAATACCCCTTTGTATTGCAATCAAAATAACATTCAAAGAATTAATTTAAGTTCTCAACCCCTCAGAGGAGTGAAAATAAATTCTATTCCATTCTCAGAAAAATTTTGCAAAGAGAATTCATTGTTGATCAAAGGCCCTATGTATTTAGGATTTGCATACATATTATGTGTTATCTGAGGGAGCTACTAATGCTAGAAAGATCCATAAAGCACAGACTAGTGAAAGGTTATCTCCTTCAATACTTAAAGAATAAAAATGGCTTAATCAGAAGTCATCAAAATGCAAAGGCAACTCAGCAGCTAAATAGTGCATGACTTCCACCTGCATTCTGCCTCTTAAATGACACATTTCTAACACAATTACTAAAATAACAATATACTGCAAGGCAGCACAAACTTTTTGAGGGCATGAAGAACTCTTATCTCCCACAAAGGACACTGGGATGTGGCTGTGCTACGCTCTGCACCCTGAAGGATCGTGCCTGGAAGTTTCACTTAAAACCAACGGGACCTGGCATGTCCTAACATGGTGATCCTTGGATGGTTAAAACACACAAGGATAGGGACACAGTGAAAAAGCTAAGATGCTTTTTTGATGAGAGAAATGAAATGGCATGAAGGCAAGCATCTGTTCAGAGGAGGACCATGCACACAGTCAGCCAGAAATAGAGAATATGTAAAGACAGCGTGCTTGCTTCTGGATTACTTTTTTTATTAAATATGGCACTGCAGAGCTAAAAGCTTCACAAATTAGTTTCCTTGAAGGGTCTTCAAAAACTTGGACTTCCAAAGCACAATATCTACAAAACATTAAATGTTCATCTTACAAAGTTCTTTGTAAAGATGTATGAAAAGGAAGCTCAGTCTAATTCACCACTTAGGCAGTTAAGGAGTGCCTCTTTCAGCATTCCTCTGTGACCTATGTCAATCCCATTATTCTTAATAAGATAAGGATGCCTTGACACGTTTCATTTTCTGTAATAGTCAAAATTGGTGATGCTGGAAAAGCTTTTCAGGCACATGACCTCCCTCTATCTAACTACAAGTCAGCTCTTGTTTACAAGTGCTGGTATTGTGCTACGCTGGTATCATTATCTATATTATCTGCAGCACAGTTTGCATTATAGATTTCTTTTATAATGATTTTTTTTTCCTTTGGATGAAAATTCTGTTTGCATGGGACCTCAAAAAAAGCCTCCAGACAAAACAATATTGGCATTTTATAATTTTCCAAACTGTTAACACTAATAGTACTTCATATTTCTGCCACAAGTCATTCACTGGTACCCAAGTGCTCTATGAACAGTAATTAATTATGTTTCTCAACATGCTGGTAAGGTACCATGGCTATTATTTTTATCCTAACAAGAGATTAAATGACTTGTTCAAGGATGCAGAAACAAATCAGTGATTCACATGGAAGGTATGAATCCTGGATTCCTGCCTATTGATGACCAACGCTTCCTCTTCTTTTGCTGGAGAGAAATAATCATAAAAATTCTAATGAATTATCTGTTAAACATCTAATTGTGCATTGCCTGGACTACTATCAGTATCAGTGTGCATAAATGCATTGCCACCCAACAATTTCATCTTTACTCCAAGACAAGTAACTTCAGCAATAATGAAAAAGGAGATGTATCAGAAAGAGATCAAAGGTTAATTGTTATCACATTAGACTCTAAAAATATGCTCCCTTTTAACACCTCATGACAGATGCCAGAAAAAAAGACAGAATCTGCCACAAGGGAAGAAAAGATGCTAATTTGCAGATAAGCCAGCTATAGTCTACAGTAATAAAGTCAGTTCTTGTTGTTTCTTAATAACGAGCTGCCAGACAGTGGGATTACAGCGTGGTTTGACACCAAACTACTTACAGAGAGCCACAGTGTTGTGATGACACTCATCTCCTTCACTCCTCTGGGATATTTCAATTCCATTACGTTTAAAATGGAACCCAATTTCCTTGGTAGAACAAACCAACTTTGAAACCCTTAATGTAATTCTGTGGGGTGAGTGGGCATGAGGGAAACCACTTCATAAGGAAACAAAATCACATTACTAAATCATCATTTCTCACAAATACACTGCCTACTCTGCCTGGTACCCTCCCTTCTTCTTCCCCTTGCTCCAGGGCACAACTCAGTACTGTGCAGTACATTGCCTTATGAATCTTCTTCAAGTACCCAATTATCCTGGTGCACCAGACCTGTCATTACCATGACAGCTGTGTGCAGCATGCAGCACATGCTGTCAGAGGTGAAAGATTGTACACAGGCATCCTGCATTTCCATTACAACATGGAAAGGAAGACAGACACAGGCATGCTCACACCCCAACAAACAACTTTGCTAAAGATGCTGATTAAAAGCAGAATTTAAGAACCTTTTTTTCTTAAGTGGCAATATAATTTCCACACATTCCAGTGCTGTCTGTGCCTCCAGAAATAGTCCTCCTGTGTATTTTTTGTCATGATAATCAATGAGGTGGCATAAGTACTTTTTGAGCACTTTTAAACAGAGTCAAATAAAATATCCCATCAGCCTGAAGTTCCTCCAGAAGAATTAAGCTTCATATTTTCTTTCCTCTGACCAATTTTCTTCTTTTCAAAAAGTAAATAACTCATTACTTTTCGCAAACAGAGACTTAATCATAAAATCTCACAGGATATCTCCACAGTGCTGGATTAGTTGTGCTGGTTTAAATAGCCTCCCATGTACGGAAAGGTGCTCAGAAGTGATATGGGCCACTCACCCTCTAGGTGAACAATACTGGCTAAGCACAAACATCTGACCCAGGACACATCTGGCAAACTGAATTGTAATGGATCAAACCTGGCACTCACATGGCAGGAAGTAAGCCCTCTAAACATATGTTCATGCAAGGTGACATATGCCCTCAGTTCCTACTGATGCCAATGAAAACCATACCCTGGAAATATCACAGTCAATATCTCACTGCATCATGCCTTTTAAGGACAAACCTGCAGGACAGATGAGTGGTTGCAGTTCTTAAGAATGTACTGCAGATTTTCTAGTTACACAGTATTTGGCACTTATGTTCTGCAATGTTGTGCATTTTGGTAAACACACTTCCTCCTTCTTGAATTACCCGCAGCAATCCCTTGCCAACTCTTCACTTGATCATGCAGTTCATTACAGCTGTAAATACAAACATCCTTTTTCCACAACTCATCATTATTGAAGAAACCAGATGGTACAAAAATACCTAGAATAAAAGTGAGATAGGGAGATTTCTTCTTCCCTGAGTACTGGATTTTCTATTTTAAACCAATGTATAACAAGCTTGTAGAAAACAATAATTACAGAGAGTTAAGGACTTTTTCTAAAGACAAGCAGGCTGAAAAGGCTGTGTAATAATTCCTAATTCAAAATTAATTTAATCTAAATTAATAGACACAAATGGAAGCAACCTGAAACCCCTGGTCAAGTATTCTAATACCAGCGCTTGAGAAGATGTATCTTTCCAGTCTGAAATGGAAGAGAAGGGGAGCAGCTGTGGAGAGAGAAGGGAAGTAAGCAGAGAACTACCACCTCTCTCCTTTGCAAAGCAGGAATGAGGTGTTTATTACTCTGCATCAGCTGCTTACTTTTCACAGGATGATATAACACACAAAGCTTCTGAACACAATCTAGAGGTAATACCCTGTGCAGACACAGGGCATTTATGTTTAGAGAGGACATGGGAGGTTGACGTTATGGGGAGTCAGTGGAGAAGCCTTTTATTCCGTGCTGTACATAACTAAAGGACAAACATCAGTTCCTTGGAAGAGCTGTACAAAATCTGTGCTCTGAAATCAGTGTCCTGTCGTGAAATATGATAGTGCTGTTCTCCTGTTTGGGTAACACCCCTCCTTACTGAACAATAAGCAGTCAGAAAGCAGCCTCTCTCTCAGAGTCAATTACACAGAAGACAAAAAAAAAAAAGTGCAGACACAGAATAAGCACTTAAAGGTAAGGATTCAGAAAAATTTTTAAAAAATAGGAACTGAAACACTCTTCAATATCAAACATTTAATCCTTCATAACTTTTCTCCACTGCAAAGGCCCAGGAGCATCACTCTATCACCTTCTTAATAGCACAGTCACACCAATGTCAACAACAGACTTAAGCCTGTATGAAAAAAGATCTTTGGAGATGGTGTGGGAATTATGACAGTGAGATAAGGGAGTGGAGAAGGGTGGGAAAACAAATAGCAGCAATAAGAGAGTGAGTTCTAAAAAGCTAAACTTGTTATTTGTGTGGTATCTTGTAGGAGCAGCTCTGACAAAAACCAAACCAGCAGTTAATCTGACAAATACAAAATATGCATAATTTTAAATATTTAGGAAAACTGCAGCTGTTTTATAGCAGAAGGTTATGAATTTCCATATGGTTTATATTATTATGATTTCTTTTAAAACCTACATCAAACTAATAACCAATTATAATTCTCATTTCTCTGATGAGAATAAGGACACTTTTCTGCGTAATGCGAATTGCTTTCATTTTAAATTATGCATTATCATTTTTTTCACAAAAAAACCCTAATACTTATAAAATTTTGCAAGTGCATGGCTTATCATATATTCCTAAAGTAAATATCCTCTTGTGAAGCTGCAAGGTCAGAGGCGTAGAATGCACACATGATCATGTTAGTGCTAAGAAGGAGCTATAAATATCTTAATTAATTTTATTACTAATCTTACTCCCAAGCTCCTTTCAAGTTAGCAAATCATCTTCACCTTGCTGAAGCTTTGTGAGTGGGAGCACTACACAGTTGGAGGCTTTGACAACTTTTCTGTCATGAGGATATGCTGCATAATACCTGGACAGCATCTTTGTGAAGCTGGTAGGAAGGCAAAGAACACTTCAGCTTTTTAAGGGCATTTAGTGCAACTAAGTTCTGGTTCATCTTACCTCTGTAAAGTTACTCTTATGCTTAAGATTTTTTTCCCTTAGCGTTCATTAGCCCTCTCAACGTTAAATCATCTGCAATTCTGGCTTTAAAAATTAATTTGGATAGCCTGAGATTAATGGTTTTGAACAATGTTGTGCATTAAACACATACGAATCTCTTCCTAATGTGCTGCATAGGAAACCAGAGGTGCTAAATGCAACTTCCATTCTGAAAAGCAACACTTAAAAATTAGGGTTTATGTCTGAGTTTTTCTGAAAGTCAAAAAATAACGTACTATATCTTAACAAACAAAATGAGAAATTCAGAAATTACTTGGTGATAAAAGGATCAATTTTCTTGAAAAGGAGAGGAAATTACTCGCTGCACATTACCTCTGCACATATTCATATACCAAACAACAGAAATTAAAAACACCACACTGGGAGATTAAGACCTCAAATTACCAGAACCCATGGGACCGTTTGCAATCTGTGAACCACCGATATTAGCAGACTTTCTCTGCACAACAATAAAGATCTATCACAGCTCACTTTCAGAAAGTTTTCTTACTTTAATGCTGATTACAATTGAGCCTCCGATTTTTGAAGACAAGCATATTATCCCAAGCCTGCCCTTCCATTGCTATTACCATTATTCAAATTAGTAACGGCATTTTAAAGGCCCAAAGTAATTCCTAAAGTATACTCTAAATTATTTCATACAACAAAAGCAGTTTACCAATGGAAATAACTGTCGCTTTGATTTGAAGAGGTAAAAAAACCACACAAATTATTAAATTTAAAATTTTTAAAAATCCCCACATATGATTAAATTTTAAAATTTTAAATAATATTTCCCCATTAGACACATTTTGTTACCTTAAATTAGGAGTAATTATTATTTCTTTCAATGTTAAAAAGAACTCCGAACAACAAAAAACCCAAAACTAACAGAGTTTAATTGAAAGTGGGAGAAAAAAAGTTGTAACCAAGATGTTCTACTTCATTAAAACTGATAGTAAATGCTCTGTTTTTATAGAGAATTATTTCAAGCCTTTCAAAATTCTTCTGTAGAACATGCAATGCTGGCAGACCGTGGTGCTGTTGGGGGCACGATGTCAGCTGTTCGACCTGATATTGTACTTCGACAACAAACAGCTACCTTTTGCCATTTTCCAATTTCCTTCAATCTATGATGTTTTACTTCAATATTAAAGATCCACTACTTAAATCCACCCAACTGATACCCGTAGTTCATATTTAAGAGACTGGGACATAGTCTGAGGAGTGTTTGCAGAACCAAATATTCTAATAAACTTTATATGCACAAGTGAATACATAATTTTGGCTAATTTATCAAACTGTTAGAAAAAGCCTCACTGTACCTGGAAAGTATCAGCTATGTTCCAAATAGTAAAATTCTACTCCTATGAGAAGTGTTAAGTTCTGCAGATGGTGCTTGCACAAGTGGAATGTCTTTGAGGAACCAGCAATATTTTGGGGCTCTAACAGATCCAAATTGCCAAAGTACCTACTGTCACAGAGGACTAACAAGTGAAGAGCCTTCACCCCCATGTGCACCTGAGCCCAAAGAAAGAAGTAACACTGTAAACTACCTGTATTATAGGACCATAAGGGAAAGTTCCAAACAAGGATTTGGGTCAATAGGTCAGGACTTGGAGAGAGTTTCACACTCTTGGAGAGTGTTCAGTAGAAGAAGCTATATACTGTGACAGCATGTGCCTTCAAATTGATGCAGCCATCTTCTACTACAGAAATAGGAAGGTTTTGTTCACTAACCCACGATAAAACTATTGGTGGGTAAAGCCCTAAAAGAAACAATTTATATAGCTATACAGGAAACATTGCTGCTACCTACTGCTTGGGATAATATGCAGCACTGAAAAAGTCTTCATTATTTTATCATATCATTGTAATAATTTGAATTGGCAGAAGTTTAAAAAATAAAATTCAGTATCATATTAGAAAGACTTGAATGCATTAGCAATGTAAGTCTTCTGGAAAATTGCCTTCACGCACAGACAGTCTTGTAATTTCCAGATCCTCTGTTCTTCTCTTATGTGCCTTTTAATAATGCAGCATATTTATACTGTCATGGCACAGAAACATTTATTAGCAGAAACATTTGATAGTAATAAAGCAGGAGGAAAGCTACCTTCCTTCCCTAACTGTGCTGCAGAGCAGCAGCTCCTTGTTTTTTCCCATGCCTAGACTCTGTCTGTGATCTGTGTAGGAGCAGACCTACCACTTCTTGCTCTCCCTTCTGCTCATTGTGGCCTCCACCTCAAATCTTGCTCAATGGGATTGCAAAGCCATGTGAAAAGATGGTCTGTGCCTTGCAGGGCCACTCTGCTGAAGCTCCCCAAACCAGTTTAATCTTCTAATACAGGATTATAACATAAACCTTTATCTACACAATCAAATCGGGAGTGGGGAAAAATGAAGAAATTGCTTTATCTGCAGTAGAATTTCACTCTCAAGACCACAACTGTGTTATCAACATTTCATTTTGAAGTTTTTTAATTCAACCGTCTAAGAAAATACATTTTGCGTTTGTTTCCATCAGTCTGACATTCAAGAACACTCACAGGGCAAAAAATATGCAATTCCATTTGGTGCAACTGATAGGCAATAAAAGTAAAGGTAACTTATGAATTTTGAATCTAATCACAGCAGATTGCTAAGATGACTGACTGAATGGGATATGGCTTTTTGAGATACTTTTCTACCCCATTTACATTAAACAGCAGAAATGCCTTTAGAATTTAGGGAATGCTAAGGCTGTCCAGAAACCATTCTCAATTTAAATTCTATTGCCATTTTAATAAAGCTGAGGAGGGAATAGAAGATAAAATGTCTGTATCAGAGGAATTACATACAAAAAATAGCAAAACAAATTATGACACGTAGCGCAGGTTGCCCAACTGCTTCTCAGTCATGGCTTGGGGCCAAGCATCACTTGTCTGTTTCACACTAACAGCTGGACACTCTTAAGCATGGTAAATGGCTTTCCTAATGAATTATACTTAACAATATAATCTACAGATCTTCTCCAAGACCAAAATGGAGACACCACAAACACTTGAGACACCTTATAGGCTGAGACTAATCTCCTTTTCTTCAAGGGCCCACACAGCAGAGGTGTGCACAGCAACTATTTCTGGCCACGTAAAAGGAGATGGGCTTTGCAAATCCTCTCCAAAAATGGTGAGGGAAAACAAGAAGCTTTCTAGCAGGACTGGCTTCATCACAGGGCTGCTCAAGGCAGCACACACAGCTGCAGCAGAGTGCAACAATCTCCAGGGTCAGAGGCAGATGTGGTGTGAGGGGTCACAGACTGAAAGAAAGGCCAGTGCCATCCTTCCAGCCTGCAGGATCTCATCATAGCTTGGGAGAAACTGGACACAGGAGCCTGTCTCATGCACTGTGCTGGGCAGGAACAGAAGGTGTCATTTAAATGAGTTTACAGATGATGTAGAAATGGTGCTCTGGAAGTCCTGTCTCAGTGCCCTTGCAGACACTGCTTTGTCTTAGCTACAACTCTGAGTGATATTGTTTCTGGCATCCAGTACACCTTGAGGGTTTAATATCCTTTTCTCTCCTTCCTTGTCCTGTCCATGTATACTCCTACCTCACTGTGGTCTGTAATTTACAGATATACCTTAAGATATTATATCTGTCTTAAAGATGAATATGGCAACTCTGCAGCTTTCTTAAACATATTTTTCACATATAAGAACTTAACCTCAGCTACACATCAGGAGCTTTTGCTCCCTTTTGCAAGAAATAAACTATTATTATGCAACAACAATTGTTATGGGGCTTTTTTAGTTAATAATTTTAAGGACACAATAAAAAGCATAAAAATTAAGACTTATTTTTAAAAGATTTTGAAATTTTCAACTCATCTTTATTGGTTGTTGCTGAGTAATCTGAGTCCTTCAAAAAATTTCAACACAATCCATCAGCCATCTGATAAAAAAGCAATGTTGGAAAGGTCTCATAGCTCAAAATCTCCATAGAGGTTAACAATGTGCAGAGTGATACCCGAGTTCTTGTCTATGTGTGTGCTCTGAAAAGAGGCCACAGTCAGTGAGAAGGTCTCTTTATCCAAACAATATAATCTATTATCTGAGTATTAGTCTCTAAAAATAACTCAGAATAGAGAGACAGCAGTAGCCTAGAAAAAAAAAATAGTAGAAGTACTCCTTGGTTATACCTACAGCAGTAAATTTTTCCTGTGCTGTACAATGTTCCTGGGTACTAAGCCTTAGTGGTCATTACTACTGAATCACTAGAATATGCTTTTGGGCTGTGATGACCATTGTGCTCCCTAACAATTTCCTGCCACAGTTCAGGAGTTAGCACACACTGGAGACTGTTTCTAACCGGCAGTCTGCCTATTGCCATGCTGGCCCTACTTATGAAAACATGAAAAGTGTGTAAAAATATATTATGAATGTATGGATATACCATAACAGTTCTGGCATGTTTAATTTAGTAATGACAGTGTGTGTCAGTTATAGCAGATCCCAGAGGCTGATCTAAAGCTATTAATAGACACTATGTTCAGCAAAAGACGTTTTAATTTTTTGAAGCACATGTTAAACTTTGCACAGCTGGTATGTCTAAATAGCTGCCATAAATGAAGACAAAAGATATGAGCCATACTAAAGAAGCAAAATTTACCAAAAAATTTGCTTAAAATTTTAAGTGCATTAGAATCTTTTTGGTCTCAGCCAGTGAAGGTTTATTTCCAAATGTAATTAACACAGGGGGAAAACATCAGTTCAGGGTAAAGATCTTTGTTAACAGAAAGGAGGTTCCTACAGCAGTGATCTTTTTATATGGTTGATGCCCAACCTAAGAAAAAAAAAGTTCATTGCATTTGTGTGGAATAAACCAACTTCTGTAACACTGTAATTGGTATGAACCCAAGATCGCTACTTTCTGAGCACTGAGTGAAAATAACCAGTATAAAAACAGAGATTCAAGTAGTGTGCTGCTACCAGATGTATACTGTCTGTGTTGTTTTTACTTGTTTAGGATATAAAGGGAGTTTTGTTCTTCAGAAGAGAAGAGAATTGGAAACATTCCACCCAATGTGCTTATATGCTGCACCTCAGGGGGCCAGTCAGTAACTTTATTTTGCTTTTGTTTTGTCTTTACATAAGGGCCTCCATATGCTTTACCAACATATCCATATGCCTTTTCTTTGTGTCTCCAAATAAAAAAATGGGGTTTTATCTTTTTAAACTAAAAAATATTTTAACAGTTATCTGATGTGAAATAAAAACTAAAAAAAAAAAAATCTAATCAGTTTTATTTTCATCTCTGGAAGCCCACAAATGGATAATCTTTTGCTACTGTTCTGAGTTCTCGGAAGTCAGTTCTATTACTTAGAGTGTAGCACATGATGTGTCTTAGAGACTTTGGGACAGAGCCCTCTAAACATTATCTCCTCAACATATATGGCTAAATTCCTCTTCCAAGAATATATAAACATTTTGGAAAAGCATGTTCATCAGAAAAAAAAGGTATACAAATATGCTTGAATGTCTGTCTTTATTAATACTGTTTTTGCTAAAACTTTTAAAGCAATGTGTGACTGTGATCACAGGGGTTTTCAGGTGAAGTAAGAGAGGAGAATGTTGACTCTATGATTAGAAGGTTTGATTTATTATTTTATGATCAATATATATATTACATTATCACTATACTAAAAAGAAATGGAAAGGAAAGGTTTTCTCAGAAGCTAACTAAGATAAGAATAGAAAAGAAGAATGATAACAAAGGCAGCTCTCTCAGGACTCTGTCCGAGATAGCTCGGTGCTTGATTAGCCATTAATTATAAACATCCAAGATGGGCCAATCACAGGTGGACCTGTTGCATTCCACAGCAGCAGATAACCATTGTTTACATCCTGTCTCTGAGGCTTCTTAGCTCTCAGAAGGAAAAATCCTAAAGAAAAAATTTTTAGTGCAAAGATGTCTGCGACAGCAATGGACCTAAAGTTACAAATAAGTACTATATTAGTAGTTTATTACATTCAAGTGTACTTTTTCCAGGTCATGTATCTTTTTTGTTTATATTTTACTACTAAATAAGAATATGGAACTGAATAATAACAAGTAAATTCTTTTCTTGTAAAGTCTCTCTTTACTACAGCCTCTTTTTTAAGAACATCCAAATAAGACTTGTTTGGACAGAGAGGAGAAGGTGCCAAGTGCCTATCAAAAGATAGAAATAATTGTAGATTTTAGAATTTTATAAAGAAAATAAAGATGTGATACTTGGGAGACACACCTTCTTGTATGGAGTAACTTCTCATTATATATTTGGGGTATCTATTTTACACATATCTAAAATCTGTTTCAATATATCCACTCCTGTTTTCCATCCTTTGTATTCCTTTTTTTTCTTTTACAATCCCTATATAGATATAACTTTAGCTATCTTACAAGCCAGTGACTTTTGACGAGTTCATATATATATATATATGTATAACCACTGAAAGCTACATAATATGTAAAAAAGGTTTTACTCATAGGTGGTGAATGACTGCAGCTGGTCACACATACACTTAACAGCACTGACCCTTGGAGACAGAGAAGTTAAAATAGAAGGGGCTTTCCTCTTGCATGATAATAAAATCTTTCCCATTGTAAAAGAGCCTTTATGTTACATAGCTCTGTTACAGTCTGCCAGTGGTTTGAACGTTTTCTTTTCCAAGGTTAAAACACTTGCAAATTACAATGACTTTGCAAAAAAATGCAAAATATATAAATACACAGAATATGACTTACTGTGACAGATAGATACTTATTTTGTTCTGAACATTCAGGCATTTCCTTATGCGTTTTCCCTTCCCCTGTTGTCTTTTCCAAGAAACATGCAAGGAAAAGGATCCCACAAAGGCATTGCCACTGAGTAACAAGACCTTGTAAACTGAAAGCTGGATTAGGCAATCAGGCAGCTACATGGAGATGAGAAAAGAACAAAGGAGTTAATACTTAGAAATTTCACTCTGCAAGTTTTGAAGTGAATAAATGACCAACATAAGGGAGTATCTACAAAACTACAATATTGTTGCAATGAAAACACACAATGTACCTGCACAAATGCTTTAAGCTCCATTTCCCCTTAAAACATAGTTGATGGATGCTGGCAAAGCATCTCAACCATATCAAAATTAAAAAACAACCAATCATGTTCATGTTCATAAGTCAACACAGCTCCTGCCCACCCGTGATTTTTGCAATAACTCCCAATGTCTCCCAGGAAGGCTGTGATTTCCATCACAGTCATGAAACAACCTCTCTTTCCTCCCTGTCTTAAAGGACGTTTTCTGTTAGTCCTGTCCCATAGTCCACTTACTCCTGTAAAAATACCTAGCACGTTCTGGTCACCGTGAGCAAGTTCAATGAGAGATCAACACTGCTTGTGCCATTACAGCATTAAAAGGGTTATCTTGCTTCTTACAGTACACTACCTTAAGGGTTGTGTTTGTGGAATAAGGCAAACTTTTCTACTTCTTAGAGCAGCAATCCATAAATTTCCAAGACAGCCAGAGAGAACTGCAGCACATTTCACCACAAGAGCTCAGAAACAAGCAGCACTCTGCAGTAACGGGAGGAATTAAAAGCCTGTATGAAAACTCGTAGCAGAAGAAAGTGTATTTTACTCAAGTCTAACATTCAGCAACCATGTTATTCAGATGGTAACATAAAATGAAGTTAAAATGAATGTGCTTCATAAAGTTCAAGGCTAGGAGAAGAATCACAAAAAACAGAGGGTGGCAGATCATAATAATTTCTTATGCAGTGACTCTGGTTAAAATAATTTGGACTTGGCTTTCCATATATTCCTTTATTGGCAACAAAATAATAGTAACTCCAAGTGCTATCTGACTGCTAACTGATTTTTGAAGGATTTTTTCCACTTTTTTTTTTTTCAATAACCTGCACAATTAGCCTGCAACAGAATAATTTAGTCACAGACTTCATATCTTGCAAGCAAGCAAAATTTTATTTTGAAAAATCTAGAGAAAACAGACACTTCATAATTTTAAATACTCCTCTGACATTACCAAGAAGAAACAGTCCCGCAAACTTCAGAGAAGCTAAGTGAGATACCTATTGGATACATCTTTTCTGTTGGTGCTGCCTAATAATTAGATGTTTGCCCAAAGACAACCTTTCTGAAGTCATTTGGTTAGAAAACTATCCTGATAAGAGCAAGATGTGGCTCTAAATCCCAGTAGTCTATTAGGATGCTTCCAAGAAATTCTCCCTAAGCCTTAATTCCCCACACTCAAACAAAAACCAAAATCCCCTAAAAAGTTCATCTACCAGCAACAAGAAAAAATAACATTACAAATTACTATGCTGCTGTGATTTGTATCAGTTCTCTGTGCTTAGTTAGCTCTTTGCTCCTCAGACAAGGGTGGTTCCAGCTGGAAGAAAACTGAAGTATTTTAAACTTGACATGAGGTACTAAAATTATTTTGCTTCACTTTGAGTCAGATTTTAGGAGGCTGCATTTCAGATGAACACAGCTTCTCTGTATCTCAGTGACTTCAGAGACCTGAAATGAACTTCTTCCTGTCAGTAAAATTATTCTGACTTTGCTTTGAGCAGTTTTTAACCCAGTTCATGGTGAATTGAATTTTCTTTGTCTAAACTACTTCTGTATTTTTCACAGTATACATAGTTCTGCTCCGCACTGCTGACAGACTTCACACAGTGGAAAATTTGTCCTGTGCTTTTGTCCTATTGCATGGAAAACTGAAGGGAAAGATGTTGAACTTCCAGTTAGATTTTTCAATGTCCACTAACAAAGTGCATGGATATTATACAATAGTGAAACAGTAGCAACCCCTTTCCCTGTAACACCTTGTTTCTGCTTTTCCACTTTGTGCAAGATGACAAATCAACTGATTCTCACCATTACCGATACTTACAACCTCAGAGTTAATTATCACTTGACTCTTTCCTCTACAACACAGCTGAGATGCTCCAATTCTACTGCTACCTCATTCTTAGCATCTCAAAGACCCTGCTTGTGCTTCCTACAGACAAGTCTATTACTCAGACCCTTATTAACCCTTAAGAATAGATAAGTCCTGTTCCTTAACTTGTCAAAAGACTCCCCTCATTCATGCAAAACACAGCTGCAATAGCCATCTTCTTCACCTGTCAATTTGATCATGTCAAGTCACTCCCTCTTAGAAGCTTTCCATTTCTATCACATCAAATTTAAGCTTCTTGTCATCACATTCAAAGCTTTAAATTGCCTGTCCCTGTCCCCTTGTTCCCTTGGCCAGTTTTCCTTATGCTCTGAGTTCCCTAGAGCAAAGAACATCCTGCTTGAACACTTGTAAAATCATTAGTTGTATGACAGAGGTTATTACCACAAATAAATCACAAACAATAAAATACCCCACCAAACCTCATTTTTTATTTCACTGTTAACCTTGCAAGCTAATTCTTACAGCTCAGACACTAGTGAGATAAATTTCACTTTCCAGTTGACATCTGAAAAATTTCTAAATTATTGGCCTCAAAACCTCTTTTCCCAGAGTACCAGATAAAATTGCAACATAGAGAAACTGAGCAACGTGCAGAATGCACAGAAATGTTTTAAATAAAAAAATTGAGGACTAAAGAACCAACATAAATTCTCTCCAACGGAGGCTTACACAACAGCAAACAATACACTTTTGCTTCTAGATAAAATCCTATGAAGATTTTTATGACTCTATGCACAATATATCACACCATAAACAAATTCCTTTCCCATGTCACTCAGAGTGAGTGGAGTAGCAGAGTAGCTCTCTTTCTCAGGTGTGTTAAATTTGGAAGAAAATTTCACAACTGCTTGCACTGCTTCGTAAGATTATTCTGCACAGTAACCTTATGTGCCTTTTCATCTACTTTAATATAAAACTCATATTTAAGTAGTACACTTGCATGGTGCTTGACTGACTGCAAGGGGACTTCAAAACTGGAAAAGCTGTGAACCTTGTTGCTGTACCTTCCCCATTTTTCATTTCCAGTTTCCCGACACCTTGCTACAGATTATGCAAAAAACCTATTTTATACATGGGCTTCCTGTTGACAGCTAGATTCTTTAACATTACATTTTGAAAAAATAAGAAACAATTGTGCATCATCATCCAACTCTTCTCCAAGGGTATGTCATTCTGAATTTGAGACAAGAGCTAACTAGCTGAAAGGTCCTATATCTGCTCTCAAGCACTTCCCTCTTTATGTGTATTCCAACTTTCCTTGTGTTAATTAAGACAAGCTCAATTTCCACTTGAGCTAACTTCAATATGTCAGCATCTGTGGCAGATTTAATCCCCTTTTCCGTAGCTACCCTTACATCAAATGCATGCTATATTTTTATCAATTCCTTGCTCTCTCATGACAGATTTAAATACCCATGACAGCTCAGTACAAAAGGACGGCTCAAGCTTTTAAGAATTTCAGGAAGTGCCACTGGAAAACTTCCTTAGGCAACCACACTCCCTTACAGCCTTCACATATCCTCTGTGACAGTAAAAGTACCTGTTGCTCTTATCACTACTCCCTCCTCTCTTTTTATTACTTAACCATTTCACTCTTACACTGAAATTACTCTTCAATGTTTATAGTTCATTTAAAAAAAAATCAGCATCTGTTAAGTTCATGCAAATATTTTGGGCACAGCAGATAGATTCAAATAGGAAAACATGCAATAAAAATTATTGTGTTTTTTTTCTGCAGCAGCCATATTTCCACAATCTCGCCACAAGTTCAAAAAAAACTTTCAAAAATGCATGATGACAGAAAATCTGGTGGATGCATCTGATTCCCAAATCTCTGCTCCTACTCTCTTCTGTGCACCTTTGTTTCTTGATTGTGACTTTATTTGCTCCTCTAGTTATGATTTCAGGACATTATGAGCAAAGATCTGAAGTGCACTGCTACTGCAGGAGGAGCTCCCAGTGTTGTCAACTAGAGTTGGCATTCCCCTGCTTTGATCCCAGTCATTTCATCTTCCCCTCATCTTCCTTTGCACCACATCAAGTACTTTCTAATTTTGCACTGGGTAGTCTCATTCCTCAGAAACAAAGCCTGAGCAGAGGAGCTAAAGAACTTCCTGCTGAATTAGCAGCCTAAACCTTTACATGAAAAGTTAGGAGTCAAAGCTGTGGCAAAGGAGATGGGTAAAACTGTATGGTTTAGGAGCATACAGGAAGAGCAAGGGAGGACTTGTTTCTACACCTCTCAATGAGCAGAGCTGTAACACGTAATTGCCTCTCTAGGCCGTGGCTCCACAGCAGGCTAAGCGGAACAGCTACTGCTTACTTGGACCTGTGCTTCACTGGCGTGGTGTAGTGAAATGCAGGCTTGGTGAAAACAAGAACTGTCAAATGTGAGTGGGATACGTGTGGCAAAGAAAGGGGCAGATTGTGACTGTGGAGACAGTGAGACCAACTTAAATTCCTGTTATGTGCTTGCAAGAGTTTTGGTTATTTTTCTGAGACAGGAACTTGTCTCATCTGCATTCATATGATGCAACTTTAAACTCAATAAGGCCATTAAGTACAATCACACTGGAAAAATAATAAAAGAGATAAAATAAGATATCAAATTGAACATGTCATTTTATGATGTTTGCTGAACTAGCCACATTCCTAGGAAGTGATAGCATCAGATGCATCACATATTTGGCTTAGAAAATACCTCAGTATATTTAGCAGATCTCATACAGATATTCAAAATGACAGAGTCCAGCATAAAATGCTTTCATTTTGGAAGATCTATGAGCATCAGGAAGACAGCTATAAATCCTTTATTTTCTGTTTCCAGACTATTTTTTCTAAGAGAGATAGAAGAGATGCATCAATTTAAATACCCTACACTAATATAGCAAAGCGTGGGACCTTGTTTAGAAAACTGATGCTCTTTCTGCGACAATTTGTAACCCTTTTTAAAGGCTCTTCAAAGCTTAAATAAAATCTGACAGTTTTCTTCCTACCATATGTAGAGGTAATGAATCTATCAAGTCTCTTGAGGCAGCCAGCAATTATCTCTGACATGAGATACAACACACTTGCATTTAGCCACACAAACATAATTTTAACTATGGGCCGGAATAATTAAAACTTTCGGAGCTACTATGAAGTAAGGACAGAACAGCTGGCAAAATGAAAACACACTGCAAATAGATTTCAAAACTGCAACGTGCTGATTTTCTTCTGATTGCAGTTGTGGCACTTAAGGCTATCTTAAAAAGATGTTTAGTGAAGCAGTTTGGCCCATTTCACCACTGAACAGTTTGTGCACCTGCAGATTCACTCACTAGCTCTTAACAGATTCAATTCTCTCTAGGTCTGGGGCACACCTTCTCTGAATATTTTGGTGCTGCTTTGAACTCACTCTTCTTTGGTCCTTACTCTGACTGCAGGTTCCCCTTGTTCCTAGTTTTACCAGTTCTGGCTAAAGAAGGGAATTATTTAATCCCCTCTGTACTCTACAGGGTTTGGAAACCATAATTCAAATATAATAATAAAGGTACTGGGATTGCCTACTCTTGTCTAATCCTAGTTTCCAGAATCTGAAAATTTCCAGTATTCTAGGGCAGGCAGAATGTCTTGTTTTCTTGTTCTCCAGTCATCTTTGCACAGAGATGGTTAACAAGCTCTTGAATGCACTGTCTCTCTCTGCCATGTAGAAAGGCTGGGAAGTGTCAGATATTATTAGTTATTCAGTGATGTTTTCTCAGAAAATTCACTGGCCCTGCCAACCGGGCCAACTTCAAAACACAGTCCAAATTCAGGATCACCTTGCAATGGCTCTCGGAGACAAACTGTCAAATATTCCTCTCAGCAGATAATACATCTGCAATACAGTCTTGGGCAAGGTTAGATTTGTTCCTGCAGCAATACAAGATGGAGACCATAAAGTAAGACAATGACAGTTTGACAGAGATGAATCTTACTGTCGTCCTTGAAAATTGGTAGTTTCAGGCCTGTATGAGTTACAGCTACACAGTGATCTCTGCTATGCAACCCAGTGAGAAGCTTCCCATCTTTTCCTTTTCACCTTCACCTCTCAGATCCTCAAAACTACATCACAGGAGAAATTTGGCCTGCTTTGTCCTCTTTCCTCTCAGAGCAGATATTTACTGCAGATAAGCAGCTATTTGTTTCCAGATGACTGCATGAGCTAACCAGATCTGCTTTGTGAGTAGCTTACATGCTGTGTGTGGGAGTCAGCAACTACCTGTGAGCAAACCAAAAGCTACACAAAACCTGCAGCTGCTGATGCGCCCAGTCCTGCTCACATCACCTCCACCGTGCTTCAGCGCAGGTACAAGTTGAGCACTAGGACCTCTTCCACATCAGTGCTCAGTCCTGCAGTGTAGGACTACGCATACAGGACAGTAAATTCCTTTTTACTGTAGTGCTCTCATCTCCATATGGAAACACTGTACCTTTGAATATACAGGATCTGTTGTATAGGACTGATATAGATCAGAAATTTTGCACTGAGACTGAAGGGAGTGAGGGGTAGACTAAAAAATAAAAGAGCAAAAAAACCCCAAAACCCAAATTCCACAGTGACGACTTGCATGAGACAGCATGTCTACACTACAGCAGAGAAACAGAGCTCTATTTTAAACTTAATTTCCTTCACCCACTCCCTATAAGTCATGAGCTGCAGACCCCTGAAGTCAAAGTTTCCTGGTACTGAAGATCAAGCCTGCTTGGGCTTTGCTCACTTTGGAAAATCCCTTTTGTCAGCACATGGGAGTTTTTCAGTCTTGTTTGAAAAAAGTTGCTTTTAGCTTCAGCTCTACAAGACAGAAGCCTCCCCCACCATTCCACAGTTAGAATCATAAACCCACTACATGTTTGAAATAGACACATATAACCTTAATAAGCTTTCAGAATGGCTATGGTTCAAATTTATTTTGATCACCGCTACAGCTTTCTATTGTTGGAGCATGATGAAAATTAACAGATTTGATGTATACTGTGAAGGTGCATGTTAACTTTTGAGCCTGACACAGCAACTGGCGAGAGAAGCAGAACAGTAATTAACTATCTGGATGTTGTGGCAGTGTTAATTAGATACTGCAAAAGCTGATTTAGCTCCACAACAATTTTCACTGAGGTAGTCACTTCAAGTGCTGCTTAAAGGGGTCTTTCTGTCAATCATACAAAAAGATTCATGCTTTGCTTCTTTTTTTTCCAAACTGTCATAACATACTTAAAAACTTGGCACACAAAAGAATGAAGATCAAACTGTGCCTCCTCTCATTTTCTCTTCAATCAAAACAAATTCAATACTTGAAACATCAGGCCTATATGACTTGTGCACAACATGTCCCAGGGTAGCCATATTTAGTTAGCAAATTATTTAACATACTAGGACAAAGCAAAAGTTCAGTCACTGCTTCCACTCTTCCTCAGAGGTGATCCAGGTAAAAACCAAAAGCTTTAAAGAAATCTACCAATTTTCCACTGATAGAGAAAATGAAACAGATCTACGAAAGCAAGATGGCTTTCTCCAGGAGAATAAAATTGTCAGGCTTCTAGCTCTTATGTAGCAAGCATACAAGATATGTCAGGTCCACAAATTGTTGCACTTGTAGCTGGCATTTTAAAATGAATTAGGTGGGTGGATGGTTAAATGACAACAAGTACTGTATATCTTTAGCCCTCAAGGAAGAGAGTACTTGAGATCTCCTTAATATGTCTTTTTTTCCTCCTTCTTTTAGATAATAAATTTTTCCAGGAAAAGGTCAGGCCAAAGTGACAGAAAATCTGATTTGAAGGCTTTTAGGAGTCATGAAAGTAACATAATCCTGCTATATTCAGCCAGGCTGGATTTGTGCAGAAACCTGCACAATGCAAAAACATTGGAGGATGTGCAGTGGAGGGGAAATTAAAAAAAAAACCCAAAAAACAACAATTGAACAAAAATCCCCGAGGGGAGAGGGGAGAGGAGAGGGAGAGGGAGAGGAGAGAGGGAAGAGAAATAAAGTCTCTGCAAAGAAAGTTTTACCAAAACCACAACCAACAAGGGAAGGAAAGAGAAAATGATACTTGTTTTTGAATAAAAAGCCTCCTATATCTACTCTAGCACAACTTTCTACCATTTCTCCATATAAAAATAGGTAGTTCTTTATATTAGAACAAATTGGAGTAAATGCATTTTTAATGGCAGTAAACATTTCAAAAAGCATGGGAGCTCACCTGTGAGGTGACTTGCACCTCTTTCCTTAAAATACGTTGACCAGAAGAGGTGAGCTAATGCGAGGGAAGATAAGCACTGGCAGGTTTAAAGCTCATGATAATTCAGTGATCTAGCTCCAAGACATGTACAATAAAGCTTCTTCGAAGACTTATTTCATTGCATTCTTTACCAAACAAGGAAATCTCCTCTAATCTGCAAGTAAAGGAAATGACAAGTGTGAACAAAAAAATGAACTGGTTACAGACTATTCAACCTTAGATTATATTATTCTGAACTGTTAATTAAACTCTTTTTATAGCTCTCTCCTGAGTCTGCCTGGGGCTATACCTTTAAATTACCTTTTAATGGGAAATTGATGTGAACAGCATGCAGCCACAAGACCAGGGAAATGTGTCCCCATTCTTAGGATGTCTGCTGGGCACATCAATGGACATGAGGGGTTCATGTAGAACTGCTACCTCTATTCTTGGCTGAGTGAGGAGACAGCCAATTAATTGGCTGTCAGGAAATGCATACAGCACTGTAACAGTTGGATGGAAAAAGAGAAAGAGCATACAAATCAGAGAAAAGAACACAAGATAAGCAGGTCAACTATCATAAAAAGTGTGGAAAGGAAAAATAGCTATTGGAAATAGATGAACACAAAAGTGGCTCAAACTTTCAATTCACTGTATTTATGCTGATGTAAGCTTGGCCAACATCTTTATACAATGACATAAGCCACACTATGATATATTCTGGACTATTTCCAAAAGCTTGATTTACACTTAGAAGATAACCCCTGGTAGCACATGTCAGATGAATGGTGTAAATGAGATTATTGATATGATAAACTGTTACAAAAGAAAACTGAGAGAAATAGCAATGGCTTTATGTTATAGTTTTAAGTTAGGAATGTAGGATAACACTATTAGGGTTATGGGTTTTTGTTTCATTATTATGCCTGTCTTGTTTTGCAGAAAATACAGGTCTGATGCAGCCTATAGCTTTAGCATCTTAAAGCTCTTGTCAAACACAGTGTTTTCTGCTGGGTCTAGCCTGAGAAAATCCAGGCAAAATACAATGATATAAAATGTAAGGAATGAATTTATACTGATAAAAAGGCAAACTGTGTCAAATAGGTCATAAATAGAATGAAACAAAATCAACATAAATACTGCCCTCATGTTCCATCATAGAAAAATCATCTTTCACAAATGTATTCAAGGGAAATCTAACTGGGAATAAGAGGACTGGCAAAAAAATTTAGAATTCTACAATCTAAAGAAAGATGACTGTCACCATTTTCAGAGAAAGACTTAAAAGAAGAACTACATGAAAAAAATCACTATAGGACATAGAAATGGTCAAGGTGTTAATTGAACTTCAGTAGTGATATAAATCAGAATAGCTATGATGGGATCTGAATTCATAACAGAATTACAGGTCAGGTCAGTGCCCTACTGCTCAGACATGGAATGGGGAAGTGAAAATATAATAGCTCCAAGGAACAATTACTGAAACAGTATTTTTTAAAATATGTATTTAGCTACAGTAAATTATTCTATCCTTACCTGATAAACTACTATATAGTATAAAAACCAAAAGCCAGAGCATTATTACAGAGTTACAGGGCAGACTTCACATTTTATTAATAAAACCAAATACATAGACGTAAAAATCTTAAAGTTTGAATCACAAAGAAGTTTATGTTTAGAAAAAAGTATCAGGAATAACTACATCAGTGCAGCACCATGCTGTGCACTTATGTTCTCAGATATTTCTAAACAATCATCACAATTTTAACTAAGAAGCAAGATGCTAATCATATTCAGCAGAGCAGAAGCAGGCCTAAGATCACAAGGCTGGTTCTACAACAGCAATCCTTCTAAAATGACATTAAGGATTTATGACAATATCTACTTCATTAAATATTTCTTAAACAGCACCCACATCTCTGGTTTGAATACACAAGGGCTGATCAGAGATTAGAACAGAAGGTAATTCAGCATTTCATAACCAAAATCTTATCCTCCTTTTGTTCCTCCATAAGCAGAGCCAGCAGGAGAGAAAGTAATGATTTGCTATTCCAACAGGTTATCAGCTTGATAACCTTTTGGAATAATTGATAGAGTCTTGTTGGGCAGAAGAAGCAAGGAGGGGAAAGGTAGGAATGGGTCACATCCTGCTGACTCAACACAGCTCGAAAAAAGCCCTATATTTGAAAGAGGAAGGCAAATACTCATGATAGATAAATTCCTTCCTGTTTCCTCAAAAAAAAGGAATGGGATATTTGCATGCAAATAGCATCCTCGTTAATAATCATTACCATGTATTTCCACTGTATTTCAGGATGTTGACATGTTACCTGATCTTTAAAACTCCTGAATATGACTCTGTTGAACCGTATTTGTCTCTCCTAACATTATACTGCAATTGCCAAGAAACTGCATTTCTTGGGAGACCTCAGCAAAGATAATCAAGTAGCACATAATAAAAAGTTAGGGGCTGATTTCCCCTCCTAAGAAAGATGCGCTCTTCTTGAGAAGGTCACGGACCACCCAAAAGATCACATTAAACTATGGACAATTGGCTAAGGCTTTAGCCTACCTAGTAATTTTGAAGCAGGTAGATGGAACATTTTACCACACAAAAGCTACAATGCACAGCTGGAAACAAAAGAGTAAGTAGACAGCATTTAGTCTGCCAAGTGGTTAAAGGCATACAGAGGCACACAACAGGATGTAAACATACCTTGTTGCAACTTAAATAATTTAAAATGGATCCCTTTCATGGAGGGGTTATTCAGAGTGGAGTCTAACTCTTAAACATAATTTTGCTGTTTAACTGCCATGCTCACTACTACTGATAAAATGCCACTCACAAGAGGAAAAGAAATCTTTACAGCAGACAAAAAGCTCTGCCAGTGGCAAAGCTGAGAAAGTGAATTTAAATAGTCAGTCGTTACAATTGAAACAAATCGCTGACTTATATATTTTATTTAAACTCAGCTCTAGTATCAGACTACTTTACAATGTAATCAAGCACAGTTAATTACTGTCAATTACTTGTTCTTACACTGTATATAGGTGGCACATGTTGAAAAAAAGATTGCTAAAACACATTCTCACTCCCTCTCCCTGGGAGAAACAAAAAAACCAAGGATCCAGAAGGAAAAGAGGCTGCTGCTGGCTACTGTTTCAAATTGTACTGCGTCACTCTTCCATTCAGCTGTATAAATGCAAGATACAGAATGAAAAATATTACTGATATTCCCAGTGCACCAAAGTAGAACACACAATTTACTTGTATACACTTTCCTTGGGTTTGAATGCTGATGTCCACAGAGCCTTTACAATAAATTTTTCATTTGTTTTCCTTATGGAGAGAAAGACTGAAGGAAAGAAAATAAGGGAGAAGGGATGCACAGGCTACCCACAAAAATAACAGAAAACACTTCAAACTAAAAGCCCACCACTTCAGACAGCTTTTAGTTAGGAAAAATACAAAGCACTGTATTCATTCATCATCACACTTGTAAAATATTTCTAAAAAAACCCCTTACTTATTCTCTTCCTTCAAATCCCCTCCTCCCATATCTTGAGGAGCTTGATAATAGTGTAGGCAATGCATTATTGAGAATTACTTGTAACCTTGGATTTTACAGTTTAGTATCAAATGTTGTTAGGAATATACCTTGATTCATAAATATTTTTCCAGACATACTGTATCATACATATTACTCTACATATACTATTTCTAATAGAATTGATTTTTTAGCATGATTAACAAATAGACACACAACTGTAGAATGCATATTTTTAAAGATAGCATTTTAAAACTTTCGAACCCCCACACTGCTGAAAGGCTGCCCTCAGGAAGGACTGTATCAGGATGAAGGCAGCCTAAGAAGCAAGGAGTGTATGCATCCTTGGCACCTCACATGGCACACAAATACACTCCATTCTTCCCTCTCCTCCTCCCAGATGCCAGCACAGACCCTCATAGTTGTACTCTCCTACTAAACAATGTGTTAGGATGTCTCAACAGTTCAGGCATTTCTTCTTTTTACACAGTGATCTCACAGACTGGTTCACAACACTTACAACTTTAGTCTCATGTCTTCAATAGCCATATTAAAAACACCAGCTAACAGATATATCAAGAAGAGAACAATGACCTGAATTTGCGATTAGTGTCCAGGTACTTTGTGAATCCCTCATGGTCCAATCAACCCATATTTGGTTCAAAAATTCTTACAGGTAACGAAGTTTTCCCAGGTGGTATTCAATTTAAGTAACAGTTTACTGACTTGATAGACTATAAAAATCTTTAATTAAAAGAATATATTTAGATTAACTTTTTTTATCCACTTGTATTATCTGACTCTTTCTGCTACACACAAGGGGAAAGATGCAGGAAGCATGCAACACTAAAGGGTTTATCCTCATTTCATATAACCATTTTGAGATCGATACCTGAGGGACTTAAGCAACTGCATAATAAAATATGGCAGAAAGCCCAACAAAGCTATTGCTGATACAAGAAAATAGTCTTAGGCACTAGAGGGAGCATCTGTCTTTAGAGTCACTGAACAACTGTTTCCATGTCCCTACAACATATTGTGTATTACACACAAAAATAATTTTGCATGTTGTGTATAACGTACAAGTCCTACCTTTCCCATGAAAGACAAAGAAATAAAAGCAATACCAATATTATAAAACCATCACTATAAATAAATATGCCTTCTTGTCTATTTAACTTATTAAACACTAATATTAATTTTATTTTCCTAAATTTCAGACTCTTAAAGTAAACCTTTTCTGCAGAATTATCTAAATAGATTAACAGCATTAGAATGCCATGGTGGCACTGTTCCTTCACAGGAAATGAAAGCAATGACATTTTACTTTAAGGACACTGCTTCAGACTTCTGCAGACATCCACATCTTGGCTAACTGCCTAGACTCCCCATGAGAGAAGGGCATTTCTGGGCTGTGATTCACCTGACCAGCTCTAGGCAACTGTCAGAGGATTAATGTGTGAATCATACTCCCCAAGCACCACTTCTATGAACAGAAAAGTAGCTGAACTCACATGTGGATGTGTAGACCACAGATAATCAGCTCACAAGGTCTGCACCCAAAAACATAGATAGAACACACTAAGAAATCATGTGTGGCAACATCAGTGATTGTAAACTTGGGGGGAGGGGAATTGTACAGTGGATCACCGTGGCTGGTTACCTGAAGTGTACTGGCAGCATGAGCTTATTGTACATTTTCTAGTACTGTAAAATTCTCCATTCTTGCTACAGGTAACAGATTCAGTAAGGAAAGCAAAGATACAAAGGGTAGAAATCCCTTAAAAAACCTGTAAAAAATAAGACTACCTAAACACCTACCAAACTTGCATACAGAACTATTTGAAACACTATTATACTTTCATCACTTTTTTCATCACTTTCCCATCACTTGGAGTGATGGGAAACAGACAGTATCTGCCACCTATGGTTCTCCTCAATGCCTCAGCCTTGCTGTGCATTCCCTTGCTTACTGGCAGGTTTGCATACTCACTTCAAGATAGCCCTCAGCTCTCTGCCTGTCTGGATGCTGCTAACTGAATCACAGCTTAGTTTACCATGGCAGTTTAGTAGCCATGGTTTTAATATCAGGCATTATGTTCCCAGACTTTGTGCCAAGCCCTGGAGCAGGAAATTCTATTTTCAAATGCATCAAATTGGTACGGCTGCAGTCAAGGTTATGAAATTATATAATTTTAGCTTGTTGTGCAGTTTCTTACTGTTGTCTACAATGATCAGCCACATAAGCCAGGATTTAAATTTTGGGAAGAAATATTAACTCTGCTTAAGTCCTCTAAACAAAATACAGTGACTGTGGTTCTCCAGAATTTTTATTAGAAAGCTCCTTTCTTCTTCCCCTTGGCACAAAGGTCCTTGCTCATTGTGAAGGACAATGCATCACAAAAGCAAAATTGCCACAGTTTCTTCAGTTATTCTTCCAAATTTATAAAGCAGAGTGTTCTCCAAATAGGACTTTTACTGAAAGAAGGCAAGAGACCAACAGCCTCTGAAGTTCAAAGCTAGGTTCACAAACCCACTAGTTTTGACTCTAATAAAGCTGAATATAAATTATTGTACCAAAAGGATCTGAGCTACTGTAAATTTCAGATCTCTTTGAAAACATTTCTCTTTGCACTTCAAACATTTTTGCAGTACTGTAGCAAAGCCTCCAGAAAACTAACATAAGCATTTATGTTTAAAGCAATAATAAAGAGAATATAGAAAAATCACAAAAATAAAACTTAAAAGGTAAAATACTGAAGATTCAGCCAATATATAGGGGTTCAGAATATAAATATATATATTTGGTACTGCAGTAATAAGGCAGCTGGAAATTCCCATCAGCATTGAGGCTTGTTGGTCACGAAGACTGTGCCTGAACTGCAGGGTACCTGACCTAAGCATGTATGGGTGCAAGGGAAAAAAAAGTAAAAAAGGGACAACACAATTAGAAGGAATTACCATATGGTCTAGACTTCTCCTGACATGAAGCTGGGACATTACAAGACTAATAATTTAAAGATGAGCAGAGGTGAAGGAATAGGCTTTCATCTTTTTCACTTTCTCAGTGTGAGCTTTTGCACAAACAAAATGCTCAGTTCCCTCATGTTAGGTACACAATATATTCCCTCCCTGTGCAAGAGAACAATCTGCTTTCAAATCAATATGTGAACTCAGATTCATTTGACAGGAGATGTGTATTTTGAGCAACTAAGAGCCACAGAAACCAAAATCTTTGATTCCTGGGTATGTGGGAGACATACTATTGGCCCCTGTGAGCCTTAAGGCAGAGGTGATAACACTACAATGATGAAATAACTGTGGAATCAGATAACCCCATTTTTTTCCCTTGTGAAACAAAAGTTACTGTGATCAGTAATGCCATACTATGGAGGCAGAACATGTCAAGTCTAGGAAATTACTCCTTCCCATTGATATACAGTTTTTAAAAGCCGGCACAACTCCTTCAGTAACAATTTTCTAAGGACTTGAATATTTTTTTCTCTAAAATAACTGAATTTTTTAAAAGCAGCTAAAAAGACATGCATGAAAAGTGATTGGTTCTTATCCACAAGCTTCATTCTGTTTAACTGGGACCCCAAACATTAACAGCTGTGTCCTGTGCTGAGTGAACTAAAAAATACAGAAGACCACACAGCCTAGGGCAATGAAGAAGCAAAAGTCCTGTTTATGTCTCCAAGATGTATTACACAGTTTAAAGGATGCTTGATAACTCACATCAGCTCCTTCCCCCCATTACCAGGACAGTCTCACCCCTCAGAAGTGCCACAGTGGAGTTTCTTTAGTCCACAGGCTTTCTCCAAAGCACAGTGAATTGTGCATCATGTTGTGAGAGGGAAGGCTACAAATTACATACATCACTCCTCCTCCATTTCTCGGGCTTTGTAGAGTAAGGGGGAACAAAAAAAATAACACTTTGGAGAAATTTAATTCCTTCCATGTTTGAAAAACAAAGCTTCAACTACACAGAAAAGCTCTAATTGTTGTGTTTCTTGGCGTTTTGGTTTGGTTTTTTTTTTTTTTAACTTAACAGTGAAATCTACTAAGGCTGTATTCTCTTTAGAAGAAGGTCACAGATAGTTACATCCTTTTAAGCTCTGAAAATACATAGTAGAGCCCCCTAACCATTTTCTTTACAAACTGTGGAACACTTGCTGTGTCAGAGGCAATCCATAAATATGTATTACTACCTTATAAAGATGTATTGTGTTACAGATGAAGAAAACAACTGACTAGAAGACTTCATAATTGCTATGGTCCTTCTTTTAAAAATGAAAAAATCCCAATGTAATTCCACAGGGAACTACTTTACATGTAAGCGTGGAAAGATAGTATAGCAAAATAGTTTCTAGTTCTTTGTACTTGAACATAGCATTTGCAGGTTTCGGGCATTTTTGTCAGGTTGGGCTTTTATCTATTTATTTAGGTTTGTGTTTTGGTCTGGTTTTGGTATTTTTAAAGTTCTTTTTAGTTTAAACTGAGGCAAAAGGAGTGCCAAATGAGCTGCTTGGTTTATTGGGAGAAGGACAGTAGATAGGGCAGTTTTGTATTCATCCACATGGCAACAGTACCAATGGCAAGTCCACAGCACCTCGATTATTGTATTTTATTTCTACACTGGCAAACACAACAGTACTTAGCTGTGATCACTTCCTGAAGCTATTGCTTTGAGTATGCCACCCACTATTCCATCTAACATTTCCTATTAGACTGAAAGAAGAGTAGACACATGACTATAATTTTATGCAAGTTCTTCTTATTAAGCAAGCTAATCAGCTATTTGAAGCCTGGCTGTATACTTTGAAATTCATAAATACAGGAAAACAAAATAGTTGGTTGAATTTTCCTTAGAAAAATATGCAGGTTTTCAAATTTATTCTTCACATCTACAACATTGCAAATTTAAGAAGATACCTACAGATCAACCAGGAGCTGCACACTCCTCAAACACTGGGCAGAGGCACTGGTGAAAGAATCTCCAGCTGTTCAGCACTGAGCTGATGTGAGCTGTTGGAAGAGTCACACACAGGTCCATTAGTTTGGGCTATGGAATCCTGGATGTTAAGTGGAAACACCAGCAACCTGAATCAACAGAAAGGAAGAAAAGACCTGAAGCCCAAGACTTGCCATCTAGAAAAATTAATTCACTAACACTTTGCTTTGATGCAGAATTGGAAGGCAGAAGGACAGATTGTGTATAACTTTTAAAGTAAAATTCAACAGTGATAATATCAGTAAATGGCAATTATTTCTTATTTTAAAAATAGAGGAATAAACTAGATTATAATGAAAGAAGGACACTCATTACTGGGAATATCACCTGTACCTCAGTTCATTAATCAGACATTATCCAACTGTATAATTTTCTATACAAACTGGTGTCTTATAGATATTGAATATCTCTAAGCAATTACTACCAGGTGTTTCAGGCTGCCTTGCCAAAGGTGAGTGTAAGACTAAGAATCATAATATAAGCAAAGCACAAAGATGGGGATTTGAACCACCTCCATGCTCAAGGACGCAGCCTTTGGACTCTTTACCATGTGTCTCTGATGTAATTTGCAAAGGTCATTATATCTCCACTCCCAGGGTTACGCCTGAAGAACTTCCAACCCACAAGGAAATTTTTGAGCAAACAGGGTGCTGCAACTTGGAGAATCCAGCTCAAAGTGAGCTAGTCTACTCCAGAAAGATAACAGTAAAAAAAGGGAATAACTTCATCTGCAAGATAAACTTTAGTTGTTCTAACATCTTTATGCATATTCAGTCCATGTAACTTTACAAATGAACAGTGAAAGAGCTCTCCAACACTTCATAACACCTATCATTCTTTCATTTTGTTTTTCCACACAAAAGTACTCCAGACTAAGAAGCTGTTTAGAAAAGGACAAAAACACCAGGTAGACTACCTGGAGAAAGATCACCACTAAGAACATTACAAAAAGTGACATGGTTACATGTGACTGTATCTTCCATGTAAAGCATCACCAGACTGATGCTTTCCAATAGGCAGTCAGGGTTAGAACCTACGGAACCACCTATTGTCCTGTGGCAGAGGAAGGCCATACATCTTCAATTTTCAGGAGTAAAACAGCACTGCCATCTGAATATAACATAACACTACTGTTTAATATTCTGCAATTTAAATGAAAACAACAGCAGACTTTGCAATTCAGTAACCTGAGGTTCTAAATTAATGAACATGGAATGATGAGAGTAGAATATAAATGAAAGGACTCAGCACTAGAATTCCCACAAATAAAGATTCAAGGATTTGAGAAACAATTTACAAAGCCAGCTGATTATTTCATTGCTATTTTTCAGTAAGGACTGGAGAATAGCACTAACACAGTGCTATTTTCTGGCAATCCACTGATGTAGATCTTTATTGAAACTAAGTGTCTTATTACAAAATGAAAAGATAATTTACTGGGAGTTTATGAGTAAGAAATTATTTTACACTTTTCTAATCTCCCTCCCATCCAAACACCATAAATGTTTCATTGTTCTCCTGAGAGCATGTCTCTGGTGGAATATAAAGATGGTGCTTACAGCAGCATTTTGAGACAGTTAGTAGTTAATCATATGTAAAACTGTTAAAAACTATGGGACCAAATAATTTTTAAACCTCCCTCATGCATTCTGTAATTGTGCCGTGGGAGTCTGACAGCCTGATGAATACTGGGTCCAAAGTTTTGCAGAACACATAGTGTTTAGGTGATTGAGTGGGTAACACAGTAATGACAGCATGATAATTAGAAGGAAAAAAGGCTGAAGGAAAAGCCTTAAAGGAAATGCAGACGTGTAAACATGTGCCTCAGCCAGGAAACAGAACCAAGGGTTTTAAAATTCAAGTGTCAGGGCAGATGCACAAAACACAAGAAGGGCAAACACTGTATGTTGTATTTAACATACCTTCTTAGTATCATATTGAAATGGGATGCAAGACTTGTCTACAACATCTCATGAGATTTTTCCTGTTCATCTATCAGAACTGACTGCCACTTCATTTCTTAATTCTTTGGACTCTCATTTGATTCCTCCTTTGGACTGATGTCATTGCCACTCAAACACATGTAACATAGCCTGCAGCTCTTACATATTCAAACCCTAATTAGAAAAATCAGAGTAGAAGGCATGACATTCTCTCACAGGAGCACACGTACTGTGGTGACCAGAGAACCCCTGTTATCACCATTAAAGGACAACCTCCATGTTCTGAACAAAATCTCTGGTTTTCATCCCATGTGGAGGCCATTATGAAAGGGTTTTACCTTATCTGTTTTTCAAGCAATGTCTTTAGGGACTTGACCATTCTTGGAATCAAGCCCTATCATCATATCATCAAAGTTTCTGCTCATGATATTTGCTATAAGATTGATGATCTTGATGATACTGTATTTCATTAAAAAACTCAAAACAACCCAAACACCCACCTCCAAAACAAACACCCAACAAAAACTGGACTGACCATAAAAAAACCAAAACCAAAAAAACCATAAAAAATCCTCCCCCCCCCAAAAAACCCACAAAAGAAAACAAAAAAAACCCACCAAAAACCCCAAAGAACACCCCAAAAAACAAACAAAACCCCACAAAATGATCCTCAAACTCATCTTTGTACAATAAGGGTAACAATCCCTAAAAGTTTTAGACTCTGTGCCTATTTCTGCTGAGAGAAGCCCAAGAGGTTGAGTTTTGTTGGTTTGCTTCAAGCACACCACAGTTAGCAGTGCAGCTTCTTTGGCTCAGTGTGAGCAAGTCCTTGGTTGCTTGCTCCTCTCAAACATGAAAAGAATTGTATGACTTCCACAATCAAAAGAGCCTTTGAAAGCCACACTGATTCCCCTATTACATGAGACAACAAAACACAATCTTAATCTCCTCCTGAAATCACTTATTTTGAGAACAATTTATTCCTAAATTTTTTTTCTATGACTAACTTGTTGAAATGAAAATTCCAACGTTTCAGTATGAGTTACCTGTAAAGACTGTGAACTGCATTCACTGACATGCCCAAGAAGGAACAGGGGACAAAGAGAAGCCTAAAATCAAAACTAATTCTCTTGGAGTGTTGGAAGTCCTGTCAACATTACAATGTGAGGTTTTGCAGTTTTGTAGCATGGCTATATACATAAAGCCATACAAATACTTTTTTCTTCTTTCCACGTTTTACAATATTTTTAATATGTCACAAATAAAGCTAAAATTATTCTTCCTGGACATCAGTATGCCTGATAATCTCTGCAGAGTATCTGGCTATTAAGTGTGGAAACTTACTTTTTCAACTTTCACAGCACTGAAAAAAAACCCCAGTTTACACAATTTATTCTTTATTCTTCACATTTTAGGAACAAAAGAAAGGTAAATTTGTAATAATAATATCCAGAATATCATATTCAGAACTTTGGAAATGCAAAAGAGAACAGGTCTAAAATCTGACTGGGTCACACAGAAGTGAAAAACATGTCTCTACTTACTGCTCAGCTGGTAAAGCCACTGTTTGTGTGAATGCCAAGGAAAATTAAATAATATTCATTTGGAAGCCATTCACGGTTTCATTTCACATGATTATAATGAATTAAATGCAGACAAGATTCACTGCACCAAAGTACTCAATCAAAATAAAACAATGAGAAAACAGGCAAGAAAGCTTGATGATTTAAATATGAACAATTCTATCACAAAGCAAATAATTTTCAGTGACACAGCCAGGGAAAAATAGGTAAACATAACACACTTGGCCTTTTAGTTTTCTTGCACCTACTGTAGAATGAACACCATTTGTTTGAAAATATGTAATATTACATTAAAAAGTGAAACAGACTTGATTGACAGAGAGGGACAGGGATTAAAAGCCCCAAGGTTTACTAGCCTAAAGGCAGCCATGACAAACTGCTGCCAGTTGCCCAAAGCCAGCACAGCTACTCAAGCACACAATCCTCAAAATAGTAATATGTGGCTGAGGACAATCCCTGCTGTGCAGAGCTGAATTTCAAACTGGGCTCAAGAGAAGGGAAAACATCAACACAATCACACACCAGTCACTCACATCTTACATTCATTATCAGGTTTTTCAAAGGAATCCCCAAGGCAGCTATATTTCACAGAACTGAAGGTTTAAAATAAAAGAAAAGGAAAAGAAAACCAAAGCAACCCCCTCTACTCAAAACTGTATTTATTCTATTTTCTAAATGGGCAATAAAACATATGAAATAAAATTGCTAAAGTAGACTTCAAGACAAAAATGCTTTTTGGAAACTGGAAAATAAATATTAAGAAAATACGTAACAAGAATAACACTGATACCAGGCAACTGAATGCCATCCAATATATCAATTCTTAGCCAAATACTATATACTTATAGCTTACTTTCCAGGAAAGTCTGCAAAGAAATTGTAATTTGCTGTACAGAAAACATAGCTACCCCTCTTGTCATAGCTACCCCTCTCATCCTTTCCTCTGAAAATTCTATCACTGCAAGTAAGTACCAAGTATCAGCAGTAGGATGTGATATGTTAATGTGTTCTAATTTTGATTACTTCAGCAGAACTGATGTGTGAAGAAATTAAAGTCTGTGCATTAGACAGATTAATAGTCTAGGATGAATAAAATACGCAATTAGAAAACTGTTTAAATTAAGAAGAGAATTTGCAGAGAGGAGGGCACATTACATTCACGGGAATGGCAATCTGCTGATTTTTTGTGTGTTTTCTGGTGTCGGAATGAAATTTTCTTTATTACAGTACTCTGAAAAGAGTTGGAAGAAATTAATAAAGACTTCAGAAAGATTTATTTATATTTTACTGATCTAATGTGCCTCAAGAAAGCCAGTAGTAGTCAAAAATAAGGCAACATTTAGTAGTGCATGCAGAGAGTAAGCAATCAAAACACACATGTCTTATTGATAAGTTACATGTGCAGATGAGAATGTTAAGTACAGCCTGGGAGTTGTTGGTTGTATTTATGTTCATTTTACTGCAAGACCTCCACAGTCCTCATCCAGCGCTGCCCTAGTGGGAACCTTCTTTCACATTGCCCTTTTACTCTGGTGGGAAGTATTTAATAAAAACCTCTGAGATTAAACAGAACAGAATAGTTAGTGAGACTGACTGCAGCCAGCAATGTCATTGTCATTACCCCATTCAATGCATTACCCATCATTGTCACAAAGGAAATGTGGCAACCAGCAAACCCTGTTTGTGTTGGGCACAGATGGGAAAGCTCTCTCCCTCTGCTAATTGTCTGGGAAGGAAACTCATTAAATAGTGGTTTTCACCTGTCACAGTCCAAGAGCAAACTCAGCAGCCCTCTCAGCTGCCCACTTGTAGGGGAAGGCATAGCTGATGGTGCAATGGGTTCTCCTCTGCTACTAAACAAATGCCCTGTTTCTCAACACAAAAGAGCAAAGGACCATCCCGCTAACAACTAAACTCCAGTAGACTCCAATGTCATATGCACCATTAAGTTCTATCACCACCCCAAATAAATGCTACAATTCCTGATTTTCATAGGCAGTAAATAATTAATAATCTAGAGGATCAGTGCATTTTGTTAGGGCATTTTTTCCTTCTCATTTAAAGCACTGTCAGCACAATGAAGCTTTAGGAAAAGACATCTTGATTTAAAAAATAAGAAAATACATTCATTGTTTTCAAATTACTTTTACTTTTTCATAAAACAGGCCCATTATTATTTGCACTTACTAGAAAAAAATTGAAAATATACTATTGAGAGATTTTTTTCTGCTTTGTGCTCTGTTTTATTATACTGCTTAATTTATGGCAGCATAATTTTGTAAAATTCAAAGAACCAAATCCACATACAACATTAGTGTAAACCCATGCTACACCAGAAAATGTTTAACCTCTGTTTACACTGGTATAAAACAGAACAGGATTTGGTTTTTGGCATTGCTAGAATGGTTTAAATAGTTCCTACACACTTGTGCTACATCACTGGGTTGTGAAATTCACCAGTGTACTCTGGGAAAAATTAATTACTGCACCTAAAAAATCTTACACAATTGCAATGTTACATTCAAAAAGAGTATATATTGAAACTCTCTAACAGAAGAATATACCACTGTAATTATGTATGCTTATATAGAGACAACAGAGGGGGAAAAAAAACAAAAAGATAAAAAAATCCCAGAGTTATACATCTCACAAACAGTAATTCATGCAATTACTTCAGAGTACAACAGCACTCAGCATGAATGCACAGTACTTATACAGACATGGGAAAAAATAGCAAAGAGTTTTAGAGAAGGGGTTTGTGCAAGCTCAGACAGTGTACCCCTCCCCAAAATAAAGTCTTAAAGGGAGTTCCACCAGTTTCCTGTCAAACAGCTCAGCAAAGTGGGAGAGTAGACATAAATCAAATCTATAATCAAAATTTCTCCCACTGCTGCTTTTTTCTGACCTCTCCCACCTCAAAGAAAACCTCACTAATGCTTATCTGTACTATATATCATAGCTAGGCTCTCCTGCACACAAACCTATCCTTGTATTTTAAATGGCTTGCAGGAAGAACAAATTTTACTTCAAAGTAATGCTGCTTTCAAAGAGCTGCTTAGCTATCAGTCTATTTTAATTTATGATTTGCATGCCAACTCTAAACCACAGAAGAATTTTCTCTTCACAATGACTGGTGATAAATAATGCAGAGCACTGACACTGAAGCTGAAAGAAGAATTAAGGAAAATAGTCCCAAAATTAATCCTATTGATAGGAAAAGTGCCATGTGGCATGGTTTTTAAGAGGACTGGTCCCAATACCTCTGCTACTTTTCTAATTTAGCATGCTTTTAAAGGTTGCTCTTCTTATTCTGTCATTGAGTCCTTACATAACACAACAAAATAAAAATTTGAGTAAGATTACTCACTTTCTGCCTTAGCCATACATCAAGATCTAACTGTTGTAGAAAACAGAATGAAGAACAAATGGATACTTCTTCCTTTTAGTAAAATATTATCCATAGGGAAGGAGGGGCAATGCCTTTATAAAACCAACAAAATAAAAAGCAAGAGCAGGGCAGGTCAGCCCAACAGCCCTCTATAAATTCTGTTTTCCATCGGCCTCATTAGCATTTTAAAGAAGGAACATGATGGGGAGCAGTGAAGCTGCTCTGTAGATCTTCATGCTGAACTCTAGCCAAGTATGGAAAGCTGCATCGAGACTGATGCAAGGGAAAGATGTCCACAAAAGCAGATTCACACTAGAACTACCCAGCACAAAAGCAGGATGGTAACAAGTGGTAAAGGATCACAAATAACAAGCAAAGACAAGCAGCTGTGTAGTAAAGAAGGAGCAAATGCACAGACTCAAAGAGCAGCACAGTCCATGCAACAGGTAATGAAGAGGACATGCTATTCAGCAATCCAAAGGGAGGTAAGGCAAGCAAGCCTCCTCTGCAGAGGAAAAAGAAGGATCAGTGCCTACAGAAGAGCCAGGACAACATTAAGTTTGTCTTCAGTTTTTTTTTCTGCCATCCCCAAGAACTGCTGCTGAAGTAACAATTGGAAAACAAGTAAAATATGAAGAGAGACTCCCAAAAATGTAATTTTTAGACTCACAATTAACATTTTATTGTTTGCCTACAGGGTAGAATTCAAGACCATGCTGCTTTTATTTTTCTTTAATTTCTTTCCATAAGACATGATGGTAACAATCATCAGGTTAGACAAATTTGTTCCATGAACTAAATTTGCCTATTTTTCTACTTTGTGTCCCACTTTCATTGACAATTCTCCAAATAAAACTATTGTGTAAGCTCTTTGGTTTCACTGGGCTCTGTAAAGATTGCCACAATATTATAAAACATCCAAAAGAACACACACAAACTCCCATATTGTGAAAAGTTACTTAGTCACTGCCATCCTACTTGAAACGTTTTGTTTGTTTCTTGCTTCAGATGGAATATCCCCATTAAGTTCTCAGATGTCAGACACATCTCGTGAAAACAATGCTGTCAAACTATAATGGACAAAGAATTTTTTTTTTAATGTAATGTGTTTTGCTTGTATGAAGAGCTGGCCCAAGTATCCACTAAGTTAAATCATTTCCTTCAGTGAAACTAATTTTCAAGGAAAATGAATCATGGGAAAGACAAAGACCATATCAGCTATTTTATATCCACCCTGTTCCTTCCTGTATCTGTGCCTGGAAAAACCAAGCAACATAATAACAATAGAGTAAACTCTGACCTGCTGTAGTGCCATTGAAGTCAACGATGTTACGGCATGAATGAAGTTGGTACAACATCAAAATTTAATTTTTACCAATGCCAAAGTGTATCCCAGCATGTAACTGTTTTCCAATTATTTGACAGTATGAAGATAACCTTTCTGTTAAAAGCACATTATGCTGTATCCATTTTAACTGGAATTGTGCAGGTAGGCAGGAGGCATGCCATAGACTTAGAACTAAGTTAGTGCTTCAGGAAAGTAAGTGCTCTAACAAGCTGCATGAATGATTAGTAGGAACAGCAGCAATGTATTGCCACAACCAAACAAAATCCCATCTTGTTTGCTTCACTGAGAACACAGACTTTAAGATAGGAGGGACAATGTCATAGCTGTGAATAAGTAATTTTTTATGATAAGTCCTTGTGTCAGGTATATTCATGCATTCTCTTAGGAAGGTCATCCTTTGGGACAAAATCTCTATGCTTGATTGTTCCCACAATTTCTGACAGTAATCTGTCATTCTTATAAAATTGCATATATAAAAAAAATTTACACAAAGAACCCAAAACCCCCAAAATAACAACAACCAAAAATCCATCAAACAAAACAAAAAGCCCACAGCAAACACCAAAGCATAAAAGTACTCTATTAGCAATATAAGGATTAAAGGATTATACAGCTGCTTTTTTTCTCCCCAATTATCACAAAAGTAAAATTATTTTAAATCTGAAATTTATCACCTACACCACATAAAAAAGTCTACATTAAGTGGCTCTATTTTTTTTCCCTGCACCCTGACTCACTAAATACATACTGCCTCCCAAGTCAATGATTCTCTGAAGTTCATGGGAATGCAGGGATAGAGAGGGTAGAAAAACTGTTGCAAAAAGAAAAGATAAGCATGTAGGCCTGAATCACAAGTTGTGCTGTAGACAAATGATGAGAGATGAAATTTTTTAACTTATTTTAGAATTACTTAAAGATTTTTTGAAGGGTGTTCTTGTGATGAGCAATCAGACTAGTTTTGGGCCAGTTTATTTCTTCTAACCTCAGTAAAGAGTACATGATTTCCCAGTGCCCCCTCCACTGCTAACACATTCTCTTGTGCAGCATATGGAAATAAAATCTGTTCCCATGTAGACTGTACTCACCATTTCAATTTGGTTTCAGTAAAATTGTGTGCCACTTGACCTCAATACTATCTAAGACTAAATGCCCATTTGAAATATCTCTGAAAATCTTTTCAGGTACTACCATTATTTAGTATATGCTCATAGGGCTGTAGCAGGGTATGCAGTACTACATCCCTCCGTGAGCAGTGCCATATGACAAACGCCTTTCTCTTGGCTGAGTTGCAGCACCTGTGCCTACCACTGCTATCCACAGCTTAAAATCACACCATACATAGAAACTTCTACTCCATCTTTTGAAATTAGGCTTCTATATCCTTATTGTTGAAAATTGATTTTAGATTAAGATTGTTTAGGGATAAATACTACTTTGGAAGTCTACCAGTTTGCCAAACTGGAATAAAGTTTTAAACTAACAAATAAGGAAGAAACAGATGGATTAGCTACAATATAAAAACAAAAGATGAAGTTCAAGACAATTACTAATTCCAAAACATGGATGTATATTTTACAGTTTTAAAGAGAAAAAAATCTTGTTATAACGTAATAGGAGCAAACAGACGATTCATGCAGTGCTCTTATGGATCCAAAGGGCACTTGAATCAATCATGCTATTCTTGGCAGCAGATGGGCCAAACAGAAGATGATGGTGTGTTGCACTGTGCACTGATGCTCCAGAGAGTAAGTCCTGACAATGCCTCACTGACCTAACATGTCACCTTGTGCCTCAATTTCCCAGTCTTCAAAAGGAAGGCCAGTGGCAGTAACCTTACTGACATGCGTATGATTTACTCAGGACAAGCAATGCAAATGCTGGGAGCCGGGTGGTATAGTAAGTAGTGCTGTGTCACATGCTTGCAATTACACAAGCTTAACTACTTAAGATTAAAATATAGCCTTGTGCAGGGCAGTGCTGCAAATAAACTGCTCTGGACCTTGTTAAGTGCCTAAAATGGTATTTTTTTCTAAGTTTACAGTCAATTCAGGTCACAGGCAAATAGGATGCAGTTTCATAGCCTCAGAAACAGGCTGAGAGGGACACTGACTCTGTTTGAATTCTGTTCCTTGTCTCCAGTAGAGTATAAAGTGTACTGTGTTTGTGTTGTTGAAGTATACATCCTCTGATGTATTGCACTGAGTGATGCAGAGCACAAAATCATTTGAAAATATGTGCTCCATTACCCAATTCCTTTCTTTTGTAGATCCAGTTTCTACTCGTTTTCCTACCCGCAACTTGTGCAAGTGACAGTCAGCTGTAAAAGGACTTCTCTATCCCCATGAAGCCATTCTCCTTTCCTCCAGGTTTCTTGCACTGTCTTAGAAAAAAAAATCTGAGCCATGCACTGAGTTTATAACAAGGGCTGTGGTGCATCTCTTTGCTTAATATCATGCCACAAAATTTAGTTATTGTACAAGCAAAGCACAGAATATAAATATCTTACATAAAAGGAGCAGGCAAACCTTGTGTAAGGAAAATAGAAGAAATGCAAGAAATAAATACAAAAGCGAGGCATAAACAGTAGTAGTTATGTTTTCAGATAGTTGTCAGGGACTACAAAATTTTAAAAATGTACGGGAAAATGTGTTTTAAAATTGATTTCATAAATCTAATGTGGCAAAGTATACATTACATTGCCAATTAAAAAAGACAGCAGCTCAGTCAAAATAACAGTAGAGTTACTCCCTTCAAGTCTCTGATAAAACAATTATTGAGCTACAACAGCTTGATTCCAAAGGATAGCTCCATGTGTCCAGAAATTTATCACTGGCAAAGACATAAAGAAATGAAGGCAGGCAGCCAACATTCACTGAAGGGAAATAAATAACCGTACCTAAAATGACTCCAAATATACACAGCAATATAGTCACAGTTTTAGAAAAAAATGAGTAGCTAATAAAGGAATGCTTACAAACAGTTTCACCTAGAAATCTTGCTCTTTACTTTTTACCCATATAATGTTTGCATACATGCACATGCAAAATAACGAATAGTACTGAAAAATCTTTGTTTGCTTTAAACTGTTCAGTAACATGCACTACCATCTTAATCATACCCTAGGTATGTTGGCAGCAGTGCAACACAAGTGGGAGTCACAACTGAATTTTCCTCTGTAAAGACCAAATCAGCCTTTAAAGACTTAGAAAGGAAAAGTTCTGAAGAAGCTTGTTATGTATGGAATGATTTGTTCTTCAATGGAAAACAAGTTCCCTTTTACTTAGAAGCCACTAAGGAACAAAGCTTATTCATTGTTTTGAGGCTTAAATTGAATTGAAAAACTTTTTTAAATATCACTTAATGGTGATTTTTGCTGCATTATGAGCAATAAGTTCACTTTACTGCAATGAAGCATATACATTTGCTGAGGTGGTTACAAGAGTACATATATTTTATTGTCCCACACACATTGAAGCAGTTATGTATTCTTCACTCAATTTTTTTTCCAGAAGAACACACACAGAGTGTGTGTATGAGTTCAGTACCTCTCTGAACTCCCTTCTATACCCTTTAACAACATTCCAGACTGGCAGAATGATGCATTTTTCATATATATTATATTTGTAAAGTTTAGGGAGCCAGCATTATTTAACACTTCACAAAACATTATCACATAGTATATTAGGCAAAAAAGACAGTCTTCTACCTCCTTGCAGGTGACTGAAAATCCCTAGCAAAGTTGTATTAATTTTAGTCTAAAATAATCATCCAGAGAAATAATTTTGATCTACATGAGTCTTTAATCCTAATCAGCCTTACTGCTAAATTCTTTCTTATTGTACCAAACCACAACATTAAGAGGTATTTTCTACAGTATAATGCCCTGCTATGTAGAATTACTGCAATTAGCTCTAAACACACAAAAGGTCTCATTGACTTCCGTTCAGGCATAAGAATCTGCACTGCTCTGTGTTGTTAAATGCTCCACACCAACAGATGCAGAGCATTACTGTAAGTTGCCATTGATCCAGGAGATACACTGGAGGGAGTATCTCAGTATCATTGTTATGCAAAAAAAAAAAACAATGCAAAACCCCCAAATCCAATAAAGAATTCCAACAGGATTCTCATTTTGTTGTCAAACAGATTTTGAAAAGGTGCCCTTTATAGACTTGCTTGGCTATTGATGATGGATCAAATTATGTCACTTTTCCTTCTTCTCCTTGCTCCCCGACCCCTAAAAAGGCAAGGAGGTGGTCTCTTAAAATATAGCTACTTATACCAGGCTATTGTTTCCTTTCCCTCCAAGACCACCCAGCTTTTCTAAACTGAATCTCTCTGCATGAGACCGATTGGAGCACTACCACTGCTCTCTATGCAAAGCCCTGCTATGCTGCACTATTTACCATCCCTGCATAAACACAGCATACTGTACTGGCTGAATACAAACACATAAGAGACAGTAAAGGTTAGGGGAGAAACAGTGAAATCTTAGGCATTTCAGGAGGGGAGAGCCATGACTAAAGTCCTCTTCAAAGCTCAGGAGATTGCTTGAGAACAGGCCCTTTTTTTAGAGAATGTATACAAAGCCTTTATTTTCTTCACTAGTTTGGAGTTTTGAGGCTATATATTTAAGGTGGGAGTGTAATTAAAATTTTAAAAGAAACTGGAAATTATCACATAATAACTGAATTCCAAATTCTAGCATTTCTGCAGGAAAAAAAAAAGATAAACCAAAGAGGACTTGAGTTCCAGTTTGCTCTGGAGGTTGGGGCAATGCACTGGGCAATACAAAACACAGATTATAACTATGGCTTTCTTGTTATCTGCTTCAATTCTCAGATCATGATGCTACAGTTGGCCACCCAGATACTGGTATATTGCTACTTGTCTTCACTGTGCTTTGAAATCTACAAATGAGAAGCAGAAAGTATGAGAGGAACGATGCTATTATGAAAATGAAGTTGGGATACCACACAAGGGATAGACACTGCTTAGGGGCATGGTTTTTCTAGCTGGCTTTGGCCAGCTTGAAAAAAATTTAAATGAAAAGGACAAGGTATGAGCTTCTTTGAAGACAGAAAAAAATCACAGCGCAGGGAGCTGCCCAACACTGGTGCCTGCCCAGACAGATAGATTTAGGTGACTTGAAACACACCCTAGGCAACAAAATAAGGCTAAATTATTTACATGAAAACACGTCAGACATTTTGTCCTTGGCTCATTAAAGCACAACACTGGCACCAGTGTTGTCTGCTATTTCATCAGATTTAAAATAATCAGTTTTTACTGTGATCAGCTGTACATATTCTTGACCAGTCAGGAACTTGCCACCCTACACTATGTAACTGGCACAGAAGGTATCCTAAAAATCAGCAGCTGCTCAGCAGTGAAGTGGGGCAGGAACAGAAGGTGCTAAGACCATGATCAAGACAGGGCACTTCTTTCTGCTATGACATGTATCAAGGAGCATCTAAAGACAAAGTTATGCCTGAACTAAAACTTTTCATTATTAAATTTAATTAACTAGTATCAACAGAGTTAGACTGGAAATCATGGAAAAAGAGGAAAAGTGCTCACTAGACTACTATCAGAAATAGCATTTTGACCCTGTCTGGATGTGGGTTATGTTTTACTTTAAGATATGCATTTTTTAAGACATGAAAAAAAACAGATGTAACATTATTGCTCTGTTGGTACTGGTATTTAATATGACACCAACAAAATGCTTCAATTTAGATGTTGGGTTTGTATTCTTAATTTTCCTTCTGGTTCCCTAAAACAGGATGAGAGTTGGAATGTGCAGCTCATCTTGGAAACAAGGTTGCTGGTTCTTTGTTTCCATTACACACAGCATAAATATGACAATACAGAAAATAAGGCAGCTAAATTGGGCATGGGGATGTCAACATGTGGAGTTTTCTCAGAAGCACAGAGGGACAGGATGAGTGACACCAACACAGGCTGTAATACAGGAAATTCCAATGAGGTACTAGGAAATAACTTTTCAAAATGAAATAGTCAAGCGCTGAAACAAGGGGCTGGTCCAGTTGTTGAATGCTTATCTTTGAAGAGACTTAAAACTGGGTTGGATGAGGCTCTGCACAACCTACTGTACTTCCTCTAGTTGCAGTGGAGGGCAGGACTTAATTCTCCAGAGGTTCCTCCTGCTTAAATTACTCTGATTGTAAAACACCTTGAAATTCCTTGCCTTCCAAAAGACCACTGTGTGTAAGACATTTTAAATTACTACAGTTAACAACATGGTAGGTAATATTGTCAGCATTTCCCTGGTAGGTGAATTTCTGCTTCTCAGGTAGGCAGACAGCCCATGCATCAGTGACCTGGGAGGCTGCCTTGAACATCTTAAGCTTGCTTGACAAAAATTAATTTCTTCTTTGCAGTCTTGGCATGCTTCCTTCTCTCTCCATCCCTATCCACAGCTGTGGCCTATAACTAGTTTTGTGCCTGTAAAATAATCAGTGGCATTAATTCTTTGTGATAACCACATCACACATTTCCCAAGCTGCCATTTTTATGCAGTTTGATGTTGCCTGCTTCTAACCTGGGCTTTTAAACTCTCCATATGCAGACAAAAAAATGAAAAATTAAATGTGCTTCCATAATTGAAGTTTAACTACCCAGAAGTCAGCAAATTAGCTACTCATTGGAATAGGATGTTTGCAAAAATAAATGCTTCCAAATATATTAGTAAATAACTAAAAAGGAATGTGGTAGTTAGGCTTTCTACCACTCTGATACCTACAGTGGATTATAGTAATACTCCAATAAAATCACATCCAAAATCTATGCAAAATTTCAAAACAATAGCATAGTTTCTGGGAGAGAGTATTCTCTGCTTTAAAACCAACATATCTTCACAGAAATCACCCCAACAGTAAAGGACTGAATTTTATAAACATTTATAAACATTGAAAATAATTTTTGAGTGCAAATGTTCCTGTCGTTTTTTGCCAACCCTCCATTTTCTCCTAACTTGGTAAGAAGGAAAGAACAGCAATCTCACAGGCATCTGACATTGACAACTGAATTGGATTAGGCTTTGGACAGAGTAATAAATTATCAAAATTGTTATTATGCTGTATATTCATCAGCAACTGAGCTTTTACAAACTTCAGGAACACAAGTATAACTACAATATCACAAATACCAAAATCCATTTCCGTGAATAAGGAAACACAAAAGGAACAAAATGGAAAACAGGGAGACTTTTAAACTGTGAGAAAATGCCCAAGTGGGATAGCAGCTGTTGCATTTAAAATATTTTAAGGCTTGAGTATATACAAATACATATTTATATATATATATAGATTTATGACACTGACTTTGTCAATTGACAGTTAGAAAGTTTTCATGTCATACATAATGATTAATTCTTATGTCCAATAAATATAGTCTTACTGTATTTTTCTTCCCTTCATGACTTCCAATATGAAAAGCTTACTTAACACAATATTAACACTAGACTGAGACAAAAGGAGAGTTTTTTGCCACAAAAATGTTCATTTTTTTCAAATTATTAATAAAATGTCAAAAATCCAAACATGGCCTAAAGCCAAAAGAAACCCAAAATCAATCAAAATGTTTAACTTAGATGACTGCATTTTTTTTTTTCTGTTTTAATGTTAATTATTATTGCTGTTGAAATAAACACCAAAGTGAATTATTTCATTTAAATAGTGTTAAATTAGGATGTCACAATAGTTTCAAAACTCCGTCAAAAACATTTCAAACCAGGAAATTCCCAACCACTTCCTATTAAGATTGAAGCCAGGAAAATTCTGGTGTAGCTTGCTGCTTGGGCTGTTCTTTGTGTGTGTGACATGAAGTATTTCTATTATGGAACTGCAGTGAAGAGATAGCATTCCAAAGTCAATCATTTTAGAAATTGGAATGAACTGTGAGTATATTTTTAAACTATATTTACATAAATGAATTGTCACTGAGTCAGAAGACCTTAAATAAAGAATGAAAGAAAAAACAGAAACTGTCTGCATGTAACTATGAGAAGTAACATTACAGCAACTTATGCTTTGATTTTTAATTCATTGCTTTTATTGGAACAAAAAGTATTTGAAAAATGAGTGAAAAGCTAATGAGCTTCTGTTGTATGATCTGGGTAGTGAGTCAATCTCAGACTCTAAATCATCCACAGGAATCATGAAATACAAAAAAGGATGCTGTAGATCTGTGTATCAGCATTGAATTAATTATTTTGTCCCTGGATCAAGCACATTTAATCTTCAGATGTGTTACAGCTGTTTTCAAGATTTACTAAAAATCCTTTAGATTAAGGACTTAAGAGTGTTTCTATGTTTTAGAGAAGGCTTTCTGGAAAAACCAAAATCTTTGCCTTTTCAACTACTATGTTATATGTGGACATGCTTAACACATGTCCTGGTACAAACTTTCTGCAGATTTCAGATGAGGAAATGGCCTGGGTTAATATTAACCTTGAAGTTTAAGTGTTTAGGTAGGCTGAAAATACTTATTTACAAAGGAATTTCATGCATTATTTTCCCTTGGACACAGAATACAACTTGATTTATATGTTACCTGGTATTTATCAGCCCCTGCACAGCTGAACTACCTGCTGCCTAGATATCATTGCCAAATTTTGAGTCGCTGTCCTTACAGACCTGAGTACCTCTACACTGCACTCTAAAATCACAGAAAAAGGAAGTGCCTCAGAGACAAGCAACATGGCAGATGTCCCAGTTAGCCAACAGGAACCAAAAATGCCAGGAGAGCCTGCTGGTGCATCCTCAACCCCCCATCCCCTGTCAGGGGAGCACAAGCTGCAATATTCCTGTTAAAGCTGCCTGGCATGCAATCAAATTTAGATACACAAACTTTACAAATCTAAACTGTTGCTTAATGTTTTTAGGTAAGTCTCATGTCTTTTGTGTGCAAAAAAGCAGTTTCAACTGAGGACTGTCCCTCAGCCCAGATGAGTGTCATCTGCAAGGCAGGACCATTTCCTGAGTCTGGACTAACATATTCCCAGATGCAGGACAGAAATAATCTTCAATCTTTCACATCCTCACTGAGGCCTTTAAAACAGACATAGGAAGGCTTCCCCTCACTCATGTTTTGGGTGGATTTTTCCCCCTCTATTTTTCATTCCCATTGCAATTCCTCAGTGTAGCAAGTTGATAGAAAAAATCATGTGGATGGAGCAGACACTTTAATGCCTAAAATCAGATGTCTCAGCTCTCAGAAAATTTTCCTTCTCAAAATCTGAGTACTAATTGACTTGAGAGGTGTAGAGGTGTTGTTAGACATACCTTGATAACATGTTTAGGCTTCTAAATTTCTTTCTCTACCAAGTTTTGGGTCCACTAGAGTATGGGTCTCAGTATTTCGCTGAAACACATGAAAATGGAAACAGGAGTAAGGCAGCAGAAAGCAGTTTGTCAGTGAACACTCTGCAAGCATGTATAGAGTGAAAGATGCTCTGCAATGTCCAAGGACAAAGGGCATCTTCTGTCACACCACGTCCCAGGGCAGAATCTTTTACATATTCAAAGCGATCATAGTTATGTATGCTTCAGTGGTTCCCCAAACAGAAGTACTTTCACTCACAGCCTGACACAGTCCTCAAAGACTGGGAAAAGGAGGTCCAGGAATGTAAGACTTGCAAAAGTACTGCAGCAGAACTGGGAAGCCATTCACAGCTTGAACCTTTCTTAAAAGCCTCAGGTGATCATTAATATATTAGATGCTTTTACAGAATTCATAATGGCTCAGCTGTTAATTAACTAAGAGATTTACTATAACTTGATCAAGCATAAACAACCAGCTTTTAAAGAAAATTCATGTTCTGGAGAAAACAGCGATCTTCATACTTGATTGATCTCTGCCACTGGCTTTCATCTCCTTAATTTTGTTAATGAAGTTGCTATTTTGTAGGCATATTTTAGTGCTAATTGGAGTAGTTTAGAAATTAACTATAGTTGTCTCAAGCTACTAGTAAAGAATTTCAGTACTATCTAGTTTTATAGGAGAACAGGAGCAGCATTCAAGGCTACAGGAATTTATTGCAATGGAAACAAATTGTTGGGGTTTTCACAGGGACTAACAAGTCATGGTCCTATTATTTTCCCAAAAAGTTATTCCCTTATTAGAAACAAGCCACCTATTTCATATTTCTGGAACTGGCAGTTGTTTTTTCGGTGGGTCATTTTATTTGTTTGTTTTCTCCTCCCAGGCCATGTTTTGGGGAGATCTTTCCCTTCCTTTTAACTACAGCAAGGATGAAACAGGTAGTTTAAATTGCTGAATAGCGATTTCAACAGAATTGCTGTTCATGTAAATTACCTACCCCCTGTGGCATGTTTACTAACCAATCAAAATATTTTCTTCAGACAAAGCACTGCAACAAATTTAAATGAAAATAAGGACAACCACAACACAAGACACATAAGAGATTTGTGCACAGCATAGAAAGTATCTTATAAGTAAGAAAATGATGTTCATGCTTTAGAGTGCAGAATTTTCAGAATAATATAGCGTATTTATCATTTGCTGCAGTAGAGTTGTTTCCAACAACTTAATGAAAAAACTCCAGTAATAAGTTGCTATTGGAATTGCTGGGAATAAAAAAAAATTAATCTGCTTTTCAAAGCATTTGAAAAGCCATGCATATTCTATGAGAGCAGATCTTTTATCACAGTCTTATGATAAAAAACACTTACTGAAATGTACATTGCAACCCAGCCAAAAAACTCCATCTAACGATTTCTGGGGTCCATAGCAAGTGCAGATGGAGTATAACACAGCTCTCATCAAAAATTATGGGACAAGGCGCACACACCAAAGCTGAAGAGAAAGGAAGTGTAAATACCCTGTAAAATAACTTTACATCCCCTCAGCAGACAGACATTAAAAGACCCTAGTTGCTAACAGGCTCAGAATGTATCTTGGTTTTCTTCTGCGTAGTAAAGAAAGGCCACACCCAGAACAGCACAATAAACTACAATTATGTCTATCCCAATCCAGGGTAGAGTCCCTCAGTTTGCTCTGTTCTGTGCACTGATAGTGCCAGCAACTTTCCCCTATGGATTTGTTAATATTTTACATATGTATACATTTGTATATATGTGTGTGTGTATACATACATCTATATATCTATTTGGATATAAAAATGTAAAAAACCATTAATGACATCCTGAGTCAAGATACAATACAATTTCATCCCTCCTCAAATCCAATTTTCTGATATGCTGGCATTTGGCAGCTCACCTGCTGCCAGAATGTTAGCCAGTCTCTGTTCAGACTCTTCCCAATGCCAGATCCTCTAAAAGCGTGCAGCTGAAGCTAGTAATTGCCTACAGCAGCAAATTACTAGAGGCAGGAAAACAGTCTTGTGTCCCTGCTACCTGCTTCCCGATTCCAGCTCTCTGAGGAGTGAGATGGCTGATGGTGATGCTGAAGAAAAGTGTGAGGCACAGCAGTCACTCCTGTCTGGGGCAGAAAAGAGCCAGACCCACTCTCCCAGGCAGCACTCTACCCCAGCTCCCTTGTCTGTCCCTGCCTCTCTCAGAGAGGAGAAGCATTGTTTTGTTTGGCAGGATGGGTCCAGTCCAACCTGGAGACCCGCAGCCTTTGCAGCCCTATGGCAGAGCACATCACATCACAGATCCCACTGCACCCCCAGGCCTCAGCACCACAGAGTCTCAGGCTGTGCCCCCAGCTGCTTGACCAGTGACTGACTGCACAGCCAGCTTAAGACACACAGCATTCCCAGAGCCTCTGGAAAAAAAGGCATTCCCATGTGAAATGGCCAGAAGTTGCTTACCATCTGATAGTCCTTTTCATTACTACTTATTTTTCTTCCAACAGCTCCCTTCTAAACTGAGGCTGCATATTCAGACAGCAAACACAGCAACAATACACCGACATACTGAGCTACCCAACCCAGGCTCAGCTTAAATCCATCCCTCTGTATCACATCTGTGCTATGGAAACAAGCACACCATGGAAGAGTGCATTGCCACAAGCACTTGACAGGCAAGAGGCAGAAGCCAGCTGGTCCAGCAGTTCCCAGCCACCTCCATTACTCATCCAGCCTGAATGCATGCTCATCCACCCAGAGAAGGCCAAATGTTTGAGATACATTAAGATAAAGAGGATGTCATGGAACTAGTGGGGACAAGACAGAGGCAAAATAGAGGAACATGCCACTGGGAGTATTGTGAATGGAAAAAGGGAAAGACCTTATACACAGGGAAATGTGCCATGATCTGTCATAGTCCATCAGGCAACCTGATCTCTGTACATTCTGATTAAGGAAAATGGGAGAAAGTTGGAAGCATTAAATTGAAGAGACTACATTTTTAACTCTTTGCTTTTTTCAAACAAAAAAGCCCAGTTAGAACATAAAAATCAGCAATTGCATAGAGAAGTTAGAATAAGTGGGACTTATCTTGCAACATAAGGAGTTGTGCAATTAAACTGAAGGCCGAGAAATGCAGGGAGGAAAAACTGATGAGTATTGTTTTGCAGAATCAGAAAAAAAATATAAATCAAAGAGCAAGGATATACCTAAAGTTTTGACAGCCGTAACTTGCACAGCTGTCAAGGATACTCAGATTTTGTGAAATCAACACAACATCTTGAAAGGTTATTAAAATCTCATGTTTTGTGGGTTTAAACCTGTCTTTAAATATCTGTAATTAGAGTGAAAACAGTTGGAAGAAGAACTTGTATGCCTACTGTGCCATTTTTACAACTTCAGTTTTCGGATGCTGTCAAGTACACTGTCAGAGCCAGGACACCAGCCAAGGCTGCACTGGGAACTGGTATTCCCACAAACAAAGGGCTCATTCCTCATCACTGAGGCTTCCCATAGCCATCGTTCTGCAAAGTCAGTGATTCTTAAATCAGGGTTAACAGACCAAAAGAAAAACTGTAAAAAAATATTGTGCTGCTGGAACTGGATTCACACATAACACAAAGTTGGAAACTGCTGATCTGTATGCTGTACTTCATTAAGTAAGCTGAGTTTTATCAAAAGTTTAAACATGAAATTATGGTATACAAAACATAGTAAGGACCTACTTTGGAAAAAAAATAGCCCTTATGTTTTAAATTTATCCTTATTTTTTTTCTTTTTTTCCCCAAACCAGGGAACCTTTTTAAAAAATTGCATATAACACCTTTGTCTTAAAAAACTATTACAGCATTAGGACAGGTATAGCTATTCAAAACAAGAGCTGTATAATCCAAAGTGAAACATCAAGCCCAGAGTTGAACTGAAAAATTCTCCCTTGGAATGGTAAGAATAAAAAACCCAAAAGTTACTGATTCCTGACAGATCCTGAGGTTATTTTATTTTTATTACTATTTTGCATGGAAACTAACAGTTACCTCAAGCTTCTTTAAAACATTGCAATCTGTGTTTTAGCTACAATTACAGATTCAGTACAGAAAATTAATGAAAAATAAGCCTTATCTTTTTGCACTATCAATAGTTTAAAATTTTTACTGAATCTTGCCTGAAACCTCCCTATCTCCACAGAGACAGAAGGTTAACTTGAGTCTGAATATCTTGAATCCTGACTAGCTACCACAGATGGCAGTATGGCTTAGAGCCCAGGGTCTAGTTTAAACTCAGTTAGCACTTGCCCATTTTGTAGCAAGAACGCAAATAAAAACACTCAGAATCCTCCAGTACCCCTCCTGTAACCCATAACAAAGGTTAGCTTTAGAAAGGCTTCCCCATAAGGAAGTCTAGCTTTCCACATCTGGCTGGGATAAACTTAAGGCATCTCAGGCCTTGGGAACATAGTTACAGACACAAGGTTAGACCACACTGTTCATCAACTAGTGCAATAGCTACATTTAAAGAGAGAGATAAACTGAACATTAAGGTTACAAGCATTAACTTAGATAACATGAAAATGTTTCCTCATCTCTATCACTTTGGATGATAGGATCAGGATGTGGAGCTGATCAGATAGAAATATTACATCCTAAATGAACATGCTGCCCTAATAAGATACATTGGGAAGGCCACCAAAGAATCAACTTTCAGACATATTGAGGCCTCAGGTGAGATCAGCCATAGGAGCCCCACATCTCTGAAAACTGTGCTAGGTGGCAAGGGTTACCTGCAGCCACAGAAATGGGCTGGCTGCTTGTTCTCTAAGTGGGGATCCCACACAGTCTTTTTCATCCCACATGGGCAAGATGGGGGAAGTTGAAGCAGTGCTGCAAAAGCAGAAACACTTGTCCATTTCTAGAAAACCCATGCCTGCCTAGAGGCTTCAAAAATTGGCATCTATATTTCCATTAATGTCCAGTCTTTATCTGTGAAGTGTCTGTAGTGTTCAGCTTTATTGAAAAAATAGAAGGTGTTTTCAGTCAATAACTTTTCACTGTTCATTTTCTTTTTACTGACACTGCTTGGAATTGTACATGTTTCTATTTCAAGTCTTTCAGTGGCTCTTCTGAAGAGTAAACCCAGAAAAACCTGACCATTTGCAGCACTACGCTGATTTTAAGAGAGGAATGCCAACATATCAAGTGGAAACAGAAAAAGTAAAATCTAGGAATACATGTAAAATCTCAACCATTTGTATTGTTTAATAGGCTTATTAAAATAAATCATATACAGTAGCTTCTAGTTCTCATACAACTATTTATACATGACTTTAAACCTTCCATTCCTTTACCATGCTTTAACCTCCAGTTAAGTACATCTTATAGCCTTCAGTAAACTTGTCTTTCCACATCTGCTAGGTAGAGAAGTGCTATTCTACCATGCTTCCTAAATATGGTGCCTAGAAACTCATTATTAAAACCATTCTTATGAATGCTCAGGTTCTAATTCATGACTTCTCTGGAAGGATTTAATCAAACCAAGATGGCCGATAATCAAGAAAGTTCTTCCAATAGGCAAGAGCAACAGATCTTTCACAGCCTGTTAGAAGATGTGCCAAGACAAGTTCCTTCCCTGTGTAATAGAAGCCACAGGAATCAGAGTTTCTGATCAAAGTCCAACACCTCAGCACTGCCAAAAGCTGACAAGCCTTTTTTCTTCTCTTTCCTGAAAGGAGCTCTGTAATCACACTGCATTTTAATAGGATAACTATCTCTTGGACTCAGACTGAAGTCAGTTGTATTAAGCTATGATTAAACCATATGACAATTGCTACATATAGCATTACTTCATATATTTATTTTTAAAGCATGCTGAGATTCTTATGCAATCTACTACTACAGTCCAGGTCAATGGGGTTTTCTTAATACATAGAAATTTCCCTTTTGTCAAGGACATTGTACGAAGCATGGAACAGAATACTCCAAAAAGAGCAAGTGACCATTCTGCTCTATTTGCCAGTCCAGAATATAGATACTGAATTTAATGAAGTTATTCTGTTTTGACCAGCATAACCATGAAGAGATCTTAACTGCTGCAAAGTTCTCCTATACATTCTTTCATGCTGTGGGGCACTGCTTTGAACTTTTTCACAGCCAGAGCACTTAGGAAACTCATGGCTACAAAATTGCTTCATCAAGATTTAGGGAGTGAAATAACAAACTGACGGTGCAAAAGACTAGAGCAGGTCCGGCAAAATTTACCTGCTCATGATTTGCATTGCAGCTTACAGATAGGGTGTTTTCAGTTCACTAGTGAGACACACTCCCATCAGTGGGAACATAACCTGAGGCCATATGAAATCTTCTTTAAAATTTGAAAGCGCCATAAAACTGCTCTTGTGTAACAAAGAACCAGCATTAACAGGGTCTCTGCAGCCAAAAGAAAGGAGACTTATAGATAATACTCTATACAACAATTCACACTCAAACCAGAGCAGAGGGTGAGGAGAGGGAACATGAAGATCTATGCATGTGACTTTCCACAGCTGTGCTGATGCTCTGCTTCCTGCAGAGTGGGGGGGCAACCACACACACAGACTAAGCAAATCACACCTTAACTGAGGGACTCATGTAGACAAGGGCCAGTTCAGCCAGCCAACATCCTGCATCAGTAACGTATTTAGTTAAATAATTTCACACCACTGAAATAATTCAAAAATCTAAGGATTGTTCTCATAGAAACTTTTAAAACTCCTTACCAGTTTTGGATGTATGGTTGACTTTTAGATGTTATTCAGTTAGGGGTACCAGAGGAAGTAGAAGTTCAGGAGTAACATGTAATAACAGTATGGACTTCTGACCATCTTTTCTTCTTGTATTACAGGTTTAGTGTACAGCCACAGCAATACCCTAGAGCTGATTTGTGCTTCATTTACCACTGACCAAAAAGATCTAATTGTCCCCAAGAGGAAGGATGGCTGCCATAACAAGAAGCCTTAAGATGAAAAGTCAAGAGAACCTCAGTACACAGAAAACTGCTCTTTCCTCAGTTCCAGTTCTTCTGTTTGAGCTAAATCACTTAAACATGTGTGCCAATGACCTAATTCTGTTTTCTATAGATGTATTACTTATGCAAGAGAGACTATAACAACCTCTTCACAACTATTCCCAGTCTATTGCAGAGTTACATATTTAAAATATGTACAGTGCATAGTGAAATGTAATAGTGAGAAAACATGCAGAACCCAATATAGCAGAGGGATTATAACAAGTCATACTGTCAGTTACATCTCAATTCAGTAAAAACAAATCTATCAGATTTCATACTACACATTTATGGAAATTTTAGCACCTACAGAGAAATGAGTTAGCTTCCTGAGGCACCAATATTTTCAAATATAAGATGTTATGGAGGCATAAAAATATCATCAATAAATGATAACATAAGCCTCTAATTTAGCATAATTTTTCTTTTAAATCTACCAGATGAAAGAAAGAACCTATTTTCTCTCACGGTTCTCATCACTCAATAGTCACTTATTTTCTCACAATATTCTTCAACCAAATAGGATCAAACTACTTATAGTGGAAAAATCACAGTTAATATTTCGAGAGAGTTTTTATAGGAAACAATTTTCACCATATGCTTGGACTTGTATTAAGAACAATTCTTGTGAGTCTAATGTTTTGTGATTATGAAGGTGCAAACTGTTGACATGAGGCCTTACAACTTGTTATATTAGCTTAACTCTCAGCAAGGACTAAATTACTCAGAGGTGTATAACAGAGGTGCATTAACAGGTTTGGCTATTTTGAATTTTAAATTTGTGGCAGACCTTCTAAAACTATCTTTACAACCTAAACTAAAGATAACCAGGCTTTTTATGCCTGCCTATGCATGAACTGCTTCTTATGAGCAGGAGCAATGGGCACATGCAGCAGATTGCTCTGTATCTGGTGATATTTAGGTCTGTTTGAAGCAGTTCCAGTCAGCCTAAGGCTACCAGTGTGGTGCTGACCACACACAACCTCTCAGTAATTGTTGTATGAGAAAATGCTGTGGGCTTCTGCACAAGTGGAACCAGCTTTTTCCTACCCATTATTGGCCTGATACTCTTCCCAACCCAGCTTTTGATTTTTGCTGACTGATTTCAGTCAGAGAAGAATTTTAATCCCCAAATACTCTCATTCTTTTAAAAAGCCTTAATGTAAAGGTAAAAAACACAATCCTACAAAAACAGAAAAAGGAGTCTTTCTCTCTAAACAGAGAAATCTTATACTAACAGAAAATTTGGAAAAAAGAAAAAAACAAATCTCTGTAAGTTGAGACTTTGCAGTGAAAAAGCTAAGGTGTATTGCAAAACTGAACGGATTTTACTTTACACATTATATCTAAAATGTAGCTGTTTGTATCCTGGCACAATCCACCAGACAGGAAACTGTTTGCTGTCCTGCCAACAGTTACTTTATAGTTTGAGCAGGTTGCTTCCCTTTAGTTTGAGCACTAATTTAGTTGAAAAGCCAGCAGACCAAACTTTTCTCCTGGTGAAGTGGTCTTTATTCACCCCCACCATCACCTACACACTCACTTCAAATGTTACTGCTTGGCCAGAGAACAGGAAACATGTTAGTTCCCTTTGCACTGCTTAAATGGAAGCAGATTATCCCATATTATTGCCAAATGGGTGAAACTGAAGTCACAAGATGTGATCACGTGATTGATAATGTTTGTACACAAGATGATCACACTTGCTAGCAAGCTAATTAGGGTATTTTAGCACATAACACCCATAAATATCTTAGAAAACATCTATGGTTAGATATTTCTAAGAGTAATTACTTGTGAAACAAAAAAACTATTCAGCTAGAATAAATAGAGGAGATAGGAGGCAGTTTTTCAAGTTTTTGCCTTTATGGAACAAAAAAGTTAACAAGAGGAGCTGAAGTTTAGATTATCCTTGCAACATACCTGCCTTGCAGCCAGACAAAAATCATTTACCAATCTAGTGGACAATGTAATCCTGTAATCCCTGGGCTGCTACCCAAAAACCCATGTGTCAACCAAAGTATGTGGCTAACTCAGAATGGAGGACTGCTTGTCATTCCACAAGACTAGACAATATTAATGCCAGTGCTGGATCTTCCTAACTACTACTTTGTTGCAGTTTACTATAATAATGAAAAAGAAATGTGAAAATAAAGGCTTTGTAAAAGTCTCACATCAAGTGTTAAAACCCCAGAAACATTCATCATGTCTCAGAAATCAAGCTACCATTTTTTGTTTTCAAACAGGAAAACACACTGTGTACAGCAATGAACAAGAAAATGGATAGAGACTGCCGATTTTATGCAAACAAGAAAAATTAAAATATGTATTGCAGAATTAAATGGGATTAAAACAGTTTTGCTGAATTTTTCTCCAACTGCATGACATGAGCAGCAAAAGAAAAAAAAAATTTTCTCCAATTTTAGAGATTAACATACCCTAAAAGTATCTCCACATATTTAGGCAAAATTATGCAAATGCCAAACCCCAAAACTTGGTTGTTTATCTCCCGCTGGAAGACATACAAATTATGGTGAGCAGGACATGTTTACTGCATCTCACATCACATACTTCTGAGATTAGATATGTGGGTGTGTCTGTGTAGAAATAAATGTTCATAGTTACAATTTTCTTGAAACCTGCACTCCATCTTTCTTCACACATACATATTAAAATTTTCCAGCGATAAAGACAGGAGCTCATTAGCAAACCAAAGACAAGTAAGATGAAACATCCTTAAATTATTATTTTCCCATTAATTGTTTTGACATTACAAGATAAAAATCTATGAAGGGACTATCACAGCAAAGCAGTGTCTATAAAGCATTATGTAAAGATAATAAGCCTTTACAGTTCAGATTTTAGTCTGGTTCACCAGGATGCCACCTATTTCAATTTGTCAAATAAAAATAGCTAAATAGCTAAGAAATTAAATCAGCATTAGTGTATGCTTAAATTTTTAATCTCTGAGAATTGTTATAGATGTACTGTCAACCATGTGTTTGGTATCTAGCTGTATTATCATCACTTTATCTGATAGTAATTAAGAATTCTCATGTGCATGTTAAAGAAATCAATTTGCATGTTACATAAGCTATAGTGCATTATGGCTTAATAAATATAAAATCCACATACTCATTTTTTTCTTCCTAGACTGAATTATGCTTCTTTAAAAAGAAAATACTTTGTATCATGTACAGCTTTCTATCTTAGATTAACAACATCATAATATGCCTGATTAAAAGGAATCAAGTAATGTTTATATTTTGTTTCCTGGACATTGCAATTTCTTATACTATATCAAGCACAATCAATAATTCATTGCAAAAATGTGTGCTTCACATTTGTTTTCAGTAGTCATTCCACTGCCCTTTCACTAACATGAAGATGGCCAAAATCCAGTCTTGACAAGTACCCACCTCATTAACGCCTTTTTAATCAACAAGGATGGAATCCCTGTCAAGTTCTAGATAAATTATGTCAAAGCACATTCAACACACAAAAGCATCATTCTCTCAATACATTTCAGTATAAATGGGTTTTTTATGGTAATCTGAAATTAAAAAGCAGTGGGCAACAACAGAAAAAAGTAAAAGAGAATACATAAGAACAGCGGTTTTAGTGATATGTTGAAACACCAAGTGGGGTTTTTTTTGCTTTGGGTAGTAGGATCTTTTTCAAGTTGCTGGGCTTTAATTTTTTTCTCCAATCCCTGTCCTGCCCAGTATCACAAAAAGATCTGAACTCTCAGGATTACTATTTCTTTTTCCTCCCAGTGCTGTTCCACTGCCACCAAAATGCTTCAGCCCTGCTCTTTCCCTCTTGCTTTGCACACTCCTGTCTGACAGCTTCTTACACAGCATTGCCTCAGGGGCAGCACAGGGTTCACCAGGAGCACAGCAAAACAGAGGCTATGATTTCAGTTTCAGTGCTAGTTCTTCACCCAGGAGCAGCAATTGCAGCAAAATGAATCCAGCTTTAATGATGTAGCTCCAGGCTAACGCATGTTAAGTATCTCGGGGCAGGGGGTGATATGTGCACAGACTGGTCAGCACTAGCAGAACTAAAACATGCAGAAAAAATGCTCACACACAAATTCAGAGAATTCAGAAAATCCTGAAATGAGAATTCACCAGTATTAACTTCAGTCAAGTAAGTTTTCTCTCCCTTGGCTTCTTCCAGAAGTAATGAATGAAGAGAGCAACTCAGCAGGAACCTAACTTTGATCCTTTGAATCAGCCCAGGAAAAACTTGTCTCCCGTTAATAACAGAGAAGATTAACTTTCTTCAAAATCTCCCTTTTGTGTCTATTCAGCCCATGCAAGCAGACTTCAAAAGTTTGTATTTTGGCAAATGAATTATAGAAGAGATACCCCTGGCAAAAAGGCCATCCGCTCCTAAATTTCAAGGCAGTGCTCCAATTATTGATCTCAGTAGATAAAGCTAATTATTATTATTATTAGCTGCCGGAATAATTTTGAATGTAAAACATTTTTTTCTCCTCACCTAATTTCCAGAAACTGTGCAATAGTTTAGTCCAAAAATTTAAAAATACAAAAAATAAAAATTCAATTATAACAAAGTTTAACACATACACACACGTGTATAAATGTAGTGATCAGGCCCCATCAAAAATATTACAACTTGACTGCTGTAAATCATTCCAGTGAGGTACAAAAAGGTCTCAAGTCAAGTAATGGAAAATTTCCATGCCTCTAAACACTTTCCACATTGAAAAAAAAAAGCCACACAACCAGGAAGAATCATACAGAACAATCCATTCTCAGGGATCATTGTGAAGCCCTATTAAATGTTATCACCACTGAGCACATAAAATTTTTCTTAACCCAGATCCTTATCTTCAAAAATAAAACTAAAATAATGTGAAGGCTGAAAGCTCTGCTAAATACCCATCCTCAAAACTTCCCAAAAAGACCACATCTCTCCCCATCAAGACAGTACCATCACAATGCCCTCAGATCTACCCCTCCTCCCTTCTCTCCTTGCCCCAAAAAAAGTAAACAGCCTTGCAGCAACATTCACTAATTCAGCTGCATTTCACCAGATGCCTTTTAGGTATAAATTTACATCTTTGCTATTAGTACAAAATGAGACAATAAATATATTCAGACCATATAAAATTGTAATTCAATCCTTCATTTTAGCAGTTTCTGTATTCAAACATTTAACCAATGCATCTCACACCTTCTACTGCTTTTCTAAGTGTATTAAATAACCAGATTATAAAATTTTTATAACAAAAGTCTCTTAATATCTTAAGATCTTAAAAATGCATTCTAAAAAAGCTGTCCTGACCAGTCAAGGCAAAACAAGACAACTATTACACAACTGAAGGAAATTTCAAATAAATTTCTGAATCCCTTTCTATACACCATTAATTTTAATAAAGAGAAACTAAGACATAATACTTTTCTAATAATATGTGATGAAAAACTTCTTGCTATTATCTGTGGCTGGAATTTGGAAAAGTTCATGGGGAGCTGATAGTCATGTGGTAGCCTAAATGTTTTGAGGCTTTTTTAAAATAATTAAAATACTAACTATGTTAATACATCCATATTTACTGAAGTCTTCCAGACATGTCCTTGAAATAAGCTTTTGAAAATCTGCCTGACAAATGAAATTGCATATCTTCACATTGTCTTGTATGACTCATGTTGGCTAAGCATCTCTTCACTAAAACTGGACTTCTCCCACTCAGGCTTTCTGATTACCATCCATAATTACCTTTTCCCTCCAAAAAGACTATAATTCTTTCTGACAAACAAGAAATAGAGTACGTTATGTTTTGATATATCACAAAGATCAGGAAAAGCCCTCTAAAGAATTCCTGCTTTCCCATATGTTGCTCCTTTTTGTGTTTATTAGGTTCCATCCACCAAAATTAATGGCATTGGATGAACATATCTGAGAAGAGAATTCAGCAAAAAGTTGTTACAAAGTATGACAGTGGGTCAATATTTAGATTTCTCTGCCAAGGGCAATAGAGTGTTGAATATATAAACATACTGCTGGGCTGCAGGGTTGTTGTATGCCAAGTTCTTCTCTTCCCACATATGGACCATAAACTTACTTCTGAAAGCAGAGGCAGCAATCCTAGGCTTCAAAGCAGCTTATGGAAGTTAGCCACTGCATGCTCCATTGACTGGGCATTTCATTCCTCAGCTTTCCTTCACAGTCTCCTAGCATAATGGATGCCATACATATAAATTCACGTCCCCATACATCAGATTTCTACAGTTATTCAGCTGTCTCAGTGCCTAATTGGATTTTTAAAAGGACTGAGTAATTTAACATTTATTGATTTCAATGGAAGTATGCATTCATGTGATTACCTGAGTATGTAAGTACACTAACATCTATAATTTAACTGGACTTACAATGAGCTCACCTAATTGGATACTCCAATTTTGTCATTGCTAGTGGTGTGACTTCCAAAGATGCTGAGTCTTTGCAAATCCAAGCGACTCAGAGCTTTGTAGATGCTCAGCACTTCTGAAAAAGCAGACACTAAGCTTACCTGCCCTAATCAGAAGAAGGAGGCTACCTTTGATCAAGTATGCCTGACGCAGCATGTTTATTTAAAGTGCTGAGGTGTCATGCACTGTATACTGAGAGAGTCTGCCTGAATAGGAGACTAAGGGGTCCTTCCACATTCATTCAGCACAGACCTGATATTCTAGCAGCTGTGTTTAGGTAGTCTGGAAGAACAAAAAGTGATTCATATTTCAAAGATCCTTAGCACATACATCAAAAAACAGAAGGTTCTAACTGAATTGTCTTTGAAAACCTGTCTTTGCCAAACATAGTGTAGCCTCCATGCTGCCCTACACTTCAAAGAAATGGGACCAAAGACACACATCCATTTCTGTGAGACCCATTTTGGAATTTATTTATTTATGCCTGCTTGGAAATTTGGCTGGCATATCCCTGTTGCCCAACCCGTTACCTGTATAGCTAGAATCTACTGTACTGGAGACATCCTGACGGAGTTAAAGTGTATCTAAACACTACAAACAGCTAATGTCAAAGGAATGGGCCAAAGTTAGGAAGCAAAAAATTCAAGCCTATACAAGAGTTTGAAAGGGAGATAAAGACTACTATTTCTTGAAATAATCTCACATTTAAAACATCCTTTTAACCTATACCCTTCAGGGAGCTCTCAAGCCTAGCCAAAAATGGAGCTCAGTGCAATGAATTATCTACTTTGTCCATCCTGAAAGGAAGTTTCTCATTAAGTTGTGGTGATAACAAAACTGTATTTCTTCAGCACTTAATGGGCAAATCTATAATACAGAAAACACTTAAAGATAGGGAAAAAGTTCTGTCTCATTCAAATAGTCTTATTAGTGCTAGTGTAAGGTGCAGACTAACATAGCAGTGATAGTTATGTTGTGCTTTTTTTAAAACAAGATAAAAGAGACAGAAGTTACTATTATAAATGTAGCTTTGGTTAGGGCACAAGATGGGTAGAAATCAAGATATTAATAGAGCCAAGGCCAAAAACAGACCTTTGCTTCCACTGCCACAAAACAATTTCAAAAGCACAAAACACAATCCCATGATACAAATAGTCTCGTAGATTAGTAGATCTTAATTCTGACTCTGAAAACTTCTAGATGCAGGTTTTACACTGCACTGGTCCATGGATTTGAATCCATGAACACACCGAGATCTAGGTTGGATAGCAGGATTCTCCAAATGCTTTTATACTACAGACTGTCTTGACATAGACTTTCTTACATGCATCTTCCCTTTCATAGGAGCTGACAACTTATCACAAGTCTCATAACATCTTTTCAATGACTATATAAGTTGCTTATGTACAAGAGCAACATAAGCAATTGGGTTTAGCTTCATTTCAATGCAATTTTAAATTTGAAAATGAAGAGGACACATACAATTACTTAGCTCTCTAAGGATCAAATACTTGCCACATACTTACCAGACCATCAGTTACTCGTGAACCACAGAGTGAAAATCTTTATGACATAGTGGAAAGTCAAGAAAAATGTAGGTGAACTGTGAGTTTTGCTCATTTCACTTTACTACTCAAACAAATCTTAGCACTGTTGCCTTAAATCTACAATATATACAAGGGCTAATATAATAGCAAGGGATAATTGGTAGCATTTTATAACTAGGTAATGAATAGAGCTGGGAAGTTAGAGTGGACAATTTAGAGGGAGAAGAGGAAATCAAGAAGAGGAGTGGGGATGTGTGAGAAAGAAAAATGGTTTTCCCATTTCCGATTAGCCAGATTCTAAAGATTCTTTAGTCAACGAAAATATGTAAGATGCTCTCCACTCCTAAATCAAATGATAATGTTGTTGGTTACTCTTTTCTAGTAAATGCTTACATAGTTAAGGTTTTTCCTTGTTTGTTTGTTCTTTTGCAGGGGGCTGGAAGGGGAAGAAGTTACTTGTTGGTGTTTTTAAAGTACTTTTCAGTTAGAGGACTAGAAACATAAGTTAGAAGGAAAAAAAAATCAAACACGAAAGTACTACTTCTTCAGCTGCCACTAAAAGCTTTTCAATTAACAATTGGTCAGATTTGTCTTTTAATTCCCTGCACAAAAATTTATAGGAACACTGAGAATTCTTAAAGATGAGCTAAATAAAGCTTTTGCCCTTGGAGAAGACTGAGGGTCTTTCTAATTCAAAAGAGTTTTATAGAGCTAGGTTTTCTATTTTCTTCCTTTAATAGATTCAGGATTTATTTCCTTGGTTGGCCAGCATAATTTCTATTTTCCAGATAGTCCTGTTTGCTTGGTTAGTCACATGCAGACAGCTATTGATATAGTGCAACTGTAGGTTTCTGCACAACATAGTCCAGACAAAGAACACTTAACAGTTATCTTTAGCTCAGTTTATAGCTAGAAACAGAATTATACCCCAGCTCAGTCTTCAGTTCCCAGAACTCAGCTGCAAACCAAGCCAATGTAATCTCAAAGCTCCCTAAAATATCTGTGCTAACACTAAATAAAATGGCAGAAGCTGAAGGATCAAGAACAAGGTGTTTCCTCCATAAAGCCAGTTTTGCTCAGGTCTGAACTCCTATAATGTTTAATTCAAAGCACTTGTTTCTTGTTGCCAGTAGTTTGTGTAAAGTTACATGCCAGCTGGCAAAACCCAGCCTGTCACCTCAGTAAAACCACCTTCCCAAACAGCCCAAGCCCACAGCAAAATGTCAGCACGGACAAACGCCAATTGAGAACATATGCCCTCAGCTCCTCTGACACTGTCCTTTCACAGAATAGCACCTTCCTCAGCATGGATGCCTGGCGCTGGGAAAAGCAGCCAACTCTGCATACGTTCCAATAATACAGCAACACTGGCAGCTGTGAGCTGGTAAGTTTTTGAAGTGTTGTGCACACCAACAAAGGAATAGAGGGAGTGTGGTTTCCATTCTAGGATTTAATTAAAATGAATGCAATTTTCTTGAGGCCTAAATTCCTCCTCCTTACCTTCTTTTGTACCTGATAAATTAAAAGGGAGGAAATTCTAAGAGGAAGGAGGGAGAAGAGAAATAAAATAGATCCTTGTCACTGAGGAAGACAATGTGCTAGCAAAAACGCAGCCATGGTAACTTAGCAATTACATCCCAGCCTGTTGTATGATAATTAGAAATGACGTGGTCACTCATACCTTGGCTTCTATGGAACAGAGAGGGAAGCGAGAACATCAGTTTCAGTATTTTAGATGACCACGACTTCATTACTGAAGAAACTGATAATTGCTTTAGTTGTGAAAGAAAAAACTGCCAAATAACAAGTTTTAACACTCATCTTCAAAAAGATCCCCTTTTCCAAACAAAGTTACAAACCAAGCAGACCAGCACAGCACACAGAGTAAATCCTACATATTGCAGTATACAAAGAAATGTTTTGGTTTTTTTTTAATTCTTAAACCTGTGCACATAGTGTGTGCTCAAAACAGTTCTCATTCCTGTCTGAGAAATGGAGAAATGGTCAGATTGAATCAGACAAGCTGACTTTGCCAGACGTGAGCCAAATGACAGCACGTTTTGAAGCTGCACTGCAAGGCAGCATGCCACAGATAAGAGCACTGTGGTAAGATCACGACTTACTGCCACAAGGTAAGTGGGTTTTTGAAATTGAAAGCAACTGAGCTATTTGTATGTTTGTATGGTAAAGTTCATGTCTGCAGGAGCTTTTTCTGGATCACTGGAAAGGAAGCATTTGAATACCAATCCCTTAGATTTTAATAACACTTTATCTAGTCACATGTATATCACGTGAAAAAAAAAACAATAAAAATAGCTTTTTACTCAGAGGAAAAAAATACAACTTTACTAAATCAGCTCTTGCTTCATATACAACCAAACAAGTAAAAGATTCTAGTTCTTGGTTTGCAAAAAATCAACAGCTAATATTGCTGCTCAAGGGACAGTATCTCAGTAGACATCTGGAAAAGCTACTGATTAATTAATAGATTCATTAATTAGACAGCTGTAGTATTAGAAGATAATTTAATTGTTTGGATTAATAATCCTACTAATTAGTTCTAAAGAAAATCATCATCTACCCATGGAGATGAGAAAACACTGACTTCCTAAACACCCATCTGCATGATTAACTTCACATTTCCAGAACATGTTAACTAAGTACTGACAGACTTAATAGACTGTATGTGCCTTAGGAACATCCAGAGCAATTTCTGGTATATAGCATATATATATATATTTATTAATTTATATATATATATATATATATATATATATATATATATATATATATATATATACACACACACACCACTGAAGACAAATGCTACTAACAATAATTTACCTATTTCTTGATTCTGAAGTATGGTCCTGACATGGGAATCTGAGGAAAACAATTATAAACATTAAGCTTGTATGGGGCTACGTAAAAACTGAGGCAGCCTATGAAGATTACTTAATTTAAAATCATCAAAGTATTCAAGTGACACACAGCAGCAAAGAGGAGCCTATGCAAAACCATGACAGGACTACAGGGTTTGTGAATAATCTTATTTGTCTCATCTCATCAAGATAGACATATCCCTTTCTAGAAAAGAAGTGCTGAAATTATATGAAGTATTTCATATGAGCCATAATCATCTACAATATGTGACAGCCAGCTTAGAGTTCTGTTTAATAATGAGCTAAAGATCTCATTGCAGAATGTTCCTGTCAGAGTTGATCTGACAGTATGTCTGTTTGATGTTAAATATGCTAAAAATTCTCATGCTGGTTTTCCACCTTTGTGTCTAAGTTGCCAAATGTATAATGCAGGTAGTACATCAAGGAGTATCGTTAAAATAAATTAATGAATTTTGTGAAGCACAAAGGTAATAAATTAATGAATGTTGTGAAGCACACTGTCATTCACCTCAAAACCCCACAGATAAATGGGTCATTTTGCATGGAATTTCATTTAATTAACATAAAAACATGTAGTAGGGATATAAAGAGAAAAAAACATTTTGCACATCAAACATCCCACATGATAAAAAAGTTTACAACCAGTTGTAAAATAATTAACTATTAAATAGTTACACATGAAAGGAGAGGAGATAGGGTAAAGTAGTTAAAATTGCAAAGGAAGCCACAACTTGACTTTCTCTCTCGTTCCAAGTATTTATTTCTGCAGGCATAAAATTCTCTTCCTGAATTCATGAATTCTTTAGCTTTTTAGGTCTTTGCATGCTGTGGAGTTTTGGAAAATGAAGTTTATTGGCCAAGTCAAAGACTGAAAGAAACCACCCCACATCAAATTATAAAAGCTACTTAGTTACATAAAAATTCATGGAGTTCCTTGTAGAATCTTAATGGGGAAGAGATACCAAGGATGCTTTTAAAATTCTACAGCATCGCTTTATGTACAGCTTCCTCTGAGTAAAATAAATCTCTTAATGAATGTGTATCAGTTTATTATAATAAACTACGCGACGTTAGGAAAGAAACCTACAGCTCAAGTGAAACTATGACTTAAATACATAGAAATCTTGTCGTTGTTAGCTCTGGCCAATACTTATTTTACCTGCAATGTAATGCTTGAATATTACAAACAAAATCAATATTTCTTCTCACAAACAATTACAAATTCTGCAGTTGTATGTTAAATCAGAAGTTTCTTAACAGAATATTGATCAAGTAAGTTTAGCCATTAACTTCCATCCTACCAAGTACCTGCACACTTGAGCTTCCAAAACAGACTACAACTCGCCCAAAATGCAATCTGCAGAGCAAGAACTGAATAGAGAGTGGGAGAAGCACATAGAGAAACCTTGAGAGACTGCTTGGGTAAGGATGGGGTAGAAAGATGCTGTGGTTGACCACCTCTGGACACCGGGTACCCAGAGCTGCTTGTGGGTCAACATAAGGACAGGGAGAGGTGAGTCATCAGTTACTGCCATGGGCAAAACAGACCTGCCTTGGGGAAATTAGTTTAGTTTATTACCAATCAAATCAGAGAAGGACAATGAGAAATAAAACCCAGTCCTGAAAATCCCTTTCCCCACACCTCTTTTTTCTTCCCAGGGTTAACTTCACTCCTGATTTCTCCACCTCCTTCCCATGAGCAGTGCAGTGGGACAGTGACTTGGGATTGTGGTCAGTTCATCACACTCTGTCACTCCTTCCTCCTCACAGGGAGGATTCCTCACACTTTCCTTGCTCCAGTGTGAGGTCACTCCCACAGAAGACAGTCCTCCATGAACTTCTCCACCTTGAGTCCTTCCCACAGGCTGGAGCTCCTCACAAACTGCTCCCGTGTGGATCCATTCCATGGGGTGCAGTTCTTCAGGAACACAAAGATCCAGTGCAGGACCCTGCAGGGTTACAAATCCTGCCAGCAAACCAGCTCAAGTCTGGGCTCCACTGTCCACACACGTTCACAGGTTCAGGAGCCTGCTCTAGTGCAGAGTTGCCACACTGTCACAGCCTCCTTCAGGCATTCCCTTGCTCTCCACCATCACATCTCTCCAGAGCACACACTAATAATCAAATTTTAGGCTAGAACACACTAGAACGTTTCTTGTCCCTTGTCAAACTGTAGCTGCAAAATTTGTCTCTACAATGACACAATCAGGTCTAAAAATAGAGTAGGGGGAGGGAAAAAGAAAGTAAATAACTACACAGTCTAAGACAAAGACATCCATCTACTATTCTACCAACCAATACATTTTCCCTACAGAATTATTTATTTTATGCAATTATAATTTCTATTTGATACAGGATAAAGACACAGGTAGCAGAATGGAGACCCAAAATACTGAGAACTCCCCCATTAAAATTGTCTATTTAATTTAAAAACTCACAATTCAAAGCCCAACTACAACTAAGTGAAGAAGTGCTCTAAATAACCTGGAAAGACGACAAATGATCAAAAAATGAGATGGATCATGTACTGGGATGAAGGGAAAAAACACATTACTTTAGGCTCCTTTTATAGCATGTTTATAAAAAGAGCAAATGATTTTTTTTACTTGACAGAAAAAGAACAAATGTGAATTTTAAGAAACAAGTAGAAAACAGAGCAAAATATGTTCAGAGAAATGTTGTGTGTGGGAAACCACCTTCCTACCTTCTCTAAGTATATCAAAAGTTAAAAATCCACTCTAGAAAAAAAATTAACACTAAACCCTATAGTAGAAAAATTTTTCAAGTAAATTTATTTCAGGGATAAAATCCACAAATTCCTATTACGTGGTGTTAGGGAAAGACAGATATCTATTTAGATTGTGGTGACTGCAGTCAATAAGAGTATTTCATCACTACTGCTGCCAAAATAGCACAGAAATGTGTCTGACAAGCGTAAAGAGAACCTGAATGATTTATTATTTGCATTACATTAACTGAAGCATCTGAAGGAAGATGAACCAAGTGGGATCAACTGGTTAAAAATAAATCATTGGCATTGTATTTCTAGAAATAATCTTTCTCCATAACTTATCAAGAGACTTTTTCATATTACTTTTTCTTTTGGATTGGACACCTCTCCCTCTTGATGCCTATTTAACAAAGTATCACATGTAGTCAATGATTCGGTTTACCTGAGAAACATGAAAAGTTCCCTAACATAAGAGTTACCAAAACATACATCTAAATTGAAAGCATCAATTAAAAGTAGATTATTTTCTGAGCATGGAAAAGACTTACTGAACAGAAAAGTAGCTTAAATATAAATATATTGAACCAAACTACTAAAATTAAGCAAAGAGCACAGGACTGCTCTTGATGGCTTAAGTAGCACCTCTAAGGTCCTTTACCTTTCCCTCTGTCCTTTTTTTGGCATTTTCACATTCTAAAAAATACATTACTCAAACTATGTAATTATTTTGGTTGATATAGATTAAGACAATAAAGAGTCTTTTTTCACCACCTTTTTTCACTCATTGAGTTATTAGGAGAGAAGACAACTTCTGGCTATGTTGAAGCATAACTGCATTCAGCCTTTAGTAGTTGGTCACTATGAGCAGATGACAGGTGATCTGTCAGTCAGTAGATTAAGGGTAATGCCAGAGGCCCTTGCTGCAATTGCAAAACTGTCTTAAAAATATACAGGAAATATTGTTACTGCTACAGTTCCAGCTATGAAATACCTCTTGCAGCTGAACTAATTATTATTAAAAACACCCTCTCCTTAAATTGTTTGCATCATTATGCTGTATTGAGAGCAGCAAAGTGCAATAAAAATCAATCCACCAATCCAAACAAATGTGTATTTGTTTTGAGAGGCTAATTTTTATGGTCGATGATGCAGAAAAAGAAAAGGAAGTTAACAGAGGGGAAAACAATGGTCATATAAAATTTAAAAATTAGGACACAAACCCTTATGGAAACACAAAACTGAAGACTGGAATGGGAAGAGAGAAATCTGGGACAATGGGATTTATACCTGTGCTTGACCATAAGAGAAGTCTCATAACACCAGTATAGTTGAATGTGATTCTCAATTCTTTGTTTAACTAGTAGCAGTGGAAAGAATATAGTTTGGGGGAGTTTTGGTTGTTGTCTGGGTTTTTTTCTTGTTTTGTTTTTAACATGCATGTCAGCCAAATAATTTAGAGTGTCAAAATACAAATGTCAAAGTCAGTCTGCCTTTCTGTCGAGAACACACAGACAACATGAGCACGTTGCCAACTTCTACAACACTGTGGAAAGTATTAACAGCACTTTTTTTTCCCCTCAAGGCATATGGTTCAGCAACAACCCAATGAGCTTCCATATTTTAATAATGTGTTATTTGTGCTTAAAAAGCACAAAGGCAATAAGAGACAGAAGTTAAGTGATGATAATACAGTGAGAACATAGCTGTGGTGGTCTGGAAGAGCTAATAATGGGCTGTTACATTCACTAAAATCTGTGGATGGCAGTGCCCTAAAACTGATTAGGAAGGAGCTGGAGTTATGAAGAATCACCATTAAGGGGACAAGTACCACCAACATGAACGGCCTCAAAGTCTGAAGCCTGTGCTCCTCGTGTGATCAAAAAATCATGGCAGCTCCTCACCACATCCAGCACAAGTGAGATTCACTGCAGAATGAGGGTGATGAGTGCAGTCAGTGTTTTGTGCAGGCCTCCGCAGCAAATACCTTCCATAACCCAGAATTGAGTTAAGTTATGCCCACTGATGGGCCAGCACTCCTATTCCTGAGAACACAATTGAGATTTTTCTGGAATGAACTTGTAAGGATTTCACAACGCTGTTTTTCACAACCATTAAGAGCCATCTTAATGGCTTAAGACACACCTACAGATGTGATACTTTTTTCCCCTTCCTTTTTATTAAAGAAACATGTTTGTACTCATGGGCTTGAAAAAGTCCCTGGCTCCCAAAGAGAGCAGAGAGAATGCAACACCATCTAGAAGTTCTAAGGACAGCATCCTTTCTCCCTCATTCACCTCAGCCTCTTCATGGCATGAAATCTCTGACTGTGCTCTGGGCAACAAGTCTGGCCCCACTAAAAAGTAATACAGTTTACCTCTTTTCACTTCTTTATTTGAAGTGCCTCATGATTTTTAACAAATACAGTTTTGGAGAGAATGTCACTGCTCTGTTTTCTTATCTCAAAAGTCCCATATCTTTCCATCAGATTTCCTGTCAAGGTACTTCAATGGAAAATAAGAAAAACTGCACCATAACAAATACATTTACACCTCCACAGTGCACAGGGTTTATTTAATGTGCACATCAAGTGTAACACATTTGCACCACCTGCTTTACATTCATATCACAAATGCATGAAAATGTTAAAAACCATGATAAAAAGGAAAAATTATGATTAAATAATGTTTTCCAGGTGCAATAGCACTTACACGTAAAAGCAGCTTTTTCATGGCTCTGCAGTGAGGAATGGAGTATCTTATACTGGAACTTACAAATCAAATCACAAAAATAAATATACATTAGTGCAATATAGATACAATTTGTTTTGGATAAATCTCCACCCTGTAAGAGACTACTTTTGTATATTTTCCCTGTGAATTATTTTAAAAAATGCAAGCAAGCTAAAAACCCCAAAAGCCCCAAAAAACCTGCTACCACAACAGGCTGAATTTCAGGAATTAAGCAGATATTCCAATAAGACTCCCAAATATACAACATTTAATTACTGATTCTTTTTAATTGTCTCAAATTACATGACTCTTGATAAATAAATGTCAATAAAAAAGAAAACCCATTGAAGAGAAAAGGTATTGCAATTTAAAAATATCTGAAGAAACTATTGCATTTAAATTAAAATTGCTCTGCATTTATTTCTATTTAGCTGTAGACACTATTAAAGCCACTGGAGTTCTGTACTTCCTACATAAGTTTCAGTCTCTATATCACATGCACATCAGTTTGCTTACTGTTGAAAGTACAATAGGATTTATGGTACATATGGAAAATAGCAACAACTCCAAAGCCCTTGAATCAGCAAAGCTATTTTTTTCAGGAGCTACTAAATGGTCAAAAAGTAATAGAAGATATCTTTCAGAGTATAATTCCAGCCATCAACATTTTCACAACTATGAATTTGTCAGAACATTTCTTCTCATTCAGGTACCAGATAACACATGTAGAGCTTTCACAATACTTGCACCAAAACATTATATTATTCCAATGTTGTGACACAGTATATTCATATCATAATGGATTAGTGTGTGTTGCCACCCTAGGGTACTTTCTCAGCAAATTGTTGTTTTCTGTTTGATGTCATCTCTCTGCTGGACATCACACGGTTTTGACAATGGTAGCCTAGGTTGGTCCCAGGTTCTGCTCCACTCCTCTCCTTAGAGCTCTTTAGTGTTATCTAAATTCTTGCATGTGGAGTTCATGCAGCTCTCTACCGCCCACAGATGCCTCTCAAATCCCACGTGCAGATAAACCTAGACCAAAAGAATCCCAACATCTCATACATTCTTACAGCTCCATGTTTCTGGGCTTTTTTTTTTTCTATTTTTTTCTTTCCCCTTCATTTTGTGCTTCTCACGTTTTTGAAAAGCATGAGGCAAAAAGTATTTTGTCAGGAATTCTTAAATCTTCTTAAAATTTTAATCTCTTTCCTCCTCTTGCCCTGGCATTTCTTTTCCCCTAAAGTAGGATGATGGCAGCATTTCATATTGGAGCATACAGCAAGGGAAAGAATGGATTTATAGGAAACTATTCTATTTCAGTACTACAGATTCCCATTATACAACTTATTCTTAGGAGCAGTAACTCACAGATTAATGTAGTAGATACACATTCAATCTCAGGTAGAAGACAAGATGTAAATTTTAGTTGTGAAATACTGAAAAGCCAAGGATACTATTTATCCCTCTGAGCCAATTTATGAGGACATGGCCAAGTAGGTCCAAACCAGGAAGGATGACTGAAATCAAAGCCATGTGCCACTGCGTCAAGTGCTGCCAACAGTGGCTGTGAAAGTGTTCCCCCACCAGTCTTAGGATTTCTGTGTAAACAACTAAAGCATGTGCCCTCTTCTCAGCTGAGCTGGCTCAAACATCTGACTGACAGCTTGCTGCCTTTAATGAACTGGAAAAATGTGTCTTCTGCCTCTGTAGATTTGGGCAAGTTCCACTCTGAGAAATCATGAGCTGCTGTTGGCCCTCTTCATCATCCCATTCCTTTCAGCAGTCCACTCTGAATAATTAAAAAGACAAAGGATTGTTTTACATTTCTAAAGGTTTTCTTGACTCTCACTTTATCTTCCCTGTTGCTTTGTGTCATTCAGACAGAAGATTCAGATATTTGGAAGCTACTAGGCTCCTATGACAAAAGCTTTTATTCCCAAATGAAACTGGGTCTTGCTTTTTCTCCTTCATATGTGTTTGTATTCATTAGCAAGATGACATTTTTCCAGAAAACTCCATCTATAGAATGGTATAGATCACATTCACAGCACTAACACCTAACCAAGAATTGTGCTGACTCAGGACTGCTGGACCTGATATCCACATTCTATGTAAAACACATTATGGAATAAAGATAACTGAGATACCCATCACCTAATTTTAACTCCAAGTTTTGGGTTTTTTTTTTTCTTTTTATGGTTATTATACCCAGGAAAGGGATTTTTATTCTAAAAAGAAAGGCAGGAGGGTGATAGGAAAGCTGTTTCCTGAGCAGAGCACTGCTAGACAGGATGTGAATGTTGCTATGATTCTTCCTTGCTGTGAAATTAAATTAGTCTCAATGAGAGCTGATTAACCACTGCAACTGGTACCACTTAAATGTGCAGCAAGAGTCTTAAGTTCATATCCCATTCTACCTTATGTAAAGTTGGTTTTAATTTTTCTTCTTCATCCTTCCTCCACTTCAGCAGTTTTCTCCAGTCTAGAAAACATTTCCAGATTAGTCTGCCTCATTTCCTCCTGGCAGCTTCTCCAAGAAGCACATCCCTGCAGTGGCCCAAGTAAAGTTTTTCCTCCCAGGGCTGAAGTATCTCCTTCTGACACTCCTCTTGAAGATGAAGCACTTTACACAGGAGCTTGCAAGGGACCCCTGAAATCCTTACAGATCATTTCATAGCTACTAAATGAGAAGAAATTCTGTTTGTGATGAAGGTTTCTGAATCTGTGTCCTGTCACTAGAATAATAAATAAAAACCTTCCACTCTTAACAGATGCAACCTCAAAAATCTGTGAGTGACTGAGCTCAGTGGACCTGAGGCCACACAATTCTAGATTTCCCCCTTTCAGTAGTTTTCTTTCCTCTGGTGCACAAAGCATCCATGCCCTCCAGAGGCCCCCTGTGACATCTGTTGGAACATCTGCTTCATTTTCTATTCTGTATAATATCCATAAGAAAACACTCAAAAAAAACCCCACCAAAAAATTACTTGCATTTCTTACACTGAAAATATAATAAAAGCACACATCATTTGGAGAACTTTTAACAACTTGTTCTCATCTTGAGTAACATAGTAACAAACTTTACAGGGAGAGAAGAGTACACTTAAACACCAGTATTCCCAGTGTATCCTATGACATTTACTTTTCTCTACTAGTTCCAAAGAAAACATGTACATATACGCTGTGCAACAGAAAGTGGAAAAAAACATATCTCATCATGAATCAACATTTGCAACACTGCCAAAATAAACATAATCAAGGGTAACCTAACACTCCTTTCATCATAACCCAGCTTTCTTCCCTCACGTGTCCTTATTCCTTTAGCACACAAGGGTAAGAATCCAAGGCTTTTCAGCCAAGGTCTTTAGCTTTCTGTCCTCTGCTTCATCCCTAGAAATAAAGTGGAACCAATCATTATGCTTATTACACACTTATAAATCACTTCAGAAGTGATTTGTCTTCACGATATTTTAGAAGCAATGCACTGTTGAGAAATCCTATGTACTGTTTTAATCTATGAGTCATAAGCAAATTTTCACAATTAAAGGCCCATTGTTCTTCTTCTTTTAAAACATACTTTGTAAAAATTAATTTAGTACTTAGCAAAGATATGTTTGCAGTTCTAAAACAACTATGATCTTATCTACAAATTCTGAGGAAAAAATTGAACTTGCGACCCAGGGGTTAAAGGACTTTGTCATATTGCTGGAAAATCCCTTGCTTCACCTGTGCATGTGAAGGGAAAAGGGGAACAATATAACATGCCATAAGAAGATTCAATGCAGAAACAGCTTCTCAGTAAAACAAAGAAATGTTTTAAACATGGAAATATTAGAAACTACTCTTACAAAACATTGATCAAATGAAGTTTAGCACTGAAGAAAATGTCACCTGCACCTACACATGGTTCTTCAAAGAGAACAAGAGTATAATTCTCCAAATTACACTCTTACCTTTCTAGATCTTACAAACAACTACCAAAGTAAGCACAATCCATTAAAATCCCACATATCTTGCACTTGCATCACCTGAACACAGCTTCTTTTAGGACCATCACACCAGAAGACATGCTCCAAAGACTCTAGCTATCTGAGGAATTGCCATTTCTAGGGTTTCTAGGCACTGAACAGAACAACTTTGGAAAAGATGTCCTGCAAGGCTTCCCAGAGCACAGCCTGCAGCACAATCCATAGCCTGATGCTCCTTGGATGCAAGTCCACACAGATCCAGAAAGTCTATACCTTTGCACTATCCCATCTAGGTCATGTTACTTCGCTAGACAGCATTTCAAACCGTGCCATAACGTTATTGTGAGGAACATATGATTCAAAGCAAGTGATCCAAAGAAGATTCAATGCTGATTGGTATTGTGTTTATATAAAAAAACGTAACTAACAAGAAAAGATTGTCTGCTGGAAAATCTCAGCCCTTTAAAACCAGCCCAAAGTGCTTCTAGAAATTAAAAACTTAAGACACTCTTCTCCTGACATCCTTTCTCCTGATTTTGAAAATAGGATATTTTGAGACAGCCTCAGGAAGAGCAAGTTACAGTCAGCAAAAGAAAATTAGTAATAAGCACCTAACTATACACTATTATGGCCTTGTAAGTGTACACACATGCTTTTTTCTCCCCACCAAAATTCCCAATGAGATTCATTTGCAAGTGCCAAAACAGTATTTCCTTCTATAGCATATAGATTTTCAACTAAGAAGAAAACAAAGCAAGAATCAATTTTGGTATTTTTCAAGTTCTGCTAGACAAATTTTGAAGACTAAAACCTGATGAGCCAGAAGTTGTTTCAACCATATCTACCCTTATATACAGGTTCTACTGTATATACCCTTAAATAAATGCATATGTTAACCCTAAGAATATCATGGGATTATCATTTAACACACCTTTTCATTTTCTAAATCAACACTCTACTAACTTCACTTAAACAACCTGGGGATTTTTTTCTTGTTCAAGAAAAATTCAGAACTATTACACAACACAATGTGCAGAGCATCATAATATCATATATTACAAATAGGTTTTTCACCCCAAGGATGGCTGGGCACTGGAACAGCCTCCTCAGGTAAGTGGTCACAGCACCAGCCTGACAGAGTTCAAGAAGCATTTGGACAACACTCTCAGGCACGGGGTGTGACTCTTGGGGATGGTGCACAGCCAGGAATTAGACTTGATGAGCCTTGTGGGTCCCATCCAACTCAGGATATTCCATGATATTAGACAAAATATTAATTATACTGCAAGGCTCCCTAGTAATTAATGTAAATCTTTAAACCAACTTAGCAAGATTTCTGAAGTCTTTAATAAAGGCAGATGCCAACTAATTCATTTTGACAAGTGGTAGATTGAAGATGAGCATTTTGAAATACTGTGAGAAATAAAACAACACAGGCTTGTGTAAAGAGCTGTATTTCAGAATGCTTTATATAGTAAAGGGCTGTCAAATGCACAGTTTCTCTCTTTAAATATAATCTATTTAATAGTTCTCTTAGTTTGATGCATTTCATTTTTTTTGCAATAATTTACTTAATATTCCTGTACAGGTCTCAAGGGTCTCAGTTCTTGACTATTTGTACACAACCCAAAAGAATTTTAAATTAAACTTCTGTTTTAAACATATCCTTTTGATGTAAATGCATCTACGTATGTTATATTTGTTTAGTGCTGCAGATTGACATCACATTCCATTTGCTTTTCTTTTTTACTGCATAAAAGGCCCTTTTTACCAAAGTTGTTGCCTTGATTTTAATGAAGTGTGCAGTTCAAAAGGCAGTAATATACAGGGTTTGCAAAGAATCCAAGTCACTGTACAACTAGATTTTTTCATTACATATTTTGTATGTGCACACAAGGGAGAAGCTTCAAGTAGAAAAGACTCCTATTTTTATCAGTTTAGGTAGACTACATTCAGCCACTGCATTTAATATCATTCAGAATGACATTGTAGGCAACCACAGTTGTCATGTTCGTATTCTGCTTTTTGAGATGAAATTAAATTCAACCACACAATTGTGTATATGATTTTTCTACTAAATCTACTCTTATTTTTAAGCTTAAAGAACTGCAATGAGTTTATTCAGAAGGTTTCAGTGTTAAGAGACATCCACAAGACTGTTTTTCAGTATATTTGAAATATTACAGCTCAGTGGAAACATTGAGCAAAATGGTTGTACCCACTGAAGCAGACAACTTGGTATCAAAACTTATGAACCTAAATAAAATCTCCAGATAATAAATAAGAAACGACTTCTGGATGAAATGAGAGAAAAGATACAATTAACAACATAATAAGTAGAAGAGCTAAAAAGGTAAGGTGAAATGATGGAAAAGGACACAGCATCCATATAAATTGATCAATGAGACACAGGTACAGTCTACAGTAACACAAGACAATCCAATTTATCTCTTCTTAATATACACCAGGAGCCTCAGAAAAGATATAACTATGTCAATTCTGCTACACAATTGGTTTAGAAGAGCTGCTGTCTTTCATGATAAACATTGGATGTTAGGATGGCTGAACCTCCAACACACAGAAGTTTCCTTTCACAGTGAAAGCATAAATATCTTCAGGAAGGAGAAACACTACAGATTTTTTTTTTGTTTGTTTCCGACTGTGTTCCTAAGTCCAGCATCATGCACTTTTTTTCACTATTTTTTTCCTACACTTGTAGGTTACTCAGTTTTTCTACCACGCTTCATAAAAGAGATTACAAAACAGAGGATGGTGGAAATGGCAAAGCAAAGCAGCGTCTGCAACTCCTGTGCAGAGCTGTCCGCAAGGGCAGCCTGGGCTGGCAGAGCCCCTCCAGCCTACTGCCCACAGGTTGGTCTGCTCTGTGGTCGAGTTAATCTCAAAACTAGATAATCTACCCTGGGTTAATCAAAAACAGACCTTAGCAAATCAAGACCTACAAATACCATTTTGTTTTATACAAAATCCAGGTGGAAAGATGCAAGGATTTGGGGGGGGGGGAGGGGAAGAGAAGGAACAGGGACAGGACAACTTTCAAGAACAGTCAATATTCAGTGTTTGAACTTTTCTTTCAGCAAACTAACATCTGAATAAAACATCTTCTCCAGAAAACCAAGACCCAGATTCTCAACACTCCCTGAGATGGTTGTTTAATGAGTGTTATCTTTTACCTAATAATGACAGACAGCATTACACTGCAAAACCAAAATGTTTTCACCACTATGGAAGTTGGTCTTGTTTTGATTGGGTTTTTTTTTCATTAAAACTACTGAAAATAATGCAGTTATTTGATTTTAATAAACTAACTTCATGTGTGTAGTCCAGTTCAGAAACAAAATGAGTACAGTTTTACAAAGTCAGTATTAAGACATTGATACATTTTTCCCTAATGTTCATGCTAGTTAAACATGCGCCTTTAATTACAGAAATGCCCACTGCTCCCAAGCAAGGTTGAAAAATGATTGATATTCATGTTTACAATTGTTCAAGGCTTCTCCTTTATAATTAACCCTCTTATAGAAAGCAGATTACATATTGGAAACATAACAGCATGCTATTTAACTGCTTATTGAGCTGTATGAGGCTAGATCTTGAATTATCCCAGTGACATAAGGTTGTGTAAACCAGTGCATTCAGAAAACAAGAATGTTTTCTGAAAAACATTCTTCTTTGAAATATTAAAAAATTCTATGAAGTAACATGACTTGTAAATCTCCTAACAATTATGAAGATAACTACTAGTTCCAGGAGACTTAAACATTAAGAACTCTTTATTTCATGCTTACAATTCATAAAACAAATTCTGCTCAACTAATATGATCAAGTTATGAGAAACTGGCATCTATAGAAGTAAGTAGTTTTAGAAACTGAATTTATAAATTTAATTGAAAAATACTTGAATTTCATCTAGGCAGTAAAGGTCATACTGTATCATTAATACAGAACAAGCAAGATGAATTGAGATTATTTAAAATGAGAGTATCCAATAAAGCAAAAGGATTTTCAGGAGGGGAGCAGAAGGGTGTGGAGATGTAAACTCAAGTTTTCTAACTTAAAAATCAAACACATTCTTACCACATGCATTTCAATAATACTAACTAGATAAACACAGGCAAAATTCCCTGTGCTCAGTTTCAGATCATTTTGATTGAAGTCTCATCTCATTAAGTAACATACACTCTACAATTTGTCAGGGAATGCTGCAACTTGTTTCTGCAGCTGGATTTTTTCATCTTGTCTGTTCTGTACACTGTATGGTAATAGGAAAGAATATGACATGTGAAACAGGTATTTGAATGAGATAAATTATTTCTATGTTACTTTAATTTTCTACTTCAACAAGCAATTTGACTAGATAGCAAAATAAGTTCATATGTTCTTCAGCACATGTTAAAGTTTATTGAACATAGAACTGTTTTCTCCCCTTATTTAACATACTCTCCATGGAGAATATTTTATTATTTTCCTTACTGCCTTCCAAAATTCTTCTTTCTGGAACTTTCAGATGCAGCTCTGCAAGCTCTTCTCCCCTCAACCTCTACTGCTTTCATTTGGAAGGCTGAAAAGTAGGTTTACCTTCCATTTTCCAGGGGCACAGATTCTTCTGATTACTTAAAATATTTAGACTTTTTTTTGTTTTGTTTTTAATTTTGTGAGGTTTTTTGGTCTTAGATTTTGGTATTTTCTGGTTTTTGACCTCCTGAGTCTTCTGGAACCACACTGAGACTGAAGGAACTACAGGTGCGCATAGGTTTTTGCTAGAATACAGTACGGAGCTATGGAAATAAAACCCTGGAAATGCATCGTTTCACAATGGCTTTTTAAACAAAATTGGAACTATTGTTCCAATTTTGGAGCTATATAGGACCCTGTCAAAGGAACTATATAGGAATCCCTATAGGACCCTGTCAAAGTAGGTAAAACTGCACCACGTTGAATAAAATAAAATGAATACACCACTACCAAGGCAGGGGCTTGCAAAGCAGGATATCTGGCTAATCTCCTCCTTCCTAATTATAAGCATTAAGGATGTTTGTAACATTCAAGTGTTACTGAGACTGACTGCAGCTATAGCTCAAGGGAGAGAGTTTTATTCATCCTTTCTTGAAAATTATCACTTTGGTTGAAAATACTTTGGTTTACTGTCAATTAGAAGAATACTTAGTTTATGATAGGCTCAGCAGAATTTATGGGAAATTGTTTCAGCTGGAACACTGGGAACTGGTTTTTTACCCTCTTCATATATCCCATATGATGTCCTCACTGAACATGCAATCCATCAGTCTAAAAAGAGCGGATGTTGAAATATTCTTTCAGTTCACAATGGACTTGGAGGCCACAATCATCTGTTTCTGCCTCTAGAACAACAGGCCTCAACTGTATGTCTATGGTTTACCTTTTCCAGTCAATCAAGTAATTTTCAGTCAAGCAGTAATTCTAACATCTGATAAACTTACCTTTTTATTAATAAATACAAGGCCTCCCACATCCTTGATGGTACATGGCTGCAGATCACTGCTACCAGCCTACACCTGCTTTGCCCACAAGCACATTTTACTTTCAGCGGCGGTGCAATAAAAATCTCAAAATACTTCAACGATAACATGTTATTCAACAGAGATAATGGCATCAAGTATTGCTCTACTGCCACAATGGCTGTAAGTAAAAAGTAAGGAGAAAGTAAGATTTATGCTGTCTGAAAAGACTAAACAAAATCCTTCAGAGATAATTGTCCCTCAAAAAATCCAAATCAACAGGGAAATATTTTTAGAACATTATTTAAATAAAATAAAAGACCTCACACACTCTTATATAAGCACTTGCATTGTTAAGCAAGCCCCAGAATGATTTTTCAGGGACTGGGCAGAATTCCTATTCTTAGAGGATTTCACTGAATTAAGCCATTAGCACTAGTTTCTGGAGAATGTCAAACACTTTGAGCCATTAAAATGAATACAGAAATCAGTGACGTGCACAACCTTCAGTCCCAGGGATAGTTCCTTATTTTATCCTGTACATATTTGAGAGACTGTTCCACTTTTGAAATAATAGATGTTGTCATTTTTATAAAAGTCATGATACAAAATACAACCATAATAGATTTTTCCGGTCTTAAATTATGTTTAAAAGTTTATTTCCTTCCTAATGTTCCAGTGGAATGACTTTTTGGCAGAACTAGTTGGAAAGTAGAAAGCAGATTTAAATGCAGAGCTTAACCCATTTATTTCTGATCTGAAATGAGTAGTAATATTTGTAAAAGTTTGAAGTATTTTTCAAGCTTTAAGTTACTAAAATAATCTTCTTTAAAATAATCACTTCACCTTATTTGCCTTTTGATAGTTTTTCTCCTGAGAAATTATAGAGAGATTATTTGGGAAACTAACTGAAAAGTCCAACTTTCCCTTTTTTCCAACTGTTTAACTTATTTCTTCATAGCTCTCAACAACCCTTTCCATTGGGAGAAATTCCTCCCAGACTGACTCTGCAGTGAGCTATTCAATGTAGCCATTTACTGTTTTTCTTAAGTATTACAGAAACAAGGATTAGAATTAAATACATACATTTATTAAACATCCATGTAAAACACTCTCCATTCCATAACAAGCTGAGCACTAAGGCATGCAGTTTTTGGCCCAAGACCAAATGGGGGAAAAAAATTAACTAGTTACACTCCACAACAAAAGGGAAGATGCCCAAGCCTTGAACAAAAAATATCAGTAAAGCACATGCAGCACATTAAACCAAGAAATACTCACCAGTATAAAAAGGACAAGAAAATCAAAATCAGACAAAAAAACCCCAACTCAACACATGAAAAAGATCCCCAAAAATCCGGGTCAAAACTTCCTTTTTCTCCAAATAAGCATTGTCTGTCTTGTGGAATATGCAAAAACTACAGGAATAGCTGTTTTATACCAAGTCTCATTCCAGAAAACACTTTCCATGGGACTAACATTTGAAACATTTGAACTTCAGACATGTGTGAATGATACTTTTTCTTCTAGTAAAACATCTCACTTGACTAAAAGTAAGTTAACATCATTAGAGTTTATAGACCCTCATTCTACAAAGCCAGTTAATTGCTCAGTGTATCAGTTTTATTAGTGCACTGCAGCTTTATCTATATCCTCCACTAGCTGGAGTCATTCCCACAGTGCTGTATTTCACTGTTAGCTGCTTACAAATTTCCAGAAGTTAATGCATCTCTTCTCCTAACCAACTTTCCCCTCTATATTACAAAGGAGTAAATAGTATAAATTGCAAAGAAAACCATTTCATAGGCAATAATAGCTAAAATAAAGGCAAGCTTTCTCAACTTTACATGGAGGTTCTGCAGCTTTCCTTTGGATCATTCAACACAGGGATCTCCAAATGTAAGCATATATTTTGGTATTAATTTAAAATTAAGCAAGAGCTCTACTGTACGGCTTCATCATACAAAGTTATCACTTGTTGAATTTGATGCTTGGAGTTTGTACAAGGTCCATTTTCTTTTTGTAGAAACAGTATTGGAGAGAAAATAAAAGTAGTGATGATGAGTTTCCACAGACTATGAGAAGATATCAGTCAGGTCATTGCATGTAACTACCCAGGGCAAAGCAGCTATCACCTTCTCTGCCTCAAAAGAATCTGGAAAGAAGGAAGTTAAGTTCTTTATCCCCTATGTAGATTTAATTTGGACAATCTTGCTATTTGAGGAAGTTAGAAGTCCTTTCTGAATGGCACCTTCCAGGAAGTACATAAAATGGGTTATTGCCTTCATAGCCAGTGCAAATTCTCCACAGCTTCATTTGTTCTTTTTCACATGTTCCCACAAGAACATGACTTACCAAGAGCATTGCAAGCTCAGTAAGTGAATGCACACGCGCTGCTGCTGAACTTTGCTTTGCACTCCACCATCATACTCAGTTCTATTGTTTTAACTAATAATATACTTTAGTACTCTACTGCTTGAGGATGGGCAACATGCACACAACCTCTGAAACAAAGGGTAACACAGAGAAGTCATTTATTACAGTAAAACTGATGCTTGTCATCTTATAGGTCTATAAATGTAATGTATGTGTGTGGATAAGTGTATGGACCAGGTTTTGTAATAAATAATTACTGAACACATCTAGAGCAGCCATATGACTTGTACAATAAGAGCTATACATTCTCCCTGTAAATCCTTCCAATCATGTAGGGTCACATAATTAAAAAGCTTAAGCCATTTAAATTGAAATAGTCAAATAAAAACAATCCATGGCTAAGGGCATCTATGTCTTCAAACAACATTTTTTTCTAGTTAAAGCCACACAAACCAAAAGGAAAAAACCTCCAGTAACATCAATCTCAGCAATTACTTCATCCATTTCATTACCACTTCCCTGATGATTACTTTATGCTACAATACTCCCTATCTTTTTTTTATTTCAAAGGATTTTTAAACGCAGGCCTCTTCCACAATTTGGTTTCCAGCATTTAGTCTTTCTGGAAGAATCTTTCCAAGGGATCATTCCTGCTACCCTCCTCCCCCAAAAAAGAAAAAAATTACTTATACACAAGGCCTTTTCTTCTAGAAGAAAAAACAAGTATCACAAATACCACTAACTGATAATTATACGTTGCACTCAACTAAAAGCAACTAAATTAGTGAAGAATACAAAAATACCTCTCCTATGTATTTTTTTACTAAACCCCATCACAAAAACACTGCACAAGCACTAGAAAATGTGTATGTAAGTTACATAAAATTACATGCTGCATAATCATGGCATATTTATCCATGACACTAATTAATAATCAGCTGTCAACATCCTTGAATGGCTTTCCAAACATGTTAAACATAGGATGCTTAAATATTTTTAACTTCTTTTGTTAGCATGCATCTTTGAACAAGCAGAATTATTTTTCCAAAGCAGTGCATTATTATGAACGCCTGAATAGGACTAAGAGGCTTTCTTGAAATACAAGGAGACCAAGTGGATTTCATCTGCGATGTGGGAAGCCAGTGCTGTTCATGGGCTTCTCAGGTTTACATTACATTCATTATCCACAAGCACTGTTAGGTGTTGACAGTTCTAACTGCCTTCACTGGAACAAGCCCTGCAAAACTGAATGTGTGCAGAATTTACGATTCACCACCCATCTGCCAAGGCAGCGAGTCAGCCCTTCATAAGCACATGTCACAGCAGGCACATCTCCCCCAACCTTTCTGGGGAGGTGAGAAGAGGGAGTCAGGGCCAGAACCAGGAGGGGGGGCTGGGGAGAAGGCCCTCAGCAGTCCCTGTAAGCTTCAATTTCACCCAATATCCAGTCACCAACAAAAATCTTACAAAGAGGTTTACACGTAGTTTAAACGGCACATAAGTCTGTGCCTCAACCTGCTATGCCAGAGGAGTCAGCATAAGTTTGTCATATGATATTAATTTCCAGGTCCAGAGGAGGACCTCAAAAATGAAATAGACAGCTGAAGCACACCTCTCTCCTGTGAGGAAAAACAGAGTTGGAGTTGTTCAGCCAGAGAAGAGAAAGCTCCAGAGGAACTTTCTGCAGCCCTTCAGTTCCTAAAGGGGGCCTACAAAAGAGCTGAAAAGGGACTTTTTATAAGGGCATGTAGTGACAAGACAAGGGGGAATGGCTCCTCACAGAGTAGGTTTAGATTGGATGTTAGGAAGAAATGCTTTACTGTGAGGCTGGTGAGGCTCTGGAACAGGTTGTGCAGAGAAGCTGTGGATGCCCCATCCCTGAAATGCTCAAGGCCAGGTTATACAGGGTACTGAGGAATCTGGTCTAGTGGACGGTGGCCCTGCCCATGGCAGGGCAGGGTGGGGGTGGAACTAGATGATCTTTAAGGTTCCTTCCAACTCAAACCATTCTAGGATTCCACAAAGAATACAGAGACACAGGTGAAATTAGGAGAGATTCTTTTGTCAGTGACATGAAGATGTTTTTGACTATCTCTTTTGATGTCTCAAAACCCAGGAACACCTCCTCTTGGTCTTACTATTAAAAGCAATCAACATTCTGAAGTACTCCTATTCTAGACTTTAACTTCCCCCTTTCCATAAGGAACATAAGTTTTGTCTATAGACCACAATTTTATTTCAAAGCATACTCAGATACATTAAAAGCATATTTATATCCGATATTATTTTCATTATGCTAAAAAAGAAGTCACACTTCAAGTAATTGTCTGATGGTGTCAGTATGTTAACCATGAGGCTGTTATTAATTGATTTTGCGTCCAACTAAATTGTGTAGTGCAACCACAAAATGCTAGACAGATTACAAAGAGAATTTCACTCATGCATCTTTTCAAACTACTGCTTATGCAATGTTTAGAAAAAGACATTAAAACACTGAACTAAGAAAAGTGGAATAAGTAGAAAAAAAATAGATCAATGATTTAAATACAAGTTTTAAAAAGAGGTGTTACTCAATGCAAAAAAACCACTGTGCAACCTTAGTAGAAAAATTCTTTGACAAAGAATAAACATGAAAGTACATACCAAACACTAGTATTCTATATGAGGTTGAAATTGAGAGACAAAAGTCAAATGATGACAAGTAAAACCTTTCAACAAATATGGATTGTTTACAGCACATGTTGCATTTTTTTACTTTTTTAAAATATAAGTGAAATATCAAAAAAATAATGCCATGATGTTCACTCTTGAAGACAATGTTATAAAGTATATTATTTTCAGCAGTTCCTAAAAAATGTTTTGGGGGGTATAGAACAAAACCTACTTTGACTCAGTTTTCAATAGCAGAGGATAGAGAACAAAGGAAGGAGATAGGAACAAGAGAGGCCTGAGCTCTTAAACTCATCAAGGCAGAGGCTTATGCTTGGATTTGGAGAACTAGATGAACAGTAAGCATGAGCAGGAATAAAAGTCATTAGGTCAGTGAGAGGATTTTTGCACAAAGCAAACAGATCATTTGTTGCAGAGGAAAAATGTTGCAGTGTTTTTTTAGACCATTCTGGTACCTATTCTGTCCCTGGCAGCAGCTGCAGTGGGAAAGGGATTTTAGAACAGGCAAGCGAATAGACAGCTTCTGCAGTTTTAAAGGTTCCCAATTTGCTGTGTCAGGCACAGTTTCTTTATCCATTTTACACCCATGACCTACAAGTTTTGAGTCCACTGTAGTTTTCACATTATAAGTTTTGGTGAATAGCAAACCCACTCTGTCAAGTTGTGATGTTTCTAAATTTGGCACTTCCAAGGTCATAAACTGTGTTGGGAATTTTTTTTTATTGTTTCATATAGTCTTTACTTACTATACTATTGTAACTTTTTCTACTTTCAGACTTCATAGCTACAACCAGTTCTAATTTCTCTATGCTTTCTATTTTTAAAACCTACTTTCTAGAAATTATCTTACCTTTACTACTTCCCCGAAGAAACAGGTAAGCTTGGTTTGGATTATCCTTCTGCTTGATGTACTACTTAACTTTAGTGCAGAACATATATATTATCTGATGCCTTTTGCCCATTTGGTATTGTGAAGCTCCTCCCAAAAACCACCACAGAATTTGAGCACTCAAAAAAACCAAAAAACAAAAATACCCCCATCAAACTCCCCCCACCCCCTCTCAAAGAGAAAAAAATAAGACAGCTCAACATCATCAATTTCACTGGGTATTTAATATGAAAAAATAAGGAAGTTTCTGAATTATAAAAAGCACAGAAGGTTCCCCAACACGCAGGAGGGCCTGTCTCACACAGAACAATTAACTCAAGGATTACTGTATGGAAAACAGACAAGTACAACATTTGAGAGTGAAAGGCCTGTTTATATTGAAACACTAGAGACCTGTATTTACATCAAACTGTAATTAACCACAAGTGTCAACAGGATAATCTCACCCACAGGAAAAGCAGATTTAATTCAGTGATGGATTAGCAAAGTATATACCATGGAAATATTCTATTTCAGTGGTAATAAACCCAATATATGTATATGGGACACTTAAGATAAAGATAGAAAAAGTTTTAATCCCACTTTGTAATTTCTTGCTTTGATCTATGTTGGAAACCAAAAATAATCAATCTTAAAAAAACCCCAAGCAACAAAACTCCATGGAAGAAAGGAAACTCTCACTTTATGCAATAAACTAAAACTCTCCTTTTTTCCCCTCATTCTTTTAAACCATCGAGATTGATGTGGTCATTGGAGTAAAGACAGTTTTGCCTGATTGAATTTAAAAATTCTATTAGCATTGTAGATAATTAGGAATATTAATGATACTTATAATGTATAATAAAATATAATCTCACAGAGAGTTAGAATAATTGGTGTTTGCAAGAAGGAATAGCAATAGGCATGCTCTATATATAGCACTAGCTGCACACATGTATGATACCTGTTACTATCAGTAACTGCCGCCTATTCTTTCTGGGGAAAAAAAATCAGGAGAAAAACCTGCCTGCACAAGAAAGTTTTTTTTTACTGAAAAGAAAACAGGAGAGCAGCACAGGAATATTGTGGTTTATTTCCAAATCTTCAACTGATCTAATGAGCACATTCAGATGATTTAATTTGCTATTATACATAAGTTTCATCACCTGTAAAATGGTACTTATTTCCATTGTAAAACACTTGAAATGTACTGATGAAGATATCTACATAATCAAGTACTTTTATTTTTTAGTTCACTAAGTAGGCATCTAGGTCAAGAGATTACAGAATCTAAGATTTAAGGAACAAAAAAATTATCACATGCAATATTAAAAAGTATTCCCACAGCCTTGAGAGTATCACTGCTGAGATAATACAGATAAAACCCAAAACCCTACTAAAATAATTGTTCCCCATTAGTAAAAAAATAATTTTGAAGGAAAGTAATTCATTTACTCCAAAAATCATCTATAGCTTTCTTAAATAAAGATCTCTCATACTTCAGTTTAAGCACATAATAATTTAGATTTGTACATATTCTTCTTCTACAGAAATACAATTGCACTGGCTACAAAACAAAACTTATTTACTATGAACTGTCTCTTTCTCAACTCCTATTAAAATAAAATTGCTGGAATATTAACCACTGACTTATAATAATTGACACTGAGCAACAATGTTACTTAAAGTAGCAAACAGAAACAAAAGCCAGCTAGCACAGAGGAAAGTGGCCTGTATTTATGATTTGCAGAATTACTGTGCTCTTAGCTTTGGGGAGATATTACCAAGCCCTTGCTTAATATAAAGATAACAAAAGCATTTTTGTCAATTATATTATTTTATTTATGCTCAGGTTACTCTATCACTGAAAACAATTTATATAACACTCCAAACTTTACATTTCCTTTGTCATTGAGAGTTTACAGGAACTGGGAAGCTGCCAGCCAGCTCATCCAGCTGTCACTGCTACTCCTTCCTACCCAAAAGCTGAAAACAGGAAAATTCTTGTCTTGCTTCAGCAAGATACAAGTGAAAGAGAAAATCATGTCACTTGGTACAATGGCAGCACCAGAAGACCAAGTGCAGACTATATCCCCCGAATGTATGAAGGCATTAGGCTTCACACATTTGCAATCTGCCAAAAAGAAGATACCCCCAACAAGACTACAAGGCTGCTGAACCAAGGACAGGAGTTGCTAGGACAAAGGTTCCTGTTTCCCTTTTTCAGCAGAGCTTTGAAGACAGGCAATCAACCTGGAAAACCCAGTCCCAGTTCAGCTCTACTTTCACAAATTTTTGTTTCATACTTCATCTTGCCCACTCAGATGGCTAGACCAAGAGCTCCTCACCACAGCAGCACAAGATAACCTGGCATAAAGATAATTCTCACTAACAAATATCACAACACTCACTACCAAAACTAAATACTGTCAGTATTTAGCCTGACACCTCAGGTCATAGATTCTGTAGGCTAAGCGGGTGATACCCACTATATCACCTCTGGCTGATACAGAGGTATTAAACAATAAATTCAGATCATCTCCATTAGGTTGCAGATAAGTTTTTTGCCAGTAGTCTTCCAAATCACTCACTGTTAGCTGAACTTGATATGCCTAAATTACAGAGGATATTTTACCTATCTAATATTTACTGCAATAAAATATTTGCCTACAATAATTATACATGGATTAATCTTGGAGTTTTGGGATTTTTTTTTACTTGATTGGATTTTTTTTTAAATCACACTTAACTCCTTAGGTTGATCACTTGGTTCAAGGTCAGAACATCATGCATTTCTTCTCCTGCAATTCTTTCATGAACAGCTTGGTCCAATTTAACCTACAATTGCTCCTTCTACTGTCCTTCAAAATTTCTTATCATTTGAGACCCCCTGCTTCTAGCTGGGATACCAATACATGATGTACAGGATAGTCTTGTGCTATCTGTGAAGTCCTGGAACCAAAGTAGTGTAAAGCCAATTAAAAACATCTATAAACCCCCACTACATAAACAAATACATATGAAGTATCCCATTCAATTACAGTTGTGTATCTATTTTCCTGACTCCAGCTCCAGGACTTCAAACTCAATCCATCAATTGTTTAAAGATGGACCACCTCTGTGTCTTTTAACTTAAAGGTAAATGAAAATTTAAAACAAACAACCAAAAAAACATGCCCACTTCAGTAAATCTTCCTATTATTAGTTTCTAATACTCATGAAAGAATTTTCCCTTTCAAATGTTTTGCTTTTTCATGTACATGGCAATGAGGAGTTCAACCAAGTCTGCTATTAGGAAAGTTTTCTTGGTGTTTTTAGTACAGAATTAAACTTCATCTATTTATCTCTGTTACAGCCCTTCTGCCATCTGTGACAGATCATATTTCTTGAATTCATCATCAGAAGATAACTTGTTTCATATGTTACCCCTTTACACTGCTGTACATGCATTCCAATAACTGATATTTTACCTCTAGGAAAGAAATCCTTGGATTTCAAGAAGCAGAGGGAGACTAATGACAGAGCCCTCAGCAGGACTCGAGCTCCTCAACACCAATCAGGGATTACATTTCCTGCCTTCCACTGCAGCAGGAAAGCACCAGCTGAGCAGTTCAGAGGAGATCTAAGTAGTTTAGAAAAAACCCTCAGAGCCAATCACATCTGCCTACTGGACACAGCGGTCGCAGAGAACTGGATTAGTATGCAAAGCAGGAGAAAGACACAAGTTATTTAATAATTCAATCATCTGGGTGCCTCAATAAACTATTAGAGAAGAGGGAAAAGAGACAGAAAATTATAAAAATTATGTTAGGAAAAAATCTCCCTCTCCTACAACAACTAATTTGATAAACACAGTTATTCCTGTATCAGGACTCTTGGACAATTGATGCAACTCTGCTGTCTTTTCTCCACACAGATTTCTTTGAAGGCCAAAGAGACCCAGAACATAGCTCCCCTCCCAGGCACACCAACCTACACAGAAAGGGCAAGGGCTGGAAACATGAGAGCCTGAGACCCCCAGCCAAACAGCCTCCTGAAGAAGAGGAGGACAAATGGAAATCATGAGAGAGGCACCATTCCTAGGTTGGGCTGCATTCCTTCCTAGCATGTCAACAAGAAGCAGCATCTGCAATGAAGTTTCAAAACTGGTATTATGAAATAGGAGATTCTCACTCAAGATAAGCAGGAGCAACATGGAGAGAATTTCTGCACATCACATACAGGAGACTGATGGTACCAAGAAAAAGCACAGTTAGCACTATAACCTGCAATGCTGCTAGAACTACAGTATGTGATCTCTACATTTCACTTCCCATGCAGCAGTCAAGGTCTGCTCTGAGTTGTAAGAATGTAACAAGAACAGTTCTATGCAAACTTAGTGTGATGCATTGTGCACACTGCTGCAGTAGGGTCCCAGCTTTGAACACATGAAGGAAGAAAGACAATGGGGAAGAAGGTTGCTCTTATTCATCACAGAATAAAACAAGCTCTGGAATCAATCAATTGCAACAAATCCTGACCATAAGGAGGTTAGGTCAGGAGAGGGACAACCCCACATGTATAGGTTGTCAGCAGACAGACAACCTGCCACAGAATGTCAAGACCCAAGTTTATTTTGGAATACTGATATGCAAATCTTAAGGGTATAAACAAACATGGAAAATGTAGATGGGCTTTAGAAGATCCCAGTTACCTAAAGCAAGTCACTTTCTTTCCACCAGCATTTAGCTACTATTCAAACATTTAACAACAATAACTATCATTTTATACGACAGGCCACTGCTTTATGTATTCCCCATAACATGAAACCAACTTTCCCAAAAAGCCACCATACTCACACACACAAGGTTTTGCTCTTGTGCATAGGATGGCAATACTAACATATACTTCCATCACAGCCTTCTATGTGTTGTCTTTGCTACATTTCCTTCCTCGTTTTCAAAAGACAAGAAATACATTTGTAATAACTCTTCTGCATGGCTTCCACCCCATCATATCCCTTGCTTCCACTTCCCACATTCCTTATCTTGCAAGTCTTACATCAAAACTTACTTTTTTTTCCCCTAAAGTCAAACTATTACTTCAACTTTCCAAATAAGAGTATCACCATTTCCCTAGGGGGTAGAGACAAAACAAGCCCTAAAACACAACACAGTTTTATTTAAACAAGTCTGTACTTCAAATTAAAGTACTCTTTTCTACATTGACCATTTCAGCTCTGGTTTAAAAAACTATGACTGCTGCTGTTTTTTGTAAAAAAACCAAAACATTAAAAAAACCCCTCACAAACTTAATAAAAATACTGCTTTCCTAAAATATTATCATAAAAAAATGGAACCAGCTTTACCATCCAAATAATTATAACAACTGGTTTTAAAATTTAGAAAGGAAGCCAGAAGATTCTGAAATTCTGGGATTAGTCAGAAGCAAAAAACTCTGCAAAGGTAACAAGAGTCAAACTTAAAAGAGCTTATTTACCTATCAGTGACAACTTGCAAAACAAATAAAATGTAGCCACTCACAGCAATAAAAATTTGACACAACAACAAACCCCAAAACATCTTCTCTAGTCCTTGTAAGGCAGAGCGTCCTCTTTGTACCACTCTCCTCCCTTGTACTTGGAACAAGAGAATAATAAAGTTCTGGCCTGCCTTTTCCTCAGTTAATGTATTGCTTCTATTCACACTCATGAGATGTCCTTGGCAACTAATGATTTACCTCACCTGTTCCAGACACAAGCTGATTGTAATAAATTAATCTGGCTTTCAACACTACTTCTCCCATCCATATGGCCCCTACTATACACTCATCATTAATCTACAGTGTTTTCTGAAACAAGTGGTGCTGGTGAAGGATATTCTCACAATTTAAAACAATATTCCCATTTATTTAAAATGGACACAATTTAGAATGAATATATTCAGTACTGAAGCTTAGCTTAGTCCTAGGACTAATCAGTCACAAGTGTCTGGATTCAACCGAGCCCCTAAATGTGCACCTTTTACAATTACATTTAGGCCAATCACTGAAATAAAGTGTCTGCTACATTCTGCTTCACAGACAAGTGATAGCACTATTGCTGTAGGAACCAATACACAAGGCATTAATAATCCAGACAATTACTATGATCTCAATCACACTTGGAATTATCTAAGTCCTTGCCAGCTGCTGCATTTCATGTGTTCTCTTTATTGCTCAATTTCCCTAACTTAATAATATTTTGGAACTTGTAAGTAATTCAAAGCATAAAACTAAGCCTTATCTCCCTTTCACATCATCACCACATAAGCCTCAATATTTTGGTTGCTGATGTACAGCATTGCACGCTTTGGTACTGCATGCTGTGAAACATATAATAAAGCCTCAGAAATGTTCAAACAGATCATTTGCAATATATCAAGAGGGAAACCAGTAAAGAAAAAAATGGTATGAGCTATCCTCTCTCTCAATTAATCACATCATTACAAAAAATGAATATACAAGCTATTTACACAAAAATCATTCTAGGACAAAAATGAAAATTCTGATTCAAGAAGAAGCAGAAGAAGGTATGGCTGGGATGCAGTTCTGTTATTATATCTAAAATAATTATTCCAAAGCAAATAATGAAGTTTCTCAGTTTTCCTAGACTCCATAAATCTATTTTGCGACACTGATTTACCACACATCATGCCTTAAAATTTACAGTACCTACAATATAAATCTCCATTCATTTTACTCAATATTGTTCATCTGCTACTACTGTTTTAGTATTAAAAAAACAAACAAGACAAAACATACCAAATTCAACTCTGCACTGACTCTGCAAAAGTTCTGTGACATTGGCAGCAAACGCCGCCCCTCATATTTTGTGGGCAGTCAAGCAAAAATCCCAACCCTATTCACTGTTTCCATGCAGGCGCACAGACAGAATACATCTACATCCTTACAGAAGCAACCTGACCTAGAAGCAAACATCAGTCCCTTGGACAGCCTGAGAAAATCAGCACACACTTGTGTATGGTGACAGCAGCACATGGATGTGCTAGGAAAGGGCCTGGAAGCCCAGGACAGCCTCAGGCTGCAGGTGCAAGCACTCCAACAGTGCAGGTATGCTCCTCTCAGACATCAGAGACAAGATGCTGCTCTACCATCAGCCAACTGACTCTGACCAGACATGGAAAACAGAGATGAATGTGGCAGCTTTCACTGCTGCCAATCTCCAGTGTCCTGAGGGCTATTTGCAGGCACCTAAAAGCTTCCCATGTAACCTATATTGAACTGAAAATATAAAAAGAAGATAGAAGCAACTCGACATTTTGTTGTTAAGTTTCATTAAATGATCCCAACGAGTTACACTCCAATCTCATATGCAGTCATTGCAACATGGTTCAAACTCATGTTTTGTATTTGCCACAAGGAAAGCTGTTCATATGAATTTCATTTAAGTATTCATATGAGACAACTGTACATCCTAGCAGACTCAAGGATCTCCTTTATATATACAGACTTAACCCACCTGTACCTTCAGTAATTTCCATATAATCTTTTACTACTTCCAAGATTTATCTTGGAAGTAGTCAGTTCATCCCTGTTTACCCTAGTTTAGTCCAGGTACTTCAGATACTATTTTTGAGCCCAAAGGCTTACCCAGCAGTCTAACTCTACAGAACAATGAAGACTTAGCTAATTATACTAATTAATTAAGCTAATTAGGCAGCTTCAGCTAATGTATGTAAATGCAGCTGGTTTCAGAATATTTCATTTTAAAAGGCTAACATAATTCAGCATGACTTAAGGCAAACAGACACTTTTATAGTAACTGTTGGAAAACAGCTGTAGTGGGTTGTTTTGCACAGGAAACTATTGCTGTCATACTCCCACAGAGAGAAATGCTCAGGGGACTCAACATTACTTAACAAATCAAAAAGACTAAGCTCAGCTCCAGGACAGTGAAAGTTTAACTTGTACATCTACCTAACATATGTGCCCTGCTGTCCAGAAAATTCCCAGCAGAATTTCAGAGTCAACACCCAAGTCTGAACTGTGCTAATGCTGCTATCATCTAGTTAGCTTTAACCTGAAACAATCTCACTTTGCCTTTGTGCAGGCAGAGGTCATGATTGTAAAAAAAGTCATGGGTCTGTCTTGCCTTTTTAGACCACAAATACCTTATTCAAGCTTTATAAGCTAAACCATCAAAATAGAATTAGCATGATATAATATACTTTTTTACATGATATTCTACTCCAAAAGGGATTGAATATGTAAAAGTATTTCAGGGTTAAATATGCATTAACATAGTCTTTGGTTTTGCTAACATAAAGATTAGCTACAGATTACTACTGCCCCATGAAGGTCCAAAGGCCTCAAACATAATTTCTACTGCTAGGCTGAGCTTCAAGTGATACATTTTAGTAAGCCAGATTTCAGATGAATCTATTTGCAAAGTATACCTCCTTCTCATCTTGCTGCATAAAAACACTATTTTAAATAGTGCTGCATAAACACCCTATTTAAAAAATAATATGAATATTTGGTGGATAAGCAAATATTCAAATAAGGCTAGAGAAAATAACTGTCAAAAGAAACAACCAAATTTAAACTCTGACCTACATTCACTTTGGGTAACTAGTAGGGTCAAAGGCCAACAGTCTGTAAAACTAGAACTAGAGACTCTATATTCTACTAGAAAAAAAGGTACTGAGATCTTTGCAAGAAAGAATTTAACATGACAATTGACAATCATGATTAAATAAAACTAAGAGCTGCAGTATGCATACAGGTAGTCTATCCCACTTTTGCTTGCTGTTTATCTTATTTCCTTTTCATTAAGGAAATGCCTCTTTTCCCTACATGGAACTATAGTGACATTTGACAAAGTAATTAAGAGAAGGATGAGCATGATCAGCTGCCTTTGCCCTGTTACCAAACACAGTCAATACACAGTTCATGACTCCAGCAGATGTTCGTGCTTTACAGACTTATTGGAAACTTAAGGTCTTAGTTTTTCTGTCCTTCCTGTATAACATGGAAAAGAGAATCTAAACAGAGAAACCACTAAATTACTAGCAGCAAGTATTAACCCATCCAACACAATCTACTGTACAAATCATCAAAAAATAAACTGCCCAACAGTTTTATTTCCACAAATACAGAGCTATAATGAAACAGGCAAACTTGAATTCTCTTGACAAATGGCAGAAAAGCTTGTTTGAGCAAAGGACTCTGTCAGGGCCCTTGGCTACTCATCCATCACTCAGTACCCCTCCCAGTTAATTCTTGGCTAAAATAATCCTGCTCACAAAACATGAATCTACAGTGCAGAGGACAGAGGGTCACATAGTATAATGAGGCAGAGTCAAACTCTGACTGTAAACAGGCATTTGTGAATTCCCCCATCACTTATATCCTCATCTCTGCCTCTACTCCATTTCCATTTGCTACCCATCTTCACATGACCATAAACTTGCTCACATCACAGGATTTATCCAAATAAATGCTTCTCAAAGGGCACAAAGAGAAGCTCTGTGTGTGTGTGTCTGTGCTCAGACAAGATGAAGGTAGTAGAAATTTAATTTTAATAAAAAAATTAATGAAAAGGTTGGGTTTGGGACTTTGTTTGTTTAAATTGCTTATAAAATGAGGGCCTTATTCTAATACAGACTACTACCAATGCAGTCAAAGTACAGTAGTTAAAATCTAATTTGGCAAAAGGCATCTCTAGTCATGCAAGAATGCAATCTCGCTGAGCAGCTACGAGTATGAGGTCACAGGATAAATGGCTCCTAGGCAAACTCCTCCTCATCCTGACAATTTCTGGGCTTCAAACACTGGAGTTTTGGCTACACCCTAGACACCCATCTGGCCTTCACAAATATATCAGAGATCAGCTGCAGAAACTGGGGAGAGGTACCAGCTAGGGATTCACAGATCCTCCAGTGAAGAAGCTGAGAAGAAAAAATGAACAGATGAGGTTTTACAGATCAGCGAGATTCTGCAGGGAGCCTGGGCCAAGTCTCATTAGAAATCAAAACTTCATTCAAAATGGCAGAATATAAATGGAACACTTCAGGTGCTTAATTTTAACCAAAAAATATCCAACAAGCTCTAAACACAAATAGACTATGGTGAAAATTTTTTTCAAGTTCAATTTTGGCTGGCATCTCTCCTGCTTGGTTTTACAAGTACTTAAGTCCTTAAGAAAAGAAAGATAAAATGTTGCTATTTTCAATTCCAAATACACCCTGTCTCACCCTATCATGACCACTAAACAAGGTGCCAGGCTGGAGAGAATCTGCCAGAGTGTGCAAAACTCAAAGCAACCAGTACTGGATCTCTGTTGCACTTCAAAACCCACTTTCTGATGAAGAATTTTAATATGGAAAATTTCTAAAGACCATTCTTAAGAACATTTTAATAGCATCAGTGGTATTAATACAAGTGTTAATTCAACGCAGTGACTGAAACCTTAAGTAGAATTCCACATAAAACACAAGCTAAAATAAAATACTAAATTTATTCTTGTAACACTATTGGTCAAAAACAATAATGGCCCTGCATGAGAGCATGTAGAAACAAACCACTGTCACTCAAGTTTTCAGAAACCTCTCTAGTTTTGAGTTTTTTATTCAGTATTCCTAAATAACGGGTATATAATCAGTAACTATAGCAGTACATTTTACATCGTGACTTGACTGCTAATGTCTCTGATCACTATCTTATCTTAGTTAAAATCCAAGTTTAATAAGAACAGAAAAGTGCTCTCTATGCTAATGCTCAAGAATGTTCTCAAGAAACATGCTATTTTTAAAACAGCTTTAACTGAGAGTTCCCAAAGCCCAACTCAGAATCATAGAATGGTTTAGGTTGCAAAGGATCTTAAAGACCATCTTGTTCTAACCCCACTAACATAGACACCTTTCCAGGCTTCTCCTAAACCAGGTTGCTCAGAGATCTCCACCTAACCTGCCTGAAACACTTCCTGGGATTAGGAATCCATCTCTCTGGGCAATGGTTTGCAGTGCCTCACCACCCTCACAGTAAAGAATTTATTCCTAATATTTCATCTTAACCTACTCCCTTTCAGTTTGAAGCCATTCCCCCTCACCCTGTCACTACATGCCATTGTAAACAGTCTCTTCGTTTTTCTTGTAGGGTCCATTCAAATAATATTACTTAAGGGTAGTTGTCCGTTCTTGAGTTTTGATGCATGAAGGTACAAAAAAAAAATACAGTAAACTGAGAAAATGGACAGAAAGAAGAAATGTGAGCAAAAATCCTCTATATACTTACTCAATTCAAAAGGCATTCTAAAATAATTTGCAAGTAAATTAGATCTTCCTTCTTTTTGTATGATTTTAAGTACTCAGAACTTCAGTATATTAGCTACCTTTCCAATAACTCCTATATACCTAGATATGCATTTGGGGTTTGATGGGAAGGGGTGAAGAAAAGTACTTAGTTTACATGCCAAACAGAAAGGAGGCTGGCAGCTACCTTAAACTCTTAGACCACAATAGAAACAAAGAGGAAAGAACCCATATGCATATGTACATGACTCTGGCTATTGCAGTCCATCTAAGTCATGTTAGCTGAAGTTAATTTCTAGCAACAAAAGGAGATACAAAGGGCTACATGTGTACTCTTTAATATACAAGATTATAACTAATATAAAGTCTTTTTTAAATTTACTGTTAGAATTTATTAAAGAATAACTGATTTTACAGCTTTCTAATGTGTAGCTCTTAAGCTCTAAATCACTGACCATAACTAATAAGCAGTGTAATAGCATGAGTATCTGAAGTAAAACCACAGACTGCAATTTCGTTGATTGTAAATCATAATCATTTTAATGCAAAAGCAACAGCAAATCTCTGTAATTACTGGGTGCATTTTGAATCACTTTTATGATTACTGCTCCGTACCCATTAAAAATCCAAAACACTGAACTGCACAGGGTATAAAACTAGAATTATGATATACTACAAACTATAATTGAAATCCATAAATTCCCTTACCAGTGTTCAAAATTATTTTGTTGCCAAGAATTGCAGCCCTGCAAAATTGACTTTACAAACATTTACTTTATCTAAGAAAGCAGTAGGGGCAGGGATAGTAGCAGTTGCTTTGAGATATGTAAATAAAAAATTTAAAATGCCAAGGATCAGATTTGGCACCCTTGCTTGTTTATGTAATACATGTGTCTACCAAACTCACCGAAAAAAAAAACCCTGTTCTAAGTGCAAGAAGCAAAAACTGAAAAGGTCAGCAGTGGTATACACACAGTTTGGACCTGCAATTAAAAACTTCAAGACATAACTTCTAACACCTGGGATAACTTACCACCTACAGCAGTGTACAAGAATATTCCACAAAGTAGTAAAACACTGTATATCATTTTAAAAAGAGAAAACAAAACAAGACGAAACCCAGGAAACAAAAAAGAAAATGCTTGCACATAACTTGACCAATCTACTGCATTTCCTCAGTAATAAAAAGAAAATTGGCATCTAGAAATGTCTGCTTTTTTTAGGAGAGGTGGAAAGGAAATCAGGAAAATTAAATAACTCATAACAGGAAAAGACTTTAATGTTTCTAGAGATATGAAAGTGTATCCTAGCTAGACATTACCAGATTAAAAATTCTGAAACAAACCCACATTCAAACTTAAGTGGGGTTAGCAAGAAAGGGATATCAGAATATTTGTGGTTGTGGGCGATTTGAACAAAGAGAGACCAGGAGAGCTTTCCTTGTTTCAGCTATCAGAACAAAGGCATTGAAGAGATACACCTGCTCTTACTGTGCTGTGAGTCTGGGTTATCCCTCAAATGGGAACTGTTGTTGCAATTAATCTCTTCATGCAAGGAGATACACCCATGTTGGAGAAAATGCACAGGGCACTGTGTCTGGGTTGTTCTGTTGTTACACAATAACCTACTGAAAGAGGTCATTCATATTTTTTAAAATATGAAAAGCAAATCCACAATAAATGTAGGCTGAAAATTAGAAGACAGCTTCTATTTAAAAAAAAAAAATGGAAATAGCACTTTTGAGGATCTTGCAGAGCTTCTCTTAGGATGACTGATAGGAATAAACCAGTTGCTAAGTCAGAAACATTCCTCCACATCTACATACTAATGTCATTGTCTGCTTCAACTGGTCGCTGAAGTGTATTTTAGCGTGAGCGTGCAATAAAAATTGGTTTTTATTCTGGTGAGGGTTTTCCTCAACTAATGACACTGCAAAAAAAATCCAGTAAGAGAAAATTTGCAGATCCTTCCTGCAGAACCTCCAAGGATAGAAATTGAAGAGAACAAGATAAAAACCGCACTTTGCCTTTTCTTTTCTCTCCTCATCCTTTCTTCCCTTCCCTCCCCACCCACCGCTTCATCTCCCAACTTCAACACAGTAATTTCTACAGAATCAGATTATACATTCTATTCCATAACATCCTATTATGAGCCACAGTCATGGCTGAAAAAGTATTCTTTAATCTAAAAGCCCTTTTACATAGTTTTGTAACTTTCTCTAAGTAATTTCCTAATTTCCCCAAAGCTCCAGACTAGGAGCAACTGCAAAATGTTTCCCCTAAAAGCAGTATATTGAACTGTTTGTTTTCAGGAATTGTGTGGTGAAAGTGGGTAACATCAGTATTATTTAAGAATGTTTACTATTTAAAAATAAACTGTTTAAAACACCCAAGTTCACATAAGTAGAAGAATGTGTGGCTCAGCAATTAAGCACAAAAAAAAATCTCCAGTATGCTGCAGCTTGCCCCTTTCTCATTAAGATCAGCATTTGTGAATCAAAACACATTCAGTCCATTAGGAGGCTAATGCAGACAACATTCAAAGACACTGCATGGGCTCCCACTGCATTAAACAGAAGATCTGCTGATTATATAAGTAGGGAGTAAGATATACAGCACTACAGAGATGCAAACATGGGGATTTTTCTAATTTATCCCTTCCATTGCTAAGGCTTGAAGAAACATGAGTGTGACATTTTTGGCTTTCTTTTCTCTTGCTTGTGCATTTGAACTGTCCAGGGCTTTTCCATGAACTCGATTCCTTTTGGTAGCACAACCCTTCCCATGATTAAATTACTGTGCAATGTTTCATGATACTATGGACAAATCCTTTGCAGACTCTCCTTTTGTACACACACATTCCTGTAGCACCTACAGGCAAATCCTGCTCAGGCACAAAGTGTTTAAAGTAGAGAAGGAAGTTACCTCAGTTTCCTCTACCCACTAGAAAACCAGCAGGAGCTGAAACACAGAGGACACACAGGTGGCTCTGTCTGACAGACACTGCCATCCATGTAGGGGTTAACAGCTGTGCAGAGGTGCTCACCTACAAGGCTGGATTTATTATGACAGCACGGAGGGAAATTGAGATTACATGCAAGGAGATAGGCTGCTGCTCAGCAAGAAAACATGCTACCCTTGCCCAAAACTGGTGGTATAAAAGTGACCAAGAGCAGTGACTTTTTGGATAAAGGAAGATAACAGAAGGTTTAAACAGATGTGTTTTGTTGGAACAAGATTTTTATGCTGTACAGAGAATACTTATCAATCTTCCCACATAAAAATACTTCTGTTTCATTAATCAAAAAGTGACAAGATGTTTAACAGTCAACCTAGACTTGTCTAGAATTGATTAAGTCAACTCAACCTAATGTCGTGGTATACCAGACAACATATTGCCACAAAAAAGGAAATAAGCCAATGCCAAAAATCCTAACTTCATTATATTTTCTGATGTTGTTTCACTAGACATTTGGATTAGTAAACTAGAGAACCACAGTATAAATCAAAATACCAAATGAGTACACAATATAGAGAAAATGCATTTTTACAAGCAAAACCTTCAAGAGAGATCAAGATAAGTTTTGCAGGGAGCTATCTTCATTACAGCAACAATCACTGGTTTTAGTACTGATTTGGGTAGAGAAACAATTTTTTATATCAGTAGGCCACATGCAACCGGATAGAGCATTAGTGTACAGAACAACAGGTTTAGACTTCCAAATGGCTTACACTGGAGGGAGAGCCTGGTAAATACACAGATTTTGTCATCATATTGCAAAGGCTCCCATACCTTCTTGGTGACTTCTCATGGGCAGCTCCTCACAGCACTGACTCCTCCTTCTTCACAGCACAGCCAACAAACTCCAGCTCTCTTCACAGCACAACCAACAAATTCCAACTCCCTCCTCACCCAGCTAACCCACTCTTTTGTAGCACTCCTTATTGAACACAGCTGTGGCCTATTAAGAGCAGGCGTGTTCCTAATCTTTGGTGATCAGTACAGCTGCAACTCCTCAGGTGTGAGACTACCTTCTGCACTATCTTTATTTTTTTACATTCAATCCCTCCACATACAGGAATGTTATTCATCAGGGACAACAGCAAGAAAACACAACTGACCACAAAGCATTGCATACACGAATGATGTAAAATAAACATCTGGCTCCATTACCCAAGGTCTCAGGGCCTGTGGATCCAAGGCATGAATCTGCAGTATCACAACATTATAAAAAGGATAACAGCCATATGGGGGCAAACAAACCAATGTGTCAACTACAAAGAGTTATGCCCAACACCAGCAAGGCCCCAGTCGGATTCAACATCCAGAGCACTTAAGTCCAACAAGGGAGGGTACCAACTTCAAAGAACAAGAATTGGTCTAGCAAGTAAAACCTAAAAGAAGAATTGATTAACCATCTTTATTAGTTAAGCAGACACCTTTAGGTAGAACTCAGTAACATCTTTGGGCAGCTAAAGCTTGTCACCAGAAGAGAAGACAAAATCCTTTATTCTTCATGACCATGGCAGACATGGCAAGAAGTAACAAGTTAAACATGGAAGATTCAGGAAAAAACGTAACAGCAAAGACAGCTTAGTGTTGTAAAACAATTAATAGCCAAGATTAAGATCACCAGTAATGTGACCTGTGAAAAGTTATACAACTGCTTGTCAGTCACCAGTTTCAAAATCCAGCTTACAATTGAGGAAAAAAATACTTACCAGTATGTCATCTCTACTCAAAGGTATTGGACAAGTGTTTCAGTCACAAAAACTTACAGGTTAGTGCTACCAGTTAGCTGAACAGTAGAAGGACATTTAACTCCTTATGTAGATCTGATGTCACATAAACAGAATTATTTTTACAACTCAAGCAACATCCACTTGGACAAATCTTAGATACATTGAAAGGGAACACATGGAAAATGGCTGAACAATTTTCACTCCTTTTTCTGGTACTTAGAAATACACATTTCCATGTAGCACTACCACTTATTTGTACAGGGGAAAAAAGAAGCTTATATAAAACTGCAAGAAACATTCTTCAGCTGCAAGCTGTCTAAACAACATCCAGAGCTGTGATTTAAACATGAACCTCTGAAAAAAAAAATATGCTTTTCTTTTCCATTTTTTTCTTGTATTTAAAAGACCCTGACAGTATTTGGAAAGCCAGGGTTTAAATATTCTTTATACAGTTTTGGGGATATAGAAAGAAAATATCCTCAGGGTATTATTAGCATACCCTTTCAGACCTTTTTTTTTCCAGGCTGATGGTCTACATGAGCACAAGCAAAGGGCTCAGGTCTAAAAAATGTGTGTATTTATCAGAAAAGAGAGCAGAAACCATAGATTCTGAAGAGAAAGCAAGGGAGCACATGGGCAGACAGCCAACTCCCCTGAACACGACTTTTTAAATTAAAAAAGAACAGGAAATTAGTACTAATGTCAGTAAAATTTCCACCTTTAGTATTGACCAGATACAAAAGCAAACTGATTTACCCATCTCCAAACAAAACCCACCCCTTCACCAAAGTCTGAGCGATCTCATCCTTGGGGCATACAGCTCCAGAACAGCATGATACAAAACCACAGTGCAAAACCCCTTCTTTTCTCAGTCTGGCTTTCTTGCAGTTTCTTTACTATAGCTCATACCACCTTTTCAAGTTTTGTTCCTCCCAGGCAGTTTAAGTCTAGTAAGGCACCAATAATTAAAATATGGAGTTATTCTTCTTAAATAGGTTAAAAATCCTTTTGAAAGAGATATAGCATCAGTAGATAATTATAACATAATTATCAATTTATTCCACGTCTTGACTTGTCAATATTTTTTATGTACCAAAAACTAAAATTGCATTCTTACTGATGACATCTTCTATTCCCTTACTTCTAGCTGAAAAATGGAAAACCATCCAGAATTTCACCAGACTGTTTGACAGGCTACAACTTAAGAGCCTCTAAACTGGAAAAAGGAAAGGGGTGGGTGGGGATTAGGGAGGGGAGGGGAGGGGCGGGGGGGTGAGTGTGAGAAAGAAAGAAAGAGAAAGAAGCAAACAAGCAGAAAAAAAGAGATACAGATTTATTTAACAGCATTTGGCTGACAACATTAAGGGCGGGTGAGGGAGGGGCACCCACAATCTCAGCAGCTCATTCCAAGGAGAAGGGACTTTACCAGCTTGTGAAAATAGCAGCTAATAAAAATATGTTTTAAAAACCATTTAAATCTGGGCAAGATTTCAACCAGAAACCATAATGGTTACATTTTTTATTTAGTACTTTGAAAGCAAAGTTGTAGCTCCTTGGCCAAACCCTCAGTTCATTCCCAACAAAATCAATAGCAAAATTTCCACTAACTCACATGATGGGAGTAATGGCCACAGACTACAAACCTGACAGAATCTAGTGTAAATATGCTTTTAATTTGAAAGCCCTATTATAGAAAAGATAACTGCAGAAATTTCCTCTTCTATCTAAGAGCTATTTATCCAGCATCATACAATTACATATTCCGTAGGTCTCACCTTCAAGCAACAAATGAGCAGACCGCAAGAAAGTACAGCAAGACAAAAATTCAATTCTGTAGTCTGTTCAGGTTCTAGTTTTAGGGGGTTTTGTAATGCTTTTAAGTATTCATACGTGCCCCTAAACCCATGTAATATTAAAGCCATAAATTTTTCTCTGTTAGCTTATTATTGTCCATGAGATAAACATAACCACTAGTAGATAATTACTAATCAGATACTTATCTGAAAGAGTCTAGAGAAAATTAGGGTTTTTTTTTTGGTAAATGGAACACTTAGCAAGGCAAACACATACTAAAATAAAGGAAGAGAGATCAAAAAGAGAAGGAGAAAAAAAAAGAGCAGCAGAAAAAAAACAAACTACCAAAGAGCACATAAGTTCTGTGAGGGGCTGAATAAAGTAGCAAGGTGCTAGCGATAACAACAGAGTCACTCTGAAAGTCGTTTTTGGGATGCCAGCTCTAAACATTTAGAGCAGAATTTATGTACCATGATTGATTTGAAGGCAAATAAAAGCTAGCACTTAGCTAGAAATAACACGCACAAACTTTTAATTAGACATCTATGAAATGAAAAACTATCAAGTACATGAAGCATATATTCATACTGCACAAAATATCAGGAAAAACAGTAACAAAAAAGGAAGGAAGATTTTAAAGTTAGAATGGGCTAAATAAAAGTATCACATTGTTCTAGTCTAGTTGTATGGCAAATTCAAATTAGAGAATGACACTTTTCCATTACAAACATGACAAGAGATACAAGGGGAAGAAAAGAAAAATAAGCTCTTGAAATTCCTTCACTACCTTCACCTTGCATTTAATTCATATTCATTGTAAGTACAAAGCTGCTATTTATTATTGAGAAGATGATACTCATTTCCTTGTCCCTGTAGGAAGAAATATACTCAGCACAAAGGAAATTCTGCCTTATTTTCCAAAATGAGATCAATAATATTAACTATTACATCAATTTCAGCCACTGAGAGGTCTATAAAACAAGTTCTATAAAAACATAGACAAAACCGTGCTTCTTCCAAACCCATCACACACAAATAGAGGAAGGATATACAGCAACAGCTTATTTCCTGATAGACACCATAGGAATTGACTTAATGAATCCAGTGGTTGCATAAGCAGTTCTTTTTAATATACATAAGTTAAGAATATAAATTTTCTTTTAAGTGTGTTTCCATTGCTATGATGAAACAATTCCTTAGGGAAATATCTCAATCCTTCACAACTTCTCATAGAGGTGAATTAATTCCCACTACTGAAGACTCATAGGAAAACCACCCAATTTCATCAGCAATATAATGTTTTATAAACAGCACAACATCCAAACCAGTACATACTTGCTACACTATCAGCATAAGACAACCTCCAGAAGAGATTCAGACCACCTCTTATCATGATAATCCCTGCTTTCAAAGACATGCATAAAACTTACCTATGACAAGAGTCATTACAGGCAAAATTCCCTCGAAAAAATACCCCAACACAGCTCAAGATTATGCACTTCTACTCATATTTATAAAGTAGAGGTAAATAAGCACTGAGGCCACCAGCCTGGGAGCACTTAGGAGCAAGCCTGGCTCAGCGGATTCCCATCACAGCCTGATAGCAAATAAGCTCCCTTCCTTTCACTTGATGGCACATGCATGCATTTCTATCAAAGAGAAAAAAAAAATCCCAGGGAACTATTGCATCAGGACCCAAAACACTACTGAAAAGAGAATTTTTCAACATTGCTTCAAACTAGGAGATTTTACACCACAAGCCTAAGAAATAATGAAGAATTTTGCCTTAACCTTTGCTAGGGATACAAATGTTACTTCTTGAAGAGATATAAAACGAGCAACTGGGGGGTTTGTTTGGTTTTGACATTACTGGCAATGACACATACACGTTTTATCACTTCTAATCATTGGCTCTATGAAGTATGTTCCTACTGTGTGTAATTTTTAGAGCTGGACAGAAACCAGCTAGTGGTATTCCTGTCAAACTTCCTCTTGCTCCATCCTACCCCACAAACTATAGAGCATTATTTTTAACACTGTGCAAATGCTAAGTGCATGTGAAAATGCTCTCTCTAAAACACCCTCTTGGCAAAATCTTATTTAGAAGTTATCACAGGAAAGTCCAATAAGTTTTCTTCACATTAAAACAGCAGGTTAAATCAAAATTACTCTTTAGTTGCTTTTCCTTATTTGGCGTTTTGTTCTAAGTGTTAATACCTTAAAAGGAACAAATCTTCTTGGTTAGCAATTTCAATTTCCACCATTAGTTTCTACAAGTTAGTGTTTTAAAATGAGATCCCCTTCTGATATTTGGTATGATGTAAGAAAGAATACAGAATCAGATGCTGAAATAACCATTTGCCATTATATTTAGGTTGAAATTTTTATCTTAGGAACTAGCACATAAAGACCTATGGTAGTCTTGATGATTCTTTATTCTGGTACTTTTCATTCCCTAACTGCAGAAAAACCTCTGCTAAACTAATTACTGGATATTTAGGGGGGAACCTTAACTATGAGGTAAACAAGAGGTCAGAGATACATTTGTATAAAAATTCTTAATCCAGTACAATGCAAGCAGTTATGAGTAGAAAAGGTTTAAATAAAATCTCAACAAAAACATTTTGGCAAACAAAAAACAATGGGACAAGAATTCAGAGATGCTGCAATTAGAAGCAGTTCTTATGATCATACTATTTGAACTAGAAAATTATGCAAAAAAGAAAAGCCTTTCAAAATGTTTGCATTGAAGGCATTTTGTATTGAGGTTATAACTTATTTTTTAGGAAAAATAATTCATTTTATAATAAAAATACATTGAGTCCTGCTTCAAAAAGACCAGATCAGTCCCACACAGCAGTTCAAAAGCTATTATATATCCTCCTTTTCCTAGATCAATCCCTTCTTTCTGCCACAAAACTGGGGCCGGAGGGACTGTGGATGACTGCTGCTTATGGCAGTTTAAAGATTGAAATTTTTAACATCAAAGTTTAAAGCTTTCATTTTATGAGAACAACCTGGGTTCAGCCACCTGTGTAAGTCAGTGGGAAGGCAGCTGGCGACACTGAGCACAATGGGCAGGGAAGTGATTGCCCTGCTCTCCTGAGTGGGAAAGTTTCTCTACTCATTAGAATAAAAGGGAGGAGAGAGAAGGATCCAAATAGCAGCCTGAGACACTGGGCAGCAGGAGAGGGAGATGGAATGAAACTCACACAGAATGCAGAATAGGAGGAAAAAATGTTAGGAAGACCAAAGTCAAAAGATGTATATTCTTGGGTAGGAAAAAGACTATTTTTAGGGAAGAAGATAGTGTATCTTGAGGCAGACTTTGGGGAGGTAATTTAGGAGAAATCAGGGAATGGGTAGCTCTGGGGTACACAGAAGGCTCTGGGAAGAGCTGGGAAATGTAGAGCCAAAGGCAGAGGTACCACTTCCAGCAAACTTCTCTATTCACAAACTAAGGGCACTGATGCAAAAATGGCACACACTCCTAGTTTTGTCTGGAGGTCGTTTTGTTATTTCCTCTATGGAATATACTTACTAAGTTTTTGGTTTATACTGGCTTTTGGCCTTCTTCACAGCATGAATAGCCTAGTTACAGAACACAGCCACTGAAGTTCTCAATGCATTTTTCTCCTAATAAAAATATTTCCTTCTGTGCATGTGAAAGCATGGCCAAGTGGCCACTTAAACTAACTCTGGGAAAAAAAAAACAGTACAAGCTTTCCTTAGCCCCTGACTGAAAGGCAAAGGTTTTTTTTGCAGACTTTTAGCTCTTTTCTTAACCAGGCCTAGTTTATTATGAATTTTTTGAGGCACAGACATCAGAACCAGACTTAATTTCCCCAAAAGATTGACATAATATGCAGTGATAACACCACATGCCTGCATCAGGATGTGTTTCCTCAAAACCAATGCAATTATTCTGGGAAAAAAACCCAAATGTGTAGAAGGCATATATTTGTACCTGCCTATAAGGTTTATTTGCCATATATTATTGCTACTTCTCCCTGATTTTAAGTTACTGAGAGGACAACTGTAAATAAGTATGTTAGCTCCAACCAATACACATTAGTGGAGATTTCAGAGAACATTTACCAAACATTTATTCTAGCACAGATCTGTAAGATCTATGTTCAAAAATCTGCCTCACTACTGTTTGAGCTGTTAATGGTGATACTTAAAGATTTGAAAAGTTCTGATTTTTTTTTATGCTACTGTTGTATTTATCATTGTAAACTCATGTAATCCTGTTCTTGTCCACCACCACAATTAGAGCCTGTAGGGGTATGCTTGTTAGCTGATTTAAATTTGAACACCTCACTCAAAAAGCAGCATCAAATGAAATCCCTGGCAAAACCCCCACTGACTTCACTGGGAATGAGACCAACTGGAAGAACAGGGCTCCAGCGAGAGTCATGAATCACTGTCATTCCCATCCTGCTGAGTTTGTGAGAATGAAGATGAGATACTGTTTGAAGGCCCTTCTACTTGTGTTTCACGTGACACGCCACTTCTTTTTGTTTTGCAAAATCATAAGAAAAGTTTTTTACTATCTGCAAGTAACAAACTGAAGAGGCTGGATGAGTCACTGGGGACAGTTTTGGGCCGGCTTGGCTCGCAGACTGCAAGTGTCATGGAAGGTTCACCCGAATCTCCCCTTCCTGCTGCACAGTCATTCCCAAAATAATGTGGCAGTGCTAAACATAGCCATGCTGTGCTCTTTTAATAAAAGACGATTCCTGCAGGGCGCACAAGCCACCACATTTGTCAAGATAAGCACATCAATATGAGATGTCATATTAGCCTAGACAAAGAGATTGAACAGATAGCTTTGTCAAACACCAAGCAGAGGGGCTCATTCAAACTGACAAAGCAAGAAATTCAAACGTTGAACCTACATTCTAGTATTAACACATTCCATCCTCTTCTGCTGTAGAAGAGTCTCAAAACAGTAAGCAAGTTCCTGTAAGTGATATAATAAATTTATTCCTAATCTACAATAATAGTATTCCTGTCAATTCAAACCTCTCTGCTGCACTTATCAAAAACTCTGTAATGGCTGTTAGCATGTTTCAGGTTATGTTTGGATCTATACACCTTAGTGGATAGGGACCCTCCAAAATGACATATGCACAGGGTATAATTAACATGGAGAATTAACAAGCATAACTAATTGCCATGCAGCCAGGCCATCAGCTATTCCTTGATCACTTTTCTGTTACTTAAACGTAAGGAAGTTTACTCTTAATCCTAAGGCAATAGACAAAGACATTGCAGCAGTGGGTCCCAGTGCCTCATCTTCTAAAATCTGTCATGACTTTAAACAAATTATTCAATTCCACATCAGAAATCAGGGACACAGCTGCCCATATCATGGAATATGTGAGATTTTAATATTGGTCATATGCAAAACTAGAAACATGGCTCACAAGATTACTTATTTAGTGAGAAATTATCTTGGATTTTTTTGTATTCCACATATGTAGTTGTGTATATGGGCTTAATCATCCTACATATGGCAGAGGCAGAAGCTATGGGGGTAGGGTTATCAACATAAATATTTTCCTTAAAATGCATTTACATTTCAGAAAGACGTATGATCACCAAACTTAAAACAAGATAGGTTATCAGTGTGTGGAAGTGAAACTGATAGACAGACTTTTGTCCCAACACAGGTGGTGTCCCTCTTGAGGTCCAGTATTTACACAAAACCCCACAGTAGGTGGGAAGAATCAGTTCAGCTCTGCACTACAGAGCCCTGAGAGAATCAAGTCCTTTGGGGGAACTACCAGAGGCTAGGCATTTCTCTTTTGCCAGGAACCTTTAAGTTTAGCTTTTCCTTCAAACTTAGAGCCTTGCGGAGGATGTGGGAAGGATTCCCCTTGCAGGGCAGCTGCTCAGTCCCACACTGCTCCTCTGCCAGGCCACACCTCGATCAGAGCTCAGAAATTACTCTTAACACAACTGTGGAAAGGGGGAAAGAAAGCTGTGGAGTCGATACTATCCTCTCTCAGGATGCCACCTGTAATGTACCCTAATGAGATCTTCCATCCCTCTTAACTGAAAAATAATGAAATCCATGAAGATTTGCATTCAACATTTCCAGAGGAGATTGAATACACTTTAAAATATTCAGGAACAATTCAAATGCAAATACAATATAGTACTGTATTGTTCACATTCTGCAACATTTTGCTTTGATGGGCTGATTGGAAGATCTTTTCCAGTTTGTTTTTTGTGAGTTTAATAAACCAGGACTTTGAAACAGCTGCCAAATATATGAGGTGCTATGTTTTCTTTAAAAGAAAACAGAGTTGTGAAGTCAAAGGCAAATTCTATGGTATCTTATATAAAATACCTTTTCACTTCCTGAACATTGCCTGTAGCTTTGCTAATTTATTGCCATGAAAATATTGTTACTACTTAATGCACTAGTACTTCTGTCAATAGGCAGCTTTCCCCAAGGCATATTTGAGAACGCTCTGCTAATCAGAGTTGATGCAGTTATTCTAAAGCAGCCAGGTCTTTAGAAAAAGGTTCATGTTTAATTCCAGTACAGGTGAGTGTTGTCATTTCTTCAAAGCACAATGTTTTTAATTTGCTGAATTCACTTCTGTAGATGTCTAAAGTACTGATTACATTATCCCAGCCCCAGCTTGAACCAGTGTATTTCAAAGTAGAATTGCTGGCTTCTTTACCTCTTAAAACTTAACTTTTGTGAAATATTCCTCATTTTGTAGTGGCAAGGATTAAACAAAGACTTAATCAGAGCCACAAATCTGTGCTATATTATCAGCACATAACTTAAAAAGAATGCATTTGGGTGTTTAAGCAGATACTCACTTGGATCTGACATTTTACTTTTCTACATCTGCTTGAACTCTTGAGATTATGATCTCATGCATCTGAATTTTTAGTGTTTGTTTTCCAAGCATGCTGATAATCATGAAGAGCACAGTGAGTGACAATGAGGTCATGTACATGTACATATGTCACACTACAGTTTTATTCTCTCTAATAAATATGGAAATCTCCATGACTATAACTTTACTGAGGCTAAGCAAATAATCTTAATTGGTGTGGGAGATTTAATGCATGTATGTTTTTAATGTACTTGCAATTCGATGCAGATGAAAAATTGAATAAAGTTCTTCAAGAAAGAGGTCAGGCCATTTATTTCAATTAGAAATAATAATGAAATTACAGTAAACTATTAAATGTCACTTAATCTACGTTCAAGATAAATAGAGTACTAAATTTCTCTTGGCATGTTCCACAACAAGGTACCCTACTTGTCTTTTTATTGACAGAATTGAATGCTCCTCTGCTCCCTCTTCCACAGTGACATTTAGTGACTTTACGTCTTCGCAAACCCAGCATGGACATTATCCATTTTGGAATAAGCCTACCAAAGAAAAAAGTGTTTTTGTGTGAAGTTGATGGCTATACTTCTCAGATCCCCTTGGTTCAGATCAGTGCTGTGTTTTCCTACATTCCCCTTCACTGTAATGCAGGGGGCATGCTCATTTTGGTTTCCTTCTGCCATCAATTCATTTCCCAAAACTTCTAGAGGTAAAAGACTGTCAAAAGTCTTCTACACTGAGCATAATTCACTTTCTAATTAACAACAGACTTATAATCATCAAAGATAATTTTTTTGAGCAGCTAGATGTTTCAAGATGACAATAAGTTTCACTTGGTCATGGGCTCTTTTTTGAAGGGCATTAAATCCCATCACCTCCAGAAGAAGTTTCTTAGACATGGGAGACTCCTAAGGCTACCAGCCAGCAATAGCAAGCTTGGTGAAAAAAACTAAAACATAAAGCTTTGAGTACTATGGAGCATTACCAACATGGAACAAAATCTGACTCCTTTGCAGCTTTCCTCAGTTACAGTTATGTTCCTTGGTTTACCTGAAATACACATAGGATACAATGTAAGGAGGTGAAGCCTCATACAAATTCTCCATGGAAATAGTCAAGATGGCTTATGATAATTCTCTGTGTCTGAAGTCACCCACACACATGGCTTCAATTCCAAGTCCGCACGTCTTTTAAGGGATTTATATTAAACTCTGCAAAGTAGCTGTTAGCCATTTCTGCTGACTGAAATAAAACTAAGTTAAATTAAATTTTACCATAGCAATAGATTTCTATTCTGCCAATTCTGTTGTTCCACCTTTCATCTGAAACTACAGCAAAAAGGAAAGACAGCAAAAGGATGCTTTTAACATCTCTACAGCCACATACAATATTAATTTTTGATCTTTTGACATGTTTACAGCTCAGCCAGCTAGCATAAGACTCTGAAGAAGCCAGAGGAGCAACACTTCCAGTTCTCAGGGATGTTTTAAAAAAAAAACACCAAATCTTGCTTGAGAACTTCTTAACTGAGTCCAAGAAGTACTCCTCAGGAAAGAAATGCATATACATATGTACATGTACACACATATACACACCAGCAGGGTCCTCCTTTCAGAGACACTAAGTTCTATGCATACATATTAAGAAGAAAAGATGGCATTCTCCATGTAAGCCATGGAAGTGGAAGACTAGTATGCAGCTCAGCACAGCCAGAAATGCAAATAGTTGTTGATAGGTCATTGGTCTAGTGCCTCACTCCAGAACGTCCACATGACAAGGATGAGTAGTAAATGTATACAAAAAAAAATGACATAAACCTTCAAGTTGATTCTTCAATCCTGTGTGCTGCAGAAAATATACTCAATTTCTCTTGACATGCAGAGGCCTGTATATTCTACATATGCTGTATGTTCTATATAAAACTCTAATGCTAAAATTATATCCACAATTTTCTAAAGTTTGGCTTTGTTGGCCTTTTTAGGTTTTGTTGGGTTTTTTTTTAAGAGACACTGCTATAATATGGCTCTTTCCCAAATGCAAAAATACAGTATTTCATCTTTCTTGCTCTAAACAACATCCAATGAATAATGTACAGTGACGTGATCTTCTGCTATTTACTTTAAGCCATTTTGCAGATAGATTGCTACAGTGGGTGGCATTCAGAATAATGCATGTTGAGCAACACACATTCAAATCTTGCCAGCTTTATGCTTTCTTACAACATGCTACAATGTAAAGTGATTCATACAGAGAAAAGTTTTTTCTGTTACTGTAAAAAATGATGTTATATGCATTTATTATCCAAAATAAATACATTGACACGACAACCTGAAAAAAAACTAGGAAAATAAACTTTGTTTCTCTTTGTATTTCAAAATATTACATTTAGATTTTAAAAAATTAAAGCTAAGTGATGCTTTCTGTGTAAGTCAAGCTTGTCCTGACAGTTAATCCACATTGTTATCAGACTCATCAAATTAAAATAAAATGAGCTAAAGAAGAAATCAATGCCAAGGATTTGAATTGCCTTGATGTCGTATGCTGGCATCTGATAAATTTTACAATTCCTGTGGAAAAGGATCACAGAATCATTTAAATTGGAAAAGACCTTTAAGACCACTGAGTCCATCCTTATCCTGCACTGCCAAGTCTGCCACCAAACCTTGTCCCAAAGTGCCACTTCTACACAACTTTAAAATACCACAGAGAGAAGGCAGATGATCTACTTGGGAAGACTGAACTGTTAACTAAGAACACACACAAAGTCAAATGGAAGAAATGAAACACAGCTGTGGAGGTGGTAATGTGGTGCAGCTACACTGACAAGCCATAACTTCCATGGAATTTCTTTTATATCAAATGTGTAATGGTAATTTCAATCTAATGATGTGTTACTCCAAACCCTGGGGGGAAAAGACTCTCCGCAAAATGACACAGTAACTTTTGGAAGATGTTGTACTTGGACTATATGTTCATGAGTGTTAAATTTGACATAATGTCTCTTACCATGTCCTCAGCCAGAAGCTCAGAAAAAGGGAACAAATAAACATCCCAAACCAGACAACTGTGCTGTACTTGAGAAGAGACTATGGGCCTCTGCCACTGAGATGTTAAAAAATTGGAATACTGAAATTTGTAGTTTTATTATCTGCACTTTTACAATGTTATCCAAGTTGAATTTTACCCATTATCCTCACAGCCATGTCCATGACAGCAGATAACACATTCTCAGTTTTAATTCCTCAGATTTCTGTAAATCCAAACTTGCAGCCCTCTCCATCACCTTGCCTCCATACATTCATAAGCATTTCAGAGAGACAAAGTACCCACAAGTTGAAGGTCAACATCAACTGCTCAGATGTTCTGAAAAATGAGACTTCAAATCATTGAAGAAAATATAGGCAATTTGGGTCATCAAACTACTCTGAAGCACTTCACCCTGAACTCTTTAACCCCCATGCATTATAATACCTTCGTTTCTTTCACAAATAATTTTCTTCTCTACGGTGTTATTAATTTTATTCTATTGTTATACTTATTCTGCATATTACATTTTCAGCAGGAAATCCACCAAAAATTTCAGACAAAACAATTTCAAACTTCCAAAACTGATGAACCTTGCATTATAACCTTTTCAAAAGATAAGAATTAGGTAAACATTGAGGCTTCATCAGCCTGGAATGGACTCTACTGAGATGTACCCTTTTCTGGCCTTTCAGCAGACTGTGCATCCTGGAGACTGGCTGACCTGTGCTGGAGCCTGATGAATAGTTTTGACATTCACCAGTCACTACCATATTCCAGCAAATAAATCCAGGCAACAGTTGGATTCAGCTGCTGGAGTTCTTCCTCCAGCCAGATGATCGCTTATTTCAGGAGCTGTTTCACCAACAGAAACTGACTAAAACAGGACCACTAGCAAAAGATGAGAGAAGCCATCCCTCTTGAACACAATAGAAAAGTTTCACAGAAAAGACAAAGAAACGCCCAAACAATTAAGACCATCCGGTCAATTTCCACTTTCCCACCTCAAACTCAACCAGACTAAAATAAACAGTTAATGAAAAAAAGGGGAGGCAAAACCTAAACACAGCATCATGCCATACCACCAGTGCCAAAAAGTGCTGGTGGATCTGACCTTTGTTGGCCCCACTACTCTTCGCACCTTGCTGGTGTTCAATCCCTACCATATTCTCCTCCAAAACGCCACTGGCACAACTGGAGAAACATAGCACCGGTACAGGGCAGAGGCGGGACCAGGCCCTGCTGGACCCCCATCTCCAGCCCAGCCGCCCCGCTACTCCCAACAGCCACGGCTCCCGCTGGGGTGGCGGCCGGCGAGGACCCTCTTACCTTGTTGGAGTAGGGCGGCTTACTCAGGTTGATGCCGTCGCGGATGAGCTTGTCCCGGATCATGATCTTCAGCTTCAGCCTGGGGTACGCGACCAGCCCCCCGCCGCCGGCCGCCCCGCGCCGCCCGCCGGGCCGGGCCCTGGGGGCCGCCCCCCGCCGCGGCTCCTCCGGCCCCCCCGCCCGGCGGGGACAGCGCCCGGCGGGGGCGGGCGGCGGCGGCGGCGGCTCCAGGGTGAAGTAGAGCCCCGCCGCCCTCTCGTCCGCCTCCTTCAGCCGCCGCACGGCTTCGTGGATCCGGCGGCGGTGGTGGGGCACGGCCACGCCGATGGCATCCAGGTCCGGGTCGCCGATCTGCTTGCAGACCTCCAGGTCATCGTAGCCATTATCGACGAAGGACTCCGCGTACTGGGGGAGCTGCAGGGTCTTCAGCCACTCGTAGACTATGTTGGTGCACATGCTGGCTCCAAAATAATAACGATTGCAACTTTCAGCACTGAAGCCAGCCTTCCCCTTTCCACTTTTCGTCAAAGGACATAAAGCCACAAAAACTGCGATGCAAGTAAGAGGTCTCAAAATCAAGGTCAAGAAAACATCCACCAGGAAAAGGAAAAAAAAAATCCTTAAAGCAGATCAGTAGGGCACCGCAAGCACTGCTGACTGAACCCCTCCTGCTTATTCCTCCTCTTGTACCGAGTACAGCCGCTTTCTGCCACCGGAGAAGGGAGGCTCGGACTGGAGAGAAGCAAAATATAAGGGTGCATCCCCTAAAATTCCAGGTCGCTGCTGCACAACATCCACCCACTTTCTCTGGAAGTAATTTGCAGTCGCTGTCTTTTTTTTTTTCTTTCTTTCTTCCTTTCAGTGTTAGTTTCTGTTTCTGCTTCTGTCTCACCTTCCTGCGCTCTGCCGTATGATGAATCTGTTTACTATAAGTAGCTGCTTTGGTACACGATGGTGTCGGGGGAGAGGATCCCGCACCCTCGCCCAGCGTGGGCAGGGGTGCCGGTGTGCAGTGCGCTTCTCTCCCGTGCCTCTCCCAGCAGCGGGCGCACACGGCGGCTTTTGCTTTCCTTTTAAACGGCTCTTTTCGGATTAGGAGCAAAACAGAGGGAAGGAAAAAAAAAATCCCACTCACTTTTCCGAGTTACTTTCCCAGTTTCCCTTCATCCCCGTAATGCTGGTTAAATGCGCTTCGCTGGCAGCGAGAGCAGAAACTGCTTTCCAGCCCCACTTTCTCCGCGCTGATGCCGGCGGTGCCCTCCTGCCCCAGCGGGGTACGCAGCCCTACGCCCGGCCCGCACAACTTTCCACGCGTTCTTTCCCCTATCTCTGTTGGCGCTCCCGCCGCTGTCCGCAGCCGCCCTGGGGAGGAGGAGGCGGCGGCGGCGGGGCCGTGCGGGCGGCCGGCGCTCCGTGCATCCTCCGGCGGCGGCGGCGGATGAGCCGATCTGCGGCAGGTCACCGGCGCTGCCCCCGCCTTCCCCGGATGCCGCCGGAGCTCTCCCTTCCCGGCCACCGGTACCCGGAGCGGTGCTCTCCGCCCGGGTCCTCCCTCTCCTCTACCCCGGAGGCGCCTGATGCGCCGCCCGCAGATCTGCTCCGGCTCCTCCCGGTGCGGCTTCTCCCCGCTCCTCCTCCGCGCCCGCCGCCCCGCTGCCAGCCCCCTGCCCCGGCTCTCCTCCAGGCCTTTGCAACTTTCCCCGCCGGCTGCCCGCGGTCTCTGCCGCTCGCCTGCCCTGCCCGATCCACCGGGGTGCAGCCAGCCCGGGAAGCAAGGCAGCCTGGCAGGGCAGCGGCTCGGGGCTGCCACGGCTCTGCGGGCTCTCCGCCGGGCTTGCCCGCCCCGTATTCCCCGCGGCACGGGAACGCCAAGGGGGGCACGGCCCGGGGAGCTGCCCCCCAGCGCCCTTGGGCAGCCGGACCGACGGCGGCGCCGGCTGCCCCGCGGGGCAGCGAGCCCTTTGCGGTGGAAGGGGGACCCTTCGTGGGTCGGAAGGGCGCAGAGCGGCGCTGTCCCGGCAAGCGGCGCTGCCCGGGAAGCGGTGCGGGCAGGCGGGAGGCGCCGGCCCCGCTCCCCCCGCGCCGCCGGGGCCGCCCGGGGCCGCTGAGGCGCCGCGCGCTGCCCGCGAACGCCGGGCTCGCAGCGCCCCCGCCGGGCCGCCGAGGGAAGCGCCGCAGGCCCGGCCCGGCCCCGCCGCCGCCCGCGGCTCCTCTCCCCTGGGGCTGAGGCCACGACCCCCTGCCATTTTCATTTTAAACTGCTTGAAACTTGTTTTTCTGCGGAGATCCCTGCTCATGCCGGCTGCAGGGAGCTGCGGACAGGCGGTGGGGCACCCAGCAGCCTCCCGCAGCACAGGGGTGCCGGAGGAGGGGCATCCCTCCTCCAATTTTGAAATTTGGCGGAGAGCGTTATTCAGAACGGGTTTTCTGGAGGACTTTTTTAAGCAGAGTTAGGCGCACATTTGTCCCCGGGCTTCATGTAGCTCGCCATCGGATTGCGCAGCACAGCGGCGTTCTCACAGAAAGCATTGCGCTGCAAGGTGTTTTGGAAAGGTTAGCTACTTACCAGCGGTTAAATGCAGCCTCTGGGTATAAGGCCTAGGGATCACAGGGTCGTCTGCTAAACAGGGAGAAAAGGAGGAAGAGCATTTTACTCCTTTTAAAATCTCCTTCAATGTTCTTTTTTTTCTTTTTTTCTTTTTTTCTTTTTCTTTTTTTCCCCCTGAATCTTATTTTCCTTCCAGACCACATAATATGTCAAACTCTCTTCTCAGCCCACAGACAGATTGATGCAGCAATTATCTTCTCTTCACAGACCTGATGAAAGACTGACAGCACTGGCAAAACTAGCAAGGAGGTTCTGTGATCTGGAGCTGGAACTGATGGTGTGAGAGACAGGAAATCTGACTGATGCAGGCCCTATTCATCGGTCTTATTGACAATACATACTGAATTATATCATTTTTATGTGTGCATTTTGGAGGGGTCTTGAAAGGTTTTTAAGATATTGCAAATGTTATGATTCGGATGTGCTTGGTAAAGGGTAAGACCCTTTTGATGGGGCTGCAGGAGAAGTGTGGGTTCCCATGGGACTGTGGAGGCTGGCAAGGTTGCAACATTGTCAGCCTCTCTGGTGGCTTGGCACCGATTTTGGATTCACAAAAATTAAGTCACCTGTCAGCAAATACAGTAAAGTTTTATGGGACTTTGAAACACAAAAATAAACAACAATAGAAAAAAAGAAAGACAATCAGAAGTCCAGGAAACAAAAGACTGGTCTACCTCACCTCAACCCCACAGAGAAATCTAGGACAAGTCTTTGTGAGGACTTACATCAGATTTGGGTGAGTAGTTAGAGGGAATGCTTCTCAGGGTTGATACTAGTGCCAGCACTGTTCATCATTGTCACCGATGTTCCCAGTGCCAAGGTAGAATACATACTCAGGAAGTTCTCAAACAACACCAAATAAGGGGGAGGGTAGTCAATATGTTGGGAAGGTGATTCAAGAGTAAAGAAGGAAGGTCAAAAAGTGGTAGAGCAGAAGATTGGAGGCATGTTTTGATTGATAATAGCAAACTCAGTTTGAAGAAGTCCTTTATGCGCTTTTTATTAACTGCAGTGAAATTATTCAGGGACACTTAGGGTTGTTTATTTTTTCTACATTCAAGATTTATTTGATTTTTCACACATTAAGGAAGAAGCATGGGCATTTGCTCTGGATACCTGACTACTCTTCAGTGTTTTGAGTCATGCACTCACATATTTGATAGTTGAAAAAAAACTAGACAAAAATACTAACACTTTGTAGCTGAGTACTCACATAGTGGATGAATGAATACAATTCCAAGAAGATATTTGTGAAGGTTTTCAGGTAGAACGGGAAACTCAGATTCACACAAAGAATGAGTCCCCCATGACTATATTGCAAGGAATAATGTGCAATGAACAAGTGGAAGATAATATTTCTGTGAGTTTTTTTAAGAGAGGCAGACTCTAAAATATTTCTCGAGGGTTTCCACTAGGGCACAAGGTGAATAAGTTACTAGAACTCCTCATACACAATGGCAAATGTTTGCAGAACCAGGCTATTAGTTCAGGTAAATAGAGCTATTTATACTTGTGTGTAAAATGTTGTGATTATTTGACTGTACATGGTATACATTGGAAAAGAGTCCAGAAGGAAATAACAATGACTGTGAGAGCTTTGAATGTACCCAATGTCTTACCCCAACTGTTAATCATAAAAAACATATAGCAACACAAACTCAGCATCTAAAGGAAGATTTGGCCGTGTAAACTCTGCAGAGAAATAAACTTAGAACTTCAAAAACTTGTATACATCATGTCAATTCCCACAGCTGTACTAACTCTAATGGAAAGTACTATCTGTTAAGTGTTCTGGAGATTGACTTTTCCTCATTAAAAAATCAGATGGCCATTATTTAAAGTACTCTTTCATAGAAGATTAGGAAAATTTCATTTGGAGAGGACCCCTGGGAGTCACCCAGTCCCATACCCACTCAGAGCAGACCTAATTGCAAACTCTGATCAGGTTGCCGATGGGTTTGCCCCATCGACTTTGAAAATCCACAGGGATTTTCCCCAGTCTTTCTGGGTGGTCTCTTCCAGCACTGATCTACTCTCACCATGAAGAATTTCTTCCTCTTGTCTGGTCAAAGCAAGTGTGACCTTTGTCTCATATCCTTTTGCTGAGCACTTCTGAGAATGGTTTGGCTCTGTCTTCTCCATGGCTTTCCCCACAGGCAATGAAAGACTGCAGTGTGATCCCCTTTGCCTTTTCATCTGTATGATAAACAAGCCAAGTTCGCCTAGCCTCTTCTCATATTTTGTCAGCAGACAAAAACTTGAGAACGTGTTTGTGAGGTATGTAAGTAAAAGTTTTATCACAGAAAAGACAAACAATAAAAAAAAAAACTAATGAGAACATTGCAATGAGGAATTTATATGAAATTTAAATGTAAAAATAGAACTGTTTACAAAACAGATTTATCACTTAGAATTTTATATAAACAAAGCAATGTTTAAATTAAAAGGAAACTTTAAAATATACAAAAATATGACCCCACTCTAAATTTACTCACTATGTTTGTAATAACTTAATGCTCACTGAGACTATACAACAGGGAATTTGAAAGGATCTAGCTGATTAAATATCCATTTTTCTTTGTTGTGTATATAAAATTAATTTGGATTTGAGAGTGCATTTGAAACAGAACAGTTACTTTATTTACTGTGATTCTCCTTTCCTGTAAAAATTTACAGGCATCAATTTCAGTTCTCTTTTTAATGAGATAGATTTTATCAGAACAAATTCTGTAAAAAGAATTCAGTCTTAAATTTACCCTCTTTTTCCTTAGTAACAGAAAGAAAATTTATAACAGCCAAACTTCTTCCACAGACTAGCAAATTCTCCATTAACCAGTCAACTTCAAACACTTTATTTTTGATATCACAGTCCATGAGAAGATAAATGGGCTTGCACAAATTTTACCTTCTTGGCATTTTGCAACAAAGATTCTATCCTGAAAGAAAATTAAATTATCCTAAACCAAAACAAAAATTTTGTGATTATTTTACCAGACACCTATTTTCACAAAGCAATAGTTCCCTATAATAATTTAGGGTGGGTTTGTCTTTACAAACATAAAACACTGACCAACTCTCATTGTTACTAGCTTTGAGCCAGCAGGTAGTGCTTATATGGTGTGTGTATGGTTGAATTTTAACCAACATCAAAACATTTTGCTTCACACTCAATGCTCTTTAAGTGAACTGTTTATTTTAGATAAATATAAGAAAAAATCTTAAATTATTACTAATAGTAATTGCTAATTACTAATAGTAATATTACTACTCCCTAAGTTGTGGAAATCCCTACTAACCAACTGAATATCAGCACAGTGGGTAGAAAATTAATAAATATTTACACCCTCACAATTTACAATCTTGTGCTTCCGCGTGATACTGTCGGGAAATCATAATGAAGAAAAAGCTTAAAGCTTTGCTGTCTTTGTCATTTATTTCTGGTTTTTTTTCTATGAAGTTCTACTTACTCGTCTTCATCAAGAAGAGCTTCTTCATAAGACACATTCATTAATCATGAAACAGCAATCTTTATAAGGCTTTCAACTTGGATTTTTTTCCCAGTAAGAAATTTAATTTAAAGCATTGGCTAATGCCCAACAAAATTGAATTCACAGTCAGTATAGTCACATGCCTTAAACAAATATGTTGTGAAAATCCAAAAACATCAAGCACCAGGTTTCCAGGAAACCAAAGAGAAGAAAAGGATTTAATAAAATGGGCAAAAATAATTTTTAATTATTGTTATTTGTATTATTATTATCTGTAATTCCTGTGGAAGAGAAAGCATATGCCAGGGAAGGGGAGAACCCCTCAATCCTCCAGAAATTATCCTCTCCCTTCCAAAAGGGTCCTCTGGTGTCCTAAAACCTCAAGTTAGTATCCTGGCCATGGTGGATACCAGGGAAAGAACCCTGCCATTCAATTCAGACCAGCTGAGCCTTCTGTGTGCTCCTAGAGCAGTGTCACCCATTCATCCCACAGAGCTTCATCAAAGCTGCCCTATGACAGACAGGTCCTAGTTTGTCCCATGTTTGTTTTTAACTCTGGCTCTCTTCAGCAATATATACACAAAGGCCCAAATTTAGAAAGTACTTAGGGGAAGACAGATAGAAAATAATGAGATTTTCAGAATTACTCAAAACCCAGTCTCTCTTAAGTAAATATGTATTACATCTGTGTGTGAGGGATAGAATATAAGTAAATAAAGCTAGTATAGAAAATAATCTTAACCCCTAAAGAGTCGCAGCTGTGTTAATTATTAAGGATTAGGAGCAGGCCCGATGTTAACAGGCCACAGCTGTAGCCAATAAGAAGAAGAGTGTTATAAAATAATAATAATAGTAATAACAACATCTGTGTCCTTAAACTTCTTCCTGTTAGGTGCATAGCTGATAGTAGACTGGCTGTTCCTGTTACCTCCTGGCATGTGTTCAGGCTCCCTTATTCCATTCCAGTTGGCTCTTTCTCCAACTGCTCCATTTTTCCATCCTTCCTCCATATCTGGAGCAATTTTCTGCAGTTCTCTCTGCCTTATGAACTGTGTTTATTTCACTGTCTCCAATTTCCACAGTTCTTCCCCTTTTCCTTTACAGCATCCCTTCTGAATGGCTTTTTTGTTGACACTTCTCACTTTCAATTATTTTTTCTTTCTCTGGGCTGTATCCAGATCTAATTCTTTCCCCCTACACCTCCAACAAAAAGAGTTAAGTGGTAAAATTTCCTTGTAATGTTTTCCCTGTTCTGTACTTATTTTTACTTAGGCACCTGCTACCTAGACAAAATATCAAGCTAGAGGGGCTTCACATCTGATTCAGTGTGGCCATTACTAGGTATAGTTTTTGTGAAGGGTGAAAGCACCATCCTAGCTTTGCCTTTCTCTCTTAAGCTCAGCTACTGTAGATGTTATAAACACACAGAACTTCCTGAGTGGCGCTTCAAACACAAGCTCTTAAAGCAGGAGCCATGCTAGATAGAAATCAGCAAGAGCAAAGAAGCAAATAGTTATTCTATTTCTTGAGGGCCATTGAACATGAAGTGCTTCCTCAGAGGAAGAAAGTAAGATTATTACCCAGGTGACTATCAGGTAACAATTATGGGAGTCAAGCAATACTGCAGGTTAGCAGTCAGGATTTGTCCTCTTATGGACCTGAATCCATCACATCAGCAGGACCATAAGTCCTGGATGAGGAGATGGAACCAGCTAGCATGAAAACATGTCCAACATGTATGTTGGACAATCTGAAACAGCTAAGGATTTGGCTTCTGGCTTTGAAATAAGGAGTCCTGATACTGCTGTGACTGTGAAGCACCTCCACCAAAAAATCAAAAATCTTTTGCTATGCCATTTCAAAACTATGACAGAATAAAATGTTTGGATTTGTGCAAAAGCTTTTCTCCAAATAATCAATGCTTGAAAGAATCAAGTATTTCCCTAATTCCCCCCAGGCATCCTGATTCTGGGTGAGTAATGAGAAATTAATCATCCTGTCAAAATAGATGCTGTGAAACCTTTTAGTCATGCTCACCCCTCTCACCATAATAGATTTTTGTCAGTCATTCAACTAGGTGTCCCAAAAGACAGCACTGCATCTCAGCTCCTGCCTTTTGTATGGTCTTTTTTTTTCTGCCTAGGACTAATTCCGACATTCCTTGATATGTCAGGAGTTGATCACATATCACAGGAGCCCAACCCAGCACACTCTCCTTGCCTCCACTGACTGCCACATCACCACACTGCACCAGCTCTTCATTAAGTCAGGGTTGATTCCAGCCTTCCTGCAGCTGATACCCAGGATCTTCCTGACACAAGCAGACACAGCTGGTGTGTCTGTGGGGTTTTAACTTCTTAGATGGATAAACACAAAGCTAGCAGAATATAATAAGTTCAGGGAATTACCAAACAAGAGTTCTCACAGTCATATGAGTTCATTTACACCATGTATATTTCTGCTAAAGTTGATGCAGCAGTATAATTAGAAATGTGAGTAAGAAAAAGGAAGATGTAACTTGGGTTTACTCTTCCTCTGAGTCATGATAACTAAAGAATCTGGAGTTTTTCTGTAAATACAAAATTGAGATGATGGGTTTTATCTCCAGAGAACACATCCATTTTATATTTTTGATGTCTTAGATTTTAATTCTTTTTTTAACAGCCAGTACCTCAACAGAAGTTTTTTTTTTTTATTTTTGTATTACTTGGTCTTCATTTCTTGATAGCCTGCATGCTATTTTCCATTAATGTACAAACACTTTCTTTAACATGAACCATCATTTATCTTTAATTATCAGTTTATATTTGAAGTGAATCTGGGAAGACTGCTGAGGGGTAGAGACCTTGGCTGCAGAAAGAAAGACAGATCTGAGAGTTAACCTCTGCACCTCTGGTAGGGAGAAGACATGAGAAAAATGAGTTACAAAGCAAATAACTTTCAAATTTAAAAAATACCGTATGTGCAAATCACTGATGCTTTTTAACCCTGGAAGTGTTGGTAGGGAGATGGAGGATGTTTTCTTTCCTTCCAGGCATCTGTAGACTTTCACATCTCACCCACTTCAACTGAGTATGCAATATAGGAGTGTTATGGAAGTGGAAAGGGGCTGCACACATGAGATAATCCAAGCTATGACACCAGCTCTGATCTAGACATGGGTCAGACCTAGCCCAGAAATAGCCTCATTGACAGCACCTTGGCATTTGTCAGCATCCTGATTTTTGTTGTCATTTGAGGTTGTGACATTCAGAAGACAGTTTTAAGTCTATAACTCTGGTTTTTAAGTATCCAAGAAAGGCTCTATCTCACCTTAGTGGACCAGGGACATTTCTATGCTCCCAGATTCTGTGCACGTAAATTCTCCAGCTGTGTCACAACCTCTTGCCAGAGTAGAATTTGGGGGGTCCAGTTAGTTATCATTGCAGTAACTCTTATGGTAAGAACAGCAGTCACACAGCCTGGAAGGCAGCTATTGCTGATGTCAACCAAAACCTTGATTCGGATGTTTGAGAGGAGTCCAAAGTGACTTGTGATTCATGAAACCCACCCACCTTTCCATCTAACAAGCCTCTGCAATCCTGCTAGTGATTTGAGACAGGTCAAATCATGTCCTCAGAATTCAAGACTCTGATTTGGAATTAAGAGTCAAGGTTTGATCTAAAGCTGACATAATGATGAATTAGCTTATTTTGGATTAATCAAATATTAGGCCAATTCCTCTTTCATTCAAGCCCAGTTGAAGACCAGGTAGAAGATTAATGCATCTCTGTCTCTGAAAACTATCATTGGTTCAGACTGGTTAGCTGAAGTGTCAGAAGTATTCTGAGGAGATGTGCTGTAATGAATAATTTTTTCTTTTTCCAGAAGATATAAAGAGCTAACTCTTTCTAGTGATGCCAGTCAATAGGTTTATGAGGCAATCTGTAGTCTACCTTTCCATTAACAGATAATGGAAAGACATGGTGTTGGACATTCCCTGTCTTCTTACAATAAAAAAATCACCTCTCTTACAGCTGCAAAAACCAAACCAAAGGAAGCTTCATCAGCTCCAGCCTAGGCAAAATGCCCTGCCTTCAGTGAAGGGTTCATGGGTTTTGTGTTACAAGCTTTTAACAAAATCCCATTTCACATAAATGAGCTCTTTTACTTTCAGAAAAAGATAGTCCTCTATGGACGTTTTCAATGAGAGTTTTTAAACTCTAAAGTCCCTATTTCATGGATGTTTTCTCCCTTAGTCACTGCTATGCTGAACTACCCACCACCTGTCTACCATAATTGTAGGAGGGATCATTGGAAGTGGCACATTTTTGAAGTAAGAGCAAGAGAGATGCTAAAGATTCTTGTAAATTAGATAAGGAATATTAAATGGGAGATCCTATCAACGAGATCAAAGAAAACTGTAGCAGTGGGACATATATATCTCCGTGTTCAGCGTAGTAATTCAATCTTAATCCTCATGAATAGAAATTTTTATACATAATTAATTTAATAAAAAAAGTAGGTAAAATTTTGAGGGCACTTTGTACAAAGCATGCAGATAAACCTTTTTTATGCTAGAAGATTTCACAACTTCCAAAGTAAACTAAATATGAACAGTGACTCACTCCTAAGTGAGGTGCATGTGAGTGACTGTTCATGGATGCCAGACCAATGATGCTGGGGGCTTTCAGAGCTCCAAAAAGTAAAGGTAGAACACCATATTATCTTCATTTTGCCCCTGCCTGAAGTACAAATAGAAAAATGTGTCTTCTTACACTGCAAACTGAAAATATTCAGTGCTGCTCTTATTTTCTCATCTAACCTGCGTTCCAACAGTCTCCACAGTTCCCCTGAGACATAGCACCCCTAAAATATTGCTGCAATTGTCAGTCAAAGATGTGGCCTCTAAAGTGCTAATTCTGATAGCTGTTTAAAGACATATTACTCTGATAACATGTCATAGCTGCTTGTCACACATGTTGGTTTATATGCTAAAATAAAAAATATAAGGAAATTTTGCGTTATTTACTTATGTTCCCTCAAGGAGTGGCAGACACCTCATACTCATGGCATTGCAGATCCATTGGAAATTGTCATGCAGAGATAGCAGCAGTATATGTGGTCCCTCCCTATTTGCATTTAATGTAATCATATTAAAAGTTTTCTATAGCAAGATCTTACTATAGCAAAAAACAAACCAAAAAAGAACACATTGAGCAGGAGTATATACTATTTTTGTCAGTGTGCTGCTCAACTTAATTTTCAAGATTTTAATTTCATGAGGAAGAAAGTTAAAGCTTCCTTATTTCATCAGGTTTTTACTGCTAGAATAAACAAGAAAAAGAGAGGTCTTGCACAATCATTCTTGACAGCAGAGTACTGTAAAAATGATAATAATATTTAGAAACTGGTAATGCCAGTATCATTTTTATTTCATTTTACAACAGGGACACTACAAATGCATCTGCCTCTGTCAATTGCAATGCTAGTGAACCAAAGCAAGTGACTGAAGTGTAGATTCTGAAGCTCACTAAAGTGAGCTAAGCATTATAAATCCAATTCTGTTTTGCTTCTGTTCTTTTCTCTATCAAAAATATTTTTTCAAGTTTTTGAAGGGCTAACCCAGCAGTTTAGTTAATTTTATTTTCCTTTTTACTTGCAGAACTAGCTCTTCTAGATTGTTCTTTTCTCTATCAAAAATATTTGTTCTTTTCTCTATCAAAAATATTTTTTCAAGTTTTTGAAGGGCTAACCCAGCAGTTTAGTTAATTTTATTTTCCTTTTTACTTGCAGAACTAGCTCTTCTAGATTGCACTGCCTAACCAATGCCATCAGCAAATTATCTCAAGTACATCTTGAGCAGTTCTGCATATTTCAGCACAAGTTTTCTTTGAGAAGATGACTTACGTAGATCCATCTGCAAGAAGAAGCTAATTTGATTTCAACAGACACTTAAATGTCTTGCAAAATAGAGGCAGACTCTGAACCTGAAGTAATTTCCTTTTTGAATGCTGCTAGATGATTGTTATTGAGGAGAGAAGGAAGGAGGGGTAACGCATGCCTGGAAAACATTGCTGGTCACTAGCCTGTACTTTGAGAATTGTTCACTCACTTCAGCAGATATTTTTCTCCAAGTATTCCAGAGATCATACGAATTTAAAGCACTTTCAGATCAAGTTTTTGGCTTTGTTTAGGCATCTTCATTTTTTCAATGCAACACTCAGATTACTACAGAGACCGCAAATAATTATTCATAGTTTTGCGCAGTTGAATAGTAATTACTTGAGATTTAATTCCTTCAGTAAAATGCTTACTATTCTTTGCTTCTCTAACAACCATTGTGTTTTCAATCCAGGATATTCAGAAATCATGAATTATGTCTGACATTTGATGCCATTCATATGATTTTTCATGACAGCTGTTTTTTTGCAGGGGCAGCTTAGAGTGCAGAAGAGTGACTTTTCTTTTTTTTTTTTAAGAAAGAAAGATAAAATTTTCACAAAATCACTTGCTTTGATGATTTGGAGTTTTATTAAATTTTAGTAAATTTTGCATTGCCAGCAGTACAGGTGGCATCTCAGCAAAGCAGAGTAGAGAGGCAGAATCTCGTACCTCAACCTCGTGAAGCACCCCAGGTTACAGTTTACATTCTATTATTGTAGTCACTGCCAACAGTAATATATATTAGCCATTGCTTCTGACTTCATTGCTCTCCATTTGAATGCCAGAATAAACACCCAGAGATCCCACATAACTGCAGGAGTGAAAATCTGATGGATCCTGCCCATGGTTGTGACAGGCTGTGCTAAGTCAAGGCCACCATGTGGCTTCACCCCATGGGTGCTCAGCACAGACAAGGGACTCTGTCTGTGTAGCTGTTCCTGGGAAAGGATAGAAATAAACATTACTGCTTCCCTGCCTTCCCTCCACCACAAACAGCCTGACAGTCATCTGAGTAACAGGGACTTGTCATGTCTGCCTTCATCAATAACAAAATTAAAATCTTGATTGCCATTAAAGAAGCTTTTTTTTTTTTTTCATTTTTGCTAGGCTGTAACAAGCATTTCAACTGTTCATTTGTGTTAATGTTGCAAGATAGGGTGTAACCTGTAGACTAACTAATTAATTGCTCTTTGATTTTGAGTGAAGTATTTGGTACAGTCTAGACAACAGAGTCTAATTAGCGCTGGATGTTTAATGGAACTAAAGACCCATGAAAAGCAAAAGGTGCTGTGAAATAAAGTCAGTGAGAGAAATGGGAAGATAAATGAGAGAAATAAGGAAAACAAAATAACCTTTTGCTATGCTAGAAATACCATTCCCTCAGAAAAAAACCCACTATAATAATTATGAAAATTTAAAAAAATCCAGTGAACTCCAATGTCCAGCTGTTTAGGGTAATATAATGGAAAGCTATCCAAAACACATCATGTCAGCAAGGAACAAATTAAGGCATTTTGCACTATCTCACTGCATTTCATTTCTTCCAGGCAACAAATTCACCTCAGTATTTTTACAATAGAATAAAAACTCTGTGTGTATTGCTTTGTGAGCCTCTCAGCAGGAAATTGAATGTTTGCCTTAACAGTACCTTCCTCTGTCTGTAAATGTAGTCAATTTGTGGTTTTCCTCAGCTGACAAAAATGTGGATGCAACTTTTGATTAATATGTATTTAAGTCCATAAAAAAACCCCAACACAATATAACAAAAAAAAACCAAAAAGAAACCCCAAAACCCCCTCAATAGATTGGTCAGCTTTAAACCAATAAAGTTTTATTCAATGCATGTTTTCTCTCTAAGAAAGGATTAAGCTGGATGGGTTAGGAATAACAAAACTAGATTGCCCCCCCCCCCCGCCAACTCTGCACTAATTCCCTGGTACTATCATCTGCTGAAGAGCTGGGAGCAAGCTGTACCAAATCAGTGCCAAAAGCTATGGACCATTTAGTTCTTCAGCACCTCTCATTCCCAGGAACTACCTTGTTTTGCAAAGGGAAGTTAGTTTTAGGTTTAGGTTTGGTGGCACACTTGGTTTTTCCGTTTTCTTTTAGGGCTTTTCAGTGAATTTTCAGTTTATTTATTCTGAAGGAAAGCAAGTGAACAAAGGATTCACGAAGCCAGTGATACACTGTACAGATACTAGTAACACTAGTTCCTGAATAGGATGGTTTAGAAAAAAACCCAAAATAAACAACTCCACCAAAACACAAACAAACAAAGTAAAAGAAAACAAACACCCACAACAAGTGCAGTACAAAACCAGATCCCTTAATCCTGCAGCAGCACAGCAGTAGATTTATAATCCAGCCCTTGCTTTCTAAGAAGTAACATTTGCCTAATGATGTACAGCATCCCTGCCTGGGGGATGCAGTAGGGCAAGGATCCCTCCAAGGGCAAAGCTTCCTGAGGAGGGATGTGTGTGTGCTCTGTGGCAGACTGCTGGGGAGCAGAGCTGTGCTATGGGTCAGTGCAATGCAGAAGTGGCACCTGGCCCCTGTCAGACATGAGGAACAGGAGCTTGAGCAGCTCAGACTTTGCTTAGCTGTCATGGGGCAGGAATAAAAATGGCTCAGTGGTTCTGGAAGCCCCTTCTGCCTCTGAGCTCTGTGACTTTTCTCCTCACACCTCACTGCCCACATACAGTGTCAGATAATGTTTGCCTACTACATAAAGCCACCATACCCTCTTCCATCTCTTCAAAACATACAAACCAGGACAATGTATTCCTGAGCTGGGCTCCTGTGTGCCACTGAGACATGCTTTGTGGGAGAGGCCCCAGTAACTCATAGCCAGGATAAACTTTGATAGACTTGGTAGAGATTAGCAAATGCTTGGTGAGCACCCCAGTGCAGCCTTGGAGCACTGGAGTTGTTTTCCTTCTGGTCAAAAATAAACAACATTAAATGAATTTGAAAAGAAAGAAAAGTGTTCCAGAAATACATAAATGTACTTCATCTGCATATCGGAGTTCATCCCCGGGGACTAGAATCAACCTATTTCAAAGCAGCCTTCCTGACATGGCTATAGCCTGAAAAGCAGATATTTAACACTGAGCGTTTCTCACTACCAGCATCTTTATATTACTATTTTGCAGCTATTACTATTATGCAGCTGCAACCACATTGCTCAGACTATGGGTAAAATGCTTTCACCTTCTCTACTTGTCAGTCCTGAAGCTACTGCTATTGCTGAGAAAAGGAAAGAACTGACTCAGCAGTCACAGCAGCAGGGTTTCATCAGAAACAGCACACAAGGTGGCACCATATGTTCCTGCCCTTCAGCATCTAACAAATATCAATTAATTCCAGCAGGCACCAACACAGAAGCAAATACTAATTAGAGATTTGGAGAAAGTGGTGGTATTAGCAGTCTAAATATTGGGGGAAATTCATGCTATGCTTAGAGGCATTTGAAGAAGGACAGACTGAAGGTCATTTGCATATTTGCATTTAGAAAGCTGTGATAGCAGTCAGCCACCCCCCACTCCCCACAACATGCTAAACCAGAGTTAGCTTGGTCCGAAGAGATTTGGAAAACAGGCTTAGAAGTTCATATTGGGTACAAGGAAGAACAGGCTCTTGTGTGAATGGCTAAGAGGAAGAAAATACTGAGTTAAAAGAAAGATACCTTACTCAGGAGTTTTGAGAGTGTCACAGAGTGCTGTGGTGCTGCTGATTCATAACTAAGTAACAGAATAAGAAACAATCATTTCTTCAAAAGTACAGATTTATGTAATTAAAATTACTTTTGGGGATCTACCCCTGGTTATATACAATACATTTTACTCAAACTTACTGCAGTCTTTGTAAGGCATTTATTCTCTATGACTGGGAAGCTTGCATGGTGACAAGGAAGAGGGGACTTAAGAGCTCTTATTCCATAGACAGTGACAAAGCAGAGATAGATTTTTTTTTTTTTAATGGGATATTTACTATATCTACTAACAAAACCTGCTGTTTTCTTCAAAGTCTTTTAAGTACTGTGACTTGATGACAGGAGTCTACTGCCAATAAGGGAGTGGAAGTTGCGGGTAGGGGCTCTGTTTAAGTGAGCCCTAGAAGTGATTTGAAATACTGTAAGGTCAAAATTCAGCCTTAAGAGTTTGTGCACCCCAGCTCTTTCAAAGATTCCAGTCCAGAGGATTAGAATATCAGAAGCAGTGACACAATCTTCAGTCTGTGCAGTTGATTTAAAAAAAACAAAAAAAAAAACCCAACAAGAACAACAACCCCCCCCCCAAAACCAAAACCAACCAAACAAAAAAACTGACCCCCCCCAAAAAATTAACAAAACCAGGAAAAAGAATCTAACCTAATACAGACTTACATGCAGGTCTGTATTTTGAAAGGCAGCGAGAAGAGGCAGGGCCAGAGTGCCTAAAGCTGTGGAAAAGTACTTTCATAACACTGACTACAACTTAACAAAGCCATTGACTCTTGTGAAATCCCACCCCACCACCTGTAAAGATGATTTCTACTGCAATGTATGCTGGCAACCAGAACTATTTGCCCAGAAACAAATAGAGCAAGAAATAATTATTGAGTTTCCAGGTGTATTTCCGTAGAATTTAGAGGTTTTCTTTTCCTCCAGTGCCAGGGCAAACTAAGTCTCTGGAGATCAATATCCCAAGTATTTCTTTTGGCGCAGAGGAAAATCATACCACTGTTGGCTTCTCCTTGTCCATCAACTATTCTTTGTTCTTCAAGGTAGGTTAGTGCAGTCCTTAATTTTTCTGCTTTGTTTGGGTTTCAGTTTCTTTCTCTGTAGAAACTTTGTTATTGCTGGAGGTAAAATGACAAAGTGCTAGTTCAAACTTAGAAGGTGAGAAATGTGGAAAATTTTACCCCAAGGCTGTTTTTTATGACTGATATATAGAAACAAGTGGACCAACAAGACTACTGCAAGGTCTGCATGTCATCTGCTATTCACATGGATTAATGCTGAGAATGAAGAAATTAAATGGATGGAGCTCAGAAAGGTAGAAAGTATCCTGGCACACTGCTCATGGAATTTTTTGAAATTAAACTCCTCAAATGTGAATTAATATCTAATGTTGGGTGTTTTCTGTAGTCACAGCTGTTTCTTTATGAGAAGGAAGGCAAGGGGAGGAAGACTTCAGCATTGCTGCTTGTGCTTAACTCACTGCAGCATTACGAGATCTCCAAAATTAAGTCATGGCCCCAAAGCATGGCCTTTTCACTGTCATCAGTTCACATTCCTTTGAAGACTGTGCATGGCACAAGGTCACTCAACTTCAAAAAGCATACAAAAAGCCCATTAAATGCTTACAAGAGAGAAAGCACTGAGATTTGTGAGAGAAACTTTTACACCAAGGACATTCACAAGAGCAAGCCACTTTCTAATCCTGAAAAATTGAAAGGCATGTGAGACAAAACTTCAGGACAGTTTAGTGGTTAAACAAAAATGCAGACAAAATAATGAAACAAATTTTCATTATACCTATAGTTGACTATAGTTTCCAGTGCATTTTTTTCCTCTCTCCTTGTCTTTTTCAGCCAAGTGGATAATTTACATATCAAATAATCATAAAGGCAGCTATGGCCTGACTTTTTGCCTTTGTCACCATCAGTAGTTTTCCTATTCTCCCTAACAGCCCCATACTGATTTTCTTGTAGCTAAGGTCTTTCCTTTAATACAAGGGCTCTAAAATTTCTTGCACTAAGCTTTGCTGGACTTTTGAAAGAGCAGGTAACAGTCAGATAATTTACTGACCACAGTCTTAAAGTCTGAAAGAAAAGACAATATTCAGAGGATGGCCAAGACCCTGCTTTACATTCCTAAGACCATTTTATTCATGACCCAGACCAAAGAAAAATCTGGATCCCTTTTGGAAGGTTAAGTGCATAGACAGAGAGATCTGAGAGGCTCTGTGTGTCATGAAAAAAAAAAGATCCCCAAAACTAGAAAACAGTGATGGATGCTACCCCTCACTGGGTTTTTAAAAAACATCCTCGCCTCTAAGCCTGGCCTTCAGATATGTTTCATCCCTGGTGGAAGACAATGGAGAAGTGTGAACAGTCAAAGGACTTTTAAACAATGAAGGAAAAAAATCCATTTATGTGGTTATCCTGCTGTCAGGAATGTGAAATTCAATAGCAGACTGTGAATAGTTTTTGGTTTTTTTCTGAAAAAACTTATAATTTGTGATAGAAACACTTAAATGCATAACCCTTATAAGATATGACTCTATGATATTTGGTAAATATGTGTTATGGAAAGAAATTACGTTAGTGCTTTACTTGTCCATCAAAATTCTGAAGATACTCTTCAGGCTTTGAAAGAGCCTCATGGGAGAGTTTGGTAGAAAGGAGGATGACACTTTTGTGATCCAACTGACAGCTGGAAAGGCAGCAGCAATTTTCCTGTTGAATTCAGGCTGCTGTATGATAAACATTGTTTTACATTGAAACCTTGATGTATGAATGTAAATTGTTTGCAAAAAGAAAAGCAGTGCTGACCAAAGGACACATGCAAGGCAGCACAGGTTATCAAAGCGGTATCACCCCAGTTCTGTCTTTAGCAATTCTGTATGTAACTACAAATCAAAGGAAAGGTTTGATTCATCTCATTTTGTGAACAAGTTGTAATTTGTGTCTGTAGAGTCCAAATTTGGATTTTGGAATGGGGATCTGTAGCTGGATCAGAATGGTGGGCACTCAGCTCTGTGCAGTGGCCCTGAGGCACAACCGATGTTTTGTTTCCTCTCAGCTGGTCCAGGGTTTTGAGGTTTGTAGCTCATTACAAAAAGACACTGAGATGACTAAAATATTTGCCATATTCAGAAGTAAATACACAGGCCAATGTTTTGACTTCTTGTCTGAAGAAATAACAGAATACTCTGTGTAGTTCTTGGAGTTGCTGGGAATTTAGTTGCCTGTGTAATGACCTCAACTAAAAAATTGCAAGACAAAGGCAAAAGGAGAGGAAAAAACAAAAACCCATCTAGCACAGTGAGCCCAAAAATCCCGACTGAGGCACTACTCAAAAAGATTTACAATATAAATAACAAAGGTAATTTCACACCTTAGTGACTGAAGTGACATACCTGCATCGAAAAAAAGCCTAGGCCCTAACATTAACCCTGGGCGGAACCCTAACCCTAGGCAGAGGAGTAAAAGCACCACTGAGCTAAGGATGGTTGAAAGGAGAAGGCTGTGGAGGAAGCCATGTTGTGGCAGTTCTGTGTTCCACTTGGCGTGCCTTATGCAGCTGCAGTGTCCTTGGAGGTCTGGGCTCTGTGGTTTGCAGAGCCCAAAACGCAGGCAGAACCATAGGTACAAGTAAGTAGAGTAAAGGATGCATGAAGGCGAGGCTGCTGCAAAACAGAAAGGTGGAGATCAAGCAATGTTGTGGCAGTTTTGCGTTCCCCTTGGGATGCCTTTGGCAGCCGCGGTGTGCCTGGAGCCATGGGCTCTGTGGTTTTGGAGACGCTAACCCTAGGCTTAACCCTTACCCTAACTCTAGGCAGGAAAAGCAGCCTTGGGCTAAGGCTGGTCCCAACTTAAGGACGTAAGAGAATAATGCAGAAGAGAATCTCACCCCTGAGTAGTGTCAGCCGTACTGATCCTTCAGCATGCCTTTGGCAGTGTTTCCTTCAGCATGCCTTTGGCAGCTGCAGTGTGCCTGGAGCTCCGGGCTTTGCGGTTTTTGGAATTCTAACCCTAGGCATAACTCTCATCCTACACTCATCACTGGGTCTGGGAAAAGTTGTGGGGTGGAGGTGGGAAAGGAGCGCTTTTTACCTGGCAGCAGGTTCTTTAAAATAATGGCTCCTGATTTCTGAGTGAGCCTCTTCATGGTATTTAATGTTAGAGAACACTGAGGGTATTAGGGAAAATAAAATAGTTTTCTAAACCTTTTCTATTCAATTCTGCAAATGCTTATCAAGGATTGTTTATTTTTAGGCAGAAAAGTATTGATTCGGGAGGATTTGTTGAGGCTGGGAATTCAATGCCAGACTATGGAATGGGAGACAAATCCTGAATATGGGAGGATTTGAAGAAAGTCAGATTGGCAGAAACTATAAAAGAGTGACAGGGTAGGAAACTAGAGAGGGAGCAGATTACCCAAGAGGAGAGGGCAAAATCTGGCAAAGATACGGAAGCTGGGAATTTGGGGACAATCAGCAAAGCAGGGTTGATACGATCCTATCTGGACCTTTTAGGCTTCTCCTAGCATAGAGAGAGGAGTGCATAGCTGAGAGGGGTGAGGTGCTGTAGGGCAAAAGGAGCAGCAGGAGAAGAGTGATGGGGACAGGCTGCTCTGCCCAGGGTCTGCAGTCCCCAGCAGCCCTCAGAGGCCAGCCCAGGACACTGGGATGAGCTGGGGAGCAGTGATGGGGATGCACACTGGCTGGAAACCTGTTGTGTCGGAACAGGGGCAAGGAGAAAAGGTCTGCCTTGCAACCAGATCTGCTCCTACAATACTCATATAAAGCAAAGCTGTTTTGCCTTAAGTGGCTTACATTTTCACTTTTCAAGCTAGGAATCTAATATATTCTGACCTGTTTGTCATGTTTCAGGTTAGCATAAAATATACAAATCTTATACACATAAAATATAAAGGACTAGCATAATTTAACACCTAAAATACATCTTCCTATCATAGCTCTCTGTATTTCTGTTCAACATTTGAAAGGGAAAAAAGAAATCACATCTTTGCTTTAAGCTGGTATTTTTACCCACTAAGGATTTCCTTCAGAATAAGCCATGCTGACCCATCTGCCCACAGATCTCTGTAGCCTGAACTGAATTTTCCACGTGTCATTATGCCATGATTTACTTAATTTGCTATAAATTTTTAAAAGCAGAGAAAAGGGAAATGGTAAATAAAAAACCTGCAAGTTCTTTTTCTGGATTAACAGATAGTGGGGAAAGTTTGATAGAAAATGGACAGCAGTCATTGTTGTTCTATCAACATGGTTTTCTGTTAAATTTGTTCTATTTAGAACAAATAAGGTCCAAGCTGCAGATGTATGCTCCTAAAAGAGTATATTAGAACAAGTAAAGGTCCAAGCTACAGATGTATAGTCCTAAAAGCTGAATGAGTAATTATAAGCAAAATAAATAGTATGCAAGCTTGGGAATGGCAACCAGGTGATAGGAACAGAAATTGATCAGAAGGACTTCAAACTCTTCAGCCTGGCACAAAAGAGACTTCTCTGATGAGTGTGAGAAGAAGGGTCCTGGATGAAGTAAATTGGATCCACGCTGCCTCTCTCCATTTTGCAGAAATGTGAAGTAGCTTCACAGATGGAAAGCAAGAGGAAACAGTATGACCACCACACTACTTTGAAAACAACTCTAAGGAAGAACCTCTCCTCATACAAACAACAAATTCAGCTCTTGGCTTATGCATATGAAGTACAAAGCAGCTGTCTGAGACCCCACATACCACTTTGGGTTGACAAATTTTACTTAGACTGGGGGAAACTACATTTTTCAGGGTTGCTCCTACCAGGGGTATAAGCTCTAGGAGAGTAACGCTGTTATAGCACCACACCACAGAGATCTTGCTCTGAAACACAGGGAAAGCATTTATTGAAATATAAAGTGCTTGTACAGTCATTTTTCCGGGGTCACAAACAATTGCTTTGCTTGACATGAAGACTTAATGTAATAAATCAAATCCAGAGAAACAAAAGAACTGGAGGCTACAAAGCATCAGTGTTGGAATTTGTTTATGAAAAAGTTCTAACTTTACTTTTGCTTAATTCATTGCAGTTTAATTTTTTTTCTTTGCTTATAATGACAGTAATTTACCACAACAAGGAGGAAATCCAGACAGGTGTGGCATGGGCTGTGTTGTCCTTGACTGGTGTGGGAGGAGCTGAGCTGAGCTGACAGTGGTCCTGCCATTGCTGCCTGAGTGGGGTCCAGCCCTGCTCCCCTGCTACCCTCCTCCATGCCTGCCCTTCTCCCCTCAGCCTCACCAAACCATCTTCATCTACCATTTCAAATAGCAGCTGTGCTGGCACTGCAGCTTAGGCTTGAAATTAAATTGCAGGCTGAGATGTTTCATGAAAAATGCCATGGGATTGTGAATGATCCCAAGCAATGAAAACAGGACATCTCTAGCACAAGAGGGCTGCTGCTGCTTATTGGTGCATCAGGGAGATTGTTCAAGTTGTTATTACCTGTGATACCATTTACCTGTTGTGATTCAATGAGGTCATACCTCCACAGACAGGAATCTTGGTGATATGTCGATACCCAAGCACATGCATAGGTCTCCAAAAGCCATGGTCAATGCCACAGGTTCACAGCTTTCTCAGGAAAAAAATGGTGCTTCAGTGCTTCTGGAAATGCCCAAAGAAGCAAAGTTTTAAAGGTAAGCATGGCCTGATTTCCACTTATTTCAGAGCTTATTGAGGATCTGCTTACAGCTGCTCTATAACTGCAAACTCCAGCATAAGATGGAGCCATACCATAGGTTTGCACTGCTCTGGGTTTTCTTTAGCATTGACTAGTTCTTTTACTGGTGTATAGAAGAATGCTAGCAAGCAAACTCCAGAATGATTTCCATATGCCCAAATGTTTCAAAGACCACACTAGGATTGACTGGCACACTGCTCTCATTGTCCTCACAATTTGTTGTCATATAATTTGAAGAGTTTGAAATAATCACACTTTGTCACATCTGCACTTGAGGGGAAACATCTAAAACTTTTTTTAATGTTCTAAATGAATTGAAACTAACAAGTCACTACTTCACAGCTGGCATTAATGAATCTACACCCTGCACATCTTCTGCTGGCCAAGGAGATCCACCATAATGAACAAAATATGGAAGTAAGGCTGGGGTTGCATAGGGTCACTGGAATAATAGCACAAGCAGCTTTATGAGAACACGATCTGTAAATAAATGAGATCTGCAACCTAAATTAAATATCTGAGAAGACTAAAGCAAGAATGAAATATAATACATAACACTTTTGAAACATAAAACTCCACTTTAGTCCCAGGGGACAAAATGTGATTTGTTAACACCCACAGTAGCTGCTTGTGGCAGAAATACATCAATGAGTATTGCTCGTATGGAAAGGCAGCAGAACACCTGTTTCAGCAAAATCTTTTGAGAAGAGGGTTTGTCATAAGCTGCTGATGTTACGCAGTATCATATCCAAGGTGCTGAAAGACATCAATTTTTTTTTCTTTGGAACAACTGCCAGAGAAATACCTGATGGGTCAATGGCCTCACTATGTGGGGGGAAAAATTCATGGGCATCTTTTGTCAGGAATGCATAAGTAATTATTTGCACTTTTTCATTCTGCATGACAGAAATTGTTTGCATGTGAGCAATAATAAATTAGGCATTTTAAACAGTTGATCCTCTGCTGTCAGAAAAATGTCAATACAAAGACAGTTTACAGAAGCTAAGATTTGCAATAGAAATTCAAGCCCTTTGTGCAAAGGGCATTGGATTTAAGGATCTCATCTTTTTCTGTAGTGGAAAAATAAGTAAGAACCTTGTCTACTTAGGTGAATATATACACTTGATATAGGATTTTCAACTGACTGTTAGATTTAGAATGAACCCATTTACACATTGTTATTCTTACTCTAATTCTTAGCTGAAGTGCTGGATTTTTCTTATGCATGTGGCTGGTTAATGGGGTCACTGCAGTATTGAAAGAATAATTGTCAGAAACAGGGTAAATTGTTTTCTCTGCAGTTTATTGTTATCATTACTATTTTGAGATGCATATCAAACAATGTTACCTACATTGCCTCATAGAACCTCATTGCAAAGTGATAGATTCCAACAATTTAGCTGGAAGGAAGAGTTGCCTCATGGTCTTAATACACTGCTCTGCGAGCTGCCCCCTTCCCAGTTCAAGAGGCATTATGGTTTAGTCTCTGAAAAAAGTGTTACAGTTGTGCTACTTCACCTTCATTACATCACTGTGACTATCACTACTTCAACCAGACCTCCTATGTATTTCTTAAAATTTCCCAGGGCAAGAATTTATGCAGATTATAATCACGGTTTCTACAAAATGCATTATAGCAACCCTTACGAAGAAGGCGCCATGTAAAATGGAATGAAAAGACATATAGAGGACTTGATTGAGTCCTGCAGTAAAAACGCAGAGAATATTTTTTCTGGAATGCAGTTATATAAAAATTACTTCTGATTTCCGACTGAATGGCTTCTTACAATATCCAGTCATATCTGCTTAGTTGTTTGACAGAAATTACTTTTATTGCCTCTTCCCCTTGAGATACAGTATGTACCATTTTTAAAGTCTCCTTTCAGTACAGAACCACCTCTTGCAGCCAGAAAGAGACAACAAAGACTCCAGCAAGGCCTTTCAGCTCTCCTCTCCCCCTGCCTGGGCTCACGCACTCTAAGGATGGCCTTTCTCTAACATTTTTTGTTGTTGCTGTCATACAATTTATTGCAAACATCCGGGGAGGTAAATTGACAGGCAGGTGCATGTTAGGGTGATATTTCTCTCCTGACAACACTAGATGGACCCAGACATAGGAAACAATGTGTTATCATGAGATATTTTTGCTGAATATGACACTTTCAATTGAGCATCTTCAAGACTGCTTCAGCTTTAAATCTGAATTTGCCTGATATAACAAGGATTTGACATTGACCCTTCACCTGACAGTAATATATTTTTTATCTTTTAATAACATACAGTAATGCTGCTTTGTGATTTCAGGGAGCTCTTTGAGTAAACAAATTCTATTCATTGCCTGGAGACTAACATGCCTTTCCAGAGTCTATAAAGATGAGAGATAAGCTGAAAGGCAGGCTTGAAAAAGTTTTTAGGTTTTTAGCCATCTAACAGAATATTTTTAGGAGCACACTGCTGCACCATTTAGAAACTACTACTTACTCCTATTTTTTTAAGGGACCGTTGTTTTTATGATTTCTCAAATTGATTTCTCAGTACTGTTTGATTCAAATGTACTGAGGGTTTCGAAGTGGGTCTTTAGGCCAGTTTCTCAGAAAAACAAATGTTATGTGCATATACTGTCTATCTGCCTATGCTTAGCAAATTATTTTTGAACTCAAACTTCAATTTACAATTTCTCTTAAATTTCACATCACACTAGAAGCAATCACCTCCAAATTCTGATTTGCTCACTGGTCATCAACTGTTAGAATGAGAAAAGCAGTCCCACTTGTATCATCACGCCCACACCCCATGGCAGAAATGCTGAGGCCTGGAGAGTGTTTGGTCTGGCAGAAATGAGTCAGCGTGGGGAAGATCAGTATTACAGTGAAATACAGCTTTTAGACAGCTGTATTGTGATGCTTTAAAACAGAAAATGAAGACACTACCAATACAATTGAGGACATTTGTTTAAAAGGCATTCTTGCAATGGCCAGGGGATATCAGCATTGCAGTGTGAAACCAACACAGCATCACGTGCTGCATGCACCCCTGGGTCCTCCCAGCAGAGCACAGCACAGACTTTCCTCCAGACCCAATTTTGCGTGACAGCTGCCACTTACAGGGAACTTCATTTGGCAGCTGGTGGTAGGAATGAAATGTGTCCAGAACAGTAGGATGACAAAAAATTAATTAACTGTGGTTTAGCTTGGAAAATTGGCTGGATGAGGGGAAGCAGCAAGATTTGTTTGAAGTTTAAGGAATAGCCTCAGCAAAGTATTTCAGAATATATAGGGGACACATGATACTTGCAAACCAAGAAGAATTTCCAAATATGTGTTTGGAAGGTGAAGGCAGAAAGACACAAACACACACACAGAGGATGGAACATCACCAACATATATGTTTCAAGGTTCCTAATGAGGCTTTTGAAACTGTGTTCAAACTGGAAGGGAATATTTTTGTGTAGCACAGTGGAGAATAATTACTGACAGAGTTAAGTGAATAGCACATGCATTGTACCATTTATTTTATCAAATGAATTCTATTTGTTCCTTATCCTGTAGTCTTGTAATGGCGTTAAGTGATAATTCTGTGCTACCATGGGTAATCAGAATGAAAATTAGCCTTTTCCAGTTGAATTAATTGTCTCTATTTATTCTGCTTCCAATTCAGTTTTTAGCCATTATTTGTGGTCTATTTAAAAAAAGATTGCATCTCTTCTGCAAAACCACTGTCTTCAGCAAAACCAGTGTCAGAAATAAGAGCAGTTTTACAAAAACTGAAATAATGCAATGTTTCTCATTTCAGTTGGCTGTGCCTTCCATAGTTAGCTTTTGGCTTGAAAAGAAAGCCATTATATTCAGATAATAGTTTTCCCAGCCAAAAGCATGCACTCATATGGAAAAGATTGACTATTAGACTACAGCAAAATCTGTAATCTACACACAATGACATTTTATAATAGCAGCCTAAGCTAAGTAAAGGCATTTTGTTTTTATTTAAAAAAAACTCCTGAGAAACCACAGGGCTGATGTCTCTGAATCCAGACCAGCAAGCAGCCTAGTACCCCACTGTGCTTTTCACAAATGCTGATTTGTTCAGTTCCAGAAAAGACTGGGATGGTTTTATCAGTGTTTTTACAATATAGCAAAGGTTGCTATCTGATACAGCTTTGTCTTGCACAGGAACTGAGTCCCATAATTTGTCAAGTGCTATTGATCAACCATTATAATTTCTAAATGACCCAAGGTTCACTTTGCCATCAGACTTATGTAAAAAATCCACACTGTTGCTTTCATTATGTATTTTGGGGTAAATTTTTCCTCTTTCTCTGCCTCTTGGCCCCCTCCAGGCAGGCAGTAATCACAAGTCTGTGTAAAGCATTCTCTGAGAAACAAGATTTTCCTGGCAAACACAAATTAGAGTTGAGGTGGATTATACAGGGTGAGCATACCCAAGTGTTTGATTCGGTCAGACTTTGGGTGGTGCTACTCTTCCTGTCCCTGGGGGGATTTTCTCAGAACTTAAGAGAGGTGAAAGGCTCTGTGCATAGCAGGTCCCTCTGTTGTACTCTGCTGGTTAGAGAACAAATTTAAATTGAAGCATGAGGTGGAAGAGTCAGAGAAGCCAGACCATATCTCACAGGTATGCAGGGATGCCCAGTGTTTGGTAAACATGACACTGGATCCCAGCAAGCCATTGGAGCAGCAACTCTCCCTACACAGAGCTTTTTCTTCCTGCCATCCTTGGCCCATCCCCTCCATCTTTGAACTCACCAGCTGCACACAAAACTCCTGTGGTGGCAAGGCTTTTCCTCTTTCTATCCCTCAGTTGTCCAAAATACAGCTGCACCCTGCCTGGGCTCCAGCAGATGTGGCTGGGACCCTGCCCAGCCCCTCCGGCACTGGAAACTCTGTTCCTTAGCCCAGGTCCCTCCAAATATTCCCTTCCTGTGTACTTCAGTCCCTTGTTCCCATAAGTGCAACCTGCCCAGTCCCAGGGGTCATCTCACCTGGGAGGGGGCACAGAGCAGGGGCAACAGCCCTGAAAAACCCCAAACTCAACACATCCCACCCTGCTGCCTCTCCTTTCTCCTCCATGAGGTATAACAGCATCTTCATGCACCTGATGGGAAAACAGTGGCTACTAATGAAAAGACAAAGTCTTGGAGAAACCGAGAAACCTTCCTCTTCCACAACATACCTCCATTCCTGTGGCCCAGTGGCACTTGTTTCCATGGCGCAGAAAGCAGGAAAACCCTCCCCAGTGAGCTGCCATGCCGATGTAAAAAAAAAAAAAAAAAAAAAAAAAAAAAAAAAAAGTGGAGCACAGGTTTTTTCTTGTACTTTACACAGTGATAGGAAGAGTTAACATAAAAAGTAGCTGAGTGTGTGAATCTTTTAAGTGACTCGATCAAAGTAGAAGTTTGAGACTCATATTTTAGTTATCCAGGAGCTTTTAATGGGAAGTTTTACTACAGCATATACTAGTTACTGCACTACTCCCATGTGCAGAGGAGCAAAGGATAATGCTGTCAGGAAGATATACAACTTCCCATTTCCTATGCAGTAAATCATCCCATGTAGGAGAAGAGGTGTCTGCAATTTCAGTCATTCTTGATGCCCTATAACATACCAGCACAGCTTTTAATTAAAACTATAGAGCAGGAAGGGTTTTTATTTCACTCCAGAGCAGGATGGGTGGTAATGATGAGAAGGGGATGACTCTTTGCTTATTAACTTGCAATATTACCAGTACTCCTCCCATGAACAGCCATCTGGTGCCTGAGAACAACCCGACTTATTATTACAGGGCACGTTCATTGCCGAGTCTGTGAGGCTGTTGCACATCCCACTCACAGAGACATGGCAGTGAGGCTTAGAAACCTAGCATGCCCATGAAATCCCTGTCTCACGAGTCTTTAGCCAAAATGTGACATTCCACTGAAAACTCTGAGAATGAAAAAATCTGCTCCTGTGTCACATGCATTGCTCGCAGGGAGCAAATGTCCCAAGGCACAGCAGACTTACAGAACAGCAACTGTGAGGCCAAAAGAAAGTGTGCTCTGCAAGTTAATTTCTTTGCACCAGAGGGTGTTTGCATCTGCAGTGCTCTTTGGACAGATGTGGCCACATATCAGTTCACTGAAGTGAGCTGCATTAAGAAACATTGCTTGCCAGTTATTTTGGCCTTGAGCAGTGGAGGGTGGGGTCTTTTCTTAAAGAAAAAGAACTGTAAAAATCAAAGGCTGTATCTTCATATTCAGTTCACAGCCACCTCGGGAAATCTCGGGCATCCTTGGGGTCAGAACCCCAGTGTCAGAGTCAGACAAGCCAGCAGGACCACACACCTCTCACCATCCACAAGGGACAAGAACCCCACTGGCATCCCTTTGAGGAGGACAGAGATTCTGGTCTGCAGTCAGGGTCTGCCAGGACTTCGGTGTCAGACTCTGGCTCTCAGTTTCTCGCCACCAACAGAAGAGCCTTGGGGTCAGTGTACTCCTCATCCTGGCTGCCAGACTAATTTGAAGCCAGTCACTCTTGGGCTGTCACAAGCCACAGGTCGGCCCCAGGTGTGACTGCAAACATGTGGCCCATGTCTAATGGTGTCCATTTGTGAAGTGATACCTGGGATAACATGGGTCCTCTGGTCAAGCAGGTGTCTCCTCAGGCATTTTTTCCAGCTGCTCTCTCCAGGTGCTGACAATGGGGCTGCCTGCTGCCTTGTGGGACCTTTTTTGGGCCCCTCTTCCAAAGCAAATCCTGTTGTACACATCTCCAGGACAAAACTTCATGCCAGCACTCACTTAGATGCTCTCCTCCAGTTCTGACAAACACCATCCTACACAACACTGCCACAGAGGTAATTTCAGAGCTGGCTGTCAGGCTTTTGCTGCCTTCCCTCTTCTTGAGAGCAGCAAGTGCATGCAGCTTGTCTCCATGTCCATTGCCTTCTCAGCACTCTGTCCCCTCCAGAGCTATCACTGCACTTTCAGTGGGATGCCAAGTCTCTCATGATCAGTGAATTATGCCAGACACTACCACTTCAGGTTGGGTTTTTCAAACAGTCCAACTTCTCTTTTTCCATGCTGTTTATGTTAGGGAGCAGCTCCCTGTAAATGCACAAACTGTCACTTTTTCTCATTTAAAATGCATTCTTAAAAGACTTTCTTTGGAAAAATAGCTGCAAAAATTTGTCAAGAAGAGAATGGGTGCTGTGCCAACCAGCTCAAGCCTCTTGTTTCTTGCCTCTTTGAGCTATGCTGCAAATTCTTTTGCCAGGCTGAAGCCTATGGGACCATAGGCTCAGATCCACATACTTCCCATGTTTTTCCATTGCCTGGAGCAATCAGATAGTAGACCAACAATAGTAGCTCAATGATAAAGCAAGACATGCAACTCACACTCTTGACTGAGAGCAAATTATCGTTTATTAATGCAAATATAAAGAAATTCCTTTAACACCTACAGGAAAAAAATTTAGGTAATTTCTTCCCATCAGTCCAGTGGGGGAATACAGCAAACCACCATTACTCACATAGGCTTTGCCTTTTCCCCAGGTGAAATCGAAAGGAGTGAGGTTTTCAGGCTTGAAATTTGCTCTCCAGGATGTGGTCAATGTCTCCAAGACATAGTGAATCCCTGTCACCTTATACTTTGAAAGACATCTTGATGGTCTGAGTTACAACCTTCACTAAACTCTGCATTCACTTCAGCCATGCCCACTCCTACTGTTGAAATACTCTGAAATAGTGAAAGGCCTCAGATGCAATACTCCCCAGGTCCAACATGATGCAAATCCCAAGAGTTGCACTGTTCCCTGCAGAGGGCACACTAAGAGATTTCCTATTGCTCCTTAGGCCATAATCTGCTAAATACTTTGAAGTAGTTGTAATACTGGTGTTAGAGCCTCATAGTCCCAGCCATATTTAGATATTCTTCAGTTTTCTTCACCTGGAGAAAGTTTGCATGGGTGACTACAATCCACAGGCTACTTGCCAAAACAGTTCATGCAGCATAACTAGACTACTGGAGAGAAAGAAGCTGCATACAGAAGAATCCTATGAAGAGTAAGGAGTTGCATGTCAGACATAGACCCAAACCAACTACTGGCCTTTTAAAAATGAGGGAATGCGGTAGAAGTCAATGCAACTTTTATGGATCCTACTCTGACTACAAATTATATTTTAAAATGTGTAAAAAAGAGTTTTCTAAAGGGTTTTAACTGAAACAGTAGAATAAGGAGCTAATTTCCAGAATGTCTTGAAAAAAATATGTTAAGTGGTTGGGAACTCTCAATCCCAACCAATAACTGCTCCGGTAAAGACAAAATGGGAGGTAAAGGGCCTCTAAGTTCACAGCTAGAATTGACTTTGGATTCGAGCATATGAAAAAGAAAACATGATTCAATGACCTTGATAGTCCTTTTCTAACCCTTTCATATTTAAAAAAGAAAAACACAGCAGTTCTTCCTTCTATAAATTTATATTAAGTTCTGACATACATCTTGAACAACAGATGTGCATACTCAGTCTGAAGACAGCAACTCTAAGGAAGACAAGTCTCATGAGACCTTGGACCACTGTGCTGAGTCCTTGGAGATCCTGGAAGAAAAAGCACCACAGTGGGTAGGTGATGCTAACACTCAGGTAAAAAGTACTTAAGTGGTGCTAAGAGAGTTGCAGGTGCACAGGAGAATTAGGGCATACCAGCTTGAAATTGTCTTCTGTTCACTCTCTTATGGGAGACTGCATTCCACATTATTCTTTCCAGGCGTGTCTTGCACCACAGAAACCAGAATTATATAAAATTTCTCATTATGTCTGCTTAATTAGGCAGAGGAGATCCTAAATTTGTCAAAACATAAGCACAGTCTGACATTTGATTGCAAACCCCTTGAAACACTCAACTCTCAAACAAGTCCTGTTTGCACTGAAACTGCAGCAAGATACAAAAATGCAGTTACCTGCTCCGAAACACCTCAACCTTTCCATTTTTGTTTTGACTGTGGCTTTGCTAGAGTCCTCCATTAGCCCTTCTGAGCAGTGTTGGAATCAATGAGCTCTAAAGGAGTGTTTGAGGCTAAAGGAGTGTTCCCCAGGTCTCAGCAGGGTGGTACAGCAGGGGTGGGTACAACTTCCTCCTTCTGAGCAGCCTGTGCACAAAGCCTTAGCCCACATTGTCTCCTGTGACTGGCAAATACAGAAAGCTACCGCATGTTTGTCTGCTACAGCAAGTGAGCAGAGGTCTGCTACTATAATGAGTTGCATATGCAAGCCCCCAAGCCCTCACTGAAGGAACATTAATTACACATTTTGAAAAATCAGCCAGCAAACTAGATGAGAAACTGGGGCTTGCTGCCATCCTGCTCTTGTGGGTTCACCTCCGTGCAGGATTGTGGGGGAAAACATCCCACTTCCTCAGGCCAGGCTGGGATGCCTCCTGCAAGAGGAAGCAGTGTCTCTTGCTTGGCTGACCCAAGGCCAAGTGAGCAGTGCAGGTGCACAAGGCAGGAGGAGGGAGCAGGCAAGATCAGGGATACCACTGAGCACCCACAGGCCAGTGGGCAACAAGGAGGGGCTGCTTCAGTGACCCTGCCTGGATGAAAATTCCCAATTTAAAAAATCAGGGTAAGAAAAGTGCTGATGGGCATATAATCATATGTCTGTAGGTATTAAATGCATTTAATTTACAGTACATTGACACCAAAACTGTTGAAGCACATGATGTGCAAAGGAACCACGTTCTTAATATAGGTCTCATCAAATCCTGAGTTTCACTGAATGAAAATCCTTCACTTTGCAACCTCACTCTGGTACTCCCCTCTTGTCAGTTATTGGTCTGTGCAGTCCTACAGTACCCATAGGAAGGAGCTACTTCTACTGTAGCCTTTTTACTTTTATTGGACACTACCAGACCTAGTGAGTAGCTGGAGGCAGTGTGACAGCTCCAAATATTTTGAATCCAATTTCACTGAAGATTAAACAATTTTTTTCATTCCAATGCATTATCCTTTTTATAACTCCATGCACTGCAGAGCATCTAGTTCATTATGTGTAACCATCAGATATGAAAGAAAAAACAAGTCTGGAACTAGCAGACTTTTCCCACAGATGAAACTGTATTCTCACATACTAAAACAACCAACAGTGAAATATTTTGCTATTTGTCATCAAGAGATCCAAAAATTTCTCCAAGGTACAGCAATTTCACTTCTCAGATTTACTGCCCGAACCTCTCTTCGGATTCATTATTTCCCCACCATTGAGAGTATGTTTACAAAGCCAGGTTGTTTGTATTTCCCTCTCTCCCCAACAGCAAAAGACAGCAAATTTAATAACACTGCAAGCTAGAAACTGCTCTGTGGCAAAGCTGAGCCTCAATCCAAGAGACCAATCAATCTGCTGTACTGTAAACATGGCAAAGAAAAAAATACCAGTTTCATCTCTTCTCCCCTTACACACTGGATTTTTCATTTAATAGACAAAATGCAGGTACAGAAAATAATTTGCTTTACTGAGTCTGTACAATGAACGACCTTAACTTTTCTGGTAACTTAAAAAGATAACAGGACTCCACGTTGTCACCATCAGTATGCACATTTCAGAATGTTCTTAGACATGCTTGGGGACATCACTGCAGATGAAGCATTTCACACCTCTCGGGGTCCTTCAGGGCTACTCCTCATCAGCCAGGCTGGCTGCTCTGCTTGCTGTAAAGCACAACTCACACCTTCCTGCTGCTCCAGCCAGCAGAAAAACAACTGGTCATGAAGAAAAGGAGTAAGCTACACTCATTTCAGGAGAGATTTGAATAGTTTATTTTGCCCAATCAAGAGCCCTTCAGCATAATGACACATTCATATACACATATATGAACATTTTTTTTCTGAAACATTAATGTATAATACATTTTAAATTTAAAATACCAGCTGCACAGGTATTTTTATTTACAAAAATATTCCATACTTAATTTTTTAACTTCATTATGATGACATAGTTCAGTCCAAGTACATGTAAGTAAAATAACTCTATGCAATCTAACATAGTTGAGTTTGTAACAGTACAGTTTGCAGTTCATATGAAACTATATTTGTAGACAGATGGATTTGCAACCCTACCTAAAAATGCATATTCCAGTAATCATCCTCAGAAGAGCTAGTGGGGCTCAGCAAGACTTAACTGAAGAATAAGTTGCAATGAACATAAGGGAAAAAGAAAACACACATGTACACACTAACATATACAGAAACGAGAACTGCTACACATCAAGCATGCTTACCCAGGAGTGGGCAACGTTTGAAAAATTTACGGATGTATCTTTTCCCCCATGGTGCTGGTACAATGAAACAGCAGCATAACTAGAAAGCAGCATGTTTTCCTAGTTCTAACCACTACAGATAGCAGAGCTCAGGTCTAAAATAACACAGTACTGCTTATTTACAATTCTGTTTTAAAAGGGAATATTTAAAACATGTTCCCACCCCTCTCCCTTTCCATCACCTATGACTGAATGGTAGTGGTAATCCACATACAACTTCTTACATGTTTTCAACTGAAACAGTTTAATTTCTAGTTATTTGCCTGGTAATATGGAACTTAGGTACTAACAGAAAAACACAAGCGTCAAAGTAACCTACAGCTGTAGGTTAGCTTAAATGTTTCTAGGTGCACATGGAACTACTAAAAGAAATACTGATTGACATCTTCCATTTGATTGTTTGGTGTTTCTGCCTCATTTCTCTTCTCCCTTTTTTTCCACTTTTAAAAAATTAATGCCTACATCTTTAAGTCTAAACTTTATAAGGTGGAAAAGAACCCAGAAACAGTACACTCATTGGATTTGAAACAGTAATAAGGTAGATATTTAGCACATCTTTATAATGGGCTTAAGAAGAAGAAATCGGCCCAGGTCAGCTTTTCAATGAAAACGGAAGTAAAATTTGTTTAACTGATTCACCCACGTGACACCCTTTTTTCCCCTGATTCTGTTCACTTCCACCCCTCAAGCATCATTAATTTCTGTCTACAGAGTATTTGAAGATTTTGTGGTAGTAGCAAAGTTATCAACATCCACCCAAAAAGACTCAAATCAATTACCCAGGAAATTGGCTGGCACAAGGGAAGATTGAAGTGACAAGCTGTCCTACCTGGAAAGGGAGGCAAGGCACTGCAGTTCCTCCCTCCCACACCAGACTGTCTGCAGTCAGTGCCTGCCTAGACATGTTAAACTACAAGCAGAAAATAGTGGGCACTTCAGCCACAGACTCTTTAATTTTTCCAACACGTTTCAGACACAAAAAAACCCCAACAAAACAAACCCACATAAAAACCAACCCTGATTTACATGTAAAGAGCTGATGTATAATCAAAATACGCAGATTACTCAAAGAAAATGTTTATTCGACAAACCTCACTTCAGTTTTGGAGAATTTTAAAAGTCCAAGAAATAGAGCTGAAAAAAGTCTCTCATGTGTACCAGAAAAAAACCCAAACCATAGAAAACCAGTCAGCCATGGACTGCAGCTATTGAGAAAACTTGAATATTAGGCTAGTTCCCTATCTTCTTGCTCCATACTTGGAGAATTATTCAAGGATGTTCATAATGGGAGGTAAAAATAACTGATTATTTTCTGCAAAGCAAAATGGGCTATTTGTTTTAATTGCTTAGTAATTGTATCATCTCGATATGAGATATGAATGTATTCATAAGCTTAAAACAACTTCTATGGATAATATACATACTTTAAGTACTTTGACTTAAAACTTGAACGTAAGTCTTTTTAAAATTAAAGGTAGAAGTGTACATATAAAAATTATTTAAAACTAAAAGTATATTCTTAAGCAGTATGTATAAATATAACAGATTTCCTTTGTATTATCTAGTAACAAATGCGAAAGTGTTGCAGTAATTTATAAACTGAATGCTGACACAGAATACGTGCCTTTCATTAGATTCTATATCGTATATACATCTTTTGCTAAGAAAACACACATTCTAAATAAATCACATAATTAGCAAAGGTGCCTGAAAGTAATCTGTTCTAAAGTCTTTATTGAACATGTGTGTTTATATACAAATAATGAACCTGAACTGCACAAATGCAGAAACAAAATTAAGGAATAAAATACCATGATTGAATTAAAGTGCAGGAAAAATTCAAGTTTAAAAGTTCAGGTAAGATCAGTGCCATTAATTAAGCAAAAATGAAAAATAAAAGAAACAAAAACAACCAAACAAAAATTCCTACCCCTCAAAAAAACCCAAACAAACCAAAACACCACCAAAACAAACAAAATTAAAAAAACCAAAAACAAAACATCAAAAGGAAAATAAAAGGAAAACTAAAAGGAAAAAAAAAAGCAAATGAACTTGCTTCCAAAAATCCTCCTTTGGATGTAGCTTTCCAATCACCTGCCATGCAAGTACCACCTCAGGCACAAAAACTTTGCATAAAGACAGACAACACAGCTATATATTACTCTACTTTATAACTGACTGTTTGCTGAAGAACAAATCACTGGAGATGCCTGTGGTGTAACATTATCAGACTGATTTGGAATACACACATATTTACACATACCAGGATTCAAAAGTTACGATTTGGCAGGACTAAGGTGAAGAAAAGCTTCTTCAGTTTACAGTTTTTAATGAGACACTCTACATATAAACAGATAGGTAGCAGCAGGTAGTTTCTTACTTTCATTTAAAAAAAAGCATTGTAGCTCAATTGTATTTTTTAGTTTCCCAGATACTCTAAAAAATGTCATACAACTAAAATGCTAGTGAAAAAAACAGGGGTGCTTCCCTGCAAGGATTTCAATACACTTTGCTGTACAAAAGGTGCACCACCAATAGCACAATAAGATGCGATGATGGGTGTGTGATCGCCTTCCTTCCACTGGGAAGGAAAAAGTAACATTTTAGAATAAAATTGTACATAGCCCCTTTTATTGACCAAGAACCATTTGTGTATTTATCTCAAGAGCAACCATGTCATTATTCTTCCTATCTAGAAGCATGCCCTGAACACAAGCACCAGAAGAGATTCAACTACAAGAGATTCTGTAACACCAAATAAGCTGCTACTCCTCTGGTACTGCCAGATGGTCTCTCATTGCCTCTGATTATTTTGCTTGCTGGTGGTTGTCAAATACATCTTGATGAGAAAGTTAAGTAGGCTTTCCTTTCAAGCCAAGGTCATCTTCCATTGATTGATACCATAATTTGTTGAAGAATACTTTTGCAATCCTCTCCCCCAGAGCCTGACCAGATTAATTCCCCAGGATTCTGTTGCCCTGAAATGTACTTTATTTTCAGCAGGTCAAATAATAATGATTCAACTCAATTTATAAATGTGAGACAAGGAAGGGGACAAGTGTCAGCTAGGGTGGGTTTTTTTGGATGTGGTACGGATAGTGGTTTATCTCATTTTCTTCTACCTGGATGTCTCACAAAATGGTGTTAAATTAATTAATTAATTAATATTAGACACTAAAAATAAATTAACATGCAGAGGCAAATATTGCATGGCAAACTGAGTTAAGTAACTCAAGCAAACATTGCCTCAGTAGCTATGGAACAGACCTATCAAGAAATCATAATACTGCTTGTTTGAATTATTACATTTTTATTTTTTAAGTCCTTTGAGCAGTGGGCATAGTAGAGCATGCTCTTTTACTGGCAACACAATTCAACTGTCTTTTTAAAATGTTGCTCTACCTAAAGTGAGAAAATTTATCAGTTTGTGCTTCAAAGCCCGAACATATTTTCCTCTCATTTGAAAAGTGATTTAAGGAACCATAAGTAACTTCAATATTTTGCATCCTTGAGGTGTTTTGTAAGGTTGCCTTATCTGTGTACCTGCAACATCACTTCACAATACAAATATAACCAAAGTTTTGCTTTGGGAACATTGGGGAAGTTTGTGAAAAAAGTACACAAAATGCAATGCTTGGAGAAGCAAACTTAAGTGATTAATTTCAGACAATGTAGACCTATTAGCTTCTAAGTACTCCCTTTTATAAAACAAAACGAGTCAATGACTATTCCTGATTTGAGGAAAAAGGTCTTAAGGAATTTTTGAAATGCAAGCATTTATTTTAAGGAATACTCTCTTTTAAAAAGAGCCCTGGTTATTCACACTGATATAGCTTTAGCGCAGTAGCCATTAACAAGTTAGCTCAGCTGTATTATTTACCTCACCCAAACGGAACATTATTTCAGCAATTCCTAAAGTTTTTATGCACACTTTACCACTGCTTACAATGAAAATACTGCTTTAGAGATTAAATCCAAACTTTAGGACAAGTGCCTTTAGTGCTGCATGGGGCTGAGACAGGTACTTGTAAAGTAGCACTACTGGCAGAACTTAGAGATTGGCTAAACAACATACTGACAATTATCAAGTATTAGATGCTTGCTTGCCATTATTCATGCATCAGCACCTCCATGGTGTGTAAAAGTTTGAAAACCTGAGTCCAAGGTTATCTGATTTCATAGTAAAGGACTAAAGGGGCATCTAGAACTCAAGTCTTGAACAAAACTATCTCAGCTATTTCAATTAATGGCTGTAAAGATACATTCTGTTAAACATTCATAAAAACTCACAGCATGAATGGAACCCACAGCCAATTCTAAATGTTACACAACCTGAACCAATAACTATTTTTGGCAAAAATAATATTTAACTGAACAGAAGTTGAAGAATTCTTACCACAAGGAAGATGTTACCACATTTCACATTGCACGGCCATAACACAAACGAAAACTCCCAGCATGACACATTCCAGTCATATTATTCACTTGACTTTTTAATGCAAAAATTACGTATTCTTTTGTTTTGCACGTCACAGAATATGATGTGAATACAAGAATACTAGATCAGGGGTCCAAGAAAAGACTATGCACAGGTCAACTATGTATACAATTTTCGATAAGAAATATTCCAAGCTTCCAGCTTTTTAAATGAAAGAAGTGACAGGAAACTTCAACTCTTCTTCAGCAATAATGGTAAATATAGCGAGTCCTAGAGAGGGTAATTGTAAGTCAGCTACTGTCCAGCAAGACAAACAGCTCGATTCCAGCTCTTGGACCCCTGATTTATTGCCTCTCCTTAAAGGAGGGTATAACACTGGCAGCAATTACAATAGCACAAAAACTTTTGGCATATGAAATATTAACACAGGATTGATCCTGCATTGCCCCTGCCCATCTCACCACAATTTCCCTTTACTCTCTTTCTCACATGTTCCAGCTACCTTCTCTGTTCCAACTTTATGCTAACCAACAGCTAAGAAACACTCAAGTTTCCTTTTTTGTGTGTGTTTCTTAGATATAAAGCTCCTCAGTTAAAGCCAGGACTGAGGTAAAACAGTGTGTCATTTGTGCTAGGAAACAACAGTATCCGATGGTGAATACTCCTTTAAATTTTAGTGGTCCTGCCAAAATTAATGAAAAAACAAGATTTTTTCATCAGGACAAAATTAAACAGATGTGATTGATGAGAGTCATCAGAACTGGTACCACTTCTTGTCTTTGTACTTCAACATCATCTAAAAAAAAAAACAAAAAAAATTCTAATTACTTTTTCTGTAATGTATCAAAATATACAATGACACAAACAAATAATATGCTTTACAAAGCAACATGAGAAAGAAGGATTTTAGCAAGGATTCTTGAAGTTGCAAACACATCGCTGAACACTGAGTGTTTAGCATGATGAATTTTCTAATGGTAGCATTATTGCTGGTGAGCCAGCCGCAGAAAAAGACATTTTTGAGAGAATGGGGAGGTTGCACAGGAGTTTAGGGTGTGGAAAGAAGTTGGCATGAAAATGAATGAGAACAGCCATTCTCTGGAAGTCACTGAGATAAAAAACGAAGTGGCACTCAGAGGATTTGCATACAAGAGGATCTTTCTTAAGGACAGCAGGAATCTGACATAAAACATTACTCTTCTTATTAATTCAGTGACAATAAGTAATTTTTTTAAGTAATGGGGATTGAGTTGTACATTTAGAAGCTTACATGCTTCTCCAGCAGACTGCATGCTCTACAGCAATGTGCCAGGAGACAAGGCTGTTTCCAGTGAGTACTTAATTGTTAGGAGTGACAAGTGATGGATGAAAAGGAAGTGTCCTTTATCAATGATACTGCACGCCCTTCAAATACCTCTAACATGCCTTTGGCAGAACTCAGTCACCTTGCAGAATTTGCATTTATTTGACAATCGGTTTAATGTTCAGTTTAACATACTCACCTCATGAGCATGTTTTGAGAAAGAATCAGCACTGTAAAGCATAGCTGCAGTTTTCTCTTCCAGTTCTCCCAGTTTCTGTCCTCTTTCATCCAGTGCCAGCCGGGCTCGTGCCAGTTCACCAACTACACCAGATGCTGCTCCTTTGACACCTTCAATGCCCCCAGGTCCTGGAATATGCTGGGCAAGACTCCTTGATGCCTTCCCAGATGCTGATTCTCCAACTGGAGGCATTTGCAAAAGCAGCAAATACAGAATAGTAAGTTTTTCTATCATTGCAACATAAATATCACTGAAACTAGTTTATCTGGTGGTGTAATTTCTTTGCATAGAGACCAAACAGCTTATTTTAGGTATGACTGAGCAACACTTACTATTCTATGTTAGTAGATGTTTCTACATTAGAACTGAGGCATTCAAACATATTTTCAAGTTTCCAGGTAGGTTATAAAACTGTAAGCTCTTCACAGCTCAAGAGTGAAATTAAAATTCTGATGTTCATCAATAGAATTGTTAAAAAAACCACTTCACCAGCACAATATAGCATATTTAATGAGGAATGTGTTTTGAGTTCAACAGACAAAGCAGGGTATTGAAATATTGATAAGTTGTGGTTAGTTCTGGAAGAGCTTTGCTGGTATGTAAGCCAGCCAGTGTGATTCCACCAGCAGAAGTTTTTTTTGATGGAAGCAAGCAGACACCTGAAGATTAGGTGTCAATGCTACCATTATTGTAAAAACCTTGCAAAAAAAAAAAAAAAAAGGAAAAGGAATGTAAAACACAGTATGGCTGTCAGAACAAATCGGCACAAAAGGTCAGCTGAACAGCTCCAGACTCCAGTGATAGCACTGACTACATTGATTTTGCTCTTAATGGCACATCAGTCATCCAGTTCAATCTATACACTTGATGTGCCAATCTCAAGCAGAACTGTACAGACCACAGAAATATGAGTATTTGTTTTAAACAGTGAAATATTGTTTGAATATTTTCTTTTTTTTACCTCTAGGAAAAATAGTACTAACTGGTTAAATACATTTTGATGCAGTATTTCAAGACTCTCTGATTTGATTTTATGATTCTATTAAGAATAATTTACACTTAAATTACTACCATAAACATCTTTCTGGGAATTTCCAAAATAAGAGAAATCATTTCACTTATTACAGATTCTGCTGTGACCCTTATGGTAAATATGGCTACTTTAAAGATATTTTCAAATGTCTTGAATTGTCATTGAAGTCTCTGTCAGGCTTTTCTTCATTCATTAGGATTTTTTTTCTTCCATTCAATACTATTTTCTTTCTAAAGATCCAAGCCAAAACTTAATGGTGGAAATTTGACATGATATAAAGAGATCACTTCTAAAGTTACATGGTATTTTTCCTCTGTTTTATTTATATTAAGTTATAATTTGTGCACATAAATTTCTCTAATGGAATACTTCACCAACCTTCCACAGTATTACATATACATATATGTATATAAAAACACACAAAAAGAAACTGTTGACACAAAAAGTGACCTCTAAATAGCTGATAGCTGCTCAAAATGTACAGGCACAAGAGATGAAGTCTAATTTTTATTCTGTAGAGATCAAAAGAACCACCATAAAAGAAAGGATTGGCAGGGCACCTTGTCCATTTTGACAGATACATTTCACATTAATCAGAAAAAATTTCTTTAAAAGAAGCTTGCATAATATGGCGTTGCATCTAGCAAATATCTAAATAAATAAATGGAAGCTATTTTCCTTAAATATATTAAAGTGCTTAATGCCACCACAGTAAAGAAAAAATGTAATCAAAAAAAAAAGAGAAAATTATAAAGCAATGAAAATTTTGCCAAATCTGAATTTTACTGTCCTATAAACAGAGGACTGAATTGAAATATCATACAGTTCTGCCCTTGCTGTCATTTCTAAGGCATCTCTGCATAAGCAAAACAAGGAAAATCTGGCAAATAACTGAAGTAGAGTGAAATTTTAATTTTCTCATTGTCCAGAATAGAATTCTTCAAAAGCAGCATAGATAGAATTATGGTCAGTACTACATGCTTCATAAAGATGAAAAAAAATAAGGTTATAAAACAAGAAATGGTTATAAAACAAAACCAAAATGTTACTAAACAAAACTCATCTACTGCTGAATAAATGAGCTAAAGGAACCTGTGAAAAAAAACCACCCAAGCTTTTCTGATCTTGTTGGTAGGTTGTACAACACAAAATCTATGAAAAAAAAATATTTGTCACTCCCTATTTTACTCTCCTCTTCACAAAGGTAATGTTCTATGAACACAGGTAATACATTCACCAAGGATCACTAGGCTCCTAGGGAAGAAATACCAGAAAAATAACAATTAACAATAACTTACAGAGTTCTTCTCTGTCAAGTGACTGTGCCCCACCTCCGAACAGGCCTTTGAAGAACCCCCTGTTTGGTGCTTCTGGTGTTTCTACAAGAGTGAAGAGTTCACCCAACATTTCCTTTGCAATGAAAAAGAGACAGAACAAGGCATAAATTATTAAAAATAATGGAATATTCTTTCACTTTCAGGATTTGTTTAATGGATTTGACTTTCAAAAGAAATATGCTTTAATGAGCATCTGTCTTTGCAAGATGATGTAGGAAATAGAAAAATAAAAACATATTAAGAAATTTGTCCAAACTATCTGCTTCTGATGGTTACAAGCTTAGAGCTCATGGAATTCAGAAGCAAAGAAATGCATTCAAGTAAAGCTTATTTGCTCCTCTACAACTTGGGCAAGACTCCTGACTTTGTTCTATTGAAACTGCATCTAAAAATACTTATATCCACATAGCAGTATGAAAGTAGAGCTTGCAACTCTGCTGTTTCATTATTCTATACAACTACCAACCCAAAGCATGACTGAGAATTTTTCAAGCTGTTAATACCCCTGAAACATAATAGCTTCCTTCAAATATCCTGAGTTGGCATTCCCCGCTTGTGTCAGCACACACCTCCCCCAGTGTCAACTGATCAAGGGAATTTTAACTGCATATTAAAGGAGCAAATTTCCTGTTGATCCAAATGAAATTAAGCAAGAAACTGATTCAGCTACAATAGGATGGATGAAACAAAAACTTAAGGTAAAAGTGATTAATTCAGAATCAGACTCTACAGTGAAGGAAAACAAAAGAGGAAAACAAAAGGGAAAAACAAAAATCAAAGCACAAAAGCCTAAATGCTCAGCTCAGAACATATCTAAGAAAAAAGTGATTTTTAAAGAGAGTTCATTACCTGAAGATTTTCACATGTTTCTTGGCTGTAGGTGAGCCTCTGTATTTCAGTTGGTGAGACAAGATAGAGTGCTTGTCCATTATCAGTGAAGCAGAACGTTCTGGCTATCCGCATATTGGTGAGTGGCAGGTAATACACATCCAACAATGGCCTTAAACTTGGCAAACTTAAAGAGAAGAATTTAACCCCATTAAGTATAGGAGAAATGTATCTTATTGATCAAATGGCTGATTTTTAAACTTCAATACATAATTTTTTATCTTCACCATCTGCATGATACCACATAAACAGGTATCATTTAATGACGCTACAGAACCTCAAAACATCAGATTTTTCAAGGCAGCACCTCAAAAGTGAAATTTAAACATCTGCATCCCAGATGCATTTAAAAGCATTTTTTAAAATGATAGTCTGAGCATGTAAATGACAAATTCAGTATTTAATGAATTAGATATTACTTGATAATTACCAAGGTATTTTGATAAGTATGTACAAAGAGTTTACAATTAAACATCCTGTCTCTTCTCCCAGGTTAATAATTTCTCCCTGACTAAAAATACAAGTCTAAAAGATCTCTCCTCAAGAAAATTTAGAAATATAACAAGTGTGCTGTCAAAGGAAAGCAAAATACAGTAGCTTCAAGCAATCTTATGAATTAAGTCCCCCTTTTTTCTCTGACTAGATGTTGAAGAGAAAGTCCTCTTAGAGCAAAGTTTACTTTCTTTATATTTTCTGATTCTATACATGTAACTGCAGAACTTACTGTATCAATCTACTGAAGAAGAGACAGCACACTTGGGCTAGAGCAATATTCCCCTACCAAACATTCCTCTCACTCAAAGTGATAATAAATGCAAGGGACAAAACATCTAATTTCTTGTCAAGTAGAAGCCAAAATAAACCACTGTCTCAAACATCCCCTACAAAGTTCTTCTAAAGAAAAATTACAAAAATTGTTAGCTGCCAATGTCCCAGCTTCTGCTGCAGACACCATCCACATAAGGTTATTAATTCTAGACACTAAAAAAGCAGCCAGTGGGGAAAACTGAAGTTAAAACCAAAAAAAGATGTAGTAACCACAACAGTATCAGGATGCCTTGTTTTGCTTTTTTCTTTTTCTTTTTTTTTTGGTGTGATGCTGAGATTGCCTTTGGAAGCAAGTCTCAAAAGTGAGAAATAAAAGCAATATTGTCTTGTAAGCATATCACCCAGTTATGACACCTCTGCCATGCATGTCTAAAATAAGAATATTCCTGAGAGTCAGTAACAGGGAAGTGTTTTGCTTCAGATCAATGGGAGCATAAAATGTTCTTACAGCTTCAAAACACAAAAACATCAGATCAGATCAGATAGGACAAGCATGATATTCATGAGAGCGCTTTCATAATTTCTGTTACAGATTTGTTTGTTACTAAGTCCTATCTGAATTTATATCAGTAGTTAAGTATTGGGCATCTGGGGTATGATACAGTGCTCTGACAACTTTACATGAACTGCACATAAGGTCCATCTCCAGCAGCAATTCATGCTTACAAAATGGAGCTCAGCATTGGAATCCAACTTCCCCACACAAGGAAACAATTCAGCATTTATAATTTACCACTTATGTAGAGTTCATTAGAGAACAATGTGAATCCTGAAGAAGACAGGATTTGTTTCACTATATGGTATCTGAACATAAGTTTAGTTTTAGTTAGGAAAAACAATACTGGTTTGCCCTGCAAGGTGAGAAGCATTTTTTAGAGATGTTTAGAATACATAAAACATGGGATATACACCAATGAAGTTACAGACTTACATACTACAATTAAAAAACAAGTTTTGATCGTATCAGCTTTAGTTTTATTCCTAACAACTTCCTAAAAAGTATTTTTTTACAGAGTTTTCCAAGCTGAAAACTTCTTTTGGCAACCTTAAAATATTCTTTTAGGAACTTTACTGGCATATAGGACCATGTTCTACATTCATCTTATCATCAGGCCACAACTAAACTGCAGGTGCAAGGGTTTAACTATATACACACTGCTGGTTCAGAATAAAATAGCACTTAGAAACATTTAAGATAAAGGACATGAAAATTACACAGGTGACCTGTAAGTATATTTAAACACTACTACTACTATAACACATGTGTAAACTCCTTACTTTAGATGACTTATTACTATACAACTGGCAGTTAATCTTGCCTTCGTAGCCTTGGTATAAGCTTTTAAGGCAAAAGCAAGCTACACAAGAAAATATTGAGGCATGAGTGTGATGCAAACAGCAGCACAAAAATAGGCAGAGTTCTGGTCAGGTGCAAGCTAAAGGTCTGACTGAAGGCTTTTTTCTCCATCAGGAAGTAAATTCAACTTCTAGACAAACTTAAAGTCATGGATCTGTATCACCTGTTTGGAACTATGTGTTGAATCAGTGTAGCTTGAGCTAAAGTGTTAAAGCCATAACTAACAGGAATGTGCCATCAAAATTATTCAGGCTCAAGTATTAGAGAATCATCAACACTGAGTGAATGTAATTTTTTTTAAATTCACCATCCTGTGGAAAAGGGACCTTTCTGTGTAGCAGAGGACTATTTCTTTTTGTATTTAAGTTACTATCAAACAGGTCTTACCTAAAAGTCATAATATGTCCATTGGCACAAAAACATGCAAGGCAGATACTGTTACTCAACGACACTATGTCTCCACGAAGAACAAAAGAAGTCTCTGTTATATTTTGCTTATAAATACAGTTCTGGGATGGCAGTGAGATAACTTTTGCTTGCTTTTCTGAACATATCACTGCATATTGGTTTTCACTGATTTCCTGAGAGGAAGAAGGGGACACTGAGACAGGTCGTCGCTTTTTTGCTTTTTCTTTTTCATCTTTATCTTCATGGTGTTCTCTCCAGGTTTCATGTGCTGGTGGGACCAAAGATCCTGTGGTGTCCAAAAAAGCCATTCTCAAGATTGCCCCTTTTAGCCTCAGGATGGTTCCTAGGAAAGAGTAGTTGAGCACATTTCTAAAACAGTTCTCCTAAATTGCTTTCCAAGCTACAAAATATTCCTTTAAGAAGCTAGGAGAATGAAAAGAAAAGAAGAACTTCAGTTTGCCTCCCTAGAAAAACAGATGTACACAAACCTTGGGCATTTATCTAAAAACTAATGAAGCACAAATGTAATCAGGAAAATGTTAAACCAGTTTTCAAGGGTAAAGTGGGTGCATACTCTTTCATTAACTTCAAGGGAAATGTATTTGTATTTAAGTTCAGTGTCACAAATGCAACTCATTTAATTCTCTCCTGATGAGTACACAGTATATTTAATATCAACAATAAATGTTATTAGTCTAAGCTAAGCACCATCTTTTCCTTCAACTGGTTCAGAGACAAGCATGTGCAGTTTTTTTTATTTCTCCCCTGCAGTTCACATTTGAATCCACTCCTCTAGCTTGAAATGAAAAAGTTTTCCCTCCTTACAGTTTAAATCACTGTCTCTGTAGGCCAGACCTTTAGCAAATCAATTTTATTTTACCTTAATTAATTTACATGTAAGTAACAACATGAACATCTGCTAAGTCCAAAATATAAACCAATATCTTTTAAGGATTATGCTGCAGATCCAAAGGGGAAACACACTGCCTAGCCTGCAGCATTGCTTTTATGACCAAGTGTTACCAAATCTGACCACTGCTGCCAATCCCTCACTCGATGGGCACAAATCCCATATATGGTCTAGATGTCCACTCCTCATCCTTCCTAAAATCAAATGGCATTGCAATTTGTATGTTTGATACATCTGTGTAGCAAAATGGACTAGAGCAGCATGTTCTGCATGAGACAGTGGTAGCAGGAAAGCTAAATCTATGACTAACAGTCTATCCAATAAACAATGAAACATAATTACAACAAAATTAGTGGCTGTGCATCAGAAAAACAAGATCCAAGACCTTTCACAGCAATCCAAAGGAATATAATTATCGCTAAATTTCAAGCTAGTTGTTCAATTCACAGCCTTAGTTTGCACTCCCTTTTTTTTGCTGCAGGAAAACTGATTGACTCTTACCTCATGACTAAAAAACAGTAATAAACTGAGCATTTGATACTATTAATCTCTTCTGCTATCTCTGTTTAAAAATTACAAATGGTTTCTCAGCAAGTAAACACTAAAGTTATATTTTTTTATTTTATGAAATTGTACTTACCATTTTTCCAATTTGAGAAACTCTGGTAACAAAGTAACCAGTCTAGCTTGTTAAACTTACCAGCTAAATCAATGCAATATATATTTTAAATTAATCAATCATTGAAAAGCTAACCCCAAACAGTTCCTTAAAAAATAGGAAGAACGACAACAATACTTTATCAAAGCGTCCTTTAGCCTGTCTGCTTTGTACATACCACTGGGAGAAACAATTACTGGCTGAAGAAGTCTTTGCTCTCCTCCTGGGGGTAAGTTCAGTACAATGACAAGCACTGTACCCAGCGTGGTCCCAACCCACAGGCATGGGGAAGGTGATGTATCAGCCTTTCTTGTGAAAGTCTCACAAAAATGAAGAGCTGAAATTGCCTCACGTGACTCTTTATCAATGCTAGTTACACTAGAACTCCGGGATCGACTGAAAGAGTTGTCTTTGACATCTGAAAATAAACCAGTATTAATTAAAAAGAATGGCAAATTGGAGGGATTAAGAGAATTTAAAATTCAATATTTTTTTTGTTCTTTAGCATCAACTGTATATTAACTATAATGATATTGATTTTTGTACTCCTATCCTTCATAAGTCATACCTCCTCATTCCCCAATTTCCAGCTGTTTCTTGAGCAAAGCGCCCAATATTTGTTGCAGAGGTTGCCATTAGGTAATTATAATGAAAAATTTGAAGGCATATTTTTGTCTTCTAGAGCCAGAGAATAATACTTATCAAGTGATACTCCTTTAAAAAGCTGAATGACAAACCTCTCTGCCAATTAGTTCATTGAGCAGATGAAAAAATACTGGTTTTTTCAACACAGTTAACTAATCTTAAGAAGATACAACTATTTTACTTTAGGAAATGAAGTGACATCTGCACAGCATGATAGCATGGGTCCTGTAATGACCCACAATATTGTTCCACTTTAGGAAACTGTGTGCAGGAGATCTAACAAGCTACTTACACACCCCCAAACTTTAGTGAGGGGAAAACAAATACTACCAAATGCCACGTGGTACTGTTCTGCAAAGCTGAATATTTCCACTGGGAATGCTGTAGCATAGTGCCAGTAATAGCACTAAAACCCTTCTGGATGTCTTGCTCACCGTTTAGCAACAAGTGAATTCTAACATTAACAAAAGTAAATTGCAGCTCCACTCTTGCTGTATGTAATCTGTAGGTGTGGCAATACCTGATACATCAGCAGACACTGGATTTATCTACGCATTCGCATATTAATGCTGTACTTTCTTATTTCATAATTGCGAAGTTTTAACACAAGACAGCCCTCACCAGCAAAAGTTGGGTGCAATTTATATTATGCTTTTAAAAAATATAACTCAAAAAATCTTTTGAGTAGGGTATAGATGCAATTGACATTTTAAAGCAGGATTAAGAGCTAAAGAACAGCATTCAACCATGTACTATTTGGAACTACTACTATGTTAGTTTCATTAAATTATTGAAAAATTTTCTACAAAGAATATCTAACATGCATTTGGAAAACATACATACTAGATTTCAACTGACTAAATACACATATCCACTTAGCACAGTGAATCTTCTGAGGAATTTCCTCATTCCAACAAGGATAGAAAAAAACCATTGTCCTGTTGAATTTTAGCTGTCAAATATAAAACATGGATTATAGGAACTAACTCAATCAGATATCGACATACTAAGTTTTCACATTAAACCAGTGTAAAACAATGAAAACAATAATTTGTTTTTATAAGTCTTCTAATGACCACCACCTCTTATGATGCTTGTTTTTTTCAGGCTTGAGTATTTACTAATTTAATGGGTTTTTTTCAATTTTAATATGGATTAATCAGTCTGAATATAATCAATCATACAGTAACTGCAATAAGCATAGATTTATATGTGCATTTGTGTGTTCTAGCTATTTGATTTGAAGAACATGTGTACAAATTCCAGAAGCATTGGAATGGACAGGAGAAAACCAAGTAAAATTAACTTGTCAGACACATGGGCATTTTTGAGAGTGAATAATCCATTCGGAAGAGAGAACAGAGGGTTAAAAGTTTAACTGCTTTAATTCATCCTACTTATCCTGAAGTCAAGGAAGAAGTTTGTAAATGGATTAGATTTAGATGAAGAGGAAGGAACAGCAGTGTGATGAATCACTACACACCACCAGAAGGATGGAAAGATGAGGTTCTTTTGAGGAAGCAAAGCAAGGAATAGCACCTATGGCAGTAGCATCTTAATCACTGGATTAGAACATTGAAAAGCAATGGTACAATGCAGACAAGGGTATGATCAAGATAAGTTCTGTTTTAGAAAGCGGAGAATAAGTACAGAAACACATAGTTTAGATTTTATTTGTTCAGACAGGAAGAGGAGCCGGTTAAAGATCCAAAGACAGAAAATTAATTTGAAAGAACAAGATCATGAAAGAGTAGGTTTCAAGAAGCCATGGAAAGAAACGAGAGACAATGATAAGGATAATGAATTTAGGAGAAAGGCATTTCAGTTGTCTCCTACAGCCCATAGATACGGACACATAAGTGACAAAAATATAAGCAAGCCAACACTGAAGAACACTATGCAAAAAACTATATCACTACAAGAAAAGATAGAAGCAAAATTAAATGTAACTGCTTAAGAAAGTGATTTACAGACCTGAAAACCTAGAATAATTTTACACAGAACAAAATGAGGTTTCTAAGCACAGATATTCACATACATGCAAAGTCAAAACCAGCCAAAGGCTATTGCAATTCAGAAGGTACAAACCATTTTATGGGTTTATCAGAAATGATGTGACAAAAAAACTCTTCCATTATTTCAGTAGAAGGAACAGCAAATATTAAGTGATGTAGAAAACACTGTAACTCTTTCAAGATTGGAAAGTGCTGAAAAAAATTCAGCATTCACTTTTCACCAGTCTTCATTAGGAAAAAGTAACACTTCCAAGTAATTATTGCCATCAAAGAAATGTGAGTAAAACAACAGAATTACAATTGGTTGATACTTAAGTATAAATGTGTTCCAGTTTGCCAAGTATGAAATTCACCCTATACCAAAATTATTCCTAAACCATTAGTGAACATGGAACAACTGAAACATTGAAAAGAGTCGTCAAATTCTTCAGCTCTTCTGCGCCAACATGGCCACAGTCAAATTGCTCTAGTTCCAGACACTGAGCTTAGAAAGATGAGGACAACAGAAGCCACCTCAGGTTTAGATAACATAACCTAAAGGAGGAACTGAATTCTGCAAAGAAAAAAATTCTGTAAAAACGAAATTAGAGATATGATGACAGATTTTGACAGCATAAAAATGACTAGCAAAGATAAGGAGTATGTATTATCCCTGTTTATTGTGCAAAGAACAAGAAAAAGTTAACATGGAAGCAAGGAAGTTGAATTAAATAACAGGAAATCTGTCTAATTAGACTACACAACATTGAAATTTGCCTGATATATTTCTAAAAAACTTTTTTATTGGAGGCTCATGAATAGATCAAAATATCTGTATCCCTGCCAGAGGATGATCCTTGCCAATTCTTCGATAAAGAATCCCTGAGAATTGCTTCCAACTTAACATTTCTCTGAGAGGGGCAAGCTGTAACTGTAAATCAGGGTGGTCCAGCTCAGTTTGAGAATATCCTAGTGCCACAGACTTTTCCCCTTGCTGACAGCAGCAGCACCTGGCAAACACACAGTGCTACAGCTCCCATCTGATCCTGGCTGTCTTCTGCTGGGCTGGTGGTGGCAATTCTTCTGCAGAGAGAGGAGCAAGCTGTGGCAGGCAGAAGGCAGCTGCATTTATTACTGTAGGTCTACAGTCGTCCCCCATCATCTTTAGAGAACAAGTCAGAGGAGCTGGATCTGATCTAACAGCTGGCAGTCAAAGTATTTAAAAAAACTCCAACCAACTCATTTGTACATTGTTTCAGGCAGCACAATGACCTTTAGTACCACAGACCTCATAACTGAACTGATCCTTATTAAAAAAGTTACGGTGCATTTTCAAGAAAAATAAATTCTCAGACTGGTCATCCATCCAAACAGCTGTATATTGCTTTACTTTAGAGAGAGTGGTCACAAGACAATTAACATTTATAAAACTATGCCCAAGTATTTGTTGAGAGTGCCTCAACATATCCAGTTAAGATATTTAATTTTTCAATTTAGAGTGTATCAGATGGTTCTAAACAGGAAGCAGCAGTTTTCCTAATGCTGTCTGCTTATTCATGGTTTTGCTATCACAGCACTACTGATAAAGTGAGTGACAGATACCTAAAAATTATGATGAAAGTGTGATAAGCCATATACAGGAATTGCAGGCTTACCTTATGATGACAGCAATGACATTTTCTGCCTGAGAGTCCCCAAAGAGAGTGGAATTAAAATTTTATTTCTACACTTCAGATAAATGCAACATAAAGTCATGATAGCTTACATAATTCAGGCCTCTTACTTTAACATACTCACATTCAGATTTAGTAAAAATAAAATCAACTATATAAACTTACCTAAATCAGGCTTTAACTCAGTTGGCAAACTTAGCTTCCTGGACATCTTTGCTGAAAAGTGAAGTATATCTTTTTTTTAAAAAGAATAAACATAATTTTGCTGGTCCTTATTTGCTTCTTTTGCAATATTTAATACATAATTATTTATTACATTCATTGAGGTACTTTAAAGGATTTCTACTAAAGCAGAGCCTCACTTCCTCAAGTGAGTGGTACAAACTAAATCATGGAAGACAGCAAAATTCCTAAATACAGCATCATATGACTTTGTTGAGCTTGATTTCTCTTCAGGCTTCAGGCAGGACTTAATGGATTGGATAAACTTGGCTTTGGCTCAACCTCAAGTTTTAAATCCTCAGGTGAGAGGTCAGAATTGCAAGGATGTGCAGTGATTCTTACAAAAAGTTAAGATCCCATCCCCTTTCTTATGCCCTACTTTCTGATCAAACCTGAGACATTTAAAATAGAAAAAAAAAAGAACTTGAAATTACACTACAATTAATGCACATGTGTAAAAAGCTAATCACCTGAGAGAAAAATCCACAGCTTGAGAACAATGAAGACATTTCAGAGAACAATCATAAAATCAGCAGTGTACAAACACTTGCAACACATTCAAAAAAACAGAAAGATTTTGATAATACTGCTCAAGTGAAAAACAGCACTTCAACTCATCCCTGACTTAGAAATTTTTTTTAAAGGATGGAAATCTTGCAGTCCATTTAAACTGCAGTACAATACAAGCGAATGCTGCTACAAAAACCATCACAAATAAACTAGTAGACATACATACCACTTTCATCTTACTTTCATTAATTACTGGAGAAGGAATTACTTTGATATAGTTTATCTGCTAGACCAGGACTACACTCTAAATTTATTTCTCAGCCACGTGCTTCTGCTTTGATGTATCATTTTTATGATCTTGCATGGGTAATACTTCTTTCCCTAAAGTAGATACTGAGTTTAGCCTCATAATTCTAGGAGTACCTTGTAATGGATACCTCTCAAAGCAGCCTGAATTCTGCTGCTTTTCTCTGTTAAAATTGGAGTTACCTCATTCTAATTATCACTTTAACAGAAATCACTCCAATTTCTTCATACCCTGAAGAACAGCATGTGACTTAAAGTTAGTTCCACTCCTCCAAAAGTGAAATACTTTACTGTATCATCAATTATGCTCATCAATATTGCAAATTCTAGTTATCTGAGTAGTTGAACAGTTTTATTCCTGTCATACATCATAAAAATTTGAGAACAAGACTCCAGAAATAATCTTTTAATTTCCTTTATGTGTCAATGTTAAAAGTATGCTTGAATTAAATTGAAATTACTTACTCTCAGGCAGAAATGCTAATCACCTATTTTAGTGCAGGCTGAAACTGAAAAGGGCAGCCTGACTACGTGTTTTGTACCCTCATCCTTGCTTTAGCACTGGCAAATACCTAACCTAACCTAATGGTGAGGTCAAAACTCATCTAAATGAGGTTTCTGCCAAGGGTTGCTTCCAAACAAGATCAACTCCTATTTCAGATCAGAGCTCAGAGACAGGAACAGAAAACTAGGGTACACAACAGCAGTAGTGATGAGGAACCCGTCTTTTTGCTGTCAGCTTGAACTTAAATCAGCTTCTGGAGAGATCATGAAATCTCATCTGGAATAGTGAATTTCAAGATGGGCATTCCTCATAACACTTGTTTTCTCTGTTGGACATTTAAATAATAAGAGCTGAGGTACTGAACAAAGCCTCAAGTATGTACACACAAAATAACTGGAGCTATTTTTGGTTTTTAACAGCTTTCACCACGTGTAAATAACCTATTTAACTAATTGAAGACCAGTACAGTCACTCTTGGCTTTTCAAATAGAAACATTTGGCACAATCTTAACAACTGGGAGAAAATTGACAAAAAAAAAATAAATCCAGAGTTAAAGATAATATAACATTTAATAGCAAGTATAGACAAATGTGTTGGATTCTGAGAGCTGATCCAGTTTTAGCTTTTTGTTCCTTAGTGAAAGGCCAGCTGTGTGAACTAGGCTGGTAAGATCAAACAAATTTGTCAGACAATTTTCAACATACACTGAACTATGCCTCATTAATAGGACAAGAGGATACAAGATTTGTTAAAAAGGATATAATTACTGGAAATTGTGAATTACTGTGCTATGCAAAAAACCCCCAACATTTCAAAACATATGTTAATGTGTCAGAAACCTCAATAATTTAAATGTAAATGAGAAATAAGAACCTATTTCAACAGCAATGGTGCCATCTTGTGTTTAGACAAAAAACTGCCCAGACATGCAGTAAGAAAATAGGAATATTTCACCAGCTAAGCCCTTTTTGACTAACATTATTCAGTATTAAAAAAAAAAACCCTGCTTGCATTCACATTGGCTTAAGTTTTACAATTTTTGATAAATTCAGGTTTTTTATGCCTCAGATGAAAACCAGCAACATGCTAGATACCTTGTACAAAGCAAAAGATATAAATCAGAAAAATGGAAGATACAGGATGGAGATCTACAGAGACAGCATTCAATGTCAGGCTTTTCACTTCAGCTGTAAAACAGGGCAGAAGTGATGCTGACTGCTCCTGCTGCACGTGGCTGACTTCAAGTAGTAGCTGTCATATCAGAGTTCAGTATCTCCCTTGTTGCTGCCACATTTACAGCCCAGATGGAGACCTGGGAGCAGTTGTGCTCCTCCTGGCACATTGCTGCTCAAGGCAACAGTGACTGTTTTGCCTGGGTTTAGTCCTACATTTAATATTTCTCTATATTAGAAAACCTAGATTAATACACAGGTGCACACGCACATTCTCTCAATATATATAACTAGGTATCATATTAGAGAACTGTCCAAACCCAGGGATTCTTGGAGATTTCTCACAGGTCAGGCTTGGGAAGGTAGGTGTTAAAATATGAAAGACTGCCTTTCCATAAGATATTATGTGTCAGTATAGCAGGAACAACCTTCAATTCAATGAAGAAAACATGAAGCCTGAGAAGGCTTCTCACTAGGAAGCTGTGGCTTAGAAGCAAGTCACATTTCATTTGCAGTGGGTTATCCTGAGCTGATGTTTTAAATGTATAGCGCATCAGTTTGAAAGCTATACAGTGACTTCTCCTCCATTCCTCTTATTTTAAAATAAAATTCTAAAGATTATAAAAGAGACATGTGTCTTGGAGCTTTAACAACTAATAGAAAAACTTATGAAGCCTATTTCATATAACATTGCATGAGAAATAACGAAGCAGCTTAGAATTTGTTAGAGACACCAAAGCTCCCTAATTATTCTATATTTGACAATTATACAAAATGAAATATTTACATTACCAATTAACTAATGTTGAAATCTCTAAAATTCACATGAGAACAATAAAAGCATTTTATAAGAAACTGTATGAAAACGTGCTTGGATACATCAAAAATTAGATCAAAGTATTAAAAACACATTGAAAGAATTGGTCTTTGACATTAGGGCAAATAAGAACTTATGAACATCCTAAAATTTGATTCAATGAAAACAGCTGTAATTGTCAATTATTACAGCAATGTTTGAAAAATTTAGGTATATGCTTAGAATGTAAGAAATGTGAGAAACCTCTGTCAGTATTAACAGCAGGGATTACAAAAGTTTGGAACTAAATCTACTCTGCTTAAGTCCGTCTACTAGTATTTTTTGCAATTATTTTTAAATTTGTAAAGTGCAGGAAATAAATAAGACCAATTTTCCTAAGAATTATTTGACACAGGCTACTAGTACAGTTTAAAGGTTTTAAAATCTACCATATTTTGCAGGCACCTTTACTAAAGATTTTTCCAGAAATGGTTGTTATGTCTTAACTTCCAATACAATTTGTAGCTATAATATTTAATCAACTGTATATCTTCATGACAAATATTTAATTAACCAAATTATGAGTAAAAAAGCTGAAGGTTTTGCTTCCACTGAAGTTGGATCCCAATGTCTTTCTATAAAAATGTCATAGCCTTAGAAAATAAGTACTTCCTACCAATTATTCTTTCTGTAAATTCATTTAGTATATTCCTTCATATTACTTCACAGCATATTGTTTATACCTTCAAATATGTGACATTTGTAAGCGAATGGGCTGGATTCATTAATGGCCACAGTACTTTCTAAAATTTCTAGAAATGTTTAGTTAAATCAAGTATCTCAATATCTCCAAGGAAACAATTAACTATGATTTTTTCAATGTTCATCTTTGATGCAAATAAAAGGGAAACATGACCCAAAAGCAACACATTCACAACAGGTCTTTAACTTGACTTAATATCCATTCCTTAGCACAGAGCATTCACAGTTGTGTATTTAGAAGAAGACAACAAACCAGACCAACTGATCAAAATGTTGGTGCATTAAGCATTTGCATATTGTTTTACAGAAATCTGTAGAAATTATGATGCTTTACATCAGTTGTGATAAATAATAAATTAACAATGGCTTCATATTTATAACTGCGTGTGTGATGTTACCACCTTGCAGCTCTACCACTGAAATGAAATTTCTTCACACTTTGCTAGCAGCATTCCTTTGCTTCTTGTTCCCATTGGACAAACACAGGCATGATATTAACAGCAACTGAAGTTACCAATGGAAATTATTTTAATTCTGTTTTGCACCACATTTAGCAGGTTGTATTTTACACATTGACAAGGAATGGAAAGACCTTGAACTGACTGCTCTGTGTGCCAGTGCAGAGAACTATGACCACGCCACATACACCAAATACATCTAATTCATCCCCGAGAATACAGCTGATGGCAAACAATTTGTTTCATACAACACAGTGATGTTGATGAGAGTGACATACTTTACAAAACTCATTGTCCATGCACATTTGGTTGTCAATTCAGTTTAAAACAATGAAAAGCAAAACCATGCAACTATTAACACAGGAAAGGTGTTTTATTTACATGAAAGAGCTTAGAAGTAAGTTCAGAAAGAGCTAGAATAAGCATGCCAGATATAGACAACATGGTAGCAAAACAACTGCCTTAGTGCACAGCAAACCACTCAAAACTATGAAAATGCAAAATAAATAATTATCTTTGGGCTTCCAATAAACTCTTCAAATTACACAAATCACAGTATAACTTACACCCTGAAGAATGCATTGCTTATAAATAAATGTTTTTCTTTTTTTAGCTGTGAAAAACATTTCAAATACTTTCACTTGAAAGGCTTCCAGCTGAAACAGATGTGAATGGCTCTACAGAATCCTCATTAGCATACTTTATTAATGCTCTAACATAACTCTATGAAAATAAGTGGAAAAAAATAAAAAGAGGTCACAGTCAGTCAAATTTTCTGTATGTTTTGCACAAGACAGTGTGTCTTATGTTCAAAAGAGACAAAAGGGAAACATTACCTCAAAGGACATTGATATAACACGCACAAAATTAGGTCTTGTTTTTCTCATGGTTTTCTCAACCTGAACATTAGTTTCTAGTTACTCTGAAATTCCATTAGGGGAACATATTAATGCTCATGTAAAAGACACTAATTTCTTAATTACAGATGAATTCACATAATGTATTATTGACAGCCATTTACTTTCTTGACTGATATTCAGACTTTTGCGGCCCCAAAATTAATTTTCCCTGCCATTTCTGATGTCATTGCAAGAAGATCTCAACACAGGGCAAAAATATGCCTTTTGTACAGTACTTTCTCATTCTGTACCTCAGATTTCAAGGATTAATTTGCCATACTGCTGAATTCTGAATGATTCTTTGTCTCCCTGAATTCTGAATGATTCTTTGCCTCAAATACTGAATTATGATGGAAGGGATTAATATTTTAGGATAAAATTTAAATTGCCAAACAGAAAAACAAAAGGAAGACTTCAGGAAAAGAAATCTCTTCCTCCTTGGTCTCAAGCTATGCTTCCACATAACCTGTGAAATAGTAGCTTAGCAACTAGTTTTACTTTATAATTGCAACCTAAACTGACTGAAGAGAAAAAATGAAATTATCCTACAATGATATACTAATTTGCTAAATGAAAACAAAATGAACATTAGCAAAATGATTCTGCAAAGTAACCATATCCCAGTTATGGAAGAAGAGTCCCTTTCCCAAAGCCATATCATACAGCCTCTTGCTTTCATTTTTTTAATGAGCCAGTTGTCAGAAGCAGAGTTATTTCCATCCCAGCCATGAAAGGGTTCAATCTACCTGCATACAATATATCCCAAGGCAATTTTGTTGCCAAATTAAGACACAAGTCTAGAGCTGGTAGGGTATTGTGTCACTGTTGGATGCAGAAAAGTAGAGAGTTCTGGAACAGCAGTGGGGAATACTTATATATATACAAGCCAGTTCTCTTCCAAATGAATAAATGAAACCATGATAGTACCTCTTTCCTGACCACAGCCATATAAAAATCTGACCATATGGCTATGAATACAACATATAAAAAAGAAATGGCATCAGCCATGCGTTTCCAAAACCAGCGCATCTTCGCAAGAGTGGAAACACGTTGTGACTTGTATAGACCGAACTCTTACTATGCATTAGAATTTCACCCATCCAGAAAAAGAGAAGTGCAACTGCAAAATCAGAGAATTTAAATCAACAATATCCTTGATTTTTTTAGATTATTGTGCCCAGTGTATTTAGTACAGAAGCAGCCCATAGAATAACCAAGTAGTGCAAAGAATGAAAAAATTAATAACAGAATGCATTGAAATTTGACTGTTATTTTGCCTTTTTTTTTTTTTTTTTTTGCTGCTGGGTTAGTGCTGCATAGAGTAAGGCACTGAATTAGAAAGAGTAGATTTTTTTCTAGTTCCTACCTATGTCATTGGTTACCATCTTGGAAAACTTTCTGCTTTTGGTCCTCACTGTAAATAATATTATAATTAAAAAAAAAATCAATCTAAGTGTATCAAAAAGTGAACTAAAAAATAAGACTAAAGAAAAGAAAAGAAAAATACTGTACCCTTTTCTATAAAATTATTCATTTTTTGTTCATCATCAGAATTGTTTGGTGAACCAGAACCTACAAATGGAGACAGAATGAAATGGATATACATTTGACATGAATGAAGGGGATATAGTTTGACACAAAAATCAATGTATCTTAATACACTTAAGATATACATATATTATACAATATATGTATACATTTAATATACAAAATCATATTCAATATCTGAGTTTAACAAAGATACAAAGAAAATATCAAATACTGATATTGGTATTCTCTGCAGCTGTATTTGATATTATAAAGTACTAATTATTTTGGCATGACACAATTCTGGCATATTAGAATTAGCCACAGAAATTACAATGGAAGGTACAACGCTGCACATTGACTTTATTTCTAGAAATAATGTCCTCATTGAACAAATGTTTGTACTAAATAATAAAATGGCTCTACTAATCATTGCTCCAGACACAGAGATTAGCCTAAGTTATGATTCACAAAACACAGCTGTAACAATAAAAACAAGTTCTATAAATCTGTTTGGTTTTTTTTTTTTCCCAGTGCAGTAAATTACTTTTGGACCACAGTTCTTGAACTACTCTGCAGACAACTCTAGGCCAGTAGTGCCAACTGGATTTTTCTGTATCCCAACCCTGAAAAATTGATCTTAGCAACAGACCACAACTTCAGGCTTACCATTGTCATGAAATTAAAAGATTGCCAGGAAATTAAAACAATTTGTCTGAAAATTTTAAAATTTAATTGGATTTTATATTGTGGAAGTGTGAAAAGAGAGTAGAACACAAGCATTTTAGCACTTCTGAAGACAAAAACTTGACAGTTTAAATGCTGTACAATCTTTTAGGTCAGATAAATGTTCCCAGAGTCTAAGCCTGTTGCTGCTTGACATCTATAGAAAAAGCAGGAGGTAAGATTATTCCTCCTGCATTTTCACAGTATTTCTGTAGTTCTGTGTTACTGAAACTGTAGGATACTCTCCTAACTTGCATAGGCAGGCAGTCCCTTTTGCAGTCCTCTCATCTATATAACCACCCACTAGAGGAATCCTAATGTAAGTTACCTTCCACTTCACTTGGACATGGAAAGGTGGATTTGAGACTTCAGTCCAAACAGTGACTGGTCTCTTTTACAGATCACATTGTAACAAGGAACGCCAATAAGGCATTCAATTGCCAATCTCATCCTCAAATTTTAGAGCTAGTAGCATGCAAACATTTTGTGTTTCTGTATTTTACTCTTAACTAGAAAACCTCTAGACTGCAAAAAGTTTCCTTAAATTTAGTCTCCATCCTTCTCAAGCTTGCCAATACTCTGCAGCAAATTTCTCAAAGAGGTCTTCTCTTACCTCTGAAAGCTAAATGCCACTTTCAAGCTTGTTTTCAGTCTTGAGTTTTTGCCCAGAAACTCACACCAAACCTAAGGAATTACAGTTCTTCTCTCTTCCCAAACATCAACAAATTATTTCTGTCCCAGGGTGGTGCATCCAAGACTTTTTTCAAAGGAAAAGTTGAGAAGTCTACCATAAGCTTAATCTAATTCACTGAGAGCAGAGGACAGAATCAAGGGAAGCAAGGCACAGTCCAACCTCGCTACTAGAAGTTTCTATTTTACAGGAGAATGCAAGAACCACATTCTCCCTCTATCTTTTGTCTATTCACTATTTTTGGTACTTTAGACATTATTTTTTAACCTTCTTCAGCTCACACTCAGCTCAAAGAAGCAGGAGGGAGGTAGGGGAAACCAATTGTTAAATTTAGGAGTTTTCCATAAACCTTAATTTTCATCTTCGCAGTTGTCGTCCTTGCACGGTTGCAGAAGTGCTGAAATTAGTTTTACTCCAACACCCAATAATGAAAGAATCCTCTTATTTAAGCAACACAGTGTTTTAAGTGGTATAAGTTAGGAGTTGTTTGGGCTAACATTTGGGTGATTCTGGAGCAGGGGAAAAAAGGATACACTTTAAAGGTTATGATCCATTAGCTGTTCATTGCAGACATTTTATAGCAATATTCCAGAACCTAGATTTATAGATTTATAGATTTATTTGTTATGCAATGCATAACAAATTCTTTACAGGCATTGGTCTCAGTGTCTCTTTATTCTCAACACCACAAAAAAAGCTTTCATTATAAACTATACTGAAGTTGATGACTTCAGCATGCCAATACTTAGCAACACAGATTTGTCATGAAATGACATCTTCAGGCAAGATTTTTAACTAAAACTCACAGCTAGGTTTTTTAATTATAAATAAATCAAATTTACTCTAAGAAAACTAGTAAAAATGAAAATGACATTGATTGATCTAGAGGAGTGTTTGGCAGAATTTATAATGAACATCAAAAGACAATTGTCAAATCAGAAATTAAAATTCATGTTAAAAATTCTACTACTGCTACAAACACAATGTTTTGGTTTGTTATGTTTTCAATTTGGCTTTGAAAGATACAGGCTACAATAGAAAAGGAACCTATATTAGACTCCCACCTTAATTAGCATTTTACACTACATACTACTTTATGCACTTCACTTAAATCTGCAGTTGAGTCCTTTAACCTTGAGTAGTTTTGAATGAAACAAAATGATGTCTTTAAAAGTTCTCAGAGCAATAAATGAAGACAAGTGACAATTTTTACGTACTACAAAAACTATTCACTCTATACATTGACATGCATTATTAAGTATTTACATGGTTATAGCCTCAACTAGCCAATATAAAAATAATAAATCTTGAAGGTTTCATTTAAAATATTCACATACAGCAGTGGCAACTGGAAAACTGAAAAAAAAGGGTGCAGGAGGAGGAGTATTAAGTAGGGAAATCTTATTTTCTTAGCCTGCTGGTTTCTGAAGACCTCTGATTCCACAGAAAAATAGTAATTTGCCACTTATGAGGAAGCAGAAGTAAACTTGCTCAGAAATAATCTCTACCACTTTTGAGGAATACGAAACACAACCATACGAATTATTACAGGAATTTGTGCATCTCTTGTCAATGCTTCAAAATTCCATTGTGCAGTATGTTCCCTGAGGCATAAATATTTCAGCTTATTCTCTCTTCAATCATCTTTATAACATACTCCTATTGCATCTCTTAAGTCAACTTTGTTTTAAAAATGCAGTTGTGCAAGATGGCAAAATTTATGACAGTTCCAAAAGTTTATGAGAGGGCAACAGGCTTTATATAATTACTTAACTAGTAAGTGTTAACTTAATGAATGCCATCTTCTGGGAAAATAAGAAGCTGAAGATCAGGGAAAGTTATGATTACCTGACGTGGGTGACTTGCAGCGGTCTTCTGGCACCACCGTACCTTCATTTATATCACAAAGACCTGCTGAAACACAAAACCAGTGTATTATAAATACAGCTCCCATTTTATTTTTACTTCCACCGCAGTCAGGAACTTCATTTCTTATTAGAGACAAACAAGCCAGTTGTGATAGAATTTCTTTTACATACTACTCTTTTTGACATTACCCACAGTAATTGTAGAGTCACTTCTTCTTACTAAAGTTTTCTTTGCAAAATATACTCTCAATAAATTTTAGTGAAAACCATTATATTTTCAGCTAGACAGACTTATCAGAAGAGTTAATTATTTACATGTTACAGGACTATATTAAGAATAAACATAATTTGTTTTGAAAAACATCCATCATATTAAAATATGCATCATATTAAAAATGTAATTGCAAAAGAAAATCATGTAAAAGAGGGTCCTGAAGATTGCAAACATGATGTGTGAAATTACAGTGCCTTTTTCAAACTAATTTTCCACTGTTACACTGATATGCCTTGTATTTGCCAATTTGTATTGCCAAGTTAATTTTCCAGAAAAACTCCTTATTGGTGTCACTTAAAGAACTCAGGTGTTAGGGTGTTGATAGGTGTTCTCTCCCTTGCATGGAAGAATTTCACTAAATTTCTTACAGCTTCAAATCTGGTCAATTTGAATAACTGCAGTATGTTAACATCTGAAAGCTAATTCCTTTAATTCCACTGAAGGAAATAAAACCTAGTCATACACAATCAGATGCAAAAGATGGAAGCTGCCTCAAAATGGTCCTAAATATTATTCCATTGCATAAATTAAAAGTATAGAAGAAATTTGCTATTTTTTTTACAAGAAATTGCTGTCAAGACTGCCCAAAATTAAGAGAAGTGCATTTTGTTGGTATTTTAAAGTTAGTAATGCATCTTCAGGTTTATATCATGAAGCTCTCCTGCAGAAATTTCATTATGTGATACTAAGGCAAACAAGCATGTAATACTGAACAGTAATAGCTAAGAAATATTTGCTAAAATTACAGAGTTTTGCATGCACACAAATATTCCAATGCTCAAAAAGTTTGAGTGTTAATGGTAATGGCTAAGGCAAGAAATGAATCATGTGGAAAGCCTGTCTATACAACTGCACACTACATATTCACAAGCGCATCTGTACATATCTGTTAACAAACAAAAATACAAAAGCTCTACTCCATCAAAGTTTTAAAATTTCCAAACACTTAATCAGAAGTTAATAGTTTAAAGGGAAAAAGGTTCTCCTGAAATAAAATATCAATATGGAACACGTTGAAAGTACGTTACATTAACAGTTCCATTTATCCAAAATAGTCTTTTTTAAGATTACTAAGAGCATGTATAGCTTAAACCCCAAAACTCAATGACTAGAATTGTCAAATGACCTTAAGGCTTTGTTAATCCTACATTTAACAGTCCTGGAACCAATTTAAATTCTAAAATGTCAAATGAAATTCCACTTGGAAGCTATATATTTCCACTACACAGGAGAAAGAAAGAGCAATTTATTTAGTCATCTGTCAGTAAATCAATGAACACTATGAGATAATCAGAACATTACACCAGAGTTTTAAACAGGCATGGGAGACTAAATGTTTTGAACTGGACAGGATTGTGTAAAAAGATTTTTGAAAAATCCTGAAGTTGCTTTCACCACAAGCAATATAAGTTTTAGATGATAACTGTGCTGGGAGGATAAATCCATATTGTGCTCTTAGATGTAATTGCACCCTCAGGAGCCAAACCAAACAAATTCATACATGCAGTTCAGGAACACAATTTCCTCCTTTCCAAAAAAGATTACCTCTTTACCTTCAAAGGAAGAGTTTAACTTCTTGTACAAGTTTTTCTATGAAAATTCATTAATTGACAGCAATAGTCTTTAGCCAAGAATGAAGATACCTGCACACTTGAATGCTTTGTAGGAACTCTCAAGGCTATAATTTGATTAATATACATCTTAATTAATAATAAGAATAAGTGTGCATTGTGGTAATCATTATGGCATGTAAATCTTGGATATCTGTTCATAGCCATTACTGCTATTACTTAGGAGAGAAAAGGAACAGGAATAGATGAAAAGTCATTTTAGCTATGATTGTATTGGTAATTAAACCAAACAGAATATAACAAGAATGATCTAAGTTTGTGAACTAGGAGGGTCTGCCTATGACCAAGCTGAGGAAACCTGCAAGATAATCTCTTGCTATTCATCTTGAAACCCCAGGTATCCTGACAGAAGCACTTGGAGCAAGGCAGCACTCCTGGAAAAATTCACTGGTTTCAGGTTTATAGTATCCATGCAAATTACTATGAATTACAAAAGAAAATTGATCCAAGAGTTTCTGTTTCAGAAATACAAACTGTATCTTTTTATAATACCAATATATGTACAAGTGACCTACTAATAAGCTTTTAGTTTACCTACGCAAACTCCAGAAGCAAGAAATTGGAAACTCTCCAAATTACCAAAAATTAAATAATGTCATTGAAGACATCATTACCATGCTGCATTAAAAACTCCACAGAATTACAGTTGAAATTAACTCATATATAAAGCTTCATGAGAATTAGTCAGTTTTTTGCACCAGTTTTAAGCAGACATATCTCAGAAGAACCTACAACTTGAATGAAAACAGTGCAATTAAAAATTACAACTAAAACTAACTTGATATGATGCAAAAGTTAGTATTAAAAACATCCTGAAAAACAGGGTCCAAAAACCCCCCCCAAGCTCAACAATAAAACTTTCTGATGCAGTTTTGGCCTTGGCTGATGTAAGCCACAGCTGATATTGGTCTCACAACATTTAAGTTAAAAATTCAAATATTTCATGAGGGAGGATGGGAAAAAGAACATGACCAAGCAACTCAAGAAGAGTTCCAGGCATGTATTTTCTTCCAGTTTTCTCCACCCCACTTTTTGAATCACTCATAGATTATTGCCAAAAAACTTTTTGATATAAAATAAAAATTTTAAAAAGTCACATGCATGTAAGACCTGTTTCATTTTTGTCAGAAACCTAAACTGCCTCTGGTAGAACTAAGAAATCCTAACTTTTAAAGAGTTGTACTAAATTGCACTAAACAGAGTCACATAAAATCTTGTAACTCTCACCAACAGTAATTTGCAAAAAAAGAGTTATGATTCATGTTCTCTGTGAACTTATGGAACTACGCAGGAAAAAATAACAGCTATATAAGTTTTGGTGTTTCATCATGAAATTATGACCTTATTTAATGATTGATTTATTGACTCCTGTCTTATTTAGCAAAGAGTACATCAAGCAAAGGCCGCCTAACAGTATAAGCTCCATGATGCATAGTTTTCATCACACTATAAACTTTTACTTACACATTTCATGTCTTTGGGCACATGGCCAAAGCTGATTTTCTATACCCTCCCCCCTCACTATTAGACTCTGAAGGCAAACTTTGATTTTGTTTTTAACCTTGATAAGCAACTGATGACACTGTCTGGCAGGCCTTAACAAAACACATATACTGCATGCTTCACAAACTATAAATTGCCACCCAAAACATGTGAGTAGTATACCTGGTACGAATCACTGATAAATTCCAAAACACGATCCCAACTGGGAGCTTGTGTCTGTAGAGCTAGCCTGAAATGACATTTTACAGTCTAGCTAGTGTAGAGAGCCTTGTCTCTAAATAGATGCTGCTTTAAGACGGGAATCTGAATTTCTTTTCTGAGTAGAAAAAATAAGATGACAGAGAAATACATCATATTCTTGCAACACAAGAGAAGGGAAAAAATCTCGCATTTCCATTCATATTTTAGAAGATATGCAACTCTTACTCTATAAAAATTTTTAAAAGACGCTTTTGTAAATTTTTAATTGTTTTATTAAGGACATACCATTTACTAAATTTTAAGTATGTTGGCAGATACTGATAATCTATTGAATTGACATTTTATGCTGAAACATACAAAATATCCGGGTTTTTATGAGGAAGGATCAATCCTTCCTGTCATTTCTGGGCTTGGTTGAATGTACAATAGCAATATCATGCTCTGTTACAGGCTGTCTGAATGCATATGTAAACTAGTATGATTTTTTTTCCTTAAATACACTGTTGTTGTCTCAAAGAATAGGAATTTTCTAAACCAATGACATTAGATAGAAAATACTTTTTCTAGGAAGATTTAAATATCAAGTACTAGTAGTCCCTGAAGATTATTAGTTGTATAGCCATTGAAAATATCTTATTCGTAGATAAAAATAATTTTGAAGTATTAAAATAGAAATGTTTCCAAGATAGAGATTCAATGAAGGCACATCTTTCAAAGTAAAAAACAAGGAAGCATAAGCTCCTTGCATTTTTGAAAACACTAAATGCAAATAGTCAGATTTTGCATTCTCATTTTCTTGGACATTCACTATCTCATATAGTTCCAATCCTATAAATAAATCAGAGGGTAGTACTTAGATGTAACAGACTCATTATTTGTGGAAAATTGTTGAAGCAATTATTGAAGTCTGGGCAACACATACACTGAAAGAACTACAAATAATGAAAAATGTTAAATGATAACTAAAGAAATTATTTTCAGTTTTTAAACCACTGTAGCTCCAGTTAACTGAGATACTGTCAGAATGGTAAACAGAAAGAGAATTACATGGTTATGAAATTAACTCTCAGGTACAAAACTTGTTTAAACTTATTCCAAAATAAAATAGTCCATGTAAATACAGCTTTACAATATTAACTAGTTTTGGGATTTCTACCCATCTTGTTCTTTTTTTCAAAACAATAATCAATCAGTGCCAGATCCTGGTTTTCAGTTCTGTATCATCTTAAGGTGGAGGCATTTCTTTTATGCCTAGCTCCCTTTCTGCCACAGCAGTAGAAGAGGAAAGACTATAGAGAAAGCAGTATTTGGCAATTGAGACTATCCTCTGAGATGTATTTCTTTTTTCTTGTTGGAAGAAAAGAAATGGCAGAACTAAGACTTGGACCATAAATTCAATTTTCTTTTGCAGTTTTGTTTGTTTGTTGTTTTACTTTTTTAACTCCATTTTTACAGTAGCCTAATCTGCTCTACTTCATTAAAAAAAGGGTGAGATTACCTACCTCTGCCTGGGGGCTGGAGAAAACTGGCATCCTAAGAAAAGGCACAATTGCATGCTTTTAAAAAATAAGCTATACATTCTCCAGATCCTTGGATGCTGTGAATGATGTCCTAAATCAGATTCTCTTGGGTAATTCATGGTTCTGATCGCCTACCTTCCTCACACAGATACCTGAACTTCAAAACTGCTTGGAAACTGAACAGGGCTGTTCACAAACACCTCTTAATCCCTATAAACAACATTTTTGTAGAAGTAACTTTTCACTTTTAGAAGAATCACAATGTTTATTCTTATCATTGCTACTAATATTCTAACTCTGGACTTCTGAAGCTTTTTCTGCCAGAAAGGGAACCATGCAAGGAAAGTTTCTAGTAAAATAACACTAAATTTTTGAGTAAGATCTTAGCTCTATAAACATCAGCAAACTCTAAGATAGGATCTCCTTTTGATTTTGAGATTTATTTATTTAAAAACCCAAAATACAGAGACTATTATGGTTGCTTTATTCCTTTAAATTTCTTTTAAAGATATCACAAATGAGCAATACAATGGATGCAGGATGCGTTGAAATCAGTTTCTATAAGTAAAAGTTAAAAAGAACTAAAGAAAATAATTATGGTGAGTGAACCAAACAAAAAAAATCAAGTTCAGATGTTCAAAAAATATTTGAATGCCATGAGATGACTTACTTATATAAGAGGTGCGAAGCTTTTTCACAGACTCTGAATATAAGTTAGAAAGGCCGCACATGCAAGAAGCCACAGTCAGCATACCTTCATGAAGCAATGAGAAAAGGAAAGACGGAGACACTAACAGTACATTTGAGACAGAAAAGCCAGCTAAGTAACTTGTACAATCAGGTTATTAAAATGCCATTGCCATGCAGATTGTTAGTATCAGAAGTTAAGATGAAAAAATATGACTTCATATAACAGCTATATTAATGAGCAAAAAGGGCTTTCATCATGAACATCTTAGAGACACAGTTGAAACACAGAGTTATGTGAATCCAATTTATTAGACAGTTAGGAAAACAAAAGCAAGTGAAGTTTAAAGCTCCAAAAGGCAGTTTATAATCTATATGGATGAGGCAGAATTTAAGCCCTTTACTCCCAGGACAAAGCTATTTCTTTCTCTCACACAGTTTATATCACACAAGAAAATATTCTATCTGACAGAATACCGACTGTGTATGCTCTGCTCTGTATGAATGATTTTTACATCCAATTGCTCAGTTGAAATAAGCTGACTGGTGTTAACTGGATCTTTTTCAAAACATTCATTTACTAAAATACCTCCTAGAACATCAATTTGAATAAAAAATTACCTGAAGAACTTACAAGGACTTTACTCTGTATCTCTTAAAGAAATTAACAGTCAATCATGAGGAAGGGTTTTTTTGAACAGCTTATTATTATGTCTTGTGTTTTCTGAAATAACTTAGGAGTATCCATGACACGTCAGGGAGAAGAAAATTCTAAAATACTAAATTTTCCTTTTGGTTACAAAAAGCTTTGCATTTTGATTGAAAAGTCACTTTCCATTTTACCTGAAAAGGAACATTCTTCAGCATATTTTGAAATCAAAGTCCTTTTTTTCTATTTCAAAGAGATTTATTTTATCAGTTTGTGTGTAGAAGTTTATTTTGGTCATTTCAATCAAAGGTTTCCTCTCAAGCATAACATAACAGTATTAACAACATAACATGATTTAGCTCATCAGGGACATTTGTAGTCAAATTTTAAAATAGGAGCCAAAAGATCCCAGCAAACACTCAGGCTATCTGCAAACATTAATGGATTTATACAAACATGTAATATGGGTACTAGCTTTATCAGAAACATCAGGAGACTTCCTAATGCTGTGTAAATTCTTGTAAACTGCATAAATCCATTGTAAATTTATATTTTTTCTTAAAATACCCATTACCCTGAAAAATAAGTAATGGTATGAAGCATCAGTAGATTTCACTAAGCAACAATTTTTAAGGAAAGATGAAATAACAAAGCTGCAACAGTGACATTAGCAACAGATCAAGAAGAAAGAAAACCACAGCGAAGAAAGCGTGCATTCTTTGAATACAAACAAAGACTAGAGGACCAACTGTGCCTTTCTTCTGAGCTTACAATATGTTTTGGGTTACCCACCTCCAGATGGTTGCCGAGTTTTTCGGGGAGATCGTGGCTCCCTGCGGTAGGGATCATTGGAGCCATACAGTTCAATAGTGCCTAGATTCAAGAGCACTGTCTTCTGGAGGTAATCAACCATGGCAATACCATTACAGTTTCCAAAAACTACTCTGGAAAAAGAGAAGTCAAAGGAAATACAATGCTAATTAAATGTTGGTAATGTTTCACCCAGATATTTTTTGCAGTTCAGCATTTAACACTTCCTAATTTTTAGGAATTATCCTAGATTGCACTTATTTATAAATTTTCATTGTAAAGTGCAGTATTTATTAATTGTTCTCTTGTAAAAACATGGTGCCAAGTAGAACAGATCACTGTCAGTGTCCTTGCCAACCTAAGGCTCTGACACAGAGCCTTAAGTGACACTTACTCTTGGCTGTACAGTGCCAGGTGAGGAAGAATGATGCTGATTTGCTTCTGCTGTTAGCATCATCAGTATGTGCCATGACCCAAAAGGAATTCTCTCAGAAGCACAAGAAACTGATTACCTGTATGTTGCTGTGCAGCTCATGTGAACACACACAGAGACTAAATTTTAATGGATAGTTTCAAACTATCCATTAAATAGTGATGGAATAATGAAAGGACTGTGTAGAATATACTTACAGGCCATATGCTGAGTTGATGGCTAAGCTGGTTATCTGTTGAGGAGGTTCTCCACTCACCCACACCAGCTGAATAACGAGCTCGATTTGGTAGCCTGGAGACTGCTTGAGAGGAGAATTTTTGACTCTGCAAAGTAAACAAAACATGGCGTCCCCAGTGTCTCAAATTTTTCCTTATGGGATCAGAGTTCATTAAATTCTACACCATGTTGGACTTTAAAATGTTGGAAAATGGTAAAAACTATTATCAAAAGCAAACAAAAGCAACCAGAAGAAAAACCCACAGTGAAACTAGGAATTCACTTCTTTTGATTCACTACCTAATTGAAAATTAATTGAACAATGATCACATATTTTTAATTTTTTCCAACCTCAGAACAAGGCATAATAGTTCTATTATGCTGTATTTCCTTTAAGAGATAAAGGTACTCAGTCAGTGTCTAAAAAAGAAGGTGTGACACACTTTTTCAGAGTTTCCAAAAGAACTCTGATTTAGAGAACAGAAGGGGGTGAGAGGTGTATGTGGAATAAGCACAAAGAAAGGGAAACAGAAGCACAATGCATTGAGATAAACGCAAATAAAAAGCTTACGATATGGCAAAACCAAAATGAAAACAAGAAAATTATTGTAATGGTAGACCAATTGTATGCAATCAACCTGGGACTAGGGGAATTGAAACTCCTGTAAAGATTTTGTTTGCATGCTGACAAATTTACACAGAAAAGATTGGATCTTGCATTTTTTTACACGAAAAACATTATGTAGAACAAGCTCTTGTCTCCTCAATTCCACTTATTTTACTCATTTATTCTCACTAATGGATATTTGAAATTGGTATTTGAAAAATTATTTTAAAATATTTTACATAAGTTTAGAATTTTCCAATTTTTCTGCTTAGGTGAGTTTCCTTCAGAAATACACCTCTCCAACTCAGTACAATCAATACAATTTGAAAACTCTTACCCAAATAAATCAACTCTATCAGAACTGTTTTCTGGATGGATACACTCAAAAAAATTAAAATCCAAGTTGGGATCTTAAACTTTAGAAAAGAAAGTATATACTTAATTTATATCTCTAGATATACATTACATATTTCTTACATTCTGTTAGAAAAAGTCATGGCTCATAAGTCACACAAGGCACTCTTGTAGGAGAGTAAAAAAAGACTTTTAAAAAATCTATTTTCTCTAAATGGGTAAAAGCTCACACAAAGAAGCTTGCAGAAAAAGCTCACAATTTAAAAAGATCAAAAAACTTGTCAAAGACCTACAGTGAGAGCACTATTAGGCATCATGCAAAGTGAAGATCCATGAAAAAGGAACATTTAATTAATTCTGTTTCCAAAACACAAAGTTGTTCCCGTGCAAGACTTTCAAAAAATAAATATATTTATAAGCCTAAAGAGTTAGCACTTAGCTAGCTATCTGTAAGAATTTTCACTTCTGATTTGCTTCTAAAGCTTAAGGCTCTGCAAAACTAACAGAAGAAACATATTCAGACATACTCGGTCTAAAATTAAGGAGAGTCACAAAACATCAGCTTTCCTATTCATTTCAAAGACAATAAGATATCCAAGTGACTGAACTGCTGCTATTAAAAACTGTTTGCTCTAAGGCATGATCATCTATAGTCATACTAACACCTATGCCAAATTTTCCTAAAATCAGGTAAACCAAAAGATATGGACTTTTTTCTTAAGTCAGCCTAAAAAGTAAAAAAAAAAAATTGAGATTGCAATATTTATTTCTTAAAGCAGAGCTCAAATTATAGATACTTGGAAAACTCTGCTTTACAAAATAAAATATTTTCACCAGCAATGACATATCTATAAAGATATCACAGTACACATACTCTGACATATTCTTGCAATGTTTCAGACTCACTTGAAAGTGTAACAGAATAAACTTACTTTAAACATGGGACATTATCACGAAGTCCATCAGATGAACTGCTACTAGTAGATGGATGAGACTGGGGAACAATGGATTGGGGATTGGAACCTGTGCCTGGAGTTGGTACAGGTGGCACCTGGTCACCGTCTGGAGTTTCAACATCATTTATTTCATATAGGAGACGTACTTCCAGCATCTGTTAATTAAAGGAAAGAAAAATATCTGTAAAGTACTGCCTTTCAAAACACTGAATATGAAATAAATGAAGTGCAACTGAAGGTAGTAGTGATAAAAGTGACATCCAGAACTTTTCCATCATTTGAAAGATAACCATCTAATAGACAGTGTAACAAAGACACATGTAGTATTCAGAAATACAGAGTCATACTATTACAGACTGAATATCTGAAGATTGCTAGAACTTGAATGTCTGATGTATTTCCCAGTTTTTAAAAGTTTGCTTCTTAATAGCAAAAGAAATTAAATACTGGACCCATTTAATTATCATTCTGCTGACTACATATTTAGTTATGAAGATGACTTGGTTTATGTACTTCAGGAATGGTAAAACAGAGCTAAAGCCACACAGACCGCTAAATTTTTACTGATGTAATACTGTACACATAGTGACTTAGTTCAGTGTTTGATGTGTTGAACTGGATCATACATTTTAAAGAACTGTAAATTCATCATGACTTTAGATTTCCTTCTCCAGCATCTGTAACAACATCAGAATTAACTGCAGTGCAGTGTAAAGGAAGTTTTCAACTGTTTTATCATCTGCAAAATAGAACTCAACTCATAAACTATAGAACTATATAGTATTTTTTAAAATGTCGAAGAGTACTCTAGATTAACTCGATTTGGGCTGATTGATAAAAACTCAGAAAAAAAACTATTCCCTAAGAAGGGAATGTATTTGTATATAAAAACACACAAAAAAAGCCCCACACCTCAGGTCCTTAAACTACAACTTACAAGCGAGCAGAATAGCGGGGGGAGGATGTGTGTGTTAGAGGAAGGAGGTGAGAGAAAAAAAACCAACTACATTGTAATTAACACTTAGAACAGACAACACTTTATAATTAAATGTTAAGTTTTTGTTCATACATTCAAATACATAAATTTGCATGTGTGTGTTTCTGATTTAACAAGAAACTTCTTAACTCTTGTAATAGAATCATTGTATCTTATACAGAATAAAACAGTGACTCAGCAAAGTTCTTAACAGATTTCAGGGCGTGTTTGACACATTTTTATTCTTCTAGCTCTGCATACTGCAGAAGTTTTAACAGGACAGAGGGTAATTATGAAGTGTCAAGGGATCAACTCCCTAAAATCTTCTAAATTATTCAACTACATAGCTCATTCACTTCTGTTATCATTACACCTTTGATACAGACAAGTTTTGATCCACTATTTGTTTTCATAGACAGACCAAAGAATGAATATTGGCTGCAAAGCCTCAAAATGTCACTGAAAACCATCTCTGTGTGCAATATTTACTTTTGTTGAATTTCATAATTAATTACCTTCTCTCCAAAAACCCACATCTCTGTTTTGAGTCAATTACTTTTGTCCATTTCACTAATATAATTAAAGACAAAAACAAAAAAAAAAAAAAAGAAATTGCTAGAACAGTCTTATTATAGCTAAATCCTACCAAGTTAAAAAATGGTCATAACTCTTTACCGGAATGACTTCTGTCGTCACTTCCTGCTTGCTGAACCTGTAAATAATGACGTGTGCAGAAACTCCAGCTATGCACAGCATTCTACTTTCTGGACACCATGAGATGATCTGAATAGCGTATGGATCTTCATCTACTATATCTGTGTTTGGCCTCTCATCTTTATTCCGTGATTTTTCAAATACTTTGGCTGTTTTTAGCTTATAGAGTACTTGCAGCGTTACTAGAACAAAGCAAAAGAGAAAAATCAGTTTTGACCTAAATCTATAGCTAGTATACTGATACAGCTAATTCTTGAATTGTATCCTTCTCAACTGGAATTTTAATTCTGTGTTAGATTTTTTGGCAACTGTCTACATGCTGATTCCAAACTTCACCAGCACATTGTCTAATTAATGGCCCAAATTACTGCTATAAATACTAATCACAACATTAGGAAAACCTAAATTATAGCATTCTTTCTCCTCTTCCGTATTTCACTGGTTTTACCTGAATCACATTTCCCTAGTTCATCTGTAAGACTGTCCTATTAGAAAGACTCTAAAGTTTTGGAATCAGTAAAGAGGATACTTGCAATTTCTCCCTTAATAGGTTTATTTATCTGTTTCAGAAAGAAACTATTATCTTTAACAGAATCTCCTTTTGACAGATCTATGCTGAATAGAATTTTTAAGTACACAATCAAGCAGGTTTGGCTTACCCCCTCCTCTCTCCCAGGTTCCACTCCCACTCCAAACCGAAATTAAAGATCTATAACACTCAAACAGTCCTCCTCCCAGCTTTTAAACATATACATTGCATCTGCTCCCTCCCACAACCACACATGCCTTTTGGAAGCTCACCAGTTTTCCACACGTTTTTAAAGACAACTGATGACGATTCCAAGATTGCTTTAAACAGCCTTTATCTACCAAGAGTAAGCTTAGATCCAACTAGAGCAATTCAAACATCAAACTTTGTGCCATTTCTACTTTGAATTCTTGCTGCATTTTTCACTGTGAGCTGTGTAGAATATCAGAAGTAATTGACCCTTTAACTGAAGAGGAAAAATCTCAAACTGCACAGGAAAAATCTCTACTGAAAACACTTACTTGCTGATGCATCCCAAAATTTAATTGATCCATCAGCATGCCTATGAAATATAAAAAAAAAATGAGATGATGAAATGATTAGTTGGAGAGCTCGACATCTATGGGAAAGTACACCATTAACATTCTATTGTTATTAGTCTGTTTAGTGACACTTTATTTACACAATTTATTAAAAGCTGATATTTTACCAACATGTGCTCCAATTACTTTCGACAGAAGAGACTAGAAAAACATTTGAAAGGAAATTTCCTGATGATCCCACTGTAACTTATTCATTTACATCTTAAATACTGAGGCATACCTTACCATGCACTGTTTTTTGAAAGATGTCCTATATTAGTTGCGACACTTGTAAAGAAGATGCCTAAAATATACAGTATCCCACTGTTAATGAGTCACCTAACTTGTTTATTTAGCCTTGAGTTTGAGAATCAGATGACTATATTTTTTCATGACTGTCTCAAAGTCTCTGCAATGTGTAGTACAGTGATCAGTAGGTGACAGTAATCCTGATTAGGGCTAATGAGCTGTTCTAAAACCACTTTAGTAGTCCTCTCACTTTCAGTGATACACTGCACAGTTATAAATTAACTTTCACTTATGTTCCTTACAGTAAGGAACTGTCTAGTTCTAGTAAGGAACTGTCCTTACAGTAGTAAGGAACTACAGAAAGATCAGTCTCAAAATGATCAGATTTAAGTATTTGCTTGTCCTTTTTGAGATAAAAAATTGGCTTCTCTTTGAGAACTGAGCTCAATAACTGCTTAATGGACCTACCATGCTTTAAAACAGTACTCAGCTATTTTCCAAAAATCAAAAACTAAAAGGTAATTTTGATCCAAGTTACTTTGATAGTAAGCCCTGTCATCACAATAAATAAATAAATGAAATAATAATAATAATAATAATAATAATAATAATAATAATAATAATAATAATAATAATAATAATAATAATAATAATAATAATAATAATAGTGCTGCCTGTGAAACACTTGCTATCATTCTGTTATTACCTTCCCTTACATTCTGCTTTACTTTCTCAGTAACACATCAAGGAGATTATGCCAAGGACATGTCTGGTGATCATAGTTTCATGAATCACTCAAACCACTCATACGAAACAATATTTTACAAGAGAAACAAAACATTCCCACTTCTACTTAATGAGCTAAGAAAGTTATTAGTAGACTATGGTATCACTTACCCTGTAATAATGATCTCTGAATAGCTCTGAGTGATCACACCCCAGTTGCCTCCACTGATAGGCCATTCCTGGAAGATTAACAAATACACTGAGGAAGAAAATATCATACAGTGCAAAGTTAAGGCAAATTACTGCAGATCCTCCCCAGAAATTAGCCACACATATCCTCCCCTGCTATTAGTCACTGTCAAAGGCAGGCTGAGTCAGGTGTAGGTTTGGTCTTAGTATGGCCACTCCTGTTATTCAGAGCTTCTGGTTGTCAGTATTTTAAAATAGAAACATGTGTAGTAGATGTTGTACCTTCTTACTGTAACCTTGACGTTTCTGTCGAGCACCAACTGAATAGAGTGCAGGTATGAGATCCACAGGACAATCAGCAAAATATTCACAACAGGTAACCGGAGACTCGTGTATAGTCAAAGGATAGGGATTCTCAAATATAGGATACCTTTAAAAGAAGAAAGAGGCTAACTGTTAATCTAGGGAAAACTTTTTTTAAGCACAGAACACAAGTGAAATATTAAGGATTAAGCTGGCATTCTTTTAGTACAGAGAAAAGTAAATGCATATCAAATTAGATCATGAACAAATACACTAGACAGCTTTACTGCTCACCTAGTACACTATAAAGATAGTGTAGTTCTCCAGATGAAATCTAAAGTTTGTACAGTTTTTAGAGTTTTTCTAGAACATTACTATTCCCTGTCATTTTATATTTTCAAAAGCTTACTAATTTAGTGGCCTGTGGAAAAAATTAAGCTGCTAAATCTCAGTTGTAGTAACACGGAGCTATGAATTTATTTCTAACTCTTCAGTCTATTCTTTTAGCATAGAAGAAGGAAGACTCCCATCTCACTTGGTATTAGCACACTGTACTAATACAGAAAGTTGTCCAGCATTTTGCATGGACAAATTTTGTTTAATCCACTTGCAAATCCAAGATCACTTTCTGAAAATTACAAATAGGAACACTCAATTACCAATTAGAAGAACATACACACCACTACCTCCATCTGAAAAGTGACAGAGGCTTAATGAGGAAAAAGGTCAATCATATTAACAGAGGTAAATGTATCTGTGTTCAAAGAACATTTATCTCCAGAGAAATGCATGCTATATGTTGTTTTCCCTTTTTTATCTCCCCTTTTTTGGTGAAGGTGAAAAGACACAGCTTCTCTACCCATCTAAAGGAAAAATTAACAACAACAGATGAAAACATCCTCTGCATCAGGAACTTTATGCAGGGCTATATGGAAAGCTACAAATATATTTTAAAAATTTCATGCAGAAGAGGCTTAACTTTAACAAAATATGACAAATCCCTGAGAGAACACAAGGTAAAAGGATGCCTCTAGATTTTTTTGGTACTAATTTTATTTCTTTTTCAGGTGTCAAAAACCTAATAGTTTTCAAGTCAATCATAACAAAGACCATTGTAAAAACATAAACTGCTGAAGATCTTTTAGTATGAAATAGAATAAGCTTTAACATAACTTCAAATTTTAGGCACTTCAAACTAAATATGAATGTTGACACTTCACGCTATTGGTAAATCAGAATCAAGATTTGGATACAGCATATGGCCACGTAACATTTGGAAAACCTAAATGAAATTGCTAAATAGCTGCAGAGATATCAGGACAAAACTTGATCTTACAAATTCCATAGTCTTCATTATCTAAGGTGTCACCGTTGACTTTGAGGACAAATATTTACAGGTTTTTGTTTTGCCTTAGAAGGATGTTCTTCACAAGAATTTTTCTCCATTGACCATCGGAGATTTTTAATCAGGAACAGTACCAAGGTCTTACCTAGCTCCTCTGCTCCTGATCCCTTAACAGTTAGTTGTTATTGTCTACACAAATTTCAATACCCTTCATAAAAAAATTTTGTAGTGTTTAGAATTTTTAATCACCACTAATAACAGCATATGGACTACTCCATAGACAAAGCAACAAGAGACTCATAATGTTTTAGGCAGGTATTATTAGTGAATACTGCAACAGAATATTCCTTTTAAGCAATTTCTTACCACAGATGTAAACCAGAGAGTAGATGTTATCATTCAAATTTTATATATATGATATTATTGCATCAGTATGGAGTTACTTTAAGCAATACAGGTAGCAATTTATTTGGCAACAAGATCAGTTTAAGTGGTGACAACAGCCAAAATTACTTGGGTTATCTGATCAGTTCTCCCTGCTGCCTTCCTCAAAACTGCAAGATCCCCAAAACTTCAAACTTCTTCAATCTTCTGAGGTATTAGGTTAGACTAAAAAGCTACAAAGTAGAACAGTAGGCTGATCACTGGAGCCAATGATTAAAAATACTTAAAAGATTAAGAAGATTCTTACCCATTTTGTGCAAGGTCAATCAGTACTAAGTCTTTTTCTAGGAGAACAACTACAGCATATGGTTCCTGAAAGTCTGAAAACAACAACAAAAGGTTACCTATTGGTAAATGGAGACCATGCAAGTCCAGCCTCAAGAATGGAATCAGTGCTTCCACTCTGGCAGCTGAGATTACAAAGTCACTTAGATTAATATAGTTTTTGAAGATATTTTATACATGCAGACTCTTCAATCATCCAAGTTAAGTTTGGAAAACTCATGTTCTTTTATTCAATATTCTCAACAGCTCAAATAACAGAAAAAGGAGCATGCAAAGTAAATTCTATAACCAGGTTATATGAGTGAAAGAGCCAATTTCTGAGTAACATCTTCCCACCCCTGAACTGCTTTTCCTCATATTCAATGGAGTTTAAGTTTTACTTGCTTACAAAATGGCTCAAAAGACAGCTGACTTGACAGTAAAATAAGAAACCTGAAAAAGTTTTCAAAGTTTAAATTGCCCTCTTTCAGCCAGATCTCAAATTCCAAGCTAAGTAGTTTAATATACTCTGATGGAAGCTGACAGCTAAAACCATTGGAATCATCAGCAATATAATACTATTCATCTGAAATAACTACCTAAACTATGATAAGAAATCCCCTGCTGTAAAAGAGAGATTACAGGTTAGTTTGAAATCCATCTAAATATGGGAATAATAAAGCCACTAAAAGTTTAAAATAATACAAAAATGCTCCTCATGGTTTAGCACTGACTGGAAAGGCCTTATGTGCCCAAATATCCAGAGATGCACACATATGCTCCACTAACTACAGCTTAAAGTTGTAATGCTTTTGGTCTGCACATGCTTTTGGGATTAAAAAGAAAAAAAAACATGCTATGAGTAATTGGCTTTTTTCTAGACACAAAATTGGCTTTATAATGAACTATTCTATTCATGTTTTGGCAAGTAAAACACATTTCAGTTTCAGACAATAGGAATAACAGATGTTGCTGCTGCAGTCTGATCCGCAGAGATAAAACAGAAAGAGAATAGTAAAGAATATTCTGATGGGATAAAACTCCAACGATAAGAAGTCAAGGTAGAGAGAAAAATCTTTACAGAACCTACCATTAGGATATGGAGTTTCACACAGGGTTAGAAAATCAACAATAGAATAATCCATTTCTAGCACAGCAGTACTTTTCCCATGCATAACTGTTAAACAGGGTCTTCTTCCTACAGTGTCATATGACAAGCCTCCTGAGAGAATGATAAAAGGCTCCCTGGAATAAAGCAGAAGCATTGAGGATCAAGTCAGGATAACACACTAAAAGAGACTGGGCAGGTTTTGCAACTTTATGATAAAATTCAATGAAATATCATTAAGCAGAGATGGAGTAAAAATAATGCAAACCAGCTCTCATGAAATATACAGCTTGGGTATGTATTTCAAATCTTACTCTAACTCTTGTTTAAGTCAGACATCTCCTCCAAACATTTTGTTGACTTAACCAATCTTTATAACTCCTTGGCAAGATGAGATTTTTTAAATTGTGCTAATTTAAAGTTGTTTCCTTTCTACTGAGCTGAAGATTCAGATTTGCCAACAATCCCATTTTTCTATAACATAAAACACCCCAGCAAAATCAGGAAGAAACAGTCCCATTTACTTGCTGTACAGTAATATGACTGTCTTGGAGATGCAACCAACTGCTGGGTAAGCTTTAAAGACATAACATCTGTTAAGTAACTTCACACATTTACTCTAGATGTTTTATCTGTTTTCCCCCCACCACCATGCACAAAATTGAAGAAACTACTTTGTCATTCTTTATTCTTACTGCAAAATCAAATAGCCAAGTAGAGCAAAGCAGAGGTATTTCTTCTAGTCTTGAGAAGAGTTTAGAAGCTTCCCTTGAAACTTTTTTGAAAAGCCTTTGCTGGAACATATGTTTAAATACATCCAAATATTTCCAATATGCACATAATTTACAGTTTACTATTTCATTTATTGAAAAACAAGATGAAGTAAATATGTTCATTTTACCAGGTATTTTCTTATTTCCTGATTGTCAAGAATCACTCATTTTAATACTACTTATGTTTGAAATAGGACATAATCCTTTTGAGATAGTAGACTGACTGTAAGTATGCAGCTTACATAAATGTTACTCATTACTGACTATTGCCTGAAATTTCACATTATATTTCTGAAGGAAAAATAGGCACTTTGCATATCTATCAGTTGCCTCTGATCTACTTTTATGCTCACTTTCAGTAGAAGTTCTACCCTTCATTTGCATCTTCCTTGGAAATAGCTAGTATACCAGTATCTGGAGAAAATTTATACAGAAAAAAAAAAACCCACCCTGATATATTGTAAAAAGAGAGAAAGAGAGGAAACCTTTTTTTTTTTTTTAATCCTTTCCTATAATACTATCTTTTTCATACTGCCTAAATGGCTTTCCACAGCTGGCATTTGAAACACAAAGTGAGACTAGATATGTCAGAATTCTTGAAAGCTGTATATTAAGGTTTGGTTTATGCTGCAGTTCGTGAGTTTAAGACTTGGCTGAGATCTACTTTGTGTTTGTAGCACTGAAGGCAAAGCAGACTGAGATAAGCCTCCAGCTTCTACAAGTATTTCACAATCTGCTTGATCTTCCAGAAAGACCTATGACCCAAGATTTGATAGGATCAAGGAGCACTGCTGGCTGAGGAAGAGACCTCAAAGAAATGCCCATAAATCAGACCATGGGTCCATCAAGTTCAATATCCTGCCTCCAACAGCAGCCCAGAGTGTATCTCTAGAAGAGGAGGATTAAGTTTTCTCTGAGTATTTATTTAATCTCAGTTTTTTATATTGAAACTTCACACAATCTCTTGTTGTCGGGTCCTTGAAGAAATTTCAAGAAAATTATACACTTGAACTTAGTCTGGTATTTTTCAGGATGTCAGTGAATAGAAAAATACTGAGGTCTCATTGTGTTGGAATTATTTACTGCAGTATTTTTTTTGTCCATAGAAATCATCAGGTTTTTGAAACAACAATGCTGCCAGGACAATTTGTAGCAATTATCATATTTGCAGATTCACTGGGATCAACTGACATTAACAAAGTAACAAATTTCAATTTTTAATTTTCATACATCACAGTGACAATTGTATGTCAGCTTCTCCAGGTTTTATTTCTCAAGGTAATCAAACTGCTTTGGGCAGCCTTGCCAGAGACAGTATCCTTTAGATGCAAGGAATGGAAGAGCTAAGAATAGAGCACACTGATCTGTCACACAGATTTTTCACAAATGAATCAAAGATTAAACCTGACTTGAGTCTGCCAGAAAGACCACTAAAAGTTTTTGTATGAATTCTTCATATTTTCATGAAACCATGGATTTACCACAAACTGTGCATTTTCTAATTAAAATGTTGCCCTTCAGCTGTGTTACATATTAAAAGATTAGTGCACATCAATTAGAAATACATAATTTAAAATAAAAATGTAGAAGATTTGTACTTTGTATAATAGATGAGACTGATTCAGCTTTGGGAATTACAGTTTACCTACCTGAAACAATGGAAGACATTTTAAAAAACTCAGGATTCAGATCTTAGAGAATTGCTTTATAGCATTTTTTAATAGCAATTTATAGCAGCTGCTCATGCAGAGATTCTTTGAAACAGTTCAGCTTCAACAGGTTTGCAAGTAATCCCCTTACATGAATTTCCTCATCAGTGAAATATGTAAAATCACTTGGAGAATACTATAAGAAATTGACTATAAAAGGGGGCAACAGGTCATTGACAAAAAATTTCAGAAAACACAGGATTAGGTCTTGCAATGTATGAATACATAGTACAATTGAGAGTTGAGTGGCTCACAACCCAGGAAGGTGTTTCTGTTCAATTTTAGAAGTAAACTATCAAATGTGAGCCAGCTTCTGACAATCCAGATGTGTGAGAGAATGGAAAACAGAGAAATCAGGTCATTGGTACCATCTGGCTTACTTTTCAAACCCTGAGTAAATCTATGGAGAAGTTAATCCTAGTATGAAGATGGAAAAGACTTCAAGAGTTAGTTTACCTTAATACTTGAAGTCCTGAAGTAATAGTGAAGATAAAACTATGAATTTATTTTGGGAAGTGTGGTTTTAAACTAATAAGGTGACACAAGAAAATAGCACTATTCAAACTAAATGAACAGATTATCAACTTTTACTTGGTGGGAGGCACCATCACTAATGTAACCTCAGGATCCCAATTACACACAATCATCTCACTAAGATGACTCAGTCAGTCAATGAGAGCTGCATCAGCTACCAAGACAAAACCCTTCTGAATTATGTTTTATATGGAGACTTTGGAGCTCTAATTTCTATTAGACACTGGCAATTTTACCATAATGCTAATATCAACTAGAGTATTTTACTGTAATGCTAACATCAACCAGAGTAAATACCGGGCTCTGAGCCTGCACACGTGGAAAGTGGTCTCAGGAAAGACTGAATCTGGAGGGGGAGGGAATTGCAAAAGGAAGCTTGAGAGTGCCTCTAGAAGAAAAAGTACATATAAAAGCAATATGGGAACCAGAAATCTCGAAAAGTAAGCTACCTTTGAAATTCAGTGCTTCTGAAAAGGATGAAGTATTTTAGATGATGAGTGGCTGCAGTACAGTGACATTGTGCTCTGAGATTGCAAAATGATGTCACTTTGCACAAGGAATATATGAAGAATGTACCTTTTTTCACCCCTTATTCATCAATAGTAACCTTTCTCCCAGAAATAAAGCTACAGACATACTCTTGTTGTAGAGTAAGTTACTTTGGCTATGGACACTTCACTTTTGGCACTATTTGCAAGAACTTAAAAACCAAACCAACCAAAGAAAAAGCAACAGAAAACCCCACAAAGTTAGCAAGTAAATAGGTAGCCAATAGAACCCAGGAAAAGCCTCATGTCCTTCTTTTGTCCTGATCCCAGTTTTACAATATGAAAAATGAAATGCAGGAAAAAAAAAGTGAGAAGGAATTAAAAAGAGCTGCAACAGTAAAAAGAATAGTGCCTGTAGCCCTTAATATAGGGTACCATACATTATGGTCCTTCCTTTTGCGTGGTTCTGAACCACTTTTCCCAAAACCAGCTTACTAGAATTAGAAGCAGTAAAAAACCCACTTCAGATCATATAAATGAAATGTTTTCCACTGGAGGAAATACTGAAACAGACGTAGATCTTTGAGCACTCTGGATAGATAAGGGAGAAACAAAAAAGGGGTGATAGAAAAATGTTCAAAACAGAGCATGGAAATAGTGAACATTTTTTCCTAATAAAGATTTGAAATAAAACTTAAATAAGCAATAAATAGTATCTCTTAAATGTAAGCTTTTTTGCTTTGTTCTGATTCCTTCTGGTTTTTTATATAATTTGTTTTTTAAGAACAGCTATCATGAACTGCCACAGAAAAAAGTTTATTTGATATGTTTCTTACACTGTTTCGTAGCCTGAAAAATTTTGTCCTGTCCAGAAACGATTCTCCTTTGTGCTACAGAAATTAAACCATGAATAAGAAATGACAGCACTTTAGATAAAAGTTAAAATCTTGCTCATATTAAACAATTCCAAATGATAAAAAGAAAAATCTATCAAAAATTTAGGTATTGAAAGGTAGTTCTGTCTTGCCTTAAAATTCTTGTAAGATTACAAGTGAAACTGAAAATTGAGTACAAACTGAAGTACACACAGCAGTAAATGAAAGCAGATTTCCAGCGCACTGCTTCTCTACCACAGTGCACACTAGTGCGGTTTTGCTTGTTGCAGTTTGTTTTTGTCCCCCTCTCTTACTTAAAGTTCAGGAAGGGTTATCAAAAATTGTAGATTTAATAGTACACTGAAGAAAAAAAAAAGATAGATTAGAGAGAAGAGTAAATTCAAATGTATCAAAACATTCAGTTTGGATAAACACCAGAAAGTGAGAGGGGCAACAGAAAAAAAAAAAAGCCAAACCAGGAAAAAGTAGCTTCCCCAAACTAGGATTATTCCCCAAACTTCCCCATCAAGGATTATTAGAAATTATACTAGAATAAACTCCTCTGTATACTATGTGAAAAGTCAAGTAGTTTTCACATTGTAATACTATGTCACAGAAAAAGCTCCAAACTAATTGTCTCTTTCAGAATGACTATTCAGAATAAAAGAAGGCTTTTGATTGCAGAAACTGTAACTTGCTGAAGCTGAGATTTTTTGATTATCTCTCTTTAAATCAGATGTTGATATTTCAGTTGAGAAAGGATTACACAGATAGATGTAGACTTTTGCAAGTAAAATATGGCCTTCCAGATGATGATAGATTTTTATAAAACTGGGAGCCAGCCACAGTTTTAAGTTTCTATTTACCTCATTTTTAGCAGAAAATAATAACACCTAAAGCGAGTGATATTATGAGTATATAAACACAATACTGCATTGTATCATTTAATAAACCATCTCCTACAGATCTGAATGCCTGAAAAGCAAATAAAAATGGTACACAAACCCCCCCAAATATAAAAGAAAGCAAACAAACAAAAAATCAGCTTCTGCAAATAGCTGAACAGATTTGCATGAATATTTTATCATTATATTGCACTTCTTACTCAAACACTTTAGAACCACAAATAAAAGAAATTCCACACAGTTCAGGAAATCCATCCACCCTAGCTGCAGTCTGGGTAACAAAACATGCTACTTTATAGATGTATAATTGCATCTGAGCCTCTTGTTGCAATTTCTGCTTTTTTACATTCTCAATATGCATAATTAGGCATATTTCATGGCATAAATTACTGCACTGTACTAGAAAAACTTCTGTTAATAACATTTTAGGGCAGAGGAACATCTATTCAAAATTAAGAATATTCAATTTGGGATACTATTTGCCAAAGTTCAATTTATCATGTCTGTGTTTTGGTGTCTTACTTGTTTCATCAGCCTTTTTTTCTTCAGAGCTCTCAAAAAACTGAGCAAAAACGCAAACAAGTTTTAGTAGCATGAAAGAAGAGTGCAGATAATGAATTAGCAGCATCGTTGGTTTGTATACAGTAATTCATTCACACAAATTTCTGTATTTTATTAATCAATATCTGATTTATTAAAGCTAAAACAAAGCTGTACCATCAGAATACGCACCCCAACAAAAGGGAAACAAAGTCCATTCCCAGAGTGTTGCACTGTTACATATGCTCATTTTGCATACAAAACAATTCTTACCCAGCTCTAGTTGTTTTATATTCCACCTTTAGGATAGGTTTGCAGGGTTCTGGCTTCTTTCCATCCTTCAGCTGCTTTCCTAAAGTAAATTATTTTCCTGTGTTAATCTTGCAGTTCGGTAACATTATGGCAAGTAATGAAATTCAATGTGCAGCTTGAGAAGTATAAAATTCACACAACATACATTCAACAACTTTGACAGTAATAGAGTATACCTTGGAATAATATAATTAAACATTTCTTAAAGCTCTCAACACACCAACTTTGAAGGTTTAGGCAAAAGAGCAACTCTAAACCTGAGTGCTGTAGAAAATTTGTTTTCAAGCATATAATCCTCCCCCCTAAAGTAGGAGATTTAAAATTTATGTTGTGCCTATCCTTTTGCAATTAAAATTGGTCAGCTTACAAGTAAAGTGAGGTTTATCCTAAGTATTATCCTTAAGGGCTAAGACTTCAATTGAGCATGAAAAGCCCGCTCTCTCATAACTGTGTAATTTCCTCACTGATACATCCACACTTAAAAATCTTAAGTAAATAAGTAGCAAAGACATGAAATAGAGACATGCACACCATGTAAGCCTGGCATTTGTGTACAACTTACTAGAAGAGCAGTAGTATATTTCACAGATGAACAACATGCAATGATAATTTCCTAGATTAACATTAATGCAAGACCTCCCAGAAGTGGGAACATCTTACCAGCTGCTATTCTTGTTCTGTTACAAACTCTCACGAAAATTTATGTGGTAATCTACACATTTATACATAAAACAGGTACTTGCTTATATGTATTTTAAACAATCTATGGGATTCTGATACAAGCAAAAAGCAAGTCCTGCAAAATATGCATTAGTTAACTCTGAGATCAGTGCCATTGTGTGAAAGACAAGCTTTAAGTTTAGAGAATTAGAGAAAGCTGTACTGATTTGGATTCTTATTTCATAAAGATTTTTCTTTTTCAAGTGAAATCTATGAGAAACTGGCATGACTGAGAAAGATTTTTACTGCATTGCAAGTGCACTTTTAATACTTGTTTTTTGCAAAACACACTTCTATTAAAAACAAGTTCTCTGTGTTTTAAGAGCTGTCAAGTGCAGTCAGTATCCATTTTTCACCTTACCATGTGGAGTGATTGTCTGGAATGGTTTGGTAGGAGATTTTACATTCCATATGGTCAAGGTACCATCTGAGTGACTACAAATGAATTGTTTGCCTTCATGATGCCAAGCCACAGAGTGGATAGCCTATGCAAGAGAAAGCAGAACAATATAAGTTGTGTATCTTATTATCATTTTATTCTTGTACCTTCCTCAATGACATTAAACAGAAAACGCCAATTAGAAAAATTACTAATTAAATAACACCTATCCTATTATGTCTTAATTTACCTACGTCAAGTTTTCCAAGTTTTTTTTTTGTACATAAGTAGTACTTTCAGACACACTTTACCTATCAAAAATACTGTGTTCTCTGTTTAGGGGGAACCCACTCTCCTCAACATAGTACTGAAGTATTCTTCCATGAAGGGTAACATGAAGACAATAACTTCAAGCATTTATTTAAGCTTTGCTAACCATAATTTTTCAGTATTGGGAAAAACATCTTGTCCAGACAAAAAATATGGGATGAGATTATTAAGTTCAAGTATTACATATTGTTTTGAGATGTTTATATGAATGTGCACAAGTGGCAAGCATTAGGACAAAACTTCCATAAAACACAAATTGAAGTAAGAAGACTTTTTTGAAATGATGATGATGAAAGCAAAGTATTAGCCTGGATGCTCTAATATTGCAATGGCAGCTTTGAGGTGCAGGAAAGCACAAGAATCTACTAGTAAATCTTTCCATAAATACAAAATCATCTCTAGATTCCTAAAAGTAGGAATGGAATGATTACACCATGCCACATAAAAGCTACAGAAAACAGCTAAATAAATGAAATCTAGTTGCTGCCTTCAGGCAAGAGGAAAGTAAACAATGATGCAAAGAATACAAATAAGGCAAAAATATTGACTAGCAAGAAAAGATTGGTGCCATTTCTGCATCCAGCACCTCTGTTAGTATATGGAAACATGATGGAACCATTAAGTGATATTCAAAGGAGTTTTAGTTATAGCATGAAAGCATCAGTAAATAATGAAACCCTAAAGTATTTCTCTACTATCCAGAGGGTGCAAAAGGAACTGTTAACTGCAAGAAATACTGAACTTTGATATTACTGAAAATCTAGATTTTATTATGAAGACATTTCTCTAGGTAAACTAGAAAAACAGGTGCTGAATAAGTGAAAACTGATGGACTTTACCCTCAGTGGACACCTTCAGCAGTGATTCTGTCTGTAAGAAGGGCTTACACTCACTCCAGCTCTGCAGGGACCTTGGGATTTCCTCTGTGAGGAAACCTGGGTGTGTGAGCAGTAGAGAACTGTAACCAGCAATGACAGCTTAAGCAGCAATTACTGGGTGAAGAGCACATCTCAGGACAGATCCAAGCGAGCTTTGCTCAAACTGATTATACACAGATCAGGTCTTCATATTTCATGAAGTTATACAGAGAGACAAGACAGTTTCCAGCAAACTGAATGGGAGAATCCAGAGCTTAAATGACAGAGAAAAATGGCTATGCTATGTGAGTCTAGAGTCTCCAGTAAAAATTTCCCCAATATAAATTAATATAACATCTGGATATATGTAAACTACATATTAAGTTTAGCATTTCTTGGTGAAATTTAATATTGTTCCCTATGTATTGTGGAATCACCATCGATTTTTTTAAGACAGATTTTGTGTACCAGTATCACATCTACACATGTAGCTCAGAAACAAACCTACATGCCTCACATGATGTCTCCTACTATCAAAGTGAAATACTCTTGCTCATTCTGCCTGTCAAATAAATTTTTATATAGCAAAAACTGGTATTATAAAAGAAATCTTGCATAAATATTGAGTTTTTATTTACCAACATTATACCAAATAAAGCAAGGGGTCAACAATTTTGAGCATGCAGACTCAGTAAAGAGAAGGCTGCATTTAAAAAAGCTCATCACTGACAAAATAAATGTCTACAGCAGGCTTAGCAATACAATATAATCAGTACATTTTACATTATCTTCCATATGAAGTCTAACCTTGACAACAGTAGGCAGCCCATAGTGTAAATGAAACAGTTTGATCCACATTTATGTAGAAATAGATCTTAAGATCTATTTCTACAGTAAGAGAGCAAGTTTCAAAAAAGGAAACAAGAATAAATCTGAGAAATGATCACTTCTTTCCTTTCTTGAAAAAGATGTCAAGAGACGGGAAATGCAACAACTTGTTACTCTTGAAACAGCATTAATGCTTAAGAAGATAAAAAGATCTGAGCACAAAGGAGAAGAATGACTGCTCTCACTTTCTGCAAGGAACATGGAGGTTAAAAAAAAACCTCTGAAAGAGAACAATGAGCCTTTTGGCTTTATGGTTATTTACTGCCTAGTTTTAGTCTCTTTAGTTTTAGAGTCACTTGTTATATTTAGTAATGCAGCTAAATATTTTTTAAAATGTAACTGAAATATATGCTTTATGTTTTTTAAAATAATCCAACTAACAACTCTGTGGGCTAGGTATGATAAACTTTTGCATAGGGCAATATCCTTTGCTATCACACAATTCACAAATTCTTGTAAGCCTAAAAATAAAAACCAACTTCATAAGTAGCTCCAGCACTATCTCAAGGTACACAACAAGCTGGCCTAGTGACAAGAAAGTTATAAAGAAAAGAGCACAATAACCTTAAGTAGTACTAGTTAGCTGATAATACTAGCTGTTGACTAGCAAGAATCTCAATCACCAAAACAAAACTGATATCTGAAAAATCATCTCTATACACAAGAACAAAGAAGTTTTAATATTTTCCAGAGTTAATATTAGTGCTGGAATCTGGAGGAATGCATAAAATAGAAAAATGAAGCAGAATCCACTGGGTCTGCAAAAGAAATCTTCTAAGACACTAAAGAGCCACTAGGAGTAGTATATTTTTATTCTAACATTTTACACAAAACTTACTGATGCAGAATAAAACATTCTGTTTTAATCTTAATTCTCATAATGATTAAAACATACTGTTTTCTTTTTGGTACCGTAATGCAGCAGTATGCTTATATCAGCTGGTGCAGATTTAATTGTGTCACAAATAATTTCTGGTCACGTGGGACCAGAAAGTAACCCCTTATAACAAGATCATACCCAAGTATCACAGATGATTGTTGCTATATTTAAGGCATTTGTATCCATAATTGGAGTTGTCTGCACAGGTAAACCGAGTCCTTCCATTTACGAACATGAACCAAATTCAGGGAACCTTTACAGAAACTCAAACAGAAAGGACTCTAAGAAAAAAGTAACCAACTTTGTCTAGATAAAACTTTAATTAATTACCACTGAAGGTTTCCTATTAGAAATATTCCTACTACCCCTTCACTTTCCTTAAAATTTATTGTACCTGTTCAGGAGTCTAGGGAAGTTTGTCTCAAAACTTCTGAGACACTTATGTATTTTCTGGGCAAGGGGGGAATTGAATCTTACTTTTTTGACTAACAACACAATTGACTTTGCTGTCCTACATATGCCTAAACTTTATTAGAAATCGTAGAATCTATCCCTGAGTTTTATGTAGAGACAGGCTGTTCTCAAACACAAAATCAATTCACCATCTGTTCCAGAAAGATGATCCCACATGGAAAAATTACTGCTATGCTGCCTGCAAATAAGGTGAGTATACCTGATTTTAAGACAGAAACATTTTTGCAGCAACTGCAGCATTTAACTGAAAGAGACTTCGCAATCAGAAATAAACCAAAAAAAGTCTGAGGAACAAAATTAAAAGCATTTATATGCAAGACTCCTACAGAAATACCTTAAGTATATCACTAGCTTTTCAAGAGATTATTGCATACTTAAAAACATTTTGCGAAATTTATTTTCTTCTGCAATAGCTTGTAAATATCCCTGGAAATAACTATTAGTTCTTGGTACTTTTAGGAAGTACAAAAATGAATAATTTAAATGCAACCTTGCAATTTAAGAGACAAGTTCATCAATAAAGATCGAAGCTTTTATGGTATTTTTCCACCAGGGGAATTTAGCTGTTTCAATTCATTAAATACTGATACAAATAATCCCATTCTTTTAAATTAATACATACTTTAGCCACATGCATATGATTTTGGAGCATTTTGAGACCACTCTTCTCATCTGTCATGATTTAACCCCAGGCAGCAACCAAGCCCCACAATGCTGCTCACTCACCAGTAGGATGCGGGGTAGAATCAAAACAAATGGTACAACTCATGGGTTGAGGTAAGAACAGTATAATAATTTCATTAAAAAGAAGGACTCGGCACAACTAAAACATCAGTGTATTACTGAAGTTATTCATGGTGAATCTAAAGACATAACTCTTTGGTAGGTACTAGAAAGAAAATTAAACCTATTCCAGCCAAAACCAGAACAGTGCATGGAGGATTTCAATTATGTATAAACACAAAAGTTATTAATTTAAGCAGTTTACCCTGTTTTCAAGAGAATTTTTTAAATTCAGTTTTCTAACACCGAATTTAGACTACTGCAAATATGGAATGCACTAGAGACATTGATAAGTCCTTTCATAATTCCTTGGATTTCTCAATGATCCTTTACTCTTGTGACATTAATTGAGCTTGAAATACGCTGTGCATGACTGGCAAAGTCCATGATTAGTTATTCTGCAAACCAGTCTGGTTATTTACCATATCTTATCCAGATTTCACAGCTTTATTATGACAGTCCTTTAATTTCCAAGAATATGGGCAGTGTTTTTGCTTAAACATGAATGGATGATGATACTGACTCCTTTTCTACCAGTTCACCAAAATATACAAAGAAAGTATTTTAAAACTTGGGAGTACCTATGCTAACTCTCTTGTCAACAACCTAAGGAAGGGAAAAAAATGCTGTGAAAGGAAGAAAACAAACAAACAAAATGTAGCTAATGAGACTTAAATGACAATACAACATGAAGATTGTTTCAATGAAATGAAATACATTGACACACTTTGGTTTCTGGCAAGTCACATACTGGGGTTGTTTCTCTTTCTCCTGTCCTCTTAATTTCACAAGCTACTTTGACATGTTTTTAATGCTCTAAAATAATCTCTTACACTCAACCATGTACCAGAACATTGAGTCTAAAAATAGTAATCTATAATGCATTATAGTTAATGCTGTCAAAGCTTACTTGACATCAGAACAAACAAAATATTATTTGAAGAACAGACTTGATTATAAAACAAGCTTTAGTTTTCAGAAGTTACAGTTGAGGGATTTGGGTTTTTTTTTTTTAGGAAAAAGCAATACTTGAGAAATTTGTTTAATTTCTTTCATGAACATACAGGTTGGGAAATGACTGCAATATAAACTGTATTTCACACAGAAATGCACAGCTTACTTTCCTTAAATCCTCAATGTCTGCATATAAAAGGCTTAAGAACGATGCAAAAGGAATTTAGACTTACTGTTTCATTGAACCTGCCCAAAACAAAAAGGATGTTTTGAGTAAAAGGTTTCCAAGAAATTTCCTAAACAAAAGTTCATTCACCTACAGTTCCACTATGTACAAATAATTTCCTCCAAATTCTCTGAAAAAGACTATTACACTTGTGCATTATTCTAAGTAATTTTAAATATTCAAAGTATTGTTGTTAAAATAAAAAATATACATTGCTTTAAGTTCAAGATTTAATTCATAATACAGAAAGATAAAGTACAAATTATAGCTAAATTCTCTGAATTTTCCTGTAAGTAGAATATTCTGGAGGGAAGAACATGCCAGCAATCAGCAGTAACCCTAATCATGACCTAGAGCTGCTTCCCTCAGCCATGGTTAATGTCACCCAACTGCTCCTGTCCTTGGGGTGAGTGTCCTAGTGTCCTTGTGCTACAGCTATTGGCCCAGGGTGCTGGGAAGGTGCACGTGTTCAGAGAGGAAGAAAGTGTGCACAGTGTTCCATTAACCTGGCTTTCAGGCAACAAATGAGACTGCCCTACCACAACATGGGAATTTGCTTCAAGAAAGCCTCCTAAAGGTCAGGCCATTTGAAATGAAACCAAGCAGGAAGCTACAAACCCATATAATTGGATTCAACATCTTCCCTCAGGAAATAACAGGTATCTTTCCACAGACCTCTAGACATGCTGAGATTTTGACCCTCATTATGATCTTCCTCTGCTAAGGAAGAAAGGATGACATTTGGATCCCTGCACACATCTGAAGTTTTGAGTTAAGAAAGTTGCATCAAATGATGGTGAAAGACCTTCAAGTTACATGCTTCAAGAATAACATCAACTACAAAGCGACAAGAGAGGAGGAAACCAATGCAATGGCAAGGTTTCTAGCAAATGTTCTTTATGCTATCAATGTCCTGGCCACCCTGCTCATGATGCCTGAGGAAGCCTAGCCACTCACTAAGATGGCAAATGTGACAAGATTGGACTAAGTAGCTCTCTTCTTACTGGTTGTCAACTCCTCACTCAGAAGAGCCCTCATCAAGAACAAGCAGAGAACCAAGTGCATAAATCCTGAGGCTTCATATCCTGCTCCTGCTACGAGGCAGAATGTCACATGCATTACCCTCAGTGAGAGAAGAGGTGAAGCATGTTGTGACATTAGATGCTCCCTGTCCCTTGAGGGTAGGTTGGCACACGTGTTCATGATGGAACACAGCCCTTACAGTCAGTGTATGAAAGAAGTTCTCTAACAATGCCATGAAACCAGGAAATCAACAAGAAGCTAGCCAGAAAGATTCTCTGCACAGAAATGTCCAAATTCACACAGTTTGGTAGCAGGAAACAAAATGGCAAAGAACTTTGCTCTGTGTCACAGTAACCAGAGACAAAGGAGATCTCTTGAGACAGGGCACTGCTCCACTGCTCCATTCTGAGTCTTCTGTGTGTGCACTCCCATGAGCAAGGAAACCACTACATTACCAGATTGTCACTTTTTTCTCTTCCCTTGCTAACCATTCCCAAGTTGTGATAAGCACATTTCTTTACTGGGTCTGACCTGAGATATTTCATTACTTCTTCTGCAAAAAAAAACCTAAAACTGAAGATCTAGATGCATTCACTTCTAAATCCTAAAGAAATTCAAAGATTTAACACCTGAACTATTCACTGATCTCTGCAGCCTCTCAGGTCAGAATTGGTTCCAAAAAGTACTGAGACAAATATTAATTTTTAAATAAATGGACCACCAAAAAAAAAAAAAAAGCAGAATAAGCAGCATGGTCTACCTTAGGTAAGTTTCTAGAAACTGCAACAAAATTTTAATAAAGAACAGAGTTAATTGACATATGGATGAGTATAATACACCAGGATAGAAGTAGTCAACATGCTAAATACCTTCCAACATGAGAGGTAATTATAGTCAAACAAACCTCCAAGAATGGTAACAGGCATGAGGTTTATGGAAACACCACTTAAGCTGTCTACAAAATTTTCAAAGTCCTTGAACAACGTATCTCAAAGGAAGCTAAAACTAAACAGATTAGATAGCTTTGAACAAATAAATAACTGGTTAAGGAAGTAAAGCAATCTGGAGTAAAGACAGGCTGGCACTAATTGATTAGTTCATGGATGAAGTTAAATGGTAGAGACCCTCAGGGATCTCATCCGCTCAGTTTATTCATGAGCAACTTGGAAAATTAGAACAACAACATTAAGACAGTAAAGTCTGCTGACAGTACCAAACCACACTCAAAGCAGAAATCAGGATTTCAGTGAAAAACTGCCAAAAACCTTCAATTTTTACTGTCCAACTATGTCAACAAAAAACAATGCCTAAATGTCAGGACTTTGACCTGACAAGTAACACCTGAAGGACGAGTCTCTGATTTTATAGTTGGCTGTTTCAAGGAAGCATCTGCTTTATGCTTGCAGCATCAAAAGGCTAATCCAATATCAAGACCAAGAGAAAAAGAAAGCAAGACCAAAGGCAATTATTCCACATGATAAATCCAGTGTGCCCACATCTTCATATATACTATGCTGATGTGTTTCTGTTTTACAAAACAAAGATAAAATAGAATGGTTAAAAAAGTTAGAGAAGAACACAACAAGTAAAAGGTCTAGGAAGAAAAAGATGATAAAGACATGAGTAAATTTATTAAAAAAAAAGATAAAGGAATTAATTAGGTTAATGCAATGAAAAGGGAAGGGAGAAAGATTGCTCTTTCCATAACACATTCTGGGGCTTATATGGACATTTCTGATGATCTAAGGCTTAGATTACTTCAGAGCCTCCTCCTCCAAGCAAACTCTTAATTGGTAGAATGCACAGAAGTACAGGTACTGAGCCAGAACTGCTACCAAAATAACCCAACAACCCCATCCCCCTCCCCCAGTAAAAACCCTAAAGCTGGTACTGAACAATAACAAAGCCATTTTACAGTTAACAAAATGCAATCAAGACCAATTTTATATTAAATACATACATTAAAATAAAATAAATTTTATTTTAAATTAAATACATCAACTTGTATATTATGCTGACTCATTTTTCTTAATCTCAGTTGTTCAAAAAGTCTGTTCTCTCAAGAATCAAGTTTTAAAGAAATGAATGGCACCTAATACCATTGTTTTTTTAAACCTTCTCCAGTCTTATTTCAAAGAGAATTGATCATGATCTTATTCTACAGAGAAAAGGTGGTTAGAGAAATGTTGTAGTGAGACTATTTATTTAGTGCTTTTTCCCCTGCCCTTTTCTCTTGCAGTTCCCAGAATATGTGAGAGATTCCAAATTACAGAAATTGATAAACCACCTTCTTTCAACTTAAGCCCTTAACACAGGTGAAAGTCACACGATTAACAGAAATAAGACCTAAAAGCTTAGTGAAGAAATCCAATCCATGCCACCATTCATTACTTTACAAAATTAAACTCAGTGAAGTTATTTGGTCTGAAGTTTATCATCCAAGCCCTACTGCTCTTTTAGAGAAAATTTCCAGTACTTGCAATTTCAAAGAGACCTACTTATTGATCCACTAGTGACAGAAGCAGGAGATTAAAAAATAATCAAAGTCACTATTTGAGTAGTGAATTATATCCTCAGAGTAAGTAATGCAGATGAAAAATGTTACCTCATCATGTGTATATCTGTAATCTGCCTTCTTTGACTTCAGGTCCCATAAAACCACCGTCCCAGATTCAAAGCCAATCAGAAGCTGCAATAAGAAAATACATTAATTTTTTATAAGGAAAATCAAAATGATATCATTTGCAATGCCTGAGGTTCTTGTCCAAAAAGACATGCAGCATAATAGTACAAATAGTAACAGCAAGTCGTTATAAAAACAAAAATTAAAGAGGCAAAGGCCTCAACATTAGAAAGGTTTACTTTGTACTTATTGGCCTCAAGTTCCAGAAAATATAATGGACATTCATGCAAAATTAGAAAAAAATTAAAGTATCCTTCTGAAGTTTCCTTGGAAATCACTTTGAGTTGCAGAAAGACCTATATTAACCCTTGCTATGTGTATTCCAGCCTGAGTGAAAATAAAGGGTGTTGAAAAGGAGAAGTTCATTGTGCATTTCCCTCATTGGAATTCATTCTGCTTAAATTTGCTGGAAGAATACAACACTGGCCCTGAAGTTCTCAGTAAGAATTCACTGTCTATAAAGAAACTATGTACTATGAGATTTCTCCAGAAGTTAATCACAATTGAAATAACTGGCTGAAGGAACCTCAAAATCATTATTTGTTCATAGGAAAAAAGCTAGATAAACAAAACTAGATAATTTCCCAAATAATCTTTTTGCAAGAAGCAAGTTTAAATCTTTACTGCAGGGCATGAAGACTCAAATTTCTCAGATTTCTCTCAAATTTCTCAACACATCATTGACTATTTACGTGTTTCAGTCTTCTAACTTAACTGCTACTTCTCTTAATGGAAAAAAAAGAAATAAACCATGTCCAGCATAAGGCAGTAGTAACAATGTAGTGCCACACCTAGAGGTTTTGCCTGGACAGTGTTTTCAGAATGTTAAGATTTTCAAAGTATACAGTTGTCTCCAGTACTAATAGATGTCTTACAAGCTTACAAATAAAATATTTCATCTCTTTTAGTGCTATAAAGCACTAAAATATCATAAATATTAGACATGTTTGATCTAGTAGAAGTGAATATTCAATTTTTCCCATTAACATTATGTGTATGTAGGCAAGATTATTTTTAAATGATCATATGTCATATACTATAATTTTTCTATTTTAACTTAAAACATTAGAAAATCCACTGTGATTAGAAAGCTAAAAGTATGAACATATTTTAAAAGTGTGTACACGGGGGATTTTTGCAACTACACGGGGCTTTTTTAGTAATGTTTTCCTTACGAGAAATAAGAAAAGCATAAGGTTAAGATCTCAAAACACTTATTTATAGCCTGATGAATAAAACCAGTAATTTTTAAACTTTAATTGACAATAATTGGATGTGGGGTGGAATACATCAAAATTAATTGATCACTTGTATTTCCTGAAATTACAACAGCTTCATTGCATTCATATGCTAGAGTCCATAAGCCTGGAATGTGATTCAAACCTAATTCTACAGAGAAACCCATTAGTTATGCACTTACTGCAGTGAGCATCATACTAATGAAAAAAACTCTACTCATTAAATTCTCTGCTGGACTGAAACCTCAGGTGTTTAGGGTACAAGCTGATAACTAGCTAAAGCTTTCAAACCACTGCTAAGACAGTGGGATCATTCCCTCTCTCCAATTTAATCTACTAGTGACATGAAAAACACAACACAGACAAAAAATATTCCTCCAGCCTATGTAGAGCACTAGTAAGCAAAATTGTTTGTCACAGGACAAGGACTCCTGTCTTGCAAGGGCTTCAAGAACATGCACTGTAAAACTTCTTTTTAAGATGAACAGATGATTATGCTAATAATATCTCATAAGAATGAAAATACAAGTCTAATACATAGATCTTTCTCACATATTTTGGTTTATTTTTCTGAAATATCTTGCTTTTCTGTAGGCCAGTTTCATCAGCAAACAGCATCTAGTGATCATAATAAATGGCCTAATATGGGAGTATGAGTTAGATGCCAAATTCCACAAAACCCTCAGATTAGTTAATCTAAAGACAAAGTACATGGTATTCTATAAAAATATGCTATATAAATAAGCATATTAAAGTTGTGAAATAACACACAAGAGCATGATAAAGTGGAATTAATTTCTACCACACTTTAAGCATTCTGGTTATGATTGATTGTTTTTTTTTGTAACATCTTAATTTTTATCACCATAAGTAGAAGTCTCTGCTTTTATTTCCAAAAGTTTTGCAGCTAATCATTTTCATCTCTGTTTTCAAATGACAAGATGATTCATTCCAGTAATTTGTCCTACACTCATGTCCGTACTTGGTTTTATGTTACTTTCAATGAAGTAACTTTATGTTACTTACAACAAAGGCCTAAAACCTTTGTTGTCTTCATATACTTAATACTTCCTTAAATAGCAGTGGTATCTATACTTTTAAAAAGTCTTGCTGTGAAAATAATGTATTGAAGAGTCTTTAAAATATCCTACCTTTCCTTCATCCATTGGATTGTCACTAATGTGGACAACAGGTCCTGGGTGAGATTTGGATGACCTAAAAACAAAATATTTCCATTAAAAAGAATTGTCCCCTGCCCTAAATGGCATCTCAAAATGATTTGAAGTTATACAGATTCTGCTGATACAAACTCCACATAAGCAAGTTGTGACATTTCAAAATGGAGTTACTTTCACTTTTATCTTCAAGTCCATAAATACTGTGTCTGTTTGTAGACATTTAGTTTCTGTCTTAAGGAAAGACTAATTTATTGCCTATCAACAACAACAACATTAAAAAAAACAAACAAAAAAACCACATTAACTTTAAACATTTTATCTTAATATCTGTTGTTACAGAATTGACACTGTAAGATCAAATGTTGACTTTTACACTGGAATACAGGTTTCGCCATTATTTATAAACTGCCCAAGATGGCCATTGTTACAATAACACAGAATTAACACTTTATGTGGACTTCCTGCTATTGAAGAAGATGGACTAATACAGAGCTGTGTTTGCTTCAACACCCTTTGGCAAGTGACAGACTTCACGTATTTTGGAAAGAAGATGTACTGGGAACAAAACACCAGCACAAGAAAGAGCAGCACACAACTACATCTTTCCCCCACTATATTTGTACATACAATTTTAACACTGAAAAAAGGAGATGCAGTGACAATAGCTATAAAATGTATTTTGGTCTTGGAATAGACTTAATTAAATTTGCATTTCAGAAAGTCACTTCCAATTCAGAATATATCAGCCCTATTAAAAAATGCATTATCTTTACACTTTGGTCTTTAATCCCCAACTGCAGAAGCATCATGTCTGTCCAAGTACCAGCCACACCATATTTTAATGTATATTATTTTTTCTTCTGCTTTATCCCAACACATGGTGATTTTTAAATCTATTTCTATACTGTCTATTTTGTCTATTTCCATGTCTATCCCAGGAGCTATGATAAAATACTGCTAAATTGTAGAAACATATATTAACATTAGCACCTCACATTCTTAAAAATAAAAATATCTACATGACTATGTACTTTGATAGCGTATGTAGTGCAGTAAGATGAATATGGAGGCCTCTCTAGATAACAATGACATTCTTGCAAATGATGTTAACAACAGCTGGGACATTGCTGTTCCCTCCCCTCCACAGACAAAAATTAGTTAAACTCACAGTTCAATGGCTTTATTCCACATGATGACATAGCCTGAGAGAGTAAATGATTCCACATTGACAATGTGAATGTTTCCTCTTTCAGTGCCCACATACAGCCATTTGCTTTGGAAAGGCAGGTGACAAAATGTTATCCTGAAAGAGAAAGCCACCAAAAAGGAAATAAAGAAATGTCTTTTTGATATCCTACATTGCAAAGTCTATGCTACCAAAAGGTAAAAATAAGGCAACAAGCAAACAGCAATATATAAGACAAGTTTGAGGTAAAGTAGAAAAGCCAGTACATGACCAAAGTAAGAGATGAACAAAGTAGAACCTTAGGCTGAACAAAAAATAGAAAGCAAGCTATTCTAAAACTCATAAACCATAAAAAAAAAAAAAAAAGAAATTACAGTCACCTTTAAAAATTATTGAAGGTATTTGATTACTGTCATGCCAAACTTAAAATACAATACTCCTATAGTCTCTAAATCTCCCTTTGGAATCGATCTACTTTCAAGTTTTAAAGAACAAAGGATTTTAGAATTCTTCACATGCAGATAAGGCTGATATCAAGTAAGGAGACAGACAAAAGATATAACTCAAGAAAAGTAAGTTCACATGTCATCTAAATTAATGCCAAAAAAGCAAACCTTAGAATAATCCTTAACAATTATAAAAGTAATTTTGAAAGTAGTTTAAATTTCAGGCTGCAGCTTTACTTCAATCATATTTTAATTTTCCACCTTTTAGTCTTTTCTTCTGCTAGAAAGGTGTACCTGCACAAGACTCAACAGCTACCAACTGTATGTACCAGCAGAGGACTCCTCTTTGACTGTAGCTCCAGCCCAAACACTAGCATTTGAAAACCTGATTATTTCTGCACCCTTGGGTCCTGATTACTGTTGACTATTTCTTCAAGATAAGGAAATAATGTCTGAACAAACTGACAGAATGTTAACTTGAAATTGGAGTCTAGAAACTTTCTGGAACCTCTAAACCATTTTAATCTGACAGGGTCTTACATTGAATGAAACTGCCAAATTACTTAGCTATCAAACTTGGGCTTTCAGAAATGTTTTAGTGATAAGGTAAAACAATTATTCAACAAGAATTTGTTCTGTCGGCTCTAATCCTTAGCTTCACAATTTTTTATGTTCTTGTTTTCTCCCAATTGGGTTGCTTATTGCCAAATCCATGCATCACTTCACAAGCCTGTTAAGTATTTATGCAAAGAACAGCTTTAGATCCTTTGCATTAGATGCTGCATACGCACACCAACTTCAGCTGAAAGGAAAATCTAAAGCAGCAAAGACAGAAATTGCTGTGGCTGAAGAGATCTTAATTTGCACTGCAGGTTTCAAAAGTAAAAACTTCTGTAGTGATACTACCTGGATTCAGATTTAGATACCCCTGGATCGTGGGTCTTTTTTACTTACTTCTCCCTAATTAGGAAATGGACTTTGCTCAAGCAAATACTAGTCTATCTGCTTTCCAACTCAATTTCTTGTCCTTGAACATTTATGCCAAAATAAAAGACTGTGTTAAAGTTTTCACTGATGTTTGACAGAAAAAAAAAATACTACATACATGATTTAAAATGCCCTTCCAACTCAACTTGCAGATGTTGTAACACATTTAACAAAGAACACTAATCTGCAACCACCACAGGTTGAAAACTTGTGTTTCCCCAACATCCTTTAAAAAAAGGATTTTGATGGAAGCTAAATCACATACATTGGTACAGATTCTTCCTAGGCAGGCAGAATGATAAGATAAACATAAACCTTCAGCACTCTGGAACACTACAGCAGCTTTTTGTGCCAGCACTCCACATGCCAGAAGTAGCTGGCAACCACATCAGTTGGATCCAAAACCATGGCCTAGCAGCCAGAAAAGATAATCAGTAGCAGGGTTGTAGGCTTGCCTTGATTAGCAAGTTAATATTGTTAATTACAATTGTCCAACGCTTTCGTTATGAAAACCAATCTATTTCACATCATTTGAAGTGGGCACAAAAAAAAGTTTGGCCTTCAGTTTTGATTGTTATAGCCCAAGGGCAACATTTAAAGTAGCTCCTCAATATTCTTGATACACTTCTTGAATATGCAGGGATTTTCAATTTACTGTCTCCTTTGTGCAACTGAGATTAATTTTATCCAGAGTCAGCAAACAATGAACTGATTCAATGCTAATAGCAAATGAAGAGAACAAATAGCTTCACAAAATATTTACAAACTCTCAAAGGCAGGAGGTTGAAAAGACTTCAAAATTGAAAGAATAGGCACATAACAGAGTTCTTAACCTTATTCATCAAAGTATTTTACCATTCTTCTACAGACTTGTGTGATTTTTCTATAAACTAAGAAATATTCCTAGATCTTTTATTTCACAGAAAAACTTGTTAAATCCAAAAGGAATGGCATGCTGATCCTGCTATAAGAACCAACATTTCTCCCTGAATGTAGTAAATGTTACTCATTTGCAAATAAAAAAAATTACTATTTTATTTTCTTAATAGAAAAAATGTATGTCTTCCAACTTTCAGAAACTCCACTATATTTTGACCTAATGACTCATTTCAGATAACTGCATTTATTTTAAAAATTTACAGAATAATATTTCCAACATCAAAGTTCATGCACTGAGCTTCCCACCTCACTAATTAAGGCTTCGCCTTAAGCTATGTATACTTTAAAAAACTTTGGAAGTGTTACAGTCCTCTTAAAAACTAAAAATCAGTGAAGCTAGGACCATCTGAATCACCTGAGCAGCCTTGTTAGTTCTGCTGAGAATTGGACTGATGATTGAAGGGATTCAAACTCCTTTTGGAGGATGGAAACAAAAGGTTAGAGTAGTGATGCAATACCTGCTTATTTGACATTTGGCCACAGACAGCATTTTTTTTGTTCTGAAAAATGAAGATTTTTCTTTCAGAAATCTGTCTTTTTGCAACCAGATTAGAATATAATTCATCCATAATGTATTTTAAGATCAAGAGAAGCAGAATTGGCCATATAATCCTCTAGCCATTTCTACAACTCCAGCAGTCTTCCCCCTCTCTCCCTACCATTTGTGAATGGATACATTATAAAAGTGGAAAAATGCAATCAATTGTTGAGAACACATCAAAAAGACTACAGATGAAAAAATTTCGTACTTGTCTTTCTTGCGCACAAACCCCAACTGCCCGAAAACAATGCAGCAGTCAAAAGCAGACTGCCATACCTTTCTCCATTCTGCCCAAAAATACTAAAATAGAAGCATCTATGATTTAAAACCGTCCAGTTCTGTAGATCTAAAGCGACAGCCTGGGATTGTTGGAGCCAGCAGTCACAGAAAGCAGGCTTTTGCAGGCAGCTCTTTCATGGCACAACAGATTCCTCATGTTGTCTCCAAGGCAATTTCAGCTCCCTCAGTAAGTGTAGTACATTTTGTGAAACAGACCAAAGTTTTAGCATAAAACAGTACAGGGCACAGCATGTCATTTCAAATATTTCACTTCCCCATATCTTCACAAAGAGAAAGATCTCTTTATAGAAAAAATATGCTTTAAGGAGATTTATCTTTTCAATGTGAAATCTACAGCAAGATTTTAGTATAAACTAACATCACCACTAAAATGAGGCACTGTTATACAACCCCAAAGCAGTCAGGGTAGCTCTAAATTCTCCTGTAGCTGTAATTTATTGTAAGCACAAAATCTTCATCCTCACCACACACATATTTGCAAAGCTGCTCCCTCCCCACTGCTGAAAAAAAAATACAAACCGAAGATTTTTCTTTCTTGCAAAATGAATTTGTAGAAGTTGAACCAATAGTTCAAGAAAACAAAATTATGTACAGAAAAGCAAGTGACACACCCACAGGGAAAAACAATGATAAAATATTTACTGTTCTTACACTAATTAAAAGTAATTTAGGATATTGCTTATGGGAGAGTCTTAGAAATGATGGGAAATTCTTCAATAAGTGTTTTTTAACCTGCTGAAAGGATTCCCTTTCTTAACTGCAGACTATGTATCTTTTCTAATAATCTGTCAAAGATATTAAAAAAAATCTTAATTGCTGCTGTTTCACAACATATATCAAAACAATTAATTCAGCAAGTGATAATGCTCCCTACAGGAATTAAATTACAGAAATATTAAAGAAAACAACTTACTATATTATTACATTATTCAAAGAATTAGTTTTTCAAGAGGAAATACTAAGGAAAAATGGCAGGCTGTTAACTTGACTGTATTATTATGACAGCAGAAATCCTTCTAAATTAATCTTTACCTTTTCGTAGTCTACTGCATTATGAAGCATTATACATCAGAATTTTTCACTGCTTTAACAAAGCACAGCGACAAATACTTTGAAGAATGACAAACACTGATAACAGGTTTTATTGTTAAGTCACTAAAATATTTCTAGTGCCTCAGCCTATCATTATAGGTCTGCAGTAACTATAAGCACACAGCTGCTCAGATCATTACTGTATAGGTAAAATAAAAGCAAAAGATTAAGCTATCAAAGCTGTATTCTGCACACTTTTATCCTCAACCTTTCGTGTATGAGATAGCACCACGTAAAATTCACAAGCTGAGAAGTTTAATTCTGATGTTAGTGTAGACTCCAAATCCATGGACTCTTGTCAAAGTCCTCCATGGGCTTTGAAAGTCAAAAGCCAGTGTCAATATGACATTCTAATGGAAGCAAGCAGTAGTTTTGATACCACCTGACTGTTGCAAAAGGGTCTTTTTCCACATCTGATAACTTCACTAAGCTTAGAACATCTACCCATACAAAAAAGGCCTCAAAGACCAGCAGGCATAAGCAGAGGAAGATGCATCCCAAAGAAGTTGCTCTTCAATGTATCCCAAAATGTCCCACCAAAAAAACATGTGGGCAAAAGTGGTAGGAACTGAAGCAGGTACTTCATTTCCATTTATATCCCCCAACAGCACTCCAAATGTTGCTTCCCCAAATCCACTGACTTGAATTGCTGTCTCTTAAGGCAGTGGAGAAGCATCTGTGTTCAGTATCTGAGTTGTGGTGGACATCAGGGGTGTCAAAATGGAGTAAGCATGTGTCAGAGCAAGATACTCAACTGTCTTGGGACGACACAAAAAGTAACAGACCATTGGCATGTCAGACACACCAAGAGGAGTTCACAAATACATAGTGCAGGGTATTTCATCAGTGGTAAGAAAGTTTCCGATTTTTTTAGTGTTTTGCATAAATTCTTTCAATACTGAATAATTCTCTTATAGTTTGCAAATCATTTGCTTCAAAAGACATGTAGGAAATCACAAACTCAAGCTGCAGAAAAAAAATGGCCGTGTCAGAGATGTAGCCCTACCACACAAGGCAGAAAAATTATTCCTATTGCTGATGGAGAAGCCTGTCATTTAGGCAGAACTTAAAGACTAGAGGTCAAATTCTGCCCAAGAACGTGGCAGTTGGCCATTATATGCCTCATATCACTGTGAAAGTCAGTGTGAAAGGTATAGCTAAGAGGGCAACTGAGGCAATTTAAAAACCATTTCTCTGAAATTTGAAATTTCTGAGTGACAGGACTCGGCATTTTGGTTCCGCCTCAGTGCTAAAGGCAAAAGAAGGCAGCTGATGCAACTGCAGCTCCATCAACCACACTGACACGTGGAACTCTGCACGCATGCATGGCCTCAAGGAAACATTTTTCAAAGCAATTTGATCTTTGTGAAAGAAACATTCATATATATAACAAATCCAGACAGCCAATATGTTAATTTCCTTCTGATAGTTTCTTGAAACAAAATCAAATTCCTTCTAATTACATGCCCTAGTGAATCACCACTGGGTTAAAATTTTGAACTCACTAGCTAAAAGGCTTTACATGACACCATCAAGGCAAGGAGACCAGATGATCGCTGCGTCTCACTCTGAAGAAAGACACTTAAAAAAGTGTGAAAAAAGAAAACAAACCCCACCCCAAAAATTTAGCTATGTGTGAAAAATAAACCAGAACCCCATAAACAATGTCTATCACCACCTGCTCTCACAGGCAAGACAACCTGTATGTCCTTCTGTTATCCACAAAGTGGCAGAATTGGTCAGTTTATAAATTCAGGGTGAACGAAAACTACCAAGTCTGCTAAGGCACAGGCTGAGTACAAAGTTATAGTATCTAACAAGGTAACATGTGCCAACAGAAGTTTGAAATCTTACTGCTAATTAGTAAGTACAAGTGGGATTTTCCACTCTCTATAGACAGTGTTCCAAACACAATGCTAAAAAGCTGCTGTTTACAGCAGGATACAAAGCCAAAGATATTTTAAGCATAATTTTGTAACTCTGAATTATGCAGTTTCATGTTGAGGAAAACTATTTAAATCCCACAGCACAGAAGTTGACATATTAAAAATTAAACTGCTATCAAGGCATTCAGAGATCGATATGCAGAGCACTGGCACAAAACACTCAGTTCTATTTTTATGCCATTCTTGCTTTGTGACTTACCATAAAGACAAACTTTCTTTTGCTCAGCTCAGGAAGGATGTAAGTCTCAGAAAATGAACAATTTTTTCATACATGCATACAAAGCTGGTTTGCTTTGGCAAAGGGGCTGGCAAAGGGACCTCAAATTTGTCATCCCATGCTCCTTTTTCTTTTTTCAATCAAGTTAGTCTGTCACTCCACCCTCTCAAACAGGATCTGTCAAAGTCCCTGGCTGGTTAGTGATGCATGTTTGACTTTTCACACCTCAGATCAGCATCAAGTTTAACAGTTTCTGCATGGCAGGCATGAAGCCAGATCAGTTATGTATGAATGTATGTATGTATCTCACAACATGCTTTCAATATTTACTCTAATAAGATCTTTTAACTACATTTATTTCAGAGCTAGCCTAGTGAAACATTTATATTTACTACTGAGTTAAAGCGAGTTTGACATGACTCTTGCATTACTTGTTAACACACAACAATCTTGTGTTTAAGATATTTATAAATAGATATGTAGATGGCAAAGGAAATAGATAGCGATCAACTGAAGTAATTTTAGAGATGTACAAAATCTGAGATACTGAGTTCACACACTGAATTATGCATTCTGAAAAGAGGTAGTATTTAGACACTTTTGCATGACAAATCACACAAACAACTGTTCCATGTCATTATGCATTTTTGTCCTGGCCCCTACACACTGCTTCCCACAGTCAAGGAACAGTGGCCAAGCATGACATTGGTCTACTATCTCCTAACCTTTGTTTGGTAACTGGAACATAAAGCAGCTGCAAAACCTCCACAAATGCAGCAAAGAAAAGGCTAAAAAACTTGAACTAGCTTGTTTTGCACTGAGCTTTTGTGATCTGTCAGTAACTTCAGCTAACAGATTTGTTAGACATGTAAAACCTCACCAATTCCTGCTTCAGAAGACTTGCTTCAAATTACTAACCATCACTGTTAACAAAAGGCAGTCAGGAGCTATGAACCCATTAATGGTCAGTTGTTTATCTACAGATTCTTTACTAATTTAATGATTCAAGAGAAAGCAGCATATTTCAGGCCTCTTGGCCACTGTTTTTAAAAAAATGTTTTGCTCAAATCTAAGATTGATGTAAGCCACCCAAAGACATTTTTCCACGCATCAGAACAGAGCCTGTAATGACAGAGAATTATATTAAAAAGAATCAGCTCTTTCACCACTCCCTGTTCTTAAAATTCATGAGTAGAAAAGCAATAATTCACATCACTTTCCTGTCATATACTGGAGACTGCATTCTGAAATAATTTACAGATTTAAAACTCATATTTTCAGGTAAGTTTACAAAATATTTAACACACAACAGAAGCATTTATAAACAAGCTAGTTCTTGGGTTTGCATCTTAAGATGTTTAAAACATCTTAAATGAGGCAACAAAATTCAATTACCAACAGGATAAACAAATATGAAACCTAGAAATTGTGTTGTTAGACATTGGGCAGTAGTTCTTCCACATGACTAAAAGAAAGGAATTAGGCAGAGCTGTTAAAAGGCTGTGTCAGAAGATTACAGAATTAGTTAATGAAGTCATAGCCTTATCACTTGATTTTTTAATTATTTTTTTAAATACAGTTAAAGAATCGTTTTCAAGACTAAGAAAATCCTTTCATATGAGTAGCTAACTGCTACAGTTAGCTTTCTATGCTAAAGACAACTTCTTAGATCAAATCTAAACCTTACATATCAAATAGTTATTTAGAAACAAAATCTGAATAAAAATTTGCCTGTGACAGTTTAAAGTTCAACTCCTGTTACATAGGACACAAATACTGCTTTTCTGCAATTTCAACACACTTCCAGATAAACCAAATCAGTTAAATAATTTTAAACTTTTGCCTTAACAGAGTCCTAGAGCAAATACTGATGCCACCAGAATCATTGCTTCCATCATATGAGTTTCAAGATACCTAATCTCACAAATTGACAAAGTATTATTAGAGAAGACAGTTATAAGCCTGTGCTGTAGTGTACAAAATACTTCAAATAAGTCCTGTTTGAGAAGTTAGTTATCCTTATGAATAGATCTTAATCCCACAACAGGAAGTACTATAAAAATTTTTATTAATTAAGTTTATAACAGCTTCATGACTTGAGAATGTAGAAGCTGAGAGGAGCTGACTTTAGTCATGATATGTGTTGTGGTGCTGCATGCCTCTGCCACCCAGGACACTAATTTCTCTGATCTGAGAAATGTTCATTAAGCCCTGGCCTTGATGAACTGCACTTGGACTAAATTCCCCTTGAGCTTATCAGAAACCCTGTCTGTTCCCAGGAACTAACAGGTGTCTAATGAACATCTGCTTTAAACAAACAACCTTGGAATTTTTTGGTTTTTTTAATAACAACACAAGTGGAATAATATTTTTGTTGTTGAACAGTCAAAGAAAGTTACCAACTCAAATTGGCCAAAATGGAAAACTACCAGAACTGAAGCCCACTCTCTTGCTACCCTATAAATAGTGGTCCAAAGTGAGACATTTTTGAGCTCCTGATTATAAGAGGCTAATGTGTATTAAAGCCCATTGTCTAACAACCCTATAAACAGCAGTCCACAGTGAGATCCCTTTGAGCTCTTGATTCCCAGAAGATAAGGGACTAATGTGTATGTCTCAAACACAGATAACTGGATGGCTGTGGAGTCAGCCAAGGACTGTTATTACTAACAGACAAGAATTGCTGGTAAATCCAAGGACTATTGGTATTAACACACCATGAGAAAGAGCAAGGTTTGGCTGGAGAAGGGGGGTGAAGTGGAGATAGAGAGGCACTTTTCCTTTCACAGTACAATGCAGGAATGAGTGGCAGGAAGTGGACATGGACTATAGGGTGGGATTAAAACCACAAAAGACCTCCAAAGCCCCCTGACACATTTCCAGAAAGGCCTGACAGAATGGACTGTGCATCATTAATTTACATCATGAACAGTCTTCTTAATAAACTTAGTTGTATATAGCATAAAACTGACCAAAGAAAAGCCCATTTACTTCAGATTCATACAGCATATTGAAACTATTAGGTATAACGAATTACAAAGAACTAAGTGTTATAAAGGCCCCTATTTACAATTATTCAACAATGAATTTTTTGCATTTCAAGTTCCAGTCAAAATATTTACCTGATAATGAAATTATACGTTATTTTATAAATTTGTGTTTAATGAACTAGTCAAAAGAAAACAGAATATTTGAAAACATTTAACAGTCATCCACCATGACCTAAGTGGCTATGACAAGGTACAGATCTGGCAATCTTAAGTGTTCTGGCTAACTTCATATGTTATTATAATAGATGTTTTAAAATTAAAATTGCTAGAAGAATAAGCCCTTGTCTCAAGCTATGCTTACACCACTCACGGTAACTGTGGTGCTCCCATTACCTACCTTGGCAAGACAGGATTAGTAACTAAGTCAGCCACTAAAGCAACATCAGTGACCAGGACTCCTTTCTAGCCCCACTCAACTCTCTGTGATGGATCTTGCTACTGACATCATTACATTCACAGAAAAAAGGATAGTTTAAAACTTTCACTTTGCTTAACCTAAGATACAACACATCTAAAACTCTAAGCCAGCCTACAACAGATTTTCACACAATCAGAATCAGATATCTGGTTTAGAGCATTAGTTAGAAGCCCATTTTTAAGTGTGGTTTCAGGATACAAATCCTAATTTTCACTGACACTTAAGTAGACACTACAAGTAAGAGAAAAGTCACTAAAAAGGGAAGGGAGAAGTAGAAAATTCAGTTTGGACACATTACTGTATCTCTTACATTTGGACAATCCTCATTAAATTAGTGGTTATAAATTGCATTTCCCTCCATTTGCTTTCTATGCTGCATAAAGGAACACTGCCACTCCTTTGGGGCAGAGAATTTGCCCCAGTCAACAAAGCTTCCTGTTTTCTGTACAACAGTTCAGAATCACAGAATTGTCTGGGCCTGAAGGGGTTATTAAAGATCACCTAGTCCAACTCACCTCCTGTGGCCAGGGACATCTTTCAGTAGATAGTTGAGCAAAGCCCCATCCAACCTCTTCTAGATCACTTCCAGGGATGAGGCACTCACTACTTTTCTGGGCAAGCACTTACAGTGTCTCATCACACTCACAATGAAGAATTTCTTTCAATATCCCATCTAAACCTACCCTCTTTCACTTTAAAGTCATTACCCTTTGTCCTATTCCTACAGGCTCTGGTCGGACTTTTAGCACAGTGATCACAGAAACAGTTTCAAAAGGGAATTAGAATCACTTAATCCTCTACACAAAGAAACCCCAGTAATCTGCATTTATGTTGTTCCTGATGAATTTGTTCATAACCTACTCTTTAAAACGACAAGGGTACCATTTCACCCACCCAACAGTTTGTTTAGCACTTGGCATGACACTACATTAGAAGGTATTAGATAAGTATTTAACTTTTTCTATTGCTATCTATTACTTAAAATATATTACCTCCTGCCCTATTCAAAAGAAATACAAGTGACAGATTATTCTGGTTCTTGTTAGTATCCTCTGAGCTCCCCAAGCAGCCCATCTCTAATGCATACTTTTGAAAAGCAAACACAGCATTCCAGCTGAGACTTTACATATACTGGAAAAGAAGGAACACCCCTTAGAAGGGAAGGAGTAGTTGCTTTTAAAACAAAGGACATGTTTTTCAGAAATTTACTCAACTGACTTTTAGAAATTTAATCTTAAATATCTCTCTAGCTTGCTTGGAATTCTATTACTTGAGTATAAAAATTTTTATTCAAAATACAAGTGGTTTTCAGATACTCTGATACAAACAAGAGCTCTAACACTGCAGAATCTTGCTTTGCCACCAAGGGAGAAAAAATTCCAGGTAAAAAAATTGACCAGTTTTCCTGTTGTCTTTTTGGTGCACACACTTTCTCTAGTTCCAAAATTCCTCTGAAGACATACATTCAAATTACTCTGCTCCTCCACCTTTTAAAGATATGAAAATTGATGTTCAACAATGCAACACAAAGTGATAGAAAAGGCATCTCTGTTTAGGTCAGTAGTGTGTCTTATTCACAGCTACTTTGGGGCCCAACAGATTGAAACTCAAACCCAGTGTAAGCACAGTTTCAATTATGTACCAAGTTATGGCTTGGACTGCATCAATAAGATCTGATCTTACAATAGCACGTGATGTGCTAAGGGCACTGCAATAATAACCAGTCCCTACCGTTCCCGGTTAAATTTGAGGGAATGAAGTATAGCCGGCCTCTTCTGGCGCAAGTTCCACAGGTGTAAGGTGTCATCAGCCAAGGCACTCACAAGAGCTCCCTAGGAGAACAAAAACATTTTAGTCATCCTGTTTTCAAAGCCCTAGGAACAGTGTAGCACCACAGTGGAAATACATCACATATTTATTACCAGGATGAAAAAAAATATATAAGCATGTGCATCAGTACCATAGCACAGCTAAGTTCTAAGTAGTAGGAATGAGATAAGTGATGTGATCACATGTTCAGCTCACTCATATTTGGTTCAGTGCTATACTGAGAGGTGATGGGGAAGTAGCTTTTTCCAGTGTGTGCTCATCAGTTTCCTCATGCCCATCTCTGCAGAGAAATCAGGCAATGAACTGCTAATATCTGTGTGCTGACAAAGATAGCGAGATCCCTCTAAAAAGCCGTCCCCAGCTCAAGAACAGCACTGCTGTCAAATCTCAGCTGCTACATCCCTAGAAGCACATCTGAAACTGAGGCAACATTATTCAGTTCATGTCTAAGACAGTAACTTGATCAAAATAAAATTAACTACCTACTGAAACTGGTAGTACTGTGTAAAAAGTACTTCACCACTTCCAGAGATAACTTGAAACATTCAAGGACATGAAAAGATATCCTAGTTCTTGCTTATACCAAAAGAGTACTCTGGTGAGAAAGATATTTTCAGGAGTTAGTCAAGCATTTTCCAAAAATAAAAAACTTAATTTATTTATAATTGTTATTGCAGTTTGTTATTTGTGCTACACCACTTTCATCAGCTAATTGTAATGCTTGCCTAATGAAAAATTAAAGAAAATGTGCTCCATTTCTTCTCTGAATTACACATAAATCATTTTACTAACCTCATTAATCAGGAACTGAAGTTGGATTACTGCAGCTCCACTGTCATGTTGACAGTAGCATTCAACTCCTGGCCGACCAAAGCTGGAATTAGTACCATTAAGGAATAATTGTTGCATGTAACAAACAAAACACACAGCATAACAAACATTTTCACTTTCACTAATACCACATTCACACAGGCTAACATCCTGCTTCTAGCTAGTGCACTCAACATATCTAACCACACAGAGCTGAATAGTTACCAAAACAGTCATTTATAAATGCAACAAAGTAACACAAAAAATTCAAAAGGCCTACCTTGAAATAGAAAAAATTATATATAACTGCTTAACTTACATAGATTTAAGGGATTGTTCATCACGAAGAACTTGAAGAATGATGAAGCAGTTATTTAAACAATGTTAACTATCAGGACTAGAATGAAAGGAAGTTAATCTAAATAAGCATCATAAACAAATTATTACATTTTTCAAATGCCAAAGGATCTTTCTCTCCATTTAAACATTACTTAAGGATGAAAAGACCTGAAAAATGCAAGGCATGTTAAAAAAAATCTGCTGTGACAGAGATGAGATCAGTAGTCAAAATATGGAGGAGTCAATGGGACATTATGTATAATGTAAATTTTCAGGATCTCTGTATCAAGACTTCCTGGATTCACACCAGCTATGAGATAGAAAAAGCTTGCTCATTTTCACCCTCACACATAAATCAGTCCTATCGTTCCATAACAAATATTGCTGGAGGCTGCAGAAAAACAGATTCTTTCACTTCTCCATACTTTGCTAATTTTTTAGTTGCAAACAGTCTGTATTTTAAATGTAGTTATGCACCTGCTTCTGATACAAAATTAAGTTCTCCAATGTCTAGGAGATCGTGCAGAAATGAGAGAGGAATTAAGCAAACTGGTCAGTATTTCACCGTCATTGTATGCCCAGGGTTTCTGACTATAATTTGTCAGTGCTGAACACTTCTTGTTTTAAAGAAACACTTTAGCATTCAGAAGAAAAGAAATTATTCCGAAGCTTTATGGAAAACAATGACTATATGTACAATTTTTTCTCTCAGTATATGCCAAAAATTAATAAAACAGTATAATTCTCACCCATTTTGCAAGCTTTCCATTTACTGAGAAATTGCTGAACAAAACCTAAGTGGATAATATGTGCATTCTTAAAAAACATGTGCATTCACACAACTACAGACAGTTGAAAGGCTGACAAGACCATTAGGCTGCATGCAAATCAAACCCCAAACACATCTCCTGCTCAGCCTCTAAGCTGGTAAAGTAAAAAAGTACAACAGCAGGGAGAAGTCTGCTTTAACACACATTTTAACTTTTTAACTTGAACCACATTCTTCTTGACTAATAAATCTGCATAAATCTAAGTGGTGAGATACACACTAGGCAGATGTTGAATAATCCACCAAACTTAATACCAGCTTTCTTCCCCAAACCGAATTAGTAATTTAATTTTGTTCTGCCATGGAAGGACTTAAAGAGTCAGCGAGCCTCACCTGGTTTTTTGCTTTTATTTTACATTTTACAAACATAAGTTTTTTTACAAAGAAGTTGTCTGTATTCTAGTCACAGTTTATGGCTTAAAAAACAAAGAGTGGAGGGGGGTTGTCCCCATAAACAATGCCTTCCTACACAAACTCACAATACTTTAAATGTAAAGTCGTTGCTTTTACATTAACTATGGATTGACTGCACAAATTGCCAGACTGAAAAAACCCACAAGAAATAAGATAAGTTTCAGAGCTGATTGCCTTTGGCCTTGCTCATGCATCTGCATTAATCTGAATTAATAATTATTTGCACAAGTAGACAAAAACTATTTTCAAATGTGAAATTCAAATGCTTACAGGAATTGAATTTTAAAACTTGTTTATCTTCACTGACACAGGTAGCTTTCTAATAAAAGATTTTCCAAGCCCCTCTCTGGAACAACATTTTCCAACATAATTAAATGCAAACCTTGTTTGTAAACCCGGAGTTTATTTGGAATTAAGACTCTACAGCTACCTTGCTTCAAAATAAGAGGAATATGACCCAGAAAAACATAAGTCCATAAACTGCTCAAGTTACTTCTTCCTTCAAATTCTATTCCTCAGATGCTTTCTGCGAGCACTTCTGACGCTAATATTTCTGGAAGCACTGTTATAACTACTCAGTAAAAATTTCATTATTAAGAATATTTCAGTGTTTCCTTAAACAAAAAATTCTTCCACATTTTCCAGGAATCAGTAAATATTCAGCACTGGGAGTAAGATTACACAAGTTTTAAATATTCAGAGCAAATCTCTCTTCGACAAATTAGTGGAAACCTCACATCCAGATGTGAAAATAGTTTGGCCTCTTCTATAGTGCTTGCCATCATTAAAAAAAAATAGTCCTTGCAGCTAGTCTTATTTAGTTCCTTTACTCAAGGATTATGTCATCTTCACTTTTTCACCTAGTAGCTAAAATTATTCTTCTCATCTCAAATTAATATCATCCTCCTAACCAGCATTAATCTTCTTTTCTAAAGCAATGCAAAGCCTCCCCGTTTTGCAGGGTTTGCTGAATTGAAAAAGCACGTCACAAAGGCTGACTGCAGAAGGATAATATATGCCTGCTTCAGTACATGAAGCATTTCTCAACCACACAAAACAGGCAGCAGCCCAGGGAATGCAGTTTGCCCAAATCCGCTGCACTTGTGTATGTGTGCTTTAGGCAAGAGAGCTCACTGTACTAAGCAGTGATCAGCTACTACATCGTTGTTCCCAAAACAGGCAAATATTATAATGAATAATGACAAGATGAGCAAAGCATTTTAATTTTGTAGACAGGAAAAACTCTCTGTCAAAGACCTTGGGTAGCTCTAGAGGAAATACTCTGCTCTGAGCAGTTTTCTAATCAAAGACCCATCCCTGCTTCTTCAATTCAGAGCAGTTCATTCTACTATTCCTGCTTCATCCCCAATTCAAAATATTAAGGAATTGGATAAATTAATAGCTTCTAAACTGTAATATTGCTTCCATGTTCCCCACTACCATTTGGAAATTAACTCTAGAAAACACTAGCATTTCAGTGTCTTCACTGCGTATGTTTTGAGAAAACAAGAGACAACAGCTGCGCCTGAGACAAGAAAAAGAGAACATGCTCATGTCCTAGCATTAGTGCTCATTTTCATAACTGCTAGAAGTGCAGGTAATACACAAGGAAATCACAGCATGACCTTAATTTAATATCACAGAAGACTAAATTCACTTTAACATATGAGAAAAAGCAACATTTCCTAAAGGTATTTTTTCAAACAAGCTTCAGACCTAAGCTTACACTTCAAGCATTTCTTTTAGTGATATGCAAGTTTTCTCCTCAAAATACCCTTTTTTAAAGTTATTACTATTATTTATAGCTTAGCTACATAGTAGCAACTCAGTGCACATCTGCCCTCAGAAATCACATTTTAAAGTAAAAATTAATTCCAGAATGCTTATGAAAGTCAGAGAAGACCAGTTGGTTTCGTTTTTTTTAATTCTTTAGTTACTCTAAGTAGACCTAGGGACTACTAGGGACAACTCCTTCACCTGTGGTTGATCCCTCTGACATACAAGACAGTCCAAAATCGGTAGCTATCAATTCAACCCTTAGCATAAGGCAGTCACCAAAAAATCACAGAATTTAGATTTAAAAAGACCTCTAAGTTAATCAAGTCCAACCTTTGACCAATCACCACCTTATCAACTACAGTATAGAACTAAGTGCCATGTCCAGTCTTTTCCTGAACCATTCTCCAGGGATGGTGACTCCATCACATCCCTGGGAAGCCCATTCCAATGTTTAACCTTTTCCATGATAGAATTTTTCCTGGTATCAAAACTAAACCTCTCCTGGCACATCTTGAGGCTATGTTCTCTTGTCCTGTCATCAGTTGCCTGGGAGAAGAGGCTGACCCACGCCTGGCTACAGCCTCCTTCCAGGCAGTTGTAGACAATGGCAGGGTATCCTAGGTCCCTGAGCCTCCTTTTCTCCAGGCTAAACACTCCTAGCTCCCTCAGCTGCTCCCCGTAGCACTTGGGGACAAGTCCTTCTCTGGACATGCTCCAGCACCTCAATTCCCTTCTTGCAGTGAGGGGCCCAGCACTCGAGGGGTGACTTCATCAGTGCTGGGTACAGGGGGACAATCCCTGCCCTGGCCCTGCTGGCCACACTGCTGCTGATACAGGCCAGGGTGACATTGGCCTTCCTGGCCACCTGGGCACACACTGGCTGATGTTCAGTTGGCTGCCAAAAAGCACCCCCAGGTCCTTTTCCACTGGACAGCTTTCCAGTCACTTTTCCCCAAGCCTTCAGGGTTGCATGGGGCTGTTGTGATTGTAGTGCAAGCCCTGGCACTCGGTCTGGTTGAACCTCATAGCACAGGCCTCAGTACATCAATCCAGCCTGTCCAGATCCCTCTGCAGAGCCTTCCCACCCTCCACCAGATCAGCATTCTCATGTAACTTAGTGTCATCTGTGAACTTACTGAGAGTGCACTCAATCCCCTCATCCAGATCATTAATAAAGGTATTAAACAGAGCTGGCCCCAACACTGAGCCCTGAGCACTTGTGACTGAACACCGACTGGATATGACACCATTCACCATCACCCTCTAGTCTGGCCATCCAGGTAGTTTTTAACCCAACAAAGAGTACACCTGTCCAACCCATGGGCAGCCAGTTTCTCCAGAAGAATGCTGTGGGAGACAGTCAAAGGCTTTACTAAAGCCCAGGTAGACACTTCCACAGCTTGCCCCTCATGCATGTCACCCAGTTTCCTGACCTGACTGGCTAGGCCTGACCCCTTGGCTCTCCTATAAGTGCCACATGATCACACTGTTCCAGAACCTTCCTGGACAGCTAGGTCAGGCTAACAGGCCTGTAGATCCCCAGATCCTTCTTCTGGCCCTTCTTATGGAGGGATGCCACATTGGCCAACCTCCAGCTGACCTTCCTGGGTAGCCAGGACTGATGATAAATGACAGAGAGCAGCTGTGTGAGCTCTTCCACCAGCTTCCTTAGCACACTTGGATGAATCCCATCCAGTCCCATAGACTTATGAGTGCCTAAAAGGCTCAGCAGGTCACTAGCTACTTCATCCTGGATTACAGGGGGTCTATTCTGCTTCCTGTCCCTGACTTTCAGCTCAGGAAGCTGGTTATCCTGAGGTATACACACACATTTATAATTCTAAATTATTTTCCAAACTATCACCACACAGATATTGGCATCTTTACTTATTACACTGTGATAAAAAGTCTTGATAATACAGAAAAGACAGACCAGTTATCAGATTTGCTACTGTTACAATAGCTCACGAGTATTAAGACAAATCTGAAAACGTAGCTGCTTTTAATATTCATTCCTAGATACTTCTCAAAACTATAGCTGTAACACGTACCAGTACTTAAACATTTGAAAATTTTGACAAAAAAGATCATTGGCTAGAGAAAGACACAAACCACTGATTTGAATTGTATACAAAACACTAAAATCAGCAGATGACTCAATGTATTCTTACATATAGCACTCTAGGAGTGGATGATATACCTGCTTATTTTACTACAGTGATGTATGTGTACCAGTTTTCTACTTAATCAGACCCTGAATAATTTTAAAAAATAAAAATACACCACTGTATCTCATCAAATCTAATGATTACTATTATTCTATTACTTTCACATATATAATCTACAGCCATCTCAAAGAACAATCTGTCAAAACACAGTTATTTAGCAAGAGAGATTTATTCAAAAAGTCAGAAAGTACTACAGTCAAACACTGTCTAGAAAATACACTTTGACCTTTCAGACCCATGTACTACCGAACAAGATAACATATAATTTGTCCTATTGTGAGTGCAATAACAGGTACAACATTTAAAAAATGGATGTTAGATCCACTTACAAATATCATAGTAGTTTAACAGGGTATAGCAAACTACTACTGCTGTTTGCTATTGCAGCTTTAGAACTTCCAGTGAAGTGGTGACTAAACAACTGGCTGGAAGTTGAAGTTCTCAATTTCCAAATCAGCTACCAATAATGTTCATTCCTACATAAGTACAGATCATCTTCCTTAAATATTCACTTTGTTTATAGAACAATGCTCAGCTCCTTTAAACACCAGAAGCTGAATGATTCCATGTTAGCTTGCAAAGAAAACAATCTTAGACTGACAAAGCAGAAAGGAGCTCTGCTTTGAAAAATACCGAAGTCTATAGATCTCAGCTAAAGTTTATTAAGTGGTTTTTGTATAAAGGTAGTTGTAACAATTTTAAAGCACAAACCCACCCTTTTTTGCCTCAATTTGCATGAGGTTTTTATTTTAAAAATAAACAATGCCTGGACTAGTTTCCATGTAAAATGATAAGGAATAGATAGGGAGCAGTAGCTACAATCCGCTTTCTTAACAACAACAGACAGGGGTCAAAGCACTTCTTAAACATCAAAGTTGTTTACATAAATGTGCACAAATACACTTCCCAAGCAGCTATAAAAAATGCCAGCAAATTTTCTGTAAAGGCTGTATTTGGTAGAGTTTTCTCAGAGCTGCCAGCGAGAGGCAATCGTTCATTGGAACAAGACGTAATCGAGCAGTACAAATGCAAACAGGATTAAAAAACTCCAAAAAAACATGATTTAAAATTAAACAAGAAACAAGATTGGTTTTAATGATAAGTTTCTATATGCACAATTCACAGATGGCAAAGTATGCTATTAAATGAAGAGGTAAAAACATCAATTTAGACCAAAAAAAGAAAAAAACTAAAAAGGCTACAGGCTTTCCTTGATTTTACTCACTTTGCTTTCTGACACAGGTTGTACTCCTTTAGTGTAAGACCTCTAGTTCAGCACTAACGACACTAAGATGACTAATCCAGTATTTTTTCTGGGTAGGATGGAAGAGAAGGAGAACAGCAGAACACAAGGGTAGGAGACTCTTACAAATACTGGTTTCTACAACTACACAAGATGCAGTGAAATGGGTGGTACCTGCTAATTCAGTAAAGTTTTTCCAAAGGTTGCATATGTAAGCATAATAATGGAAATAATGACATATCTTTGAAGAACTTCATCAAAATTCAGAGATAAAACATTTTTTTTCCATTGCATGCTTCCAAGACCTGCTCACCTGTTACTCATTTAATCCAGTTTAGTTTCAAGTCGAATTTCAACATGTTATTACATATTATATCCCAATATTAATAATTAACCAGGCTTTTCCTCTTCACATGCATAGCTTCTTGGCCAAGAATAAAGGCAGGGGCATTCTATGCTCCTAGAACAGAGGTATACTTTGAATAAGAATGATGTCTCTTGTCAGAGTCCAGATATTTTGTACAAACATTGCCAAGAGCAGCATTAACAAGTGTAATGTTCTAGAAGTAGATGCTAAGTGAATTACATACTTATTTAATTTAGCTTATGAAAACATAAATAACCTTGGACATTATCTAATAAAAGGACAATTTAACATTCTCAAAGAACATAGCCAAACCTTGCCCAATCAACTATTGTCTGTCATCACCTATTTCTGACTGTAAAGCATTTTGCTAGGTCCAGAAATCTCTTCATTCATACAGCATGATCTAGAATAGTTCCCTTAACTCTTGTCTGACAGGCAAATTCTCTTCAGTTATTTCCAAATCACCAATCACCGGATAGAAGGGACAGAAGACCAACCGCAATCACCAGTTATTCCATCTCAACTTTGTTCACACACAAGCCCATTCTCTAATCCCCTCCCCACAAACTTCATAGCAGTGAGTGTAGTCTCCTGAGCCAATTTTACCTGTACCTCATTAACCCTTTACACCATTAAGGGTCATTTAGAATCAGACCACAGGTACTGTTATCACTCTTCATGCAGCTGCTTTTACTCACTTGCTTTGATAAAGGCAGCAGAAAAAGCAGGGGACCTAGGCATAGGAAGAGGTCTTAAAGAAGATCTCAAATTAAAAGTTGGTCACATCTATCAATTTCTCCCCCAGACTTTGCTGTAGTTTCTCTCTCAGTACTGATATCAGCTCCTTCCTTTGGACACAGTCCTTTAACACTCAACTTGGGGATGAGGTTTAATCTACCCTTCTACTTCCCACACCACTTGGCATTGTATTAATGATGGAAAAAATTTCTTCCAAACATGCTTCTGAAGAAAGTTTAATCACTGGAAGTTTTATCAGTACAGTGACACAGGTATACCATGCTTCTGCTTACACAGCTTTTTGAAGTAGTTACCAGCAAAGTCATTTGTTGAAGCACTAAGCAGGTCAAGAATTAGAAATACCAACACTTCTATGGCATAGGCGAGTTGGAGAAACCGAGATCCCAAATCCAGGTGGCAGATACAAGTTTACCTCTTCTGTCTGTACCAAATTGATACGACAATCTGTTCCCAGACTCATAGCAGTCTTTCAGCTATGAGTCTGGGGACAGACACGCTGAAAGACCTTCCAAATACCCCACATGATGTTCACAGGCACAGCTTCACAAAAAAGCTGCTATTGCTTTCTAAGTATTGCAGCTAGCAGTCTCTAAATCCTAGTAATTCAAATGTAATGAAATAAATGGGTCTTGGGACAAAATTTCCCTCGTCTGCTCAAAGCAGTAGAGACTTCTTAAACAGTCTCATTCAAAATGACAGAAAAAATTGTTAAAATCAGCCTCAAGTGTGAGCAATCACAGCCATCCTTTAATTGCTACTTTAGGTATTTTGTAATTCTAAGACAGTGTTTTTCACTTTATCTTAGCTTAAGCCTCCTCAGGTTCCACTTCAGCACAATTTTTAGTTTTGAATATCACCAAAGGACTGAGAAATTTGCTATTTCACTGCTATCAAAACAGTAGTGACCATTTAATAGATTTGCTCAAAATTACCACAAATGAAAACCAAGGTACAATTCCAAAAATTCAGTAGATGGCACTATTCCACAAAAATCAAGAGAGGAAACTATGTCCTTGCATAAACAAGGGGTACCATGGAGCTCAAACTCTTATTTTAAATATGCAAAAAACATTGCTCCCTCACTAGAGTGCCTTGCATTTTATCATGTGTTTCATAGAACATGGAAAAATACATGCCAAAACATTAAAAGAAATCATTGGTTTTTGGAAATAGTTGTAATTTTACTTAGCTATTTTGATGAGGCATTTCTTTTATTATACAGAGCTCCACTTCACACCACAAAAATGGCTGCATACCAGTGTTGCAAAAAGTAATATTTTTATGGTTTGTATTTACCAGAAATCCAATTTGACAAATAATATTAAAAGGTTGACATTGTCTCTAGAAGTTGCTTATGCAACCTTAATTGATATCTCCTCAAATCCATGATGGTAATTTATTTTTAAAATTTAATGCAGTAGCTCAAGATCAATTGTAAATGTTTTGCATTATTCAGCCTGATTTTTTTAGGTGTCAAAAAGATAACTGGTCACTAACAAAACTTAAATTGGCAGATTTCAAAAATTGGCATTACAACATGTGTCTTCAATATGATTAAGTTGTAAAGTGTAGCCCTAAAGATAACCCTACCCATTCCATCTTAACTCTTAAAATTTGTTGCAGGTGCCAAATTAGATCCTGTAGTTTGCCTCTTTCTCAGTGTACTTGAGGACTTCAGATGGGTCCTTTTCTTAGCCCCAAGAAATGCGTTACTGGGCAGTGCTCAGGAGTTCCCACAGGAGTACAAATACAGAGCTACTGTTTTGCACAGGCTGTGAGTTTCAGAAACCCAAGGGTTTTTCTTAGGGCTGGGAAGTGGATAATTCAAACAGTGTTATGGGATTTCCAAGAACCCAAGGCCCAGTTTAAGACTACAACAAGATGGAAAACAGAAAAACAGATTATCAACAGATTAAGCACAGTCCAAGGTACTTGTCCTGTACATCTTTCTTGCAGTTTTTCCTAGTAGGTGCTTTAACTACAAGATGGAGGAAGGTATTACCTTGCAACTGTAGCCTCAGTGATTTTTTTTCTGAGACTTTAGAGAATCTCCCCCTCTCTTATTCACTTTACTCCAGTGCTTGTCAGATTCCAAGTGATGTCTGATACTTCAGGCAGTGCTTATCTGCCCTGCTATTACAAGAATGATTGGTTTACTAGTAGAACAAACAAATAATCAGTCTGAAGAGTTATTTCAATCAACTTTGGCTGAAGGAAAAGAAATCTTCAGATAATGCTTAATTTCATGAAAATATGAAGCTGAAAAGAGTGGAGAAAAGAAGATGGAAAGAGGGGGGAAAAACCAGATTAGGCCCATATCCCATCCAAAGCATTACCTCAATGTCCTAAAATACAGGCTCTGTTCAGTCACAGGAAGCACTTCAAGAGCTACAACAGACATGTAATAGTACTACAAGATTGAGTCATACAGCAGCAAGTTTCACAGTGAAAATGTCTTTCCTCTAGATAAAAGTATCCAAAATTATAGATGTCCATATATTGCAATTCACTTCACATAACTGAAACCATTCCAGTTCCAAAGGAACTTAAAGAAGTGCCATATTGTTGCTTCAAGCCCCTCAAAGACACAGAGGGGCTACTGATGCTGCTCAGAACTTTTAAGTTTTTTCCACAATCCTGCACCTTAACAGAACTATCTAGCAATATTTCTGCATCATAAGACAGTCTTAATAAAAATACAAACACTGAAGGTTTACAGGTAGATCTCTGATTGAAAAGGAGAAAGGAAAGGTTCAGGGTTTTGGGTTTGTAAAGAAACTTGAGCATTTATGTACACTTCCTGCATAGTAAAGGAAAAGCTGCAGAAACAGTAGAGCTTTTCTTTTCCACAAAGCACTTCCATCTCCTTCACTACCACCCTGCTCACCAAATGCCAAGAGAACACATTCACATTTCCAATGTTCCTTTCACTTTTTTTACCATGGTAAAGAGATGGCAATGTAAAGAGCAAGTCTGCACAGAGGTGTGCTAGAAGAAGAATACAGCCAGATTCCTCAAAATTATTGCCTACAAAGTGACTGTTGTTAAAGTACAAAACTAAGTTTCAACTCTTTTTTCAAGTAATTTGGGTCTCACTGGAATCTTCAGCAACATATTTGCACAAGAATCACTTACAAGAAAGTGAAATGGCTGCTGTTCAGTTAAAATATAAAATCTACCAATTATGCATATTCCAAAAAAGTAACCTTGATCATCACCACTAGTCACAGTACTACCCCATACAGAAAATGTAAAATGAAAAAGAAAATCACTTTCTCTTTGAGGCAGACCAACACCACAGTCCAGAGCTTCACTGAGGTTTTAATGTATAGCCTGTAGTTACAGATGTCAAACAGACAGAGTTTCCTACCTTTTCTATGGAAGCTTCCAGCTGTGAAAAAGGGCACTTCAGAAATGCCATAGCATGAAAATATCCAAGGGCTCAGACAAAAGAAAAGCACTGCCTGGAACAGGACTCTTCATCCAACCTCAAGATAGTTTCTAAGCACCAAATCCAGATCATTAAAATTAATGTGGCATTGTAGTCCCATCAATTCAGACCAGCTTTGAGTCAGAACCTCCATTTATGCAATGTAGTTCAGTGTTTAGTGTTTTGAGTGTCAGATAGCTTTTTCTACTCAGCAATAGAGAAAATTAAATTAATTCATTTTGGGAGTTCACTTCTATAACACCTTCCATCAAAAATTGGAGAGGAAAACATGTAGTTGTCAGCCAGCTACAACGTCCTAGAAGCTGTAAACTGGAACTGTAAACTGGAACATCTGAGCTGCTGGTACATGTCAGACAAGTCACCTGTGGTGCTCCTCAAACATTCACTAGGAAAAAAAAAAAAAAAAACAAAAAAAAAATGGGAGAAAACTACTATTTCCAAGATTTCACTAGAAAAGTTTGAAGAGAATAAATAATATCTTTACAAGGTACTGTTTAAAGTTTTCTTCTTCTTTCAAATGTCAGCATAGCAGATTGGCAATGAAACAGGAATAAATAATCCCATAGTATATTTACAGTGTCCAATAGCTCTGTGTGAATTAAAAAAAAAAAATTAAAAACAAAAATATCAAAAGAGCATTAGACTTCCTGATGATAAAGAACTCCACCAGAAAAACAAATTCAAGTCACATATGTATTCAGAGAAAAAGCTAAGGAACCTTTTCTAGCTAACTGCATGGAGATTTACTTTAGTTCTTTGAAGCGTTACAAATCTGAAAGTGTTTCACCTGCAAAGCATCTCTACTTCTTTTGCAACAAAGGACTGTAAAAGTTCCCAATTGATACATTAGGCACTGCAACCCAAAGTCTGAATACTACTCATTTTTCAGACACACACACTCTGTCTGCTCAACCAACACTCTAAACTTGGGTCTGTAGAGAATTAGTAGTCTTCAAATTCACTGTCAGCTACAAGACTTCAGAGTCAGGATAAAAACATTTCAATACCATCAAGCCTCACCCCTCCTCACAAACCACATCCATGCACAAACTCAATCCTCTCAAAGCAGAGAAGAGGAAAGAGTTAAATCATTCACCCCAGATCAGCAGAGATGTAGGATAGTTACATTCCTAGAAACTATTCATGGACAAGGGCTACAATTAATTCTACCAGAAAAAGCACTATACTATAAAGAACACTTGAAAAACTAAGATAAGTATTTTTTAAGAATTCTTTTCTGACAAAAAGAAACCAGTCACATAGAGATGCTGAAAAATTTAAAGATAAGATTTTAAAGGAAAAGTAGAAATTATTTCTATTACCCAAAAATTTCTAATAAGAAAAAACAGCAACTATAAAAGAAACAATATAATCTCCTTGAATAAAAATGAAGGAAAAAATATTAATAAGTGGCCTGTTGAAAAAATCCAGGATTAAACCTATTGTACTAAAAACCACTGTGACAGACTGATACATTCTAGTATTCCAGTCAAACATCAAGAAAATTAGTACACTGAATGGCATTTATTAGTAGTTATTAAAAAAAAAATAGACAGCCAGAGATCTAATACCTGATCTAATACCTAATCTAATCAAATAGCTGTGAGCAGCACTGAGCTAAGATACTTCAGACTACTAAATATGTTTAAAAGTTCTTGTTAGGAGCTGAAAATTACATATTTATAGCAGTTCAGTATCATTCATACAGAATTCACTTACACTGATCATCTTTACATATTGTCCATTAAAACACTAAGACAACGCTAACAAGTATGCACAACTGAGTTTAATTTCATCATACGTGAACTTCTCCCAAATTAACTACAGTTGTATAATTTACAGTTATTGTCTGTACTACAGCAAATAAAGGACAGGTAGTGAATTCTCTGGTATTCTGAAACTTTTAGGGTGGTATTTTTGTAGAATGAACTGTGTGGAAAAAGCTTTCAAACTATGCTTTTAAATACTTTACCTGAATTGCACTCAAAGCCTGCATAATTCAAGTTTGACATGAAATATGTTTTCAGAAATATTTTGCAAGAATAGTCTCTTTGTATGAGTCTTTCTACAGCAAGTGAGATTACACTTCTAGAAATGCCAGTCCATTACTCGGTACATGAAAATAGCAAGCATTAGCAGTATCTTCTTTGTGAAATTGGTTACAATTACTCTGGTTGCACACTGTGACCGCTTAGAAACGGCACAGAGTAGCATTTCTCCTTTAAAACTTACTCAAGGGCATTGTTTTCCTGAACTTGCCCAGCGCTGTATTCGCATTGCAACAGTAACTTCCGCTGCAGACAAAAAAGAACTGAAGGCAGAGAACATCCTCAGATGGCAGTGTGATCATCACACTCCCGTCTGCACAACAGCTTCCTTCATAAACTCACCACTACGCCACTTCAACAGTCTTGGCTTTTTACTTTTTAACATAGCACAGATACATTTTCATCAACTGTTCAGGCATCTCAATTTTTAGCTTTAGTAGCAAAGGTGTTTCCTTACTAACAAACCAGAAAAGCTAAGAAAATAAGTTGTGTCCAAAAAATGATAACAATATGAAGTACTGAGCTGAAATTAAGACGTGCTTCTGGTCATATGCTATGATATAAAATTGCAGTTTCTAAATATTTTGAAATCAAACTTCACTCTCAGCATTATTTGATGTACTCCTCTCACTGGGAATTGCCAACATAAGGAACAGATCATCAAAAGTCAATAAAGTTGGCAATAAGTCAATAAGTAGCAAAAAAGCCACTTCCTCCTTACCTTTTTTTTTCTTAAATCCAGTACACCATTTATTTGATCTGGAAATTATTGGCAGAGCATTCATATGGAAAAAAAAATCTTTTAAACTGCCAGAGTTCAAATGTCGTTTTTGTCCTTTGCTACTCAGGTAAGGAATAGGATTGTACAAGTTAACTCCTGCTGCTTCTCCTCTAAAATATGTATAAATCAAAATTCCCCCTTTTTTTTTTTTTTTTTTACTAACCCTTTGACTATTACCATAACCGAGACTATATTCACAATACTTCCATGGACCAAGTCTGTAAGAAAACAGGTATAGCTGTCATATCCTAGGCAGCCATATATATTGAGGGTAATTGAAAAAAAAAAATGTGGACCTATACCTCTGTTTAGGTTTTTTTTAAAGATAGAGAAGCACAAAAGTTTAAGAAAATGGTAGCATTCTTTGTCAGTGGCTACTTGAACTCTATTTCCTTTGACAAACAGCCCTTATGGAAACATGGGGACATTACTAACAAGCAATTACTAACATTGCTTTTGACATGTAGGCTACCTGATCTCTCTCCATCCCTGTTAGTAACTCACCAGGATTTTCAAAAAGGCTATATTTTCCACCTTATTATTTTAAAGAATGAGGAGATATACACCATGCCAGTTTGGGGTTTTTTTTTGTGATTTTCCTTTTTATCTGACATTTAGGCGTGGCTGTGGAGGTAATCTTACTGCATCAGTTTACTACACAGATTTGGAACATATATAAAAGGGAACACCAGGCAAGTTATTGTTTTGCAGCCCATTCTCCATATTAATAAACATCACTAAAGCTTAGTAACTGTACCTCTAACATCAACATTACAAAGTCCAGTTAAGAATGTTTTTCAACTGTGAAGACGAACATCTGCTCTGTTTAACAAGGTAGTATGACTGGATAGAGCATATGCTAAAAAACTAAGGCACGCTAAAACTATTAATTGAACATTAAGTGATCACAAAAAAAATTAGTATTCCATCTTTTTCCCTAATGAGCAAGTTGGAAAATGCAAATAGGTCCATCTGCTGCTACTGACTAGGAATCATTGTTACTAGCTGGGAAAGAGGGAGGGCCTATAGTAGAAACTGTTATCAAAAACATTGGACACCAGCTGGATTACCTCTTTAGTTGGCTACTCTTGAAGAGCTACATTTATCATTATTATGTGAACCAAAAATCTAATAAGGTTACTTGTACACATACAGAGTACAAGCCAAACAGTAGCTTCAAAAGGCTAAAAAATACAAACCCCTACTTAAATAATATGAATCACACAAAATAAAATAATAGCTCACTAAGCAGAAGTACAAACATATTGCTTCATTTGGATCCGCACCCTCTCTTTAATTCCCTGGCTTACAAAGTTCCAAAGTTAAACTCCTGTGGAGTTTACATGAGAATACAAAGCAGGAAATATCAATTAATTCTCGGAGAATCCATGAGAGACAGCTCAGAAAAGGGTGAGTTTGATCTATAGCCTTCTTGGTGGAGAACCTAGCCTCCACTCTCCACCAGCACTGCTTGAAAGAGCACTGTGTGGTTTGACGAGGACAGGCTAAAGACTTACGGTGAACTATTATTATGTCAATCCTAGAAGAAAATTAAGCTTCAGGTTTCCTAAATATAAATCAGGTTTTGTTACTACCTTTTTAAGTTGTTTATAAAACAAAATCCTAGACATTTAGCAAAACTGGCAAATGTAACCTTTAATTACTTCTATCAAGCTGTAAACTTCTCTCTGTACAACAGCAATCAAATAATTGATTTGGAAAACTGCAACAATTTGGACTGCCCTTTTTCAAGTATTACAAAATCTGCATCATTATTATTACAAAAACTTCTGGGTTTATGTTTTGAAGAAGCCATCTGGACACAATCCTGAGTCATGTAATCTAGCAGGGTCTCTTTGAGCGGGGGGGGGATGCATTAGGTAACTGAAAAATAAAAAATAAAAAAATCTCAAAACTCTCAAGTAAAAATCTGTAAGATTAGAACTACTTAATCTTAGGATTAATAATACTAAGACTATGGATGGAAGACTATGCATGACCTACTCCTGATACTCAAAAAAATTTTTTACTAATACAGTACTAAAAATCAATCTCAATTCAGCAATTGATAGAGTTGCCTCAATACAAGCACCATCAATAACTACATTTTTTGTTTAAGCAAAGCTTAGGGATTCAAAATACACTGAATCATTGCAAAAAAGTAATATAAAGTGAATAAGTCAAAATAAGTAGTACACAGACCAAGGATGTTATCCAGTTGAGCAGACCTTGACACAAAGCCAGTTTTAGAATTTCTTAAAAGGAGAGATTTTTAAGTGGAAGACAAAATGGTTCTTGTTTGCCTCAGTCTTAAACTGAACATCATTGTTCCAGAACTCAACAGAGTTGAACTCAACAGCCACAGAAAAAGTAATTTCATAAAGGCATTGTAAAAATCACAAGGAATCAGGATTCTGTATGAGTCCCCAGAGGCTGAGAGAGCTGCTACATATTTTAGAAATTTACTAAATAAGGCATTATACCACTCTACCAGTCCTCCCTTCCGAAATATTTCTGTTTCAGCTGTTTCCAAGACCTTCATTATTTTAATGTGTCTAAATTCAGTGATACAAATACCACTGACGGAGATTTAAATTATGTCTTTAGATCTTCACCTGTATTTGCACTGAAAGTCAACAGTGGTGGTAACTTAGAGTGCTTCCTTTGATAAACACGTAAGCTGTAAAATTACCAAGTGCCTATGACAGAAGCATTGACATGAATGGGGTCACTGAGTTATCAGGAATTCTAAGAGGCTACACTTGACTGGCATTAAGTACCAATTACAATACCACAACTGAAACTTATGGGTCAGCAAAACAAGGGAACTCCAAAAGCTGCTGGCAGACAGCACACAGGCAGTGGGTAAGCAATGCAGTTTTGCCTCAAAAGTAACACAGACCTATTCCTCAGGCTGGCAGATGAATTACAAATTACTACATGTTAGAGAACTGCATCTCTGGGAAAGCAGAGTCTTGTCTACTTAACGAGATGAACTTTGCAGGATCAAGAACCACAATTTTTCAAAAAAAAAAAACAGTGATAAGTTTGATGGTGCAGTTTAAGATAGGCACATTGAGAACAGGAAGAGGAAGAGGGAAGACCCAACAGATTAAAGATCTACCACAGTATTAACTCTCTCAAAACTGTTAGGTACTCCAATATTTTTCAAAATGTAAAACCACTACCAGATAGCTAAGATCAAGGGCAAAGTGAACTGTTCCCAAAAATCCATGTCCTGCAGTTCTGTTTATCTTCATATTGAATGTAATAATTTGCAGGTTTTATTCTGTTTCTCACTGAGTTTCTACATAGATAAGCCAACTTAGTCACCTTAAATTTATTGTGTAAGAACACTTACCTTTGCCTTTTGAAACCTTTGTACAACAAAAGGACCTGGACAATTAGAAGTCTAATGCAGTTGCAAAATTTCTGTCAAGCAAAGTTTTGTTAGCAAGGGTTTGCAACCTTGATTTGTGCCTTCATGCTTTCTTTATCACATCTCAAATCTTAAGCTGCTTCTACTCTTCCAGAAGTGACTTGACTAAAAGTACTCATGTCATCTCCTGCAGCAATAATGCTACTTCAGTTCTAAAAGCCATTCCACAGTGATCAAGAAAGCACAAATCTAGTAAAATGCCAAATTCAGATCTAAGTGAATTGAGCAGTGCATCACAAGTCTGAAAGCGTAAGCCTGGCTCCAGCCATCCAATTTCCTCTTAAGTTTAGCCTAACCTCACCAGGTCACACAATCCATATACCACCTCAGTGTTTCACAAATAGCAAAGTGATACAAGGAAACAAACTATGCTAATGCTACAGTAACCTGCAGCCTTACAAACTTTGCTTGCTGTCCAAATATTTCTTTCCCCATGTTCACCATGACCCAGCAAGTTTGAAGCTCCAAGGCTATATCCATTAAGTTTCTGCTCTGTCAGAAAAATACCTAGAGGGAAGTTTTCATCATAAATTTTTTAAGATTATAGTATGAGTTTTAATACAGTTATACTTCAAGTATTCTTGAGCAAAAGGAATTACTACTAGAAGTTGCATTAGTAGAATCAAAGTATATGTAATAATGCTCCCAGTGAAAGACCTGCTGCTTCCCCACAGCCACAGTTGCTACAGCATGGCCTTACTGACAGTCCCTTCAGAGATAAACCTGCTCTATCATGGCTTTACCCATGGCTGCAGTCCTTCCAGGGGAGTACCTGCTCTCATGTGAGATTATCCATGGCCAAACACTTTCAGGTGCTCCAGCATGGACTTATCCACAGGCACTGATGTGCCAGTATCCACCTGCTGCAGCACAGCCTTATCCCTGGGCCTCCATCCCTTCAGAGGTTCCTGCTGCTGCATTGCCACAGCCACTTCCAGGTTGTCCTGACTGACACAGATCCAGCTCCTCCCACGTGGAGCCACCCATGGGTCCCTTGGAGTGCAGTTCCCAGCACAGTCCCAGCCTGCCCAGGCCAGCAGGACAGACACACAGCGAGTCCCTGGGCACTGCCAGCCCGGCACATCGCTGCTGCTGCTGTTATCGCAGCGCTCCCAGGCACAGCAGAGCCAGCTGATAAAGCAGCACAGCAGCAGGGAGAGCAAAAACCAGCCACTAATGAGCCCTGGACTCTCATGTACAGTCAGGCAAGCAAGGCTCCTGACAAGCACCTGCCAATTAATAGCTAATCAGCAATTACAGCTATACATTCAATCTAGCACATTGCAGTCAAACTTGTCATTATCTCAAATCCTTTGAGCTGCACATTGAGTGTCATAAAGGATTGTTGCAGTTTAACCCCATCTAGCAACTAGGCTCCACACAGACACTTGCTCACTGCCTCTGGTGAGATGGGGAAGAAAAATTGAAAAAGAGAGAAAATTCACAGTTTGAGATGAAGAATGTTTAATGGACAAAGCAAAACCCACCCTGCATGCAAGCAAGGCAAAACAAGGAATTCATTCACTGTTTCTTGTGGGTGGGCTGGAGCCGCCTTCAGGAAAGCAGGGCTCCCTCATGTGTAACACTGACTTGGGAAGACTAATGCCACCACTTCTAACACCCTTTCCCCCTTTTTCTTCCAGCTTTATATCCTGAGATTGACACCATATGGCATAGAATATCCTTGGGTCAGCTGTCCTGGGCTGTGTCCCCTCCCAGCTACTTGTGCACACCCAGGCTGCTCATTGGTAGGGTGGGGTGAGAGGCAGAAAAGGCCTTGGCTCTGTAAAAACCCTGCTCAGCAATAAGGAAAACATCCCCACATTATCACAAGTGTTTACAGCAGAAATCCAAAACACAGCCTCATACCAGCTACTGTGAAGAAAACTAACTTTACTCCAGCCAAAACCAGCACACTAAGTTTCCCAACAAGTAAAACCACAGATTTAAAAACAACACCATCCTGTTTATTATAAAGAATTCAGGCAAAGCTTTCTCTGTGTAGGACCCAGTTGTTTTAATTCCATGCACTTTCAGGTGATACATGCCTCACCATGCCATTTTGGCCCTATTTCATTTCAGAATACCCAAGAGTAGCTGTTTTTCTTCATTAAGAGGATGGGAATTTTTCACTAAGATAACAATAGCCATTTGAACAAAGTGCTGGATGATATGACAAGAAATGCAGTAGTGTTAAAAGAAACAGAAATGTGACAAGATTAACATATGGTTTGAGCAAAGTAGTTTTCTTGTTTGAACTACTCTGTGTGAACTGAGTGGCAAGGTAGACAATAAACATATTTGTAATAATAAATAATCAGTGTGTCTCTGACATGACACTAGTGCAATATTTTTAATAGCTTTACAAAGTACTCTTCCCAAAACAGGCATATTTATTCAAAGTCCAGAACACCAGTGACAAGGGCTGAGACCATTTTCTTCAGTGTACAAATGCCAAAAGACCCTGACCATCCACAAAAGAGTCGTTCAGTTCAAATTTGGTGTGTTCACAGAATCAAGAGAATTACAGAGTAATTTAGGTCAGAAAGGATCACCCAGCTTCATCTGGTTCACTTGAAGATGTGCCAACATCAGTTGGATGCTCTGTTTCAAAAACTGAAATCTTTGCATACTCTAAACAACTCCAGCCACTGTCCCACTGCCAGTGTAGAGCTACTACAGAGAAGAGCAAGTACAGAACTATTTCAGTAAAAAAATACCCAAAAACAAAAACCCCAACATACAAATATCTCACACTGATATTTCCATAAGGAACATAATCAGCCAGACTGCCTTGCAAAGTCTGAATGATCCAAAGGAGAAATAATTTTAATGGCTATAATCACATCACAACTTGGAAATGCTATTTTGTTAGAGCTTCAGAGAATTTACCAAATTGCTTGAATTTAGTAGTATATATCTACAGCAAAGCTATCCAGATGCTGCAACAAGCACTTAATCAGAAACTGACTGCATAGAACCACATACCCAGGGTTTTGAGCCATTTTGATTAAAAAAAAAAAAGTGAGTTCTCAAAAGGGCTGGAGAATGGAAATCACAGAAAACAAGTTTTATACACCCCAAACACATAAAAACTTCAGCCATTTGCTTGCATAAGTCATCTTTTAGTGCTGAAAAGACTGTGGGGAAATTAACAGATACTGACATTCAGGACAATTGGAATCTTCAGGTTTTTAATGATGGAATGATGAACAATCTAATTTTTCTCCTTCCTGTGAACTTGGTTTGCAAAAGGGAAAGAGAAAAAAAGCAAAATTTTAATTAAATAACCTATTCTGCTTGGGCATAAAGAGTCAGAAGCACAATTTGGTCTGTGTGGAAGGTACAACACTTACTCTTACAGGTATTCCCTACATTTTCAATTATTTCTAATGAAAATCATCTTCCTTTCTAGAACTCTCTCTATCAAGAGAGGCTGAACTTCATGCTACAAATGCATGTTTTTAAGGCACAAAACACCAGCAGATATTGTATTTATGTTGGGAGATTATCACAAAACATCTAATTTGATATACTGTCCTAGTTTTGCTATAGAAAAATTAATGTGCAGAAAAATGAAGAAACTTGTTTAAGATGGAGCAGTTTAACAGCAGGGACCAGGAGAATTCCTTCAATATTTCTGCTTTAGCTTTGAAGATTACTCTACCTTATAAAAGCAAATAAAAAAGCTCAGCTGACTATTATTATTAATTGTACAGGGCCCTGGACTTAAAACTTCTGAGGAAGCACCATCTTCAAGGCAAAAAAAAATCCTGAAAAAGCTCATTATATCTTTCTCTAGCCTCTTCAGAGTTTACACACCCCCCTGTTCAGATCACATTAGGCTTCCAGAGGGCCCTCTAAATAGAAGAGCAAAAGCAATGAAGAGCACAGGAGCAGGGCTGTGTGCTCCTGTGGTGCTGAGCACTGTCAGGACGTCATAGGGTAAAGTCTAACTGATTATGCCAAGTTAAACCTTGAGTAGATAAACTGAACTCTAGCTCATTAGAAGGTTTTGATACCTGCTGGGAAAACAAAGCACAGCCAATTATGCACAAAACTTTCTTAAGACCAAGGACTGCATGTCCTACTGTAATGGTTCAGATGTACACAGAAAAGAAGCAAAGCACAGATGAATTTTTAACTACTTGATATCTCACATGTTGTGACAGTGGATCAAGAGGTGAAAGCCACCCTGGTAATAGCAGCTAAACCCCTCCAAGTATGGAGAAAACCAAAGATGCTGACCTGCAGTGACAAAAGAGGCCACCAGCAGCTTACACTGACCAGTTGAAATCAATAGTGAGCACAAGTGCTCCCTGTGGGGATCACATCCACAAAAATCCAGCACACAGGAGAGGGAGCCTCAGGCAGAATTGCCACACAGGAAGCAGGCCACTAGCCAAGACTCACACATCTCAAACAGCTGGAACAAGTATCTCCAGCCACAGCACTAACTCAGAGGAACGACTGGACCAGCATGTCCAGGTGAGTGCCACTACTTGTGAGGAATCATTCGTCACTCAGCACAGTGCTTCTGCCCATGTGTCTACCTCATCCCTCAATTTCCCTTGCAACAGAGAAAACAGAATCCAACAGCATAACTGTTTTTACAGATCCTAGTGTCAGGAAGAGGGTCACATCAGGCTGCTCAAGGTTTCTGCTCTACTAAGCTCTCACTTTGTAACTTTTCCTTATACACAGTAAACCAAGCTGCTGTTCATAGGTGAGAACAGAACTGAACTTTTGTTATTAATAGCTAAAACTGTTCTTTTTGGGGTGGGGAAATACTTCTTTAATTAAGGATCTGTCTGCCTCCAAACATCTTTGTTTTAAATCTCCTAGCTAAATAAGAGTTAGAAATGTTTCTTAGTAACTAATCAAGTTTTTTTAAATGAATGCAAGGGATATACTGCTCAAGTTAAACCAGTGAATAATCCCAAACTAACTTTCATGACTCATAAGGTTAAAGTTTTACACTAAAAGCATCTCTTCCTAGTATTTTTATGGACTTAAAACTGCAGGATCTACAACCAACTGCCGCTTATGGGCATAGAATGGCAAAGTTGCCCCTCTGGCATACTATGTTACCAACTACACTCATCCAGCCTAGTGGCAAAAAATATTAACAGAGTAGCAACTCTACTTCTAACCCATTAGTGCAACATGACACTCAAAATTTAGGCACTTTCATTTTTACAATTTGTGGATTTATAGAATTCAATACAGTGTTGATGTTCAGTATATTTATCCATTAAGATAAAGAAAGACAACGTCATTTAACTGGCAATATACTTGTAACCACAGATTTTGGTTTTTCAGAAAAAGCTTCAGTTCTATTTTTACAAATAATTTTAACAGTACTGCAAACATTTAGTACTTGTGTATAAGAAGTCACTCTGTTCTTCCAGTAGTGGTTACAGAGGCCTCATAAAGAAGAATAAGATAAGAGTGTGATTTAGAAAACTCCTCTCACATTAACCTGTTCTGAACAATACTGGTTCAGAATTTAATATACCAAATTTGAAGACTGATAAAATACAGAGAACCTCTGTAAAGAGTCTGATAAATAGTCCAAAGACAAATCAGGACTGTGACATTATTTTCCTCACATATTAATGAAATCTCAAACAGGTTCTTGCTCCTTGATTTAAGAATATTTTGCTTTTAATACCCTTTCCCAAAAAAACCCTAAACTTGTTTCCCCATTCCTCAGATTACTTGTAAAGAAAAGCGTAAAAAGATGTACCTGTACTTGAAGACACAAGGAAAACACTAATACCCACCTCCCATTTGCTAGTAGGCAATGAAAGAAACATTATCATTCCTTTACTTCTATTCTCTCACAATATGAACACAGAAGAAAATTAGGACTGACTTCCATTGCACTTTTATGATTTTTCAATGAATAATACTTTATTGACACTCAGTCTTTCTAGTCCACACCTCATTTCAATTAAAAACACTTTTGCAGTAATCCAATACAACACACTTTTGCAGTTTAAAGAGTAAGTGGATCCCACTTTAATGAACCCTTGCACATAATTTATTATTCATAAAAACCTTAGCGGCAAAGCATCCTGAGGGTTGGCTCTTATCTTTGAGCAATAGAATGAAATAAGCACTTCTTGCAAGCATCACTCTGACCCATTCTTCTCAAACCAGCAGAAAGCAAGAGGTTGTTTTTACATTGGGAATATGTCTGAGTCTATTCCTTCTGCCTGCATTCCTCCATCACAATGAGGAGGTAATCACAGGAGATGCAAATCCTGCAGTGCTGTCTGGTTACAGGGCTACTCTGTCAGCTGAGGGCTTTTAACCAGCTCTTCCAAGAATCAAGGGCTGTATCAAAGTACTAAGAATCTTATTCATCTTCATCAAGTTAGAGGAGCACTAACATTTCAGCATCTGCATGAAACTTCTTCCCTTCCTTTAGAAAACACATTTTCTGTTATTTTCTCACAGTAGTGCTTTCTTCCCAAACAGTCTTGCAATACCTCTCTCAATTATTAGAAAGAAATTCCTACTCCAAGAATCCATTGGTGTGTGTAGCCATGGATGAGTGCCCAGAAACAGGTTTTGTTGAGTCATCATTACCCAAACTGCAACATCATGTTGCCCAAAATTACAGGTGAGGAAGCTCTAAACAGGTACATTTTGATATCTTCTTTGCCTCCAAACCAAGTTCTAACTTCAATGTCTCTTTTTGCTTTCTCATCTCTTCTACCAATGAGAGTAATTAACACCACCCACACAGAGTTCACTCTTCATTTAAGTCAACTTTATAACCTCTTAAAAAGAAAATTTATCAAATTAAGTGTTGTTTCAAATATGGCATTGAAAACATTGAATTATTACCCCTATTCCTCATGCTCTTGAGTTAAGAAATCTATAGAGTTCATAATAGAAATGTGGTTTTCCAACTTTTAAAAGTCAACCCTCTTATGGCAATTAACCTTATAGACAGGGTAGTGATATACCAGAGAGAAACAAAAAGGTCTACTTGGAGACTAATATAAACACCAAAGGAAATTATTAGATTTACCTACAATTTAAAGAGGATTAAGTCAATTTCTCTAGCAAGATGGCCTAAGCCTTCCCCATAATGTTTACAAATCAGTCAATTTCAGGAACAAAGAATTCAATTCATTCTCTTATGCTAGCAAGTAAAGGTTCTGACAACAGCAGCATGGATTAAAGACTCTACAGGACACCTTCTTTTAAAAATAAAAGTTTAAACACATATGTTGTTACACGGCTTGGATAGTAGCATATGGCTGTGGTACCATATGGCTATAAACATATGGGTAGTTCACTTTTTAGTGAACAAAAAGAAGCAGGGTTACTAGTGCTTTACTTCACAAATTCATTCCACTTCTCCCTGTCACTTGGAAGCTTTTAGCAAGATACAATCCCTGTACCTTTTACTGCCCCCACTTGAATCCCTCATTTGGCAACACAGAAGTAGTAGCAGGTCACTAGATTATTAAAAAGTTTATCTTAAGCCCACCACCCCAAAAAAGCCCAACCAAAAACCCTACAAAAAAACCCCAACCAAACAAACACCACCTCACCAAGCAGCACAGAAGGTTTCAATCCCAGAGGATAGAGCAGAACAACAAAACAGAGCTCAGCCCACGTCTCTCTTTAGATTTGCAGTCAGCTGCTGTAAATTGTCAGCACACTAGTAACCCTCTACAAGATTTATCTATTACCTTGAGATAATGGCAACTGAGCGGCCGTACCTCACATGATTTACACAACTTAAACTGACACAAAGAACAACCAGAACAACCAAGCCACCCACCAACAGCAAAGAGAGTTTGCTGTTTTACTCCCCTCCTGCATACCTGGTTCCCACCAGACTTCTGAATGGCTCCAGCAGCTGAATCAAGACATCACCTGTGTGAGGTGCATTAAATCCACTTCAGAACACAAAAGGATACAGCCTTAGTGCTCCAGTCTGAGTCCCAATGGCCAGTATTTTCTGAACCGGATCAAATGCCAAGGCTGAAGGTTGGTAGGGGAAACCGTGGCGTACAGTCTAACAAGTCAGAGCAGTGCAGTAACAATGGGCCAAGCAGGATACCAAAAACAAACAGAATCAAGACTATATGTTAGAGAAGAGGATTCAATGTTAATCACAATTCAAAAAGGAACTACAAAGCAATTTAATCACAGACTGAGAAAATCACCTGCCTTACATGAACCAGCCAGAAAAGATTTTATAGTCATAATTACTCATTCATCTTTGAGCATCAAGAGACAGTCAGACTTTCTGAAACTTAATTTGAATCTTACATTTCTTCTGTATAAAGACTGTATCAACTCAGCATTTCATTTTCTCATCGACCTCATTCCCTGAGTAATCTTATTTTCAGCTCTAACAAAGACATTAAACTATTAAAATCTGAGATGTTCCTAGCAAGTTTGGCAACAAAGCCAGACTTTTCCTCAGAACTATTATAAACTACTAGACTTGCTTTTCTGAGAATCACTTCAATTTCAATCCAACAGACCCAACATGACAGTGCAACCTCTCTCAGCTCAGTAAAGAAAAAAAAATAGCAACTTGAGCTTGACAGAATCAATCTCTCATCTTCTACTTCCCTCAAATAGAGGAAGCAGCCCCAGAATTGACCAAACAAAAAAATACTTCATTGAACAAAGTCAAACCCCCTCAACCATGGGATTCTTTATTAATATGGAGCTATTGGCACATTTAGTTTTTTTGGTTAGCCGAGACTAAGTTGGTAATTGACCAAGCAATAACTCCATTAAAACTTCTCAGGCTGCAATTAATCAGAACTGAAAACATAATGCAAGTGTCACCTACTCTTACTTCCACTCTAAACGTACACATCCTAAGCCATACAAATGCCAGCTTTTCTATTTCTAAGGTTTTAGTTTAAAGCAGAGGTGTTTCATGACCTCATAAATGCACAGCAAGCTTCTGATGTACTCCTTGTACTTCACTGAAGTTGCAGGCATATCCCACAACTTTCTGTATTTCACAACTGAATAAAGTCTAACTGGCAACAGTTCTGCTCTTCTCCACATTCTTCATGACCAACTCCTGAAAGCAGCAAAAATGCCTGCAATACACAAAAAACCGAGGAGAGTCCACAAGCTCATCCATGTCAAGTTAGGCCATGAGTGCACTGCAAAGATAAAAATGACTATTGATATTCCAATCAGCTTTTATTCCTCTTGATACAGCTGGTGGTTAATTCGCTGCATCATTTTCTGAACCGTGCAGACACAAACTGCAGTTATCCTATCACACACAAGCAAATAAATAAACGGGAACTTCGTTTCTAGATAGGATTTGCAATAGCAGCATCACCAACTTGGCAACACACTGCAGTGAAACCACCACGACCACAAACATCGAAAGCCTTTTTCAAGCAAAAAGGAACAGGATAAATGATTTCCAAATAATGCAGAGGGACAGATACCCTGTCCTTCGGGCCCATTAGCAGAGGCTTCCACTCAAACGCCGCGATAATCAGATCTGCACCACAGCTAAGTATCAATCCTTCCCCCATCCATCCAACTCTTTCTACGAAGCCCTAGTGAACACTGTCAGGATTACTCGCATGAAAGAGCCTAGACGACGACAAACCCCGAAACTCTCCAAGAAAGATGACTAAAGAAATCCAGCAAGACCTGTTCAGCTACACCCACCGCTTTCTTCCCGTCTTCGCCCCCGAAATAATCAATCCAAACAAGTAAACAGGAGCGGCGGGCAGGCTCGGCGAGGTCGGTACGGAGGAGCAAAGCCCGCAGCGCCCATCGCGGCGGCGCGCCCCCTTCCCCGGCCGCCCGCCGGCTCGGGGCTGCAGCATTCATTCACCTTGCAGAGCTGGAAGTGCTCGGACTGGAGCGTCTCCTGGATTTCGGTCTCTCGGTTCCCCGCCTGCTGCTGCTGCGCGGCGGACGACGCCGAGGCGACGGCAGAGACCGCCGTCAGGCCGTCCAGCACCTTCCTGATGTTAAATTTCCTCATGGTCCTCGGCGGCGGCGCTCCCGCTGCCCCGGCCTCGCCGCCGCCGCGCTGTCACGGCCGCGCCGCCCGCCCCGCAGGCGGCAGACGAGCCCCCGCCGTGGAGGGCGGTGCAGGGGCGGCCCGCGGCCGGGGGCGCCGCGCTCCTCCTCGTCCGCGGCGAGGGCGGCGAGGCGTCAGTCCGGCAGCGCAGGGGCGCTTCTCATCGGGGCCCGCGGGCTCGGAGACGGAGACTGGAGCCAAGCAAACAGGAGTCGGTCAGCCCACCGAGCGCCGCCACCGCCGGTCCCACGCTCGCCGCCCGCGGCCGCCCCGCGCCCTGCCCGCCGGGGAACGCGGCTCGCCCCGGGCCCGGCCGGCCCCGCCCCGGCCGCCCCTCCCGCCGCCGGTGCTGTGCGGGCTGCCTCGCCTCGCCCCTCCGCCCCGCGGAGCCTCCGCGCCCCCTGCACGGCCCCCTCACATCGCGGCGGCCGCCGCTGTCACCCGTCCGCGTGCGTGCGCGCGTGTGCGCGCGTGTGCCGGTGCCCTCCCGCCGCCGCAGCCTCTCCCCCCGCGGCTCGGCTCGGCTCAGCACCCTCCGCCTCCTCCTCCTCCTCCTCCTCAGAGCTGCGTGTGCCGCCAGCCAGTCACCAGCGGGGCTTCTCCCGGCTGCTGCCAGCGCCTGCCGCCGCCCGCCCCCACAACCATCCTCCTCCTCCTCCTCCTCCTCCTCCTCCTCCTCCTCCTCCTCCTCCTCCTCCTCCTCCTCCTGCCGCGGAAGGAGCCTCGCCCGCCTCTCGGTCGCTCCCCCTTGCCTGACAACGCGGAGCGCAGCGCCCCGGGGAGGAGGAGCAGCGGCGGCGGTACCGCGGCGCCCGGCCCGGTAGCGGCGGGGCGGCCGCTCATGCGCGCTGCGAGCGGCGGCGCCCGGATGTGGCGGAGCCGCTCCCCCCGCGCCGTGCGGGGGCCGGGGCGGCGTGCGGAGCGCGGTGGGGCGGCCGGGCCGAGCGCTGTGCTCCGGCAGGGCGGAGGCGGCGGCAGGTAACAGGTGGTGGCGGCCAGAGGCTGCCGCGGGCAGCGCCGTCAGCGCCGTCCCTGCCGCCGGCGCGGCGCTGGAGGCGCTCGACGGCTGCGGCGGAGCCGGGCCCCGCGCGTGGCTTCCCGCGGGAGATCCCCCGCGGCTGCGCCCCGTCCCGGGCGGCGGGGCTGGTGCGGAGCCGGAGCCGTGCCGGCGGGTCCCGCGGCGGGGCCGTGCTGGGCAGAGGCGGCCGCCGGAGCCGGGACAGCGCGGAGCGGCGGCGGGGCTGCGGGCGAGCCCGGAGGAGGGGCGCGATCCCCCCGTACTGCTCACCCCGAGAGCCCTGCTGGCTCTGCGGGCCCGGCTCGGAGCGCTCGCTGTGCCGCTGGACAAATGCTGCGGCCGAGCCGCCCAACACTGCCCGGCGGAGTCACGACCAGCTCTGCCATCGCAAGGCGGGCGCCGGGGTTACGAAGGTGCTTCCATTCATTTTTACGGCTGCAAAACCAATTTAAACAGGTGGTACAGAGCCAAACGTTTCGTTCTGATAGCCCCTGTTGTAGAGTATTCTGTATTTGCTTTTATTTTTCTTTTACTGCGAGCTTGCAGTTTGGGATAGTCAGTGGTCAGGCGGTAGATATTATTCCGTCTTAGTTATGTTTCTTTATTCATGAAAGTCATAATTATTTGTGACTCGTTATTGAACTTCTTTTCAGCTAAAATTAACTGATCAATCCCTTTTGGAGGGAAAACTTGTAGAGATGTGAATCAGGACGCTGGCTCACATTTCCTAGCCTCAGCACGAATGCCTTAGCAGTAGAAGGCTCTGCAGGCTGGAAAATGGTCCTTTCAGGTGGTATTTCCAGCCTGATGGCCAGGCACTCTGTGTTAGCCCAGTGTCCAGTGCCGTAGTGCACTGAGGGATGAGCATAATCCGAATGCAGTGGAATTGCTACCATGCAGCCATCTTCATAACCTCAGAAGTAAAAAATCCCACAAACTCTTCTTAGACCTGTAAGTTCTTGTTAATTTACAGCTGTATTGCCAGCAGGTATATGATATACAAGCATTTGAAAGAAACCAAGACAGTTCACATATTCTTGCAAAGTGAACTTACAGAGCTGTTCCTTGCATTACTAGGACAGAAATGTTGGACATTTCCTGAAATCATCTTGGTAAAATGTGAAAGAATGCTTCCAAAGATGACAAAAGTCCTAGGAAAAAGAAAGAAGTAAATTTAAATGAGGTTCAGTAAATATCTGATGTAAAAATCAACTTAATTTTAAGAGATGAATATGATAATTATATGATAATTATCTGGAACATATTTTAGCTAACTGTGTATAAGTTACAGAAGTAATGTCTATTTTCCCATCTATTCACATATCCTTATTATAACACACTGAACTGGGAAGGAAACTGGTGGAACTTGGCCATGTTTGAATGGTGAATATAAGCTGTTACAGGTAAAGACAGATACACATATAACTTTAAGAATGTAAGTTATAGTCCCTTTGAGACCTTCTGTTCAGTATGTTCTAGGCCAGGCTCTGCAAACACTCCTAGATACAACTTTGATAGTACAACTAACCTGATTTTTTATAGGAATATAAATCACAGCAACAACCCCCTCAAAACTGGGTGACAAATTAAAGGACATTAAAAGCTCTCTTTCTGCATACTGCAGTCTCTTTTTCTTACTTTCTGTATACTTGGTCTATGAATGCATTCTTTATTTGGACTGTACATTTTTAGAGGAAAGATTAGATTTGATTTTCAGTTTACATTACTGCCTAAGAGGAGCACTTCATTATTGCAACCTTGTATCGATACATGAAAACATTGAGACAAGTGATACAATATACACTTGGCTGGACCAACACTAGTTCCTCTCCCTCATGCTTTCAGGTTAATGCCATTCAAGGAATCCGTGTTCTCTGGGACTTCAGCTCCTCCTGTAAAAATGCTTCCAAAAATTTTCGCCAGCAAATTAGTGAAAAAATTTGTTGTTTTCACTGGGACATCAGTTGGAACAGTAAAAGGCCTTTTAAAATTATAGTTCAGTAAATATCCTCTTTATCTCTCAGAATTTAGCTGCTGTATTTGAGAGCTTCTTTGGGCCCTCCAGCACTTACACAATAACCACATCCTGTTTTACAAACAAGACCATTCTGCTTAACTTCCTTCATGCTGCCCACTCAGACCTTCCAGCCTCCAATGTCAGAAATCACTCGCTGGTTTTATACCCCAGTCCAAAGCCCAGTATCTTGCACAGCTGGACAAGAAGCAGTCAGACCCAACTAGTGTGCAACGTTGCTGCACTCAACTATGACAGAGTCCAGCTGGGACAGAGCCAGTGTTAAATGTTCACAAGTTTCTTAGGCCCCAGCAGTGCTGTGGAAATCCCTGCCATCAAATGAATCCACATGGCTTATGTTTTCTTTGCCTGTCATTTCTTACTGATCTTGTTATCTAAGGCTGCTAGAAAATGAGGGAGGGAGTCACTTGCTCATTTCTTGATTGATATTCTACAGATACCACATAAACAGCCACTGTTCCTAATAGGTATCTGAGACAATGGGGCATGAAGTGTTCTACCTGTCAGTGCCCACAGACCATTAGTTAGTGTAGGTCAGATTTGTTGAGTCTTTTGCCTCAAGGTACTCACAATAACTTCACAGATGACTGTAGGGTCCAGTCATCACTGTGCTTATGAGCCTTCTTGGTTGGTTTTTGAGGGGTTTGGTTGGTGGTTTTTGTGGGGTGATATATCACCAGTGTTACCTTGAAGAAGAAAGGAGTGATTGTAGTCCCACATGAGCCAGAATGAGTAAAAGCCCACCCAATTATAGTGTATTCTAACATTTGTTGGAATAATCAAGAGCAGTGGGTAGGTAATGAAGTGAAAGGTCCATATATGGTGTTTGTCATTAATTTGTACATAAGCCCCAAAAGTGTTACTGGTTTTTGTCCAGAGAAGGCTGCAGGGGATTTGCACACCCTGCAATTTTTTTGGTAATACTCAGCATATATGAGAAATGGATCATCAGAAGTGACCTCAAGATCCCTGCTTGGCCTCTAACAGCACTAAAGCTTTTGAAAGTCAGTCAATCCAGACTTTGAAGTCTAAGAAGCACACTTAGCTTTCCTGAGAACTTCTTAAGGTGCTTAGTCACTGCAGTCAGGATCGACTGAGCCCTAGCCAAACATTTCCTCGCCTTAAATAGAAAGAAACTTGGAAACATTTCTGGACTAATCTTATTCAGGTTGTTCTACTCAAATGTATTGGACAGGGCAGTGTAACCACAGCTCCAAGTAAGTTTTGGAATCTTTCCTGCCTGCTGGGAAACTGCTCAAGCTTTCTAGACTTAGAGCTGTTGCCAAACAAACATCTGTGATTTTTTTCCCCACAATAATCTGCACTGGTGATGAATCCTAAGGAAGACTCCCAGCTGCAGGTGAGTTTTTTTATTTTTCTGCAGCTTGGTTTGAATAAGCCGTAAACAAGACAGAAACTAAGAACGTGTGTCAATTAGCTGGTCAGTTCCAGGAAACAAAAAGCTATACTAGTGCTTGGCAGAACCACAGCTGGAGGTGAACTGTCCAGTGTTTGTAAATTCACCCATTTCAGGAACATCCTGATGGACCATGCCTACACTGATGCAATGAGTTTCTGCACCTGGAAGCCTATGTGGTCTTTGGCAGGCACACAGGTTGTGGGGCATCCAAAATAAAAGACCTATGGAGCAGCATGACTAGCACTTATATAAGGATGCCATCAGGCTGTAGGGACATACATGGCAGAGACAGACCTGCTGCTGCAGAGTCTGCACCAACATTCCTGCACATTCAGCTTGGGTCAGCAAATAGAATGACAGCTGCTTACATTGGTTGTTGAAATCTGAATTGGCAGGGCTCTGCAGCAGTGATCTACAGAACCAGCATAGCAAATAATATACAAGTGCCCATGTAGCTGTTGTGCAGAGCTGTAGCATGGAAGAAGAAAGGCATGGATGTCTTGGAAGAGTTCAAGGAATTGTTGCCAATTGTGCACTCACTGTGGGTCTCAGACTGCTGGTCACTACCAGTGACAAGAGGTGAAGAGCTGTGATGCACAAGGAGGGGAGAGTACATAAGGCAAAAGAGAGGAATGACAGCAGCACTGCACAGTGGAAACATGAGAATGAGGTTGTACAGCATTCTCCTCACCTCCTCACTCATCTGCTTCTTTGCACCTCTGTCCCACCACTGTCATGATGGACCAGACTAAGGCAGTGTCAGCTACTAAACTGTGCATTAAAATTTACTGCATCTAATGAAAATATCTCTCTTACTTATTATTGAAGTGCAGTGTTGTACTTAGGCTCATAAAATTCACATCTGATCACACTTCGAATCTGACCCTTTGTCAGTTTTTTCCATTCCTTACTAATTATAGTTTTTGTGGATATTTTTTTGTGTATGAGTTGATTTCATAATATTTTTCTCAAACTGAAGGGGTTTCAGTCTCTATGTTTTTAGGAAAATCATTACTCAGGCACTGTCAGTGGATGGTCAAGATTTACAGGAGGAGCAGGTAATACATATATCCAACATTTAGGTTTGCTTTATGTGTAGGTCTTTAGATGCCAAAGCAAAATTACAAACAATGATTCTAAGGAATTTCAAATTTTTACATGATTTATGTAATCACTTCAACATGTAATTAACCTGATATTTCCTTCAATTCAATCTAGGCACCTTCTTAACAGTACCTACAAGATTAGGCTACATCATGAGAAGACATGGTTTACTCCACTGACAGAGTGACATGGTCATTACCAGTACATAAATTGCATCCTTACTTGCCTTCTATCATATTGCTTCTGTAATTCCATCTATTCTTATGGATATTTGAGACATATTAATGCAGAGTCATGTAAGCACAGAATAACTGAGGCAAGAAGGGATCTCTGGTGATCATCTGGTCCACTGGTCTACTCAAGTCATAAATTGGATGCAACCTCAATGTCAGAGCATGTTGCTTACAGTCATGTCTAATTTTTGCATGCCTCTCAAGATGGAGATTGTTTAACCTCTGGGGTTTTTTTTGCTTTTTTACAAAATAAAATTACAATTTCACATTCCATATGCTGCATTTCTATTTTCTAGGTTTTACATTAATAGCAGGCCTCAGTCAGTATTAAAACGTCAGACATACAATGCTAGTCAGAACAGGTTTTTAATAGCTTAAGGCTATTATCCATCTGGAAAAATATGGGCCAATATTTTACTGAATAATGAATATTGTTTCATATGGATTTATCATACACATTTTATAGTTTTCAGTCAAGTATATTACAAATGCTTCTTATTACAGTGTTACTTTATGTCCTGTATGAAGTAAATATGAATTACAATCGTTCTCCATTAAAAGAAAGCAAAGTATTAGAAGTGAAATCAACAAAAGCTTTATAAAGTAGCCAAATTAAGGTGAAGTATGAGTGTCTGCCAAGTGAGGAAGGTTCATTTTGTACTAAATGAATTAAAGCTAAAATATGATGGAAAACAAATTTATCCATTCTGAAAACAGAATTACAGTGGTGCAATGTCTTTCAAATACAGTGATCTGTTTATATGCAGTACTTTGTTTGAAGTATAGCATTTCAGACAGGATCCTTCATCAGCAAATCATTTAAAGTGATTGTCAAACACAAGAAAAAAAACTTTTTTTTTTTTACTGTCATTCTAATTACAATGCATTAGTTGGAAGGTCTGTTGTATGATAGTTTAACAAATTAGACAAGTACTCAGACTACAGAAACATTAGGCCTTTGTTAAAAATGGCTCCTATTTCACTTGTATTTTCTCTTCTTGCTTTAAATTAAAAGTGGTGAATTACATAAACCACAAAGCTAAGCACGCAAGCAAGTGGACAATCCCTTTAAAGACGCTGAAGCTGGAAGATCCAAAATGCATCAATGCTTCATTTAATTTTAGGCTTTCATTTTTTCAATACAGTTATTTTTATCCCTGTTACCATATTTTTGTGAATGCAAACCCTTCTTCAGTATAAGAACACATACATATTTAAATTTTATTATTAGCTCCATCCTGTGAGAAAATTTCAGATATCATGACAATTAAAACGTTTACCATAAAAGTATGAGCATTCTAACATGCATTCTAGCATGCCCTTAACTTCATCTGCCTCTTCCTGCATCTCCCCCCCTCCCTCCCCCTCCCTCACCACCTGGTGAGACAGGAGGTGAAATGCAAAGACAGCTGAGATATTTCAAAGAAAATGCTGGTGTGCTCCAATTTAAGAACATAGTAATCTGAAATTCACAAGGTAAATAATTGTTTCAGAGAAAGTAAACAGGTAACAAGGCGAATGGGTAGGAGAAGCCTAGAGTATGCAGGATGGATTCCAATTTATTAAATTCAGTCATCCTGACAATTCTCTTTTCTCCCATTCTTTAAATTTTTTTGGGATCTGTCCCAGGACACTACCAATCAGTAAGCTTCTTGAGTTGGCTTTAGATCCAACTGGTGACTTAAAAAGTCTAAGACTTTTTGAAGTCCTAATTGAGGCAATTGAACTTTGACATGAAGTAGGTGATTGAATCTACAGGAAATTGTAAGCTTTAACTAGATCAGCTCAGCAAGCTCCATAGTGCATGGCATTGTCGTGACCAAAATTCAGACCTATTGCTGAGATTGGGTCGAGCAACTTGATGTATTATCACAGTTTTCAGCTTTACTTCAGGCAAGGTGTGTGAGAAGTCATTAACATCTGCTCCTTGAAATCTCCCTGTGAGTCAGCATCCCTGCTGCTGTAGCACTCCAGTCAGACTGGTTCCAGCGTCAATTAGGAATAACCAGCATTTATGAATTATACCTTTATTTTATAGTCCATTTCCATGTAGATGCTCAGTTTGAGAAGATGTTTCCTGAGTTACAGTGGGAGAAAAACTTGGTACAGAGGCCCCCCCTCCTTAGGCAAGACTGACAGGTTAATGGGAAAAAAGAGATTGCCTTAATTTTAGCAACTGGAAGTTGAGATCTACACACACAAGGCGAGCGGTACTGGTTTAGCTGTGCAAGTCTGTGGTACAGCCTGTACTGCTGCGTTGCAGCTGTGCCTAAATTACAATCTGCACTGGGAGCCGTTTAATTTGCATTAGATTTGCATCTCTCCCCTTACATGGAGAGCAAGTAACTTCCCTGGAACAATGTTGAGGTGTGTCTGGAGGAGTCACAGAGGCTGCTGGCGCAGCCTGAGGTTACCCACAACTCTGCCTCCCAGCTAGGGAGTGGAGATCCGTTTTCCCTCTCCACAGCCAGCCCCACTCCCTCAGTCATTCTCCTCAGGATACCTTCTCCTGGTGGAGCCTGAGTGACCCTTACTTACATTCTGAATATTTTACGGCAAAAATGGCAGCTAAACTTTTGAGAAACTCTCTATCCTAACTAATATCCCTCTCTTTTTCCCATCCCTGCAAGTATCCAAGGCCAAGATGGTCAGGGCTTTGAGCAACCTGGTCTAGTGGAAGGTGTCTTGTCCATGACAGAGTGGTTGGAACTACATGATCTTTGAATTCCCTTCCAGCCCAATGTTCTTCTGTGATACTAAATACTGAACTGCACTAACTCTGGGCCATGAAGGTTTATTGTAAAGATGGTTTAACACGTAGTCAGGACACTGTGTGAGGGCTGGTGGGTTTGTGGGTCATCAGTGGCTGCTTATGGGAGTCCATTGGCACAGCCTGGAAACCAGGATGTGAGACACCCACCAGCCAGGAGCAGGCAGCCATGAGGCCCCAGGGCAGCCCCAAAACTGGGCACTATGAGGAACCTCCATGGGCATGTGTCAAGGCTGGGCTGGGCCATGGCAAGCTGCAGAATGGTCTTGCTGCAGCATTTCTGGGGCAGGGGTTGATGACTCCAGGTGCTGACATGAGTCCTGTGTCATGGGAAGCCCTGGGGGCTGCCAGGGACAGTCAGAGCTGGGAATGCCCCCAGGGCTCTGGCATTTTTATGCCTCCATCTAGAGTAGCAATTCATATCTGAAGAGCAAGCAGTCTTATGTCCCACGGAAATATTTTTCTAGTTCATGAATATTTTTGTCTAGTAGTTCAGCAAAAGCAAATTTTTTGAAGATAAAGGTGTATCCCATAAATAACCATTATATCAAGTGTTGGTGAGGTATTTTCTTGCTCTGTATTTATATTTTGCTGATATATTCTCCATATATCAGCTGATATATTTGTGTCTTCTGTCTTCCTCCTGGATATGCCATTCAGGTTTGGAGACACTCCTGGACACACCGAATTTCAATAATCCCTTAGAGCTACCACATAGAAGAGAGGCTGTTCTATCTTTCAGTAAGTGCTTTGAAATACTTTTTTCTGTCTTGCTGATCCCACAGTAAACACAGTTTTTTAGAATCAAGAACTTAGGCCACTGAACAGTATTTTCAAAGAATTATTCCTGTTTAAGCGCAAATTTAGTGAAGTATGTATCTAACAGATGGGTTCTTAATGCCTGTGACTTTGGAGCTTTCAGGTGTTGACAGATGTATTGAAAAGGTGTCCTCCCAGAAAAAAACGCATATTAGGGTTATATCATAAAGTAACTTCAGCTGTGCTGAAATGGAACATACAAGCATAAACAAACATTGCCTTAATACAAGCATTAACAAACATTGCCAATATGAAATTGTTCACATAATGCTGAGGAGTAATGCTTTGTTCCTCACACCTTTTGAAAGCATGGTATCTTTGAGCTAAGTAAATGATTAAGTGGAATAAGAAGTTTATCTCCCTGTTGTGATCTGTAGGTTCTTATTACTGCTATCGAGTTCTGCATTCAGCACTGTAACTCTCATATGTCATATGCAGCTTGTTTTCTCTCAGTCTCTGCAGAGAATTATGTGAGCAGTATAATTCTTCCTTTCGGTAGTTTTCTTTGAGGTGGAGAGTCAGTTGCACATATCTGCTGCTGTATTTTTGTACAAAAGAAGGTATGATCAAAGAAATATGCCTTGTACTTCAGCAGAAAATGATAATATTTGAGACAATACATATTTCATGAAAACTGTAAATTTAATTTACTGAAGAAATAGGACTTTGTGTAAACAATAAAGGAAAAGCTTTCATTAAGGTGAAAGCAGAGAGAATTTTTTCTTCTGTGAATGTACATAGAGTAAGTAAATACATAAATAGCAGTGTTGTTTAAACAGATTTTCCCCATAGAACTCTTGCTGCCCAAAACCCATAGGAGAGTTCAAGCGGTGAAATTCATATACACTAGAAGTAAAACATTCTAAAATTTAATAGGAGCAAAATATGCTCATGTATTTTCATGCTGCAAAATATCAAAATTAAACAAATTAAATGAAGAGCTTAAATAGGAGAAAGCAAGATTCTGCTTTGCTTTGCATACATTTTGAAAATGATCCTAATCTACCACGACCTAAAATTTAGTTTCTGAAGTAATTATAAGCATTGTGTAGTGTCTGTGTAATAAACATACAACTTTAAACAGAGTTTAGATACCCCACTCTCTCCAGTCAGAACAAGATGGATATTTCTCTTGGATAATACAAAGTATGCAAGTGGGTAAAAAATAGTGTGATCTGGAGGTTAGTGACTTCCAGCTCCAGTGGATTAACAGAGAAACACATCCCAAAATTGAAGATCCTTTGGTGGAGGTCTCTTCTTCCAGCTTTTTCCTGTCTGAATGTGGAATTGCGAGTACTTCAGCTGACCTCAGCTGCACAGTATTCCATGAGTGAGAACTACGCAAAGGACTGTGTAACCCTCCATGGCCCTGAATTTTAATGCTTTTTGCACTTAGTCTTCTTTTATTCAACACTTATACCCCTCAACTCTTCATTTTATTGCTCTAGTTTAGAAGTCCTTGACCTAAGATAGGCTTTTAAATGGAGAAAAAAATGGAGGAATTGTGTCTTGTATTACATATAATTATCACTTTTCTCATAGCGTATCAATTTGTTTTCCTTCCCAACACGGACCACATGCAGTAGCAAAAAAAAAAAAACCAAAAACCCAAACAAACAAACAAACAAAACCAAAAAACAAAAAACAAAACAAACAAAAAAAAAAAACCAAACCCAAACCAAATCACACACAAAAAAATCCCCACAACAACAAAAACCAAAATAACTCAAACAAAACCCCCAAAACCTAACAGAAATTAAAATAATGGATCTGAATTGATATACTTTACACATGGGAAACTGAACATCACAGGAGATTGTTTTGAAAGACAAGAAGAGCACTCTTTCTTTCTGAAGTATCTTTGTACTCATAAGAACTATTTAACATGTCTGAGGTTACTCTAAAGAATATTTGCTTTCTTGTCCTTACGCTGAGAGTAGCCTCAGGGTGAAGAATTTATCTTTAACAGAGAAAAACCCTTCTATAAATAAAGTGAATAATCCTCCCCAGATTTCCTGTCTGGAATAATTTAGTGAAATGTAGACTGCCAAAGATAAAGGAAAACTTGGTGTATTCTATTTAGTCACTATTCATGTCCAACTGATCAGCTACTATGTAAAAAAAGTAATTAAGTAGACTTGTGTAAAAGGCAAAAAATGAAAGTAAAAAAACCCCTCAGATATAAGGAGCAACTTCAAAACAATAATGTTAGCAAAATATTTCAACATATGTTTAATATGTGCATTTACATATATTTGTTAATGATCTTGAAAAGACAGCTTGTGGCATCTAGGCAAGAGAACTAGTCAGAAGACTTCACAAAACTAATAACAGCCATATGGTAAAATAAAATGCTTGTAAATTAATATTTATGGTGGGAAAATTTCAAATAAAAATATGAGTATCTATTTTCATGTTTTAAATTACTATCATCATGCCTGTAGAAAGCACAGGGAGAAGCTATGCTTGGTAATAGCAGTCTAAATTTCTAAATTTCTAGAAAATACTAATGCATATTGGACTGAGAGTGAACTTTATAATTCTAAAGACTATTGTGAAATGAAAATAGGTAAGGAGAGTCTGACTTGTTTAGGAGAATTGTAAGGTATTGGAGAGTAAGTCTACATCACTGAGGAAAGAGATGAATCAAGGAGGCATTAGTTATATACAAATAATAATGACAAGAGAAGGTTAAAAGGGATTATGAGAAGGGGATGTGGCTACATTTGGCATAAAAATGGAAAAATAAAAAAAATGGAAAATACTGAATTAAGAGCTAACAAAATAAAAGTCAACAACAGGCTACATCTCTTATACTATACCAAATGAAGCGGTGTAATTTAATGGAAAAAAAAATTGATCAGCCAAGAGCTGTGAAAGATTTTTAAGATATTTGGATGAGTAATAAGCACATCCACTGATAATTAGGTGACAACTTTGAAAAATATTGCATATAGACACTCATGATCAAATTAATCGGAATTTTGCTGGTTTTGGGAAGGAATTGCTTGTACTAAGAGATGAGTTGCATTTCTTCATTTTGGAGGTCTTTTCTTGTCCCCAATACTGTCTGAAGCCAGACACAAGATTAAGTGGATCACTGATTTAATTCCACTGGTAAACTGCTGTTCTGCTCCCAAGTAAGGCAACATTTATTTATTTTGTCCTAGCTTTTTTACTTATGGCTGAGTTTCTCTTTGTTTACAATACTTAAAAGTATCAAGATTTCTTTATTGTTAGCTATTCCCTGATTTATGATATTTCCCTTCATATTTTGGAACAAGCATTTCCCATCCTCTAAACAATATGAATGGGACAATTCATCATTTTTTAAGTAATATAAATTAGAAAAATTCCTTGTATTGTTTATATGTGTTTGAGAACCCACGTTAAAATTATATATATTGTGCAAACATTGTATCTGACCTTTAAAAACTTCGGAATATTTAGACAAGAATCCTGGAAGACACTTGAAATTCAAGCAGCACTTATGCCTGGGTTTCTTTAGGAGAAATTTTTTAGCGTGTACAAAGAAATGTCTGCTTTTGTGAAATATTTGCACTGTTTCAGGATTGAAGGGAGTTATGAAGGATGTGCACTTTTAAATCTAAAAACTGTTTACAGACCACCGAACATACATAAGGTTCTTTAAATATCCTTTACTGAATTATAGACTTAGCATGACCATTCAGATCCATGATTTTAACAGCATATGTGAGTTTTTCCCAGTGTTGAGATTTGTGAGTGAGCACTGTAGTGGTTATTTTGCTCACAAGTTTTCAAATTATCACAATGCATTGCAAAGAAATTTACTCTTGAACTATTTGTGTCAAAGCAAGCAAACACTTTGTTATATATATATATATATATACATTATATACATACATATACGTGTATGTATGTATATAATGTATATAGTATTTTATATATACATTTATTTTGGGTCAATGTTTTTATTGTGGGGATTAGTAATCAAAATAAGAAGGAAAAGAATAAATCAAATGCTAATCTGAAAAATCAGGGCATCATGATAGCCCTGGAGGTATGAGATTCAGGCCTTGAAGGGCTGCACTTCCCAATGGTAGGATAAGAAATTCCTGCCACTAGGTATGACTGAATTAAGCACAGATGTAAAGCAAGAGTTACTCCATCATTTTTCAGATACTAGAGTGGCACAAGCTATAAAATCCCTAATCAGAGAGAGAAAACTTGTTTTTTGATAGGTGTGTTGACTGAAGTCTACAATTGTCACTAATCAATTGCCTTGGAGTTTTTCTAGGTTGCCCAGGGCTTCAGTCACACTCAGAATGAACATCTTAAAAGCAACTCACTCTGCAAGTAAAACTTAGTGTTTAGGTTATGGTGCTGTCAAAGGACAGGGCCAAAAAATATTTTCTTCAAATTCTTTTCTACCACAAACTTCTCTTTTAGACTGAACCATCCCTTGCTCTCAGATCTGGCAAAGGAATGAAAAAGTGAGAATTTGTGTTTAAAGAAAAAGCATTGAAGAGCTTAAACTCACTATGAAAGTAGGAATCCTCTTGAGTTTTTTGTGTAACACATCAAATGAGAAGGGTCAAAAGAGAGTACAGGCAGTTCTCCTGGGGAGAGTTCAAAGAGCAAATCAATTCTCTAGCCATCTGGAATCCCCTATCAAAGTGAAACCCCTGAAATACACCTGTATAAGCCAGACATGCATTACAGTCAATGGTGTGAAGACCCAAAAAATCAGGACAATGACTTCTGATACTTACTGTGAGAAGACCTTCCACCGAGCCTAACATTCTGTTAGTCTGCAGAGTCTGATTAAGATAAAATAAAGTGAAGTCTCAACAGGTGTCTATACTTAGCCTTCTAACACCATTTGAGACACCTCTCTGCAGGGCACGGGGACCAGACAGGACAATGATTTGTGAACCTGTTGGTACCCAAAGAGAGCTGAGAGGAAGAAATAACTATTGCATGCTTGAGCATTGTCTGTATGAAAGGAGGCATTAACAATTCTCAGCAGTAATAGCTCTCTGGTTATTAGTGTGTCTTTGCTAACTTTAGTCAGCCATGAAGAACATACTTAATGATGGTGAGATGGTGCATAATGATGTAGGTCTGAAATTTTTAATAGAAACTCTCTATGTGACAAATGATGTATTAACTTTAACTTGGACTGAGTCTTTAATATCCTGCCCAGTTAAAGAATCTCAGAAGTCTTATGGGTAGTACCAAATTTACAGGCAACTTTCTCATTAGTCTTTAGAGTTCCTCAGTTTGATCTTGCAGCTGGTAAGGAAATGAGTAAATTTTGAGGGGTGAACAGCCTCCTAAATCTGTGTTTTACTTTCCTAAATAGACCAAAAGACTGGTGTGGTAGTTGCAGTCTCTGCACTGGAAATTGCACTTCACATATCTACAGTAGAGAATAATATAAAAAAGAAACATTTTTGCTTAAGAAAACTTCCTTTCCTTACATAAAATATTAGGAGTATGCACTTTTTAAAAAGATAATGTGAACTTTAGAAAACTGGTGCCTCTTGATATTCATGTAATAAATGACTTTTTACAAAAATATTGCATTTGCAAGGCTTGTTCTCAAATTTGTTGATTCTGTTCTGAAAATTAGAATTGTATGTCTATTGACCATCTGTGCTTTTTTTGTTTTAACTAAAATTTGCCAGATTTATAGATAAAAAAGACTTTCCTAATTGGCACCAAAGCAAATACTGCTTTGGAAAGTGAAAACCAAGACTGGTGTTTTGCTGTCTCACATGTCGTGATAATGGACCACCCCCTTGGCACCCTAAGCAGAACAGAAATTGTTGGTTTGCCTCTAATTGCACTGTTTTAATCACACAGTACATAAGGAAAATGGAATAAGTGTTTTGATTATTGACAATGTAAAACCTGGCTCATTTTTTTATTGTCTTTTTGGAGCTGTGACAAAGCTAAGAAATAAAATGTACATTGTACAAAGGTTGCTGTGATGTAGCTGACTAAAAGCAGAGAACACAGCTGAAGTAGTGCCCCATGATAGATAATAGAGATACCAAAATCTGACCCTAGCAAGCGTTAATATTAGGCTGTTGAAAAACAAGAAAGTTTAGTGTCTGTTCCACTTAGGAAAAAGAATACAAATATGCCTATATTTACCTCTAAAGTAGCAAAAGCCAATCTTTGACAATAATTATTTTTAATGCTACTGCATAGCAAATATTTTTTTTAATTTATGCAACATAATAGACAAGATGATCTCAGTAAATATAGACACAATCTTACCACAGGCCACTGCCAAGCCTAATAAAATTCCCTAAGACATCATTCAGCATTGTATGCTTTTGATAGACACATTTTAGACACCAAACCCATTATCACTATAAAACTAATAAATTGTTTGTCTAGAGCAAATTTTAAAAGGTCATAATTTTTTTTTTTGCACACATGTCTGTAAGGAAATAGTTAAAATACTAAGGACGGAGTGTTGGCATTCATCAGGGCTTTAGTAAAACAATAGCTGTAATATGGAGCTATGACCTCCATTTCTCAAAGCTATGTCTGGTTTGCAAATACCATTATTTCAGAATGCCCACATTTTGTTAGTAGCCTCCTATTCTTATCCTAAGTGTTGGTTACCAAGGAAGTTACATACTGGTAGCCAACAGATTAAACATATTTGGCTGCTCAGTTTGGTGTTTTTCCTCTCTTAATTTTACTTAGCAAGTGCCTCCCCATTCTTGTGGGAGATGTTGAAGCAGAAAAAGTGGGGACAATAGGCACAGGGTACATCTTCTGTGTCCTGGACAGGCTGAACAATTTTTTTGACTTTTTCCTGCTGTTGCAATGCATTTTTGAGCTCACAAACATTACACTTCTGAGGGAATGATGACTTTTGATTCCAGCTGCCAGAAAAAGAAGTGCCCTTTGTTTGCAGCCTGTCAATGGAATGACCTTTCCCTCCTGCCAATTCATGCTCAAGAAATACACGTGATTGTTTTCCCTTTGCTGCGTGTTTTAAGATCTTCCAAATTTGTTTGATCAATAGTTCAGAAGCTTTCAAACTGACATGAGAAAATACAGATTTTTGCAGACTCATTTTCAGTTGGATCTGAAGCAGATGAAGCTGGAGATCAGCGAGAATTAATCTGTACTTAATGAAGGAAACTTGCTGAATTTCTATAAATGCTTGCCTATGACACATATCCAGAGTTATATAAGCTGTCTGCCATTTATGCAATCCGCTTTGGCAATATTTATATTTGTATTCAAATCTTCCTCGTGAAAATAAATCAAAACCTTTTAATTGCCTATCAGGCAATAACCGGTCTTTTGGAATGCTAACTCAAAGGCAGAAACAGCCTTCAAAAGCTGCTATTAGGCTTTCAGAGTTGGTGTAGCCAGCAATACTTTCTTTCTGCTATGTTCAAAGACAATGCTGTCTTTCTCTTTAATGAAACCATGCAGACACACCAAATTCCATATATCTGCAACAAAAATTTATAAAGTAACTTCAGATGCATTCTTGCCTGTTTGGCTACGTGGAAGGTATAGATGTATTTGAATGACTTTTGCCTGTACTCCAAGTTCTCTGGCAAACACATGGCCATAACAGCATGGCATTGTATCCAAGCTACAGATCTCTGCTAAGAAGCAGCATATGTTATCCTGGGCACATGTCACATGTTAGCATTGTGATGCTGCTTCATATGAGCACTGTAATCTCCTACCAATCTCTTTTCTTTCTCTGAAGATCAATGCAAAATTGACATTAGGCCTTCTGAAATGCTCTGTACTGACAGCACACTTCCATCAGCAGTATCTGCAATCTCCTGTTGCAATGGGTAATGGCCAAGAATATCTACAGTGGAAGCTCAGGCATGTAGAGCTCTTGCCTACATGAAACCAATTATGCCAGCTGTGGGTATCTTAAGTGCTTTTACAAAACACACCTTTGAAACCACTGCTTGCACTACCACACATGTTCTTTGAGTGACAGGAAGCAGGGATCAGATTTTTAGGTGATTTTATAGAGGATTGCTTGTTTGGGTGGCACAACACCTTTCCACTAAGGTGCCTGATTTTTGATAGATTTTAGCAAGTAGCATGGTCCATGCTGTGCACAGGATGGATTACTTGCTTAATTTGCCAAGTCAGGAGCCATGTATTACATATTAATTGATCTATTACTTCCCTATTGATCTCAAATCTAAAAGTCTATATTATGTACATTTCCTGAAAGCTGGGACACACACAGAACTCATAAATCTCATTTTCTTACAGAGGGTAGGTTATACATCAAAGACAGAGCAGTGGCAAACAAAGGTGAAGACCCTTAGCCCCAAAGAAAAAAGTTGACGAGAATTTTAACCAAACAGTACGTGCATGAAGATCAAATGTGGGAACAGTTATAGCAGTGTAAGTTGTTGTGCTGGGGTAAGTTTGGGTGATGTCTCTGAGCCCTTAGAAACCTGTGACCAGCAGCTGAATTCCTCTTGCCTTCCATGTGACATCTCACAGAGATGTGCTGTTCTAGCTGTGCCTCTCAGCCATGTTTTGATGGGAGCCATGCTGTCCTTCTACCCTCTGGCAGCTGCACCAGGACCACTTCTAAAAGCATCTTAAATATTATCAGCTCACTCAGTAATTTAGAGGTCATGGCAGAGCTGTTTGCAGCCAAACATGTATTTAGCACAGACTAAGTGAACCTTTGCTTTCAGACAATTACAGCTTTGATGCAGCAGCATCCAAAACTAACTCTCCATTATTTTCACTCAGTCAATGGTCTGCTGCTGCTTCTTCTGGGCAGAGTGTTCTGGTTGCCTCAGCTGCATAAACTCTTGCCTAAATTTACTTCCTGATGGCAAGCACTTAATCACATGGCTCCTCAATGTTTGCTCTAGAAGATGGCAGTAAGCACTCCCACAGGTGGGGAAAGACTTTTCCTGGAAGTTGCAGGGACCACTCTTCAGGTTTTTATTGCACCACCCTTCAGGCTTTTATTGCAGCCTTTCAAGGGAGAGTGCTGCCTGAATTGAGAATGTTTCTCCCTCACTGCGTTTTGGTGCTAAGTGCCAGTGATTTAAGGCCAATGTTTGAGGGCACATCTCTCAAACAAACATGGTCTGTCACATTAAGACACAATTCAAAAAGTTGCTGAACTGTTAGTTACTGGTTCTTGGGTAAGAACTGATGAAACACAATGCAAGTATTTCTAGTCCCTGAAGCTGACTTTGCCTTAAACAGACTGGATTACTTGGGCAGCTACATGGAGAGGTACAGTAAGCAAAGAGGCAGTAAACATCATAATCCTAAACAACTCCCAGCTGCACTTATCAGGATTACAGTCTTCCTTCCCTCTGCCTGCCCTTCTGCATCCATCTATCAAGACATGCATTCTTGGAGCAAGTGTTGGTACATCTGCTTATTAATGGAATTTTCCATATTCCTACTCAGAACTACATGGCACTGGAGAGCTGCCATCCTTGTGCTTAGTGTAAGGCCTCAGAATGAGATTTTGTGCCAAAATAAAAGGGTATGTGACTTACCACAGGTACCACCTATGCCCTGAAAAATGCTACTAGATTCTCTCTCTACTAACTTAAAATCCTTTAGCACCTTCAGAGCTGTGCCTTGAACTCAGGCTCTGAGCAGCTGGAATGTTAGGTGGAAGCTGATGCCAGTGGATGGAAAAAAAAAGATCCATAGTGCAAAACGGAGCGTGGTCCACACTGTAGTCATATCAGCACAGTGTCATCCCAAACTCATTGGGCTTGCTGAGATGTAAAGCTTAGTTCATGTCCATTGGCTTCCTTTCACAGGCAGGCTGCTTCCTGAGGCTAAACCAGCGTGCTGGCACATGTGCTACACCATATTGTCATACCAGCTCATTTGGCAGAGCTCAGACACTCATGCACTCCCCTCCTTGTGTGCTGTAGCTCCACTCCAGGAATCTGGGAGAGTAACTAATGACTGAGCAGTGGCTCTTTATACAGTACCTGCATGGTGCTGCTAAGCATCTACAGTCTTGCCCTTACTGCCTTTAAAAATCTAGTCCTGACTCAATGAGTGTAGGTTGCCAGAATTGATAGATATCTGATAATAGCCAGGTGACTGCAGGAGTAGGACAAGACACATTTTTTGTGGACCACTGATAGGGTGATTCTTTTACAAGGTGTGAATGATGCTTTCCCACCTTACACCGATGCTCTCAACAGAAAGGTGTGAGTACATACATCCAGACAAAATGGTCTTCCATCTACACATCACTTAATGAAAGACCCACTAGTTACTGCTAGTCTTATGACAGTGCCCATTTTTAGAACAATTTAGGGACTTTCACTTTCCTTTTCTTTATAACCTCATTTATGTTTGTTCTTAATTATGCTTGGGCTGATTCATTATCTTCCATATCCCAACAGCCATGATTATAGCAGCCAACTGCTTGATTACTTTCTTAGGAGCTAGATAGAACACCTTCCTGTTCAGCAATAGGAGATTCCATGCCTACCATGGTAAGTAGCCTAGGAGTGCATTGTCCTTCAAAGACCGCTAGCCAGGTAAACAAAACATACAGACTCCAAAATCCACATACTGAGCCATTAGATGCTCTCTCATATTTCTCAAATCCTCTTCTTCCAATCTCCTCTGCCCCCTTGAAGAGCCTTTAATCCTGATAGGTGAATTGCACTCCTACTGCCTATTTCCCTCACTCTTCTCAAACCAGCTCTAGTAGCTCCATGCCAATATGGCATTTTGCCACCCCAGAACTGAGCATTACTATTTCAAAATTTTACTTCTTACAGTCACTGAAAATCTGGACCAGGAATAGGGTCAAGTATGTCTAATCTTTGTGTTTGGATCCTGACAACAACACAGGATCAGGTAAATGCTTCTCATTTATTTTGTCACTTTTTGTTTTCCTCATTTCTACTCATTACTTGGTCTCTTTTAGCTTTCCTCCTCACGTGTAAAATTAAAATAGAGATCAGAACTTTTAGAAAAACTCCCCCCCACCAAAAAAATTCCAAAAAACCCTAAAAATCCTTCCATACTGTTAATTTCACATCTGCAAAAGCAGATACAAAAAACCCTACCACCCACTTTTGGTCAATAAATATCATTACTGCAAACAAGCATGAGTTGTTAGAGCTGAAGAAATCAAGATGCGCTTTTGACAGGTTCATTTGGCAGTGTAGGAGGTATTCTACAATTCTAAAAATATGTTCTATTTTCACAGACATTTTGAGATGTCTCTGTAAGTTCTCTTACAGAAGATGGCCTAGGGCCCATATGGTACAAGTCAATCTGACAGATGTTATATAATAATCTTTCTTGATTAAACTAGTACAAGATATTCTCTTCTCACCAACCAAATAACAAGAAAGAACCCATCCATTCTGAAATTAAACACCACCAACTACAGAGACATGATAGGGCTAGAGACCTTGCTGTAAAAATGTTCTGGTCACTTTTGGGAAATCCTTGTCCCTCTATGTCCCCTCTATAGGAGGGGTCCATTACCAGAGGAGGTAAAGTGACAAACAGGACTTGTTAGCTCAAGATCTTACATCCATACCACAAATTCAAAAGCCAGACTAAGGAGTAGTAATATACACAAAAATAATTCATTAAAAAGAAAGCAGTAGGAAGAGAGGGACTCATTACAGAACTGATAATAAATTTGCGCAGAAAAACTGAAAGTAACTAATTTACTTTATAACATGTATATATAAAAAACCATATATATTATATATATAATATATTATCTATATGTAACAATGATAAAACATCATATAGATTTAGAAAAAACCTATATTGTATTTTTTGGGGGTAGAAAAGGTCATGAAAGATTTCGTATCAGATATTGCAGAAATAGGAATCAGATATTTTTAAATATACATCTCATATATTTTGAATATGTTATCTATACATACGAGGACACATTGGAATATTTTCCCAAGGGAATTTGCTGAAGAGACCTTGGGCATGCAGGATCTTCTAGGAGTTCATTATGAATATTGCAAAATAAAAAAAAAACTTCATGCTTTTCTTCAAGTTTCTCAAAATTGCATCTGAATCTCTAAAGCTGTTGATGAGAGGGAGAAGGATGTAATGAGACCATGCCTATACTGCCAACAAAAAAAGACAATTTAGCTCTGAAACATCTGCGCTGATCATCTAAATTAAACATTTAAAAAAAACCCAAAACTGTAACTGTCTTAATGCCTATGGCAGAAAAAGCTGCAAGCTCTTTCACATAGACATTTCATTTTCTTATACCAAATATGCTCATGAAGACTGAAGTTTCTGGTTTTCACTGAGTTTTGAGTTGGTAAAATTGCTTTAAATATTTAAATGTAATTTATGTGTGCAGAACCTCACCATAATGTATTGTGATTTGGAACTAATTTTGCAAGCCTGCTTTTTTTGGTGTTTTGTTTATATTAGCAGTCGTGGGAATGACTGTAATTCATTATGTCATGAATAAATTTTTACGAAAGTGGATCTTTAGTCTAGATCCAGTAAGATTGAATCAAAGGACATTTTATATCATAATGTTTTTCTTGATCTAAAACTTTCTTATGTTTTAGGACTTCTTTCTTTGCTTCTCTCTCTCTCAGAACAGTTAATCATCCTGTCTTGTTTAGCTGGTAAAAAATGTAGGCTTATGTGAACACAGCAACCTCAGATACTGAGGACAGGACAAAAAAATCCTCTGGTCTGGTGATACAGCTCTATATCTGTGTCAGGCTTGTCAGTCACTCTCAATTTCATGCTATTTATTCTGATGTAAAGCCATTCAAACACGTAGGAAGACTCCCATTCATTTTATTGGTCTTGGCATGCTTGTCCAAGTCTCAGCTGAAGCAACAATCTTCTGTTCATCTTGTATGAAATTAGACTTCATCTTATTGTATCAGAACCCCTGGGAACTAATTACAAATCTATTTTTATGGTAAAACAAGCATATTAAAGGTTTACAAATTGGGTGTGTGTTTGCTTGCCATTGCTCACACACTGTGCTCTGGAGTATTATTCCCACATGTAAACAATATTGCAAATATAAATTGCCTAAGTGGCTTCCCTGTTGTCAGAAACAGCTGCTCAGTGTGCTAGTTACTCCAGCTTTTTTCAAACACACATACTAACCCTCTGAACTAGCTCTCTTACAAGTGAGTAGCAAAGTGGGATACTGTAGGAATTATTTGCTTCACTAATTTTCTTTGTATTTTATCCATTCACAGAATGAATACACTAATGTTGATGGATCAAATCAAAAATCATGGGCCTAAACTGAAGCACTCAAGTGTATGTGTCACTTGTGCCTAATGCTAAATCATGTGCTTTAGTGCTCTGAAAACCAGAGTTCTAACACATCAGCTTTCCCTACATCCTTGTAAATGGATGAGGATAAATTTGATTCCTTGTATTCAAAGTCCATGTTTCGAACCTTGAAGTATGCTTTTGACATTCTTAGAGAAGTAGGTGGTTGGTTAGGTTTTTGGTTTTTTCTTTTTTTTTTTTCAAATGCAAGGACCAGGTATATCTTTGTTTGTTAAAATAAGAAAAGTTGCAGATATTATTTGGTAATACCAGCCGACTAAATTTCAAAGAAACACCAGACACCATGAGAATCATGATAAAACAGTAGATTTCCATAAAAGGGAAAGAAAGTCACTGCTAGATTGCAGATAAGGGAACAAAGCATTTGTGTGGATGCTCATTTCTGTGTGCAAACAGGGTAAGCACAATACACCAGAAACACAAATGCTAAAAGGTACAACTTCCCTGATATCTTTGTATCTCTCTGGCACTCTCCAAATAATGACAACTATGTTCACCTTCTCTAACAGTTGAGACTATAAAGATCACAGACAGTGCGCAAGAACCATCAGTAAACACCATGAGTAGAATTTTAAGATTTAAGCACTCTAACACTGCACTAGTGCTATCAAAAATCCACTATGGATTTCTAGAAACTAATTTTGTGGTAATAGTGATTGTCTGTCTTTTTTTGGTACACTTATTTTAACCGAAGTCTCAGCAGTTACAGGAGGAGTTTTATCTAGGTAGGAATTTCAGAGATGAGACAAATGACAATTAAATGTGACACAAAGAGAAGTTTAAATTGATATTAATGAGTGCCTATATGATGATGGCATAGTCCAGTGAATATTTCAGCTACTGTGACACCAATACATTGTTCTGAGCAAAACAGAAAGTCTAAGCACTTTGGAACAAAGAGCATTATTATTGAAATATTAGAAGGATTAACCCCAATGGAGCTGGGCTTTACCCTTGATACGGAGGGTGTGGTATACTTGTTTAAACAGGCACTCCTTATAATTGTGCCAGTTGTACCTGTGGTGAACAAACAGGCTTGACTCAACATATTTGTCAAACTTTAAAAAACTATGTCAATAGCAGCAGGGATGGTGCACAGGACTTCGTCGGAAGAAGAAAGATTTAATACCAGACAATGTTAATTTGCTTAGCTATTGCTTCCATAGACTTATAAAGATCACATTAAGTTTGATAAGAAAACTCAATTTTGAGTAGCATTTGCATGGCTCCAATCACTGTAGGAAAAGGAAAAACTCTCATTTTATCAGGAATTCAAAACTTTCCTACTACTAAGGATTACTGAAGCCACATGGAACTGCTATAGACACCTTTTGGATGATGCTTTCACAACAATTCTGGCTTACTTGGCTTGCTATGGATTGGCCCAGAATACCTGAACTCTAACAAATAGCAACTGATGTTGAAATTAGATATATAATATAGAACCTACTCCCCAAACTGTTAGTGGTAAAGCAAACAAGCAACGAAAAAAAATAGAAGTTCCTTTAAAAGACAGTCCTAACAAGGACTTCAGCTTTGACCCTTCCACCTTTATCAACTAAGAATGTCACCACAATTCAAAAAAAAGAAGCAATCAGAATTTCAAAGCTATTGAAGTGAGGATGTTTGCAAAATTGTCGCTTTGAGTGATTTTTTAAATCTGTAGTTATCCCTGGTGACTCTCTGTATGCAGAAGATCCTAAATAGCTGTGCTAATATGAGTCTAAAGAACCAGTTTGCCTACAAAATGACAGAAATATTTAGGCAACTGTGATTAAATTTCATTACTGCTTACTTTATTTCTCATTTTCGTTCAGAATTCATGTGAGCTACCTACTCTAGGCAGAATATACGTGACCAGGTGCTTTTATAAAGTATTGCTTCATGTTCAGATATCAGGTAGCACCATTAAGTAGTAATACTACAAAATAGTGCATGAAAGACAGGAATTGGCTTCCTTATCAAATGACACTAGATGTTTTTTCTTATTAGGCAGCAGATAATGTCAAAAGTAACTCAGCAGAAACCAAGTAGTATCTTTATCCTTTTTAAAAATCGCCCATAGTGTTTATCCATCATATTCTTAGCCTAATAATTCCTCAGTTACTACTCAATCTCATTTAAACTTTGGACCAACTGTTCTGCTATATCACCTGTTGCATTAATGCAGAACATTTACTCCAAGCTGGTAGTCTGAAATATAGAATTAGAAATAGATCCTGCATGTTCTTCTATTTAAAAAAAAAAAATCAACTAAAAAAATTGTTGTCAGTTGGACAGCTCTGAACGACAAATTTGAAGCATAAATAAAATGTGAACACCCCCATTTCCTCTTTATTTCAAAATCTCACACTTTCACATCATATTGACCTTACTAACTTTATGAAATACTCAGTGGTGAGCCAGGCTTACAGTGTGGGGGTTCTATAGTGTGAAATTAATGAGCTGGATGGGATCCCTTATATTTGGGAGGTAGAAGGAAGTTTTGTGGGGAAGTGTGAAGTCTACTCATGTCAGTGGAAATGTGTTGTGTGGGCACTGAGGTGCCTTTAAGAGGAGTTCCATAACCTGACATTTTCTTGCTTTCAAGAGTTTTCTCTGCATGGATGTCATACTCACTCAGCCTTAACTGATTCAACCAAAGTTCTTCTACACATGAATCTGCATAGTCAGTGGGGAAGTACTCAAAGTGAGGCTGGTGAAGCCAGTCATAGGTTCTGACGCCACAAAAAGCTAAATTCAGCAAGCTCACAATGTACCAACCCTAGCCTAATCTGATTTTGCAGCAGAAATACTCCATTAGTCACCATTCAGGCATGATACAGTCTCTGCTACCTGGCAGTGTAGTATGAGTGGGACTAGAAATATTCAGAATCCTTTACCATCATCTGAAAGCAGGAAAGTCTTATCTGCTAAGACTGGGGGTAGTTGTGTCTGGGATATTTAGTGTGGTTTTCTTTTTGTGTCTAACATTGGAGTCTGTTTCCTTAAAATCTTGAACACCAGCTTTACTTTGCCATAAAGTTCATAACACTTCATTGTAAGTGTGGGTCTGCTAAGGGCATCTGTGTATGTATGCATGATGAGAAGTACATTTGTGCTCTCTGGATGGAAGTTCATGTAGAATTCTTCTAATTTGAACTATTTTTAAAATTATTAGTCTTTGATATAGACTTTGTTTCAGGTGATTTGTGAGTTTGCCAAAGGGTAGATCAGCACAAAAGTAACTAATTAGCACCACTGGAGTCAGTACATTTTTCAGCTATCACCTCTCAACTTTCACCTCCTCTTTAACCCCCAAAAGGGAATTTCAAACACAAATGCAAGTTTGAAAATAAAATAGTTCTGGGTACTTATCAAGTTAATTTTGCCTTGCTAAACTTTCCACAGGAACTAAAGGAGAATTGCTGTGCTTTTATGAATTTCACAGTGTTTGCAGAGAAGTGTTGAATAGGCAGGTAGTGCAACTTTTGGAATGTTTTGTGCAGATGTCTTCAGGATGGGTAACACTCCCTGACAAGAGATTAGCAACTTTTAACACTGTGTTACAATTCGACTTTGATAATACCTTACATTTAATTCTACCTCTTTTTTTTAATGAGCACATACCTTGGATAATCTCACTTTATCGTGCTAGCTTGTTATTTGATCATGCTGCCAACTAAATCTTTGATTGAGGGAACAGGATGATTTTCCTTTTTATTCAATTATTCCCAAACTCAGAAAAACAAAAAAATCAGTTTTTGACTGGAATATTACTTGCTTGGTTTCCACCCAAAAGGAATGTTTAATATGTTTGATCAGAAATTTACTTCAGAATGTGAGCATGGGAAAATTGACATTTTCCCAAATGGAATATTTCTCATTAAAAAAAGAAGGCACTGGTGTTATTTTGAACATCTGTCATGTAGAGATGTTAGATGCTGAAATTGAGTGAAAAATGGCTTCAATTTGCTTGAGTTACAGATTGTTAGGTACAGAACCCTGCACTTGGTCAAAGCAAATTTTTCTTCACTAACATGGCATGCTGTGATGCTTCATGGTTAATATGCCTGAGAGCCAAGGGCTGGGGAAGTATTTCTGTGCATTTTCAGATACAGCTGACAAAAAAACCCCCCAAAACTTTGCAAAATGGAAAATAACTCTCAACAAAAATATTTGCCCTTTGCTGAGAATGTTCATTGAAATAAACCAAATCCAAGTGTGCAATAATTCTTAAACATAAAAAAAAAAAAGAAAGTGATTTGATTTTGATTTTTTGATTTTAGGTTTGTTTTTTTTTTCAGGAATCACAGAAGTAATATTGTTACCTACAATCAATTCCTTCTGTTTGCCAAAGGTGTACTGAGTGGAATTGCTCAGTAATGCTGGGTACTGTTTAGGAACCCAATGGTACAAGAGCAGACCCGAGGTGTGTTACACACAGGCTTCCCTCTGACAACCAAGGCATAAAAGCCACCAGAGTAGGCAATGAGCATCATCCAGTACAACTACTCCAGACTCAGGTAACTACAAGTAATGACCAAGGATGTACTTCTAAAATCAGATGAAAATCAGATGTAGATTGTATCATACTTTTTAAAAAAAAATATTCAAAAGAAGGTGGAGTTGGTCAGGAAAACAGAGAAAAAGCTATGAAAATTTTGATCATGCTATATGAACTATGTAACAGAATTGTTTTACTACCTGAAATTTTAATGAGTCCAAAGTAGTGTTGATGTGAAAACAATGTTTCAAGCATGTTCTATTGCTGTAACTTGAAGTCACTAGTTTGTATAACCAAGGTTTAGACATTGCTAGCAGTATGCAAAATGGCTTAGATGTATATAGGACATAAATATGGGAAGCAGATGGAAGAACACAAAAAATAACATATTTAAGAGAAATAATAACTTTTGGAGGAGTTAACTTTCTTTAGCATGATGTGTATTGAAGTTAGGTTGCACTCAGATAAAATAAATGAACAAGGTTTTGCATGGAGAAGGATATAACAAAATGACAACAGATTGCTATGGAGAGTTTGGCAGGAGATAAGTGATGTTATTCACAATAAAAGAACATTAAACTTAGTAATAGCTCTCTGAACTAAACCTTAAAACTTGCAACTATTTGAAAAACATCCAGAGACTGATTAACAGGAAAAAACATGATTCCCATGAATTTCCATGTATCATAGGGTTCAATCATGAAATAGTCTGGGTTTGAAGGAGCTTTTACAGGACTTCTAGTCCAATGATCAGGGACATATTCAGCTAGATAAGGCTGCTAAGAGGCCTTACCTTAAAAGCCTTAAAATTTTGGTTCATTATGTTCATTACACATTACATTACTTTTCCCCCTAGCTTCTGGCCTCTGTAAAACTATGGAAAGTAACTCCTTTTCCTGCATTTCATGGGGAAAAACAACAAAAAAAATACTGCAGCTGGAATGGGTCTAATTACAGGATGTTGTTAGTATACCTTTTATATAATTTTCCATTTAATTTTGAGTATGTTTTACCATTTATTTTGGTTTAAATTCATGAAGATTTCCATTGATTAATAATGCTTTGTTGGAAATATACTGGAGCAAAAGAAGTCTTATGATTGAACTTCTGAAAATTTCTGGTTTTTTACAGATATATTCTTAATTTCAGGATATTTCTTTCCATAATAATGTATTCACTTGTTGCAACATAATTGCCTTCTTTGCAGACACAACTGTGCCATGTACTGTCGCTGCTATTTATATCTTATTTACTTTTAAATATAAATGACTGTCTAATAATAATAGAGTTATTTTGTCTCTCTGAATCATGGTACCTCTTACTTCAGTAATGAATTTTTTTTGTGACAGATGTGAGATCACTTTCTTCATTTTAACCAAAATAGACTATTAATAATTTGTCTGAAAGACCTTTACTTCTTCAACAATATTTTTAGATACTTAATGTTCAGCACTGTAGCTCTTACTCAAGAACACCTTCCAACTCTCATCTACAAGTGCAAGAAGAAACAAAAAAGAGAAGAAAATCAAGGTCATAATTTTTAATTTAAATTTTAAATGCGAGAGGATAAAACATAATGGCTCCGCTTGTGTGTTGGTCATCTCAGGACAATCTGTAAAGTATTGTATTCTCATTTCAATATTTTGGGCTGCTTACTCCAGCTTCCTAATGTTCATAATTACACCAGCTTTGAAAATTACCCTTTCACGTCTATTGTAATCACCTTAGCCTTAAAAGGTACATACCATTCCTCACCATGCATTCTTAAGAAAATCAAAAGGTAATAGATTCTGCAACTTCACAGCACGCAGATACAATAAAGAGCTATGATTTTTTGAGCTTTCTGTTTCAGATGGCAGTTCTATATAACCATAAAAAGCCCTTATATGAGAGGATTGTGAATACCCCATATTGCATATAAAGTCCTTGAAGATTAATATTCCCAATCACATACAGAATGTGGCCATCACTTAAAGAGCTATGGCTGGAGGGTCACTAACATCATTAGATTTACAGTTATGAAATGAAATCAGGTCCCAAATCACAACTGGATGCAAGCATTCATTGAAATTCCAAAATCCCACCCTCTACTTTAGAAATACACAGCTGCTTTATGAATTTTTAATTTGCTCCTTTTTATTTCAGGCTTTATTACTCTCTGACATTAGCCAAAATACTATACAAACAGGAAGACTACTGCAATATATTCAGCTTATCTTTAATTGGTTCATTCTGGAAATGGGAGATTCTCCAGTTAAACTTTTGTCGTTACAACATGATGCAGTTCATGTTTACTGCAGTGACATACAGGAGAGGAAACCACAAACTTCCCTACACAATTTAAACAAACAAACAAACAACAACCTCCAAGCCCTTATAGATATTGAACCACTACTAGGTCTAAGTCTCTCTAAAAATATGTGCTTCTGTATGCCCCTGATTCTCATGGGAGCCTTTATGCTTTATGTCTATATCTCTGTGGAATTCTCACTGTGAATAAAGGCTGGGTGCATTATTGCTGGGTAGCTACAAGCAATAATGCACCTGGGGATAGCTGAGGGACCTGTATGCCAAGGTGACCTGCAAGTTACTGGGCAAGATCAGGAGGGAGGGCTTTGTCAGTTACCAAATGCAGAGCCCAAAAACAATGGAGATCAGAGAGTTCCACAAGCCTCTCTAGGCTTTACTAGGACTGTCTGCTTTTAAGCAGAAACAACAGAAATTGGTATTTCCCTCAAAAACAAACCTAAAATCATTATTATTCTATATTAAATATTATTATTATGTATTCCATATACCAGCTGGCACAAGTGGCATTCCCTCATTTGAATATGCTATGCCTAGAACTGAGATCAGGCATGGCAAGCCAGCCATTTCTCCATCCCTCTTATCCATCCATCTCCACATACAGACAGTTGAAACTGTAAGTAAAATGAGGCTTAATGTAAACCTGCTAGTCCCATCAAAATTTGGGATCGGATAATTGGCAGATTACCAGTGAAATGATTACTCCTGCTTGTGTGGTCGGGTGACCCCTAACCACAAATTATGGAATATGATTTAGAAACTATATGTAACAGGATACTACTTACACTCTCCAAGATTTTGCCAAGGCATAAGCAGCTTCATATAAAAACCTTTCTGATGAGAGAACACCTAAATCCCAGTAGTTTTTCTTACTGCATTACTATGGCTGGCTTGTGCCACTGCTTGTTGTTGTAAAATGGATCTGACACTGCTGAAGAGAGGCTTTGGAATGAGTTTACAAATTATGATTAATTGGTTGTGCTTTTCAGTCAAATGTGGCAAGGATTCAAGTTTGCGTGTATATAACTGTCCTGGGTTGACTGTATGATGTTTTTATCCCCAACTGTCTGTTCTGTTTATGCTGAATAATAAGTTTTGCACCTTTAAGCCTTGTTCCAGAGAGTGAAGGGGGGAGAGAAGAAGCAGCAGTTTGTTTCAGACACTGCACTCCTCCTCCACATTCCTGCTCCTGACTGTGTTGTCTGCGATGGACAGACAGTGTGACAGAGCTCTCCTTTGCTTTTAGTTAGCTTTAGCTAGCTGAGGCAGAGAGGTTCCCTGGACTGTGGTTTTCTCCCTTTTTTCTTTGGACCTGTTCAAACCTGCTCTGGACTGAACACCCAGCAGAGCACTGGCAGCTCACACCTGTGGCCCACCGGGCCGGGCCTGGGCTGCGGCATTTCCAGCGCTGGAGGGACTGATCAGAGACTGAGCGAGCTGAGCTGTAACCTGGGGAGGGGACTTTTCTGAGTTTGTCATCTCTTTTGGAGCAGCAAGGGGTTTTATTGTATAATATTGTTTAGGTTTTATTTTTTAATACACAGTTTTTTTCCACTTTTCTCCAAGGAGGTAGCTTCTCCTGGACCGGCTGGGGGGAGGGGCCGATTGAATCAGTTTTCCTGCAGGAGCCCCTTTGGGGATCCTCTCCCAAATTTGCTCTGAACCAGGACAATAACATACACCACACACAGATGAAAGGTGTGTTATTGAGCAGAGTTCCAGATCTCTTGGCATGGATCTTCACCATTGGTATGCATTGTTTTCATCATGCCATCACATATCTAATGTCTCTCAACTATTTCCTTCCTTTTTTGTTTTAGAGAAGAGATATGCTCCAATTAAAAGTTTAGCATTTTTAAAATAAGTTAAAACAGTCATCTGTAAGGACTGACTTGTTTTTGATTAGGGGATTTTGTGTTTCTTTGAGGTTGGTTTTTTTGATTGCCTGGAAAAGAAGCACTTAAAAAATTTAATGAGTGTAAATAATTTTTCCTACTCTGAGCCCACTCTAGAAAGACCAAGTGGAATTTTATCACATTTTATAAAACATTCACTTTTCAGCAGAGGAAAGTCAGAGAAAAAAACTTTCCTCTAAAATGATGAGACCTAATGACAGAGATTTTAATTAATACAACTCATCAACCATAATACCTTTTAATTGACTAATTGCTTCATGAACTCAGAAGCCACAGAACTCAGGAGCATTGCACTTAGGAAGGGTCACTAATGATTTTACAATCTTGCAAACCTCAGGTGAAGTTATGAGTTTGGTAGAGATGACCTTTGACACTTGTAAAAAGGGTTCTCAAAAGGCAGCTTGGATAATTTGCCTCTGGGAAGAGTGATAAAGATGCCGATTAAATAAAGATTTGGTCTCTTAAAGCAGACTACAGAGAACTTTACAAAGCTTTCTTTCTCTAGGAGCACGCTTTTTCTGTTCACATGTTCCAGGTGGTCCCAGCAGAAATGTGGCCAATCAGAAATAAATTGTTTTCCCCATAAAGTATTAGATTGGAATGGCAAGCTAATAATGAAAAGGAATAAAACTGGGACTTGCAAGTAATCAGCTTATATTTGATTAAATATGATATCAATAATCATAACCAATAGATCAAACCAATTGATTAATTAGTTGTTTCTAGGAATAGTAGTTATTCTTTGGCAGAATAAAAGCCTCATCTCCATTTTTACATGCATAATGTACTAACACCGAGAAAAGGAAGAAGGTAGTATAGTTCTCTAGGAATATATGTTTATAGATCACTGAAAGGTAAAAGGAACCACAAGGAGATCCTCTTAGAAATAAAAAATCTAGGTATAGGTAAGAGAAGAACAGAAATAATGAGGAAAATGAGGCTGAGGAGAACACTCACACCTTATAAGAAGGCTTATGACCTTTGAAAGTGATTCATTGTCTACAGATGAATGGTGAAGATATTTGTACTTCCTGAATGGCATTATTTCCAGAACAGATTTCCTTGGTCCTACATAAAACAAAACCTGCTCCATCAGTTTTATGCATGCTTTGCTTAATGTGCCATGAAACATTACATTAATTTAATGTTGACCAACCTAGCCTGACAATTGGCAACTCCTTTTTGCAGATTTTCCAGCAATCCTCTAAGCTGGGGCTTGAAACATGGTAATTAAATACTTATTCAAAATACATTAAAATTAAATGTATGGCTCAGGACATTCAAATTTTGAAAACAGTTGGCTGGCTAGGATAAACTGGTACATTCTGAAAACTTGTATGTCATAGCCATTTGCAAAAGCCAAAGTTTTGGCCTTTAGAAAGGAATAAACTTGTCCCGTTTATTGTGGATTGATTTATGTTGTTTTAGAAGTGATTTGGTGATGCTTTTAATTTTTTTTTAATATAATTGTGTGTTCTATGAGAACAACATGGATTCTCCAGAGTAGGATTTTTAAAATTTAATTCCAAAGATTTACATAAATTCTCTGAGGGTTACTGTAATTTGAAGGAAGAGCTCTACCCAGCTGTGCTTCAGGTTTTAAGTAAATAATTTTTTTTCTGGGTTGGGAAAAAACCCAGCTCCCAAACAAGTTAGAGAATTAACACCACAGAACAAATACCATTTTTGAGTACTCTGATAAAGCCCTTGTCCTCATTACTTAAGAGTAAAATCTTAAGAGTTGTAACTTAGACATGTTTGATGAAAAGCAGGAGAGACTTGCATGCTGAGTGAGAAAACTGCTGAATCTGGAGAGCTTGAGAATCATAACCCACTGTCGGCACTTAAGCAGATGTAATGCACCTCATGGTATTAAACAGGTGCATCAAACAATGCTGTAGAAAAAAATAAGGTCAGGAAGAGCTAAACCCTATCAAGATCTCATTTCCAAATATGACCCTCTGATGATTTCACAGTTTATGATTAACACAGGTCATGACTCAGCAAATCCCGAAATATGTTCTTAATTATTCAAGCACGCCTTTAAAATGGACAGTCCTTTAGTTAAAGTCAAGATTATACTCTGTAGTACCACTGCTGTTAGGGAGATTTCCTATTTTGCTCATCAGCTTGTAGGAGAGTGGGGAAAAAAAAAGAAAGAAATTCTCCCATTTACTCTTCCTTCAGAAGAAAACTCTATTCTTCTCCCATATTCTCTTAGCATTTGCATTCTTCTCCATACCCACAATTTTAAAAACCACTCACCTGAACAGCCAGCCTGTGTTTCTCAGCTTTCCTTAGAGTTAATGGAGGGAAAAGCTCCTTCATGGGGCAATTTGCAGCAGGAGCTGTGTCCATGTGGGATGCCTTCTAGAAGAGGGCTTTCTGCCCTCTTGCTTATCCAAGTGTGTGGGATCACCAGCTAATAAAAATGGCTACACTCGAGTAGTTTAACTGTGCTCTCAGTACAGCTTGAAAACTTAAGGAAAATTTAAACTACTAAAAAAATAAAATAAAAAAAGCAACACTCAGCAATAAGGGAATTTAACCCTTGTCTTTTTCTCAAGTTACATAATCTTAAGACTTTTATGTAGTGCAAATCTTATGTGAACATAATGAGACCTTTCCACTGAGTGAGTTTGTGTAGCCACTTTTATTTTTAAATCTGCTGAGCTTTTCTAGATTATGTTTGCTTTTAAGTGTATTTTTTTTTTAATTTTGTGTGTGTGTGCCTGCACTGCCAGGTTGATTAATATGAGGTTTTGTACATTTGTGTAATATCTGCAGAGATCCACGAAGCATTCTCATAGTTTGCAGTGCCTGACACCGTGGATATGTCAAATTCCCAAAAAGGGGGACAGACTGTGATTCTTGGACAAGTTAGGCTTTGGCTATTTGCAGTAATTTTCTACCTTTGAACCTAAGGGAAGGTTTGAAGGCTGCCTTTTCCCACATCAGGCAGGATGTGTTCGTGCATTTAGCAGTTCTCTTGACCCTTCTGCTTGCCCTCACACTGACACCAACTTTTGCTTTCTCCCTCCTTTTACTTATCATTGTGAAGATACAGTGTAAGAGGGCAGTCTTCCCTGACCCTCAGTGACAAACACAGTTATGAGTCCTTTCCCTTCATTTCTGGCCATGGCATGAAAGGGTGACCATGACCCCCCTAGATCCCAGTGGTGCTAAACTAGATGGACAACTCACACCTTACTCTGACAGGATGGAAGTGCATGCTTCTATCTGCTGTAATCGGCAGAAGGACTGCACCAAACATTTAGGAACGACTTAAAAATAGAGGAGTTCCCCTTGCTGTCTTGTGCTTCTAACCACAGAAAATTTAAACATTGCTTCTCAATTGCTTCTTAATTGGTTGGACACTTCATTTATTTTAGCTTATGCCATACTATGACAATCAGGATCTCTGCATTCCCAGCTGTTAAATTCCTAGGCAACATAAGTAGCAATTCTTGGAAACTGTAGGTTGCCCTTAGAATTCTTAGGCAATTCTCCTTGGGTTCAAATTTATCCCCACAGTAATTTTTCTGCCCCGAGTGCAGCTGGCTTTACTGCAGAAGTGAACTTCCATGGACTTTCATCAAGCAAAAATCTTGAAAAGAGGATCAAATCAGGGAGGTGTACCCTTTAAGGTTAATATAATCACAGATAGACACACCCCACCTCTTTCCCTTCCCTACTGTAATTCCTTCAAGTGACTTTAGGACTTAAAGCATAAGAAAATGTACTGAGAAAAGATAAATGTTACTAGGGGTGTGTCACTGATATATGCTCTTCAAGAACCTCACACTTTATTTCTTTCCCTTTACGAACTAAACCTTTCTTTTTATTGTTTCCAGAGTCCCAGAGATCCCAGCCTGCTTGCTCAGTCTAATAACATGTACAGGGCTGGCTGAATAAGTCCTCAAATCAATAAAATCACTATTTTAGAGAAGAATAAAGAAAGAAATTGTTCTGGGAAGGCAAGCAGTATTAGAGATGGTTGATTTGACTCTTTTTCAGCTGAGCTGGACCTGTTTACCCAACTGGATAGTTTTCAAAGTTTGTCAGACCATATCTCCTATGTCAAACACATGTATCTATGAATACTTTAGTCTGCAGACTGATGTACAGCCTCCAGCAGACAAAGCTGTAGAATTTTTAAGTGGCAAATGACTTGGCTCTCCAAAACCAAACCTACCTTAAGTATTTGGCTCAGTTTTCCATTTTTTTGCTGATAATATGTAAAGGGTGTTTTTAGCCACTAATAAATATTAAACTATTGGACTGGTTTTGCAAATAGCATCGATGCCAAAACAAACCTCAACGTAATTCATTTGTGAGTCAGCAAATCCGACCCGCCCGGGCCTCCTCACCCTCTGTGTGCTAACCATGGCCAAAATGGTGTGAACAACACAGTGCTCACAGCATATCCTTGGAGCTTGATTTGCTTTCTCCTGCAAAACAAAAAACAACCAGGGAATAAAACCCACTTGCTGAGCTGGTTTTTATGGCCATTCATTACCTCCACTTCACCATGTAAAGATTATTGGAGAGACTATTTTTTCCAAAATTAAATAGGATGTGTTGCTAAAAGTTAAAGAGATACCTATTGTCTTAAATTCTTTAAAATGCTAGAAAATTCATTTCCCTATAGAAAATTTTCAAATAATGCTGTGAAATATGGATGGATATGACCTTTTCTTTTAAAAGCTCACATTTCTTTTGTGAGAATGGAGCATTCATATTTAGAATTGCTTTCATGCAGTCTCTTGCCAGGCCATGGTGCTACTGAGAATCATACCAGAATGCCAAAAAGCCAGTATTTTGTTTCCACCATTCTGTAAGGTTATTTATGATGAAGTTAAGTGAAATGGAATTAAAACTGGCCAGGGATGTGAAAGGCAGCCAGAAGGGTTTCTATAAGCAGGCAACAAAAGGAAGACTGGAGAAAATGTGGGCCCATTACTGAATAAGATAGGGGACCTGTTTATGCAGGGTGTAGGACAAGGTTGAAATACTAAATGCTTTCCTTGCTTTAGTCATTGCTAGCAAGACTGGCCTTCAGGAATCCCAGGTCCCAAAGACCAGGGAGAAAGGCTGGTGGAAGAAAGTTATGCCCTTGGTGGAAAAGGATCGGTTCAGGGAATGTTTTTAAGCAAGCTGCATATGCATAAATCCATGGGCTCTGATAGGATGCACTCATGAACAGTGAGTGGGCTGCCAGAGTTTATTGCAAGGCAATAATCTATAATGAGATATGGTGACCAGGAGAAGTTTCTGAAGACTGGAGGAAAGAAAATGTCATCCCTATCTTCAAAAAGGGAGAGAAGGAGAAACCAAGGAACTATAGGCCAGTCAACCTCACCTCAGTCTCTTGGCAGACAATGGAGCAGCTAACTTCGGAAAGCATTTCTGGGTATATTAAGGATAGAAGTGCTTGACCAAAATGATAAGCTTCTATGAAGAAGTGGCTGGCCTGGTGGATGAGGGAAAAGCAGTGGATATTGTATACCTGGATGTCAGTAAGGCATTTAACCCTGTGTCCTGTAAGATCCTCATAGACAACTGCTGATGTGTGGGCTGGATGAACAACAGTGAGCTGAAAACTGGCTGATTGACCAGGCTTAGAGGAAAGTGCAAATTCTAATTATTGATGTATCCCAGGGGTCAATACCAAGCTCAATCATGTTTAATTTCTTCATCAGTGACCTAGATGGTGGGACAGCTTGCCCTCAGAAAGTTTGTCAATGACACAAAACTGGGCATAGTGGCTGATATGCCAGCAGGTTGTTCCACCATCCAGAGGAGCCTTGACGGGCTGGGGAAGTGAGCCAACAGATTAAATTCAAATGCAAAGTCCTGCACCTGGGGAAGAACCACCCCATGCTGGAAGACAACCAGCTGGAAAGCAGCTTAGAAGAATATGGCCTAGGAATTCTGGTGAACACCAGGTTGAATGTGAACAAGCAATGCACCCTTGTAGGACTGAAGTCTAAGAGTATCCTTGATTAGACAAATTATTGCAAGTGGCAATAATAAACTTCCCATCTACTCAGCACTGCTGAGGCCACACCTGGAGCACTCTTTCCAGTTCTGGGCTCTTCAGTACAAGACAGACATGGGCATACTGGAGGAAGTCCAATATAAAGCCATGTAGATGATAAAGACACTCAATGATCTCACATATGAGGAAAAGCTGAGAGCTCTGGGACCGTTTAGCCCAAAGAAGAGAAGGTCTGGAAAGTTATTACCAGAGGACATAAACACCTGAAGGAAGGATGCAAAGAGGAGCCAGGGGCTTTTCATCAGTGACAGTACTAGGGACAGTGGACATGAACTGAAATACAGGCGGTTCCCTCAGGAAACACTTTTTCACTGAGAGGGGGCCTGAGTGCTGCCACAGTCAGCAATGAAGTTGTGAAGTCTCCCTTGCTAGAGACACCAAAAAGCCATGGACATGATCCTGGGCATCTGGCTCCAAGTGATACTGCTTGAGCAGGAGGGGGGTTGGACCACGTGAAAAGTTCAGAAGTCCATTTCAGTCTCAACCATTCTGTGATTCTACAAAATTAAGAGTTTAGAGAATTGTATTTGAAGCAAAGTATCAATGTACTGCTCTCAGACATCCCAACAGAAGCAGCCCTGGGCAGTTTTGAACTGGGAAATTACTGCAGGTTCCTGTGTGCTTTGGGTTCCTGCCAGCTTAGAAGGGTGGAAAACGCTTAGCAGCTTCTGAAAACATGACTAATCCCAGAGGGCACAGATCTGAGTACCACATTTGATCTTTGTTTCTGGAAAAGCTTGCTGTACTCATATTTTGTAAAGGAGAAGGAAGAGATATTTTTATGTGAAGCTGTTTTAGAAAGAAAACACAGCTTGCCTTGGATAACATTCTTGGGTTTCAATTATCAAAATAATTGTATAGTTTTCCTCTCCCTGTGGTTGGTGCAGAGAGAAGATTAAAAATTTGGTAAAAAATTAAAGATAAGATATTTTAAAGAGTCTTTGATATTCTTTTACAAATAAACTTTCCAAATTCAGTGGTTTTTTCTTCCTCCAGAGAATGGTAAATTTGCAAATTCAGCATTACCACTAATGTCACTTATGAAACTTTAACTTAGTCGCCAAAGTTAAAGTCGTCCTAAATTCAGGATGCCTTTGATCCAGTCACCTATAAACTTGGATTTAATGTTCATTTGATCTCCCTTTGTATGCACATGGGTCAGGTCATGTTGTTTGTCCTTATAGTGGCGGGACATGAAAGCAGAGACAGCTGCTTTCAGCTCCTCGTATTCCCATGAGTCCTTTATTCCCATGGTTCAGGCACATCCCTTTGCCTGAGAGTTCTAAGTCGGTTTATTCTCAGTGTGACAGAATGGTGGGGGTGTTCAGCTGGAATCCTCATTGTGCATTGAATACACAGATTTTGAAAGACTTTTAATTTCTATTTAGGCAGAGTTTACCCAAGGGACAGCTTCTTTCCTCTGGAGTTCGCTCCCTCATCAAAGAACCACAAGTTTATCTGAGTTGCTTAAGTAAATGCTTGAATGTGTATTTTAAAAATGGTAGAACATAATATTTTCCTTTAGTCTCTAGGTGATAAATAGTTGATCTTTATTTTTCCCTCACACTAGGAATTCATTCAAAATCAGACACCCACACTGTAATATTACAGTTTAAAGGAAAAAATGTGACACAACCATATACGCTTCAAGGCACAGTCTTATTCTGGAAAGCATTGGGCAACCATCACTTGAGATTCCTGGTACCCTTATGTAGCCTTGTTTGTTGCATCTATATCTATGTCTATATCTATCTATATCTATATATAGCTATATATATATACACATACATACATACATTCATATTCATGCCAATAGCTTATTACGTAAACACATGCTTATCTCTAAAGCCTGGGAACATTTAAAAATTAAATCATAACCACAGCAGTACATATTTTAAGCTTAGTGTTTTTCATTCAGTCAAAAACAGCCAAAATAATCCTGTTAAATTACTTGCACGTTTTTCTATCTAGTTTCTGCTAGATATCATAGTCGTAATTTAATTTTTGATGGCTTTTCATGTTGGCCAAAATACTGCTGCGACACAGCATTTCAGGGCCCTCCAGCTTTGCTACTGCATGAACAGACTCAGTGATTCACCTGAGCTGCTCACGAGTGCGAGGCTGCGGAAGGGCTGTATGCAAAACTGGATGTGCAGCTTATCTCCCTTCTCTCTACAGCTTCATGCTCCAGTGCCAGGAGGTGGAACGACTGCTGGATAGATTCTCTCATATGCAACGCCAGCATCCTCTAGCTCTTCTACAGAACTCCAAATCAAATGTCAGTAAATAATTAATACAAATAAAATAGCAATTGTGTTTTGGTCACAGCATGGGTTTTATGTGCCAAAGAGAGGCAAAAAGTCTGTAGGAAGAGAAGAATGCATCATTGCTTCACAATTGGTGTGTTTGACAGATATCAGCAGAGTTTTATTCCTTTGCTTTTGGCATAGTGGGGGGCCAGGGAGTGGCAGGGGGGGCAGAGGCCCTCCATGGAAAGGCGGCTGTGTCTGAGGAGGTGGTGGTGTTGTGTAACCACATTGACAGAGTGCGTCACAACGTGTGACATGTGGTAGCAGAGGAGCCTTAAATAGCTCTCACCATCTTTTCTCCTCCGGAGGTTTTGAGGAAAATTTGGTCTTCTGAGTAATGTTTTATCCTTCCTAAAATCACCTGATAATATGGCTCAAGCTCCTCTAGAGAACATCCCCCTGAGTTGTCAGGGTGTTTTAGGGTAGAATCAGTGAAAATCGTGGTCTTTAAAGATGTTAAAATTGTACACCCCAGAGACTGTGGGATGAATGTATGTTCATTAATCCTGATGTTAACATTGATCAACGTCCCTTCATGACCTCATCTGTAACAGAAGCTGGGGCTGAATTAATTCCTGCTTGCACTGAAGCCATTATTAGAAGAGTGTCTGACAATGACTAAACTTTTTCCAGTGATAGAGGATCCATTGCAAAATGCAAAACTTTGTTAAACTGTTAATTAGCTTTTGTACTAAAATTTCCACTTTGTTTCTGAAGGTTCATGAACTTATCTGGATTCATCACCCGCTCAGGACTTTGTTATTCGTTTGTCTGCTAGACTTCAGAGACCTTATTACCACATTTCTGTTCTTTATTCTTGTACTTACAGACTGTCACCAAGTCACTGTTTATCTCTGTAAGCTAAATACATTGAGTTCTTTCACTCTTTGTCTCCAGGAGCTGCTTCTGCATGTTGCTCATTGCTCTGATCTCTCCAATTAATCTGTGTAGTGTTTGATCAGTAGCAGCAAATTTGGACTAGGCATTCTAGCAGTGCCAGTGCAAATGAGGAATACAGTGAAATCATAGTGTCAGCTGTGCTGCTTAATATTCCCCTTTTACTCCTCCCAGAATGTAGATGACCATATCAGAATGCTGAGCCCACATGTCCAGCTCACCAGTGAGCTGAGTGGTCTTCAGATTTACTGCATCCTTCCTGTAATTGTGGCCTTTATTTTTCATTTCTGAAAAATAATATTTTAATAATAATTTAATATTTTAATACTGTGGGACAGTACTAAAATACAGGCTGATACCCAGGAGTGGTGTATCCTGCTGACAAATGCCGATTGTGCTTTACTACACCTCTGATTGTGACATGAGCTCAGTTTCTGTGAATCATCTTCAGTCTTGTTATGCCAATTAGCAAACAACCTCCCGAGATTCTGGTGGGATGCCCCAAGACCCTGGGAATCAGCCTAAAGTCACTTTTCTGCCCTCTGAGTTTCCCCCCTCATCAGCCAGAAGAAAAATCCTACTTCTCCATGCACTGCTTCTCCACATCTCAGCCTGGGCCAAATTAACTTAATAGATCAGCATTATTATTGATCCTCAGCAGTAATACTTTTTACCTAAAAGTGAGATTTTGTAATTTGCTGGCCAGGCCTTCTGAGACACAGCCCAGTGAAAGATGTTTTGCTGGTGAGACCCACTCAGAGTTCATGTTTCACAAGCACAGTTCTCCTCAAAATGGAATTTATTAAGATGAGACTTAGCCTTTCTCAGGTATTTCAACATCCAGTGTCAGACTGTGTAATGTAACTTGGATTTTTCACCAATATTCAGCACTCATTGTCACCAGACTGAGGATGGGGCATCAGCTGGGGCTGTCAGCAGTCTCTGGGGTGGGGACTAGGGTCCACCAATGGTGTTTGGGATTTAGGGTAAAAGTAGGAATGTAGGAGCCACCCAGGAGGAGTATACTGGTTCGCAAGATATGCAGGCAACAGAGTCATGTGGGATGCTGAGGCTGTGGATGGCAGCTAGGAATGTAAAGGCAACTGCTGGAGGGGTGAGGTGACAACCAAAATGAACGAAAGTCTTATAAGGGTCAGGAAATCAGGAGCCAGTGAGCTGAGAGCAGAGACTGAGTCAGCTGCAGAGTGCAGATGAGCCTAGGTTCTCTTCCCTCCTTCTTATTCTATTATTTCCCTCCTCTTCTAAACTGGCATAAGCGACTTTTTCTCCAGGCGCTCCTTGCAGACAGCATCAAAGCTGTGCATCCAGAAGGAAAAAGGACTGCTGGAAGCAGCCTGTAGCTAAGCTGGCCTGGGAAAATAACATGTATTCTCCTATGTATGCTCTGGCCATTCAGATAGTGAGGGATGGTATCTGTCTTTTTCTAACTCTTTCAGTTTCTCTAAGATTGTCTTCAATGCTCTTTTATAGCGAATGAGACATATAAAATGTAATAAAGGAATAAAGAAGGCATGTCCCCCAGTTTGCTTCCAATCTTTCCCACCACTGCCCCCCAGCTTCATTTGCCATGCAGCTGCAGTCTTTTGTAAAACTTCTCTGAATATACTGCTCAGTAAACAAGCATTAATTAAAAGAATAAGAAGATGGAGACCAATGTTGATTTACAGACAGAAGACAGAGAGCTAATCCTGAATAGATAAATAGCTCTGAAATTATATCTAGATAGTGGATGGAAAGAGAAGAACAAAATATCTGTCAAGTTCTTGTAGTGGAAAAGTAAGACCCAGATTCTACTTGGCCCCAGGATTTGCATGCCTGATAGAAAAGGGCAGGACTAGACAGCTTTCAGGATACCAGTGCCAGTGAGGAGTAGGATGGGGGAATACCAGAAACAGCTGGTTTCTTTTCTGGGCAAAGTTTTTTATTTCAGATCTAAGAAATATTTTCATCCCACTTAGGCTGTCACGCAAAATGCTCCCAGATTCCTGAGATGTGTTCTTGCAAGAGCTTTCTTCCCACCCTTGTCCCCGTGTATTCCCCCTTTCAGTCACTGAGAGAACTATTATTTCCAAGATTATGTTTTTATCACAAAAATATAATCTAATTCCTTCCAATTTCTCCACCCATTTCTTTTTCTGTCTAATCCCTCAAAGAAAATTTCAGCATATAACATATTTCCACTGTGGTATATGAATGTCATACAGAGGGCAGTGCTGCCTCTTCACAGGCTCTCCTGCTTCCAAATGTTACACCGCTCCTTGTGATATTTTTTTTAGCAGGATTTGTTACTTTTTAAACCAAAGAGGAATCCACTGCAGGAATGAATTTACGCTGGCCTCGTGCCACCTAATCTTGAGAACTGAAACACTGAGTTTAACATTTCTGAGACAAACTGTAATGTGTTACAGGCTCTGTGTAGCTTAACCTCCAAGGAGGGAAAAAAGGTGTTTGAATAGGGATGATTTAACAGAAGCAGTATTTAAAAAAATAGACCCAGGCCTGGGTCTGAAGGAAAAGAACCCCCTCTTAGAAAGCAGTAGCAAGGATTTGCTTTATGAATTTCAGGAAAGGGTTTTTCAAATGACAAACTGTGCCAAATTCTGCTTCTCTATCTCAAAGCTCATGATTTGCAGCATGATTTGATGCTTGGTGCATGAACATCTGTGAAATAATGACTGAGGAAGCATAGCAGTAAGTCTCTAATTCTCTTAATGTTATATAGTGCAGATTCTCCAAGGGAAATAAGAAATTTCAGTCTAAGGGGTCCCCCAACCACTTAAAGTACCTGTCCCTCGAGGCCCCATTAAAATGCCATTACAGTGAGCCTGGGGCTGTTCTATTCTCTCCCCCAGCTCCTGTGTGTTTTGTGGCTCTCAGCAGGTTCCCTCATTATTTTGGAGGGAAATACAGTCAATAGATTGAAGATCAAAAAGAGTTGAAAGTGAGATGTGAAATACAAGCCCAGTCAGAACTGAACAAGTACCATTTGATTTTCTCTTCAGAGGAAGCAGTCTAGCGATGCACATACAGCTGTGCCTACTGTTTGGCACATCCTGAGAGGTGTTTGATCACTCCTGTTGCCTGCTTAACCATCAACTGTTGGATTTGTTTTCCCTGATGTAATAGGGCAGGGGGAAGGGGAGGTCAGTGTCACTCCAAGCTGCCAGAGATAGACAGAGATGTTTCCCCGTCTGCTGACTGTAATTGATTTCCTCTATTCAAAGCCAGAATCACCACCCTCCTACCCTCCTTCTCCTTCCTTATATTTCCAGCTGCTATCCCATTATGCTCCTGTGTGCTGTTCTTTTTGGTGCTTTAAAATTGATGTAATGGCCTGCAATTGGACAAGCAGTAGAGGCAAAGCCTGCCCCAGACATAGCAGGACATTGTGGGCTCTGAGCTAGTCTTCAAGGGCTGTGCAGTGGTGGTACCCAATCCCAGTCTCCAAGCTTTTGGTCCAAGTGATACCCCTGTTAGGGAAACCCTTATCTGCATTAGACATGACCCCACCACAGAGCTGCAGTGACAGGACTAGATGAGCTCTAGCCATGTCTTCCAGCCTCTGCTGTTCTGTGATTCTGTATTCCAAAAGAGAAGCCAAATTTGGTAGTGTTTTCTCAATATCCTTGAAGAGAGACCCAGCTTTGATAAGAGATTCTAGTAACCATTTTTATAGAACCAATTAAATAAAAACTAACTGCAGGATTCAACAGCCCAGGAGTTTTAACAGGCTTCCTTATTTAATAATATAAGCATTTAATTTTTCTGCTTGGCAGCTTTGTACAAACAGGTGGAGAGGAAAGATCTGGGCTGGCTTAACTTGTGTTTTTTGACACAGCCAAATGTCAACACTGAGAAGTGTGTCATGCAAATCAAAGCTTCAGATCTGAATGGCTCCAGTCTTAAGGAAGTTTGCACAGAGATACAGATTTTACAGATGGCTTCTATCTTTTCAGTCATCTGGCAAAGGCCTCAGGACTGAACTATGGAGTAGTCTGGAGCTGCATGATGCAGACTGAATTAATCTGAGAATTTATGGATGAGAAAAGAAAATGGTGTTGCCCTCCAATATAAAAATAGCCCTTCATTACACTGAAGGCTGGTGTTGTCCTAGTAGCCAATTGCTCCTACAATAAAGTACACATTATGATGTCAGCCAAAGCAGAAGAAAGCAACCAGGTGTGCCCAGGACAACACACAATGAACAAAAGGGAAATTGTCATTCCAAATTCTTGCCAGTAAATATTCATTGAACACTACTGGTCGATTTTGAGGAATTTGGACAAAGTCATGAGCAGCCTAAATCAAAAGTAATTCTAGTAATAGTAAAATAATTCTCTTTGAACGGTCTCATGAGCAGCACTGAAAGCAAAACTAAGAATATCAATGACATCAGAGGTAACCCAGATGGTGAAACAAAACTGTTGTAGCCAAAATCTACTACAGTTTTCTGTGAAGTGTTCCCATTCACCTGGAAGAACAATTTTTCTCAGCAGTCAATGAAACCTTCATGGAGTTCCTTGTATCATGAGGAACAGAAGATTAACAGCAGGCTTTGCATATGTCAAGGGAAAAAAAGGTTTCTCTGTGTTGCTGAACTACACTTCTGCACTAAATATTCATTCAAACACAAGGTTGGTTTTGTTTCAGTTCATAAGTTTTGAAATGGAGAGAGGTAAAGTAACACAAGCAAATGCTAGGACACAAATGCCAGAAACTAATAAAAAAGATGCAGTTACATACCTAGGTTAATAATACCTTTGTATAAATTCTCTCAGGCTAGATGGTGTACTGGCTTTACAGTCAGTAAATAACTTCATCTCTGCTTCTGACATTAAATATAGATTTCTTTAAAAGGAGATTAAATACTCAGATACAGGAAATAACCAACCAGACTAGATCTGTAAATAGGGCATGTGATAAGTTTCAGTTCGGATCCCATTAGCCCCTTTGGTACCCATAGATAAACTGTTTTAACAAAATCTTTGAATCTGTAAAGATACCTGTATCCCACTGATTGGGTTTGTTTCCAATGGAGTTAATTGGAATTAAGTATCTTAATATGTAGATCTTAGCCTTCCAATACATCACTTTCTGCACTAATAATAAGAGCAGCAACATTACATGTCCTCACAGCAGCACTAGAGAGTAATTGCATTAAAGCTGATGAGGGTCTGAGGCAGAGGTGATGGGCACTGGTCAGATATCACACACTGAAAATATAGCAGTGTATATTGCACTCACTTCCTACCCACACCCTGAGGGGACTTTTCACAACAGCACTGAGGTGGTGTCAAATCAATCATTGCTAAAGTCTGCACAGGCAAATTAATACCTCCTGATATTTCCTCCTGGTGTCCACAAAGATTGACACAGGAATTGTTATTCTTTAAATTTTGCATGTGAGTTTCTGTGTTCTGTGATTTGCTGATTTTCATCACATCACTGAAGAGAAGGTATCTTGGCAAAATCTGGGCCCTGATGTACATTATCATTATTCTTGATGTTTTGGCAGTGGCAGGGGGAAAGGCACAATCTTCCCCCATTTCTCCAGCTCTGAAAGTCCATGTGGCTCCAAGAAAGAATTCTCTTTCCTGTCTGCTAGTCAGAAGTGGGTCATCACCGGCTTAGAGTTGGCCAATCTTTTTATTTGCAATTTTTTTCAGGAGCTTAGAAGGACATACAGTGGCCAGCTTGGCTGCGTCCATTCCTGCTGGGCAATGCCCATTTAATTATTGCATTGCCCCGCCTCCAGATCATCCTGCTTCTATCCTGAGCAAACCAGAAAGTGAACACTCCCTTGGCATCTTGGCAGAGTTTCTGGTGTTTCATCATTTAGGATCCTGTGTCGTTGATCTATTTGTTCATATAGATTTTGAGCAAACCAGACCTAAGATATATTTGTAACCCAAATAAAACTTTTAGAAGAGCATACATTAGCTTTTAGTCATTCTGACTACATTGGGTACAAACAATGCCAAAGGGAAAAAAATCTAGTGGTTATAAATTGTTAGGTGTGACAAGCCCTTGTATGTGTCAACAACTAAAACAATTATTTCTGAAATCAGCAAACACAGAAAGTTAAAGAAACAGAGGGATTATCCTTCTAAGCAGGTCCTAACAGGAATTTAATTTTAGACAGCATATCTGATCTCTCTTTTTTCTATCTCATTCACTCATTTGATTATTTCTTGGAAATTGGATTTATGAAAATGAAATCTTCATTGTAGTTAGAACTGGAAGAGTGCTTTGAAAATTAGGGCAATGGTATAGAAAGCATAAGAAATCTTTGTTCCTAACCTATATACATCTGTGTGTCTTCTCTCATTCTTTATTGCTACATTTTATTTACAAGTAAACCACCAGGCAGACTGATTCTTGCTATGGGGAATAGATCCATTTTCTTTGTAACTAACCTACTTCCTCATCCTGTAATTTAAATGGATCACTATAAGTATGCTAGTGGCCTTACCTGAGGAGACATTTCAAGAGAAGATAGCTGAGTATGATGTACAGTTTAAGTTCAGAGCTTCCTGTTTCCAAGCATGCACAGATTTCTATTTTTGTAAAGCAAAGGAACAACTAATGAGCTTTAGACATAAAACATTTGGTATCACCCTGCAGCTGCTCTTTGCCAGAAATGCTGACAAACCTGTTTGTAAGTCTGCAAGAACCACATGACACAGTATGATTCACGTTCATGTTGACCTTTGTCTTGTTTGTGATTGAAAACAATTAAAATTACCAGAGTCAACAGAGTGAAAACTATGTGGAGTAATTGAGTTTGGTTATCTGTGCCTCTAACTCTGTTTCTGTGTTTCATCATTCTGGCTGTGCTGTGCACAGAAGCTACTGAACCATTCATGCGCACTCATGTGAAGATCTAGATTCAGCGTGTTTGACAGCTCAGGGAAGTCATAAGGCAATGTTGTCAAACAACTGCAGAGAAGATGCAAGAGGCATTAACTAAACTGTCAATAAGATACAACATTAACATTAAATTATCAAATCAAGTTTGTTGAGTATAAACATGCATTTTTCTTAATGGAACAGCATTTGGTTGTTTGATTATTAAGTTCTCTCCCAAGACAGCAGAGTAGAACAACAAATTGAATGAATGTTTCTCTTAATAACAGATTGTCTTTAAATATTTAGTCAGGAACTATTTGATTAGGACACTTTATTTTTAAGGAACACCTTGATTACACAATGATTTCTTCCTTGCTCACATGGTGTCTTTCAGTCAGGTGTTCAACACCTCCTAGTGCTGGTGGAAGGTGATGACAGCTCCTCAGTGATTCCAAGGGTGAAAGTTTTGCCACTGGGTAATGAGGATGTCTAGATGTACATCAGTGTACATGAATTAGAACAAGTTGCTGATATTCAGTGGCCCCAGTCATCCTTGGTGCATTCTTTCCCTCTGTATTTGCAAGATACCCTCAGAAGATCCAGGGACCTATTCCTAGTAGGGTTCAGGAATGACCCTGAATTAACATATTAATAAGAAAAGCATATATCTTCAAAATAAGGGAATTTATCTTTTTCTATCAACAATGACTTTGGAGTTTGGATAATCTCTGTTTGGGTAGTGTTTGTTTAAATGAGAGGTCTTAGACTTTTTTTTTAGATTGTCATTGTTACGAAAAATGCAAGAAACAGCATGTCTGAAGTCTTGTATTTCCCTGAGCAAGGCCACAGCATTTTGCTGAGGTGCGTTCAGTGCCAGAGCTTGGTGTGGTAAGTAAGCAGAGAGACAGCCCAGAGACTTTTGATACCAGACATCTGAATGCCACCTTACACTGCCAGGAATCTCAAAAGCAAAATATGCTGCTATCACAAGTACCTGAAAACCAAATAACACTGGCCACATTAATTTAATGCAGTACGAAGAAGTTTTATTATCACTTCTCCACAGAGGGTTATCAGATTTTATGATACAGTCAAAAATAAGATCTTTAGCTCAGGAATTCCCTTAGCTGGTCTTAGCAGTGTAACGCTTCCAATTTCATCATATGGGGCTAGGGTACACATGTGTTAGTCAAACAAGAGAAGTAATTTAATGTTTGGAAAGCCAAAAACAAAATCAAAGAGTGGAAGATTATTGACATGAAAAAGTTCAAGAGCTCTCAGCACTTCTGGAGGTATTGTAAAGGAAAATGGCCTAATAGATTTCTTTCTTTTTTAAGTATTTGTTTTCATTTAAATAAAATCTTTATTCTACACAAAGATGTTTCTTCATGCTTGAGTGTTTTTCAAAATGATGTAAGTTTACACCTAATATTTATATGTCCATAGCTTCTATTAACTGATACTACAGTGAGTGGATTAGGACATATATTCTAGATATTATGGATAACATTCTCTTCTTGTGGAAGTGTCTTTAAATAAAGGTTTTTAGGTTTGACTTAGAATATCTTTTCACAGCAAACACGTGTCTTTTATTTATCATTTTTCAGGACCTTTTCTTTCAAGAATGTCTGCACATATGCTGACATTTTGTATTTGTCATCCCTTAGACTTAGTAATTGCTGTATTTGCCTTCTAGTGCCACAGAGTTCATTCGTACAGCCATTTCTTTTTATTGCTATACACTCTAAGGCTTTTCCATCATGCTCCTCCCTGTAGCATTCTATTCACTTACAGAAAAGAAAGGTAAAATCTTCATTTTTGCGAGAGTGACTAAGGCATCATTGCCTTGGGTACCTTTTTCCTTTGCTGCACAGACTAGCAACAACTCTTAATATAATGAATGCATTTTGTCTTTAACTTACTGGGCTTTTTCAGCTTAATACTACTGTTTTTTGCCATTACACCAGATTTTTTGATGGTAATTAATGTCCTTCTTATTTCCTAATCTCTGTTCCAAAGTCAGTGAGTATTTCTGTTAGTTGCTTTTTCCTAGTGAGAGGAAACCGGAGAAAATAAAGAAATGTATGAAAAAGATGTTTCTGGTTTTTTTTTGTTTTGTTTTTTTTTACATATCCCTCCCTCTAAAATACCTAGAATTATAGTCATGCACACAATAATTGTTTTTGTTTGAGAAAATTAGTGTTTTTGAACATTTGTGCTTCAGCATATAAAACAGTGATCAACTGATAGGATTAAACAAACTTTCTATAATATTTTTTGCATTATTTTCTTCTACATAGTTTTTCTAATCTTAGCCTGAAGCAGTCAGCAGTTTTTACAGAACAAGAAAAACTGAAGTCTGATGTGAAAGCTTTCCTTGGGCATATAAAATAGAGAAGTACAATGGGCAATCTTAGTACAAAAGTCAGTCATGCTGCTTCCTTGAGGCTTTAACATGAAAATTACCTAGAACACATTTCTTCCTAATTCAAGCTTCTAGAATCCTGTTTATAGGTCTGTTTCACAGGTAGTGAACTAAAGTTACTATTCAGAATATTATACCATTTAGATGCCTAATTCATGGACAAAGACCCATTGTGCTTGGCACAGTAGGGACCACAAGACATCGTCTCCCTCTGTAAAAGCTTAGGCTGAGTGAAAAGGCTAAGAAAGACTCAAGAAACAGTATTTATTGACCAAAGTATGTTCTAAACATACTGTTGTCCAAAGTCTATGGGCATCAGAGCAAAGGAAAATTATAGGGAAGATAGGGGGAAAAAATAATGAGGTAGCCTTGTGACTAATCATGGACCTTTCTTTCAGAGTATGAAGCGTGCCAGAAACACAAAGCCTCCGTGTTTGAAGGTTAACAAGAGAAGTGTAGGCTGGCATTTTCATAAGGAATGAGAATAAGTGCATATGACCAGGATGGGTATCAGCACTCTCACAGAAGGAAATAAAGCAGCATGGTTCAATTGGATAGGGAATACAAGGCCAGGGATGGTGAGCACAGGGAAATCTCAGTGGTCAGTGTGGGTTGGATGGGAGAAAGGCTGAGACTGCATTTCTCAAAGAAATAGAGAAGGAAGTTGCAGTAGCTGACATATGAAATAAGGGCCCCACTTTAAGGAGGATGAGAAATGCATTTACTTAGAAATGCAATGCAAATTTAATTTTTTTTTTTTTAGCTCAAATATGTGTGAAAATTTTGAGAATAGGCAAAGATGAAGGTAACATGCTCTTCAAAGGTCTAGAACACAGGAACAGGGTTTTAGCCATACTAAAAAAATTAATAAGAAGTGGCAATTTTATATCATGATCTATTAGATTAACATGTGTCTCTGTTACTTGCTAGAGCTAATTTTACTTTCTATAATGCAAGTTATGTCAGTGTAATGCAAGCTGAAGGCAAAGAACAGACAATCCATTCTTCAAGGAACACAATTCCTAGGAAGTAGTGGTCCAGGGATTGTTAGCTATGCACAGATATAACTGCTTTGATGCATTATAGCTGACATTAGACAGATCTTCACACCAGTGCTGCCTCATTAATTATTTTACCATCAAGTATTTTTTCATTGTTGGAGTTTTATATTAAATACCTGCCCTCCTATGAATAAACATTAATCTGTACCTCTGCCCAAACTAGGAATATGACATATCAGCATGCACCTTAACTGCACACTGGTAATTCTATTAATAGATGTGGAAATATAAATAAATCTATTACCTATTTTTAAAAATATAGTAATATTATTACCAGTATCCAGGCTAAAATACATAATCACTCAATTATTAGGGATTCAAACTATCTAGAGTACATATATACTATCATATTTATTGAAGTTCCTGCATTAGGTCATTAAAGTTATCAAGTTATATTCAATTTTGAGCCCAGATTTATAACAAAAGTGTACCTTGAATTTTTGTTTGTGCAAATGCATGGGTCAATGGATTACAAATTCTGGTGACTGTGCAGATACAGGAAAGGGATCAGGAAAAGTTTTGATTAAAGAAAAGCAGATGTCTTTTGGAAATCATGCCAGTTTCATTCTTGTGAAATTAGAAAACTCTGATGAGACGATAGATTTTGTGATTCTCCGTTTACTTATTTTTTTAAAGAAAAACTAAGTGAAGTTCAGTTACACTATCAATTTAAAAAGGGGGGAGTGTTTTTGTAAATCTCAGAAGATCTATCTCTTCAGAGATCAAATAATGAATCAAAATACTTAATATAGAGTGTTCTGCATAAAGTATTTTTTTACATGGAATATGCAGTATTTCCTCTTAAGCATAAATGAAAGACATAAACAAAACCCAAAAAAAGCAAACATAAAAATCAAACCAAACCAAAACACCAAATGAAAACAATCAGGGGTCTGGGCAGGGAGACTTCTTGGGCAGCATTTACCAACATGACATGATTTTTGTAGACAGAAAGATGTAAAACACAATAAAAAGTACAAGTTTTCAGAAGCATTGATTTACTAACTATATCAGCATCTCAATCTAATTTTTCACCAGACAGGTTTTGTTTTTTCAAATATTTCATAAGTGAAGCAACAGAAAGCATTGTAATTTAACTAAAACTTGTCAAGGAATATTGAGGTCTAGAGGTCCATAGAGGCAAATTTAGATGAGAAAGATCATTTTCAGCTTTGATTATGCTTTATTCTAAATAAAATAAAGGCTCCAAATTGCTTAAGAAAATATAGCCCCAAACCTGCAAATTCTTCTTCTTTTTCTAGTCTTGCAAAGCTTCAAGATCTTGCAAGGGATTGGAAGAACACTACTTAAGTTAAAGTACAGAAAGTTTAAAGCTGTAGTTTAGGACTGGAGGAGTAAAGTAGGCTGTAAATCCTGCAAACTCTCATGTCCCCTTTTAACTCTAAAATTATGATCAGTTTTAGAAAATTTGATGAGACTGTTCAGAGGAATAGCATTACGTATATGCATAAACAGCAGCAGCAGGGGAGTGAAAGAGATCACAGCATTCCCTAGAACAAAATAACACAAATGTAAGAAAATTGGAATTTGACATTTTCAGTAATGTGTTCCATCAACTTTGTTTTTTGCCATGCTTTCAGAGCATGCCAGGGAAATGCAGGCTTAAGAAATTTTGATACAGTCTCTCTGCTTTACAATGCTTGGTATGCTTGTATAGACGTATGTTTAGACATATATTTTATCAAATTTAGGTCTTACTTTTTGAAGGATTATTTTTCTTCTGTTACTTAAAAAATCAAATTTATTTAGCTTGAACCTCTGCTCCTGATATCACATCCAGCTGCCTATAAAAAGACCACTGTGCTTTTATTGCTGCCTGTTTTACATCTCTTTATTGTAGAATAGTAGGCAGCTAATTCTTCCCTTTCAAAAAGCATAACATACTTAAAGCTTGAACTATAAATTCCCAACAAAATAAGGACAGCAAACCAATAAAACACAATGAATAATGGTAATGCAGTATAATAAAAACTACCCTTATACTTGCATTAAGAAGCAAGAAGTTAGGGTAATCTTTAAAAATGCACATATGAAGAAGAAGTTTTTCTGACTTAGTGAGTTATGTGACAAAGAATTAATAATATCTTCAAAAAATGTATCAGCCATTTTAATTTCTCAGAGTTAATGTGTATATAAATTCATATTTCCAATGTTAGTTGCATAATTTTGTTCTGAAATTTTAAGAGGCAAAAGATTGTCTGCCTATGTTTTTCCCATGCTGTTTCTCTGACAGCACTTACAATGTTCTCAGAAAACAGGAACTCAACAAATGCTATCTTAAGAGTCCATAAAATCTTGATAAATCCTCACTCTTTCTACAGCCCTTCATTTCCTGGAAATATAAGCCGTCAGGCTCAAACATGATGGAGGTGTGTGTACTGGCGTGCCCTTGCTGACTTCAACAGGACAGTAAGCCTTGCACTGGGTAATGAGCTAGCCATCTCTAACCCTGTTGAGCTTAAAAAAAAAAAAAAAGAAAGAAAAAGAAAGAATGGAGAAGAAATAAGTTTTAAAAATGACCTTGTGAATGGAAAGAGGAGTACTGTAATGAGAAGAGGCACAGAGTCAAACCTTAATGGTAGATGCTCCTTTTTATTCTATATCAGTCTGGTAAATCAGCATTTCCTCAGTTCCACATTCTCGTTATGCTACCACTTTCCCTGCAGCCATTCTTCTTGTCTATTTTAACAGGATGCCCTTCAGTGCAGAGTCTTTTGGGTGCTGGAACAGCTTCCAGCTCGATGGGGGCTGATGCTCTGCCAGAGACTCCAGGGACTGGTCTAATCAGCCATTTGCGTACTTGTTGCCATTCAAACTGAGCTTTGTCCAGCCCTGCCCTGAAACAGGCAGTGAATTGGACATGAGAGTTGTTATAAAACTGTAACTGAGAATTAGAGCTGACAAAACAAAGATGATTGGCCAGGTCTCTTCTCTGTCACTGGAGGATGTCAGGGGTAACTCAATTAAACATAACTGAATTCCACTGAAGCGGAGGAATGGAAAATCTGAACTGATGCATGCAGAGATGAATGTGTGGCAGAGAAGCAAGGACCCAGACTGTGTCTGAACTAGATTGCTAGCAAGGTGGCTGTAAAGTTGGTTGAGAGGGGATGTTGATTGTGAGATGAAGGTCCAGCTGGATCAGCATACTTTTAGGGAGAACATTAGGTAGCAGGTGGCAAGATGAGGACAACACACATCAACCTGTGGAGACAAATGGTTGTGTTGTTTTATATGACTTGCAAGGGGTGTGTGTGAGATTATAACAGTAGATCAGAAGAACATAAATATGGTGTTTTTTCACACTACTCAAAAACCCAATACATCCAGGACAAATAATGTACAACTGCTGGTAGTATATTGAGTATAAGCTCACATTATAGACCTCATTTCTTATGAGGTCTTTCTTTAATGCCAAACACTTCTTATATAGCTATGCATATACTTTCCACTTTCAAAATGGCTTTTGAATGGCAAGGTTTCACCTGGTTCTGAGTTTACACATTTTCATAAAAAGCTTATTTAAAAAATATATTTCTACACCTATCAATTCACGGGATGTGAAAAGCAACCAGTTCAGAAATCTTGAGTGTCTTATACCACTCTGCCTCTGTTCAAAAGGAATTCACCAGCATTCATCAGCAGTGTCAGCCAGGACAAGCAGTGCCCACATCACAAAATGCAGCATCTCAGACACTAAATACAGCTCCTCACATGGACCTGTTTCCTCTTAAACAACAGGGAGATGAGAATGGGTTTCCTGAAGGACCTCAGCCTTGGCTTATTTTTGTGCTCAGGGGCAAGCAGTGCTGCTGACATAAAACCTCCATGGACAGTTCCTCAACCCCAGCTCAGTTTTGGGGAACCTGTTTTGGGGAGGGACTGATGATTTCCTATCTGGTCTTACAGGCTGCACCAGGCTATGGGTAAAAGACTGCCTTTTCATTTAGGGAGGAGGTTTTTTTGAACAGCAACCATCTCCCATGTAAAGTTTGTTAATTTGATTCTCTCTTTGCCTTTCTAACTAGAAAAACTCCTTACTGCAGAGCTGCTGTCTCAAGAGTATCCATGAAGCTCCCAAACTCCAAGATTCCTCACACTGTGTAATGCTGAACATGCTGAACACCACGAAACATTGCTTCATCAACAGCTTTCCTATGACTGTCTCCAATAGGGCTGAGCCCTCATGTCCGTGTTTGCTAGATGTTTTAATGTAAAACTGGAATTTGTTCTGGATCACCTATTTTAATGTAAATTATGGTGGCTGTTGAAGGAGCCTATTAGACTGAAAAGCCCATAAGTGCAGGTCTCACTTTCCTTTCCACAACTTAAGTAGTAATGTGTCATTTCTATTATTGCATTGAGGCAGCTGTCAGAAACTAATCCAGTTTGTGGGTCTGATCCTACAAGGCAGAGTACCTACCTACCTACCTACCTACCTACCTACCTACCTACCTACCTCACAGAGCAATTCAAACCTAAGTGTCGTGTTGGTAATCAAAAATGCGCTGAGTGAGGAGGGGGAACAGGGAGATAAGGATGACTCAATACCACCTAGCCTGAGATGGAGCAATCCCAGCTTGTCTGCTACCTGAATTTTAACAAGCACATGTTTTTTGTCTTTACTAGGACTAGAGATTGTTTTGATGGAGGGGAATTTTTGGAGGCTTCCTCTTACATGAGAGGAGAGCTGATGTTGCTGGCAGAGGTGAGGAAGCAGTCAAAAGGAGAAAGGATAGTCTAGGCAGGTATTTCACAACAAAGAAAGATAAATGGTTTGTTGTGGATTATAGCTGAAGTAACGAGTAATGCTGCTAAAATTTCTTTTTAGATGGATAGTTCATTCTACCAGTAAATGCAAGCCCTCTGCCTTCCTCAAGACAGGACTGACAAGCCAGGAAAAGGATTGTTGCAGTAGCCTTCTGGACATAGCATGGGAATAAGAAATTTATCTGTGAGGGTTGAGAGGAGAGGTAGCAAATTTTTTGAAAGATTATAGAGGAAATAAGGGGAAAACTTCATCTCTGCCGTGGCTTTAGGATCAAGGAGAGAACGATTGTAAAGAGGAAATGGGCAAAGAAGATGGAATGGTTTCTGCAAAACAAAAAATACTCTTGTTGTGCAAAGATTTGGAGGTCTGTTTTGTGCCTGTGTTGACAAGACATCCATAAGGAGATTGGACATTCAAGCCAACATTATGACACGATGAATTAGGGAGTAATTTAAGGTAAGCAAGAGGACATTACACTAACTACCTATTTTCCTAGTTTCAGGGCTGCAAGTGAATCAAAGTGATATAAACAAGAATATTACTTCAGTTAGCCTCTTCCATGCCTAATTTGTCAGCTGATATCATTGCTCTCCATGGTGCCATCACCACCACAGCAAATGACTGCAGTGTTACAGACTGAAGCGTATGTGAGGAATAAGCAGCAGAAAAAGACCAGCCCATCATTAATAATTTTGTTTTTCAGAGGCAAGAATTCCACTCAGAATTTTTTTTTCATTTCTTAAGTTTTTTTTATTTTCAGGAAAGTTAAGTTTTTACAGATATTATTAAAGGTTTTATCTCCACCTCTCAGAGATTTCTCTTTAACTGAGTTCTGTCAGTCCAGCAAGCTTAAGCTCAAGTTGAAAGTAATTTGTGTCCTCTGCAGTAATAATGACCATCAGCTGAAGTGTAACTCTTAGCTGTGAATCATGGTATAGTTCTGACGATAGCTTTCCCATTATTGCATTGGTTTTACAAATGAGAATCCTAAAATAGAGCTTTTTAGGCAGAAAAAAATGCCAATAGAGAAGACTCATTCAGGAAGAATTACATATAAATAGTAGCTATTTCTTTTAGGATCATAAACAAACTCTCCTCTGTACATATGATCAGTGCAAACACAAAACAAAGAGAAACTGCAAAACTTACATGGAGACTGCTGACATAAAGGTCTTCAAATGCCACACTAATTCTTCCATCTAAGCAGGTACTGAAGGAAGTCTGATATTTTTCAGGAGAAATTTCAGAAGTCTGAGAAGTATCTTATGGGTTTTATAGGAAGTTTAGTTATTTGGAATTATGTCCATGGATTTTCTATGCACTTTGTTTTTCATCCAACTATCATGTTATGAAAAAAAATTATAAAAATATCTTACAATTAGCTAATAAATTATTCTAAAATACATACAAACCATTTTTTCTTCAGTATATTCTCTAGTTAATAAAAAGGACCACTTTCAAACAGGTAAATATTTCTGCAGAGGAGTTCCTGATTAAGTTGTGTGCAGCTCTCTTACTGTAAGCCAACAATTTCTATGTCCTTGAAACAAACTGCTTGTGATCTAGCAAGTGTATCAGCAGAAGTGACCCATATGTCAACCTTTTGCTTTGCAACCCTCTGCTCATTGTGAAAGAAGGGAGGAAAAATTCCAAAAAGCTCCATTTCCCCCACTTAAAGTACTAAAGCATGTGGCTGTTTCAGATCTACGGGTACTTGAGCTATCAAAAAAATAGAAAAGAGCTGAAATTTCCTAAGAACAAATGTTTGCATGGTTTCATGTACTTTTCCTTTGAGGAGACTGGGTGCTTCACTTCAGTAACCTTACCTAAAGTGCAGTGGGCATCTTTTAAAGTGTATCCCCTATTTTCTTCATTGGAGAATATTTTAGGCTCCCTTGTAGTAAAACTGTGATTTTCAAAGGGTCTCCCTATACTTCAGTGCTCAGCTCCAGCTGAAACAGGACCTGAGTGCCTAATATCTTTTTGATGTTTTACTGACATTTCTATTTCTAGTCCCAAGACTGACCAAAGGATATGGAGGAGATAAGGGAGGAAAGACAAAAACCTGTATTTTACTTCTTAAAATCCAGACCAATTTACATAGCTACTTTTACATAATTCTTCAAAAGGAGATGGTAAATTTTTAAATTTTCTGCCCATTGACACTCACAATATAGTTATATTGTGGTGATTAGTAGGTAACATGGCTAGTGTCACACTAAACTCCATTTCTCAGAAAGACAACAATGACAAAAGTTAACAGAGATCACATAAGAGCTACTGTTCTATTGAGTAAGATAATTCCATAGTGCTAGGTCCCTTGGGTAATTACTGTGTTAGCTTTCATTTTGAAGGCTGAAGTTCTGAACATTTTGAAACCCCTCAGACAATTTGAATGAAAAAATTAATGTTCTGAATCCTTAAAAACACAGTGAAATCAGTGAGAAGCTCTTCATTTCTGTGTTTCTTTGCTGGTCTGTGTAAGTTTTTCTTTGCAGAAGGTATTGTGGACACTACATAATCTCTTCACAGAAAGTACATTCAGGGCACTGCGTCCTGTCAGCAAAGTTTCCCTGGCTCATCAGGTTAGATGGTAACAGGCTGGTGTATTTGATTTGTGTGGAAAGGTTTTGGCAAATGGGGGTTATAGGAGTGACTTCTGTGAGAAGCTGCCAGAAGCTTCCTCTGTGTCCAGAGAAGTCAATGCCAGCTGGTTTAGACCTGCCACTGGCCAAGGCTGAGCCCATGGTGGCAGCACTGCTGGGATAATTTATTTAAGGAGAAAGGAGGTACTGTGAAAAGCAAGTGCAGCTGGAGAAGAGAGGGGTGAGGGACTGTGAGAGGAACAGCTCTGCAGGCACTAAAGTCAGTGCAGAAGGAGGTGCTGCAGCAGGAGGTGCTCCAGACACCAAAGCTGAGATTGCCCTGCAGCCTGTTGGGCAGACCATGGTCTTGCAGCGGTCACCCTGCAGCCCGTGGAGGTCTGCAGTGAAACAGACACACCTGAAGTCCTTGGAGTACCCCATGCCAGAGCAGGAGGGTTCCCAAAGGAGGCTGTGGCTCCTTGGAAGCCTGTATTGGAGCAGGCCCCTGGCAGGACCTGCAGCACCATGGAGAGAGGAGTCCGCACTGGAGCAGGATTTCTGACAGGACTTGTGACCCTGCAGGAGACCCACTCTGGAGCAGTTCACAAAGAACTGCAGCCTATGGTAACACTCATGTTGGAAAAGTTCATGGAAGACTGGATCCCTGTATCCCATGGGAGTGACTTCATACTGGAATGGGGAAGAGTGTAAGGAGTCTTCCTCATAAGGGGAAAAGAGCAGCAGAAACAATGTGTTATGAAGTGACTATAAATCCCATTCCCCTGTGCTGCAGTGGAGGAAGGTAGAGAGAATTGGGAGTGAATTTGAGTCTGGGAAGAGGAAGGGGTGGGAGAAAGGTGTTTTTAAGATTTGATGTTATTTTTCATTATGCTACTCTAATTTAATTGGTAATAAATTAATTTTTTTCCCTAAGTCAAGTCTGCTTGCCTGTGATGGTAACTGGTGAGTGATCTCTCCTGTCCTTATTTTGACCCATGAATGTTGTTCTATTTTTTCTTTCCTCTCTCCAGCTGAGGAGGGAGAGCAATATAATGGCTTTGGCTGATGCCTGGCATGCAGCCAGGGCAATCCCAGCACAGCTGAATTTCACACAGGACCATGCTGGACCAGTATTGGCACTCAGAGAACCTCACGATAGAAAACAGACCTCTGACCTGAGAAAGAAGAGTTCACTGAAGTGGTGCATCAACAATGGTACCTCACTCCATCTGACATATAAACCCAATCCAATGAGATAACATGCTTCTTTGATATCACACCACCAGTGAATTGGCACTTGAAGGAGTCACAATAACAGGGAGAAGTATAATTATTGTTTCTGCAGTTTTGTCAAATATCATACTGGGACAGTGTGTGTGTTTTGCTGCCTCACTTTATGTATGGCACTCCTGGGACTGCATATTATTTCTCATGGCATGAAAGGATATGATCTTTATAACTAAATGACAGATTATATTCTGCCAGCTCAGTGGCAAGTGTAACTTCTCCACAAACTTTGGATTCTTTCTGTGAAGGATGACATTGGATGCGACCACAAAGCTGCCCCCACAATGTATGCAAAGCTGAAAACTTACTCAGTCCCTTTGGGGTGTTTTGTACAGCAGCTTGATTTTTTCCAGGAGATTTTATCCTCTTTTTTTTTTTCTTACCTGGAGCTCTTTTTCCCAGAGCATTTATGTTCTGTGGCTAAATGAGAGTACTCATTCTGCATGGATACTTCTGTGACCCTATGAAAAGGTGAGTGTAAAATGGACTACTATAAATTCTATTTAAGGATCAGTGGCAAGGAATAAAATGGAAGTAACGAAACTGGCCAGAAGGCACTGACATTAGATGGGAGTCTTAATATTCCCCCTTCCCCATTTCACTGATGTTTTAAAGTCTTGGAAATTGTCCTTCAGGGTAAGTTTAACATGCAGAAAGTAAAGGTTTATCTACATGACCCTCATTAGCACTTATGGGGAGTTGTTTTGGATTACGGATGGGGAACCTTGCTGCTGGAGCTTGCAAAGTATAGCAGCAGAGGACAATTTATGCATTACAAGTCCAAGGATGACAGAAGCTCCTTGTTGTCTTTCACAGGAAAGAATGTTGAAGGACAGGTATGCAGGAGAAAGCTTTCCTGGAATCACTGCTGAAGGAGACATTGTAGCTCTGACTTTATTTTTTTTTCTAGAGAGCAGATTACTAAGCACCTGACATTCAAAAGGCAATGGATATTTCCTGGCTTCTCCTGTTGAAGATGCATCTGCAGTTCATGTAAACCCTCTTTGAGATAACTACAATAAATAAATGCTAACAATAATAATGAACATAATGCAGAACACGGAGATCTACAGGGTAATGCCTCAGCAGTGAGGCTTGCTCTGAGCTCCACTCCTTCCTTCTAGGCAGTGAGTTCAGCTTGGCCTCAGGGGCAAAGGCAGGCAGAGAAAGCTGCGAGGTCAGTCCAGGTCAAACCCTGGACAGAAAAATCAGACAGATCTACCAGAAACAGCATTTCCTAATGGGAAGGCAGAGCTGTTAGGCCTTGGAGATGTGTAAAGAAAAAGCTGCCTGAGTGCAACCCAGTTGCCCCTCTCCCTGGCAGGATCTGTGCAGGCACTGACTGCATTGCCAGTACCACAAACACCTGGAAGGGAGAGCACAGCCCTGACACTGCTCCACAAGGGTCATAACCTGTGCCTGTAAACAGTCCAGGGCTCTCACCCAGCACCACTGCTCTTCATACCTTTTAACTAACTTCCTGAATTCTTAAGGATTACTTTTTATGACCTGAGCACACGATTAGGAGTATGTGTGGACTTTGAGGTCTACAAGGTTTGGTACAGAGAAATAAGACTGCCTTCCTGATTTGCATTCTGCTGTAGCAACAGCCTCTCACTTTGCAATGAATGAGAAAAGAAGATCAAAAGTCTATTTTGAGACTGTCTGAAATCCACTCTACAGATGTTGCTCTTAACATGATGCTTTTAAATTAAATAAATTTATTTTTAATTTCACACACATACTATGTTGTTTCTAGAGCTTGCAAGTTGCAACTCCAGCTGAACATACAACCTCAAATCTACATTGAGGAAAAAGAACTTTGTTTATTTTTTAAATTTAAAAAGTAGATCCTGTACAACAGACAGTTTTTCTGACTAAACCTAGCTAACACAACTGCTTACCTAATGAGAATTTAATAGATACAGTACTGTACCTCGATTCACAATCAGTAACCAGGATAAAACTTTCCAGACTGATTCCCTGAGCTAGATAGTTCCAGATACTTTAGGAGTCTTCATGGACATCCAAAGTTATCCATGAAAACAAGTGACGCTTAGAGATTTTGATTTATTTGCTGTGCTTGCATATGTAGCTCTCAGTGGATGAAGCTTAGTTTAAATGTCATGGCATTATTAGGATTTTTTAAGAGTGTCCCTTAAAAGCTAACAAAGAGCCATTTGCTTTGCAAACTCTTAATTTTCAGTGTTCCATGTGCTTGTGACTCCTCAAAACTTCAGCAATTTTCCCCCAAGCATTTAAATATTAATTTATTTAATGCTGACTCACTCTACTTAATACACCGAATTAAGACAATATTGCAAAGTCACCTTCACCTAAAACTCAGATAAGATATTCCAAGAGACAGGAATGTGCCTATCTAGCTGCCACTTTTTTCACCTGTTGGGTAGGATGTGAATCCTTGAGATGTCATGGTTTGCCATTCTGACTGAAAGAGGAATATTTGCATTTTGGTATGAGACACTGCAAGAAATGATGCATTTCTTAGCTGCAAGGTAGCAAAGGAGGGAAACTGAGGGCTCTGCAAGCAGCTGTGCAGTGAGAGCCAGCCCCACCACTGTGGATGGCAGGAGGATCTGCCCACACCCTCACATGGAATCAGCAGCAGCAGCTCCTCACAGGCAAAGGAGGTTCCTGGCTGGCTCACTGGCCAGGCTGCCCTGGGCTACTGGGACAGCCTTCAAAGCCAGTGCTGCCATTTTTACCAGTTGCTGCGGGGTATATGACTGGTTGGAAAATTTCTGACAGAATAATGTTTCCACCAAAGAGACAGTTCTATTAAAATTGACACATTTCAAGGAAAGAATGACAGAGTTGATTCATTTGGACTTCTCTCATTTGAAAAATGAGGCATTTCATTTCAATTTTCTGCCATGAAAACAGTTCATCTCAAGTTTTATCACTTTGCTTTACTGTGCATTTAAATAATAAATGAGTTGCTACATACACATAATATAGATGCATCGTATCTTGACATTATAGTGACCTAGTGATTAAACCTTATGAAAAAGGTTTCACAATGCAACCCTTTTGCTAGCAGATTCACTCTGCAGATTCTACATCCTATTCATAGGAAGTTTGAAAGACGAGGCTTTAAAAAACAAAAGGAGAAATCAGATTTGCCTGTGCAATGCAGCTACTCAGGTTCCTGAGTATCTCCGCATGGGAGCCAAGCTGTCATGTTCTGCAGGGCAGATGCTTGGAGGAGGATCCTAATTTCCATGGGCTTGATCACTGTCCCCAGCTAATCCAAGAGGCCAACACGACTGCTGCTTTCTTTCCTCTCCACTTGAATCTGTCAGTATGCTCCACTCTGATGGAAAGCTGGGGCATGCAGGATTGACCACAGCTGATCATCAACCAGCCCCCCTATCCTTCTCTCTCCCTGGCTTTCAAACTGGGATGCAGCCTTTTAGTTAGTGGCTGCCAGACACAGCTGCTAGAAATGTGATGTCACAGCAAGGCTGCAGAGCCCAGCAATGGGGGTGTAATTGAACAATTAGGAGTGAGGTGTAGGACATTTCCTGGGGAACTGATAAGCAGCTGGGAGGACTTAATGGCCCACATTGTACTTGGCTCATTAAATGCTAGCAGATATCAATCTCCAGAGAACATTCCTGATGGGAGCTGGTGTTGCTGTTTGAAATGAGATGAAGCCATATTTTGTTTTCTCTGTGCCTACCTGCTTGTTCTCATATGTGTTACGAGTTTGATGGTGATCTCTTTCTCTTTTCCAGAATGAGCCAAAAGGGTCCTAAATCTCCTCCGCAGACCTGGTAAAAGTCCTGAAATCACCAGGTGGGACTAGGCTGTTCCTGCACAGCTAATTGTGCTAATTCTTGGCTCATGGGTCAATCCCAGATTCCCTTACTGAGGTCCACACCAGCACAGGAGTTTTCTCCTTTCCCATACACAATGCAATAGATGACTATGGGAAAAGAAAATGGAGAGAGAGCAACTTATGATAACTTCTAAACCTATCCAGGGAAACTTCAAGGAGTTCTGCAATGTATAAGCTAAAATTAATTATTCTTTACAGGGAACTGTTTCTGAGGGAAAAAAAAAGACATAAGGCAAGCAAGCAGCTATTTTTGGAGGACATAAAAATATAGTAACAGAAGTTATTGATGGGTATACCCTTGTGAGAGAAGCTCAATAACATTATCAACTCAATCACATCCTCAGTCTTTTACAGCTTCTCAACAGTAATGGCAACCCAATAAAAAGAGATTGCATACAGTTTATGTCACTTTTTCTACATTTTAAAGCTATTTGATTTTCTACTCAGAGGGGAAATACTTTCTGGAAACATCATACTGAAAAAATCAAAACTCCTCTTTCCAGCTTTTCTCCTAAAAAGTAACAGAGACATCTTTGGGAATCAGCAGCCTAATCAATGTAAGCAGCTCCTGCTGAGCTGTCCACTGGGAATTACCTGAAAATCATTTCTTATGGAACTCTATTGACAGTGATAAAATCACATCAAAGATGAATTTGGTCCTACCTACAAGGAGGAAGGACAGAATCACAGTAGGTACTGTGGTACTTGCATCTGAACATACTAGTGGATTTGGAATTTTTCTCTTTGTGTCTGGGCTTGGAACATGAGGGAAAATCATTAAGGACAGAAGGAATTAAGACGGCAGAGGCTAAGGGCAGCTATCCAGCGAGATGCAGTCATTATCTATGTGCCCAGAGCACTTGCCATGAACTCATTAAAAAACCTTACTGTTTTATAGCTGGTGAGAAATGCTCATTTGAATTACTTTACAGCAACAGTGCTTTTTAAATTAAAAGTTGGATAAACGTAGGTTCTGTTGTAGAAAAATTCCACTTATTAACTGGGCTGTCTCTGGAAGACAAGAGGTTTCAGAAGGTGGTTTTTGTTCAGTTTCCTTGTATTGATAGTCTTGTCAAGAACAGAGAAATTAAGCAAGGCTGACCATATTCAACAAGACCAAGGTGGTTGTGGAAGGCTGAGCAGACTCAGGGCACTGGGGCTGTGTTGGACTGGAGGGCATGAGAGCACTCAGGTAATGACTCCTTGTACAAGGAGAACAACCAGCCAGCCTGCCTGAGCCTAGCAGACTGCACAAGGAAAGCTGCAGGTGCAAAAGGAATGTTTTATTGGGTGGAGTTTTGGCCATCAATAAGCCAACCAGCTATTAAGACTGTGGGCTACTCTACAGATGCAGTGGGTTTTGTACACTTTTACGTATATGACTGTATTGTATACTTTCCAAACAAAGCTGTTTGCAATATCATCTTCTAGAAGACTCTCGTGTGATTTTAAAACATTGAAGGATACCTGAAAAACCGTTAAGAAGGTCACAGATTTTGTTTCTGAACCATGATAATAGATACATTTTTGGACAAGGAAGATTCAAAGAAAGACTGTTGAGAAAACTGAGTCTGTCTCTGGCAGTAACCGCTGACATCTGGCACAAAGTCGCAAAATAAAAAGGGAGAGAGACTGAAACATATGACCTCAATGAAACAACAGTTCCTCTGGCATGGTGGAACAGAATGAGATAAATATATTTACAGCAATAAAAGGGAATAGATTGCCCACTCCTTTCAGGATGCTATAAAATGTAATATAGTTGTATTCTTCTGTCTTAAACTTTGAAAGTATATTATAGGTAGAACGTGGAATGAATCTGAACAAATATTAGTTTAAGAGACAAATAATAAGAAATTGGTTGCTTTATTCTTTTTGTTATGCTGTCTCATGCCACTTTTATTGCTCCTCTTCCTAAGTGCAAGAAGGCCTCAATATGTGTGTGATGCCAAAACCGCTTTGGATTTAGAAACTAAATTCTACCCTTATAGCAGAACAGTCATTCAAAACTGTAATAAATTATATGCCTAATATGATAAAACAGTTCTGAGAGTGAGTAAAGTGAGGGCTTGAGACTTCTTTTATTTTATTTATTTCTTGAGTGCTTATGGGATTCTCCACTGCTGCAGAATCTAAAATTCACCACTTTGAGAATTTATTCTCCTAAATCTTAGATGGTGTTAGGGAGCTAAAGGAGCAAGTCCATGATAAATGACTAGTCACTTCTAGACTCCTAGAGTCCTGATGGTGCTCCTCAAATTCTTTTTTTAGATCTTTGAGAAATTAAATTTTTTTTTTTTTCATTCTCACTGATAAGTTCCCTGGAGTTCTCCTGCTTTTTAATTCCAGAGAAAGTTCTTTATCTCACAGGCTCAGCAAACTTATTTAAGTCCCCAAATTTGACAGTCTCCTCAATTTAAATGCCTCTTGGCCATAGTGAACCAGACCTAGCAGCCATCCTCAGCACATTCTGCAGAAAACATATAGACAAGTAGATTTGACCCCACCCCTTAAAAAAAAAAAATTGGAAGCTGCAGTCCTTCAAAATTACAGAGAAAGAAAGGGGAGAATGATACTGAGTATCCCTTTCTCATCATATCAACACATACATATTCACTCCATCCAGTAGCATTGAGTGTCCTAATTACCAGTTAATTCAGATATCAGATTGGAATTGCTGTCTCTAGCCTTGGGATACACAAAACCTACACTGGATCTCAGTTAACTTAATACTCTCAATCCTGACTTTCAAACATGGCCCTGCAGCATACAGATGTGAATTCACTGGGTAGCAAGAGCACATTTAAACTTACAAAATCTCAAAGCAATAACTCAATTTTTTTGCCCTAAAGCCTCTTAATAATTATTTGTCATAAAAAAATGGATGAATAATACCTGCCTGGCGGAGGTTAGTTCATACTGGTAGGACTCTCAGGGATGGATCTTTTAAATGAAAAAACATTATGCCTCATGAGTCTTTTAGGCTCCCAGCTATGGGAACTGATTTGGTACTCCAGATCACCTTGCCAAGTGGTTCAAGTAAGGCCTGGAGGACTATATCAAATGAAGATTTATGTGCTTCAGAACATCGCAAAGATTTAAGATACAAACTTTTGTCTGAAGCATTTCCTATGTACAGCTCAATGCTGAAGCTATTGGAAACACCCCACCAGAGTGCCAGATTCCCCTTGGAAGAGAGGTGATCCAAGGTTTTTTTCAGTTTAAGCACCCAATTTAAGACTTTGATTTCAAATGGTCTTGGAAAACCAAAGGTGAATCCTTTTGCTATATATAGTCCTTTAACCCTATATGACTTTTCAGCTATCCCAGCTGGGTAGGAAGCTGAAGGAAAGGCTACATGCCAGCTACTACTAAATCTACTGCTTTAAGAATGAACTTAGCTGTTCACTCTAAAGAAGAATCACCTCATTTATAGTTAGCCCCGTTAAAGTTAGATATCTGATCTTGCCATGTACATATCTCCTTAGTTGTTGGGAAGAAAAAAGGCTGAGCAAATTACTCTTAAGCAGTGCCTGAATGCTTTATGGTAAGAACCTAGGTGGATGATCTGGAATAACTTTTGGATGGCTACATCTGGATTGAACAGATCCCATTTTTTCTGTCTTTAACGTTATCAACAGGAGATGTTAAGGCAATACTGTCAAACAGCTGGTTTTCATCAGGAAGAAAACTACCCCTGACACATCAGACATATGTATGCTTATTTAGACCAAGAGCCAAATGATGCAGCCATCCAGTCAGGGATGTCTCCTTAGCAAGAAATGAGCCTTAGCTTAGAAGTGGTAATAGGTTAGATAATAGGTTTCTTTTTTTTCTTTTTCCTTAGTATCAAAGGACATAAAAATGCTTAGGGAGCTAAGAAATAAAGCTTGAAATATGTGCAATATACCTCTTTGAGCCTTCACCAGACAAAACAGGAGGATAGGGTAGGCTCATGTTGAGTTTTCACACATGGTTTGCTTATAATGTGAGAGTAACTGTCAGTGACAGCATTTAGCTGGTTGAAAGAATGTGTTTTTCCAGCTTCTTCTCACAAAATTCTGTTTTCCAGCAAAATCCTTAGGTACTGAGTCTCTCAGAAAAGAGCAAATGGATTGCCAAAAACCATGAAAACAAAATGACTGTCACCACTGATTAATGAAAATAATATGCATGCTAGTAGGCGCACACTCGCTAATCACATTTTCCATGTACAAGCCCTAATCTTGTATTTACATTCAAAAATACTTATTTTGCATAAAAAGTAACAACAAAAGAAGCTGAAAGTAAATACTCTGTGGGAGAACACAGTCAGCATCTCGTCTGCAACAGCCTGTGTCTGAACTGAAGATGCAACGGTAGCAGTCTCCAGCTGATAGCAGATTCCTAGTGACTGAATGGGGTTATACAGAGAAAAGATTCTGATGTTTCTTATATATCATCACAGTCTTGAATTCTCCAGACTAGGAAAATACTGCTTTGATAAAGTGACAGATAACAAATTGATGAAAGTTAAGCACGAGGAAGCAACTCTTTCTTCAATATTTTCACAATATTAAACCCTCCAACTCTCTAAAAGAAACACAGTGAGAAGGACAGGACTGTAATTACTGAAGCTGTAGTTCTTTGTGTCATGCATGTTTAGACACCAAAAATTGCACTCCAGACAATTGTACTCCAGAGTTCTGCTTGCAGTACCAGGTTCTCTGTCTTTCTTCTCTCCTAGAAGCTTCAGCAATTTCAAAATGCTGGGCATGTCTCCTCTGTAGCTAGGAAAACAACCAAAGCCAAGCATACATAAATAACACTGGTCATCCTCTCCTCTTCTCCATCCTTTAGTCCTGGGCCCAGTTGGCAATTGCCACCTTTCTGTGCAGATGGTGGCCTTCTCACTCCTCCTGCAGTCCTTTCTCTTCCTTGGTTCTGACTGCCAGCTTTCTGGTGAGAATCTAAATTAATTTATCTAGCAGAGTGATATCACCTCGTTAGCTCTATCATGAAGCCCTTCTGAAGGGAAAATAAAGGGAAAGAAGTCGAGCCTGGAGAAACATAGTGGGATTTTTCCTTCATTCTCTGATTTCTGCCACAAGACTATAGGTGTTAGAACCCAGGTAAATGGTTTAGATTTAATGAGCACCCAATCTGCAGCCAAACCTATTTTGTATGGCACAGAGCTTATTTTTTTTTTTTGTTTTTTCAGCAGTTGGCTGAAACTCAGTGCATATGGAAATGACAAGTACCACGAGCTGAACAGTCGGTGCTTCTATAGCTGGCTGGACCACTCTTAACATTCAAAATCAGACTTCCTTTCCACAGTGCATCCAAACCAAAATGTCAGACCTCAGCTTCCTCTTGAAGTTTGCAAAGCTGAAGCCTGATGCTGAGCTCAGCAGTTTCAGACCAAGATGAGCAAATGTTGGAAAGTCTTGGCCTGGCCTGAATGGCTGAAAACCAAGCCGTATGTTGTTCATGTAACTGCCTCCAGGGAATAGCTCTAGGTCAGGAACATGGTTTTCCTGGCCATTATAAAGTATCTTTATCTCTTAATTACATCTAGATAACTGGCTCTGTGAGTCAGAAAGGAACACAAAGCTCTGATGCAGAGGACTCACAGTATCTTCCCTCCTGTGTGCCAAGGTTTCTGCCCCCACTGCACAAGCCAGTAAGACACAGCCATAAGATCAGCTGTCTGCAGCACCACTGTGATACAACACCATAACTTCAGATTAAGGTGAGAATTTTCTCCTTTCCCCTTACTTTGCAGCATGATAAAGTGAACCATAAAATGTTAGCTATCAGGATTTTCATCACTCTTCCTATAAAGCTAAGTCCACATTTATTGAGATTTTTTTGTCTGAGATTTTTCTTTATTTTTAGCCCCCAGACCAGTGCTGTGAAGACTTCAGTTTCTACAAAATCCTGAACTTGACCTAAAAGAAACTGAGAGTACATTTTTGCCAGCAAGATTGCTGAACTCATCCTCTGCTAGTGGCCACAGCCAACCCAAGGGTGTCATGAAGAAAGAGCTGGTTGAGAGTGGAGACAATGTGAGTCTTGTGTCATAAGATCAGATGTCTTTTGTCTATAGAGATGAAGAACGTACTCTCATTTCACATAAATACACTTATATAGTCTCTGACTTCTTCCCAACATCCAGGTTGTCTGAAATCAAGCTAGTGATGAAGACTAGTGTTTTGCCGTTGTTGAAAACCTATCATTTATAGCCACTTACTGCAAGGAGAAAACAAGAGTCTGCTCTTTTGTACATAACTCCCTGAGGTGTGAAGCATCAGAGGAACAAGCTCGCTTACACTGCCAGCTATTCAGCCATGCAAAGAATCAGCTTTGTGAGAAATTACAGAATTAAGTCTGCTTTAAAATTGGCATTTAGAGAAGGACTTCAAATTCCTCCAGTTTTTGTTTAAAAAGAAGAATTTTACATTTTGCACGGTGGTACTTTTTTAGTAAGAAAAAGAAGTATTTTTCTTCCTTTTGGAAAAAAACATGTTTTCTCAATTTCTTTGAGCTCTTCTAACTTAAAAGATAAATGTTCATGAATTTACATCTCAAGCGGCAATTTTTCTCTGCAATGTTTTTGACCCAGACAAAAAGAGAAGAAATATTAAAACTCTGAAGTTATTGCTGGAATTTTTCATAGGTGAGTATCTCAGGGAAAGCCAATATCAAGTAAAGATTCTGTATTTCTAACACAGATTGATTTTAAAGCCTGATTCCCAATATAAATAATACTGAAGAAATAGTAAAATTGGAAAATACAGGCCAGAAGCAAGGGAAATAATTAAATTTTGAATAGGAAGCTACTGGAAGAGCTAAATTCATCCAGGGACATAAGAGTAGAAAACCTGGGAAAGTGAAATGCCCCATAATCTGTAATTTTCTTTTTTAAATAGACAACAGTTTAGAAGACAACTTTTATTTGGTTTGACCTTAGAAGAAACACTAGCTCTTCCTTTGTGAAAGATCACCACTATCAGTGCATTAAAAATCTCATCAACTCAAGTACCAGCCAGCAGGCACTGCTTTGACTTCACAGCAAATTAAAACAAATACTGAAGGTCCATCTTCCTCTACCTTTTGGTAGAACATTATTTTCTCAGTACTTAAGGTTAATGTATTTAAATCAGAATTAGAGATGCCATATGTGCACACACCATGAGATACAGCAGGTGGGAAAGGAGTGAAAATTGGATATGGAAGACAATTGATGGCCTGGATTATGTGTGGTCCTTATTGCTTTGAAGAAGAGTAACCAGAAGTGATGTTTACCCAGGCTGGGAAGCTGGGAATGATTTTTGGGTTCACTTTTTTTTGGTGGGTGGTGTGTGTTTGGAAGTCATCAAGCATTACCATATGGCAAATATAGAAATCAAAATGTCACTTTTATTTGGTTACTACTTGAAGAGCTCCCTTCTTCCTGTACAAGAAGTAAGGTGTTTTTCTTTCTCTTCTTTTTTAAATCAATAATTATTTTTTAGTTTTAGATTACATAAAATCCTTTAAGACTTTGCTGCTCTTTTAATTAGTCTGTTATCACAATCTTTTAAATAGCATTTTTGAGCAATCCTGCATGCCTCTTAATCCTATCTGTTCAGCATCTCTTCTGTGACTTGTTTTCTATACAAGTATTTTCCAAATGAAAACCTTTCACCATCTTTTGAGTCTTAAATTATCCCTTCTGGAGCAGAAAGAAAGCCCAAGCCAGTAAATATGTCGATTCTAACCTTCTCAGGTTTTGCACTCTGTGAAATATTGCAAAACATCAAAAGCACTTGAGCAGATATTTTAAAAGCATGCAGAGAATATAAGCTAATTTTAAAAATTTGCTGTTATTGGTACATCTAACAAGCAATACCCTACCATGACCTTTAAAAGCATCAAACACCTAGTGAAAAAATACCAAATCATTTTCTTCTTGTCTTGTGTGTGGTTTCTCTTAGTGAAGGAGGGGAGAAAGAGAAGCTGTTACCTTAAAAACACTCCCTTAAGAGGCACTCAGCACTTGCAGTTGTGCCCTAATGTCTCCATCTAAATTAAACTGCAAATTTCTGCAATTACCTGAAGTGGTAAATACTGACGTTTAAAGCTTAGCTAGGTCTTCTGTAAACTACTTTTGCTTTTCTGCTTTCAGTGAATTCTGTTTTCTCTTTAGGTGAAAAAAGGTGAATTCATTATTCTTGGCTCTAACAATGAAGCCATACTAGACCTACAGATTTTAGAGAAAAACAGATACAAGACTAAGGGTAGGATTAAGACAGGATTTTTCCCAAGAACCTGTTTCTGGTGGGGTTTTTTTGAGACTGAGCATATGTTATGTCATTTTATAGAATGACAGAATCATTGAGCTTGGATTAGACTCCTAAAATCAAGTCCAGCCGGCTACCCAGCACTTCCAAGTGCACCACTGAACCACATCCACGGGTGCCACTTCCACAGACCTTTTGAACACTTCCAGGAACAGTGATTTTGCCACTTCCCTGACCATTCTTGAAGTGAAGAAATTTTTTCTAATATCAAATCTAAACTTTCCATGGGGTAACTTGAGGCCATTTCATGTGGTCCTCTCACTTGTTACGTGGCAGGAGACTGACTCCCACCTCACTAGAAGCTCCTTTCAGGTAGCTGTAGAGAGCTACTTTGGGCTCAGTTACAACTGTTAAAAAGATCCAGACTTTCAAACGCCATTTGCACTGGACACAAATTCTGAACAAGAAGATCCCTGTAGGAGGCACAAGTAAAGTAAGCATTGTCTGTGACACAGTACTCAGAGCAACTGGGGGTGATAACTCTGTGGAGCAGTTTGCACATATGTATATAACTGTGCCACAGTTCCATCTAACTAACCCTGTGCTTTACTTGGGGAAAAGTCTCTGCTCCCCTGCACACACACACACACTGAGCCCTGCAGGCCACGCTTGCCAAAGGGGATCCATGGGTATGCAGGTTATAGGGGCTGCCCTGTAGCTGTGGCTGCCAGCAAAAGGCTGAACTCTTCTTCTGAAAAATGAACAAATCCAGAAGAGGGCATGCAAATGGGCTGTAAGACATAGGCCTTGCTTTTATGCAAGCTGGCACCCATCCTCACCAGTAAGGGTGATTTCTTCTACCCAGCTGCACTCTGATGCAGCGGCAGCAAACTGGTTCCTCTGCAGCTGCAGAAGAGAAACCTCTATTCTAAAAACAGTCATGGAGCTATGCTGAGCTTAAAATGGGTTGCACTTTGTGTACATACTTCTTTTGATTTCATATATTTTTTAAACTTTAACACTGGAAGATTTTTCTTTTTTAAACCACTTATTGAAGTATCTTCCTGCTCTACCGCTTCCCCATCAGCTGAGCAGTCACCAGCCCCTTTACCATGCAAGCCACATACACAGCAGGCTCTGAATTTGTGGCTGGGAGCTAACCTGCTTCTGATACTCTGTGGGAAGATTCTAATAAGACTTTGACAAACTGGTGCAAAGCTCTGTGGTTTGATTTGCTGCAGGTTAGAGCATTCTACCCATTTTGAAGCCTGTAGCCTACTTGGCCTGTATTATGCATGACACGAACACCACTGGCCTCCCCTCCAGGCAGGGCATCAGCTCAGCAGGCTGCTGGCTTGGCTTACATCCTACATCACATGTTGGATTTGCTGCTTTGGGTCTGCTCTGTGTTTAAAATTCAGGTCCTGTGGGTTTAAGTTTAAGGCATTTTGTTGTTGTTGTTTTTCAAGTCTGAAATATTTTCCTCCCCGATTTTCATAAACTGACTTCTTGTTATCTCTAGTTAAAAGCCCACAATCCCTTGCTAAAACCAGTGAGAACCATTTTAAAACATTGCTTATATGTTTTGAAGAATATGGTGTATTTTTATCCATGTCTTTGTATATGAGTGAAAATTTGTGAAATAAAACAATTATCTGGGATGCCAACATTTCCGTATTCATGACTTATCACATTAAGGAATCTTGGTTTTCCTCACTGTAAACACTCACCCCTTCTCAAGAATTCACGTATCCGGAAAACCTTGAAATACATTTTGAATATTTAAAACTTTTTGCATTAAGATCTCACTCCTACAGTTCTGTATCAGAGCTCTCTTTAATTTTAGCAAAATTCTGATACAAAGTCTGTTTTTTCCTCTCCTCCTTCCACTTCCTGCATCTATAACAATCTTAAGCTCTTTGGTACAGAATCTGTCTTTCCATACTGCCGTGCTGTCCACAGCCCAGTCTGAGTGCTGTGGCTGCACACAGCATGCAGGAACAGAAGTGCAGATCTTGGCTGTGCCTATATCCAGTCTTCCCTGGACCACTCCCAAAAATAGCACCCTGCTGCAAAGTTCAACGCTGAGGACACAGCTCTGACATTGCAGGTTGTACAATGATTTTGGCAGGAGAGCTACTAGCTGGAGAAAACAAAACCTTCAAGGTGAATTATTCTTTCTTCAGGTTGGTTTCCTGACCCTGCCCTACACAGATATGGCTGTATAGTATAATTTCTTATGTTAAACCCTAGGAAAGCTTTTGTGTGATTGCAGGTGGCTGACAACAACATCAGCGAGCAGCCAGCTGGCTTTTCCATGCTGCCATTCCTTTCTCTCTTGCTGCCCCTGTGAATGTGTTGTAGTTTCACTAGACACACTGGCCCTGAGTGTGTCAGGGAATATCTAGAATATTATAACTCTACAGTCCCCCAAACACAGAGACACCACCCCAGCTACAGAGACAAAGCTTGTGCTGTAAGAGGTGTCAAAGGGCAGAAGACAAATCAAGTTCTTGTTTAACAGGGTTGCAAAAATAGACCTTATGACATTTTCTTTGTGGGTGTGACAGGACTGTCCCCCTCCTCTCTACCACAGATAGCTGGTGCATAAAGAGATAACACAGGCTGGAAGGACAGCAAGGGGTCAGCTCTGGTGCCAAAAGGGCTCAGGCCTCAGCTAAGAATCGACATCTTAGTCTTGAGAGCAGATGTGGGAAGAGACAAAAGAAATATTCCTGAGACACTGTTTTATAAACTATAAAAGAGTTATCACATGAGTTATCACAGAGGCAGAAGCCTCCTACACATACACCCTAAAAGCGTTTGAGACTTCTCCCTGGAGTTTGCATGCAAATCCATGGTTACTTCCCTGGGGACTGAGGGAAAGGATCTCAATGGGTGCCCCACCACCAATTGGATGGTAAAATACATTGAATCCTGAGTTACATTATTTCTTGTCTGGCTGTAACATTGATAGGTAACTTTAACCCTGCACTGTATGAACCTACTACTAATTTCTCTTTTTACCTTTATTCCTGTGTAGTGTTAGTTTGTTTTAAGTCTTATGACTGCTTTCTGCTTATGAAATAAAAAATTCATTCTATAAGAGACTGAATCAGCCATTTTTAAAGAACTTGCAAATGAGAGTTGGTTTTGAGGTGCTGGCCACCTCAATAAAGCTACTACCTGCTGCCAGAGGCCTGGGCAAAAGGCAAGGGATCATCAAAACCCACATATCCATTCGTAACAGTGGGATCAGCAGCCTATTTAAACTTTATTCTTCTCATAGGCATTTTGACAATGCTGACATCAAGGCTTGTTAATTTGGCTGCCTGTGCACTGAGACATGAAGAAGGTTTCTTCTTCAGCTATGCTGCCTGTACATGTGGAGGAGCAGCAGGATCTGGAAGGCATGACATTCCCTGCCAAGTGACATAAACCAGCCCTGAGGCACCACTGCTCCCAGGGCAGTGGGCTGCTGGTCACTGCCTGGAGAAGCAATTTTTTCTGCAGTCAACTCAGCAAAGCAGAGGGCAGAGAGCCAGAAGTCCAGAAATAATTGTTGCAAGGGAATTGTAAAAGCCATTAGAAACTTTTGAAGCTGGATCATTCAAAAAATAAGACAGAACAGCCTAGTACAGCATAGTTCCTAGAGAAGATGACTTAGAGGAAACTCGTACCTCTCCAGAGATTTATCACTGATTCACATCTTATTAATTCTCTCCTCTTTCCTCAATATCTTCACAATTTCTTCTTTTGGCATTTTTCTGGAGATAGGGCATGACTGATGAGCATGAGGCAGCATAAAGCCTTTCCCCTTGCTAATATTATGCAGCAAATATTGGTAAGCCTTTGCTGGATATTTGTCACTGGCCAACCCTACTGCAAGTTCCAACTGGGGAGCAGCGGGAGACCCACAATGGTAGGGCATTAAATAAGACAGAGCTCATCACACCACTCCAGTCTGGCATGTGCCAGAGTAGCTAATAGCACAGCAACTCTTCCCTTCAGGCACATAAATTAACTTTAGGAAAGCAGCTCTTGAGGAGGGGTATGGGCATCTGACCCCCAGCTATGGCATATGCTTGGCTGCACTACCCCATGGGTATAGACCAGGCAGGACAACCATGGCCACGCTGCAGGAAAGGGCTCTGCTCTGGCACAGCAGGGCCACTCTCAGAGCTGCACTGGCGTGACATCCTTCTCTGGACAGTCCAATGCTGTTGACATCATTGGCCAAAGGAGGATCACATCCTGCTGACTCCAGAGGTTCAGCAGGGACCATGTTACTACTGGCTCCTGATCCTGGATGTGCTATAAATGGCCTTACTAGATTTAGGGACCAAAAGAGAAATCTGTGCTATCCTTACCCCTACAATCTTTTTTTCCAGCTGTACCTTACAATTCAGTGTCAGAGAAACCAGTGTCCTTCAGTCCCATCACAATCTTGCACAGAGAGGCATCAAAGTTACCACCAAACCACCAAGACACTGAAGGAATAGGAGGCCCCCTGCACTTGCTGAGACAAACACAGATTTCTAGATATTAGCAAGGAGGAAAGATGGAACACCTCCTTGAAGAGATATTTTATCTAAGTAATTTTTTTTTTTTTTCAGTAAGCACTTGTAGACTTAAGCCAACCCCAAAAGTGAGTGGAATTTTCTCACTGAAGCTAGGGGAAGAAATAAAACTAATTTCCTATGAGTTAATTTTATAAAAAGCATGACCCAGTATGGGAATGGAGAGGATTATTTCATCTGAAGTACTCTTAAGAAATATTCTCTCATTTATATTTGTGTCAGATGCAAAGTGCAGTGGTAGAAGCTCAGAGATGTGACTGGTCGGCTGCCCCAGAAACAGTCTCCTGTTATGAACAACCTGGTGAAAAAAAAAGTTACCCAGAATGGCTTGATGACTATGGATATTTTCCCAGTTTTATTCTGATGTTGTTGTTAACTGGAAGTATGTCCTTCTAAGAGCTCAAAGAGTTTCAAGCACTCAAGATTCAAGAATTCAAGACTTTCAAGCATCAAGATTCTTTCAAGCATTAAAGCAGAACTGAACGTGAGTCAGAGTTGGGATCTAGCTGGACTGAGAAGGACAATTGAAAAAGAACACTAGAAATTTTATGGTTTTCCTATGGAATATGCTTTTTCCAAGGGTGAGAAAATCCTTGCAAGGAAATACAGTCTTTTCAGCAGACACTGCTTGTGATTTGTCTTGAAAATGCCTGGAATATGGCACTGGATTTGGAAGAACAGCCTCTTTCCTCCACCTCACGTGAATGATGAAGTGAGGTGAGGCAGGAGAAGCCCTCATCAGGGAGCAGAGGACACAATGCTCCCAGTGCCAGACATCTGTCACCCCGTGAGCTCTGAATGCAGAACAGATTTACATCTATGACTAAAGGCTCCTCTGGGCCCAACTTAATGATCTTTTAAGTAATTCTGGATCCACCTCAATAATGCTTTCAGTAACCATTAACCTACCATTTACCTGTTCACACTAAAATATCAGTATTTTCCAGCTGTTTAATATACACACATGCATCTCTAAATAGGGTCCCATTTAAATTCCCAGCTTCCTTTTTTTTTTCTTTTCTATTATGTCAACACACTGAATGTCTGCAGATGTCCTTAGAAAGTTTGCTAGAGAACAGTCAGTTACAGTCAAGTCTGCATATAAAATGTTTTCCCTTTTGTTTGAAATAAAAAATAACCTGAAAGCCTTTTCCTGGTAATAAACCAAGCTTTGTAACATGCATTTTTAAAGGAAAAAAAAAAGAAATTATGATTTGGAGTATTCACAGCTCATCATGGTATCAAAATGAATGTGTACGCCTAAGCAAGAATATAGCTATTCTCTTTGATGAATAGGAATTGCTCCATTTTTAAGAAGGAAGTGCCTAATGAGGGAAAACAGGCTGGCAAAGCAAACTCCCAGTATATTTGCATCTGAGACTCAACTTGACAGCAGGTTTTACCCACACATTTTAGTTTAATATTCAGAAGTGACTGATAATTAAATCAAATTTCTCTCCTTGACCACCCTTTTTATTTTTCTTCTACCTTATTTTTTGCCTTAATTAGTGGATCTCTGTTTTATTCTTAGACTGGAATACTTAGTAGAGGGAGGAGAGCTTTGTTTTTAACTCAATACATCAAAACAACAAATCTTGAGATAAAGTATGGCACCTTAAGGACATCAGTCTACAGCCTTCTCCTGCACTTTTATGCATCTTATGTTTTCTCCTAGACTGGGAACATTTCACCTAAATTTTATTTTAAAAAATCCAGAAACAAACAAACAAGCAAACAAACAAACCCCAAACCAACCTCAAAACAGAAAATATATTCTGTTGAAAAAAGGCTAAAGAAAATAACATATCCATTTAGAAGAGATTTCACTTGAGTGGGAGGAATTCAGGACTCCACACACCTGGAAGAGGCCAGAGGTGTCTGACAACCTGCAGATTACTCATTTCAGCATTACCTTTTCTTTCTTTCTGGAGAACTGGTTGTTCCCTTCATGTAGCATCATTAAGTTGGCTCTGCTTTCCTTACTTGTTCTATGGAATGTTAGTCTCCCTTAGGTGGCTCGGATTGTTTTGGGGAAGGGGAAGAGAGCTTTAGGAAACAAACCTAAAAATTAAACAGCTGAAAAAAAACCCGAACCAAACAACCTTTGCTACTTAAACATGTCTAATTTTTACTTAGTTACCAAAACTGGCTAAAAAACCTCAATGCAAACAGACCTGATTTTATTGGATGGCAGAATTTTAATGAAATTGGAGGGAAATAAGTTTTCAAATCAAGGCTTACTTTCCCAAAACCTTCATTTGAAGATAGGTATATTAAACATAAATGCAAAATTTTCTCCAACTACAGACCCCAAGGTATTTCTCCTCTCACAGCACAAGCTCAAGTTCATGACATAGTACAATTACACCAGATAGAAAAATCCAACATGTAGAACGTGATTCAATCAAGCACATTGTTTCTATGATTCCTTATTTTTGACATTTCCTCAGTTCCCATCTGTAACTGCTTTTAAGGCTGTAGAAGTTCTGGTTCAATTTATGTTTCTTTAGGGTTTCACTGCCACACCTTATTTACATAAATTATCAGCTCAGACCCCATGGACAGACTGTGCCACCTTGAGAGAGGGAGCTCACCAGCAAATGACTGGAGGTCTGATTCACTCAGGATATTGGTAAAGGATGGAGACTATTACTATTCTGAAAAATCTCAGTTAGATTGAATCAGAGATACAAAAGAACAAGGTAAAAATGAAAAACTTGAGCTCAAACTTACTTATATTTGAGATAATCTTGCAAGTATTTGGATACATATCCAAGATCTTTAGGTCAGGTTAAAATATGAGCCCTACAGGCCATATAAGTAAGGTAGATTAATTTCTGGACTACTGCTAAACTGTTATTTTAAGACTTCACCATATTTGGTTCACTGTGCACTTCTGATTTTCTCTCTCTGCTCTTACTACCAACAAAGATCAGATATCTTACAGTTTACCTGTTGTTTTAGATAGATCATGTCTTGGCTGAGGAAAATTAAGCCTTTTGTTTATTTGATTGTTTACTTGTGGACATTAACTAGGGCAGCATCTCACCACCTGTCAGTAATTAATAAGAGAATTTTTCCTCCTCTTTAAATCTGCAGCTCATCACACTAACTCTTTCAATGTGCATTTTTATCAGTGTTATTTTATTTTCAAAACCTCTGGAAAGACGACCACCACAAAAAGTTTAAGTCTTATTCCAGTACAAGATCCTATCAGCTTCAAGAGCATATTGCCTTTGTCAACTTTTGGAAATGAAGGTGTGTGAAATATAGGTCAATTATTATCTGGCTCTAACAACAAAGCTACACTTTTGTTTTGCTCTGAATGGAAAAGAGAGTTACTAAATTCTTTTGAAATCCTGATAGTGTCAAGGGAAATACTTTATTTTATGAAACTTAATATTTATGAATATGTTTTATAATGCAGCTGCAGCTTTTGGAAACAGCACCACACTGGGGCAAATGCATTTTTTGCAGAATCAAGCAGTTGGAGATAAAAGAGATGTCATTTTAATGCCAGGGCTATTGACATCCTAATGACACTGAGCAACTCACAGACTCTAGAGAAAAATGACATCCCTTTTTTTAAATACAAAGTCTAATAACTAATATGTTCAAATGTGAATAACAAATAGTACCTTCCCCCTCAAGATACATTTGTATACACATTTCTATTTATACATATAAATATTTCATATTTATACACAGAGTGTTACATTGCCCCTGTGTACACTCACCCACCTTGCACATATGATCTGGGTTACTGCAAGTCAAGAAAAAAAATCCAGCCATAATTTTCCTGTGAATGTCAAGCCAGATGTTTCCACAGCTGTGAAAGTCTGCCTTTATAAGGCAGATATGAGAAGCACTTGCAGGTACATCCTTTCCCAACTAATCCTCACACAGGGGCTCAGGCAGCAACGCAGCAGTTTGCCACGAATGACACTGCCCTGCCATCTCTACTTGCTCAGGGCTTTAAAACCCCTTTCCGCATCTGCCTTCAAATGGGGCTGCTAGGGACAGATCTTACCAGAAATCTCTCCTGATCTTATTCACAGTAGCTGCTGACATAGTTTCCTTTAGTCTATCTGGAAATAACATTTTTCAATTAATTTTTAGACTCAATTGCAGCACATGCTCAGTAACAGATAAAACACTGCATCTCCAAAGCTGCCTTGTCTGTGCCTGGCAGTTCCAGCAGAGCTCCACAGTTCAGCTATGATTCACCAGGAGCCACAGCTTGATGAAAAGACTGGACTAAATTTCAGTGAAGCTTGACCAAGTCTGCTGCAATTTGTTTCTGGGAAGAGCTGTGGTTTATGACTGAGAAGAATTGCTGATGATAGCTGAGTTTTGATGCAAGTTTCTGAGTTGTGGTACTAGACTCTAAAAACAGCTTTTTAGTATAGACTAAAAAGCTCAGTGCTTCTTGAAAGCTGAGATAACAATATTTCTACTGGAGCTGCTGTTTGTTGTAGCACATGAAAGAGGCTTCATATTGGCAGGTTGCCTTCTGAGGTGCTATGGACCAAACGAGCCAAGTGCCCCTTTCATCACACAATGGAAAAAACATTTTCCATGTATCTCCCAACAAAATGTTTCTACCTTATTTTATTCAGAAGAAACACTGATGACAAGTTAAAAAAAGGCCACAAAAAGAATGAGCCATACAGAACATTAGGAGAAGAAATATTAATTAAATATATCAGACAGGGGAAAGTCAAGATGTTTGAGATTTTGAATACTGCAATATTATGATTTGAAACTAACAGTGAAGTAGCTCTGTTTTATCAAGGAAAACTTTCCTCTGGAAAAGTTGGACTGCCAGTGTGCATCCTGCTCACCCCTCCTGCTCTGTACTTACACGTGCATAATTGTTGTGAGACAAATCTTCTATTTACACCTATAGTCTTACCTCTTGTGGATTATTTTACTCCCACAGTCACAAAGACAAGATCTCATGGATCAAAGTGTAGATGAGGTTTTCTAGCTTGTTAAGGACTGATGTATTAAACCCTTGCAGAAGAGTAGCAAAAAATATTTCTGTATCACATCAAAGTTCAGTTTGGCCTAGAAATTTCAAGTGTACTGAATATTTTTTCCCCCAAATTCAGAAGACCTGTAGCAATCTTAAACCACTGATCACTCTTCTGCACATTTGTTATTGTGCACATATTCCATGTGGGAATGCAGTCTTTTGCCACATACATTAAATTTTTCATTCCAGTTTTCTCCAATGAAAGAGTGTCCAGTCTGCCCAGTGAAACAGCGTAAGCTCTCATAACCTCTGACAAAAAGGTCACTTTACTACCATTTTGGTATTTAGCATCTATTCTAAATCTTGTTTTTTTTAACTCAACACTAAAATAAGTAATTTTGTGTTCTGCAGGCCTCAAAGGTGGCCAAACTGCTTTGGGAGCAATTGGAACAATTTATTTTGAAGGAGATGGCTGAGAGTCTGCATGCACTGAAAACACTGAATTCTTGCTATTCAGATGTCTGCTCAGGGAAGAATGTATATGCTTTCCTTTTCCTCTCATATTCCAGGTTAAAAGAATAAAATGGAAGGGGCATCCCTTATTAGTAACATCAAAACTCCTTGCAGAACCAAATTTTTCCAAACTGTAGTCTTATAAATCAGTCTCACCATGTTAGAGAAGTAAGGTGATACCCTCCACCACTTTGGTTCACTTCCTGGAGTCTGTGCTACTGTTTGGGGTTTTTTCCATTCTGTTTTTAATTCACTCTTTATAATAAAGTCAGTCTTCACTGCCCACCCTGAATTACATTTTAGTACTGCAATTAGGCTCTTAAACAATTGCAACATGATCCCCTCAGGCAAAGGACAAGCAGACAGAGTAATCTGTGCTTATTGTCTTGTATATCATGCTACTGTGACACTGAAGCTTTTTGCTTCTGCAGAGGAGAGGTTTGCAGGAGGAGCCTAGGGGTCATTTGGTTGTGCTTGCAGTATCATGAAAAAGAATTCACACTGCTGATGATCATTTTGATTAAAAAGGAGTCGAGTTTTGCGCTCCCAGGAGGATATCAGAGAGATTTTTTGCTCCCCACATCCTTCTACCTCAAGACATTGGTCCAAAAATTCTATTTGTAGAGAGAAATTTACATTTATGATTTTAAGTAGGTCACAGGTAGCCTAAAAGCTTAATTTACGTATCAGATTATTCCATTTGAAGTAGGTTTTACAGCTTCTCAAGGTACCCTGCCATATTCATATATAGCTTTTCACTCTGAAACACTGCAGACCTTTGCCCAAAACTGGGCCTGTATTAGTGGGACTTCAGAACAGATACAGTCCCTGCTGGTTATATGCTGGAACAGATTTCAGCTTTTGTTTATGTAATTGTGAAAAGAAAATGAACTGCAGACTTATTTTTACCACCCAGATGCATCTACTGTCTCTCACTGACACTGGCACAAAGACACAGTGGCATATCCCCAAGCAGACACTATCTGTCCTGAAATGCTTTTCTTCTCTAAAACAAATTGACTTTCTTCTTCTTTATCACCTTCCTATTTTTAAAGGTGGGAAAGGTCAGCACATTATCTCTTGCTGCCTACAAATGTTTGCCACAGATACACCTCTAAAATTGGGTGAGAGCAGCAGTTGATGCCACGTTCTGGATTCAATGCCTTCATCCAGCTTGGAGTTGAGAAAGATAACCTCCTCTACCTGTAAAGATTTCACTGAATTTTGACTGAATTCAGTTTGCTCTGGGACTCTTTCCAGAGACATGCTATTGAAAACCACCAGCTGGGGTTCCCCCCTTCAGCTGCCTCAGTGCCTGCAGGGGGGAGCTGCTGTCCTGAGCCCATCCACCCTGCCACAGAAGGACATTCAGTGTGAAGGCATTTCAACAATGGTCCCAAAAAACTAAGAACTACTTCAAATTTGCATTAAGAAAAGGCAAGAATGGGACACTTGGTGTATACACATGAAATACCCTCAAGTCAGGTACAAGTTTTAAATACTTGAGAAATTGATGCACTTGAGATGAAGCCACAGGACTAATTTCATCCCAGAGTTTTGGGAAAAGCAATGGACAGCACATCTCATTTGCATGGGAAGTGAGAGTCAGCAGTGTTATCTGACTGGAGAACAGGGAACACGGTGCCTTTAATCTAATATAGGTGCCATAAAATATGTTGGCAGCAATTTTACTGTGTTTTTACCAAAAATGAAGTTGATTTTAAAGAAAAGAATTTTACAAACATGGAAGTAGTTAGGCAATAGCAAACAGGACAGGACACAATGTGAATTTGCCACTGTTAGATCAGATTAGACTGATTTTCTTCTCTGCTGAGATCATTAGTATTCACACACGGAAAGATATGGTTGATTTAACATCAGAAAATATTTAAATTACTAGCAGATAGGGTAGTTATTAAACTGTAGAAGATAGGGAATACCTGTGAGAATCATAAGCTGCAGGAAATGGGCTAAAGAGAGTGGCTTGGAAAAGGGTATGAAGCTGGAAGAAAAAAAGTGTGCAGCTCGTCAGCAGTTGGTCTTTTGGTCCTGTCTTACATAACGTTCTTGTTAGTGCTTGGAGCATGCTGGTGAGGTTAGTGATCCTATGAAGTTGGGAGGCATTAGGGAGATGTAATAGGGTTAGACACTTGTATTGGCAGAAATGGATGACCTTGCAGTCTGGAGTAACAGAAATTGCACGAGTGAATGTCATTCCACAGAGAAAGCTAGCTCGTTTCAGGATAGCTAAATCTTCTGCTTCAAGGCATGGATGTCAGCTAGAAGTGATGGGAGAAGAGAAAGAACTGATTGTTTCCAAGTGTGGGATAGTCACTTCTCACTGTGATGATCAGGAAAAGCATTTCTGTAACACTGCTGCAGTTGGCCATCTCTGCAGAAGGGCAGAATTGTCCCTACCAGGCCTTTCCCATACACCAGAGAAGGAGCACATTAGGAGGTTGGCATTTATAACACTGTGACAGGGCACTGTGGTGAATGGAGCACTCATCCTTTGCAAAGCCATTCTCTCAGGTTCCCAAAAATGCCAGCGGACAGAGCACCCCATTGCCACTACTATACCAGTGACATTCAGCTTTCAGAGCTTTCTCAGTGGCCATGTCAGAGACTATTTAAAATGAAAGGAATCAGATTCTTGCGAGCAAGATGTCAGTGAGAAAGAAGTGCCACTATGTCATTCTGTGTTAGGTCAGCTGAATATGAGCCTTCAATGAAATAATATCCAAACTTTATGCATCTGGAAAGTATGTTTACCTTGGAACTAATTCTTCCTGGGCTCCTAAGATTTTTTCATTTGTGCAGCTTAAATTTAGTTAAATAAAAGCACAGAATGTCAAAGAAAGCCAAACTGCAGGACAAGTCTTCATAAATTATTAAAGATTGGGGATGTCACAGCAGAAATTCTGTCTTTATACCTTATTAAGCTGTCACATTAAACTAATGAAGAGCCAATCTGAAAATGGTCAACACGTTTATTCTGAAATGAATTTACAAAAAAAACCCCAAACAAAAGCAAACAAAAACAACAAACAAAACCAACAACAACAAAACAACAACAACAAAACCATCACAACAAAAAAAGCCAGCAAAAATCCCACAAAAACCAAACTTGTTTCCAAGCCAAATAGCAGGTACATCTCAAACTTGGTCTTTTAGAGCACAATCACATGGTACTTCAAGTATTAATTCACGTAAATTTAAAATACACCCCTAAAATGTAAGAGAACATTTTCCTTTACTTCAGAGAAGAACAGGACCCATCCTTCTGAAATAAGAAGCTTCCTAAACACATTTGTGTCTCAAGAGAGGATGTGGGGAAAAAAAAGCAACACTCAATAGGGAAGATCACATTGCATAATACATTACTAAAAGGGTCTTCAAAGTGAAAGCTATAGAATACAAAATCTTCAGAACCCAACCAGAGAAAGTATTGCCACCTACAAGAATATTAAAAAAATGGATAAAATTGACTAAAATATCTTTTAAAGATTAGTGAGGAAAAGCTCCTAATTTCCTAACAGAAGAAAAAACCTGAACTATTAATGAAGCTGAGTTCTGACTGCTGTTGGAATTGAAAGTAGGCCTGCAGACTCAGACATCTGGCCCTGAGCATGGCTCCACTCCAAGTCTGGGAGAAGACAAGAAGAGAGAAGCTTTGGCAACCAGGCAAATACACAGTTCATTGGAAATACTTCCACTACAGAGGAGGAAAAAAAGTTCTCCAGTTCTGTCTATCCCAGGGACACCCTATGACAAATGTCCTGTGAATTACTTCATGTTTCAAAACACATCTGCTAAAGGGACAGGATCTGGTGAACTGATCAATCAACAAAATGATCAATATGGTTTGTAAGAAATACTCTTAAAAAAAATAAAAATAAACAGCTGGAGAATACCACAGTGTTTAACTAAAAATGTGTTTATTTTCTAGACACATTTTTCTGAGATGGAGGTTCAAATTTTGCAACTTTAGCAGATCTGAGCAGATCAGGCATGGCTGGAGCTGAGCTCTGCTTCCTCTGCTTCACAGTGGCTCTGTCCACAGTGAGACATCACATCTATGAGTATCAGATCAGGGCAGACAACAGGCTGTTGGAGGGGCAAAGCAGCCTACCATTCACTGCCATTGCAATGTGTGGAAGGGCTGGCATCCCCCCCATTGCCAAGGAAAGGCTCAGGGCTTGTGCAACACCAGGCTGATGCTGGGGTCCGTAGCAGCAGTAAACTCCCCTTCCCACATCCTTTCCTCATGCAGCCTTGGAAGAAGAAGTAGGACTAGATTTGCCAGAACCTCTCACAGCTACCTTCCATCCCAGCCCAGCTCCTCTCTAAGCCCTGCCTCCCCATTCTTCTCCTACAGCAGCAGCAGAATGGTCCCCCTCCCACAGAATTATGAAAGCAAAATTTAATTTTGCCTTCTCTATCTAAAAGTCCAAACTAGTAGTGAGCTTTGCAAAGGCTACAGGATTTGGTATTGAGAATGAGTGTTGGTGCAGTTTAATCACTTTTTATATTTCAAAGGGAAGGACATGATTTTCTGAACATACTCAGCAACAGAGAGAGATTGTGTCTTAGTCAAAGGGTGCATGATAACTTATGGTCAGTTGTGAGTATCCCAGGTATTCCTGGGAGTGCACTTTGGGTCAGAAAATGTTTCAGAGCTCCCTGAGCTGCTCTCTGTGGGGCTACAGGGCAGGAAGGGTAAGTTTCCCCAGGTGCATTGTAGGATGGAAAAACCTCTTATATTTTTAGGATAGAAAATAGGAGAACTTGACTTACAGCAAGATAGCAAGACCACAAAGCATTCTTTGAAGGACTGGAAAGGCTGAGGACAATTGACAAGACTTCAGTTTCCTGTGGGGAAGTTTCTCCTCTTTGAGCTTGGTGGCAGTGCTCAGTGCCAGAAGCAGAGACACTCTTCTGGAGCCCAAGTCACTGTTGCTGAGGCTTCCCAGGGTGGAGAATCAGCATGGGCAATAGTACAAAGTCGCAGTCATAGAGGATTTAAGTTATTTAGCAGTAGTCCTGTGACAGATTATGTATATCTAGGCTCTGAACCACTTCTGATTTGAGCAGGACTGTTATTACTATTTTTAATGCATTGAGGCAATTTAAATAGAGAAAGAAAATACAATCAATCCCTAAGGTCACTGTAAGGTCACATGCTCAAGTTATGGTGCTCCTTCTGCTTCTTGGTTATTCACTTACATGGTACATACCATAACTTGCAAGCTTAGGGAAAAATGACATCTGTAAGACCTGAGGTTTACAAAAATAATTAAAAAAAAATTGCAAGCTATCAATAGTCCTGCAATTATGAGAGAGTAGCTGGTCATTACACATAGTCATCAGGAGAAAAAGTCAGTGAACAATGCTGTAGGGGTGAAACACAAGAGTTGAGCATCAACAAAAATAAGGGATAATATAGAATTTCTGCCTCTAGCTCTCTTCAAGGTAAACTTGCTGAATAGATACATTTGTCATGCATGCTTTACTACGTTGTCATTAAACTGAGCAACTAATGTCAAGGTTGGGTCCTGGAACCAACAGTTTCAGCCTCATGGCCTGGCACATGGCTGTGCAAGGCAGTACAGGTTGTAAAAACTACCAGTTGTAAAGGGTAGTGCAGAATAAAACTGAAATGGGCCAGCTCCGAGTCAAATTTCCAATCAGAAAGATGCTAAAAACCATAATTAAAGGCAAGTTAAATCGGTGCTTAAATCACAGGGAGCACATTGAAAACAAAAACGTACTTTAAAGCCCTCGTCCTCACTTGGTGAATTTATTTAAAAGAGGCTACTTTTCCCTGGGGTGATTCAAAAGTTCCCAAGAGGTTAAAACCCAAACTCTACTGGAAAAATAGAAGGTTAGGCATTCGGAAAAATTTAAAGCAAACATTCAATCAAAAGAAAGCATTTAACAAAGCATTGACTTGCAAACTCTAACCCATCCAACTTTAAATTACCTAGATTTCAAGAGGAGGAAATTAGGAGAAGAAAAAGAGAGAAAGACAGAAAAAAGAGAGAGAGAGTGAAGAAAGATACAGCTATTGCCTTGGATCCAGCTTCCTGTCAGCTGCCATAAAATCCAAGGACAACAGGGATGTGTGTCTCAGGGTGTTATCTGCTCTGGGCTCCTGTGTCCATCGCCACCCCCCTCCTCCCAGGTTAGGCCTCCAGCCATCTGGCCACTCTGAAGCTAGACTGGTTCCAGGGTGGGCTGTGGGACATTGCTGTCCCTGTGCCAGTAACTGACAGCCATTCTGGGCTGGGCTAGAGGCTCCAGTGGGGTGGGGAGTGAGCAGTGCATCATCCCCCCTTCACAGAACTTGCTCTGGCCCACTCCCCCTCACACACACTTCAGTTGTTTTGAGCCAATCATAATTTCCTCCAGTCTCTCATGGATACTGGCAGAGGTTCTTTATAACTAGAACACAGACAAGTTATACTGATTTCGTATACAGACAAATAAATTATCATCGGCACACTTGCAGAACCAAGCATCACAGTCAACAAGAGTAAACACTAATTTTAGGAAGCCAGGCTTCTCAGAAATGTCTGAAAATCACCAAGTAGCATCTACTTTCCAGTCTACACGCATCATGACTGAAAATTCTGACCCCTGCCTCTCATGTGGAACTCAAGTAGTTTGCCTCTCAGCAGCACTTATCAAATTCAGACTTTTCTTCTAATCCCATTGTTGCAAGTTTCACAAAAATCCTGGTATCACTGCCATTTATGATCACATCTGGTTTCAACTGAGCTTTTGATTTTCCCTGTAGCTTAGCAGCAGAGCTCAAGCAGCAGAACAAGGACTGCAAAGTTGATACATATGAATGGATGTTTTTAGGAAAGGATAAGAATACTTTACAATTCAATAGCATACTCACCTGGATCTGAGGCTCTGATTGTACTGAGATGCCAAGTGATGCAAAACACAATTTATTTCTGTTCTTTTCCCTCAGAGACCTATACTGTATGAGTGAGGATATAACTACAGGGTTGGCGTGTAAATAACTTATTTGAAGGATATCATTAGCAACTTGCTGTGTTCTCAGTTGCCCTCCTCTTTCTATCCACCTCAGTATTTGTTAAGGATTGTATATTGGTCTCATTTTAGAATATTCCTTTGTGTAGCTGTCTATAGGAATCAAATTTGCAATGCATAGTAGCCAGATTCTTTAGCATTAACATACATTAGTTGAAACTTCTTTTCTAAGTGGAGTGTGAAAACAGTAATTTCTTCTCCTCCACACTCTTGGAGGGGGTGGGAGGGCTAGACAGCTCTTCAGTTTAACTGGAAGTAATCTGTGCTTCATGGAAGTTCTAATGCACAAAGAAGGCTGCATACCATGCACAGCAACTAACAGGACTTTTCTTGCAGGAGTCCTCAGCATTGCTATTGCTGTTGTAAGACAATAGTAATATCCAACCTCTTTTTGGGTTAGTTCAAACATAAACCAGTTATTTTTGAAAACAAGATTCCACCCCCCTCTTTTACTCTTCTTGAATAGATGCAGACTCCTACCACAGTCAAATTTTCATTGTCAATTCATAGATAAGTCCCTTGATGGTACCTGAATATAGTAGAAAGAAAATGGATTGCAACTCTTTCAACAGATTGCAATTTTTCTGTCCTGATTTTTAAATTTTTTTTTTTAATTTTAAACAGAAACCATAAAATAGACAAAATCAGTGTACAAGGGTAGCAGGACCTTGCATATTTGTATATAGTGTTCTTTTCTGGATGTATCACTACAGTGAGAACTGTAACTAAAACTAAAAACTAAAACTCTGTATCACTACAGTGAGAACTGTAACTAAAACTAAAAACTAAAACTCACCCCAAACCCTAAAAAAAGGTTTTATAAAAAAGGTGTATGCCTACATCATGTTAGCACCCAGATCTCTCAAGGCAGTGCACTTTTCAGAATCAGAAAAAGATCATGAAAATCTCTACATCTTGAATATACAGCTGCTTTGAAGCTACACCAGCCATTTAGGCTTATATTACTGACACAGCTATCAGCCCCTACATGGAGAGTTTACAACCAGCATACCTTAGTAATAGTAAATGGCAGGAGAGTAAATGGCAAGGGGGTTTAGCTAAGCACAATTGAAATTCTGCTCGGAATCTCACCCCACCAGGAAGTGTAGTAGTAAAACATCCTGGACTGCCTCCTAGGAATGCCTAGGAGTACTGCAAAAGTTTCTCTCTGCTGGAGGAAGTCAAATTTGTGTACAGGTATTTATGTAGCCCTTTGAATACTTGCAATACATATACATAGAGCTGTAACTTTATTTTATACCAAGAGTTATTTGAGTGTATGACAGATTTCTTAGTTGGTCTTGTACAGGTGCATATAGTCTTAGAAAGAAAATTTTTTCTGCACACACATCAGAGTTTCATGAATAGCAAAGGATTTTAGCTTGTAGGAGTGACTAACATGATAACATCATTTAGTATCACCTTTATCAATTACAATGCACACATTACCAAAACAACACACATATTACATTATTATGTTTAACCATCTTCTTTAAGAATATTTTTCTTCTGTTTATGAAGAAAAGTGGGAGGAGAATTGGTACTTCAGAGGAAGAGAAATACAGATTTTCTGGAAATGCTTATGAAAGATTTTATAGCTCAATATACTCTCTGTAATGTTATGAGCAACAGAGGATGCACTTCACATACTTCCTGACTGAAAAAGGAGTTGCTTATCTTTAAACAAGTCTCTCTCTCTCAAAAAAAAAAGACTTTTTTTTGTTGTAACATAAGCTTTTAGGAACTTATTATTTTTCTCAATTGTTATTGAATTGGACAAAAGGAAACCAAGTAGATGTGCCACCTAGTATGGAAAGAATGAAATCTAATTCTAGAGGCCTCAATTTAAGAGTCCTGGCTTTGTTTTTGATCTTCTGAAGAAGGAAGCAAGACGTGCTTGTGCAGAAAAGCTCTGCTGCAGACACCCTCTCCATCAGCCTGATGTCACTGCACTGCCTCTCAGAGAAGGGAGCGTTAAAGATCAGTCTATCTCACAAAAAACTTTCTGTGGTGGGCAATTCAAAATCTGTTTCTGTTGCACAGTGGACTAGACAGAAGTTGAAGCTCTTCGGTTGCTTTTGCTTTTTAGACTGAAGGACCAAGCCTGAAAATTTCTGGCAAATAGAGAGAAACAGGAGCCCTGTATGTTTATATGGCCCTGCAAATGAGCTGTGGATCATTCATTGCGTCCTCAATACAGCATTAGAACTTCCAAAGCTTTAAATGAATTAATTTTGTCTGTAATTGGCTTAACAAGAAAAATAAAGTGGAGACACTGAAAAATGAGGACTGGTGAGCCTGCTGTATGTATCAACTGAAGCAAAATTAGAGAAGAATTAGACTGGTTATATAAACCTAAAAACTCCTAAATAAAGAATCCCCAACTCCTCTTAACCCCCATTCTCTCTAGATAGAGAGGACAGTTGTTAGTATTGGCTGTTGGGCTGATTATATTGCTTATTTCCAGTAGATAGCACATCTCAGCACATTTATCTGTATTCTGTCCCTTACACAGATATCCCTTCCTGTGCTAAAGCCTGGTGAAAGAAAATGTTGTCTCTTGATGTCAACAGCAAACCATCCATTATGTTCATCTGAGTCAGGATTTTACCAGCTGTCCACCTCTTGACTGTAACTAGGCAAGACAAAGTCAACTCTCAACTTCAGCTAGCCTCTGGAGAAATAAATTTATGTATGGCATTTTGCATAGAGTAAGAGTTACAAAAAAACAATGAGTAAGTGAAGGGGGAACAAAAAATCCAACCCAGGCAGATGCCTTGCACACACTCTCCAATCTTCTCTGCACGGGCTAACACAAAAACTGAAGCTGTGGTGAACCTGAGCTCCAAAACTCAGCTTGGGCACTCACAGTCCCAGTGCTAATCCCAGTAAACCCCCAGATTGCTTTCAATTAGTAAAAAAATATTTTAGTGTGAGAACACAGGATCTAGAAGGCTCAGATATGAGAAGAGCTAAACACTGCTTCTCTTTAACTGATTAAAATCAAGGCCTTGACAGCTGAACAAAGTCTGATTCTGTACATACTGAGCCACCCAGGAAAAAACTTAAGCTACAAAAGCAGCTTTGTAGAGTTCCACATTAAAATGTTCTAATTAATCTCCACATTTCACAATTTTTTTTCATATTGAGAACACATTGTTATCTACTTCAATTTTAAATTAATTTGAAATAAATTTGCATAAGTACTTTAAAAGATTTTTAAAAAAAAAGATATATTAAATGGTGCATAATTTAATAAGTACACCCACTAACACAACAGGGTGCTTGCACTACTTGTTTTCCAGAAGAGAAACTCAAGGATATTCAGTACCCTGACACAGTACCATAGTTATATATACTGTATCTATATTGCACCAATAAAGGAAGTTAAACTAGGAAAAATCAGAGTTCAATATGAAAAAAGAGAAAGTCGTTCTCTTCCCTAAAAGTGAGAAAGGTAGTATGCATTGTGTAATTATGATTAGTGTAAATGAGCCAACTTTAAAACATTACTGAAAAAAGCTTACTTGATCATTTTTTTTCTGTGCATTTCTTAAAACCAATTCTTTTGGCTTGGGCTCATCACACCCTCTAAACTGGGTACCAGAATTTGTCTGTGGTCACTTCTGAAAGTTCTTGGACACAAAAAAGAAAAATCAAAGAGAAGGCTGTTACATTAGGCAACACAGAAGCTGTTGTTTGAAATCAATAAGGTGCATTCCACCAGATCACAACTACAGCTGATGATAGAAAGAACATCTATGTGTCTCTGTACAGAGTTATTTTATGGCTTTCAGGTCCTCTTGCCTTTTTCAGAGAGCAGCTGTGCCAGGGCCTTCCAGGACCACAGAGAGATGTTATTTAATAGGGACTCTAAGCTGCTCAAAGCATGAAGACAAGTACGATGAGTTACACGTTGGAATCTACAATTCCCTGAAAAGAGGTTGTAGTGAGGAGGAGTTTTGTCTCTTCTGCCAGGTACCAAGAAATTGGACAAGAAGAAAGGGCCTCAAGTGGCACCAGACAAGGTTTAGATTGGATATTATAAGAAACTTCACAGAAGCAGTAGACAAGCAGTGCGCTGCCCAGGAAAGGGGAAGATTCACCATCCCTGGAGTGTTCAAATGTTGTGAGGATGTGGATATGGTTTAGTGATGGACTTGGCAATGCTGAGTTAAGGACTAGACTAGGTGATCTTGGAGGTCTTTCCCAACCTTAATGGGTTTATGATTATAAGTTTTCCAAGAAAAGATTTTCCTAGTAGGCGAAGATTCCTGGTAGCAATCAGATTCTTTGTACAACTTCATGACATTGCCTTGGAATGAATGGCTTTGGAGCTGCTTTTACAGGCCAGGAGGCAGTTTGACTGGAGGCACTGCTGCACTGCCATGCATCACAGTGGCAACAATGCATCACTGGAGTGATCAGCCCAGGTTTCAATGCAGCAATAGAATATATTAAGTCTGTGGCAAGAAATCCCCTCATGGAGGCAAACATAGGAAACACACTCGTGTGCCAGGCTGCTTCAGTAGGTAGAAGGAGGCTGTTTTCGTTACTAATTTAAAAGACTTTTCCTTCTGGGGGAAGGAAAAGTACCTGGCTGATGGGGATATATTTGTTCTACCACTAAACTGAAAATGTTCCCATTAGACTCCTCCAGAAAACTGTCTGTTTCTTGTTTCATTAAAGTGATCGAGAAGGAGCCCAAAACTCTAAAAGTGCAATGCTTCCCTGCCTCTTAATTTCCCTCAGACTGCAAATTTCCAGTGTGCATATTAAATACAATGTGATTCTAGATGCTGATGTAAAAGTTATTTTGTGGCTGGGTGTTCTGTGAAGTTAATTAGCTGTATACTGTATCTGGACTCAGACCAGCAAATCTTGCTCACCCTTTTCAAGCAAGACCCTCTAAATAACTTGTTAAAAGTTACTAAATGGGCTAAATTTTATTCCTGTCTAATATATCAAGCTGTTTATGGAAAATTAAAGGTCTTTACTACAAAAAGTCTACTGTCTTCTCAACTGTGTTGCATCTGTGACACTAATTATTTGGTTAAAATTGAAATTTTGAAATAAAATTCAGAATTCTATTGTTGGTTAATAAAGCCTATTCTCTTTTCAGATCTGCTTTATTCTTCACATTTAGTAATAATCTTGAAAGAGTGACTTGGGTTGCAGCTGAAATACAATTTAATTTACATGTAACTTATATTAAGTATAATTACATTTTATAATTGTCACTCGCAACTGCCTCTTTCAGAAACTCAATAGTAATAATTTGTAAGCCATATTTTCTTTGTAATTAAGAGTGACTTGGTTAAAAAAAAAATATCCTACTAGCTAGACATGCCTTGCAGACAATATTTGTGCACAAAATTACATCATCTGCTGCACAGTAATTTAACTCACAGCATTTTATATTGAGCTTTCTGCTTTTGAGGTTTCTCACCATTTAATTGAGGTTTCTCACCATTTAATTTGCCTAATTTCTGAGATGGCTGTGTACAAAAGCAGACTATGGACAATGTGTCCTGTGTTTTGGTGGTGATGGTTTTAACCTCAGTGTCAGCTCACTCAGACATTCCAGCCTTAACCCGACAGAACTACTTGGAAATGATCACTTGTTCCATAGCTGGGATGATTAAAATGAAGGAGGGGGAAACAAACAACAAACCTGAAGTAGCAAGCATTTTCTGCTAATGATTCCTTTCTTCTGTTGCCACTTCAAGCCCCAGCTAGCAATAAACTCCAAAGCTGGCAGGTGCTGGAGAATACTTTCTTCATCTTTCAGATGTTCACAGGCCTTCTTAAAGGACATATTAGTGCCAAATCAAGAGGGAAGCAGCAATCAGTTTGAGTACTGAAATCCCTACTGGGAAGAGGCTGAAAATATTTTCACATTTCTGCTTAAAGAGATGTAAGAGACAAAAAACATTTGCTATACTCTGTTTCCTTCCCTTTTAACCTCAAAGCTTACTTGCTGCAATTTAACTTCAGCAACAGTCATGAAGCAATGACTTAACCATTAAATAACTTGAGAACTATAGGGAGAGGAAACAAAAACATAATTGTTAAAGCAAGCTATCAAGTACTAGCATTGCAGTGTCATTCAATACCAGAATGTGTTTGTATGGGAAGCTTATATGGCACACAAGGTGAGACTGTGACTCCCTAAGGTGCCTTTAGTTTTTATCTCTAGAGTGACTCCAAAAAGATATAAAGTGTCTTTGACCTCTTTTCCTGAGAAGCAGCCCCCACATTTTGAAAGATTGTTCCAGTTCATACAAGGTTTGGAGTGTCTCTTATGTTTTCCATTTGTCTCGGAACACTTTCAGTCCTTTGCTTTGTAAGGGAGAAAAGTTTTTCTTAGGAATCCAAGTAAATAAATACTCAAACTGTAAGTTATTGCTTCAGAAATACCATTCATTTGGAGAGAGGAACTTTCTTTCAAAAGCAGTTCAGCAGTTTAGAAAGCGAAAAAGGGTACAGTCATGCATCAGGAAAGCTCAGACTTGTTTAAAGAAGCCAGGCATATTAACATGGGGAGACATCTTATAATCAGCAAATAATAATTGTTTGCTAGTTGGTAAGGTCGACACAACAAGATGCAGCCTATAAGGAAGTCTATTGTGGATTACACATTGAGAGCAGTGGGTAACACTGTTTTTGCACAGGTCAAAGGTACAAAGACATAGCATTACCTCACACCTGAGCAAATAGTATTGCTTGGCTAGCAAATGAAAGTAGAAGTCTTTTGATATACCTGCATAGATTAATCCTATCAGAGGATTGCTGAAGTCCTAATCTTTCAGCCACATTTCTGATTTTATACATCAATCAAAAAGCCATTTATGAGCTGGATATGTAGCCAATGAAAAAACAAAGTCTGCTTCACAGGACAATCTGTCACATCCAAAGGAGGCAGACTCCGTGCACTGGAGGGCTCATGAGTTGAAAGAACTTTCCTCTCTGCATCAGCTACATATGTCCAAGCCAACTTGCCTAGATCTGTTTCAGAGAACAACATTCAGGCAAAATAAATCCTACTTCACCATATGTAGGGCTTCTTATAAATAAGCAGGCAAATTTAACCTCACTAAAAGTCTTACTCAAGAGGCTGAAAATGCTATTGCAGTTTCTCACTGGTCTATCAACAGCTGCAAGCCATTAAGGCGTGCAACACAATATTAAACAACCTCACTGAAAAATAAACTATTACTTGCAATAGCATTTATGCTGGTATTAAAATTAGAACCCAAAATAAATGTTAAGCTATGATTCTACCACCACTGAAAAAGATCAGAAAGACCTTGTAAATCAACATCTGATCAAGGAAAAGAAAATATGACAACGATTGCAAAGTTTCCTAGGAATGTCTACACACTGTATTATATAATACAGTGTATGCACATGGAAGTGCTGGTCATATTGTGTCAAGTCGTATTTACAGGGAACAATCATATTCCTTCTTCTTGGATGACAGCAGTAGCTGGAGGGACTCAGGCATATTTGCTTTGGTTTGGCACTGCTCTCAGAGGGGTGCCCGCAGCGAGTGTCCTCTGCGCGACACCCTGCCTGCTATTCTGGTCACGGCTCAACACGGCATTAGAGCCTGGATCAAACGCTAAAATAGAACTTTTAACTTTGAGTGTAAGAGATGAGATTGCTAGATAAAATTGAGCTAAAATGCCTCAACCTTATCACAACCAAATTGTCTTTTGACCTTCCTCAGCTTAGGCCTTTCAACACAATCTGAATTTTAAAAAAAAGAAAAAAAAATGGGTTTTGGCAGGTGAACCTTTTTCGATTTGTTTTTTGATGCATTCTGAGCACTTTCAGTGCACAGACAGGGCTCAAAGCTCACTGCAGTGGGCCAGTAGGACCAAAGCATTAGATGTAAAACTTCGCATCTCTAGGAAGGCAGCAGCATGTCTTCCTTTAGCCATCTCATTACTAAGCATTTTTCTCATCTTTCCCAGGAACACTAGGGTAAATGCAGAGTACACAAGGATGTTCCCACAAATCAATTGGACTCATAGCATCAAGAAGGCAGATATACAATGAGAAGGTTTTAACTGCTTTTTTTAATAACATTTAACACTAATATGCAACTCTCCTAGTGTTTTAATCAGCCTTAAAAATGTAATTGCACAGAACCCTTATGGTTCAAATGATGTCAATATTTCAGGATGCCCACATGCAGAGAGCTGCTACCAGTAGATAATATTGCTTGTGTTTCTTAGTAACTGATAAAAATTGTTAATTTATAAGGAGGAAGCCTCTCTGAGTCACCTTAGCTTTAAGATCCCTGTAAAGATATGCTCCAAGACATACCATATGCAACTAAAGGAAGTAAAGGGCAGGTTTAGAATGACAAACTCATATCATTTCAAAGCAAATAATGCAGTTAGGTATCAATACAATTTCTTGTGTATATTTAAATTTGCACACTTATCTTTCCCCTTCCACTGAAGGCCAGCTTGGTGCTTAGCAACTATGAGCTATCTGAACTGTTCACTACAGTCACTGCAATCGGAGAGAGATTTACAGAAAAAAAAATATAAAAGGTTATGAAACAAGCACATTGGGACCTCTACTACATGAAATCATAAAAATGATCCAGAATTAACCAGTTCATTTCAGATGCTGCTATGGATTCAGAGCACAACACAATTTCCCTTTCATTCTTGTGTATGTATATTTCATATATACATAAAATGCATGTATATACATATATGGGTATGCATATATGTGGTGGTTTTTTGGTTTTGGATTTGGGGTTTTTTCCTGTTTTTTTTTTTTTTTGGTTGGTTGTTGGTTTTTTTTTTTTTACAATGCTCAATGAGCACATGGAGGTGTGCACCTCTAAGGCACATTTAAGTGGGTGCATAGCTCTAGCTGATATTTAAAATAAGCTTCCAGGTAAATAAACAAGGAATCCCTGACCCAGTCGCTCAGAGCTGAAAAAAAGAAAAAAACTATTCTTCCTTATGGCAGAAAAATGACTTGCAAAAAGCCAAAATTCTTTGTAAAATTAAAGAATAAATTGTTAAAGACAAGAATCACATCCACACACTCAAAGCTGTGTAAAGCCACAATATTGAAAGCATGGGGGTATTGAAATAACATCTCAGATGATATTGAACTGTCATCTACAGAGAAATCCTTGAGAAAGGGAGCAAAAAGAGTTTCATATTTCTACCTGATACTTTAACAGAGGCAGCCCTTAGAAAGTGGAAGATATGAATGAACAGAATAAAAGACCATGAACCCCCACAGACTAAAACCTAAATCCACAGTGAGGCAGTCATAAATGTTTCAAAGCACAATTGATAAAAGTAATACATCCACAGAGATACAGATTGATTGCAAAGTCAATTGATAATAGTGTAAGAGCAGAAATGTATGAAGAGAAGATGTAATTTCTTGCACAGCTTTTCACTCTGGGAGAAGCTGGGAAGATTCCCATGTTCCCAGAACAACAACAACAAAAAAGATGGGGGTCTTTTGAGGGAGTTTGTTTTTAAATGAGTGACTCAGAGGAGCTGTCTGAAATTGAAGTAACTGCATAATAAGTTATGAAACAAATTCAGAAAATGAACTTAACAAATTGCCAAGTCCAGATGGTATTCACCCAGGAGCTTTAAAGGAACTCAAGGATGAAATAACTGAATTACCGAGGATAGTGTGCAGCCTCTCATTACATCAGTATGAGAAGACCATGAAAAATGTGATGTCATTTTTTAACAAACATATTCAAGGGAACTTCAGGCTGCTTGACCTGTAGTGGGCAAGTAAATGGCATATAAATAAATATATATATATATTATATATATAAATGGCATATATATTATATATATAAATGGCATAGATATGAATTTTAAAAAATGCAGAAATAATAGTCATCTGAATTATCAACTTCAGGAATAGGGCTTTGAAGAAAAATTATGCCTTGCAAAACTATATTTTGAAGGGGCAAGAAATTCTGCAGAAAAGTCTCATAAAGGAGAAAATAACTACTTCAATTTCCAAAAGTATATCTAACTGAAGTGGTAAAAACAAGCAAGTACAGCATAAAGGATGAATGTGCCAGCATAGACAGATAATCAGTTGAAAGTAGAAACTGAAGTTGGAAGTAAATGGCCATTTCTTGCTGACTAATGATTCTACCTGAATTTGTGCTAATTTCCATCCTGGTGAAGTATCTGAGAGAGGGTGAGAAATGGAATGAGAAAGTTTTCTTATTTTGTTAATATTAAGTTATTAAGAATGAGGTCCAACAGCGAAACAGCAGGGCCAAAGAGCTGAGTGGATAATAAAGGAGCAGAGGAAATTCAGTGTAGGTGATAACAAAGGATGCACAGTAGATAAAGCACAATTCCAGCTTCACATATAAATGATGGTCCTTACCATTTTGCTGACCATTACCACACTGGTATCTTGAGACTATAACAGAAATAGAAACATAGAATTTATCTATATAAATGTAATAGGAAGCTCCATGAACACACCATCTCGATTCTTTGCAGTGCTTAAAAACTTAAAGTTTAGGCACTATTGGGTGATAAACAGAAAAAAAAAATGACCTACATGATACCAGGGCTCATTTGGTTCATGAGTATTACAAGATCACGAGTGCAATCTCCACATCTCTTGTGGGAGCCTTGAACAGATTCAGAGATGGAAAGCAACAATGATCATGACCATGAGGACTGGACACCTCAGCCACAAAAAAAAAAGATGACAAAAGTAGGTTATGGTGAAGGTGTACAAAATCATGATGTTCATGAACGGGTTAAAAATGCATCAGTAGTTTGCCCTCTTTGCTAATAAAACAAATGAAACATTAAAGAAAGCAATTTGGAGCCAGGTTGCAAGCAAACAAAAGGATACAGGTTCATTTTACAACATTCCTTAAGACAATAATAGCTGTACCTGGGAGAATATTCAGGATTACCTGTGTTCCTACTCTTTTCACTTTCCCACATGCCTCCATTTGTGACTGCTATAGTAGCTAGGATAGTTAGCCAATCTCCTAGTCTGACCTGCAGCCTTTTTTCTATTGTCATATTAAGATTCATGGCACCTCACTTCCAGATTAATTCAGATACATCTGAACTACAGATCTAGAGTAGCAGTTTATCTGGATTTGAGAATAAATACTGTTTATGACTATCAACAGCTTTGCAAGGCGGAGGTATCATGAATTTGAATACCATCTCTACAAAACCAAGCATGTAACAGATGAAGAGATTGAATCTCTTGTAATTCTTTCACTGCAGTTTCCTTTTGGCAATTGACAATTAGATTTTCTGTTGCTAAATATCAGTAGAGCTTCTGTCATTTCACTGCAGCTCCCCAGGAACACCCAGCAAAGAATCTTAGAAAGTAAATACCAGTGCTCTCTGTCCTTGTTAATTAGATAATTCTTGGGACTGTTCCTGGGAACGGGGATGTGGTGGTCTATACTGTTGTTACCACTGTCCTACCAAATAGCACCATACAAAACCTCACAGAGCACAATTCTAAACCAAAGATGTTCCAGGGACCCGTGCCAGGCCAGTGTGCACATGGACACACTAGTCTGAGATGAAAGGAGAAGAAAGGACTTTTCCACAAAGAAAAGAGTGACCTGAGGGGGGAGGAAGGAAATAGATGTGGGAAGGAGATGGTTAATATTCTTTAATGCCATAAATCTGTACTCAGATTTCATTACACTGTTGCAATTTCCATCCCACAGATTTTTCTCTTAGCTTCCTGCCTTAGTATCCTGACAAGCCCTGTTGCTCAAACACTTTGATCCTTCTCTTCAACTGGTTTAAGGGCAGAAGCCCTTCCCACATGTAATACTCCTCTTGAAATCCTCCTTTTTTCCACATTACTTCATCATCTGCAGTGGCCCAGTGGAGAAGAAGCTACAGGTATATGAAACAAGACAAATTTTTTTTCATTGTCTGTGTTACCTATGCAAATGCTAGAAAAGCTGGAAAATTTCAGGAATATTCCAGTCTTTATAGACATGAAGTACATTGAAGGCATGAAGTACATGAAGTACATTGAAACTTTAATGTTTCTAGGATATCTATTCAAAACGATGTTTTCAGTTTCCTACTGTCCCTTGCACTTGAGGTAGCACGTATAGAACTTGACAGTAACCTATATATTTGTATGGAGCCTACTCCCCTATGCTAATGAGTGTATTTCTGTCTTGCCCTTGTCCATAATTTACAAAGGGGAAAAGGTTTTAACTGAGACTATGTGCTCCACAACACATGTGCTGTGTGTCCAAAGTTTGTGTGTCCAGGGAGGGGCTGGATGCACAGCTCCCAGCCCCCTCAGGAAACAGCTGTGAACAGTAAGTCACTGGTATGTAGTAAAAAGACAAGAGATCACCAGTCTCAGCACTCTGAAGAGCATTTCCTCTGGCTAGAGCTGAGCATTACGGGATCTAATGATTCAGAGGAGCTGTCTAGTATCCCTGTCACCCTCCTATAGAAATCCCATTCACGGAATGTGGGACTCCTTCAAGGCCAGTGAGAAGCTGGGGGTGAGTGAAGGTGTATTTCTCTGATGTACATTCTCCAGTGGTTCTGGTAACAGATTTGACCCAACTGAAATCCTGACTGTGATGGAGACAGAATCTTTATGCTATTAATATTTCTGTTGGCTACTTTGCAATGAAACAATAACATGGGTACTTTGATAAATAGAAGAAAGGGCAGCAGGATGGGTTCAGTCCAAGCTAATCAAGTAACTTCAGGAATAACACCACACACCACCAACTCAATGCTAAACAGCTGAAAGAAAGAAGTACATATGGTCTCCAGATACAGAGACAAAAACCATCCCAATAAAACTTTATTTCTCCTGAAAAAAGACCTAGCTTAGATTCTGTGTTAAGATTCCACAGTTTTTTTCCATCTCATTAGCAGATGCTAGAAATCTTTCCCTTGCTTCTGACACTGTTATATCAGTGCCTATTCAAGCCACTTGGGCATTGACTCAATACTAGCTCAGTTGAGATTCTTTCCAGCTCTCCTGTTCTCTCCTCTTAGGAAACTCCATCCAATTAATATAACTCAGTTTATGAGCATATGAGGCCATTATGAGCCTTGAACTTTCTGTAATTCTTACATGATTTAGTCTGGCATTTACTTGTTCATGATGAAAGGCCATCTTACACAGTACTTGAATACAAATATTCTAACTAAGTCACAGAAAATCCACACTTTTTGAGGTAGCTCAGAAATAGCATAGTAAAATTAGTGGCTCGCTTCTAAATGATAGCATTTTAGGCACTTGTACAAGTGACACTAGCCCAAAAGTGGTAAAAGTGGTTTATCCTCTTCCAACATATGTCAATATATACAAATAACATGATCCAACCTGTAGGCAAGACCTCACTCCAGCTGCTTGTTCCAATACCACAAGCAATCTGCTCTGAGCAAATCCATTCCCTCCCTCCTCCCTGCAGCAAAGAAGAGCACCAAGAGCTGTCAGTGGCTGGGGGTCCATACCTAAAATAGAGTCCAGGGACTCACATCAAGATAGCAAGATAGCTCCACAAAGCCTCTTCCTAACCTTGTGAGCAGAGAATGCAAGAGAATTTTTTTTCTGCCAGAAAAAAAAAAGATTATACCTATAATCTCAAGCATCAAATAAATATTTTTTCTGTCAGTTTGGTTATATTAAGTAGAAATGCTGAAATGGAACTGATTCAAATAGATTTGACCACATTTTATTAGATTTGAAAATCTGCTAGTTCTGCTGAAAGAATTAGAATGTTTTTATGTACCTTTGGAGGTTTTATTTCTTTTGCAAATTAAACAACAGTTGGGAAATATAATTTCAAAGGAACTGGCATTTGTTGTTAAGGGGATTTTTAAAGTGCATTCCTGCAACAAACGGAAATTTAAAGTCAACATTTTCTTCCTGGCAAAACAGCCCTGGATAAGGATGAATAAAACCTGAGATAAAAATAAAATTGAGATATAAATGGAAAAAAATAATAACATTTCCTCTCAAAGAGCCTAAAGACTCCCAAATCAGAAGTAGTTGGTATGTAAATAAAGACTTAGATAGGAGGGCCAAATATCTACTCTGTTCTGGGAAAGAACTATAAATCTCTCTTAGCCAAAGTCTTGATGCCAGGAAAAAGCACTGTCAGTGGTGAAGCTGAGGATGGAGAAGGGATGTAAGAAATTGCTTTAAGTGGAGACTAGATCTTTTCAAAATACACTCCTAAAGCAAAACAATTCACCTCCATATCGGTTGAATGAGTCTTGAAATGATTGAATGTCCCCTTCCTTTTGAGAGCAATATGGTTTGTTTTGTGGTTTTGAATATGTTTTTTTTAATAAAAAAAAATGTTGAGAGATTCTGGCACAATGTCATTTTATCATATTAACTTTACAGTAAACTTAATGTGAAGAGACTATAAAACCACAGAACTATGCTGAACATTAAGACAGGTCAGGGAAACCATAATTTTGGAAAAAGCAGCCCCTTCAGTAAACAAAACAATTTAAACATAAACAGGAAATAAAACCCTACTAACTTGGAGTCCTCTGTGATAAATGACATTCAGTAGATCCAAACCCTTCCTTTTCACTTGTGGAGGAAGTGTCTTAGGGTAGCATGACTTAGACCTCTGAACAATATTATAATATAAAGAGCTTCCTCATTGCACCACAGTTTTTGCAGCAGTGCACCACTTTTCTTCTTGTACATGTCAAGATTTTTTTCCTTCTAACCTCTTCTCAGCACTTCCCAAGTACTTAAAAAACAGAAACCTACTGGTGGCTTGTCCATTTCCCACAGCTTGCAGCACCAGTGGGGCACTTACTGACTACCCACCTGAATCACAAGGGTTTTCACAAGGCAGCCTGAGGGTTTCCAGATGATAATTATGGGCACAGAAAAAAGCTTGAGAAACACTTAGGAGGAAGGTTAAGAATTAACCCCACTACAATGCCTTAGCAAGGTGATACAAATGGGAGTGATATTCACCGATTCAAGCAAAACAACTCCCATCCTCAGTCTCAAATCTGCAATCATATCCAAGTTGCTTATCTGTGTTAGAGAGTCTGGGCTTTATCTTCCAAAAGTTTTCTGGGCACTGCAGCAGACATTTAGGTGCCTTTTCATTAAAGCAGCAAAGGTCTGTTGATATATCTGTCCTACTGAGAATTTTTTTTTTTTTTTTTTTTTTTGCCAGAGAACAATTACATTCCATATCTCTGACCTGTCATCCAGCCTTACAAAAACAGCCTCCTGCATGTATCCCACAGCATTTTCTCAGGGAACAACTCAGAGTCGGGAGGTCAGGCCATCACTTCAATAGAAGATCAATCCAGTAGCATAATTATTTCCAGACAAAGCATACAGTTCATATTCATGTCAGACAAAATCATTGTCAGTATTACAAAGCTCCTCCTAAGATTAGCAGTCCCACTGTATGGGATGAGGTACAAAACAAGCAATTCAGGAAGAACATGGCAAAAATGGGTTACCTGTAAGGTCCAAGAAGCAGGGAACTGAAAATTAAGAGGGCATTTTTATTTCTGCCCTCTAGGAACTAACTCTAAGTTACATCTATTAATGATGTATGTGATTTTGAAATGTCATATTATTGGGGCTATACTCACTAAAACAGAAAGCAAGAAGATACTAATGAGAGAGGTCACCTGCCTACACAAACAGGAATTCTGCCTGGTTTGGCCCAGTGCTATTAATGAAATCAAGACAGGAAAGACTGGAATGGCATATGGCTGACAGATGCAAGCATGTAATTTGATGGTGCAGTGGAAAGAATGACTCAGTACATCATTATCAATTTAGTATTTTTCAATTCCTTAGGAGAAAAAGACGTCACTTCTGGTTCAGCCATTTAGAAGTTAACCTTTCCATGAAGGCAGTATGTGTGGGGTACTTTTCCAATGTAAGCTTTATCTGAAGTTATAGCACAATACAGGCGATGGTTAGAAAGGACTCTACGAAGTGAAACAGTGTGTGCCCAGGTTCAGCTTCAGTCTTGTCATTTCTGATTAATGTTTGTCCAATCTGTTCTTAAAGAGACCTTCTCGGCTTCTGAGGTCTAAGAGTATATCTCATTACCTTTACTTTTAGGTTGTTGTTTTGAGCTAGGGTTTTTTCCTAGCACCCAATCTCTACATCTGTCGCTGCAGTTAAAGCTCACTGTGCAAAATGCTCCATGAACTCAGAGGTTTTTTCTCTATTTTGGAAGTGTTGAGATCACATTTTTTTCTTTGTGCTTTGTAAAAACCAAACCGACAACAAGAAAACATTCTTTCATGAAAGGATCCAACTCGTATCTCCTTCAATTTTCAAGCCGTTACATTGATAACCACATCCAGAGAGCAGCTTATCTGGAGAAAATAAATTTTCCATCCAACCCAGTTTCTTAAAGACCACATTTCCCTAGCTGATTCACAAGAATTTTATGTGAAGTAATGTCAAAAAAACTGTTTCCTTTCAGGGCATCATCATGTTGTCCAGGCAGAAATCTAAAGTTCACAGATAAATACTTAATGTTCTACCTAAGTTAACTGCAGGCTATGGAAGATGGATAGTAGACCATTCAAACAATTTGTCATTATTAAAAACTGTAGGCAGTGACCCTGTGTGCCTTTTCTCTTGCTCTATCTTTGTTTTACAGTATGTATCTCTTGAAAGAAAGCTCAGAAAGACTATGGGATGGTCATGTACAACTAAACAAGTTCACCTCTGTTTTTTTGCCAAGACATTTCAGTTCAGTCCAGTCCAGTCTACTCTTTCCTATCAGTGAGACTGGTACTTGACTTTCACTTGGCATTGCAAAGTGAGCAGCAGCTTGAATTCTGAGTCATCTGGCAGGAATACTCACTCCAAAACAGTAACCTCAAAGTTTTATCCTCTCTACTTTTCCTATCTATTTTTCCATAATTTTAAACATGGATGCTTATGGAAGAGTGAAAAAAGTATTATTCTGTTCCCAAGTGAATATACTGCATACATTTTGTTTTCAGAAGAGTATGAACTGTACCCTACATTAACAGTTAAGATATCAATAACAGGTATAGGTGTTCTTGCCTGGTAAATCACATACACCCTGGAGGATTAAATTACAACAACCTAAAGGCACAGGGAAAAGGGATTTGATACCTGGAGCCAAGGTCCACTCTTAGGTTGCTTAAATTTAAATTACTTTAATGGATTATTTTCCAAGGACAGATTTATCACAATTAGCTGCAAGTACTTGCTTCACTGGTAGCTAATATATACACCTAGCAATTAGAAGAAGAGCACTCTATTAGATGTTAATTACTTGGGAGTTTTTTCTCTTCTCCAAAATGTTGTTTTTAATCAAATACTTTGCTGTGTTTAGATGAAGCATTCGGTGCATCCATCCAGAAGCTCACCTGTAGGAAGCCAAGAGGTGACTCTGCAAGAACTCTCTGCACTTGCAAATATCTAAAGTTCTAAACTCTGTACCCTTCACATCCCTGAGGGAAGCAGCTGAGTCCCTACACATTGTTCTAGAGTGCACTGAAATTCAAATAAAATCAAAGGGACACTTCTAAGGATTTTCTTTACTCTTAGCTGAACCTTTCCTAATGCAAGCAACCCACACACATGTGCACATGTACTAGTTCAGATATCCATTCTCTAAGGCAATTTACCAATCCCATGCTTTTACTGCACCCTGTTTTTAATCTGGTTTCAGAAACACAGTTTCAGTACCATAATCTCCTGTGTGACTAGAGAATCCCATGTTACTGTGTACGTTAACCCCAGGGATGAGAGACTCTTTCCTCAGTGAGCACACAGCCCTTTTCAGCCCGGATATATAGCTGTGTGACCTGTAATGAACTCCCCCTGCATGACTCACAGGCTTGATTTCCAGCCCCCCACACCCTCCCTACTCACCCTCCCTCCCCCCAACATTAACAAGCTGCCCCAGCGGGGAAATGTGCTGAGGAAGAAGTGGCGATATTTCTGCCTCACTGAATTCTGCACATGTCCCAACTCAGAAGCAATAACGGAGGAGGAGAGAGGTCTGGCAAATGCTCTGGCACTGTCCTTGTGCGCCGGTTCAGACTAGGGAGGGATGGGCCAGGCATTGCTCTTGTAAGCTGTTACACTCCCCATGCTGAAGCACAATTTTATGTTCTGACCACTGCTGACAGTAGCTCCAGAAAGAGGCTCTGACTGGAGTCTGAATTGGAGAAACAGCCTTGAAGGAATTTGCTTGTTTTGCCTTCCATAAAGCAAATCAGATTAACTCTAGCTTAAGTCTGATGATTTACATTAACATGTCATTTGCCTACATACCATTAAAAAAATGTTCCTCAGGTTAGAAAAGGGCCGTGTTTGGGGTCACTAGCTTCAAAGCGTGGAAATAAATCAGCAATTCTGAAATTACACAGACAGGCTCACCAAACAAGCACTGCAGCAAAATATGGCCTGGGACAGCTCTCCTGCTTGCCTTGCCTACCAAACACACTATAAGCTAAGGCTCTTGTTTAAAATATTCCTTAAATATTTCAGTAGAAAAGAAGTGATTTAGGACCACCTGCCTTTAGGCTGAAGTTTTCAAGAATCTGATTCAAGGCTGTGCCAAACAGAATGGCTGAGGCCAAACCTTCCCTGGGAAGGGAAAGGGCTTGTTTCCCTTCTGAAATGGGAGTGAAGCCCTGTGCCTTTATTCTAAATTTACAGAATAACTCTGTGAGAGATCTGGCTGATTTAGTCAGAAAGGCTGTTCCTGAGCCATCTCCTTGGATGAGCTAGCCCTCTACTTTGCTTGGTTCCAAATAATGACATCTTTGAAATCCAAATCAGAGGTGCTGACAGAAGACAAATCCCATGCCAGTCCTGTAAAAAGGGCTACCAGTACTTAAACAGATGTCTCTGTCAGCATATCTTTGATGAAAATATTCTCTCTGGAGAGCCATAAAGGGCTCACTTTGCCCCAGCTTTTACATATCCTAGACCTAGGTCTCCACACTTTATTAAGGAGCTGCATCCTTCATTTCTGTGGTGTCCCAGAGCCTTGCCAGAAACTACTCCCTGGCCAGGAGACACCAGTCATCCTGGCAATATGTGAGACTTCCACTCCTGCCAGCTGCAGTGTGCTATCCAGGGACGTTAGTGGAGAACAGTAAAACCAAGTTCCAAATCACCAGCCCTATTCAACCTGCTAACTGAGACTGCTCAGGCAAGCAGGTATTGCTCAGTGTAGAGGCAACCCTTGCAGATGAAGGACTGGATTCACGTCTGTATCTTTTTGCATCAGAAAGATTTGTCTTGAGGTCTTAAATAAGCATTTTTAGATAGATTATGTCTCTTCTTCCAACTAACAAGCAATAGGACAAGAGTAAATTGCATCGAGTTGCACCAAGGGGAGTTTAGATTGGATATTATGAAAAATTTCTTTACCAAAGGGTTGTCAAGCACTGGAACAAGCTGCCCAGGGTTGTGGTTGAGTCACCCTGGAGGTGTTTAAAGGATGTGGTTCTTAGGAATATGGCTTAGTGGTAGACTTGGCAGTGATGAGTTAATGATTGGACTTGATAGTCTTAGAGGCTTTTTCCAACCTGAACAATTCTATAATTCCCTCTTTAAATGTGGGGAGGGAGGAGAAGGCAAGATGGTTTAAGAACTCCCCTTTAAATTGCAAGTTGGCTTTGGCCATGAAATAATCTGATACATACCCAGACAAAGCCTTGCTGATAACTTGCCCCAACTCTTTATTGCCCAGCAAACAATACAGAAATGAGTACTTTTTTTCATTGAAGTAATGCATCCATTCCTCTTGTCCTGAAAGCAGATATTCCCCAAGATACTGCTCCATAAACAACAGCAATAGTAAAAGGCCAAGTAACTACCTGAGCTGGGTCCTATCAATGAAACCCTCACAAAGCCTAGACAATAAAGTCCAAGAAACAAACATAACAAGAAAAGTGGTCTCCAAATTCATAATACACCATGTGACATCAAATGGCTGCTAGAAATAAGGTGATGCCTTTTCTTTTTTAAACTGGTTCCAAAACACAGACTGAAAGGTTTAAGTATCATTACCTTGCAATTTTCATCCAAATGATTACACAAGAATCATTATCTATAATAATACTTCACTATAAAAACGTCTGTTTTCACCCTACGCCTCCAGCCTCTTCTTTTATGCACTGGAGGACTGCTTTTCTTTCAACCAAAGTAATTGAACCCACCAAAATTCGATAGGAATAAAAACCCAGAATGGGACATTGACTGAATAAGATTTTAAAAGGATTTCTTTTGTGGCCCTTTGCTCATTGAAATAGAAGATAGATATGCTGAGAGTTTAAATACATGATTGCCTAAAGGCCTATGAAGGAAGCCATGCAAGTGACTTGTTTCCAAATGATTTTAGCAGGTCTTCAATCTTGCAGTTCTTATTGAACATATGCTCAGCATGTTGTTCAGCAGTGTTCCTCATATAATTTAGTAATCTGTAAATAGCGAGCTCTCTAGAATCCAGTTCCCACTCCTTCATCACCTGGATGGAGCTTTCACTTATTAATTCAGCCAGTAGTTAAAGGAAATTTTACAGACAAGGTAAGGTAAGAAAATATTAATTTGGATGCAAAACCCAATAAACAGAAATTGAAGTCTGTTACACACTTGTGTTTTTCTTTCCTTTTGTGAATTGCAACTCAGTCCATGTTACCAGTTTTTCCTACTGTCCACTGCTGCCCTAATCAATGATGGTGCAAATATTGATCAGAGCGGGCAAATCTAGGACAGATGACACAAGCAAGCAACAGATTTTTGCAAGCAGATTGAGAATATAGCCTCTGCTCTTCCTGCAGTTTTAAAAGTAATTTTTAATCCTTTTGATTTAGTAAATTTTATAACTGAAAAACAATTTGGCTGCAGAATCTAAGAAAATCAAGAGCCTAAAGCATAACATTAGTCCAGTCAAGCATTGTAGAAGTCCTTATTAACTCTTTTCTTTTTTTTTTTAAGACCAAAAAAACCCCTGTAATATGTCTTGCAAACTAGAGAAAACTAGGACCACTATGGTAGCTACACAATACCTTATAAACAGACTATAAATAGGCTGTTATTTTTAGAACACTGTGTTTCTTAATTGCCTATAAACTTACCCAGTTGTGAGCACTTTGTGAAGACTGATGAAAGAATCCATTCTCCAAATTTCCACAGGGCATAGTGACTCTGTATTGTATCTTGTGGATGGGATGTTGACATTAATTGACAGAAGCAGGAACACCGCAAGACAGATATTTTTAAATGAGGAAGGAAAGGAAGAAGGAGCCCTGTTAACTCTCCTTCTGCCTCCACCTGGACTTCCCTGCACCTGGCACAGCTGTGGCTGCATTTCAAATGGTCTCCGGTGGGACCTGGATCACTGTGGATTTGCATGTAAAAAGAATTGAAGCCAGATGGGAACATCCCAGTGAGATTCCTATAATCCAGTTTTTGTCCTCACCAGGTACAGACCCTGCTGATGATTTATGCATCATGCTGTCTCAGTCAAATAGTAAAATCCTTTTTACCTTAGGAACAGCCATTCTGAGATGAGAAGTGTCTCTGTGTCTGTATCTGTGTGTCTGCTCATCATTAACAGTGACTGATGTCACAATTTTAATAACAGAAGCCAGAAACACCAGTGAAATATTGACAAGTGGAATTTGTTCACAAAGATTTTACAAGACTCATAGGAGAAAAAAGCAACCTTAATGAAGACAGATGCAATTATCGAGAAAATTACTGAGTGTTACGCACTGTTTCTTTCCATCCATAGCTTCAGTGTGATAAATAGTTCAGACTGGACCAGAAATCTCCTGAGAGGTGCTGAGTCTTCCCAGGGAATGAATAATCATCACTGAGTCCCCCATGGCTTTACCTTTGGGCACACTTCCGTCTTGCTGCCCCTGCGATGCTCTCTACCTGTGTTTCTACCTCAGGTTTTCAGGTGCTTCCACAGTTTTCTTGCTGGTGAGTCTCGTTTCCAAAGCCTTCTTGCTGTCCTTTAAAGTGCCTCAGCTCTACCACAACTGATCCCTTTCACCATCTCCATTAGTGCTCATGGCTTCCAAGAACGACTCCATATGGCCCATGCAGCAGCATCCTAGAAAGCAACAACTTCCCAGCAGACAAGTCCTGACAAGGATCACTATTTCCTTTACTTAATCCTTGTTTTCAGCAGAGGTACTCAGAGAGCATGCAAACAACCTCCTTTCTTGGGAATCTGAACACTTCTCTAAGGCCAGATCCATCTCAAGTATTTTCTTTGGTTTGATAAGGTGAGGTGGGGAGTCAGCGCCTAGTTTTTGGCCAAGGACATTTTATTAGAAAATGAGAAACAATGCAGAACTTCTCAATAGTGTAGCAAGTTTTGCACAGCTGTAAAAAGAAGTTTTATCACTATGAGTAACAGTGCCATCTGCTGACTCCCACTATAACCATATTGGGAGGATTCCATATTAGATAATTAAGCAATAAATTTTACCAAAATCCAATACCTTTTCATAGAAAACAGCTGTTGTTAGGGGTTTTTTAGTCATTTTATAGGATTCTGGGGTAAAAAAAAATTTCAAGATGACTTCTGAAGTCAGGGAATCTCAGCTGCTTTCCTATGGACCTGAGAAACAGCAGTGTTTTATTAAATATTGCTCTGACGTCTTTGGGATATTTGGATTACTTTACAATATTACACAAAGCATCAGAAAGCTTTGCATAGCTCTCCCTGATTTGCCTCCTCTTTAAGTTATTTTCTGGACTTGGTGAACTGAGAGCCTAACTTTCCAGATGGAAGCAGTACCCTTGAGGGTTACAGAAAAACTCAAAGCTGTAGTGCCTGAGCTCCAGCTATTGGGAAGAGAAGTTGCTGATTTTTAGGAAAAAAAAAAATGTAAAAAATACCAGTTGTTACATACACTGAGTCTGCTGAGTCTGCTGGTCTCAGGAGCCTAAATCCCAAACACTGGCCCCAAGGGATCCAACATATCAGTGACGAATGCCAATGGATCCATTTTAGGTACCAGTCTCCAAAATCCTGGTCCTAGTCTTCTTCACATTCAGGCATACTAGCTGCTATTACTATGATTTTTAAGATAGTGATCAAATTTTTTTTCAATCAAAATGCACTTGATAGAGCATTCCTTTTTAAATAAGGAAAATTACTTCCATACCTGTATCATCCTTGAGCTTTTCAAGGGAAAGCTTTTTGTCTACCACTCTCTTCACGACAGTGCTTTTCATACAAAAGATGTTAAAAATGAATGCCTAAGTAAAACACAAGATAAGGGGGCAAAAAAATAAAAAGATCCTAGTGTGAGGAAACAGTAAAACAGTATGGCTACAAGACCTTGTGAGTCAACCTAAAACCTCCTGCAAATTATATTTTATCACATATTTCATAGCAGTCCAGAATTTGCTTTTCAGCTGGCTATTGCTAGGCTGAAGTGGGCTGGTTGAAAACAACAAATGTGATTTGCTTCTTCCCAGATGTTCCTTTCCTGCCATCCCAGATGACTGAGTCTACAGTTTTTACACTACAAAGACCTTTGCTGTGGAGCTGATGTCACTATTTAATGCCATAGCCAATTCTAAAATATTATCATAGCATCATATTATTTACTGACCCAAACTGGCAGAAAATGCAATAAAGGCAGATTTACTTATGTAATTATTTTTTGTGTTAATATGACAAAGCTTGGATGGGCTAAGCATATGTAAATTAAAATGCTGAGAAAAAAATGCAGAAAATAAGAAGTAAAAACTGCATACGAAGTCTACCACCGAGATTAAGAAGTTTTGGGCTTGTACAGTGTTGGTTTTGTGTGATAAGTCAAATTCTGAGAGTATAAGAACCATAGCAATGCTAGAGGTCAGTGTGGGAAGGTAAATGAAACCAAATTTCTGACACCTATGTCTGCCAAGGAGGGATTTCACTGAAGGCTTTGGCAGAGGTTTTTGGAGCCCTGACTGAGATGCTGTTAGAGAGTTTATATGAACTAATTAAATAAGAGAAGACTGAAATTAATACTCCTATTGAAGAGAGGTCTTTGTAGCTGTGCACAGTATCTTGCAAATATGCTGGAGAGGATTTATGCAGTAATGTCTTCTTCTGGGTCTGCTCCACTCAAGTCAATGAGAGGTCCAGAATTTTCTTCAAGCAGACACAGGACAAAACTGTGGGCAAAGGACAAAATCAGGCCAACATTCATATGTGTATATTGCTGCTTCCATCTGGAAACAGAAAAGAAGGCTGTCTGCTTTTCCTTTTATAATGGAAAAGTGAATCTGGGAGGTAGATTGAACTGTCATAATAATTTTGCTGGTAAATGAGTCCATAGCCTGATCTTTGGCTTCACTTAGTCCCTTTTTGGTACTGCCTGCTGTTCACAGAATTCATCCCAATTTACCAGTTTTACTCAGCATCTGTCTTGCTCTTTCAAACAGGAGAGGAAGGAGGGTTTTGGTGCTTGAAGAGGCCCAGTTGAGTAAATCTTACTTGAATGTCCACTCCAGTCCAGTCAAGACTTACTTTTAATGTGCCTTCCAGGCTGTGCTCCAATGTACACCCCACCCTGCAATATGCTATTTTCTTTTCAGTGTGATCTTTCTGACTGCTGGTCAACTTGCTACCTTCTGAAATTGCTACCAGAATTCACCCCTGGAAAACTGCTCTTCATGCAATTCATATACATGCCCGTGTTTCTGCATTTGTCCACCTTACTCTTTCATATTCTATGTCATTTTGAAGAGGGCCTTCAATTCACCATATTTTTCAAATTAGTTCTGATTTATAATTCTGTTCTCCAGCATATCCACAGTTCTTCCTAGTCTAGTGCAACCTGTGAATTTAATACAGTTACAATTATGTCGCCTGTGACAAGATGCTGCTCAAGATGTCTTTTGTGCTGGCACTTCAAAGATCCAGGCTGGACTGCCAGGCCGGGAAATGAGTTCTGTTCAGCAGGAAGTAGTGGGTAGGATCCAGTTCTGCCCACACGACCATATGATAGATACTGGTCATGCTGGGAACTGTGGCAGGGCATCTCAGCTGATCTGTGATACATCCAGGAGAATGGTTCTGGAGTTCCTCCCAGGAATGCAGAACTTTGCTAGAATTCAGTCCAGACTTATTCATGAGACATATACATCATTCTGCTCTTTATTATCCAGCAGTGACCCTGGGAGCATGTAGAAGTGTGTGTGGGCCAGGTGTGGGGTGGCTCTTACAGCTACATTTGTACATGTAACGTTCAGGGTGTGCCCCAGAGTCTGCCCACATACCCATAGAGGCTTCCAAGGGCTTTGTCAATGCATAGAGCCCAGTGCAACGTCTTCATTTTTGTGATGAGTATATGATGCCTTTCATTCCTTATTGCATTTTCTATATATTTTGAGAGAATGAAAAACAGAGTTAAACACTTGTTAATTTAACTATCCTCTTTTAATTCCTGGCAGAAAACTCTTTCCTGCTAGAGGTACTTTTATGTCAAGGAGCTTCAATGCTCTCTTAAGCACAACATTTGAGTCCTTGCAAAACCTCCTTTCTATGGTAATTTCCATAGTGGTCCACTTACTCATAGTGGTAAGATGTTTATGTCTCCTGTTAATTCACCTGGTTCAAAGTTGGCTTGCAGGACATCATTGAATACTATTTATAATAGCAAGAAACTGGTGAGCACTCACAATCATTTTAGGTAATGGTAATAATTTCTACTTGTTAAAATATTTTTTTTTTGAATGAATTATAGATGGGATTTTATCATGATGAAAACTAATCATCACTTGAAAACTAATAATCCTTTTTTAACCAGAAATAGAACCCTGTGGGCCTCCTGTTAACAGGACAGCTACTGGCTGCTCTGCACAAGGAATGAAATCAATGTAGTTCTGATACAATGCCATATGAAACAGGCTCTTGTGCAGATACTTATCTGCAATTAGAGTGGCAATGAATACTCAGTACTGTCTCTGCAGAGTGAGAATTTTTCTGTGGAACCTGTATAGCAGAATAACATCTATGCCAATCCATTTCTCCATGTGGAGGCAAAAAGTGCTTAGTGAACAAGTCAGCCATAATATCTATATAATGGATTTGGATCTTCAAACAATACATACAATCCTCACCTGGAAAGCCTCACCTGTGGATCTTGGAATTTCCTTCCAAAGTTTTGGTCACTTCACACACACTACATAAGAACACTGTGTTCTGTACTGGACAGCACAAAAAGTCACACCATGTGCCCAAGAGTATTGTCCAAATGTTTCTTAAATTTTGTTAGGCTTGGTGCCACAACCACTTCTCTGGGGAGCCTGTTCCAGTGCCCAACCATCCTCTGGGTGAAGAACATTTTCCTAACATCCAATCTAAAACTCCCCTGGCACAGCTTCAGGCCATTTCTCCTGGCCCTGTCCTTGGCCAGCACACAGAAGAGATCAGTACCTGCCCTTTCACTTCCCCTTGTGAAGAAACTGCAATGAAGTCTCCACTCAGTCTCCTCTTGTCCAGGCTGAGCAGACCAAGTGACCTCAGCTGCTCTTCATACAGCTTCCCCTACGGACCCTTCATTTTTCTTGCCCTCCTCTCAATGATCTCTGATAGCTTTATTTCCTTCTTATATTGTGGCACCCAAAAATTGTCTATTTTTAAACAGAATATGACAGTGGAGAGATTACAAAAGACACGTCTGCAGTCAATATGCTGCAGAAGTGCTATTGCTCTGGCACAAGTTTTTGGTTTTTTTTGGCTGTTTGCTGGATTCATCCTTTTGCACTTCACATTACACAATACAAAAATTGCCAAACTGACATTCTTTGCTAATATCTCTGTGTGAATTTAATCTCCAAATTTCTATTTGTGAAACTGAACACAATTTATTCAAAGAGGGAAAATATGCATCTCCAATGATTAATAAATTGTGAAAAGCTATTTCAGCTACTTTGACTAAGAAACTTCTCAACATTCAAGATTAATCCAATGAATTTACTGCATGCAAAAACTACTCAAGACTATAAAAACAAACTGCTTATTGTGGAGATTAAAAAAAGAAACAAAAAGAGAAAGTGAGTCACAAATATTTTCAACAGTCTGTTGGCTCGTTGCAACCCACGAGTTTGGAGGTTTTTGTTTGTTCTTGTTTCTTCATGGCATCTTCTTTAGCAAAGCTTGGCTGCCCTGAAGGCAGCATGTGGTGCTTTGCAGCACTTCTCCCAGGTACAGGAGTACCACATCCCCATATCCCATGTGGCTCCATCTATTTGCCATTATAGTGACCATCCATGGAGCTAGCAATGTTCCTTTATATGTTAAACTTTCCAGCTGAGAACTATAGGCAAGATAGAAAACAATGATGGGAAGATGTGGAGGCAACCTCCATAGCTACCAAAGTGATCCTGTTCTTTCAGCACCCTTCCTGCTCTGAAGGTCAGAATTGTCCATGTGGGGCTCTTGTCCAGCTGTTCAGGTCCAGTGCTGCATGCAGAGGGGCTCATCCTTTGAGCATAGCTGCATCTGAAGTTGTCTGTAGCAAGGAACTAGCAAGAACAGCTCCTTGCTACCTCAGATAGAGGTGTGCTCCAAGGCAGCTTGGGCCTCTATTTTTGTCCCTTTTCATTTGCTAGCAAAGTCATGAACACAAGATTATTTTTTCAGATGTCAGCAATACCCAGTGATTATTTGCCTGGTCTCTTACAACTGTTTAGTGGCTGAATCACTTCCCAGACAGCAATTGTGAGCTCAGAGATGGAGGCATCTGTTCACACAAACTGAGGTGTGGGAACAAATTAACTCTAGGTTTGGAAAGGGGTGAGGGGGAAGGGAGAGACATTTTAAATACAAGCCTCTCAGGCCCTAAGGCAGGCAAGACAGTCCAGGAAAATGCCCCACACCTGCAATGCTGTTTGAAATGGACCTTTCCAGCTTACACAGAAGAGGTTTTGAACTCACTAATAAAAAAAATAATGAACAGCAGTAAAGCTCCAGGGTTGCACATTATTATTGTCTGTTGCCAGTCTGTTTCAGATTAGTTTTGTAGATAGGCTGAAGTAGTTTACCAGTTTATGTTGCTGCGCATGGCAGTAGGATTTGATATTTGTTCTGGTGCAAAAAAGCTTTCATCTGTGTGTGATGATTAAAGAATCAGCAGTCTGGGATTGCTTGGTATTGCTGGGTGAGGTACCCTTAAGCTTTTGAGCCATTATACAGAGAGCCCTGTTGGGTTTCTTCCATTTCTTTTGCTCCCCTATAAGGCTGTTTGCTGTATTTCCTAAATGAAACAGACTGCCTCTCAGCACCCGAGCTGGCTTCCCACCCCTCCTTTTCTGATGGAAGCCTACTCAGCAGTCGAAGAGTCTTCACAAGCTTTCCCCAAAGCTGTTATGTGGTTTGCTAACAGCTTCATGGACAAACACACAGTCAGCCACTTAAAAGCAACTTTTCCAGGAGAATACTCTGCATTCCTGATGGCAATATTCCCGAGGTTAATTAGAATATACCCAATTTTCATTGTACTTCCATCATCACAGCTTCCCTGAGAGCTGCTCTAAAGCTGCACAGTCCTTTAGAGCTCTTACCTCATACAGTGACAGCTTTAGTCTTGGCAAGAAATGAGCAGGGAGAAGGGAAGGGGAGAAAGGAGAATGGTCACTCCTGGCAGAAACAACAGTAAGAGTTTGTAACCTAGCAGAATCCACCCTGGAATCTTGCCCATGCAGCCTTGCACACAAAACCACCTAGACATTGTCTATACTGTATGCAGAATTAGATAACAAAAAAGACCAAATCTCTAAAAAACCAAAATCCCTGAGGTCCAGCATGACTTCAAAATAAAAGAATGGTGCCTCAAAAACAGATTTTGCAATCCATTTCTTGCAACATGGCTGGTCTGGACAGCTTCGAGCTCTTTTGGAAAGAACTGCCACATACATATCTTCAGTATGTGATTGCCCTCACCAGTGAACATATATCAGCACTCCTGCAATCTTTTATATCTGTGTCCATTAGCCTGGAGCTCTGAGAGATGGTTAATGATTTCTTGCCTCCAAATCCACAGGAACAATAAACACAGACATTGTGCAGTGTGGTTTGGGCTTAGGTTTGCAATTGTGGTGCCTTGAATCTGGTTTGATTAGGTTTGGTGGTCCCAGGACACCTGGAGTCAGAGCAAACTGTGCTCACCAGCAGAAGCATACTGTGATGCAATTAACAGTTACCACCTTTTCCCTTTGAGGTTAACAAGAAGCAGCTGCAACTTAAATGTTGCTCCTCTGCTTCTGTTTCTAAAACCACAGGAAGACTTGCAGATGCAGCTGACTGAACCAATAGTCATAGCAGCTCATGAAAAAGGGGGAAAAAGTCTGATGGCTGTTTGTCCTGATAAAGGCCCAGGAAACACAAAAGTTAAGCAAAGGCATCAGGCCCTACACTGTTGCACTTTTTGCCACTTGGATTCAAGGGAAATACATAAATGGCATTGCAGTGAACCTCTGTATGCTGAAACATCTGCAGAAGCCTCATTTTTAGCCTGTGCTTCAAAGCAAGATGGGAGAGCTGTAGGATTTGACTTTGGAGCGACACCCATGTGAAGGACAGGCATGTGGCATGTAATAGGACTTGAGATGAAAAGTTACTGTGACTTAATGTCTTCTTAATTAATTGGCTTATGAGTAGAATGAACTAATACAAAAGAAAACTAAACCCATTTTCCCTTGCCAGAACATTGTACCTTCATTAAGCAGTTCAAATGACTCCCTGACTGACAATTCTTGAAATCATAGGACAACAATAATTTTGTGACCTTCATGGTTCCAGAAAATTTGGCCAAAATTGGCCAGATAATGAGAAAGTGATGGCCAACCTGCAGGCCTTATTCTCCACAGAAAACTCAAGAAATGTTCTGCCCAGTGCAGGTATTTGGGTAAGCTCCAAAATGGAGTCTGAGCACTTGTGAGTTCACAACACTTTGGTTGAATACTGCAGACAGACAGACACCCAGCCATAGGATGACTCAGGAGTTTTGTGAACTAGGTGGACTTGAAATTACATCCCACAAGAAAAGGATTTTGCAAACAGGCAGCTCTAAATTCCCATCAGCTCTTGTGTGTCTGCTCAATTGTCAGGCACCAGGGAAAATTCAATGGAGAAACACAAAACTCTTAAGGTTAAAAAACTGAAGTAGGGATTCATATAGGATTTGTAGTATTATGAGCAAAAATCATTATCTTACTGGCACCTGGACACTAAGGCATTTATTCATCTTTCAGTCTTGATAAAGTTACTTAACAGATCTTAAGATAAATGGTTTATTTATGAAAGAGACAGCTATTTATGTGATAATCACCCCTACTACTCCTGTTTAGTTGGGTAATCTCTAGAATAATCTGAGGTCCTGTGTGAATTGATGATAGCAGGTACTCATGTTGGGTGGGGTGCTTGTCATCCCAAGATGTCAGCTACTCTCAACCCTGCCAGCAATCACCAGGTAAAAAAGTAAAAAAAAAAAGAAAACCACCAGAAAACAGGGTTTAGAGAATGAGAAAGTCAGCACTCTGGTAGCCCTCACAAATCTCTTCCATCAGGAAAAGAAAAACTACCATCTCCCCTTGATACCGCAGGAAAGGTTAGCAGTTAATGAAAGTTGTGCCGATCAGCCGAGCTGGAACAGCACAGCACCACTACTATCAAAAGAGCAAGAAGAATGTTATCAGTTTTCAGGAAGCCTGTTTTTTGTTAGATTGCTTTAAAACAAAATTATATCAGAGAAGTGAATGGGAGAATTTAGGAGTTAATGCTAGAACAGAATATAAGACAACTTCCTGGCACATGCTTGCTCTGCAAAAATGCTGTGGTTTCCTCTGTCCAGATACAGCACAACTGCTTCAGCTGCACCTAAACCACCACCATCAGCAACAAAGGCACACAGGAAAAGGCAGATCTGAAACGTCCTGACATTTTGAGTGTGCAGTTGGAGTTGCAGGAGATGATCACTGGGCACATTCCACTGTTTCTGGAGGAGCTGTTTAAAGGGCATTCCTCACCCAGCATCTTGGCTGTGCAGAGCTGGGCTGCAAAGATTAATGCTGAAATATTCTAGAAGAAAGAAAAGTCTCAAATGATAATATGCTGGCAATTAAATTTCTATTGATGAAGTTCATATTGGATCCCATATGCACTGCATACTGGTCTTCAGAGAAGAATAGAGATGAAATTACTTAAGTCAAATTTGTCAATTTAGTTTATTTCTTAATTCAACAACATTGTATATTTCAGTACATTGAACAAAAATATAAACGCATACCAGGAAAACTCATCAATTAAGAATTTATTTTAGTTACTTTTTACTGTCTTCACACCCTCTGGTTACTATACAATGGAACAGAGCAGTCACCATGCTAGCAAACTTTGTTAGAATGAGGAATTCCACCAGTATGAAACTAGGAAAATTTAGGTTCCCACAGACTGTTGTCAGGTAACCCCTGACCGCTCTGGCCATAATAATTCTTGCTTTCTGTATCTTTTATATATTTCCTATAGTCATATTTATTTTCCCACTGTTCTCATGCTTGGAGATAAATGTTTGCATTTGCCCATAAGACAACCCTCTCTGCTGACTTGGCATTAGATATCACTAGCTCTCAAAACTGCTCCAAGAGGAGACAGTACTCTCCTGTCGCCACTAAACCAAAAATACAAGTTGCACAGTAGCTGCTGCAAGTTCACCTTATCATGGAATCACCACAGGCTGAAAAGCATCTCTTAACTTAGTCTGAGATCACCTTTCACTCTTACCAACAAAGAAAATTATGCCAATTAGTCCAATGTATGTTATCAAAGCAAATGGTTAAGTGGTTGAATAAAGGATTGAAAATTGAGATAATTTAAAATGTAGATACCTATTCTTTCCTTGGTTTTGAGCCTTAAATATTTCCCCCTCTCCTCCCTCATTTCTCTTAAAATATATTTCCATTGCACTCACTAGAAACAACTGTTTATGTGAAACATAAATTATGAAACATCTAATTAAACGAACTGCTTTTAATTCACTCCAAGTTCTAAGAGAAAAAAAAAGATGAGTTAATATCATAAGCAAAGCTTTTTCTCTGGATTCCTGCTTCTTTTCACCAAGTTTAGGAGCTGTACTCACACAACCCAATGTGAAGTGCTTCCAGTTCTCAGCTCCACTTCTACCCCTGCTGCAGGGCTCTACCTCCTGCACCCAGCACCCCTGTAATCCCTCCATGCCCTTCCAGTGTCCCACTCCATCCCATTGGCAACACTGGTGTTTGGCCTCTCAATTGGGCAAAGAGCAGAAAATCATTGGACAAAAAGCAGCAAATGACTGAAGCACCTGGGAGCTGTGTATGTAATGACTGGCTGCTCCCCCGGCGCGGGCTCAAACAGGGTCTCTTTCTGATTCTGGCAAAAACTGCAGGAACTTAGTATCTCTGAGATAATATCCCTCACTTCCTTTGCCAAATTTCACTGAGGTGATGCTGCTGATGGAAAAGGAGAAGGGCAAGTAGAAGGAAGGAAGGAGAAATTTAGGCAAAGACTGACAGGCAGAGCTGTCACATCATCTTTGTTTTGACAGAACAACAGACTAACACTGCCAGCCAACTCTGAAAACATTATGTCCTCAGATGTTGTTTGTCTTCTCTTGGTTTGTCTTCTCCTTTCCAAGTCTTACTGAAAATGAAATGAATACCTGGAGGAGAGACAGATCCCTCAGCCACACCACAGGATGAGAAGCCTCTCTGAAACAGGATGTATCCGTGCTCCTCCATCCACCCAACACCCATCCTAACAGTGTTTGAGCAAGATGCAAAAACAAGTGGGTCTTAAAATATCATTCATACATACAAATTATCACAGCCCAATTCCATTCACCACACAACTGTTGTATAATTTGGAAACAAGCTATTTGGGGGCATGACAAATGCAAGACGTCAAATTCTGATTGCACAGACATTCATTGTTCTGTTGCCATTAATACTCCTTATCTATGCCAGTGGAAATTATGTGCTTGTATTAACAACACATGAACCAGACAGCTGTGAGGATTACTTCTAGCAAGGCACCTGCTCCCCAGCCCTAGTGAGACTTCTAGAAAAGATGTGCTCCCAGAAGTGTCCTTCAGGTGTGTGTGGAGGAGGAGGAGGCGGAGCTCTAACTGTGAGGCAATCTGAGGCAGAGAGAGTGCTTGGAAACATGAACTATCCCAGTATCCAACCACATTACTCTGGGTTTTCTTTTCTTTATGGGAAGAATAGGTGAAGATGAAGAGAGTCACATGAAGTTCTTCACAGGCACATGGGAATGAAGGCTCTCACTGCCCTTCCCTGTTACTGCTCTAAGGGCATGGCAACACAATCATTGTGTGGCTTTCCTCTCCTGTTATGGCTGTTTCTCTTTGCTTGTCCTCGGAACTTCTTCCTGTCACCCCTGGTCTGGTTCTCACTGAAATGAATCATCCACTGTGTACACTGCACATCCTTAGGCAAAATATCTCATAGAAATGCAACCACAGTTTAGTCACAGTTTGAATTATATCCACTCAGGCACACACTATGGGGGGGGATGTTGATTTGTTTGTTGCATATATACTGGCTGTTAATTTTTATGGCTTGTAAACTTTCTCGCTATAAAATCTGTGTAAAAGCTGGACTACCATGGTAAAGGAAAGTTACCATATGGAGAAAATATGTTTGATTAAAGTGGCTGTTTCCATGTTTGCTCAGTGTTGTGACACATCTTCACATTGGGTAAGGTGATTGGCAGAGAAACAACAGCAGTGAGCACTGATGAGTGTATGCGTCATGTATAAATGCCTGGAGCTGAGTAGGGCTTGGTTTTGCAAACTTCTCAGAGCTTCCAAGCATGATTTAGTGAAGAATTTTCTGCAATAATGAAGAAATTTTAAAAAATAAAATCAAATAAGTGTCATGCTTCCTGCTTTAGACTACTGAATGCAAAATGAAGAAAAAGCAGGGAGACTGTCTCATGCAGGGAATTAAGGTTATTTTAACACTAAAAATACTCTACAGAAGCTACAATCCCATCTTTCCTGTGTGTATTAGCTCCCTTCTTTCCATTCCATCCCAGGAAGGAAGGATGGTCTTCTTCTTAAACCTGAGTTTTCTGATCTATCACAGACAATGAGTATGATCTGAAACTCATGTCATCTCCTCTTCCTTCAGCACCCCATCTATAAAATGTGGATAACACTTATTTTCCCTTAGTCTTCAACCTTGTATATTTTCAATACAGTTTATTCTATGTGTGTACGTAGATATATACTCAGAAATTTACAGAGTCTGATTTTCCTGGCCTCCAGCTGCTATTATAAAATGAGAATAAATAGCTTTCAGTGAGGAGCAAATATGGTGGACAATTCATTAACTTATCCACTGGTCTAAAACTGGACACCAGTTAGACCTGTAAGCACTGATTCTCATGAGATGCCACAGGTAGCAGAGACGTAATGCTCAGGATATTTAAGCATTTGAAGTTTCCTTAGAGAGGGACAAGACTATTAGCTGTCCCTAGCCACTGGGATGGAAAACCCAAACACAACCCAGCCTGATCCATTCCCCATGTGCAAAGCCCCTGTGCCGGCTACTGTTGGACATCTTCATTCTATGACACAGAGAATGTGACGTAGTCCCATCATCACTGCATTCTTTTTGGTAGGCTTTGCTTCAGTCCTTGTGGATGTGATACCAGCTGCTTCATGTCTCATCTCACATCCATCCTAAAAAACCATGGGGTTTTTTTCAGACTTTCAGCCTGTAGCCAGTCATTTTCTTCCTTCGTCAACGCTCTCTCATCATTCAACTCTAGTCTCAATCCCTTTATTCACAGAAGCTAACCAAGAGCTATTTTTTAAATTCAGCTCAAAATATACCCTGATGTCAAGGCAGAAGATTCTGAGGTCCACTTTGTATTTCCTGCTGGTCTGAGGCAAGTCTTAGTCTCATGTGTTCCCTTCACCAGGCCTCACTTACTTTCTCCATTCAGCTTTCTCCTGCTAAGGCCCAGATTCCATGGAATGCCCTAACTTGTTCAAGAACGAAGCTTTTCTCAGGTGAGGTGAGGGCAGAGGTCCTAGAGGGGTTCTCCCTCCTGGCTGGTACATCATTGCATGGGGCAGAGCAGGGATGAAGCATGTGAGAAGCAGAGCAGGGGCAGAACAGGGAACTAAGGAAGCATTTAGACAAGAGTTCCTTCTAAGCCAAAGGGTTTGTATTGTATTGAGCTTTATATTGAGGAGGGGTAAGGTCACCATAAAGCCTCAACTCCTGGTATTTGGACCAGCTGCCATGAAATCCTCCCCTGCAGCACCACAGACTGCTTCATCTGTGAGCTGCTGGTTACAGCTTCTCTAGAAGCATTGGCATGTGCTGAATTCATGGAAGGGAATTAATCTGTTATATGGTGAATTAAATGTCTGGTTAATCCTGTGGGGTCTGACTGAAAACAAAGGGCCTTACTCCCTGGTCCTGCATTTGCATCCAGTTACTCCAACTGCAGAGAGCAAAGCCCTTGGGGAAAGAAGTCAGCTTCAATGAAAGAAGAAAAGTATTGGTAATCCTTGCAGGGAATACCTGCAGAGAGGGAAGATGCTCTTCAATTCATCAAAAGCTGTGCTACACATGTATGCACCATGCTGCACATGTATGCACTGTGCTGCAAAAAGCTCTTCCTTTGGGCAGAATGGAGAAACAAGGTAGATCTGGGTGGGGATGAAATTAGGATGCATTTCAGAAGACTCCCCACAATGCAGTAATAAAGTGAAGCTCAGCTGAAAGATTATAGTAAGACTGGCTTTTGATTTTCCAAACAAAAATTGAAGCGAAAGTGTTAAGCATGTTAGTGCTAAACTGATGGGATTATTTGTAGATCTCACTGTATAATTTGAGAGACTTTTATTGTTCAAGGAGGATGGTTATCCTGGTGAAAGTCTCCTGCTCACAGATCCCAGAGGCAGCAGAAACACCAGACAGCAGGAGTCAAAAAGCAGGAGCTGAGAATGGCACTAGTGCAAAGTGCATTTCTGATGAGCATAACTTTCTTTGCATTTTTGACACCAACGATTTTGTTCCATAAACCCTACCTGACAACCCAACAGCAACACTGCATGGTGAAAAGTTTTTCAGTGCATAATCAATTACAGAGGACTAACAAACAATATAAAAACCATAATAATTAATTTTATTTTTAATATTTTTACAAGTGGAATAATCAAACTTGCTCTGATCTGGTGATTTATGAGCTAGCTGACAGGTGATAGCTTATGATTTTCACTCAGGGGCCATAAGTGTTTTCTGTCAAAACTATCAGCCCTTCACATATTTTTTTAACTTGTGTCATCTAGGTTTTTCCTCTTGGGCTTGTTAGCAATCAATGCCTGCCTAGGCTAGGTGTGTTTCAAAAGGAAAGACACAATATGGAATACTTTTGTGTTAAATGCAATTTAACTAGGGTGTCAAGCAAAAAAATAATTTTGAGGGAGACTTTGCCATCACAGCAATTGAACCTCCAAATGTAACCACTGGCCAAGAATTCAATCACCAAGATGTCTCCTTTTTGGGCTTACCTTTTGAGGCCAGATATGCAGACACCTTTCCCTTGACAATTCTCCCTCGGTCGCTCTGATAATCTTAGCTAAAGCTTTTGATTCCAGCATCACCTTAATGGTGTTTCTCCTGGAGGCCAGTTAGCCAGAAGAAAAAGGAAAATAAAAGATTCGAGAAAGCAATTTTTTGATTGTTAAATAATAATTTACCACTGAACTTTGTAGAACCTTTGGAGATATGGAAAAATGTATGTCCAAAATTAATCACATTCACACAAAAATTAAGCAACACATGGGCATAAATTATTACAGTATTTTATTCTGGATGTGCTAGTCATGACACAACACTCATTTAAAAAAGAAAAACCTCACTCTGCACTGTGATGCTTGTTTCTTCTCTGGTGCCCAGTAAAGGCACCTTTCTAAGCGGAGAATTCTGGTCTGTGGCTCTGTGGTCAGCCCAGACTGGTGCCCTGGATACATGACTTTCAAGGGTCACTTCGTGGCTTTTAGAAGAACCAAATAGCTACATGGTACACAAAACCAGACAATCCAGGGCCTGTAACTCCAGATGCCATACAGCATTTGGAGAAGGACAGTCACCTCAAATTTACTCCCATATACAAAGAGCAGAACTGATGGGGATGAGATACTTCACCTTTTTCCCCAAATTCAGAGCACAATCTGTTCTGTTGCCAGGTCCATTTAGGTTACACGGATAAAGATTTTGCAAAACATCCTTGACCTTGCCACAGTGTTTTCAAAATGTTTACTGAATTTCCGTGGAAAGAGATACATTCTGTAGAGAAATATTCAGAAGGAGTATAACACTGCTTTACTGCCAGCAGTGGTTAAAATGCCACAGTGTATTTAAAAAATTCAAATTAAATTTGAGTTTTACAGTACCACAGGAACTGATTAAACATATGACTTCTTTTGACAGAGCACTCTGCTCTGTCTGCTGTTGAGGGAGATAGTGGGAACTGGACTCTAGCTGGCTGCCGTGCTGTGAATGGTGCTGTTTGCATGTCCAGGACCTCCCTGGGTTTCACCAGACTGGGGCGTGTTGCATTGCACTGATCCCCCACGAGGCAAAAACCGACAGTGGCATGGCCTCTTCTTATTAGTACTGTTTTCATGGGGAAAGACTGCTCCAAATCTTAGGCAGAAGCTGTGTGAGCAAAACACTTTCGCTTTTCTCTGAAGAGGGAAATCCTGCACAGCACCCGTGCAGAAGTGGCAGCATCTGTAAGCCCTCCCCTGCCTCTCCCCACATCTCATCTGTGAACAAGGGGACAACCCAGCCTCTCAGCCCACCCGTTTAGCTTTTCTGCAATTCAGCTGAACGCCAAGTGCCCTGTGGCAGCTCCCTTATTTCAGCCTTGAAGCAAACCCTGCTGAAATCCCAGGGAGACCTGCTGCTATCCCGTACCTCCCACATCTGGGACTGAAGTAGCCCCATCTCCTAAAAATACACTCCCTTCTAGCCTGAGAATAGCCTGTTTGAAGGTTGTTTTTTTCTGATCTCATTTATTTCCCATCACTGTGCCTGTGATTACTCTCCCTCAAGCCCTGTCTCTCCCTCCTACCAGCATGCCTTGCCTAATTCCTCCCGCGACATTATCAGCTGGGATGATGAGCAGCTGAGATCGGTATTAGCGCTGACGCAGGCGGGCTGACAAACGAGAGCGGGAGCGTGAGCGCCGCCGGGCGCGCTTTCCCGGGAAGCGGGAGCCCACGGGCTGGCAAGGAGAGAGAGCTGGCGGCTCTGGGGCCCCTTCCCTCGGTGGCTCCGGGCGCAGAGCGACCCAGGGAAAAGTCCCCTATGCTTCGCTGCCCTCGGCTTGCCAAGAGCCCCTGACTGCCTGGCTGATCCGGGCCCTGCCCAGTGCCGTGTCGCACAGCCAGCCGGCAGCTTTGCAAAGGGATTCGGTGCTTTTTATTAGGCTTTTTGTAGGTTGGTTGTTTTTTGTTTATTTTTCCCCGTGCATTCGCCTTTAGGATTACAAAACCTGTGTGGCATGACTCCCCAAGGCCTACACTAGCAGGAAATTGTGGGAGATGAAGCATCCTTTGAAAAACAAGTTAATCTCCCTAGAAGAGGGACTGCATCCTCAGATTTTCACTGCCCACTGCTCCAAGGCTGGATGGCTCCACATCTTCCATCCACCAGCTCCTAATCAACTGGGAAGCACTGGGGATTTTTCTTAAGCCTCAGTCCTTGGCATCAACTGTAAAAATGGTGAGTCCCCCTTTGTTCCAAAGAAAGGTGGGTTTCCAGTTCTGCACTTGAAAAGGCGTACTGAGCAATGACTGGCAGTTATTTTACATGATAAGTTCTAGCTGACTAGATTCAAAGTCTGTTTTCCCTCAGAAAACCTGCACAACACCTTGAGCTGGGTTTGTTTCATTTACAGTTACTGTGATGAACTGCCAGGAAGTCACATCAGGAAAACTGTAAATAACCAGCCAAGTATTTCTCCTCTTCACTTTGTTAGCAGCTCAGCCACCTGTCCCTGCATGTTCCTCTGCTAGTGATGCATCTGGTGAGATGTTTCTTCTTTCTTATTTGACTAACTACAAGAGAATTACAATGTTTATGCTCTGCTTTGCTAATGAATGTGGATTTATGTGTGAAAGAAGACAAAAGAGTTTGGGGAAAAAAAATTACTCTAAAACGCAAATGCCCCTTTCTTCAGTGGACGTATCACATAATACAAGTAAATAAAGCTGTAAAATTCTCAGTTCCTGAGGAGCTGGTGGTCACTGTTCCCAAGGAGAAAGACTCTTGCTGTATCCCATCACAGGGACAGAAGAACCTCAGTTGGAGAGCCATTGGTGTCTGCTGCCTGGGCTCTCACTATTTTCCATTAGCCTGCATAATAGAAATCCCACAAGGATGAAAGCTAAAAGAAGCATTACTCCATACATTCTGCATTAGGCTGTTCAAGTGTGGCAGAAACAAAATGTATCACCCAGTGCTCTGTATGGAAGGTGGCAGGTGGTGGCCCTTGGGGTGTGATCGACTGGGTTTGTTTCACCACTAGATGACACTCCTGTCTGTTAAAAAGGCTCCTGCCACCCCTATTGTGACTGCAGGTCACGGAAATTTTGAGAGCAGATTTACCTGGCTCCAGGTGGGAGCTCCCTGAGCACCTCTCAGACACAGTCACTGCCTGATTAATTGCAAGTGGTTCCACATTAGGAAGCCTCACTTTATTATTCTGCAAAAGTAAGGTAGAGAAAAAATGATGACTCGACTTTTGAAATTTCGGTTTCCCTCCCAACAGAAACAAGCTAACAAGTGCTCAGTGAGAGGGCTTCTACTGCCTTGTGGAGCATGGCTGTGCATTAGCAAGGGAACACATTGAGCTGGTTGTCAGAAGTATGGTGAGCTCAGGGCCCAGGTACTGCAAGACCCCAAACTCGCTATGAAACCATGGCCAGGGTGTGCCACACTCCGAACACCACTTTAGAAAAGCCACAGGGCTTATGTGGTGTTATGGCCAATACCCAAATTATATTCTACGCAAAACCAGGACAACTCCTTTTGCCCCAGCCCTCTCAGGAGACAGAAATCATTCCTGTATACAAGTGCTCAAATACCACAGAGTAACATGCTGTAGCCACTGGGATGATGGAGAACTTTCTGAGTGATACTCTTCATTCTGCGTCAGCAATTGATTTTAAGTATTTGATAATGCAAATTTTGGAAAGGCAAGACAGTAAAAAAAAAAAAAAAAAGCCTGAGATTAAAAGAGCCAGTAATACCAGTAATAAAAAGTCCAAGACTAAAATGCTAGTATGGCTTTAGGTAACACAGCCTTCATGTAGCAGCTTTGCAAAGGGATTCAGTGCTTTTTATTAGGCTTTTTGTCGGTTGATTGGTTTTTTTTCCTGCGCATTCACCCTTAGGATCACAAAACCTGAGTGGTGTGGCTGCCCAACGCCTACTCTAGCAGGAGATGGTGGGAGATGAAGCACCATTTGAAAAAGAAGGCATGCTCTTAGTTAGTCTCCCTAGAAGAGGGACTAAATCCTCAGATTTTCACTATACAGGACATGGGGAAATGTAGAACATGGTGTTTAAGGACAGCTGTAATCACATTTCTGAAAACTCTCCATGAAGAAATGTCCATAAAGTTCTGACACATGCTCTTTGGTTCCCAGACAAATACCAAAGGGGTGAAGTTCCTATTTCTCCCAGAAATAAGAAAATAGAAGAACATTCAAACACAGGCTGAGATGGCAGCCCTATATCACCCTCTGATCAACTTCAACAGGCTGGTAGTGCCATGCAGAATCCCATGGGATTGTACTTCCACAGATCTGCTTGCAAGATGGGATATGTATGGGGTTTTATTGCTTAGAAAGTGATTATCAAGATAATGGGGGTAATTTGTCTGCAAGCTAACCTTTATAGAAACTTCCTAACATGAAGCTCTTCTTCTCACATTGTGCATCTTAACATGAACAATTATAGTCTTATGAATTTTGCTGTTTTGTGTTTTCCCCAGTTTATGGTCTTTGCTTCCTCTTTTTCTACAAAAATGGAACTCTGTTTCCCAAGTACCTTTCCTCGCTTGTAGTGCTGGCCAGGCAATTAACAACTTCACCCACAATCAATATGTAGAGTTTTCCTGAGTGTGTAATAAGGTAGGAGATGAAGATAGATTTTTTCCCTGTAAGCTTCCCACATTAAACCTGAGTATTTACTCCTCTTGCATAAATCTACTTACTTCCTTTTAATCATGATGATGAAATCAATTAAATACATTTTTCTTGTCTGCACAAAAACTAATGAGAATAAGATTTACAGGCAAGCAGGGTATTCTTGATAATGAATTATTGGATGGAGACTCAAGCTATCCTCTAATATTTGTAAAAGTTAAGACTTTTAGAGTGCTGTACAAGTCTGAAGACACACCAGACTGCCAGTGCCTGAGACTTGACTTTGCTCCTGTGTCAGAACAAAGCAAAAGCTGTGTGCCTGATTAGAGCTATGACCATACATAGGAGAAAACAGTCCATTTTGGGGAAGCAATTTACAGAAACAGCTTGTTTACTTTTGGACAAACAGTGCTGCCTGTGAAAGCCCCATCTCAAGCACAGCTCCTGCTGACTTCAGTGGGAATCTGCTATGAGTCAAAAGTGGAGGCTCAGTGTGCTCTATGGAGAAGTATAATCATAATTATAGCGCGGATTATAATTGGAGACTTGCAAAGTCAATCAGCCTGCTTCTGGTAATATCAACAGCAGTCTGGTGGCTATATTGCCTAGACTAATTCTTTTTTAACACCTCAACCATAAGACTCATCATTAGACAAATGCCATATCCTAATATATACTGCAGCTTAAACACAATGAGAGCTTCAATCTGTTTTTTAATTTCTGTGATATTCTATCTTTTTGCCCACATACAGGGAAAAAAAGTTTATTGTAGGCAGAAGACTGCACGGACTGTTCCCCTTCAGAAGGTTCTTGCAGTCTTCTTGTCCCTGGGAAGTGATGAGCTCCTGCAGGCCTCTGGTGCATGATGACATTTGAAAAATAAGCAATAAACAAAACAAAAATTTGCTGAAAGAAATTATCAAACTAATATGTATCAGATTCATAAATGGGAGAAAAAGGCCAATCAGCTGTTCAAAAATCTAAGCAGCCCCCATTATAATCCAGCTTACTTGTACAGTTACCTACTCAGTCCATGCAAGAATACTTGGAGGGGAAAAAACCAACCCCTGCTTGTCCCAATCCCCCATTTTCCTCTTGTACAATAAGCAGAGTGTGTATTTGGTTCCAGCTGAAGAACCTGTCCAGAGTCAAGCATTTGCATATCCAGCAGTGATGGCACTTGTGCTGTGTCAGGACCCTTAGTGGAGCAGGCAGGGTCAGTACCACTGAATAGCACCCTGAAGTTGTCTGGAATATTTTTATGCTTGTTCATTCCCTGGATCTGTTTCAAAAGGCAAGCGTTGTACTTGGTGACAGCAGCCCGTGTTTTCAGAGCTAGACTCCACCAGCACTTAATTCAAACTGGCCTGATTTTCAGTGCTCCAACTTGAAGCAATTTCCTCAACTCCTCACTCAAGTAATTTTTAGTTAAAGACCTACCTTTGGGTAACTGACTGGGAACATTACGACCCGCCTTTAAATGTAATGTGTTACAAAATTAGAGGGACAATTTATGGGACAGCAGATACTTCCCTTTGCAAGTTTCTAACTTTCCAATGCATTATATCCTTATAATGAGTCAATAAAACAAGTCACAGCTGCAGCACAATCAATGCCAAGAGGCACAACGGACAGCGGGTATTTTTGATGATTTACTCTATCAGCCTCCTGAACAAGCACTTTTACTTTCTGAAAGTTCACTGTGCTACACTGTAGGAGGTGAGTGCCTCTCGGTGCTTTGGCTGCACCTCCCGCACCGCAGTGAGATCGATACCGCACCGCTGTCAGCCTCGCTGGGGGAGGAAGGTCAGCCGAGTTAAGCCGTCAGCTGGCCCGCAGACAAACCCTGAAAACAAAAAGCGGAAAAGCCTTCAGGGGCTCTAAGGCTTAAGGCCATTCAGGCTGGACACGGCCAGCGCCTGCATTCCCGGGGGCTGGCAGCAGCACAGGGTTCAGCCGCGGGTCAGCGAGCCGGGCTCAGGTTTGCCGTGGAGCGGTGACGCACCCGGTGCTGGAACGGGCAGAGGGGCTCAGAGACACACAAAACCCTTCCAGGTCATCCAGATGCCTCCTCTTTCATGCGGAATAGGGGCACACGGGGCACAGCCTCTGCAGGGCCCCAGAGGAAAGCACGGGGTTTTGTTACTCCGGAGACCCAGTGCCTCCCAGTCATTGTTTTTTACTTTATTTATAGCGCTACTCAAAACTGAGTACACATTTTGCTATGGGGGAAATAAAAGATATCCTTGGAAATAAAAAAAAAAAAACAAACAAACAGCTATCCTTGCCTTCAGCCTCTCGGAAATTAGCCCGGGTCAGCGAGAATTCAGCACTTCTCTATGTAGCCAGGAGCTGCTGAGGGACCGTGTTTGGTCCCAGGGCAGAGCCGGGAGCAGGAGCTCCCCGCGGGCCGCCCGGGCCGTGTCCCGTCCCCGATGGCGGCGGGGCCTGCGGGCAGCGCTGGAAGCGGCCCGGGAGGGCAGGGCCGGACCAGCAGTGCCGCCATCCCGGTGGGGTGTAGGGGCAGGGCTGGAAGCGGCCCTTGAGGGAAGGAGCGGCCCGGGAGGGCAGGGCCGGACCAGCAGTGCCGCCATCCCGGTGGGGTGTAGGGGCAGGGCTGGAAGCGGCCCTTGAGGGAAGGAGCGGCCCGGGAGGGCAGGGCCGGACCAGCAGTGCCGCCATCCCGGTGGGGTGTAGGGGCAGGGCTGGAAGCGGCCCGTGAGGGAAGGAGCGGCCCAGCAGCGCCGCGATCCCGGCGGGAGCAAGTACGGGCGCAGCGCCCCCTGGCGGGCCCGGCTGGGAGGGAATGGCGGCGCCGAGACACCAGAGGGAAATCGCAAGTTCTTTCGTAAGATATTCGCAGTGTGTATTACCTGTTCTCACCGACACGATTCACAGCGAGTTTTAAAAATTCCTCTAGGCTACAATCATAATTATGAATTTTTAAAAGTGACTGAATGACTACTGAATGACTCAGCCTCCAGATTTAGATGTCTGGAGTTAGGCGTCCCTTCTATACTATCTGCACTATTTTTGATTAAATAAATAAAAAAAAATTAAAAGAAAAAAAAAGACTGTGGCACAACATTTCTGTAGGTTTCTATTTAAATTAATTTCCATATTATTCCTCATACAACTACGCTGATACCAAGGTGACAGTATGAAAGCAGCAATGAATACAGTGGAACCTGTTAAAAAGGAGGGAACAAGGAGACTGCATCGTGTTAAGTCTGAAAGCAAAGTATGTAACTGGACTGCCAAGAGTGCTATCTGTGCTATCTCACAATGTTCTGCCCTGTGCATCCCACTGGTGAACTCTTGGCCTCTTGCAAATCTCCAGCTGAATGTCACTGAGCAGGGACTTCATCTGATAAAATGTCTCACACTTGATTTGCAATTGCTCTGCACTGCACGCCAACTCTGTTGTCCAGTGCTGACTGTGTGTTGAATTATAGCAGTGATATACTCAGCATACATGTGCTGATAGGTGGGGGACAATAATAGACCTCCAGCTCATGCTAAGTTTAGTGAGAAGACTGAAAAGAGAATGATACTTGATATTGACTTGTTTGTCTCTGCATCCAATTTGTAAATGGTACCATGGGGATCTACATTCTTCTCATCTTAGCCATGTTTCCAGATTTTTTGTTGTTGTTTTGTGGTAAACAAATCAGTGTCTTTAGGAGAAAGCAGATATGGACATAGGCAGACAAACACACTAAACAGAGCTTGAATATCTCAGCATATGCATATGGTACTTCAGAGCATCAATTATCAAAACAGTTTCCATCTGCTACCTCACAGCTGCAATGTGCTAAGCCAATAATATATATGGGAGAAAAAAAAAACTACTTGAAAAACCTAAGTTACCAATGAAGTCTTTTAAAATCATAACACTGAATAGTTCAGGTGAAAGCCATTTAAGCAAGTCTGAGAAATGTGCTTTTAGGAAACTCACCTTTGGCACTAGAACAATAGAAAAGCATTTCCTTGCTTTTCCTAATGCGTTTGGTGAAATGCTGTGAGAGTCATTCTACCAAGAATAAGGACAAGGTAAGAGGAAGTTTCTCATTCCTGTATTGGCTGAACCTTACATTCTCTCATACCACATTTTTGTGGTGTAAGAAAGAAGAGTACAAACATAGCTTTAGGGACTTGGGGCTAATATTTAGCTCCTTATCTTTCCCCAGTTCCCAAGAGTAAAATATTTATGGGGTATGTAAATTCCTGTGATATACAGGCTTTCATTTTTTTGTCTGCTCTGGTGGACTAGGGGTGGAGTAGTTTTAGTCTTTCCTGGGTTTTTGGATCTGTGATTCTAACCTCTGCCAACAATAGTCTCCAGAGCCAAGTCAAGGTTTCTCTGTAGTTAAAAAAACACAAAAAACAAAACAAAACAAAAAAAAAAACAAAAAACAAAACAAAAAAAAACCCCCAAAACAATAACAACAAAAAAAAACAAGACCATAAAACCCCATAATAATTGTGGCCTTAAAGATGAAGGACTGGAGTATAGAAGAGGAAGGATGGATTTTTTTCACTGCCCCTTCATGCCCCTTTAGGCACTTTCTGTATGTCTGATGTAGTTCTGGTTGCCACAGCTGTGTCACCACTGAGTGCTTGGACTGCCTCTGTAGCTGACATCTACTGGATTTTGCCATGAGTAGAATGTCCAGACATTGGATGAAAATCAAATCTAGCACACTACAGGTTGCAAAACAGTAATCTCCTTTTATCAAGACACTTCACTTTTATGACTTATTAGCAAGTCAAACCTTACAGAAGTCCATGGACACGCAGCTGCCCTATCCCTCCTTGTATGTTCCAGCTTTACAATGAGCTGGCTTACACACCGAGCCCTATGCTTGGTCTTGTGAGCATGGCTCTGGTGAGAATAGGTCCCCCATTGTGTCTGGGAAATATATCTGGGATGTCCTGTCTTGGACCCACACCCATGGAATGCAGCTTCCTCAGGCTGAGAGTAGACAAGCCTGGGTATTATTTTCCATGGATTGTGCTGTGCCTACAGGGCTGCCATGTGCAAGGAAGCACCTCACATGTACCCATGGAAGAGTGAGCATTTTGGGGCTTGCCCTTTGAGGGAAAGCCATGTGTTGGGCAGGGAAGCTCAGGTTTCAGAGAGAAGTGTGCACCGAGATCTGACCCAAAGTAACATATCCTGGCTGCACTTGGGCCTGTACATTATCTCATTTTCAGAATAGCCTGGCAGTCCCTGAACCACTGACCCTAACTGCATTCTTGATGCCACACAGATCAAAGTTCCTGAGTCCTATCTAACAATGTCCCCACACTCCCCCCACCAAATATTTTTTCTTATTGTGTCTACTGACATCTTCACTGCACCTTCCTATTGTGCTGTTGTCTCACTTCATACAATGCAAATTGTTTCCTCTCTTTTCCTGGCTTCCTACTTCTCTACTTTGTCCTCTTTTGAGATGGAGGACAACATCTTGTTTTTCTGCAAACAAGAATATTTAAATCTGAATCTATTAGGACTGATTCAAAAAATGAATGAGAATTAAAAAGGGCTCTGAGAGTGAGATTTCTTCATTCTGCAAACTGCCATGTGATTATGCAAAGCTGTTCTCTTATGTTTTCTGCCAGACAAAATATGTAGACACTTTTCTTGCCTTTTGGAGGGGAAATGGTATGTATGTGCATAAATTCTGTCTTCCTTAAATTAAAATGAGACCTTACAGAGTGGGTAAATTGCACTTTGCTGGGGTGAGCAGACTGGCAGCTCAGAACCGAGCCTGGTTTCACAGCACATTGCTTGTCTCAGTATCGAGGCAACATGGAACAGGCTTGGTCTGCTTTTTGGTCTGTAACTCACTGTGTAAATGCCAGCCAAATTAAAGCAAAGCAGATGGAACAAGTAATATGAAGATTAATGAAGCTACTTGCATTTAAAAGTAACTGTAGATACATTTTTTAATGGAAAATATCCTTTCTAATTCAGAATGGCTGGTCAAAAGAAAAGGATCAAGCAGTAAAAACTGCTGAAGCTTAGCAGAACACACCTACAAAGAATTATTACAAGTGAATAAGTCTTTATGGGCTTAATCCCCATTAAATTGAATTATCAGGTCAAAGACTTATTTTCTTTCCCAGCTACCTGCACCACACTGTGAATCTACCATTTCTCCTAAAATGTAGAAGAAATCCAACTCTGATAAATTCTTTAGGGTTTATTCGCAATGAAATCTGACATGTTTTCATTCTCCTGTGGCTTTTGCAGTTTCCATCCAAACTTTTACAAATTTCTACTGAATAGTGACATTTTTCCTTTGTATAACTGGCTACACTTCAGCTGAAAGAGAAATGAGTGTCAGGGAAGAGTACAATAAAGAACTTCTTTTAGTCTTACCACACAAAAAATGCAGCTCAGCCTTAATGATATGCTGAAAGATGCCCGCTGCTCTAATAAAGGTCTAAATCAATATTCAAAATTCCAGCCAATCACCAAGTATATTTGTAAAACATTCCAGTATTACTCTAAACTCTGGGCTCACTAGGTATTTCCAGCTGCATAGCTGGTTCACAGGAAGAAAACCAGGCTTGTTTCTCACATGCCACTGTGCTGCTTTTTGAAGTTGCTTCTTCTTGATGTTTAGATACTAACTGACACTTCAACAGTGTTTTAAGTGTAGAGAGTGGAATCAGCTTTGTATTTTATTCATGAGTTAAAGGTACTTAAAGATGTGGGGGAATCACAAAAAAATAAAAATAAAATCTTACCATTATATTGGACACTGTCCCTAAGAAGCACACAATCTTCTACCAGACACGGTTCAGGATTTTTGAACTGCTGAGTAACCAAATTCTCTTTATCTATGTAAAGAAATGGCTGCCAGATTCTTCTTCAGGAGTAAGACTTGAAATGTCAGGGGAGAAGTATTACAGTTGATCTTTTTGAGATCAACATAGATATATGTACTGTTTTTCATACAGAGTCTTTCCACGAAGAAAAAAATGAGAGGCTGTGTAAGTGACAAATTGTGCCAACATTCGCAGAGAGGATTTTCTGTAAGAAACAGTAGAAGGTCCCTACTCCCACTCCCTCAAACCTCTTCTGTGGTGTGATACCACCAGATATCTGGTAGAGTAGGCTTTGATGCAGCCATTCTGCTATTGCACCTCCAAAATGAGTGCCATCTTGAAAGATCAGGCAATCAGGTCTTGATCCAGAAAAGCTTGCCCTATCTGTTCTGTTCTGTAAAGGGCTTGACTCAATTTGTGAGTCCTTTGCTGAAGTTCTTCGCTGAGTAAGAATGCTCATAATTTCCGGGCTGTCCTTATGCCCCTACTGAATCTGGCCCAGTATGGCTGAGCTCAGTATAAGCAGGACTCATGACTCTCCAAATTCCAGTACTTTCGTTACAGTAAATGTTATAAAGTTATGGTGCCTAAAAGTTGTGTTACTCCTACAGGGCAAAAGAATAAATATGTTTTACCCATGTGAACACATAATTTGACTATTGAACAGCCCAGTTTACAAACTTGAGGCAAAAATCCTATCAATTAAAACACAACATACCATTCTTGTTTTCCTTATAGTAAAGTGCTACACACAATGGCTCTTTAACTTACTGCAGATGCTGTTTTGAAATAGCTTTGGTTTAGTTTTTGTACATCTTTCCCCACTAACTTAGCTTGCAATATAGTGCACCATGTAAAAAAGTTGTTTTGTTGGTGTAAAACTGATGCATATGAAATGTCATCAGTCATCTGTTTCTGGTCCAATGTATGTAAATTCTTTGACACAATCTAAACAAGGCATTTTCTCTTCCAGGCTCCATTGAGGTAAGTGAATATTTTGTTCTTCTGGAATATACACAGGGATTTAGTTAAAGTGTTACTGTGCTTCTCTTAAAACATTACACACTCCAAAGTACATGCAATTAAACAGTGTGACACTTATTCACACCCTCATCATATCTGCGTTGTTGAAATGATAAAAGAGCCAATGAAGACATTCACAAATCATACAGCAGATTTCCATGATGCCACATTATCCATCAAAATGAGAAAATTATGAAACTTAGAATTATGTTTAACATCAGAGCAAGATTTGATAATGTATATCTGACTATTCTGTGCCTGAGTTTAAGTCAGTTGACAGCTGATTACACATGGGCACAGGTTGTGATCATGAGAGTTATTAGCTGAATTTCTGACATTTAGATATTGATAATGCTGGCTTTTGGAGCTGGATTGATTTTTACAACAGAATGTCATTATAGCACTTGCAGTGACATGAAGAACAGAACTTCAACTTGATCTTCCTCTACAGAAGCTCATTAGAGATTCACATAAGAAGACAACCAACACGTGCTATTGCCATGGAAACAAGATGGAATATTATGAAGCAGTATATCCCATATTCCAAAATAGAGGGGACAAAGACCAATTATAGCAAAAGACTGACAGGCTTTTTATTTGCAGCCTGTATGGGGCAAAGCAAAACTTAGCTCCTGCTCTTTGAAATAAAAATCACCAGTGCAGTTTTAGGCCTCTGGTTTCAATTCTTCCTTTTCAAAGACAAAACCTTAAGCTAGTTAGTTTAGTTTAGTTTAGTTTAGTTTATGATGTAGGGGAGGAAGGAGGCTGAATGGAGGCATTGGAATGGCAGCAGGTGGGTAGGTGTGATGAGGTACAAAGCACACATGTCATAGAACTATCAGAAGACTGAGTCAAGTTCAAGCCAAATAGTGAGGTATGGATAAAACAGAGGTGTTTTAAACAAGAGCACCAAAAGGTGAACATTAAGTGGTCATTAAGATGCAGAGGAGGCTAGTTTCAAAGACAATGGCTGGCCAGTACCAGCGGCCAGAAATGCAAAGGATAAAATTTCTTGTGATTGACATTAAATTGGTGAGTCTTATAGTTTCTTACCTTGCCTAGATAATGAAATGCTTCTGGACATCCTCAACGTATTTCGGGTATACAAGACATACTTAATCTAACTTCCCAGGCTTCTGCTTATGACTACATACATGGAAAATACTTTAAGTCATTTAAAACACCTGTCTGTTCTAGACAGTTTTCACAATTGTAACAGTCTAGATCATTATGTTCAAGTAATAGTGATAACTTCTGAGTGGTTTTTTTGGGAAAGAAAGATGGATAGGGAAGCAGCATTGTGTCATTGAAGACACAATGACAAACAGGAATTCTGTGATAATGGAAACAAGAGCTTAGAGGAAATATTTCTCCCTTTGAATAAAAAGCCTGTGATTGCTACTTCATTCACACATTGGTTTACTTTTAAGAAATATTTTTAAATTCCAGCTGGGAGTCTATTGTAATTAGTCATTTGAACAAAGTCAGCATGGGCAAAATACATCTTAGAAAAGAGAAATAAAGAGAATAATAGGGCTTTAAGGAGTGTTTAACAAGCCTTGGAAGGTTGTGTCATGAGTTTGTCACTACAGAGAGTTACTGTGAGATTCCAAAACACTTTAAGAGAATGATGGAAGGGAAAAATATTACAGTACATAGAAAGCTTGTGAACCTACTCAATCAGGATTTGGTAAGCCTCCCAATGTTAGCATATGAAAAGTGTGGTTTGTCGTGATTTAATTATGATAAACTCCACAAATTGTCATCCATTTAAGGAGCCAGGTCAAATGACTTTCAAAACTGTCAGGTTGCATTCTCTGTTTCAACTCTGATTCATTCTTGACTGGTTCTGTTTTGATTGAAAAAAAAAAGACAAAAGACACTGGGATTTTGGGAGAAGAGTCTGAATGGAATATGAATTTTATTGCAAAGTTATTCAGCAAAGCATAAAAACTTAAATAGTGGCAAGTAGCTTTTTAGAATACTAGATAAATTTTTTCACTAGCAACAGGCAAAGAGATAAAATGTGATGTAGTTGCCCAAAAGTACTTGAAAATAAGAAACATTTTTTCTCATCTTTGCATATGAACTTTCTTTCCCAAACTGTTAAATAAAATTCACAAGTGCTAGCAACTACACTTTTTTTGCTAAACCTTTACCGTTTTTTGTTTTTCTTTCGCTCTGCTTTCAGGGCTGCTTCCTGGGCTGCCAGTTCTTCTTCTTTTCTGCGCTCGGCCTCCAGCAACTCATTTCTGTATGCTTCCCGAATGCTGTAAATTCTGCCTCGTGCTTCATCCAAGGATGCCTGGCCAAAAACAAACAGCAATACTGCCCTGCTCAACACATCAGTCTTGGTTTCACCAAAAGCAACTGCATCCTTCTGTTCTGTTTCACTTTGTGACTCTCTAAGTACAAGGAGAACATCTCTCCTTTTCTTTTTACATGGATGTTTATTGTCTTCTCAAGAGAAACAGCTATATGTCAATCTTTTCACCATGAAGAAGAGAAAGTTTAGAAAAATCCTTTTTAAACTGCTGGCATAATAAGATAGTTGTGAGAAAGAAGAATAGGGCAACAGAGTAGTTACCAACTGGACCTAGTCCTTTTTCAGTTACAGGTTTGCTTTGCAGTCTTAAAAAAGTCTATTAAAAACTAGGTGTTAGAAATGCTGGAATGGCTTAGGAGTTGTGGCCTTTTAAGAAGCTAAAGGAGCCCAAATCATAATGACCTTCAATGAGACTTTGGACAAGTGGGATTTTGACACCTCTGAAAACCTTTCCCTTTCCATTTCCACCCTGAAAAATGGGGATACCTGGAAATCCGTATATAGTTCTTTGTGGTCTACAGATGAAAAGACTGCAATAGTGCTTATCAGGACAGTGTGCATATTCACAAATAAATCTTGTTTTAAATTCATACTGTGAAACATTTTTAATGGAAATAGTTTCTAGAAAGAGTCGAGGTTCTATTCTTGTGAAAAATTTGCCCTTCTAATATACAATATGTTAGGCATCCAAAATCATAGCAACATCTGAACACCTGGACTGGCATCCTTATTAGGGTCAGCCACTGCTGGAGAACTGCGGCTGCTTGCTGACCTGTAGTTGAGTAATATAAATCAGGCTGTCTGGGAACTAGCTAAGATGTTTTCAAGTAAGATTTCTGTAAATAGGTTGATTTGATATAAAATTATTTTTACTGTCTCTTATCCACTTTTAAGAGCTCTGAATTGAGCAGCTGATTGATAGTGGTTATTGTATCACCACTATAACAAACAATTTTGTCCTGTGGATGCTCAACAGTTAAGCCAATTTGGTAAGATACTTGTGCCAATTTCATGTGCAGTGCATTGGCTGAGTTAATCCTCACAATGGATCCTACACTAATGCTACCACATTTATTATTTATAGACATGCTTTTTTGAGGTTTAATAATATAAATTCTTCATTTGCTGGCATTGTGCATATTCCAAGGAAACTTCATTCTCTAAATTTTCTGAGACACATTAAGAACTTATCCCCCTGTATAATTGTTTTTTTAATTACTTTTCAAAAAGCTGTATACATGTCTATAACCAAAAAAATAGTCAGACTGTAGATACTTTACTTAATAAGCATCTGGTCATGTATGTCAGTTTTCAGCCTGTTTTTTTCTGACTTATAACCATCCTTTTATGGTGATATAATAGTGTTTTTGCAGAGAGTGTATCAAGAAAGTACCAAGAATATCATATTAAAGATATCATGCAGTACTAATTTTTACTTTAGAACTTTTAATTTTAACCTTTGCCCAAGTGAAATTTCAAGCTTGTTTGTTGCTTCTAATCTGTAGTACTGAATACAAAAGCTTTGATAATGGTCAATCAGGATATTCAAACTAGTGGTGGACATCCCAGCAGCAGTTAACTGGAAAGTAAACTTGAAAACATACCTGCAGGTTCTCATACATTTCAAGTATGTTTTGCTTCAATAAAATTCTCTCATTTTCTTCTTTTTGTCTTTGTTCCATAGCCAGCATGCAAAGTTGTCTAAAATGATTGAATTTTTCTTTTTTATGTATCTGTTGCTGTTGAATGATAGACTCATTTCTTAGCACAGGTTCAGACATTGTTTTTCTGAAAGAAATGCCAAACAGATATTTGTCTCATATCAAATGCAGTTTTGGTTGATGTCTATTTTGCTTAACATCTATAGGCAGGTATTTGGGTTATATTTGGCAACATCACCATTATATGCTTAGATATGGTTAAGGAGTGACTTTTCCTCTGCTTCTATATTACACCAATAAGAAAATACATTCCTGAGACCAGGTCTTCTTATACTTGAGTGTCTATTTTAAATCTATTTGTAAAATCATGCTCATCTTCGAGCATATGAAAAACTCCTACATGTGACACCTTTAATTTGCAAGAAATATATTTTCAGAACTTTTTGATACTTCTGAAAATTGAGAAAAATGCAATTTATCTTTTAGGGTTCTTTTTTTGCTTTTGACATAATAGCAGGTAAGTGGATAATATACTTTTATATTTTGTCCTAAATGACTAGTGTAAAAGTCAAGGAGTTGAAGACAAATGAAATGCTTTACAAGATTTAAGCTTGTGGAAGATATTTTGTCATATTTTTGCCATACTGTTTTAATGCTATTCGCTTCAATATAATGCCAATATCCTTCTCAATTTAAAATTAAATTTCAGTATATTTTTCAGCATTTTTGAAGTCTTTTGAAGATCAATGAAGTGCAAAAATGCCACGTTGAATACAAATGGACTTAAGCATGAAGTGGGTTATAGCTGCAGCACAGCAAACAAGGAGGTGCATTTAAATTAGCTCAATAAGTTCATGTCAACACTTGTAACAAAAAATATAGTTCTTTTGTATAATAAATGTAACCAACACAATTATTTCAGCTATTAACTATTATTCACTGCATTTGTTAAATATGTTATTTTAAAACAGCATAACATCCTGACAAATTTTTTATGACCCTGGGATTGGCTCAGTTGGTTGGAGTGTGGTGCTGATAACACCAAGCTTGTGGGATCAATCCCTGTACGGGCCATTCACTGAAAAGCAGGACTTGATGATCCTTGTGGGTCCCTTCCAACTCAGAATATCCAGTGATCTTGATGCTCCTTTCAAGAAGACTGAAATAAGCATATGTGCCCTAACACTCATTTTCTTCAAATGTTTATGTCAGATACTCATTACATGCAGTGCAGTGATTCAACCCCTTTGACATTTATTATGTTAGGGCAGTTTACCTTGTGTAAGGACTAAGGTCTATAAGCTCCCATTTTTTTGGCTGTGTTTTTAATCTTGAGTCAATAGCTGTTTGTGGTGATTGCTTTCCTGTGGTAAGAAAATAAAAAATAAAACAGATTAAACTGGTTATGTGGTTATGCTAGGGAGATCCACCTAAATTCTTATACCAATTTTTCTTACTTTGGCTCAGCAAAATACATTATTAAATGAGAATATAGGCTGGAGAGGTATAATATTTCTGCCCTTTTATTTCCAACACTTAGGATAGAATCAAAGATGCTATTAAAAACCCACATATACTAGGAGGAAATTAATATGTGCATTTTAGCTAAAACCCCTCTACTTATCAAAGTTAGTAAATCTAAGCAAGAACATTGACTTTGCAGTGCCTAAAAGATATAAAAACAATTTCTGGCTATCATATTCTTTTGTTTAAAAAAATCATAAAAATCTGATTCTGCACTCCTGGCTGTAGTTTAAAAAAATTATATTCCCTCTTGGGGAGAAGATTTAATTTAAGAAATACCTGTTTAAAGAAAAATCATAACACAGTAAAACTGGTATTCGGAAATCTTAGACTATTTTTTAACCACATGGATAATGTGGTTAAATCATGCTGTGTTTTATTGTAGCATTCTTGCAGTACAATGACACATCTGATATTAAGCATGGCAATGGGCTGAGCTGCTTTGTCATTATTTCAATGCTTCCTTCTTTTAATTTGTCTCAATGTGCTGAAAAAACCTGTGAAATTCGATGAGATTTAATGATGACTGTACTAGTTTTATTTTATAAAAACTCTTTAGCAATAATAGCAATAAAATAGCAATAAATATCAATAACTAATTGAATGATGTTAAAAATATTCCTGGACTTTTCTCATGAGAAATAGAAAGAGGTTTATGAGCATTAAAATAATTACTTTTTATATATTTACTGTCTATACATAGACAAAAATACCAGCCTTCTCTGCTGGTCTCAAAGAGTGACTTGGATCTGTGGAAATGCCTTATTCACTGCCCATTAGAACAGTATTCTCCAGAATACAAAAATCCTCATTAAGATACTGCATATTACAGAAATGTTCAATCTCATCATTGCCAAATGCTGCACTCTGTGGAACAGAACCACAACAACTTAAAGTCATTGGGGTGTCACTCTTTACTTCCTAAGACATTATATTAAACTCTAAATGCTTAGTTTAGAACAAAGCCCCTGGTGGACAACTATTAATTTTGAAGTCCTTTAGCCAGTAACTTTGAGGAAACAATATTGCTTCAAGTGACCAATACTGTATTAAAGACATTAGGTGAGGATTAATTCTGCTTTAATTTCTGAATCTGAATCTTTCCTGTGAAGATTACTTACTGGGATGGAAAAATACTAATCTATAGTTAAGTACTGGTCACAGGTTCTAGTTCCATGCACATGAGTCATGACCAGATATTGTCACAATCAGACTGGGAAGTATTCTTTCCTTTTTGTGATGGCCTCAGCGTAATCACAGAAGGAAACATAAACCAACAAAAAGGTTGAAGCCTTGCACCCAGTTCAACTTTTCATCAGAGTACAGAAATTGGCAGGGAATACATATGAAGAATCCACAGAAGTTGTAATCACTAAATAAAATTAGACAGCACATATGGAAGCTTCCAGGAAACTGATGTTAATCAATATGCACTTTTTGACACCTCACTTCCAGACCACTCTCCATGAACAGCTTCCATGAACTTTACTTTAGGTGTATTAGTCTCTTACCGGCATGCTATTTAGCTGCTAAACACTCTTTTAGCATTTCTACACTAAAGAACTTTGGTACTTGGAATTGAGGGAGAAGGTATTTCCCACTAAACTTCCAAAAATTTCAGATTAATTAATTTAGAATTGTACCACAGAAGGGCTACCTGAAGTTTGCTTAAGGGTAACTTGGCAGCCTCCAAGAGCTGTGAGGCTGTATCTGTGTCTGGAAATAGAGCAATGAAACAATTAAAATAAAGAGGGGATAGAGAGCAAGCCTGCCACTGCACATTTGGACACCTTAATCGGGGCTGATCTATCCATCTACTACCAGTATTTAATGCAGAACCCTTTCCTAAGGAGTGGAACATGCTGAACAGAAGACTTAGAAAGCTGTACTTTTACCTTCTTCTTCTGAACCAGGTGTTAAGTCGCCAGTCTCAGCCTCAGCTATGGGTTCCTCTGAATCTCTCACAGCATACTTATTAATAAAACGCACACGTTCCTGAAAAGCCTACAGATCAAAGTTTTACAATCCAGACAACAAAACTTTTACTGCATATTTCAAATCTCAAAGAATTTTCGAAAGTAAGATTCTATAAGTCTACCTAACATGGTCTTATTGGTCTCAGAGTGCAGTGTGCAAGTCTGCCTGGTTCTGGAATCAGAAAAGATGCCAGGATCCCACTGAATCAGTCATGAGACATTGCACACTTATACTAAAGATGTCTGTCCAATGAAATGCTGGGAAATCACTGATCTCTGGGCAGTTTAAAATACTATTGGGATTAAAAATAAAATAAAAACTGTATAGCTGGATGTATGGCTAATGCATCTCCTAGGAGCTCCTATAGCCTGATGATTTACACTTCCTCTTGAAAAATGGGACCTTTGAGTGCAAACCCTTTGAGACTCAATTATCTTTGATGCCAAAACCAGACATCAGCACTTCTGTCTTTTCAGAAGGAGACTTTGACTCACTTGGAATTCTCTTAAGGGCTGTCATTGCCAGAATGGACAGAGAAGCCCTTTGGCTTTTGGTCAGCCTGGAGTCAGGAACTCAATTTCCTGAGTCAGAGGGTCTGTGACCCCTGGAATAGGCAGACATTGGGCCAGGGTTGTCAAGAAGAAAGGAGAGGAGAAGCTACTTAATCTGGATAGCATAGCCCCAATTTAGAACTTTTTTTTTAGCATATTCTATTGTTGCTGCAATTTTCTTAATGACAGCTGTTTTAAAAAAAAGTCACAGAATAAGGGGATTCAAAAGTGGAATCCTGTAGTTGCAATTCAGTTGATTTTCTGATTAAAAAAGATAACAGTGATAGAACCAGATTCTGAAGAGTCTTCACACATCAAAGGGGATTAATTTCTAGCTAACTTTTAGGAGGCTGTACTTGCATTTTCAATCTCAGCACAACTAATCAAAGCTGCAGAGCAGCATTTCTCCTTAGTTCAGAATTTAACAGAGTAGTGTCAGGAAAAGTTTTGAGCTTTGAACACACTGAAAAGAACTGAGAAAATCCGAGAGTGTAACTGGGAAGGCTCGTGTTTCAGGTTCATTTCTGAAAGTTAATACTAAAACCCCCAAATTTCTAAGCTGGGGATTCTGGCTGTACATACCTTAAGGGTATTGGTGGTGATAGGGAATGACTGTCAGATGAGTTTGAAGACTGCACTTTGTTATTTTATTTTTCTTTGCTAATGATGCTTCCAATTCTGAATCAGCACTGCACTTTTTGCTTTGCTAGAAAGAACATGTATTATTTTTCCATCTCAAGCATATGTCACTTCAAAAGCACCCAGATGCACCTGGCAACTAGATCAGTATTGCTTCTCCAAAACTGTGAATTTATACTGAGCGTGTTACAGGCTCTTGGGTAACCTGCAATGCAGACTGAGTTTGGAATGCTGGCTGAAAGGAACAATTTTGGTACTGATATGACCAGTTGCCAGTTCTTCACAAGAAATAATTTTTGGCATGTTTATAGCAGTCTATTTCTCGATAGAATCTGTTCACACTAAACATTAAACTTGTCACAAGTAGCAGCTTTGCAAATGTGTAGAGGTAGTGGGCTTTCTAAGGAGAAACTTATCTATGTTTTGTAAAGTAGAACCTAAAGTCTCAGAAGCCTGATGTAGACAATCTTGATTCCTACCCAGAATTCAGGCACATAATCACTTTTAATTCTTTAAACTGTAAAATTTCCTGTCTTCCAGAGGGGTGAAGAGAACAGAAGGCAGGTTTCTGTTGTGGCAAATGCTCTACCATTTACAACAACTCCTGGAACTTGTGAAGAAACATCACTGCAGAGATAGCACTCTGATATTACCTTGACAGCTCTCCCTGGCTCTGCAGACTCCCATGCTTCTTTCATGGCTCTGATTGCATCTACTCGCCGGGTGTCCTTCTTCACCTCCAGAAACTCTGCCTCTTTCTGGTCACTAACTATGCGTAAAATACAGTAGGGGGCATTTGACTCTCCTGGCTGAAAGCATCATAAACATAATGTAGTCACTGGTATACATCTACTACCACTCTTTAGGATGAAGTTATGGTTTTGTGTACTGGTAATTTTTCTGACTAATATACATTGTACATTGACAGACTTTGATGTGCATTATGACATAAACAGAGGCTGCCAAAGGAAAGAAAGATCACTTTGCAATGCCTGGAAGCTCTTTGAGGCATTTTGTTCACATGTTTTCCCCCACCCCCATGCAGCATGCTACACACTCCCAAAACTGAACAGTTTGTCTGAACAAGAGTATTTTCTGTGATTTTTCATGTAATTGTTTTATCTCCTCTCCTCTCCTCTCGTCTCCTCTCCTTCCACAAGCTTCTTTACTGGTAGCCTTATTATATTCAAGTGGGATTTTTGTATAGAAATAAACCTTGCTCTGTCTCGTAAGGTTCTTTTCCAAGCACTTCCCAATCTCTCCAACACCTTAATGCATGGCTTCTCCAGAATCACAGGGTAAGTAGGGCCTGAAGTCTAGTTGACTATTCTGATGCCTGACCAAGAAAATAGATACTGTGCTGCATATTTTTCGGGAAAACATATCATTTGGAGAAGCTTTAAGCCCAAGACTTAGAACTAGGTTAGGAGTTAAGCTCTTGTTTGAGACTATAGGTGGACATCTCTTTCTCCAAGGGCTCCATCTCAAGGCTTGTATCTGTTTTAGTGGTGGACTCCCAAGAACTATCATCACAGCACCTCTAGTGTAAGGCAGAATCACAGGGAAGTCTGCTGTGCAGCAAGGTTAGTCAACTAAAAAAAATCAGTAGAGATTTCTTAATGAAAAGCTCTATGGTTCTTTGCTTAAGCTACACACCATGAGGCAGAAAATTCCCAGCAAAAGTAATGCCATTAAACAAGAAGCTGTCAGTTCCTTCATTGCTTTCCATTAATCCATTTGCAACCAGTAATGTCAATTATTCCTTTTAAGGCATAAAGGCTGGCAATAGCTTTTCAGACAGCCACAGAACACTCAGATGATCCACCCCAGGGGATAAGAACTTCCAAGTAAGTATGTACACACCAATTTTTCTGCCACTGTATGTCTGCATGCTACTGACAATTGTGATATATGAGACACGAACTGACTACAGTGGAAAAACCTATTTCATCTCCCTAGGAACCCATGGAAGCCACTACAATGAAGGATTAATGGGACACAAATATGGTGAATTCTTGGAATTTGGTAAGCCTTCAGCAGAGACAGAAATTACAACAACAAAAGAAACAACCACCTTTTCCTTTATACATAAACAAAGAAATGAGCAAATTGTGTATCTAAATCCAGGATGCACATCTTTTACATTCAAATTTTTTAATTCAACATTTCTCAAGTGTTAAGCTAAAAAGGTGGCAAAGGAGGATATAGAGAAATACAAGGGACATTTGAAGTCCTAGCAGTACTGATCTGCAGACCTGAGAATATCTCTATATTCAGTGCAAGGATGGCACATTCAACAAATTGAGGCTTTGGCCTTGTTCTCACCTGAGATTCAAGTGGTGCACCTTCTTTCCAGAACTCCTCTTTTTCTATCTTCTCAGATGCTGTATCTTTTGATCCTCTGGTTGATTTAGGATTATGTGCAATCTTTTTAACTTGGAAAGAAGTGAGAATTAGGGGAAAACTGTGCTCGTCATACTTTCTCCTGTGTTTTACTCAAATGTAGTTATAATGCATTAGGATTTAGAGAATGTCATTGTTATCCATTAATATAGTTCCCCATATAAAACCCAGGGTGGAATAACAGCACAAAACAACCACACAGAGAGGCAAAGGAAAGCCAGTTAATTAGCTGACACTTTCAAGTACTATCAAGAAAGAATATGAGGACCAAACAACTTTTAAAAACATACTTACAAGGTGAACACATTGTGACAGCCTTATCTGTCCTAAATAACACTTTACCCAGGGCTTAACTGAGAGTTTACCATGGTGCCTGCCAGCAGTCACTGCATTGCTGCTTTGTTTATGGGTCAGTACAAAGACTGCAATGCACAAAATCACAGCCTGGCTCTCACTTCCCTTCTACATACAATCTCTGTCAGTGTTTTTTATGTTTGTTATGCACCAGGAAAGTATGAAGCTCAAACCAGGTAAAGTAAATGCTCTCATTATCTCCCATCCTAAGACTATCTAGAACAAAGATATCTAGAACAAAGAATGTAGGTACACCCTATAAAATGCAAGGAAGTTAAAGCAAAGAGACATGTTTGAGACTCAATGCATATTTAAGAAATGCAAAATTGTCATTGTCAGAACTATCTGGGGACATTTTAAATTAATTATATTATCAGTGCATATGTGTACTATATGTTTGAATTAATGATACTGTTAATTGACATTTGCAACAGTTATTTTGCAAGGTCTTAGCTGATGAGAGCTGTAAACAAGACTTCATGCGTGTCATATTGTTTTTAAAATAAATTAATAAATAAAGCATGTAATAGCATATAACTTTATTATTTATAAAGAATGTGTCAGTTGAAACAACCAGGGATGAATCCAAAACACTATGACAAAGATTAAAAACCTGAGTCTGAAATCTCCATTTCCTTCCACCTTCCTACTGCCTGAAACATTGAGAGAAGTGCTGAAAACCTAGATTTAGCCAATACAGTAAAACAGGGGACTTCTCTCAGAAAAAAAAGTTGATATGAGTGACTGTTTCACAGTCTGATGATAATAATAAGATATCTATCTTTCATTTAATACTTTGAAGGTAGATATCTTTCACTTAGTGTTTTTCCAATTTCTTTCCACTGAGGACAAATCATTGTACTGCACAGTTAATGAGCTTTGGATGGGATCTGTATTGTCATGGCAGAGGTTATATGGATACATAAAGCTGTAAATATTAAAGACATAGAAACATATTTGTAGCTCACATATAGCTTCACATACAAATATATATTATATGGTATATAAGTGTGTTACATCATACATCGTACTTGTGTTTATCTAGAAATAGTATTATTCTTATCTCCTCATGCTACTTAAAAAATGTCCAGTGACATTTTACACCAAAGTGTAAAGCTTAAATTGGTTCAGTGCTACTAAGGCACATATTAATGAATAAAAGCAAAAAATTAAAGTGGTCTCCACAAATATTGAATATAGTAAAACAACTCCACAGGAAATGCAAATATAAAACAGTGATGAGATAATTAAAAGTTATAAAATTGCTACATAAATGGCTCTCTCTTTAATTTCACATTATCATTACATAGTAGCACCATAAATCAGTCTGGTGTACTAATAAAGCCTCTGATTTGGCCTTATTATTATGCAGAGCAATATAGCCCGGGGGCCCAGTCACCAGGGAGCCAGGATGCCCGAAGGCTAAGCTAGCTCAGGCCCGTAGCTGTGGGCCAAACCCCATAGCAAGCTTGGTGGCTATCAGCTCTTATAGTGATTGCAGGCTCTTAGGATTTCAGCTCTTGCTTACTAGGTAAGTTTGCCCTTGGCTTGAGGCTGCAGCAGACGGCAGAGAGGAGAAGGAGAGGCGCTGGCTGGTTCCACAGAGATGGCTTTATTGGGGAAGTCTGTGAAGGGTCCCAGCGACAGCTCTTCCTCTGTTGAATGGGGCACAGTATGCCCTTTTTATAGGGTTGGATAGAATCCAAACTTCATGAATGGTAAGGGTTTAGGGGTATTCCTATTTGACCAATAGTAAGGGTTAAAGTAACATTGCCTTATAGGGTTACAGAGATAGGTTATGGGGCAGAGGTCCAGGAAGACAGGAACTTCTTTGCTGCCTCAGCATTCCTATTGTTCAGATTCTCCATGGTGCTTTTCCCAAATCTATGGGGTTTACTACAGTGTACATACATTATTCAAGGTTATTATTAAATTTTAGAGATAAATTATTTATTGTTTACACAAACACTCAAAGACATTCAGTGTACTTAGCTATATGATCCCAGACAAAGAATTTCTATGTCATGGGATACTACAAGCTTTGTCTGGTTTCTAGAAATATTTTGTGACTCTGAATTATAACATTTTGATGCTCTGAACTTATAGCATACCCTGATAAATTAGTAAAGAACAGACAAGCATAAGAAATTACAGGGGCTAGAATGAGGTAACCTACTTTAACTCCAGATATGTAGGCTTAGGGCAAGATTAAGCTGAGATCCAAGCTCTCCCATGTACTGCACTGTCCAGGTTCCCCCAGCCATTCTCACTTCCTCAGCAGAGCAAGCAGTATCCCAGTTAAGGGATCAACCTCCAGAAATGCCTGGAGGGGGCAATGACTGCATTTTGGCATGCTGTCCACTCTGAATCAAAGGGAGATGAGAGCAGCAGCTTGGGGCTCTTCTAAGGGCAAAGCCAGGCAAATGCTTTGTATGGGATATAATAAGAAAGGCAGGCAGATGATAAAGAAAGTAAAAGGCCATTCCAGCTCAGCTTATGCATCAATCATCACAAACTCTCAGTGGCAGTTTTTTATATCTGTGTGGCACCAAGAAAAGCTTGGTCATCACACGGGCTGACAGTGATGACAAACAGCTGACAGCAACTTTAAAATTAGCTTCTCTACTTCTTTTCTATTATTTATACAAAAATTCATTTAGTCTAATACCAAATGGGACCAAAGTGATCATCCAGTCTGATGTCCTGTCTATGACAAGTTAAACAATTGCACCAAATGATTCCCAGCTGAAATTCAGTTTCAGATTGAGATACATAAATTCTCATTTTTAGATAGGCAGCTGCTCCTGGTTTATGAAATTTAAGTTACAGAGAATCTATCTTATTCATAGGTATAACACAAGGGAGTCTTTTGTAGCTTTCTTTGAGAAGATATCATGCTACTGCTCTCTGAAATAGGCTCTGAGCATTTAGTGGGACTACCCAGTAGCTGGTAGCAATGACTGTTCGTTGCCCAGTGAGGGACTTTCAGATTTCATTAAGAAAAGATTGAGAAGTTCAGATGTCACTTTTCCTGTCTTTGACTGGACCCTCAGAAGGATTCTTGACAGATGGCAATGTCAAAAGTCTTTCCAAAGTTGGGCTCACCCAGTCATTAAAGTTACAGAAAAAATGCACCAGGACAGAAGCAAACCAATAATCTGGTTGCAGTACTAGTGTGGGGTTAGGGCATGGCTAACGGATCTACAGCACCATCATGTACCCTCTGTGAACTATTTGTTCACTGAACACCAGGCAAGTGATTAATCACTACTGACAGGCAAGCTGGGAAAGAGAAAGAGAGAGAGAGAGAGAGGGAGATCTGAACATCCTGTTAGACATCCCATGGAATCCTCTCCTTGGCATGAGCCCGCAAGTTCTCCTGTGGGAAAATAACACCTGTGAGAGAAACTTTGACCTCTCTGGAGGATAAAAGGGAATATTCCAAAACATATTGTCTGTCCTGCCTTTTTAAACCTACCTCTACTACCTGGGCTAGTCACTCCATCTTCTCCTGCTTTCCCAGTTGCATAGACAGCCCTCATCAAGAGCTCACACTTCTAAGTTAATTTAAGGCAATATGTAAAATATGTGCTGCAGTTAGCATTCAGCACACAGTGATGCTTCAGCTTGGGGTTGTGACAGTTGCACAATAAAAGTGACGATCTTGCTACAAGAAAAATAAAACCAAAGAACCCAGAAACGTAATAGCCAAAAATCCTAAATACAAAATGAACCTTAAAATGATGTTGTTCACACAGTCAAGCAACTGAAAATGGTGCTAGCAGTTGCAAGATTGCCTGCTTATTGTTCCCCTTTTATACAGGAATCTTGAGCTTACATTTTAAAAAGTCTTTTTCCATTGAAAGCTTGCTCCATAACAGTGCTCAGAAGAAAAAGGCAAAAAACCACAAAAAACAAACAAACAAACTGAAGCTGTGGCTGTTTTTAAGGGGGGCCCGGCTGAAGGGATTTAGAGAGTCCAGCCACCTTCAGTTACACCGGCACTCCCCTGGCACGAAGCCAGAGGCATGTGCCGACCGTGGGTGGGGCGAGAGGAAACAGTCACCGATATTGAAGCAACCACGCCGCAGGAGTGAAGAAAAGAGACGGCCCTCCTCTGCTGGGTGAATTAACTTGGTTTAATCCAGGGTAGGGGAAGTGCAGGGTGGCCACCCAAAGGTGGTGAGCGGAGGAGGAGCCCCGAGCCCCTCCGGGGACCGGGTTTTACAGGGAAGGGGTGGGTACACAAGAAACCAATCATAGAACGAAAATTTGCATACATTGAAGACTGATGGGTGGTGTGGATCAATGGGGATAGGTCAGGGGAGGAGCCCAGGCCTACCAGCCAATCACTCGACACCCTAGCTGGAAGATTCTGGAACTTGGGGCGGGGTGCCGGTGATTGGCAGAAGGCCTGGGGAGGGGATACAAGGACAAATAAGGGATAATGAGGGAAAATGAGGAGGGGAAAACCGTGATTGACATAACTGGGGGTTTGAGCCAGACCAACTTGCCAAGCTAGGAGAGGGGAGAACGGAACAAACCAAACACAAACCACAACAAACAAACCAAAACAAAACAAAAATCAAATAAAAAAAAAAGGGAGGAAGAAAGGGGAAAGAATAAAGACACTATAAATAAACTACATGGAATTTCCTAATTTCTGTGTACTTAGGTTTTCCTGCCTAATGCCTTTTTAATGATTTGTTTGTACAGTGGGTTCTTTAATGAAAAATTTAATGGGATTTTATATATAATAAATATGACTAAGTATTATTCACAAAGTGAGTAACTTTTGCTAACACAGTTCTTTTTACAAGTACAAACATCAAGAAATACAAAATTATCATAGCATCTGTGTAGCGGAGAATTTACTTTCTTCAAAAATGTTCTAAATAAGTATTTATAATATTGGTGAATAGCAAGAGTATAATAGCATGGGTCTTAATTTAAAGGGAGAATATTTAAAAGATTTTAGTAGCTCTTAATACAGAGTTGAAATTTATCATTGTCATGATAAATTAGCTTTAATACAAAATTAACTCTAGATGGCAGTCTTGGCTTACATGAAAAAGGGATACTTGAAATAGGGAAAACGTTCTGCATAAATTTTTCACCTGGCTCACTGCAACATTCTTAAAAATCACATGGTGAAATAATACCTTTATGGTTACATTCCAACATTATTATTATATGAATTTTGTGTCTGACAACTTGTGTTGGCAATTTTAAATGGTAAAGGTCAGTTTTCAAACTGATTTAAGACTAGCTCACAGAGAAAGGAATAAATGTTTGGGCTTTCCCCCAAAATACTGAACTATAGTAAGCACTTCAGATAAATATTGCTGTCAATAGGGGTACAAAGGATAAACACTAAATATCAAGTGAGTATTGATGTTTCAACTTTTTGATATAAGTTGTCTTTTAACTCTGTTGGCAGCCTAGGCAATTTGTTGGTATCCTTGTATAAGGAGACACTCCTCAGAGACACTCAGAGACACTCAGTTAATAAGAACTGTGAAATGGATTGGGTTACTTTGAAAGGCAGCATTTCTGAGAGGGCACAAAAATTATACCATTTAAAAATTATTATATTTACACTATATTAAAATAATCCCAAGAAAAAAAGTGCTCGTTGTCACTGACTGCAAATGAGCATCAATTAGCATGGAGAAGGGGAGTTATGAACTGGAGTAGTGCTACCTTGAGCTCAACAAGAGAACACGCATGACATTGCCAAGATTTAGTGATATGAGCTGAGAACTAATGAAGAAATTTAGGAGATTAAGTCACCTCCTTTGACCTGCAGTTTTACAGACCATGGCAGAACTGTATAAAAGGATATTGTTAAGTGCAAGCTGTCACAATGTAGCCAACTCAGAAGGGTACGAGGATGTAATAGAATGTCTATCGTGAGAAGGAGTCGAACAGGGAAAACTAAGAGAATGAATGGAATAATCTAGGAAGAAAATATGATATTGTGAAGAACACAACAAAATACAAGCAGGTGAAATCACTAAAAGAGCTGTGTACAAGTCTGTAAGCCTACATGACATAGCTCCTCAAATGCTACTAAAACTGACTACAGACTACAGCAAACCAAGAAGATACATATTTTTAAAGTTGTGTAATAATAACTGAAGAAATAATGAAAAAAATCTCAAATGCTGCATATATCCCAAACCCAAGAAATTAAATAATATCCAATAGCAATTACTGCTGCTGAATCTAAGTTCAGTCCAGAGTACTAGAAATTACTGAAAAAAAGACCTGACCAGACATTTAAAAAGAAAACTGTAATGGAATAAAAAGTGAGACATACCACTAGTAAATAAAACCAAGCCATCCTAAATAAATATTTTTGAGTATTAGCAAGTGTATGTATATGAGGAAGCAAATAATATTTTTTTATTATTTCTTTTAAAAATTGAGTTATAGAACTTTAATATTAATGGTACAGAAAATCTAATGAATGCTGGGAAGTAATATTTTAGGTTCTGCAGGAACCTAGGGGTGAGAACACAGGAGAATCAGCTGCATGTGTGTGTTGATGTTCTGCACCAGCAGCTGGAGTAGGGCTGCAGCCTCAGAGATTGTAGGGGATGCAGAGGCAAGCTATGGGGGACATTAGGTGCAGCTGGTGGAAGAATCTGCCTTTTCAGAAATATACAGTCTGTCTAGGGGACTTCCATTCTTTCCAGCCTAAGAGGGAAAATCAAGATAAGGCAGCTGGTGCTGTTTGTGTTTGTGCTGAGTGTCTGTCTGAGATCTCTGTAGCTGACAATGTGTGTGTGTTTCTGTGTATATATACACCCTTACATACACATATACATCGTGTGTATCTGTGTCTGTGTGCACATGCTTGGTGGGATTTCATCTTCAGCCTCACAAACAGTTGGATCTAGGAACGTGCAGTGGCAGAGCCTTGCCTCTCTCAGGCTCTTGAGTCCAGAGTGATAAACTTTAACATAATAAAGATCTAAATAATCTTGTGTCAACCTGGTTGATAAAAGAAGAAGAAAATATGAGACACTTATCTAATTTACAGAATACTGACTAGGATTCTAAGTGCTTTTAATATGTCTTGGGATTGGTTTTTACTGTCCCTTAAGAAGAAATGCTATAAGAATCTGTAAAAAACCCAAAACCTTCTGTAATTTCTCTGTCCCCTTCATGACTTAGATATATAGACTGTACTTGGGAACTTTCCTAGCCTTTTCTCTGGCTAAATTCTTCTCCCAGCAGTACAGAAGGAATACATTTCCCAAACTAGGCCTTTCCCCACATCTTGTTCAGTGCATTTTCTTAAATTATCAGCAGGCACGCTTCTGTTCCAGATCTCTACCTAAAGCTGGGCCCTAAGAAGGTGTCTTGCAGTGTAGTCTCTGATTTCCTTATATTTTGTGAACTGAAGATGTAGATTCATGCAATCAAACTTCATTTTTAAGAACTACAGAAGAAAGACTTTTCTTGCCTAGTTATTTCACTCAAACAGTGAAAAAATGTTACTTGTAGTAATAGATATTTTTTAAAATCAGTGACATGATACATTTGACTAAATATGTACTTAGATTAACCTACCTTTGATATCATCTTTCTGCTTCTCTTTCAGTTCCTGAACAAGCAAAGACTCACTCTCAGTAAATGGCCAACTATCATGCAACACCAATGCCTCTATTGAATACTGGTGAGACTGCGAAGAAAATGCAACATGCTGAAGTCATAGCAATTGTAACAAGCATTCAAGTCCTGCAGGTTAATAAAGTGCCAGCTATTGAATTCAGCAAATAAAACACATAATTAATTTACAAGCTTGCACACAACAGCATTCACAAGAAGCTTAAAAAATTAATGTTAATTCCACAGATCTCATTTTAATTCCTGTGAAGTTAAACAATTACTCATGTGTTTATCAAGTAAAACTAAACTGGGCTACACAATAAGGAGCTACATTCCTGTAAGATTTCCATGTAACTTCCCTATGTATGCCATGTACTACAACAAAGACTTTTGTCTTTGATTTTAAGACTTACTACAGGGCTTTGAGCCCTTGCACTAGCACTCAATAATGCCTTAATTTGAGGCAGAGGTGACAGGGTCCATGGGCTGTTTCAAACGTTTTCCAAACTCAATTGGAAATGATCATATTTAGAAACTGTTTTCCAAAATTCTAATGCCAGTTCTGAGTCAAAGAAGCAACTTTGGAGTCTATTTCTCAATAATTTTTGTTTTCTTTCTTTATTTTGTTGTAATTTAATTCAACTAGCAAGAAAAAAATCACAGCAGAAAACCATGTGGAGATGTAAAACAAGAACTGTTTTAGAAAATATACTTAATTTCTCTAAAATAGACAATACTAAATGGCATCAAGAAAAACCCATGGTTTGACATTAGCCTCTGACAAACATGAACTTGAGAAGCAGATATTATGTGTCTGTTACTAAAACTTGCAGCTGAGTGGAAATAGGTGTTTCTCTATGCAAACTATTACAGATGGTCTTCCATAATATCATACTTCAAATAAAGCTCATATTGAAGCACCAAAACTTTAGTTTTATTTCTGGCAATTTTTGATCTCTATGTGAAAGTTATGCTGTACTTGTATTTGATTTGTGAAATGAAGAACACTTAGAGTAAATCACCTTGATATGAAACCCCCTACTTATTTAGTCATTCATACATGTACATTAACCTTTTTTTAGCACTTCATTCAAAAGCTACCGACAATATTAATTTTAGATTCTCATTTTTACCCAAGGATAGAAGATCTCTCCACATGTACCAAAAGAATTAGCAATAATACTTCACTGTTTGTTTGCTTTTTTTTTTTCTTCCCAAATCCCAGTGATTAACAAACTCTTACTTGTTCTGGGCTTCCAACATTATTTTCAAAGTTTTCTGAGACTGAAGATTCATCTGTTAATATCACTGAGCATTCCTGTACAAGGTCTGTCTTGGAAGAAGCTTTGCTGTCCTTTGATGAATTACGACTTCCTTTTTTTAATTGTCCAGTTTCCAATCCCTTCACTGTACTACTTTGAATAACTTGTAGGTTTTTTACTGCAAGATGACAAAAAAGAGGTCCTGAAATTCTATGAATTACTGGTATGAGGTAAACATACCAGTAATGTATGTTTAGTATGTTTAGTAACATACCAGTAATGTATGTTTAGAAAGTATCAGAAAGAATTAACATAGTCCATTTTCTCATACTGGATTATACTCACAAGCTTCCAATTAAAATGATGCTTATTCCAAATACTACCCTGATTTCATTTTGAGTGCAAATCACAAATATCTTCAAAGTAAATAATGAGAAATTGAAGACTGTGTATATATGATTGTTGTTAGTTTATAAAGCATATAATTTTTCCCCTGAAAGCCCATGTTTCTTTCCTGCACTAACCATCACAGCACCATGCTGTAACATTACCAAATGCAGAGAGCCTTGTGCTCTCTATGATGGAATCCCTTTGTAGCTAACCTAATTTAACAAATTGTGTAAAACTGGATGAAGGGAAGAGGTGCATTGGCCACAGTTCTGGCACTGCATACCCTTACAGAAGTCTCTTATCTCTTTGTGCCAGCCTGAAACAAAATCATAGCTAACTTGAGCTACAAAAGAGCCAGTCTTGAAAGGATCACCTTATTTTTGATCCATCCTTTATCAATGTATATAATTCTCAACTAAGGAAGATGTTATGTGGAAAAACTGTGAAAACTAGACTATTCTAAAGAAGGTCTGGCACAGAAATATTAAGTCAGAAAACATAAATTTGTTTTCATTCCTAATGCCATTGTGATGGGGCCTTATGCCTGCATGTCTACAGAGAAAGTAAAAAAGAATTCTAAAAGTGAACATTTCATAGAAATTTGAATAAGGACAGAGAATAACACCTCTGGGCAAGCAGCTTCACCTGTGTTACACTGGACCATCAGCTGGGAAAGAGATATCATTCTGACTTCATTGAGACAAGAGGCTTTACTCCTCCTGGGATTCATTGCATAAAAAAAGGATGGTACTGCATCATTGCAACACTTTGAAAGAAAAATGCACACTTTCATGCATGTTAATGAAACATCCAGAGAAATTCACAGGAGGTGGCCAGACTATTAGACACCAGATGGAACAAAATTTAATGCTGGTGTGTCAAAGAATAAATGCCCAATTAGAGGTTAAGTTTGGCCCTAGAAACTCAATTGGAGCCAGGAAATATTGTTTCTTATGAAAGCCAAATGTCATGGATTGCTTCCTCTTGCGTCTTTTCCTCTGCATAAGCCAGTGCTTCCTTGTTCCTAAGAAAAGCAGTAGAAATCAGGAAATCAAAATCAGACCTTGCAGAGACGGTCTCTTAAAGGGGTCTCAAACTCCTAATCACAAGTTCTAAGTTGCTCTTCTGCATTGCATTCAGAACCTTTAGCACCAGACCATCCCTCTTGTTGTCCCTGTGGCAAGGACGCCTGTGAGAGAAATGTGAAGGAAGGAAAACTTTGCTTCTTCTAAACCATTTTTAAGGCGCTGCAACTCCGTGGCTGTTATTTTGTAAAAGGTATGCCTAAGCAAGCCTGTAACTGTGGAATAGTTTCTTGCTCAGCTGCTGCTGAGCTTCTAGGTATCAGTTAACATCCCATGCTGCGAAGGTGAGAGTAGATGTAATTCACAGTGGTTAGATTATTGGGTCTTTCATCAGAAGGAACCAAAATCATGAGGCTTTCACTCAATAGAAGTGCATTTGGATGAATAAGAAACAATATCCACAGACCTGAATCTCGAATATTCTACATCTGCAAGAAAACCTGTTTCAAAGAAACAACGTGTATTCCAGATGGAAGAACAAAGACATTTTCTCATTGCATAAATTGCCTTTAGTTTACAATTTGCAATATTTGCATAAGGGTTTCAAGTCAGGAATGAACTTCAGTGCCTGTCTGAGCACTGTTAGTAAGGGCCAGTGGATGCAATGTACAAAAGGGTAGCTTTAAAGCAGTAAGGCTATTTAGATGTACTCCTTTGGAGTCAAGAGAGGGGTGAGCTCCACTCCAGGATGAGTTGTGTCGGGGCTTTAGGAGATGTGCGCTGCCCTCTGCAGGACCTTACCTCCACCGAGCAAGATAGGAAGAGCTCAAGGCAGGTTGTATTCCTCAAGCTACAACTGGTTTTCATGAATATCTCACTATTCACCTCTTCTCTCTCTCCTAAACCTGAAGAGCTTGAGTATTGAACAATTCTATAAAGATTTTCCAAGAGGAAGATCCTTCCATGAAGATAAATCCTCTCAGAATGGTGGAATCCCCCATAAGAGTCAATCTGCTTCCTTTGCAGGAAAGATCACCCGGAAAAGCTCCCAAAAATACAAACACAGCCACTAAATTTCGCAATGGTCACCAGATGGTGCTGTAACACCAATTTTTTTTTTTTTCTTACTATATACAAAAATATGTGTGTCACTCTTGGTTTTCCTAAGTTCTGGCTAGAAGAAACTTCCACCTACCTTAATTCCATATTCAAACAAATATCTGAAAGATATTTTTATACTTTTTAACAGGGTTGTATCAGACTGTTACTGTGGAAAATAAAAGGATTGTGAGCATTCACTTGCCTATCTGTGCTTAGGCAACTGCTGTGCTTGTATCAACAAAATAAATTGTGCTTGCAATGTGTGTGTCAATATGTAAGTCCTTTATTGTCAAGCAAATGTTCAAGGTCCAAGTCATCTGCTACATCTCAGAAGAGGTAAATGTATTCAAAATTATTTGGTTTAATATAGTTTTTGAGCGGTAAAAGACATTAATAGAACAGCTGTGACTGGAGATGAATTAACAGGCTGTGGGTGGGCAGGAAGATAATGTTTTATTGGTGATGGTTGTGCAATAATGTCACTTAAGAGAACTTCTGGCAACACAGTGTTCAATTCTATGAGAGGCAGAACATGCGTGGTAGTGAATAAGTGTCAAATCTAGAGATTTTATGTGGCTTAACTAACAAGATTGGTGCCAATGGTATAGCAGTGTTTTCTGATTATTCTTATTCTGAGAAAACACAATTTTTTAGAGAACAAAGAAATACTGCCAGAAGGAATCTTGTTGTATTGAGTATCATTTGTATGAATCTTCACCTGAACTTGGAATCAGTATTTCTGAGAGTTTGTATATTGTTATTGCATATGCCATAAAAACACTTCTGACAATACCAAAGAAAGATGCTTTTACAATGCCATAGATTGAACCCCTACTGAACCTAGAGATTCAGTAGGGGGTAATACAGTACTCTCATATTGGTTATACTGAATACGTTTCACAATGTTTTCATTTAATTTGGATGTTATGAAAGATTCTACACAAACTATCTTTGTGATATACAGGATGTATATTAACAGGAAAAGAACTTCAGTGTTAAGGCCAGTTGGTCTAGCATTGTAAAAATATAACTATTGTAAAAATATAAATAATAGTAAAACAAAAGAACAAACAGTCATCAAACAGCTTCACAGTCATTCATTCCAAATGGCAACTCTCTATATACTCACACACACTTAATGAGCATCAGAATATTCATTTCAACTTCAAACATAGCCTAAAATCATAACAGGATTTTATGTCCACCACTGCTAAATAGGTCCTGATTCAAAAACCTTCCTATTTTCAATCAGGTTAATGTAACAGATAATTCATCAAATAATTCAAAGTGAATTAAAGTAATTTTAAATTAACAGAAATTATTTGTATGATTGCATATTAGAGCTAGAATGTTTGTATCTGACTTCTGAGCGTATTTTGCAAAGTTCTCACATGTGTCTCCTGGTAGACTGGCAAAAGCAAAACACCACTTCTCGTTATTTTGCCCCATCCTCTCCCTTTCAGCCTCTGGTGGAACCCATTTCTCTTCTCTGTCACTTGATTGTGCTTTTTAACTTATTTCAGTCTTCAGACCATCACCTTTGCAAGGAGACATTCTCCTGAAGCAAAGTTTCTCCTTCACTTCACTGAGGGTATCTTGGCAACTTCCTGACACTACTGTGATGCTGATCCTAAGCTGAGCTATTTTATACATTCCTCTTTCTATTTCTACCAGTCTACCATTAAGTTTACTAGTCCACTTCCAGATTCCAAAAACATTAACCAAAAATAGCTACTGATTATCTTTGTAACTCAGAGAGAATCATGACAGGTTCTCCATGACTTCCTTTAAAAAGCCAATGTTTTCATCTGATGAATGACATTTCAAGAGCATGGCCTCCATAGGACTAATTTTTTTTTTACATTTCCGGTAATAACAAGGTGCAGTTGAGACAGAAATCAAGATGTTTCACGAATATGATGATTTTTTTTTTCCCATAAAACATTGGAATTTCATATTGCACATTTTGCTAAAGGATCATGTTTGAAAACTCCACAGTTCAAAATGGTGGAGGTGAGCAGAAGAAATATAATGCTCTTCTGGGCTTTAGCAAAGCAATAATCCAGTATTTGAGCAATTTGTCTTTGCCTCAGGTTCTCAATAACCTCAAATAGGCAAACTCAGATTTATAGATTTATTGTTTAGAAGTCTTCATAGAAGGACTGAAGACTTTCATATCTTACATATCTTACGTATAGTAGTGTCACTGGAGAGTACAGTAGCAGACTTGGCTTATAAACATCTGCTTTATTTAAGCAAACTTGTAATTCTTATGAAGAATTAATTTTAAAATTGAAACCCAACTATAATGAATGATTCAAAATAGCACACAAATGAAATGGAAATCATTTGATTTAGAAGTGAGGTGTATAGAAAACAGGAAAACAAATGTAGATTATCAGAGAAGATGGCATGGCAGTAGTCTCTAAAATCTATTATGTATAAGAAGTATAATGGAGGCAGGCAGATGGTACTTAATTTTTGTCTAAAATTACCTGAGCACTACAGGGTCCATTGTTGAAAATATGTCTAAGAATTATCTACCTCATTCAATTGTACTTCTTGGTTTTGAACAGTAAAATTAAAGGTTAATGAAAAGAGCAGGGAAAAATAGCATTTTCCGTGATTATCTACAGTTACTGAAAGAATGTATATCCTGCAGTGAATAAAATTATTAAATATGGGATAAAATACTTACACTGGCAGCTCAGAAGTGATTGATTACTCCAGAAATTAAAAACTGGGATGACTGCATTGCCCTTTCCAATGACACTTGTAATTTCATTCTCATTATCTAGGACTTGTAGTTTAATGAGCACATCTGAATTAGAGGTTTGTACCTGCAATGTAGCAGTATGTGGTGCTGTGACCTTTACAAAATACCTAAAGAGGAAGAAAAAATTATAGCAATATAACCAACTATACTTGATCATTCTTTTTAGGGAAGTACCTTAATGTTGTGCTGAACTGGAAGCAAACACTTAAAATTGAGTTACAAATAAACTGTTTTCCTTGAATCTGATGGGCTAAGCTTCCTGTAGTGAAGTTTAATGCAGTGAATCAACAAACAAAGCAAGTGCTGCTGCTGAAAAATTGGGTGGTATAGCTATTTCTTTTTTTGTCATTGCCTTATCTAATGTCCAAATAGACATTTGAATGCCTACTGTACTTTTATTTGGCTAATGAATATCATTAGCCAGATTAGGGAACTGTATCATTATAAAAGTACCTGAGCAAAAAAAAAAAGATTATTTTATTTGCTTTCCAAAGGGTAGGGATATCTCCTTTGATGGCAATAGCTACTTTGGTCAGCTTAAAAGACCGTGGCATTAAAAACCTGTTGAATTAGAGTCTGAGGAAAAAAATCAAATAATTGTTTTTATGTTGTTCAAATAGTTGTTATGTTGTAACCCATTGCTTTATGTATTGTATGCTTTTTGTCCATAAATTCAAATTGTTATGACTAATCTCACCAAACAAGCAAAGAAACAAAAACACACAAAAATTCCATCACCCTGACTTCAGCACATTTGGAGCTAAAAATATATCATTATTTTTAAGGTTGGTAACATCAGAAGGGTGAAAGAATGAAAATCAAGAAAGAGAGTGCTTACCAAATTTTAGTGCATTTGGGTTTTTTTCATTACATGCTTTCTTCAATTATGTTGTAACTGATTCCTTCTCTTAAAGAGACCTCTATCCCAATAATAATAATTTGTTGGTTTGAAAAAGCTTCCAGGAATTAGGGTAAAATGTTTTAGAATTAATCTTCAAAATACACACATTTAATCAACTCTAAGCACAGGGCCTGTTGTAGTGCAATGCAAAGTTCTTTGTGTAAAAACTCAAGTATAGCAATTTAGGAATGGTCAGTTCTTAACTCAGAATGGATTTTAATGAACTTTAATTAATTTGAAAAACGATTAATAAAAACTAAATCTCATGTTTGTTAAATATATTCTCCTAAAAGAATCAGCACACAAAAATAAAACAAATATAAATTTTCCTGTCAATACTGCAAGATGGAAATTGGTCTGATATATTGGGAAAAGAGTGTTTCAATACATGTTTATTTCCCAAAAGTACTATGGAATTTCAGTAATTGGCATATGGATAAGACAGAGCTTACAGAAATGCAAAACACTGAATTTTGATTTTAAAGTTATAGTCTGTGCACTTCACACCTGTTCCTCATTAAGTAGTGACAATATTTCACAAATAACATTTTCACTAATCAAATGTTAATTTGATAGCCCATAACATTCAGATATTTGAATCAATATTTTCCCCTTCTAAGAAAGAGGAAAGAACACACTTTTCTGCTAGGGATGACTGATATAAACTCCCGAATTTATTCATCCTTCTCTCAATATTTACCTAAACAGTAGAAACTCCTTGTTGGGTATGTAATACTCCTTAAATTGTAGAGTAGAGAAGGTATCGTTGACAGCCTCACGAGAGAGAAATGGAAGGGCACTCTGGGAGCTGCAGAAGCGGAGCTTCCATTTGCCACCTGGCACAGGCTGGTCACCAGTGTGTGCTTCAGCCACAAAAGTGTATCCTTTCTGAAAGGGGAAAACAAGTCATTTTTATGTGGCAAAACCACTACTCAAAAGGCACTCTGTGACTACATGCAACACACTTTTTGTCCATTACACTTTTTTATATAATAAGATGTCCTTCATCAGCAAGAATCTTATAACTCCAGTCTACTCTAACTTATGGAGCATCTCTTATTTTAGCAATTTATATTTGGCAAAAAGGTACATGACAAGTTAAATCCAATTTCATCTAACTGGAAAGCTGGCAGGTGTTTTTAGGGGCAGATACAACCAAAGTCCTGAAGTCACTTTCTTACCAAATTATTTCATGCTTTAAAATGTGCCTTCATGCTTAGGGAGTGTGAAAGTAGGGGTGGATGAGTTGGTTGCATGGAAATTTAGAGATCAGGTTACTTCAGACTTCAGTTTTCAAATTAACATTTACCCTAATTTAATAATGCCACTGCAGATATAGCATGAAACTACAAGATATTTATGTTAGTTTTATTAATATATTAAGAAAAATATTTCTAGTATTAGAAAATTCAAAAAATAATAAAAAATGCAACACACAATTAGTAAGGCTGATGCAGATTTAGGTGCTCTGTATGAGTCCTGAGAATAAGAATATGAGGAGCCAGGATATAACATAAAAAGATTCAAATTTTGATTATTTTGTATTTGTGAAAATGAAGGCAATGTGAATGTGATTACTTGAAAGGCGGGGGCAGGAAAAAAGGATATAAGGAGTGAAATGGTCACTTGTAATGTTGCAGTGGAACCCAGCATTAAATCCCTTTTTCTTGTAGTCTGACTATCCCTACTATCTCCATATTTCAAATATTAAAATTTCATGTTCCACCCAAGAAATCGTCCAAATGAAAAAACTTTGAAAGGCTCTATTTCTTTCAGTCCTCTTCTAAATTCTGTTTAGAGAAATCACCATTTACCAGCAAAAAGCTTTGTTGAAAAATCCTTATAATAAATAGGGTTGTGATTTCAGGACTATCCAGTAATTCAGGGCTGTGGCTCCATGAATACTGAATATTTAGAATGAAATTGAAATAAATTATTCATTATTCCAATTTGTGCAGTTGTAGCAGTAAGATGCTTTACAACCTTTAATCACCATAAGGTAACAGCAACCACTCAGAGTAACCATTCAGGAGAACTCACTTATTTAAACATCTAGTTAAGCTTAGAGTCACAGGTCCCTCTGTTCTTATCAAGTACACCTGCAAACGAAGAAGGATTTATCCAGATATTCAACTGCTTTCTGACAGCAGGGCATGTATGAGAAGAACAAATTCTCACCATTTCTCTTGTATACCTATCTATTAAGCTAATGTTATACTATCCTAATGTTCACTAAAAATATTCATAAAATTCAGACTTAGGACCAAAAGTTTGTTTGAGTGGGCACTTTGTGAATACTACAAGCAATTAGAAAACACAATAACTGAATTTTGTGTCTGGTAGGAAGATCAAGTCACTACTGAGAAATAAGAAAATATATGTCAACAACCTCATTAAATTTATGTCTCTTTTGTAAATAACCTTCAAGAGGTTTTACTACTTACTTAGATACCTTGTTACAATTCACTATCTCTAGAATCAGAAAGGATTGTTTTCTAATATACCACCCAAATTAACTTCATGGCAAAGTAAGATGAATCCCTTACATCCTTCTGTGTCTAGTCAAGAGAAATATCTGAGCAGTGTCCTTGCTCAAATAGACTTCTATTTTCTAGACTAAATATGGTGGTAGTGATATCTCTTAAACTCTTATCTATGTAGGTCAGCTGAAGCTTGAGTGCTTATCTCCATCCTTTTCTACAATCTGTTCAAAAGACTTGTGAATAATACAGAGAGTATAATTAAAAAAATACCAAGAACTAAAACAAATTCAACTGTATCCAGCAGTAGGAAAAAAAAAACACCAAAAAAAACTTTAATGCAGCCCAAAAAATCCAAATAATGCTGAGCAAGTACCCAGTTTCCATCTAGATTGTAAAGACTGCAAAAAGAAGACAGACTTTATTGCTAGTGTACAGATTTTATCTTCATTGTCAATCATTCTGAAATGAACTTTAACGTGTTCCAGAAGTGTCTCTGCAGCAGAGTAACAGTATCTGTTGACAGGATTCCTTTTTATCTCTGTTGTAAATTGCTGAGTCATAGTTTGGAAGCAGAACTGGTAGGTGTATTTTTTCCAAAAATGACTTTTTATGTAATAATACTGACATTTAAGAATTCAAGCATACTGAATAATTTCTTGCTTGATGTACTACATTGTTGACTATTTTTTACAAAATATTGTTACAAAAAAAATGTAACAGATTAAAGTAATACCATTGTATTCTGTGTTTACTAGCCGCAAAATGTCTTGTCAAAGCATCGATAGAACTTTCAAAAGCGTGTGCAGCTCCAGTGAAACAATAATCAACTATTTGGAAATAGGAAGAAACAAGCTAAATTGGAGCGCATGCGGCTATGTCCTTACTGAGGAACTCAAGAGCTCAGTGGCTGAGAAATGCAATAAGAACAAGTAAAAAAATACAGCATGCCTGCACAATTCTGTTTTAATACTCTAAAAATCACTCTTTACTGCTACTAACCATATTTAATATTACAAAATATCAACCATTAGTTTAGCAAACAATAACAAAACTGTGGGTTTGAGAGGGTTTAAGAGAGGACTTCCTCAATAGGGAAGAGCAGGAATCCAATGAAAAGGGCCTTTTTTTATTATTTTTTATTTTCATCAGTAATTGACAGAATCACTAGGGCTACTGTGCTCTACCCTTGGGACAAAAATATGTACCTTTATAATTTCTTCAAACTTTTTATGGCCACAAGTCAAACATTGGCACAAAGTTTACTGTGCTCAGTGTTATGCACGATAAACAGGAAAAAACCCCAAAAACAACAGCAGCTGGAAAGAGTATAGAGGAGAAAATAATCAAAAGTTTACTAACAAATATTCAGCACAGAAGCAGATCAGGAGTGGTCTCTGTTCAAACTTGCAAATAAATAACGGTGTGCTTTTAAGTAGAACACTATTAACACTATGACATAGCTAAAAGTCTCCATAGAATTTGGGCACTGTTTATTATTTTTAAAATTATACTTTTCACAACAACTTCTTGCATTTACCTTATTTTTGGGATAAACATGAGGTGCCACTTTGAAAAAGGCATGTGGCATTTCCTCCTGTGTGTCATTATCAAGAACATGAAGTCTACAGGAAGGGATAGTGGTAAACACCTTTGTCAATATAAACATGTCTTCTGGGACAATAAATATTTCTCTAAAAAAGAAAAATTAAATTATATTAAAGTTATTTTCCCAAATAAAAGGATATGTGCAATACAAAGCAAAAAACATTGCCAGGATTTAACCCTGGCCAGCAATTAAGTACAATGCAGCTGCTCACACACTCCCCACACCCAACATACCTGAGGGAAAGAATTGGAAAGAAAATACAAATCTCATGTGCTAAGAACAGTTTAACAATATAAAAAAAAGATATAATAATAAATATTCTAATAATATGAATATTTTAATGATTAGGACAGGGAGAGAGAGTAACAGAACTTAAAAGAAATGAATGATGCTCAATACAATTGGTTGCTACTCACTGACCAGTGGCCAGCCTGTTCCTGCACAGTGATCAGCCCCCTTCCAGGTAATTCTCCCCCATTTTATATACTAAACAAGACATTCTCTGGTATGGAACATCCCTTTGGCCACTTCAGAACAGCTGTCCTGGCTGTGTTTTCTTCCAGATTTTTGTGCACCTCCTCACTGGCAGAGCATGAGACTTTGAAAATCCTTGACTTGGGGTATGCACTCAACAACCAAAACATCAGTGGGTTATCAATATTGTATCACACTAAATCCAAATACACTGCACTCTACCAGCTACTAGGAAGAAAATGAAGAAATTAAGAAGAAAATGAACTTTGTTCCAGCCAAAGCCAGAACAAGTACATGCCAGAATTTAAGGAAAGCAGACAGATAAGTAAGTTTTTAAGCAGGTTAGTGAAAAACCAGAGTGTATCAATACTACTTCCTCATAAGAGTTGTATAGGACTTTGTGAAACTCACCTGAAAACCAGAAACCAGGCATTTGGTGGTTGATCAGCATATGTTACTGCATAGTCAGTGAAATACATCTTACATGATTCATCGTCATAACAAGGAAACTTTTCAACTGAATTAAAGTTTCTTTTAAATATTTCTCTGGAAAGCAGAAAACAAGATAAAGACTTCAATCCAATCAGGATGGCATATATATATATATATATATATATATATATATATATATATATATATATATATATACTGACTTTTACTTAATGCTGATCATGAAGAACACTACTCTGCATGAATGCAAAACAACAACATAAAATGTGCTACTAATGTTTCTCTAGTAGTTGTTCACTCGTAAATAAAAAAATCATGGAGGGATCAGTTCTTTCAGACCTCATGGCAAATATATACACATATTTCTATCCATCAGTTTACATGTGACTATAGCTGCTTCTAATATCCCAAGATGTTACGGCTTCTACAAAACTTTACCTCTTTCTTTTTTTTTTTTTAAATAAATATCAGTTAGCATAACTTCACTTTCTTTATATTAAGTTGTAATCCTAAAGCTGTAGAATCATTAGGATATTAAAATCTCTTTATTTAGTTTTAAAACATTTTGGAACAATAAAGTAATAAAACAAAACTTATTGGCCAAGGTGCTAGATTGTTATGTTAAAAAGAAATCTCTCAGCTGTTAAAAAAAATTAAGCACAAGCACATTAGCATGATTTTAACACTCAAATGTATCCCTTAGGACAATGCCTATGAACCCCATAAGTTTTATAAGTTTGAAGGCAGACTAAAAACTGCATCTCATCTTTGCTGATGTAGAAATGCTACAAAGCTAAAATGGAAGGCTAACATTTGGAACAAGGTTGTGGTTGCAAAGTCCTGATCCCACCAATGTACACAGGTTTTACAAAATTAGAAACACTAAAAGGTGATATGAAATTATACCTGGTGTGAGTGCTGCTCAAATTGCTGGTTATAAGGAATGAGGATTTACATCCACAGGCAGTAATTATTGCCAGTTTTCACTCCTCACCCCTGGAAGAACTGATTTACTGCTAGATCAGTTGTGTGAACACTTGCAGAGAGATTTTTGGAGGACTTAATGGAAATATGTGATCCCCAGAGAGTGTTAGGCTTCAAAATGACTTAATGAACACTGTTGAAATTAGAATAGACACCTTTCCAAAAGCTCTAATAAAATATCAGGGAAAGCATATAAATACACCTACTACATTTCTACTACCTGGAAATACATCTACTTCAAGCAAGTGAGACAAAAATGTCCCGTTGAGATAATAAACTGTGGACAATTACATAGTAAAGCTATCTTCTTTCTACTGTCAATCATGATTGCTTAACAGATAGCACAAATAAAAAAAATCCTTAAATTAACTGGTTAACTGTTTAACTAAGGAATCCGTATCAGATCTATACTTATTGAGCAGCCTACCAAATACTAAAAAAATTAAATACATGCAAAAGGTAATATTTTAGACCAAAAAAATCAGGAAGAATCTGTGACATATCTAAAAATTAGATTTTACTCATGTAGGGTACACAGAATAAAGCATAGCATATATTTAGTAAAAAATATTTCATCCCTTCCATCAGGGTTTTGTAATTTTGACACTAATAATGCTCTTACCATGCTTATTTTGTGAAAAAACAGTTTATGACAACTGCCTGCAATAAAATAGTTTAATTTTTTGCATGATTACCTTAACAACATTACAGCACACTCTTCAAAATTTAACTCAATCATAGTCCACAGGTTTTTCAAAGTTTCTTCAACCTCAGTGTTTTCTTTAGTACCTAGAGATAATAAAATAAGTTACGAAATATAACAATTTTGTGTTGTTCTAAATTTACACCTGCCAAATACTTCTGAAAAATATGACTTATACAAGTAAACTGCCTTATTTATTTGGAGTTTTACAGAAGTCTCACTGAGCTCAAAACTGTTTTTTCCTTTGACAGAGTATTTTCCATTCATCACCATCTTTGTACTTTTAGGCACACCTACAGCTGCAGAAATTATGTGATCAATATTTTCTCCAATTTACAGTTTTTTCACTGTAACATGTTGCAGTGATATTTGGCAATCTCTGTCTTCAGAGAAAATGCTATTTAACTGCCAGCAACTTTCATTTGCAGATACCAGGAAGGGGTAGGGATGCATCTAAACTATTTGTGTAGCTAACAGGAAAAGAATTGGGCAGCTCTAATGGGTAATTCACCCCATCCATGTTGGATAACTCACATAACAGGATGAGATGTCATCTCAAGGTGTCGGCTTCTATACATGGAATACAGATGAAGACTAGACTGATTTGAAAGTTTTCAGTAGTACAATACAAATCTTGGTTTATTCCAATAAATACCTTATCTTTTTAAAAATAAATATCACTTTTTCTAACCTAAATGTGCGTGGATTCAAGCCACAAACTTTGAATGTTGGACTAAGGATCTTCTTGTTAACCTTTGGATATCAGCCTAAGAGACTGTTACTATGAAATTCCTTTCCTCCTGTGAGTACTTAAAAATTCTAGCAAAGCCTTTTCTTATCTGGTCTTTCTGAAATGACAAACTAACAACCTGTAAGTACAAGGCCTATATTCAATCCTGATCTTTGCAACTTTACTCAGAATTTTGTGGTTGTTATCTTTCTATCTTTTGAATTTGTTCTTTCTTCCTGGGCCCTGGATACTGTACTTGGACACAGTATTCCAGCTGAGGTAATAGAATTGCTGAATAGGAAATATGCTACAAGTCCTAAACTGCTATGCAAGATTCCTCTAACTATATGCACAAGAATGATGGATAGTATCAGTACAGTATCTTTGGAGGACAGCATCAGGCTTTGGTACTCCACTGACTGCTCATTATGATGCTTAGGTTCTTGTATGATTTCCTTTTCATTTCCAGAAAAAAACCCTTAACATTTATCCCAGCTCTGACCTAAACTACATTATTACAAATTCTGGTTTGGTATCTATGCAAATCTAGGGGGGGGTGTATCTTTCATATACTTTTTAGTATCATATGTGCTAACTGAGTGGTTCGGAATACTTAAGAGAACTACAAGTTCTATTTCATTAGTTTCAGTTAATTTTACCTAGATATTAATTAGTAAAAAACTCTTAACAGTGAAGATTTTAATAAGATGAAGCATTAAACATTTTTGAAAGGCATTTATAAATGACACACCTGGTTCTCTGCTCTTCAGTATTTTCCTAATATAGGTCCCTCGCCAGATGGCTTGAATTCTGAGAGCTGCTGCTTCTTCTTCAGATGTGGGAGTTCGATTCTCACAGCTACTGAGGGATTTCTCCTCACTGATCTCTGAAGGATTGGAAGAATGAGTAACATCAACTAAGCTGGAAGTCCTGTTCCTGTTGCTTTCTGAAACAAATTTAAAAAATAAAAAACAAACAAATAAACACAAAACAGCAAGAGAGTGATTTCAAGCATAAATCTTCTATGATGGAAATATCACTCTTGTATTTTTTTTTATCATAAGTTGGAGAAAATATACTGTATAATTACACAGTCAAAATTTCAGCTACTTTGCTAGTTACAAATATCAAATAACTTAATTTTTCTCTTAATGGACAGCTATTGTAGGGCATTTTTTAAAATCACATCTCTTACTGTAGTTTCAAAATGTTCTTCCAATCGTGAACCCAGAGGATACACTAAAGTCTGAGTCTGTACACAGCTCTAAAGGGCTTCACAAGATTTTAATTACTTTTGCCTCTCAATCTGATAATTTTATTAAGTAATAATTTCAACACCAGTGTTGTTCAAAACATTTTTTTTTAACCTTCACAAAGGAGCCACGGAATAAGGGTAAGATCTATGATAAAAGGGAGAGCTCATATACTGGACTGTATGTTATCAAGGAGTTTTGAAGTGCAACAGAAATCAGTGGGTTCTGACAGGTTAGCAATGAGGTCTTTGAAGGCATTCTTGCCTAGAAATTAGCATTCTGGGAACCATCAGAACCAGGACTTAGGGAAGAGTGTGGGAGCAACACTCCAAGGCGCCAATGCCAGAGGGGTAGTTTGGAACTGCACACATATGGAATAAAGGGAGCAAGACAGTGTGATAGGAAGGAAACAGTGCTGTAAAAGGAAGTACCAACAAACAAAAGGAGAAGTGGAATCTGCTTGAAAAATGTAGACAACATTGCAGGCAAGCAAGCTGTCTTTAGATATTGCCTTCATCAGCCAGATCACACATTTCAATCTAATCACTTTTACTCAATATTGCTAAATCTGTCTGTGTTCTCAAACCATCATTTCTTGTCAGTATTGTATTTTCATACCCTAGAAAGCCTCTTTAATGCTTGGGGACTGGAAGATTACACAACCCCACTTCAGAAGAAACCTCATTAGAAGTCAATACTATGAATGGCACAACCACTTTTATAAAACAGAAACATATAATCAATCACAGAATACAGACTTGAGTGTACCACTGAAGGTCATCTGGTCCAATCCCATATACAAAGCCAGACGAATTTAGACCAGGTTGCTCCTGTTCTTGAATAAACGTCCAGTCCATTTTTTAATACTTCCATAACAATGGAGACTCCATAATTTAAGTGGGCATTCTTTTCCAGCTTTTGACTAGTCTCATGCTGAAAACAGTTTCCCTAATATCTAACTGGAATTTAACATGTTCTAAGATGTGTCCTGTCTGAGCATCTCCAGAAAGGTTTTGGCTCTTCCATTCATTCATCGCTGTAACACACTTCAAAGTGAATTTGTTCAATCTAAAAACTCATCTATTTTACAATTAAATAACCCAGTGGCAAGATGACTTCTGACCTCACTAGTCATTCTCTTCATGGAAAGGAAATAGACTTCGATTTTCAGCTCATGCTTTGGCTCAGAAAAATGAATTCTGCTGCAGAGCATACATTCCTCATATAAGACAAAATAATGTATTGTAAAAACAGTTGTATATATATGAGCACACATACACACAGATTGACCTAATAGGTAAGAATATTCTAACGTGGAGCAGGAATCAACAATATAGAAAGATGCCAAGTGGACTCCATAACTAGAAGTAAATACCTATAACTCTAGAAATAAAACATTTCATTTGTGAGGAGAAACAATATATGAATATACAGTAAGTTAGTTAAATGTTAAACTGTTTCTGAAAACACAAATATAAAAAATTTGTATGGACTGTCACACAAAAATCAATTCATTTTATAGAAACTTTTAGAAGTTACCACAGATCAGGTCAAAACCCAAAAATTGAGTATATATTCCTATATTCATAAGGAGGTTCTTTTTGTTCTAATTTTTTTAAAACAACATCATAAGAACAAAAAAATTTTTTGCAACATTTAAGGCAAAATAATGAGGTCTTAAATATTCTGATCTTTCAAGGCTTTTTAACTTAACATTTCTTAATATTTTTTCTTGTAAGCAGAGAAATGTATATTGTGAAATATTTTTAATCAATCAGTCTTGAGCTAGTGAATGCTTTAAGTCCATCAGTATTGAACTAATGGATATTTCAAATTTGACATTATGATTGGAAACAGATTTGTCAAAAATCTCTGACACACCTTAGCTCTTAATCAGAAGACACTGTGCTAATAATAAAACTGAAACTTTCAAAGTAGCCTAGCAAGACACTGTTCCCCATAAAATCACTGCAGTTCCTGGAGGCAATGTAGGAAGGATTTTTTGAAAAAGAAGTATTTTGCATGTACTCAAGAGGCATTTTACATATTCAACCAAATAGTGTCAAACTTTCCCTCACCCCTTATTAGAACTCCAGTTCAAATCCAAAGTGCAAGAAGAAACGAATGTTCAGAATTCTCTTTTCGTTCACACAATGCAACACAACACAACCAAATAATCAATCATCTTAACCTATGTTTCTGGAGGAGAGAGAAGCTTGTTCTGAAAAAGAACTGAGCAGGACTTTCCAAATACAGTTTCACAGTCAAGATAAGCTTATAGAGAACAGCTTGACTTCTAGATAAAATTTCAGACCAGAAGGTTTTAAGAGAACTGTACACAAAGGGCACTCCACTTCCAACTTGGAAGTTGGAATTTATCCACGAGAAAGAAATGTAGCCCCTGAAATGTGCCTAAATGACTGTTAAGTGTTTGAGACTCTTGAAAATCAGTGCCACAGACCTCCACTGACTCCACTGGTTCAATATTGGGCCCAATGAAACCTAGACAAGGTAAAAAAAGAAAATGTGCAACAGAGAGCAGGCAGGCATCCTGATATGCTTCCTTTCCCAGGAAACATCACATACCTCTGTAAATTCACTACCTCATGATTGCCCAAAGTTCTGCAGGGCCCCTTTATTCACTCTCCTCCCAGAATACAACAGAAGAACCATGCCATGGGGAAGCACTCAGCTTCAGATACTTCCATGTTTTTTTCAATGTTCACATGACATGGTCTTCCACTTGCGTCTTGTGGCTCTTCTGCTAATTGCTCCTTGGGGATGGATGATACTTGGCAGTCAAATAGATATGACTAGATCATTTTCAGGATGGCTTCTCAGAAACCTCTGCAGCCATGACCACTAACTGCAGTAAACCATAATATCCTTGCCCTTGCTAAATCTTGAGATTAATTCAGCACACAGTGAAAAATGAATATGCCAATATAAAATGGAGGTGCTATTTAAAAAAAAAAGCTCAGATTTGACCTGATATACTTGCAGACCCAGATGACAGAAATATTTTATTCATCTCTTATGGTAGTTTACACTGATGTCTGTCAGGTTCCAAAAGGTTACAGCCTCAGGTCTTGACAAGATTTGAGCAACCAACCTGACAATGCAGCAGAGCTAATGTGGGGGCAGGGCATTCAGCTGATGCCAATCCTTCTAGGCCTTTCTACAATGTGCTTTGCAACTGGTATTTCCTGCTATCTACCTCTTTCCCCTGACAGTTCACTTGGTTTATGCTTTATTTCTTTATGTTTCTGGAAGGAACCTGAACAAAAGCATGCATTTACTCCAAAGCAATCTTTATTAAGCAGGGCAAAATGCCAATAAAGGTCAAAAAATGTCCAATATCAATAAAACCAAAGGGAAACAATTACCTTTCCAGTCCAATAGGGATCTCCTGTAATTTAATTTTAGAAAAACAAATAGTTTAAAAGGGTATATTGGACACTGGAAGAAATAAAACTGAAACAGAACTTTCTTCCTCCATATATTTTTTCCACTTTTTTGATTCACTGCCCAACTCATAAAAAATATTCTGTCACAGTGGATCTCATACTTTAGTAATTTAAGAGATCTTTGTTACAACCTGTCAACTGTGCTAATTATTCAAATCTATTTAAAAAATGTCTTCTAATGCTGACAAGTGTTTAAGGGTTTTTTTTTGAATGCAGAAATCAGTAGCACAGTAATCTTTAAAAAATGCGACAGGTGTTGTTTACTTTAAATGGTTTGATAAATGTCAATATGCTGACCCTTGCAACATACTCTTGTCATGGGATGTAATTCTCTGAAAAATACCTGGTGCCTCATAGTAAGAATAACCTTCAGATAAGAGGAGATTCAAAGGAAAGTTCCCAGTAAAGAGAGACAAATTATATGTGCTTATAAGTGCTTTCTTAAAGGGACAAAATATTACAACATTGTGTCAGTAAAGATATTTGTGTAAATATCTTTAAATTTGAATTTAGTTTTTTTATACTACTTTTCCAGAATAAATGACTAATCAAAGGAAGTTAGTATCATTTTTTTTTTGATCAAGTAGAAAGACCTTATTCTGTAAGTTCACAATAGACAAAGCAAAAGCTAAGTACCCATAAAAAGCCTTCAAACGGTGATCGCGTCTCTTCCCATCAATCAGATAAATTATTTTTCTGTTCTGATATGAAATCAAGTACATAAGGCTTTTATGGTTAAACTAGATGCTAACATTAATAGATTAAAAAGTTATAGAGACTGAAAAATAAGTCCTAAAATGGAAAAGAGCCATATATTTGGTTGCCAGGCAAACTTAATTCTAACTGCGCAAAACTCCAGCCTGCATAAAAAATGAAGCAAAGAAACAGTGGGAAGAGAATTATCCCATATTTATTGTAATAAATATGTTGGCCTTCCAATGGCTTCTCTCAGAGTATGTTCAGGTACACAGCACTCCCTGATACAGGCTGGAGAAGAGGCAGTTGGTGCTGTAGCCAGTTCCACACTATACGGGTATGACTAGCCAGCCAATTAGCCAGCCAACACAGTCATTTCCCAAATAACAAGCTTAAAAAACAAGCAATCAAGCAAGCAAGACAACAAAAATTTAAATACCCCTCCCCCCAAAAAAAAACCCAAACAAAAACCTCTCAACCCAACACTAAGAAATACCTGAACTTTCAATGAAGGTACTAACTTGAGCCTTCCTTCACTCTCATTTTGTGAACAATACAGGCATTGAAGGTCTTTTCAGCTGATGATTTGAATGAAAGAGATGAGGTGCAGTACAACAGGTAAAAAATGCAGATGTTTGCTAATGTTTGTTAATACTGACAAATGCAACTCAAAGAAGACCAAGGGCAGTTTTATAAACTAACAAAGGGTAAACAGACTTTCTGGAACAAAGAATAGGATCATTTCTGTTCTGAGATGAGCCTCGGATGTCCTTTCAACAGTAAAAGTCTTAGTCTTAAAAATTAATTGCGCCTACTTAAGCAAGAAAAAACAAGAAGAGAGAAGAGTTGGCTTCATGACAATAAGAATGGGCAGAAGTGATATTTGAAGTGATTAGCAATATCAATACATTACCTGAAAACACAATGTCATCCCCAGAAATATTAGTGATTTCAAAATCCAAAGTAAAGGACCTGAAGGCAAATTTATATCTGTAAAGGTCCTTCTTGTCTGATACATATTCAATCAAAAACCAAAATGCATTGTTGAAAATCTAAAATCAGAAAGAGGAAAATAATGATTCATTTATGAAGATTTATTTACATTGCTTCTCATTATTGTTTCAAAACCTGTTTCCCTCTTCTCTTACCATGTATAAATGAAACCTTTAACTTCTCTAACAAATATTGTATCTGAAAATTAATCCCAACTGTAGGACTATAGTGCTTCAAGACAACAACAGAGACAAAACCTGTTTCATGCCTGGCTTATAAAAACAAGAAAATAGGACTTATTATACAGTGTGTTTATCACCCAGAAACATCCTAGTTTATGTGTAGAGGGTTGATGACCTCATACTAGAGGACAGAAGAACATATAATTGCTATAATGACAATGGGAGTTCTAAACTTGAGGTTTCAGGATAGAGACAGGTAACTTAATGGGAATGCTTTCAGGATTAGGAAATACCACAGCATGGGAAGATTTGGCTCTATATTTATGCTTTGACATATTGATTCTCTTTAAAGAGCAGAAATCCAGTCTTTTCCTCCCCCACTCCTAGTAGATAGGAATTTTAGAGTGTGTTTTACAGAAACTAGTTTCATAATCTGAGTTTAAGAACATAGTAACAACTTACTGGAAAAGACAAGATTTTTATGTTTCATTGCCCTTAGTTTCAGATTTTTCTGCTTTCTGGAAACATATTTTATGTATTTTAATACTAATAAATATTTTGTTTATTTTTAAATTTGTAAAACTAGGAAAGAAAGAATACAGTGGATCCTTTCTTGTATTCAGAACAATTTTTCACTGTTTCTATTAAAGACAGATAATTTCCATATTTTCATCCTAGAATCACTGTTAGCTCAGTGCCTTTCATTTATCTAATTTCTTTCTTTTTTTTTTTTTTCAGCTCTACATTGGTCTTCTTAGAGGAGGAGAAATTAAGTGATATATGTATTTATGACTACTGAATTTTTCTTTAGGTCTCAAAGTTTTGCACATACTTCACATGAACACCTGCATTTAAAATTTGTTTATTCCATTCCTGACTTCAAAGCAATTTTTTTTCCTGGTGGATTTGGCATGTAAATTACCTCTTTCATGAGTGGTGTACCTGTAATCATTCTTTATTAATTCTGTTATTGTGCTGAATTTTAGCTGGTGTCCAGCCCATGTATAAAAGTGCTAGTGTTCTAATTTTTAATATCAGTAATTACAAAAAATATTAAACCATTTTTTCTATTCAGTCTTCTAATATATGCATAACAGTCTAAACTGCATGAGCATTCTAGTACTTTGATGAAAATAAATGAATCTAGAATATATAAAATATTGACTTTAGAAAAATCAAGTTATAGCAATATGATCAACATTTGCATACACATAAAGACTAGTGTATCTTCTATAAAAATGGATTGTTGCAATCTCTTTATAATATTGGAAAGCTATACCATAGAGATCTACAGAAAAGTGTAATGTTTTCATTATGTATCTTTAATTTATTGTGCATAGAGAGCAGAAAAGTTGAATAAGAATGGTGTAGTTTCAAGACACAGAGAAAACCAACCTGGAATACTGTGAATGAAATAACTCATTACTGCTTCAGAAATATAAGCTGTAATAATGTTTTCCTGGTCCATCAACAATAGGCACAGAAAGCCAACATTAGACTTTTCTGCATTTCAGGTAGTATCTTTCAAATTCAACATGAAGTTTTCATATAAACACAGCTAATCCTTTCTGCCCCAAAGTATGCTAAACTAGATCAACAAAAAATAGACTCTATTTAGAATGTGCTACTCTGTGCACATTGAAGTTTCTCGTCTTAAAAAAAGATAATTATCATACAGTTGCAAGTTATGTAATTTGGGCTTACTCTTTATAATGAATGCCACATTCACAGTATGCAGGTGGTCCTTGCCAAGTGCACAGGCATTGTTTTGAAGAGGGTAATGACAACATTAAGCAGTTATCCAGCTTCTGTAGCTTTCAGATATGCACTTGTTCAAATTATTTGCTCACCTTGATATTTTCTTCAGCTCTTTTAGCATCCTGGAGGCCAGGAGGACAATAAGCTACTTCCAATTCCTTCAAGGCTTTAGGAAGCTCATCCTTACTGCTGTAATTATTTATCACATTTCCAACAGCTCTCAGTATAGCTGTACCCTGTTCTATAAATCGAGAGCTCTCCTGAGGAAAGAGAATAAACCAACCATTGTTAGATTTTAAGATTTTCTTTGGTTTTCATTCTGGGCCATGACAGAAGACAAGCATTTTTTTCTCTGATGAATTACAAAACTTTTGGAATTCATTCAGTTGTTCTTAATATTATAAACTGTAAATCAATTATGTCTCTGATACTCAAAAGCATATCAATTTCTCACTGATTTTAGCGAGTGAAATAAATAACAGGCACCATAAGATATATCTATTCATTGTTTTGTTTTTCCTTTATCATTAGTCCTAGGAAATTTAATCAAAAATAAGACCCAAATAGAGACTTTCTACTGCAGTGATAATAGTGTCAGTTGAAGTGCTCTGCATCTTCTGTTATGGAAGGACAAATTATCATTAGTATCCTGCTGAAAGCAATGATCAAATACATGCTGCCTAAAGTATCAATAATCTTCATCAGGATTTCTGTGCAAGAATGTGAACACTCCTGCAAATGACAGCCTGCAAAGAAGCTGCTTCAAAAAAAAGTACAGGAAAAACCCAAGGATAAAATTCTGCTTTATTTTCTTGATGAGAAATACCTTTTCATCCAAAAATTGAAGGCAAGGAGATAATACAGCCACAAGATATTTTTAATGATCCAACTTCTTATTTTTCAACTTTTTTATCACAATAAATATGATAGATTTGCACAAGCTGTTTTAGGATCTATTATTAGGACCCAGAATCTATACTGCTATGTAAATTTGCTGTTACACTCACCTTTTAAAACATTTTGGCACAAATGTTCTCTAGAAAATATATTCCCTCCCCTCAGGGTCTTCAACAAATATTTGGGCCTACTGCTTGCTAGAGAAACCTTGAAAATATGGATGACAGTGGTGTCTGGATTATGGACAATGAAGAACAAAAGCTGTAGTGATTTCTCCCCTGGGCCTTTTATCTCAGCTATGAAAAGTTGTTTGATTAAATGACTCATTTTACATATAAAAGCTGCTTTCAGACCTGGTGAGTAATATGTGATCTCATGGGACCAAACATACTTCACTGTTGTGAGGTTATATTTAAATAGGCAGGTACTTTTTAATACTAATTAATATTTATACATGTATTTTATGACATGCCTCAAAGAGTGAGTTATACCTACCCTGACATATATATTTCAACAAAAGCATTTTTCATATTTTATGCTGCACTTCTATGTAAACCACAATACTACCCCATTTTAACTTACATATTTATGTAAAATAATTTTTGCACTATACATCCAGTACCTATTGTGCTGTAAAACACATATTTTTTTTGCCCTTACCAATTTCATATTAAAATTAATACTATACCATTGAATATAATAACTCTAAATGGAAATCCAATACTACTTCACTTTAATTAGTAGTCAGAAAAACTGTTATCACAATGTTTGATTAGTCATTATGCACACCTTCTGAAGAGCTGGCATCACAGCATCCTCTTCTCCAAAGACACATGGCACCATGGTACACAGCTGAATGTGGTGCCCTAAGGGACAAGTTACTGTGAAGAGCAGGATGTGTCGCCTAAAATCAATAAAAAACCCAAACAAACAACTTTTTTTTTTAAATTGCAACAATTCTTAAGGTTTTTCTTTCACGCATTTGGTAATATCATTGTCAGAATTGTATTTAGGTGAAGAAGCTTATCCAGGCCACAGCTTCAACATGTTAACCAGAGATTCAGCAATGAGAGCAAGAAAGGAGAGTTCATGCCCCCCAGATAGACTGGTAGTTTTTAATTACATCTTCTTTTGACTGAAATTTAAAGGCTCCTTAGCCACTAACAGACAGTGGGAAGAGAACACCTTCCATGCTTACCAAGTGACTTCTCTTTTGGAATGAAATGGGGGAGTGCTCAATAAGCCCATTTGTCTCCCACACCTTTTGTAAATTAAATCTGACTTTTGTCTCGCACTGGAGTAAAGAGGATCAAAGGCGGGAAGCTTATAAATTTGAGTTGATGGTATCTCTGTTAGCTTTGAAATTTACAGGTGCAAAAAGATACACATTTTTGGCCCCCCTACAGTACAGAGAGATACAGCTCTTAGAACTACGCTGAGCAAATACATGTAAATCCAGAACTAGATGTGAATGTAGTCTATAAACATAATAATAACTATTCCAGCTTTAGTCTGAATCAAATCAATTAAAGACCTCTATTAAAGATCTGACTTAATTTCAGTATGCTAGAGTTGTCTATTTTTTTCTTTGCCTATTGTGTACTTTCTTTCTATGCCTATTTATTTGACATCTTACTTAATTTTTAAAAATACATTTTGTTTCATCTCTTTGAATTTTAACCGATGATTTTCTCTTTTTGGGAAAGTAGAAGGCCTCAGTTAGTTAGGCAGGAATATTATGCTTATGGCAGGACATGAAGATGTCATTTTCCTGGTTTCCCTGGAAGGGTTTTCAGAAAATAACATATCAAGGGCTCTTGCTTTTTATCTATTTCTTTATTTTAAACAATCAGCCAATGTCCCACACTGAATATTTAGAGTTACATGCAAAAAGAAAAAATCATATTAAGCAATATGTGAATGGGAAGTAAGATATGCAAGACCTCATGAATAATTTCCCCTGTCATGTTTCTTAAATCCTTTTTCAAGAAAACCATTGAAACCTCCTATGGTAGCATCATGCTTTTACAGTTCCACTAAGAATGCTAATTCTTACATTTTTCTTGCTACTCCAGGGAATATTTCAAATCATTCTAGTTAGAAATGCTTTTAAGTAGGAATTTGTAGGAATTTAAATATATTTTTTAGCAAGTCAGTATGATTTTTCTTGTTAAATAGTCCTAAGTAAGAGTAAAGAACTCAGAATTGTTATAAAAATATTGGTAGATTCACAGTAATTTGGCAGTCTTACCAAATCCTAGCTATCAACCAGTCTTATACTCCCAAAACTTATGTTTTAGAAAATAAACTTCACTGGGTTACTGTGTAAACAATCATTTCAAGCCTTAACTAAAGAGTCAGGACAGAAATGAAGTCTCATACATACCCAACAGGAAGATTTACCACAGTAGCTTTGGTTGCAGATGTCTGCATTTTTAACACGAGTTCTCCAGGAGCCACAGATTTCCAAGAGAAATATTCAACCCTCAGCACACCTGTTGAACATTCTTGTTGAGTACCTAGGTTAAGAAAACAAAACAAAACAAAACAAAACACTACCCACATAATATGGAGAGGGTGAATAAAATTCAGACACACCTGTGCAGAATCTGCACCTACTTCACAATCATTAAAATATTAATTTAGGTTTTGCTAACACAAAAAAAAACCAGTCACTTAAAATGCATCGGTGGTACAAAGCATGGCTTATTTGTACTATTTGCTAGAAAAGAATGGTTATAAAATGTGTTATTAAGATGTTTACATCTGATGCCTTGAGAGGCTATGTAGAACAGAGGCTAGATGGTGTTAAAGAAATAAAGTAGGTATTTATTAAAAGCTTAGGGTATCACATCAGGCATCTTCCAAATCACCTAAGGCTGCTGTAAAAGTCCAAACAAATCCTTTCTGTCCACATGAAAATTAAGTAAATAGCCATAAAAATATGGCTATTTATTTAATATTTAATTAAATAAATATAATTATTTTTATTTATTTACATGTATAGCTTACAGTTTAATCATCTTAATAGAATGGTCAGTTTGCTTTTTTGAAGCATGCTTTTAGTTCTCTCTACTCCACTCTAGATGCATTAAATTACATCCATGTCAAGTGTTTAAATATCTGATTAACCTAAGCCAACTATCATAAAATGCCATCACTCTCCTGAATTCCACTCTATGTTTTTAATGAAATACAAGGAATTATTTAAATCATTCAAGTTGTTAGGTTTTGAAAAATCCAACTTAAAGGTTGGATTGGGGCTTATTGTGTACCAGTTTAAAAATAATTTCAGAAAATTACTTTTGTTATATTGCTGTTTTTGCTGCATTGTGATCAGCTAAGGCATAAAGTAGCTTGCAAGAATGGAATTTGTAGAAAAGAAACCACAAGAAACACAAGAAAATCCATTCCAGAAATATACAGATGAAAAGCTTCCAGCAAATTATAACAAACAGAAAAGGGATTCTTTCATGAAAATTCTCATCATCAATGAAATAATGATCAAGCATGGCTTGAATATTAGTGTATTCCTTAAAACCAATTTGACTATTTCAAACTATTGCTAAACTTTCAAACTGCCCAATTAAACAATAGATAAACACAACAGCACATTCAAGAATGGGAAAACACAACACTGACATGTGCTTCTGTGTGTTGGCCTTACCTTCAGTGACATACCAGTGTACTAACGCAGAAAAGCTAACCAGCATTTCAATGGGCATCACACTGTCCACAAGTAAATAATAGAAGACTTCCTCATCAGAAGACTGTATAGAAAAATGGACATTTGTTCATTCACTTGCACTTAATGCTGTCCAACTGGCCTTATCAAAGTAGGAGTAAGATTTTAGATATGGTGACTTAAGGTATGGTATGGGAAGTAAGCAATTAATTGTCACTACTTCCAAATTTCAGAACAAGTCATTTAAGCCCAGAGACTCATGCTGCATGTAAAATAGTGTTCACTTAAGAAATAAAAGGAAACAGAACTTTTTTTGCATGAGAATATATCTACTTTTATATTATACTGTCATATGTACCAAAATGCAGTACTTTTAACTGCCAAACAATAATTAACAGAAGACCAAAAATTTTGGGTTTTGCTGCAACTTTCTGATTCTAATTAATTACAGAAAACTTAAAAGAAATAAGTACTCTTTGAATTTGTAGATATGAGTGATCCTCCCTTACAAAGGGGTTTTTCTCCTACAAATCTCTATGAGGACAAAATCTTTCTCTCTTAACTTTAATACATTATTCCTATGCCAATATTAGAAACTATAGAATGATTCTATTGCTCCTGGTAATTCTTCAAAATCTTATGGTGAATGAGCTTCTTTCTTCAGAACTATTACAGTACAGGTCTTCCTGGATATTCCAGAGCTATATAAATCCATTTTTTGGGTATATATATCCTCCTATCATAATATGAAAATGTTCTTTTATAAGCATGATACAGAATTTACCTAATACTGTAAACATATAATCTCTTTCAATGTTAGAAATTGAAATGGTTTTACAGCAAAGGGTTAGGGGTTTTTTTGGCACAAGAGCACACAGGCTTACACAGTCTTAATGCTGATTATGGCTTACAAAAGTATATAGTGCAGTCATTAGGAAAATTTCTTGTGATGTGATTACAGAGAGGTGGGAAATTGCAGGTATACTGCAATTATGGAGCATTAATCCATGTAGTTAATCTTCTCAGTACAGGATTTTACATGAACTTCACGCCTGGAGTTTACATTTTTGTACTCTACAATTACACTTCAGATACACTATAAAATAGGAGCTGGGACAGGACATTCAAGCATGTTGAATAACCTCCTGATAATATGAACTAATGGCAGGTTTAGAGAAATTCCATTATTCAAATGTAACTAGAGAGTATTTCTAAATCCCCGCAGCAGGGTGCTGTAAATAGCAAAAAGACTTAGCATTTACAGAGAAAATGGAGTGTTATGCTAAACATACTCACAGTTTGGATTTTAGGTAACAGGGGAAGATGAAGGAGAATTGAAGAGCAGATTGTGTAGCTGGATCATCATTAAATTCAATTTAAGCATCAAATTGTGAAGAGGTAGTTTTAAATCAAAATAAAGAGTGTTGGAGATCTGATTCACTATCATTTTTCTTCACATAAGCCATTTTTTTGTTATTGTGCAGTAGCTTTCCACAGCATTTTTCCTTTTCTTAAACACATATATATAATGCTACATATTTTCTTGCAAACATACATTTGTATTGACTACAATAATCTTAATGCATTATTATTTTTCAGTAATAGCAGTTCTGTATGCTCTACCAGTATCCTTTAGGATTATATGTATTATCTAATTATGTAAGACTTTAAAAAGAAAAAGAAAGCACAATACAGTCATTTACCGTAAAACTTGTCTTCTGATAATTATAAGCATATATATTTGGCTTGTGGAAAACATACAGCCTCCTAAGAAGAATATAAAATTGAAATATAAGATATTTATGACTGTAAGAAAATAATCAGCAGATATTACATAGTTTAGGTAAATGCCTATTTCATAGCACAAGACATTTATTTTACTTTCACAAGTCAGACTCACGGCGATTCCTCAAAAATGGTTCAACACTTTTGGTTATAATAAAGGTGAATAAGTTTAATCTCCAGAGAAAGCAGCTGAAATTAATTCTTATATTTGCTGCATTTCTACACTTTTCCATTGGAGGTCAGCCCACTAATTAGTTTATTTTCAACCTGTAAATGGTAACATGCTAATATTACTCTAAAACATCCATACCCACATAAAAATTACTGGAATGAAGTTTTATACAAAATATAACTGAAAGATGGACTGTTTTATATATTTTATTAATGTTTTTTTTCAGTCCTGTGCTGTTTGCAGACCTTCAGAAAGCTATATAGTTCCTGACTACAATTTTTTCTGATTTTGATTTCACCAAGGGAGGCATAAGTGGCTTCAGCTTTAATTGAGGATGGAATCAGATCTGAATCAATGCTGTTGTTACTCAGAAACTTCACAGAAATCCTGATCTACTGCTGGCATATCAATTCCTACAATGACTGAAATATTCCTCACTTCTCAAAGTGATATGGACTATGAACATTCTTCTTATTTTCAGCGTATTAGAGTGGTAGGCATGACAGAGAAGGAAAAGCTTTCAACTGAACAGACATGTAAAATCAAAATCTTAGGTGCCTAATTTTTTCTGAGGGATAAATTCTTCAAAGGTCAATGAAGATGCTCTGTTAACAGCTACTTTATCAGTTGACTGTGAAAATAAACTCTCACTCATTTAGAGATAAGAAACTGACAAATGTTTTTTGCCTTAATTAGTATTAATATTGGTCTACAAAAGGTCAACAGTACTTTAACATTTGGCTAATAAGGTAGAAAGTTCTTATTTCACATTCTCTGTATGTGACCAAGACTTTTAAAGGAAATTAAACTGCTTGTGATACTTTTTTTTTCTGAATGTCCTATCTTCCTGGACCTAGGACTACCTAAAAGTAGCATGGAAATCTTAACAAGGTCTAAATTGATCTATGGCTTTTTATTCCTAAATTTCCTGTACTGCTGGCTGGTGTAAAAGTTATACATTCTTCTTTATAGAGTCAGTAGAATTTAAACACTTATTTATGAAAATAGAAGCTTCATAAAGAAACCTCAGTTACACATTCAAACAAGAAAAGAACTGGGTGAATTTTCTCTGATAAAATTACTTCCCTCAGCAATCTTATATTCTCTAAAGGATCTAAAGGATATGTATTGTACCAGGCTCCTTAAATCTGAAAGACAGAAGCTGAAGATATGATGCTACAAGTACACTAGCTTTTTTATGTTTTCAGAGGCATAAATGCCTTGGAACTATAGTGAAAAGGGAGTGAGACAAAACATCTAATTGATCAAGCAAAGCTATACTGATGGCAACAGATTTCAACAACATTTTTTTTCTTTAGAATTGCGTTGTCTTGATGCAGACTGTGCCTGTCCAGTGCCTCATGGGTGGTAAAAGCACCTAATTGCCACAACACTCCATGACCTACAATCTTCCACCCCAGCTGCAGTCTGACAGCTGCTTTATGGAGCTGGTGTTGTGTTCTCCACTGTATTCTGGAGGACACACCCAGGGCACAGAGCAGGGCTGCAGCCACAGACCCTCAGCTGTCAACAGGGACAGTACATATGGTCTGAAGAGTAACCTTGAAGCCACCCTGAAAGGCAGGATAGCTATACAAAGAAGACCTGTTATGATGATGCAATTTTTATATAACCATGTTTTGAATTTTACCATTGTTATACAGTATATTGTATGGAATAAAACCCAAACCCTCTATTCCTTACTGAAAACAAATACAGAAGTCTTCAAAGGTAATCCAGGTTTCCCTGGAAACTGAAATCTTTTCTGATGCTGTTTCATCCTTTGATTTAGTCCCGGTCTGGCTCTTCGTATCCATATCAGCTCTTTCTGACATTTGTTTTGTATCTAAACTGATATTGTCATGTTCTTCTGCAAAGATAAAAAGACACACAGAACCAATACAATGACAATATGAAATTTAAAGTAGTATCATTCTTAAAAATTACCCTAAAATTACAAGAAAATTATGCATACATCAGTTATTATGCATACAGTTTAAAACTAAAAGCTATCCCACTAACCTAAATAACTCAAATGGTGACTGAAGCAACTATATACAGAAATTAAGGGTTTGAATCTGCAGCTGCTTAAGTAGTTTGCCTCAATAAACTACCACATATTGAACTGCACACTAGAATCTTCAAAATCAGCTTGTTAGGTATACATACATATGATTTCAGCAAACCTAAATTCATCTATATAAAGAAAAATACATCCCCTTGTCCAAAGCTTCTATTCAGTGAAAGGCTAATGAGGCAGCATTTTACAACGCACAGAAAAAAATATAGAGAAATTTGGAGGACACAAAGGCCTAGCCTTGCCTCTGATACTTAGTACCTCTATGATGCTACTCACACAAATCAAACTACTTCTACACAGAAACAGATTTGTACTAAATCACATCAGAAAATCAGAATTAATGTCAGATTCATGCCAAAATATTAACACGTAGCCAGGTTTTGCAATCACTCAATAACTTTTTGTGTTGTAATGTAACTTTCTCTACATTTATTCTCTGAGATTCATATAAGTAGTTACTGCAAATCTTTGAACTGGCCCAAAAAGAAGTTTTGAGACAGCTCAACAACTGAGAACAGAAGAACTGAACAGCTATTAATTTAGAATGCTTGCTGAGGAAAAAAGATGAGGTAATATTCAAACATAAGGTATAACAAATGAGAAAGCTATTAGAAACATACATAATTTATATATAAATGTGCTTTGCAATATTTCATTATCACCAATACACACATAGCTAATGTGTGGCTCTAAATTAGTTTGCACCTATTTTTCAAGAACTGAAAGAAATGCACCAAAGGCCTTTTTCCTTTCTTTCAACTATGGAAAAACTACCTGAAAGCTGAAAAATCGAGACTTCCTCTTCAATTTAAGTTAGCACGGGTCTTAGACTTCTAGTAAAATGACCACAGTGCTCTTATTTTTAAGAGCCTCTTATTTTTCTGACCAAATCCTTCAAGCTTTCAAAGTAATTTAAAAAATGTGGTATTAGTTTTGAAAAAATTTTGAATACTCTTCAAATAGTGATGTAAGACATATTTCAAAGGAACACACATTAAAATGAAAGCTGGTTTTTGGTTCTTTTTTTGCAATTTTTCAGGAAAAAAAAAAGAAAATACTATAATTCACAGTTCTTTAAAAAGAGCTCTCTGTACAAAATCTACTGTATGTTTCTGGAGAGTAACTTATGAGAAGTGTTTGAATTTTTTTTGAACACAAACCTAAAGATTTTAAGTAATTATATATACTATTAGCAGTTCTTTGAAATCTTTTACTGTAAAACCAACACCCATAAATAAGTAAGACTGCTGATATATGTCCATGAGGATTAGCACTGACACCAAACAACATGGGAATGGTAAAAATCTGACTATAAACTTTACACACACTTACCTTTACTGAGTACCTCTGCATTTTGTTGCAACAAGGGACTGGTCTTCTATACAGTGAAAAAACAAAACAAGGAAAAGTAATGATAGTGATTATAATCTTGCATTATTTTGTGAGAGAAAATACCTGATTTTGGGGCAGTCCTTCCAGAGACAGAGAAACAAACTGGTAAGTTATCATCATGGGTTTGGGCTGGGTTTTTAAAAGAAAAATAAAAGTAGCAAATTTCATCATAATACCTACATACATATCAGCAACAGACTGATGTTTTTTGATGGTTTTCTAGAGAAGTACATGTCATTTGCAATGGGAGATAAAAGCTGTTTCATATACCACTTCACTATTAAAACAATGTTCTTTGATATTACTGGTTTTTGACAATAAAGTACGTTTTATTCTAAGAACTAATATTCCTGTTCTACAACCAATTCAATTTTTTTTCAAAGGCAAATATTAAAGCCTAAAAAAGCTATTACAAACAAATTTCCAACCTTCCTTTCATCCCAGGTCTCCCTTTACCCAGATTTGTCACCCTTCTCCCCACCCAAACTCCTCATATACACCTCATATATCTTCACATGTGTTAAAGGTGCTGATGCTGAAGCTGGTGGCACTGACCAGGCCAGCAGCTGGACATACATAGTGATTTTCTGTTCTGCAATTCAAAGAAGAGCTGTGGGAGCTGTGCTGACTTGGAGCTTTTATGCTTTTTCAGTACAATCAAGAAATATATTTTGAGGGGCAGACAGACATAATTTAGACAGTCTGAGTTAGACTGGATGGCAGGTCACAACAGTACCTAAACCTTGCACAAGGTGATTGTGCTGGAAATACAGGTCTACCTCAACCCTCCTATTACAGACTACCCTGCATACACTATGTAAAGGGACCCATGAATGCTTCCTTAGAGGAAAACCTCATGGTTTCCTACTTTAATTTCTAGATCCAGTAAAAGGCTCCCTGCAGCATTTTACAAAATCTCTATGGGCTCAGGACATGGGAACAGGCTCAGGAATCTCACCTCTGGCAAAATTTTAGGTGTTTCATATTGTCTGAATTAACAAAGGAAAGAGCTGAGCAAATAAACTACGGATTTAAGAGTCTCTATCCCAAAGCTGGAAGTGGCAAATAATTTAATGCACATAATTTAACTGTAATATTGTTTATTATGGAAATTTGGAAGTCTCATTTTTGCACAGCACAAATCTGAAATTCTATTCTCAGTCTGTTATGGACTTTTGTGTTTTTTGGATGTTCATGAGTCAAAGCTGGGGACAGATCTAAAATTAAGAGCAATTAAGAGAAAAAATAAGACACTGCTGAAATTGTTAACACTTGGGTTAAGAATTTAGTAATGGAAATATATTGTGTTTTGCAGTTATTTTTAAAGATTAATTTTTTGTTTTTCTATGAGCTGAAAAGGACACATCTTGCATGTACTTCAGCTCCTGTTTGCAGAACTCAGTACACTCAACTGTTCAGAAGAAGTCAAGCTGTGATCCCTTCTCATGTCCCATTGAGAGTCATGTCTCAGCATACAGGTCTAAAAATCACACGGACTATCTCTTCCCTTTAAAATGTTACTTCAGAAGTACACATACACAGAGCTGTCATATTTCTCCATGTGAGCCTACAACTTTCAAAATTCCAATGTTGCCAAATTTCTTGTGGGAGTCACAGGACTTACCAAACAGATGCATGTCACCTGTACAATTTATTGAGTTTCTTCTCAGAAATTCTGGGCATGTCCAAAGTATAAAAGGTACGAGATCTACAATATAAGCCTTGGAGACTGCAACTCTGTCCAACAAGTCTTGCACTTTCTGCCCAATATACTGCTCATGGACAGTACACATGACCCACACTTCTAGTATGGACATGAGGCAGCTTAATATAGAGCTACTTTGTCAATACTAACAGCTGGCAGCAGGAAAGCCTGGAAAGATACAGAAAATCCTCAAAAATGGCATCAACAGAATTTGCAGTAAAGAAGGAGAAGGTGCCCTGGAAAATCTGGATTCTTAGTAGCTTCATGCAGTCTGAACTGTGAAACCAGTCTAACCACAGCTGTGTAGAGACTCCCATAGGCTCATTTACTCAGTTTTTGGAGCACAAGCATAATACAGTCAAAAGCTGCCTGCTTTTTCAATGGTATAGGATGTGTTCATCTACCTAATCTTCACTGACTTGGAGACAACACGAGTGTCAAGAAAGTTCTCACTCTTTTATACTATTGCTTCATGTACTGTGCCTAAGACATTGGCACAGAAATAGAAAATAAAGTCATTTTTCCTCCGTAATGAACGCGCATTTTCTGAAAAGTCAGCTCTGCTGCCACAGTATCTTATAAAGAAATAAATCAGAAAATACTTAGATCCAGCTGTGAACATGGAATGATGCACACAGATTCTAGGAGAAATAATTATTCTTCCTTCAATGAATGGCAAATCTGAATGAAAAATCTGTAGATGACTTAAAAATACAATTGATCATCTCTTAAATTTCATAATCATTAATGCATATTTGTAAAAATAATGGTAATTCATAAATTTATAGCTATCTTGTAATGTTCAAGGTTTCAATTCATATTTTTCAGCCTCCTAACACTAGCCAGATTTTTATTTTATTCAAATCTAACAAAAAGTAAGTTTTAAAATTTATCTGATATTCTTATAAAAACAGTTGCCATTTCTATTGCACAAATTATGCATGGCAAAACTTAACATACCAGTTACTCTGTGAAAAAAGCAGCCTTCTTAAAAAAATAAGCTTTCTAACTATAAGTGCAAGTGAAGGAATAAAGTTTCAGGTACACTTCTTTAAGATAAAAAATCCATTTAAATTCCTTCAAAATGACAAAGATGACCAAAAATATTTCTTAAGATCTAAACCTGTATTAAATTTCAAGGTTTGACATTCACCTGAGAGTTATATCATCAAAGGGTTTTGCATCTATAGTCATTTGGGGAGCCTTTTTTTTATTCCTCAGTCACTGTGTTCACTAAATGGAATATCAGTTCTCATTTTACCTGTAATGTGAGGGTAGGTAACAGAGGTGGGTTTTGAAAAAAGGAAATGTTACAAAAGAGCAAACATCTGCAAAGCTGTACACAAACTGAGATATAGAAATAGCTTAAAAATACGGGATTACAAATTTGGCACCTCTTTTACTCAGTCTGTAATGTTGAAGCTGCCCAATATGCATGTGCAAGTAGGTAATTGTGGGCCCATTAAAGTGTCTGTGTACTACAAATGTCTAAATTCCTCTTCTCAAGTCTCTCTTCTCATTCATGTGCCTTATATGTCATGTGTAATTTTTCCCTGAAAATAATAAGCAGGGAATTTCCATTTCATGCAGGGTGAAGTAATTTACAAAATGATAACATTTGTAAGGAAAATAGATTTGTTTTATTTCTTACCTAGCTCTCCTGGTGACTCAATACCAATTCATAGCACTTAGGAAATACAACACAAGAAGGATTGGAGAGAAAAGAGGTAAAAGCTTGTTATGACACAACAGTCAGTAACATTTATGGGGAACATGAAAAGAGCACACAACAGAGCATGCAGATTAAATAAAATGGTATCAGTTACACACAAGAAGATAATGGACAGACTGAATCAAAAAACATGAAGGAAACATGAGCATTGAAGAACAAGTTTTTTGTATGGTGTCACTGGGACAGATTGGAGACTCTAACACTTTTGTGTTAAAAATTAGCATTGCCAGGGAGCTTGACACTGAAGTAGCCACAAAGAGAAATATGAGTGTTCTGCTTAAGACATATGAACGTAGCAATCAGGTCAGTATATTAAAATATCTAGTAGCCATTGCACATACTGATGGTAAACATATTCTGGTTTTCTTGCTTTGCATTTCCTCAAACAGAACACATAGAGCTTTATTCTCAATGGAATTGGAGATAACTTCTATCAAAAAATTCATCCCAATGAAGAATATTCAAGTAGGCTTTTGAATGGCAGATCTACAAGGAAACATCTATCTACTCCAGGATAATATTTTTCTCTGAAGTGTTTGACAAAATTACTGTTGCAGAAATCTGCAAGACTGTGCAATTTATATATGATGACAGTTTTGTTTTTTTCCTGGCCACAAAATACTTTCACATGGATTTCAATGTGTGCTACACTTATAAATTACTTACCTTCCTATTGAACAAGAATAAAAGAGAGCCTCTCCATATAAGAATTTGGCTCTATGTTATGGAGTTTTTAAAAAAAATTGACAAAATGCATTTTCTTAAGAACAGTGATTCAAGATCAATTTAACTGCCAAAATTAGCTATTTTAAAATATTTTTCCCTAGTGCAAATCCAAATGCTACCAGGACTGTAAAATCAGTGAATGGGAAAGTCAGAGAAAAAAAAAATTTGAAAAATTCAATAATGAAGCATTTCTATATTTCAGCATGAATACTTTGAGGACATGAGGGATAATGGCATGTCTTTCAACTTCATATTTTTCAAAGAAGGTACATCTAGCTCCTAGAATTTTGTCTTTCATGTATCATTCGTCTCTGTTTCTGTGACAACAGACCTTAGGAACAGTGAATCAGATATTCAGTAAAGTTACTTCATGCAGTTTACATTAGAGAGAATTGAAATATGCCAATTTAAACTTGTTGAGCATCTGGCACAAGAGGTGATTGAATTTCAGTCAGCTTAAAGCATAGAACTGCTGTATCCCAAAGATTTACCAAATCTGTATCAAAGGTTTTAAAGCTGATGTCTCCTGACTAGTAATCACACAGTTTAAAATGGAGACAAAGCTATTTGCATTCAGTATGTTGCAATACAAAATTCTAAAAATTAGTAATAATAAAGTGAATTTGGGATATCAAAAAGTTTCTCTTTCAGTGTTTGCTTTTTTAATCACTAATTGATTTGTTTTTAAAAAGTATATATTATTATCTCAAGTTTAAAAACTACAGAAAGCAAGCTCATCCTTTATGTATTTGTGAGAGGTATCCACATAATTTTGTTGATGAAAAGATTTAATATGTGAAAAAAAGGAGATTGCCCTCCAAGTTAAAAACCACTTTCTTCTCTAATCTGTAAAAATGAAGTTCTCCTTGCATACTATAGCTATTAACAGGCATAGAATTTTTCAACTGAAGTTTAAATTGAGGCAAAAGTAAAGTTCATGTGCAAGTCAATTAGCTGTTCATAACTTCTTACATTCCATGTCTGAATCAGATTGCCCTGCCTACATCACATCCATGTCTTCTTCCAACCATTCCAGTTTTATCATGTATTTTCATACTTGTGCTTGTGTCTCCTTAACTGCATGTCCTACTGTAATAGATCATCCTTCTAAAACACTCTTGGACTAGGGGAGAAAATCTAAGGGATGTTTCACACTCCTTCGATGCTTCCAGCACATAAACTTCTATTAATTCGCAACTAGCCAAATCTATATTTCTACACCTACAGACTGAAGTAATGAAAACAATAATTATTATATGCTATAAGATGCTACTTTGATTTAATGTGATTTTATGAGACTTTTATTTCTAATCATCTGTCCTGTTTATGTTGGATATTAGGTTTTGCACTTTTAAGATTGGTTCTGAGAGTGAAGAAGGGGGAGAAGAAGCACAGAATTTGCAGAAATTGCACTTCTTGGTTCGCATTCTTTCTTTTGGTGTGTGTTGTTTGCAGCATGGACAGTGAGAAAGAACTTTATTTTTGCTTTTAGTTAGATTTTTTTGCTAGCAGGGAGGTTTTTTGCACTGTAGCATGGTTTTGGTTTGATTTTTTTTGGAAGTGTTCAAACTGGTTTTGGACTGAAAATTTAGAAAAAATATTGGAAGCTCACACTGTGTCCCACTGAGGCCTGGGACACAGCATGTTCCAGAGCAGGAGAGACTGAAAAGAGACTGAGCAAGATGAGCTACAGACAGCAAAAAGGACTTTCTTAATTTGCCATCTCTTCAGAACAGCAAGTGATTCCATTGTTCAATATTATTAATTTTTTTCATATTTGTGAATACTTTGCTTGTTAAAATAAACAGGTTTTTCCACTTTTCTCCAAGGAAATATTTCCCACACTGGTGGGGAGGAGGGGCCACTTGAATTTGTTTCTAGATGTACCTCATTTCAGAGGTTTTCTTCCAAATTTGTTCCAAACCAAGACATACTTCCAGCTCCTTTTTACCCTGCTACTTTTTGTAAGGATTTTTATATGATGCCATTATTAAAAATACTTTTAAAGGTAAAGTACTATTGAAGTACTAATTAGGCTATTGCTTATAAAATGCACACAAAATACTGAAGAGCTAAATATACCACAGAATCACAGGTCATAGATATATTCTATTGTAAAGCATTCTTCTTCACTGCAGAATTGCCTTATTTTAAAATCATTAAATCCACTAATGATAACCACACATGTACATTATCTAAACACACAGCACACATATAGATCTGAAATATAAAAATGGTATGAGGGTACTCTGCAGAGGAAATATAAATTGACACTCCAAAAATTACATAGAAAATTACCTCCCATTAATTTAAAAATTCAAAGCCAAAAGAGAAATGCTATCAAATGGTCTTCTGAGTAGTGTTTGCTGCAGTCAGAATGAAAATGAAGAGATGTTGGCACTGCCATATTGAGTTTCTTTATTTCTCTATGTTGCCCACTATTTCCCTATATGAAATACTTTTTCATGAAATGTATTGTTCAGAAAGACTTTGAAAGTATCATTTTTTCTCTGTTAAGCATGTAAAATTTAAATATTAGAAGGATAATTTTCTTAAAGATTTATCTAAAAGCCGACTATGGTAGCATATACACATTCCATTTAAAAACAGAAACAACAAAAAAAAATTACAAAAATCGGTTATTACAACTTTCCAAAGTGATCCTGGTAATGTTTCATTAAACTTATGTAAGATTAATCTTATCTATCTTGGAAAATTAAAGTGGAGACTTCTACCTAGTAACTAGCGTTGACTTGGGTGGTTTGAGCCAGCTTGTAGTCAGTGCTGCATCCAATGAACCTGTTTGGAGGAATGCCATTCCCTCACAGAGTTACACAGGAAGCCTAAGCTTCTGGCTTACCTAGAAGTCCTTCCATTCAGTCTTAAATAGGATGCCATTTTTAGACGTGTTAATAAAGTTTACATTTTTCTAGTCACATGCCTAGGTACATCTTGCTCTGCAGTCAAAATAAACTATTCATAATATAAAGTAATATTTATTTAAAACACTGCAGATTATCTTCTTAAAATACTACTATCAGAAGGATTTTGAACAGTGAAACCAAGACAGTGTTAGCAATAGAACTTCCATAAAAAAGAAAGTTGAAGAAAAGGCACTAAGAAAGATTTCCCAATCAATACACATCAAGATAACTATAAAGTGGAAAGGGAAGGGAAGTTAGTTAAATAGCAAAGGAAAAAGCTTTCTGCAACGTCTTTGAAAACATGTATTTCAGTACTAAATAGTTTTATTTTATCTTTCCCTCTCCTTTGTAATATAAAACTAGGTCAAGTTTAAAAAATAGAAATATTATTACCTGAGAATAATCTACCGCATTTGAGTGTCTCCCATTTTGATTCATATCCCCATTACTGTCACTTTCATTTTCGTCAGTTTCAGTAACAGAAGTGAGATGGGACATAGAATGAAATCCTTTTTTGAGGGCAGACTGTGAAAAGCGGCTATATAATAAAAGAGAACACAAACACTTTAATCCATACATTTTCTTTCAAATGACAGTCTTCATAACTATTCTTAGCAGAATTTTGTCAAAATAATTTGTGTCTCCTTTATTTTGAAAGATTCCTAGGGCAGCACAGAATCCATATCTTCATATATTTCTTGCCATTACTGGCTTGGAACTACACACGAAACTATGATAGAAAGACCTCTTAACTAACCCTCAAAAAAGCAAAACCCAAGCCAGCTGAAAACTAGATGATAATGTCAGAAGTGAATAAATTACTATGAATAAATTTAAACAGAAATGAATAAATTACTATGGCCCCTAGACAAGAAGAAAACACTACTTTAATGGACGTTTAAAAACACTACTTTAATGACACAAAACGTTTGTTTTGTGTCAGAATAATTTTTTTCTTTTCCCTCAAAATGGGTCTCCATAGCTACCAGACCCCTAAAACACAGGATAACCAAGGAAACCTGTGCAGGCCTATTCTGGTACTAGCAAAAGAAGGCTCTGTTGCTGACTTCACTGGAGGCAGGAGTAAAAACTGAAGGAAATATAAGTAACTCTTTGCTTGTTAAATGAAGAACGAGAAGAACAAGACCAAAACAATTTTGCAAACGTGCTAATTAGACTTAAGCGTGTAATTGTGCTATTACAGCAATAAAGAACAAATTAAAATCTAAGCATGTGTTATCTAGCCCCCTTTCTAAGGACTGAGATAATGAAAGATCAAGATCTTTTGCAGTAACAGTCAAAATTATTTTCCCTTTAAGTGTTTCAAAATAATTTAATATGAGAAAAGGAAGAGATTAAAAACTTTCAGTCCCAACTGTGTTTCTAAGTCCCTTATCTTATTTACACAGCTATATTGCTTGAATGAAATAGTAATACCTGCTATATATTTTTTGGCTACTACCTGTTAATTAAATTACAAAGATTAAAGTAGCAAATTGTCATAGAAAATTAGCACATTAAATAAACTATCCTTCCCCAAATGGGGTAAGTTGACCATGAAGAAATCTATCAAATATGAAAAAACAATATAAAATCTGTTAAAGTGCAAATACTTCAACATCTTCAGTATCAAATCTCTCATTACTTTGATAGCCTGTTAATTGCTTAGAGCATTATATTTCTACTCCTGCTGTTTGAAAACAAGCAGTAATTTAAGTACCTTTAACTAATGAAATGCAACTGTACCAGCAAAACAATTACATTCCCAGAATATTCCAAGGTCATGTCATCTATGGAAAAATGCTGCTGTTCAAATAAAAATTTAAAATATCAACTGGTTTATTATGTCTGTTGAATTATGATGATCAAAATGTAGAACCTGCCACATATGTAGTGTTTTAGTTAGACAAAACTAAACAAATTTAGTTAGTTTATTAGAGATGTACTACACAAAAGGTGTACACACCCTAAGAAAATGTACAGATCTCCAACAATTTACAACCTATTGTTGGACTCAAGTCTCAAGAAAAGGCATATCCTCCATAATCCAATACACTGGGTATAAGACACGTTCAATTCTTCATGACAGAAGCTCAATCAGAATAAGAGAGACAGGATGAATAATTCTAGAACTTGTCTGAATGTTCACATCATAAGCTGAAGCCTGACAGAAGTGCATTATGCAGTGTGTCCCAGGGAAAAGCACACAGCTCTGATACATTTTATGGTAATCTTTCTTTTCTCATCAGGGAGCAAGTATTATGCTGCGCATGGAATATTGACTAGAAGTCATGTATACAACAATTTCTGAAACTTTTCTAAGACACCCTATATAAAGACTTTAGTTCTCAAGGGTTTATAGGACTTCCAAACAGTCTTTAACACAAGGCATTTATACAAAGCTGTGTTTTGACCATGAGCTTTTTCACCTGCACTCTCAGGCCTACTGTAACAATCATGAACAGAGAACAGCCTCTTTTATTAATAAACATTAAGTGTTCCATATCAAACTTGGGATGCCCAGGAAAATACTGACTGGCTAGTCAATTATTTCCTTGTTATATGTTAGAATTTAAAAAAGACCAGTAGTTTGAAGAAAAATTCGAAATACTTCAGAGAATATTCTTATTTCTGGCAGAAGTAATCTAGCAAAAATTCTACATCCTTGGACCCACTGGGTAGAGAATCTGGCAATGTGTCTTTACCTGACAGCACTCCCCGTCCTCCAATGTCAGAAGTCCTGAGAAGTGTACATCTACCTAGGGGACTGTCTGTCCTGGATGTGACAAGTGTGGATGTCCACTCCCTGGGATACTTTCTCAGCAGTGCAGACATGAGCAGATTGTAGGGAGAAAAGCTAAGCCCAGAGATTTGCATCTCCAACAGGAAGTGTGTGCTGCACTCCCAAAACAGGAGTTGCTTGTAAGCCTCAAAGACTGGAGAGTGAACATAATTGTGTATGTATGCACCTGTGTGCCTGATTAGAACATCTTGGGATTAGCTACAGGAAGGTGTTCAGAAGTTCTTAGGTGTTTATTAGCACTTTGTAAGTGTCCAGTATACAAACTTAGCTGTTGTACTGCCAATATGGATCCTAAATGTACAGTTCACTGATAGCTCCTTAATTACATGACACCAATACATGAACAGAGTGCTTTGTCCTGATGTACTTCAGAAATGGTCTGAGCAGTTTTTCCCTGTGACACAGGTAAAGATAAGCCATTGCACTTTCACAGTGCACTTTCACAATGCTAATGCTGAAACTACATTATATACTTACATGTCCGTTGGTATTTTGACAATATCCAATTTGTATTTAAAAAATAGGCTAGCAATCTCAACAAATTTTTCAGGTTTCTCTACCACAGGCTCTGGGAAAAAAGCAACTTGTTAAATATTTACATTCATAAAAGTGATTAATACTATTAATGTTGAGAAATAATTTCCAATGGGGACTTGTCACCCCTAAATAATTTTCCATGTATAATTTTCCATGCACTTGAATGGAACAGAAAACACAGGGGTGGTTCTAGGTGACATATAATGAAAAAATAAATGCATTGCACTCTGTTCCTCAGCCTGCAAAGTATTAAATTATGCCAACTTATATGCAAGGTTGTCCAGGGTAGCTCAAAACAACTATGGCAGCACTTTTTGCCTTTGCCAATTTCCTTTAGTTCTTATCCCAGTATACTTTGCTAACCTGCCTGCAACACTTTCACACTCAAGCTATCTCATATCATGCATCTAACTCCATTTTGCAGTACAGATAACCCTAGAAAAAAATTACTCTAAACCTGTAAGTTGATGTAGCAGGACTAGTCACAAACTTTAAATTTTTAAAAGGTGTTCAGAAGCTTTCATGGCTCTGCATCAGAGAGCTTCTGTGTTATTTTGATAACATCCCCTCTTCATTTGCTCCACTAGAGTGCTTTTTTCAACATAAATTAAGACACTTCTTAAAGCATGTAGGAAATATAGCTAAGAGGAAGTAATACAAAATTGAGTTCAATTGAAATTAAGCTAACAGATCATAAGTGTGGTCCTGAACTAATTAAAATGTAATTACAGATTTATTTCGGAGTTTTTAGTAGACAAACCTGGGGGTTCACATGTCACAACAACTTCCTTTTTTGTACGGAAAAGCTTCCAAGGAGGAAGTGTTGGTGGTTCTGGAGGTGTTACCAGAGGACAGGACCTTGTTCTAGTGATCAGGACAGGATGGCTATGTATATGGGAAAGCCCATATTGCCTCATCTTCTCTGAAGAATCAGCCTACAAAACATGGAAGGATAACCTGACAGGGTCAGATCTTCTTTCTCTTCATATCTGTCTAACAAACAAGAATAGTATGCACACAAAGGAATGTAATAGCTTTTATAAAAAATGAAATTAATATAGTCCATCTGGCAAGACTATCCAAAAACATGCTGATTAGAATTTGATATTCAGCACCAAAAGTACACTTAGAAGTATTTATATGTATTTTACTTTTTATAATAGATTCATCACTTCTTTAACTTATTTATATAACCATAACCTACAAGTGAAGAGAATGAATATGTAAGAGAACAATAGGCATGATATTTTATTTTAAATAATAATCCTTAAAAACACTTTCTGGGAGAAAAAGTCCTTACTCCATGCTGAGTTTATAGATTGTTAAAATTTTAAAATCAATTGTTCTTTTAGATAATTTGTAAATACTTTGTAATGTATTGCTTTGAATCAACACAACACTAAAGCTAGGCTTTTTATTTGATGGCTCATTTATAAAACACAATAAAGACACTTCAGTTGACCTATACACTGAAGCCTTTAGGAACAGACTTAAGAGGAATTTTAGATGTGGACATTGAGTGGTGCTCTTCCCACTAAAATAATAATGGTCTAGTACTTAACATCACAGCTGAAAGTTCTGTTAGAAGATTTGTACATCACTTTAATTTTAAAAGCACACTTTCTTTTACATGCTAAATAAATCACTGATAACTTATTTCTTTAACATACTAATCAGCAAGTCTCTGATTGCTTCTACTAATTTTAAAATGTTCTTTTGGTTCTGTGTTTATGAGCTCTGTAGAGAAGAATGTTGTGGTTGTCAGTTAGTTGATGAGTGGGGAACAATTTAAATTAAAAATGCCAGTTAAAACATCCAAGATTGAAACAGATTTTGAATATAACCAGTTAGGGGTCATAAAGGAGAATTTAGCTGCTGTTGAGTACACTACAGACTTGTATGACTCAATTACTGATTTTTTTTTTCATTTTATTTGAGCAAGCCAAAAGAAATTCAAGCCACAACAATCCAAGGAAATCCACATTAGAAAGTAAAGCTAAAAGGGGTACTGCAAAAATTTGTGAGGGAAACTCTGGCACAACTGCAGTCAATGACAAAATTTTCTCCAAGTTTAGGGAGCAACTCTTATCCCAGTGAATTCATTTTCTAGAGTTTATTTCAATCAGTGTAGTTTTTGTCAGCCCTTGAATATGGTGGGGTTTTTATCCATAAGAAATCTTCTATACTTCTATATTTAACTTCTGTCCACTTCCATTTCTCTGTCAAGTCTTTACTAAAAAACTAGTTTAGACATATAGATTCATCTGTCTCATCCTATTTGGTCTGCCATACCTCTTTTTCAGTAATCTCTATATCCCAACAGACTGTAGTCAAGTTTGAGACTCAGGGTGTTAAGGTGGCAGGAAAGATATAAGCCCATGTCCCTGCTTCCACTTTGCTTTTTGATGACTAGCATTACTTATTATTAGCAAAGAGACAATATTGACTGAGACCTTATATTAAAATAAATTAAAAAAATATCACAGATTACAAGTTAATCTACAAAGTTGCCTAAAATACACAGCACAATTTTTAAAAAGAAAATAGTGCAAGAATTAAGTGCACTATAGCATAACACCTGGAAAACATTTCTGTACATTTCTTTACTTTATGAAGCTTACCAGTTTCCTGAGAAGGCAGATTAAAATGTAATGATCTAATTATGATAGATATAATTTAAAGGTACAAAAAAAAAAAGGAAGCCTAGTTAATAATCAACTCAAGAAAGCCTGTTCTGGCATTATAAAAAGCTTTCTAAGGAGTGTGAGTGACTAAATGGAAATTTAACTGCTGTTTTTACCCCAACTGCATTAAGGGCTACGCTTTTTTCCGGCTGCTTTTACCAGTTACAATACTAATGACAGAAATTGATATAAACATGGTATTTCTATAACATGCTCTAACAACAAGCAACATACTGGAAAATGTATATCAGGGAATCTTAACTGCAGTCTTCAAAAAATTAAAATTCATGTTTTTCAAGTAGCCCTTAAAATAATGAGACTTTCCATTCAGAAGTATCTCATCATAATACGCATTCTAGTCCACATCTAGTCTCTCTCAGGAGACTTCAGCTTCTGGGATCCTAAGGAAAGTGGAGGAAAGCTGAGTAAAATCAGCAGGCTTTGGCAGGAAAATGCATGTTCAGAACCCAGAAGTACCAAAATAAAAATTTAACTGGCAGTCATCATTTAGTGACTGTTTCACTGTGCTAACTGTATTCTTTTAGTTACAACATTGTTGCAAGAAAATGAAACACTCTGATAACAAAATAAGTAATGCTTTCCTGTCCTGAGAGCAGAGATCTCACCATTCGTGTTAATAAAAAAATGTCCTCTTCAAACAAGTCCAGCGGTATGCAGCCAGCATACGCCACCATTTCTGGCTCGGGTGGTGTGGGTGATTCTACACAGAAAACATCAACATGCTTTAGAACAAGGCAAATAGTAAAAAATGTAGCTGTAGCTAACACTAAATTATTGTGCTTTCTCTGCCCTATTTTTATTACTATTTTCTTTGTCTGACTGTTATTATATTCAAAAGAAGAGCTCATTGTAATGCACTTTGAATAGAAACCATGGACAGAAAAAACCACGTCATTTAAATCGTCAACAGCATTTGCATATTTTACTTCTTTTTCATAAATTAGTAACATAAAATACAATTTAAAAATATGACAGGTCAGAGGTAGCTTTCAACATTTTTTTTTATTTCAAATTTTAAAAATGGTAGATACTAGTATAAAGAAAACAATACACGAAATCTGTGTAGATGAAGTAAAAACATTCTGATTGGTCAGTACTAGTTAAATGCTTCTCACCAGTGAAGGCAAAATTTGATCTTGCCAACAAAAGCATCCAAAGCCAGAGCTCTGGCCATTGCTGCCAAGGGAGGGATATGGAGATAGAGATAAATAATTTCACAAAAAATAACCCTAACCCTAAGCCTGTAAACCTGGGTAGCTGCTCTCACTTCTGTCAAGCAGATGAAAAAATGGAGGTAATGATGACTGCCTCAGAAAGTATGAAGCTCTTATCCCACATACCTTATAGAATTGTTTGCCTGTAATTCTGCTATAGGCAAGGAATAGAAACAGGGGCACATTCACTTTGTTAACCCCAGAAATCTGTTGCACTAGGCAACCACACGATCATCTCCTACTCTTATCTGTGAAAGAAGCCACTGCTAACTCCTGAATCATGAAGAGAAAACAAAGATGTCTGATAGTCAGTTCATTCATGCTGAAGGGAAATTAAAAGTCTAAAACATAATACTTGAAATATACATTTCTGGTTTTAACAAAAAGACATCCCAAAAAGAAAGGTATCTATTTCTCTCTACTTTTCCTTAGTCATCTCAGAAAATTTGGAGACAAGGTTGTGACATCTGTTTTTCAGTAGAATGTTTTTTAGGAAAAATTTCTTCACAGAAGGAGTTGTTTATCATTGGAACAGGCTATCCAAGGAAGTGGTTGAGCCATCATTCCAGGAAGTATTTAAACTATATGTATATGTGGCACTGAGGAACATGGTTTAGTGGTGGGCTTTCAGTACAGGTTAACAGCTGGATTTAATGAACTTAGAATCTTTTCAAACCTAAATGATTCTCTGATTCTATTCTCATCTAACATTCCAGTAAAATTATCTGCATCTGTCATTGTTCCCTTCAGCTTAACCTCAAATACAGGATAATTGCTTTCTATGTCTAATAAATATTCAACTGGAAGTTGCACTGAGAATAGGTATTTTGTGTGGAATTAAATAAAACAAAGCTATCTGCATATAAATAGGCAAGTGTCTGGAAAATATGATTTATCAGACCTCAAATCTATTTATTTAGAGGGTATGCACATTTTATTCTCAAAGTATAATATCTTTGCATCTGAAATATTCTTCCAGGAATTCAATTATCCAATTAAATATAAGCTAAAGGCAAGTAAGTGTTACTTTCCAATGGACTCTTAGTTTTTCTCACTGCATGCTTGTGATTCCCATGTTAATCACAGCTCTTGTGTTAGTTGTGGGTTTCAACTTGCTCAAAAGCAAGGCTATGATTAACGTTAATCTCAATACTTACCAATATATCTGATATGTTACAAACACAGCAATATTAGCTATGTTGTCCTGCACATTTACAGAACATTATGTGCCACAAGGCATACCAATCTCATTGCATGTGAGAAGTATTTCTGAAATAAAAGTATTTAATCAAATACCAAGTGGAATGTAAAGCTGTCATATTTAGTCCAGATGGGTTGTGAAATAAAATGTCTGCAGGGCAGACAATAAAGAGCAATGAACAAATTATTAGAGCATGCAAATTATTAACCAGGCACATCATATATACTTTAATAATACTATAACAATACTAGCACATTATGCCAGTAGCTTTAAAAATTGCATATTATTTGATCTTTTTTCATTGTACAAAAAATGAGGATGAGGTATGCAAATTATTTGGCACCAAGTTTAATGATGGTTAGTGTGGATTCAGTATTTGGGGAAACTAGTTCAAACTGATAGCTTGATAAAATTGCATTATTAGATGAAAAATTTTATAATACACAGTACAGCAAAACAGATTCAGCAAAGCCTATTATTTCTATCCATCAGTGTGAATATAGGAATTCTGCACTGCTTTGTTAAAAAATTCTGAATCCGTATAGCTACTTATGTTTCGCACTTGCAGCTTTGCAAATTCACTTACAGAGAATGAGCGCTAACAACCCAAAAAAAAGCTTCCGTCCCTTTGCGAAGGGAAAGTAAGATTTTAATTGATTGATGCAAAATACATATCCAATCACTTAAAAAAAAAGGTCAGGAATTAAAAATGTTTATTTTAATAGATCTTAACAATTTTTATTTGTTTATCATATGTTTTACATATGACTTGCAAAGAATTTTCTCACTCTTAATGTTTCTTTTAAATATTTATCTATCAAACAAGAGTTGATGGTGTAGTATAATTTTCCAAGGACTAATGATGGCAGATGAAGACCACAAAAGTGGGTCTGGATCTAAGGGCTGGAGAATCTCTCCTATGAAGAAGGGCTGAAAAAGTTTTTGTTGTTCAGCCTGGATTAGAGAAGGCTCCATGGAGATCTTAGAGTAGCCTTCCAGTATCTAAAGAGGAGCTTACAAGAAAGCTTAAGAGCGATTCTTGAGGCCATGGAGTGATAGAACAAGGGGCAATTCTTCTAACTGACCCCTCTGAAAGAGGGCAGGCTTAAAAAGAAAGTTCTTAATTGTGAGGATGTTGAAGCACCAGAATAGGTTGCCCGGAGAAACTGTGGATCCCCCATCCCTGGATGTGTTCCAGGCTAAGTTGCATGGGGGGGATCTGAGAACTCTGGCTTAGTGGAAGGCATCCCTGCCCATGGCAGAGGGTTGAAACTAGATGATCTTTAAGGTTGCTTCCAACCCAGACCATTCTATGAAAACACATCAGTTGGCTTTCAATATCCTGACCATCAGGTCTGAGCTCAGATGTTACCTCTGCATATTGGATTAGATTTGCATATTGGAAGTTTTGAGTTTTCAGAAAAATAACCTGTGTGCTCTTCAGAATTGACAAAAATACCATAGAATGATGATATGCACTTGAAAACCAAAACATTAGGCTTCAATCCATCTTGTAAATGAAAACTCTTGAATAGGTAAAAGAAAATTTATAAGAATGTTACAGTTATGTGACATTTATCTCATTGCCTCTGATGATTACAGATCTACTTGAGTTCAAAAACTTCTAAGTATAATAATAATCTCAACACTTCTGTGACATAGAAAATATTGTCTTTAATTACAGAATTTGTATCAAGGCACAATGAGATTAGCAAAATACATGGCTGATTTTTAGAAGAAACTCCCAAATTCCCAGCTAATGACCTTTCAAATGGAATAGCGTTCCCTTTCCAGCAGTTCAGAAATTATTAAGAAACTCAGTAGTTTGGAAACCGAAATACAAGCAAAGTGGTGATTCTTTATAGGAACAAGGTGATTGACTACCTTTTTGCATATAGGTAAAACCTTAAAAAGGGAAGGCCTTGTAAAATCATGGCTCAGGTCTGGTACTTCAGCTAAGCAGGAAAGGACTATGGGAAAGTGACTCAGCTGAATTAGAGGCAGAAAAGCAAGGTATGTCACCATAACGTGTTCACATCATGGTGTATGGTGGTTGGTTGAATTATGTTTGTTATGATTTAAAAGTATGTAAGTGATAAAGGCCTGACTGCACAAAAAAGGCCTGTTTTTTACCATAAAGCAGCTCTCCTTCGCACCTGCCTGGGGACCCTGTGTCACTTTGGACTCTTACCTCACAGTACCTTATCTCATATCATATCATATCATCATATCATATCATATCATATCATATCATATCATATCATATCAATCATATAATTTCTTATAATTTCAGTGTAAAAACTGCTCATAAAACAGGGGGATACCCTAAGCATGAAAGCGTTGCTACCAGAAGAAAAAGCTGCTGAGTGGATAAGTACAGATTTGTATACTAAAATGGATCAGTAGGAACACATGAATTGTCTACCAGAACTTCTCAAAGACTGGCTGACTGATAAAGTCAGATCAAAGGCATTCAGATAAGTCCTTTATCAAAGACAAAGTTGGTTGCTCTCAGGAAGAGTTCAGACTGACCATATCAAGGGCTTTTTATTCAGCTGGATCCACACAACTGGATGAATAGTGAAACAAGTTCAATGCTTCGATGATCATACTGTGTTTGTGGGGTGCAGCAGGCGTTGGTCTGACTGTGCAAGTGGTTCATAACTGCATATGTTTGTATTGGATCTGGCTGGGATTGAGCTTTCATCAGGGCAGCCCTTGTGGTGCTGTTTTAGATACATCACCAAAATGCTGGGGGAAACACACCAGTATGTCAGTGACAGCTGAGCCAAGCTCACACACCAATAAATCCTCTGTTTCTCACTCCACCACCCCAGCAAGAACACTGGGTTGAGCAAAGGGTTCAGTCCTCATTCTCTGCCCCATCCCACTGTGGAGAGTGACCAGGTGGATGGGTGGTGGCTTAGCTGCCAAACAGCATCAATCCATGACAACATTATAGCCCACACAAAATCAAAGGCCTGTAAGAGAAGTTTCCAAGTAATTAGCAGTAACTGGTACTTCAATGTGTCATGAATAAAAAGGTCATGAATATACAATGCAATGAATACAGAAGGCTTTGCCATTTTAAATTTCAAATATAAGTAACATCTGGAGCAGTTGAATATCTCTTTAGAAATAGTCCATATTTATCACAAAGAAGAAAACTTTCCTTGAAATCAACAGTCAACAGGTAGAGTGTAAGCTTACAGCTGGAAAATAAGCACTTTTATCATGATGGGAATGAACCACTTTTCAAATCACTTAAAATGAAAAAAAAAAGAAAATAAAAAAAATAAAAAAATGATGCTATATTAAGTAAAGCCACTGTTTCACTGTTACAAAACTCTACCAGAACAATTCAGGAACTTTTTACAACTACTGCCTCTGGAGTCTGACTTTGAATCAAGACCTAGTTTGTGATGTTATTTCATGCACAACAATGGTTCTACTGTCCTGGGCCAGTCTACAGACCATGTGTCTCATAAAGCCTGCAAAATTTCCCTCTTTTGGCTACACTCTCACAACAAAAATGCATCATAATTCAGTATTATTTCAAACTTCAATTCCTTTTTTTTTTCCTTTCAGTCTAATAATTTTAAATTTGCTCTGCTACTATAGGGATACCTAGCTCTTACTCTTCTCCAAAAGTCTTTTTTGGTTCAAACTTAGGATAAAAGATTTCTCTGATCTGTGTACTTGAGACCTGAATTAATAATCTTTCTGAATAACCTCTTCACAGGACACTATCTGTCTTTCACAAAAAAGCATAAACTGCGCTATAAGTGGCAGGATAAAGATCTAAATATCATGTCACTTTTCATATGGAAGCACTGCCTCTTTTTTTAAATGCTCTTTCACTCCTTTTGCACACTTTCTAGAATACATATCTTAGATTCTTTTGCTTCCCCTTTGCTTTCTTTTCTCCATCACATGCTTGAGTACTAGTTAGTCACTGAACTTATATTCACATGAAACACCTCATTTTCCTATTCCACACCTGCTGCACCTAAAGCAAACTACATTCCTGCAATGTATTTTAAAATTTACTGCTGTTTAACTCATTTAGTGGTATGTAAGGTAGGAGTTTAAATAAATATATTTGCTGAAGACAAACCATAATCTTGGTTTGGTGCAGTTTAAAATTATTTAAATCTCTAATTTTAATCAGGATTCAAATCAAGAAGCAGGAATACCATTTATGTAGCAAATTTCATTTTTACTTTGTAATTATTTCCCTTAGGAAGATGTTCTACCTATTCTCACCTACTGATTTGCAACTGCAAATCATTCAAGTTAATAAGTGGTTTTTGCTGCTAGTCACATGGAAATGCCAAATGTATCCAAACATAAGCAAAGTCAAGAGCATATAAGCTTATTGTACATTTGTGAAACTCTTCTATAGTTTATGCTAATAAATTTGAAATATCTTGGTTGATTGTTTAGCTGTCTGATTAGTATTTACTTTTGATTTGTTTAAAATGTATTTTCTTGAGGTTTTTTGTTTGTTTGTTTGTTTTTAGCATTAACTATAAATGCTAACTAAAACAAAGTACTGCAATATACTATTTTTAATCTATGTTGCAGATTAGGTTAGAATGACTTCAGTGTGTAATGTGAGCTATAAATAACTACAATTTAAACAAAACCAAAAGTAAATACAACCTCCCCCCAGTTAAGTTCAAAACAAAATTAAAGCAAAGACTTTTGCTTTACATATGACTCCTGTCTGTATTTCTCTTCAAAACAAAAGGACTTACTTTCAGTTAAATCCTGAAGGCCTTGGGCTTTTCCCAACTTGCCTGTAGATTTGCCTTTTTCTTTCTCTTCTCCTTTTATTTTCTTTCCTACTTTTTTCTGCTCTGCCTTTTCTATTAAGTAAAGTAAAGATTAAATATTTTTCTTTCTAAGATAAAAACTTTCAGTCATCAAATGTCATACAGTGCAAATGCTTCAATAAGATTTTAGATAAATTTTAAAAACAATCAACCACAAACTCTTTGAAGTCAAGAGTTGAGATACAATAAAAAACTAATGTAATTTAATTAAAATAAATAAAAATAAAAAGTAGTCCTTAAGATGTAAATGAAGATTTATTGAGAAGGAGCCAGAGTGGCTTCGGTCCCACCTTTTAGTTATTGCACAATTTTTATGTCCTTACTACAGTGTAAGAAATCATTGTATTTCTGGCACTGTGCCACATATTTTCTTCCTATCCTTGCTCTCATGTATCAGTAATTACAAAAAAAAACCCAAAACCAAAACATATAGACAATGCATAGATTCCCAATGGACATGGAAGCAGAAAGTGTTGCACAGACCCAACATTCTCTGAGGTCTTAGAACTTAGACTACAAGAAAAGGCTTCTTAAATGCATTTTAAAAAACTCATAGACTCATGGAATGGCTTGGGTTGGAAAGGACCTTAAAGATCATCTAGTTCCAACCCCCCTGCTGTGGTCAGGGACACCTTCCATTAGAGCAGGTTGCTCAAAGTCCCAACCTGGCCTTGACCTCTTCCATGTACTGGGCAACCAGAACTTGTTTGGGGAATCCATGTCAGGAACTCCCTATTGTCGGAAAGAATTTCCTTCTAACACTCAATCTAAGCCTGCTTTCTGTGAGTTTAAAGCTATTCACTCTTGTTCCATCACTACATGCCCTTGTAAAAAGTCCGGCTCTAGCTCTCTGGTAGGCCCCCTCTAAGTACTGGAAGGTGCTATAAGGTGTTCTCCCCGAAGCCTTCTCTTCTCTAGGCTGAACAATCCCAGCTCTCTGACTGCCTTCACAGGAAAGGTTCTCAAGCTCTCTGATCATCTTAGTAGCCTTCCTTTGAACTCATTCCAACAGGACCATGTCTTTCTTGTGCTGGGACCCCAGAACTGGATGCTGCACTCCAGGTTGGGGTCTCACAAGAACAGAATAGAGGGGGAGACTCACCTTCTTCATCCTGCTGGCCACACTGCTTTGGATGCAGCCTAGGACGCAACTGCCTTTCTGGGCTGTGAGCACACACTCTTGGCTCATGTACTGCCTCTTGTCCAACAGATCCCCCATGTCCTTCTCCACAAGCCTGCTCTCAGATTGTCTCAATCCAGGTGCAGCACCTTGCACTTGGACTTTCTGAATCTCATTAGATTCTCATGGGTCCAATTCTCAAGCTTGTCCGAGTCCTTTTGGATGGCCTGCCTTCCTTCCTTCCTTCCTTCCTTCCTTCCTTCCTTCCTTCCTTCCTTCCTTCCTTCCTTCCTTCCTTCCTTCCTTCCTTCCTTCCTTCCTTCCTTCCTTCCTTCCTTCCTTCCTTCCTTCCTTCCTTCCTTCCTTCCTTCCTTCCTTCCTTCCTTTGTGTCAACTGCACAATACAGCTTCACAGAATGCTTCAGGAGGAAAAGGATCACAGTGGGTCATCTGGTCTAACCTCCCTGCTCCACCAGGGTCATACTAGAGCACATGGCACAGGATTGCATCCAGACAGTTCTTGAATATCTCCAGTTTAAAGCCATTCCCAGTGAGGGAAAATCTACAACCTCTCCAGGCAATGTGTTCCACTGCTCAGTCACTCACACAGTAAAGAATTTCTTCCTCACGTTCAGGAGGAGCTTCTTGTGCACCAGTTTCCACCCATTGCCTCTCTTGATATTGTTCAGCACCATGGAGCAGGGCCCGGTTTCATCTTCTTGGAACTCATCTCTTTGATACTTATACACATTGATGAGGTCCTCTCTCAGCTGTCTCTTCACAAAGCTGAATAGGCCCAGCTTCCCCAGCCTTGCCTCATCAGAGATGTTCCAGTCTCCCAGTCATCTTCATTGCCCTCTCTGCTGGACTCTCTCAGGAGCTCCATGTCTGTTATGTGCTGAAGAGCCCAGGACTGGACACAGCGTTCCAGATGCAGACTGAGTGAAGGGGCAGGATCAGATCCCTCGCCCTGATAAGAATGCTCTTCTTAATGTATCCCAGGACATCATTGGCCTTCTGGACCCCCAGGGTACACTGCTGACTCAGGGACAGTTTGTTGTCCACCAGGATCCCCAGGTCCTTATCTCTTATGGTGACACGGATGGCTTTGTGTCATCCAAACTTTAATCTCAAACACCAACAGAACATCTCAACAAAGCTTTTAGCCTCAGAGTTGGAGACTACAGAGCTGTATCAGACACAATGGCTCCCTGATTCTTAGCTATTTCAGTTACTGATGAATGTTTAAGTCTTAGGCAGGATTACATTTACTTAGTTTTAAGGGAAAAAAATGACAGCACCCTGTTGGATGAACAACAGTGCTGTTGCCAGTGACATGTCCATTCCAAACTCTGAAATATCTACCCCACTCATGGCTGGGTCAAAATGATAGCAGGATTTCCTAAGAAGAGAGACTACTACCTCAGCCAGGTAACTTCTAAGATTCTTATAACACTTTAGACATTGGGACATAGTATTTGGGATTCAAAGCGAGGAAGTCAGTGATTTTTCTGAAAATCTAGGAAGAAATAGAAATTTTAGCATGTGATTTGTACTCTCCAAAGGCATGAGAAGTGTTGTGAAATTGCACCCATGACTTCAAGTTAAAAACAGCAACTAGGAAAATTCATTCTCAAATTAAAAAAAAAAAAGGAAGAACAATATACTGGAACAAACTAGTTTATAAATCTAAATATTTAAATTTAATTGTAAATATGATTAACAGCTCTTAAAGAAAATTATTGCTTATACATAACAGAATAAAATAAAAATTGCAATAAATAAAAAATGCAGGTAGAGTTAGAACATGTTTGTCATAACTCTGTAGGTAATCACATTTTACAACACCCATTATGAAATATATAATTAATTGATGGTCAGAGCAGTGTTGCCTTTGGAGAAACTGTAACCTCTCTGATTGGTATCTCTCTGCAAGGAACTCAATTTTAGAGAAAGGACTGTGACATGGAGCTGAAAAAAATCTCTGCCAGAAAGGGAAACTATTTTTATAAAATAAAAGACTAGTACTGCTTTTCATGAGATCTATAGCTAAAACAAAAGTATTTTGAATATACATCATTGCAACATGTTTGGTGAAACAACAAACCCACAGAGTTGTATGTGGCAATATATGCAAAATATACTTATTTGAAACAGACATGATGTTAACCTTATTTAAGCTTGGCCTACAAAGATTAGACTATGTAGAATTACAGACCTTTGCTAATGTTACTGGCTGTCTCTGCTCTCTCAGTTGAATCTGGCAGCTTACTCACAGAAGAAAGTTCACTTTTTAACTCTGAGTCTCTGGTTTCTTCAGTTTTTGTATCATCCTGAGTAATCTCAAGTTCTGGAGCCTTCTTCTCTGGCAACGTGAATTCTGGCACAATCTCTTTCAAAAAGGCCCAAACTTTGTCAAAGTATTCAGGCCTTTAAGAGAAAACACAAATGTATATGTCAATGGTAGGGATATTTCCAATAAGAGAGGAAATTTAGACAGCACTATACCACAAATGACAGTCCAGCTCTAAAAAATGCTACTGGGTTATTTTAGTAGATGCAACACCCTCTGTATCAGAAATATTTGTTGAGACAGCTTATGAAAGGCCCATTAAAAAAAGAGATGGTGGTTAGAGATGCATGCAAATAAAGCATCTTTTCTCAAGATTTTTAGCAGATACAAGTTGTGACAGAGAAACTTGCAGACTACTTTACAACTACACCATATAATAATGTGAGTCTAACTCTGTATATTGAAAAGCATCTCAAAGGTACTTCCAAACTGGAAAGTTTTTGATATGATGTAACAGTTGCGGTCATGTTGATTTTCCACAGAAACTCAGTCATTCCAGAAATAATCTCAAACAGGGTCATGCAGAGTCTCATGCAAGCTAACTGCATTCAATTTTTTTTAAAAAATAAAATAAGTGATTGTAAAATGAGCTAAAGTAATCTTATACTACTATTCCAAAGACTCTGTAGTATTCACATTCTCATATTCCATGATATAATGTATTTATAGGAAGTGAATACTGTTTTTTGCTGTTGAAGTTGTAAAACTAGCTATAGAAAGAAATAAAATTTAGGCTACTTAGATTTTTAAGTCCATGAGCTACATACACACTACTGTAGGACACAAATATATCAAAAACCTTAATTGCAAGCATAGCTTGAGACATAAAAATTACTGAAAAATTGAATAAATATTCTTTGACTGGATTATTTATTAGCGAAATATGGTTATAAATAAACAAGTATATCTAAGTAAATTATATATAAACCTAACTATTTGTTATCTAGATATTCATTTGAATTTATATATCAAAAGGCAAAAAAAGGTGTAACTCAAAAAAAAAATCTAAATATTTAGTATCAGTATCTGGGTAATTAATTTAGTAATAAGGATATCAAGCTGAAAAGTCAGAATGTCTTTCTTTAAAAATACAAAATGAACATAAAACACGTAGGAAACAAGAAAAATGTTATTGTAGGTAGGAAACGCTATTTTTGGTTGAAGCTAGAAGTCTGCCAACTGTTACAATTTGAAGGGGGGAAACGCCATACTAGCTGACACTGATTACTTCCAAATTCATGACATATACTTTCTATGGTATATTCAGATATAAAATTATTATTATCAGCAGACATTTTATAACTGCATACTAAATGCAACATAGATTTCTCTAACCTTGTTTTCCTCGTGCTGTTTAATATTAGTTAAATTAATTTATAAAGAATAGGCATCAGCATGATAAATAGCTTTACAAGAAACTGTATGACTTACAAAGAAAAACACAATAAAATTGCATTTCTCAAAGGTACATTACCCAAGTGCCTGAACTATAAACCATTCACTTTCCAAAATTGATGGTGAAGGACTTTTAGGGTTCTGCTTTATTCTTCATAATGCCTTATAGAATTAAATATTAAATAACTGACACATAAATTGTTTAATGAAAGAACTTACTGGAGAGGAATAACTTCTGGTATCCATCCAGTCAGTGTTTGTAGAACTGTAAGGTCCTCCATCTCTCTTTTTCCAGTTGCATGTATACTATAAGACAAAAGCAGACTTTTTACAATTATAATGTTACCAACTACAGTAAACTCTGTAGTCTACATTGCTTTCTATAATAAGACAATGTAATGAGGAATAAGATCATACACAGAATAGTTTGATGAAAAACAAGTCATTACTTGCAATTTTAGTTTTCCAAACCACTGCTGACTACTCCCCCACAAAGTCATGCCTTTGCATCAGGTCCATTATTTTATGGCTCCCTCTGGTATAATGGCATTTTTTTTTCACCTTTGTTAGCAAGCATACTATGTATACTTGCACACAATTGCAGGGTTGGAGATGTGGGTTTGAAATTCCTTGTGTGAAAACAGGGTTATGATTCTATAACTTCCATTTCCTAGGCAGCTTCTCTAGCTCCCAGGTTATTCTGAACAAGCTGGTTCACTTCCACTCTAGCAAAGTTCACTCTTTCAAATTGACACTCTGCTACTCTCTGGAGAGGTTTCCTGAGAGGACTAAGGCCAAAGATGCCAACACTTGCATGGCTAGCCCTTGTGCTCTGGAGAAATGCAGTATGTCAATCACATTCCTGCAAAGAGTTTCCTAACAGGCACCTCTCGGCAACTCCTTAGCCTGTGTCAACATACTTTAGATGACCCTTCTGACAAACAAAACTTGACATGATGAGAACAGGGAAGCTTCACTACACAGATTTGTGTTTTGAATTATTTTCTCAAACTTATTCATTTAAACTCTTGGTCTTCATTCTTCATTTCATAGGAACCCGTAGCCATAATTGTCAATTACTGCATCATAGGCTACCTTCTACTTTTCCAGTCAGTTCTAGGGAAGTAGATTGCTGTACACAACAGCACAACTGTAGCAAAGGTATCAAAAGAAGCTCACAAAACTAATTTCAACATTGGTTGAGTCAATACTGGTCAAGGCTCACAATAAAAATTTCTTTAACAGTTCACAGGTACTTCTGTTTGGCGGGAAGCCACACGTGAAGTTGTCAGGAATATAGTCAAACAAATGAAGCAAATAATGAAAGTACTCCAGCTTCTTTGTAAGTTTTCTGTGAATAAATTTACAAACACGTCTAAAAATGAAATCCTGTGCCTTCTGTAGCTATAGAGGATTTTGTTTTACTGATTTACAGTGCCAGCTTTTGGAAGTGCATAACTGTCATTACAAAAATGTAGCAAAATACATTTTCTAGTATACTAAATCAACTTTTTGCTGTTACCATGTGACTTCACAAAACAAACCAAAAGTGAGATGACAAAACATACCTAGTATTTGCTAACTTAATTATAGCTTTGGACAGCAACATTGGCCAAAGTTCATTTTGGCTCGTTGTAGCTGGTAATAACAAATTCTCCTCTTCACTGAATGGCATAGTGTCATCCACAATGATCTTCCTCCAGCACCCCTGTGACAGGGGAAGGGGAGAAAAGCAGAAAAAAAAATTAGTTTGTGGGCTGACAAGTAAAGAGTATGCAAGAGAACTTTTAATACTTTCCCAAGAACTCAATTCTACTGTAACTCAATTTACATCACAGATGGCTTTAAAAAAAGTTTTCACATAATTTATGAGAAACATGGAAACAGCATTCATAGCATTTTATTACTGCTCTGACTTATTTGTTCCAGAGATTAATCTAATTGCTGCTATTTCCAAATGTGATGTGTAGTACATCATGTGCATGCATTCAGTATTGTTTCTTCAGCTGCCATGACAGATGCCTGAGAAACACTAATGATTAAAAAAAGGCTTAACTAAGATAGCAGCTTTTTAAATGTCTCTTTAGATATCAGTCTGGAAAATACTTGTGACATAAGCAGTCCCCCTTGCTTCCCAAAAACTACCTGGGGATACTGACTGCAGTTAGTCTCCTGTTACACATTACAACAGTATTTTGTAAAACACTATACTAAACAACACAAAATGATCAAAAGTAAAAAAATAAAAAAAAATATAGATACATGTATTTTTAAAAAATTCTGTATTTCCAGAATAAGAAACAAAGAGGTAAGACAAAGTACTGGTATCTTCAGTACCAGATACTTCATTAGTAAACTGAGCTAATATTCCACAAAATAATCTTGTCTACCATTCTTCAAATAAAACTCTCTGTCCTAGTGATGAAGATATGATAGTAAATAGGTGGGCCTAGCAAATACTTCTGTTAATTTACCCACAAAATGATGAAGAATGACCAAATCACTAAAGTGTTCACCATGTGTTATCAGAGAGTGCAAAACTATTGTTCTCTGCTTGTAACTAAGCTATGGGTTCAAGCTGAAATGACAGCTGATTAATGCTATGCATTCTATAGGTCTAAGGAGAAAACAAATTTAGTCCAGAGGTCAAAGATATTCAAAAGCCATAAAAGAAGCTAATATTCTTAAGGATAAGAACCATTTTGTGACAACCAAAACAAAATATTTAAACTTCCCTAGTTTGAAAAGGATCTAGTCAGGGATATGATCACATATTCATCTCCTCTTCCAATAGTTGCTGAAGTTTACTAGGGAGAACAGAACAAGTTGATAAATAAAGGAAAAGAAACCAAAAAATTTAAAAAAATATGGGGCAGGTCTACAGATGGAAAAAAGTGAAAAAAAAATAACTACAGGAACAAGTTCAATAAACCTCAGGAAGGCAAAGTGAAAGTAGAACATGGGATGGAATTTCTATATTTTGTCAAATATGTGAAAAAAAAATATTATCCACAGGTTTGATGTTGTGTAGAGCAATGTCTTCAGGACTCAGTGCAGAACATTAGTGAAATCAGTTCCTTATTCTTCCAGCTTTTGCACTCATTTTAATTTATTTTTCTACTTTCTCCTATGAAATATATTTCTCCTCTATCTCTTCTGATATTTGTCTTTCCTTGTTTATACATTTTTTTTAATCTTCCAACAGGTGACCTTCTTTTTTGCTGTTTTTCTTTCTGAAAAGTACAGCTGTATACCCAGAGGAAAAAAAATTGAATAAACACACAGGCCCAAACAAAAAAAAGACAAAGAGTGTAACAAGCAGTGACAAAGAAAATGAAGCACTGGTAACTCTTGGATATGCTTTAAAATGTAGTCTTTTACCACATGACTTCATAATATCTGCAGCATTAAATTCACTCACAGAATAATGTCTTCTGCTGAGGAACTTGGACAATACAATTTGTGCCTTCTCAAACTCATGGAACTCATTTCTATATGAAATATGTTATTCCACAAGTGAAGGCAGTAGTAAGGGGTGAGGAAAGCACAGGCATGTAAATCAGATAAGTGTTCCCCCTACAGAGAAGGTCACTTTCAAATTTTTGTTTCCAACTAACTATGTCAGAAATATTTTCAGCTTTGGGCAACAGGAAGTTTAGTAGGGTTAGTTATAGGTCTTAGCATGCTGTGACATTTTCTGTTTCCAAAAGGCAAATATAACTGAAATAACTCCAACAACACAGATAACTTATAGATGTCATTTATTTTATATGTTACTATTTCTCTATTAAAATGAGGTTCAATATGCAATTAAGTGTTCCCTGTTGACTGCCAAATGTGTTAAGAAATTATTATCGATTATCTTTAGAAATCCTTGGGATGTTTTAGTTTTACCAGTACCTCTTCAGAAAATGGTCTTCACACTGGAAGTATCTAACTATCTTTAAACACATTTAGAGACAAATAGGTCTGTAAAGTCAGGCAAATGAATTACTTAAATATAAAAAGAAAAAATTTAGCCTAATACACCAAAGGTGTGGGCCACGTGTCTGACTCTACTAAGCATTTGCATCAAACCTAAAAAACTACAAAAATAAAATATTGCCTTTGCAAGTAATAACACTTTTATCAGGCCACAAGTTGTACAACAATCACATGAACTATAAGAGACATTTTAATTAACAAGCATTCAAATTAACAAATTGTCAGTTTTTCTACTCCTAAAAATCTATGTATTTTCAACAATAAAATGTATGTCCAGTAACCATTAAAATTTGCCATGCTAGCTGCATCATATTTTTATATTGTTGGAGGAAACCACTCACCATCCAATAAAGTTTCAATGCATATTTTCCAAATTTATTGTACACTGTTACGCGCTCCTTGGCAGATTTACATAAGCCATAAATGTGTTCCCAAGGTTTCCAAACAAGTGTGGGTGTTTCACTATTTAAGGAATTTTCATTATATATCCTCCAGACAGCATAGATTTCACTTACAATCCATCTCATCAGCTAAAACAAGAGAAAAATAGAAAAAAAAGTTTTTTCAAGTAACAGATTTTGAAAAAAATGTGGTTATAATGATCAAAGAATAAACCAGATCCTGCTGTAAATAAAAAAGTGACATAAAAATATAGCTATAGTTTAATGGAAAAAATAATTACGCTGTTACAACTTCTCTTAAAATCATTACAATACCTATCTACAGCAACACAAGATTTCATGCAACTAAGTAAAGGCACAATATAAATAAAGGTATTCATCATTTAACAAAGACAAACTAAGAAATATGATTTTAAAATAAATTATGTTACAGGGCATGTGAGTTGTCACTTGTTTAATTGCTTTTTAAAAGCCAGCTGCTAAAAGTCAATATTGCCTTGAATAGTCATTATTTGTACTCCATAAAGGAAATCCTAAATTATTAACTGTACTTAGAAATCTTTAATTCTTAAAATAAGAACTTAAACTAATCGTGTTTTATACATGAGTTTTATGATATGCAGATTTATGATGTATGCCTTACTTTCACAAGTATTACCCAACTGTTATAACGATTTATGTATACTGAAATGAAAAAATCCTTTTACTACAAGAAACATGCCCTAAAATTAATTAGTGGTTCTATGGACATTCTAAGAAACTTGTCCTAGAATAAATTAGTGGTTTTTTGGACTTAAAAATTGACATGACCTGTCTTCTGGTGTTTCTTCCCTTATATCTCTGGTGCTGAATTTTGAATTTGCATTGACATACTGAATTAAATAGAAATTATTAAGTAATATTACATTCAGTAAGGCACTCAGATGACTTGGTTCCATCTGGTTTACATTTTTCCATGACCTGCAGAAATTCAGTAAACCTTTATTCAACTCTGGAGAGACAGAAAAGACTGGATCACAGACATTTGCACACACATGCACGCCCACTAGGACTTCCAGAAAGTTTGAGTAAAAAATAGAAATCCTTTATAACATGGCCTTTATTTACTCTTTTCTTTAGACAATATTATCCAGCTGGAAAACCTCTTGCCATCACTGATTTTTCAATTTCTAAAAAAGATAAACACTAATTATAATAATCTAGATAATTTCTTGCAACTTTATCCCCCTTCATTCACTTTCCACTTAAAAAACTTCCCACAACATTCTTTTTTGTAGGAATTTGGAGTGAAATTCAAAAAGTCAAAGAAAGATAAAAAGGAAATAATTTTTTTAAAGGGACATTAATGAATTTCCACCTACCTCACAACAAAATATGTGCTCATTTGCTGAAACAAGGTCAAATGAGGTTTCATTTTGGACTATCACAGGAACCTAGTAGAAAGTAAATCAGTTAGGTCCATAACTAAATTATCTGGAGAAAATTAAATTATCATTAGCATTTAACTGCAGTGGACATGCAAATGTTGGACATCTGGCAAGCATGCATTACACATTTGAAAACTGGAAGTGATCATCTTGTAGATGGTTTGGTATTTCTTTATAAAACTTTCTTAAATGTAGGTTCAGATTTTTAATAAATTATTATTATTATTTTTACCAGGAGATTTAAAGAGTATCAAATTGAATAATCACATAATTAAATTGAGATGCCCTCAATTTCTTAAGATAGTTGCAGTTCTGCATTTAAATCATGATCATAACACTGTCTATACTTTGAGATTCCCTTAGCCACCTGCCAGGGCTCACAGGGATTTATTTTCTCATGGTCAGTTACATAGTGGTAACGTCTGAACAGCAACTTTATCATATCTTTGGCTGCATTATGTTGTGTTCATGAATATTTTCTTCTTGTACAGCCCATTTCCTTTTTGTAAGCAGTTTAGTAATAACAGACTGGGATTCCAGTTTATTGAACTAAATGTATCTGTGCCTCTCATCACGTATTGGTGTTCATTGCTTGATTCTTTGCTTACCCCACTATTGGCTTGTTTATGCTTTCTTTTATAGTTAAAAATATATCAGGTAACAAATAATTCTTAATAGCCTTTCATCGCTTGATATTTACATTAATTTTTATATAAAATCTCTGGTAATCACTGCTTGTTGATTCAAAATATATTGGACCAAAATAAGCATCAAAGTTTTAATCAGGTCCTAAAGAAAACAAATGCTTTCTTCATCATACTCCAGAGATAGATTTTAAAAGCTATTTTTAATACAGATACATGTTTCCATGACTTTCTGGGCTGCCAGCTCTCTTGCCCTCATCTTTCAGATACCTCCACTCAGTTTATGCATTTTGGCAGTGTTTCCTATCCAATCTTTTGGTCTTGTCAATTACTCCTCTGACCTCTCCCCCTCTCTCCATTAAAAATTAAACTTAGATCTGTTTAGTGTCTAGTTAATAAAAAATGGAACTGACAAGCTAACAAAAGGAAAACTGACAAGACTGAAAAAGTTGGAAGGGTTGTCCAAGTACTTTAAAACTTCAATATATGATCTGAAGTAAATCACATAAACCTTTAGATTGGTAACATTATTGGAGAACACTAACCTTTGAAATGTGAGGCTGTTTATTTTCTCTGCAATTAATTTTAAAGCTATGCACAATTTTAAAATGCTATGGTTACCTTGCAGACAAGTACTGTCAAAGACATGTACTCTGTGTAGCCCAGAAAAATATGATAGTTGAAGTGAAAAAAAGTAATGTAGTTCTGGTAAAGCTAGTTCATGGTTTCATGACAAATATGAGTACTTCAGACACCTGCTCAGGTGGAACATACAGAAATTTTTCTGCTGTGACAGTAATTCTTAAGTGAGAACAGAGAAATAGAAGGCATCTGTAAAAACAGAAAGGCATCTCTCTGTCCAGTTGTCTTCCAAATGAACATGGGAGTGAAAAAGTGAAGCAGATGAGGGGGGATACACAACCATGATGTTTTGCACCAGGAAGTGCTGATCCATGGTGGTCTTATCCCATTAACACATTGAATTAATAATTAAATCTCAGATTCTGTACAGTATCACTGAGAATGCTATTATTACGCTAACTGTAAGGAATGGGATTAGTATAGGTAATCTTATGTCCTTTTAGACACAGAGAAACCTGTGTTGTATGGCATCAAGCAGGCCTCTGATTCATCTATGCAGCATTCTGTGCAGATCCCATCCATTTTGGTTTTGCTGACCTGTGATACAATTTGAGCTACGAAAGAATATTCTTACAAGAAAATAACCCTGCTCCCAATTTCTGCTGTAAAATGAAAGGAAGAACTTGCTGCTGTGGTTAGATAAAGTCAAGGAGATGCAGGGGATATAATTTTCAGTAAGGAGCAGGAGCTGCCTGCAGGCTCCTCCCTCACCATCAGCAGTGTGAGCTCAACCTGGGCTCAGGGCTTCCAGCGCCAGGGCCCAGCCATGCAAGCAGCACAGCTGAGCTGAGCTGTCACACAGGTCACTGAGCCCCCATGTACACTGGTCTCCAGGACAGGACTGACCACATGGTCAAGTGGCTTTTACCTGTTGAAATAACTTCCTCTGCTAATTTCACTCTACTTTTCACAAGTTAGGCAATTGGGAATTTTTCATCATGACTTTGTTTGTTTCTTACCTCTTTTGTTAAAAACTCTTGTGGACGTTTCCATGAATGCACTTTTAAGGATGCTGGCAACTTTATTTTCCCTTCAGGATCATCAAATCCAGGCTACACAAAATATGCATGAACAAAAGGACCACCTTTAATAATTACAGTATTGTATCTTCCATGAGATTTAAAATAATATATTGTTCACAGGATAATTCACTTAAGGAGCAAAATAGCAAAAAAAAGACCTAATAGTATATACAACTAAACAAAAAGAGCCCAAAGCCCAAGGTGAAGATGCAGGGCAGTATTCAGAGAAGCTTATATGGTCTGCACTTTCCAAGAGTTCTATATGAAATTATTATTTTTCTTTTCCTCTTTCAGAAAGATCTCCAAAAAAAGCTTAAAATTTTAAGTCAGTCTTCTATCAAGCTATTCCTAGTACTTTTTCTACCTCATTTATTTTTATAGCTCTTAAGTTGAACACTAAAAGTAAATATCTAAAGTGATTATTAAGAAACAAAAAACTCATGTTACATGCATTTAGCACTGCCATAGAAACCAAAGAGAGCTATAATTATACAACATGAATTAGCCCATTAAAAAGAGAGGCTCGTACAGTTTTCTTCAAACTTGCCTTTTTAAGTGATGCTTATCCTCCATGTGCACAGAAGGCATCAGGATATATGATGTCTGTTTACTTACTGGCACAATGTGGGATGAGGACATGCCTCTGATACAGGTTGTGCTGACTGAGAAACTAATCAGTTACATGGATAATGCTTTTTATTAGTGCTGGGATTTTCAACAGCTTTTAGGCATATTATACATTTGTGAGTGTTTCACAGTTTACAATGCACTCTGTCTTCTACAGACCAGAGAAAGAGTTTCCAGGAACAAAAATCTGTGATACTCTGAGTCCTTAATGATTAAAGGAAGACAAAACAGAGTGCATCAGAAAGGCATAAAAACCAAACACAAACCAAAGATCCCCAAATAACCTTTTCCCCAAATTTTTGGGGTTTTTTTTTCATTGTGTAAGCTCCTTCAATATGATAATCTGCAACAACCTATTTCAGTACCTGAAGGAAAAAAGAGAAGCTGGGGAGGAGGGGAGGGATGGAATGCTTTAGGAATACTTTCTTTTTTTTTTTTTTTTTTTTTTTCTGAAAGCTTAAAGAATTCCTTGGAGCCTGGACAATATAAAACTGTATTAACAGTGTTTATATTCTGCTTTCAGAGACATCCAACCCTGACTTCATGGCATAACAGGAAAGTTTAGCTCTTAAACACAAGATAAACCAGAGAAATGAGGCAGATGGGAATGACATGACACTATGCAAAACTAAAAAAACCAAACCAAACAAACAAAAAACCCACAAAAAAGCAAAAAAACCCAAACCCACACCTGGAAAGATACAACCTTTCTTTAGCTTATTAGTGAAAAAAAATGCTTTGAAGCAGAATATTATAGGTCCAGGCTGAAAAAATCAAGTTTTAACTTATCAAGTTTAAACTTATCTTTTATTTAAGGTGGCTATAAGAGACAAGTGCCAAGTCTCAGGGGTTCATGCTCTAAGGACAGGAGTCTCAACCACAAGTTCTACAGGAAGGACATGGAAGAAATGAGCACAAAAGACAAAGACAAGGTCAAATGCATAATCTCAGGAGCACAGTGCACAGCTCTAAGAGAGAGCATTGTATACAGGTGGTTGGTGAAAGACTTTCAGTGTTACAAGGAAAGAGATCACTTCAGGTTGATTTCTTTACCCACACAAGAAAATAGGACTGCTCATATTCGTGTTCCAAGTGTACTTAAAGGTTCTGGATGACATTACTAATTTTGTTTCCAAATGAAATAACCTACATGATGTTGAATTCTGGCTACCTGCTTGGATCAAAAGAGGCCATGTTAAAAAATACTTTAGATCTGTAAATTCATCTGCTGTGACTGGCATATAATTCCTTTAAACATGTAAAAGAAGCAATGTTTCATACAGCTTGTAGCTGAAGAACTGAAGAGTCCAGTAAACAACTCAGAAAACCTCTTGTGCTAAAATAGAAGGTTTTCATATATAGTTCATTTGAAGTTTATGTATGATTATAATGTCTGGTAGACCTGAAAATTAGTGCTAGATAAATGTTGAGCACAGCCCAAAGACACCAAAAGAGCAGTAAAGGAAGGGGAGAAGGACACAAAGGCAAATTATTTACTTGACAAGTTAGGGCAGTCTTCAGTACAGAATGTATACCTTCTCTCAAAACAATACTTTGGCCCCATAGGAGTACAATATAGTCAACCTTAGGATAAGAAAAAAATAATCTAGAAATATATATGGAAATAAAAACATAGTACATAAGGACACATTCAGAAGAAATATATTAACAATGCAAAATTTGCATATAAAATATGTGATAAATAATGGCATTTAATGCATTTTAAATTTCAATTTAAGATGCTGAGTTTAAGAAATTTTTTAAGAAATAAGTTTACTACTACTCTGTATAGAAGAGCCATACACTCTGTAATGATAACCAGTGTGAAAGAGTAAAAATCCATGAGATTTTTAATTCATTCCAAGGTTGGAAAACAGGAATTTTTCAAAATCTGGCAGGTGCTTACTTTCTGCAAAATAACAATATTCCCTCAAATCATGCTGTACATACTAGAACTGGAGACAGTGTTTCACATGTCCAGAAACTGCAGCATACAAAAGAAAGTACTTCAACATCCATTTCTGCCATAAAAAATGGATGCATCAAACCTTTTGAGCCCACAGAAACTGCAGTGCCCTGAGGAGTGTGTCGGTGCCCTGACGTACTACAACAGTTCAGCTGTTTCCAGATCCCCAGTTTTAGTTATGCTATGAAATAGATTTGAGGGTTGTATTTTTTTAAAACCTGATGGTTTTAAATGTGCACACAGATATGTTAACAGTTCATTTTAAAAGCAGCAAATAAACAATGCACAATTGTTTCTAGTTTATTACTGTAGTTTAGTAAGGAACTACTTAAACATATTGAAAACATATGATTGAAAATAAATATATTTATCAGTAACACATTATTTTGAAGTTGTGGCAAATGCTCTATTAAATAAAAGTACAAAACATGAAGTAGAAATAATATGTGTCACACAACTTACTGAAATTTGACCTTTTCCAGGTTTTTCTTTTCCAGCTTTTCCAGCATCCCATTTTTCTGCATTGATGTCTGCATCATTCCATTCTGGCCAAATAGGAAATCTCCACTTCTCATTGGAAGCAGCTTCCTTGGAAAGCATAGATGGCCTAGAAAACAGACAATAGCATAAATAAAAATGAACAGCAGTGTTAGACAAGGGTAGTAGAAAGTATTTTATCTTATAAAATATTCCTTATTTAATGTAATAGGAATTTTAGTGCTTTTAACTATGTCAACATTTTGTCACTAAGATAAGTCACTAAGATACGCAAACTTATCTTAGAAAGTGCTTGATGCTGTTATTAGGTATAAACCAACAAAATATTTAATGCATTTATACTTCTGCTGAAGTAAATTGGGTAGCTGAAGCACAAAAGTAGAAGGAGGACAGTTTCTTCCCTCCTCTTTTTCCCTGCTTCAAGCCACATGGCTCTCCTTTCTCTCCTGTGCCAGTCCTAACATTCATCACTCAGTTCAACTCACTCACCTATCTGAAGATGTTCTTTCATTTCTTCTGACTTATTTTCTTTAGATAACCAGAAGGAGCTTGCCATGGATACAGGATGCCCTGAGGAAAAGGACTCCCACTTCTAGGCATCTGTGAGCTGCTGGACCAGCCAGCGCTGTCTTCAGGCAGTTTCATTCTCAGGGCTCTTGTGCTACCAGTACTCTCACTACTTTCTTTTGGCTTTCACAATCCTGGCAATAATTTTGCTGAGGCTGAAAGGATTTTCACAGGACTAATACCCAATGTGTTCATGGCCACAAAGTAGCGCTGGTGCACCTTCATCTTTCCAGTGCATACAAAGGGCTGAAAAGCTGAATTAGCTGGAATATTCATTCATTGTTCCTATATATAAATGCAACAAACTGTGTAACCATGTTCCAAAGTCAAGCACAGACTACTTAAATGACTAAGGAAACTACTTAAATGACTAAGTCTGACTAAGGAAAATGTTGTCTATGAAATGACACCTGAAAATCCTATTAAGCCGCATCATCCAGAAGGTGGAAGCAGGGACAAGTCACTTGGGGGAACAGAGGCATTGCTCAAGTGTAGAGCAGTGAAACTACAAAAGCAAAACCTCAGCTGGAGTAGAAATAATCAAAGGATGTTAAGGACAAGGAAAAAAGCTCCTGTAAGTACACTGGCAGCAAAGGACATATGAGGAAGCACATGTCTGCTGCTCAGTGGGATGGGGAACAGCTTAGTGACAAAGAACATGGGAAAGGCCAAGATACTCAATGTCTTTTTGTGTCTTGGGTTTTGTTGGCAAATTTGTCATTCCCCAGTCCAAGAGTCTATTTACCAAGTCTGTGGGAGTGAAGCATTACCCACAGTAGAGGAAGGATCTGGGCAGCACTTAAGGCAACTGGACACACACAGCTCCATGGGACTAGCTGCAATGGGAGCAAAGGTACTGTCGAGTTGACTGGAGTCTGATTTGGATTTTGGTAAATGCAGTGCTTGGAGACACTTTAAATTCAAACAGACATGGATCTAAGCAACCTGATGTAAACTGCTCCTGCTTGAGTAGGAGTTTGACTAAATGGCTCCCAGATGCACCGTTCAATCAATGTTTTTCATAATTCCATAATACTTTAGCAATAGTAAGGACAAAGACATGGGTAAAAATAAAGATTTCTCACTGTCTAGACATTAACTACATTCATCCACACTACCAATAACTCTTAATGGAAGACAGCTGTTAAAATTCAATACCATCTGTGCCTTCTGCTGTGCAAAACCCACCCAAACATAGCTCCTACCTCTCTAACTGGAAGGAAGATGAATTCTGTAGAGTGATACTTAGCTTTATTTTTTCATCTTTTTCACCTCAGTCATCTGTAAATCGACTCTATTAGGTTTGATCTTACATTAATGGCATGATATTTTCTCCAGTGTTTTCTTGAAGACTCAAATGACACTTCATTCTGTATTCAATAATATTTAACCAGGAATTGAAAAACCCTGAGGTGTTTATCAGTTTCTTTGTATAATTTCCAGTTGTTTCAAAGAATCTTTTGCATCTGTGCTTACCACATGCATGAAGAACAATGAAAAACTAAGTGCTGGCTGTATCAACAGATTCAACATTTGTGATATTTTAAAACCTGAACGCTTCTAACACTGTTTTAAATATTACTCCTGGTAGTTTCTTACACATAGTAAAAAATTTGTAAGTTAAAATTCTCATTTTTTGTACTTTTTTCTTACTTCAGATGAAATATGAATGGCATACGTATCAATTTTAAATATTTAAGAGCTACTCCTATTTTTTTGAATCTTTTTTGTACTTCTAAATCTGCATTTGCTCTTCTACAAATTTATAGAGAAGCATGAAAATTTCACTTACTGATACCAATAATAAAGATATTCTGATATCATTCACAAATAAAATTAATGATAACTGCAGTAATTCATAGAATCATAGAATGGGTTGTGTTGGAAGGGACCTTAGAGATCATCTAGTTCCACCCCTCCTGCCATGAGTAGGGACACCTTCCACTAGACCATGTTACTCAGAGCCTGTCTTCATTTCTTCCTATAAGATTTCTGAGTGATTTGGGACAATAATGGAATAATAAAAAAAGCATAATTTTAAAATGCAACAATGAGATATGGAAGACTTACTTAGCTTACTACCACACCAAGACAGATAATCACTTTCTACCACACTTTGACATAACAGAATATCCTCAGCATTAACAATCTGGAATACATGGAAACAATGCTACCTATGATTGAGATGCCTAAACTAAATTGTGGAAGTCTAATGCTACTGCATCTCAAAACGATAATTCAACGAGACCTGGAAAATTCCCAAATAACAGCAATTTAATTGGTCTACAAATATAAGTAATAAGTGAAAAAGACTGCTGAATTAATTAAAATACTGCATTTGAGTAATGCTATTAAGAAGTTCCTCTATTACAAGAATTGAATAATATAACAGTGAGAATTCTTTGAAATGAACTATAAGATACAAGGGCAATGCAAATTACTGGTATTTTACGCTCAGGCTGGATGGGTTCATTGTGCAACAGTATTTTTAAAACCAAATTACTGGCAGACTTTCTTTTAATCCTGTGCTAAACCCTAAAGGAGAAAAAGGAAGAATAAATTGCCAAATGAAATGCCATGAATTTGGCACTAATTCACCTCTAACCCTTAAAGCAGCTTCTCCAAGAGTACTGGTGTAATTTATATAGTGCCAACAGAGGAAAGAGGGGGTGGCAGGACGGACAAGCACAACAGGGAAATGCAGACAGATTGCAACACAAGTTTTTCAGACACTTCAGATTTAATACAGAGACAGGAAACAAGCCCACTGGAAATGTGCTCTCAAGTAATACAGTCATTTAGTCTGTAGACATGTGCACTACCACATTCTGCAAGCAAGATCTTGTCAACTTGGTTAATGGAGTCTAGGAAGCTAGGAAGCAAATATTTTCTTCCTAAAACAGATAAATCTACCTGCAAATTATCTCTGGCCATTCCTTAGAAAGGGAACCCAGCAACACTGATGGGAGTCTTCTCAAGAATTACAGAAGCATTGGTAGGTACTTTCAAACAGCATGGCTACTCCAACCTTCCTTCCCCAATACCCATGTCATTCTGGACCACCGGACAACAATAATTTTGTGATTTTTTAGAAATCATGAAGTCACCAAGAGGCAGTAAAAAAAAAGTGACGCTTTCTGTGAATTGTTTGAATAGTCATAAAAAAAAACTACTTCTGTCCTCAGTAAAGCTTTTATATTAGGAAAAAGAGGGCAGAGAACAAACAGATGCTTCAACTTTTTCTCAAAATCTGCCCTGCAGGGAAGCTACTTAAGTTTTTCTTTAATCTCTTCCAACCTCAAAGACAAAAGACTCCTTTGAAGACCTTTGAAGACCTCTTTTAGTAGAAAGTTCTTTTAAACTATAATAACTGAAATGATTTCTAAAAAGTAGGATCTGAATATCTTAGAAACCCAGAGCAGAAACCATGGTAACACTCGAGTTCATAAGAATCTCTAAATGATACAGGAAAGTTTGGCCAAGTATCAGTAACTCTGTGGCAAAATGATTTCCTCTTTTTCTTCATACCTAGTGTCATTCTTCAGAAGAGGAATGAACAGAAAGAGTCACAATCAGACAATTTAATAAGCAACTAATAAGGCAATACAGTTTTCTTCTTATTATTAGCATAGTCAGCAGCAATTACAAAATAAAGCCAAAATATGAATGAGTGGTTTACAATACCTTGCCATTAGTCTTATCTTGGATACTGGAGCCAAAACATATAGGATTCTCTGCAGAAGCAAAATACTCTATGCACTCAGAGCTCTCATGTTTGGGGAGACCCAAGCATGCTCAGGTATGATGAGCATGCAGCTCAGGCATGATGAGCAGAACAAATAATTGTAAACCATCTATGCTGCAATCACAGTTGCTTGCAAAAGCCTATGACAATAGGTTTTATTGTCATTTCATTTTTGTGTACTGGGGTAGGATTCTTCCCCAAAAAGCATAGAGTACCTTCTGTGTGAAGCAAGTTCAAGCCAGAAAATTAAAGTGATGATAGAAAGAAAAGATGAACACCAACTGATTATTCTTTATAGACATATCATTTTTAAAGGGGTCTGAAATTTCAATCACTGCTTCCAAGTGTGATGTTCTCATTTCTAAACATAGCTGATGTTCTTGTAGGTGTCAGACAAACTACTAATAGACCTCAGTAACTTGTGAAGGATGAGCCTCTTTTGAAGGCACACACACACATTTGCTGAGAGATGGTTACCTAGCCTCACATTTAGCTTTGCCAGCTAGAAGTCCACATGTTTTCTTACTTATATTTGCATTCACATTAATGGAAACCAAGTTATTCCTTCTTGGTTTGCTTTCCAGTTTATAGGAGGTGGAAGAAAAACCCTAAATGTAAAATCCTTTGTGCAAATTTTACACAGTAGCATGACTTGGACATTACTTGAAAGAAAAATTAATAGAAAATAGTAGTTTAGAAGCCCTGTAGGTTTTAAAACTTTAATTTTTTATTTGTTCTCCTTGTTTTCAGCCTGATTCCATTTGTTGCCCTAAAAATATTGTCTGAGTTCTTATCCTTGTAATTTTAGAATTCCAGCTAAAATTGAGTATCTCCTGCTGTTTTGATCCATTTATCCCAACTAAACCTTTTTGCTATATAAAAACTTGAAGTCAGAAATTGAATATAAAGCACAAAATCAAGTAATAAAATTTTTCCATGTATTAAGGGAAAAACATGAAGATGCATTCAAAAAACTGGTGACAAATAGACTGATAAGCAACTGAATATTTAATATAGATCACAAAAGATTTTTTTTTCCTGTGTGACAAAATCTATGTAAAGCAGAAAAAAAAATTCTTTTTTTGGAGGAATTCCTGTAAAATTCAACCTTCATGCTCATAGCAAGCTCATGTACAATGTTAGAATTTTGGACCCTGATCTTTCAATTTTTGCATTCCAGGAAGAACAGCTTCTATTGCACAAACTACCATATGTAAACTGCTCAAATACAGAAGTAAAATCAGGTGGCATTATATACTTGAGAAACAATATCATGTATGTGCTGCTTTCAAATGGCAGACCAAGACCGTGTAGCCTGCAAGAGCAACGACAGAAAACTCAGCTTGCCATTTTCTGTGCTGAGAGGCAGCTGTAGTGAAAATTCTCTGCTCCTGATTCTATGGAGCCAAAGATCTGCCATAAAAAAGCTTTGAATACAGAATGGAGAAAAATACTTTTTACTTATTTGAAAAACATTTTTCACAATGGAAGGTATCAGAATGCCTGGATGCCATTCATTGGACAGCCTTTCACATTCTACTGCACTGGAGGTCACTTAAACATTTAAAAGACATCCTTCAAATTTATTTTTTTTAATTACATTCCCAAGAGTGGAACATTGAAAATTAATTCCAAGACATGCCTGCCAAGGCAGAAACACTGTATTATCTAGCTCTTAAATGAGCCCTTGTAACACACAGAAACAAATACAGTCTGCAGAAGTGGGCTTTCTATCCAGTGTTACAGGTGGAAATATGATATACCAATACCTAGATAATGTCATAGCAAGAGGCTGGAAAGAGGAATGTCTTTTCCAGTCATTTTCAGGTTCCAATCTAAGCCAAAAGAAGTGATCTCTGATGCATTCTTCCAAGATGGTTATGGCTGACTCTGAGTTGTGCTCTAGGTGGGATTGTGAGCTGTCCAAATCTTTTGAGGTTAACTGGTGGTGGTGACAGGCCAAGTGAACAGACTGCCACAAACAAGGGGGCTTCCAGTTTTCCACCAAGTCACAGATTTGAAAGCAAGTAACATCTACATCCAATTTGCAGATCAAATTTCTGTCTGATCAATGTACTCTTCTTCCAGCAGCAAATGAATAGGCATTATAAGGCTATAAGCTGAAGTTAGACCCAGATATAAGAATGCTAAGACTGCTTTTGACACTAAAGTTTGATACTCAAGTATCAAGTAGAAGAATATGAACTGTGCAGCACTGCTTCTTTAAAAACCTCTTGTGCCTTCTGTATGGCACCTGAACAATTAACCAAGAGCTAAAAGTCTCTGCATGGCAGAGCATGCCAGTACTTCTGAGGATTTAGGCCAACCCATTTAAAAAGCATTTTGCATGCATTGTTAAGAAAATCAGGAAATCCCATTTCTTCCATGGTGGTTACAGAGAATTCACAGAAGATAAAGACCATTCTGCTTAAATAGATGAATAATCCCTGGCAAACAGAGTCTCTAACATTATACTTTAAGAATGCTTTCTCGTTTCAAAGCACACTTATTAGTATTTTTCTTTTGACAGTGCATTTTCTGCTATCCAGTTCTGCTGAAAGCTGCTTTTCTCCATCACACCATTCTTTACACTGTTCACTGCAATAGAAGTCAAAACTCCTCTTTGCACAGTCTGATTGTACAGTCTCCAACCCAGGGCTCATGGAGTGTTTGCCTGTAAGATTCTCTGACAGTGCTTTGAGTTTCATGGAAAGAAAAACCTAAAATGAAAATCAGTAGGGCGTACAGCATTTAGTGTGATATTGCCACTAGTAAATTACTTAATATTTTCATGCCCATGAGTCCGTGAAGTTTGAAATCTACAGATCAAATAAGCTGAGCTCTCAGAGGTTCCTTGTTTTAATTAGAATTAACTAGGAAAATTAATTTGAATACATAATTTTCTAATTAACATGTAATCTAGTTAATAAAAAATTAAACTTATTGGTCAGCTTATATGCTATTCTAGTATGCTTCTCATAATTACCTGGGGAAAAAAAATCATTATCTCAACACAAAGCACGAAACTAAAAAGAAAGTTAAAAGTAGAAGGGAGTAAAAAGTGTCAAAATTTGACTATGTAAAGTGTACTGCGTTTACTGAAAAAATTTTGATTAATGAAGCACAGGTACTGAAAGCAAAAGCTTCACTTTTCTGGTCAGAAATTCTAGGTCTAATTTAGAATTATTTTTTTTTTGTGATACTAACAAAACTACTCCCCTCGGAAATATGAGTTACTTACAAAAAAAATAGACAATGAAAATAAATGAAAGGTTCTTTCAAGCTTAAGAAAGACAAATCAAAAACTTCAGGAACATCTCTAGCTTTTTTCAGGTTAGAATTTAGGTATTAATACAATAGTACAGTAGTAGAGCTTGCAGATGGTCAATGATGCAAATAAATAACTTCTGAAGAACAATCATGAACCTAAGATCACAACACATTTATTCACTAACACTGCTATGTCTGGGGAAAGTACTTATGTGCAGGATGGTACCACTTGCTCAGCATTTCAATTGGTTAAATTTTAAGGTACATAGAAACTTTTCCCTTCAGTTATGCAGCTGGATGTCCTGGAATCCTGGGCCATCACAGGTTTATGTTGTGCCTAAATTATTTGAGAGAGCAGGAAATGCCTTCCAAAAGGCTGCAGACAGGCATTCAACCCAAAACAGTTGTTTATCTTGGGATTGCAATTAACAGTGTGCTACAGGAGACCATGATCTCAAAACATCCTCAGTTTTGTCAGGAGTAGTAACAGTACTGCAAACACAGTAGCTGCAAACTGGAGATGAACAACTGCTGTAGCTCAAGATACACCACTCACAAGGTCTCATGAAGCCTTAGCTGGCTCTGGTTAGAAAGGATCTGAACTGAGCTGTTTGAGACAGAAGAGCCCCACAAGTTATCAACAATCAGCCTCGTAGTAAGAGTTTAAAATCTTGTAATATGTTACCAGTTACAATTGTCAAGCAGATAATGAATGCAGTAAAGGTTTAAAATTTTTCATTCAAATCTTCACCTTGTGAAGTCCAGTGAGTAGCTGTACTGGGTTGGGCTAGGTTTGAAGTAAATCCTCAGAGCAGCTTGTAGGGGGGATATGTTTTAGTTTTGTGATGGAAATAGTGTCAATAACACAGTGATATTTCAGTTATTGTTGAGCAGTGACTACAAAGAGTCAATGCCGTTTCTGCTCCTCACACAGCTCCACCAGCACCTAGGCTGGGGGTGCACGAGGAGGGACCAGAGGGGACTCAGCCCAGACACCTGACCCCAAACAACCAAAGAGAATTTCCTTACCATACGTTGTCATGCTGAGCAATAAAAGCTGGGGGAAGAAGAAGGAAGCACATGTTTGGATTGATGACATTTTTCTTCCCAAGTCAGCATTACATGTGATGAAGCCCTGCTTTCATGGGGATGCCTGCACACCTGCCTGTCCATGGGAAGCAGTGAATGAATTCCTTTTCTTACTCTGATGTTTACCTATTAAGCTGTCTTTATCTGCAGGAAGTTTTTGCATTTTTATGTAGATTCCTGCCCTCATCCTGCTAGGGATGAGCTAGCAAGCATTGTGGGTCAGAGCTGCCACATGGAGTTAAACCATGACACTTGAAGCTAATTATATTTTTTAAAGGCCCAGTTTCTAATAAATTGGGCAGAATTAACCATAAAATGGGTACACCTAATAAAAAAAATGCAAAATCAGGGCTAGTATGTCTTTTGTCCAAAACATTCACTCTGTTTCAAGTCTTCAGCAGAAGTTGGTTATAAACCTTCAAACCACACTCAACTCTGACTGTAGCACATGCACAGTCAAAAACAAGCATAAGGACCTCCACACGAATGTAACCAGTTTTTACCATAACACAGCCACCCCTTCTCTCAAATAAAACACATTGCACCATATGTTGCAAGTCAAAGATGTACCACTGGTCCCCTTGGACCACAAACAGGAGAACAGGAGTGCTGAGTGGGAGAATGAGTGACCTGTAGCCCAGCACCTTGTCCCAAACAATACTGCAACTGAAAACCTTTATGCAAAGAGCATAAAGGCATATCTAGAATATCTGTCAAATAATTTCATAGACTATAAGTATTTTTAACAATAATGCTCAAGCACTTCCCAGGCTTGATGTAGTTGCTATGTATTTATATACTTTTCAACAGGTTTCTTTTCTGCAGGCTTGTTCACTGATTCCATGTAAATTTTTAGTGCCCATTAAAACTTACATTAACCAACATGAGATGTCCACTAAAAGCTTCAAGTTCAATTGCCATGCTCTTACCCACAAGTCATGAGTTCTTACCATTCTCAATTTTCAGCCTATCTAAAAAGCCCAAACCATCAAAAAATTAATCTGGTCAGTCTATATTCTCTAAACTACCAAACCTAAAGAACAGCTGCTGGCAGTGGATAAAACCTCAATCACAAGCCATGGCCGAAACCTTATTCTAGGCCCATGGGAACTGAAGAATGAACTAGCAATTCCACTATTTTTTTCTGCTCTTATTCTCCCATCCATTAATCTTAATAACAAACATTAGGTAATCCAAGGCATTGGTGCAGCAACCTGCTACTGATTGCAATCAACCAGGCATACAGCTAAAACATAATTTCTTCCAGCCAGTGCAGGCTTCAGCCTGTCTCTGCTGGTCCTTAAGGATACATCAGCAGTACATTTTAGTTAGTGATCTCTTTAAAAAGTACTCCAGCATTGCTCTGACCTTCCCCTATATACACTGGTGACCTCTGTCTGTGCCACAATTACCACAATCACTTGCCTCTCTTGGCACTGACCATTAACTCCTCATTTTTGTCCCTAATAGCCCAAACCCTAATTGTGATAGCTGCTGATGGCTTAATCAGAAGATTGGGCTTGATGGCATAGAGCTTCATCAAATTAATTTAAAAGCATTTTAATTCATTATCCATTCTTACTAGCCAGAATCTCTTCCAGTGATCAAAGACATCAATTCCTATTCACCATAGCTGTTGAAACCTGGGAAAGATCAGATTCTCAGTAGCCTCTAATGGTGCAATTCAGAAAAGCTGTAAGGGCAGCAGTTCTTTTGAGCTCTTCAGCCCATCATCTCCAGCAGCTGCCTAGCTCCTGAGGGAATTGCTTTCTAATTAGAAAGCAGTAATGATGAGACACCCAATGGAGTATCCTGCAGAGACCCAGGGGAAGTCTGGCTAGCAAGTCCAGAGGAATTTTCTTGCCTTCTCCATATGTTTCTGAGGTCCCACTCTAACAATGCAATATATCCACCCATAATCCTGATTGATTTTCCACAGTGCAGATGTACTGTCCTAACTGTTCTAAACACTTGTGGGGAAAAAAAAGAAGCCTGATTTCACTCGAAATTGAGAAAAGTGATATTAAGGTGATCAAAATACATTGCACAGATGTTTGTACACATTACTCTCAGAGGATTTCTGCATTAATTTTATCCACAACAGATGAAATTATAACACTAATTCTGTTTGGTAAGTACTAATAGATTTCAGGATTTTTTTTACAAATTGTTAAAAGAAAAATTAGTATTTTTCTTTGTTCTATTACTTATATTTCTATTTAGTATTTTGATCATTAGAGACATATAAAAAACAAGTCACGTTTGCTATCAGGAGGACAGTATTAGTCAAAAGACAAAGTATTTCTAACATTTTTGTCCTTGCAACTGCAAGCTTTGTTCTAAAATAAAACAGAAAATCTATCTTGCAATTACAACAGAATACTAAACTTACAAGACAATGTTTTCTCAGGCAGGCTCCAAATATCCATTTCTCTTTCAAATACAGGAATAGTTACATTACTTATGTTTTCATAGATTTAGACAAAATTTTTACAGTAATTGTCTCTGCCTCATAAACATCCTGAACAAGCTGGGTAACAGAATGAATGAATATCAAAGAGAATCAGAGAATATTCTGAGTTGGATTCCACTAGGATCATCAAAGTCCAACTCCTGGCCCTGCACAGGACATTCAAAGAGTCACTCCATGTGCCCAGGAATGCTGTCCAAATACTTCTTGAACTCTCTCAGGCTTGGTGCTGTGACCATTTCCCTGGCCAAAACAGGAACAACAACAGAGTTACTAAGCAAAGGGTGCAGTGGGGAGAAGGAACTAGATACCAGCAGCTTGCAACAGAAAAGTTGGCAAAATGGGAATCAAGGTGTGAAATATAAAGTAGAAACATGAAAACATAAGAAACTATTGTGTAGTAAAGGCTGTGTAACTACATATGAAATAAGCACATAGGAGCATTTGAGATTGACTTCAGGAGAGAAATAAGTGATACAACTGAAACCTTCATGTATGGCAGAAAAAAAAAAAAGAAGCAAAGGCCATAAGCACATACATGAGATACCTTTTTCATTTGAATCCCAACAGCCTCATGAATTCAGGCTTACATTAGGATGAGAAACCTGCTAACACCATAGAAACAGAGCTCACAAGGCAAAACAATGAGAGTGAATGTCAATATTCTCTATTTATTTATCTTTTCAGGGAGAAATAGACATTTACACAGAAATATACAAATTCATACTAAACACCCAGCAAATAGCAAATAATTTAAAAATAACTCAAGAGATGCTACTTACACAGATAGTTAAGAAATTAATGGGAAAAATTATTTTCTTTATCATACTTGCTTTCCTCAGATTCTTTGTAACATAAAGCAAACTTTCCAGACACTAGGAATTTTCTTTCCTTTCTGTACGGGAAACTGATGTGCTATAGCCGTCATTTTTTTGCCCCCAAAACTGCACTTAGTTTGGTTCCTCTCCCTGATGAAAGTAGAACACCCCCACTCCAAAATTATTGTCTTGGTTGACAGGTTCGAGGTTCTTTTAAACCCAAAATCATTTCAGTGAGCTCTTAACTTCTGATGGCTCCCGAGCAGCAGCTGAAGGCCTCGTTCCCCTTGCTGTGTGCAAGGTCCGAGGTCTGCGTGCCCAGCCAGGGATGCTCCAGGACATGCACGGCACCGCCGGGGCAGGACGGCGCTGCCCGGCAGGAGCGCCCCAAGGACCGCAGAAGGAGGGAGCACAACTTCCACTCGAGCTGGGCTCCCGGTTTGAACAAACAAACAAAACCCCAGGAGCAACCAAACTCCTCCTCGGCTTTAGGAACCACTTTTACTGAAGCCCCCACGCGAGCAAGTGAACTTTCTCAGCGCAAGTTGTTTGCCCGCACGGCGCTTACGGGCACGCACCCGTGTCCGGCCGGTGACACGGCGACAGGGCCGCCTGGCACAGGTGCCCGCATGGCACAGGTGCCCGCCGGCCTCGACGGCCGCCTGGGCCGGGCCGAGGCAGAGAAGCCTCGGGGATGTTCCCGGCCGGCCGCAGCAGCCCAGGCCGGGCACGGCGATGCCTCCATCCCGTGTCGGGCCGGCCGGCGGGGGCTGCCGTCCTCCCGCGCCCACCCTCCCTCTCTCCCGGGGCTCTCACCTTCTGGAGGAGGTGCCGGCGCCGCTGGAGATCTCCTTCTTCTTGCCTGCCTTGGAGGCCATGGCCGCGGGTCGGAGCCGCCGCGTCCGCAGCGTTGCCGGGCGACCCCGCGGGCCGCGGGAGGGGCCGCGGGCGGCTCAAGGCGAGGGGCCGGGCCCAGCCCCGGGGAGCCCAAGGAACGGCGTGGAATGGCTTTGCGGGCAAAGGTTTGGCTTGGAGGGTAACAGATACCGCTTTCTGCGGCAGCCTCAGGAATCCGTCCCAAGAACGGAGTTCGTCTGCTGGCCCGTGATAATCAGCTGTGAGAAGCTGTCGACTCTGCCGAAGACAGAGAGGCGCTGGAGGCCCTGCAGAGAGACCTGGACAAGTGAGGGGACTGGGCGATCACCACTTGTACCAAGTCTGGCCAAGACCAGTACTGGATTCTGCACCCGGGACAGAGCAACCCCGGATGTATGGACAGACTTGGAAACAGGCTGGACAGCAGCACTGCAGGAAGGGACCTGGGGGCCTTGGTCCATGGCAACTTGACTGAGAGTCAGTTCTGCCCTGGCAGCCTAGAGAAATTTTAGAGCTAGATTATGCAAGTCTTTCTTTTTAATTTCAGAATGAGGCAATTAATTAGCTCCTGCTATGAAGCCCATGATTATCAAAGTGAATACTGTTCCACCAAGGTCAGATAAAATTAGCATTAATCTGCTGGTTTTGAATTCAGCAGATAGTTTACTACAACTTCGTTTATAAGAAGACTTTTTCAGATACATTCCAGAGACTGCACTATTGTTAACAAGCTCCTCTTTCTAACACCATATTTGCTGTTTCCCAATCTGTAGTGAATGATGGAAAATTCTTGATAAAATAGAATATACTTTGCCTATTCATATTCAAGCTTTTTCAAACATAAAAATCAATGAAAATCTATTTGTCAAATTGCAGAGGGCATGAGTAGATTAAAAACATGAGGAAAAATAGGCAGATGTTGCTACATCTAGAGGCTTATTTTAGACAAAATTCAGATCTTGATTTATATCAAGATGACAGGCAGCCAGATATACACTCATAAATTTCAAAGTACAGAATTCTTCCACAGCTTGGCGTTTCCTTCGGCGTTATGTCCAACAGCATCCATTTTAAACAAGGTACTTTGGGACACTTCTCACTTGAGAGCCAAGTAAACATTTCAATTTTATTTATTTCTTTTCAAACTGAACAGCTGGTCTTCTTTTCATACAATTATGCTATCAAATATTGATTAGGGCAATAAATAAAATAAAAATAGGAGAGAAAGAGGTGAGTTCAAACATCTGGATACACCTCTTCAGTACCAGCACAGGGCTGTTCACCTCCACACCTTGCTGGATGCTGATGCAAACTTATAGATGGGGGACAGGATTCAGTTTGTGTCTCAGAATGCAGATAAAAACACCATGAAAATTACAGACTTTCTATTCTTCTGAATCCCCTTTCCTATACTTACTGGACAGAGAAAATACTATGGAAGAGTATCTATGAAACATACATATAAATGTAAGAGGCAATTATGAAAGTTTTCATAGTAGGAAAACTACTTTCTTGAAAGAAGGAAAACTTTTCCTTCTTGAGGGAGAAAAGCTTCCTTCTCCTTTTCCTTCTTGAAAATTTCCATCTTGAGGTGACCAATGAAATTTGCAGCATCCCAGCAAATAAAACTTTAATATTAAACTTCTGTGAAAGACAACATAAAAGTAACTGAAGTTTGAGTGCCTGGGGTGGTGGAAGATAATAAATAAAAAATAATAAATAAATAATAAATTTTAAAAAAATCAGAAAAGCATAATCAAGTACAGAGGCTTTAATTCTTTGCTCTGTTAAATGATAATTACTACATAGGAAATTCAGAATGGACCTGACCTTTACCATACAATCCTACAGTAAGTTTGTTTGCTAAGTGATGGCATTAAAAGAATGTATCTATGTGCTTTGTGAAGGAAAAACAAGATCTCAAGTTTAACATCCATCAAGTTACATCTCTTTATTTATGCAAGAAGTTCATTTAGAATTCCATAACCTAACAGCAATGACAAGGACAGCTTGTTTGGAAAGAGAAATTAATCTGAATTTCAAACAACCTAGTTTTCTAACTGGCAAAGAATTTCTAAGGTCACATTGGCTGTTTCACTAATGTCTCAAGCCCTGAAGTATATCTGACAGACACTCCCTGAAGGGAAGAAATTGTTAAGGTTGAGGCAGCTGGCAGAAAATGTGGAATAAATGCACAAGACAACAAAACAAGTGTAAGGAACTTATTGAGATGTCACTAAACAAATACTAAGGCAGCATGTACTGATTAGCAATGGATGGATGACCTTCTGGTCATCATTCTTCTAAGGTACCATTCAAAAGACCAGCTTCTTTGTTTTTCCCTGAAAGCATCACAGCAACAGCTACAGCACATACAAATCACTTACAGGAAAACAGCCTTTCAATCTTAACTATTTTGTATTTTTTTTATTGCAATACATAGTAGCTGGAGAGAGTAGAAAGAGAATAACTATGAACAGCAACACTACCAAAAGCCCTCAGGGGTTTTGGAGCTCAGACTTAAGTCTCCTCTGATTTTACAGAGGGCACAAGGACTTCAGAACAAGAGAGTAAAAGTTTTTGCCTTAAGGAGTGTGGGACTGGGGCAAAGGAGAACGTGTAGAATAAGTGATGAGTAGGCTAAAGACACTCATTCCTCTCAGACATGCCAAGTGACAGGATTAGAATCAATGTGAGAATTCAAATATGAGAAATTCCTCTTTAAAATAAAATTTTATTTTATTTTTAATTACTGTCAAGCTGGTCAAACACCAGAATAGGTTTCCCAGCAAGAATGTGGAGTTCTTTATCAAACAGGGCATGATCATGAGCAACCTGCTCAAGGTCTGAGCAGAGGTGTAGGACTACACAGTCTTTCAAGGCCACTTCTAACCTTACCCATTCTGTGGTTCTAGGAAGACTTCTGTGAAAAAATGGGTTAAGGTCAAAAGCACCTAGAGGCTTCTGTAAGAAGAGATGCTTCATTTTCAAGCATGAGGTTGCAACAGTCACAAGATTAAAGGATTTTTGTGTTGTGTTTTTGAGACTTTTTTCCCATGTATTTTTATCAAATGATAGGAAAATCTAGGTTCTGAAATTAATGCTTTTAACAGATTAAAAAATCCCCATTGCCCTTTAACTTCCAATACTCTCTTTTATCTGTTTGCTAAGTGAAAGAGTGGGTGGAAGAGTTGTAAGGAAGGTACAGGTCAGTGGGAAATAATGAACAGAGGAGGACAGCAGTGCAGACAGTGAAGGATCAGGAAAAGAGTGAAGGGTGATCAAAAAAAGAGCAATTGTGAGTGGTGAACGGTAAGGCCGGAGAAAATGAAAACACTGCAGTATGTGATAAAGCCTGGGAGGAGCAGTCTGTGCACTGTGTCAGGAACAGTCAGTCACTGAGGCCAGGGAACAGAATTTGAGCAAAACCATCCTCAAACAGATGGACTGAAACTATGCAGGCAGCCCTAGTCTGTTAACTCTTAATGTGAGGCTAGGGAGTAAAGGAGATTATGAGAGTTTTCTTGGGTAAACTGATGGAATAAGACAAGATGGGGGAAATATGCAAGATAGCCAGTTGCATAATAGAAAATAGTGTTTGCCTAAGCACAGGACTTCACTGCCATTTCAAAAATATCTATGGTAAAACACATCTGATTTCGTCAGGGACATGATTTTTCCAACATTCCAGCCTCTCTTGAATTTGACACACTGCCAGAAAGGTGGGGTTCATCAGAGTCCTATATTACTATTTCCACTTACCCTTTTTTTTTTCTTTATTTGCTAGAGCACGTTCTATCACATTCTCATGCTATAATCTCATTTTGGAGAAAACACAGACCCAAAACACTCCGCTAAATATCAAGCAACTGTTTTAAGTCCAATTTAAATACAGCAATACCATCAAGTCCCATGGGAATGCTCAGGATAATAAATTATGTAAAAGTGTGAACTGAGGGCCACCACAACTTTGATCATCTCTCCACTCTAATATAGGGGTAAAACATTATCCCTATGTATTATCCCTGTGTATGCCCCAAGAGCAGGCAGCAGAGGAAAATCAAAGTAGCTCACAGAATCAAACAGAGCCATTGCCTTTCTTTTGCAAATTTACATTCAATGATACAGGAATATCTTTCTATGTCAAAAGGAAAGGCTTTCTGGGTTTGATACAGTGTGAAAACCCTATCTGAAATCTGGAGTTAAATAAGACAACTGTGATTCTCTAAGTATTGGAACTGTTAAAAATTCAGATATGGACAGAAGAAGTAGTATTACCTTTTTAAAAAATTCTAGATATTTGACTAAAAAGATACAATGAAATTGTGACAGAGCCTTAAGGACAGAAGGGTATTTTTTTTAAATTGAGAATACACAGTCTTAATGAAGTGTAAACTACAGAACTGCAGAACCTATTAAATCTCTTAGTACTTTTACTTTAGTATTTTGGTTTTAGCTTTTTTTTATAATTAAGAATATAACCTTTTTTGCAGGGAATTTAAAAAGTTAAGTCTTCTTGTTTTAAGTAAAGGCATACAGCAGATCACAGCAAATCCTTTTTAACAGTGATTAACTTTAGTGTGTTTTAATTGTGGCTGCAGTTGTATATGCAGGCTAAAAGCAAAAAGCTGTACTATCTGAAAAATGCAAAATGTAAGATTGCTGCATAAATATGTTTTAATAGAAATGTGATTAACATTCTTCATGAAAAGTTAGAAACAAGACCATAAGCTGATGTAAGATGTCTTCTAACTTGTTTTAACCAAATAAAAATATATCGTCTTCTCTAAATAACAAAAAAATCTACAACAGTTTACATTCTCTAACTTCTGAAACTCATAAAAATTACATAAATTATTGTCACACTTATGCCATCATCCATATGCCATAGCTCTAGCCATTTGAGCTCTACATTGTCAGATATAATTGTGCTTAAAACAATAACCGAATGAAATGAAATAGCATCCTGGTGGACAATCTGACAGAATGTTCTTGCTCCTTAAGCTATTAAATAAAAGAAAGCAGTGATTTTGGGGATCTTGTGGCAAAGTGCCTTTGAAAACAAGAATTCTTTAAGTTTCAAGCAAAGTAGTTTCCTTGTGTGGTGGGTTGACCCTGGCTGGACAGCAGGTGCCAACCAAAGCCACTGTATCGCTCCCATCCCAGCTAGATGGAAGAAAGGAAATATAACAAAAGGCTCATGGGTTGAGGTAAGAGGCAGCAATCACTCACAATTGCTCTCATGGGTAAACAGACATGATTGAGGTAAATTAGTTTAGTTTACCACAAATCAAATTAGATTAGGATAATGAGAAATAAAAACTAAATCCTAAAAACACCTTTTCCATCCCCTGCTTCTTTCTTGAGCTTAACTTTACCCACAGTTTTCTCTGCCTCCTCCCCCCAGTGGGACAGGGGGATGGGAAATGGGGGTTTGCAGCCAGTTCATCACATACTGTCTCTGCTGCTCCTTCCCTCTCAGGGGAGGACTCACATTTCTCCTGCTCCAGCATGGGGCTTAGGAGGATCATCCAGAAACTTCTTCAATGTGAGTTCTTCCCCTGGGCCTTCCATGGGGTGCAGTCCTTCAGAACTGATTTCAGCTCCAGCATGGACTCCCCCCAGGGTCCCAAGACCTGTCAGAAAACCTGCTCTATTATGGGCCCTTCCATGGGCCCATCAGATACATCAGAATACATCAGAAATATACATCAGAAAATTCTATACTGAAAAAGTCATTGTTTGTGTCTGTTTTCCACATATTTTTCCAAATCAAAGGTTTTGGGTTAATTAGGATAGGGTTTCATGACTAGTTTAAGTAACCTATACACTTCTGCATGAACTGCAGTGTCATTTCTCTCTACCAGGGAGACACTACCATTTCCTTCCTCAGGCCAGTCTTTTCTTAGTTTTCTTGTTCTGCCTGGATCAGCTTTCCCAATCCACCTGCTCAGTTTTAAATATCACAATGCTCCCTTCTCCACAGAGGGATAGTGAGAATGTAGTTTGTAGCACAAAGCAAGACTAGCATTCCATTTAAGCGTCAATTCTTTTCCTCAGACAAGTGACAGAAGATGAAAAAAAAAAAAAAGACTACATCCTGCAGGTAATTTCATACTACTGGCCTCAGTAGTAACAACCTGTATCTAAACCAGTACCATTCTACCAGTTTTAGAGTCATGTTCTTCCTACATTCATGCAGAGGTTTAGAAGATGTTATGTGCAAAATAAGGAAAGTGCTTAAATATAGCAACAGTAACTCTTCAAGAAAAAGTTTAGACATTCTTGAAAATAACCTGCATAGGATTATATTATCAGTGACAGGACCCAAATGAGATTCATGCAGTCATGAGATTGAGGCAGTCAAAAAGCTTGAGTTTGGTCTCCATTTTGCTGTTGAATCTAAACACTAAAGCAAAAAAACAAAAAATCCACAATCCACTACAACTGGGGAAACTTTCTGTGGAAGTAAAGTTGGTATTTACATTTGTGCAGCTTTAATTAAAGTTGAAACAAAGACAGTACAGCAGAGATTAAACATTGAAAGTGAGTTTACAGTAAAAATGGAGTTGTTCAAGTGATTGAATAGAAAGATTGTGATAGTTTCAACTCTCAAGGAAAGTTAGGCATTGAAACAACTTTCCCAGGGCCATACAGTCTCCATGGTTTGAGGTTAAGACCACACCACATGAACACCTAAGCACTGTGCTATGACCTTGCTTGGAGAAAGACACTGGCTTAGAGGACATCCTAAGATTCCTTTCATCTGAATTATTTTAGGATTCTAAGCTTAATAAACTCAGTTTTGGTTTATGCCAAGTCTTGCTGTGGTAACTTTAATTCTTTAATATAGCACACACTAGAAGATAAAGTTGTTTTCAAATGTCAATGGAAATATTTGAGTATAGGGTGGAACATATGAGAGGATTCATGTTCTCAAAAGCATACACCAACACACAAAAGATGCCCAAATATATTTATTTAACTCTTAAAAAGTATGTTACTCTTTAGAAAAAAAGACAGCCTAAGAAATCTCAATACAGATTAAAGTATGTCAAATCCTGCATATACCTAGTTCTGATGTTTACCTAAACATCAGCACCATCAAACCCAGCAAGGTAAGACTTCTGAAGTAATGAGGTACCAGGACAGAAGAAACCCTTAAAATAAAGAGGAGGTTCAAAGCCTTTGAGCCAATCAGAGCCAGAGTTCCAGAACACATTCAAGAACCGTGAAATATCTCTAATCCTTTTGAACTTCATTTGATGCCAAAAATACATGAGTGTTATAACAAAGAAACATAAGTATCTCAGTATACAGTTACAAACTGGTAAGCCAGTTCCTTAGTTCAAAGCAGTCAAAAGAGTTCTAAAACTGACAAAGACAGAGCTTGGGACAGAAAGGTTGACAGACTAGCATGAACCAATTAAGCTATTTCCCTCAAGACCTCTCTCCTTGCTCATGGTATTCAGAACCATCTCTAGACAGAAGAAAAAGTTCATCATCACAGGCCAGTAAGATACTTACTTTTTGTACTCTTGGAACAGTTTTCAGTGTTAGTGCATGAAAAAGTTACTAGATGCTTATTTCTGGATGCGCATAGGGGGTGAGGTTACTACAACTATGTGCCAGCAGTACAACTGTATTCATTAATGTGTTTCATATGTAAAGTATTAGCTGAAAATATTCAGCCTTAAATTGCTGAAGATGCATTTATATTAGTATCTCTATAACAATGTCTTTCCCTTGTTAAACACAATAACAACCATCTTGCTTTTACTCAGTGGTAAAAGCCATCTATTTCACTCAATCTTAGTGATCACACTAGGAAAGATACCTCCCATCTGTCATTGGCCCCTTCAAGATTTCTGGGAGGTCTTGATCCAGGAGAACTAGCAAAGAGACAGATCCTCATGGTGGGGATAATAAATAGGGACAATTGTGCTGGTGAGAAGGCTCACGTGGGACATAAATGGTGACAAAGGAAAAGTTTACTTTAAAGGTGCAGGAGTCGAGTCACCTAAAAGTGAGTCCTATTTGGAATGTAGCATATGTCCTAGAAACAAACTAGACACTGAATGTTGTCTTTGTTCCTTTTAGGAGTGTAAACACTACCTTATGTTCTCAAGTAAGAAGACACTAATCAGACTTAGATGCAGACACTCAAGCAAGTGGAATGATAACTCACAAGCTACTCAGTTTCATGCTAAACAAGAATATGTAAACACCCAAATGAGTCACCAATTCAGATAGTACCAGACACCCCATATGGATTGTCACATCGCAGCACCATAGCAGCATTTTGATTTAAAGCAAAGTCCTGCTGCTCATCCCATCACATCTACTGAACGGTGGTAGCATTAGCAGCACTGTGATTTACTCTCTGCTTTCAATGGGTCTAGGTCCAGTTTTGGTTTCCCCACATCATTCTCTTCATTAGGAAAGGTTTTGTAATTGGCAAGGATGTTTTCCACCAAGAATCGAGCAGCTTCATCTATGTTGATGTTGTCCTAAAAATGTTGAAAGCAAGGAAGTCAGTGATCTTTTTGAAACAGCCACACATTCCTATTAACAGTCACACTTTCCTAAAGCTATCCAAAAAGAAAATAATTCTTCAGTCTCATCAGTAGAACACAAACAGTTTAGGTGCAAGAAGTCATTGCTCCTCCTTTTTTTTCTGAAAAAGTTAGCAGAAAGGTTGGACACAAAATTATTCATCCATATTACAAGCTGAAATCTGATTCAAACCTAGTAGGCAGTCAGGGGAATAAGTGTCACCTGCATTTGGAAGACTGACAAATGCCTAAGTGCATTTTCTGTATCAGGAAAGATCCTAGGCAATTACATCATCTGCAGTATTGTCCTACCTTTTAGACCCTTTTTCTGTTTTTGATGGAATTTGGATGCACTTATCTTTTCCATGATCCTCAAAATCACAACAATTTCCTGGTGCCCTATCTAGCTACTCTACATATTCTTGTGCATGCTTTGAAAAGTCCCTTCCCATACACCCTAAAGAATGTATGTGTGCAGGACACAGAGATGTACTTTGCCAGAATATCCCAGTTTCTGAGGGTACAAGCTGGCCTACTGCCAAGGGGTCTCTGGCCACAGGTTTACCTGGCTGGGCCACCTGGTAGCACAGGGCTGCCATGTTTGGAATTGCTCATCTTTGCTTCCAAAGGAAATACCAGCCCAGTATATTACTTATGACTGAAGATCCAATTATCAGTTCCAACAGAAAGGCAAAAGCAGATTAATAGAATATCCAAGTAAGCAGGACTTAAAGCCATAAGCTGTTTTGGTATACTTAGAAAACAAGATAGTTATCCTAAATTTTTGCAATTTCAACTACAATTCTTCAGAGTTCTAAACAAGTCAATTAATACCTAAGCCAGAACTTATAGCCTGGATTTTTCTCTGCAGCAAGAACCTTGTTTTACACTGTCTCATCTTAAATGCCACCTAAAATACAAGTTGCCACTAGAATTTCACATTAGATTTTTCCCCAATGTTACTGGCATTTATTTTTTATGCCATAATGCAGTTTATACATAGCAGTATTACAGGCAGGTAAAGGTTTGGGGAAGACTTTTACCAAAGCAAAAACTTGATATTTTTTTGAGTACAAAGAGCCTCAAAAAACAGAGCTTTTAGTAGCAGATGGGTGAGTTTGGAAATACTTTTCCAAACGCAAACAAATTGTTAGCTAATTTAACTAATTCCTTTAACTGTGTATCCTTCTCTTAAAGTAAACAAAGAACAACTTGTTACTTTGTTTCTTAAAGTCTTCTTAGAGACTCTCTAAGAGTTGCCTAAACATCACTGTGTAACACTTCAGCAGCAGCAGCTGAAGGAAGTAGGCCAGACAAGGGAAAAGCAGGACCTTGAGGCCTATCTTAATTTATAAAGGATTTATCAGCCAGACCAGTAAACTGGTCTGTCGGCCACACAGTCCTCATCTAGAGGAGTCCTTCATTTTAAGAATCAGTTGGGCTTTAAGGAAATATTGGATTTCACTTCCAACTAAGCTGCTGCCAGTTTAATCTGTGCATTGACAAAACATCTGTAGACTAAAACTGTATAGCACATTAAATTACTCAAAGTTAACTGACTAAAGCAGCTGTCTTTCTTAACTTAAATTACTATACAAAACAATTTTTTTTCCTCCAGTTCAGTCTTGACATTGCCTGATAAAATAGAAAAGTGCTTTAGCAACACTGTGGGTAGGTAATAATGAGTAAACAAATAGCTTCTTCACTTCAAATCTTGCTATTTCTTATATAAAACAGTGACAACAGAAAATGCAATTTAAAAACCTGCACCTAAAGATGACCTGAATTTTTTGGGGAGCTTGATCAGCATTTAGTAGTGTTAACATCTAAAGAATAACTGATCCTCAGGCATGCAAGATGAAAAAACTTATCAAACTCAGATAATCAAGGTTTCCAGATAGTTTCAAGATGTTCTGAATTTGAGATACCTTTTCATCTAAACCAAATATGCCTCATCTTCAGGAATGAAGCTAGCCAAAAGATGAGTTCAAATTTTGCTTAATTTGACTGCCACTTCCTATACTCGATAAATTTATTTCCTACATGATTATATTCACCCTTCTCATGCCAATATTCAAGAGACTAAAAATATTTTTCTATTAAGCTTACCTTGGCAGATGTTTCAAACCATCCAACAAAGCCACCTTCTCTACAGAACTGGTCCATTTGAGAGGGATTCTGGCTGCCATCTTTCTTCTGGTCACACTTGTTTGCAAGGAGAACAGCAGGGATGGGGCTGCCATTGGAAAGTAGTACTTTACTGTCCAAATCATGCTTCCATTTTGAAACAGCCTCAAAAGTGGAGCCTCTTGTGACATCAAAGACCACAAAAGCACCAACTGCCTCTTTGTAGTATACTCTGGTCATATTTCCAAAGCGCTCCTGGCCTGAAAGAGAGGACAGTCACAGAGTATATTTATATTGAAGCACAAACTGTATTCAGTGTAAATAGATTAGTGTATCAGCTTAATCCACAGAAGTTTGGCATTTGGGTCTAGTCACCTAGAGCATAAAACATTGCCTTCTCTATCTCACCTAAGTTCATTGTAACAGCTATTATTTACACTATACATGACAAGTCAGATGCTTAAAATAGTTTGCAGTCCCAACTATGACTTCGAGTTTTTCTTAGAAACCCCTCAACTTCTACACTTATATAGTCAACTTATTTGTTGAGTAGAGTTCTTTGACAAGCAATGCCTAAAAACACTACCAACACAGCTATACACAAATCATTATTTCATCAAAGAATATTAAGGCTAATATTTTAATCTAGTTGCTTCAGCTAAAGACTTAAACTCAGCCTTTTGCTGAATGGTGAGCAACAAAGGGTTTTGCAAGCTCCTAGGCTAACAGTCTTCAAAGTATCTTCTGAAGAAGTCACCTATATTATAGATTTTTCCTTAGGGACAAGTTCAAAAGAAGCTGCTAGCTTAACAGTTCTGGCTAAATCTGTTAACTTTGACTTCATTTTTTCAAGTCTAAGATTTACTCTAGATTAATTTTCAACTATAGAAGTTCTACAGCAATCCCAGGATTTAAAGCACAAACAGTTAAAGTACAATTATTCACAACAAAAATCCAAGGGGAAAAAAAAATCAATTGCCCATAAAGCAGAGAAAACTCAAAAAAAGCCTTTTCTTATAAAGTACAACTACTTTAGCCAGAATACTTGAAATACAGAATTAGAGTGTGCCAGTTCACTTTTTCTTCTGTTTGAAAGGCCAGACTATCATGGTGTGTTAACATTTGAGTGTGTCTAGCAGTATCAAGTCCTAGCACATTGTTTGGAAAGTCTGGGCTACTAAAATAGCTTTCTGCTTTGTTTGGAAGTCCTCACTGGGAAAAGCAGTCCCTGAACTCTATGATTTAGTTTTACAGTGTGTCATCACTTGAGCTTTTATCTTTTCATGCATATGAGGTTTAAAAACAGATAAAGGAAGAGCTGTATTTGGAAATCTAGTTGTCCTCTGTTTATAAAAATTCAAGTCCACCTTTGATTAGCAAGGACAAACAGATACAAGGAGAATTGGGTGTGTTATCACCTTCTCAGAAAGAGACCAAAATTCAATAAATGAAGGTGACAAGAGATCCTTGTTCAGCCATGTTCTTTTCCAGCTCATTTTAACATCAGTAATTCAGAGTATGATTAGCTCATTCCCTACAGACAGTTTCAGGAAAGGTTGCCTAAGCAGCTATTAGAATGACCTGAAAACAGCAACAGCCACATTAAAGATCCAAAGAACTATAAAGAAGTGGACTTTATTTCTGGCTGTTCACTTTAAACTATGATGCTGCAGAAAGCAGCATCACTACCCAGCATATTCTTCAGAACAGAGCTTACACCTTTTTTTTTTCCCCACTACATCTTGTGTAAGAACAAGCATGATCCAAGAAGAATCTCTTAACTCCATACTCAAAAGTCAAGTTTTAAAGCAGCATTAATGCCATGGACTTTAAGACCATGCAACAAGCCAGGTACCAAGCCTGCATCTCTGTGACTATGCCTCTGGAAAAGCCACACTGCTAATGGAATTCTCCTAAACAGAGTACACAAGTAATTCACATTGTCTCCCTAGGCTGGACTGTTATGCCTAAAAGAGGTTTTTAGAATAGCCTTACTAGAAACCATACCACCGACCACTGTTTCCACTAATCAAGTACCATTGAGGAAGAGTTAGATCAGAAGGCTTTTACTCCTTCTGCATGTCAATGATGTCACATTAAAAGAAACTCCCCCTGTAGAATGTAGGGATTTTGGTTTTGGGAGTTTTGGTTAAGTTTTTTTAATGGAGTTCCACACAGTCAAATTTAGTTACATTAAGCCAGTCACTGCCCAGGGCACCACACAAGTTTTGAGGAGCTCCTTCTCAGCTTCCTCATTTGTTGAGCTGTCAGTTTCACCACCAATTCCTGACACATGGGAATACCTTGGACTATGCTAAAGCATTGACCCCAGTATCCAATACAGGGAGATATCCCTTCACACCAAAGGACAGCCCCACAAAACAAACTGTGTAATCTCAAGGTCTACAATGCCCTCCATCAACCTCAGTCTTCTACAGAAAAAGAGTTTTTCAATTCAGCCCTGAACTGGTCCAGAATTGAGCACCACTTGCTGTTATTTACATGAGACTGAGCATGAATCTGAAGCAGCAAGGAAAATGGTCCCATGAGTCCTCGCTATTCAGTTGCCAGAGAGCTGGGAGGCTTCCAGGCTTTACTTAAGGCTGTTTTTCCAAATATTTGATGAACACTTACCTAATAAAACTAAGCTGTATTGATTAGTTGCAGGAAGGGTTACTAGATTGTTACCAGAAGGAATAGACAGAGCATGATTACTACATAGGAAAACTAAGTTATTTAGGAATTGCAGAAAAGATCATCAGTCAGTTACCATTTCTCAGATAGCTGTGTATGCTGTACATAAACAAGGCTGCAATCACTGAGCACAGTGAAGGACATTACCATTGACTGAATCCCTTCCTGCCTACTGCTCTTCCATCCAAAGCAGCTGTAAAGACAGAAACAGCTGACAAGGTGGCCAGATGAGCCTCCTATAGCAATAACCATTCCTGAAACATGCACAACACCACATATAAGGTGTACAAAAAGGTGAAATTAGTACAATGCTACATATGGCTTCCAAAGCAACAAAGTTACAAAGCAGAGCTCAGAAGCAAACCTGAGGAGTCTGCCAAAGGCAGCCTTGTACAGTGGCTGCTCACAATGTAAGAAGACAGCAGTCCTGCTAGGAATGGAAGTCAGCATGGAACTGAATGTTGCTTGATATTCTATAGCAGCCACAGTATCAACCAAGGGCTTTGGCTGTCCACAACAATAATTTAACTCTTATTTCCAACAACTCTTACCTCTCTTGTAGTATGAGTTTTGGAGAAACATCAATACAGATTGTTCCGCAGTTTTAATTTGGGTGAAAGTAGAAAACTGATGCGCCTATCAGCAAGAAAGCTTCTATTTTTACTTACTACATTAAAGCTTTATATTAGGAAGATTTGCTATCTCTTACCCTTAAACACACACAAGCTCAACAGCCTTGGATTCTTAGAGATTAATGCCTTTTAATATGTCAAATATCACCCAATGAGTGCTTCCCTTTCCTAGAGTAACCCAAATCAGGTTGTTATAGAGCTGTTTTCACCTCTGGAATTCACATCCACTAACAATAAACCTGACCTGAACACTACCTTGCAACTGCTCTTTCATCCTGTCTGGAGTCTAATGAAGATGGATATACTGTATTTCATACAAAGACAGAAGCAATAAAACATGGCCTGCCCAGGAGGTAAGAGTTTTGTTTGGTAAAAGGTATACAGCATGAGGTGGGAAAAGAACTGAGTTTAAACTGAGTGGACTTCCTTTATAATCATGTCATTACTGAAAAAGCACACACTGACCTTCTTGTCTAGGATGCAGAGCATTCTAGACAGCAATTTGAAAATTTAACAGGAATTTCAGACACAGCTTTTGCAAGGCAAAAAAACCAACTACAAAACAAAACAAAAAAACAAACCTCAAACAAATCCACAAACTCTCATATAGAAAAAACAAACTACAAAACACTAATCCTCCAAATTCTAAAGGCTGAACATAATTCTTTGTTCTTAAAACTAAACGTCTCAGCTTCTGCCATGCACAGTTCAGAGATCTGTCATGCCCCTTCCTCTGTCCAGCAAGATATTTGCTATAATCATTTCTCCATATGTGACAATAGTGTTGAGCAGTACAGAAAGTGGATCATACTCCCAGAGAAGAAAAAGGCTAAAAGTGATCAGATTAAACTAGACTTAAAATCCCCAGTATGTATAATGTCAGAAAGAAAAGAGCAGGAAGATAACTAATTGCTTAGTACAGCAGTATAGAAAGGACAGCCCAAGATTATTCATTCTGGTAGGTCCAGTGACTAGGCATAAATCTGAGCCCACTAAATTACAGTTTTTAGTAGTTCAGGTGTAAATGAGGAGCTAAGATACAGGACAGTCACAGGAATCAGAAGTTTAATTTGGGGGTATGGAAGTGACTTCATGTAATGCAAACTTCTGCTTTCTCTAACCATAGTTTCCATATCAAAATGACTCAGCACCTATTGCCGCCATATTTTCCAGTAATTGCAACAACCTTAAGTGAAATATTTGTGCAATGACACGCATCAGGAACTAATTCACTGCCCTACAGCAGCACCACAGGAATAAAGTTGACTTTAAAACTGCATTAGAACTTGGGAGCTATTCTCACTCCCCAGTTTATATTGTAATGGGGGTGGAATGTAAGTTATAAACTACATGAAATAAATGATGGGCTGTAATTTAAGATTGAACATTAGAAGCTTTATATTTGTCCTGTACTGCAAAAGGTAAGTTATCATTGCAGCCTTGCCTTGACGTACACTTTAAAGTGTTTCTAGAGCAGTCTTTCTCAGTAAAAGGGAGAAACACTAGTGTCCTGTTTATTACAGCAGTGTGAACTACCATTGTAGCAGTTCTTGTGAACATTTAGCAAAACAGATACCCTAGACTCCTATTATTTCACTCAATTTCAACTTGGAACTCCTACATGATGGGAATTGGAGCCAGAAAAAGCAATTTAAATGTACAAATCACTGTTGGATATGCACAATGAGTTTGTCAAGCTTCCTTCCTCCAGACTACTTTTTATATTAATGAGTTAATAGGCAGTTTATATCAACTAATGAGTGAAAGCTTCTTTTTTCAGGAACACCTGAGTGACAATTCCAACTTGCAGTAAAGTTACTGTCATCCAGTGTGATAGATTTAAACTAAATCCCCATCCAAAATGGCTGGGAACATAGTTCAATCCTCTAATTGAGTTAGAACTACTGTCACTTTCTAAACAAGCCCTTCAAGAGCCACAGGCAGGAAAAGACCAGACTCTGGATGCCAGCTGGATGTTCGGCAAAGTACCGCAAATACCCAGAACTGCCCTGAGGATGAATCTCCCAGTTCTCCAGACATCTAATGTACATTTTAGCATTACCAGGGTCAGGTGTGAGTTTTAGAGAGGTATATAAACATGTTACTGGCAAGTTACCACTGCTGACAGCTATCCCCCAAACCAGCACATCTTGTCCCAGAACTGTCCTACCTAATTAGATTGGATCTGTTATTCTGCAAGAAGTAGGTTAAACAAACCACTATCAATATTACAGCTCACATTCAAGTGTGTCTGCCTGCTGTTTCCCACAGATAGTAGCCATAGATTGAGAGTAGACAGACTCCAAGACTGTTAATACCAGATGGCTCCCCACTCCCCAGTCTTACCCATTTCAGCTAAAAGTGTAAAGTTGCCACAAGTGAAAACCATGGAAGTGTTGAACTATGCATTTATTTAAGGACAGACAAATTTGCAGATGACATCAAGCTGAGTGGTGCAGCTGACATATCTGAAGGATGGGATGCCATCCAGAGGGACCTGGACAAACTTGAGAAGTGAGTCCATGGGAATCTCATGAGGTTTAACAAGATCGAGTGCAAGGTGCTGCAACTGGGTTGGGGTCCCAACACAGGCAGGGGAACGAACAGACTGAGAGCAGCTGGGGCAAGAAGTACTTATGGGTGCTGATAGATGAGAGGCTGGACATGAGCCAGCAATGTGCACTTGGAGCCCAGGAAAATCACACGTATCCTGGGCTACATCCAAAGCAGCATGGCCAGCAAGGCAATGAAGGCTGATTCTGCCCCTCTGCTCTGCCTTTGTGAGACCCCAACTGGAGTGTGGTATCCAGCTCTGGGATCCCCAAAGTAAGGACATGGACCTGTTGGAGTGAGTCCAGAGGCAGGCCATGAAGATCAGAGGGCTGGAGCACCTCTCTGATGAAGACAGGCTGAGAAAGTTGGGATTGTTCAGCCCTACAAGAAAGACACAGACGGGCTATTTACAAGAGCATGTACTGACAGAACACAGGGAAATGGTTTTAAATTAAGAGTAGGTTTAGAAAAGATATTAGGAAGAAATTCTTCACTGTCATGGTGGTGAGGCACCAGAACAAGTTGCCCAGAGAAGCTGTGGATGCCCCATCCCTGGAAATGCTCAAAGTCCAGGTTGGGTGGAGCAACCTATGGTCAAGTCCCATGGCAGCATAGTTGGACCTGGATGACCTTTAAGGCTCCTTACAGCCAAAGCCATTCTGTGATTCTATGACATTAGCAGCTCTAGCAGATGTTAGAAACCTTTAAGTGCTAAGGAAGATCCAGCTTGACTTTTACTTTCCACCACTGTGAAAAACTGTTATTTGTGGTTCTGGTGACAAACACAGGCTAGGAAGTGAGAATTACTAGAATATTATATCTTCCTGTATGAGACAAGTACTAGAAATAACCTCACTGACTGCAGTACTTCATTTCTGACAGACAAAAGCAGCCTCAGACAATTACAACTGCTAGTGCCCTTTCTTTCTAAGGTTGGTATGGGTAAGTTAACTGACCACTGGATAGACTCTTCCCAACACTAACCCTTCCCCAAATGCTTCAGAACAGTCTTCAGGGCAAAAGCCAGTTAATCCCTGTTCAACTGACTCACACTTTATTGTAAGAGACAGCCTTTGATCCCCGATTGTGTCTATATTAGAAAGCTGCAGGATGCAGTTGAAGCAGTTCTGTTGAACAATGCAGTATCAGAGGCTTGACACTGACAATATATACTGTACAGACACAGTATGTATGAGAGACCCTGTAGCCATTGAAAAGTTACTGATGAATATCAGCTTAAGTGCAGCAGTATTTTGATTATTTAGATCATATCACAAAGTATTTCCACATGTTCGCAGAAGTCACTATTTCATTCTGAAATGTTAGGAAGCAGTTTGCTTTGAAGTTCCATTTCCCAATACAGCCAGTTTCTAAACTAACAATTTGTTAACTACATGAAACTGCAAAATCAATGACCAGTCCTTCCATTCACTGCTTGCTATCATTGCACTTTAACACAGGACAGTCCTGTTCACTACCCGTGAAACAGCAAGAGCACAGGGATGGCAAGTGCTGGAAGCTAGACACCAGATTTGCACCAGGAGCTATGATCACTTCTACCAACCTAATAGAAAAGGCATGCCATTCTCTCCCACAAAGACAAAGTTTTCCCTCAAATAATTGCACAGCCCTCACTGGGAATTTTATAGTAAGACTGAGACTTTTCATTGCTGGCTGTAGTCTTGGGCTAATCTAATTACTTAATTGTCCAAACTGACTTCAACAGCTTACTGTTGTGTCTTTAAGAAGTTGAGAGGCAACACCTGCACCTAGAGTTCAGTGGGTTTTATCCAACATTGTGTTTATTTTATGCAGCAGTATGACAGTCATGTTTGTATAAGAATCCATCCTTTTTTTTGCATCTTTGCTAAACAGCGAGAGACAAAGCCACTGTTTAAGCACTAGATTTCAATCCCCAGAAAATCAAAATGCAACCAAGCTAAACAATTTCTAACTAGCTGTCAAATGCAGCATGTATAGAACAATTCCCCTGCATTAGTATTCAAAGGAGTTGACATAGTCCAATTAGTGCCAGCAACAGCATGAATTGGTACTGCCTACCTTGCTTGAACAAGACTTACCCAAACAAGTAATCTGCCAGAGTTCAGCTATTTCATGCCTGCCACCCTCTGATCCATATCCTTTGGTGTGCTGCCCTGCAGCCAGAGCTGCACAGTGTGCTTCACAGTGATGCTGCATGGCACTACAGCATTTCACAGCACACAGGAGAACAATTCTAAAGTCAGTTTGTCTCCAGAACAACTTTATCACGGGACTGAAAAAATGTTAATCTCTAAAATGGTCAATGTGTCATAGCACATTGTGTGTGATTGGAATTTTGTATCAAATTGCTGCCACTTTGCTCTACCCAGCACTCTTAGCCTGGAAGCACTTAAAGAACAAGTTCCCGTAAGTTGTTTGCAGTGACATTCAGAGACTACCTCTCAACCTATTATTTGAAAAGCTGCTAAAATCCATACAATAAGGAATATTTGTTTTCATTACCTGCTAATGCAGAACCCACTGCTAGTGAGAGTTTGCCAGACTTCTCTAGACAGTTAAGACATTTATTTCTAAGCAAGCTCTATAAAGCCCTAAAATCCCTCCATTTCTCAAAGCATAATCACACTCCGTTTATCCTCTTTTTGTGTCTCCATAGCCAGGAGAGATCTTTGAATATTGAACACTGTGCCACAGTAGCTTGAGAAGCATGCTGTGCTTTGTAGTCACTGCTTACTGCTGGTCATGCTAGCTTTAACATCTGCAGGAATTTCACAAGAGGTATCCCTATATTTCCATGCACAAACATAAACAGACATTCCCTTCCTGCAAATCACGTCTTTCTAACATGGCATATCACACTTCTGAACCTCTGAAGTATTTGGAGGGAACCATTTACAGCAGACTACAAAAGCAAAGCAATGGTTACCACTGGAATTCATGGAGGGTATGTCTGACAGCTGTGAGACTGAATCCAGTGGTCTCACTCACCACTGAGAGGAAGACTTTTATTTTTTACAGAATGCTAATACCTTTTCTGGAACCAGTGAGCTAAGATTATTTTCTTTGCTTTATGACATAAGTTGAGAATTACCCCTTTATAGCAAATTACCCCTTTATAGCACTTGCCAACTCAAGTTGTACTTGTGGATATGCACTTTGGTAACACCCTGTCCTAATGTGCACCTAAAGGAAACCAAACCAGTAAGAGGCAAAGTGGAGATGTAAATAAGGTTAAGCACCAAGACTCTGAAGCTGCAACTTCTGAAGATGAAAGGAGAGTTGATAAAGCTCGATTTACATTCGTGTGAATGCCATACATTAAGAGAAAAGTGTATATTCAACATTGCCCTCAGAGACAAACTGGTGCAGACAACGTGCTTGACTTGTCAAACCAGCTTCATTTCTGACTACTTGAGTCAGTATTTTATGAAGGGCAGGAATTTAATACTTGCCTTCAGAAAAGTGGGTGACCCACATGAGATTATTACTTCTGCAAAGAACTCCAGTTTTATAAACTAATCCAAAAATTAGTTATGTTGAGCTCTACGTACTATTCTTCCTTCTGTCTACTGTATTGCATGTAAAAATTTAGGTATTGTTTGCTTTTAAGGTAGATTTCCCCTATTTGATGTATATCCATTCAGCCATCCCTACTCACTGTATCAGAGTACTAGGAAAGAGTTTTTATTGTGATCTTGTAGGAAGCACAAAACTTCTGACCAACTGCTGTGCGACATCTGTTTGAAAATAAGGCTGAAGCACCATCTATTCCATAGTGATTAGACAACCAAGCACAAAGTGCTTTTCCATTTTTGAAATGGAAAAATTAGAAGTACCTGTAAGATAAATACACTGAACTTTATTTTAAGCCTGTACTAGATCAGGTGGTCTTTTAGGATCACATCTTTAACCCCACTTCTCATAGAACACCTTGAAATGTCTTATGAGGAAATTCTAAAGACAATCAATCAAAGAACATCTGTCTCAATTCTCCCATTTAACTGAACTGTCCTGTCTTGCATAATCAAAATTACCACACTAGACTATCTTACAGCACCAATACCAAGACAGTAGCATTTCCCATATACTTATGGAATTAAATCAGCACAATTGGTATAGGTTTAGTCCAAAATAACATATACAGTACTTTGAGTGGCTACATAACATAGTACTAAGCAAAAGAACCTTTGCCATTATGAAAGCTTTGGTACCCCACTGATAAGACATGGAAATTCCTTCATTAGACCAACAAACATACCTCATACCTTGATAACATTTTATTAAAAGTGTATTTAGACAGGACTGCCAAAAAAGAAAACATGCAGAATCTGTTTGTATTCAGAGATGTCTGAAAGTTGGAAAAACACCAAAACCCCAAGTTTAACACATTCAGAACTTATTTTAATATTTAGCTGTAGAGCTCCAAGCACAGCAAGTCATTCTGAAGTGAAAGCTCATAACCCAAATCCAGCTATTCCAGAAAAGTCATAAGAAAGGACACCCACACAAGATTTCCCACAGATGGATGGTTTCTAGAAGGAAACAAAGTACACCTTTAGTGCTGTTTCTTGCCTCTGTGTTCAAAATCTATGTGAGCAGACCTTCTACTTCCCATCCCCAAACTTTATCTGCTAGTCTTGCATATTTCCAGTAAGCATAACCCTTAAGCAAATTTTCTCTCATGAGATTTATATTTAAACATGTGTGAGCAGGAAGCAGTCAGAAATTAAGTCTTTCACATCTCCATGAGTCTGAAGACATAATCACATAGAAGATTCCCCAGCCCTGACTGGGAGCTTTGTGACCTGCCTCAGCTATAGGCAAAATGATAGCACTCCTAATTTCGACCTGAAGGCTGCTTCTGGAACCTCCATTGCTACATAAACCAGGAAACAGCCTCGGAAACTTACAAGTCCCTGAAAAAACTCTGAGCTCCAAGTTCTCCACCCATTTCTGATACAGTTATTCATGTGCACATCCTTCACTCATTAAGACTATTTATAGTGGTGAGAAAAAAACCTCCACATTTGAGGGAAGGTCACACCTGGATTGTCTCACCTCCACCTTATGCTCACTTGTACCAGGCACATAGCAAAGTAATTTTCTCATGTTTCTTTTTTTTTTCCTGCAAGAGTTGCCATTTTAATCCCTTCAACACATGTTGTAGCTAAGGAGAAGTTGCAACAAGAATACCTTAACTACTTAAAGAGACTGCTGCCTTCAAATTCTCCATACTTAGGAGAGACTTCCCCACAAAGCAAATGAAGCATACATGCCTCTGGCACAGAGCCAGGTATGGATACAGAACAGCAGAAGTTTTCTGTTTGTTTTCCTATAGACTTTCAGGGATGCAGTAGCATCACTTAACACTTGCTTTAGACCTTATTTTAAAAAAATAAAATCAGTCCATAATTCAAGACACAAGCTAATGCCCCAGTACACAGAAGCAACTTGGCAGCCTCTATGACATGCCAATGGCACAAGTGCAGACCAGCAGGAATACAGAGCTGCTTGAAATAGGGTTTTCATATGGAAGAAAGCTATCTCGCATACTGTAACTGCCTGGATGCCTTTGAAAGTCAACCACATCCATGGTTTCCTGTACTTGCTCCCATTTCTCATGGCTTCCTATAGAAAAGTCTAACAGTTACTTAAAAAGTTAACTTGCTCTTAACAACCACTCACATATCTTAACACTTACTTTGTCTTCATACAAGAGATGGGTTATTCCGACTCTTCCTCAATTTAGTATTTAACCAAAATACTTGGTCTGATATCTCCATCCTTTTGGGGTCCTGTATATACTTATAACAATTTACAGTTCGGTTCCTCTCAAGGAGGCATGCAAGATTTTAGTAACAAATTTACATGCTACATGCTGATTTTCATTCAGCTCTTGAAAGCCTGTAAAGCATGTTTACAGTACCAAAGTACAATGATTCCTCTTCTGTTTGGCCAACTTCATAGCCATACTCTGCCAGTTAAAGCATTATTTCGGTTTCAATAAATATTTATACAAAGAATTTTTAATAAAATCCTGGAAGCAGAATGCTATTACATAAAAGTTAATTTAGAATTCCTCAAAAAAAGCTTTAAAATCAAATTCATCTAAAAGTTGCCATTAGTGACATTCTTCACAAGAAGCCAACCTCAAGCCACTATCTATGATCTTTACCACACCTGCTCTCCAGCAAACTACACTTCATACAGGCTGATGTGAGTGACAGTGATAGTCAACATGAGCACAAAAGCAGCAACTAACACAGTTGCTGGCTTTACTAGATTAGCTCAAAATTTTTTATGATACTGAAAATGCTTTAAGTGCTCTTTCAATATCACCTGACAGCTTCATCAATATGCCACACACACCTAAGCACGCTGTGGTCAGTGCAGTGCAGCACGTCTGTCAAGTAGGAATCTCTACTGTTTTGAAATAGACTATAAAAACACTTCCCTATCATTAAGATTTCTTTGGTTTGCATCTCTTGACTACAATGACTCATTCCTACATCCTATTTATTTTGCCAATCATTTATGCTCTTTGATCAATGCTTTAACACTTTCAGAATTTATCCAGAAAGAATTTTTCATTACTTTATGCATCAAAATAAAAAAAAAAAGGCAACAAAACACAAAAGCCAACTAAACAAAAGAACCCAAGAATAATGCCTAAGGGCAGCTAAAGTTCCTGCATGAACACACATAATCTGTTCACCTCCTTTCAGATGCTTCTTTCTTTATGCTGTAACCAAGATAATTTGACAGTAACCAATCAGTCTTACTCTGAAGCTTTTTTATCACCTTTATTTAAGAAGTTACAACCTGTGTCTAAAAACTAAAGCACCTGACTATCTCTACAATACAAATGTCTAGGTACAACAGTAACCTTCCTCCTTCTTCATTATTTTACATCCCTTCCCCTTTGATGCTGCTGCAAGAGTTTGCACTACTTTGTACCTTACAACAAGAGGGCTATTTTCAGCAGAAAAAAGAAAAAGCATAAGCAGTGTAACGCGGTCATGCTCTATTTGACAGAATTATCTAATCACAAAAAAAAGACCCAAAACCAAAACAACCTCAGCTAGCACAAGAATTTGAAGTCATCCAGTAACCTACTGCATTGCAATAAACAGCACAACATCCATCACTTTTCCTACAATCAAATCAGAAGCCAGCATTATGATCAGTATCTGCATTATGATCTTTAGCTGATGCATGAACTACAGGGTCAGTTCTTTTCATTGACTTAGGTACAAAACCTTAGCTTGCATCACCCAGCTCTTTAAAGAAAGCTTCTTACAATGAACTGTTACGCACAAGCTTTGATCTAGTGAAAATAACATCCCTTTCTATGCTTAAGGGGTAGACTTTAATTCAACAGCCTTTTTAAATGCATCAAAATAAATTCAGAATGCCAGCAGTATATTGCTTGCAGGGAAGTCACATGTAACATTACTTACCCTAAGATTCAGATCTCTTCAAGAGATCTAAAGCCGTTTGTCTGCACACACCAGCAGGCAAAATTATCTACAAGCTGTTGAAAGCCAGAAGACAGCTGGGCTGATGAGTTAAAAAGGAATGACTATCACATGCTCAGACACTGCTACACTTCAATAAAGCACTTTAGAGAATGTTGTCTATGATTATAAAAGCCATCTTCAACCTGGTTCTTTAACTAATAACTTCAATATAAATCTGTTAATATCCTCAAGTATTTAGAAATATTCCTGATTGTACACATGAAGAGCTGCAGAACACAATCCCAAATTGAGGACTTCAACAGCTTTAAGACCATCAAATACCCGTACAGACACTAAAATACTCTTTATTTTACTAATTAACTCTCAGATGTCAAGGGCTATAGAAGTCCAAATTGCTGGTCACACTGGCTCAGCACAACCCAGTCAAAAATAACCAAGATTACTTCTCTTCTTTGTCTTGTTTTTTTTCCATTGGACAAGCTTCCCCTAGCCCTGTGGAAACAGAATACCCTAAACTAGCAGATTAGACTAAGAGTTTGGAGTGCAAACTGAAGAACAGTTGTATCTTCCTTGTTAATTTCTGCTAGGGAAAGACTAGTCAGGTGTTTCATACAAAAGTCTTATAAAAGAGGAAAAATATTTCAGTGACAGGAAAAATTTTAATTCTTCAATCAATTTAATTCTTCAACCAATTTACCACAAGCTTGCAAGGATTTGTCAGCAGCTCTTAACTTAGTCTTCAGCTAGCTGTGTCAAAAATACTCCAAAGGCAATAATCAAAAATGAGAAATACTGTCTTCTGGATGATGACACTAATGCATGGATGTATTGATAGAACTTCCCAAGCTGTAAATAGGTTCTGTCCAAACTTTGTGACAAGTTAAAGCTAAGTTTCTGCCTATGCTGTTGAAACAGATTGCTTTGGCAAAGCACACAGCCTACCCAAGTCTGAGCAATGAAGGGCTGAGAAGTCAAACACAGGGATGGCAGCCTGCCAAACCCCAGGATGCCAACAGCCTCCCCTCTTCAATCTTTGGAACCCCAGGCTCGCTAAATATGCCCAGAGGACTGCAATAGCTTGTACTGATACTGATAATTGAGTCACAGAAAGTTAAAACTGACTCACAAGAGGAACACATCAGAAGAGAAAACTTGCCAACATCTTACTCGCTCTTCAAAACAGCAATTAGAAAATATTTTCATTTGCCCTGCAGGCCAGCAACAGAAAGATCCATGGTGTATTTCAGCATATGGCAGTACGAAGGCTTTTCAGTTTGAGGAATCACATTTGAAGCATTTTAGAGCAAAAAGACCAGGAGCTGATGTACAGCTGGTCTGTCACAGGGTTACAGCAGCCACATGTCACACTTCCTCATTTTTGAGCTTCCACTATTAAGCATAAAGTCAATGGAAACAGTAACTACCAGCTTTTTTCCCCTTGTGTCTTCCAGCAGTGTAAGTTTAAATACTAGCATTTGAAATAAAATCTGCTTTTTCAGATACAAGGAGATATTCTGAGAGTGGTAGACAGAGATGAGGGGAGTTGCAGGGTAACACCTGGGTTGCACACAAAACTAGAAATGCAGTACCAACTAAAGTGATTACAGAGGTGAGGGACAGACTTCTTATGAGACCACGGCAAAACAGAGATTGTTCTGTGGCATTTGACTCCACAGCATAAGCAAAGTTAACCATGGTAGGTACACAGTAGGAGTCTTGGAAACAAGAGAGATGCTGAAGAACAGGTTTAAATCATATATAGGAAAGGAATAATGCATGTTTGGACAAGTAGACAGGACTTTTCTGCTTCCATGTGCTCATAGTATGCTTCTAACACGCAAATTTGTGACTTGAATATAGCAGGGATGAAAACTACTTTAAAATTAACCAGGTGACTCCAAGCATGCAAAGTTTAAGCATTCTTCCTTTGAGGACAATTTTAGCTGTTTGAGTTACCTTTAACCTGTAAAGCATGGTGCATTAAATGCATTACAGATTCAGAACCCTGAATTTATTTCAGCAGCAGCCATAACCAAGGCCACCACCACGCAGACAAGTAGTTCAGGCAGAGCAGTATGAGCAGGAACACTTCGGGAGCCCTGGATCGAGCAGCGAGAGCAAAGCAGCTGCTCGAGGACTGCTGTAAAACCCTGGGCCAAGCCAAGAGCCCCACAAAGTATGATAACGAGAGAGGGCAAGGCCTGTAAAAAGTGAAAAACTTCACTCCCACGTCAAGACCTCCTTCTACTTACATCTCAAAGGCAAGAATAAGAGGTTGCATATAAGGGGTAAGACAAAAAACAACAACAACAACAACAACAAAAAAAACCCAAAAAAACCCAAAAACAAAAACCAAAAAAACCACAAGAAGAGACATTTCCCAGCCAAAACACTCTTTTCTCCGCAGAGGCCGTGTGCCAGGCCCCCGACAGCCGGGCTCCCAGCGCCGCCCGGCGCACCCTGCGGGGAGCAGCCCGCCCGTCCTGCCCCGGTACCTGCGATATCCCAGAGCTGCAGCCGCACCAGGGTCTTGCTGTCCCAGTTGATGACTTTGAGCGCGAAATCCACGCCGATGGTGGCCCGGTAGTGCTGGGAGAAGAGCTGGTGCACGTAGCGCTTGATAATGCTGGTTTTGCCCACGCCCAGCTCCCCGATCACCAGCACCTTGAAGAGGTGCTCCCGGCACTTCGGCACGCCGCTGCCCGCTCCTTCCCCGCCGGCCATCCCTCCTTCCCTCCCGTGGAGTGCGGCGGAGAGGCCGGGCTGCCGGGGCCGCGGCTCTCCCGCTTCTGAACTTTCCCAGGCGGCAACTTTCCCCCAACTTTCCCTAGCCGGCTCCCCACAGGACCGGCCCTCGCCGGGCGGGGGAAAACGAAGCGGGACAGAGGGTGGGAGGGAGCGGGGAGCCTCAGCCACCACCTGACTGCAGTCACAGGACGCGGAAACTCCGCGGGCTTATAGCGGCCCGGGGGAGGGCGGTGGGAGGGGCGGGGAGAGGGAGCGGCCCGCCCGCCCCGCCACTCTGGGACACCGGGTGGGAGGTGGGACCGGGAAAGGGTCGGGGTGGGAGGAGTTCCCCCGCAGCCGCTTGGGGCGGGCCGGGCCGGGCTGGGCTGGGAGCGGCAGGGCAGCGCGGGGTGAGCCTTAGAAGAGGGCTTGGGTTGGGGACGTGTCAGCTCTCTGTTTGTACCTTTCTTTGGTACTTTGCTTCCAGCGGTGGTGGCGGTAGCGAAGTTTTCTCCCGGTGAACTCTCTGAAAGCACCCGGGTTCTCTCCCCACCGTCTGGCAAAGAGTTTTACGGCAGAGAGGTCCATGGGACAGAGGGCCTCGTCAGGATGCGTGCCGATGGCAGGCTTCCAGTGGCCCTGCTCGCTCCCAGCCTGCATTCCCAGGAGCCAGCCTGGGGAGCTATAGGTGCGGGGTGCTGCGCCCTGGCCCCCTCCCCGCCCTCGCAGGCCCTGCAGTGCGGCCTAGGGCTGCGTGTGGGCTGGGCTGGGCTGGGCTGGGCTGAGCCCGGCCGGGCAAACAGCGCTGGCAGTGCGGGCTGCGCTGAGGCACCAGGGCAAACAAACAGGGCCGGCAGTGCGGGCTGTGCTGAGGCACCGGGGCAAACAGGGCCGGCAATGCGGGCTGTGCCGTGCTGAGACACCGGGGCAAACAGCGCCGGCAGTGCGGGCCGTGCTGTGCTGAGACACCGGGGCAAACAGGGCCGGCAGTGCGTGCTGTGCTGAGACACCAGGGCAAACAGGGCCTGCAGTGCGGGCCGTGCTGTGCTGAGACACCAGGGCAAACAGGGCCTGCAGTGCGGGCCGTGCTGTGCTGAGACACCGGGGTAAATAGGCCCGTGCCCAGGCGGCAGCTGTGACACAGCGATGGCCGCTCTGAGGAAAGGCTCGGGTGAGCAGGGCAGACATCACCTCCTCATCTGCCGGATTGCTATCAAACACCTACACCTAAATTTGGTTCCCTCCTGTTGCTAAATTGATCTAATAAAATATTTTTATTCTTTTCTGGTTGTTTTAAAAATTATCCAAGGCACTCATAGAACATGGCATGGTTTGGGTTGGAAGGAGCCTTACAGATCATCCAGTCCCAACTCCCCTGACATGGGCAGGGACACCTCCCGCTAGACCAGATTGTTCTAAGTCAGGTCCAGGGATGGGGCATTCACAGCCTCTCTGAAACAGACACCTTGTTAGAAATCAACATAAAACAAGTTTCCTGACCACAGGACCGTGTAGTACCATGGGTGCAGATTAGAGGTGCTGGGGAAAAAAATCTTTGCTAACATACTCTTCAAATTAAACCCACAACCCCTGGTGTCTGTGCCAGTAACAAGAGGATGAAATTGTGTGGTAGTGTCTCCATGCTGTAAGGTTTGTTTGTCATGTAAATACCTAAACAGAACTATTTTGTGCCGCAGAGCAATGGCAACTACCCCAAACAGGAAGTGTTACCTGGTTGTCTGGACAGCCTGTGTGTACAGAGGCAGGTAACCCAAGGGAAGATCTAACTAGCACTGAAGGGATGCCCCCAGTGGGAAAGAAAGTAGCGCTTCAAATACATGGTAACATCTGTCAAACAATCATCAGTTGCTCCTGATACTATACCAGTTCTTTGCACATACTAATTTCTTTGCAATGCTTTAAATTAATGGCCTCACTAAAATGATCCAGATATCCTTAGGTGACTTTGGAGAATGTGTATTTCCATGTCACACAAAGATGGGGCATGCACTATAGATGGGAGTAGGTGAATAGAAGAGCTGTTTGGCAAAATAAGGCAAGAAAAGACAGCATTCTTGAAGAAAAATTGTGTTTGGGGATTTTGGTTTGGTAAATTTGTTAATTTGTCATGCTATATTAACTCCATGACAATTTCTGTAATTAGTATTTTCTTGCCCAGCAGTAACGATACCAGAATATAAACTGGGGGAAGAATATAACTTAGAAACAAGATTTTTTCTTGATGGAGGGAGGCCCAGGGCAGTCCAGGTACCTGCCAATAGATGAGACAAGCAAGTAACACTGTCTTTATCCGGGACGTTGGAGGCAGATGTGAGACAATATTATTTCAGGTACAGGTACTTTAACCACTATGGGGTCTGGTAAACCTCTCTAGCTATATCTAGACTGAGGTCTTTTTCATCACAATGGTCCATTCAGACAGGGAATTTGGCTGGCATGCACTGAAATTTCTCCCCAGATAGGTGCCAAAGTTTTTCTTTGTCTTGCAAAAACCAAAGTGGGTTGGAAATGAATTGTCACATGCTCATGTAAGGGTGGCTGGGTTTTAGGATGGATGCAGAAGCCTTGTTCCACAGGCTTAAATGGAGTCTTGGAGCCTTTATTCCTCAGCTGTGAGACAGTAATTACATTACTTTCCTACCTTCTGGGAGATTTGTATTAATTGATTACTAGGCACATTCTGTAATTATATACCAGAGTGTGGAATGCTTGCATGTTGACTGGAGGTCTTTCATGACATTAGATAAATTGTTTTCCCTTGCACAGACAGGAGCAAAATTGTATGTATTTCCTACCATTTGTTAGGCCTGCCTACTACCATTTTTGTTTTACATGTCATAAAAATTCATTGATGCCAGAGAAATTAATTCCTCTCATTACTTCCTCCATTCCTGCTACTTTTATTTTTTTCAAGCAAGGCAAGACAGATATTCTGGTTTTGGTAGGGATAGAGTTATATCAACTAAGTGAGATATTATTAACTGTACTACTAGTAGTAAACTGAATACAAGTGCTTCTGCATACTTGAGTTTCATATCAACAGTTCAAAAGAAGGCTATAATTTAATTTTTTTCCACACATACTGATTTGGAGTGATAAGAACCAATATTAAAACCAAAGAAGTCAATAAAAGTCTGTGACAGTGGTCACAGGGGTTCTTGAATGAGGGGAGAGACGAGAATGTTGACTCCAGGTTCAGAAGGCTTGATTTATTGTTTTATGATGTACATATATTACATTATAACTATACTAAGAAGAAATAGAAGACGAGGTTTCCTCAGCAGGCTAGCTAAGAATAGAATAGAAAACAATGATAACAAAAGGCAGCTCTCGGACTCTGTCCGAGATAGCTTGGTCTTGATTGGCCATTAATTATAAACATTCAAGATGGCCCAATCAAAAATCCACTTGCTGCATTCTACAGCAGCAGATAACTATTGCTTACATTCTTTTTCTGAGACCTCAGCTTCTCAGAAGGGAAACTCCTAAAGAAAGGATTTTTAGTGAAAAAGATGTCTGCGACAAAAGTCATCATCTGTTCACAGAGGTGTCAGTATAAAAAAACAAGGGCAAAATGTGACTGATAATTTTCCATGATTAATAGTTTAATCAGTACTAATTGCATTACATAATGCCAAACATATAGCAGTGCATCTTGCCTGAACTAATAATTTGCCTTAATTTCATTAATATTAATTTTCATCAAGCTGGCTGATACCTGTGTGAAACAGCTTGGAAAAATTCAGTGATTTGTAGTCCTGTGTCTCTGGGGCAGTGCAATCAATCATGCATGAGGTTATAGAGTAAAATATAATCAACACCCACCTAATCTTCATATTGTGAGCTTAATTTCTGTGTCACTTGGTCTTTTACATGTAATTCTACTTTTTAACTGACTATTCTTTGTCACTTGAATGTCAACTAAAAAGTTCTATTGAACAAGGGCTATTGACATTATGGTACAGTAATTGGGATAAAACCATTATATTTTACCTTCAGTTGCCTGCACTGGGAGACCAGGAAAGGGTTATTTTTGGCCATATTACTTAGCTTATCTGGTTGGTTGCCTTTAGATAAGATGTGTGCTTCATATTTCAAATACAAAATAAAAAGCTCTTTGGTTTTGGTGGGTTTTGTTTTTTTTTTTTCTCTTCTCTGCACTGGAGGTCTCAGGAATGAGGGAGAGAAATGTGTATCTTACAAAACAGGCTTTTGGTACCCTCTCATCCTAAAGGCTGAAGTTTGGTCTGAATTTATTTTTTTTTACCGTTGCTCTTTGTTGCAACAAGTGGCTGCCCAGCCACTGGGTTCCTCTTCTAAATTATGTTTATCCACATGTCAGAACACTGGCTTCCAACAGCAGTTGGATTTAAGGAACTGTCTGGCCACTGGAAATGCTACAGAAATTTTAATAGCCTCATGATTGTTACACAATGAATTGGTGAAATATTTTAGCTTGTAAGACAGCACTTTAGCTTCCTTTTTTTCTGATCCGTAATGGCTTTTGTATCTCTCTTCCTTCAAGACTACTTCTTCTAATCTTTCCCATGTTAGTCTCTCCTCCACTTCCTCTACACACCATTTTGCCTTATCTCCTTTCTATTTTCATCATAACAGCTGCCAATCTTGTAATTCTTTAACAACTTTTCTTTTTGCCTTCTTTTTCTTTGATTTTTTTTTCTGTTCTATTTTTATTTCCTTTTCCCATGAATGTTATTTTTTCCCTGACCTCAGTTTAGGCCTTTCACTTTTTACCTTTTTTTTATGATTGCTTTCTTTCATACTCACTTTCCTATTCTTCTGAGCTTTTTCCTCTCTGAAGTGAATGAGAGATTTTTCATGTTTCTACTTGTCAGCCAGTGCTGAGAAAGGCACCAGCAGCAGGTTCAGCCAGTTAGACCAGGAAAGATGTAGGAGGCACATTTTTGCCCGAAGCAGAGGGATGCATTTAACTTACTCTGCAGTTACATCAGAAGTCAAATTCATAGCTGAAAGGATGGTGTGAGTGGCTGAAAAAATGTATGTACAGCACATGGACAATTTCCCTGTGCATATGAGGATGCAGAGCTGCTTGGAGACTATGACTGAGCAGGTTTGCACACTGTGTTATCTGCATGCCTCCTTGATCTGTTGGGGGATGCACAGAGCACTTCCTCTACTTCACAGAGTGTTTCCCAGAAGTCAAGGGCAACATAAATCTGCATTGTACAGAAATACCATGGTCACAGCCAGAGTGTTCTGCTGGAGCAGCACAGGTGACTGAATGCTTTCATTTAACAGTGGGGATTGAGGGAAATGTCCCAAAGTGCTGTGATAGTAGCATACAAACAGTGGAGACCAAGGCAGGAATGGAAAGCTGGGGATATTTTGGAAAAGTGCTTCTATGGTCAAGTAAACCACTGGACAACAAAGCATATACACAAAAGCACTGAATTAATATTAATTGAAGTTTATATGTGAGCTTACAGTCTACAAATGCATGCCTAGTTTTTGCCCACTGTATGCCATCAGCTGTATGAGAGCACCCATGAACAGAAAGCTAAGATTATGTGATAGTATTAAGCCTGCCTGGGGCTTTGCTTCCTGCCAGGCACTATGACACACTCTTGTCTCCTGACCACAAATTTAACTGAGTGATGCAGGCTTGAACTTGTAAAACATTCTCAGCATATAGGAGAGTTCTATTCATACTCAAACTGATATAGTTGGAGAAATACCGGTGCTGCTGTAAAATATATCTTGGGTGCATGCATACAAAACTATTATTAGACAACCATAAATATATATTGGACAATCCAGAAAAATAAATATTAATTTTTATTAAAGCCTGTAAAATAATAGTGCAAAAAGTGTAGTAATGGAAGGATCTTTCTGTCCAGAAGAGTAAGAGAAACCAGCCATGAAGAGGTCATGTCAAATAGTGACATTTGCTGGCAATCTCCTGGAGAGGGTCCCTGATGATCACAGGCAGAAGTCTCCTTAAGGAGCCTGATGGTCCTGCACAGAGGATGGGATAGTCTTTCTCACCTGTAATCTATGCAAGTAAATGATTGACTTGGAATACCATTTTCACGTGGCTACCAAGCTTGCTTGTTCCCCACTTGCAGGCTTCCAAATTCTGTTACCCAAATTCTGGGCTATATCCATTTTATTTTTACTTCTGTTCTTTTGGAAAGTCTTTTGTGGCTTTTCTGTTATCCAGAGGTGAATGTACACCATACTGCTGAGGCACTGAGTGAAGTGACAGAGACTCTCTCATCATCTGTGACTGCAACACATAAAGCAGGAGGAAGCTGTAGCGAAAGTGCAACAGATTTGCTGATTCCTTCCCTGACTTATTTTGGTAAATCTCCGTCTGCATGGACAACAGACTGAGAGAAACAGCTTTTGAATTGTCTCCATGCAAATATTTATTTTTTTCCTTTTTATGCATGAGAATGGTAAACTCTTTGCCTTCATTATGAGCACTCTGAAGAAGATAGTTCGATACTCTAGTATTGAACCAGTGCAATGAGCCCCCAGTGTGTTGTTGGCAGGCAGATTTGTGGCAACATAGGTAAATACTTATAGAGCATTGTTGCAAGTGTGAAGACAGGCCAGGAGGGAGGACAGCCATTGACTGGGATTCAGATAAGCAAGATGGGATAGTTATTGAAATACTGAGGGGATTGTTATGATAAGCTTTCTTCCTTTGCTAGCTGCTCACTCTAGCTTCTGTGCGGACATTTATTCCCTCAACAACTTTTCCCACATTCAGTAGCCATGCCCTCAATTCTTCTTAGTACTCCCAAGCGATGTGCTAGGAAGGAAACAGAAGTTTTTCCATGCAAGGCCCTTACTTTCCATCCACAGTGACTCCACCTGATCTCTTCCATAAAGTCTGGGTCGTTTTGATCCCTCATCAGCATAGAAGATGAGGCAATTATCTGTGTGGTGATGATTAACTCTTAGCATCTACAGCACAAGGTAGAGGCCGTGAGGATCTGAAGGTGAGGAGAGATGAGAGGATTTACTCAGCAGCAAACTGTAGCATCTCCAGCTGGGCATGGGTGGGCTCTGCAGTAGGCACCACCCAGACACAAGCTGCCCTAGGAAAGCATTTTTTGTGTGGTTTTTTAAATGGTTCTGAGACCGAAGTACTGAAAGGCTCTAGAAATTCCTTTTTATGTTTATGTTGATAACTCACCATATTGTTTTGTATCACTCTTAACTAAAAATCCTTATCATTCTTAGCTTATCTTGTTTAAAAAATGTACTTTTCATGTATCACACTGAATAATATCTGCAGCTACAGAAATGTGACTGAAGATATGACTTGGAAACATAGACACCAAACTACATAGATGCTTAGAGTGATGAGTGACAACCAGACACTATTGTAAATAAATCCATGTTAATTGACCCATTTAATTTTAAATAATTAAAATTTATTTAATCTGTATCAACCCTTTAAAGCAACAGCATTTATTGCATCTTTCATGGGGAGCAAAGTAGGAAAACTGAAACAAAAGGCATTCTGTGACATTTTGTAAACTTTTGTAGTAAGTTCCTGTTCTGCTTACACACTTAAGCGAGAGAAATTCAGTCATCATGACTCATCCCATCCTCTGCACTTTCTTGAGTTCACTCCTAGGCATGAACTTCATCACATGCAGCCAGCTTCTTATTTTTTGTGGTGGGACACAGAATGGAAAAGATAACTATTACAGCAGACCTGGAAATACAGCTAATATGCATGTAGACTTAAATACACATCATGGTTATTCACTCATTACACATTCAGTTGAAAATATAGATGTTTTCCATTACCTTCTTTGCTGCACAATTTCACAGCAATCACAGAAGACATGGAAGTGCCCTTTTCTCTCTCTCTTCACATTCAAAAGGGCAAGCTTCTCTAACAAAATAAACTAACCATACTTATGCATTTTTTGTCAACCTCAGTGCTGCTGTGTGGCTTGAACCTGAAGCCATATAATGGAGCAAGCTGTATTATGATAAAAACATATAACAATTTCAGTCTTATTTATGTGCAGTTGTGTCGGAATTTACGTTGCAACTGAGTGTCTTTCTTACAACTGGCTTTAACTGTGAGTTGCTAAAATTAATGTTTGAACTGAGGTGTCCAAAACCTGACCAATTTGAAGGGTTTTTTATGGATGCATCAAGTTTGATGCATGCTACCCTTTGTCAGTTTTTAAGATCCTACTGCCAAGGACAGGAATTACAACCTTTCCAGTCTAGAGGCTTTTGATCTTTGATTTGGGATAGTCATTTCCCTCCTTTCCCCACCCCACAATTAGTTTATTATGAGAAATGGTTGAACAGGTCTTGTTTACAGGTTTTAGAGCTTTTCAGCCTGAGGCAGAGACACCTGGCATGGATAAGGTTTGCTTGGGTTTCAAGCAGGCTAAAGAACAATAATGGAGATTCCCAGTCTTCATTACTGAGAAAGCTAGTAGCTTCTTCTGCAATACTGTATTGTCTTATCCTCATTGCTCCTCTTTTCTGTAGGTATTTGGACCATGGTTTTATAGCCCTGCTCTCAACCATACAAAAACCCAAACAAAACAAACCAAATAAACAAACAAAAACCCAAGCCAAACAAACAAACAAACAAACATCACAAAAAAAAAATCTATCAGTCTCAGTCTGTATCAAATTGTATTTGATAAATAATAAATGAGAATGTTTTTGTCTAAACAAACTAGTGGGTTTTTTCAGTCATCATTTTTTAAGGAAAAGTATGGAAATAACATATTTGGAAGACAGTGTGTGACAACTGTGAGCGTGTGAGAATGAAGCTGGGTTTAATGCCCAATCACTTTACCTGTATTTGCGGACAAAAAAATCTTTAGATTTATCATTCACTGAGCAAAACACTGCTTTTTAATTTTTTTTTATTTTTTAATTGGTTTGTAAGCAGGATTAGAGTGCCATTGAAGCCATTTTCTTTCTTCCATGTGTATCCCATCACAGTGTTCCAGTTCTTAACCTGCCCCTGGCTGTATGTGCCTCTTTTGCTGGATCCTTCCTGAGGAGCAGCACCACTCAGCCCACAAAGAGCTGGCAGCCAGGGAGTGGGGTCTGAGCACTTTTGCCAGCTGGCTGATCAGCTGAGGGACAAAGACAATAGTTTATCTATGCTTGCTCTGGTCAGCTCCCAAGACATTCTTGTCCTTCAAACTGGCATGACTCCTGGCTCAGTGCCAGTTTTCATCACTGTACTGCTGTTCTACATGCACACAGCTTCTTTTTGCTAGTTATTTATCATTTTTGCATAATTTTACTTTTTTTTTTTTTGTTGGCCGTCTAAACAACCCCTGCCTGTTTTCTGCATTGTTAGCAACAGTCAAAGGCTGCTGTCAGGTGGATCTTGTTAAGCTGCAGCTTTATTCCATCAGCCTCTATTCTATGGAGCCTACACACCTCTAAACTATCTGAATATAAAAAGAAATAAAGACCTCACTCCAGGCATAAATCCCAGCAACTGAACATCTGTGTTTAATGCTTTTGAAATACCCTTCTAAAAGGTAGCTGCAGGTGGTTTTATCAGTAAATAATTTTGCACTTGTCCATACATAATATTTCAAAACCCCAGTTTCGCTGGTTTTTGCTTGTTTTTTGTAATCCATTAGGCTCCATAGCTAGTTAGAGAGGTGAACTAATTAAAGAAAATGATGAGCCATACCCATATCAGATCAATATATTTGGAAATTTTTTTGCAAGCTGAATAACAATCAAGCTGAAAATTAGAATATAAATGTTGCTAATTCCATGAGCAAGGAAAGGGGCATCTGGTTTAATGTCTGCTATCAAGATTATTATTAGATAGTTTTCAAAGTACTGCCAAGAGAGTACATAAAACTGCCACTGAGTTGCATATTTAGGTTCAGTATTGTTCTTCCAACTGGAGTACTTGGAGCAAAGTTACAATCCTTATCTTGCTTTCCATGTCACCATGGTAACATGAGTTATGTACCAAATCTTTCTACTTCCAAGTACCTTATTTTGTGAGCAGTCTGTTTATGTCAGAGATATATTTTCAGGCTTTCAGTACACTTTATATCATTCACAAGCAACTAATTCAGCACAGACATCTTGCAGTCCAGTCATGATGAAAATTGTTGTAGCCTAAAATTAAGTGCTGATTTTCTATCAGTACCTATTTTTGTTTCTTCAATGTCTCTTTTTTATTTTTTTTCTCCTACTTTTTCCTGGTAAGACATTCTATTGAAGAAATGTAACTTCTGTAAACATCTTTTTAAGATACCTTTTAAGTTTACAAACCAAACACTATTTGTTAGTCTGTATTTTAATTTATAGAAACAAAGAGTACCTGAATATTTCAGAAATTATATTGTCTGCAGTTTGTTCCCTTGTTTGTTTAATCTAATCCTGTAACTAATGGTGATGATCGCAACAAATTTAAGGGTGTCTATTTGCTTTTGTCATAGAGATAGTTCTCAAATATTAACCCTGCCTCAAATATCTGCACAGCAAATTCAGTGGGATGAAGTATTGTGGATGACAAAAGCAAAGCCACTGCTTTTCAAAGCTGTTGCAGCTCTGAGTCAGTGATTTGTTTCTGTGAAAGACATACTAAAGTTCTTCACTCCTAACTTCCAGATGAAGGACATCTTCTTCCTAACAACAAGCTGGCTGGTCACAGAGCTCAGGACTCATATCTTCTGAGCTACTTTTACAGTTGCTTCCTGTCATAGATGCAAAACACCAAAGAATGCAGTTCTTGTCAGAAGGAAAATCACATACAGAACAGAGAGTCACAGACTGCATATAAAGAAGTTCAATTTAGAACTGAAGGTGTTTATTTAAAATGTCCCAAAGCTACAGTTGACATTACTTCCTTTTGCTGGGCCTAGCAAACACTTTCTGTCTTACATGTGATTGCATGTGTGGTAGAGATCAGAGAGCTTTTTTATCAAAATTGCTTCTCAGATGCGTATAAAGTTTTAACAACCATAAGCAGTCTTTTCAAAAAGCAGCTTGTCACATGACATATGTGGATACCAACCGAATTTTCTTTCTTTTTGTTCTTTTTCTCCTAAATGAAAGAATTTCTTCCAGCAGCCTCCTGTAAACTACTTCAAAGAAGTCTCAAGTCTTTTTTTTTCCCCAAGATGACCTACTATTCTGTGTCTTCTCAGAAAATTACTCAAGGTGTTTGAAATTTGAGGAGTGTGCAAAACAGAAAACTTGATTTTTTTTTAACCAATAATGTATTTCAAGAGTCCTGATTTTATTTTCAATGGTTTTTCAGTTTATATCCCTCCAATTACAGTGAAAACATATCTATAAAATGGCCTGAAGAAACTTCAGTAGTTTTGGGAAACTACAAGGCTGGCAAAAAACAGACTCAATCCAACACAGTGCCTAAATTATGCTTAGTGTCAAATATATGAGTTTAGTGTAGGAAAGCTGAGAGTCATGCCTCAGAGCTAACGTGTTCCAGTGCTCTCTCAAATGACTGCTGAGAGAGCAAAGACTACAGGTTACCTGCACGGATTTGGCACATCCAAAAGTGGGAGTTTCTTCCATGCCCCTCATTTGCTGGATTTAAACATATATCAGCCAGTGGTCTCTTAACCTCTTTGTTTAATATGCCAGAAACCACTGCCCATTCTAGATAGTGTGAATTCTATTTTTAGAACAGAATATTTTCTATTTTTCAGTGGACTTTTTTTGCACAGTACAAGTGACTGAAACAATTTTTTTGCTTAGTTAGGAAATAATGTCCTACTTGAAAAGTCAAGTATTCAAAATGATGACATTTCAGAAATGAGGCTGTCCATCCAACTTTAATTTGGCACCATATAAGTGCCAGTCCTTAGTGGCACAACTATATTCTTTCACCTGTTCCCAGCTCCATTCATTGTAGTGCAGTATGCTTAGAGAATCCAACATCTGTTCACTCTTTTTATCCTTGTTGCTTAACTGATGGCTACACCATGGAGTGTAGAATTGTTTCTTTCCTCATGATCCTTTCCAGAGCATACTAGAGTGCAACGGTGTCCAAATGAATCATGAACTTTAATGATCATATGGCTGCTATGAGATGAAATGCATAATTATCTCCATTTGATGTCCGTGAAAGTGGAACAAAATCCTCTCTGGAGGCCACACAGGGAGCTGATGGCAGAGCTGGAATTTGGGACCCAATCCAGTGCTCATTCTCCTGGATGAAACCATTTTCCTCCGGGAAGTGCTGAGCAGCCTTGGCTCTCATTGGCTTTGCAGTTTTGATCATTCATCATGCCTGTTCACCATCACAGCAGTGGTAATCTTAAAAAGCTCAACCAGAAGATAAAAGCCCAAATACTTACAGTGGCTCTATGCCTGAAGCAACAAAAGCAAATTCCTCATTTACACAGGCTTTTCAGTGGAATGATGAAACTGAATGAAATTGTGTAATTTCACTTTCTAATGCTTTCTTATTCTCACTTGGAAAACTACATTTCTTCCTTGTGACTTCTTCAGTGTACCCACTGGGGAAGACACCACTCGTGCTGGGGATGGCAGGGAGCTACACTCGGGACAACTGTCGGGCCAGAACTGGGGTAACCACTCATGAGCTGGAACACTGCTGCCCAGCTGAATGTGGGATGGACCCTTCCATCTGATTCCTGTGGTGGGATTTGGACACATAGCATAAATCTGGTTCCTTACTTCTCTGAAAGTTATGAGGACTTAATTAAGGCTGGAAGCCTCCTACATATGACTGAAATGAATGAACTTTCAATGCCTAGTATTTGAAGGATGGATGGGCAGATGAACATGCAGCCCTTGTAAACACATAGACTATCCTTGGCAAATGACGAGCAATTTCTATTTCCTACAAAAGAAAAAAAAATGTTCAACAAGAGAATATTTCTAGTTCTGGGAAGGCAAAAATACCCACAGATATATACGAGGTTTTGTGCTTTCAGTCTCTTTTAGAGGAAGGCTGCTCAGATATTTGCAGGGATAATAGCAGGAGAAAATGTTTGGATAGGTAAATCAAAATAATTTTCTTTCAACTGTCATGTTCTTAAACTAGACAATACAATGCCAATATATTTCAGACACAAAAAAAGTACATAAATGGGTTTGAAAAATCTGGAAACTAAAAGCTGTGCACTTTCATACCAGTGCCTGAGGTCCATGCAATTTCTTTAGATTTTCTGACAAAATATGCCTCTTGGTTAACAGAATTTAGCTCAATTAAACTTGTTAAAGAATAAAGGTAGCATATCCTATGATAATTGCTGTATGATGAATGCATGCTGATTGTCCATTCTTTTCCTAAAATACCCTCCTCAGTATGTTGTGGAGGGCATATATTTTAAAGGAATTTCAGAAAATAGACCCATTTCCTGGGTTTGTCTAGAATGTGCATTTATCACTAATTATCCAAACCTTCATCTTTTTGGAAGCAGGTTATTGGGCTTGATGTGGTATATGCCCCATAGAATTTTCAGATTAGTTTTAAAACTAAATCCTGTGTGCTCTGATCTGTGGGCATTTGGGGTAATGCAGAGAAACTGGCCTTTGGTGGAGGTTGGCAAATGCCAGAACAAGTCCTTGTGAAACACATGCAGTGAAGTCTGGTGGATCTCCTCCCACTTCAGCACTGACTAGCATGTGCATTTGCTGTCTCTACGTTCATTTCAAATAGTTCCTGATGATCAAAACATGCCACTGAATTTTCCAGAGAATTCATTATTTCTTGTGCCATTAGAGACTGCTCAAAGTTTGGATGACAGCTTACCTACTCTGCCTTCCCTAAGTTATCACTGTGTTACACCAGGGTTTTCCATTTTGCATCCCCACTCCATGAGAACTCTGAACAGCTGTGAGAAAAATTATCTGGGAGCTTCTGGTAACTGGTACAGGACTTTAAAAGAGTCCCAAAATGAAATACTAAATAGCTGGATTTTAAGTTCATGCAGCCCATGTATAAAGACTGAAAGCAGAGATGTTAGCATATGTGTGGCATATGATTAAACCTCTTTAATGACACACACAGAGTTCACAGACCTCACAGCAGTGGAAATATCTGCAGTCACAAAGGGAAATTACTGTAATTGTAAACCCCAAGAACTTCCAGCTCACTTGCACATAAAGACACCAAGGAAGGCAATTCTCCTACGCTTTGAACTTCACAACTTAAACAAGGCTAATAGGCAAGTTGAACAGAATTATAAAATTATTCTAACCTGAAGAACATTGTCTATTAATCTCTTTTGTTTTGGTTTGTATTTCACAATTGAATAAAACATCACTTCCTTGAGTGAATTGGCCTCATGGATATAATATTAACAAGGGACAAGACAAACTGTTCCCAAATAATTTAGGGAGCATATTGTTTCAAGAAAAATCATGCGATAGGCATGGAAGCATTTGAGAACATTTCCACGCAGCATGACATGCTCCTAGGTTGTTCCAGGACAGCTCTCCCTATTTGCAGTGAAACAAATCCATTCTACAGATGATGCACAGGACATGACTGTCCTTTCTTTTTTGTTCCCCTTTCTGCTTGGAAGGACAAGCATGACTAGGAATGACTTCTCTTGTTGAGCTGCAAACATTGCTTAATGTATTCTTAGTTGCTTGACAATGAGTTTCTTGAATTGTAGGGTTGCTGTGAAATGTAATGAGCAGACTGTGCAGATAAGAAACTTCACACCAGTGGATCTGGTTTCATTATGCAATCATTCATTTTGACTCTGCAAGCTCTTGCTTGTATACCATGTTCCTCAGTTTTGACACCCTTAAATTAAAAACAGGCCTGCAAGGACCTACTTATATTTAATAATGATCCCAATAAGATGAGTCTTATGAGGCACAAGAAGTATACAGAAGTGTAAATTTTTTCTCACATTCCAGTTCTTCTCTGTAAACCAATCACATTTCCTCATTTAACTTGTTAGAATGTGTAGTTATTAGAATGAATCAATTGCTTCCTGAAGTCCAAAGCGTGGTAATCATTATTATTTTAAAACTACGTATGCTACAATTTTCACCAAACATAAGGATACCCTGTCTAATTGCAGAGGCATAATTTATTACTTTTATGGCTCAAGGCCCCTGTTCTCAAGGGGTTTTTTTCCTCCCTTTTTGAAGTTCACTGTAAGGCTATGGGTTATGGTATTTTTTCATTCACAATGTTACATTTCTTTCCAGTAATCTGACATCTTCTCACTATGACCTGACTCACAGAAGACTGAAGCACCAATGACATACCTAATTATCATTTGCATTATCATAGCACGTTGTCACTTCATTACTTGTGTTCGAAGTTTATGTGCACATGTCTAGCTGTTGAATTGTAGTCAAGAGACAGATGAGAAAAGCCATATTATTACTAATTGGTTTTAATGTTAAAACTGTCAGGCAGTGATAATTTTTCAAAATTCTGAAAGAGGTGAAAGCAAACTTGTGCCTAAGAATTATGAAATATAGGAAATTGGATAGTATTTTATAAACCTCTCATTCCTGTGACTTTTTTCCCCCAGGAGCAAAATGATGTTCACATGAAAAGCAATTGTAACTGTAATCACATTCCAGTTGTCTCCCATCTTTCCCATCCTTTCTCCTGAAAATATTATCACAGTTTTATCTTTTTTAGACAATTTTGAGATATTTTAAGTAGAAAGTTCAGATACTTTTTCCAATTTACTGACAATTTAGACAAAGAGATATCTCCTCCACCCACACTAAAAAAGACACAAGATCTCCAGAGAGGAGGAATATTCTGCTTTTATGATCAACTATAGCAAAACCAAATCATTAGCAAAATCAACACATTTATAATTTCCTACTGTACATGTCAGACAAAAAGTGTTCCTTGTCCTGTGTTTTCTTCCTATTGCTATTCTGACTCTATTTGCACAGCAGCTTTCCTGAGAAAGGGAAGACACCAACAATTCTGTTTGATTAATGGAGATCTTTCCTATTATTGTGGCTCCCTGACATTCTTTTCATTGACTAAAATGGAACAAGGATCTTCTGTTGATGCAAGGTCAGCCATTGCTGGGCTAAACAGCTCTCAGGTGGAAGTGCCTGAGCAGAGCATTTGAACACATCATTTGACTTCTTAAGGGATAAGGCCTAGTTTCATAGCTGTCAGGACAAATACTTTACAATTATTCTGAAAATGACTGATCAACTATGTTTGCTGTTTTTACAGGCTGACTTAGCTTTTATAGGGTACTACTAAGGTTAAAGCTGGATCTGAATCCTGAGGATGTGTCCAGACTGAACACTGCTTCTTTGGGGGGTAGTGTAGCATGAGCTGTGCAGGGCAGCAGTGTCAGCTGGTGCTGCAGAGCTATGTCACCTTACTGGGTAATCTGTGCAACCAGGCCCCCTTGGCAGGTGCAACTGTAGAGAAGGAAGGCAGCTTTTGTCAGCTCCACTTATGTTATCTGTGTGGCTGACACAACCAGACCCACAGGGAAACTAGTCATATATGCTAAGTGTCCAGTCAGGAATTTTGCAGAAAAAGCCTTGTTCACAATTCAAAAATTTTGGTATGACTTCTGCCATCAAAATCTGTGTGTGTGAAACAATAAGGATTGTCACATCCAATCACGTGTTCACTAAGTATTTTTGGTATGCATCAAGCCATCTGTTCTGATAAGCTTTTTCTCACCTATTTCTCAATTCTGAGCAAAGCACTGTGATTATTCTTATTTATAATATTAGCCCAGTTCTCTCTAGCCTGCTGACATCTACAATGTAAATTAGTTACAGCAGCAGAGTCTCTGTAGTGTGAGCAAGAGATCTTTGCCACACCACTCCCAAGGGTGTGCAAAGCAGCTCAGCTGACTCTGCCCTGCTTGCCTGGAGGGGAGCTCTGAGGAGCCAAAGCAATGGGAATGAGGCAGGAGCTGGAGTCAATGCAGCAGAGAGCTCTGAACCTCAGGAAAGCATTTCTCCAGCGGGGCTGTGCCACACAAGATGAGAGTCAGAGAGCTATATCAGGTCATTCATTGCCTTCGGTTTCGACTCTAGGATTACTTCAACTTTTTTAATAAAATTGCATACCACTTACAGTGAGAATAAGTATTTGGACCTTTTTTAATTTTAAAATATCTCCTGGACTCAGAAGACACAAGAATATTTTATTAAGAGGATAAGGAGACAATGTGCCACGGGCACTTCAAAAGGGGAGCTAAGACACGACAAGAAACAAGTATCAGATAAATGAAGCTGAGATTGTCTGAAAGAGAGGAGTGGCTGTAAGGATTTAATGGAGATGCAGACAATAATCTAAATCCTCTGTAGGCAGTCTTTGCACTGAGCACTGAGCTAAATAAGCTTTGGATCATGACCAAAAAAAATTGTGTACCAAGTAACCCTCATCAAAAGTTTTACATAGGCATTTTGATCCACTTAATCATTAAGGTCATCCAGCAGCATCCCTTCCATTTTTGGAGTTTATTTTGCAGCACACTGTGCATACCCTACTGAGAACTCACAAAATGCATTTTAGTCTAAAAATGATCAGGAAATTGCAATGGACATCTTGAAGAGCTGGAACTCAGGAATAGTCAACAACTACAGCACTTACAGCCGAGATGTTATCAGTCTGACCTTTTCACATAGGAATGGATGAGTTTTCAAAAAACTGCAGAGATGTAAAAAAGTTTGCAGTGCAGGTCTGACGAAAATTTAGGAGCAGGACACAGCCATGTGTTGTAGCCATGGGATGATCACAATGTTCATGGTTAGGCAGCCCTCATGTATCTTCAGGTGAGTACTATGTATAAATGCATTCTGCTGCTTTTGGAATGTTGCTGGTTTTATTTTTAAGAAGTTGAATGCTAAATCTAAGAAACTGGATTTTTTATCATGGGAAAGAAGTTTAAAATTATTAAATAATACAGCTCTGAGCAAAAAGAAGTCAATTCAATATGGAAATATTTGCATGCCATTTCATTCCTCTCCCCTAACCTGAGGGAATCACAGTTTAATAAAGTGAAGACTTAATTCAGTTTAATGAAAGTGAATATGACAAAACCTTAATGTAATTATGAAAATAAGGTCAAAATAAAGTAGTTTCAATGTGGAATGAGACTCATAAGAGCAAAATTAAAGCTAGACTCAGTTTTAAACATATAGAGAAATGCTCTGAAAATAATTGATCATGCTTGTGAATATTAGGTAAGAGAAAGACTGTTTGGTTCCACTTCAGTGTTATTAAATTTTATTAAATCCAACAGCACTTGGAGGATGGACATTCCATGGGATCCCTGAGCACAGTGGAGTCTCTCCACCCAAGAGACAGAAAGAGAAATGGGATTATGAAGGATTCTTGTTCTCATTTGATAGAAGATAAACTGAACACCAGGTGATGTTACTTGCATAAAGTCAGTTATCAACAGAGCAAACAGTACTAAACAGGATTTTCAATTCATTTCAGGTTGGATAAATTGAAATTTTTTTTTCTGGAAAAATACTAATATAAAAAATACTTTTAAAATCCCATTTTGAGGGTTCTGAGTACTTAGAAAATTAATTAGAAGGAAATTTAGATAAAAGACATTTACATCAGAAAGTCAAAGGATTTAACCATCAGAATGTTCAAAAAAGTACTAGTATTTAGAGGATTTGGAGTTTCCTGAAAAAGACTACATAAAATGCTTTGGGGTTGGGTTTGTTTGGCTTTTTTTTATCCCCTAAGTATTTCTGCTTGCTTTTCTCTCTTGGAACAAAAAGCAAAATAGTTAAACCTGTATGTGTGTATAACATGGATATGAACTCCAATCAAATATATTTGAAGAAAAGGCAGGCTTATTTGTAAAGAGGATATAAACTTCAGAGCTAGGAGCTAAATGCAGTACCAGTGCCATACTGACCCTGTGCTCCAAGGCTGTCTTACAACCCTGGTTTTCCTGCAAATTTTAAGACTTATACATGCATTACCTGAAATTCAGTAATATTAATTTTTAGATAGGAATGGCTGAGAAGGTATTTTAGTTTTGGCTGGAAAATAATAAGTTAAAATGATAAGAAATCAGTATTTCAGTTTTGATTAAACTTTCATGAGAAAGTAGTAGCACCTACAGTGTTTTTTCTGTTCATAATCAGTATAATATTGTCAGGCAATATAAGTATATGCAACATAATAGAATGGAGAACCTCTTGATTCAGAACAGCACCTTAAATGAAGGTTTCTTGTATTATTTTGTATTGCAAGGTGAGTCACAGCCAAGGACTGATCAGGACACTGATATTTTGTATTTAAAAAAATCAAATGTTCACTTGCTGAGTGACTAGAGTTGAGAAATAGAGAGATTTCTCTACCTATTGTTATTGGTCTTCTTGAACTTGACCTGCACTGAGTCACATAGCCTGGTGCATCATATGGCTCAGAAGGAAGGAGGTAGCCAGAGTTATGCAGTGGATGCTGTAGTATTCACCCATGTACCTCATGGAGTTCATTCAACATGAAAACCTCTCTGGCAATGCTTTCTATGAGCAGCTCCTAGCACCCACTGAAGAGGAAACCTTGAATACACTGCAGTGTCTGTTTGTATTTGGTCTTCACCTTTAGGAAAAGCAATAGAGCACTATGGAAAGCAGTACTAGTAGTTACTCTGTATAAAATAAAAACACCACTGGCAGTGCTCCTTCTAGCTGAAAATTCACAGCTCCTTATGCAGGAGGGTATAAAAATCTCCAGTCTCCCCCCTAACCTCACCTGCTGGGATGCTCACAGGAACAGGACAGGGTGTTGATGGCTGTGTTTCCCAGGAGGACAAAACAAATTCCAATCCAGCCACTTCTTGATAATGTTGCTGTGTACCTGCCTCCAAGTGCAATCCCAGGCATAGGCTAAAGTCTCACCGTCACAGCCAGCACAGAAGCTGGCTGTGATTTCTTGTGTGGACTGAAAACTACATCGTGCTGATAAGAACTCTGGGGAGTTAAAGGGCAGGGGTGTGGATTCTTTGCTTCTTTTTTGCCAAGGTCAGGATTAAATAAGTGAGATGGTATTTCTTTTTTGGAGTCAGATATTTATTAGTTCTTATCTATATTACAGACTCACAAACCGTGACTTCTACAGCACTTCACTCTAACAAACTAAAAATGGAGCTGTATCTCTCTCTCTACAAGGCTTTTCAAGGATAAACTGTACAATTAAGAAATGACACCTAAATTATTTTTACTTTTAATCCAGTAACCCATGGCCTGCAATGCAGACTTTTTTATCCAATTACACGATACCACCCAACCCATGAAGAAGAAAGTGAAGAGAAAGGACCAGCCACCACCCTAAAACCTCCATCTTGCTATATATATATTACTATAGTCTAAAACCTTAAACTCTTAAATTTTCCACAATGTGATATTACACACTTCTATTCAAACTACACACCCATAATCCCAGTTCTGTCATTCAATTTTGGAAGCCTTCTCCACCGCCTCAGGTCAAAAGCAGTGTTCTCTTGGAGGTCAATGCCTTCCAGCACAGAAAGTCTAAAATTCTCAGTAACCATGTGTCATGGTTTGACACTGGCACAATGCCAGTGCCCCCATGAAGATACCCTCTCCCTGGTAGCTGCTGTGAGATGTGACCAGGAATAAGCAAAGCAGGCTCCTACTTAGGAAAGAAAAGAAAACAGAACTTTATTAACTACTCTACAACTACAAATAAAAAGGAACACACACACAGGGAAAATGAAAACCTCACAAATGCATTTCCTCCTCCCCCCCACCAAATTTCCAACACAATACATCTATTCCTCAAATCACCAACTCTCGGTCCAGCACCACCTTTTAGACAATCAATCCTCAGTTCATCAAGAGGAGGGGAGTCCTTCTTGTACTATGGGCTTCCCCTGGAAACACAGCTGAAGCCTCGTGTGTTTCCGTGTCACTCGTGGCACCGCCCGGAGTACATCTGCCGTCGTGACCTCTTCCTTTCATGTCCAGTGCTCTCACCACTGAACACGGACCAGAACTGCTTCTAGGGTTGTCTTTTTTAAGGATGCTCTGTCCCGATCCAAAAAAGGCACAGTCTCTCCTTTGGGACACCTGTCCCCACAATCTCTCCTTTGGGACACCTGTCCCCCCCATATTTTTCACCCCCTGGGGCCGAGGGGCACCAACACGGAACCCTCTTGGTTCTGAGGCATTGCCTCCCCCTAGATGCAGTCTCTGTGTCACAAGGAACATGGTTCTGTCCATGGCTATACAAAAAGAGTCCAGCAAAAGCTACTCCATCATCTCTTCCCACTAGGATTCTTCTCTATTCTCCTACTATCTCTCACTCGCCCAGACCTCTCTCACACTTGCACATTTCCTTCCTCATCTTCCACTCTATCTTCTAGGAGAGGTCAATGATCTGTAAAGTTCTCATTCTCTGAAAAGGGGTTAAAAGCTCCTACAAGTGGCCGGCTGAACCCCCCCTTCTTCTCCGTCCCAGCCGTGCTGCTGGCGCAGGCCCATGTTTATCCAGTCTCAAGGATACAGTCCCAGGCAGCGGCTCTCTCTCTCTCTCTCTCTCTCTCTGTGTCTCTCAGGGGGGGCTGCCCGGTGGCTCCCGGTGTCTCTCTCTCTCTCTTCCACCCTTCCACCCCCGGGCTCAAGCCTACCTCTCTCGGCCACATGGCTTTTCCCCTCCCCCTGCCCAGCCAGCAGCTGGGCCGGGGCAGAGACCTGAACTCTTTTCCGCCGGAAACCCAAGAGAGCTTCCCAGGGTAGAGCCCTGCTTTAACCCCGTGTTCTCAGAGGCATGTCCATGTCCTAATGGCCAGGTTAGATGCCAGTATTAAAGCCTGAATATCCATTGGCCCAAAACACAGCATCCCAAAAAACACATTTCCTGTCAAACCACCACACCACGGTTCCAAAATCAGGGGGAAAACAGACAGAGAAGTATTTTTTTCTGCACTAACCCCAAGGAGGGCCAATGATGAGTATTTCATACAAGCCCAAGGGAAATCAGGAGTTTCTGAGAACTGGTTTTCCTCAACAGCAGGTTGATGCAGGCTGGCCTGTGCATAGGCCATCCACAGCTGCTGGGTGCTGCTGCTCTCTTGGCACTGCCATTCTCTGTCCCTGCCACATGTGATGGATAATCTGTCATGCCAAGCTTTGTTTCCTGCACCTGCCTCCCTCTTTAATATCCAATGTCTCTTGAGCCCAGGAGCTTCATATCAAACTGGCCACAATTTCTAGGACTTCAGCCTCCTGGCAGACTTTGAAATCCTGTAGTGTCAACAAAAATAAATCAGCATAATAGGCTCCATAAAGAAAAATATTTTAAGACTCAGTGTAGAAGAGTGTTTCTGGTGAACAAGACTGGTCCTGTGTGGTGCAGGTCACAGCACCCATTGAGTACCAAGATCAGTAACCCAATTCCTCCTGACTGAGAAAGTAATCAGCTTTGCTCTTGCCAGCAGTGGCTCAGAAGCATGGAAGTGCACTGAAATATGTACCTCCCCTGGGGAGAGAAGAGAGTTTTAAACCAGAGAGGACTGGAAATCTGGAGCTTGAGTAAGAATAATCTATAGCACTTCCAGATTCTGTCTATATTTTTCTCCAGATGTCTGCCACTATCCAAGTCATTCTGGCACCTTTGAGCTTGAAAACATTGTGAAATTTAAAGACTATTGTTTTAAATTAAAATGATGCAAATGAGACAAGGCATGGATAGTGCCTGAAACTAGGGCCAGTGCCTGAAAAGAGCAGGCACTAGGCAAACCACCATCTGCACAGCCTGAAGGATAATAACACTGAAATGCTGATCTATGGATTGGTGTTTCTATCTGCTGTGGCTTCCAGCAAGCTTTCATTGAATTTTTCACTGCAGCTGATACCTATTGTCCTGTATGCTCTAAAAAATGCCAGTGATTGAGCAGAATAAATTTTTATTTTTTGCGTGGCACTAAAATACACAGAAAATTAAAGGGAATCATGTTGCCACCAAGTGCAGTTCTGTGTTTCTCTAACATATAAATTTTTGCATTTCTTAAGTTTGTCTATTTCAAACCAACCAATTTCAAGGACTAAGGAACTACATAACTGTTCATATTTTTTCTTGTAAAAGTAAAATTAGGGAAGATGCTGTCTTTTTTGGTATATGCTGTTAAGAGCTCCCCAAGTATGGTGACCTCATTGTTGGTCAAATAGCATCATGGGACAGGATGTATCCCCAAATGTAATCCAGGTATGACGAGCCTGTGTTGCAGAATAAGGAATTTTAACTGCAGATGTTTGAGCTGTGCTGTTCCAGTATGATTCAGGGCCAGGTGTTAAATCTGATTTATTCTCTTTAGCATCCCTGTAGCTCCTGGGGCTTCTGTGTACAGCAGCACACGTCAAGCTGGAGCTGCAGAAGCCTCACCCCTTGCTGCTGCTGCCTGGCACTTGGACCCGACAATTGTCTTTGTCACATTTGGTGCATTCTGCAAACAGCCTGATTGCAGCCTCTGTGCTCAGAACACCTCTGACCTGCTCCACATGAAGTGAATTTGAAAGGTCACGCACTACCAGGTACCCTGGAAGCAAATTCCCTGGTATTGGTAAATTGTGTGCACCTGGGAAGAAACAAGATCAAACCCCCAGCAATGTCTCAACCTCCCATCAGAGAGGCTTATCTGCGAGGAGAGCTCTGTAATGCTGACCTGCCATCTTACCTGCAAAAGCCTTTGTCCTTACTGGAATATGGGGGGGTTCTGAAAAGCCAGCTTCCAAACTCCAGCAGAAATTGTCCTTTGGGGTAACACAAATGAAACATCATTAAGAACATTAGCATGGACAAACTCGGACCATGGATTCCTCCAAGTAGTGTTATCAAAGCAGATCGTGTGCAAAAACTAATGGCCTTCTTTTTATTAAAAAAAAATCATGATTTACCACCCTGTGCTTTAAAATCATGTCTTAAATTATTCCTGGGCCTATGTTTGGAGTCGCCTTTCAAAGAATACCATTAATGACGCCATTAATAAAAATGGCGCTTCAAATGTCACTGTAATTGTATCCTTTGATCTGTGACTTTTGCTTATTAGTACTGCAGTCTGTTGAACTGACATCAGAAGGACAAAAGCTTTTGATAGCTTCTTTTTTCAACTTAGATTTAAATGATATTGTTCTTTATAAACAACTCAGTGAGATCTCTGCCTTTGTCCATCCTTCTGTGAAGAACTGTCTATCTAACAGAAGTTAATTTCTTTTTTGTTTGTTTTGTTTTGTGGCTTTTTGGTTGTTTTGTTGAGGGTTTTTTTTGCTTGTTTTAATCTAAACCAAAATAGTGGTGTGGCTAAATTAAAAACAAAATTATTTAATTGTGGTCCAAATTACAGAACATAATTAAAGCACACTTGCCTTCACTTAATCTAGCATTAAAATATATAGTGGTAATATTTTTTTTCTTTTGACGAAAGGGTTTTTGTATTATTTCATCCAAATGATATAAATAATTTTAAAGTTCACTTTTTACTCTAAAAAGAGAATAAAAAATTATTTCTTTCTACTATTATGCAACCTTTAGGCTCAGTATCTCACCATCAGGTTCACATAGCAATTTGGAAATACAATGAACAGTAGCTGGGTGTTTCAGCAGTTCTAAGCTAATCTCTAAAAGCAGCAACATCATCTCTCATTTTTGCAACACCCTCCTCCTCAGTCTAGGCTAGCCATTTGTCTTGTTCTCAACAGGTGTTTTAGATAATACCCTGTCAATCATGTCATTATAAATCCCAATCGCCAAATGTTTACACAAAGATTATTAACATCCTACAGTTTCTCATGTCTCATAGTTTTTATTGGAATGTTTCCTTCTGCAAAACCCAGACAGGCACCCTGACCTCAGCACCAGCAGTGCAATCATAAATGTATAAATTGCAAACTGCTGCTGCAGATGGTGAGAGAGGTATATCAGATGCTGCCTTTGCTCTGACTGAAAATGTGGAGGAAGGAAACCCTGGCATAGTGGGAAGATATGGTGGGCTTGGTGCAAGGCTTTGCCTGCAGATGATAAAGGAAACTCAAAGCTTTCAAACTACAGCTTTCATCAGGCACAGGCAGATGCAGATTAGCAGCCAAACCACTCTAAAATAAAGCACTCCTGTGGTTTCTTCATGCAAAATGATGGTAGCTCCTCAGTACTGAGGAATATTCCACGTGGACAATTTTAAATGTGCTGAATGCTCATCTTCCTCAGATTAAGCAAGATGCACAATTCTGAGCTGTTTTACCTGGAGAAACAAGGCTGTGTGCATTCATATTCTGGATAAATGTATGAAGCTTCACAATTAGATATTTTAATGGATCAGCCAGTGCTCTACTTGGCCTGGAGGCATGGAGAATTCTCTAGTTTAGTTATCCTCTCATGTAATTTTTCAAGTTACGATGTGTCCTGTGATATAAAAAAGTCGTGATGTATCTCTCTAGGCAAGACACTTAACTACTTATTACAGAATTCCTCCCTATCTCATGCGGAATTACAAGTGGCTGACTGGCATGGAGCTTTTAATGAAATATATATTCAGAAGAAAAACATATTGCTTTGTCAGTTCCAGGTTCCACCTACCTTCATTAAACCCCTGTTCTTGCTCCTAGGTTCAGGAGAGAGACATTTAATAAACACTGAGGAGGTGTGAAGTTCATGGTCATGACCACATGGCCATTTGCAAAGCTTCTGGGCTTGTTGCATGTTGCTACCAGAGACTGATTTTATTAGTTCCCACATTTACAGTCAGACTTGCTATTTAGCTTCTTGTTTATCAAGAGAAGAACCATTAGAACCATGTGCTTGATGGTGTCTTTAGAACTTTAGGACTGTGCCTTTGGACAGGATTCCTTTGCCAGAAATTTATGGTATTCATTCCCTTTTTGGGAAAAGAGGATTTTTCAGTGGTGTTGTAGTAGAACGGTACTGGAAACAGGGCAGTGGTAAAAGCAGCAGTTACCGTCAAGAAAAATTTAGCAAATAAATATTAATTAATAAATGAACTCAGAGCAAGTTTCCAGAATTATTAAAAACTAATAGCTGAAAAACATTATCACCTGTGTTTGCAGTCTCCCTGTTAGTGTGGGAGGAAATGTGTTGCAGGGTACATTGTGCCCTAAATTTAAAAGAAGCTGCAAATCTTTTTGGAAGAGATGCCTCCTGTGCTGTGGCAGTAAGGCAGGAGATGTGCTTGGAGCTTGGATCTTTTATAGAATTTCGCTCTGGCAAAGTTTCTGTGGACAAGGCAACAGTTACTGAAGGGATTGCCATATTCTCTGCAGGCTTCATGCTTGTGCCAGTTTGAATCATTTAATATTATTTGAATAGGTTTTTAGCTGCATATTGAATGTGTGTGTGTGTGTGTGTGTATGAACAGATATTTTTATCTTACTGGAGATTTAATACTTTGGCAGTCAGCTCTCAAGTGCTTGGGAGCACAGCCAAGATAATACTTTCTGAAATCTTTTTGAAGTTTTTCTTTTTTGAACCATGAAAATGCTTCATTTTTTTCACCTCAGATTTTTTTTTAAGAGGATACTGCTAGCTTTGTCAGCTTTGTCAGCCTCACATTATGTATCACCAACCACACTTTGTGAACAACCCCAGATGAAAAGAGGTCTGGCATTCAACTGCATGTGTACATTGGCATCCTATGGAGAGAATGTGCTCAAGGACTCCCTGTGGATGTCTGGAGTCTCAGTGCATCACTGTGGAATAATAAAATCCTGCCTTCTTCCTGATGTTATGAGACCACAGGGTCTGATCAATGACCTTTTATGAATTCCACTGACTATGAGTGATTTACCTGTATATTCCACTGACCCTGTAGGTGAGATACAGCAGTCAAAATGGATTCATACAAATGAATCTGGTTTTCTGTCTTCCAATAACAGAAACATTATTTATTTATTCAGAAATAATGAGCTCTGCATTCATGGAATCCTAAAATGTGCCAGATTCCCCATCTATAGGATAAAATCTGCAATTCAGAGAGAATCACAAAATGAGAGAAAAAGGGAAGGAGCATCCAAGCAAACAGATAAAACCACATCTACTGTTTCTTCCTGATTGCCCTCAGTACCACTTGCTGTGTACTTGGAAATTACATAAAATCCCATTTGATTTATTTATCTATTTATTTAACTTTCCTATTGGCTGATATATACATTCCTTTTAAGTACAGGTGAGTGAAAGGGGCAAGAGATGTACTCTTTTAAAGCTAATAGAATGTTTAATTAAAATTTTAAAAATCCCAATCTTTTTGACTCTTACTTCTTACGTGTTGCTAAAGCTATGAGGAAATTGCCTAAGTAACAAGAGTTTACAACATTTTCTCTTTTTTCTCTCACTGTTTTTCTTCACTGAGATGCTTGTCTGTCTTAATGAACATGGGATTTCTTCTATTCCATTTTAGACACATAGTACTATTTGATTTTTCTTCCTTTTCAGATTACAGATTAGAAGGCTTTTTCCTTGCCATAGAGAAGTTCACTGAGTTTATTTTAGATGTGAGAAAAGAAGAAGTTGGCAATACCAATTACTTGTTATTTGTTAATCATCCATTAGAGACTATTATATCATGTTACATCTATCTGCTCTAGGTAAGCAGCATTCCTACCAATACTGTAGATTATGAAGTAAACTTTTTTGGTGTTCTCATATGTCTGTCATTTATTTCACCAAAACAGAGACACCAGAGATCTTATGGCTCCTCTATGGCTTCTTACATCATTCCCCAGCAGGTCCCTTCCACTGAAGTGACTGATGAAATACCAGGGCCCCACTGCACATACACAGAACTAAACCAAAGGGAAATGGATGGGAATGCTGTCAGGTGGAGCAGGCTGGATGTGCCTGCACATGGAACTAGCCATGGGGGAAAAGGAGCTTCATCAGTCTTTGCAGTATTTTTTACATCCTTCATTTTATGTCTTTCCCATTAAGCCCGAGCATGTGACACTATTAAAAGCTGCTGCAGAGTCCTTCTTGCTAAATTGCTAAAAACTGGCTTTTAACGGGACTGAATACAAAAACTAGCACTACTTAGCAAAGGAAGTTGCCAGATTTCTTAAATAAACTATAGAATAAGCAAAAAAGAAAAGAAAAGAAAAAAGCAAACCACCAAACTGATTGCCTCTTGATTAATTGTAGTGGCAACAAAAGCTCAAAATAGCACCATTTATATTGTCAAGTGATTCCCAGATGAATAACTTTTCTTTCATCATAATAGCACACTGTCACAATAAACGTCAGGGAAATGGATGCATCTAGATTTTCATCCAGAAAGACTGCTTGACAGTAGATTGGGACCGAAAAAGATATGCCACTGAGCAGGAATTACAGCAGGAAAGGAGCTTTCCTTTACTTCTGAATTTGGCTGATGGTCTACTCTAACATGTGTTGCTAAGGAATGCTACTTGGCATTAACTTAAAGCTTTAGAGCATCTCCTGCTGTAAGATTTTTCTTGAAGCTGCTGGAAACATCATTAAAGTATTTGGGCTGTGATTTTCCAGGAGTTCAACCAACCCGAATTTTAAATGTTCAAATAAAAGACTTCCTTTTGTTCACTTAAAAAAAAATAACATCCAACATTTCTTTAACAAGCACTGAAATTCAGTCTGAGTTTACTATGGAGATTGGGCCTGAGCTGTGTCTGCCAGAGGGATATGAGGTACTTGGCATGGAGACTGGGAACTTCTCCCTGGAGCAGAGAAGTTCTAGGAGATCAGTGGGGAAGCAGACCCATCTGACACAAAGCACTTCTCCCAGGGTGAGCCAGAGATCCCAACACATGCTGTAAACTCCCTGCCAAAAGCACCCCACCATCCTGTAAGGCTGGGCTGTGGTGGGGTGAGGATCCCTTGTCACCACTCAGGTGCTGCAAGGACTGAGCAGTGAATCAACACAGCCCAAACCATGAACAGCAGCCATGAGGCTGGACCTGCTCTGCTGGTGAGTGCAAGCCCAGGCCATGTCACAGCTTGAAAAAGATGGTCAAAATGGTCAAAAGATGCTCCCCATATAAATAGTTTATGCTTAAATAGCATAACCTTGTTTTGTTCCTTTTGTATAGACAAGTGAAGACAGCTTTTAAAGATGGGAGCAAACACCATTTTCCTATGGGCTATTTTTCTATTCTGTAGCAGGATTAACTTGTTTTGGGAGTGAATCACGTTCATGTAGTAAATAAAAATTATGTGGTAAGTGAAAATCATGTAGTAAATGAAGAGGGGAATTGAAAGACATTAGACAACTATCTTTCATCAAGTTAAAACATTAGGCTTTATTTCCATCTCTGGGCAGCCATATGTGGTACCAAAATAGCAAAGCTGTGATCTTATTTATGACTTCCTTATAATATTATAATATTATGTAAATTGAAGTAGCTTAGCCAAAATGGGGACCCACAGTTAATGGTGTGACCCTTCTCTCTCTGTCTCAGTTTTATATGCATCTTTGTGTGACTAAGCCCCATGCCTCACAGGAGAGTTATGGCACAAAATTAGTTTGATTAATTTGAAAGAATTTGAATAAAGAAAGCTTACTCCCCTTCTCATCACATGTTGGTGGAAACCAACAAAGCATTGGGAATCTGCTCACTATCTGAGCACATTCTCTGCACTGCAAGAGAGGGAGAGATCCTGTAAATGGCAGATGGTTATGTGGTGACAAAATTAAAGTCTTTGACCTAAGCCATGTCAAAAAAGAAATCTGAACTACAGAATTATAATCAGTCTTATTTTGGACATGCCCTGTTCCAGAATTCTAGGTCTGGAACTAGATCATACCAAGGGACATTATTGTAGGCTTTAATGTTCAAGATGAGTATAGATAAAAAATCGTAGGGTAGAAAGAGAAGAATCTCTTCTCTTTTTGCTCAGTGCCATCAGTTCTCATTTGTGCTACAGGATCCTTGCCTTGAAGCAATAGTTTGAAACATTTTTGCAGAAGAGTACCTAAAACCATTAGAAGTGAGACCAACAGGTCACGTTTTATATATATGTGCTTAATATCTGTAGCTGCCATTAATTTCAGGAGAAGATAAGAACTGAAACAGGCTATTTTTTTTTTCTTTAAATGTCAAAATGAGAACTTACTGCTTAGCTTTAGGAAAATATTTGCAAATGTTGGTGTTAGTATACGATGTGTCAGCCTCCTCACCTGCCAAATGGGGAGGACAGTGCTACATCCCACACAAACACACTGCATTACAGACAGACTGAATCCATAACTATTTATGCTCTGTAAAGCTCTAGGAAAGGAGTGCTCGTAGCCTTCCAGATGCCTTTGAAGAGTTGGAGTGTCTTGTACTGGGATGAATAAAGACATGAATATCAGAGGCAGAAAGGACCTGGGGCGTAGCTGCTCAAGTGTAAACACATATTCTGTAAGATGCCATGCCATCAGTTTAAAAAATCTCAGAGGCAATTGTGACAGAAAATGCAGAGGTTCATGAGGCTTAAATCTCTCTTGACTAACTTCAGTGTTTCAGTTCAGGCATGGGAAGGTAAATTTGTTTAGTTCCTGTTTTCAAATTAAAGTTCTGATTATCGACAATTGAAAGGTGGATTCATGTCTCTTAATTACTGGATTAAAACCAGTAAGTACCTTTTCACCATGGCTTGATGTGATTGTCAATGATGAAGACAAATGTAGTTCAATCGTTTTGCAAAGATATGGTGTAAAGTGTAATTTTTTATGGTTTTATGCAGAGCTTTCCTCTCAAAATAAAGGAAGTCCCCAGCCTTCTATTGAGGACTCTTTTTCTTTGTCTTAACCTTGACAACTGCATGTTAGCCACTCATGGCAGGTATGAGTTCCCTGCAAGAGAGAGAGATTTTGGAAAAGTTAGCAAAACTGGCCTGACTGGATGACTCAGCATCGGGCTTTAGCTGAACACATCGTGTGTTAGGCAACGTGGAAGGCCTGCATACTGAATCTTTACATGTAGTTGCTTTTGTAGAGAAGAAAACATGACCAAGTGTGTTTGGAAAAATACTCCTCACTGGAGAATCTTCTCCCTTTTCTTCTTGAGATCAGGTAGGACATAATGTGCCCCCCCAGCTGATATGACACAATTTCTATACATACTCAATGGCCTGTAGGAGGCTAATTTTTTACATTATGGTAAACTAAAAAATAAAATTAATATTTCACTGCTTGAGTGAACCTTTCCTGGTCGGAAATAATACAGGTTTCCTTTGAATTACTCTACAGATGCAGTTATACTTTCAAATACGGATTAAAGGAGAAGATTACTTTTTATCAATATATCTCCTGTAACTTTAATATTAAGAGCTGGATCCTTATTCCTCTGTCTTGGTCATTTGACATTAATCATCCTCGTGAAACTTGGGTGTTAGAGTTCCACTTAAAAATTTTTAAAGGGTTCAGATTGTCTCAGAAAAGCAGAAGATGGAGAAATTCTTGTCATGGTGTTACTACAACAGGACTATGAGTATTTTAATTTCTTGATACTCTGCTAAGAATTACTCCTAGCCTTTGGCTGGACTGAGCCTAACACAGTGGTAGAAGAATAACACGTAACATCTCAGCTATTAAGCCCAATAGCTCTTTTAAGAATTAGCTCTTCTTGCTGACAGATGCACTTGTTGCCTAATTGGGCTCCTTCTCTTCTGTGTTTTCGTTCTGTTGTCCTTGCCACTGTGACAGTGAGTACAAACTTGGAGAGAATCCACTGCTGACAGGGATGTCTGAGCTTGGGCCATAAGGAGCAAGATATAAAGGTATATTGGACAGCATGCAGCATGCACCACTTCTCTCATCCAGCCCAGTCAGAACTCTGGATTTTCATGATTTAGCCAGGATTTCATGGACATCAGAGTGAAACAACTCACAGAGGCCTTTCATGCAGCTCCTCTCCCTTTGTTTCTATCATGTGCTTTGTGTGGAATACTTGCATGGTTGGGAATTGCTCTGCCTTCCCAGCCAGGACAGGGACAGCAGACCTACCCCTGCCACTTGTGCCCACAGGGACAAACACTTGTTCCCATTTCAGCTTGCATTTTGCTTAGAAGCCAGATTAAAATGCATCAGCAGAGACCTCTGGAGCAAGCAAACAAAACAGCCAGTCTTGCAACTCCCTACAGGCATCTTCCCCTGTGGAAGGAGAGAAACAAGTGTGAAGAGCTAGGGCTGGAGCTCAGGAGGGTCTGAAGGTGAAGGGAGGCTGAGCCTTGGTGGGCTGTAGGCCATCCCAGACACAGCAGGAAGAAGTGCTACACTCACACAGACCCTGTGACCTGAGTCCCTTGAAGGAGGATGTCAAGGGGAAACTTCCCATCCTCGTCCTTTTCAAAGCTCTTTGTCCCAAACTGGTCCCACATAGATCTTGATTGTCTTGGTGAACAGCACCTGTAAAATTCCCTGTGGTCTCAAGGAGCCTGAGAGGGCTCCATGTGCCCTGTCTCTCATCCTCAGCCAGTGACAGTGTGGGCACCTTGTCTCCTGTGCATGTGGGGGACTCTCCTGTGGGACATGCCTGATCTCTGTAAATCAGTGTTCCCTGCCTTTAGCACCAAGAGGCCTTTGCATAAAGTGTTTGTCTCCCCTGTTTCTTCAGTCAGGCTTGCCCCTTTGTGTCACAGGTGACAAGCTGTTTGTGACAGCAAGATGGAGCACATAGATAAGGGAAAGTCCCAGCAACAGAGCAAGTAAATACTGCTTGCTGTGCTGTTTTTGCAAGCTGTGTGTTGTTCATGCTGCTATGAACAGAGGTGCCGGTGCTCAGAGAGCTCTAAATGCAGACAGGAAATACAAACACAAATGTCTAAAACAAGAACACTGTGCAAGAAAGCTTTTGCTACCCGGGTCCTGATCCTGCTTCCAGCACTGCCCCATGCCCAGCCTGCCATGGACAGGGTATGCCTCGCACAGAAGCTGATAACATCTACCTTAAAAAACAGCTTTAAGGAGAGAAAGGCTTTGAATGTTTTGTAAGTGCTGGGGAAAGGTCTGTGCACAGCAGCCACTGAAGATGATGATATCTACCTTAAACAAAACAACCCAGCACTAAGGAGGAAAAGGCTCTGAGTGTTTTTCAAATGGTGGTATTGCAATCTGACGACACAGCTTTATTCTGGAGCTGAGACTCAAAGCCTGGATTTTGCTGGGAAAATTAGTTCTCCTTAGACCTGCTAGCATTTCTGTCCTCCTGAGGATTAACTGTGTTGTAGACTGTAGTCTTTTTGATGATTTTTATGGCTGCAGCATCTAAGCTTGCCCCAGCTGATGTGACTGTTGTGCCTTCTCATTTTGTGCTCTTTTTTATTCCTTAAGCTTTCACAGACATCACAAATCTTCCTTTAACACTGATCATGACATAACTGTAAATACAGAAAATGATTCAAAATTATTGAACTGCATGGTGCCACTTCCACAGTTATGCCATGTATGCTATAAAAAGAGGCTGAGTAAGAATGAGCTGGAGTAAACTGGCATTGAGATCAAGGTGAGAAAGAGAGTAAAAGGACTGTGAAAATTTTCTTTTATTTATACACCCTTCTCCTGTGTTCAGGCCTGAGTTGAAAGGAAAGACCAGCTGAGTTTTTAAACATATCTAAAGGTTTCTAAGCTCAGTTTTCTCTTGTGTCCATTGTAAGGGAACACAGTTCCCTTATGCAGCTTTGAAATACCCTTGAGTAGATGAACATCCCGAAGTCATTGAAAGAATCAAGAGCTGAACTGGGGTCAGAGCTGAGGGCCGGGCTGTGATGCACCACATTCATGCCTAGCAGTGTGACTTGTGCCAGATTGCCCCAGAAGAGCACAAAAAACACATTGGAGGGCATGCAGCATAGCCACCTCTCAAAAAGGGAAATGGAACTCAGAAGGAAAATCTCTTGGCACTGTTGGGGAGCTGCAGCCTGATGGGCACTTCCCCCTGTAATTGTGCCAAGGCTGGTGCAAAGGCATCGCATCAAATGACAAGAACAATGAGCAACAGCAGCCTCAAAAGCAGAGATAAGAACAACATCTTCACAACTGCAAAATGGAGCTTGGGGTGGGAAATGAATCTTGAAGAAACTCAAAAGTTAACAGCACAGGTACTCAGCCAGCTTCTCAAGGAAAATGACATAATTCAGGACTTAACGCTGATTCACACACATTGAGGATCTTGGCACTGAGAGGCTTCAGTTTCTAAATTAGCATCACACAGATGCCCATGAAAATCCTGGCACAGTTAATAACCTTGCTAAGTATTCTAGGCATTATTTTTAAGCAGAAAAGAAAAAACATCAATCCAATGCCCCCCCCCCCAAAAAAAAAGAAACAAACCAGCAAAAAATCAAAATAATTACCAAGGTGCCTGCCAAATTAAAATACAGTTTAATTGTTCTGTTTAAGTGTTCAAACAAAACATGTATAACACATCCCAGGAAAACACACTCATTTTTGCTTCCTTCCCTAAATAAAAAGACATTGATTTGTCAGTGCATTTTCAAGTCTAAAAGATATATTAAAAAACTCATATAGCATACATTTTTGAAAACATTGCTCAGATTCAGCTTCCATGAGAGACATCGCTCCCAGCAGTGGTATTTAAGCATTTTGCCTTGATAATTTTGCAGTTTGTCTATTATAGTGTTACCTAACAAGAGTAGCTAAAGAATGAAGAGCCAACTCCTTATGTCTGTTGAGATGCAAACCACAGGAGCTGTCAGGACTTTGTCAGAAGCCATAAGGGACACACTGCTGGCTCCACAGCACAGTCCTGCCTGCCTTTCTTGCGAGGTCAAGTTGTTGCCTTTCTTTTTGCTCCATCACTTTCCCTGTGTTATTGGGAACAGTGAAGGCCAGAGTGGGCCCTCAGTGCCACTCAGACCTCTGAGTGCCAGCAGCTCAGGGAGCAGCAGTGTGAAGGTCCCCCCAGGCACCTGCTCAGGGCTGTATGTACAGCACCGACAGGGCAGCACGGGCTGCTGGGCACGCGGAGAGCGATGGACCATCACAGCCTGGATTATGGCTGTGGGACTGACAGTCTGTTCAGCTGTGGGGCACACCTCACCAGGGGCTGCTGGAGGGCAGCTGGGGAAACAGCTCCTTTTAAACTATTGACTTATTTTGAGGCATTCCAAGGCACCAAACTTCCCCATCTCTAGGTGACACTTGCAAGGAAAATACGCTCTTGGTGCACTGCAAAGATACCCTGTGTTAGGAAAGCAGGGACCTGACCAGAGACTGGTCTGCCCTGAGCCAGTCCTTCAGGCACACCATCTTTCCAGGAGGGAGGTCCTGCAGATCTGTTCCTGGTTCAGCCTCAGAGCAGCACGGGGAGGTAGGAGTCCCACACACCATACTGTGGCGTAGGTGGGGGAATGGATCTCATGCCACCTACACATTGAACGGTGTGCAATAAATAAAGTGGGTGGATTAAATGTCATAGATACATACCACTCCTAAACTCTTATCTGTCTGCACTGGTATCTGTGCCAGCTGCTTCTCCACCTACCTAGAGGCCTTTTGGTTATGGAAACCCACAACTCACGACGATATTTTACTTCTGTAGAGATACATTGCTTACGCCCCCAGTGAAACCAAGTAGAAAACAAATGCTCTTGCTTGGTGCCAAAGAGTGACCTGCTCTCTTGTGGGAGCCATCCTGTTTTGTGTGATTTACTAAGATCTGGAAGTTAAATTAAAGGCAAAGAATAGTTTGCTTGTTTTTTTAGTAGGATACAATTTACCTGTAGTACTGGAAATGGCAACCAGTCACTCCTGCTCTCTTCTACCATCTCTGCTTGGGAGCTTGCAGGGTTTGCCAAAATTTGAGTCCAGGTCCAGATATGGGGCCTGTGGTAGTACCACGCACTTGGCAGTGTGGCATTCCTTATCTTCTTCTTTGCTAATATCCCTGTTGGGAATCTTATACAGATAAAAATAGGCTACAGTGTCTGCTTCTCCTTCCCAATGATTTGCAGACAGATACTTGCCAAGTGTCTAGTGACTCATTTATTTGGTAAAAAAAAACGACCACAACAATGCAATCTGCACTCTTTTCCCACTTCCATATAAGAAGCATTTTTAACAGTCACTCAGACCTTGTGTAGTATAGATATTAGCAGCCTGTTCCCGTTTTTGTCTAAAGAGTGATGGATACAAGCCCAGGGGCCAAATTTCCACTGCCTTTTTCTTTTGGTAGCCACTTACTCCATGCACAGTGTACCTGACACCAGTCTGGAGACCCAAGTCATTGAGTAGAGGTTGGGTGGAGGGGCATGGGCTGGGCTGGTGGAGCTGCCAACACTCTGTCCTTGACAGAAGGATGGAGACTAAATCTCAAGTGTGCTTTGCTGCTCCGTGGTTCTGGTCCAGCCATCCATTTAGCCAGTGAAAAATTGCTCTAGATTTTTTTTTCACCAGCTTGTGCAGCATTGCACTGGGTGCTCTAGAGGTGAGTAAGTGCTGTGTTTCTCTGAAGATGTTTTTGTAACTGAATACACTTGGTCAGCAGAACTCTTACTAAGACATAGACAGAAAAGATTTTGAAAACAAAAAGAAAAAGGGATAAAAAAAGAGAAAACCTCTATGAACAAAGAGACCAAACTTTTGGCACTTACCACAGAATGAAATGTTACTGTCTGTACTCCTACATTGCAGTAGTTGTAGGTGGACTGACTCCTCAGACATGGGCTCTTGCAAGGCCAGATCCAAACAAAGGAGCCACAGGCCTATTCACAAGTGTAAAGATAAAAAGATCTAGGTTTTCTATGTTTAGTGCCACTTGTTTCTGAAAAACCCAGCAGCCCTCCAAGAAGCATCTTGCTGAGGCACAGAGCAGTTCAGGAGACACCAAAAAGCCACAGTGCCTGTGAGTTGCAGAGCAGGAGTCAGGAGTCCCAGTACTTTGCTCTATCCAGAAGCAGTAAAGGTAGGACACAAAATGCCAGGGTGGATCAATGCCTATCATTTATAGCTGTCAAGAAAACATATTGCAATTTCCCTGATGGGAGAAGCAGACATCTCAAAGACGATTTTTAGAGAAGGGCTGGTGTTTTCCCATGTCCTTGGGAAGCAAAGTTTTCTGTCATTTCCTATTGAATTCTCTTCTACTACTTGTCTGCCTGAATGCATAGTTACAGTGCTTCTGAATTTTATTAAGAAGCCAAAACACTGAGGATTATTACCTAAGCAAAAGTCCTCCAACCCTCCACCATCTCACCTTCATGACACAATTTAATCAATACCTACCTCCATTTAAATATCCCACTGTCTCTTATTCATGATGCTGAAAAGCCCTGGAACAATGAACTACTATACATGACTACTTCCTACTCAAGAAACAAATAATTAAAAATTGTGGCATTCTATTTTTAAATAATAAATAGAAAATATTTATTTTACAGCATTTTCAAGATCATTTTGACAAAAAGGCAGTTTTCATCAAGCATTTGACAGACCAAAAGAAAGAACTTCTACAGAAAGCTTTGTAGCTCATACAGCTGCATACACAAGGTGAGTTCTTGCTCTTTAGATATATTTACGTATGTGTATGTTTCCAGTTTTAACAATTACAAACTAAAAGCTAATATACTGAATTTCAAGAAAACTCCTACTCATGATATAATTACATTGCAGTAATAAAATCAGTGCTTAATATGCTCAAAGCAGACAGATATGAAAACAGTATAGTACCTTGCCACATTGCCATCTCCTTGTCTATACAAATCTGCTGAATTTCTTTTTCTTATCTCTCTCAGATCTTCAAAGACTTGCTTCTTAGTATCTGTGCTACTGACAATGTATGTTTTTGGAAACAGCACAGCAGATCTTATACTACAATTGTTAGCAGATAGAATTCATTGCCAGTGCAGTGATCAGAAAAGATGGCATTTTTCTCACTGCTTTAAGGAGTAATCAGCATTTTAAATAAAAGAAACAGCAACAGAAAATATCCCCCTAAAAGCCCCAAGCAGAGCAAAAAAATCAGCTGACTAACCCTCAGGTGTCTTCAATTCATTATAGAGACATCAGTATACTGACAAAAACTTGTCTTTGGGCAAAGTCATTTTATGCTTTCCACATCAGGACAATGATAGCAATTGGCCACAAGTAATATTGAAAGGACCAAATATTGTGAAAAGAGGATGAGAAAAAAAGACTGTCTCTGGTTTTGAATATGAGCCAAACATTCCAAAACCAATACTGCATAATTAGGGAAAAACTATGAGATTTAGGTCTTCAGAGATGAATTGATAACAAGAGGGACTTTTTAAAATTCAAGTGAAAAGAAAAAAAAAATACTCGAATTATGATTAATTCAGAAAAGCTCTGGTAGAATATTCAAAAGAAACATGGTTAAAATCAAGGTTTGCAACTATATTAACAGGAAGACATTCCTTTAAAATATTTTTTGAAATAAAGTGTGGAACTGTGGGACAGATCATCGTCCTCAGCTGAATTCAGCAGCACTAGCAAAGATCATAGCAGCTAAAATCCTGATCTGTGTATGTATAATAAGCACATTTATAAATAGGTAATCATCATTATAATTAAGTTCAGATCGCAGCAATTAGACCTGGACTTTTATCACGCCAGTCATTTGGGAGCTTTAGATTAGGACCATCTCTAGGAAACACATGAAAGATAGAGGAGGAAGAGGAATAAATGACAGAACTACAAATGCCTGGAAGTGACCTTTAAGCTATGTCGTATATTAAACACAAGAAGTGAATGCATAAGAAAAGAACATGCAACCAAACATCATCAAGGGTTTAAAAGAACTGTCAATAGCAAAACCTGGGAATTTATGCACACATTAAGCACTGATGAAATTTCCTGTCCTGACATGATTTAATTTTAAATTATCTGAAGCAGTGAAATAGTTGGTTTACTTTTCCTGTCTCTCACCTGCAAGTTCTAAAACAGCTTTCTTTTTGTTTTTTTTTGTTTTTTTTTTTTTTTTTTTTGTTAGCCACACTTGCTGCAAAACATGTAAAATAACAAGTTCTCAATGCACTGGTTATTAATATCATATATCTACTTCATAAAATATCTGCAAAACAAAGCACCCTATTATAAGGGTAACGACTGTCTCAGCTTGTATATGAAAAAAAGGATGTGTTAGCACAGCATACAAACCTTCAAAGATCTATCGAATATTTGTACCAACGCGATATAAAAACATGATTTAAACATAAAAATATTCATAGTATATAAGACAATCTTCCAGTGGTAGTTATTGAACGTTACTCTTCACACACACCGTACCCACGCATACAGATACACAAACGTACCCTCACTCTCCTGCCTGGAGGCTCCATAACCCCCAGCGTGGAATTGCCCTTTCTCCAGACTAACAGTTGTTGCTCTAAGTAAACAGCTATTTCTCAATGCATTTGTTTCCAAAGTAACACAAAGGAATGATGCAATGGCATGGCAAAATATGTTGTTTTATGAAAAGATAGTCAATAAATATTGTTCTGCTACAGGAAATGTTGTGTAACAGTTTAGCCACGTGGTTTGCAACCTTTTACAAAAGGGCAGTTTTTCTAAGTCCTTATCATGTTACAAGTACTATGGCAAGGCTTTCTTCAGAAACCTCTTGAGTCTTAACTTGATCATATTTCTTGCTCTGTTCACAATCAGCATTAAAAGAAGCCCAAATCCCCCAAAAAGCAGCCTAGTATGAAGAACAAATCGTTCAGATAGGAGTCAGTAAGATCCATGTGCTTTCACATTGTCTCATCTCCTCTCCCCAAAATAAAGTTCCACAGTTATACTACCTGTAGAAACCAGGAAAAAAGTATTTATGCATATATGTCTCATATACAAGTAGCTTTGTTCCCCCGCACCACACTCTGCCCTTACGGCTCCTGGGGGTGTTACTCCCATAGCAGACAAACAGCAGTCATGAGGTGTGCTAATGACTTCTCCAGGTCACACTTACCAGAGTCCTTTTCAAGCATTGCCAAGAAAGGGTGTGACGAAGTGTGATTATATTTTTTTTCCTGCGTGTTTATTCTTTTTATTTTTTTTTTTTTTGCTATAGAAGTTGTTCCTTTAGTTTGTGCTTTGTTGTGGTTTCCTAACATTTTCCCAAAGTACTTTTATTTTAAAAGATAGATAATCTTGAGCCCTCAGAATGAATTTTTTATTATCTTTTTGTTTCATTTTAGTTATTTAAGTGCAGGATGAAATTTTTGCCCTGCCATTTGTCACTTTGTTCTCTGCTCTCTCTCCTGCAGCCCTGGGAGGCTTGTCTCCACAAGTCCTCCCAGTGGGCAGCTGCCAAAGTCCTTCCTGTCTTGTCTCTTGCAGCATCTAGAGGGTGGACGAGCTTTGCTTATAATCCCTCAGGATGACAGAGGCGTAGGTCACATCTGGGGGTGTGCAGAGCACCGACTCCGACACGGGGGAGCTGGGCACGGAGCTGCCCGAAGCCACTGAATCCCGGAAAGGGGATGGGGGCGTCAGTGCCGGAGAGTCTTCGAGAGTCAGTTTGCTGGTTGCCGGCTCCTCGTCCTCCTCCTCCTCTGTGCTCTTCTCATACACATATCCCTGAATGAGCTTTACCTTCTCACTCTCGGCTTCCTCATCTGGGGGAGACAGGGGCTCCTGGCTGAAGGCAGCCACCTGGAAAGGCTGCAGGGGCGGCTGCTGCGGTGGCGGGGGTGGGCAGGGGGGCCGCATGCCGTTCCCTGAGCCGGGAGCGGGGAGGACAGCGTTGAAGTCAGGGATGCCGGTGGCAAACTTGTTGACCACTCCTTGCAGCTGGTTCATGAGAGACTGTGGCTGCAAGGGCAGGGTCTTGGGGGACTGCTCAGGTAAGAAGAGTTGAGTTTCCTCTGCCGTGGCCTGCAGCGGGGGGGTCGTTGCCACCCGCCTGTGCACTACCATGGAAGGGCTGTTGGACTGGTTGAGGTGAACGGGCTCTCTGTCTTCTTCCTCCACCACATTGTACAGAGTCTTAGTGCTGATGTCGGTAAAAGTCAGACTTTGGCCGTGGCAGTCTTTAGTGAGGGGTTTGATCACCGCTGTCTGATTGCACCCTGTCTCCTGGTTCTTCACATGCACTGAGAGTCTGTGCCACGTATGTTCCCCCTTTGGATCTTGTCTTCCACCTGGTTCAGACCATGACACAGACTTTCCATTAGAACTATGAATAAAATAAAGATGGTTTATTTGCATTTACATTACGAAGACACAGGCAGTATAACAAACAAGCCTACAAAAATACTAATTGCTTTGCCTCATTAGTAAGCCTCCCCCTCCAGTTTTTCATGTCCTCCCAGAAATACTACATGAGAAAACAACACTATGATTTTCATCCAAAAGTGATGTTGGTTATCCATCCTACAGCCAACCTGGAAAGGCTAGCCTGCGGGAAGGGCTCTGGGAGAGCCATCTGCGGTTTGAGGACTTGAGCTGTCATTTGGTATCTAGGTTTGCTCACCATTTTGCAGGGGAGAAGAAAAAAAACACAGGAAAAAGGTCACAGGAAAAGATTTAATTAAGCCTGATTTGCAGCTATTAGGAAATATTTTCAAGCTGTTGGAAGAAAAACAATCCACAGTCATAGCCTTTGGCAAACTGAGTAGAGAGATAAATTGTTTCTAACCCCCTCTTTCCCTTTTATTCCCTCTTCCCCTTAGAAACAGATTAGCTAACAGAGAAATGAAGGACTCCCAGGGCTTCTATCAGGTGGGAGGTAAATGCACTTCTTCCCGGGTGACTGTTTATTTACAATCCAGGCTAAAATTCTGGGACTGAAAACAGTTGGTTTGTGTGGGAGGAAGAACCAGCAGCAGCATGACCATGGTGAGTCAAATCCTCTTACTCCTCATAGGGGCTGTGTCCCACCAAAACGCTGGGCAGCTTGGCTGAGTGAAGATCTGAGGGTCAGGTCCCACTCTGAGGAGCTGTAGGTTTTTGCATTTCCCTGTACCCTTGAAGTGAGCAGCGCTCAAAGCTAAGTGGCAGCTTGTGAGCAGCTGGTGGGACAGGGAGCTGAGCAGTGCTTTAGAGAACCAAGCAACTGTTTAATTGCAGGTCAGGCAGTAGAGATGGTTCACAAAATCTAAAATACATCATCTGGGTGCAAACCAGAGATGGAGAGAAATTCTGACATGATTTATTCAAATCAACCTTATCTCGGGGTTTCATCCCTCAGGGACCAGAAGCAAACAAAGAATTACATTTCAGACCCTGAGACTGTCATGCAGATGGGAGACAAAGTGAGTGGGAGGCTGGCACAGCAGCCTCACCTCCTGCTACTGCATACACTAGAGGAGATCGTTTCCCCTACAGTATTGCAGTATTGTTGTAAGCATTTTGCTTCCCTTGCTCAGACTCTCATGGTTCTCTTTTTTAAGGAGTAAATAATTGCCACTTGTATTTTATAAAAAAAAAACTCCATATTGACTGACTTTGTCATAGCTGGAAGAGACTGGTACAAGACATACAGCGTTGTAAATCTGTCAAAACAGAAAAGAAATATACATGACAATGTGTCATTTTTCTGTCAAGCAGTAAGTACTCCTGGAGGAAAAAAAAAAGAATTTTAGGTGGATCCAAGCTGGGAAACTCATCTCCAACTCCAGACTCCAAATGCTGGACTTGTGACTCACCACCTCTGTTGGAACTGGGGCATATGAAAGGGCCAAACTAAAAAATTCATAACTCCCCAAAGCGTGTAGTTGGTTGGACCTGGAGTTGTTTTGATTTAGAGCTTTAACCTAAGAGATAAGAAAGTCATGTTCACAACTGAAGAAGGAAACATCTATATTATAGTGATCAATGAAAAGATAAGAATGAAGGCTTAAAACTATTCCTGTTTTGATCAAATAAGCTATGGTATTACTTTTTTTTTTTTTAATGTGCAATAAAGATAAGCAAATGAGTGTAACTCTTGGGTGTGAAAGTTTTTTAAAGTAATGTTTAACATGCCAAGAACTGCAAACTCTTCACACAGAAACACATTTGGTCTACTTTAACTTCAAAACAAGTATCTTCTTCTAGTGAGGAAAATAAGTCAAGCGCTCTTGTATTTTGCTGATGCTGTAGCTTACAATAACTGCAAACAAAAAAAAATGTTATGATTATCTGCTGTCTTTTGTGCTAAGTCCACTTCTGCATCACTTATTTCTTCACATCTAGTTCTGGTGCATCACCTCACTTTTGAATCCTTCCTCACACCATCTGTTTTTTCCCTATCTCATTTTATTTCCAAGATTTTGTATTTTACATCAAAGGCAAGCACAGCTATTTCAAGGAGCTCACTACCTCTATCTTCAAGTCTTGCTCCTATTTACTTCATTTCCTTCTCCCTCACTCTCAAATTCTGCTCTTACTTCTTTCTTCTGTAGCACTCTCCATAGTCTCAAGTCAATGGCCATGCTTAAACTGTGCTGGGACTGCAATGTCCAAATGTGAGCTGACCATTTCATCTAAATTTGTCTGGTAGCAACTTGCTCGCCAGGGAGAGCTCGTCCTGCTTGCCTCTGCTCATGGGTCCAATGGCCTCATGACAAAGTACTTTAGGGCTGCAGTGGCTCTCTGTGGGATCCATTTGACAAGATCCATGGATTATTTGCCTCAGATTATTGTTCCAGCTCTTCCTCTCTAGTTCCTCTGTCCAGGCACTGCTAGCCTGTTAATGAGTCACATTTTGAGATGGAGTCCCAAGACTGCCATAGAAATACCTGGGCTCTGTTTTGCTGGATGGCTGGCAGGGGGTCACATCGAGTTTAACACTTTCAGGAAGAATTAATCATTAAAATGCAAGAAGAGCACTTGTTATGCTGGAACAAAGAGCAGCCATCTTGAATATCATTAATTCACATTTAGACAAAAACAAAGACGGGTCTGGAGAAGCTCAGACCTGAACTGAGTCTCTGTGAGAGAAGGAGCTGTCTCACTTGTGCAAAGCAATGATGACAATCCTGACTGTGTGGTCATCACTTGCTAAGTGATTGCCATCTCCTTTTTTGAAGGAAACACCCATTGGAGAAGGCCAAGATCAAAATAATCTGCCTGGGTTAATGGTAGAAGGGATGGTTTAACGCAAAAAGGCAAGAGAGGGTACCAAGCCAGGTCACAGTGGGGGTATTGAAAACCTGATGTTCATTGGCACAGTGACGAGACGGCACCAAGTGGTGGTTTCTTCATTTTATCAGTAGGGTAATTACCCAGTTCATGTCCACCATGTGTTCATTTATCTTTCCTAACTCTGTCCTTTCTCCTGACATTTTCTCATAGGATTTAGACTTCACACTTTCTGCACAGAAGTGAACTTCTTGGAGTCTCAAGGGATCGTAAGGTTTGTACTTGAGTATACCCACTGTAACACTCCACTTACTATTTCTCCAAATCCTCCCACCTAGTCTACATGTACAGGCAGATTCCTGGGTATCCTATCAGCACATAGGGTGGGTTTGCTTTTGCTTATAGGCAAGAACATGCTTTGAATTTAGATGCTTTTTCTCAATTTTCACCACAACTTTATCTATGTGTTTTGTATTTTAGGGGAAATAGAAGTAAGTATATTTTTGGTGTGAGTTATTAATTTCATGAGCAGAGGTTTTGCTATTTTTGGTAATTCAAAATTTTGCTTCTAATGCATGCATTGATCTTTATAACATACTCTCTGTATGACTCTGGGGCACTTTCAGCTTTCTTTCTTTATTGTAGACACTAAACAAGATGCAAAACAACTTCAGATCCTAATAGTTACTTCCTGAAATTCTTTGAAAGAACTGATGCACCCAAGTCTGAGACTATGGTTCAAAATGGTTCAAAATGCCTGCCCAACAGGAGGACATGCCTATAACTTGTTAGACAGCTCACTGTTCATAGTTAAGTATCTCCAGATGACCAAAATCTGGTCCCTCCTTGTGACCAGGAGTTCCCCAGACCCAAGTCCAATCTCAGGCCAAGAACAGAGTCCTGCTCTTGTCAGTTCCTGGAGGATCTGACCTTTCTGGCTTTCTTGGAGCAGTGTCAAGTCTGAGTAGTCCACAACAGTTGGCTTCTCTCCATACTTCAGGATTCTGAGGATGACTTATGTTAGATGTTGGATAGAAAAGGTTTCTTTACATCTCAGAGGCCGAATGCTTCTGAGATGAAAAATTATTGTCACATTGGTCTAAGGTAAGTTAGACCTCTGATCCTTTTACCAGAAAAGTTGTAACCTGATATCAAGCATAGAGAATTAAATCACCTTTGAGTCCTGTGGGCCTGAAACTTTGTCTCCTTTTTTTTTTTTCCTTGAATGTTTTATGCATAACAACCCCTAACTGATAGCACATGAAATAGTTAAGCACGGTAGTATGTTTTCTGATGAGGTTAACTCCAGGAACCCACAGGCTGGAAAATGGCTTCAGGTCTGGCTTCAGATGCAGTCAGGCAAAGTGTTTGTGAAAGAGCCCTTCCTGTTAAAACAGGAAGGGACATTCCTTGATCTGTTAAGAGTTTATACCCTGTTTTGTCCTTTCAGGATGCCAGAGTTGTGGTCTGCTACCTTCTTCAAGTGGCCATGAGCTGAGGAAGAACCTTAATTAAGATTCTTAATCTTGCTGAGATGAGTGATGCAGTCATTTGAGCCAGCTTGGTGGTGTTAGACAAGACACAGAGCACAGATTTAATATATTTGGCTGTTTGTGTTTTTTTAAACAACAATGGTAATTACCCAGAGGAAGAGGAGAATATTATGGGAGAAATAATAAACATTACCCGTCTTTCATTGCCAGCCCAATGTTTTGGCCCAACCTACCTCCTTGTAGTCACTGTGGTAACTGAAATGCCACAGCCAGTAGGAAGCACTGGGATAACCTGGCAGTCCCTTCTATTACAATAAAATTTTAGGAATGAACATAAAATGTGAACTGAGAAGCCTATCAACTTTGTCAGGAAAAATTAAGTCTGAAACAAATCCTGAACTGTCTTACCAGCAGCCAGAGGAGGTCAGTGTCAGGTACTGCCCAGTGACCAAATGCTGCTCCTCCCTTCAGAGAGCCCAGGTACAGCCATTGGCAGCTGGCTCTGGAGCGTAGCACATGCAGAGCTGTCCCTGAGCACTGACACAGAGGTGACCAGCATTTGGAGGCATTGGTGTGCAGAACAAAAAGAAATGCCCTGTTCAAAAGCTTTGCATTGGACAAAACCTTTCTCATCCCTACACAGCACTTGCTGATGGATGCCATCCTAGGGAAGCCAGTGGAGGAATTTCTGCCCTGCCCAGAGAGAGGCAGTCAGTAAACTACAAGCTTTCTCCAGCCCTGCAGTCAGGTAAGTGGTAATGAGCTTGACTAAAGCTCTGTCCCACTGCTGCCTCACAGTTCCCAGGGCCTAAGCTAACAAGCTGAAAATTTAAGGCTAATACCTGCACTACAGCACACTGCAGGTGCTTTGTTGGTATCCCCAAGGTCTCTTCTGTTATTGTCTCCATTTCAGTAAGGCCACTGGGGCATGAAATGTGATTAAGGGAGTGAGCAGGTTTTAATCCAGGGTAGTGATACCTCCCTGCACTGAGCAGCCACTCTCAGAGCTGCCACAGCCAGCTCTGCTGCTCATTAGCAAAGCAATCCGTGCTGGTCTGTGTGTGCCTGCAAGTCTAACCTCTAGAGCACTGGTTCTAGGGACCCATCTCTTAAACCGGGGTTGGTAAAATTTCTCAGCACTCTCTCATCAGTGAGGGAGCCATCACCAACCACAGTCCCTATCTGATGTATACTCAGGATGTTTGCCTCATATAATCACATAAATGAAAAAAGAAATCACAAACCAATTTCAGCCTTAGCTCATTTACACTATAATCTCTATCTTGGTGACAAGAGGAACTTAAAACTGTTCTCACAGCATGGCTCCAATGCTTTTGTTAGTGCTGTGTAATTAGAGCAATGTTTAACCTCCCACTTGTGTTTCTGGAAATTTAAATTACTTAACTAACTTTTACTTGTTGCTCCCCTCCTCCCTTTACCTGCCTGCCCTTGTCCCTCCCTCCCCCTTTTTTTTTTGGACAAAATTGCCTTGAGCATTGGACACAATATTCTATGTTAATTAGAGCACTGCTTTAAATGTACGATGCAAACAGCTACAAAAAATACAGGAAAACATAATGATGTCATACTGTCTTGCCAGGGCAGAACCTGATGATACTTAGAGATGTTGTGAGTGAGCTCAAGTCCAGAGCTGCCTTTCCAACTCTCTGTCTGGCCACTGGTTTATGTAAAACTAAATGTAACCAAATAATTTCCTTCATAAGCTACTCTAATGCAGAAGTTAAGCATTACTTTATCTGAGTTGCAAATAGGCTTTCTAATGTAGATTCACCCTATTGATAATTGGGATATTTTTCTCTTTTTTAAATTGAAATCTTAATATTATACAGTCTGTAATGTGGATGCAGTAGCTGTGCCTAGGCTGAGTACCCTGTGATGAGATCCTGGTTTCCATCCACAGGGTCTCCAGGTTGGGATCAGACCCTCGGGCAGGATCAGAGGTTGGCAGCCCCCCTCACCTCTCTGCTCTGGTCACCCAGACGGGGAAAGCTGGAACCAGGGCTGGGGTCACTCACTTTACATTTGTGCTACCATAGAAGTGGGTTGCTGCTAGGCTTATACCTGGCCCTAAGGGTAGGGAATTACTTCCAAATCAAACAGCTCAGATGTAGCCAAATGTCCCAAAATAAGTAGATTTATTTACTTTGAGACGTAACAATAATTTTTACGTACATAAGCTTTTGTAGAGTTGTGAATATGGGGAGAGTGGGAGGTGGTGAGAGAAATGGTCAGTGCATTGCTTCAGTGTAGTTGAAGTCCCACAAGTTCAGCATGTATCACAAATCTACCTAGCTCAACAGAGGTGTGAGACTATTACGCTGATAATGTGTATGAAGGTCTGACTACTCATGATAATTACTACTAGAAATTTGTAGTCTCATCTGAAATAAAGAAGCGTGTCATATTTCAGTCATCCAATATTAGTGAAAAAATTTTCTTCTCCTGTGCGTTCATTAGGTGCTTTGGAAAAAAAAATCAAATAACTACTAAAGTGTTGCTTTGAGAAAACAATCTAATAAATAATAGAGAGTTCAGGATAATAAACAATTTGTCAGAAACAGCAAGAAAATTCATCCAGTGCTCAAGAAATGAAGATGAGAAACCTGCAAATCAAAGTGAAATTAAAAAGTGTTCTTAGTAGTTAATAGCTTTTGAATCTGTTTATTTCGTTCTTATTAAGAAGTAAAGCCCACTGAATATTCAGAATGAATTAATCCTACTGAATCGTTTTTGTAATTTTTTTAAAGATAATAAAGTTAATGCATGGGAAAACATGGTGTAAGTCATCATAGGTCCTCAGGAATCAGCGGAGAAGCTCATTTGGGTTATCTGAAGGTGTGTTTCATGCTGCAAATTCAAATAAATGTTTATGACAGTGCAGCCAATGCCAATGCCTGACCTGAAGCATTTATTCTTACAGGCTCAGAAGGGAGCACAGTTGATAGAACCTGAAAACTGAAAAGTACAAGGTTTTGAGCTAAGGAACCTAGAAAGCTTAGGAACATACAAAGAAAATGCTACAATTAAGTTCATTTACAAAAAGTGTAGGTGGGTGCAACTAAGGCAAAATAATCTGTAGGACTGGGAGGCTGTGAAGATCAACAACCTTCAAAAAATATTACATCAAAAGAAATGCCATGGAGTTGCTGTTGAATAAGAAATACTAATTAATGAACTTGAATAGAATAAAACCACAAAAATTGCCCATGAATTCTGTATTCCCCACTGAAAAGCACCACACCATGGTGCAGAGATCAGCAGATCTTTCCTATGAATGCAGTTTAATAGTAATTAGGACAGTTGGAGGTTTTTCCTTGCTTTCTGTAATCCTCTGTGGTTCTGATGGAAAATTATTTGGGCCACAATGTTTTTTATCAAAAAGATATTGACAAGCTGAAAGCTGTATAGTGAACAGCAATAATAAAACACTGGGGACATAAGACAGAGTGCATGAGATAAAACTAAAATATGTGAATATATTCTGGATTTTTTCAAGCATCTTGAAGGCAGTAACACCAAGGCTGAAAAGTATTTCACATGGCATAGAGATGCCCAACTGAGAGCTCTAAATGAAGCTAAAAAAGGGCCAAATTATACTGCATGGCCAGAATATTTCCTAGTCTATAGCTATATCAGAAAAGGAGCAATTCCTTATGAACAGAAAAACCTGTTTCCCTGGATATTTCCTGTCAAAAAGTGTGCAACCCTTGCAGGGGTAGTGGTCAATGATGTCATTCTTCCACAATAACTTGTCAAACTCTCTGGTATACTTGAGAATAAAATAAATTCCCAACAGTTTAAACGGGGCTTAAAGAGCCATCATAATTGCCTTAACATGCCAGCATTTTGAGTGCTTGACCCTGTGACAAACTTAGCCAAGTTGCCACAGGAAGCTTAGTCATGAGGCCTCCTGTATGTAGTGTACAGCTCTCCCTAATATGCTGCAGTAGATAAAGCAGCCTGTAAAGCCTGTGGGTTTTTGGGTGTATCTGAAAGTTTCCATGGTAACAAATGTGCAGCTTCAAAAGAAAAAAGCCCTGAAACTCCAAGCTAATACTTCTGGGTTTAATATGATAATAAAATGTTATGATTCTATATTTTGATGATTCTGCATTTCTAACCATCTACAACATTGCACAGAGAATGAAGATGAAGATTGGTGAAAAAAATGATGCTAAGTATTATATGCATCAAAACACAGGACAGTTTCAAGAGTTTACATCTACTTGCTTGTAGGTGGGAGCTAAGGGAAACCATAGCACATGTGTTGATTTCCAGCATGTTGGGGTGATGAAGCAGGGCCTCCTAAGGAAATTCTGGACTTACAAATTGCTGGAGTTCTGGTGGATGAGACTGAGGCTTGAGACCAGGTGGTGGTGATGGGCAGCTGGTGATATGATGGACAATTGTCTACTGTTCAGACTGGGCTGTGTGGCCACATGGAGCTCAGACTGCAGATGGAGGATGTGCCCTTCCTTGAGCCATAGTGCAGCCCTGCCAGGCCTCTGAACACATCAGTCCTGGCTGGAGGGAGGGGGAAGCCTGAGGGGCAGAGGCAGGCAGAAAAGCCAAAATAGCAAGCTTCATGCTCAGCAGATCTGAAAAACTCCCCTGCTTCTTGAAGGTGTTCTTATCTGGGCAGCTACCACAAGCATTTGCAGACCCATTGACAGGTTGTAGTCCCACCAGAGGTGTTTCTCAGGAGCAGATAAGGATATTTTTTCAAAACTGAAAAAAAAATATCCAAGCAAAGTGGTCATGCAAAAAGCAGGAGGTTCAGCTTTCCCTATGCTCATGAGTTTCACAGCTTGTGTTCATGCTTTTTTGAATAGAATCTGTTGTTGCAATTGCTTTTACGTCCTAATGGTATGCCTGCGTTGGACTCCCATTTGAATTTCCAGACAGACAATTGGTGATCTGTACCCTGAGAATCTGCAGCACTTGTTCCAGTTCAGAAAAAAAGAGGCATATTGTTCTGACTAGAAGATAGAAACAAATAGTTTGTGCTGCTCCTTACACTGCCTATGTACAGTTTGCTTTTCAGGGCGCCAAATCTGGTTGCTGCACAAGCCCCATAAAAGCCATCACAACTGCTCCAAATGTATGATGCATTTGTGGATTTCTTCTGATCTGCAAATCAGAGAGGCAGGTTGGATTGAATTAACATCGTTGCTACATGCCCACAGATTGCATAGACTCTCAGAGACATACACATACTCAGAGCAGTGCAACAGCATCTCTGGTTGCAGCGGGGAGCACTGCCCAAAATGCTGTGTCAGTGGATCACAAGCATCCTTCCACCGAGTCACTGCACAATCTTCCCTGGGGCAGGGAGCAAGACTGTTACACATCTGCTGCTTATCAGATGGAAAAGAGCATAGATCTGGGAGAAATGAGGTGAAGTCTTTCTGTTTTTGCAACAGCTTGCTTGTTTTCTGCACCGTGTTTGTGTTTGCTCAGAGAGGGCAGTATTTGCACTTCTTGCTTCTGAAGAGCAGAACTTCGCTATTGTTTGCTGAATGCAGAATCTGAACATCTTTCAGAAATTACAACAGAAAAAAGATTCACTGCTGTTATTTTGAGATGCTGTTTGTTTCTATACAAAATCCTGCTGGTTTTATTTACATGTGCCTTTTTGTGATTTCCCTGTTTTCTGCAAATCCCACCAAAATAAATGTTTTCTGTGCTCCCTCAGCTGGGTCTGCAGCCTCAGTTTGTTAACAAGAATGGGTTAGCAAGAGCTGTGCACAGCAGAGGTGTCTTGCCATGTAAAGCACACAGGATAATGTCATCTCTATGCAAAACTACAAAAAGGAGAAAAATGTTGGCTGAATGGAAAAAAGAAGATAAAATTAGTACAAGAAAGAGGACATATTTGCAAAGTTGTAGGCATTTAGAAATAAATGTAAAAGGTTCAAAAAAATCATTTAATGTCCTCTTCATCACATCTGGACAATGTTTAAAGTATTGTGTGAAACAAAGGGACATAAGCAAATTTCCCATATTTAATGGCATGCACCACATTTGTCCCATCATTAGACATGATAAACCAATGAGAAAAAGAAAGCAAGGGGTAAAACCACTCTTTGTCATGCAGCTTCTCTTACACATTCACTGCAGGGATTTTTCAAAGCTGCACATGTGCCGACGGACACTGGCTGGTGGGCGAGAATTCTGGCTGCCTCTTCCTGAAGATTGAAAAGAAAAACATACCCAGTGAGTGGCTATACACATGTGCACACATGGTGGCTATACCACTCAATAGGTGCCTGTCCCTGACCTATGTCTCTGGGATTTCCCATCTTTCATCCTCTTGTCACCTCAACTTCCACATAGCTATCTCCTTGGCTCCAGCACAATACTGGTTAAAACAGATTTCCATGATGTTCATTCTGCTTCCTGTGCTGAGCCTTGATGCACTTTACATACCAGATGGCAAGGGCTGCTGTGCATCTAGCTGTCAGAGGAACTTCTCCCCTGGTATTCTCAACTTAGGATGAAATGATGAAAAAAGGAGCATCTGCCCCTCACATCTTATTTACAAAAGAATTACCAGACGTTTTTGTTGGTGGAGTTTTTAATATATACTCAGCTGCTGCTTTTTCCTCTGTCTCTCTTCCCTAATATGTTTTTCTAAATGTTTCTTTTACTTTGGAATTCTGGCTGAATAGTCACTAGCTTTCATTATATGTGATTTCACTGCTGTGCTTCTTTTTTTTTAAAGGAAGCATTGGGTTTATTGAGGTAGACACAAAATGAATAGTCTCCTAAGCACTCTATCTGAAATGGTAATTCAATACAGAATTGCAGATTGCAGTTTGGGCTGTTAATATAGGATGATTTCTATTTAATTTTTTTTTCTTCCTTGCCCTGTCAAGCAGATGCAAATTCTCATTTGTCTTCCCCAGTATCAATAAAAATAATATACACACAAGCACGTGCTTTGACAAAAATCTCAGGTATTTTTGCAACTGAAATGTATCACTGAATTTCTGAAAAAAAAAAACCAAACAAACCAAAAATCATTGTATTGCAAAGAAAATGCAAATAGAAATTCAGCATTTCTCCCCATCAAACAGTCATAGTGCATGCTTGCCAGACCAGACTTCTGTGTACCTCCAAATGACAGATTCATGGATGGTGTGTGCATGTAATACGTACTCAGCACATGAGCCCAACAAGCCATTCCTCTCACCATGTAGGAAAGCACAGGAGCACAGCATGATGTACACAGAACACATGCATACCCATTTGGGAGCAGTAGATGCCTTGAGATGACTTCTGAACTATTATGAATAAAACACAAATAAGACATTCTGCTGAGCAATTTTGCCAACCTGATTACTTTGAAGCCTCTAGAAAAATTTAATTCCTTACCAGGTTGTAATGGAATCACTGAGATTTGGAAATTTAAATGTGATCATGACTAGGAACATATCTAGCATGCTCTCTCCTCCACCCTATTAAAGTCGCAGGGATTATTAGGCTTCTGATTGGACAGAATATTCAGCATTTCTACAGTCTTCCATTTTTCTTAATCAATTGAGAGAATAAGAGCTTTCTACTTCCTGTGCTTTTTGTTCAGTCACAGGAGCTGATTTTACAAAACAAGTAGTGACACACAGTTGATTATCTGAGAGAAAAACCCAGAGCTAAATGTGCTTCACACACGTTTTGCTATGCACTCAATGGAGGGCACACAGCCACAGACAGCCCTGCTAGGACCATGGAAAAGGTTTTGTTTCAGAACATGGCTTGGAACTTGGATCCCTCTGAGCCAACAGGCTTTGGCAGCCATCATTCCTCAGCTGCTGCCATTTGCTGTCACTTATGGGTTACTTAGCTGCACCCTCTTTGTGCTTCTTCTTACTCATCTATATCCCTGTAGTGAGCTCAGAGCAGTTTGCTCTCCAAGCTTTGGGCATTTGTTGGTCTTTTTATGAAATCCTCCTAAAGTGAAAGGAAGAAAGAAGCCTGCTTCTTCAAGCAGTTCAAAATGCCTCAAAATATGTTCAAAATACAGCAAACTTCTCTCTTACTGGGATTGCAGTTGTGCTGCTCAGCTAAAATCAGACACAGACATTGCATCTAATAGAGTTTGCAACCCCCAGATGCCTGGCCAGGTTTGCATTCTGGAAATTGGTTTGCATTGTTGTTGTCAAAATGCTGCCAAGCTCCATCAAAGCAGTGGTCTGACTTTTGATCAAGGTCAAGGGTGATCCCCACACGGTGATGCACAGCATATACCTAGCAGAAATCACCTAAATCTCAGGGTTCATGCTTCAGTAGAATTTGAATTTACAGTGAAATTTATATTTATAAAATGGGAAATGTAGTACATGTGTTGATAATATTTTAGTTAATTATTTTCCAATTATAAAATCAATGTCAAGTGTGTAAATATTAATAAACACTTTTGATGCATTGAATAAGAAATATCCTTGTAGGCTTTCTTTTATCTTCCTAGTAGTGTGTGCTAATATTACAGAGCTGTGAGTCAGAATTAATGCCCACATCTATATACCTTTATTTTTTTTTCTTTTATTTTTAATGATGGCAATGTATCCCTGCTTCTTTCTCCTAGCCTTGCAGCCAGTAACAGCACTTATACATTTCTCTGGTTATAAAACATTAGATACTCTACCCATCTTTACAATATGAGGATTAATGAGTCATTTTGGGGGCAATCTTCTCAAGGGTAATTTCTGCTGAGTAGTTTTCTGTATCCTGAGCCCAGAGGCAGGATGGATCTTCTGTGCATTTGAACAAGGAGCTGGCATACCATCATGAAAGTGTCTGAGTTGCTTTATAAGGAACCCCTGGGTGCAATAAAAGGGAGTCTGGCAGAGGAAGCAGGGTGGCAGTGCAGAGGGTCCCTGAAAGAAGTGGCTTAATTGCTTTACTTTATGTTCTTTGAAGCAGAAAAATGCTTCTGGCTAGTCATTCAGAACAGGGTAGGTAACAAGCCTGTTGAAATCTGCAGTGAGGAATATAAAGCATCAGAGGGAAGAGTCAGTCTTGCCACCATTTTTCCTCTTAAGTGTAAATGAATCATCCCACGAGGCAAACAGCTGCGTCAGGTCTATAGGAAGTGTAAATTCCTATCTGCAATGTTTTATATCTGTGCAGCTGTGAAACTAGAAACATTCATCTTCTGCTCTGGAATTATCCCCTCTGTTCAATCAGACTCTCGAAACAGAATGAATCTATCTGGTGCCCAAGAAAACTGAGATGCAGTACACTGTGCTACTTATCATTTGAAGTTGTGGTCAGAGATCCCCCTCCCTTGGTGTACTTCAAGCTGTAAAAAATCTTTCTCATTCCCCATGTGAAAAAAGTACAGAATAGCATATCACCAGAATTTGCACAATCGCATTTGAAACAACTGACCATCAGCAACATCAGGAAAAAAAGTAAAGTGGGGAAGATATTCAAGGGAAGTTGAGTGATAGCCCTGAATAAACTCGTTTTTAAGAACTTATATATAACCCCTAGCTTTAGTACAGGAAAGGGGAAACCTTGTACCATAAACTCTTGGCACACTACCTCACATTCAAGAGTGGTTCCTGCTCCAACACTCAGACTGGCTGCCCTCTGCACTCCCAAGGAATATCTCAGCAACACCAGAAACTTTCTGGCCTGCATTTCACCTCCTCAGTGCTCCAGCAGTGTGCAAGGTGACTGAGAAGGTAAGCAAACCTCACGTGATGAACCAGACCACTGAAGTGTTCAACTAAACTCTCATCCCAGAGCCTCATGCTTCTCCAGTTCTAGCATCTTCCTAGGAAGAAGCATGTTCCTCTTCAGATGTTTGTTTCTTTGAAAGATCAGGTTTCATGTAAAGTTGTCATGGCTGGATTAAAAGATATCTACAAAAAAAGAAGCAAGGTCAGGTCCTTTTCCTGTAGGATGAGAAGCTGAATTTTCAATGCCTTTCGTATGACCTAGGACCTGATAAAAGATTTCTAAGCCAATAGAAGTTGGGAAGATGGAGAGATTCTTGGTACAATTTAATTTTTTAAACACAGGGCCTGAATTCCAGTCTAAGTGATGTCTGGAAATAATTGCTCTGGGTTTAAAATTAATTATGCTAATCAATGGCATAGCGACAAGTTTTGGAGAGAAATGAAGAGCTGTGGAGCAAAGAGCAGTACAAGTTTATAGGGTTATTCACCCTCACCCAGCAGAGTGAGGTATATGGGTAATTATCACCCACAGAGGACTGAGAAGCAGGAGGGATTTCATAGCACATGCTTTCTGTTGAGGTGTGAGCATCTGCTGAAAAGGACAGAAGGGTCAAGATCACCAAGGAGAACATAATCTCAGAAGGATGCTCAGAAAGGCCTGGCACTGAGCTGGATAGTGAAGATGGAGCATAGGCTGTGTGTACTTCAGGTCACCCCAGGGCAGCAGGAGCCAGCTGTGTGCTGGGGGGGTGCTCTGGCCCTCCCCAGTTTTCCCTTCTGCTGCTCCACCTTCTCCTCTGTGTCAGCACAACCCTTGGTGCAATTATTCAATCATCTGGCAGGGAATGACAGGGACAACTAATCTAGGTCACAATCACGCCAGAAAAAGAAAGGAGAAAAAAATCCTCTCTTATTTCCCAATTTGATTTCACAGCATGGCTGTCCAGATTCTTGTCCCTGCATTGGCAAAGTGATGGCATAGGATAAAGGAAGGCTTTGAGTGTCAGTTCTGGCTTAGGGCAGCTTAAAGCATTTGTGGATTTACAGGCTATGATAGCCCAAAGTAGCTGCATGAAAATCTCTTGGTTGTCTGGGATGGTGGCAGGAGAGATTTTTGAGATAACTTATATAACACTAAGGATTAAGAAATGTATACAGCCTTATGTTTCAGAGGATATGGGAAAGCAAAGGAGGAAGGACTGCTCCCTGGCTGGGGAGCACAGAGATGCCTGGGGCCACACTTTGTGCTCCACCAGAGCCTGTAGCGCCCAGGCACACGAGCTGTGACTGCCCACCCACGCAGTCCCTGCTGAGCCCACAAAGGAAGCTGCCAGCTGGGCACGGGAGCCCGCGGCTCAGCGGGGCTGGTGCCACCCGCACCCTCATCTGCTCGCCGGGCACCGTCTGCACGGGGCTGTGCTGCCCTGGCTGCACTTTCAGGTGTAGCTCCCTGCCAGTCTCTGTCAGCCTGCCCGAGGTAGATAATCCCTCTGTAGGGGTTTCCACAGACTGTGGGATTTGCTTTCTTTGGTTTGATTGTTTTTTTCCTGGGTGTGTTGGCTGTCTGGTTATTCAACTTGTCTGGGGGCTTTGAGATGCAAAAAATATGAGAAATGTGAAATAAGACCCAATTTCCAGACAATCCTTTCTCTGGGAAGGCAGGGCTTGCAAGCCAGCCAAAACAGGCTGAATGGAACCATATTTGGGTTGTGCCAGGAAAATAAATGGCCAGAAGATAACATTAAAATAAAATCCATTCAAGTAGAGGGGAAGACTAACAAGAACTCTAAGTAAGTGTGAAGATTCTGGCTTTAATGCACCAAGGATGAGGAAAGATGAATAGTGTTGGGTCAAGAGAAGGAGGATCTACTAACTAGAAGGTGGCTTGTAGATAGTTATTTAAACTGAACCTGGGATTCTCTGGGGCTGATCAGACTGAAATTGTAAACACCAGCAAACAATTTACTAGCAAGGAGTTGCTATAATCAGATCAAGGGGCACTTGTTTTGATAGAGTTTATGATCAGCTTTGACATCTCTGGCTGTGGTGCTGCAGCACAGCTGTGCTAAACTAATAATTTGCTGCTGAAGGGGACAACTCTCACCCTTGTTCCCCAAACCATGGGCATCAGGCACAGTTTCCCTGGTGCTGACATTAGTGTCTATCTGACCTTGAAATCTGGCTCGAGGAATCCAGCAGACAGTAATTCATTTTCTTTTCTTTTTTCCTCTTTGTAAGGATAGTTTTATAGGGTGGAAGAAAGCCACATCCTGCACACCACAAAAGTAAAACCAGAGAGAGCAGAGAAGGGGAAACAGCTTAAGAAGAGATAAACTGAAGCAGTAAGCTAGAAATGGTAAATTATCTATAATGAGCTAACAAGAAACCTGGTTTTAGTTGTCAAGTGGGCTTGAAAGTGACAAATTGTGTGATTGCTTTCAGCCTGCACAATTGTTTGCTGTTTACAGTGATAATAACTTTTAACCTGTGCTTCTCAGGTGTGGGAGGCTGAATGCCAGAGCACATATATGCTCTGAAGAATTAGTTGACTTGTTATTTCAAAATTAAATAGTCTCTTAACAACTTTAGTGTGGAGGCAGATGTTATATTGATACAATATATTTTCAACCCACACTGAAGGTGGTTTCTTAGAGTCCTTTGGCACAGGAGAGAACCTAGCTTCTCATGCTGGCCATGTTTATTACTGACTCTTTGACAGTCTATTTCTTCTGTGTGGTGGAGTCTGTTCCACAGCTATATCTTGGTCTGAAAACCCTAAAAGAGATCTGACAAGGAATGACAATAACATTCAGAGTCCTTGAAGCACAGAGGTAAGAACACACAGAAGAGAGGGCAATGTGCTCAGATCTCTGCTCTGGGTGTGAATAGTTTTCAGTGTGTTTGGGACAGAGGAAAAACAGAAGACAAGCAAAAAAAAGCATCACTCCATACTAGCTAAAAAAAAAAAACAAAAACAAAAACAAAACCAAAAACAAAGCAAAAAAGAAGTCAAGCAGAAAGCCAAGAAAGAGATTTTTAAATTTGTCACTCTTCCCTTTACGAACTCTTAAAACCCCAAGAACAAAAATATAAGAAAGCAAGTTGCCCATTACACATGTCTGAGGGATAGATATTTAGCAAAGACTACATCCAGATTTTGGACTGAGTAGTGCACCAGAAGTTAGTCCTTGCTTTGCCATATCCATAATATCCATTTGGAGGTATTTGTAAATGAACATGTCTGAATGTGCAGATTTTATTTCTAAGAGGGTGTAGAACCATACTCACCTACATTCCCTTAACAGAGACAGACTACCTTCTCTCTCTGGGGATAGGATTCATTTGTGAATTACAGAGTCTGGCTAAAAATCAGATGCTTTTTTGGCATGTGATCATAATATCTGCAGTTTTTCTTGTGGTGTTTTGCTTTGTGAGGCATCCCTGAATAAAGGGGTGAGCGCATCACAAGAAGGGATAAACTCGGTGGACAAGCCAGAATGCAAAATGTCTTTCACATCAGTGAAAGAGAAGACATGCAAATTTTTTCCCCTTCTTGGGCTCCTATGTGCCTCTTATGTGCCCCTAAGCAAGGAAAAGGATTAAATAAATAAGCAGTAGTTCTGCATTTTCCATTAGTAACTTTGCACTGAATTGCTGGGATGAATCAAAAGTATTTTTCAGATGTCTTAACTTGAGGAAAAAACAAACTCCAGTATTAACTGTATATAGATGTGTATAATACTTCTGCTGTTTTACAGTCTTGTTCTTATTTATAAAGAATATCAGGGATCCACATGATACCCTTCAGTACCCAAATTTTTTCACCCCTAAACTAGCTCAATGATGTATGAAATCACAAGGCGGCTCAGAGACCCCTGCAGAATAAATGCTTGCAGAACAGCCTGCATGTTTATTCTAGCAAGTATTTTTACATGAATTATCACATGTTTGTGCAATGTCACAGCTCTCTCTTAGTTTCTGCTGAGGTGAGGTGAGCACCAGTGGCATAGGCTGAAACATCACACTTTGAGAATAGAAAGGAGGTAAATTGCATTCTTCTCTTAAAAATTTTCCATTTCAATTTTACATTTCAGAGCAACACTCACACACAACATGGGTGTGATTGATTGTTTTTTTTCAATAAGGGTGTGCTTATGAGAGTTGGAATCTGATTTCTATATGAAATATAAAGAACTATCCAGGGGTTTAGGTGCTTAACTGGATGTAACCTTCAACACCTATTTATGTATCTGACACTCTTTAAAGGTGAAGTTTTCTTCCTTATTTCTCTCACAGAGACAATTGTAACCAAAACAACGTGTGAGTGTGGTGCTAAGCAGATAAGCAACACTTGCTTATCCCTACATGGGAACACAATTGTTTGTATCACTCACTAATGAGTTGATGCACTTTTGCAGCATCTTAACTGGATATGAATAATGTATACAAGTACCAAAATACAAGGAAATGTAATAAGTGATCCAGTCAAGCAAGAAATTAAATTACGAGTGGTGTCCTTATTCCTGTGGTTTATGCCAAGATAGATACTAGCTTTCCCCAGGATTTCTGTAGTGCTGCCTTTGCTTCCCCTCAGTCGGGAAGCAGAGATTGTGGTAGATAACTGCAAAGCTCCCCTCTGATGTGACTCTATCTTTCTGTCATTGTGCTTAAGTATTAAGATTCATTAAACAAAGCTGCCTGGTGCTACTGCAGTGCCCCCAAGCAGAAAAACATTTTGTGATTCAGCATCTTGAGAGCTGTAAAACAAGAGGAGGAGTAATAAAGTGAAGTTCTCCAGCAGTCCTTTGGCAAGAACCAGGATGGACTTGGGGACTGTGCCTTAGATATATGTCCTGTCAAAATCTCCTGGGAGAACAAAGTTGTGCCCATCCCTGAAAAGACTGTGGTAAAACTGCGATAGACTGGGAACTTCTGACAAAAGGAGGAAACTGCATAGTACCTTACACAACAGCCCTCTCATTTAAAGTACCCTGGACATAAAATGTGACTCTGGTGATAAAGGAGCAGAAGTCTGGATGGGAGCTCAGGGTGTAGGCAATGTATCCTGTAAATTTATTCAGTATATGGGTTTTTCTTAGGGGGGTTTATCCCCACTCTTCTTTCTGGGAAGTCATTGCAGAACTTCATAGCTTTTTCCAAGTTATTTCTCCCAAATGTAGTCTCAGGCAGCTTCTGTTTGGCTGTGCAAGCAAGCCCAGAGGACTGAAATTAAATTGCCAGGCCTTTTGGTTTTGCAAACATCCCAATCATAGCATGTCCTTTTGTCCACTTCTTCTCCTCATTTTGTTTTAGGAATGGCATGTAATCAGCTATGCATGAGCTGGGACTCTCTTCAGCTGGTATAATTTGCAAGGAAACCTTTTACAGTGCTTTATGCAGCTATGCCCCTTATTTCTCATTAGAAGGATTAAAAAACCCACTATCACCAGACTGGTTATTTTGCACTGGTTGTTTTGTAGATAGACACATTGTCTATCTACACCCAGATAGACAATTTGGTGTATAATTTGATATATACATATGCCATGCCTGTTTTTTAAATAAGTATGGGTTTTAGTAGTTATTTAAATGAGAAAGTCTTTTGTCCCTTATTCTGTATTTTATTTTTGGTCTATGGGCCAGAACTAGAATATATGTGCATCATAATCCAATGCAAATTCAAGGCTATGGAAGACAATATTAGATATAATTAATAGATCAAATTTAACAGAGAAACCCTGCAGCAGGGCTGGAAAAGATTGTTATTGGAATCTTAAGTTTCACACTCTCCCATTATTTTTTCTTTCTTCCCAGTTCTTTAACTTTGGTCCTAAGAGTCTCTTTGGAACCATGAAACTGTCCTTTGGGAGTTTTAAATCAATCTGGGAGTTTCACTTAAATCAATATACTGACAAGGACAGAACAGCTTGACTGGGTTTGTTGTATTTTCTTACATGAAATTCACATCACATTCACAAGAGAACTGGGTAAGAGCTGTCACATGTCACAGTGCTATGTGTCTGCAAAATCTTTCATGGTTTAAGACCAGTAAAGAGCCCAGCATAGCCAGCAAACATACCAGCTGCTGAGAGAGAGAGATGTTTGGCATTAAAACCTACAGCTATCCTTTGTGAGCATGCAAGAGGCTTTCCCAAAAAGGCACTGCAACCTCAGAAAAGGGTGGAGGACTACACTAAATATAGAAGCTGGGTAAATGTTAGGGAGGGCTGAAATAGGAAGATGAATCAGGCCAGGCCAGGGTGCCCCCTGCCTTCCCTGTGACAGCTGGGTCACCAGGAGCCCTTCTAGAGCTGCCACATCTGCAACAACCTGCGAAGGAAGCAGACTCCTCCTGAGTGTGATGCAAAGGTGAACCAAATGTTCAGTGGTTTTGGAGCCCTATGCCCTGGTTGGGAGCTGGGAGCCTCAAAGCCATGGACCAGGACAGCACCTTGTGCCCCATGGTGCCTTTGCCCCAAAAACAGGGTGTGGCTGTCAGCATTTTATTGGAGGCTAATGGAGAGATCAGATATACAGCAACAAATTGTTTAAATAAACAACCTTCTCTGTCCTGTACAATTTTGCCAATTTATTTTTTCTTTTCAATCTCTGTGTAAACTTCTCACTGGCAGAAGCTCACATCTTTTCTGCTGTTACAAAATTCTCTTTCATAATATGCCATTTCCCTCTGGGGTAAGCTTCAGTAGGATGGCTGTGCAGGCAAAGCAGGCTTAAGGGTCTTCCTGAAAATCCCTTGGAATATGGTGTTTTCCAAGGCCTGTAATGGTAAAAATTAGGGTCTGTCTTATTGTGTCTGCAATACTAGTGCAGGACACAAGAAGTTTACCCGCTGCATCAGGTTTCTAAATTGCAAAGCAAGGTAGTCTACCATCTCCTATCAGATTCAGCAATTGTCTCTATACTGGTTTGGCACTGTTGTAGGAAGGTAAAACTACATGAGATGCTAATTTGTGTAAGAAGCATTTAAAGATAATTCTTGTGTGCTGCAGGCTAGATGACACGCTTCAGGACCAAAGAAAATACTTCTCACATTGGGCCTGTCCTGAAGCACAGGATTTAATATATCACTTTTACAAGAGAAGGTACAATGGCAACCAGTTTTTATTAATCCTGCTTGCACTTTCCACTAAACCTACTCAGAAGTTTTGATACATTTTAGCCAGACTGAGTGAAAAATTACCTCTGTGGCTGTTGCCAGGTTAAAATAGATTGGTTTGTTTCCATTTCACCTACTTTAGCCTGTAGAGATCAGGACAAAAGGCATTGTTTTACTTACATTGCAAGTGCTTTCATGTATTCTGTTCACACTTTTCTCTCTCCCTCCTTGCCTCTGTAACCCCTGCTTAAAGACAGAATATTGACTGTGCAGAATAATAGCATGATAGTGAGAAGATGGAGTACTCCTGAACACTATTTCTGTGACAGGGCTGTTAGGTTGGATTAAGTGACAGGCTGTAAAATATCTACATTTGAGCAACTGCAGCAGAGCATGCTGAACATTTACTCTCTGTGTCTGGAAGCTACAAGCCTTGCCATGCTTCGTTGTGCACTTTCCTCCTCCCACACCATAAAAACCAGCAAAACAAAATCTTCTGGACATACTTGTGCTAAGATTCCCCTCACCACATGTCTGTGGGAAGCTTTGAAAATGAAGGAGGTGAAGAGCCCAAAAGCCTTTATGGACTGTGAATGGCCAAGGGAAATGAGCCCAGAAAAGCACGGCTTGTAAGTACAGTTTGCTCAAGATGAAATGGCAACTCAGCAAGTCAATGTAAAGAGAAACATCAACTTCATAATACCTGGAGATAATTTTATAACTGGCAAGACAAAAAAGCAGGTGGTTCCCTAAGCCATGTTAAGGAAGAGACATGTTACTAGACGTCAGTGAGAACCATGATTCTCAGTTAAAAAACTCTGTAGGAAGCCAGCACACAGGAAAAAAGGATAAAGGGAGGCAGGAAGAAGTTACTAGGGGATGTTGGGTTGTCTGCAAATTTTTGTTGGAATAAAATAAATACATTTGAGATTTCTGTGGCCCAGGTGACTGGATGCCTGTGACAGCAGTCTAGAAGCATGGACTGCTGAAATGTGTGAAAAAGATAAATTACATGTTTAGAAGTACTTTAAATCAGCTATTCATTCCTAAAGGCAGACAGCTGGATGAAAAATAATTAAATGTAAATATACTAAAATTATAAGGTGTTGCAGTGTGATGTAATACCCTGTTTCAGCTATCCCAGTTCCTCCCTCAGGTGTGCCAACAACCTCTCCCTTCCCCTCCCCCTTGCCCCCTTGCTAAGTGCTGTCCATCAATCTTAACGTTCCAGCAAGGGCATCGTTTGATTGGCAAAGTTCTAAAGATGCCTCTTTGAGCATCTGGCAACATTGGGCTATCCAGGTGTCACTTGTCCCCTGAGACTTCCCCCCTCCCACCTGGTTGGTGGCATACCTACCCCTTCCCTCCCCCTCTCCCCGGGCTTAAAAGACACGGCGACCACATGGCTTGTGGTTCTGTTGGAGATGTTGCTGGATTCAGAGGTCTGTGTGCTACGAATAAAGCTCTGGATCAAAACCCTCCAGCAGGACCCGTCTCCTTTTCCTTCACTTCACCTAAAGCCTTTCCGCCAGAGGTAAACCTGAGTTCCTGCTTGCCTGGACTTGTTCCAAGTGCCAGCTGAAACATCCAGCCAGCCAAAGGTGTCTCTGAGGTGAAACCACCACAGCTGCCACCCCTGGTCAAGCAGCAAGGGTCAGACGAGCCCAGGCACCTTCCATCTGCCAATATCGGGATCTAACTCCAATAATAAGGGAAAAGCAGATAGCCTATGCATTAATGTGGAGTCCTGGCCATTCAGTAAGTCTTGCTAGTTGGCTTCCTTTTAACTCAGATTTTGCTACATAATGTATATCAACAACTAAATCCTTACTAACTCTGATTCAAATTGCACTAAAATTGTGTCCAGACCTGGGGTCTCAACCATAAATTTTAAAATAATTTAGATGTGAAGACTGAGGGAGCAGATGAGCATCACTGCCAGACCTGGAACTTATTATCCAAAGACAAAAAATGAGCTTTCTCTCTGTGGCAACCCCCTACAGCACTCCTGGAGAAGCCATTTCCTGAACCCTCATCAGAATCAGCATCTGAAGTGTCACTGTTTTGTTTTTTTCTTCATCTAGTACAGAAGGGAGCATTCAGGCACTGTAGAAGTGTCTTTCTCTTCAAGCTCATTGACCTCCTCATAGACCAAAATAACTTTTGAGACCAAGAAGAAGGATAAAAATCACAGCAAGATCCATACACAAATGTTTCCCTCTCACATCTGGAAAAAATAAAAAATAGATGCAAAAGGCTCTCCTAACAAATGCTGCTATGCCATCATCCTGTAACAGCCAGGATCTTGTAATACCTTCAAGCAGCAAACGAACAATAAATGTCCCCACAAAGCTTCAGTACAAGCAGCAGATATCCCTCTCTCTTCATCTCTCCTGATGGAGCTGCTCCATTTTTTTATACATATTTAAGTATTCATTTGACAAGAGGGAAAGAATGACAGTTGCTTGGTACTGAGGACACTCACAAGGGATCCCTCAGACCCAGATTCAAGCTCTCTCACAGAATTATACCAAGTATTTCCCAGGGGTCTGCACCACAATATTTTTATCTCTGTTCCAAAGTACTGCTGGACAAGAACACACAGAAAAGAGACTTGCCCTGGACAGTGCACAATCCAGTTATAAATCATCTACCTGGGAAATGAAGGAGATACTCTTAGCCTAAGTGAGCAGTTTAACTATTGGGGTAAGATTCCCTCATAATTTCCCAATGTCTTCCTCTCTCCTTGGGGAAAAAATGTCCCCCCGGCCCAGGGTAAATACTTATCAGCAAAGACCAATTCTATGAAGTGTTTTGAAGGGCCAGAATTTTCTGGTAGTTTCTGGTAGTAGAATTTTCCACTGGAAAATTCCCAACCAGCTCTATGGAAAACAGTGCTGGTTGTAATTGCTCCTGGTTTAACTCAACCAAAGTAAGAGCAAGATCAAACCCCCAAGACTGCACATAACATCTTGAGAGTGCAACAGATCAGTAAAGGCAGTGTGCTCTGTTATTTATGTGAACACCAGTGTTACTAAGAAATTTATTTTCACTGAAACTGTTGGCAATGCAGCTGGGAGAGATATTTTTCAAGATTACTTTTTTGACCACTATGTCAGCACCAGAGGCAGCTGAAGGGTTTGAATTGATTAATTGATCCTGTGTTAGGAGACTTCCCTGGGGTCTGTCTTAATTCTTTTGCTCTACTTTAGGAAGGAGAAAGTAAGAATGTCTCATCTTGCTCTAGTCTCCAAGCTATACTAGTTAAACTAACAGCACAACATTGCATGAAAATGCTTTATGAAGGCTTATATAAGTTTTATCTGTCTTTGTAAATGTAAAACAGTTTCCATTTTTAAAACTAATTAAATTTAACTCTGTATCTCCACACCAATTTAATTTAGATGGATGCCACTTTTCTGTTTAGGAATTGGAATTCAATAGATTAAGCAGAGAAGAGATTTGATACAGACAGGAAAAGAGATGAAAACTGAAAAGCAGAAAAAGAAAAACAAACTAGGAAGAGGAAGAAGGCATAACAAGAAGATAGATTAATACATCTAGAAGAGAAATCTTCTGAGTGCAGAACTGCTGGCCTCTTATAGACAGAAAAATGTGGCCACAGTGAGACACTACTGAAGATTCTAGAAACAGAGCAACATACTTACAGAATTACTGAAAACATCACAAATAAATCCCAGATTTTGGTGTTTGACAAACAAACCAAACATAAAAGAAACCCACCCAAACCAAACAAAATCAAAACCATCAACAAACAAACCAAACCAAACCACAAACAAAACCATTGAAAATCAGTCTGAGATCATTCCTGTGGGCATTGAGCATGTACCAGCAGCTTTAAGTCCTGTTTCAGGAAGGACCTGATTACACATTTGAGTTACCTAAGTGCTCCCAAGGCTGCAGCAAATTCTACTTTTTCCTTCTTGATTTCCACAGCGACTCACTTTTTTATTTGTGTTGTCACAGTGTCCTCAGAAACTTTGCAATGGACTCAGCTAGGAGCTAAAAAACCCATCCAAAGCCCTGAAATTACTTCTTGTTTTGCCTTGTGACTTTATTTCCAAAGCTTCATGTTTATCTATTAAACTTCTTTCAGTTCTGCATGCCCATGAACAAAGCTGTCCTTTTCCATCAGCAATCCCAGGGTGCCTCTGCACCTGAGCTGGTTTAGGTGAACAACATGCAGTAACTGCACAAGAGCTTTAGGACAGAGGTGGGAATTTGGCTGTATAAAAGACACAGATGCTTAACCTGAGGGAAAAAAAGGCATATTAGCTAGGTATTGAGCTTTTAGTTTAGAAAAGCAACTTAAAACTCTGTAGACCTTTTTTTGCTTCATAACACTCATGCAGGCTTAACATAGAGGTCAAGAAAATCTTACTAAAATGATGTAACAAATAGCTAAAAAACTCAGGTAAGCCCTGTTGAGTTTTAAAGGTGACAATGATGAGGAAGAAGCTTAACTTTTGAACAAGATATAATATTCTCTCATAATAAGATCCATATTCTAAGTATATCACATTTGGATCTTTTAAATTACTTTTTTTTTAAATAAAGGTAGAAGAAAAATAAGCAGAACAGAGAATTAGTTATTAAGTCTGTCATGACCTAAAATATTCAAAAGTCCTCTTTTTTTGACAGGCATAACTTAAAGAAACCAACACTGTTAGCCAAAAACCACACTGCAGGGACACCTCACTAGTTTCTTACAGATGTCTGAGTCCCTAGATAACTATAACTAAATAACTACCATAGAGTCAGAGGAAGGTGGATCAGGCTCCATCTTTCTATTTGCATGAAATTCATGCTCTTGGGCTACAGAGAGTTTTGGCCACCTCCCTGTAGGTGGTGGCTGTTAGGGCTGCTCCCTGCTCTCTCTCTGGCTAGCTCAGGAGTCAGCAGCCTTGCCTTGATGTGGCCTCTGTGGCACACTGAGCTGTGTATTTGGGTCCCTTATGTCTCCATTCCCTTCCCTTCTGACCTCCTGTCTAGCAAAAAAAAAAAAAAATTAAAATAAACGTACTGAAGTAGCATAAAGACAAAATTGATCACAGCATGGGTTTTCTACAGCATTACCTCTATCACCAGGACAGATCAAAATGGTTCTTATGAAAACTGAATCAAAACCAACCTGAGTGACTCAGAAAACTACAGATCCCAAAAAACTGGAAATTAACTGAATTTTCGTTCTATTGGAAAGCTCAGAAATGTAGGTTTCACTGGTGCTTTTTAATTTTTTTTTTTTAATTGAGACAAAAAAACATCTAAGCTCATATGTACCCCTATAGTGCTTCTTTAAAGATTAAAAAACAGTAAGATAATAAAGAATGCAAATTTTCAGACGGCTCCTCACAGGGAGATGCTGTTTGAAGTAACAGTTCTACCTCCTGCTCTGCTGCATCTGGGTTGCTTTTAATTATTAGCAAGGAAAATAACAAGTTCCACAGATGTGAATGCAAGTTCATTTTCACCATCAGTTGACTTCTGCAACTTTCACACCAACGCTGAGTTTGAGAACATGGAGAGATTTACACAAATGATGAGTAAGAGTATTGCTCATAATGCTGAGTATTAAATAGAGCACAGGGATAGTATGGAGGATGGTTTTGAATCACAGTCATGAGGACTGTCACAATACACTACCTTAAAAACTTATGTTCAGTCCTCAGCTTTCACACACATTCCAGTGGCCTTAGGCAAGTACATGTGATTTAAAATCATTTAGACAGAGATTTCTTTTCTAAAAGGCTAAAGTAGCACTTCAGTTTGAACATAGTGCAGAGAAACTGCACATCAGGGCGTGAGATCCCTGTACACATGCACATGTGACAGGAAGATGCAAGAAGCTTCTATGGAGCTTGGTCACTCTGCCACTGCCTGACCTGCCCCAGCAGTACAGGGAGCTGAGCACAGGGCTCCTTCAGAGTAGGAGAGAAGATAATGAGCAACGTACCAATATCCATCTGAGGCTTAGAAATAAAGGGTCATTTCCACCTTCTCTGCTACACATGAAATGAAAAACTATTACATACCTTACTATTCAGCAGACTACAGTCAACCAAGAGAGGATGGCAAAGAGAGGGACATATATAGATAGATGTGTACCTGCAGTCAATCCACTTACTTTGGATTTCCAGCCCCTGGCTTCTTTCTCCGGAATATGTTGAGGAAAGTGTTGGACTTGCAAGGTGCCTTGCCATCCCCGACATGCATACGCACCACATCTGAGGTGGTGAAGGCACTGCGGACGTTCCTCTCGGGCTTGGCTATAATGATATACATCTTGGGAGTGAACATGCACCCCAGAGCCACTGTCACGCTCAGGCTCACTGCGAAACAGGTGGTGATGATCTTGTAGTTGCTCCCAAAATAGATGGGCACAAAGGCCAGCCAGATGATACAAGTGGTGTACATGGTGAATGCAATGTACTTGGCCTCGTTGAAATTGGCAGGCACGTTGCGAGTCTTGAAGGCGTAGTACGTGCAGCTCATGATGAGGAGTCCATTGTAGCCCACAGGAGCCACGACGCCCAGGTTGCTGGTGTTGCAGATAAGGTAAACTTCCTTAATGCTGGGGTAGGAGAGGATGGGCATGGGGGGCTCCAGGATGATCAGCGTGATCACCAGTGTCAGCTGCACACTGATCAGGATGGAAGCGATGACCACCTGGGCCCAGGCGCTCATGAAGCGGGGCTTGCGGGTGCAGATCTTCTTCTTGCTGCCCGCCAGGATGCGCGCGATGCGGTTGGTTTTGGTCACCAGGGCGGAATAGCACATGGCGGAGGAGAGGCCCACCAGGAGGCGCTGGAGGTAGCAGGAGGTCGTGGTGGGTTTAGCTATAAGGGTGAAAGGGCAGACGTAACCCAGAAAGATGCCAGCCAGGATTATATAGCAGAGCTCGCGGCTGGAGGACTTGACAACAGGGGTGTCTCTGTAGAGCACAAAGATAAGGGTGACAAACATGGTGACCAGGATCCCCAGGCAGGAAAAGACCACAGCCACAATAGACTCTATATTGCTCCACTGGAGATACTTTACAGGGATGGGTTCGCAGCCTGCAGTGTACAGAAGAGAAACAGAGTGTTAGAAAGGCAGCTCCTGGAAGAACCTTTTTTTGCTGGATCTCAGTATAATCCAAGCATTAGCATATGTCTATGTGATGTGGATTATTAAAACCGCTTTACAAAGGAGTGAACTGCATGAAGGAAAAGTTTGGATTAATATGTTCAAAAAACAGCCATCCATTTTAGGTGTCCCAAACATTTTCTCACGATGCTGCAACAGGAAATTAGATTTGGAAATATCTGCTTTTAGAGGTACCTGATTACAAGCACAGAAGACCAAAGGTACAGCTGGGAACAGAACACAGACAAAGTCACCATCATCTCTTCATTTCAGCAGGGAAAGCATTGTTGCAAACAGGTAGTTTTTTTTTTACCTTCTCAGATTAATTTATTCAATCATTACCACAATCACTATAGTTTGATCTACTCCATTTTTTTTGAGAGTGATTTTATAAATACCATAAATTAATCAGAGGTCTGTGGATGGAAAAGTGGTAATAAAGCCAAAATTTTAACAGAACTATATCATAGATACTACACCTTAGCACACTTCTGCTTTTTTTCTCTTCACAGTATCTCATTCTTATTTTGTCATTGTTTTCCCTCTAAATAATATAATTTAATTCTCTTGGAAGAGTCAAACCCACAGAATATGCATGCCTTTAGATAAAAACTGGAAAGACTCTCCTTTCTAACTAGTACAGATGTGCAAATATGTGTATCTGTTAAGACAGATACTTAACTGCTCTCTCCCACACTCAAGTTAAAAGGAATCTCTGGATATCTTCCTCACTGTGCTGAAGTTATACCAGCAATAAACACTACAGAGAAAATAAAATCCTTGTGTAACAAGATGTTATGGTTGAGAGGCTGTTATGGACATCTTTCATTACGGCATTTTCTAATTTCTGTTCTTGACTTAGTAGTTCTAAAATGCTTTTAACATGTTCCTTTATCCCAAGGGAAGTATCCACAGCCTCTTCTACTTCTTGTTTCTGTCCTCCTCCAGTTTCCCTTTGACACAACTCAACTTTTCTGCCTTTCCCCCAACTCTCAAGTATCTTTCCTCCCAGTCCCTCACCATCCCTGTCTCTGTTCACCTAACAGTTCAGGTTTTTTAGCCACCTCTCCACCCAGATATCTTCATTACAAACTGCTGCTCCAGCTTTTCTGGTCCTGGACTGGCTGCTCACAAACTCTGCCTGAGTTCTTGGACATGGCCCAAAAGAGCAGGGAATAGATGGTAATGCCAGCAAGCTTGTGAGAGAAGCATATTTTCCTCTAATTTTTGCTGCTAGATCTTAACAGGGGCCCTGATGTTGTGATGGGCAAAAGTTGTGCTCAGTCCCTTCCTCCTCAGTGTGGAGTGTATTTGCAGAAACCATCTATGAAAAAAAAGTTTCTGAGTCCCACAGTTTTGCCTAATTTATATGCATCTTCCATATGGTGACAAAAAGTACCACTAGATATTTCTACTCTAATGTAGATACCTGTATTGTAATGTAAAGTCCTTCCTTCCAAATAATTGAGAAGTAAGACAAGGTATGGATGAGGGTTGAACAGTTTTACTGTAACCTCATTTTGAGAAACAGGAGAGAATTTTTTTTTTTGTTTAAATTTAAAAAAAAAAAAATTAGCCCAAGGCAAAGTCCTGACATGGAAAATTTCTGCTTGAACTTTTAATGTCTGCCAATGTCATGTGAACTGAAAGAAGGTTTTGTAATTCTGTCCACTTTGTCTCCAAGCTGACTTAACTACAGGTGCTGTTCTTACATATGCCCGTAACATGAAAAACATTAGAGATTATAGCAATGGCTACCAGAGGTCTTATTTTATAAAGAAAATATTATAAAACAAAGAGAAAATTTTATAAAGAAAATTAATTTGCTCAATATGGTCTGTTCAAGACTCAGGAAATCCGTACTTCTAACCAATACTCTTGTGGTGAAATAGGAAGGAGAACCTCTTTATTAGAAGTGTGAACCTTTGGCCATTGGCTTTAGCAGCCCTGACTGGAAGCTGGCTCCTCTATGATTTAATAAAAGACTAAGGATCAGAAGCTCCTGCTCATTGATTAGTACATGTGAAGCTCTTCTCATACAAGAATCTGGTCAGTCATTGTTGGAAGGGTTAAGTTTTAATATGGACTTTAAGCTTAACAACATAAAGACATACTCATATTACTCCATTTTAAACTATATTTTCAGGGGCTTAACCCAGATCCAACATGGTAGTTAAGCCTATCATTTACTCTAAGCTTATCCCATGTAAGATTTGCTTAGAAATGTTTCATTAAACCAGTGTAATTCCTGTGTACCAGCAAGCCCAAGAACCACATATTGTACAAACTGCAAAAAGTTCCCTAGGCTGCTTATTACCAGCTAACAGTTGTTGGTTGTCAGCACCTGTGAAGGTGGGTCATTTCCCAGCTAGGAGAAAGTGGGCTCTGGACCCCCACTGAGACTGGGGGAGGACACTCAGGAAATTGTGCATGCATTTACAAAACAAAACAAAACAGCCCCCTCAACAATTAAACCAAACCACAAAAAAATCAGAGCAAAAGCTTCACAGTTAAAATTTTCTGGTAAAAGCTATCTGGTAGTTTTCATGTACTATTTTCCCTGCATTTTGACTGTGAATAATTTCCAAGATCAGAAGGCTAATAATTTTTTTTTTTTTTTTATTACTATATTCATAGCACAAGGACGATAAGAGATACTATGATCTTTTGTGAGGTCATTAACCCATCCCAGGGAACTGTTGGCTCCAAAACCTTATGATTCTTTTCATAAGACTATAAAACTTCATTTCCTATCTTGTTTTATTGCTTATTTAAGATGATTTATGTAAACTGAGTTTACTAGTTTGACATTCATCCATCTTATATTCTGGTACTATAAAAGATTTCTCTTGGCACAAGGTCTAAGGTACTGGCTTTAGTGACTATTTCTCAGGTCAGGTTTTCATCATCTATGGTGAGAAATCCTTTGTGTCCACTGAGTCCATTTCACTGCATTCATATTTAAGGGAAGCAATCTAAAAAAATTGTGTACATTTAAAAATAAAATTAAAATGTCATGAAATGATTACTGAGCCACAGAGACTGATTTCAAATGGAGAAAATGAGCACCTTGAAAAGCATGTCTTACAAAATAGGTTAGTATGTGCATCACATTTCTTAAAAGGATTAAGGATTTTAGAGCCTCCATCTGGGATGGAAAATGAGTCTAAAGCCACATACATGTTTAGCATTTAAGATTTAAGGCAAAGGGAAAAACAATCTGCACTGTGATATGTTACCGCCTGTGTCTAGATGCTATGGTGACTGTCAGGGTATGAATACAACACATAAAATCAAGCTATAAAAACACATTTGATGGGAGTCCTGGCAAGAAAACAGAATTCCAGATTAAATCATACCAATGGTGACTCCCACAAGGTTCAAGAGACAGAGTTTATCTAGATAAATCCCCTTCTTCTAAAGATTAGGATAGCATCAGCTTCCTTTCACAGCTTTGTACTTTGTAGTATAGTTCAAGTAAATCAATTTTAGGGGTTAAAAAAGAAGGTTTTTTTCTTCAATTAGACAGACTGAAGAAGCTGTGCGGGAGCAGACTGCCATTTCAATGTTCTCTAGGAAATAAGTCGATGGCTATGCTGTCATTTGGCTGAGGTTACTGTGATTTCAGAACAGCAGCAGTCCAGTCTCCTTGCTGAGAAGAAACACAAATCAGCAGGTCATCTACTGATTTCATTAAAAGTTAATAGATTGCAACATGCCCTGGAGACTTTTTCCAGCACTGATTCTTTCCGCAGCTCTTTTCAGCAGTGCCTGTCATTTTGACATGACCCCTTTTGAGCAACTCTGAGCAGCTGGTAGCTCTGAACCATATTCTTTCAAGTGCATATTGATCTCTCACCAGGTTTTTGTTCTGGCTTCTTTTTAATCAATAGATCCCTTTTTCTTCCCTGAAGAGTAGGTACAAGCAATTCTGTGAACCTCCAAGACCAGCAAAACCTGATTGTGTATGGATATGTCCTAGGAGCAGGAATTAAATATGGGCTTTTCAAATAGTCAGGCCATGTGTGAAAGGTTCTGTGGATTTTTTTGTGTTTATTAATACCAGATGTGTTTCTGTGATTTGGGCCCTTACAGAATATATTTTTCACTAACTCCTCTCCTTACAACCCCCTGACCTGAAACCTGAAGAGTCTGAGAAGATTTCTGTATCCTGACAAATCTGTTTGTTTAGCTGCATACCAGAGCACGGGCAGAGCAGGGTGGTGGGAGTGGAAGGTATGGAAAATAGACATTTACACACACACATCTGGGACACAACCATAACTTATTTTCCATGGAAAACCAAGTCAGACAATGGGTCACATTTACCCGTCTCTTGTGATTAATACTGGAGAATACTGTGATTTTACCTGGAGAAGTAGATAGTTTCCCTCTCAAAATACATGCTCTGAGAGCTCATTTGGCTTCAATTACTAGCTTGAAGTATCTTATAGAAGAAAATAACTGAAGTTTGAGGATTTTGTCTATGTGCTAAAAGTTGCAGCAATATCTGTCAGCCAGTCATGGTAAAGGACAAAGACGTGTTAAGTTGCACATTTGATCTTTGGCTAGGTGTTTAGATTGTTTCTGTGACTAGAAATAATGTCCTGCTGAATGCTGACATCCAAGATTTGCAGAGGTGACATGGGGCAGAGGTGACTCTAATCTTTCATAGTGATACAAAGCAAATGTTAAGGTCACGGTGATGCTTCTCAATGTGTTGTAGCTTTTTTTGGGGGGTAGTGGCTGCTGCAAAGCCCAGAGCAGAAGTGGAGGTTGACCTTGATAGGTAAAAAATAAACAGAAGGGTGCCAAAGCATGCAACTCATTTAAGGCATATACACAAGGGCAACTTAACTTATTCCAGACAGCTTTTCTCAGGATTTTTTTAAAATTCCTCTTGCTGGTGGGTCCAGTGAGAACGATCTTTATACCAAACAAGAGTCCAGTAATCAGTTACTGAAGGTCCTGAAATCCCAGATAAAGTGCTACTAATTGCATGGTAAAATGGTCAGAGAAGAGTATCAAGTCAATATGACAAGAATGCACTGAACTCTTGCGACAGTCACTGCTAAATTGCAGCAAATGCTGCTGAGGTCACTAGAGTCTAAACAGCTTTATAAATACTTGTGCTGAATGAAGGAAAGGAACAGACAGACTATAACATTTCTTTTTGGCAGAAATTTTGCTGTCTTTATTGTCTCTGCTGTTGCACTAAGCTGAAAGACAGTCACCCTAAACTGCAGTGGAACATGTGTCCAAATATGTACCTTTAATATCTCTGCGTGCTGCCACCTTACTGTCCAGCACACAGCACTCTCCTCTTGTCCTGCAGGAAAAGAATGTGTTTGGAGGGACACATGCCTACCTGTCAGGTCAGCATTTGGCCACCAGCCGAGCTCACAGGCTTTACAGGTGAATTCATCCTGAACAAATTCATTCTCCTTGCAAGCAGTGCAAATCCAGCAGCAGCTCACTTCTCCTTTCCTGATCACCTGCAATACAAAATACATCCTCGGTTCTGATCCTCTATCAGAAAACAAAGAGGCACACACCCTCACCCCCCAGCAAACACATTACACAATACAGTGTTTAAAACAAGACAGGATTCCTGGGTATGGCACATTTCAAACAGCTAGAAAACACCAATCATGATTTTGTATCGATCCCTGTATTAAAATCTGTGCTAAGGATTTCAAGGATAACCTCTAGGGCCAATTTTATTTTGTTTTGAGGAGAGCTGTTCTGAGTTAAAAGTACAAAACCATTTTCCCTCTCTACAGAGGCATGGTGAATGTCATATTTTCAATCAAACTTGAGGTTTAATCTGTGAGATGGCAGAGGTCAGGACAAGCAGCTCAGCCCATGCTTAATATCTATTGCATAGTAAAAAGCAGTAAACAAATTCAAAGGTTAGAATCAGGAGTAATTAATGCATATAAATACATGTCTATACAGGTACACACAAGCACATTCACATAAACATACATTCCAATTGATTTGGAAGTCTCCTTGGGGTTCATTACACAAGTGAAAATAGAAATTAAAATAAGAACAAATTACAAAACATCCTGCTAAAAGGATCTATTGGGTTTTAGCAGAAAAAAAAAAAGCAAGCAGTGACCAACCTCATGCTTCACAGCAGCTCTTTTAGGGACAAATGTCCCTGAAAACTTTCTTTCTTTGCTGTGAGGGCTGCTAAATGTCATGATCCAATGCTGAAAAGATTATTTCTTTGTCTTGATTCCTAGTTTCATTACCCTGAGGCTGAAAGAAAGATTAAGGATATCTCTGGCTCCTAGGGCTCTGACAAAAACTCTGTCCTTGTTTGCCAGGAAGGAGGAATCCAGTCTTTTCTTCCAGGTCTTCCTATCCATCTATATGCAGAGATGAGTACAGTAATGAAATGCAAAATTTTGTTTTATTGAATACTAGCTTTCTGGGCTTTTTTTTTGTTTGTTTGTTTAACATTTCCTCATGCAGTCTGTGGAGAGAGTCCAATAGGCTTCAAGAAGAGCTGAAGCTGGCATTTTTTATGCATAGTGTTTACATATACACACATACACAAACTGCACAACCTCAAAAACAGAAAAAAGATGTTTTGGAGGGTGGTAAATACCAATAATGTTTCTCCTCCAAGATGTTGGAGATTGTCACTGTGCCTTTGCCAAATCATCAGTTGCTTATTCTTTAGAGTAGCAATATAGAAATAAAAAGCAGCAAATGTGCTTATTAAATGAAAATAGAAAGGGAAGTCTACTCTAAGGAGATTTTGCTGAATGGCTTCATGCCATTTTAAACTTAATGCATCCATACCATTCTGAGAGTGGTGAAACACGTCTTTATATCATCCAGACATGACTGGTAACAAATTATTTGTAGCCTGATGCAAGTGCTACTGTTTGGTGAAAACAGAGTTATTTCATTTGTGTTTCCATACATCCTGTTGTGAACATGAGATATAAATAGGCAGGGGGCTTGTTGGAATTTTTTTTCAACTTTTCCTTGCAGGTGTAACTGCTGGAGCAAAATACTGGACTCCTGTGGGTCACAATATTTTCAAGATCAGCCCCCAGGTGAATCACAGCCACTGAATGTTGTAGGCAATGACTAAGTGAAAATCTTTCTCACATAAGGTGAAACTCAAATTCTGTCACACTAGAAGATTCTGCATCTGTACAAAGGGTAATTTTAGAAAACATGGGCCTGTATATGCTGTTGTTAAAGAAAGATATTAGTCTAGGATTCTATCATTTTGGCATTCCTGAAGGAAAGGAAGTCCTACCCATTGGCTGGAAAGGAGCTTGCTTGGGTTTAGGAAAAAAACACTGACTGGATATTCCTATTTCTACAGCAGAAAGTAAGTGTCTGAGGCACACCTTGATCTGGCCCTTCAGGCAAGGCTCGCTGCACACTGACCGGACCATTCCGCTCTTATTCATCTGAATCCTGTAGTCATCAATGTTGAGCACGCCCTCGTGCCAGGTCCCAACGAGGACATAGTCGTAGCGGTTGGGCTCTATGTACTGCAGGTTCATGATGTCATATCTGCAAGGAAAAAAACATTGAGTCACTGTTCTGCAACATAAAGGACATAAATTTACCTTGCTCTTCTTCTTCTGCCTCTAAATATTCAAGTTATCCCCTAATTCCAGAGCCTTGTGTTTCACAAAAACCCAAAATCCTTTAGGATTTGCAGCAGAATCACAGGAAGCGTCAGCTCTGATTTGCACACAAATGCTGATTGCCTGCCTTGCTTGCATAAAATTATGGCTAAAAAGTTGCATGTCCAGGAAGAACTGTACACCAAAGACAGTAAACTCTGCTGAAGATGCATGTGTAGGCAATGTCTGGGTGCTGCTAGTTCAAATAATTTGTGAAAACTTCTTTAACCTTCACTTTGTGTCTCCGTGCAGGCTGGTTGTAAAATATAGCCCTTGCTGGGAGCTCTTAAGCAGAAATGCTCAGACCAATCAAATTGGTTTGCCGTAACTTAGCTGTAAGCCCTAAGTTCGACCATTCGTTTCATGCAGCCCAGTGATCCTGTCAGGAAAAGTTAGCACCTCAGTCTCAACATTTACTTTCTCACCCTAGGCAAGGAGGAAAGCACATCCCAAGGCTATGGTAAGGGAAGCATAAAAAACTGCTACAATAAACATCCAGCCTGCCCCATTGCCTTCAGTGTGTTGGACCTGAGGTGTGTGCATCCCTTCTTGATATTTATTATATTCATTCTTTTACCCACAGAATGTAACTTGATTCTTAGTAGAAAATAAGCAAGAATGGAAGAATGAATGTTGGAGCATGTACAGAGAGGAAGAACCACAAAAGAGGCTAAACCCACATCCTGGTCTCTTAAGATGGGAAGGGGGAGGACTTTGTTTAATAAATGACAAGAGAAAGAGCACTGAGAACAAGAAATCAGCATTAAAGCTGAAAATAAAGCATCTTATATTTTCCAAGCCTGGGATTTACTGCCTTGCTCTTCTGTACTTGGATTGTCTCAGTCTCCAGAGAAAAAAAATCTTTTGTTTATAAACGGGCGTTGCTAATCTGTACATGCGTTAAGAATGAAAGGTAAGGTAAGCAACGTACAAGCCATAAATAAAATTGGGATGTTTGGTTGTGAGCAAAGAGAGACATCCATTTGTTTCTTTCCATTTTGAGGTTCAAATATGCAAAATTTCAACTCTCTCTGCACTTCACAGAGGGAAGAGGTGCTAGATTTATTGTCTAGAGTAGAACAGAGTAATTTTCTTAACTAAGTCTTTGTTGAAGATGATTTAAAGAAATGCATATTTACAGCTGTAATTAGACCTCAGTTTTGCAAATACGCGTACTCAGATAATGCCAGTGCCACTGCAGAGCTCCATTGAATCATGTGTGAAAAGGACCCCTGCCACTGAGTTCAATGGAGCGCCAAGCAGGAGGCAGCTCCATTGGTTGGGAATTGGGCACTAATCAAGGCATTGCTTAGGAAACGGGTAAATTTCAAATTCATTGGAGAACAATTGCTTCTCATATCCCAGCTCTAACACTAAAGGAAGCACCTAAAAAAAGAATGCTGTTTCCAGGCTTGTGGAGAATCAGGATAACAAGAAGCAGTGAAAGTCAGGCATTTCATAATGGATGCTCAACAGACAAGAGTAAAGCTCAGTAGAAATGTGCATTCCTCTTCCTAGCAAGGAAAATGTACTAGGATTTCAGTTTGACCTTATATTAAACTGACACAAAATCAGTTACTCTGGGCTGGAAAATTAATTCAGGAAGGGGAATAAAAGATTGCTAAAACCTCACATTCCCTTAATGGAATTTTTGAGCCCACATACTTTTTTCATTTTTACAAAAATACATCGCAAGGCACAGAGTGACATTAATGCAATATCAATTAAGAGGTTCTCCTGTGTTCTTGCAAACTATTCCCTTTCCTATAGGTTACCTGTCAAAGAATAAAGTATGTAGATTAAAAGCTCTTACACAGCCTTGCGTTATGACAAGTTGTAGTACAATGTTTGCAGCTTTGATATGCAGCTTGAATTTTAAGTAGAAAAATGTGGTCTAGCAAATACACTTGGTATATGGAGATGTGCTTAAGTTCTTTATCCTTTCCTTCTTTTTCTTAATGAAAAATCTGTGCTTCGGGCAAAGACAAATTCAGTGCTGGAATACCTCTTCCCATCCCCTTTCTCACATACATACAACTTGAACAACTTTGGGCTGTGTCCATGCTAATAATTATGACCCCAAAAGAAGATTTGACAAGAGTTGTGAGGCTCTCAGAGAGTGAGACTTCTTGGAGGCAGTTGTATTTCACACACATGGCAGCATTTAAAGAAGCCATTGAAACATCCAGCAGGTAAAAAAATTAATCCTTCTTTTAACATAAGAGCAAGCTCTCTGGTATATTGGGAAATGATGTGACCCAGTAGGTGGCGTCTTATGAGCAAGTTACTTGTAAGGCAAGCCAGAATATAAATCAGCTGGTCACAGGCACACTCTTATTCCGGTTAATCTGAGATAGCTGAAGTTACCTTTTCCCACAGCCGTAATACCTGACTGATACTTATGTTTGCTATCCTGAAAGACAGGAGGGAAAAGAGATGCTGAGCAATGCTGGGATGTAAATGGATGAAATAACCACCCATTAATCCAAATTCTGAAATAAAAATGCATATTTGAAAAAAAAAATTGTTTACATGCAAGTTTGAAGGCCTTGCATAAGGCAAAATTTGATTATTCATTCAAAGCACTGGGGTAGGTAGCGTTTTCATGACTGAAGCCTGAACAGCTGTTGGAAATTTTGAACTAAATAGACTTACATGGTTCTAAGTCCAAGTCTAGTTAAGATGAAATGTTAGTTAGGTGAAACTTTTGTCTTAGTTTGTGAACCTCAGCATTTCTCCACATATCAAAGGTTCATTGTTGAGGCTGAAAGTTCTCCTGCCTGTTGTCACAAAGCATTTTATGGTCAGAGGTCTATGGAAATCATTTGCTCTAGAGGGGAAAGGAGGAAAGGTTCTTCATACCAACCACAAGATAAAAGGAGGCAATTACCTAAAATAGACCAAAGCTAAAAGATATGTCTTATTCCAGAGAAGGATGTTGTGTTGACTATTGCATCCTTCACACCTTCTCCAGCCATTTCTGGAAATTTGAGTGATGTGATTGCTACAGAGGAAGTAAATGGGAGATACGCAATGAAAGTAAAAAGTGCAGTAAATTTACCAGCATGTTCTTAATGACAGTATAGAGAGCACAGACAGCTGAGTTTCCAGAGTTATATCCATGGCATTTTTTCCCAGAGGCAGTGCAGCCAGCTAAATGCTGCATTTGTGCCCTTCCAATAAAAGTTTCCTTTGTATTTCTGCATAAGAGATATTCAAAGAAAAGATTCTTCACAGAAGAAATACACACTTTGTGTTTTCCAATCTCATTTTGATAAAAACCTTGAAACAATGAATTGAGCCTGAGATAGAAAAAGAGTTGTGTCTAAACAAATGGTTAAGGTTTCATGAAGCTGTATGGGTTTCAAAACAGAAGATTATGGGAGTGCCACACTAACATAATTATAGGCAACTCTATCTTCTCTGCTCATCATGATGACAATTAAGATTTTGTGGGAGTCAACTGCTCAAAGAACCTCACAGATTTTGAAAATTATGAGAAAGTTTGCTGCCTTCTAAGAGGAATATTATTTCACCTTGGGAAGTTGATTTGTTCACATGATTTGAGGACAAGATGTGTAAAAACATTTTACACATTTGTGTGACATTCTTGCACTTGCATAGAGAAGCCAAAAAACAAAGAAATTTCATAGCAGACTGACTTTGCTATATTTAGGTTTTGTATGTGGTCCATTTTGCTAAGGTACAAAAACTCCTGGGAATTGACACTGTGCTATGGTCTGTTCACTGATGCATGAAGAGACTTTCCACACAAAGCTGTGGAAGCACTACAGCCGTCTGAAGCTACAGATGAGTCTGTTAAACTGCTGTTGCCATACAAGGATTTGACAGACTGTGCAGGTCACAGTTCATATACACACAGCAATTCTCTGATACCATATTGCCCATGTTATAAATGCCACAGATTGATTCAAGGATTACAGAATGAATAACAAAAAGGTTAATTGAATTTCCTTGCCCAAACTTGCTAGCTGCAACTGTGAAAATATAAATGAGGATCAATAACAAAAAAATTCCCTACCTAAAAAAACCTATCAAATTCTAAGTAGGCCAGGGAATCAAGAAAAATGAACCTTGCTATAGACAAAAATGATGGATGGAATAAATTCTATCATTCTGGCATACTCAGAGGAATATCCTGGTATAAACTCTCCTATGTTTTAAATTCAGCAACTGTTCAATCTAATTTTATGCTTGGTACTGATGAGAGTTGTGGAAATGCTCTTGGGTGACAAAATAATAAATCAGAATTAGGCTAAAATTGGAAAATTACATCTAAACATCAAACCAAATAGCTAACAGACAGAAAACGTATCATGTGCAAAGCTGGAGTAATGCTTTTATGGACACGAATAGTGTTCAAAAAGCATAAAGCTACACTAAGCAGTAATTTCTCTGTATTATCTAAATTATAAGTGCAAAGACTTGATTTATGCATTTATGATGATAAGTATGTGGTCAAATGTAAGGGAATTTCTTGCTTTACTTTCAAAGTCGAACCTCAACTCATCTGTATCTTCAACTAAAAAATTCTGAAGTCAATGCTCAACAAGACCAAACTGACTAGTTTTTTGTTACTAATTAAATGTAACAAACTGTTTAAATGTATATATGTTGTCATTACATTGCAAAGGTTCCATATTGCTGTCTCCTTCGCGCAAGCATTTCACACCTCCTTGACATTTCCTATGGGCAGCTCCTCTAAGCACTGACTCTTCCTTCTTCTCACAGTAGCCAATGGACTCCAGCTCCCCCTCACCCATCCAATCCACTCTTTTAAACCACTCTTCTTTTTATTGGTTACAGCTGTGGCCTGTTAAAGTCAGGCCTGCTCCTAATCTTTAATAATTGGCCCAGCTGCAACTCTTTAGGGGTAAGATTACTTTCTATACAACCTTTATTTTCTTATATTCTATCCCCCTACCTATATACTGTTTAAATATGAAAATAGAAAAAAAAAATAACAATCTAGAAAATGGCAAAATATTGGCCAGTTTTGCTAATAAAACCTAGTAATAGAGATAAGAATTGTTTTAAGACCACTGTGTCTTATGAATACTCATTGGAGGCATGGAAAGACATGAAAACTCTTGTTTGCTCCAGAGCCCTTCCTTTGTGTGGTGCTGGCACTCAGATGCACTTATGCAATAAGCCCAAAGATGGAGTGAGAGAGCCTTTTATAGCACTTCAACAACTCAGTAGGAAAACAAACTTCAGTGAAGCAATCCCTGGGTAGGTTTCAATTAATAATGGACTTTGTACTTCAGCAGCTGAATTAAATGTATTTGTAAAAAAGAAAACAAAGAAAAAAAAAATCCCTGTGTTAAAATGGAACGCACAAAACTAAATGAAAGGAAAGATCTCTGCCAGTTTGCTACCATAAGAGAAACAAAGGTGACATCCAAGTCCACAAAGGTGCTGCCTTACCCACTGCTGGGGTACATCCTGTGTCTGCTGGGGAGGCTAAACAATAGCAGCTGCCACAGCTGGGACCAGACCCCAAATGAGTGAAACACAGAAACTTCTGCCAAAAGCCCCCTATTATTTGTCCTGCTCTACACAGACCTATCTTTAAATTCAGGGACTGATTTGATTCTATTTGGAGTGAAACAGCTTAAGGAGATGATAAAGGATCTTACCAATCAACACTAGTCTCTCGCAAGGTTTCAGCAGAGCTCCAGTTGGAATAGATGAGCTCTACAGCCCTCTATTCAAAACCATGTCAGGTAAATTCTTCATTAAATTTCAATCATTTGTAATAGGCTTTATACATGCTAAAACCCTGGTACTGAGACCCAATAGTACCTTGCACACCAGAAGTCTGTGAGTTAGAAGGTTTTTCATCTCCTGTAACACCAGAAATTTATAAGCTCTACTGTAGTTCCTGTCCCAATATAAGATACCATGTGTTACCAGTTATTCCAGGCTGTTGGAAAGAATGGTCCATGCTTTATGCTTCAGGAAAAAAAGCCAAAGAAATCTACATCACCAAGCACAGTAACATTCCCACTTCCCACCCTCTGGTTTAATAGTTGAGATGAAACCTCTTTACCTTCCAGGGGCATCTCCCTTTTCATCAAACCAAACTTCTTCTCCAGAAACACCAATGAATGAGGATTTGAGGAGGAACTCCAGGAGCTTGCTGCCATCAATTGGCTTCATAGCATCACACAGTCCAACGTGTCCGGGGCAAAGGGAATGATGCATGTTCTGCAGCCCATAAGCCATAGCATATATTGCATTGATGACAAATCCCATTTTACTGTCCTGCACATAATTTTCTTCTAAGCTCTCGTTGCCTACAATGGTAAGAAAAAAAGGGTTGTTATAAAGATCAAATTACATGAAAATATGAAATAACAACGATATATAAAAGGGATTTCCTTCTTTCTCTTACAAAGCTTTAGAAGTATAAACAAGGTGCCAGTCAGGGATTTTTAAATAAACAAACAAACAAATAAATAAATAAAATACATAAATACATAAATAAATAAAACACATGCCCACCACCACCCCAGAGATCTTGAATTCATTAAAAGTGAAATGCTTCATGAGAAATCAACTATTTAATCAAGTTGTCATCTTTTGATTCTCTTTTGTCATTTTTTTTAATTTTTCCTTGTCATTACACAATATTATTTATTTTAGGAAAGGTTAATCAAGAAGATAGATTTCCACTGAAATAATTTTAAAGTGATTTCTTTGAAAAATTGACTTTTTGTTACATTTGAAGTTTTTATTTTTAATCTCCTGTTTTTGAGGGTCAAGACAGCAATGTCCCTTTCAGTGTTAATAACTAAACAATGTAAATCAACATCACTTCTCCAGTTACCAGAAACAGTCCTTTTAGTTAAAAGTGGTACTAGATATGCCAGTATGGGGTTGCAAAAAAAAGTCAGCCAAAGTTTGAAACACTAAGTTTTTGTGCAACTGCAGCAGGAGCAGACACTGAAGTCCCCTTCCTCTGATCAGAAACAACATGGCAGCAGTGGTTTTCTCCCCACATAGGTTTTCCCTCTGATCTGCAGCTGGGCCAGCACTGTCAGAAGGCGCTATTCTTGGACTGCACTTCACATCAGAGACCCTGCTGGGTCCTGGGCTGCTCCCTGCTTGCCTCCTGCCAGCTGAGCTGCTGCAGGGCACTGCCAGTGCTGACCCCACGGGACTGCAGACCTGTGCTGTGGGGCCCAAGGCAGCTTGGAAGTAAGAAACCTTCCAGTTTTGCTTGTTTCCCCTTGAGTCATTCAACAACAATATGCTCCAGACTGCAAGTTGCTTTTATCTGCAGGCCTCCCACGTTACTCGATGTTTAACAGGCAGTGGCAATCCAGCCTCTGTTATTTTGTCTCAGGAACACCTTGTGTACACCAGGGAAGTAGGATGTGTGAGAGACTAGCTGTTAACTGGGACTTCTTGAATCCAGGCTAGAGAAGATGTTTGCCATTTTAATATGATGGAAGGAGGTAAAAATCTGCAAGTTCACCAAAACTTTCAAATTGAAAAATAGTTCCTTACCCCAATGCAGCTATTATATGTCTTTCAAATCAAACCATGAAGACTGTCCTTACATTTATCATTGGAAAAGGCTCTGATTTGGTAGGTCTTTTCAGCTTGCTTGCCCTAAAACTCAGAAATTTCAGTTGAGAATTCATAGGACAGCAGAGAGTGCAAATGCAGGCATGTCTATCTTGCTTTCCCTGGGTTGCATTGCAGCTGGGCAAGAAAATTTTGCCTCAGTAACTATTTCACATATGAGCTTAACATAGCAAACAGACATGATGGTGAATTTAAAAAGCTTTGTGAATATAGCATAATCTGACTGAATGAGTTCATGTGCTCCTCACTACCATACATTCACCACCAGCATCACCAAGCAAGGAGCAGCTTGAAAGAAAGCAGAAAAAAATTCTTTCCAGAGGCAATGTATCTGTAACTTTCTTTGTGAGAAAAGGTTCACAGCTCCCATTCAAATCACATGAAACAAACACCACTCAGATTCATGTTGAGAAACACAGAAAAAATAAAAAATTCTTGTATGCAAGATGACAGAACATTCACCCAGGGAAGCAGAGAGCATGCCAGTGCTTGTGCACCCTCACTTATGTACAGCATGTCCTGACATTTGTATGCCTGTATATGCTAATATATAGTCTCAAAAAATTATCTGCCAGGGTGTTCTATCAGCTGATTAGTCCCATAGGACTAGCAGACAGTGAATTTATCACTGATTCTGCTTTCTTCTAGCTAGAAAATGAAATTGTTCTCAGTCCCTAAGTGAATGAGACACAGGAAGAACCTGGGCTTGGCACAGCATTCCTCTTGTGAAGCTTCTAAGCAGCGAGTTATGGAAGAGGTCACAAAAATCAGATAGTGCACAGCACCCACTATTTACCCTTTCCTACATGAAATTTTATCTCAGATCTTCCTCATTTTTTAAAATTAGTTTAAAAAAAGAAGCATAAACATCAGTAATGCTGGCAGGAGATAATGATAGCATCCATGTGTTTCCTGAGGCAAGCCTTCATGTGGGTGATGGAGGTAGAAAACGAAATGTAAAAGGATTTGCCAATGTTTAAAAACAGGCCACTCCCTTAAGTATGTATTGACTCAGTAAAACATGCTTTGGATTATCATATTTCAATATGATATGCACACCTCCAAAGAGAATAAATAGTTGTTGATTGAAGAATTTCCTTTTGACTATTTTGGAATGAAAACCTAAATTAAGGTTGCAAGCATATAGTCTGACACTACAGAGGTGACTGCCTCAATGTCACCTATAGAAATAATTGTATTGTAGTGGAAAGCAACATGTAAATTTTCTGAATGAATTGTCTCCAGATCAGTAATATAAAAATCCTTATATGTAAATAAGATATTTTTCAGTAAGTCCAGAATGAGAAGTCATGTTTTCCCTAAACTTAACTTCCCAGAGTCAAAATCCACTCTATTTCATTTTCATCATTATAAATTATTGATACATTTATGCATTTGAATTTGTAAAATTCACTTAGGACAATCAGTTAGAAATGTGTGGGGTTTTAAAACAAAAGAAATCATGTAATTGTGTTCAGCCAGAGATAAAACAGTGTTCAATTAAGTTTTCATAGGGCAAGTTTATATAAATGCAAAAGTATAACAATATTTGTCATTGGCCATCTCTATAAAGTTGTATTTTTCCTCAGTAAGTCTTTGAAATATAACAAAAAGCAAAGCAGAACCCTGAACAGTGAAACTTCTTTTTTTTTCTTTGTTTCTCAGCCCTTGGAAGAAAATATCATTGATCTGCAGAGACTAATAGAAAAATATTTTGTTAGCTTTCTTACTTTTTTTTTTAATTTTAGAGACCTTAGCTTTCACTAAGCAAAGAAAAGCTGTAAGTCATAAGTCCTGTGAATATTGGATTAATTGAAGTCACTCAAATTAGACCATTAATTTTTGAATGACCTTGAAGAATTCAGGTGTCCTAAATATCATACTTAATTTTCTATTGGGCGTAATGCAAATCTTCCTTTAATAATTTAAGTTTAACAGCTTCTCAGTACTCTTGGTCATTTTTTTTATCACAGCTTTGATTTTAGTCTCTGTGTCTGTCAGTAAATCTTAGAGGATGAGGGCACGTACACACATACACTACTAACCAGAAAGGAAAAGAAGAAAAAAACAGCAAACAAATCCCAACAGAAAACCAAACACCACGTCCTAGCTGCACACTGCTGAAAAATCTCCCAATAGTGCTAAAAGGGATACTGAAGGACAGGTAGAGAAGGAAAAGAGTCCAAATTTTCATGAAAATCACTATTAATTTTTCCATTTACTGTAATGCATCTCACAGCTAAATAATCCCAGCTTCAGCTAAGTCCTTAGAAGGATGTGACTGTGAAGCAGCCATGAAATTAATTTAGTGCCTTTATTGTGAATTCAGTGTGGAGCTAACAGTGCTCTCGAGAACAGAGAGTGTATTTTGCGAATCCCACTTAAAAAACTGAAATAAAGAAAAAATGGGCTATTGGAACTATGGAAAGCCATGAGTTAACTATCATGTAAAAGTAAAGATAGGAGGTGTCTCTTCTCTTGATATTCAATATAAAACTCAGCACCAAATATTACTTGTTTGCAGTCCTCAGAAAGGTTAGGGCAGGAGGGAATTTGTGATGGAATAAATGTAAAAACATTTTGGTTGGGGAATCTAGCCAGTTGGCAAATTTTGAGCAAACATAGACATTTGATAAAGAACACAGTCTGTTCATAGATGACTCTTGATTAGCTTAAAAAGCCAAAATCTGTTCAGCAAAATTGTTATAAAGGACAATATTTCATCTGGAATAGGCAGACAGTTTTATCATTTGCTATGGTCATCTGCTGAATATTTAGGGTGAAATAAAAAAGTTACCAGCTGTCATAAAAACTATCTTCATTTCTGGTGATCCTGACAGAGGTATGATGGTATTAAAAATTGTATAGACTGCTTTCTCAATTTCCAGTTGTCCTTTACAGGACTGCCATGCTTCATAGGAAGGCGAAATGAGATTTTTGCTTTGTTGTAAGTTACAACATGGGTGATGGCTGCATTGAATATGAGTGCTAATTTATGCAAAAAATAAATAAATCTGGAAGGACAATTGGGGCAAAATTTTATTGGGAAAATGAAATGAAACAAAATGAAATGAAATGAAATGAGATGAAAAAATCTGCCATACTTGGGTTGCATAACCCAAATATGGATTATGCAAGTATAACAAGGAGTAAAGAGGGCTCCCCTCCAAAAATACTGGGTATGAACTGGTAGAGCAGCACTCAGGCTGCTAGCAAACATCCATATCCATTGGACAAATTGTGGAGGCAGGTTTCTTATTCTCCCCTTCAGTCCCAACAAACACTGCCTTTACCATGGGGTGGCCAAACACTGGAAGAGGCTTCCTACAGACGTGGCCAATGCTTCAAGCCTGTCAGCAGTTGGAGCCATTTGAACAAAGCCCTTAATCTGCTTTAACTCTGGTCAGCCTCCACAGAGTTGAAATTAAAAAGCTCCATTGAAACCAAAGAACCCCCAGTGGCTCTGAGAAAATTTGCTCATCTTCCTCTGTGCAGGTTTGTGCAGAGAGGTGCTAGGGTAATAGCATGTCCTTGGAAAGCACTGGAGGTCACATATGTTGCAGTGTCTCATGCTAGAGAAGACCTGACAGACTTCAACCACAACAAATTTGTGTCATAGGATCTTGCAAGGAGCAGGGCAGAAGGTCAGCATTTTGACCTGACCAGTCATTTTAAATCTGGGACTCTAAAGGTAATAATTAAAGATTATTCTAGAAACCAAATGGCATGTTAATGGTGATGAAAAAACTTAGTTAATGGTGATTTTTGTAAAATTTTAGGGTATTTGGCTACTTAGAAAAGTTGGAACAGTTTTAGTTAGATGCTTAAATATTTAATTATGGTTTTATCTTTGTACACATAGGAAAGAAAATGTGCTCCAGATTGTGCTCCAGTTGGGCTTTGGCCCCTCTAATTTTCTCCCTGTATAACCTAATGAAATCCTTGTAGTCTTGCTGAGTTGTTTTCCCCTTTACTCAAATGCCATAAACTCTCCTTTACTATCTTGAGTTCCAGCCAAAGGTATTTGTTCAGACAGGTCAGTCTCCTTCCCTGGCTTATCTTTCTGCACATGGGAACATTCAATAATGGCTAATCCTCTAACAACCATGCCAAACTATGATGGTATAAAATATTTTTTCATTTGTTTTAACTCATTTGCCATTATTGATTCAGATGTTTTAGAAACACTGCCAGCTCACTCCCTCTTATATTCTATTTGTAACATCTTTTTACATTACCTAACTTCAAAGATAACAACAAAATTATTTAACAAATTTCACTTCAAGGCACTGCAAAATGAGTAACATAGGTTATAATTTCTCTAGATATGATAAGTACAATGATGGTCTGCTTAAAACCTGTGCATCTTTTGGTTTTTTCTCTTTGTATCGCCTTTTTGATAAAAAATACATTCTGTTCATTACTCTTGTATGGCTGAATGAAATCTGCACATCTTAAGAATAAAAATGAACTTTTGTACCTGCTACTGTACTCACTATGTCCGAAACCAAGTCACAGGCAACAAGTCATTTATTCTATATGAAAACATCCAAACACTTTTTCCAGCTCACAGTCAAATATGGAGTAACAAGAATTCCTGAAGTTTTATTTCCTATGTAACCACCTGCTTTCCAAGGCAGTTCAAGCTGTAGCTCACTACCTCTGAGGAAGAGGCCAGGATTTGGTGACTAGAACAAGCAATTGTGGATCAGGAGCACAGGTTCCACTTGTTGTGGGCTGTCTCAATGACTTTGCTGTCTCTATGTGCAAGATATAATGTGACCACCAATAATTTGTGGAAAAATTATCTGGGGGGAGCATATTTTCCCAGCCAAAATATGTTCAGAAAAAACAAGGCTTTGCTTCGTTCTCAATTAAAAAGAACTTTTGCAATTTTCATGAGAGAGAATTGATAGGCTGAAAAATTTCACACAGACCATAAAATGTGTTTCATTCAACCTACCACAAATGATCCCATCATGGTAAGTTATTGTTTCTTTTATGGTTTCTGTTCCCAGAAAAACAGTTACAATTCTGTTTTCAGACAGAACAGGATATGTGCAATGGTTACCACTTTACTTCTCACTTTGGTGTCTGTATTCTAGCAGCAGGGAAGCAAGTCCAAGAGGCAGCTAAATACAGTGAAAGAGAGGAGAGATCCCTTACAGGGATCCCATGCACAGAGGATAGAGCTATCAGAAAGGCACAAGATGAAACAGGTAACTCAATTTCCTTTGTATGTGAACTATTTGTTTGTCTGGACAGAGCTCCTGTATTTGTAAGGTAAGGCTGAGGAAGGATGAGTATATTTATATACATTAAGGAAAAGATCTTTCCTTAACGTCCCCCTGAGCATCATGTTGCCACTCTAAAGGAAGCAATGCATTTCTCTAGAACTGCAGGTTCTTCCCCCTTTTGGCAAGAGAGGAAGCAGAGCTTTCACAGGAGAAGCTAAAAGGAAAGAATATCTTACAAAATGCAGGTTCTACACCAGATTTTGAAATATGCTGATAAACATTTGACATCTTACAGTACTCATGAAGCAATAAATGAAGTACACGGGGTTTCAGACTTTGTTTTCAGAATGTCATTAAATCAGAAAGGTTTTGCTTCCATTCTTCAAATGGTTTTTATTTCCCCAAGCAAAGAGATTAAATTCATGCAATTACATTTGATGTATTTTTCCCTGAAAAGCTAGGATACAATTACAGTTACCAGTTGAGACACCCTGCTATTTTCTTTCTGAGCATGGTAAAATCTATGAGACTCTCTGATACTACTGCTTTACATCTGGTGAATGTTGCTTTTTAATTGGGATTACTGTATTTCTATTCTTCTATATAAAACTAGAGAGAATAGAAACACCCATTTGAAAGCTGGGTATTCAGCAAAAGCTCCTCAAAAATTTGCACTAGAATTCTCTAAGGCATTAACAAGATGGTAACTGCAGCAGTATTTGTATGGAGGGTTTTTCTTTTTATCATTGGCAAAGTTATCCAAATCACTGATGAAATGTCTTCTCTTGAAATAAAGTTGATATTGAATTTAAAAGGATTTGGGGGTTTTAGATTTATTTTTACCAGCATATCTTTTACAGATGTCAACTCCATGGCTAAAAGAAACCAGAATGTGAATTCAGCCATCAAGGTGCAGGTTCTCCCTCATTTCAGATATCTAACACCTAAACCTTTGAAGATTAGTACCCGTTTTATATATAGTATACACCACCAGTGTCTTCAATTTCCTTGCTGCTTTTGTGAGTATGCCACATTATTCCCCAGTGTTCTAGAAGAAGTTCCTTTTGTCTCTTCCTGTGTGTCAGAAGAAGTGGGGAAAGATTTAATTAAATTTACTTTCTTGGTTCTCCATATCATGTTATGTAAGCACATTAGGGCTTTAAGAGCTTAGTGTCAAAGACTCTGGAACAAGTCTGGCATACACAAATACAACAGTGCCACAGTGAAGCTGAAACATTGTGAGGAGAAATGACTGTACTAGTCGCTGACTCACTCATTAGTCAGATGTAGAGCAAGTGTCAGAGTCTCTAAGCACAGGGCAGGAGAAAGGGGACCCAGCAGTGCTGCCAGCCCTATGCCAAGTCTGAATTCACCACATGACTTGGGAGAAAACAGAAGGAAACTGATCTAACTCCTCCTTCATCTCCCAGTCTACGGACTTTGCTAAAAAGATACAAGAGTCTGAAGTTTGCTCCACCCTCTGCTCCTTCTGCCTCTTTGCATGGGCATTCAGACTCTCACACAACTATATGACTCCAGGAGCAGCAGCAAGTGACAATGCACATAGCTCATGCTTATACTGAGGAAAATGATGAAGATGGGTTGTAGTGTGCCTTTGTCCAGGAGAGTAGACAGTCTCCTTTCTGTGACCCAGAGAAGCCAAGCAGGGGATGAGAAGACTGTCACCTTCCTAGGGCTGTCCTGCCTGCAAAATCAAGTGAATGTGAGGCCTGGGCATGCCTGATGCCACAGGACAATGCAGGGATGAGCAGACAGGGCATGTCTGAGTGAGATATTACGTATTCACCAGCGTTTACAGCTGATGTGCAATGCTGCTGCCCCTGTCTGCCTTCAGGAGAGGCTGGAGGAAGACTGGAGGCCTTTGCAGTAATTGCCAGTATGGCTTTGTCACAACTGCATCAGTGGAGTGGGAAGCTGTGTTGGAGAAAAATATTCCTCTTCCCCTTCTCCATGAATCTGCATTTCCTACTCTGTCTCTTGTGTTGTTTAGCAGTGAAAGAAAGGACTTGAAGGCAAATATAATGCATCACCTGAGGGCTATGCTAACAGCACATCTGTCTGCATGCCAGGAGCCCCAGGAGAGTGCTGTCTCTTCCTTCATTAGGCTGCCCCTGGCAAGGTGTAGCTTTCCAACACCACGGGCTTTGCAATCTACACAGATTGTTCCCGTGTGTTTATAACTCCTGTCACTGAGAGCTGAAGAAACTGATCACAGAGTTGAAAAGTTGCAAGATGTAAGTCCACAAAAGCAAGAGGGAAAGGAGAAAGAAACTAGGTAACAGAGAAATTCCACAAGTTCATGTACAGGGGGACATGCTGTTAAGTGCAGGTCTGGAGAAACTGACTTAGAGCAGATGGCTTGACAGAAGCTCATCAGCCTAATAAAGCTTCTGTAAGGGATGACATGGCCTGAAGCCTCTGAGTTTCTTCCCATTAGGATAAAGTTCCTCATAAGAAATTTTTCTTACCAAAAAATATAGGATTTATCACCCTATGAGGATGATATGCTGAGATTCCTTCTTCTCTAAACAAGCCTGCAAGCTGGCATTTGAAACCCCTTCTGTATACATCCATTGCTATGGACTGTTAAAGGTTTGGCAGGACATTTTTGCATTGCTTCCCCTTGTTCCTAGCTTTCAGTGGAATGATCTTGATGAAATAGTTCTGCAGCAAGGACTGGTTTTTAGTGAAATAGAAATAGAAGGATCTACAAAGTATAGCTCAGTGCAACGTGAAAAAACTCAGCCCACCTCAAAGAATAATAAAAAAAAAGATCCATACTTGTGATGTTTGTGTGTGCACTTCAATGAAATCAGCTTGAGAAGTACAATTCACAGAATGTTCAACAGTGAAGCAAGATAACAAAAACCTACCAAAAATGCTAAGTTTTGAAGTTATTGTTTGCCTCATTTTGGCTATTATCTTAATTCCTGTTGTTTGGAATTAAGACACTGGGAAACAACAAAAGAAAATAATTGCCCCTATTTAAAAGAAATCACTTCCTGTAAGCATCAGTGCAAATGGTTTGAAAAGAAGCATGACTTTGTATTGATGTGCCATCCTTTTCGTGGCTGCAGTCATGTGCCAAACCAGAAGTATACTTAAAATGCCATAATGAAATAAAGTTATGGACATTCATTTTTCTGCACACTCTAATAAAAATGTTTGGAATCAACTCCATCATGAAGCAAGTACGCTGTAAAAATATTTCATCTACTTGCAGATCATAAAAATAATCAATATTCAGCCATTCTAGCTTATGGAAGTTCATCCCTGATTAAAATATTGTGATCACATATTGGAAGGCTCATGGAACTGACCAGGAAATCACATGGAAATACAGTGGCTTATGATGGTCAAATACTCAAACATGATACTCAAGACTTTAAACTGGAAATCAATAAAATATTGATTCTGAACTTGGGATTCCATCAAGTCAGAAGCAGTTTAGGCTTAAAAGAAATCTACACTAATTCAGATAGTTAGGACATAACATTAAATTACATTTTCATTCTAGAAAAAAAAAAACAACATAGAAGAGAATGTGATGTGATTGCAGCATCTTTTTTTTGAAACAGAGAGCAATTACTATGAGAGCTTGATAAATAATTATTATGATTGTTTTCCTCAAATGCTGGACTGTGTACAGTCTGCCTGTAAAATGACCACAACATGTTCTTTTACTTATTTGAAATTATTATTCACCTTCTGCAGCAACATATTATTTCTCAGTTCCTATTTTAATTGGAAATTAATATCTCATCCTATAATCAGGAATAAAATATGCCAGATGATCTTTTTCTTTGGTTGAATGGTTTGTATATGTAATCAACAAAGATGCTGATTTCAAATCCTAATATAGCATTTGATATCCATCTTGTTATTTCATTAACTGGCTAAAATTTAATGCCAACAAAGGCATTTGAACAGTCAGGCTCAGCCTTTGCATTTAAAGGACATAGGCAGCAGCACAGTTACTTTAATGGAAGATTCGCAAGCAGTGGAATGGAATGGAATGGAATGGAATGGAATGGAATGGAATGGAATGGAATGGAATGGCTTTTGATCTGTCTCAGCCTGTTCAGAGGCCGTATTCTCATCTGGTGTCATGGGTTTTGTTGGGTGGTTGTTTTGGGGTGGTGGTATACTTATTATTATTTTCTCTTATTTTCTTCTGTCCCCTTTCTTGGGAATATGAAAGCAGAGGATTTAATTTGTTGCTATTACTGTGTGTCACATAGCTACCTCTGTCAGTTAGAGCTCAACAATAAACTATCTCTGAGCCTCTCTCAAACTCTGCAGGGTCCCACAAGTGTCCATGCTCCCAAGGCCTCAGGCACCAATTTAATCCTAATATTATTTAATCTAGTTATTATCACAGAGACCTTGGATCTGCCTTCATCTTTTGCTTTCTTCACAGCCTTCTCCCAGTGCCATGTGGATCCTGACCAAGATTCCCTAAGAACAGGATTCCACAGAGACCATTTTCTACATGACCTGAACTCCTGGGGAGAAACAATTAAAAGAAAGAAATCCCAATCTTGAGTCTTCCCCTCTCCCTTAGGTAGCTATATAACCTTGCTGCCTTACTCGCACGCTCAATTAAAGACATATTTAGAACTACTATTCTTAGCAGATCAGTTATTTGGAACAAGCCTAGCAGATAATAAGTTGCTGCTATTCTTACATGAGACAGGAATGAACACACTTAAAATCAAATTCATTTACAAATGTAAAAGAATGTGTACAGATTTTTATGCTATTTGGCTAGTTTTAATCAAGTTTTCACTCTTAATAAAAAGAAAAAAATTGAGTCAAATACTCTTGTAGATGTTCCATGTAACACACTAGAATAGAAAAATAGAAAGTTCAGGAAATAGGACTGGTTATATTTCAGGTGTCATGCTTTTTATATGAAGCCTGAGACCTTTTCTGAAAGAAGGAGATGGAACTCAGTAATTGTACTGCAGCTTTCAGAACATTATCCACCATGCAATACTTAAATTAAGAACCTGAATACATATTCAGGCACCTAATTAATTGACTTGATTAATGCCTGAACTTCTCTAGCTGCTGTTGACTTTCATAGAAATTATGGGAGAACAGTACCCTTAAAAATCAGGCCAATTTTTCTAGGTCTCAGAACATGCACTTGAGGAGCCTAATTTTGAGCATCTTCATCAGAAAATGCTGGTTCAGAGCTGAAAATAAGCAACTTTCATATGAACCACAGAATGTATTACCCCCAAATGGGGCAAAGAAATTTACAAGAGGACTATTCTCAGTATATGTTAAATATATGGCACCAGTACAAAACCCAAAACAAAAGTCAGGGTCTTTAGATTGGAAAGTGGAAAAATATGATGATTGTAATAAAATACACATATTCATCTCTGCCCTATGTGGCATGGAGACAGAAAATGGAACAAATCACAAAATCTCTTCCCTCCATTGATATAGATTTGTAAATGTCTAAGTAGTGCCAGTTGTTGTCAGTGTATGGGCATGAGATTCTGAGGACTTCAAAAGTGTGAGTCAAAATCTCATGTTAATAGACCAAGTACTCCCCTTATGGTAGGACACAAACTAGCTGGCATAACTGATCTTTTCCTATCTTAAATTCCAGTGGTTCTGCATAAGTACAAAGAGTAGCCAGGAAAGATACCCACTATTTACTGTGGATATCTTTAAATCACTATTGATTTTAGAAGGGCTTCAGAATTGTCTGTACTACCCATCAGCCAGTACTACTGGTTTTTTTCTTTCTTTTAATGTTTTTTTATTATTATTCTTAGAGTACAAACCTTCTTCCTCAGTTCTGTTTTTAATGCTAAGGTGCTATTAAAACCACCAGCATTAGCTGTCAGAATACAAATGAACACAAACACCAATGTGCTTTACTTCTGCAGAAATATAGCTTACTCCAAATTTCTCCTTTGCCAAGTTTGCTGTTGGTTTTGGGTTTTGTTTTGTCTTTAATAGTCCATATCCTCACAAAGACAGCCTCTGTGTGAAGGGCTGGATCCTGGAGCCACCTGAATATCCAATATGCAAGGACCAGGCTACACAGCAGTCCTGCAAACATGCAGATTCTTACAGAAAAGCTCCTGGCTTCCCAGGACCAAAGCCAGATGATGCAGCTGCTCTGGAGCTGCAAAGTGGTCTTGGCCACCCTAACCAGCTGGGCTATGTTATAAATTAGCAGAGTACACTCACAGTTTTTGGTGAAATTAAGCATCGTTTTGAAATGATTGTTAGGAGCATCCATGGGTTCCCTTTAAACCTTGAAAATGTAATCATTTAATCACAAATACACAGATCAAAAAGATCTACTTTATTTTCCCTTCACCCAGACACCTGCCCAGGGCTGTGTTCAGTAACACAGAAATGATCCTTCTTAAAGCTAAACTAAGATTAGGAGTTTCTGAACAATGTCTGCAGAAGGACAATGCATCAATGACTAGCAGCAAAGTAGAGCTAAGCAAATCAGAAGATAAAATAAGTGGCCCTAATCTGTAGTCACATGTTGAATTCAACAGAAAAACAGAAGCAGAATTCTTTCTGATCTGAAAGAATTTTAAAAGCATCCATTTTAGCCCATCTCTTGTTTTCCTGGGTGTAGCCAAATGTGACACTGCAGAAAACACTCAGGTACTTGGGATCTCACAAGAAAACAGGCCCTGTAGTATGAATTTTTAGACAAAATAAGCCTAGAAAAAGCTGAAGATTAAGCTGGCCTCTGCAGAAAGTGAAGAGTTCACTGCCTAGCATGATATGTACAGTGCTACTGCTTCGAAGAAAACAGCTTTGCTTTCTCATTCCTACAGAGCTGAGCCTGAATCCAGAGCTAAATGGAAGCTTTGAACTTGTGGGTTCCTCCAAAGCTACTTTCTACTGTATGAATCTCAAAAATCTCAGCTGGAGGAAACATTTTGACATCATCTGGTCTAGTGCCTTGCTGTGCTACAGTGGATTTCTGGCTCAGCCAGCAACGCAGTGTCAAGGCAGTATCTTATCATTTTTCCCTAACTCTGTCCACACAAGCAGACTTCTGCACTTCCCCAGACATCCCAGGATGAATGGGAAAACAGAGATTTATTCTAGCAGCACTGCTTTTCAGACCACACACCTTCCATCAGATTATTCTCCCTGTGGATACCAACACAGCATATTCTGAATAGGAAATTCTGTGGTTTTCATGGTTTAGATTTTACCACTCAGGCTCATAATTTATTGTTCTTTATGCCACTACTTGCCCACAATCTTTTAAGAGGCACCCATTTATTTTAAGAACGCTACTGACTATTTTTCAGAAAATATCCTTGTGTGCAAAGAGTATCTCTAATCTGCAGCTAGACAGGTGTGAGTATGTGGGACTGTGCCTACTTGTGTTAGCCTCCACTGCTTCTCCTTTGCACCTGTATTTATGGGGTAACACGGCCAGTAATGACAACCTGTAAAATTGCAAGCTGAGTTTAAAACTTTCCACCTACAGGTAAATGAGAAAATGGAAGATATAATCTAATAAAAGACATGGAGGGCTGACAGAAAGCAGCTTGCTTTGTATTCAGATCAGTTACTTGTGCTATTTCATCTGACTGACTTCCTGGTTTGGTTAAAAGTTTATATCTCTGCTAATTGTTCTGATGCACAACCTGCACAAACAATTGATTTCTAGGAACAAGTCAATTTTTGTTTTAATTGTGTGCTCTTGTCCTCACTGTGCTCCTGATAAAAGTTTAAATCATCTGTGGCAATCTGAGCAGTCAGGAGTGGGCCTGTCTCTCTCTAGGCACAGGAGACCAAAGCCTGAAGGAGGCACAAGGGAGCATGATTCAGGTGTCCTCTTCCTTAGTAGCACCATCAGTTTATCCATATAATGGAGAAGGCTCAGTGTTACAAGCCCATGTGAGGACTTTTTAATCCCAGAAATGCAAACTTTTACTGTTAAAATTCAGAATGGAAAATGTAGGTCTAGATTCTGAAAACTTTTGTCATATGCTGCTGTAATATGCATGGTTCTGTAAACTGTCTTCTATGCTGTTTACAAAGGCACATGTATATTGTGCCTCTCCTTTATTTCATGATGATGTCATTTTTTGTTATGGGTCCCAAAAGAAGAAAGATATATATTTTTATTGTATACTTGTAGACAGCCTGGTTTAAAAGTGTTTTTGGAAATAGAAAATATAAGAAAAATATAACTGCTTTTTTTTTCCAAACATAGACACAAAAATGGAGAACGAAATGAACAAAAACCTGGCCATTATCTCTTTTCTGAATAATTCACATGATTTATCACAGTAAACACATTATTAATCCTCCTCATCTTTAATCCTTAAAAGCTGCCTGTAACATTGGGAAACAAAATGAAACTACAACTCTCCTGTCTTATCTGCTGTAAAAAAGACTTGACTAAGAAAAGTAGCAACTAGAATATTTTCAGACAAGTTGTCCCCAGTAGGCTTTGTTCTAGGTGCCAATGAAATTGCTATCAGTTTTGATCACTCCTGGGATCACTAGGATGTTCTGCCTCATACTGAGGAAAAAGAGTGTGATACAGGACCTAAATATGTAATGAGAATGCAAAGCAGAGGTGAGCATGGCCAAGTCACAGGATACTTGATGTAAAATATATTTTGAAGAAATTATGGCATGTCAATAACTTGATTCCTTCTTCAAGAGCTTAAAAATATGTCTCCTATACACCACAAAGTTGATTTACCAGCAGTGGCTGACTTGGGAGAGTGTACACCAGGCTGTTGTCTTATAATTACTTTTTCTGAATTATGTAGTGGCAGTAATTCCTACTGTAGGTGCTTCTGCTGATGAAGAATCTTATGGGAGAGGTGCTCCATGGGGGAGCCCAGCAGATGTTGAGATAAAAAGAATGTTCTTAGAGAAACACCTGCACACTTGTCTGACACAGCAGGATAAGCCCTAATAAAGTCCGCTGGATCTAATTTGTTCATCTCTGGAAACAATTCAGATCAGCTCTCACTGGAAATGCATTCTCTCCTTCAGAAAAGTGTAGAAAAATCAAGTAGACATCTGGAGTGCATTGTCCACTGAGATGAGAAAAGGAGAACCTCATGTCATCTCATATAAATTTATTAAAAGTAGGGTGGGTCTTGAGAAAAAAGTTCTTGATTTAGAGAAGCTCTGAACTCCATTACTGGTGGCCTGGATGTAATCTGAAAGATGCATTGGCCAAATACAACTGTGTCTCAGGATGGGAATAGGCAGCCATTAGTCTTCTGTCTCCCCATCTGGTGCAATAAATGCAATCAAGGAGAACATCACAAACAAAAACAGAAAAACAAACATTATGACATGAGTAGGGGTCCTGTAGATCTTCTAAAAGATGTGTTATTATCCTTGTCCTTTTTCAGCCAAAATCATTGGGAGGGGCTGTAGCCAAGACTGTAATGTTATTTGATATCATCTTACATCATTGCCAAGGTGAGGGAAAGCAACTTTCTCTTCTGTTCCCCTCCCATGGGAGAAAAGGTGGTGTGGTGGGGAAGAGTTGGTTGGTATTTGTTGCAGTTTTTCATGTAAATCATCTCTTTGTTCCTTTGTCTTATACCTTCCATTGCTATCATTGAACTGCTGTTGTTCGCTTTCTTATTTCATTTTTGTTTCCAGTAAATTTTTTCTTATCTTGAACCATGACTTTCACCTTTTGTGCCTCTAATTCTCAACTCCATTCCTGGACCAAGAAGGGGAAGGGGTGAATAAGTGAGTGGCATCTGGTTTGGGAGAGTCTTGGTGGGGGCACTGAACTGGGGAGTACCATTTTTAAACCACAGATATCCTATGTCAGGAAAAAACCCAAAACTTTTCACTAAAATTATAAGAACTGTGAGTATGAATAGGATAAAACTAGTTACTTTTTAATGAGTAGGTGATAATGGTGGCAAACACTTAGGATGCTTTTCAGAGAAATCTTAACTAGAGGCTAACAACCCCACCTGACTTCAGAACCAATTGTTGAAATGATAGGATAATATTCCACAGATATAAATACGCTATTTGAGCTGGTATGTCCATGTAACACTGCACTGCTTTTTGTATTGCTGTGTGGGTCACTAATACCTAAACCACCTCTGCCCTGTGTTCCACATCTCTTTCAGATTATGGCCATACCAAATGTAGCCCAAGGTCTTTACAGTCACAAAATAATCTATATTCACTGACATTTACATCTCAAGAAGTATGACTCTGTTTTATTCATATCAAAGCATAAATTCCTCTTCTAGAATATTTAGCCTTCTTCCCGAGCTTCTTCTGCTATCATTATGTTCTGCGCGTGATTTAATATGTTACGAAAATTTGTGGTGGTCTTTCAGAACTGGCCAGGTGTGGTGAAAGCTTATGTCTGCTGCAGAGAGGAGATGGGAAAAGATACACCTTCTTAGGTCCAATTTTGACACAAGAATATGGTGGACATACAGATTTGTGGCAGGAGTGATGGCAAGCAGCATCCTGTAAGCAGGATGGTAACAACAGCACAACCAGTGACTGAGGCATGTGATTATGTAACCACTACCACCATCCTTAACTTGGCACTCATCAGGCTGCACCTAGAACCCTGCATGTGGTTTGTGAATCCCTAGTACAGAAAGACACTGTTAACCTGGAGTACCTGCAGCAGAGAGCCATCAGGATGACCTGGAGCTGCCATCCTTGCCTTTGAGGGCAGGCTGAAGGGCCTGGGCTTGTTCAGCCTGAAGAAGAGATGGCTGCAGGGGAACCTTACAACAGCACCTCATACTCATGGGGTGGTTGTGAAGAAGAGAGGGGCAGGTTTTTCATATTGAGGCCTGGTGGAAGAATAAGAGATGATAGGCATATCTTGAAATGAGAGAGGTTTAGACTCTTTCTTTAGATCTGAGGCCAAACTTTTTCACAGTCAAGTAGTGGAACAGGTTGCCCAGACACACTGCCAACTGGAGGTTTTCAAGGCCTGATCAACCTGGTCTGTACTGATGACTTACCATGCTTTTATAGGGAGTCAGACTACAGTCTTCCTGAGCTACCTTCTACACTGAGTGATCCTATGATCCTTGTGACTCTGGATGCACTCAGACTGATTGCTTGCAGTTCTCTTGGGCCAAGACAGGAATTAGCAGATAAAGAAATCCTTATGGCATGACCAAAGTATGAGTAAGCATCCTGAAAGGAACTTGGACTATGACTTCCTTTGGAACAAAAAATATCTACATTTCTTGTTCTTATCTGCAACAAATACATTCACTGACAAATAACCCTTCATCACAAAGATCAATTGAATCGATGAATGAATCATGAATTGCCCACTTTGTTCCACTTTGCTCTATTGAAAAATGTTTGTGCTGATTGCCTGCCAATGTATTTTGTTGTCCCAGCAGATGAACTGCTGTGAGCATAATCTGTTATTTGCATCAGTTCCATTACCAATTTCATAACTGTCTCTTGTGGTGCAGAGGAGGACTCAGCCCACCTGGTTTACATAAACTCCAGCCACTGTATTATCTGCCAGGAGGAGGATAAGGCATTTTGAAAAAGAGCTTTCAGACATCCTTACAAGTGTTTGCACTGCACTGAGTTTTATATCATTTCTGTGTGAGTATGACTTGTATTTAATTTTGACCTATGTGGGCTCACCACATGCAACAGAGAAAGATCAGCCAGTGTATTTTTGTGTGGAAAGTAAACCCCCACCTTTGTTTGGGCTATCAGATCTGGGAAAACATCCTACAAGTCTGTTGGAAAAATATCTGAACTCTGTTGACTGGCATATACAGTCTATCATCTGTGTACAATCTACAAAATGCAGAAAAGGCTGTTTTTTAATGAACTGAGATAAGTAGGGACTGTTCCTTGGGGCAGTGCCTAAGGCTGTGTGCTAAGGGAACTTTCTGTCAGGTCCATCCTGAGTCAGTTACTGTCTTAGTACCTCAAATTCAGAAACAGCCTTTTTTATTACAGTTAAAACACTCTGTTCTGTTCTGACTTCTTATCTGAAGGGCATGAAGAATGGTGTGAATTTCTGAATTCTGCTGTGTGTCAGGGGTCCATGCAGAGTTGTAAGATGTTTCCTACAGAGTGTAGCAGCTACATGGGATACATTACAAGTACCTTAGGGGCACAGACAATTTAAGAACAACTTTGTACTGGAAGTGGTTATGGCCTGCTAGATATCCAGAAAACTCTAGGAGAATATCCACATACAAATGTGTGTTTTCTGCTGTGGTACATTGACTTCAGCTGGCTAGCAGGTGCCCACCAAGAATTTTCTCACTCCTCCTCCTCAGCAGGACAGGGGAGAAAAATACATTAAATAAAAATTAAAACCGCATGGGTAAAAATAAAGGTAGTTTCATTAAAAAACCCCAAAGAACATGTGTGGTAGAAAAGGAGAATGTATTCTCTAACTATGTCAGCAGATGATGTCCAGTTTCTTCCCGGGAAATAGGGCCTCAGTGTGTTGCTTTGCAAGACAAATGCCTTAATAACAAACACTCTCCCACCTTCTCATCCTTTATTGCTGACCATAACATCATATGATGTGGAAATTTTAGTCAGTTTGGGTCAACTGGTTTTTCCCCCTCCTGCTGTCTTGCTCACTCCCAGCCTACCAGACTCTGAGGGTGGGGGTGTGGGGTGGGAGAGAGCTTCAATGCTGTGTGAACGCTGCTCAGCAGTGCCCTAAAAAACTGTGTGCTACCAACACTCTTCCAGCTACCAATACAAAGTACAGCACTCTGAGGGCTGATGTGGGGAAAGTTAAGCCAATCTCAGCCAGATCCAATACATCTACATGTAATAAAATTTCTATACTTGAATCCTATTGAGGAAGAATATTGCCTATAGCAGCAGGAGAAAGAGGGAAGGAGAGAGGGATAGGGAAAGGCATTCTGTTACAAGAGGCGCTTGGCTAAAACATTGCAAAGAATGAGTCAAAAAGAGCTCCCACTCATTTGGCTGCCACCCAAGTGGGAAAAGTAAGTTGTTAAATTTTTGCAAGAAGGGATGATCTAAATGAGCAGTAACTGCAATAGTCTTGATGGATTTCTTCTCTTCCCAAGAATTTTTTTGCTACTATTACTTAGTTCTAGTAATCCAGATGAGCTATTGTGAAATTGCAGCAAACTGTTAGGCATCCTACAGCCTTCACGGAGTAGAGCACACTCGGACTTGCTTCTTTCCAATAGCGCTTAGAGCAGATATACTTTTTTTTTCTTTTCCCCAAAATATGCATGTGCATTCAGGGCTCAGTGCAATATGAGAATTTCTGAAGGACAACATCAGTCTTCTCAGAGACTGAATGAGGGAATTCCAGCAGTAATTCCTGTCATCAGAGAAGGGAGATTTCTAGGAACTAGCTTTCCCTTGCTTCATAGGGAGTATGCAATCCTGAGCTAATGCTGACTCAACAGTAATAGGGTGTGAGAAATTGCAGATGCAGCAGCTGTAATTGCTCGAGGAGAACTCCTTGCCTATCCATGAATGATAAAAATTGAACCTCACATGCCAGTGGCAATTTTCAATAAATTACTCAGTAAACTGATTAGATTGTATGTGAGTAAATTATAATGGGCAGGCAGTAACTGAAAAATCTCAACAGATACAAACTTTGCTTTAATCTCCTTTTCAAAACATAGGTTGAAATATTGTGAATATATTTTAATAAGGTATTCAAAGAACAACACTGTCTTTTCTATTTTTTTTCTTGCTTCTGTCTGCTCCTAGGAAACCCCTTACTCTGTAAATACAATTACACTATGCTTGCCTATCACAAGAACTTTTGCACATAGTTCTTTTTTTCATGATATAGTTTCCTGAGATGTTAGCTCTCTAGACATGGAAAACAAACTTGAGCAGTATTGCCTTCGATAATTGCTGTCTGTGTTAAAGTATGGGTGTGTTTTGTTCTGAGTAAGGACTAACAGAGCACTTCTGTAGTACAAAAGAGGTCATGACCCAGAGATAGTCACAACACCTGTTAATAATGCGTATGGACTCCTGGGACCACAGAGGACTTAACTTTTTCCATGATGCATGGCCCTATGTTCCTTTTCATAGGAATATTGAGGTTGGAGAAAAAGCTCTTAGACATACTGGAGATAAGGTGCTTGATACCAGTACTAGTTACTGATTGTTTTCCTAGGGTGATACAGGAGTGGCAGCAGTACTTAAATTTGTAGTACCACAAAAATTCACATCATCTATTGGCACTTTTAATGGGTTTCAAATAATAGTGCTTATTGTTTATTGAGCATCATGGATTTTCTCCTTCAAATTTGTGTACATAGATACTTTGTGAAGAAGGAGAGAGGCTAGAGACTCCTTTTTTTAACAGAGAGTTTGTGAAAAGTCCTGCCTCCAAATCTGTGAGAGATGAAGAAGGCGGTTTCTTGGCACTGTCATACTAGACCTCCTTGGAGAGAGTGTCTCCACCAAACAGCTTTGAAGCTGCTAGTATTTAAAGTGACATTCTTAACCTTCCAGAAATGTCAGATAAAGATATGTTCACAGAAAGCTTTGATGGTGCCAGACAGTCAGCAGTCAGATCTGTGTAGTTAAGTAAAAATAAGTATTGTATTGCCCACAGATTTGCTGGGGACATGGAGATCTTTTGATTCTGTAGGTATGTCATTATTGGGAAAGATACATTGTGATGCTTCCCTTTGGTGACTTGAGACATTTACGGATTATTTTAGTTGTGTGTGATAAGCCTGAGGGCTATCTGTGGCACACCACCAAGTTTAAGTGCTGATTGCTTTTCAGCAAAGCCTAAGAAGTATTGCATATTTTGAGGTTTCATGCAAAAATTGACAGCTTTCTAGAGGAGGGAAAGATATCTGAATGCCTGACTTGACACTATTAACTGTCAGAGTCTACCAATGTAGATAAATACTAGTGTTTCACTAGTATTGTCAGAATTTAGTGGTCCCTGACACCTTGAGAACCCAGAACACTGGGCAGGCATGTGATGATACCTCTTCAGAACTCCTCCAATGTCCAGAGACTTCAAACCTGGGATATCCTGAAAAGTTTGGAGTAAGACATTTTTTTAATAAAATTGCCTCCACTACTTTTCTTCCATTATATTCTTTTCGTTTTTTTGGCTTAAGTACAATTTTAGGGTCTACAGCAATCACTGTCTGAAAGCTCACCTATGTATTCTGTGCAGAAATACCCCAGGTTCATCATTTTGAAGTCACCATGTGGGGAGTTCCTTTGCTTTTGATCCACCAGATAAAAGGTGACTTTTATCACCTTTTAGTGATATCAAGTTTTTAGTTTCATAACCAAAGAGAGGCTGGATAACAAACTACCCATGTTTATAACAGCTGCTGAGATGTCTTGAAATGGAACCTTTGTTCATCAGCATAAAATTTATTTGTGTAAATGGAATGAACAAAACCATGCAATTTTAAATTTCTTTTCTTACAAAAGAAGTCTGTGCATTTGCACTGTGCATAAATCACTCAACTCTCCTTAGCAATTTTTGCCCCTGTTGGCCTATAACAACTTCTTTGTCTGAGTTGAAGCATTTCTAAAGCAGACTAAATATTTACACAAAAAAATCAACATTTTGTAAAGTCTAAAGTTAGTAACTCATCGAGGAAAAATTATCACTATAAACTCAATATGGATTTAGCCTGTGTGGCCTGCTATTAGTCCCTCAGCACCCAGACAGGCCAGCCTGGCTGCCAGTCAGCACATCAGGCCTGTTTAAAGTCAGTTGGTGATGTGCCTCAATGGTGAATAGAACAGGGGAGAAACAAAAGGTACTGTGGAAGTCCTTATTAGGAAGTATTTCTGATGGAAAAGGGAAGAACTAGAAACTATGGGAATGCAGCTCAGAGAGCATGAGACCAACTGAGATTTCTGCTGGGCGATACAGGAGGTCAAAATGTAAAGAATATGAAAGAAATGGATGAAAAGTAAGGCTTCATTAGTTTTCTTTCTAAGGAAATAACTTCCTTACCATCAAGTATATATTTTCAACTACAAATTAAATATTTGCAAACTACAAACAAAATATTTGCAAGAATAATTCAGGAAATATTTCATAAAAATGTAATTATCTCTAACTTAATTTACTAATAAATTTAATCTTACTGAAATATTTTAGCTCATTTTCTCAGATTCTGAATGGAAGAGAAAAATTATCTATGCAGAGGCACACTTCTCTTGCTATGAGGTAAGACTTACTTCCATGTGTAAAACACGTTTTTTATGTGAATGCTATATAGTAGAAACAAACTGTGTATGTTTTAATAGGTTAAAAAGAAAAAAAAAGGTAAAGCAGATGACGGACAAATTTAATAAATTTTCTCTAAAATTGGTTTTCTGCTGTAATATTTTCTGTGAATTTCCTGCTTCCTCAGTTATCAGAAAAGCTGATTTTGAGGAAAGAAAGTATAAATTCGTTCATATTTTTGTTGACATTTCATATCTCTATTTTTTACAAGCCATATTACAGACTTGGGCACTCAGACTTAGCATAGCCCTAAAACATAAAATGGTAGCAATTCGCTCTATAACAGAGCAGAACTAAATTGAGAGAAGGCTGTGCAACAAGCACCAGATATACTCCCACTAGAGCTGGGATTATTATCTGTACAATTTGAGGTCACCATCTTTCTTTTCACAAATTAAACAAAAAAAACCCAAACCCCCAACAACAAACATTTAGTGAAAAACCAACCAACCAACCAACCAAAAAAAACAACCTCAAAAAACCAAACAAAAAGCCAATAAAACAACAAGAAGAAAAACCCAAACCAAGAACCAAGGAAATTTTTTTTGCCAGAGCACAGATTCAAAAACCGGAAAAAAATATTTGAAATGTTTGACAAGTTACCAGTGCAATTCTTCTGGAAGTTGAGATTCTCTAGTGGGTGCCCTGGGATGCGGCACTGGAATCTGTGCTGCCAGAACTCAGGAAACCAGGGGTTGCGGGTGTTGGTGTCCAGCCGCAGCTTCAGGTAGTAATCATCGAATGCCAGCACCTCAGGAGACTGCAGCTTGATAGTGATGCCTCCATTTGCTTCGGGTTCATAGCCTTCAATGACCTCATCTCTGTCTGCCCAGCCGTCACTGAAAAGAGGCAAAAAGACGCTTATTACACAAAGACAGAAAGCTGGTTTTGGAAAAGCTACCAGCCAAAGGCAGGCCGGCACCTTTGGAAGGAAGTGATTAATGGGGAATCTAAAGATGTAAAATCCAGGCAGAAAAAGCAGAATGATAGCGACTTGTAATGAACAGTCTGACTGATTTCGTGCAGAGTCCTCATTAACTCATCCAGAATAATGAGGTTTTATCCTTGTCCTTCTGGAAAGGTTATTTAGGCATAGCTTGTGCTGTGATATCCCTGTGACTGAAGAGATTCTGCCTAATTTCTGCTGTCCTGTAAGAGGTGGAAACTGAGAAAATTATTGTTGTTGAAAAGGAAAACAAGCTAGAATCCTGATTTTTTTTTTTTTCAAAATAGACCTCAGCATGCATGGATCATACAGGTGGAAGAGCAATTCAAATCAAACATGACATGAGAATTGCATTCTGTTGGAAGAGAATGAAGTAAGGCTACTTGACCAAAACAGAAAGAAAACCAAATGCTATCCTCCCACTGCATGGGATTTGTGATAAAATGCCCTTTTTTCCCCCCACATCCTTCTTCTTTTTGTTTTTTTGGGGTTTTTTTAATATTTTCTTTTTTATTAAGAAAAATGGCTTTCTGCTTCACTTCCCTGTTTTTCATATATGAGATGCTTTTTAAAACCTGAAGATAAAGCTCTTTCTTGACAACATTATTTCATGGAAAGTCTATCTTAACAGGTTTGAATAAAGTCCATTGGGCTTAGCATCTGAGCTTCAGTTTAGTTCTTTAGTTTTTTTCTCTCCTTCTTTAAGAGCCCATTGATTTAGTGTCATTCTGCAGTTCTTATTAGCATCCCCTAAGAACAGTGCTTTTACAGTCTAATTTAAGTGCAAATATAAGTCTGACATTGCTTAATCTTAAAATGCTGGGCATGTAATGAGAGAAATAGATTATTCTGGCACCTCAGATCCAGGTCTATTGCATTCAGAATCAAATCAGCTGCACTGCTTCTGTGAATAGCAGACAGATGAAGCACTTCCAGTAGCAAAGAGCTCAAGAGGAAAAATGCAATTCACCACTGAGAGAAGTCTCAGATTCACCCAAAAGAGAGTTGCATCCTGCATTCCAGACAGACTGAAAGAACGTCTTTGTTAGAAGCCTTTTACACACAGCCTTGAGAAGAGTGTTGTGGTGCAGACCATTACCAGTTGAGGGCATTTATGAGACACTCAGCACAGGTGTGCCTGGATCGCCACAAAAGAAAATACAGATGATTTGAAGTAGCAAGCTCTGTCACAGTCCTGGTCAAACAGTTGTAAAGTGACTATGTACTGGACATATGTGAGCTTTTGGTCCTCAGCCACCAGACTAAACAGCTGCATGGTTTAGTTGGCATTCACATTAACTGCTGCATTTCTGCTCTAAGAACCCAGAAAGGAAATGGCAATTTTCCATGAAAATACAGGAAAACCCACGTAGTAAATTCTTTCCGCATCTGAAACGCAGCACATGCCTCTATTATGGAAGTTATTTGAGACATGCGGCATCTGGCAGTGCAGAGTAATCAATGCATTCCTTTCAACCTAGTCTCAGTATCTCAAAATCTATACTTTGAGATGGCACTCTGTGGCATCTTCGAGGCAGGATTTCTCCTCTGTTTCCTCCTTTGCCAAGGCCTTGCAGTAGAACCACCCAAAATTTCTGAGTTTACAAACTGCTGACAAATATCTTCATACAGCATGAGATACACGCGTGTGCCTGTTGCATTTCAAACACAGTATAAAAGCAAAGAGCTGGGGGAGATGCAGGGTGTGGGTCACAGGTGGGAGACAGATTTTGGAAGTGTCCCAAAGGGACTCTCTCTGTCAAGCTGAACCTGTCAGAAGGTGCTGGTCATTTCTTCCCACAGCCTGAGGTGCAGGTTACTCAGTGTCTTGTACCAATACAGCCCAAGTGACACCCACCTGGCTCAGCCTTGGCCTGACAGCTGCACTTGAATTGCCTCAGGGGTGCACAGAGTTAAAAACCTATCATTTGTCCATCCCTGCTCCCTGCCCCAGCAGACTGCCTGAAATTCTGGAGAGGGAAAGATGCCATGGTTCAGCTTCTCTGCATCACCTCACTCTCCACTTGTCCATATGCTGAAGACAAACAATAAAATGTACCATGCTCCCCTGACTACTTCGTGACAGACCACGGTCTAGGTAATCCTAGTCTAGATAACCTATACAAAGGTAAAACCAAGAAAATTAACTTTCTGTATTTCGCATAATTCAAGATGGAAATTTTCACCAGAGAGGAGAAAAAGGCACAATACTTATTTTTTCTTATGTGGGGGAAAAGTAAGAAAGAGATCACTCTTACAGTATGAGTAATTAGCTCCTAATTACTTAATTAACTCACTATTTGTCACAATGTTTTTGGCTTTCAACAGTAGATTCAAGCAGAAACATTAGCAAGACATAGGAATTAAGTAAATTGAGCCGTTTTTTACAAGACCTTGTTGAAATGAGGTAGTTTTGCTACTGCTTGGATTCCTACCCGCCAAAAAATAGCTATTTACTTTCCTCTCCCCTTCCCCAATATGTTTAGCTTGGAAAATGGCCACATAAATTCTGAAGACAAAAATGGAGCAAATCTCCCAAACAAGAGAAAGTGTATTTTGAGTTCTCTGAGGACAGCTCATTGAAAAGTTCCCCTAAACTGGAACACAGATTGTCACCTAATGTTTCTTTGTCTCTTTCTGGCTCCAAATATTTTTTATTCTCTTTTCAACTTCCTCAAATTGTTAAATCTGTCTGCTAAGTCTCATCCTCAGCAAAATGTGAAGAAAAATCATTGGAATCAGAGAAAAAATGGTTCATGGGTATTGAAGCTCATATGGGAGCTTAGTTCTACTTTCAGTAAAATCAAGGAAGCAAAGAAGAGTCCTCTGGTTTCTTAGGGGATCCATGCCATCCTGGCAGCTGCAGGCTGACTGAGGTGAAATTTGCTCGAAGTGGGATGTGCAGCCCTCCCTGCAGCTGTGGGAGGATTATTAGAGATCCAAGATCCTGTTATAACACCTTTCTGGATTCCTTTCTGCTGTTGATACACATTTTAAAAAGATTGTCTGGAAGCACTGCACCCCTGGTGTCATATGAATAAATGGATAGTGGTCTAGAAGATAGTGGGGAAAGAAGTTATATTTTTATTGCTTGGTGACAGCATGATACTGATGGTCAGATGACAGTGACAGAATCACAAGACCAATAGTTGAGTAGTTGAGTCAACAAAAAAAATGAAATTTCATTTTAAATAGGAAGCACATACTATTCTTTTGTTGTCAGAACAAGTACATTCCACCTACTATCCTCCTTTCATCCTGCTGAATAGCAAGTAGCACTACACATAGCACTTTGTGCTAGCCTGTTTTTCTGTGCCTTTGCTACAGATTTCAGGAGGTGTCCCAATATCCATTACCCAAACTGCCATCCCTGGTAAGTGTCCATGTGTGTGACAATCTAGCCTTGAAAGGTGCTGGGTGCCTTGTGCAACTGTTGATCTGAAGCTCTGTGAGGGAGTTTCAAGAGTGATGACAGAAACAGTGAGGGAGGGAAAAGCATGTGGGTGTCAAACTAGCAACCTCTTTTTGCTCTTAGGAGAGAAAGAACAACTTTTGTTGTGGTTTTCTGGTCTTCATCACAGTAAAAATGGTCACTGATACTCCGCAAGCTGCTCTTGGTCCAAGTCCCAGTCTGGTGGCTGACATTAATAATACCAAATCCAAATTTCAATGTTCACTCACAAACAAAAATCAAGTGGAAAGGGAAAAAGCTCAAAGCTACCCCAGAGGATCAGAAGTCCTAGTTACCACTAGCACTGATGAGATTTGAAGAAAGAAAGCTTTTTTTTTTTTCAATCAGTTTACTGTTCTGTTAATGTGTGACAATGGACATCACTGAATTGTGGCTTAAGCATCTTAGCCTCTCTATATTTTCTGAACTGCAGTCACATATATTCTTGTGACTGAAACACTGGGAGAAATGGAATGGATTTCCAATTTCCTCTCCTCTTCCAAACATGAATACTGTCAGCTGCTTTTCACAAGGGCTGATGAGACAACCAGCAATCAGCCTTTCTATTTTCATCTCTTCAGGGCTTAACTCTTAAGTGATGCAGCAGCAGCTCTTCTCTGCTTCTCAGCACAGTGCTCAGAGAGTTACTCATCCAGATGCTTTTTCCAAACAGGAAAACCCACAAAAGTAAACACACTATTGTTTATGAGGACTGCTTTCCCTGTGATTATTGTCCAGTTAGCATCTTTTCACAGGTAAAGAAAATGAAACACATTTGTTAGTCAGGGATACTGACTGGCAATTTGATCCCTGCACCCTTGAATTGTTTGATCTGACTGACCAAAGCTATAGAGGACAATTGATTTAGAGTCCTCTGACTGGAGAGCTGCAACTCCCTTTTGAATTAGCTGAGGTTATGTTTTTTTAAGTTTTTTTTCATTATATTTTCTTTCTCTATGGACAAGTTATAGAAGAGAAGAAATTAAGAGCAGGAAGCCCTTTTAAATGCTAAATGAATTATTTCTGCAATAATCCTTCTGCCTACAGCAGATATTCTTGTCATTATAAAACCAAATAAGTCAATCATATTAACACGATTTCTATCTCTTTAGTTTCAAGTATTCAACCTTCACAGCAGCTCCCTGCAGTTATCCCATTCAAACAGGGTGGCAGGGAACTACATAACCGTAACTGTCACACAGAAGGCTCAGAATCTACATTAGTGCCTTGCCTCCTTTCCACAAAACTAAAGTCCATGGCAGTACACCTCCCCTGTCATGTTGATATATGTCCCTGCAGAGCCCAGTGCTGAGTGCCTTCTTGCCACACTCTCAAGGTTGCCAGCTGGCCTGCTGTTCTGTCAAACCGCACCACTCAGAGAATTCAACATTCAATCAAGTGCCAAGACATTTTGTTGATATGTTAATAGCTGTATTTTTAAAAACAAATCTTATATGCGGGCTTATATACATATGTTTTTAAAAGGCTGGACATTTTCATTGCAAATACTTTTTGCAAAACCATTCTTCTGTGGTGCAGTCAGACACTTTTTTAGAGGCTCAGACACTGCTTACGTAGAGGTATTTCAAAATGCTACAAAACCCAAAATAGTGCTAAGGAGCATTTAAATAATTTGTTATTTGATTCTGGCAAATACCAGTGGTCTCAATTTCTAGAGCTGGTCAGACATGGAAGCCTGCAAATTTCACTTTCTCATTTTACAGAAGTCTTTTCTGACAGCATCCCACTGGAAAAGTCTGCACACCTTCTCCTGTCTGCATGCAAGCACTGTATAACTCCTTTTCTTTACTGGCAGAATGGATGGAAACAGCGCTCAGCATAAGGCCAGCCCAAAAAGTAGCAGTGTGGCAAGTGGAATAATTTCATAGGAAAAAGAAAAAAAAAAACAGTGTTGCCACTTGCTATGATCACAGGTGGTAGAATCAGGCCCAGAGTTACTCATGAACAGCTCTGTAGCTGACTGCTCAGCTGCCTTCTTCTGGGAATAGATTTTTTTAAAAGAATCCTTTATTTCACCAGCCTGATGTGAAGAAAAAACACAACTACCTTGTTGTGAAGGAGGATGAGCCTATTTTTTGGCAATAGGAGCACTACCAAAGATATTCAGTGTCTGTGTAAAACATGCCTTAAACAGAAGGTGCCATGTAAAGGAAATTGAGACTGTCCAATACTCACAAGTCAGCAACTCAGAAAGTGACTTTCCTCCTTAGGCATGTGCATTGTCAGTCAATCCCAGCAGTCAGCAATGTCAGCTAAAGGGCGCTGATCATTATTGCTAATGAGTATTGTTGCAAACACGGGAAACAAAAGGTCATTTTTTGCACTTACTCATTTAGCTAATTCACCAGAATGACACACTTGCATTGAAGAGTGTGAGACCTTTCTTTAGTTGCCAACCAGGAATTTTTTAAAAAGCATAGTTTTACTTTCACCTGTGTTATAATCCTAGCAATTTTAGGAGATTAACCCCATGGCTACAGATAAGCCTGTATGTCACTGCTGACAAGAGCAGGCTGAAAGGCTGTGTATTGTCAGTCTGTAACCTGAGCCCTGCTGGCAACTGACTGACCTCCTCAAAACCAGAAGAATCAAGTTCACTAAATTTTCTCAGCTGAAAGGAAGACAAATAGGTGATAACATACAATCATAGAACGGCTTGGATTGTAAGGGACCTTAAAAGTCATCTAGTTCCAGCCCTCCTGCCATGGGCAGGGACACCTTTAACTAGACTAGGTTATTCAAAGCCACAACCAGTCTAACCTGAAAGATTTTGAGGAATAGGGTATCCCCAGGTTCTCTGGGAAACCTGTGTCAGTGTCTCACCACTTTCACAATAAATAACTTACTCCTAATATCCTATCTAAACCCACCCTTTTTCAGTTTAAAACCAATCCTTCCTGTCCTATCACTACAAGCCCTTGTAAAAATTTTCTCTACATTTTCTTGCAGGCCCTCTTTAGGTGCTGAAAGGTGCAATAGGCTCTGAAGTCTTCTCCAGGTTTAATAACTCTCAACCCGTCTTCATAGGGGTGGAGCTCCATCCCTCTGATCATCTTGGTGGCCTCCCCTGAACTTGCTCCAACAGGTCCAAAACCTTCTGGGTCCCCAGAGCTGGACACAGTACTCCAGGTGAGGTCTCACAAAAGCAGAAAGCTGGAAAAGTCTCCTCTGATGTAGGCCTCAGTATAGTCCAGTAGTTTGGCTCCTGCATGTAGAGATGGAGATAGGTAGGAGTCATCACCTTCCCTAGCTCCCTGTCTTTCTCAACCAGCGTCATACTTTGGGATTCATATCTGTTTCCTTTTTCCACAAACTCTGCTGGGGTCAAATGTATCCTGAATTCCAGCCTTTAGATTTCTCCAGTTTGCTCACCTCCATAGGTCACTCTTGACTAAAATGAGCTGAAAGCATGGGAATATCAGTTCTGCACACTAGAAGCATAAGAAGAAAAGCACTGAAGCTCCTTCTGGGAAAGCTTTAGAAAGCAAAAAGTAATCAGAAGACTGCTGCCTTGATGTCATGCACACATAAAAGAAGGTACAAGAGGAGCATTTGGTGCCAGACTGCACAGATTTTAGACTGAGACTGAAGAGCATGTCAAGGATCAGAATGACTGAAGAAGAGACTGTTATGATTTACCAGTTAACCCTGCTCCATTTGAGACAGCTCTGTGTAGACATTTTGGTTTCAATTCTAATGTCCTACAGGAGGCGCTATTTCTTGAGAGAAATTGAGATAAGCAATTTTAAAAGTTTAAAAGTAATTCCAAGGCCATTTCCTGGAAGTGATTTGCCACATTTCTTAGTAAAATTTCTGTCCTTGTCAGGTTCTGCTTCGTGACATTGCACACAACAGTTTTCACTTCCCATTCATGATTACTGAAAGCTCACAGTCAGAGTAGCACATTAGCTATTATATTTCACACAAACAAAAAATGTTGGTAGGGCTTGAATCTTTTATTTAATCAATCAGATTTTTTTTTTGAATGAATGACACTCTGTAAAGAGCCTAAAGTTGGTAAATGATAGTTCACAATGTTTCAAATTATCATCATTCACTTTCATGTGAATGTTCAAAGTTTTTGCACTGTTCATTTAAGAATGTAGATTATAACCTTGTGGACCATGATGGATTGTATTTTGCAAATATGTATTTACAAAGGTTTTAATTATCATATGTTGTGAATATATTTGCATACAATTTGCATAATGTAATTTCACTGCCTATCATGCAGGCAATATCTTGGGGAGTCTTTACTGTGAAGACTCTTGATACGTTTGGCATTTTTAAATGTAGTTGCTGCTTTTATGCAGGAAAGGTTTTACTGTTCTCAAGGGTGCACAATGCTGTATATCTTGGAAAATCAGCAACCATTCCTGCATTCCCTAACGCAATGGCTGATTTTTCAAAAGGGATGCACATGCTTTCACCACAGACTGACAAGTGGATTAAATCCTTGCTCTGCATGTTTGAAATTCATAACATGAGGCATCACGAAAGCACGGTATCTTTTCCAAATGGAAGCATATGTGTAGAGAAGAATATCTAATTTTAAACAAACACACACAAATTGGAAACTTTAATCTTAGCATCGTGCCTCATCTAAGGTGCTCCTGGGCTTCAATATCACAGAAATACAGAACCACAGAATAAGCTGAATTGGAAGGGACCCACAAGAGTCATCAAAGTCCAACTCCTGATCCTTCACAGGACACTCCAAGAGTCACACCATGTGCCTGAGAGCATTGTCCAAACACTTGAATTCTGTCAGTCTGGTGCTGTGACCACTTCACCCAGAAAGTGTTTGGGCACGCACTGGAACAGGTGCCCCAGGGAAGAATCTTTTCCTGGTATCCAACCTAAACCTCCCCTGACAGAACTTCAGTCACATCCAGTGAAATCCAAGATTTTTAACATCTTATTAATACACATAATTGTAAAAACAGATGTTTAGCCCTGTGCATCTCTGTACCAGTTCCTGGTGATTTTTTGCATCCCCTTGCTGCTGCTTTGCTTTGATATATGTGCAAGAATACTCCACCAAAAAATGAACATGGATAGTAAGGATATGATGGTCATTCCTGCTATAAAGAGCCCAACTGTAATCCCTTTTCAGGATGGATAGTTAGGAAGAAATATTCCTGCTGGTTCTTCCAACCAGCCTAAAAGTTAGAGACTGAAGTCTTTTCTGTGCAACCATGTAAAGGCATCAAAGGGAATGGAATCATTCGTGCCTCTACTCCGGCCAACTACAGTCTTGGGGCTGGATCCGAAGGACTGGAAAAAGAGAGAACATATGGAGGGGAACAGACTGGAAATACATGGAAATAAATGTGTATATATATAAATACAGGAAAGTGATCAGGTAAACACAAGTCCCTCTTTGCTCCATGTCACTCCATCAGATCTTGCTGGGTGCTTGAATTTTTTGCACTTTTGAAAATCCTAAATCATAGATGTCTTCCCTAACCACAAGCATAAAAAGTGGAAGCATAGTTCCTTTCTTCCCTCCTTGCTTTGTTTTTTCTTGCCAAGGAACAGGAAAATAGAGAAACGTCTTAGAATCCTATTTCCATACAAATCATACTTTCAAAATAGCATGAATTGCAGCCTTTAGATCTCTCCATGATAGCTGTTTACTTTCACAGGATAAAAATCCAAATTTTCCATTTAGGGTTTATATTTTTAGCTGATTCCCTCAAGCCATCACTTACTGTAACCATCTCATATTACAAGAGTTAAGAGAAATACACAGAATTTATAGGCTTTTCTCAATATAAATCAAATTTCAAATATGAAGACCTAAAGAGTCCATCACATATCTTACATTAGCTTTCTCCATGGTTTGCATGTAAACTATTTTTCATAGCTGCACAAGGTTTCTGGAATGCCTTTTCCACACTCATTCTTTGTTTAGGAATTGCTTTTTTCTTTGCTAGCCCTTTAATGAAGCTGTGTCTGCAGAGGACCTGGCAGCTGTCAGTGAGAGCACATTATCCATTCGTACCAACATGTACTAAAATGGACTTTGAAAATCAGATTGAATAAAATGAAGAACAAAAGAAGTATGATTGAACCCATGATAAAAATCACAAAGCCCATGAAGATATTAATCAAAGTTATCACATCTCCCTAAATGACTGTTTTTACCAAAACTATTTTAAATTTATCTTCATCTTCCATTCTCTCTTTTTCACATTCTGTGCATAATTGAACATCCAGATTACTATGAATGATTATGAATAATGTAATCTCCACTCAAATATTTATAAGTCATTCATTTGAAATAACATATTGATATGGGAAATATCAAATTCATATTATGCTAGTGAGACTCCTAAGCACCTAAACCATTCCAGTGAGAGAATCAAGTAATACTTTAAGGCTTGAATAAATAAACGCAGAATAAATAAAATTATTAGACTTCAATAACCTACTAGCACAGTATTGTATTGTGTCAGTAAAGAAAAGCTCATGAACTGCTAGGAGACCAAGAAACCAATGAATTATTTGAATAATTAATTCACCTGAAAATTAACCAATTGTTTAATGAACAATTGCTGAACATTAAACACGTGTAATAACTTGAATTTCTTTTATAATACACTTTGTTCAGACAATTCTATTATATTTGACCTGAAGCAAATGTTACAGAGCATTTAAAAATGTATAAAAATATTGTTGATTTACCTTTCTGCAATTACTGATGTCTTAAAGTTGTAAGTGTCTATTCCTGTATCTATATACTTATGAAATAAGAAATTTAAGAACACGCCTATGCTTGTCTAAACCAAATTTAGTTCAATACTGCCTGGCTAACCTCTATGCCTTAGAGTCCCTGCTGCAGCAAGCAGAGCTAGAGTAGGACAGTAGCAGTCTTTTAGGCACTTAGGTCTCACGTATCCAGTCCCTATTAAAACCAAAAAGGTTCTAAATATAACTGGAAATTATCAGATATCTTTCTCAGAGGAACCACTGAAACATGACGTCTTGTTTAAATGCACTTATTAAAGACTAGATCACAAGTTTATCATTCAGATTGTTCAAGTGGTATTCCTTCCATTTGTTGTGCTGGCATCACTTGGAAAGCTAAGGTTGCAGATACTCACTGGCATTAGGAAAAGGTTCACACAGGCTCCTGCTAGCATGCAGAAGGATGTTATAATATATCCCACAGTAACCTCATTTTGTAGCATGTGGGACATGGAATAGCCATAGTGAGGTGCAATTTAAAAGCTGAGTTTGCATGCAGCAATACCTGCCTACCCTCCTGACTATCTAGGGATAGGAAAAGGTGGCTATTAAAGCATTTGCTTTAAAAAAAAAAAAAATTAATATGCAGACTTACTCAAGTGTAAATGTAAGTGAAGATCCACTAAAAGTCATAGGTTTCATTTTAAGTTATGCTAATCAGAAATTTATATTGAAGATTTTATTTAAAAATATTTAAAACCTTCTTATTGGCTATAAGGATTAATGAAAATCATGAACAGCTGTATATTTAGAAAGAGTAGAATGATGTGCCAAAATCTTGCTCACACTAGATGTATCTGTACTTTAACATGCTTAAAACTACAGGAGTAAGAGAGTTTCATAAATTTTTTATATGGCCAAGCCAAAGTGAAATCAAGTAAATGTGCATTGAGGAAACTACTGACATTTCATTAGACTAAATAAAATACAGAAATGCATCAAAGTCACATCTGAGAAGGCCTCCATTCTTCAAAGTGCCTAATTTACCCAATCACCAAATTAATGCACAATATAATCAGACTCATTTCAAAATGGACAAAACAAATATTAATTCTTGTTAGTTATGTACTGGAGATTGAGAAAGCTTTTTTTTTCCTTCTAAATCCCAAGTTGTATGTGAGTGAATTGGAAGATTTCTTCAGGGAAATATGTCTGGGTATCTTTTCTGATATCAGATATTTTCCTGATGGAAACTTGTCTCAATGACCATCTGTCCCAAAAAAGATGGAGGTTTTGCTTCTTATGTAGAAGCTATGTATGTTTGTACTCTTTAGTTATGCAGTCATGGAATAATTTATGTTGAAAGAGATCCCTGGAGATCTTATAGCTTGGGAAGATCTATGGTCCACGCAATATCCCTTTAAGTAATTTGTCTCATTCCTGTCATTTTCTTTGGATCATTAGAGTCATGTAACTTGGGAGACAACAAATCTGCTACTATAAATTAAGTTTTACACTTTTACTTAAGAAGATAAAGCTTCTTTTGTATTTCATTAATCTATTGACCCCAGAGTAATCAAAGTGTTCCTAGGATCAAATTCTATTAATTAGTGATGATGTTACAACTTAGTAACGGAAAACTGAAGCAACCTTCTTAAAAATAGTACCTGACTTTGTCTGGCTTTTGAACAAAGGTGCAACTGTGAAAGATTAACCTGACTTTCCTCCTACAAGATAAAATGAGAGCTCTTTCCTCTTCCTTTCGTGAATCTAGCCAGAGAAGAAGAATGTGCATGGAGCAACAGAAAACACGTACTTGTCGGCTGCTTCATGCAGTATTGGAATATGCAAAGAAAATCTGAAAGGCAATGTGCAGAAACTTGTCTTGAGTAAAAAGGCTGCATTTATGGACAAGGAAAAGTGTGAGAGTAAAAGCCAAATGGAATCAAGTAAAGGCTACTGTCAGGATACTGCATGGGCCAGCTGCTCCTTGAGGGCTGGGGAGATGGGAGCTGAGGGGGAGCCCTAGGCAGGGCCATGCCAGCCAGGGCTCAGTCCAGCTGTGCCAAGGCCAGGAGAGCCAGGGACACCCAGGTGCCATGGCCAGCTTCAGAATCCATTCGGCTTTCACCCTTTTGAATGATTTTTAAAATCTCTTAAATAGAGATAGGAAACAATGCCTGCTTAATGTTTCTGTCCCACAAGTACAACTGCTACAATCATCACAAACATGCAACATGTCCAGGCAGAAGAATGAATGACCCTCAAGACAACAAACTGGACCATTGCTATTTCCTGAAGGTAAGAAAGAAAAGGAAATTCAAAACCATGGAGAAGGTGACAAGTCCCCAGTGCTGTTATTTCCTTTTACTCTATGGCTGAATGATATGCAAAAGGTTTAGAATCGATCTCAAAGAAACCACTCACAAATCTACTCTACCGCTATCAACAAGCTCTGAAAGCAAAATTTTAAATCCATGTTTATACATGAAAATAAGAAAAAAACCAGTTACTTCTAGGGAAGCATTCAAAATAAAAAATACTTGCTGGTATTCATCCATTGAAATACCAACAAAACCTACAGAATTTAAGGTTAAGTCACATGCAAGTTAAGAGAAAAGAAACAAAAAAAAAACCCAAGCAGAACAATAACAATAAGAAAAACAAAAACCCTAACAGAATAATGTGAGGGGGAGAAGGAAAATAGCCTTTTCAATAAAATTACTCCTGCGGGACTCTGTTGTAAGAATAGCAGTCTGAAACTTTGAACACAAGGACTGTTCCTCACAAAAAGGTAGAAGGGATAAAGAAGGAAAAATTGATTAAAGCAGAGAGAGCCAGATAAAGAGCTCTAGATTTTCTGTATTTTGTCCTGTGAGTCATAAGTAAGGGAAGACTGCACAGTTGGTACTACCTCAGGAGAAACCTGGGATGTGATTAAAAGCTAGACAGGCAGAGTATTTTCATCTGCTCCCTGCTGTCTTAGAAAGGACAAATGTTTGAGTTTCCCAAGACCCCTTTGACCTTTTACTGGTGGCCACCTGTGCTTAGTTCTATGCCTTCCTCTCTATTTGATTTCAGGTGCATTAAAACTCCTTCTTTCCCATCTCAGTGAGAACTAAAGCGTGGGGAATTTTAATGGGCCCAGTCAGGAAGAATGGGCACAAAGGACAGTTCTATAGAAGCCTGAGCCTTGATGGACCAGCAATTCTACATGGAGCTAATTACTTATCCCTTGTGAATACCATGGGGTTGATTCTGGATCCTCTAACTATGGTCTGGCAACACCTACTTATCTGAGGGATACAAAAGGAATAATAAATGAGATTGCTCAGGATTAGTAAACTTCAGTCAGTTAGAGAAATGAAGGAATATGAGGGCAATATCAGGATCACTTCAATCATGGTGCTTTTCAGAAAGTCCATGGCAGGCGGAGCACACAACAGTAAGGAAAGAATGCAGGTATGTCAGTATTTTGAGGGTTTTAAAGAAGAGTGTATAAATACAGATGTATAAAGCCATTGGCAAGAAAATAATTTTCTGAGTGAATTAAAAGAGAGAAGCCAGAGAGGGAAAGGAAATGTAGTAAATTCCTACATTGCAGTCAATGTAATTTGAAATATAAATACTTCATAACCTACCCAATACATATTAATCATATTTCCAGTTGTAGGAAAGGAAAAATATTTAACCTAATGATCCATTTGACAATACTAATGGAAACAATACTAATGGAAAGTATTGATACGGTATCTTTATGAAATAACATGTTGTTTTTACTTAAGAGGGAATAAAAATATAAATACTCACCACATTAACCATTACTGAAAATCAAAAACTGTTTATTAATTAATTAGAGTCTTTTTTTTTAATTGTGCAGTGAACTTCCCTCTGCAGTTGTTATTGGGGGAAGAAGGAGGAGATGAGACAACTCTGTAGATGCGAAACCTATGTATCATCTATATAGCAACCACAGATAAAAGCTAAAAGGGAATTTACATGAATGGGAATGAACTCTGTTTGCCAATCAGTTTTCACCTGTCCTCTAAGTCTTCTTTGTTGTCAAATAGGGCCACACACTCTGTCCTGGACAGTGACACCCACTATGACCAAGCAATTCTTTACAACCCCACCTTTTGCTCTCTCTCATTTGCTTGTCTGTTATTTCCCCAGTTATTCTTCCTTTCTACACTACACAACCTTCACCCTTTCACACTAGATAATGGAAGTCTTCCATGAAAGCCTCTAGATATTGCTATGATTTAAGTGACAGAGGAACAGCCACTATTTTGTGCACGAGAGGCAGTATCTCTGCGTGGACAGCCAGTGATCGCACACTGAAAACTACATTTTAATCGCTACTGAAATGCCACTAAGTAGAAGGATGCTGCATCAGTTGAAAGAATTAGCTGTAAAAGACTGGCATTGTATTAGTGGGAACTATTCAGTTTTAGCAAAGGAAAAACAGAACTATCCCTGGAAGTCTGAACTAGTACAAGAAATGAAATTACTATAAAAATGTTATTTAGTTCCATCAGACATCCCATAATCAAGTTTAACTGTGCTACAAGACACAGAAATACCACTAAACTATAAATTCATGTTTGTATTCTGAGTAGCTATTTCAAAAAATAAATCTGTTTTACAAAATTAGAGCTTGAGCCAGTATTTGTCACAGAGTTGCTTGAACTGTCTAAAATGTAAGTAATAGAACACAATAACACTCTTACTGTGAATTCAATTATGACTTGGAAACTATAATTTTGCATAGAAAACAGAAGGGAAACAGAAACTATATCTTGATTATAGAAGTAAAATATCACTCCCAAAAAAATGATAACATTCTGTTATAGTCTAGTCAGGTACATATACATTATATATGTTATTTATGTGCACCACATAATTCTGCTAGTCAAGAAAACAGGAAGGCAATAAACAATTCTGGGGAAAAATAATGTAATTAACAGACAATTAAAGTAATATTTACTAGGTCAGGTTTTACTACCTTGTCAGGGAAATCTCTACCTTAGGACTCAAAACTGGTGGACATAAAGGGATTCCAGCTTAGGTCTGTGTTGTCTGATATCCAAAGAGATCAGAGGAATGACTTTTTTATGCATCTGTCTAATCAATGTCCAGAAATAGCAAAGATTATTTTTCAGGGCAGTTTTTACAGAGAAGTAGGTGGTGGGAATTGGTTTGATAAGACAACATTCTATAATGCTGTATTCAGGAAATCCTTAGAGAAGCTCATACCAGCATTCATTTGACAGCCTTATCTGTAAAAAAAATCTTTTTTCTCTTTAAAGAAAATAGAAGACACAAAGCTTAGTAAGCACAGATTTGATTTCCTCCTTCTTTTTTTCTATTTGTTTTTTTTTTTTCTTGAAATCAAGAGTCTAGTTTACCGAGCCTAGAGTTTTTTTTTTATATTGAAACCAAAGCTCATTCAAAACCAACGAGCCCATTCAACAATAATGGAAATAGATACTGCTGCTCCATTATCCTTTCTGACACCACCTTTACTACATACCATCTCATCACCATAAACCAACTAACATTAGCCCACATTGGTCATTAGCTGCTTTGCAAAGAACCTTCTGTGTAATCAGTTATAAACAGAAAAAACAATACCAAAAAAAATTAATTCTTTTCACTGCCTCAGAAAAAGAGGTGAGGAAAACTACCTATCGTGCAATGTTGTCATTATATTACAAGAGTTCTAACATTATTATGCTGCAAGGGTTCCATATTACTAGTTTTGTACCTCCTTGATGTTTCTTGCACATAGCTCTTCTAGGCACTGACTCTTCCTTGTCATCACAGTAGGCAACTAACTCCATTCCCACCAATCCACTCTTTTATAACACTCTTCTTATTGGCTACAGGTGTGGCCTGTTAACATCAGGCCTGCTCCTAATCTTTAGTAATTAGCTCAGCTGCAACTCTTTAGGGGGTAAGATTACATTCTACACCACCTCCGTTTACCCATACTGTATCCCCCTACAATACAACAGTAATTTATTCTGTGTCCCAACTTAAACACAGTACCCAAAACCAAGATGCTTCACCCTCAGAAGTGTTGCTGTGTTGAAGCATTTATTATTGACTGTTCACATCGTCTTCAAATAGGTTGTTGTAGGGGGATACAGTATGGGTAAATGAAGGTGGTATAGAATGTAATCTTACCCCCTTAAGAGTTGCAGCTGAGCCAATTACTAAAGATTAGGAGCAGGCCTGATGTTAACAGTCCACACCTGTAGCCAATAAGAAGAAGAGTGTTATAAAAGAGTAGATTGGTAGGCATGGGAGTCAGTTGGCTACTGTAAGGACAAGGAAGAGTCAGTGCCTGGAGGAGCTACCTGCAAGAAGCATCAAGGAGGTACAAAACTCTAGTAATATGGAACCCTTGTAATGTAATGGTATTGGAACTTTTGTAATATAATGACAACAAGTTATCCATCTGTTTTTTACGTTACAAATAAACCAAGCACCTGATGATTGCAGGCTATACAATTGTAAGACCTGTAAAAATTGTGATATATTAATATACATAGTGTTTTCAGAGACTATTTAGAACCTTTATTGTTTATGCATTTCCTTCATTGAGGTGTTCTTTGAGATTATGAGAGTTAAGTAATTGCTTTATATAAAATGAAATTGAAGATTCTTGTGTTGATGTACACCTTCAGTAACTAAAATAGAGCAGTAATTCTAGAGAATTCAAAAAATTAAAAAAAAAAAAGGCCGCTCTGTCCCACCCCTCCAAGCACAGTGATGCATAGTTAGTAAGCTAGGTGCACATGTAACACTAGGGCTAGGAGAAACCCTTGTGTTTCATTCCACAGTTTGCTCAAGTTAATTTCCCAGAAAATCTATTCACTAATATCAGAAAGTACTTATGCAAGATATACCTGCTGCATGGTACTCCACTGACAATATTAAGTAATTCAAAATCTATCTTAACTTTGCATCTTCATAGTACAAAACTCCTAGAGTCTTTTGACTGATCCTACAGACAGGTTTGTAGCCCAGAAAGAGGGACACCAGCTATTCCTTTGTGTGAGACTAAATTCCTAGCTATTTAACTTCTTAATGTTTTCTCTTCTGGGTACTGAAACAGCCACTGCTATCCTGGCATTACAGAAAAAAAACAGCTTACAGCATCCTGAAAATATCTGGGATAATTATGGGTATAATGTCTGAGTTAAAAAAGAGTAAAGAGTAATCTTTTTTTTCCCAAGTTGAACAGAAAACAAAGGGTTTATGTTCTCTTGATTCAAAAAGTCTTTGAAACAAAGAGTGCATCTGAGATCTGATATCTAAAATAAGATGGAACAAAATAAAAGGAGATGGAAATATTATTAGCGATTGGGTTCATGCTTCACACTACTGGGACTTGCTCACTGCTGTATGATGGAAAGTTTGAAAATTTACTTCTAGTTTCAAACTTCACATCTACATAGCAATACACCCAGAATTCATCTCCCCCTTTTACATGTACTTGTCAGAATTTTATACATATAACAGTCTTCTTCAGCATGATTTTACATTAATTTCTTTACATGCAAAACATAAATTTTAATCCTTCTTCTGCCTGTTTACATCCTTGGCATTATTTGCCTCATTTCTTTCTCTTATCTCAGCAGCTATATGTGCAATGTCCTTTAATACTTTTGCCTGTGTATCTCATCTTCATTTGTCTTGAGAAAGATTAAAGCAGGAGCTAATTTAGTCATTTTAAGCTCATTTCCTATCTTTATTTATGAGTTTACTTCCTTCCTGCTATTTATTTTTTTTCTCGTTGTATTTGTATAAGTCTCTCCAATTTTTCTTAACAAACCAGCTATCTCCTTTTATATAGGTTGCAATTTCTTTTCTTCACATATGGTTCTTGTTTGGTTTACTATTATATCCCTCCACTTGGCAGAAAACAGGAATGCTCAAATAGCCAGGCTGAAAAAATCATATTCTTCTTTATTGATATATATTGCTTATATACCTTTTTCAAACGTTGTTCTTGTAATTTATACTGCAAGTTCCTTGAAGAAAAAGAAAAATGATCTGCCTTTGGAAATTCATTATATAATTTGAAATAATGCAAATCAGAAGCAGGGCTTTTAATACATATCTGATTTAATCTTTGGGCATATATATATTACTTACTACTTGAGGGGATAAGAACCCTTTCTTTCAGTAAGCAATCTTTCAAACCCCTTTTAGCCTTTAGAGAATCTAATAATTTTAATATTGCTATTTCTCTATATGGTTATGTATGTGTTTCAACACATATTCCTATGTGCCTGTACTTAATGAAAAATATCAAAAACTGGTTATCTATTTACTGTAGTAATTTCTTTCTTTACAGACCCTCTGCTCCCCAGCTACACAGAGATCTCACTGCTCAGCTCAGCTCTGTTCCTTTTAGCTTTCCCAAAATCTGTCTTGGACTTAGCAGGAAAATCACCATGCCTCAGCATGTGCCACCACACATGCCTCTCCTGTGTTCAAATGGATTTGCTCTCAAATGGGAGGTGGCTAAAGGACATTACCTCTGTTAGTGCATCTCCAAAACACCACATGCCACAGCCAAAGCTGCAGACTTTAACCCAGCTCAGTTCCCATTCTGTCAACTCAAAACGTATGTTAAACTCTCACCATAAGTGCAGAAAGGTCTGGGCTCATAGGGGAAGGTGGAAAAGACCTGAATGTTTGCATCTTAGAACTTTTGCATACCTGTTTGAAGAAGAATTGCACATGGGAACTGGAAGATCACTACCTTAAATGCCTGGGGTTTGTGAATCCAGGTCTTTGCCAGTGTTAATGGCCTCAAAAAATGATTTGGAATATTTCTGCTTCAGAACTTTGATCGAAGAGATGAAAACAACCCATTAGGTTAGTGCTGTGCTCAGGAGGAAGCCCAAAGCCTCTCACTCACAGTCAATTTCTCTTTCCTACGAGAGACAGAAAGCAAGCTTGTGGGGCTTTGCGGAGTTGTTGGCTACTTGGCATTTTCACAGCACTTAGGCAGAGCGATTCAGAGATTAAGAGAAATTGGGAGGTCAGAAGGTAGTGGCAAGGGAGACAATCTTGGGTGAAGTGATGACCCAAATAAAGTCCATTTCTGTTTACCTTATCTCTAGCTAAGAGTTTGTGCCCTTGTGTATGCCTAGTTGTGGACAACACAGTCCCTTTATAAATGACAACAAAAATGGAGTACATCTGGCTGTTCTGGCTTCTGCCATGAAGCTGGCAAGGTGTGTGAGACCAAGTAAGCAGCAGCCATCAGTGACAGTTACCAAGATTATTATTATTATTAGGACCTGGAAGCACAGGGCATTGGTTACGTTGGCCTCCTCGACTGAGGACTGGCATCTCCAGCTCTGCTGATGTTGGCTGCTGGGCAGATCTGTGTATAGCACAAAGTTAAATCAGTGGAACTCCAATATATTATAGGACTAACAGCATCTTGTCAGTGTGTCTAATGGAACATGTGTTGCTTATCTGATATGACTTTTGTCTGGGTTATTCTTACATGTGTATTTCCAAGCCTTCCCTGTGCATAAGAAGTCCTGTTGCTTTCCAAATTTGCATCTGTTCCCAAGGTCTGGGTATGTAACTTTGAAGATGCTTGTATGGACTTTGAAGTGGGACAGAATCTTTGGGTCAGTTTTTAACAGCAGAATATGAGGGGCACTCCAAACAATGGAATCAGAAACAAAAATACCTAATGGAAAATTCAGTACAATTGAGATCTTATCATGTGAAGCTGAAGACCTCAACTGAAAACAAAAATTGAAACAATTCACTTAAAATAAGTAGGAAGAAATAATTTTGCCCAAACTCTGTTTAAAACCTGCTGTAGCCAACATGAGATGCAGAGGTTGTATGTCATGAAAGAGTCCAGAAAGGGTAATGTAGAAGACCAGCTGTCCTTAATGGTATGTGTATACAGGCCATAGATCCTGTTGGTTCACAGATCTCCAAGCTAGAAACAGAAACTCAACCATTTAGTTAGCAACTGACAGGAGATATTAGAAATGGACTCTCAATAGGTACCATTAACACAGAAAGAAAATCTGCCTTATCTGTTTGTGTTTAGATCTAAGAGAACTAAATAGATTGAAAAAAAGTTTAATGAATTGAGGCATTATTCTTTCACTAATTTAAATGTATATCTGCTTTGCTTTTACAAGTCTTCCCCAATAAGAGGAATTCAAGGCAAGCCACATTCGATGCACTACACAGGAGGAAGTAGTTTCATGGGCTTCCTTTGGCTTAAAATGTATTCCTGAGAATTTTCACTAAGTGCTACATATTTCTTGAAGGAACTGAATCTATTGAAATGCACAGAGATGATGTTCTGACTTTTGAGAGTACAGCAACAGAACATCACAAAAGACTAAGAAGTGTGTTTGACAGGGCTATGAAATAGGACCCAAATTATACAATAAATGTAAAGCTTCAGGCTCCAGAGATATTTGAAAGAAGCCCTAAAGAAGGCAGTCAATTCCTAGGTATTCTAGACTTCAAAGAAGAAAAGACAAATGAGTGTGCAAAGTGGGAGGGATGGTAAAATCTGTGGGAAAATTCATGCCAAGCTTGACAGTCTTTATTAGTAGTTGTCAAGCACTTAGAAAGAAGAGCACAATAGCATTCAAGCTTGGACAGAGACTTTCAAAGTTATAGGGTTAATAAAGTTCCTGTTTTTAATTATTTTGATAACAGTACACAGACCTAGGTATTTTCAGATGTTTTGGAAAATTGAAGGATAGGATGCTTACAGAACAGGCTGAATACAGGGCACCTATGATATCAGAATGCCCCTATGCTTTAGCAGAGGAAGAGGATAGGTGAAAGAAATTTTACATATTCACTTACAGAAAGCTGCCTATAGCAAGAACTAGTCACATGACATTGGTGCTCAGCAAAGGTGTCACTGGTTAAATATAACTGCAAAATAGAATGGGGTTGTTCTGACTGCAATTATACTGTTTGAAAATATATAATGAATCTGGAATAATGCAGATAGAAACAAGATGAATTCTCACAAATAAAGGTGTATTGTTGCATGTTGGAATAGTAAAAAAAACCCAAACACTATTTCAGGAGCTATATTGCTGAACTATTATTTGTGTTACTATAAGGGTATATGAAGAAATTTGTTGCAATTTTTTCATGGGAAGAAGTAAATCTGTATTTGCCAGATATGTCCTAGAAACTGCTAGATCTTGTCCTGGTCTACCACCTGATAGGCAGAAATCTCCCCAGCACCCATGTACAGCAAAGCTGCATTGGTTTGATTGACCAAGCTTTGTGGATGTGTTGTAATTGACAGGGATCAGGCAGCTGTGGAAATGTGAATCTGGTTGGATTCAAACAACTCTACAATTATTATACAGTCAGTTCTCATTCAAAAATACTGGGAGATGAAAAATTCCCATAATCTGTGCAATCATTTTAACTTTTTACCCAACATGTAAGCTGATTTCTCATGTTGCTGGGACTAGAGTCAATCAGAAGCAACTGAAACTAATAGAGTTAGAGTACCATGTACTAGAAAAAATTGTATCAGAACTTATATTTATGTCCAAAATTGGATTTGTTTTAAATTTAGAGTTCCAAACGCTTCTTGACATGAAGCTTTACATGAAACAATGCACCAGGATGGTATTAGCTCGCTGCATTCAGCATTAACCTGCTGTCTAGTCTGTCTCAGCTCAGGTTAACCCAGATCCAAGGGGTGTAGTGGGATAGAATATAAGAAAATAAAGATAGTGTAGAAAGTAATCTTACCCCTAAGGAGTTGCAGCTGGGCCAATTATCAAAGATTAGGAGCAGTCCTGACTTTACCAGGCCACAGCTGTAACCAATGAGAAGAAGAGTGATATAAAGGAGTGGGGTGGCTGCTTGAGAAGGGAACTGAAGTCAGTGCTCTGAGGAGCTGCCCCTGAGAAAACACCAAGAAGGTATGAAACTTCTGCAATAGGAGACAACAGTATGGAACCCCTGCAATAAGATGACAACAAAAGGGTAGCACAATGCAGGACACTGGTGTTGGAAGGCACAAAAGAAACACAGGGCTGGATTATATGGGCTACAGATAGTCTGCTCTTTGGGCCCTATCAAGCTTTTAAAAGTCCTTTCTTTCCCATATGCATAAAATTTCCTTTGTGGAGAATATATGCTTAGGTAACCCAGAGGATACTGTGGCGATGCAAATATGTGTAGAAGAGGTGAGATATAATGATGTATCTTGAGAAAATGTATATCCCTATCCTAAGAGCTACATCATTTCTTGAAGTAGAAAGGAATAAAACTGAGGTGACAAAACCAGCAAGAACTCATAATTTAAAAGAATGTGTTGTCTTTAAAAACCAAGAGAGGAATCTAGGTCAGTGTTACTTGCAGCATAATGGAAAATAGCAGCCAGACACACAAAAAAGGAAAGAGGGGAATAAAGGTTTATTGGGCAGTGTCAGGACAATTAAATGTCGAAAAACACCCAGTCTTCATAAAAGATCAGTGATAAAAATACCACCCCATAAAAGTTGAAAATAGCAGAACAACCTTACAGGAATAAATGTCCCATTTTTATGAATGTGACCTATAGGATGAATTACTAAAATCTTAGCATGGGTAACAGAAAATTAGAAGGACAGCATGTAGATATAAGTTGAGTATGTACTAGACTAATAACCTTAAAATATGTGACTGAGGAAACTCACAGAATAAGCCGTAATCCATTTAAAAAGCTTTAGATGTAAAAGGACAGTAGTAACAGGTAGAATATCCATAGTGATGCTATATTTAAAGACAGATGACATATACAGCAAATTAAGAGAAAGTAACTCTTCCAACAGTTTTTACCCTTATGAAATAAAATTCAAAGGCAGTTTGTGACACTTGAAGATATCCAGTGAAGGTTGTAATGAAGCATGCAAAAGGAAGCATACTAAAAAAAAGTCAAGTGAGGTAGTGGATCAAAACCAAATTAACTTCATTTCATGAATTCATCATTTGAGCCATTCCATAGCTGTACTTCCATACCTTTCAGAGATGTGCATATTTCTTCTAATCCAAGGCTTTTATACTCCTCTAGAGTGAGACAACCTAATCATTTCCATTCTCTATTTCAGCTGAATCTTTGAAAGCTTTTTTATACATGAAAGACTCTGCCTAATTTACAATTTACTTCTGCTGCTTTTCAGGGGATGGTGCTGAGTTCACTGTCTTAGAGGTGTCTGTGGTCCTATCAGAAAACCAAAAGTTTTTCCTGCAAACTGTCAGGAGTTTGAAAAGACTAATCAAACTTCCAGTTGTTGTGATGAGGAGGCAAAGCCTTGTACTTTTTAACTGAAGATGAACACAGATTACCGAGACTAAATCCAGAATTAAGGAATTTAAACCTTGGTTTATTTATGTTTTCTCAACAGAGACAGGAAGATAAAACACCCTGTGAGAAAAGAAAAAATTACAGTGTGTAAGGATCTACTGTGCTTTGACCTGAACTAAGAAGCATTACCTTAGGTTAAAAGGTACTGCATAGGTACCTAAATCTAGTCAATGAAATGTGAAATTGAAGAGAAAACATGCTTCAGATGAAGAGATTCCTGAAAGACACATTAGAACAGTCTGGAGTAAGTACGGAATGTGTGCATGTTAACAGTTACATATGTCTAGTGAAATGAATTTAAAACACATAGATCACCCACACATGCTGGGGCACCATATGATTATTCATTTACTCATCTTTAAATGGAACTAACTTCCCAGAAAGCAAAAGTGTGAGGTCTTGTTGGAGACAGCTTTAGAGTTCCTTCTATCCCCTTCTTTCATTTATTGCCAGATAAAGTCTTATGCTGAACCCTCTTCTGAACTGTAGTAATCACGTTGCTGAGGGGCACAGAGAATCACTGAGTTTTCAAGACTGCACTAATTTGCTGTCAAGGCTAAAGCCCTGTCTGACACATCAAGGACCAAGCAGCAAATAGCTGACATACATGGCAGCTCACTAAAACCTCTGTTAGCTGTATGAAAAAAAGCCCCCAAATTTTGGAAAGATGCTGGCAGTAGAGTTTGAGGGTACAGGTATACAGTACTTCCTTGGATTAAAGTCTACCAAAATAATGTAAACATTATTATTATTAATGTAAATATTATTAAAGCCCTACTGAAGGAAAAGAGACGTCCCAGAATCTATTCGCATGTTTGTTTGAAAATATAGCAAAAGGAGTGCTCTTTTCTTACAAATTATAAGCAGATTTGCAGAGACATGCAAATAATACTTCAGTTAAACTTACTAACCACTTCCATTTGAGAATGATAAAAATATGTAACAGTCATTTAAACTGAACTACTTTACCAGCTACTACTCAAAAATCAACTGCAAATGCATCTTTGAACTGCTTGTGTAGAAAAAAACCTGTCTGTATCTAAGATGGTAGCACAGCACAGCTGAGAAACTGTTATTTTGCAAAAAAAAAAGACCATATAGAAAACATATACTGGTCTAAGGTGATGAAGGCCAGTCAGCAACTTGGAGCACAACCATGCAAGACCTGTTTCTTGTGCCTGGAAGTTTTTAAGGGGAATATGACATTCATATCAAGCCAAGGTGAAGATTTTAAAATTGTGCTACTGTGTTGAGACAGTCAAGTATCACTGAGATTTTTCAGACATTGCCATTTTGTATAAAGAGGGTTTTGTAAACAAAATGACCACAAAGACCACATCAAGACAAATTTGCCTGGATCTTTCCTTGAAAAAAACAGTGGTGTTAACTGACTCAGGGTGCCATTTTAAACCACCAGGAATCTTGCATTCAACTCTACATTTCACAGAGATTAGTAAAATAGGACTGGTAGACCCAAGTCTACCAAGATTAGACTAATAATATGTGAAGAAGAAATCTTGCATAGACAGAGATTCTGGAGGAAAAGCCTCACATATACTTAGAAATTGGTTAGGGTATTTCTGTTTTAATATTGTAAAACTACGGGACACGCACAACTTAACAAAATGAAAGCTTGCCATCTGAAACCATCATAATAAACACAGGATGTGACAGAGTTAGAGAAATTGTGACATTAATGCTAATTTTAATGCTGCATAACTCAACCTGATAGCATCATCAAGGAGCAAAGGAGAGGGACATAACATATTATAGTGTTCTTGGCAAGCTGCAAATTAGAGCAGGGATCTCAGAACCTGAGACTCATCCAACCTATTTCAATACACAAAACACAAAGGATGCAAATAAACCATAATAATAGTGGATTATAAATAATGGATTATAAAATAGTGGATTATAAATAGTGGATTATAAAATAATGGTCTATAGATATATCAAAAAGATACAACCTGTGAACAGAGAAAACAGGTGATTTAAGTAATTTTTCATCACATTAAGTACTCAAGGAAAAAAGGATCCAAAGAAAAACCATATTGTCCTTTCCAGACTATAAAAATTCATTTTCAATTTACAGAAAAAAACCCAACATCCTTTATGCTTTGACACTTTTGTTTGTCTTTGATGGTCATTTCAACAAGGGCTTATGAAAAAATGTATTTTCCGTTCACCATGCTTGCCTGGGTATGAGTGCCTGGGGATTTCATGCACTGTGGTGCATGCATAGATATGCAGTAGCCACTATGTATGAAGATATCTAATGAGTGGAACATTATATAAAACATTTGTAAAAGCATTTACTGAATTTATCAAGCTGTAATCACAGCAAAGTGCCTGTGATTACACATTTCAAATGGCTTCCTGTCTGCACCAACTTAAAAATTCACCAGATCACATGTGCATTAGTACTAAGAACCACACTTTACTTAACCCTTTGCTTTTTATTCAGACTGATTTCTGACACTTAAAAACCAATTTTGCTTTCTCTCTGAATCAGGCACTGGTAATCTCCCCAGTCATCAAGGTGTCACTTTGAGCAAGTTTAAATCAAAAATATGGCAAATTGTACAGATAAATAAATGGAATAAAATGAATAAATTGAATAAATTGAATAAAAAATGAGTAAATAAACTAAACACAAGAGACCAGGCTTGAGATAAGAAAACCCTACTGAATTGGTCACCACTGAAGAATACAGATTGTTTGAATTATCTCACACTTTTGAAACCCACTGGTAACAGCTTCCAATGAACATTTTTGCCTAGCTGGCACATCCCAAACATTTACTAAAACTTGGGCTGATATTGCTGTTTATTACTAAAATTGCCTGTGACTTCCTAGGGTAAGATTTTGTTCACAGTAATTTGTAACTTGGAAAAATATCTGTCTCTTTGCCTACTGTTTACCTCAGGCTCTCTTTTTCTATTGATATTTTTTTAAAATATCCAGAACAATTTTGTAATTCCTGTTATCACAGCTGCAGCTGTGATAACAATCTGTGTAAAGATTGTTTTGCCTTTGTAAAAATTCTCATGATCTTCCTTTGAAAAGTTCATGCAGACTCCATCTTGAAATTTGGGAGGGAATACAGAATTTTTATTAGACTGTCTTTTGAAAATGCACATTTAGTCAATGCTCATCTCCCTTTTAAGTGTTCAGGGCCCAGGGAAAGGCACTTGATCAACCTTCTGCTCAAAAGAGGATAAGCTCGGAGGTTAGACCAGGCTGAGATCCATGATAAAAAGTGTTGGAATCAGGGTCAGAGCAAAGAGATCAAACAGGAGAGTCCTGTGGCAGCTTGAAAATCTCCTTTGCCCCAAAGGTCACTTCCAAAAGTTTTTACCTAGATGGTATTGTTGCTTGTAGAGATTGCTGGTATAGATACCTGAGACCTACACTTCATTTTCCCAGAAAAAGAATTATTACAAGAACAGCAAAATCAAGACATCTAAAGACAAAATGGTGACTTTTCCAATGGTTAGGCACAGGCAAAAATATTCATTTTTCATTTATGTCTGAAATTTAACACTATGCAATCCTCCCCTCTCAGACCTCTGATTTTTTAGGCTGCCAAAAACACCAAAATTCTTATATCAAATAAACTTAAAATACTGTTAAAATTGAAATAATTTGTTTCAGTATTGGGTTAACATTTTCATTCTTTTTCTTTTCTAACATGGTTCATTTTTTAAACGCAAATTCCTCTCAGATAGAGGACAGAATTTTCATTTATAAAAATCTGAATTAAAATATTTCAGTTTTTCATAGAGAAAATATTTCAGCTAGGAAAGTAAAAAAAAATTACTTTTATGTCTTCAAAACAAACATCTAATATTGTTCACTCTCAAATTTCTGTATATTTTTGGTTCCTTCAAAATGTCAGTTACATTATTAAAAATTAGAAAAAACTTTTCACTACCACTTATGCATTTTCTTGCACAGCTTCAGAATATGGATTTCTTAACAATGAACTTAACTTCAGAACACACTTGCAAGATGGGAGAAGAGGGTTAGTTATTTCTTTTTCACAGAAGCTGAACTGAGACATGAGAGAAAACTAGTAAGTATAAACTAATTTGGGAATCTAATAAGGACATCTACTAACCAGTCTTTCAGACTACTACTCTAGAAATATTTTATTTAATCGATTCTGTATGTGTTTTACATTAATTTTTATGACAGATTAATACACTCAGCAGTTTTGCAAATCATACCTCAAGGCTCTAAAGCCTGGCCACCGTCTAAAACCTTGTGCTACATGACTTTGTCAGCATTACACAGAAATGTGATGTAAGCAGGGTGTTGTGGCAGAGACAGGTTTTTTTTTAAAAAAAATTATCATAAATGGGGATGTTAAACTGTTTTATCATAGACACTTTCTCCTTAGGAAGGGACCCATCAGGATCATGAAGCCAAATTCCTGGCCCCACACAGTGCCATCTCCAGGAGTGACACCATGTGTCCGAGTCCATTCTTGAACTCAGGTTCAAGAACTCAGGACAGGCTGGTGCTGTGACCACTTCCCTGGGGAGCCTGTTCCAGTGCCCAAACACCTTCTGGGTGAAGAACTTTTCCTGATATTCATCCTAAACCTCCTTCCCCTGACACAACTTCAGGCCATTCCCTCAGGTCACTGGTCCCCACAGAGAAGAGATCAGTGCCTGTCCCTCTTCTTCCCTGCACGAGGAGATTGCAGGCTGCAGTCAGGTCTCCCCTCAGTCTCCTCTTCTCCAGGCTAGGCAGACCAAGTCACCTCAGGTGCTCCTCACATGGCTTCAATTCCAATCCTTCAACATCTTTGCTGCCCTCCTTTGACACCCTCCAATAGTTTAATATCTTCTTTATGTTGTGGCACCCAAAATTGCCCCCAGCATCCGAGGTGAGGCTTCCCCAGTGCATAGCAGAACAGGACAATCCCCTCCCTTGCCTGGCTGTGATGCTGTGCCTGATGTGCCCCAGGACAAGTTTGACCCTCCTGGCTGCCAGGGCAGAGCTGACTCAGATTCAACTTGCCATAGACCAGGACTCCCAGGTCCCTTTATGAGGTGCTGCTCTTCAGTCTTTCATTCTCCAGTTTGTACACACAACCAGGGTTGCTCCATCCCAGGTGCAGAATCTCACACCTGCCCTTGTTAAACTACATATAGCTGGTGATTGCCCAGCCTTTCAATTTTTTGAGGTCTCTGCCTTTAAGAGAGTAAACAACTTCCAATTTAGTGTCATTGGCAAGCTTAGTATTCCTTCAAGTCCTGCATCCAAGTAATGAAAAGAACTGAAAAAAACTAAGAGATTTTGAAGCACACAGGGCCAATGATGGAGCCCTACTGGTGACAGGTCACCAGTCTGATGTCACCTCACGCACTGTAACCCTTTAAACCTGACACATGAGCCAGTTGTTCACCCACTGTGTAACTTGGTTTTCCAGATGTGTGCTGGACATTTTGCCCAGAAGGAGAGATATTGAGAGATTGTATCAAAAGCTTTACTGAAATCCAAATAGATTATATCAACTGGCTTCCCTGGATCAACCAGGTGGGTTACCCTTATTGTAGGAAGAAATCAGGTTCAACAAGCAGGACTTTCTCCCCACGAAGCCATGCTGGTTATGACCCTTGGCTGAGCTGTTTTCCTCCAGGTGTTTTCAGTGCTTCCCACAATAATCCTTTCCATGATTTTAACAGACGTGACTGAAGTGAGACTGACAGGCCTGTAGTTTCTGGGATCCTCCTTCTTGTCCTTCTTGAAAACTGGGACAACATTCACAAGCTTCCAGTCAACTAGAACCTCTCTGGGTTCCCAAGATCACTCAAAAATCATTGACAGAGTCTCTGTGATGGCATTACCTAGGTTCTTGAGGATTGTCTGATGAATCTTATGAGACCCCATTGATTTGTAGGGATCCAGCTGGAGTAGCAGATCCCAAAAAATTTGAGAGTTGCCTGCAACTTGATCATTCTTGCAGTCTTGGTCCTTCAGCTTGATCCTCCTTGTCCTCTTGCCCTGTGATTTGTTTATCATATGTGTGATATTTCAGTATTCCCTGAGGCAGAGTTACTCCAAATGGCAGTTGCCTTCTGACACAGCCTTGCCTGTACCCAGAGGAGGTCTGCAGCACGTACTGAATAAAGCAGTGTCTTATGGAGAAGGAATCTTACAGTTAATTAATTAAGGATTGCTTCATGACATTCTTAAATGCCAAGTGATTTACTTCATAACTTTAGGAATAAAGTCAAGAAGCAGTTCTCTGTGTGTGAATGCATATCCTCATCACAAATGTCTTCTTCCTCCAATTATTTATTCTCTTTTTAAGAATGTATTTTCCCAGCAATCTATTGCAAAAGAATATAAGCTGTATGTTATCTCCTCTCGTGAAATGATATCAGGCAAGAAATAAATTAAGGATCTGAACACAAGTTTGATGATACATGCATCATTCTATTCCTCCAAAGTTATGTTCCAGATCCTTTTCATGCTATCATTATTTTTATACCAACAAGGGTCCTCCTAACAAGAAATTAGGCCAAGTACATGCAGATTGGCATAAATACGTATACAACATTGAACATGTAGATTTTGTCCCATATTTCATGGTGAAAGCATTTGATCTGTACATATAAAAATTTGGTGAACAACATGAATTTTGAGAGATCAGAAAAATAAATGGAAAGCCTGTGTTCAATTAAAATGTCTATCAGGACAAAATAATGATGATATCTGTTCTTTTCTCAAGTTTTCTCTTCAATGAAATGTCTCCAGGAGTGCCAACAGGTACTGACATGCTTGGGGAAAGGTAAAGGGCATAGCTAATCCCTACCCTAGACAGATAGCATCTGCCCACTGACTAGCAAGCAGTCTTGGGTTTGGTTTCAATTTATTTTGGTATTTATTGGGCCGAGAGATGGCTCCATGCCAGCATTTTTAACTGAGTATTCTTACATATAAGTGTATTGATTCGGTCTTGTGTAACGTTGTCATATGCTGCCTTATAAAGGTTCTTTCCAGCCTTGAACACATAGACCGCCTCCAGGTCCCTACAGGAAGAGAGGTTCTACCTAAATACATATTCCCTTAGTGCCCTCTTCAGTGTTTCACCTCACTGAAGGACATCTATTATTTTCAGTTCTATTCATATTTTTTTAATTCTTTCCTTGTACATGAGACATTTTCAAATCTTTCAACACTGCAGTGTGGAAGAAAAGTTCAGTGCTGACTTGTTGACAAGAATAAGCTTGAAAGTATAAGTGAAATTAAATGGGAAAACAGTACTGTGCAAAACCAAAATGCTGGTCTTAAGCTCAGGAGATTTAGTTTTGTGTTCTGAGTTAGACATCAAAATTCTCAAGAAATCTTTTTTTTCCTGAAAATCCACCTAGTTTAGGAAAATGTTAGTTCTTATAATCCATATGAGAAATGCATTATAAAGAAATTATTGCTTAGTGTAGAGCAATTACAAAAAGAATTGCATTGGGTTTTATTTGTTTTCCTCTTTTGACTTCCTTTTTCATGGTTGAGATTTGATTATCATTTAAAAAATAAGCAAATGTTTTGTTCAAAGTGCAGTAAGGGAGAAAAAAGGAAACACTATTTTAATCTTTATGTAGCTTACAGGGGTCTTTTAATCACTTTAGAGCTGACAGTACAATTGGGGCCTATCTCATTCAGATCAAATCTGACTACTGTAGATGTTAATGAACAGATTCTTTTTTTTAATAGGACATATCTATTGGAATAGTCCATGAGATTAGGAAGTTTGCTTTCAGATTTTTCTGTACAGCATCTGCTGACACCCTACCCCTATTTTCTGCTGCTTTGTCCTTAATTTTTTCAATGAACGAGTAAAATATTTGCTGTAGTAAATGACAGCAAAACTGATGTCATGCCTCAGCTGAAAAACTTGTATGATCATTTGGAAAACTCATACCGAATAATTAATAATTAGCAATGTCCAGAAATAATATCCTGATTCTTGTATTGACTGCTACAGGCTGTTAGCATGACATTGTTGCTATGTACTTCCACCTCCTCAGCACAAATTTAAAGTTGCTAGGCTTGACTCAGTCATATTGTGAAAAGAATATTGAATTCCACAGCTCCTTTCCTCAATAGAGGGATATTTAGGGAAAGGATCTAGCCGGAAATTACAACTGATAAATACACACCTCGGACTTGCTTATGGCTATGATAAAGAAACAGATTCTCAGGTAAGATGTGTAAGTGAAATAATTAAAAACCCACAGAATTTATTGTGCTTTTTTTCTGTTTGTTATCAGTCAAAAAAAATCCAAGGAGTTTCTGCAAGTTAAATGGTGACTGTGCCAGTTTCCAGACATGATATTCAGCTTCAGAACTTTTTCCTAAGCAAAAATATTGACCCTATCCAACAGTACATTCAATGCCTAGCACTGAAAATATTCACATATTTTTTATATATATTTAGGAAACACTTGAAGTGGATAAAAGTCAGGGGAGGATATGATCATCAGGCTAAAATGCTTATGTTTCACTCAGAACAGAGTTTAAGTTTTTGTTCTTTCACAGTGACCTTTTCTTTTTCACATGGTAATGACCACAAACCCACTCCTTAACAAGAGTATTGTTAACCCACTCCTTAACAAGAGTATTGTTAACAAGAGTAACAATATCCAGTACTTTGAGTAGCCTATTATCTGGCAAATAGGGTTCATCCTACATTTACCATTCAGTCTACAGGGGCAGATTTTCAAAAGCCACATAGAAAATAAAGAGAAATTAAGCAATTGTACTTCAATTAAATTCAGCAGGAGTCAAGGAGCTAATGTCTTGGACACAGCTTTAAAAATGTTGAGATGAGCACCAATTGACTGGGCAGCACTGGTATCTGGCAAAGGATCTGGATTTCAAGGTTTTTTAGACAGCATGAGCTCTCACAACACTAAATTAGAATGGGCAAAACTGGAGTTAAGCCACTGCAATGGCCATCCCACAAAATTTGCTCTCAGGATGACCCCCACTACGGGAACTCTTTCCTCTATGAACTGCCCTTGCCACTCAGCAATCAAATGAGTAAATCATGTTACGCTGCTGTAGTCTTTGTAAGGCAGAATCATTTGATGAATGTGATAAATGTACAGAATTTTCTAGCACATTAAAATGATTTCTGGATAATACCAGTACAGAGAAATTTATTGCTAGCCATTCTTTCTTTATCTGGGAAAAGAATAAACTGAAGTCCCAGCAACAGAGTGATTTCCGGGGAGGACTTAGCCTTGAGATCTGTTGTTACATGAAAAACTGGAGATCACTTCTTTTTGTGCAGGAGAGAGAAGCCTGAAGCATCTGCTTCTGCTTGGACACATCAAAAACTGATCTGGTCCTACAGCTTTAGGGATATTTCTCCTCCCTTGGAATACTCTCACTGTATATGCTGGCAAACACTATAATGCACAAAGAACAAAAAATAGCGAGTAATGATGAAATTCTAGAGCAGGACCAAAATACGCCTTACACAAGGTTTGAAAATGCCATATACCAAAAATAAATCATTCATCTGGGTGAAGTCCTGCAATATAATTATATTATAGAGAATAAGTTTGCCTAACCTATCTGCAGCACAAAGAACTTAATCTATTAGCTGTTTTAAAATATTCATCATAGAAATGCTAGAAGTATTCCATTTCAATTATGAAATATTTGGCTTAAATAGCCAGTTCCTAGACAAATCTCATGGACAGAATATCTAATTAGATATCTCTTTTGGACAGATGTTCTCCCCTACTTTATACAAATCATGATTTTTTAAAATTGATTAGCAATAACCCACAGTAGAGGAAATCTGAACTGGACAGTAACATATAATCATGAGCAAATGTTAAAGAGCATGACGATGTTGGATTGGATTCAAATTTTGCATGACTTTCTCTATTCACTTGAGAGAGGTTTGGATCAGCCTGAGCAGCAACCTAGAACTGATGAATAGAAAGTGATATTCAGATTACATAGCTACTGGTAAAGTGCAGGGAATGAAGTAAAAGAAAACAAAACCAAGCAAAGTTGGAAATTAGGATAAAAATATCTACCAAAAACTGTAGCTTAAAAAAAGATGTATTTATGTCACATTCCATCTTTTGAGAACTGTTGAATGCAAAAAATAAAAGCTGAATAGTAAACCTGAGAGGAGATCTGCTGAATGATCGTGTATCATAGCTGCAACTGGAATCTGACCCTGTATCAACAAATTTAAGAGTTAAAAAAATTAGAATATGTGTATATTTCTAAGAAACCCAGTTGCAGAATTTTCTCCAAGTCTAGTTTGTATTATTACAGGAAATTTTCAACATATTGCAAACTATGAATATTAAAACATCTTTGAATTTAATTTGAGGCTGTATTGGTACCTGGTATTGGTCTAATCTCACAAATAACCTCCTCAGAGACAGGCTTTTACAGCTCTTCAGGAACTCGCTGATTTCAGTGGTTTCTCTGCTACCTATTCAATAGATCACTATTGCGTTACAAGCTCAGGTCTGTGCTCAGCAGAATATTTAAGAGCACACTTAAATCCATACTTACTCATTGGAGCACTCAACTATAAGCACATACTCAAACCCCTCCAGTATCAATATCACTTAAATATTTTACAGACTATGGGTAGATATTTTAACTGGGACACTGGCTGGGTGTGCCAGCACATATACACTTCCTATCTCTTCTCCAGCAAGGAATATGGAATATTTGTTGTGACTTACACTACTATTAAATTGCTGGATGTGGTTAAAAAATTGTCAAATTGCATTTGACCTGACACATCGATATTTTTACCTTTAAAAACATTTGTTGGAAACATAAGTCTTATACACCATTTCTGTGATATTTTTCAAAAGACTCAAGTTTGATAAAGTTTGTTGTTGTATTGCTGTGTTGGACAAATTTGATAGAAACAGATGGAAAGATAACCCACCTATTTTCACTGCCCACTTCAAAACAAACACCAACTCTCAAAAATTTTTGAGACAAATGTACACGGAAATATTTTATAATTAATAAAACCTGAATGTTTTAAGCTGATTTAATAATAATTTACACTTTTTTAAGCTAGAGTAATTGTTTTGAAACTGCAGAATATCTGGACCTGTAAATAAAGTACAATTAGGATTGTTAGCCTGAAAGTGTTTCCTATGTCTTGATAGTTACTAAATTAAAAAAAGATGAAATATTGCATTTTAGTTTTTCATGTGACCTCTTTTAAATAGACTGCTAAATAAAAAATTACCCACAAATTGTCTTTAAAATAAGCTTTATCCCTCAAATCTAGAAGTTGAAAGAGGACTGCATTATTTCTACTTGTAAGGGAAGTGGAAGATGCATAGCATACTGCAAAATTTTCAAAACAAATAATCCACAAATCACTAAAAATGAAAGATATTATAATTCTGTTATAAATTAAAACCAACTGTTGAAGAAAGTAAAATAACTATCCTTTGTGCATAATAAATGTCAAAAGTAATTATCCTCTTGTATGCAACCAGCTGAAGTCTCTAGAAAAATTAGTTGTGTCAGTCACAGCCCAAAACAAATACCAATTTTATCTCTCTTTGAACTAAAACCTTTCCCATTAAAGAGTTGGCATTCCTAAAATCCAGTTTGGCATTTCAAGTCTCTTTTAAATTCTGTACATTTAGAATTGTTAGCGTTTGGATTGTGTTTTGATAATCTGACAGCTGCAATAATATTTGGAGTAGTAAATTGTACACACAGAACTACAAGTTGCCTGATACTACTACAACCCCCTAACACAAATATCTGGGACATTTGAAATAGCTAGGAAGAAAACCATTTTGAAACAACTAAGGCCCATAACTAGTTAAAATAGGTTGAAGTTCTCATATTCTTGTCTATACTGCTAGTGCTGTAGCAAGCTGGTGTGACAGTCTCATCTGAGTGAGACATATGGGGTCTGTACTGAAGGCACTTAGCAGCAGCCAGAAGAAAACCCCACCACCATCTCAATGTATGCTCCTCTGTGGGTATCTGCAATTGCTGTTTCACATTCCACAGAACAAAAGGGTAACTTTGGGTGAAATATTTACAAAATATTGTGATGATGGAAAAAACTTTTCCGTTTTATTTTTTTTAGGTTAGTAGATTGCATTTACACATAAGGGCAGCAGACTTTGCACAGTGTTTTCAAAATAATAAGCATTATGCAGACTGTGAAGAATAAAATGCCTATGATTAGCTTCTTACATCTGCAAGCTTAAATGGAGTTAATAATCAGCTTTGCAGTCTGCAGGTATAGTTGAAAAGGCATGAAGAAATCTGTATTCTAGCCAATATTGTACTTACAGAAGAACAGAAAACCTGAGTTTACCTTAAATAATGTTAATAGCAAAAGCAGTTTGAAGTTCAGGCTCTGTTCTCTGAAGCAGTAGCCAGGTGTTTATGAAGGCCACCAAAGCTAACAGTAGTACTCCAGTCCTTATGGTACCTTACCAGAACTGTAGAAAAACTAATCACTATTACAAATAGTTTCGGTGGTTGAGTAATTTGATAATAACATTTGGTTTAATGTCAAAAAGACAGACCCTATCTTCATGTTATTTTTAATGTAGAACTGGCAACACTGAAGGCCTTTTAAAAAACCAAAACACTATTCAAATTTATTTTCAGCTTTCTATAAATGCATCATTATAGAAAAAGTAATGTCACAGGAACAAAGGAAACACATTTTTATAAAATTAATACTAATCTATTTGTCTTAACTATGTCACGTAACTTCCCAGAAGACATTTCTTAAATTTTTTGTAAATATTGTTATAAAATATAGGAAGAAAATAAATATTTCATGAAGGAAATTCTTAGAGGCTGTCCTTAATTCCAAGCCTTTGCATTAGCAAGACTGTATAGTTGGTCAAGGTGCCATTCAAAAGTTTTTAATCACTGAGTTGTCCTCTTCACCACTGAGTTCAGCCAGCCCTAACACAGGTTGTCTGGAGTTTCCATCATTGCAGATACTCAAAAGCCATCTGGATGGTCCTGGGCAATCAACTTTGGGTGGCACTGCTTGAGCAAGGGATTTGAACAAATTGACCTCCAGTGGTCAGACCTTCCAACCTCAGGCACTCTGCAATTCTGTGCCAACTATAAATTTATCATCTTTCCTATTCTCTTCCTTAACTGTGAATATTCCACTAAGCTTTCCTGAAAAGTTATTGGACAAAACCCTAGTCATACAATACAAATTCATTTTTTGGGTACTACTTTATGTCCCCCTTCTTCCCCTGAGCAGAAGGCAGGGGAAGCCTACAGACACTATGAAGAACGTGGAACACTCAAACCCTTAAATGGCTTTTGTGCTGCTGTCACTGGCAGGCAAGCAAGCACAGTGCTTTCGGGTGCTTGAAGGGAACTCACTGACAGATTGCCAGGTAAGCTCAAATATTTTATCAGGCCAATGTCTTGATCCATCCCATTGTTATTTGCTGTGCATAGAAAAAGTCATTTGGAGAAGGCATCAAAGACAGGCTTTAAAATTCTGTGCAAAATGCAGTTCAACTGGAAGTGACTGCAAGAACAAAAATCTTCATGGTTGCTGACACAAACACAAGGAGACACCAATACAGAAATGTGCTTTTGCTTCTTGTATTCTACAGACCAAAACCTGTCTAAAAAAAAAAAAAAAGAGTTCAATGAGCTATGTCCATCTGGTCCCTCCTGCCCAAGGTATTGTTAATCTTAAAATATGCCAAATGGAGGCCATGAGCCTCTCAGCTCCAATGCTGAGCCACATGGCAAAAGTGATCCAACAAAGCACTAAAATCTGTGCAGGTCTGTGTGCCTTTCTCTCGTGGAAAAGGGAGCAAAGTGAAGTGAATAAAATGAAATTAAGGGATTAGCACTCAGCAGCCAAGGACCCCTACAATCTTTGTATTTAATTGTCTTTTTCCTGGTAGTATGAACGCACTCAAAAGGCATTCAAAACCATTATCTTTAGAGAGCTCACTTCTCAGTAAGCCCTGCATGGCTAAGAATCCGTCAGGAGCCGTAATAAACTCCCTCCCAACTCAAATGTACATCTAGAATGCAACAGACAGGTTTGTACACAAAAGCACTATACAGCACTATACAGCACTATACAGTTTGAAAGAGAAAACTAAGAAGGAAACTTACAATTAATGAATAAATAAATTCAATAAATTTCCAAAGGAGGATTGATAGAGCTATGCAAAATGTTGTGGTTCACACAGAGGCTCGAAGAAGAGTTTGTGGGTTCTGTACAGGCTTATTCCACTCTGCATAGGATAGCAGAGAAATGGAAAATTTGGTTTATAAATCTATGAAACTTAAAATTTTACCTGAACCTAAAGCTCTATCCTGAAACATCTTCACATTCCAGGGCTCAGGTGAGTGCTCTCCTTGTGGTTGACTCTGAAGTGGTGGCAATGCCTAGAATTGACCTTAACAACTCTCCTTAGTCCTTCTGATTTGACTCTTGGAAAAGCAAAATCCCACATGATAACATTTGTTGCTCATATTGTGATGTCTCAGTGATGCACAGATTTGAATCACTAGAATTACAGGACTGGATACAGCAATTTTGTACATGCACCTCTATCTTAACAATTTCTGTGTTAGAGCACATGGGTTCTTTGGCAGTTCCACAGTCTGACACTCTTCTCACGTAATTCACGTAATTCAAATATCTGTTTGTATTTCCATTGAAAACTTCACCAAAAAAATTTCACATACCAAAAAAGCACGTGAAGCAGTGGGAGAAGCCATTCCCTACCCCAGGTTGCCCCCAGCCATCTCCCTAGTAGCAGCCTAGAACATAAAAGGTGTTTAGATTCTCTCTCGGGGAAAAATGTGTGCACCTATACCCATAGAAACAGTTGTGATTCACACCATTCCTTGAGGATCAGGGTGAAATTTTCTTCTCAGTGTTTGATTGGAAAATTATCAACAATTCTTCTGCATTCCTTCTCAAACTTGTGGTAAACAAGTGCATTTCAGAAGAAAAAACAATCCTCCTTCGTTTACCTGAATGTAAGGTTACCTACCTAACCTAGTAGATTGCTCCATTCTGAATATCACTGTAAAAAAGACATTTTGTGGTACCAAAAACATTTTGAGCACTAGAATAGTGGGTCTTCTGTATGTCTGTTATTTCAATTTTATTTTATTTTGGGGGCTGGAAAGGGAAGGTTCTTTGCTGTTCAGAGTTTAGTGCAAAACTGTAAATGTAGGTTGCCTGGCAACTGCTTTTAAAGAGTGTTATTTGCTCTCCAAGAGACAAGCTGTTATTTCTTGCCTTTTAAAACAAAAACATAAAAGAAGAAAAAAATTGAATAAAAAGAAAAAAAAAAGGAAAAAGGTAATTTCTTCACCAGCTATTAATATAAATGGCTCCTTTATATGCATACAGTGGCGACATGCAAGGTCTTCGTCCTCCCCACCACATGATTTCCAACATGTAGCAAAGAGGAACCTGTAGCAAAGAAGTCGTTTTCTACAAGTGCAGCCAAGTGGAACTGACATCTCATACTAACTCAGAAAAATAAATTACATGCAAGACAATGCATCTCACAGTGGGGGAAAAAGCTATTAGATGCCAAGGTCAAAGCAGCTCAAAATTTTCTTTTTTAGAAGTTCTTGCCAGCAACCTCTTGGAGAAAAACTGTACAGATCCCTGTGCATATCCCCCCATCCAGCTGTTTAATCCTCTGTTTAGAAGAGGCTGTGATGGGGCAGAGGCTCAGCAACACCAAGCCCACAGAACTCACAGAGCAGAATTAGGGAATGCCAGCTGAAAGAGACACGATCACTGGGCTCACTGGGGAGGACACCCCCCATCTAGAAAGCTTTCACACCTTTTCAAGAATTGAAGCCCAGAAAAACAAACTAGCAATGGCTGCTCAAGAAAAAAATGCAATGGGTCCATAAATTCCACCACTTCCATCAGCCTCCCTTTTCTTCCTTATTGAGTATGCAAATCTTAAAGGAGTTGCTTTTGCTGAATTTTGCGTGGTTTGGTTTTGTGAAAGTTATGTCACGTCATTAATATCAGCTATTATTTAGCTGCAAAAAGACAGCTTACAAAAACACATTGAAGAATACAGAAAGTGATTCAAATTTATTTGGTATGTACAGTTAGGGTTGCAACTTCACATGACAGAATGTGTGGCTTATAAAACAAGCATACTTATCTTGGAGGAAAATTTATACAGGGCAGAGATCCAATTCAGACTACAGAGGCTAAACATTTCAAAAGAGAGCATTTAAGGTACACATATGTCCTCAACAGTCCTTTAGCTCAAGGAATATATATATATTTTTTTTATTATTTTTTTTTCCGCTCTAAGCAAGTAAGTCAACTATCTTAGGGGTAAGAGTCAACTATATGAATGTCTCTGCAGAACAAATAGAAGGGAGAAGAATTGGTAATAAAAATTAATCTGAGTAAATACAGTAGAAAACTTTACAATTGCAGGCCACAAATCAAATATACTGTCAAGATGGACAATGCAGCAGTTTAATATTTTTCTAATACTGACAGATGAACAGAGGTTAATAATAATCTGGTTTCTGTCAAGAGTACCTTGCAGATGGTGAAAGTTCCCAAGTCAAAACAACAGCTAGGTAGTCTTCAGAAATATTAATTCTCCTGAAAGCATTATATGACTAGAGTTAGCAGGTTTCATTTCATTGGCCTGGAAGCCTTTGTGCCCAGTGCATTTCAATACCTGCTAGCTGGCAAAAAAAAAAAAAAAAAAAAAAAAAAAGAAAAGAAAAAAAAAAGACAGAGACTTATGTATAAATCGATTAAGAGACCAAAACTCACCAATTAGGCCTGATTAGTTTTCTTCTTCAAGCATGCCAATTGTGTTGCACCAGAAAAAATTTGTATTCAAGTGATGGACCTATATCTCTTTCAAGTCCAAGCCTGAGCTACAGCAGCACAACTCTTTGAGTGCATGTGGATTTAACTTTTCTTACCTTTTTTTAAAGTAATTTTCATGTGTAAAAATACAGTTCTAGCTATAATTGCTTAAGAATTTTGCAGTTTCTTTGATGATCACCAAAACAGTTTCTGATTTCAATATCTTATATTCTCATTTTCAGATGACATTTTAGGATAAAATTTGCTTCTGCAGAGGGGAACTAAGATATGTTCACCTCAGAAAATGTATTAAGTGAAATCCCTTTCCTGGTGTGGTTCCAACACTAAAAGAAGAAACATCTTTTCTGATATAAAAACTGTTCTTAAATGAATGGCCCTAGGAATCTGTATCTAGATTCTGTTTGAAAAAAATATAAAGAATGCTTAACAGCACTATGAAAATGAAACACATGTAGAAAATGCAACTTTATTCTGAAAGGGTGGAAATTATTTTTTCTTTTGCTTTTCATTCAGAAATTACTTTTAGTAACTCGCTCTACAGACAAATGCGACTCGTGACTTCAAGAGAGAGCAGAGAAGGTAAATTCCTGGAGTTATACAGCTGTGATCCTATTCAATTTTGTCATTGCCCCAGCAGTGGAACCAGCAGTAGCAGCACTACAAAACACTTTTCATGGACACTGTTAATAGAGCAGAACCTGTAATCATCTTGGCCAACTTTTATTTGTTGGGTGTTGTGCAAGACCTTAATGATTGTAGCAGACATTAGGAAAATGGGGTGCCAGATACATTTTAGATGGGCAACTGAGGAGCTTGGCTCTGCCAGACCTCTCAACACAGCAATGGAAAAGTTGTAACCATGTCTCAATTCAATTTTCATTTAATCTAAAACAATATACAGGGGAATATGGTGAGAAGTAATGAGCTTTTTTTGCTTCTGTAGAAGTCATAATTGGCTGCAATAAAGCCCAAAATGTTTCTCCAGTGTGGTCCTAGTGCCAGTCAACCGGGTACTAAGCACCTTAGTCCCCAGATATGCATTTTCCCCAGGAAACTTTCAATATCATTCAGAAGCATGTAATATGTGCAGTGGTTACTTTTTCAAGAAGCAATCTATTGACTCATTTCAGGCTGCAATTATTGTCAGAGTCAGCTTGAACAAGTTAAACTTTTTTTCCCAGAGCTGGAATTAGAGTAAATATGCATCTCTTTAGACTGCTCAGCCCTTTATAGCCCATGTGCAATATAATAAGGGCAAGATTCAGAGTAATGATAGTGGTCATTCAAATTCTGTACTGCAGAAGAACAGAAAAAAGGAATGAAAACCATCAAAAGACTGATTTCGAGTTCTAAATTTAGTATCTGAGCATTGTCAACTGTGGTGTAACCATCTCTATTGGGTGGTTGAAGGTCCTTGATTCCCAAGCCATTAGACTAGGAATGGACAATCTGGTCTTCTCAGAGGACACCTACTTTGGGCCTCTCAAGGCAGGCAGCAGCAACGTGGTTGGCAGAATCTGATTAAGTAGGGGCATTGCTCACTTTGCACATTAACTCAGTGCTAAAGCTGTTAACACAGACAGAAACTTGGGTTCACATTCTTTGTCTAAGCAATTTGAAAGGCCCATATTTCTTCCCAGGTGTCTCAAGGCATTGGTCAATCTAAAGGGAACTCTTAATTTTTTTTGCAGCAATTAGGCTGAAGTGTAGAAAAGAAGCTAAAAGAAGAACATGCAATGGAGTCCATTTCTGTAGCTTGGAAGCAGGCTACAAGGTCAGGGGGAAGATTGTAGCTTTCACTCACTGTTTCCTGGATTGTTTACACATTTGCACATCTTTTTTCTTTCTTTTTCTATTTTTTTTTTCCCAAAAAATGACTGAAACAAGCCAGAAAATTCTTAGAACTATTCAGCATGGTACATTCCAATTGCATATTCACTAAAGTGGAACAAGAAAATCAGGAAAATGATGGAACTCTCTGAGACACCTTTTCAGGAGGTAGAAAATATATCTGGATATAAGATTTATTTTTTGTCGGAACTTTAACCAAAAAGTATTACAGAATGGTGGTCACTTGATGTTCCATAACATAGGTATGAACTCTGGTTTGGTGCTTTTTGCATTCTCATTGAGGGAGTGTTTTTTGTCTGCTTAAAAAAACTGCAATCACCTCTCAAACAGCATCCCAAATCAACATTTGGGGCTTCCATTGATCTAAGCATTGCAGCTAAATTGTAGCAATAAAATTACAAAAGACCATTTTTGACATTATAATGTGACATTATAATGTGACATCAATACGCACTACATGTGGAAACATTAACATTTACATAAAAATATTAATTACTTTCATTTAACTTAGCCTTCTTTCAATCAGAGGCACATCTATTAGCAAACAGACTCTGCATTAGCTCAGCAATTCCATCTGAGGTTTAAATAAAGAACTTGCATTTTGATACTCTTTTGATATTTGGATAACATTCAGACTTTATATTAGATTTTTTAGTGAAGTGTGATCCTTGCCTGTAAACTAGCTGTAAAATTTATCCTTCCAGTAACAGCCAATACTGAACACAGGTTTGTACTTCAGTAAAAACTGAAAGGTAGGAATTAGCATTCTCTCTTGATAATGAAAAATTACATGTGTTGAAAAAAGATTCTTGAGCCAACAAAATGAATGAGTAATGCAGTGGGGAGGGGGAGGCCTGAGCTGATCTGACCCATTGAAATGGGCCAGCTCTGTTTGTCTTGTCAAATTAAGCTGTTTCCAGTCTCCCAGGCTAGTGTTTCATCAGACCACAGAAAGATACTGGCACAGGAACACTTTCTCCACAACAGATAAGACTTCTAAGGGCTAGACCAGACTGGGCAGCATTCCTAGAGGAAATTTTTCCTTCTCCCTCTCTCTTTCATGAATGTTTTTTTTCTTTTCTGCAGTCCTCCTTTCTACATCAGAAACTTCCACTGGTTTTCTAACATGAAATGAGCTGTGTGAATCCTCTCCAGCCTTCCTATAGTAAAGTGAATAACAGTGTGATTGAGTAAAAGCACCTAGGTTTGGAAAGTATATTTAAAGAAATTTAAATCAAAATTAAAAACTCAGCAAACTACAAGCCACTGATCAGCCTGAAGCATCCTTCACAAAAAACAGTTAATGCAATTTTTCTGTCCCTGCCTGGAAAAAGTAGTTGCTGAAGTGCTCAGAGAAAGAGAATTTCTCCTGTTTCAGGCCCCCACTGTAAAGCTAATTACTTGAAATACTGTTAGATGATACAGCAAAAGGACCATATTAGTTTTTCTTTACTGTACTTTTTGCCTTTTCAGGATGAGCCATTAGAAAACATTCTACTTCTCTTTCTCTTTTCAAGGATTTCTCCTGATGACAGGAACATTTACATGAAAATACAGAACTGACTGACACTGTGTTGAAGCTCATAAAACTATCAAATTATGTTAGGTTAGAAAAAATGTCATTGGCATACAGGAACATAGCATGCTCACTAAAGCTTCTGCATTATTAAGTTTGAATATTTACTTAAAACTAATTAAAGATAATGTAACAGCCTGATCAAAAATAGGGAGTTCAGTTTGGGTTTTTTTAGATAAAGAGAAACTACAATTTAATTAAACTACTATGACAGGTGATAGCTGATTAGTTTTGCCACACCTCACATTTCTAATGGAGACAGGTTTGAGATTAAGCTGAAAAATGTATTCCAGTAATGAGTTATTTCCCATTCTGTGTTATTACATCATGTAAACAAATACACCTATATATATGGACATTATAATGTGAGTCAAATTTAAAAATAATGGATCAAATTCTAATAAAAGTCTCAACTTTTTTGAACTACTTATAGTCAAGATGTAGGATGGCTGAATCTCAAAACTTCTTACAGGAATGATTTGCAAATCTCACAGCAACAAACAATTCCTATTTCAGGAAGGCTGAGATTGGTATGTAAAATTCAGGATGCAATGAGAGAAAGGCTTGTCCAATATTTTGCATAGATGTAAAAGGAACTGGAGCAATACAGGTACAGCCTACTGACCACAAACAATTTGAACCAGATAGAGTGGCTGAGGCACTCTTGGAGGGTGAAGATACAGGTACCAGTAGTATTCTTTCCTTGGGAAGGTGGATGAAGTCACCTTTAAATGACATTTTAAAGTTGCTTCCAGCTAAAAATGAAGAATTTTTTTGAGAATGCAGGGATATAAATTTGGGACCAAGCATTTATGAACTGATACAGAGCACTCTAATAACATAAAGAAAGAATGAGAGCTGCCTCACTCATCCAGTGAGCCCCAGTCAATTCAGGGAGCAGGTGGCTATATCAGTAAGGGGATGTAATGCACAGATGTGTGTGAAAAGTGTCATTTAGTGAGAGACGCAGCATCAAACACTGAATGGCACTACCTCCTGGCACTGTGAAAACTGGTAAAAACCAGACAAATGGCAGGTGTCTTATATGGAAATAAAAAGAGGAGTGCAGATATGAAGGGAAAAAAAAAGATATTTTAAAAAATAATTTGGGAACTTTTGGGAAATGTCACATATTATGAACATTTGATGTGCATGGTTTTTCCTTACTTTAGAGCATTACAAGAGAGAAAAATAAGAACATTTACCTGAAAAAACAAAATCTTCATGCAATACAGACCATAAGAATAAAATAACATATCAATGTTGCTGTAAGTGTTTTAACTCAAAATTCTGAAACACTCATAAGCTGAAGCAATTTACATTGGTATAATAATCTTTAATTTACCAACTGGGTTAGCTCTGCTCTAAGTTACAACAACACTGATGTATCTGACTGCACAGAGAAAATTGTGGCACAGGTCAAAAAGTCCAATCTCTAGATGATCCATTTTTCTTCAGAGCAGGGCAGACTTGTAGGATATTAATGTGCCGATGAACATTTCCAACTACAGAAAACTTACATAATTTGAATTTTTGCTCCAATTCACTAAACCTTTGAACTGGAATTTCTAGGATAACATGCCCCTTGAAGAAAGACAAAGGTTCAGCATTCTAAGAATAGATATTCACAGTGAGGGAGAACATATATCAGTATCTCCCCTTGTATCTCATGGAGACAAATGCATAAAGCCTCTGCTAAAAGACAAGCAATATCTTTAGCTGAAACTGTTAAAATTATACAGATAATTCATGCTTTAGCTATCTAATACTAAAGACACATTTAGCTCTAGCCTCAAAATCACAGTACACTTAACAGTTGGCTGTGGTGCTTAGGCAGAAAAATGTTTGTTTAACTCGCTGAAGCAATTATGAGGACTAAATTAAAATATCAGTACTAGGAATAATATGCTTCTTACCTATTTTCTTCTTAAGGTAAGAGCAGCTGCACTGGATTTTATCCAGGGAAAACACCCAGTTTCAAATAAAAACTATGTGGAAGAAAGTAGAAAGCATGAAATGAACTGTAAGGGGTGAAATACTAATGGCATTTGAGCTGCCTGGTCTAGTGGAAGGTGTTGGGAGAAAGTAGCAGGAGAGACTGGATGAGATAATCTTTAGGGTTCCCTTCTAGCCCAAACCATTCTATGATTTTATGATTACATTTTATTCTGTGTCTTGGTCAGGGACATGCTGTACGAAGCAGTTCTTGGGACTTTGAGAGGCCAAAGCAATGTTATAATTCAGACTTTGAGAACAAAACGTATTTACAATTTCAACATTTCTTTGCTGCCCTAGTCCCCAGTCTATGTTTATTTTCTACCCTCACTTTTATTTTTCTACTCACACACCATTCCAAAGGATTCATTTCACATCTGCTCACAAAGCTGAAGTCCTGATCCACCTGCTGCATAACTTTTTTATTTAGGTCTGTTTTCACAAAAGCCCTTGGCTTGGAAATTGTGCAGGTCAAATCACAGCATTCTCAGGATACAGAAAATAAGGCAGCTCTCTCCCTATGCTGTGAGTTAGATAAACAAAATAATTTTGCAGATATCTCTGTAATTTTACAGAACATTTTCTCTGTGTGTCATCCCCTTTCTTCTAGGTACCTGTGAAATAATTGCTGGGGTTTTTATAATAAGACCTCTATACTGAAGATCATGTCATTATATTTGAACTTTGCCATTTCTGCTTGTGTTTTTTTTCCTCAGACTTATGCAATAATGGAAGTGCTGAGATAATAATAAAGTTCTGAATCATAATGGCGGGTGTAGAGGGCATTAGTTCCTGCATTCAATATTAAGAGAAAAAAACCAATGCAGAACTAGACAAAGCAGCTGGAGAGCCAAGGCAGGGCTAGGGAAAGGTACTGAAAAGCCAAGCTGGAGGAAACCACTTAGACCCCGGATTAAAGCAGAAGACCTGTGGAAATGAGGCAAGTGCAAAGCAGAGACCAAAGGCAGAACAGGCAATATCAGGAAGTTAAGGCTGAAAGTGGAAGCACGGAAGGAGGGCAGATATACTGCAGTGGACAGAGGAAGGTTTGTGTACCACCTCGCATCAGAGGCGCTCAGATCTCCTGCTTTGTGAGAGTCAACAGAAATACAAAAACACCAGTGAAGATCTCACACTTCTCTTCCCACCATGAAAGAAAACAGAGTTCTTTGAATAAAGACAGAAAATCTGTTCAAATAGGGGCCAAACATCACTTACAGTAACCAAGAAAGCTAAGAGTACCACTGATTAATTAGCAAATGAATTTTCTAGAAATAAGTATACAAATAAAGGGTGGATCTGGAAGGGTCAAACAGACTTAGATCATAAACACCAAGATTTTTCATAATAGATTTATGGAAAGGTCTGATAAAAAGATACTAATTTTTCAGATCCAGAAGTGTAGGGATACAACAGTGAGCAACTCCTACCAGAAGGACTGAAACTTTGTCTTAGTCTCTGCTTGAAAATGAGGGCTTGCAGATCCAGTCCAGCAGAAACCATATCAGGCAGCAAGGTCAAATGGGGAAACCCATGACTTGGGGAGATAAGGTAGAATTTCTACCAGAAATATTACTCAACTCTTCTATACAAATTCAGCAGAAAAATATTCAATCAACTTGATGATAAATTGATAAAGCAAGATAAAATTTGCTTGAAATTTTGATTGGCTCATTTCATTTGTCCATTGACTTTCGGAGAAAAATTATAGCTCCTTCCATAATTTAGAGATGCACCAAGTCCTTTCTTTCAAGCCTAGCCAGCTGAGAAGAATATTAAGCAGTAACTATTGCATCCTGTGTTTGGCTTGTACATAATTCAAGAATTCCACTCTACAGTGTCAGACAGGTACAGGTATGCCAATGATTCAGTTTAATTAATTATTTTTAGCAAAAGATGTACCAGTATCTCCCAAAGTTCACAACTAATATCACAAAGTTTTACAAGTTGACTACAAAAAAAATATTTTCAGTCATTTTCTACACTGTACATTCTTGAAAAGAACAGAGTTTGGCAACAAAGTCTTTTCTTTATTCCTTCCTCTTCTTTCAAATTATTGAGTGTGGTTCCTGTTTTGACCAGTCAGGTATGAGTTCTTTTCTTCTTTGTAGCAAATTGTTAAAGAAGGTGGCAAAATTATTCATACTAGCAATTAGATGACTCAATGTTTATCTTTACCCAGTATTTGCAATAAGGTAATATGCATTTTAGCTGGTTGCTGGGTGATGACATCATAGCTGTCCCATTGCAGTTGCTATAGAAACACAACTGGGCTTTTTACAGGCCAGGCAACAGAAAAGCTGTGGAGATTTGCTTGTTTCTAGTTTTGATACATGACTTGTCAGCCAAAGTATAAGATCCTATCACTATGTACCTGATGGAAAACAGAAGTATCCAAGGGTCATCTATGTCCTAAGAAGAGTGGATTTAGTAAGGTCACTACTAAGTGATCAGTTTTTCCTGCAATTCAATACATATAAAACAGATCATGATGCCAGCTAGGGAAGGCTGTACTCTGAAGAGAGCTGAGTACATGTGGGTACCCTCACACTGACATAAAACAGCAAGTCCAAGTTGTAGTGTTTATACCTCTCCATCACCTGTACATTTGGATGATACCAGCTACATGCATATTTTCCAATTGCTTAGAAAAGCCTAAGTGAGCATTAAAGGCAGATAGACTCCTGTTTAAATCTCACACAAAAGTGAAAATACTGAAGAGATCTTTGTGGATTTGAGTCTGCACTAGATCCTGCATTTCTATAAAACTCACATTGCATAATCTCTGGGGTTATAATCTCTAAGCATGCCTCATTTTCTGAGTGTGCAAGGTTTGGTATTTGCAGTTCAGAGAGAAGACTGAAAGATACTACAAGACCAGGGTCGACCCCTTCCAAAATATGATCATAAATTAAATCACATTTTATACTTTCATGGTTTCATCACAGTTATAAAAGAAGACAATTGTACAGATTTCAGAATTTAGTTTTAACTTATGTAGGTTTCAAATTTAGAAACACAGAAGTTCTCTTTCAAGGAAAAAAATGCTCTACAAAATTAGTAGTGTGGTTTTTGATTTGGTATTTCATAAGAAGCAGTTATTTCAAAGTTGTTTTGAAAGGAGAAACTAAGACTCCATGTTTTCCTAGAAGGTCTGAAAATGTGACTTCACCACTGCAAGTCTCAAAAAATCTTTCAGAAACACTTTTATTCAAATCAATGCAACCTATATTCCATGCATCATACAAGATGCTCCATAATCTTAAAAGAGATGCACTGGTTGTGATTCAGTCTCACAGCACAAAACCTTGATATATGTCTATGTGGAGGCGTGTTTACTTACATGCCTATAAGCAAGTTAGGTGCCAAAGTTGCAATTATAAAGAAAATTTAATCAAATGCAGGCAACAGAGACTAGATGATGTTTCAGGTAGCATGTGTCTGTTTTAGGGGACTGGACTGGTTTAAAGATTGTCTTACTTACTCTGAAGTAGCTGTAGTGAGATCTCAGTCACATAATACACTTGGACATCTAACTGAGACACTTCCATTTAGATGTCTTAATTTGTAGATAAATCTCAACTATGTATCCAAAAAAAGGGTATAATCATTACAGATTAGAATAACACAATAAAGGGGGCAGTTGTAAAGGCAGAGAGCAAACACAGGTGCTTAGGAGCAAACACTCCTACAGTAAACACAGGTGTTGTGTTTGGGTGCTATTCCTCTCTTCCATAGTAATAGCATACTGTTATGCTTTCATCTGGAAACCCAAAACTTGGCTTTGAGTACATGAAACTCCAGGCTCATACGGAAAAGGAGGTAAAAGAGTCTTGGTGTGGTCTCCTACAAAGGCATGAACATTTTCTCAGGAGTAGCTTTACTTGGCAAAGTATCTAACTTAATTATGCCATTAAAAATTTTTTCTCATGTGATAAATGAGCTAGGAGAGACTTCCTGTCCTTACAGCACTTTCCTCTCTAACAGCACTGACCAGCTTAGTTCAGCCTCAAGGGTATTTATAGAAACATAGGATCATAAAATATGGTGATTTGGAAGGAACCTATCAGGGTCATGGAGTCCAACTCCTGGCCCTATGTAAGACACCCCAAGAATCACACCCGATGCCCAAGAATGGTGTCCAAATTCTTCTTGAACTCTGTCAGGTTTGGAGTTGTGACCACTTCACTGGGGAGCCTGTTCCAGTGCCCAAACACCCTTTGGGTTAAAAGCCTCTTCCTGATAGCCAACCTAAACCCACTCTGACAGCTTCATGCCATTTCCTTGGGTCCTGTCACTGGTCCCCACAGAGAAAAGATCAATGCCTGCCCCTCTTCTTCTCCTCACAAGGAAGTTGCAGACTGCAGTGAGGTCTCCCCTCAGTCTCCTCCAGGCTGAACAGACCAAGTGACCTCAGCTGCTCCTCACATGGCTTCACCTCCAACCCTTCACCATCCTCATGGCCCTCCTTTGGATGCTCTCTAATTGTTTAATGTCTTCTGTATATTGTGGCACCCAAAATTGCCCCCAGCATCCAAGGTGAGGCTTCCCCAGTGCATAGCAGAGCAGGACAATCCCCTTCTTTGCCCAGCTGTGATGCTGTGCCTGATGTGCCCCAGGACAAGTCTGGCTCTCCTGGCTGCCAGGGCAGAGCTGACTCAGGTTCAACCTGCCCTAGACCAGGACCCCTGGGTCACTTTCCACAGTGCTCTCTCCAGCCTCTCATTCCCTGGTCTACACATACAACCAGGGCTGCTCCATCCCAGGTGCAGAATCAGGCACTTGCCCTTGTTAAATTTCATACACTTCCACAGTTTAATTCAGTTTAAAAAGAAGCAACAGTGGAAAACCAAGCACATGAATTTTAAACTTTACCATAACTATATTCAAATCCACCTTTTCCTAGAATAAATATTAAGCATATTTTCCAAGAGAATTTTTTTTTGGTTTTGAGGAAGAAACACGGTTCCAAAGCAGACACTGCTTTTTATCTGCGTTTTTATCTCTTTTTATCAGAAATGGATCAAAAACCCATAGGAATTATTCATTAATTACAAACAACAACCAGCCTAGCACATCTGTACTATCTTTTTTTAGTTCAGCAGTGTTGAAAGGCTACATTTCCTTTTATAGTACTTTTTAGCCACCCCACTTTGAGACAGAATTTTTTATAATTTAATTTTCCTTTCTTTTTTACATTAATACAAGCAACACCTGTTGGCTAATTGTCTAGCAAACACTTCTATGGTGAAAATTAACAATATAAGCAGTTTTGGTTAGACACCAAAAGTGATACATTTTTTCAAATTAAAACATTTTTGGAAATCCCAAGTGACTACCTAAGGAAGATTTAGAGAAAATGCCAACTCACATGTAATTGCAGTGGTAGCATCTCTGTGCAACCATGCATTTATTATGGCATTTAAGCAATGCTATCTCCCAAAATGAATAACACCGAATGGCTTACAGGCAACAGTGAAAAATAATTCATTCTCCTTTAAAAAACCTCTTGCAAAACATATTTCCTCTCTGGTTTAATTAAAGCCATATGAATGTCAGTCTTTCCTTTTTATTTGTTCACATCATTTATTTAATGCTGAAATCTTTTATTTATATGAGGTTGTGCAGGTAATTTATTTATAGCAGACATCATTTAACTGGACTAGCAGTGAATTGTGCATGAGAACACCTGTGTCCCTAGAGAACTCATCTGCTGTGATTCAGATCCCATCAAAATGCAATCAGCCTTTGAGCTGTGACCTTAGTCATGGCACTTAGATTTTCCTTTTTATAAAGGGTTAAGAGGGTTCCAATACAGAGGATGCCACCAGTTATACCATGTTTCCTAGATGAGTGTTGCCCATTTGTTGTTTGCAAGTTATAGGTGTCAATGCTCATCTCTAACACTAAAAATTTTGTCAAGGAGAAAATGAACGCAACTTATATGCAAATGCAAGAATTTATTGGCAGCTAATTAGTCTTGAAAACCTGACCCATTATTTTTAACCTAGTTGCAAAGATACTAAAATTTTATTACATATATATATGGTATAAAATTTAGTATGATGTATTGCTTACATATAATTATACACAATTAAAATTATATATATCCAAACTTTCATGTCTTTGATGTTTTGTTGACCTTCTTAAGGTCAAAATTTGGTGGGAGCAGGGGCAGGGAAATGAAGGGATGCAGGAGAGAGAAGAAAAGAAGGAGAATCTGCAGCATCCAGAGAATTTTTTCCAGGAGAATAGCAATTTGGATAGTTCCTTCTCCCTCACTTAGAGTAATTTTTAGGTTTGATAACACATCCTGCAGACATTGTTTTTTCTTCACTGTTCAGCAAGACCACAGAGCCAAGCAATTTGCTGTTTGTTTGGTTTTGATTTTTTTTTTCTTTTAACTACTCTTGGTAAATCTGTTTCTTGTATAACAAACTTGCCAATGTTTCATTCCTCTGCTGGTCACTGGAGAGCTGCTTACAGCCCAGAGTCTCCAGTATAAATCTACCAGTGTTTTTAAGCCCTGAGTGTCACACTGTGTCTTTACTTCTCTGTGCTGCAGCTCACTGTAGCCTTACAGGTCATTCATTCCACACAGAATTAACATTATTTATTGTGTACTACTTGCAGAAAAGCAATAATCATCACAACTACACAATATAGAGAGCTAAACAAACACCAAAAAAAGCAGGTGATAGTCACTTGGTCATTAGACAAGTAGTGCTGCAAGCTAAAACAAATCTCCAGATAGGCCAAAATAGAGCCTAAGGGAAAATCTGTGGCCTATTACAAGCAAAAATGTCCTCAAATTTACTGGGCTACAAGGTTACATATGTCATTTGAAAAGATAAAAATAAACTTAGCTGGTGGTTTCTAGGACAGAAAAAAAAATCAGTGACAGATTTCTACAGCAAAAGTGCATCTGGAATCTACTTCTGAACACCATATGTGAGAGAAAGCTGACAGTAACATGCTTGAAGTTAAGTCCATTGTGGTTGAATTATGCATCCATGTAAGATCCAGGAAATTTTGTAAGTCACCTACATACTGATACACATAAGGATGCATTTGTATGTCTAGTTGACTGTATTGTACTTTAGAGTAATAAGATGCACATGTATAATATTTTCAAGCCCATCCCAGTCTTTCCCTAGCCCTTTTGACCCACCTGTTTAGCTGAAAAATACAACAGACCAAATCCCAAAGGAAAAACCTGGAAAAGGATTTTTGAACCTTGGCTTCAGAAATCTCAAAGACAACTTGCTCTTCTAGTCTTCTATTTGGTCCCATACAGTCATCACAAACCCAGAGCTTTTAATTTCACTGTCGCTTGAATGACATTCAAGATTCCATTGGGATGGTGCTGTGCAGGCCCAGAATTCAGACTCAATGATCCATGTGGGTCCTTTCCAGCTCAGTTGAGTCTGTGATTTTGGGATTCTACTGTGTGACAGGCAAAATTTTTCATGCAAAGCTTATCTTGATTGCTGCACATTGACACCATCCTGTGATTTCTTCCATATACGACTACTTCCTTCCTGCCCTTTTAACTACCTTCCATCTACATCCAGATCTATTTTCATTGTTTACTTATAAAATTTTAACACAAGCCCACACTATGCTAGGTCTGTGATTAAAATATTTATGGATGTTGCACAGGTGTCCTGGGAACCAAAAAAGGAAGCTGTGATTTGTATATCCACCAGGTTGCTAAGCAAAGAAGCATCTTTTCCTTTACAGACAGGGTGACTGCAGGAAGGAAGGGAAGATGCAATCTTTATGGAAAGGAAACCCACAGGTCATCAAGTAAAAATAACTTAAAATAAGTTTAATGAAAGCTTACTGTTTGAAAACAAGGAGGGTCTGGGAAAAAAGATTTAAAAAAGTGTCCACTGCAAAACCCCCAGCTCATTAGATCTAAAACTCCCAACTCATTAGACCATATTGTTCCTTACTTTATTCACACCACATGAAATGATCAGTTTATTTTCACACGTGGTATTGCCCTTCATAATACAGGATTTCACAAGATTTGATCTTATAAAAAGTGAATAGGAAGCCAAAATTACTGAAAGGAAAAGTCCTTCATATCCAAGACAGACATGTCTAGCAGGTTTCAGCTTCCAACCAGACTGTTGGTATGGCAACAAAAGACATTCATAGTTCAAAGACAGAATTGATAATGTGAGATATATTGCATATTCACTTTCAAAAATACATTTTGAAGCCTGTTATTTGATTAATTTTAAAGACAGATCCTCTTTGGTATATATATCCCAAGTCAAATAGATCTGATAAAATTCTTCCAAAAATTACTATAAATAATTACCACTCCCTCAAAAGCAGTAGGAAAAGACATAGTTTACTGATCAGTCCCACATAATTTAAGTTGCTCATATTTGTGAACAGAATTTATATCTTTTTCTTCTTCTCTGTCTGGCACAGTTTCTGAAATTTCACTGCGGGGGATTCTGACATTAAAGTAACAACATATCAGGTACAACAAAAACACTGATACCTTATAAGTGCAAGTATATAATTTCAAGTAAGTTCAAGTATATAATTTTCAATAATTTCAAAAACAAGAATGGTATTAATGAAAACCAGCCCTTAACTCAAAATAGTATCTGTTGTAGTATAGTATCATAGTATCTGCAAAATCCTTTTTATATAATAAAGCAAGAGGCTCATCTAGATGTTCTGAGAGAAACAATACATAGGGCAGTCATCTTCAGGCTCCATTCATCTATCTAGATTAGTCACTCTGTCTTAAACATGCTGAACAAGAAGATGCCAAAAATGTCATCAAGGCATCACTTAGGCCTCTGACACTGATGAACATTGAGGATTTTATTGTAGCAAGAGTACATACTGATAGATGCTAGGAAGTTGGGCTCATTTTCATAATACAAAATTAAAAGACACATCTCTGATGTGCTCCACATGTAGATCTTAGCCCACAGCACCCATCAGTCCTGAGCAAAGGACATCCATCACCCTGATTGGCTGGAACTATAGTGTCCCATCTTTAATAATTTTCCAAAAGGCTAGTACGACAAAGGTCCCTATCTTTTCTTGTTAATATATGAGAGTAGTTGGAAATATAAAACACCAAATACCACATCTGAGTTCTGCTGACAGAATGGCCAGACATTTAAATCTATGAGGTGTATTTATCACATATGCTAGTTAAAAAGAATTCCAGAATTTTTGACTACACTCTTTACTGAAGCAACTAAATACTCATACATGGTTGTTTTTTGTTTTTTTTTTTTCTTTACTGCAAGCTACTTTTACTTTTTACATTTGTATTATTAGAGCCATAAAAGGTAACCTCGTGCAAATCACACATCACACTATGTCCTCTCCAGCTTGTATTTGTGCAATGTGAAGATGTCTTCACAGATAAGTCACTAAAGCATATTGGATCAAATTCACAGGCAGTGTGAATTTTCTTCCTAGGTTACTCTACTAATGGAAACACTCCAAGAAAACTGGCAAAAGATGTTGTTTGTTGGCAAGATAACCCAGTGTGTGAAGGCAATGCATCTTCAGAGAAAATAAACAAATCAACAACAGCCATTTCATCACTTTCAGAATTCATTAGCTCAAAGGAATATAATTTCAATTCCTGTACAGTCTCAGTATAGCAGAATGTGTGCATGAATGTATGTGTTACACCAGCTTTCTGGTAGATTCACTTGGCACTAGTCTCTGCAATTCAGCCAAAAGCTTAACTAAAATTCTCTGATACAAAATCCCTTTCTTAAATAACATTTAAACTTTTTTATGCCATAGTGTGTGGATAAAATTTCTGAGCAGCCAACAAAGGTAATATTTTTTATTTTGAACCAAATTTACTTTGGCCAAGACTAATACTGTATTTGACTTCACTTTGTATCAGTCTGTATATAAAGCAATCAATCTTCTTCAGATTTCAGAGGTCTTACTAAGGTCTTTAAATACTAACAATAAAAAAGAAATAGCTAACTTTTTGTAAGAGTTAAAAGTGTTTCCAACAGTGTTTATATATACAAGTATATAATACAAAGCTGGAAAGCTGAAGAAATAGTAAAGTCCATGTGAAATGCTAATTGTTTAACATTAAAGGACAATATAACTTTAATCTTTTCTTACATCCTCCTTTTACACCAGAACTCACTGTATTTTTCAGGTCACTGAGATGAATACTTTTCCTAATGGTTATTCAGCACTGAGTTATTTATACCAATTTGTTTCAGTAACAAATGAATTCCAAAGCACCACAACTAACAAAGCACTTATGCACTGTCTATCTGGTTTCTGCATTTCTACACAGACCCCCAGTGAATAACCACTGACCCCCAACCTGGCGCTTTCTTTCTTTGATCTCAGACTCAGCAGGAGTCCCTCTGGTCGCATCCGTGCTGGCTGCCTGGCCAAGAAGCAGAAGGGGTAACTTGAGTTCCTATGGAGTTAAAGAGCTCTGCTTTGGGGTTTCCCCTCTGCACAGATGTCAGCTGTGGTAAGACTGATACAAATTTTAATTCTGAAGAACTTTACTTGTCTACCAAATCTGTTTGAAATTGGCCAAGATTCTTAATACTTATTCTTTTTTATACTTATTTTTTCCTGTAGAAGTCAAGATAAGTGAAAGTGAATTTTGACCAGATTCCTTCCCTTTCACATTCATTTTCAGAACTAAAATTTTAATAGCTAAGAATTCAGATGTTCAGCCCTTCCAGATTTAGCCTTGCCAGTAGAAAGTGTGATTGTCCATAAAGTAAAAGTTATATTACATTATTAAAGAGTGCATGCACTCAGAAGTTTTCTTCTCTTTCCCCCCTCTTTTTTTTCCCTTGTGAAAGAGAATCGTGTGTTAAATTTAAAAGCATTCCAGCAAGACTGTGAAATAAGAAATTCAGCAAGCTTAAAAATGAAATCATTCTTGCTAATGAAATGTCCCAGATTCCTAAGCTTCCCTAGGACACAGCCAATTCCTATTAATATTATTATTAGTAATAATATTTAATGACAGCTGGATGATAGACATCTTTTCTTTTTGCATCTTTCACCATTGTAGCCTTTATGAGAAATTTTTTACATGGTATTTCTTATTACTGACTGATGGTACATTTCTTGCCAATACCAGATACTTCAATTCAGAACCAAGTTTTATATCTATACTTTTTTCTTCAAAGCCACAAGTTCTTCCTTTGATGAGAGGGAGTTTTTAATTAAAATAATCAAACAAAAAATACCCATATAATGGTTGAGAAACACTTAAACATGTATGTTAGAGACAGTCATCTCAGTGCTTTTAAATAACTGCTTTTTAAAAAATCAATATCCAGAAGAACTGGATAGTTTATGGAAAAAAAAATAATGAGATGTGAAGATTTCTACCAGTATTTAGTTCCATCCATACAACTTAAAATAAAAAATTACTGAGATCACCATATCAATGAGTGTCTGTTATTGAATGTTTACTGATGAGAATCCAGTTTCTCAGGGAAAAAAGCAGTCCCATTGGAATACAAATGTAGCTGACATATCGTTTGGTATCACTATTCAGGAGACAAAGGCAGTTGTCCTCTTTCATTTGTAACATTGTGGTTTTGGGTGTTGCACTAGATCTGCTCAGCCTGTAAAGGATGTAGATTTCTGCTGATTTCCCTCTAGTATATTATAAAGAAACTAAAGTCCCTTTTTTCCTCTGAAATAATTTTAAAACTTAGTAATACATTCCAATTAGATAGCACACATTTGTCCCTTGTGATCTTCCTTATGTAACCAAAGTATCATTTGACTTTCAGCATATTTTTACTTCAGGACAATGGAGGAAACATACAGTCACAATCAGTATTCCTAGATAATACCTGGATATGTAGATCCAATCTATAGAACAACAGTAAAGCATCAACACATTAATTCTCAAAACCCTCTTGCAGAGAAACAAAGACAAGAAAGCATTAGACTGTCCATTTCACAGACTACAAAAAGACCAGCTATTTGCAGGGGTCATCTGTTCAGGGCAACAAAATAGAAATAATAGTGATAAACCAGCATTTTCTTGCTATCAAGCTTTTGATAAAGATTGCACTTTCCCTTCTTCAAACTGAAAACAACATACACTCCCCAGTTTGCACTCAGAAAAATTAGTCAAAGAGAAGTAGCAGCACAATCTGTACAACTCTGAGTTTTAAATAGGCCAATAATGTAGCCCGTGGCCTGATACAACTACAGATATTGAACAGTATTGTTTCAAAGCATGCTGGAAAAAACAAAGAACAGGTATTTGTGCTGATGGGAATAGGGATGAAATACAACACTTGTTTCTGTTCTCATAATAACTCCTACTTCATGATTTTGGTCATCAATCTTAATTGACTCTAGATCTTCCAAAATTCAGCTCTGTTAGAAATGTCAAGCAGTGATTCAAAAACTTTCAGTGCTAATTCAGCAGCAGCTGACCACAAACACAAAATTCAGGATTCAGATAGTTTGTCTCAGCTCTCAGTCTGATCTGAAATAATAGAAATCATGGTTGCCACAGACTTTTAACCTTTTAAACAAGTACAAGCCACAGAGTGGGAACATACCCCCAAAAAAATCTCTAAAGAATATGTATTCTGATACATTAAAAGGTTAAAAAAAGCCATTTGATTGCATATGTTGTCCACAAGTGCTCTACCCTGCCATAAACAAAACACTTGCCAGACTGCAAGGCATAAATATACTTTCTTATGAATCTAACATTCTTTTAGCCAGGCCTGATCACTGTCAGCAGCTGTTCCAGAAATTTGGTTTGCAAAGCATGCTAAATATTCATTACTTCACCATAGCCTATTTTGATGAGTCTGTGTCTGTATCTCCAGCATAGTATTGCAATCCCTCCCTCACCACATACACTGAGACACCAAACAGATTCTCTAGGCTCAGCAAGCCTTGCATCAGATCCTGCTTCTACCTGATGGTCTGGTGAAAAGGGAAAGCAAGGGAACTGATGCAGAATAATTGCAGCTGCACAAGAAACCGATAGTTATGTAAATCTCCGTGCTTGAGACTCTGACAGACTCACTCCATTATTAGAACATGTTAATAAGCATATGCTCTCTGATTTTCTCTCTGCTTCTCTTCTTGGCACACAGGAAAAAGAACATGAAAATAAGTGTTAATTCACCTAATAAATTAACATGTACCCAGTGGGAAAGGCATTGTTTGGATATTTTTGGGTAGAGTAACTTTATATTACATAAACTTTAGTCTAGCCTCATAGCTATGTTAAATAACCAACCAATGAGGATGTTGTATCAATATCAATTGTAATATGTTGATGAACAGAGTTTTTAATTTTGATATAACTGTGGAGCATGTCAGTTGGTAATTAAGAAAGTGCTTAGCAAGATTTTCTTATTTGCCTTGAATTCCAAGAAAGACAGAAGGTGTCTGATGAGAGACCAAGAAGGAAGAAGATGGAAGAAAGGAAATTTAGTAGATGAGAACCTAGGGAAAAAACTTGTCCCTAGGGATGTTGAGCAGTTCAGAAAACTCTCCTGCACCACTAAAATCCAGGCTAGTGAGACACTGATTAATGGCAAAAGAAGGAATGAGAAGTGCTGGCTTCCCTTCTCAAGAATTATTCAGAAGTATTTGTAAGCCAGCCATATGTACCCATCAAATATATCTTTTGGCTCTAGCAGTACAAAGGGGACTGTGCATTTTATCCTGCAGAGAAACCCAAAGCAGGGACAGGAGACCTTGCCTGAGAGATGTGGGACCTGGAAAGACTCTACCTGGAACCTCAGCCACTGACACTTGAAATGGCATTAGCAGATTTTATGCAGATGGCAGACTGGAATATACAATTGATCATTGAGAGAATTTTTCTATTAAAAATAGCAGAAAAAAACCCAATGTTCAGTGTTCTACAGATCTTAAATGGCAAAATTGGTAGCAAAATTGAGGGACCCTTCAGAAACAGGTGCTATTAACTACAGAGAGATGATGACGATAACATGCTGTCTTTGTTGGAAATATCAGCCTTTGTTCCTCAAAACACAGGGCTGCTATTTAAATGTTAGTTGCAGCCAAGGTTCCGTTTCTGCCGTATGTCAGAGCAGAAGATTACTTAATTACATACTTCTATGAAAGAAAATCACTGATTCACATCTGTCTTTGTTTTAAAATATATCCCCCTTTCAGCCAGCTGTATCAATTGCATTAAGTATGCCTAGTCTGAGTGCTGGTGTAAATTAAATGTACATAATCTAATTTTGCAATAAAAACAATAGATTCAGGAAAATTAGTCTTATTTGAAGATGAAAAGTTAAAATTCTCTTCTTAATTTGCAATATATATTTATACCAAACTGATTGTGGATGTAAAGACAAATTGCTGTTCTATTATCACAAATATAATACAGTCCTTAACTTCAGCATAGATAAAAACCCAATCATAAATCTAAGTCCTGTTTTCCCTCTAAAATAGCCCAAAAACTCCCTCTGACATTCATTCCCTTTGAGAAACTTCAACTACTAATTTGTAGAAGAATTTTTTTATTATTTTTCCATATAAAATACCTAGCACTTAAAATTAAATAATTTTTAGTTGAAGAAAAGCTCAATACAGTGCATCAGTGACAGGTTCTATGTCTACAGGGTGTCAAGATTCAGGAGAAATCTGGTTTACAACAAAAGAGAAACCAGAGGTTTTGTGCCTCTCAACCAAAACCACAACCCAAAAAGGAGTCCAGATGTATCAAGGTAGTTGCCCAAGGATCCAGAGACTGACCAAGCTCTCAAGAGATTCACTCTTTTGAGGCTCTGTGACAACAAAAGAGCCTCCAGCACTGCTGGCCCCAGCTATGAACCAGCTTCCTGAATCACCACCCTGAGGTCAAGTGGTTCCCACACCAACAGTACCACAAAAGACTGGAGACAGCTTCAGGCCTTTCTCTCCCTAAAAAGGGAAGCCACAAGGACTCTTCAGGTTTAGTTGAAGAGCCCCAGTTTCAACTAGTTTTCCAGGGATTGTCAAGTACAGCTCCACGTCCTAGCAATGTTAGTCCCATCTCACAACTGAATGTAAAGTTAACCAAAACAAAAATGCCTCAACACCACAAATCTACCTTCTTGTTATATACAAGCGAAGAGTCCGGATGCTACTTCTAACAAAGAAATGCATGTAAATTATATAAACACATATTTCCCAAACTTAAATTCATTTTGTGAAGGGGTATAAAATAGGAAGCATACAACTTGAGAAATGGCAAGGAAGCACCTAACTAAATGGACCTTTTTCACTTCTGAATGTTTGGTTGGGTATTTTATTGACACAAATTTATCTGCTGGTTAACAAATATTTTGGTGTACAGACATGCCTTTGTCTTCTCAAAACATCATGAGCTTTTTTGGCTAACAGATATGCTCCAGAAATTATAGGAGAAACTCTGGAGGTTCAATTAAAGATTAGCTCTTTGAGCATGAGACAAAACAAAGAAAGAATTTAAAGAAAACATTAAATATAGCATAGAGTGAGTAAATGAATAATAAGATGCAACAGACTCTTACAACAAGGAAATCAAGCATGCCAGCTGTATGAAGTATGTGGCTATAAAGACAATATAAAAATAAAGATTAGACCAAAACCATATTCTGTCTTTAAAAATCCCAAATAGGTCGCCTATTTATTAGAACAAACTGTTATCTCAATTACACTGAATTTAGAAACAAAATTACAAATAATCTCTTACTGCACACCTAGAAAAGGACCAAGGCACTAATGCAGGTAAAAGAAGCACAAAAAATGCTGGTTTTCAATTTCTTCAACACTTTGTCACTGCTATAAAATTATATCACTTTCTTCCATGACTACAGCTAACATTTTATTCTATACAAACTTATAAATACATCTATTGGCTTTTTAAATCAAGTAACTTCTTTGACCTTTATGAGTGCAAGTCGCAGCTCGTTTCTGAATCTTCTTCCCTTTTGTGCTGTAGGCATCTTAATTAGCATGATTAGAGTCAAGCTAAAGATATATTGACAATAACTTTGCTCATTCTTTGCTACCCTACTATATGTTACTCTGTGCCACTTTTTAAACTGTAATATAATCTTACTGCTTACATTTTATACTAGTAAATTGCTATTTAGTAGTCCAGAATAAAATGTTAAATCATAAGCGCATACTGTTGGAATAATAATTTAAAACCAGAGCCTAATTCATATTTGCTGCCTTTTTTAAGCAAATCCATCCAGAACAAGAATGTTGTCCCTGCCCTTGCCCACATAACCTCAGTAAGAAATGTGAAGACAAAAGTGGGAAGCCTACATGGGAGGAACCTCTACATATCCCAGAGGACCAAAGTGTCCAAGATACGAAAATCCCTACACCAGAAGGTGACCTACAGCTCTCATTTACTTTAACAGGGATCCCTCTATTAACCAGGGTAAGAGAAATGAGATTATTGTCACTTTACTGAAAAAATTCCCTCCTTTCTCAGCAACAGAAGGCATGGTGCCAGAACAGGATCATTTTCTGTCCTGAAAGGCAGAAGTATTTAATGAAAAAATGATTTGTTTCTTTCTGTATAGATGCTTTCTAACCTCCTTATCTGATGCTGGAGTTCCTGGACTTTTGAATGACTTTGCATATGTCTTATCCCTGTAGCAAATGGAGTAGGGAAGCAGGGAGACAGGGGATGGACAGACAGGAAGGTGCCTTTAGAGGTCAATTTGGCCATGCGTAGAGAGCTCAGCATGACTGCTCTCCTTGCTCTGGTACTGCAGGAAGATCCTAACCTTTAAAAGGAGGACTGTGAAGCTGGGCAAGCTCCTCTTTGGGTGTCTCCTCCTTTTGCTGGAGGAGACACAATACATCATGGAGTTTCTGTGCTGCAGCGCATGTTTGCAGCTATTTCCTAGGGACATGTTTAGGGAGTGTTCATTCTGTGCTCTCATGCACATATTTTTATGAGTGTTGATAAGAGAAGCCAGAAGCTAAGCTGCATACCTTATACCCTATCTCCTAAGGCCAATCTCAGACAGAAGCTTTGTATTTTCACAGCGCTGCTCCATGTTATTACAGAATACTCCCTTTTGGCATTTTGGACAAAGACATCTTCTAGATAGCTTTGCCAAAGATCAACAGTTTCCTTAAGGATAAAAGGAAAGCTGACATTACATAAGGATTTTGAAGCTAAGTAATTCTATGGGGAGCCAAAAAACCAGATGATGGTTATCAGGAGCAGCATATTCCATGATGCTGTGAATGCATGTAGCACTCTCCCATGCTCCTGAGAACTTCCGTCCACATAACTTACATTGCATTTGTGTAGGTCACAGAAGAAAAAAATGGAGGATTGTATTATTATCATTATCCATAGGAGCAGGATGGAGTCTCAGACTAGTGAAAACAGCAATAGATTTTGATCTGTGGAGCCACTATCAGCCAGGATTTCAAAAGCATAAGTAAAACTAAAAAAATGGATGAATAATACATCTGCTGGAAATTACACTTGTAAGGAGATCAAAATTGTTTACCAATTTGGAAATGATGGAGGGTTAAATGTTATGACAATTTATTTTGACATTTTCTAGAAGAAATCATTTCAGCGTTTTCAAAATAGGAGCATTCTGACTTTCTATTTTGAAATAGCATATTTATTCTGAAATTGACACAAGATTGCTCTAGATTTAGGAAGAAATGTTTGGGTTGGCAAAGAATAAAATTCTTCTCCCTGCTGAAAAAAGGCAACAAACTATTAAAGTCATTAAAAATTGTTTCAGGTTGCTATAAGCATTGCCTCCAGAATGCTTAGTTCAGCCACTAAACTTTCAAAAAGATGATAAAATCGATCATTTGTACAGATCTTTGAAAATCCAGCAGGGAGAAAAGCAGCTGGAGATGCATACCTTTCAAAGACCAAGGAAGGCCCTGAGGTTTGTTTTTCCTGGGCTACCACCTACTGCAACATAAACTGGTTTTGTTATGTAATAAAGCCAAGAAAACAGATACATATAATTTGGAGTACTGCATATCTGCTTTTCTGTCTGTACGTCTGCCCCTATCATTTAACTCTTCATATACTCCATAATGATCAGTAGACCTGACTCCTTCAAGAGGGATGCAAATCACTCCCTGCCTCAAGGGGAGACTTCAGTTACACAGCAAGGTTCCTTCTGCTTCTCAGTCTGAAAATTTCTGGCAGTTTCATTTAATGGATCCCAAAGCTCCATATTAAGTTACATACAACATGTAATAACACAGAAAATACAAGAGCTGATGTCTCATTTTTATGTTAAATTCAATTTATCCTTGGAGCGTCTCCACTATTTCAGCATTTACTGTGTTGCAGATTTAGGCATTAACAATGTATGAAGTTTATTTTAGAGGCTGCCAGGAGCAGAGAGTTGGAGAATTTGGATAGGTAAGGAGCAGGTATATGAAGATCTGTTTGTCTAGGGACTCAAATGGATTTGAGGTTAACAGGAAAAGTAAATTTTAGTCTGGTAGAAGACCTTGCAAGGAAACAGCCACATTCTTTAGTGGAAAATGAAATCTCAAAATCATTGATTACAAGGAACTCTGAATATTACAAAGGGATCACAAATCCAGTTTTCTCTAATCCAAGGACTCTGGCTTAAGGAAAGCTTCAATTTTTAAAAGATGAAGAACTAGATTTGACTATCATTGCCTTAAGCCAGGAAAAGGAGACTTTAGGTATGTCTCCATCACCTTGCAGAATCTGTTTCTGGAGCTCTGTCGGAGAAATGGAAGCTTTTATCAGTGTGCCTAGACAGTCTGAAAGAACCACAGCACCTTAATAAACACTTTCTTCTCCAGGCTCCCAGTCAACCTATTTCCATGGTTATCAGGACTTGAGGAACACCTGCTCCTGCTGATATTGAGCACCTCCACCTTAGCTGTGGGGCCATGCCCTCATGCAACATCAAAATAACATTTTTGGAAGCACACATAATTTATCTTCCTCTTCTGCTTGGTGTTTGGTCTTTCCTGCACATTCTTTGCTCAAATATTTTTATTCAGCTTTAAATATTATTACTGTTTGCATGAGTAGCAGGAGTATTTAGAAAACTCAGTTATGACCCAAGGTTACCCCTTCTTTGTATGGCATTTCACTGACCTAAAATATTGTCCTTTCCCCAGAGTGTTTGTAGCATGCAGGACTTTAAAAGCAGTGCATTTAGTTAGAAAATGACATGAGGACAAACATAATGCTTTGCCTAACATAAATTATGAAAATTAGTCAAGGTAGACTCATATTCCCTGATCCATTAGAAAGACTTGATTTAATTAAAAGCCAGCAGGTGTAAAGTACAAAGACATTCTCTTATATTCATACTAATATTGGGAACTCATGGGCACCACTTAGTTTTTCTCAAAGTTAATAGGAAGTTCTAAACAAGAACAACATCTGGAATTTCTATACCAAGGATGAAAATTACAAGAAATATCAATCACCTGGTTTGAAAACAAAATAGCTAGACAACATTCTAGGAGATATATTGCTTCACAAAGGAAAAAAGAAAGAGTAGAAGTAAAAGATCTTAATTTGAATCACAGGCACTGAATGCTTACCACTGACAAACACAATCCTACAATGTATGGATATTTCTCTTTTTTACAGGTAAGATCTTCATATCAGGAAGATATTCTTATTTCACACTTGCTTTAGGAGCCCAGAGTGTCACTCATTATTCACAGCAGCATGAAAACAGAATTCAGCCCCTGATATTTTAGTGGAGAGGTTCAGTTCAGTCCACCACTTTTTCTGTTTGGAATCACGATTCTGCTTTTTCATGTATCTTAACATACCTCAGTCTAGATCAGAAAAAAATAATCATTGCCTGTAACCAAATCTCTATCACACTCCATCACTGTCTTACATAAAGACTTCTATAACTCATCCTCCCCCACTTCCACATTCTATTTGCCTCCCTATAATGGATGTTTTTCTTTCTTGCATTTTAGTGCTACCTCTTCTCCTTTCTTAGCCTTTTATGTTTCCTTCTTCTTAATTATCCCCATATCTCTCTAAAACTGCAATTGTTACCCTGCTGGAATAGCTGGTTGTACAATTACTTGATTAAAGTCTCCCCATCTAAGAAGTATTCCCATAAACATAATGGCAAACAGATAAAAGAAATCAGTCATACTTGGACATAGACCTCTCGATGTGCTCTATCATCTTCTATTTTTATTAAACTTAGAGACAATGGAGAGTGTCTTGTAAATGCTGCAAGCTCCCCATTGCCATTCAAGGTTCATTTAAAATACAGTGTAATCACCCAGCTGAGACAATTCCTTTGAGATGCAAGCAGATTAACACTTCTAGTCTTGTTCTTTAGGTATTCCACTGGAAACCAGTCTGGGCACTGGCCTTAGCAGTGGTGCTTTCAATAGACTTCAGCATTTGGTTCGTTTGCTTACATTATGCTACCTCTTAGTGAGTCCCCACATGCACTCAGCTTGCAACTCTGAGAATGATCAGCTGTCAACCTCCAAAGTCAGAGCACTGGCCTAATTTCTCTCCCTTATACCTTTGCCTCTCCTCTGAACTTAGTTTTAAAATACCAGGGATAGCTTATGAGTCCAGATTCAAGGCAATTACAGCATTTCAGGTCTTTAAAGGCAACAGTGGTTAATACGATACCAAATTCATCTTGTATTTTTAATAGCAATAATAATGCAAAGTCCCATCAAGAACAATTGAAAACAACAAAAGGAGCAGTCTTACACAGCTGCACAGCTACTTTTGAGTGGGAGGGCCTCTTTTTTTTGACTGCTTGTTGCACATCTACAAACAAAAAGAGGCTACATCATTCCTAAATTGGTAGGTTTATTTAATTATAGCTTTAGGTGTAGGGTGCTCATCTGCCTAACACAAGAGTCCTGAAATTAACCTGTTCCTCAAGCATCTCCTTCATATGAGTAAGATTTTCAAGAGCAAGTTTTGCTTATCTCCATTTCTGATTAGGGAAATGCTAAAACTCTTCATGACTTAACAGAAAGGAAATTACACCAGCACTATGGACTTTTTACTACACAAAATAGCAGGTGCTTGAGGGTTCAAGAAAGTCCAGACTCAGGTAAATGGGGGAGAAAGACCAAGAAAGGATGGATGAAGATGCAAGGAACAAAATACAGTATGCAAGGAACTGAAGAATGCAAGTAATATATAACAATAAGGAAGCAGCTAAAAGTGTATATTCAGAGGTACACCAAAGGAAGAGTAGAGAAAATTTATACATTATAAATGGCAACTCATAATGATTCACCCTGCTGTGAGAAATAAGCAGAAATCATAACTGGAGTCACATTCGCATTCTTATTTCTGCATACAGAATTGCTTAAATCTGACCTATTATGGAGCTTTCCTGATCCTCATGTTGACATGCAAGAGATGATTTTAAGCCTCGTCTTAGCAATGAAAAGAAGGAATTGAGTTTGATTCTGCAAAGCAGAAGAAAGGGGCTCACTCCATTTTTATTAAGCGAAACAACGGTAGTGTATTTTTCTTTCTAGCTCTGACTTGCATTACATCCTTCCAGTATTACCCTCAAAGAGGGCCAGGAAGAAAAAACCCCTTAAAACTGACTCTCCACAGAATGAATAAATAAAACCAAATCACCAGCATGTAAAATAACTGTATGAGCCCTAGGTATCAAAGCTCACCCACAAATAGCTCATAGTGAATAATGCATGCGGTTTAAAGTCGGTTAAAATAAGTGCCAGGTCACTTATCAGGCAGCAGTGAATTTGCAAGACTTTGAAGCAAAATTCTTCTTTTCATTCTCCCTCTCTGAGGTACAAATAACTGAACTAAGATGCAGATAAGTAAAGACTGGAACGATATGTGGCCAAGAGCTTGCCAGTCTAAGTCCACAGTCTTTTAGTCCTATAGCAGAACAGGCTGGTGGTGCTGAAAAGGCAATAGTGAAACATGAAAGAGCCAGCTTTGACTTTGTGAAACAAGTTCTTGACATCATTGGGTCCTAAAGCCTGACTATGCCTCAGAAACTGAAAGGATTTTTCTTGGCTGAAAAATTCAGCAGAAAACCAACAGACTAAGAATCTATCAACATGGGTCAATTGCCTGTAGTCACTTTAATTTCTGCTTTTGAGACATAATGTATTTGGCTGCCAGATTACAACATTAGCATGACCTAAAATTTTCACAGTGCATGTTCATGAGGATGCTTCAGGACTAGCCTCCCTTCAGGTGAATTCAGCTCCTCAGACTGCTGAAAGTTGTGCACATTTTCCAGCCTTGGAAATGTACCAGGGTTCTCCAGCAGAGGCCATTAGGGTAAGGGCATTTGTAAAAGGAAGGAAAAAATTAATGAAAAACAGGCAGTATATAAATTATAAGGCCTTTCTCCACAGTATCATACCCTGCTCTTTATTTTGCCTTCTCTGCTTAATGAGCCAAAGGTTTAAACAAGCACTAAGTTTCTGCACTGAAAGTGCAGCCAACTGATTAGTCAAAGGAGCTCTAAAGCTGTTCCTTCCCTCCTTTCCAGAATGCAGGAGAAAGGTGCTTAAATTGCAACATAAATTATTTTCCCCTTGGTGTGCTTGTGCCTGTCAAAATAAGTGTTGTTTGTATGGGTACAGCTCAGGCAATTACCATCATCTTCAATCAATAATTTAACCCTATTATCAATATTCTTCTAGTGACCCAAAAACTGGAACTGTTACTAACAGTTGATGATATATATTCCAATATTGCAAGAGAAAAATCTATTTTTATACCAAGATATATCAAGAAACAAGAAAATAATTATTCTTAAATAATAATTCATAAAAATTATTATGATGATTCCAGATAAGATTAATCTTCAATTTCTGTTTTTCCTCTTAAAAAAAAGGTGATTAATTTGCTCCTTAGAATTAAGAAAATAAACCTTACAAAAAATGATAGAGTTTTATATTTTGAGCGAGGGTTTTGCTCATGTTTTTTATCAGAACTTCTATAAGTTTCAGTTCTGTTTGCACACTAAAAGGAACTGAAAGTAAACTAGAAATTTGAAAGGTCACAGTATTAGGGTCTTATTTTAACTGTTGCGAGAAAAACAAATTTGCTTTGGTTCTTAACCATTTATGAAGAACCTCAGCCTCACAGAGACGTGTCTGACAAAGTCTGGCCCTACATAAATTATGCAAAGACCCTTGAAAGAACATCATTCAATATGATTCCTTCACATAAAAGTACAACATCATTTTCCAGATGAGCAGCAGCCATCCAGCTCCTGTTTTCTGCAGGGGCATGATAAAACATATACTGCCTAATAAATAAACCCTTAACACACAGCACTACTTAATAACTCAATTATCTAACATCCACACTAGTTCATAGACAACAAGCAGACCTTGAAATTTTGCACATTTTCAGGGTTGGAAACCTTTGCAGAAAACTTCAAGGTAAATTATTTCTGTCAAGGTTGGTCTTTCCTTGCATTCACTTGGACATTACTAGCTTAGATACCTCTTCCTGCAGAACCCATGCCAAGACAATTTGAAAACACTGAACTTTGCTTTCCTTTCCTAAGGAAGAAGCATAAACTGTGCTAGAATCCCAGAAGTTTTAAGAAATCTAGAAATGTGAGGGTTTTTTCCCCACAAATTTTACCATCATAAAATTCAAGCATAACATTTGGTAATTTTATTAAGACAGTTAGTTGTATGTTTTTGTTTCCTCTCCTATTCCAGTGACTTAAGGAAGTAAAAGATACAATTCCTTTGCTTTGATAATCAATTCCATTACATCTTCAGAAGCAAAAAACCACTAGTCCTTTACTTTCTCTCATTTAGGTACATTAATGGCTACCATTAAACAGTGTATATTGCTTTAAAACAGGTATTAACATCCTGTTTGTCAAGCCAGAAAGCTTTCATATCACTTTAAAAAACTGAGTAAGTATTTGCTTTATTAAAACATCTTAACTTATAAATTGGTATTTTAATAATCATTTGCAAAACACCAATATCTTACCTACAACTTCTGTACATTTCATCCTCATTTAAAGCGCTGAGTGCATACACAGAAATAGCTAAGGGTTACTACATGTTTTTAAAACTAATTCTGGATGCCCATATGAAAGAGGTTTAGTTACATACAAAACCTAGTTTAACTCACATCACATAGAAGCAAGAAGTAAAAAGACAAAAGAGCAACCCCCATATTTTAAAAATTGCCCCCTGCAATACATAAATCCCACTTACCATAAAAAATATGCATTCTTCTTGTATTCTTTGGTCTCTTTAAAAGTGAGCATTGCTTCTTTTATTAAGACTCAAAATGCAGTTCTGCTCAAATATACTGCTATTTAATTGGCACTTAATATGCAATCCCATTTTAACACGGATTTATGTTATTGTAGTTTAGAGGGTAAACAAAATATGCTTGCTCAGTCTTCTTGCATCATGCAATTCTGTTTTCATCCACACAGATTACAAATTCTTGTCATAGTAAACAGGTGATAGACTGCAACTACCAAATGAACCATAAATAAGGTATAAAATTTTCTAGGGATATGCTCTGAGGTCTCAGACTTTAAAGTTAGCAGTGGATCCCATTACAAACCTGGATAATATTCAAGAAATGGTTAGATGTTGCCAGGTGGGACTATCTTAATTGACAGTACTTTGCTAAAATGTCAACTTCAGTTAGACTCTGAAAGGATTGAAAAATTATAATGACTTATTTCATCATTTCACAGAAGTTACCTCAATTTTAATCCATGAATTTGAATCCAAACCTAGCTAAACTTCTGATTATATCTAAACATTTATTTAAACACAGTCTTCCATTAACCTGGAGTGTCAACAACAGAAACATTAAAAGTAGTCATTCTAAACATCTTTGGTCATGGAGGTACCAGGAAGAAAAAATAGTCCCCTTTTCTGCAGCAAAATGTATGGAAAGTAAACCTTTGGGTCTTAAATTACTATTTTTCTTTTTATTTTCAGCATGACAATTGTCTTGTCATCTTTACTTTGTACTTTCAAACCACTGAGTTTTACCACCCAGACTGCCCTTTCAAAGAACAGCACATGGAATATGAATGGTTTGGGTTCAATCATATATATTTGGCAGTGTTAAATTACTACCAGTTTTCTTAACACGTTCCCATTCATAACAAGTTGGCATAAAACAGTATTATGAGCAACACTCTACCATATCTACTATTTTTATTAGTTTTATAAGGTCCAAAGCTATCCTAGATAATCTGTGCTAGCACAAGGGAGGGGTTTTCCCCCATTGACAACATATTGTTGGTTCTTACTGATTTCTTTGTAATCTCTTAAGTACCTAAAAATAGCCATTTTTATTCTTAATGAATTAAACACATTGGCCCTGCAAAACATTTCAGCTCCTTTAGGAGAATGCGGACATTTGTCATTGATTTTTCATAAATATGGGGCAGCCCAAGTGATGAAGACATGGTGCGTTGGAGAGCAGAGTACAGCATCTTTCTTTCAGCTAGTCAAATTTAAAAGAACAATCATATCCTCTGATGGTCATCTCCCTTATGAAGAATATTCCATCAACAGTTGAACATTCTCAGTCATTTGATAAGTAATGCATGAGCCAGGGACTCATCAGGGAGCAAGAGGCAGGCAGTCTTCTAAGCCACATATGTGAGGTGGTATTTGTGATACTCTTATGTTATTTGTGATGTCAGAGCTGAATGAAAGAGAAATACATCATGCTTTTGGCACTGCAAGCTATGTCATCTGTAAGCTTGGTCAGCAGCCAAATGCTCACCCAGCCACTTGCCAGCCACCCTACTGAACAGAACAAAGGTAGAAAACAGAGAGAAAAAAAATCTCACAAGTTAAAATACAGAAAGGGAGATTACCATCACAGGCAGAAAACTCATCTTGGGGCAAATTAAAATAATTTCTTGCCAATTAAATATATTCAAACAGAGAGAAACTTTGGTCACTTCCTTCTCCTGCTTCCTTGCAGAAAGCCCAGCTTCCTGACCAGATTCTTCCTCCTCCCTCACTAAATGATGTTATGGACCTGTCAACTTCTGCTACCACTTTTTGACAGCTGGGGTGATTATTCTGCATAGGGTTTGGGTGCCTGCCTTAGCCATGGTGTCCTCAAGAGCAGAGGGTCTCCTTCCTCTGCTGTGATGGAGCTAAAAAAGGCTCAATAGTCTCAGTGCTAAGGAACTGAGGGGTCTGATTGGGGTAGGCAAAGCGTTCCTCTGTCAAATGATGTCAAATGCTGTACCAATTCAGTGAGATTACATGCGTGTTCTGCCATAAAATCCCAGGCCTTGGAAGGTGATAACTGCCCTAGGCATCTGCCAAAATCCTCCCACACACCCTGCTGCCCAGGGATTAACCACATCAGGTCACATTTCTCTGTCAACTCACCAACAAATTGGCACTTGGATGCAATCAAGTTCCACACATCCAGAAATATCAGATAATAGGACCAAAGAGTTTAGAGTGAAAATGCCTAGTCAATATTTTAGAAAATATGAATTTAAATGCCAAAACCATTATTTATATTGGCTTTTGAAGGGGGAGCAGTCAGAAAAAACTTCACCACAGTAGGTACTCTGAAAGCTCCATCATCCTATGCTAAATGAGTTTTATTAGATACATAGAAAGAACAGACTTGCCCTTCAAAATGGGTTGACAGAGAATCCAACCATACCTTCACTGCTAAGCATTCAAACTTTGAGAGATTGATCTACTGACACTTAAAATTTATAGTTCTACAACAGCCCATTCAGCAGCTGTTGTAGAATATTGGAGACTGTAAAGCATCAGAAAGCCTACAGAAGTAAAGCAGTACCTAGTCCTTTACAAAGGAGTGTACTGAAAACCAGCATGTGCACTAATATAACCCTTCCTTTGTAAAGTTCTTTGTACTTCTACACAGACCATTGAGTGTAGGAGTTTGAGAACAAATTGTGAAAGAGCATTTTAATTTCCAACTATTCATCTAAAAATGTCTCTTCTCCAATGAGCTCAGAGCATCTCTTAAAACTGGTTATTTCATTTGTTTATCATCTGCTTTGCATTACCCATATAGATTCTGAAAAGTCAGTTACACACCTTTTCTTGATGCATAATCTCAAGGGATATTTAGGAGATTCATCAATCTTGCAAAATTCTCACAAAATCTAGCTGATGCTTATGAAGTAATATAAAACCCAGTGGCCTGCATAAACCTGATTAGACACATGAGATTGAGCATCTTCCTACATAATCTCTTCACATCAAAACTAATTTCTGCTAAAAGAGCTATCACCTGAACTCCCTTAAGAGTACAGTTAAATTTTTTGCATAATTTTTGCCTTTGCTTACTCCAATTCTATTATATTATTTCTTTTTATACAAAAAGCCATGACCAAGTTTTGCCTTCTTTCCCTTTCATTATCAGTCTCTTTCAAAATTTATCATCATCATTTTGTAGTTTAATAAATTTTCTTACTCATTCTCTGCTGCATTTCAACACTATCAATTTCAGAATATCTGCCATTCTGCCTCAGGCAGTATTGTAACCTCATCTATTGTACTGTTTTAATTCCAGCTCCCTCCAGATTCAGAGAGAGGAATTCCCTTCTCACTAAAATAACAGACTCCCACTTCCAGTAGTAAAGGAGACTGAACTTAGGATTAAACAGAAGTCAAATTTAGTTCCCAGATCTCTTTCTGGTAGCATGAATTTAGTTAAGCTAAGTTGTTCCTGTCTACTTTGACAAATAGCAGTATTGAAGATGTAGCAGGAAGAGAACTATTTAGCCGGGTGTTCCTTTGCAAAGGCTCCCTCTTTTACAGTGAATCAGAGCAGAGTGTGGGGTTGATAAAATGTGGCTGATAATAAACCTGTGGGTAAACTAAAGGCTTTGTTTAGCTTATTATTGAAAAAAAACTCTTGATTTCTCATTCATTCTCACTTCCTTCAATTAAAAGAATGTTCTTAAAAGGCTCTTAGTTTTTTGCTTAGCTGAGTACTTGAATAAAAAAGACTGAATAGCACATCAAAGTAACATTAATGTGTGCCTTGGTTCCTGTTTGTATATAGATGACCAAATTCATAGCACTGCAGTTCCACTGCAACTTACTTATTCACAAGTTTGCTAATTTGCCATTTTTTAAAATCACTTAATTAAGACAATTCAAAGAAAATTTCTTTTCTTTTAGTTCTGCAAGCACATAAGAACATGTGCAAGCCCTATAATACTTTTTATTTCAACCAGCTGTTGTGCACAATCTAGACTATGCAAAGCAATAACCAGCCTGCTTTACAACTGACAGAACCCATTCAGCCCTAAAAAGGAGTTTCCCATACTCAACTACCAGCATGAAGGAGGGGTATGTGAAAATCTACCTGAAAAATACGTAGTGATTTCCAAAGAAATTCCATTATTCCATTTAATAGGTGGTCATTTCTGACAAAAAGCTCAGAACTACACTGTTGAACAAATTCTAAGAAAAACAACTGAATTTATGGACCAGTGTTATGTTTGGGGGCTCAAAGTCAAAATTTAAAGCTTAAATATTCCACATATCCAAGGAGTAGAGGATTGAGTGGTTTAATAGGAAACCAAGGTTTGTGGCTTAATGTAGGAAGTTTAATTTATTTGGTTCTCAGTATGATCAGCATCAAGAGGGAGCAACAAAATCAGTGAACAATGAGACACTGGTTTCTTTGTGACAACACACAAAGAAAGCACAGCACTGCCCAAAGCTTCAGGGTGTTTGCTAAAAGACCAGGGATGCTGTCACTGAGACTAATTTTATTATATTCAGTTTCTTCTATTCACTGAAAACCCGTACATAAAATGTGTCACTCCCAAAGCCTTCCATTATTCATTTCAACTGATGCAAACTAAATGATGCACTTGAACTAAATGTGCACTTGCATGTGCACAATCTGGAACACACCATTTTCAATACAGTCTTTCTCTTTGTTTTATTTTAGTGCTGACAGTTGTCCAAATGTGCTACATCATATTTTCACAACCTTCTGGAGATACTCTAGAACTTCAGCTTCAAAAAGATAGCAAACAAGGACTGCAACAAAAAATTGATGAGATTGACTTAATGTTTTCAGTCTATTCCTTAGGCCAGAGTAGGTATCTGACTTGTAGAAATCATAACTGTGGGTTTTGAGGAGCAATACAGTCAGGGGAAGACAATATCCCAGCAGAGACCAAAAGGAGAGGATCTCAGTCACAAACGCAGACACAAAGATTTTAGGGAAAGAATGGGACAAATAGAAGTCAGGATCAAATGACAGTAGAAGCTAAGTAGGCATGGAAACAACTGACAAAGGCCTTGAAATAATTAATTTAAACATTCCTTCAAGGAATGTTAAAATTACAAATAAAGAAACAGAGAGTAAATAGAAGGAATTAAAGCAGACATTATCAATCCAACATGGAAGACAGAAAATATCCATCCTCATCATTTCAGCAATGTTCAAGACAGAAAAATGGACAAAGACATTGCAGAAATCAAGGTGAAAGTCAAAGAAGCCTCAAAATAAGAAATATCACAAAAAATTAAATTGTGGATAAAATGCATGATAGAACTAAATGTACTATATTTCAGTGATTACCTAGAAAGATAAACTCTAGTAGAGCAAAGCAACCATTCTCATTTTGATAAAAGCAGCCTTTTTCTCTCCAATACACACCTGCACTGTTACTCTGGTGATATAAAAACATACATACATACTCATTTAGCCATCAGCAATTCTGACATTTTAAAAACCAAACCAGTCTGCATAATATCAGTGCCCCAGCTTTCAATAGCAAAGATCACAGCAAAGTGTACAACTGAGAATGCAAGGTTATAATCATGAGACTGGAAAAATGTTCCAGTAATCAAAAACACTTGGTAATTGAAGTTTCAGATTATGAGGGGTCATCGTTACTCAAACACATAAAATTTTGTCACATGCCACAGATCATATACTGAAATCAGAATTCTTCACTCCCTACTTCAGGTCTAAAAATATGTCCATGAAACATTCGTCTAGAGTGTGCAAAAGCACAAGACCAGTAATGTCATATATCCATATTAAAAGTTATTAATTAATATTTAGTTCAGCAAAAGCTATCACCACTGATCAAGCTGGCACACATCATCATATCTCCTTCCTGAGAATCTGCTCTACCATCTTGCCACTTTTCATGCAAGACAATTAAATATGGAAATCACTGGTAGCCTAAGCTGCACAGCTCTGAAATCAAAGGTCTGCGTACAGGACAAGAGGGAGAGGACGGGCAGAGAAAGCATGCTCAGAGCCTTACCTTCCAATGAGCAGGAACTCTCCGAGCACCCCCAGGCGGCGCATGGCGATGAGGATGCCCCTGACGGTCATTCCCTCGCAGAAGCACACCACCACTCTGGCCTTGGGCAACCTCTCCCGCAGCTTGCGCAGCAGGCGGTCAAAGCTCTTCTCACCGGCGTTGCTGTAGATCTTGTCAGAGTGAGCAATGCAGAGACCCTCTTGGGCAGCCAACTCTTTGAAGGCTTCCATTCCACTTTCCCCATAATTTCCTATAAAAAAAAAAATATCATGCCTTTAACCAATTGAATTGTGATGAGAAAGTGATAGTTTCCCCCTCCAAAATCAAGCAGCATTAGCAGAAGGAAGAGCAAAAGAGATCCATCAAAGTGAACATCCTCAGAGTTCAGTGGAGCAACAGGATATCCATGTATCAGTAGGGCTTAACAGAACTGGAGACTGCAGTTCTGGGAGGGGCTACTTACATTGACTTACAACAGAGAGTAAAGGGGATATTAAACAAGGAATGGATAGGTAGAAAAGGGGACAGAATGGACAGTAAGAGTGAAGTTTATTGACATTTCTATGGCATAACCCACAGGCGAGCTAATTTAGCAAAACAGTAACAGCAGAAAAGGGGAAAAAGGATTTAATTCTAACATGCAGTCCATGTTCACAAAAGTGAACATGAATGGTGGATGCACATTTAAAACATGCTGATCTGGTAACATTTTCAAAGTCTAATTTGACCAAGCAATTTTTATGACAGCTAAAATTTAGGCTTGATGATGTGTCTCTTAGAATAGGAGACTTTCTAACTGAAAGAACTTCAGAAATAACCCTTTCCAAGGCAGAAATACTTAAACTGTGTGGTCCAAACTATGTATAAAACCTGATTCTCAAATTCACATCTATTTATACATTCAGCAAGCCAAAACAACAGTTTTACAAAACTCAGAGGGCCTTCTGCTATGGAAACAGGTGAAACCCCAAGTTTTCTTTGAATATTTTATGCCTGACATGAGCACAGGACTTATGATGAACACCCATCATGTAAGAGGAACAGATGGATTAAAAAAACCCCATATCTATTAACAGTAACAAGAAATGGTTCAAAAAGAGAATAATTAATTTGATGTTATCCATATCCATAATGTTTCTTTCATCTAATGAGGGAGTAAAATCAGATATGCTGATCACTTCTAGACCCCAATCTTTTCAAGCAAGTGGTGATTGAAGAGGTCCCACTTCCCTGTTTCTAGCAACTGTTTGAAACAGCAAATTGCAAAGAGGGGGACTTCTGAATAAAGCTAAATTTCTTAAAAAAACAAAAAAAATAAAACTCCTCAAAAGTGTAGTCATCAGAAAGAAAATGCAGCAGGAGACAGTTCAGGCATTCTGTCTAAACCCAGTAGAAATGTGTGCATTTTTCCAAAAACATGGATCATTTGCCACAGATCAACACTATGCAGACACACTATGACAGTCATTGTCATACTAAGTTGCAGACAAACCTGACAGGTCTAGTGTCAAACACACAACTGAAGTTCCCCGGCCCTTTGCACTGAGCTGCCCTAGTTTCTCATAAATTCCAAGTGCAGCAGAATGGCCTCTTTTCTAGCCTGTGACTCAACATCATACTCAGCAATCAGGTCAATTCTGCTTTTTTTTCTGTGAGCCAGAGGTACTCCTGAGCAGCAGTCCTACATGGATGTGGGGAGGAGAGGAAGATCTATGCCTGGTGGGAACGCAACACCAAGCAGCCCAATCCCACAACCCTGTACTTGGGTAAACCCTGTGGCCTTGTCATATGCTGAGAACAACCCAGATGGAGCCATTTCCAGGTATTTATAGGCCCAGACCTGCACTCACCAAAGGACTTACTCCAAGGCAGTACAGTTTGAGCCGTGCTGCTTTGATGACTTGCCTCAAGTTCCAGACTGAGGCAGGACAACCTCACCCCTGACTTGTCATTAGCGAGAACTTTATGTTTCAGCAGGATATATTTCCCAATTTCATGTGGAACTTTGTTCAACAGAGGCTCCTTTGAAACCAGTAAGGTTATTCCTAAAGTCCTATCTAAGGAGGGACAGGAGACTAAACTGAATGCTATTAGATATTTAGGCAGTGCATATTAAAAAAATATATATGTAGCAGGTTTCTTACCCAAACTTTAAAGAAGGGTTCTGTCATACATCAGTTAAGCACTAATTTTGCTGTAGTTCAAGTTAATGGTTGCAAGAAATGAAAAAATAAATCCATTTGGATTGATTTTTCTCAACTTTAATTTTGATGAAATCACAATTATCTCAAACATAGTTTAACCCATACTAACATTACATCAGCCTACCAAAACATATGCTAAGAGAAAGATTGGTGTCTATAAATTCAGTAAGTGTGATAGAGAGTCTAGAAGGGAAAAGCTAATTAAGATCAAGAACAACATGAATACAAGATGAAATAGGCAAAAAGCAAGGCAGAAAATCTGCAGCTCTAAAGGAAAGATTTCCAATCCTTATATGAAAGTAGCATAACAGCTGTCCAGTAGCAGCACAAAGTCTGATGTTTTAGTGGAGCTTGCTCAGCTCACAAAAGCATTATGTAAAGCAGATTTCTGCAACAGCCAGAGATGAGACTTGGTGACCCTGGAGGTTATCTTAAAATCTGTTTGCCATGCTCCCAGAGCAAGACAACATGCTGCACATCTTTCCCCTCCAGGGAAAAAGATCAGAGAGAAAAAGAATGTGTGACATAAGCTACACAGATTGTTCAATGCACTCAGCTACCTAGGTACGGACAATGTAAGGGTGTATATGGAATAGAAAACACCAGTTAATTCTGTGCAATAGCCAAGAACACAGCCATCTGTACCAGCTTGGTGGGTACATCCATTTCAATACACACTCAGACAGCTGAGAGGGGAAACCTGTAATGAAAGAAATCTCTTCGTGATTGTAGTCATTGAAGAGTTACATCAGGGCCCCAGGCTAAGACCTTTCTTCCTTTGAAAGACCCATTGAATAAAAGATCTAATCTTATCTGAAACTACCTTTTGCTACCAGGATCAGCTGTAAAAGGCAAAATAATTATTATTGTGATTTTCTTTCTGACCTCTACTCAAAACTAGGTGAGACAGTAACATACTTTGAGCCCTACAATTGGGGCTCAAACAGCCTTTGCCATTTTTTAACCTTTTTTATGGTCTGTTCAACTTGTACCCCAATCAAAAAATCACACATTTTCCCTATATGCTTCATTCAGTCTTTACAGCAGTATAATGGTAAATTCTAAACCTGATATGACTACAATTTTACCAAGAGGATTTTTATAACACTTTTCTTTCGGGGCCAAAGGAAGCTTTGCTTCACCTCTGAGGAAAGTCAAGATAAGGCCATTTCTGAGAGGGATCTGCATATCTAAAGATACTGCTGAGAGTTACATATAGTGGTAATTATTCTCACTCATTGCATTACATGCCTTAAATATCTTAATAAAAAACATTAGGATGCTTTAGTAAAAATCAGAGATGTTATCTTGATCAACAGAAGGCATACAAAAGAAGAAACTAACAAAAAATTCAGCCTCATAAATTGCTCCTGTGAGCCAGTAAGTATTACATTTGTGCCACAGCTATACTGAAACAAGCACTCTTTGGTTGTATTAACACTTTAGTAGTGTGGGGAGAAGAACCCATGAGTTCCATCTACAAGGTTTATGTTCTTTTTCTTTATTACAGCTGTTTGGCAAATTTGTCCCCATTCTCTTTATCAAGAGAACCATTTGGTTTTCATTTATGAAATGAAGCAGAAACAGCTCAGCAGTGAGGTGCTTATGAGAATCCTGGAGACTGCTTTCTTAAGGGATGCATAGAATGTCTGTGTGGGTCTTCCCAAGCCATATAACTGTTGTGTTTTCAGGGGGCTTGAAAACAAAAAAAAGGTATCCCACTTAATCTCTATATTTGAATGAAATCAGCCATTGATTTATTTGGGCAATAACATAAGGAAATATGAATCATTCATATTTGAACTGAACGTTTCCTTGAAATATAGGCTAATCACCATTTAAAAGAAAATCTTAAAGACCATAATGCTGAAGAGAAAGACTGTTCTTTCTTGCTCTGCTTTAAGTGTCATTAGGAAATACCAACTACTCTTTTAAGACCCATTTAGAGAGACACCTACAAAACTGACAAAACCCACAGCAGAGAACTCTGCCTGGAAGAATGCTCCAATGCACTTTAAATGACAAAAGGTAGGGAGCAAGAGTTACTTCACCCACCTCAGCCATGAGTGATCTCTTCAGGTGAGGTCACCTGTTGCTCACCACTAGGAACTTATTTGCTGCATTTATTCCTCTAAACCATGACAACCACTGTGGAGGTATAGAATGTAAGAAAATAAAGATAGTGCAGAAGGTATCTCACACGTGAGGAGTTGCAGCTGTACTAATCACCAAAGATTATATAAACAGGCCTGCCCTTAACAGGCCACAGCTGTGTCCAATAAGAAGACGAGTGCTACAAAAGAGTGGGTTAGCTGGGTGAGGGGAGAGTTGGGTGGGGTTTGCTGGCTGTGATGAAGAAAGAGGCAATGCTGTGAGGCGCTGCCAATGAGAAACCACCAAGAAGGTATGGGACTTTTGCAATAAGATGACAACAAACCACAATCTGGATCAAAAGTGAACATGCAAAAACTCCCATATCCCCTGCAAGCACAGAACAAGGGTAATAATGCACCAAATAATAAAACCACAAATTCTGGTTTGACTGCAGGGTGCTACAGAGGCAAGTCATATTGCAAGAAAGTTCCCCTTTTCAAATTAACAAGTGAGAAACTATTTATTGTCTTCTTCTTTCCTCTCTTAGTGTTATGATCTGGCTTTTTTCACCTCTCCCAAGCTTGTAAACACCTTGCTGGAGGTATGAAGTCTGTTTCATTTTTCAGTATTGATTTACTGCAATACATCTCTTTACTCAACTAATTAACTACTTTTTGGCAGAGGAAAAAAGATAAGAACAAGAGGACTGCATGACATACCAGCAAGTAATAGCTTTTTAAAATCTTCACTGCTGCAAAGGCAAATGACTTGGGAAGAGCAAAGTAAGGACATGATCTGATTGTCAAGTTAGTCTCTGACATATTGCAGTAAGTAATTTGTAAAAACTAGTGATAATATTAGATAAGACAGTAACTATACAGTAGTCAAATACAAATTTGAAAAGACAGGAAAGTTTGGGACCACTGAACAGAAAAGAAAAATAGGCAGAAAGAGCATCAGTTTTCTCTCCTGTAATATGGTATACCTCCCTACACCACAGAAGCATCTTTGAATAGGGTCAGTAAACAAGAGAAAATTGAGTTCTCTACTTTTAATGGATTTGTTACAAGTACCATATTAAATAATCATGTGTATACTGTTAGTTGATTACAAACTAAAAAATTTTCACCATCAGATTTAAGCTAGTATGTTAGTAACAAGTTGGGAGCACGTACAGAATCATCTAACTTTCAGAATCTGAAATGACAAGTAGTCACTTTATAAGCTGTAATAATTCAACCACTCACATCAATTTGTCCACACCTTTGATTGGGAGAGTTACAAATAAAAGTCTGTATTTATTCCCTGAAGGTACCTAACTGACAAAAAGCTCCAAAAAATTGTGGAAATGGATCTGCCAGTGTACGTTATTGTGGTCTATCCCAAACATAAATGCTGTGTTCATAGAAAGCAGTCTTGCTGGCACACAGCTTCCTGGGCCATCAAACTGACACTATGCAGCCTCTGCCAGACTTCTTTATCACTGGGAAAAAGGCAAGGATCCAACACTTCCATGTTTCTTTCCTTGGAATATCTTTTGCAAGGCTATCCCACTGATGTCAGGAGGGGCTGAATTTTACCAGTTATAAGTTATTCCAGGTAGGATTTGTTTTTTCTTTTTCAGTGAACTCTTTACACCTAATGTTGACTTTGCTACCTAAAGTCCTTTACCACACAATTTCTTTTCAGAGTTCAGATAGAAAATTACGTTGAGAAAGCTTCCTTTGCTCAGTAAATTTCACCTCAGGTATTTTTAAGGGACAACTTCAAAGAAAGTAGTCTATGAGGGTACATCACAAACCCTAAAGTACTGGCTATTTTACAAAAAGTAGAATTCTGTGTGGATGTGGGCTCTGATACTGTTACCAGTCAGGACAAAACAGCAGAGAAAACATCAAAATTACAAACTTCACTTGACCTAAAATCTCAGTCAAACTGCAAAGCCTAAAAGGAAAACAGCTACCACTTCCCTCATTCTAAGTGGTTTACAGAGGAAGGAACAACCCAAAAGCTGCTTTATAAAGAATGCTGAAGAGGGTATTTCAGTTTCTCTAGGTATAGTGGCTTTGAAGAGAGAAAGAAGTCCTGCAAACTTAGGTCCCTAAGGACAGTTTAATACAGGTTGAACATCACTGCTACTCACTAGAGGTTTTCCCCTGTCCTGAAGACCACCTGGATTGGTTACTGCCTCCTACCCCTTCGATTGGGTCCAGCTGCCCATCTCCTCAGTTCTGAAGTTGCTTTTAGCCTGCTACCATGCATCAGTATCAAAGTCCTCCTTACCACCATCATCTTGCCTTCCAGACCAGCCCATGGCTCTCTGGAAGTCAGTGTTTCCCTTACATTTCCCTAGATGTTTATCTTTGACATTGTCAAAAGGACTTTGTATTGGATGGAGGCCTTACCATCTTTTAGCTAAGGAGAAGAAAACTCATTATTTGAAACTGAAACTACACTGCAAGCACTCTGTCTTCATTTAAGCTTAGGAAAGTTTTTTATTCTTTCCAAGGAACTGCACTCTAGCCTTACAAAGGCCAGAAGGATATGTTAAATGAATGAACTGAGTCATCTTTAGTACACTACAGATCTCAGCCATCTGTGCTTACAGCCTGTTTCCTTCAGGCCCTTCTAGAAATGCAGAAAGTGAGCTGTTAAGGCCAGACTATCTTTTTTTCATTTCCTAGTTTTTCCTAACCAAAATTGAGTACAAGGGATTTTTTTTTAAAGAAAAGCTGAAATGATGAATTAGATGATTATTACATCCATTAAACAATACACTATGCCTAACATAATTAGAGAAATGAGATTATATTTCAAACAAGAAAATTTACATAATTTTATTAAATTCTAGGTTAGTTCTTGTCACTAATTACAAAGTACATTTTGCCAATAGCTCACCACAGTGATGTGTTACCTCAGTAAAGAAGACACAGAAAAAGGTACAATTCTGCCACTCAGTAAAGTGGTTATATTTAAGCCTTCATCCTGAAAGCAGCAGGTGCAATATCTTGAACAACTACTTGATATTCTTGTCAGAAATACAGCCACAGGTGAAGTCAGCCTGAAGTAATGAAACTACTAATGCTAAATGACACTTCCCTAATAAGACAAATGTCAAAATGTGGTGTCATGCCGGTTTTTCCCTAAATGTATTCAAAGCATACACCCAGTGATTATTTATTATGTATCTATCGAGGAGTTTGAGAGGTTTATATTCTAATGAAGCTATTTCAGTTCCAAACCTAGCTGACACACACTACTTTTAACAAATTTGCTTGCTGAACTTCATCTTTCTGTTCATGACTTATCAGCAAGGGGCTTCCAGTTTTCTTCATAAAATATTAAAATTAATCTAGTAATGCCTAGCACTAACTGTTGGTTGGTTCTCTTGGTTTGAATCAGTAGAAAAAAGTCTCACACTTTTTTGTGTGTGTTTCTTGATGAGTCTGGGGAAAGTAGAAGTAAGAATAAAGTTTCAACTCCTATAATAATGTCTTTTTGGTTTAAGCTTGCTGTGAATATTACACTTAGTAAAATAATTTACAAAAGTAGTTATAACAAGGATACCCAAAAGTGACATCAAAGTAGGAGAACAATATTCCCTTTTTTTAATATGAGCAGAAATTTCAAGAAGAAAGAAAGAAGTAGTTCTGCTCATGCTTTGGCAGTTTTGCAATTAGATTAGCTCACATCAAGCACAAGATTTAAAACCTTGAGCAATCAAAAATCATGCATAAGAGTACCCTATATGGGGGTTTGAACATAAAAGTATTAATGAAAATTTTAAATCATATTTCTAGTGGTTATCTGCTTTCTGAACCTGAGGACACATAGCAATCAGTTTCTGACCTTTCCTTAAAATTTTGAGAGTTAAAGATGGCTATTTTGTTTTAGTGACTCAAGATACTTACAAATTACATGTTTTTATGGGCTGGCACTTAGAAGTTCAAGCATCATGAAATGCTCCATAAAGAGTCAGCAATACTATGACCACTTCTCAATAACATGCACTATCAATAACTTCAGCAGGTATCTGGAAAGGATGCTAGAAATGAGGTTATTTTCTGAGGAGTATTTTGTACTCATTTTCTTAGGAAGGAGAAGTTAGTGTTTGGACCTACTCCCACTGAAGTGAGATTTCAGTGGTAAAACTATTGTATATTTATTAATTTTTAAGAGAGACAAACAAACTGTTAAATTTCATTCTTCACTGGCTGTTAACACTCATCATTGAAAAAGAAGTCCAAGAAGCTACTGAACTACAACCCCAAAGCTAAAAGTTCATGACCTTTAAGGCAATTTTAGTTTACATATAATTGTTATACACTGATACATTCTGTTCATGTGAGTCTCAGCTCTAGATGTGAATTATATTACATCTGGAATAACATATAACTGATAAATTTTAGTCTTTTGTCTAAAAAACTATACCTAATCTTATCTTATCCATCACAAGAGAAACTGTGTTATCTAATGGGAATAGAATCCTGCAGGTTTTACAAACCAGAAGATAAATTTTTTGATGTATGCTTTATCAAATCTCTGAATACTGTAGACTTATTATTCAGAAGAATATTATGCTATTTTAGAAATAATTGTGGTTTAAATTAAATATGTTTAAGAAAAACAGTGACTGCCTTGGTGTACAAGTCTATTAAAGGTTGAAACATAATTTCATAACATTATGTGAAATAAATTCAAAACAAAAAACAAATCCAAATCCTGAGTTTGAAAGGTACTCTCAGTTATAAAGTTGAGGAGAGATAATCATACCAGCATTTCCAATTGAGTTCATAACTGCAAGGATTGACACAAGATAAATGTTTGAGTTACACAGTGTTAAATGTCATCATGTGTGCTGCTGAATGGTGAAACATTTGAAATACCTTTTCCCAAAGGCTATCGCAGTATCTGCATATGAAAAGGTGATTTAATGTTGGGAATACAGGCAGAGCTAGTACAAGAAATTAATGTAAAAGCTGAATTACCACAAGTAAAGAACAAATTAGTAGTTTACTTTACACAGCTCCCACAGAGGTAGTATAAAAGAACGAACTCTGGAAGGGCAGTCCTGAGAGGTAGAAAAAAATGGCCACATGCAAGTAGGAGAAAGTGATAAGCCTGAACATGTGAGATAGTGAGATACTGCACCTGTGCAGCTCTGCAAGGCTGCACCCCAGGGATGACACCTTGGACAGGTTGAGTCCTCCCATACCCCCACCCATGTCCACATTCAAGAATGCTCTCAGGTCACCTCCTGTGCTCCAGCACCTAATGGGGGAGGCCTCAGGACTGGCAGGAGGCCCTTGCAGCACTCCTGATGCAGTTCTGAAAGCATCCTCGAGGAGATGAGGGCAGTGCTGCTACACAGACCTGTAAAATTGCTTGATGGAGGGAAAACAAAAGGACGTTTTTCTGGGCTAAGAAATAGAAAAAAAAAAAAAGGACAAATCATGGATAAAGGTGAAAATACTGGGTTTTTTTCCAAACATTGCAGACTCTGAAGTCTTGCCTACTCTACAGCCAGGGCTTACAGATAGATCCTGAGGAATGGCTTCTAGGTACTCACAAGTTGTGCTGCCATCCAGAAGGTCCCAGGACCCTTCTGTTCTCAGCTCAAAACAACCTAAACCCAGGCATGTCATTCCATCATGGCTTCAGCTGCTCTGTCCTCAAATAAATGTTCCTGGTAAAATGAGCTGAGGGCAAGGAGCGGCCCTCAGTCAAAGGCCCATAAAATGCCTGCAGGCCCCGGATGTACCAGGGAAGCTGGACAAGCCCTGCTCGCTCCCACCACCTTGTCTTTTCCCAAACTGTTCCTCTGAGGGCCAAAGCCCACAGAGAAACTGGGCACCAGCAAGGTGGCCAAGGGGAGCTGGCACTGGTGCCGTGCCCTGGGACAGGGCAGAGCCAGCAAAGCAGCCATGCTGGGCCTGGATGGGGCTGTGGCAGCCTGGCACCTGAGCCATCCTTGCTCCCAAGGCAGGCTGATGGCAGGGCAGGCTCCTCTGCCCCACCAGGTCCTGGTTATTGGGAGGGGAAGCCAGGATGAGAAGGAGAAGGAGAGCAAGGGGAGGCATGACCACAGATGGAGCAGTGGCAGGTGCGACAGGGAGGAGAGAGGCTGAGGCTGTGCCTGCACTGAGCACATCCAAAAGCAGCAGCTACTGAGGGCAAGGCAGCCGTGCTTGCACAGCTGGCTGAGTACAAGCTCTCCAGGAGCAGTGTCAGCCACTGCCAAAGCAGGCTGTGAGGTGGCAGAGTGAAATGCAGATTTGGGTGGCCTGCTGGCCTCAGCTTTGGCACCCCACTGGCAGTGAAGAAGCAAAGCTTTTGGCCTTGACAGTGCCAAAGGGCAGCATTGGAATAGCTGGCTCTGATCTCACATCTCAGAGCCAGGAAAAATACATCTGCAGCTGTTCAGATGTGAGCTTCATGGCAAAAACATTATGGGGGACTCCTCAGCCATTCCATGTGGTTGCTCCAGCATTGGGAAACAGCACAGCCCCCTGTGTGCCAGGAATTTTGATGAAGGTATTCATCAAAGAGTGATTTTCATTGTATTCAATATTTCTGCTGTGACTGAATCAATAAATGATTGACATAGATGCCTCTTGATCTTATGACAGCCTGTGTGGTAGGTCTGATCTGCACACTAAAATATTCCATCTATTTCTTGACAGCAACAAATTTTTTTTTGACAACAAAGTATATAGCAGTTCAACAGATGTACTTCTACTACCAGGAGTGTCAGAAAATCCATCCCTAAAGCACTGACTGGGCACCATGGGCATATAGAAGAGACTTAAAAATCATAATTGCCTTAAACATCATCCAAGATCACTAACAAGATCACCAAAGGACTTCGGGCAAACTGCATTAAGAGGCTGCTACCATCAATGCCCATCCTCTCACCATCACTGTCATCACCATTCCACCCCAAATATGCCTCCTGGATTTGGGGAATTTGGACTGTGAGCTTACCTGATGGGAACTTGAGATAAAAGAAAGGTGGCACTATTGTTCAATTATCTTTGGTCTGAGGAGAAGTAAACAAGGCTGAAGGAGAAGAATGTGTCCCCAAGGAAAGCCAGACCCAGCAGCTGTGCTGAAAATCAAATCTGGCTGGGTTTGGGGCAGGCAGGTCATAGTCCACAGACTCATTTACTGAGGCCAGGTTTGCACACTCTCCCTGCCAGCCAAGGGGGAGGAGAAGAATTTTTGTGTATGACGGCAAAACCTCCCATACAGAGGGGTTGAACACCCATCACCAGATGCTACAAGCCAGATAAGAAGCAGATCCTGCAGAGTCTTCCCTCATACAAACTGGCTCAGTTGTAAAACTCCTCCAACCACTGGGAATGTCACATTCACACAGGACATTCACATGAGAGGCAGGTGTCTTGTTTTAAAAAGGGTCATAAACCATCAAAGACCCTAGAAGCACTCACCAGACTCATTCCTAAGGCCTTCAACAGGTCCAGAGTGTGTTGCAGAAGACAGTGTAAAACTTCCCAATGCAAAGAAGGTGCTTGGCATGTTCCCATGGATATCTGAATGTACTGTATATTTCGTGGGACCCCCATCATCAAGAGAACCAGAAAAGGACAAATGGGACACTGCTGGATCCACAAGGGTGGTGAATATCTTTCTACCTAATCTTCTCTCTGTCACTTTTTTTCGTTCTCTCTCCCACCTTTCTTCTGCTTTTCCTATTTCTTTCTCTCTGTCTTTGATCCAAAAGCACAAGACACTACAAGTTCCATTTTGGCATTGTATAACCTGACATCACTAACCTGCCTCTGGTATGAAATAGCATGGTGTTCTGTGACAAGATGTAAGCAAGAATGAGTGAGAAGATACTGAATCTTTCAGATGTATAGAATGTTTTCAGGCCAAATATCATCAGCTTCTTGTATCTAATCCAAATATAAATGAGTGAATTGGTGCTGATAGAAAACATGTGAGATAAAAACTAAACAATTATTCAGTTTCTATTATATTGGATGCTTCATAATTTCTTTCTTTGTTCCTTTCTTTTATTTTATTTTTTCAGAAAAAAAAAGTTCACTTTCTCTTCCAATTAAAGTAATTACCATTAACCTTCAGTAATACAAATTGTTGTTAAGCAGAGGTGTTAGGTCAGCCAAGTGTTAAAAGAAAAGAAAACCAAAAGAACAGAGAGGGCCCTTATGACAGCAAGCTCATAAAAGTTTCATAAAAATGTTAAATAGATGGAGAGGAAAAATAGGTCTTCTTAGAGAAAAAAAATCAGCAGTGCAAAGGCCAATGCAAATTCTGTATACCACTGAGGTTTCACACAAACTCTTTCTCTCTCCAGCAAAGCATTTCTGGAACTTAAAATAAGATCTGTCTAATATAGAAGTCTCACATCATCTTCTTTCCTCCATAATATTTGTTAGATTTGATGACTGTTAGTACGGAACCAAGATTTCATCAAAATAGCGTGGAAAATACTAATGCTTCTCCTGCTATTGTGGAAAGAAAATAATGATTCTTCTTAAGATGTAACTAAGAGATATACAAGTCACATGGTACTTTGGATGGCACTGATATGTCCCTTTTATTAATTGTAAATGTTTTCCCTTTTTTTTCCATGCAATTGAATCATTTGTTTGTATGTTTGCATGCACTTGTCCTTTGAGGAACTGATAATGACACTGTGATCTTATAGGACACCTTTAATGAAATGAGGTTTGTCTTACTCTATTCTGAAGAGCACTCTCCTGTTAGTCTCTATGATTAATTGGATTAAAAGAGTGATGTTTCTGTATGTAATTGAATAAAGAAACAAACCCACAGCTGCTTGGAATAGGGAATTTTGGGGCATCTGTGAGTGTGCACTACATGAGAGCAGAGATGCTCAAGGACTGGGTAGATCCCACTTACAGGGGATTCCCTCAGAAGGTGCAGAATGCATTAAACAGTTTCCTTTTCCATAGTGTTTCTCTGTTTCTAAAATGCTGGTACATTTTCACCATCTATGTGTTCAAAAATAGTGAACAGTGTTTTTGTTTAAAATATGGTCTGAATGCAAATTTTTCTCTGTCTCCTTTGAGACTGTTTGAGCCTCAGAAGGTAATACTGAAATTAGCCACTGCTCATTTCCTTTGGTATCATCAGGATTCAGTTCAAGACTTCCTGATTGCACAGATAAAACATCAGTGGGGAAGGGAGAGAGAAAAGACTGTCAGTCTAAAACCATACACAAATTGTTGTCACAGATTTCAGCCTACTTCCTTCAGGGATTCAGTTAAAATCCCTCTAGGATGGTTACCCAGATAAGAAGATAAGAGACTCCTTCATGTATGCAACATGAACCAATTCCATGAGCAATGCATTGCAACTCATTCCAAGCTGTTGCTCTCGCACTTGGAGAGCAAAGGATGTCCCTAAAGGTGGTCTGGGCTGACTATTTGAGTAACAAAATGGCCTCTCTCCCACTGTCACTGCAGCTCTTTCCCAGGTGCAGGGCAGAGGGGAGGATGTGAATGTGCTTTTGATGTGTCTGGGAGGGTGAATACAAATGCAGAAGGCTGCTCTTGGAATGTCAGCCTGATGACAGGAATTACTGGCACAACCACAAGCAAGCCCTTTCCTGCAAAATCATTGGCAACAACAAACTTCAAAATTATGGACAGAACTTGTATTAGCTTAAAGTACATTTGTTAGACTTCTCTACAGTCCTCCCTCCTACATAACAACAATTGAGTTTCATGTTTTATGCGTACCAGATCTTGTGTCTAAGATTAGCTCTTCCTCAAAAACATATCTCACATTGCTATGGTATTTCCAAATGAACTACAATCTTACCCTATACATCTGTCCAGGTTTTAATATAATCAGAAAAGCATATGGTTATGCATATTAACATACTATGAGAAGGAGATGCGTTAGGCAGACCTCAATTTTCAGCTTTGATAACCTGACTATTTATAACCTGTTGGAAAGCACATTAAATGACAGAGCGAGGACAAAAAAACTACTGTTTTGAGGATGCAGATTTAACTTATTGAATCTGGGTTTACATGCATATATAAGTGCAAAAACAGAAGAAGGAGTTGGGACTTACATTTCTGACAATTTAAAAAATGCTGTTGCAACTTGATGCAGGGGGAGGCCAAAGGATAAAGGTTGTGTAAGTTTGGAGATTTTAATAAATATAAGCAACACTACTCTCTTCTCATTTTTGCCTCTCATGATTCCAACATTCCTCTCTCTATTCTTTGGGTGCCTGTTGCCTGTTGCAAGGGGACCGTATTTCCAGCAGATACAGCAGTACAGCAGGGCCATGTTTAAAAGTACAAAGGCATACTTGACAAAACCCACTCATAGACTTTTGGGCATCTAAGAGATAAGCCAATTATCTTTTGAGATTAATTAAAAGAACTCTTAATGTACAGAGTGGAAAAATCTAACTGTATAAGAAATCCCCAGAAATTGTTACTGAACTTTGGAAAATCATAAAATACATCTTATTTACGAGTGAAAGAGCAAAGGCAAGGTTACCAAAGAATCAGAAAAGACAAATGGCCCTGTAAAAAAAAGCTTTTAAAGTCTGCTAAAGGTCAGCTGAAGTGAAAGATATATCTTCCACTTCATCAAGATATATCTAAAAATGAAATGTGTTCATTTTTCTGACCCCTGTATGGACCATTCACTTAAGAGCTGGACACAATCCTTGTGTGTGCCTTCCAACTCTGAATATTCTGTGATTCTGTGAAAAGGCTTTACTCTACAACAATAACAAAGGCTGATGACCACTGGCTTTTTGCATAAGGATTTCCATTTTTACTTAAATAGTTTGTCTGCCCTAATCTTAGGTTAGTGCTTTCTGAGAAATTTCAAGCTCCTATTAAATTGAAAACAAATATTTCCATGGTGCCTCTTTAAAAGAAATTTAAATTTATCTGATTTTTTATATATCTACTGATTTTTTTTTTTCAAAAACAGAGGCTCAAGCAAATGACTGCTGAAAAAAATGAGGGTTTCAAGCTTATACAGTGCCTCTGAGAATTCTCACAGTATAGAATGACAGTATTTTCAAACTGTCTTATTCCATCTTCTTTAGCTAACAAAGTAGACATATCAAAACTAATAAGACATGCTAAAAATAAAATGGAGAGATTAGAGAGGAAACAAAATAGGATCTGATTTAAAAAATGTAAATCACTAGACTCAACTAGGGGTAAGTTTAACTTCTTATTTAAAGACGATATTTGAAGATAGTACTTTTAATGCATTTCCTGATGCTTTACTGCAATTATAAAAAAAAAGTAAAACCAGGCAAACTTTATTTAACGAATTAACATACAGAAATCTTCTGAAATAATCTATTGCATAGCAGTTTGCAGCCAAAGGAACTGAATGTGATTATCCTTTTTGTTAACAAAGATTTTTTCATTGCTCAGTTGTGAGGGGAAAGCAAATGCTCTCAGAAAGACAACTGAGTAGCAGCTAGGTTCTCAGTGGGGCTGGGACCAAGTTTGGTAGCACACTCCAAGTACACCTGCCTGAGAGAATCACCTCTCTTCATGTAAGCCTTAATTGACCTCTGAAGTAGTGCAGTGGTCTGGCAGCATTGTGTCCTGTACTGCTTCCCAAAATAGTTGTGGCTGATGCTGTCCTTGTAACCACTTCCACTCAGTGAGCATTAGAGAAGCCTCATTGTAACATCTAAAGAAAAGCTCAGGAATGGCAGAGCTTTTAGCTGGACTAAAATCCTGGTGTGATGATTTTCACTTGGCACTTCTCAGCCAAAGAGTAGAGTTTATCTCAATAACCAGCAAACAATCAAGAGTAAAAATGACATCTGAAAAACCTCTGCAATATCTTGTTGGAACACTCACTAGCAGCCTTGCTGTCAACGCTACAACCCAAAGAAAGCTGTAAGTGAAGTCTTATAGGAAAGTGATTTTTCAGGAGTTCCACTCCAGCACTCAGTCTTCTGTTAAGTCTCATCAGCAGCTTAATAATATTTGCATTTCCAATTAAAAAATCCAACCTGAGACAGAAAATGCTGTTAACAACATCATACTTGAAAGTGCCTGGGGATAGAGGTTAGATGGGACAGTTTTCCTTGGCAATATTAATCAGATTAATTGCTTCATTTTTCTTGCAATCTAAGAAGGTAATGATTTTGTTATTTTTGTAAGTATGTGTCTGCCTATAACAAAAAGTATTGATGATCAAAGATAAATGGATTTAAGAAAAAAGAAATCCAAATCTGAGTTATCTATTACATTGACATCATAGTGCTAGGAAAAAAAGATGAAACATTACTTCCTGAATTGCATCCACTTTATTCACATTTTGTTACAGTTGTCAGTTCTGTCAGAATATCATCTGTCTGAATGAATTAATGCAAAATTTAGTACTTCACTTTTAACAAAAAATAAGATTGTAATGGCATTTCAATTTTCCTTCATCCTCTTGTTAGCACTTGATAAATGCAGTCTCACAGGCACTGCTGCTCATCTGACATGATGCTTGCAATTTTAATTTAACAAATCTGAAGAAAATGCAAAGGCAGAAAACTTTCAGGTTTTCTTAAAATTTCTTGAGATTTTCTGCAAACTATTTTTTCCTTGACAACTTAATCTGCGTGGATTAATAGGGGCTTTTTCTCCCCTCCACCCCCCCCAAGCAATGTTTTATTCTGAGTGGGCATTCATATTAACAGAGGTTGAAGAACATAAAATACAATCTCAATGAAAAACATCTGAAGTACTTCTGTATATTCATGTGTGTATACAGAGCAAGAGACAGACAAGCTGGTTTTGTCTCTTACCAATGGGATGCTGTGAAGTAGTTTTTTTTAACCACAAATGAGCATTTTTCTTTCTTTTCTCATAGAGTTATGTCAGAACACAACACTTGGAATAGACACTTCCCCTGAGAAAACTGCTGTGCTTACCATCCTTGAGAAACAAAATACCATTGCTCCTGCAATGCAAAACCCAACTGCAGGTTGTGCCAACTAAAGGCACAACAATGACTCAAGAACCAAATGTTGGCTGGACAATCTTTCTGAGCGAGACCATTAGAGATTTTCCATCTTCTGAGCACACAGCATCACCAGCCATCTGCTACACAGGGAGCTTTGTAACTGGAGCTGACTCAAAGTTAGTCAAAACCATTAGCAGATGACAGGAGGGGCCCTGGGATTTAGGGACAGGTGAAAGCTTTGGGGCAGCAGGTTGGTTGCTCTCGGCAGATCCTAAAATGTGGATCCGAAAACTGGGCAGCAAAGTTGGGCCTTCCTTTGCCTCTCCCAGTAATCCCTCCCAGCCACTTTCTCTGTTTATCTCAAATTGGCCTCCTTCTTACAGAAAAAAATGAAATTATGCCATTTGACTGGTGATATTGCAGTCCAAAAGGTAAGAGAGAAGCTTTAGAAGTGAGAAACTTCGGAAAAGAAAGAAAAAAAGGGACGATGACGATGGGTCAGTGCTAGAAGGGATTCTGAAGAACAGAATCTTTTAATAAGTTTTTATTTTATGCATTTTGGGAAAGAGACAGATAATGTATACATACCGGAAGATGGTGACGGTGTTGATGGTGATGATGAATGGTAATGTCCCTTCCCAACTCAGAAGGAAATCAAGTGGCAGCTCCAAAAAGTCAGGCATTTTTAAATGGATGTGTTCAGATAACTTCTGATAGAATTTGCTGATGAGCCTCTAAACTACTAGAAACTATTTTTGATAGCTGTTGAAAGTTCTGAAGTGCCAGAGGTCTGCAACAAAGGCAGTGCTGTGCAATATTTAAAAGGATACGTGAGTTAACCTGAGTAATTACAGGTCTGTCAGCCTGACATCCATTTTGGAAAAAATAATAGGTTATTCTGTCAGCTGACATGGAATTTGTGTACAAAGAAATTAAGGGAATTGGGCAATGTAAGGGTTGCCAATCATTTTGTGTATGTGGAAACTAGGTGTCTCCAATTCATTTATCCAAATCATCTCTTATAATTGAATTTATAATCTTGGTTATCAAGAGTAATATAGCCAATGCAATATTATTTAATTTCCACAGGACAGCTATGTTCATTTTGCATGACATTTTGGCTATGAACCTGGAATGATAAGAAATGTACTGCAGACATAAAATAGATTAAAGTCTGGCTGGTAGGTTTCAACATACACTTGCAGTAAAGGAACACTAATTGATTGGGTGTCTCTTTATTGTGTCCCATAAGGATCTGTCCTTAGATTTTACAAGTTAACATTAAGCAGTGACCTGGAAAAACAAAAAATACAAAAGCATTACCAATAGTATTTGCGAATGACATCAAGATTGGGAGACAAGTTACCAATGCAGTCTGATCTAGGTTAGTCAGGAAACTGAACACAAAGAAATATGCAGTTAAATACACACATATATTTGAGCTTTCAAGAACTAACAACTCTGCACTTAAGGGATATTGGAGTCCATCATAGGATGCAATTACTGGCATGGTAATTATAACAGATAATCCCTGAAGGTAATGCTGTGGCTAAAAAAAATAGAATTGGGGTTTAGTTATGCAAATAACTGTGGTACTGTGGTAACTGAGATTATACCACCTTACCTCTAATTCACAGTATTATGACTGCTTCTGCACTGATATCCAGCATTACAAGATAATGGAAAAATGGTGAAATCTCAAAGAGTAGTCATCAAGATCATGAAAGACAGAAAGATGTGAGCTATACAGAGTCTCCTTCTCAGATCAAAAACAAATGAACAAACAAACAAACTCCAAAGCAACAGTAAAGTAAAGCAAAAGTAAAGCATTCAGTGTGTTTTAATTGTAGAAGGAATTATATTCTAGAACAACATTTTAAAACAACCATTGGTATTAAGGAACTTACCACGCTGGATTTCAAAATGAGTTAACTGTACACGTACAATTATACAATGTAAGGCATCCTTCAAGAAAATGTCTGGAGAGTTGTATGATTTTTAAGTTGAATTTTGTCTTGTGAAACTTCTGCTCAAGTGGCACTAAGGCTAGACCTCTGTCTATACTCTGTATTCCTAAAATATATCTCCTATTTCAAAACAGTTAAAGTTCTCATAGCACCACAACTTCTATAACCCTTGGGAACATCTTAAAAACGGAAAAACTTTCCAACCTAAGTGCATGAAATGTCATTTATCTGTAATATATTCCTATATCTCACAAGTAAAGTTGGTCACACAGGTATCCAGGCTACTTAAGCACAAAGCATGCAACGTAGGAATTGTCCATAAGAGTGCTCTAGGCTGTAAATCAAGATTAAATAACTTTACACTTCTAAGTCCTTACATGGCTAGGGTTTGAAATGTTAATGCCATTATCTCTAAGGTATTAGTTGTGAAAGTTTCAGTGTGATGTTACAAACTCAATGAGGCCTCAGCAGACATGAAAGTTCAAATCAAGCAGTTCTGCTTTTAGAGCACTTATCAGAGAAGTGGGCAACATAGCTTCAATTTCAACCTGAGAGAGTAAGAAAATACATCTTTCACATAGGAGAGTGGCTTAATCACTGAATAAGGTGTTTCTTGACCTGGATTCTACTGGATCTGGCTGCAATGGAGTGAACTTTCCTCATAGCAGTCTGTATGGGCCATGAGTTGGATTTGCAGCTGATTGGATTCACTGTTGCTCTATCTATTTTCTCTCCTTGTCCCCTCTGTACAGAGTGGGGAGTGAGTGAGTGAGCGGCTGTGTGGGTGGCTGGCTGCTGGTTCCTTATTGCCTCCACAGGGAATAACAAACACATAAATAGTTCTTGCAAAATACAGCAGTGCCACATTTGACAGTAATGCTTCAAAAAATGGTCTTCTCCTCTTCTCAGGGAAAGGTTGATCCATAACCTCTTCAGTTAGTGTGATCAGTGAGATAACATTTATAATAACAACTCCTATCATGTGTCCTTTCTTGGCTCTTAAGAGTGCCCCAGGATAAAACATTTTCTTAATGTTGAAATAATTTCAGTTGTCCTTTTCCATAATAAATAAATTTGCATGAATGAATCACTTATCTCTAAAGCCAAGGTGCAACCAATCACCAGTTCAAAGTGTGTTAGGCTAAGAGAAAACATTTCTTGTTTTGTTGTGTTCTTTTCATTTAACTGTGACATGTATTTAGATCCCTCTTTTCTACTGGGTCTTATCCTAATTGGCAGGGAGCACAACTTCTTGCTATATACAGAACTTAAATGCTCTGAGTGAAATCAAAGTTGCAGAAGTTAAGGGTAAAGCATCTGTGCCTGCAGGTGTGCTCTGCCCTGTCCCTCTTTTATTAAAATGTATGCTTTTGCCTATTGGTGCTCCTGACTACAGTATAGAGAAAACCCTATTCCCTTTATTCTAAATAACAATGGACTTTGTCACCACAAAGATCATTAGTAGCAGCATAAAGTTTCCCTGAGACTGAAATTCAAATTTACATTACCATGGAGCAATTCTTTATAGATATTAACACTTTTAGAATGTATCCCTGAAATCTTCCTACACAAAAATAAGGCAAACTGAAACAATTGTGTTTCTGTTTGTAAGATGTACAGGCTTTCTCTTAGGTTCTGTGTTTTATAATCCTCTTTCCTCATATACATGTACAGTTTGCTTATATGCATGTATATTTGCCTTGAAATTATAATATATAATATAAATATATTATATTATATTATATTATATTATATTATATTATATTATATTATATTATATTATATTATATTATATTATATTATATTATATTATATTATATTATATTGTATAATAATTAAAACCAAACTTCTTCCTACACAAATCAGTGGCAAATCTTCAGTGGACATCAATGAAATCACATTGAAAGTTATTCGTATATTAAAATTATCTAGAGGGAAAAAAAAACAATGATGATCTAATTGTAATGACTACAAAGCTTTTTTTCAAATTCTTTGCCTGTCTGAAAACTAAGCTCGCAGCTCAGCTCAGGCATTTAGTTTTTTCAGTCTAAAGAAAATGCACTTGCTATTGGTTGGGGGCATGAGCATACATATTCTGTGGTTCAGAGATGCTTATGCCTTGTTTTCCAAGCTACAAAAATCTGGTGGATTATGTTAAAAACATGAAAAGAGCAGCACTGAAGATGAGTGATTTTGCAGTACTTGTGTGCTTTTCCAGAAGGCACTACCTTCTGAAAACAATAAAAAGCCAGCTGAGCTTTTCAGAGATTGTTCTAAGTATCAATAGGGATTCTGAGATACTAGCCTGGGAGAGGGAGTCCTTGGAAAAACTAGGAGGCAGCATACAGAAAGGTACTGGCTATGATTATTATGGGATGGGATGATGAGACCTCGAGTCAGAGGCAGAGACAGTTAGAAGATTCCTGTAGGATATTTTCCTTTATCTAAGGTGCTGATTTGGCAAAAGCAACTGATTCAACAAAAACCCTATCATATCAACAAATTTCTCCCCAAAACAAGGCAGCCCAGTGCCGTTTCATGGTCACTTCCAGTCACTTTCTGCATGATGCTGTTAGAAAATGAAACCTGCATCCTAAGAAATGAAGCACAGATAGGGCTTATTCCAGATATTATCTAAATCTTTTTTTAATTTCTGTTTCACAAAGCATTGTGTGTTCCAAATTTTAAATTAGTATTTGTTAGAGGCTAGACAAATTAAGATAGCATCTTTGGGAGTTAAAGTTTGTAGAAGTAGAAGAAGCCTGGCAACACCAAAAAAGCCTTTTACATCAGAAATCTTTGTGTGGCAGAGACACAGAAGTAGTTTCTTTCTTTTTCTGCTCTGTGTGTTATTTTCCTGCATGCATTATGATAAAAGAGCTGCCTAAGCTTGAGAATTTAAGTACATTCCAATTAGCACTCTGAGATTATTCATTATAACAGAGAGAGAGGAAAAAAATCCAGGTGACGTTTACTATAGTGTAATCCAGTAGAACAAATGTAATAGTAATTAAAGCAAAACAAACAAAATACTTAAAAATAAATAATAGCTTTTACATGGGCAAATGCAATTAAGTTTCAACATTCAGTTAGCTGCCTAATTACCTTGATCTTCTATTCATAAAATTAGAAAATAATTACAAATTAGAAACCCAACCTAATCAGTTACTTCAGTACTCCACTTTAAATTTAGAAAGACAGCAGCAACTAGCTTTTACTGTAATTTCAAAACAGCACAGCCAAAATCTTGCCTTTTTTCTCCAGTGGGTTGCAGCCTGTCTTCATTTAACCCACTCATCAATTTTCATAATCCCTTGATATGCACAGTTCTAAACCCTTTGGTTTCCCCCTAGACTAACCCACTGCAGAGTCCCTTACAAGGCTTATAAATGTCTGCTTTATCAGTAGAAAATCTGTCTTCAGTGTGAGATAAGCACACCTGGCCTCATCCTGTAAGGCACTGGGCACTGTTGTGATCCCATCTACCCCAAGAAACTGTATTGACTAGTGTATGATTTGTTCTTACCCTCCATAATCCAAGTGCATAAAGTTAAGAGAGCATACACTTGACATTTGGGATCAAGCAAGGGCATTCTGCACCTTACAGGATCATCACACAGTATCATCACAGCTAAATTTCAGTCAATAGCTCCTATTGACTTCATTACAGTCAAACACAACTCTGAATACAGATGTTTTACCAGAACATTGAAGACAATTTTATTATTCATATGTCCTCAGGATATGAACTATAAAAAGCAGTTCTGTGACTCCGGATATGGTACCGGTGCATTTCTGTTTCTCACTTCACAGACAACAACACATCTGTGACAAAGGTGGAATGCATTATTTCACATATATTTGGACTCAGTAGAAAAGTCAGAAGTAGTTGTGACAAGGACAAAGGATTTTACAAACATGTCTATACTCTAAGTTGCCTTGGAAAAGGACATTAAGATGTTCATTGCATGAAGGGATTGTGTCATAACATGTTGGTTGGGATCTGAAACAACCAGAAAATATTGATGTCCATATTACATCTGTTAAAATTAAAACAGATAATCAGAAATTCAGCACTGAATTAATTTCTAGAAAAACTGCTGGGTAAGAATGTTAATTAACCTAGCTATCAAGTTCTAGCTTTCTTTCATAGTGTTTTTCAATTTTTTCATTTACTTTGCATGGGCTGTCACATAAATTAAATCATTTTAGGTACAAAGCAATATTATAATTGGTGAGACCTCTGGAAAATGTCATTGCATCTTTTTAGAAAACTTTCAGTTTTCTTCAGTCACACAGGCCAACATCTGTGTCATAGGTAAGAGAATAAGTGAAATATAAATTCCACATGCAAATAGAAATTTCCCCCAAGCAAACAAAACCAGTAGGAACCGGGGCTCTGTAGTCTAAGAGCAAAATGCATTACAGGCAGGCACCAACTGCTGATGAGAGGACAAATACTGACTTAAAATACTGCATGTAAACTGAAAGAGTGGGCTGAATTTGACTGATGGGATTATTTTGTCCTAAGTTTCTCTTCCTCTACAGTGAGTATCCACAGCACAGAATACTTTGTTAGGATACAGTTCCTAGGCAGCTGAATAAACAAAATATTAAGCTACTCTTTTCTTACCTCCTTACATAATTAAAACTATTCACAAATGAACAAGATTTAATGACAAAAGAATTGTCTGCTCTTATTATCTGTCCATACCACCTATCAAATTCCAGCCCATACATTTGCTCCGGATCCAGCTGTGCTGTCCCCAGTGACATGCATTTCAAATAAAACTGTTCCAGAATATCTGCAGCTAATTTTGATTAGACAACATCAAAAGTTTGAACTTTCCTAAGTCATTTATCTCAGTGATTAATCAGCAACACAAGTAAAAACATTGGTCTTTTTCTAATTGGAATTTGTTGGCTTACCAGCAATCAGTGCATTTAACCATTAGGATGCAGGGCTTTGTTTGCTTGGGGGAAAAGAAGCATTTTTGTCACATAAAACTGCATCTCCTTTTGAAAAAACAGACAGATTAAGCTTTTCAATATTTTAATATTGATTTTTAAAGGTTGACAACAGAACTGAACAAATACCAACATTAAAAGTAATAATCCTTAGACTGAGGTGAAGTTCCCACTTTCTCAAGGGTGACATTAGCTTTTGGGTTGGGACTTTTTTTATACATAGTTCCTCTATAATCATAAAGTGTACTAGGACTTCTTTCAAGGACACAATTCTCCTGTGTAAGCTGCACTTGATGGTCACCCTTGACTTGCTGAGATCAGTGTGCTGAGTTTAAATTTATGGGACATCTGTTTTTCTGACATTGCCCAGTGCTTTTTCAATGAAAATATTCTGTAAGACTGGTTCAGTGCCTGAAAAGAAATCTAAGATACTTGATCTGCACTTCCAATCTGTAACTACCAAGTTTGCATTTTCATCAGGGAATAAAATCAGGTTTGGCTGAGAAGAGCTATTCTTCATAGCATCACACTGATTTGTTTTAATTTAATTACAGTTTTTTGTCAGCTGAAGTCTGCATCACCATCCTACTATTATTCTGGGGATTGCTCTCTTGGTAGCCAGAACTGTCTGGCATAGCTCATTTGTCTTTTGTGTTTGGATTTTTGGTATAACTCAATACTGTACATTTTTGGCTGCTCTATAATATATTGAAATCAATATTTCTTGACTCACTCAACTTCAGAGCATCAGTTTTGCACATTAGTGTCTCAATGCCACTTTTACTACATCCTTATCCTAGCCTTTTTCAGCATGCCAGCATTGAAGGAGACAACTAGGGCATGGTTAGGGGCATATGTTTAATAGAGTATTGTTTATCTCTTTTTGAGTTTGGTGACAAATCCATAAGGAACTCCTGGAGAACCTTCCTTCGTAATGACATTTCCAGGTTGGCACTATGTGGGAATGGAAGGAATTCTGCCTCTAGGTGACACACTGGCACCATGTCACTTAGTATGCCTAGACTGAGTTGTCAGATATTGGTTTCCTGGTCTAACTTGACAGAGGGCAAAGAATGGTTTGAGTTGTGCAGGTATTCACCTGAAAGAGGAAGGTTAAGCCTATTTAACTGGAAATGCAGTGACACCTGAGAGCCACAATTGTAGTGCCTTGAGGGTGGAAGGGAACAAGAAAGGACTAAGTGACACCCAGTCTGCCTGGGCTGCTGTCAGGGCTGCTGTCAGGGCTGCTGTCTGGCTTATTCTCCCTTCTCAAAATCTTCAACACTTTTGTTCCAGTGGAGCAGCTGTCCCAGCTCAGCACTTTGCTTCATAAAGCTGACAGCTGTAGAGTTTTTAATCCAATGCTGAATAGGTTTATCCTCCCAGGATATATGGCCTGGAAAATAAGGGCATCCTCCAAAAGAATGCTGTCAGCCTGCCACTGTAACCCTTTATGAATAGTTCAATAGGAGTGGGATTTTACTTTCCAAATAATCCTACAGTTTTCCAGTGCTTGTAACACAGCATTTCTTTATAGTACTACCAATATTCAGTTTCACATATTTGCTGTTTTGGCAAGAGACTGAGATCTACTCATGTGGAACTTGCAGTTAGGGAAATAGACTCTTAGGAGGAGGATCACCAATTTCAATATCCAGCATGAACTTCTACATGTCAAATTTTCATTTGTTGAAGCCTTTCCACAACACCACATGGGTAAGAAAGGCTCATAAACAAGCTTCAAAGGTTTTCTCACTTCCTGACAATTAATTACAAATTTATCTTTTACATTCTACTCCACCTAGGAAAAGATAGTCAATGTTCAATGGAGCATGGCCAAACACTTTAAGAGAGTATTTATGAACACTTATTCAGATTCTCAATAGTTGTCATTTGAGCAATATTCATGTCTGGTTCTTATTGCTGTTTTCCAGGATGAATTTTGTTTGAATAAATGTGTGGGAAATTACTAGCTTGTGCAAACCCATCTGTACCCGCAGATTAATAAGGATGAACATTGCTGGATAAACAACTGCATTTAAGAAAATGAAGGCTTGTTCCTCAAACATTTTGTAAAGAGAAGCAAGTGTTAAATTCACAGGGGAACTTGAATGGGAAGAACTAGATTCAGCCTCCTTCTAGTTGAAAGGGAAAAGTTATGTTATCTGAAAATCCTCTAATATCTACGCAAATCCAACAAACAGAGCTTTGTTTTCACACAATTTTGCACTACTCCCAATTAACTGTGGCATACACCTAGATGTGGAATTCACAACCCCTGCAGATTTTTTCAGCTTTCTGAGTATTGTTAGCTCAATAACCTGAAAAGACAACATCTGATGGCTGCGCTGAGCTCCATTCAGAATCCACTGGTCTCAACAGAGGGCCACCAATTAACTTCAGTGAGCATTTGATAGGTGCCTTATTGCTCTCTGCACCAGCACAGGACATGACCTTCTCTGCTTTGTCTACCAGAACTGCCAAATGCACATGCTTAAAATAATACTGTCAAATTTTCAAGGGACTTATAAATCATTGATGGCTGTTAACATAATTCAAATATCCTTTAAGAAATTCATTTGTCTATAAAAATATTCAAGAGAGATTATGAATTAAAATTGTTTGAACAAAGGACCATGATACTACAGAACAAACAATATGACTTGTCAGTAAAATGAAATATCTGGTTTTTGATAGACACACACCACTTAGGCAGTGGCTCAGCAGAAGAGGAAACAGCTTGTGATGCACAATGCCCATGTCACAAAATGCTATTAAGACACTCTGGATCTGTAGGTAGCAGTGCCAGACTGTAGGTTAGATAATGAAAAATGAAGGCAAATCCTACATACTGTGTATTGGTTTATTTTTCATGTGTTACTTGTGTTACTCATTTGCTTATTGAACTCACAAAGGAAGAAGCAACTCTTGATTTAGTCTTAAGCCATATACAAATTGTTAAGACTTAACTATCCAAAAAGTGGTCTGCAATTGTGACTATACTTTAGCGATAAGACAAAAAAGAGCTGCATGTGAAAAAAAAATCAGTAAAAGTAATGTTTGATTCAAAGCAAAATAAACTATATCAAGATGAGAAAGCTAATTTCAAGGACATTAAAAGGAGTAGCCAAAAGACTGAAATACTAAAAAATTACATAATGACTAGCCAGGAATAGTCAGAGCCAAAGTTCCAAAAGGATTTTAAAAGCTGGCATGAAAAAGCAAAAAAGTAAATTTCCTAATGCTATTAAAATAAACAAAACCAAATAAATAAAATTTTAAAAAATACTTTGAAAAGCCTAGGTTGTGCCCTAATGAGGGAAAGCAAACAGAGTATACCTTGACAATTGAAATACAAAACCTGAAAAAAGCAAGATGAAACAATTCTGAGACATAAAGGCATAGAATCTAATAACCCACCATTCTTCAAATATTCAAGAAATGGGAAACTAGCCTGATATTCAATGATAGCAAATTATATAAAGAGAGCACTCAAGGAAGATAAAACCACAACAGAAAAGTTAAATTAATTCTCTCAGTCTGCTCTGCCAGTGAAGGCAGATAGGACAGTTCTCACACAATGGTCATTCCTTATGTAGGATAGAAATGAACCATTGTCTCTGAGTGTCAATAGAACATATTTTAGAACAAATCCAATTCATAAGGTGGACTTCAAAAAATTTCCAATACCAGCTGATGTTCTATTGGGGCCTGTTAATACCAGTTACAGGGGCCTTAGCACAAAAGCAAGCAGCAAAGTAGAAAAAAGCAATTTTATATTTTCACATATCAGTTTTCATTTTTAACTGAATTTATGGAGAGTAGAGAGGCATAGACAGTAATCCAGTGAACAACAGACATGATATTTCTGCAGACTTCAGATATTTCTTCACAAAGCTAATTGGTAGGAACGATGACAAAACAGTGTTAAGGTACAAATAAATAAATATGTCATATCAGGGAAAAACTAACATAACTTTTCAGAAAACCCCCACATATCTCAGAAGCTAAATACCTTCTTTTTGGAGCAGGTAATCGTATGAGTAATACTATACTAAGAGTACTTAGGATTTAAGAAAGCTTTTGATGAGGTCTCTTATTAAAGTCTCTGACAGAAATAGAGGTAGTACAGGATACAACAGAAGGTCTTGGATTAATAATTGGTTAACAGATAGGAACCAAAGTGTAGGAAATAAAATTTGTGTTAATAAAGTAAGGGTAACACACGAGGATAACCCTGTGTATAACAGCCTCTAAAATAAGCCTTAACATTTACAAAGAAGATTTTGTGGTAATTTTAAGGTATTTTCTGACAACATTCATTCAGTGCATGGTGATAATTAAAAAAGTAATGGACAATTGGAAGTTTATCAGGAAAGGTCTGAGAGCAATACTGAAATTTTTACCTCATGAGGGAGTTTAACCACGCTGTACCCTTACCCTGAATACTGAATGTAGCTTTGCTTGCCCACATTTCATATTGAAATTAGAAGTACAGAATAATGATCAGGATTAACAAATGATGAATAGTTTTGTATGAACTTCTGAAGGTAATGCAGTTATCAAAAAATAGTTTTAAGGAAACATTTCTTCACACAAGATATAATTAATTTATAAGATTGAGGGAGAACTTCTTTATAGGGAGTGTTACTGAGCACTGGAACAGGCTGACCAGAAAGATTGTTGAATCTCCTCTCCAGGAGATATATAAATAAAAGCCATCTGGACAAAATCCTGAGTAACGTGCTTTAGTGGACCCTGCTTGAGCAGGGAGGCTGGATTAGATGATCTCTGGTGGTCTGTCCCAACCTTAACCATTTTGTGATTCTGTGAAACTCCAGAGACCAAAGCATAAATGATACAAAATGGGATTGGACAAACTCCTAAAGGAAACTTTCATGGGTGGCTGGTAGCCCTAGGACTTGGGAACTTGCTACAGACTGGAACTGCGGAGATATGCTCTGTCCTGCTCTTGTTTCTTTTCATATTCAGCCTCTCTCTCAACAGCCAACTTTTTGCTGGCAAACCAGATTTAGAAATTCTACTTTAAGATGTACAGTAATAGCAATAATAGTAATAATAGTGTTTGAGAAAACACTATTGAAAAATTAGAGCTGACCTGCTAATCTGAGCTGCTTACACACTGGAGGGCATTTGTGCCTTGCACGCCTCTCTCCAACCATGTCTGGTGATAACCCTCAGCATTCCTTAGATACCTATGGGTGAAAGGACAATTATTTCAGGTGCAATCATGTCCAATGACTTCATGGCCCTCCAGTTCAGACTGCAGGCACACATGTTAATTACTGCCATCTGTGACAGTGGTTTATGCAGCAAGCACTTCTGCCACCCAGAAGATAAAGTGAAATCCCTGTATTGTTTCACGTGGGTCAGGGAGCCACAGTTAGTAATGACTTTGTTCAGCATTTTTCTGGGCTGCATGTGGCAGGTGCAATGCTTCTGGTCTCTCACTACTGTTACCAGCTCACTGATGTATCAGGCCCCTAAAGAATCTTTCTCAGTGGGTGACACTGCTTTAGTTATAATTTTACTCCATTTTACTCTATAATTTTAGCTTTTTGTTTTCTGTCTAAGAAACCTCAATGCAAGCACCTCCATGTTAAGAACCTAAGTTTCAAAGGTATATTTTAGAGGCATTTGGACATAGCTTTTTGAGAAAGCTAAGGTCATTTAACATTTTTAAAAGTCTTCAATGAGACAAGAAACCTGCAGGAGTTAACAAGGATTGTAGGACATAAAAATCTGATAGCAAGGACATAATGCAGAAAAAAATAAAGCACAAATGAACACATTGTGCTGACTGATAGATATGAACTCTAGCAGTATTGCTGAGAAGGCAGGCACAGGAGTTCGATGAACCTTTTGAGCTGATATAACTCATGCAGCTGCCAGTTGTGTAGTTGAAAAGCTATACTATTTGTGAATTTAGGAGTAATGCAAAGCAATATATTTTCAAGAAGGAATTTCTCTTGATCTCTATGGTGTTTGTCACCAACCATAATTTTTCCAATGTTAATCTATGAAAATTATTCTCCCAGCACCTTCTAATTAATACAATTAATGGGATCCATCCAATGTAGGAATACTTGTTTTGAAACTAATTTCTGCTTTCCTTGGGATATATGTCTTTCCTTTTTTTCATGTCACAAAGCCTCTGAAGATGATTAGTGAAGCAAGTTAAACATAAAAAAAAATAGATTGAAATCTGCATTTATGAACACACATCTCAGCCCAATTCATACCACTACATGAGCTTAACCTATAAGAGCATTTTTGTAATTGTTGTTATCTATAGAAATATTTGCACTCTCTAGAATTCCAAACATTTGAACTGGAACTCCTTAATCTGTTGCCTGACAATAATTTTATCAAAAAGTATTTATCATTGAGTGACACCATAGAAGTAATAATAAAACATCATCAGAAACACCTTTGAGAAATTAAACACAATTTTATGAAATTCATTCCTTTGAGCTATTTGATCAATATAGCCCCACTTATCTTTAAACAGAAGTGTTATCTTCCACCATATCTAAAGCTACTTTAGTAGGTTCTACTGAATGAACTTGTAAAAAATTCACAATTTTCTCGTGAAATTTGCAATAAAGTGCATGACTCGATCCTTTCCATCCTCTTTCCAACACATATAACCATGTTTATGAGTTTCCTGTACAATGGATAGTATGCAGCAATCAGGTTATCAAAAATCATTGTGAAGATAATATACTTACCATCTACTTTGATCTGAAAATCTTTACAATTGTGCCATCTGCTTCATCATAATTCATTTTAAGCCTTATACTCAAGAAAAACGAACTGCCTGGCAATACAAATCTGACAAAATTTAATCAAGACCAGAAACATCTCACTGTTCTCTAAAATTAATTTCTAAACAGTCCAAATTTGGTGCAATTATCTTAATCATTCCATTTCCAAAGTTTCTTCTGCAAAGTCTGCATGTTAATCTGTTGGAATGGAAACCTTGTTTATAAGGGGGTATTTGTACAATAAAGTGTAAGCATGGTCCATAAATTGCAAACAGCATTCAAATGAATGCTCACATACATTTTAAAATGCTCAGTACATTCTATAAGGCTAACAGGTAGGCAATGATTGAAATGTAGTCCAGGTAGAGGCACTAAGTATTTCTATTAGCTTATTCAGAAGTGGGGTACTTGGAAGATGAGGTGATAAAAGGACATTTACACCATCATCTCTCCTGCTCCCTGTAGAAGAGGAACAGGAAAAGTGAGGAATTTGGTGGAGACTTCATGCTGATCACTAGCCGGGGTGCAGTTGTCTTGTGGGTTTTGGAAGTCAGTGTAACCTACAGCAATCTCATAACCATGCTGCACTTTCTCATGGCAACGCCAGGAATTCATTTTCTCTGCATTCAGCATGGAAGTAGCACAGCAGTGGTGCGCACTATCTCTTGCCTTGTTCTGGGGGCAGCCCGGGGGCTCTTCCCCAGGAAAGGAAGAAAGTGTCCCCCGTAATTCTTCACAGTGCTACCAAAGCACCAGTGGCTGCCTCGTCTAAGCTGAGAATCCTTGACTCTGAGGTTATCTTGCTAAAGACCAGAATATCTCACTTGGAAAGTTACCCTGGGCAAGTGCCACCCCTTCCGCCCTTATCACGCTAAGGATTGTGCCTAATTTTAACCAATGTGCTTTTTGATGCCTTTGATTTCCATAGGAAGTTTGGGCTCAAAGTTAAGCATCCATTTAGGTGCATTTCAAGATAAGAATGACTTTCAAGCCTAAAATTTCAGATGTAGACATGCCAAAACTACAATATTGAATTATCTTTGAGGAAAACTTAAAAAAAATAATAGCCTTGAAAATTCTTTGCAACTACTATATGGTCATACAGCCTTACATTGACAGATGCACAGATTTGTTACAGCATTTAGCGGCTGTTGCCCACTCTGGGAAAAAATTTACTCTCATATGGGCAACTATGCTTGACTGATACATAATAAAATAACTAAACCTCTTTCTTCTTTAATGTGGAGTCTTATATGCAAATTTTAATCTAAGATAAGCAATGCATTAAATGGACCTTTGAAAATAGATTTTATTGACTGAGAAGTTTTTACCCAGATAATGTTTATTCTTCTTAATAAACAACTGTGTAAAAAACCCCAACAGGTCTGGCACATTTCCATGCAGCTTCATGTACCTACCAGAGTGTGGAGACTGAGTGTAGTTAAAAGTCATCATCAGTAATTAATTATCATTTTGTCACATGAAGGATAAATTTTCATGTCAAATGCAAACTACTTAAAGACATCCTCCTATATGGATGACCTCTTTATGTTCTTATGGCATGGACAGGTTTCATGTAAAGAAACTTGGGCAACAAATTGTGTGCTATTTATTTCTGATTATCATTAAAGCTATAATTGTGTACCCAGGTATTGGTTTGGGCATTCAGCCAGCTTCAGGTAGGCTGCAGGAGCAGAGGAAGGGTAAGCAGAGGAGCTGGATGGTTCAGGCTGGGAAAGGGCTCATGTGTCTGGGGAGTTTCCATGGCCCTGCCCTGGCTCAGTGAGGACTGAGGAGTGTGCCTTGCTGGCACAGGCAGTCAGTCAGCTCAGTGGTCTTACTGCATCCCCTTGTGGCTGGGCGCCTACAAGAGCTAAACATTGTCCATTCCCATGAGAACCAGAGGTCAGGTAGGAAGAAAGCAGCATTCCTGCCCTGGAAAAGGGGACAAACTGGATCTTGGAAGGGAAAGCAATTAACTTCTTCACAATGCCAACCTGTGCATTTCCTAGAAACATGCCCTTTCCTCAGAGTCTCTGCTGAAGAGATTCTCCAACCAGTGATACCCCATAATTCCTCCCAGCACATTTTGCAGCCCACCATAAAGACTGTGTAGAGGCCTATGAGTAATTGTGGAGGAGGAATGTTTCTGACTACACTTTATCCCCCTATTTCCAAACATAGCATGGATGGAGCAGCTCTGCTCAGACTATTATTCAGAGTGGCTTTGTGTTGTCTTTGAAGAATAATTTCACTTTTAACAATACAGTGAATGTATGGGATTTGAAACAACAGAAATGCAACCATTTACACCGATTTTCATGAATACTAACTTCACTTTAAATAGAAGGAAAAAAAGTCTTTGGAATCTACCCAACAGCAATTGGGTAGGGTAAATAACTTGTCTGTCTGGAAAGAAATGTGAAGTTACAGCTTGTTACATAATTTCAGTGACATTTTTTGCTTTAATTTAACAATAAATTAATGGCAGACACAGATTAATAACAAAAAAGCAAATCTGAATCTCAAGCTGCATGATCTGTGAAATTGTGACCTTTCCTAAGAGAAGGGTTGCCCTGTGGGCTACCCCTATTTTCAAAAGTATCAGTTCAGAAGTCTAAAAATATCTTGCAACAATTATTTTTCATCAGTCAGTAACATTATAAAAATAGGTATCTAATTAAAATTTCTCACAATCAGTGACTGAAGTTGCTGCTTACAATGATCTTTTTTTTTAAATGAACCTTCAGAGGGTGTTGTCTGTTCCAAAAGAGATAAGGTCCACTAATGTTAACAGGAGTGAGACAGAGATGCAGCCAGTCTTTTGAGGTAACTCTTCAGGCACAGTGAGTTAGCAGAGCACCCCAGAGTGCCTTGAAGGGAGAGATGGCTATTTAGATCAACAAAGGATTTACCCCTTTCATGTTTATTTGTCACCCTGGCCTTCCACAGGATCTAATCATATCTGTCAACAATAGAAAATCTTAATAGCTCATGTTGAAGTCTTGCTAGCAGCTCATTTTCTCATCTGAACAGGGCATAAATGAACTGCAAATGTCAGGTCATTGCTTCATGCTCTCACTTGTCCCCCAGCCCCCTCAAATTGCAGCATTTTCTGGTTTTGTGTCCAGATCAATCCAGTTCCCTTCTAAATGTTGTAAATATGTAACCCTTCCTGGAGATTCCTTTTCTTTTTTTTTTTTTTTTGTCACAATATATGTTCTTACCTCATTTTATTTAGTCATCTCTGTGCGAATGAAAGGTGTGGAGTCAGCTTAGTAAGCGCAGGGAATCATAAAAATCAAATCCATGCAGGACATACACTCAGATAAACAGAATAGTTGCAAGGCTATAGCAATAATGTGGGCAGATTTGCAATTTTATACTTAGAAATCCCATTTTGAAGACCACAACTGGACTACAGAAATATCACAATAATATATCACAAGTTGATTTTCTATCAAATGCAATTACTGCTGCAATTTATGTTGGTCCACCTAGCCTGGCTATAAACCAATGTCTCTTCTTTAAAAAAACTGCTATTATCGTTATTTTTCTTTTGATATTTAAAATAAGAAGACCTGTTGACTATGAACAGATTGTGCGGAGCGATAGCTTTGACTATTGCTCAAGCTGCAGACAAGATGCATGAGCCTCTGCCTGCCCTTTCCCACAGCGCCTGGCTTTGCAGGGACTACCTGGACAGGGGAGGAATTTTCAGGTTTCTTTCCTCACTATTCGCAGAGCCAGGAAATCAGTTCACATGCAGCAAAGCCAGCAGTTAATCCTGAGGAGTCAGGATTAGTCACCTCGGAGTCCTCGCCGAGCCCTGATCCCGTTTTGTCAAACTCTCGGCGATGGAAGCGAGCGGGAGCATCAGCCCCACGGGCTCACGGGCCCCACGGACCTACCCCGGCCCCGTCGGAGGGGCGAGGCCCCCCGCCCCGCATGCAGCTGCTCACATCTGTTAACTTTTATTTACAAACACGCGAACCGCCCTGTGTGCGAACAGGGACAGCGCCGGGGAGACGCCCGATCCCTTGCGGGCGCTCCTGCGCCGCCGAGCCCTCTTCCCGCTGCCCGCAGCCGGGGCCCCTCCGCCCCCCGGAACGCACCCCCGCACCCCTCCCGCTTCTCCACGTTCGCCGCACGGTGCCCGCGGGTGGCAGCGGCCGGCGCTCCCCCGGGAAGGAGCCGCACCCCCGGGCCGGGTGCCGGCGGGTGACCCGGCACAGGCGCGTCCTTGCGGAGCCGCCGCGGAGCGCGCAGAGCCCCGGGGCCGGCCCGGGAAGGCAGGGGCTGCCCCATACCCACCTTCCGTGTGCACGGCGGAGACGTAGGTCCAGTTGTACCGCTTGACGATGTCAAGCATGGCCCTGGCCTGCAGCGTGTCGGAGGGGACCACCCTGAGGAAGTACTTGTACAGCGTTTTGTCGCTCAGGTCGATGCTGGTGGCGGAGTAGGCGATCTGGGGGATGTCGAAGAGCTGGAGCAGATTTTGGACTTGGATAGCAACTGAGCTGGAGCCGGGGCCGATGACCCCCGCGATGGGCTTTTTCACTCTGGTCTGGGGCTGGGTCTGGGAGTCGGAAATGCAGCGGGTGCCTCCATCCCTGTCATCCCTGATGGAGATGAGAGAGTCCCGAATGAACTCAATGCTCTGCTCCAGGGCCACGGAGGAGTGCCAGCAGGAGTCTCGGATCTCGCTGCCTAGGGTGATGTTAGGTAGCAGGACCGGGTCTGCGTTAATTTTATCCAAAGTGTGAAACATGGCTTCGACTCTCTGGATGCCGTATTGCTCCCGGATTTCCCCGCACTTCCTCTCGGGCACTTTCTCAGCTGGTGGCTGGTGATGGACAGAGAAGAGGGCCCCAATGATGACATCCCCGTCCATCCGAGCCACCGACCGCTGTGAGGAGGCTGCAGAGAGAAGAACCCTCCGACCCCCACTCTTGGGCAGCACGTCCATCTCCAGCAGCAGAGCAGGGAAAAAGACCAGCAGCACACCAATCATTTTGTTGCACGATGTCATCCAGACCCAGGTTACAAATTTCATGGGCTCCTCTTGCCTGCACATGGTTTAAGAACATGTAGGAAATGGCATCTGCTTCTCCCCGACGATGGCCAGGTTGCTCCAAATACCATCACAGCAAAGCCTCACAGCATCACTCTTGAAGGTGCCAAGACTGCCGTCATCCTAGTGACTTTTAACCTGGTGGCATAGAAAGAGGGGATAAAATGGGCTAACCAGGAAATTGATGTCAAACCTGAGCTCGATAAAGCAGCCCTGCACAGCTAGAGATGTCTGCTTTCTCAAAAGCCCAGGGCAATGTGCTCCGATAAGACGCTCAACAAGAAGTTTCAAGAGGGATTAAATCATGTACTTTTTGCCTTGGTATGCGATCATGCATACTCACATATGTTGAGTTTCTACAATCCTTTTTGCGTCTGCATTTCAAGCCAAGGCAGCTACTTCCCACATCTCCAGCCAGCACACACACCCCCTCTGCCCCCGGGAAGTTTTAAAAGTTTCTATGGGTAGGCAGCTCATCAGAGAAGAGCCCTAGCCCGGCCCCAGCGGCCCCAGCCCTGAAAGCAGAGTGACAAGCGCTCCTTTCTTTGCATTCTGATTACCTGAAGGCATCTTTCTCAGTTTAGACATTTCCTTTCTCCATCCATAACGAGAGCAAAAAGAGAAAGCGAGTGGTCTGCCCTGCCAGCCACGGGAAATGTCATTTAAAGGTCAGGGAAGAGAGGAAGAAAAAAAAGCACTCTACAGTTTAGATTAACTTTTCCGTGTGTAGGGGGCAAAAACTGTAATCCAGTTAGGGGCACACACATGAAGGCAGGGGAAAATACATATTAGTTACTAAGGCAACCGCGGGCAAAGCCCCGATGTGCCTTACCAGCACGCCTGCCGTGCAGAGAGGCTTCGGGCGGGGAGCGGCGGCGAGCCCGGCGACAGGGCTTGGCGGCTGGGAACGCCGTGCTGGGAGGGGAGATGGAACCACCGCCCGGGAGCGCGGCCGAGCCTCGTCCCTGTTGCTCGAGGAGCCGTCAGCACCCGAGACAGCGCCCGCAGCCGGGGCAGCCGCGGACCGCGGGCCCCAGCCCCGCTGCCCCCCCGTCCGCCGCCTCCCTGTCCCGGTGTCCCCTGCCCGCAGCCTCCTGTGTCGCTGTCCCGACACCCCGCTGCCCCGGCGCTCCAGTGTCCCAGTGTCCCGCTGTCCCGGGCCCGCCACCGCCGGCTCGGCCGCCCGCCAGCACTGCGGGGCGCTTCCCCAAAACTTCTGCCCCCCGCCAGGCGCTGCTGCCGCGCTGTCCCCGGATGCACACGCACGGTGGCTGGCACACACACACGCCCCGCTCGCACACACACACTCACACTCACACACCCGCACACCCCTCCCGGCGCCCGGAGCCCGCCGCGGCACGCACCGCCCCGCGCTGGCCGCCGCTCCGTCCCTCCCCGCCGGGGCCAGGGGTGCCGGGGCCGGCGGGGCTGCGTGTCCGCCGAACGGCGCGGGGGGCTGGGGACGGTCCCGAGGAAGGCGACGCTCCGAAGGGAGCCGCCGTCCTGCTGCGGGTCCGCACCCACGGGCGGGCAGAGCCGCCCGGAGCCGGCTCCCGCGGGCAGCCCCGCAGCCCCGGGGCCATCTGCCCGCCCTGCCTGCCCCGCGGGCCGGCCCGCGGCTGAGCCCCGCGCTTCGCTCGGAGGGTCACCCCTGAGACGTACCTGGCCGGGCGAGGCAGCGGCTCCCTGCCTGCTGGGAGCGGGCATTGGCGGCTCTCCGGCCGCCCCGAGCTGGCGCGCTGGCGGCGGGGCGACGGCTGTGGGCTGGGCGCGGGTGCCCTCTGTCTTCAGCACCGCTCCACCGCAAGGAAAAAAACAGGTCATCCCGGGCTCATCCATTATCTCATACAGAAGGTTCAGTCATTTTCTCCCCGTCCTTAATTTTTTCGGCTATTGTCTTGTAAACGAGTAAGAAAACATCACCCGGAGCACGCTGCGGCTGTAGGGGAGGCGTTGGCTTTCACCTCCCGTGGCTCTTAATTCATTATCTCCCCGCCTCAATTAGCAAGAACGAGTGTTAAAGCAAGAGGCTGCTGCTAGAAGGGGACCCAGACCACGCTCGGGAGACCTGAGACAATGAAATGTGCTGTTCGGCCTCACGGGCAGGGCTTCGCTATTTAAATAAATATTTATATTTGGAAAAAAAAAAAAAAACAAACCAGAAAAAATACACTGCAACAAGGTAAATCACCTGTAAAGATAGAGGCATAAAAGGCATTGAAATTGCAGTTTTCAGGTCAAGATGAACCTAAATGAAGCACGTGAGAGGCATGCCAGATTAAAATAATACCAGATTGAATAATCATAATTCAGACGACCTGCTTGCATCCCTAACACAGGTCTCGGGTGTTTTACTTGACTGTATGAAAGTTAAAGTTAGATTACCTCCCCGCTGGGAACTCTATAGATATTTGCCCTACTTTTGAAAGAAAGAGGCAAGGACAAACATTTAACTATTGCTCATTCAGAGATGGGTTTGCAGTGAGTGCTGCCTCAGGGGTGTCTTCTCCTTGTGTCAATATCTGAGCTGATTTTATTGTCACACAGCTAGTTATCTGCACTGTGTTTGTCCACGAGCTGTGTTTATTATGGAGGACCCAGCCCAGGGGGTTGCTGGTGCCCTCTTTCCCTGCAGGTGATGTTTTCCAAGGATCAGGGTCAGAAGGGCTGCCTGTCCTCTGCCTGTGGGCATGAAGCTTCCCCAAGGCCAGCCTAGGGCAGTTCTGCCAGGGCCAGATCTGGAGAGACATTCAGATGTGCACAAAAGGGGGAACAAATTCCCTTTCACCCATGTTTTAATGATTAAACTTTAGTTTCTGCCCTTGACACAATGAGCCTGCAGCACGCCAACAAATTATTCCAATGGTTAAGTTTTGGGTTGCTTCTCTGGCTTTGGCAAGGGAAGCATTTGCAAATGCTCCCACTGGTTCTTCCTGACATACAGCACCCTGTAGCCTTCATCCCCCGTAACCTGGCACTCAGAAAGACAGCAGGTCTTTATGCTGAGGCTTGTGCAGAGCTGTCACACAGAGCTGTTTTCCCTCAGTGATGGTCTGAGTTTTGCTGAGACTGGAAAGCAGGTCACTGGGTCCTGGTGCCCAGCCATGGCTGCAAATGCTGCCTCTCCCACCCCTGCAGCAGCAGGTGGGAGTAGATGGAAATGGGCAGAAGTCTGGGGCTCATATGAAGACATCTGGGATATTTTTAGGAAAGGCCAGGGAAAGACAGCTCTGGAATTGCAGTGGCTTTGATTTCCCCTTCCCTAATAGGGAAAGCAAAGGTTTTGCCCAAGGGGAAGTAGCCCATGTCCCCAGTCCTACCACCTTCACAAATTTCTTAACAGATGGTCCCTTTATCATCTGGTAACCATCCTTGAGGCACTACATGGGACTGCATTTTTTGCACAGATATGAGCTGCCATCAAGAAGGGAATCAGGACAAAACCAGAGCAAGGCTGGAGCTGTCTTGTAAGCAGCAATTCCTTTCCAAGGGAAATTGCCTGCTGTTGAATATTTTTTCTCTGTGAAATGAAGGACAAGTGAATAATTTTCATGTTCCCGTGTTATACAATTTAAAAATCACTTGGAGGTTGATTGAAATATTCTGTTTTGATGGCATCCAAAGTGTTTTGTTCTGTTTTCTTTTGAAACATTTTATACAATGCAGAACAGTTTTTTACTTCAGATAAAATCAATCATTAACATAAAATGGGTGTTCCAATATTTCTTCCAAAAAAATTTATTTTTTTCTGCACCTATTTCATCAGAATTATCTCTTTTAACAGAAAATGTTCTACTGGAAAAGTTCTGTACAGCTCTTATGAGAAAGGCCAGTGTATTGTAGAAAATGGTTTGAAAGGAGGTTTGTTTGGAGTAGCAATGGCTGAATCCTGGAAACCTGGTTTGTTGAAATCCCACTTTTGGTTTCCCTAAAAGGGCTACTCCCTCCTCTACTTCCTACCAAGAGAAACAAGCCAGATTGACTGCGTAGCTGTACAGACTCTCCAACTAAATTATTGGGGAGATTTAAAGCTATTCTGCAAGGATCAATGCTGCTAAAGTTATACATTTTATTCTGCCTTGGAAACAAGCAGAAAGCTCATGTGTTTCTGTCTGAAATAAATTGAAACATATATATATATATCAGCTATCTGATAAATTGTCTCCAGTCCTTTTTATTCTGCTCACTTACCTGCTTTCTTTTCATGATTTAGAAATGTCACCTGCTATATACAAACAGTGTGCATGCAAAACATGCATAGGTAGCCCACTGCTGTAGATACTGAATTGTTTGCTTGTGACCAAAGATTTGGAATAATCATCTAGCAGCCTTGTTCAGATAAAACAGGGATTTAATCTTACAAATATATTCATTATTTTTTTGAATTTTCTCCTTTTCTCTTAGCAAAATAAATATTTCTCATAGGTTTTTGTTTAAAACACATGCCAGCTACAGCATTGGTTTTTACCTCCTTTCTTGTATTTAGGCTTTCAAGTTGCCCTATCTGTAATAAATAAAGCAACAGCATTTTTAAGTTTTGATTGCTTACACTTATCTGCTGCCATAGCTAAGAAATGAACATAAATGGATCGATGTCCGTATATACGGAGCTTTGTAAAGGTCTGATTGCTCAGCTGTTCCTGTACTAGTAGATTCATTAAAATTAAATAGGATTAACCCATGAAATTTAGGACTCACTTCTGAAATACTTAGAAATTCACAATAGCTTCTACACAAACCTATGACTGTATGGGCTTACTCTCCTTTTTTTTTTTTTTTTCTTTTTTTTTTTTTTCTTTTGGGAGAGGAATAGACACCCATTGAAACCCAAGGATTCCCAGAAATTTGAAAGTTAACATTGGTAGTCATCCAACACCCTCTTGCCCACTGTCTCAAGTCACACTACTGTCAGCATATTTTACAGATTTAGGTTATTTTACATCCTTTACAAAAGTTCCTCCACTGGGGCTTTCTCAGGAGGAAAGTGTCTGTCTGGTTATGATTTCAGATGTCTTTCAAACAAATGTGAGATCCAAATCAATGCAAAATTCAGTATTCAGAGATGTCTTGTAAATTTTTTACACTCTCTGAGGATTATAGACTCCATGAAGTGATAAATAGAGCAGATTTATTCAGACATTCAGCAGTTTTCATCTCTGGCTAGCAGAGCTAGTTAATAAGCTACAAGTAATTCTTTCTATATTTAAAAATAAGTAACTGATTGCTTTTATAACTCAATATTAAAAAACTTTCAGCAGCAGTGCTTCATGCCGGCTGCTAAGGAGAGAGACTGGAAGAACGTGGTCCAGAAAACAAAGGGCCTGATCTTTCCTGTGCAGAAATTCACCTCACAAAGGGTTCCCTTGCCATAAGCCTGTGCCCTCCAAGCAGTGGCTTGCGATAGTCAAAGGCAGCTGGTTTCCATTCCTTGCAGAGAGGGCACATCTCAAATCTTGAAGGTTTCTTGGGCATTTGCTCTTGTGAAACCCAAAGACAAATTTTGGTGTCATGGCAATGGGGACACTCCCAAATAGTGAATAAGAAGTCAGCTGAATGTCTCCTTTGCTAAACAACATGACTGTTTAGTCCCGGATAATGTTTGAAATCATTCCTGTATTTATTTTCTATCTGCAAAAATGTACTTAGGGTGCCCCCTAGGCCAAAATGCTCCACAATGTTTACAACATCCACTTACATCAATTCTATCCAGTTAGATTAATTTTGATAAAACTCCATTGCCATGAAATCCCCTGATTTCCCTGAAATTCCCCCCTGAGAAACAACATGAGTAAATAGATAAATTTCTGCTGGGACTTGCATCCCAACAAGCTTACGCTACATCAGGCCAAAAAGAAAAGTGCATTTCAAAGTCAAAGGTCCACAGTTCCTGAGCATGAGACTGTCCATTTAAAATCCACAGACTTCTAATTTAATTTGGAAATGTCAGTCTGAATCATTCTGGCTGAACTCACCAGGCAGGGACTTATATAAGTGTGAAGGGAGAGACAGTACCTTGGATATATGGGATTTAATACAAATTAACGAGACAGGTCTACTTAATTAGATTGTAACTAACAGGACAAGTAATTTAACAAGAAGTCACCATCCCTTATGGAGACAGATTTGGTACTCTGTGGGAAATATGGCAGCTGAAGCATCCGCTAGCCAACTTTTCCAGTGATTTTCAAGGACAGCTCCTTGTAAAGCCATCTGCAGGAATTCAGTCTGGTACCAGTGAAAACTGGTAACACCTACACACGGAAAGGAAGTCCTTGCTGTGTGGATGAGGGAAAGGTGTTTCTGCTCTCTCCTGCCATCTCAGCTTTCAGGCTGCAGCCGAGGGTAAGAAAGACCTTATGCTGCAGATTGCAGTCACAAATGGCACCAGTGACTTGTGAAGATGGAAAGTTTACTCCAACTGTGTACAATGTAACAACACAGCTCTGGCTGCTCTGAGACAAACTGCAACCAGCTAGTAATTTCTGAAATTTTCCCCATGACTACAGTAAGCACTGAAGAAAACAGCTTTGTGTTTACTGGCTGTTGTGCCCTTCATTTCTCCACACAGAACCCTTATAAACATTCTGTAAAACAAAAATAAGGACAAAAATATTAAAAATCACAAATATCAGAGATGGAAAAGGCTAGCAGTCTTTTCAAAGTGAGAATCTTTTACACATGACTAAATAATCAGGGGAAGTTTTAGAAATATCAGTTTAGCAACAATGTGTGATAAATACCTGACATACGTTAAAGAACCTTTCCAGTGCTTTAAAAAATTTAGAAGACAAAAAAGAGTGCAAATTAACATGTTGAATACCTCTGGATGTTAATTTTTCCGTTTGCAGTCTGTTGCTGTTTATGTAACAGTGTATACAGGATACTTTATCAGCTTCCCTAAATACCGATTTTTAAAGTCTGCAATAGCAAATAAAATAAGGAGGGATGGAATACCTTAAAGATTAGTAGGATTTTGTGGTGACCTTTAACTGAAATGATCTCATTTTCTGCACTGCACCTCCTTTATGCATTTGCAATTGTTCAGGATGGATGGAAAGGATGCCTAAAATCACTGCCAGCAGACTGGTCAGCTTTATTCACTTTTTTCTTGCTATACCTGGTTGTAAATGAACACAGAGATGTCAGCTGGGGGAATTTCCAGCCTATTGTTCTAGTTTCACAATCATTATTTTCATTATTTTTCTAAATGCATGCAATGTGACAGAATGGCACATCACTGTGTAGTAACTCAATAAAATAACGTAAATCCGTGCTTGTTTTAGCTGGGATAGAGTTAATTTTCTTTGCAGTAGCTGATGCAGGGCTGTGGCTTGGATTTGTGCTGGAAACAATGCAGAGATAACAGAGAGGTAACACAGAGATGTCTTTGTTACTGCTGCACTCATACAGAACCAAGGCCTTTTCTGTCTCTCACCCCACTCCACCAGCAAGGACACTTGGGGGTGCACATGGATTTTGGAGGGGACACAGCTGGGACAGCCAACCCCGAGTGACCAAAGGGATAATTCAAACCATGCAACATCATGCTCAGCATATAGAGCCAGAGGAAGAGGGAGGAAGGAGGGGGCATTTGGAGCAATGCTGTTTTTCTTCCCAAGTGACTGCTTCATCTCATGGAGCTCTGCTTTTCTGGGGATGCCTGGACACCTATCTGCCCATGGGAAGCAGGGAATGAATTCCTTGTTTTGCTTTGCTTCTGTGAATGGCTTTTGCTTTCCTATTAAATTGTCTTCATCTTAACCCACGAGTTTTCTTATAAAATGCCATGTAATACTGTATTTATTTGCAGTTTATAGCTGTTACTTAAAGCAAGACATACACAACAAGAATCTGATACCCAGAAATAGAATGAGGATATGGTGTACAAACTACACTCCTCCAACTATTTGCAAATTACTTGATACATTTGTTCAAAATCTTGATGCAGAAAAGCACTGTTCCTACAAAATGAGAGGATAGTTCACAGCACTATAAAAATAGTTCTCACTAATGCTTACACATTTTCTGACATCTTCTGTGCTATAACAAAAAAAGAGAACAGTATCAGATGACATATGTTTCTTTAAGTACTTATTTATCGTCATCATAAGGAGTTGCCTTGATGACAGAAATTGCACAGACTTTCTCATTTTGACTTTCCATCCAAGCAATGCATTTCTGGAAGCATTTCATTACTTCAGGATCTATTAGAATTATTGTTGTAGCTCTCTTTCCCCTCATTTCCCTGACAGTATGCTGCTGTGGCTTTGATGACACATTAATTGCTTTTTGTCTGTGACTTCCTTCTGATGAAGTGGCTGCACTGTCTCACTGGCCACCTGTCACTGCAGGGATGTCAAGACCTTGATCCTCACTGGGTTACCTGGCTCCTCAGCTTGTTGCTATGACTGATTGGTCCTTGGGGCGCTTCAAATCCCAGCATCCTGGTTCCTCCAGAATCAGACATTCTCAGTCTTGTCCACCAATGCACCTTTTTTTGACCTAACCATGGATTTATCACAAAAATTGCATTTATTAAGGCTGGAAAGCAAACATCAAGTGTAACACAACCACGGGTGATAAAATGTTTGAAGTCCAGCTGATCCAGCAGCTTGAATTCATTGCCTGTCCTCAGGAAGTACATTCAAACGTTTTTTATCTTGAATTTCTATCAGCTAGTTGCCTTTTGTCATCCTTTCTCAAAGTAGGCAACATTTCATTTATATCTCTCATCCACTTTTGATTAATGGCTCAGATTTGGTTCATGGATTAGATCACAGAGCTCCAACCATCATACTTGGATGTTTGCTCTCCTGATTATCTACCTTAACCACTATAAAATTTTTGGCTCTACCTGAGCAAAACAAGCTTACAAGGCATTAACAGATTCTGATTTTCTATAAATATTGAAGTAACAATGTTCTGAAATACCAGACCCTCTCATACACTTTGAATTGGACATTAAGAATGCACCTAAAAAAAATTTTTCTTTAAAAAAATCTTACTTACTATTTGTAGATGTGGGGCTCAATTGAAAATGATCAAAAAGGAAGGTCAGCAGCAGTGAAGAAAACTCAAAGAGAAGAGTTTTACTCAATTAAAGAAGACTTTTATCCTCATTGTCTGAGGAAATATAGCCAGCATGTTAACTGTGCCTATTGCCTCCACAGCCCTTCCTGACAAAATACCAAAAATATTTCGAAGATGATTGAGGAAAAAAATTCACTGAAATTTGGAAAGGTCTCAAAGGTTAATACTTTTGTCCAAACTTTTGAATGTCAGTAGTCAAGTAAAAGAAGTAGACCAACAAAAATACCCACACTAGGAGAGAGACAGGTAAAATTCTTCACTCTGAGGGAAGTGAGGCACAGATATAGGTTGTCCAGAGAAGCTGTGGAAGCCCTATTCCAGGAAATGCTTAAGATTAAGTTGAATGGAGCTTTGAGCAACTTGGTCTAATGGAACATGTCCTGGCCTAGGGCAGGGGGCTTGAAACTAGAAGGTCTTTAAGGACCCTTCCAACCCAAACCATACAATGATTCTATGAAATAACCAGCAGTTGCAAGCAGGTGCCCAGGCAGCCCAGCTCTGGGCCAGCTGCAGGAAGGGGTGTCTATGTCCTGGGGAGGTACAACTGAGTCCTCACGAGAGATGACTTTCAGGGGTGGAGGTCGGAGGAATCATTAGGCAGGCTGATGATACATGCCTGATTACAAGGTTTGTGTAGGAAAGTGGGGTCCTCACAAAACCCCTATTCCCCTCATATATGTAAATCATGTAGATTTACAGGTAAACCATGTAGATTATTAACTGTAACTCACAAGGTGATTCTTGAATCTTGTTTAGCAATGACCAGATGAAGGTACAGAAAGAATACATGGCTGAGTAGCTGCATTGCCATACTGTAAATAATAGTCATAGGCAACCAACTTTTGCTTCAATAAATTAGAGAACTCACTAAAGAGAAAATAAATATGTCTAAATAGCAGTTAGTTGCATTGTTTAGAGATGTCCACATATACAGGATGATTCTATGTAAACAGTGTGTCCTTGTGGTTTTCAAGTTTTCTGTACAAGTCTGTTGCAAAAGCACATACTAATTTCATGGCATAGTCTTTATTTTTATTCTAGAGGATGTTTTCTCAATAAATATAGTATGTTCTTGTTTTCATAACATATGCCTGGTTTTGTTTCCTCTTTTCTTAGCAACAGCTTCTAAAAAGACTCCTTCCATCACTACTGCACTTTTTATTTAGCTGCAAACCATAAGTCCCCAATAAATTAACCCAAACCAGCTCAACCAATTTGGCAGCTACTGTCACTGCAGTAATAGACAGTTATTGATTTCCATGTCTTTATTTAAATTCAACTAATGCTTGTGCTGCAGTTTATGCTGTATCTCAGTTCCTATTGTGTTTCTGATTTCTAAATGGTAGCTGCACTTACTTTATCTTTTCTTCAGCTGGCTTTTATTTTTCTCTAAATTCTAACCACTGTCAACAGGGGATACAAATCTGTACCTCTCTCTTTCTTCTTGCTCTCCTTTACCAGACAATGTAATATGCACCACTCAAATAGCACATTTTCAATCAATTTTCTAAATCATCCTAAAATTTGATTCTTCAGCCCAAACCCACATGAAAAATCTTTGTGTGCTTTCATTTTGTGACTACATGTACATAGACTGATGACACACGTATAGGATTTAATCCCAAAGAATATTTGCACATATACTTAACTCCACTCTCATTTATCATAGCTTTTAAGTTTTTGCCCTCATTTTTTCTTTTAGAAATTGAGAAGGAGGGTAAGGAGAGGAATCCAGGATTATGTGGTGAGAAGACTGCCTTCAGCTTTGGTAATGTACTCTGTTTTTAGTTTTGTTCATTCATTTCTAATATAGTAAAATTTAAAATTACAGTAAAACTAAAAAGATTAGTCTACCCAGTAAAAATTCAGAGGAAGTACTATTCTGTGAAGTGAGAACCACACCTGTTTTCAGCTATACCTTCCACCTCTGCATATACTTTCTAGTTCAAAACCCTCACAACTGATGAAAGAGAAATCTTGGCCCATTAGGTGTCAAAGGAAGACCTGATGCTGCAAGACCAGAGTTCACAGTGGCTCCTTGAGGCTGCAGGGTATGTGTGAGAGTGTGGAAGATCTCTAAGGAGTGTTAAAAAAGTCTCTTAACATTTCACGGTTGTAAATTGTACTTTTTAGAATGCTTAGATTAAACTGCTTGATCTCCTTTTCCGATTTAACTATCTTGGTTGAAGATATGAAATGTGGGTGAGAGGAAGATGTTATTCAGTTGGATGCTATTTTTAATTTCATAGTGTAGATAATGTATTCAGAAACGTTTGCTTTGAAGGCAATCTGCATTCAGTGCTGGTAAGGAGTATCAAATCTTTACACAGTTTATGGGATGATTCTGATTAGATGCAGTTCTTACTCTGTGGACAGAAGTGTACAATACCTACAGTAATTATGGTAATTGTGTATTGGAAGTCAGCTATTCAGTAGAAAGCTATTTGTTTAGCATATAATAGTTCAGGCCTGTGAGATAGGGAAGTATCTGCAGCTGAAGGACAAACAATAAAGACTGCTTGGGAGCAGGTTGTTCTTATGTTACCTCACTTTAATATCTTGAAGATCACTCAAATTGAAGTTTTCTTGCTCCAAACAACACTAATGTCACCAGAACCCCTCAGAAATGCAAGGCATATATGGGGAACTGTCACCCTGTTTTTTTAAGGTTTTCTAAGCTTTCTGATGTTGACATTCTTGTAGTAAACTTTCTCATACACTTCCTGTAAATAACTCATTGTTTTGCATTCCTTTATAGAAGAAGAGAGAGTTGATAGACTGTTGGTTTGACAGTGTCATTGGAGAGGTGTCACTGTCACCCTCCAATCCGCTGTCACTTTTGTAAAACTATAAATATCAGAGCCAGAAAATAAACTTCTCTTTTTTCCTTCACCTTGAGAACGGTGGTGTGCTTGTGTTCTTTCCTGTCCTATAGCGACAGGGAACAATCAGCTTGGCTCCTCAGGAAACAACCTTGCCTGGGCAGAAGCAGATGTGAAAGGGGCATATTGCCCAGGAAAGGTGGCACCAAAACATCAAACTTTCATCAGGCAAACCCAACCCAAAGAAAAATTTTGACTGAGTTCAATCATGCCAAACTGCACAAGCTTTCAAGTAACAAGAAGTTGAAACAAAATATCTGTGAGGATTTATTTGGTGTAGATGCTACCTCTATTTCCCTTCTCAAATGATGCTGGGTTTTGGCTTGAGAGCAAGGAGCAAAACTTTTGAAACAAGACCAGCAGCTGCAATAATTCTTCTGGAGTTACCAGGCTAGCACAGCAAAACAAAAGTTGGCATCGAGGGTTACTTTTGGTGGATAGCTCATAAATAATGGTGAGTGGCTGGTTCTCTGCAAATAAGCTAACCTTTCTGCACTACCAGAGATGTGTCTTCAGGTCTTCTGACATCACACTTTTCAACAATGCCCTGATATGTGCCCAGAGCAGGACCAACCCCAGGGCAGCAGCAAGTACAGGGAGCTCACCTGACTCTTCTCCTTTCTAGGATCCCAGCAGCAGCAGCATGTGGCACTGCCATACTTCTAACCACTTGGGTGAAAACTGGATAATGCAGGTATCTCCCACCAGGTTAATCTTTTCTGGAAGGCTTCCTGAAAAGTGTGGTTTCCAAGTAGAAGTGAAAGGAAAAGCCACCCTTGGCCTAGGTGCCCTCACTGCTCTCCCTGTGGATCAGATATTGTAGGGCTCCCGGGGAGCTGGTGGTGGTGGAAGACCTCAGCAGGTGTCTGCCAGGGCAGAGCCTGGCAGCCAGGACCCATCCCATCTCCTCAGCCCAGCAGGGATGACCAGGATGAGTCAGTCTGGGCTGGCAGCAACATACCAACTTGTGCTTTGGGCAGGAGCCAGAACTGTTGCAAAATTGATCAGCCATAAACAAGATGCTTACCAAGCCAGCAGATAAGCATTCCTTGTTTTGCTGATATCTCTACACACAACATTGTAGTATTGTTATTTATATCCTATAACATCTTAATCATTTATCACTTTCCATCTGTTCTCCAGACCCAGGATTTCATCAGCTAGGAACATCTGCAGGTCCATAAGCATCCCAGGAGAGTATTTTTGCAAAATTTTTGTATTATGTTCCTGTTGCCTAGAGAAACAAACCATAGTTAATGAAAAGTAATACTTTGTTGGAAAAAAGGGAAAATATTTATTTTGTTCTGACCTCATTACTTTCTCTTGCAATCATATTTCAAATAAAAGCCTGTTCTCTCATCTCTCAATAGCTTCCAATTACCTCCTCAATTAAAAAGGTTTATTTTTACTCAAGGAGGGTCATGAGATGTAATATTTCATTGTTTCATTGTGTGACAAGGTGGGTTTTTTGTCCCCTGGGACAGGGCTCAGTGATGCACAGTAATTTCTGCTGACTCATTTCCCCAGTCAGAGAATGTGGATGCCATCAAGCCCAGCTAGGAAGCATGGACCCTCCTGTGGTACACAGATGGGGCCATGTGTAGGACAATGCCTTGAACAAAACCAGTCAAAAAAGAAAACCCCGCAGAGCACAGAAAGCAGGAAGGAGATTGGATTGAAGCGTGGTTTATTATTGACATTTGTGTACAAACTTTGGAACTGTAGGGCTACATTACAGGTTATGCATCTACCCTAGTGAAAGCACAGCAGACAGAATTATTTTTTGTTGTTTTGTAGCTAGAACAAAATCCATACATCTGGGTTTGCCTGGGTGTGGAAAGGCAAACTAGAGAGTAATAACAATAAAATATCTACAGTTGCTGGAGATTAAAGAAAAATATTAAAATTTGATTACATGTTTCTGCAATTTGAAGTGGCAAATATGTATAGGAGTACTAAAGTGTATACAGATATGTATAGAAGTACCAAAATATAAATACAAATATGTACAGAAGTACCAAAATACTTAAATTGCTTGTACCACTTGTGCTGGTGATAAAACCACAAACCAGAGCTGCACATTTACATGGGCAATTCCATCAGCCCCCATTAGGTTGGGCTCCCTGGGGTACTATGTAGGAAAACAAACTAAAATACACATTTGGTGTCCCAGACTAACTTCTTATTGCTCATTGCATTTCTAAATTTTAGGCCAAGGACAGGCAACAAAAATATAGTTTGATTAATAAGCCTCAGTGTACACACATTTAGAAATACAATGACATTTATATCCAGAGAAAACATCCTTTCTCATTAGCTAAGGTTGTTGCCTTAGTGAGTTAATGCCCAGGCCAAAGCAAAATCTCCTCTCAGGGATGATTCAGGTGCCTGTCTACTAGAGACTTGTTCCAGGGATCCACATGACAGAGGGTCTAAGGCTTCTGCTGTCTTAACATTTCTCTCTGAACAGCAGCATCAACCAAGTACCACCACACTCGGGCTTCTCCCGTTCCAGATTTACTGTACCTTTCAGGGAATAGTTACAAGGGACCAGGTGCCAGTAGCAGCAGAAAGCAGCCAGCTCTGCTGCCCAGCTGAGATCTGTCTCTCTGTAATTCCCCTGTGGCTCAGTGTCACATGGTCTCCACCTCCCCGGGACACTGCAGAGAGAAACTTCCCTCTGTCTCCCACAGAAATGCTGCCTGGCACTTACAGAACCCAGGTAAGGTGCAGCTCCCCCGAGGCACCGGGCAGTTTGGTGACAGCTTTGGGGCATCTCCTCGGCTCTTCCATGCCCTGTGCATTCCATGAGTCAGCACTGCCTGCTCCTGCAGCCCAGAGCCAGAGCAAATGCACAGGCTGCCCTCTCTGAAACTGCTGCTTTTTCTGACTCAGGTAGTCACCAAGCGGGCTCAAAGGTGAATTTTGGACAGACAACTTAATATAATACTCCTCTGAAGAGAATGATTATTAACCCCCTGCAATGAAGCCACATCAATATTTATGTGCTTGTTTTAACATCAAACCTTGTCAAACTCAAAGAAAACATCTGTGGAGGCAGATTTTCATTGGTGTTAAACAAATACATTGATTTCTGGCTTGAGAAGTGCAGATCTTTCTGTACTTCTAAGTTGATAAATCAAAGAAATAACAATCCTGATGAAGTTCAAATATTCTTTGACAGAAACTACCAAGGCCGCTTATCACTTCTTTATGAGAAAAGAGGCCAAAATAAAATAGTTCCAGAAGATTTCTAGACTAAACAGTTTCATTTTTGTTTCAAATTCGATTTTATTTGCCTTTTTTCTAAAGTATAAAACATAGGTAAGAATTCTGCAAGCAGTTTTGTTTTGTTTGTTTTTTATATTACAGAGCATGTTATGAATTCAAATCTTCTCTTGCCAGAGTGTGAAAATCAGCATTTTTCACTGCCAAGAAATATATCTCTAATAGATAACGTCTGAAATATCTCTTTGTTGTGAGCATCCTTCAGCTCTCTTTCAAACCATTGTGCCCTGTATTATGTTACAAACATCTATATTTTGATCCTAAATTTCCAAATGCTTTTACTGATTTTATTTTAAAGATTTTATTTATTTAATTCCAGTTTTATTAGAAGGTTTGGTTTTTCTCAGGAACTGCAAACTTTTCCTTTATGTATTTTTGTTACATTAAAAAAGGCTTATAAAAGGAATATTAAAGCAATGAAAACACCTTATTTAGGTATATATTTAAATAACTCCAAGAACTGGATTCCAAATCCTACATAGTAACTCTAGATGATGTCCTAGATGCAATGACATGGTTATTTTTTTTTCCTGCTCTATATTTAGATAGTCTTTTTAACTGTCCTTTTCTCTTGGAAAAAGGGAAATGGGCTTAACTCCCACCAGTAACAGATCAGCTGCTGCTGTCAGTCCTGAGATCAGGTGTATCACCTGGTTTTCACAAAAGCAGCACGTAGCTCAGCTGAGTGGCAGATGGACCAGGGTGTACAAGAATTGTGCACACACGTGAGCTGAGACAGATGGCCTGCAGTGTGCAGTTCTGTGGGGTGCAGGTAGGTTCCCCCAGGAAATGCTGTGCTAAGAGACAGAAGGGCACAAGTGATATGTTGAACTTCTCTGTTTTGAGGAAACAGAAAAGAGTGGAAGCCCTGAAGAAGTGAAAAAGGGGAAGTTTGCCATCATAGCTCCATGGTGTTTTTCTTATGCTGCGTTCTTAGCTTACTAGCTTACATGATGGTTTCTGGCACACAATAACATGCTGCTCTTTGTAGCTCTCCAAAAAATATTTAAATCCTCCACTCTTTTGTCCCAAGCAGCATTATGCACTGTGGATGATGGCAATTATATGATAACACTTTCCAAGTCCCACTATGACAGTTATACTATTTTCTATTATATATACACCAAACACTCTGGAAGTTAGGTAGAGCTTAACCTACGAAAATAATTTCCTACCAGGCCACAGAATACTGCTCACAATTTTATTAATCTGGAATAGACTGGAACAATATTATGCCTCCACTGGGGTCCATCTTGCCATTTCTGTCACATGGTGATTTTTATCAAAGGAGCTGAATAGATTTCTCCTAATAGTTAACCACCAGAGTAACACATGGGTTTGTTGAGGCATAGCTTAGCGTACAGCCATTGTAGTGCAGGGAACAGAGTCTATCTGCCCTCAGGTTCATTCATTTGCTACAAACATTCACATTTCCTGCCAGAACCAATTTGGAGGCACACAATTTTGATTTTCTTTAGAAGATTTCTGCTTGCCTGTGCAACTAAAAGAGAACTTTTAAATACCATAACAACTAGCATGCTGTTCTCTCCAGCCTCTCTCAAAAAAGAAACCCTTTGCAAAGGAGTACGTCTCCTGATTTTATTTGCTTACTCGTTCTGGGCTTTAACAGTTGCTACTGAAAGCATAGGGGAATTTTTATTCATAGGCGAGGGAGGCTATGTTCTCAACTGTGGTCAAAAAAAAAATCACATGGTCTTATTTTATGTCATATTCTCTTCTCTTTGTACTGCTCCTCTTTATTTTGTTAGATTAAATGGCAATTATCTTCCTTAATGCACTGAAGTTCTTTAGAACAGTAGAAAAATTACCGGGTGCTAATCCCTAGGATCCTTAGTCATTAGCTGCTGAATAGAAACAGGGATTTTTCCACCTGCTCTCAACCCTTATTTCAAAAGATAGGTTTGTAAGTAGCTAGACAGAAAAGCAAAACTCCTTCAGACAAAATATGGACACAGTGGGTGGAGACCCCTTTGTATCCTCCTAAGAAATGCCTCAAACACTGCAGTGGAGCCACAACAGGCAAGATAACAGTCAAGTGTTCCATGAGATATGTCACAAGATATGTAGCCAAGAGATTTCCATGAGATATGCGAATGCTGTGCTAAGGGAGAGGATGATCCTTTTCCTTGCAGCCAAGCGGAAGAGGGAGTGCTGCTAAGGTGTCATGGCTCTGCTCTGCCCTTTCACTAGACCCACAGTCTTTGTCATCCTTCTCTTTGTTCCTTGTTGTCATCTTATTGCAGGGTTTTCATACTGTTGTCTCCTATTGCAGAAGTTTCATACCTTCTTGGTGTTTTCTCAGGGGCATCTCCTCAGAGCACTGACTCTTTCTCCTTCGCAAAGCAGCCAACTGACTCCAGTTCCCTTCTCAAGCAGCCACCCCACTCCTTTATAGCACTCTTCTTCTCATTGGTTACAGCTGTGGCCTGTTAAAGTCAGGCCTGTTCCTAATCTTTGATAATTGGCCCAGCTGCAACTCCTTAGGGGTAAGATTACTTTCTACACTATCTTTATTTTCTTATATTCTATCCCACTACAGTTCCTAAGTATAAATTGTTACTTTTACATATAAATTGGTTGCCCTGCCCCCATTTATGATGGCAGCATGGTCTCACCTCCACTTCTTCCAAAAGTAAAAACTGGCATTTGAAATCCTTCATAACAGAGGCTGAGAATACAACCACCTTACAGACAAATCAACAGGCCTGCTCCTCTTTCTTCCCCAAAGCAGGGACAGGTCTTTGGTAAGACTTGTACCTCTGACTCTGCTGGAGTGTACTTCAGAACTAGTGCTCCCGACACTCAAAGATCTCCATTGCTCTTAGAGATCTCCAAGATCTCTCTTGCTCTATGATCTATGCTGCAGGACAGATGATCTCTCTCTTCCCCCATCTTTTTTCTTTTCTCTTTCTACTTTTCATCCTCCTCTTTCTCATATGATACTGCAAGGTTTACCAACGTAGTGTTTTGCTAGCTGTGTGCCTTCATTGTTGCGTTAACAAATGTCAATTTTTCTTCAAATAAAATCATTACTTGTTAAAGGATCTCTAGTGTTGTTTCAGTGCACATCTACCCAAGGGTATTTTCGAATCTGAGTCACTTTCCTCTCCTTCTTGAGTTGAAAAGTTCCAAGGAGTACTGAGTCTTGACCCAATAAGTGGGCAGGGAGAGCTGGGAAGTGACTTCTCAGCTTTAAGCGAGGAGGGGTTTGAGCAGTGCCAAGACAATGGTGACCTAGGAAAGGTCAGAATATGACTGTTACCCTGTCTGGAGTTATCTCTTCCTTCCCTTGGAAGGAGGATCATGCCAAGGTTGTTTATCCTGAGAACTAGGAAAGATACTTCTTACCAAACAAGGGTGAGAGAAAAAGAGAGGCTCAGACAGATATTTTTAAGTACAGCATGCACCCTCTTGGGGCCATTGTGTTTTCCCCCTCCTCTGAAAGCAGAAATGTTACTCTCTTGCTTACTAGTTTTCACGACATATAGATGAGAAAATAAAGTTCAATTTCACAAATGCTTTATATTCTAAATCTCCAAAAACCATCATCACTACCAAAGAAAGCAAAAGTCCCAATCCAGGAGAGGAAATTGTTAATGGAAGACACGGACAATATAGAAATAGAAGAGCTAACTAAAGGGCAAGATTCATTAAGAGATCCATGACCCCGTCAACAGCCCTGTAAATGAGTCTGTGAACAGATCTCACTGAGTCACGAATTATTGTTCACTATTCTTACAAGAGTTCTGGAAGTGTATGATTTTCTTTCCTGTTTCCCTTTGCTGGTGGAGTCCAACTTCACCAAGTGGAGGAGGGTGAGCAGCAGTCACTTGTGGGACTTTCTCACAGCATCAGGTCATCAACAGCAGCTGCAGCACACTCACATGAGGAGTCACACCTTTGAGGTCCCACGTGGGGAGCATCTACATTACCACAGACTCACAGCATGCCCCCCGCCTCAGTAAATGTGATGGAAGTTGTCCTTTGGCTGCCTTCACTCCTGCCATCAAGAGAGCCAGTTCACAATGAAAAAATTTGGTATTCACATCTTGCAACACAAACCTTGATGTCACACCTTTAAAAGTAGCTGCCTGCCCTACCTATCCATATGTATAGGGATGCACACCAGTAGTAGGAGTGAAACAGGATAGCTTAATGAATTCCTAGCAAAGTGCATCACTCCAGCTGCTCACTGTCCCACAGACTGGCATCCTGGCCTGTATCAGCACTGGTGTGACCAGCAGGAACAGGGAAGTGATTCTCTCCTGTACTTGTGAGGCCACACCTCGAGTTCTGTGTTTCGTTTTGGGCCCCTCTCTTCAAAAAGGACATTGAGGTGATGGAGTATGTCCAGAGAAGGGCAATGGAGCTGGGGAAGGGTCTGGAGCACAAGTCTGATGAGGAGCAGCTGAGGGAGCTGGGGGTATTTATACTGGAGAAAAGGAGGCTCAGGGAGGATCTTAGTGCTCTCTACAACTCCCTGAAAAAAGATTGTAGCAAGGTGGAGGTCAGCGTCTTTTCCCAACAACCAGCAACAGGATGAGAGGACATGGCCCCAAGCTGCACCAGGGGAGGTTCAGGTTGGAGCAATTTCTTCCCAGAAAGAGCGATCATACATTGAAATAGACTGCTCACAAGAAGGTTGTGGAGTCACTGTCCCTGGAGGTGTTTAAAGGAATGACTGGATGTGACACATAGTGCCATGATCTAGTTGACAAGGTGATCAGTCAGAGGTTGGACTTGATCTCAGAGGTCTTCTTCAACCTAAATGATTCTATCTACCACCTTCTTTCTATGTGTCTTCCCTTTCATCTCTGTTCTGCAGCAATTTCCTGTTGTAACATAGGACCAAGTGATGCTTTTTGAGCTAATTTTAATCTAGGAATGTGAAATTAAACATTGCGAATTAAAACAGCCAAACCACATAAGGCTGGTGTAAGGGCCAACACTCCAAAGCTACTGCACACCATGGTTCTGAGCAGCTCTTCTGAGCCCACCCTTTCAGAAAGGCTGAGAATGGCAGAAAATCAACACAGGCAAGTAAGGAATTAATTTGGAAAAACTAATATGAAAAAATGGTTGAACTGTTATAAGAGAGAACCCCGCCTTGTTGCTGTAAAGGGCTCTCTATTTGCGTATTTACAGCTGTCTCCAATTATCAGTCTGTGCATTTCACAGAATTACAGGATCACTTGGGTTGGAAAAGACCTCTGAGATCACAGAGTCCAACCTTGGACTGAATACCTTGTCAGCTATACCATTACACTAAGTGCCATGTCCAGTCTTTCCTTGAACACCTCCAGGGACAGTGGCTCCACCACCTCCCTGGGCAGCACATTCCAGTGTTAAATTGCTCTTTATATGAAAAAATTCCTCCCATTGACAAACCTAACCCTCCCTTGGCACAGCTTGAGGCTATGTCCTTTCATCCTGTGGCTGGCTGGCTGATAGAAGAGGCCAAGCCCCACCTGGCTACAGGCTCCTTTCAGGGAGCTGTAGAGGGTGCTAAGGTGCCCCCTGATCCTCCTTTTCTCCTCGCTAAACACTCCCAGCCCCCTCAGCCACTCCTCCTAGGACTTGTGCTTCAGACCCTTCAGCAACTTCACCAGCTTCCTTCTGTAGTTTTTACTGCAGTGATATCTGTTGTTAAAAATTAATTGGCCTGATTCTGCCTTTTCGCAGCGCTAACAGCCCAGAAATTCGCTCTTTCCATCGCTTTTGTCAGATGCCTGAACAGTCCTCTCTCTTCTGCCAAGTGTTTCATGCACAAAATCACAGAGTGGGTCACAATGGAAGGGAGCACAGGGCTCCATCTGATCCAGCCTCCCTGCTCGGGCAGGATCATCCCAGAGCGCACGGCCCGGGATTGCGAACAGACGGTTCTCGGCTATCTCCAGCGAGGGAGACTCCTCAGCCTCTCCAGACAATCTGTCCCAGTGCACGGCCGCCTGCACAGTGAAATTCTTCCCCGGTTCAGGTGGAACTTCCCGCGCATTCCCAGGACCCCACCTCGTTCTCACGCACCCCCCCCGCCAGGGCCCACCCGTCAGCACCACCCTGTATGGGCACGCCCACCTGGGTGACGTCACAACACAGCATTCACCCCACCCTCAACCACGCCCCACTGAGGGCACCGTCGCTTTAGCCCCGCCCCCTCGACCGCGGTGCACCCAACTGCGCCTGCGCGGCTCCCCGGCCTTCCCTTCGCTGTGTTCCGCTGACATCAGGGAGGGGCGGGGCAAAAGCCACGGTTCCCGAAGCCCATTGGCTGCCGCTCGGGACAGCTCGTGCTCCCCCGTACCCGCCTGCCCCTCCACCCGCCCTGCCCGGGGGCTCCGTCCGGCACTGCCAGGGGCGGCGCGGTCTCGCGCCCCCGGACCCGCCCCCGCGCCGCGGGGGCCCCGCCCGAGCCGGGAGGAGCTGCGGCCGCGGGGGCAGCAGCGTCACCGCTCCGGTACGTCCGCGGCTCCTCGCCCCGCTCCCCTCACCCTGCGCCCCCGGGGCTGCCCCCCGTCCTCCGCTACGGCCGTGAGCGGCCGCTCCTCCTGCCGCGATAGTCCTTAGGTGCGCGGCGGCCTTGCCGCGGGCCCCCGGCGGGGCCGGGCAGCCCGAGGCCTGTGCGAGTGGCCGCGGGTGGCGGGGTATGCCGCGGGCCCGCTGCGCGGTGACCGGGGGGCGGCGGTGAGTCACCGCAGCAGCGCAGAGCCCGCCGGTGGCCGGCATCGCGGTGGTGCAGTGCCGGCTGCCGAGGGTTTCGTATTCCGCTGCTGGGCTCGCCTTCCCGAGCTTCCAGTCGCTTTCCTCCTTCGAGACAGCGAGAGCTGCCCGCGTCCCTGCGGCGGAGCGCGGTGCGGGGGGCCCCGGCCGCGGCCCTGGCCCTGGGGTCGGCGGGTGCTCGGTGCGGCGGTGGAGCCGCGGTCCGCGGGGCTCCTCTGCGGTCGACCCCGGCCGCTTCCCCTGCCCCGTGCGCGGCTGCCGCTTCCCCTCGTAGACAAGTGCGTGTTGTGGCCGCTGGAGCTATGGGCCGACCCCGCTCGCACAGAGCGGTTCCCTCCCGCTTGTCCCTCAGAGTGCCATGCCCAAGCTGGCGTGGTCGTGCAGGCCCGGATGCCGCAGGGAGCCTTCTGCCTCGGGGTTAAGTACGGTGTGTGCTCGCCGTCGGGATTTGCTTCGAGTGCTGTCAGCATCGCACCGTGTGCATGAGCATTGTTTTGAAAAACTCGCCCTTCCTTCCCTGAAGTCTGTTGTGTAATTGTGGGAGACTATAATTCTGTACAAGTGCCTGAAAGGAGGCTGTAGCCAGGTGGAAGGCGGCCTCTTCTCCCGAACAACTGTGACAAGATGAGAAGAAATGGCCTTGGGCTGCGCCAGGGAATGTTTAGATTGAACCTTTGGAAGGTTTTTTCACAGAAAGGGTGATTAGACATTGGAATGGGCTGCCCGGGGAGGTGGTAGAGTCACCATCCCTGAAGGTGTTTAAGGCAAGATTGGATGTGGCGCTGTGTGCTGCGATCTAGTTGACAGGGCGGTGTTCAGTCACAGGTTGGACTCGATGATCTCAGCGGTCTTTTCCAACCTAATTGAGTCTGTGGTTTTGTGTTTGAGTTTCAAACAGAGGAAAATTTGTATATTCCACGATATTTCCTTTGGCTTTCATGAATTATCAGTTAGCGTTTGTTTGGGGTTTTTTTGGTTTTTTCCAAGACCCTTACAAAATTATTCAGTAACAGGAATTCTGTTCTGTTCCAGCATAAACCTCTTTAACATTAGGATATGGTGTACTGGATTTAGTAGCTTACAATATTTTCCTCTTCCTACATTTCTTTAAAAGTTGTATGCACAAGCTGAGTTGACACAGATATCTGTACTCACAAAGTGTAATATAAAGTCACAGACCTATTGCTATGTTCAGGCTCCTTGTAAAAAAACTTCTGAAAAAAGTTCCTACTTGCTTGAGTATTTAATTATGAGCATGTGGTTTTGGCTATGTAGTTATTAGTTTCCCAGATGGATCCAATATTCTATATTTTTCTTCTTGATATATACCATTTAGCAGTTGTACATTATTTTCTTGTATTTTATCCACAAAGTCTATTCTGTGCCTGGGTCAGTTAAGGAGTTGGATGTCCGTCTTGACTCAGGTTTGCAGTTAGTCAGTATCAGTAAGACTCTACATTTAGTTTGCTGATTGGTCCCCCTGAAATGCACAATAACTAACTAAGGGCTCTTCTGCAAGCAGTTTGTATATCCAGGGCCCAGGATGCACAGTTTCCTGGGAGAATTATTCAATACTAGTAGGAAGGTCACTGGGGACTTTGAAGGACAGAACTTGATAGCTTGGGCTCTAAACCATATTCTATGTAGTAGCATCTTCAGACTAGCCCTCTGTCAAGTTTAAGTTTCAGCTCTTTGTAGGCTTTGAAAGAAAAGAGGAATTTTATGTGTATTTACCCCACTCCCGCCCCCAGATCTCCTGTACTTCTACACTTTTGTTTGCGGAGGTTTGTTTTGGTTTTTTTTGCTGTCTTCCTCCACCCCCATCTTTGAAGGATTCCCCTGCTTCTTGGTTTATATCTATTCCACAAGATTCTGAGTAAGAGTTCTGAAATGAAGCAGTCTCGTTGATCTTTGTCTGTAGCTGTCTGGCAAACTTGTAAGATCTAGTATGAGACCATGCTTCATGTCCAGCTTTGTGTGATGGCACAGGAATAGGAGGCCCTCTAAAGCTAATACTTCTGAACAGTTTGAGTGCATAGTGCATATATTTGTGTCCCAGAATTTTGCACAGTGAAATTCTAGTGTGGCCATTTGATTTTGTAATGCCTGTTGTTGACTGATTTACTTCACCTTGCAGATACTGAAAGCACTGTTGAGAAAACGGCAAAATGAGTGGTCGTCGGAAACGTGCACCTCCATCCAAAGTCGATGAGGAGAAGAAAAAAAAGCTCTGCTGGAATATGCATGAAGACCGGAGAAATGAGATGGTGGCTTTAGATGATGAAGTAACTAATGAGGACCATATTCCAGTTCCAAGCACTTCTGCATCCTTCATTGTTATAAACGATGATAGCACTGATGAAGATCTTGTACAGAAAGAAGGCAGTGGCTCAAAATCTGTTAAGTTTTTGACAGTTAATGATGAAGAAGACTCTTATTCCATCTTGACTCCTGTGTCTGTACAGCTAAATATTATAGTCTTGCCATACCGTGCAGATAGGTCTTGGAAGGCTTTGTTGGGAGAATTTGCTCTTCATCTGCCTTCTGAGCAAATTCTAACTGATGAATTCCATGACAGGAGCTTTACTCTAATGAGAGGAGACTCTGATGATGAGCTGCAGGTCTGTGTTCATGAAAGAAGTGAAGACGAGCACAGTAATGAGACAAAAGAGTACCTGGGCGCTTATGAACAACGTATTCTTGTGGAAGCAACTTTAAGTGGTGAAATATTGGAAGATTTGCGATGGTTGCAAAAGAAAAAGATAATTGGACTTTATCAAAGACCTGGAGAGGCTCAGGCTTTAAAGGTATGCATTCATTATACTTCTTTTGAATTTTGGAGGTTCTTTTTTTTTTTTTTTTTTTTTTGAAATATAAAATAAAAATATCTGAACAAAGTCTGGCAGCTACTATGTATTTATAATGTGCTGAAAATGTATCACTTCTACATGCTTTTGTAATGTTTTCAGTGTGGTTTTTCCTGTAAATATATTTTTATTTTTTCACCATTAGCAATGTATTACCTGAAGGAATCACAGAAGATTTTAGTTGTGTTTCCTCTACATGGTGTTTTTAGTAGATTTATTATATCTGTCTGTACCTGCTAATTTTCGAGCCACTGTTATTATTTTTTGTGCTCTTCTGTTTATAATATTCTTGTCAATTAAATTAATTGTTATTTTAATTTAATTGTTAATTAAATTGTTAACTGTATAACCTTTTCACAGGTTGGAATTTACCTTCTTGAGTCTGGGCTAAGTAAACCAGAATTTCTCAGTGATGGAGGTGGAAGACCCAAAAAAGCTAATCAGATTATTCAAAAACTCATGGAAAAGTTCTACAGTTTTTTAATTCCAGGTAATGCAATAAAGTTGATTGTTGATGAACAGAAACAGTTTTGTCTTCTGTAGTAGTTGTAAATGTAAGGGAAAATAGTAGTTATTCCTGCCATCTAGAGCAACTCTGCTTTTCCGGGCAGCATTATTAGGTAATTCACCCAATACCATTATCTGCCCATTAATCATATGCTAATTCGTTTATGCTGAAATCAGAGGTGATAATTCTTCTCTACAGATACTGAAGCATAGAGATGTTTTGAGTCCTCACTTTTTTGGAAGTAAATACAGTTTTCCCTGTTCCATGGGGGTAGTTTGAACAGATCTACAGTATCTTCTCCAAATCATACAGGAACAGTGTAAAAGAGCCAGGAATTAAATTTGGAAAACTTGTTCCCAGGTTGGGGCCTATCACACAACTGCGGCAATAGATTTCTGTTTGGTTTATATTGTAAAGCAGTTACAATGTAAAATACTACAAAATGCAGCTTTACAACAGTTTTGAGAATATACCACTGCAGATTGAGAAACATGGGCCTCCCTATCATTTTAGAATTAAAGGTATATTTGCCAGATTACACTTACTAGTAATACAGATTTATAGGATGATAAACAATGGCTTTATGTTGTGGTGTCTTAGGAAACTTGTGGAAAAAACAAACAAACAACCCAACCAACCTTTGTCTCATTCCTGAGTGTAGAGTTGATTCAAAATTTTGACTGAAGACTGATTCAGTAACTGTCGTATACATAGTTTGTGTTGTGGCAAAAGCCTAACACCCTCCCCAAATAGCACTGCACCTAATTAGAAGAGGCAGAGTTGTATAAAAATCAGGCAACTCAGGCTAAAGAGAAGCTAAAAGGAAGAGGTAACAAAATAAAATCTGAACATCCTTATCTGCTGCGAAGAACAAATGTGCAGCTGTGAGGACTGACGTGAGGTGTACCAAGGGATGGGCCAGTATAACTCACTAAGTGGGGAAGGTACTGCACATAAGAAATCATCCTTCCAAAAACTGAATCTGACTGACACAAATATGCCAGTTTAGGTTTGAAAGCATGACAAATCAGATCCAAGAAGAGATCTGAAGAAAAAATAGTTTAAGGTCTAGAAATGAATAGTAGTGGTTTTAAATCTGTTAGGAGAAACACGTTATCATAAATACATTAGAAGCAGAACAGTTGCCAGGGAATTCATAGACTTGAGATCTCTAAGGTATATGATAGAGTGCTGAAATAAATGTAATGCTATAGCAGAAAGCACAAATTTTTTTTCTGCATATTTTCTCATTGTGGAAGAGTTGGGGAAAGAGATTGTGAAGAAAATTACTGGTGACTTACTTTAAGGTCCAAACTAATTTTCTGCTGGAACCTGGGACATTTGTCCTCAGTACACTAAAGGATGTGTTTATAGGGACTACCTGGTTCAGTGTAGCTTACAGGTGAAGAGATACTTTCTGAAAGGCAAGACATGCCCCTCAAATTTTCTGGGGCAGGAATGTGGTCCTGAGAAGTTGGATTGTTGTGCCTTAACTTTTCATGAGCCATGCAAGCAGCTCAGGTTTGTAAAGGAGCTGTGTTGCCACCTGGTAAAGATTTGGACTGTTTTTGAGCATGTACGTTTTTATGTGCTGTTAAATAATAATGGAGTCTTGATTTCATGCCAGTGAATGCCGTGTAAGTGAGGAAGTAAAATAGCTGGCACGGAGAACAGAAATAAATGATTGCCAATCACCAGTCAAGTCCTACAAAGGCATGTGCACCTTAATGTATTACTAACTCTTTGAGAAAAAGAATGATTGGTGAAGTGGTATCAACAATGTTTAAATGTATTATTCAGCGTAACAGAGATGAAGAACAACTGAAAGCTTGCAAGCAGACTAGGCCATGGAGTTTCAGTAGTAATTCAGTAGATGAATAGAAAACAATGCAGAAGAAAAAAATTACAGCCTCTTTGCTAACTGTTGCAAGCAGGGTTGCAGTTCAGTAGGTAGGTGTATAGCTCAGTAAATGCATCAATTTAATGTCCAGTGTAAGTGAAACCAAATCAATAGTAAAGAATTATCCTGAAAGTGTTAGAGAACAAAACATGATCACTAAACCACTAATGTAAGTCCATAGTGTGCATTATGCTCTGCTCTGAATTCAGAAAAAGCATGTCACAGAAATGAAAAATATTTGTGAAGGAGGACCCCAGGTGATTATGCAATGGGAAAGTAGTTTCATTTCCTAACAGTTTTTGAACATGAACTTACTGATGTGGCATAAAATAATATAGCCTTGATTCTGTCCAGATAAATGCATTTCTCTTAAATGTTTCTAATAACTTAGTTTAAATTCCACCTGTTTTTAAACAGAATTAGTTGAGGTTTTGTAAAATTACCCCTAAGTATATATTTTAACATTTATCAATATCCATCTAAAGTTAAATCTGTACAATAACATTCCAAGATGAAGCTTCTTGTTCCTCCCACTGATGAGCAAATTCTCATGCTGATGGTGTTGTGCTCAAGGATTTACACAAATAACGCATATGACCTCTCTACTGCTACATTTAATTTTAATATATTTTTTCTCACTGTACTCAGTGAGGATATCACCACTCATTCTGGTGATATCCTTGTGGTTTTGAGACTTTGTGGCAGGAAGTTCGTCTGTGTTATGGCAAGCATAGCCATAGGTGCATTAAATAATCTGAAAAAAACATGATAAAATGTTTAATATGGAATCCTTGAATCATTTAGGTTTTAACCCAGCACTGCCAAGTCAATCACTCTACCATGTTCCTAAGTGCCACATTTACAAGTCTTTTAAATATTTCCAGTGATGGTGACTCAACCACCTCCCTGGCCAGCCCGTTCTTGTGCTTGACAGCCCTCTATGGGAAGAAATTTTTCCCTGTTACCCAATCTAACCTTCCCCTCATGGAACTTGAGGCCATTTGTTCTTGTTCAGTTACTTGGGAGAAGAGACCAGCGCCCATCTCACTACAACCTCCTTTCAGGTAGTTGTAGAGAGGACTAAGGTCTCCCCCTCATCTATTTTTGTCCAAATGACCCCAACTCCCTCAGCTGCTCCTCATAAGAGTTGTGTTCCAGATCCATTACCAGCTTTATTGCTCTGCTCTGGATGTGCTCCAGCACTTCCATGTCTTTCTTGTCATGTGGTGAGGGACCCAAAATTTAATACAGTAATCTCACAACATCCTTGTAGTCGTCCTGAACTGCCAGCCCTTTCTTCCAAAGGTCATAAACTGTGTTTTCCCTGAGTCTCAGCCAAATCTGCCTGCTCAGGCAGATGTTCTCTGCCATCTTACCTTTTCATCATTTACCATTTACCCTCAGTTTTCTTAAGAATAAATTCTTTCTACAAATATGGTTTTGGTATTTGTTTATTTACTACCATATGTGAGGCAACAAGTTTTCCATTAATCTAGGCTGTTTCATTAGTGCAGACATTGTTATACTGCAGTCTGGAGAAGGAAAGATCCTACCGCAGATGCAGTAGCAGAACTGTAGTTCAGTCATTGAAGGAATTAAATAGAGTACTTGAAAAGCATCAGAGAAACTGAATTTTTAGATAGTACAATGCCATCTGTTTCCCAAATGTAAAAAAGATTAAGATGAGACCTCTGTAACTGAATTACATTTTGAAATGGTTGAAAGCATAATTAAATATTCACTGTTTAATAAGTAACTGAGAGGGATAAACTTCCCTGGCATCCTTTTCAAAATCCTCGTGGTACGTAGAACCATTTAATATTAAAAAAGAAATCTCTGGAAGAATCAACAAAACAAGAAAGGTGTGTACAAAAAAATCCAATTGCATTAAAAAAAATTTTGCTTTAAATTATATTGCAGTCTTTGCTCTCCTGTACAATTCTGGATAGACTTAGTTTTTGTAGAAGTCAATTTAGTACGCTTAAAAATGTGAGATTTGAAGACTGTTATTTTAGCATGTATAATGATAGGTGTCATTATATATCAAATTCTTTGATCAAAGTTATACTTTGCAAATACTCTAATTTTCTGTTCTTTTCCTAAAGTGAGGGGTATGTGTTAAAGGATCCCTTTGAATGGTTTCTTTAATATATAATGCTGATTGCTTTCTAATATATAAAGCTGAATGCTTTCTTGGTGCTTTTTATTTGGCTGGATCATTAATAACTCCACATGTGCACTCTGATTGCCTTCTTTACGTTACAAGTCATATGTATAGTTTTCATGAATATGTAGAAACTTAATGTCTTTCAGTATTCTCATTTCCCTTGACAAGCTCTGGGATTGTTCCTTTGATTTAAAAGGATTAGGGGAAGGCACTGATGGCTGCCATATATAGGCGTATAATTTCCTCCTTTTGTTTTGGAAATCATTCTTCGCCTTCATCATCCATTTGAATGAAGGAAAGCTTTTGCTTTTCAAGAAAGAGCATCCTAATACCAGCTTCTGAGCCTTATGATAAAATTAAGCTTTCTGGTTTCTGCCAGGTACATCTCTTCCTTGTTAGCCCAAGGCATCAGAATTAAAATCTGATTTAAGTGTGTCAGCCATTTGCTGCTTTATTAAAATGTTAAATATACTTTAAGGTTACTTTGTGCTGCAAATGATAGCCGTGACTTGCTTCCAATTTTGATGGTGGCTTTTTTTGTTGTTTTTGTTGTTGTTTGTTTGTTTGTTTTTAACACAAAAATTCTGCAGAGTGAGTTTATCTCCAGTGCTAGCTAAGGTTAGAACCGGTCTGTATTTTTTTGATACTGATGTTTTAATTTTAGGCCTAAAACACTGTTAAAACTTGGCCTCCAAGTCTTTCATTCTCTCATACCTGTTTTCTAGAACTCCAGCCCTTGAAGTTTTCATGAATTTTTGTTCTACATTGTTTAAGTTCTGTGTATGCCCATATATCCAAATTATGTGAAAAATCCATAAGCACAAGGCCTTCTTTCTTATAGGGTAGAAAAGAAGGGTAGGCCTTCTGTCCCAGAGGGTGATTACTTCTCTTGAGGTGGGTTTTTAATTCTGAAAGCATGTCTGAATTTTTGCAGTGATGCAAGTGGTGAGAGTTATATTTTGTCCTGCTGCTACAATTGTCTGAATTTTTGCAGTGATGCAAGTGGTGAGAGTTATATTTTGTCCTGCTGCTACAATTTTCTTAACCAGATGAATAGGTTAAGGTTAACTTTTTTCATTTCAATAAGGTCATTTATTAATATTTAAATCAGAAGCATGAGATAATTGTGATTCTGTAACAATTGGAATTTTTTAGTGGAAAGTCTATATTAAATAAATAAGTTCTGGTCATTCTATACCTATATTCTAAAGAAAGAGCTTTGCTGATTATGTGTACATCTGTGCTCACCACAGCATGTTAACTTTTGGGTGTCCTGGTTCCAGTTTGGGCAGAGTTCATTTTCTTCTTAGTAGCTGATGAGTGCCGTGTGTTTGGGTTCACTGTGACAATAATGTTTGTAATGCAATGATTTGTTACTTCTTGCTGAGTGGTGCTTGCCCCAAGTCAAGGACTTTTCAGTCCTTGCTCTACAGGTGCACAAGAAGGGAGGGAGCATGGCCAGGACAGCCAAAGGGATATTCCACACCATAGAACAACATCCTCAGTTTATAAACTAGTGGGAGTTGGCTGGGAGCCACCAGTTGCCACTTGGGGATGGGCTGGAAATTGATCAGTGAGAGGTGAGCAATTGTATTGTGCATCACTTGTTCCTTGGGTTCTTTTAATCTCTCTCTTTTTTCCTTTTCATTGCTATTACTATTATTATTACTGTTGTCATTGTTGCAATGTTTTTCTTTATTTCACTTATTAAACTGCTCATTGTTTGCTACTGCTGCTAGCTGAGTCAGATGCAGTCATGGCATATGTTTAAATGACACTTTGCTTATTTTTATGTATGTAAACTAAATATGTTGTTGCAAAATTTACTGAAATGTTGTCCCAAGTTGATTGATGATGCATGTCTTGAATTATTTGTGTATGCAGACGAGCTGGAGGAAGATGAGGAAGAATCCGACACAGAACTAGAGCGACAAAATATTGAAGAGCTTTATGACTTTGTACGGCACACCCATCAGCAGGATATCCAGTTACTGAGAAAGGATGTGCAGCATCCTGCATTGATTCCCATTCTGAGGCCATACCAAAGTGAGGCTGTGAACTGGATGCTTCACCGAGAGAACCACACCAGTACTCCAAGTAGTGGCAAGTATATGGATCTGAAAAACTTGCACAATTGTGGAAAGTTTTGCATTGTCAGCAGTAATGTTTCCTTGCTGTTTGATTAGAAGTTTTGTGAGTTATTTCATTGGTATTTTTATAAAAGCTGTTGTTTGGTCATACACTAAATAATAAGCTAGGTTTTGCTGAGCAGCCATTGATGTATAATGTTGGTCATGAAGCTCTGTAGAGATGGACGTCAGCTTTTTTCCTCTTAATGTCAAAAAAAAGGCTGAATAATTCTAAAGAGTGTGCTGTTAATAGAGAAACTTCATCATAGTAAAGTGAACACTTTCTCCGTAGAAAACGTGCTGCACTTCTTATGGCGGGAGGTGATCACTCTGGATGGAAAAAAAATCTACTATAATCCGTTTACTGGCTGGTACGTTTTTATAGTTACTCTTTCTGAGGACATCTCAGGGTTGTGCTTTATGAAAACCGTGTTGGCAGCTCTATCCTGCAGGATATAAGATATTCCATAACTTGTTTTTCAGTTAGCAACTAAAGAATTAGAACAGTGATATCTTTAATTTGAAAAAAAGAACAAACTCAAGTATGTAACGCACAGATAAATGTGTAGATCTCAAGTTGAAGATGTAATTATTAAAGCTTTTCTTAAAAGACAATAATTTAATGGTTTAATATTAATTTTTTTTTTAATTTAGAGTATTGGAGACTTTGATCTTCTTCAATGTTTTCAAAGTCCAAAGCAAGGCAGCAGTATAAAGCTTTTTATTAATGCTCGGTATTGCATTACTAAGCCTGTTTCTCTTTTATCATTAACTTGGTCAGAATAGAACCTCTTGATTGCTAGTTTGCTTTTTATTTTTCCCTATGTTACTTTCAGATCTTTTCCACATGTGAATAAAAAAATATTTCAATTTTTTTGAGGCTAATGCTATGATATGCTAACGTTAGCAAGGCAAGGCCTATTAAGAGGTGAAAAAAATCTAAAAATTCTGGCATGTGTATTTGTCTTGATCTGGTTCATACACGCAAAAAGCTTGCTAGTTTTTGTTTATCTCAGCTTAACTAATAAAAGATAATGCCTCACCTTACAAACTTTGCCTTGCTGAAGCTATGCTGTCTGTCCCTGAATGCACCCTTCTCTGTCACAACATTCTGTAGTAACTGACTTTCACTGGGAATGTACTTGAATTTTAGCATTATCCGTGAGTATCCAACTGCTGGACCCCAGTGGCCTGGAGGTATTTTGGCAGATGAGATGGGTCTTGGAAAAACAGTGGAAGTGTTGGCTCTTATTCTGAATCATACTGGACCAGAGATTAAACAAGATGATCTGACATTACCTGAGGTAAGGAAACCAGGTTGAGAGTTATTATTAAGAAAATGCTATTCAGAATGAATGCAAGTGCACTTTTCATTGCTTTAGAAGTCCATATTCAAAGCTCTATTACTGTGAAAGTTTTTCCCTTCATAGGACATGATACATGGCAGCATTAATGGTGGAACAGTTTGCATGTTGATCCTTTGCCATTGTTCAATGGTTTTATCAGGCAATTGTACTGTTAATATAGTTTGGACAGGCTCAGGAGTATATAAATAATTTAATTTAGTTTACTATGTTGGAGGCCATTCTCCTTCACTTCATTGTATTGATGGGTGTCAAACATCCATTAGTGTTCTGTGCTAAAATAGGGACAGTTTACATTCTGGGTAAAGATTTCTGCTCTCCCTCTGTTTCATATAATAAATGAGCTTATTTAGCAACAGTTTTCCATCTTTTCACTTTCCTCATCATGCATACTGTGAAAATTTGGCACATCCACTAAACCCAAAAATTTTTTCTGAAGGGAAAGGACCATTATTCTTAAGTAAACTCTTACCACTTTGTGAGTTTCACCCCTTGGAAATCATGGCAGCCAGTTTCATTGCACATTTATCATACTGATCTCCTGCCTGCTTGTCATTTTATCAATTAAAAGGACTCAATTCTTTTATTAGGAGAGAATAAGAGATATAAGGAAAGAATAAGATGATTCTTAAATATATAAGAGGGTCAGCACCAAGTAGTGCAAACAGAGGAGTAAAAGCACTAAAGTGCCTGGACACCAACTGATAACAATAGGTAGAAACCAGAGCTTTTGGAGGGCTGGAGTTACTGAAACTGTTTCATGATGTAAGTAGTTGGGACAGATGTCAGCTAATATATAAGAGTAAAATTTTGGGAGGTAATCCCTAAAAGGAAAAACATACTTTTTATACAGCTGACTAGGGGTCTTCCTCTATATTGCTTACTTCCTTTTGTTTTTCTAGCTATATATTAAATATATATTTTCCTCCCCCATCAGGAACCTAGCTCACTTACATCTATAGGTTCCTGCAACTTAATGCTAAAGCAGTGGAGGACCCAAGAGGGTTTCAGAGCTGCTTTTTGTGTTTCAGTTAGGGTGCTGAACACTGTTTGCCAAGAAACTGAAATGAATGATGTGTCACTCTGTAGATTAAAAAAGAGCTATCTGAGCAAATTGGTGAGATCAGAACATATATTTGTAGCAGCTCATGCTTACTTTCAAATATGAGGTGATTAATGAAGGTCAGAGTGACTGTGAAGAGACATGAGCTAATAACTATTTAATGTTGTCTGCATTAGGGTAAGCTTGTGAACTTCTTTGTTCCACCTCAACCTTTAGAGGGAAATAAAAAGAAAAAAACAAAGGAAATGGATCCTAAACTAAAGGAAAAAATACAGTATCCCAGTAAGTATTTCTGATGAGTTTTAAAATACATTTTGCTTTTAGCGTTGTGTTATATTGGCCACTGACTATGAGTTCAAGGCTACTCTTCTTCAGAATGAAGTTATTCTTTTGCTGAGCTCTGTCGTGTAGGATTGCATGCTACAAGCAGTTAAAAGTAAAGCTACTAACTCAGAACTCTGCTACAGAGCTCCATGCAACTAGAGGTCTTTGTAAAGAGTTTATGCATTTAAATGAAATAAGTTGTCTTTTTTTATGCCTCAGTAAGAAAATTGGGTGATATATTTCTATTGCTATCCAACATTGTTTTAGAATCATTGCAAAACAGCAATCTGTAGAGCTGTGTCAAGTAAAAGCTTGTCAAAACTGCTGCCTATGTGCATTTTTTAGATGAGCACTATGTTTAGAGTTACCTTAATACACATTCTGTGAGGTAACTTAAATTTTTGTTTTGATTCTTCATACAGGCTTACGAGTAATGATATTAGCAGCTGTAAAGGAAATTAATGTGAAGAAAGGAGCATCCATAATTGCAATATTTAAGTACATCAGTTCTATATATAGATACGATACGCAGAGAAATAGACGGCTTCTCAAAAGAACTCTAGAAAAACTAATTGCTGAACAGGTGGTAGAACAAGTTAAAGGGCATGGTCTGGCTGGGTCCTTCAAGCTGGGGAAGAATTACAAGGAACAGAAGAAGCGAGAAAGAGCCAAAGAGCAGGTAAAACATGCTGCTGTAGTTATTTCAAAGAATGTTGCAAAAGCTGGTTTTTTTTCTGCCAATTGCATGCTACTCTCAGCTGTACTGTCTCTGTACACGAGCTCAGTGACACTGATTTAGTGGTAAAAATGAAGAAAACTGCAGCAATTGCTTCGACACATAAATAAAGAAGCAGAAATCATAAGTAGATAAAATTTGGGGCTAAAATAATAACTACATCTGTCACAAGTCTTCTAAAGTAGTGTTACTGGGAGTTGTATTGTTCTTACTGTGAAGTTGTTTTTTAAACACTGGTAAACATTAACCAAATCCTCAAACTGGAAATTAATATAAACCCTTAATATCAATGTACTGATGTGTTTATATGTCATTAAAAAAAAGGGTGAGGAGAAAGTTGTTTGGGTTGGAAGGGACTTTAAAACTCATCTAATTCCAAACCCCCTTGCCGTGGGGACACCTTCCACTAGACTAGGTTTCTCAAAGCCCCATCCAACCTGGCCTTGAACACTTCCAGGGTTGGGGCATCATTGTCTCTGGGCAACCTCTTCCAGTGTCTCACCACCTCACAATGAAGAATTTCTTCCTAATATCTAAACCTATTATCTTTCATTAAAAACTATCCCCCCCTTGTCCTGTCACTACGTGCTCTTGTAAATAGTCCCGTTAAAGCTTCTCATAGCTTTTGGTTAGGTACTGGAAGGCCGTAATTTAGCCTGAAGCCTTCTCTTTTCCAGGCTGGACAATTCCAACTCTCTTAGCCTTTTCTCACAGGGGAGGTGCTCTAGCCCTCTGATCATCTTCGTGGCCCTCCTCTAGACGTACTCCAACAGTTCCACATCCTCCTTATATTGGGTGTCCCAAAGCTGGATTGCAGTACTCCAGGTGGGGTCTCACAAGAATGAATAGCTAGGCAGGATCCCTTCCTGGCCCTGCTGCCCACGCTGCTTTGGATACCGTCCAGGATACGATTGTCTTTCTGGGCTGCAAGTGCACATTGCTGCATCGTGTCCAGCCTCTCACCCACCAGTACTCCCAAATCCTTCTCAGCAGGGCTGCTCTCAATCTGTTCATCCAAGCCATGTGCAGCACCTTGCACTTGGTCTTGTTAAACTGCATGAGATTCCCATGGGCCCACTCCTCAAGTTTGTCGAGGTCCCTTTGGACGGCATCCCGTCCTTCAGGTGTGTCAGCTGTACTGCTCAACTTGGTGTCATCTGCAAATTTGCTGAGGGTGCACTCAATCCCTCTGGCTATGTCATTAATGAAGACATTAGGTAGCACCGGTAACTGTTAAATGTCACTGGACAAGCCAGAATGTAAAGTCTGACATTTTTGGTTAATTTTACTTTGTAGGTAGCAAGGACTTCAGAAAACACTCAGAAGAAGCAATTGATTGATGCTAAAACTCAAACCAAAGAATCAAGAAACAGTGATGAAACATCTGAAAATGTCTTTGAAACTGCTTCACATGAGAATATCGCCATGGAAGAACATGATTACTGTACAAGTAGTAAAAATAACAGGAAATCTGAAGCAGATCATGAGAACTCTGTAGAAGAGAAGAATGTTAAGCAAGAAACTGTGGTCCCAAAATCTCCTGATGTTCATGGCAACCACTTTGTCTCCAGTGACATGAGCAGTCGTCCTGATGTTGATGTTTCTAAAACTACAGCTGTTATCCAGCAGGAAGTCCCAAAGGTCCAGTCCTCACATTCCCAAGAACGTGCTGGCAGTAACGTACAACATACCAGTTCCATATTTCCATTTAATACCTCTGAATATCGTTTTGAATGCATCTGTGGTGAGCTTGGATTGGCTGACTACAAAGCTCGTGTGCAGTGCCTGAAATGTTACCTGTGGCAGCATGCAGAATGCGTAAACTACAAAGAGGAGAACCTGAAGAGCAGGCCCTTCTACTGTCCCCATTGCCTTGTGGCAATGAAACCAGTTCCTACAAGAGCGACTCTGATAATTTCTCCAAGTTCTATTTGCCACCAGTGGGTAGATGAGATCAATAGGCATGTAAGATCATCATCTCTTCGAGTTCTGGTAAGATTATAGAGCTTCATATTCTGGAGAGTTATTTTATCAAGGCTTGGGGCTTGCATCACTCAAAGTTCAGAGGTCTTTGTCCTCTCTGCCAGAGCTCTATGCTTCTTGCTGCTAGACCAATGCTTTGGCATTATGTGGTGCATTGCTGTCCCAGAAAGACAGTCTGCAATTAGTCCTTTTTTTCTCTGTTTTAGCTGGTCACTGGGAGATAAACCAGTGGAGTAGATTGTATAGCGGCTGAAAGCAAATTTCTGTGTGGTTGCAGCAACATGTAGTTTCTGAGAGGGAAGGCTGTTTGAAAGACTACCAAGGAACTTAAGAAGGCCTATGGGTGTTTTGAGTGTTGTCTCACTGTACACGTGCACTTAAGCAATTCTCAGACTGTTTCTCCTCCTTTTGTTCTAGATAAAAAATGTTTCCGTAGGTAAAGCCTGTAGCTTTGCATTTCTGGTTCTCAGGCTTTATAGAAGAAGTCTTCGGCATTGGTGTTTACTGAAAACAATACTGGTACAACTGTTGTGTCGATAACATCTACCAAATTTATTAGGATGTTGCTTATTTGGAGACCATGTATTGTCCTTTTACTTGATTTCTAATAACCCTGCCACTAGAACAAATCTAATTATACTTAGGGTAATAATCACCATGCAGGTTTTTTAAAAATACTGATATCACAGTATTCAAAAGTCTTTTATTACCGATGCAGCCAAGTTTTTTCCTTCATATTTTTAGCAGTCAGGAGCCTTTGTAATGATCAAGAGCTTTGAAAACCATCAATCACTTGTATTTTGAACAAAGTAGTAGCAGATATGATATAACTTGGTATTCAGAGATATATCTGGTACCTTTGGCTATTACACATAGTTGCCCAACATATAAATGAATTCTAGGCCTCCAGTGCTATTTGTGTGAGTAGTCCAATTAGATTTAATGCAGGAATTAACAAATGTGTAAAACTCACATGGTTTTCCTAGGGCCCAGTCTACGTTTAATACCAGCTTTAATGAAAATTAGCAGAAATAGATGTACATGGTGACAACAAAATAGTTTAAATACTGATTGTCAGTACTTTAAACTGTGTGGCATCTTCCATTCTGCAAGATTGTTTTCATTTTCTTCTAACTGCCAACTGTGAGACTTGTTTTCAGTGTTGCTTCAAAATGAAAATTTGGTGTTTTATTTCCTGTTGAGGTAAAATGAAAGTAATGGACGTGTTTCAAAGAATCAGTTTCCCATGTTAACAACTTTTGCATTGCATGTGACGTGTTTTTTACTCTTCAACTGCTTACAACCCATGGGAAATTCTAATGGTTTTATGTAATAGAACGAGAAATTAAAATTTATCAGTAAGCCTTGCTTTGTGGTAGATTGTCTTCCTGCTGCTGTGAAAACAATCAAAACTTGGCCAAGTTATAAATCTGCAGAAAATCTATTCATAAGTACTTGAAGAAATTATTAGACTTTGGCAGTTTGTTTCTTCATGGTTGCTTCAGAGAGCGTGCTCTTTTTGGTTAATTTGTTTCTTTTTTCTTCCCCTTCCAAGCTCCCCTTCTCTCTTTTGTTTCATGTGCAGAGAGCTGAGTTACTCTGTTGTCCCACTCTGGAGCTCAATAGAAAGAAATTATCTGCAGGTGTTTCTTTCAGTTGACAGAAACACTGTTGCCATATCCACCAACGTAGAGGAAGATTATTACTGGGAGAAAAAGTAGGGTTAAGACTGAAATTAACAGTGAAATCATGTGCTGATCATAAAGGGGTAAAGAGCAGTTATTTTAACTTCTGTATGTTTCTAAAGGGATTTGGCTCAACATTATGAGGGAGATAAGAAAAGTACTTCTGATAATAGAACAAATGTCAATATGAAGGGTTTCTGCTAGTGCACAGGGACTGTATTTTACCTAGGGTATTTTTTTTCATCTCTTAAACCTCTGTAGGTAAAACTTTACTCAGAGTGTAATTTCTGGTTTTTTATGTTTTGATGCATATTTCTGTCTTTGCCTAATCATCCATTAGATTTTAGTGAGTAAAGTTTTCGGAAGAAAGGTAATGATCTACAATAAAGGAGAGGAGAAGACTGAACATGTAACAGTAACTTGTATAACGTTGTTCCATACAACATTACGGAATACTTAATCTTCACACAACTGTTAAAACAAATAACTGTTGTAGAAAATAATGAAGTCCTCTCTCCTTCAAAGGAGGAAATAAATGTTTTGCAAAGTCATAAAAATTTGACAAATTTTGCATCCATGACTCTATTGTATTTATTATTAGGTTACTTAGATGAATTTCCCACCATACTATTAGATGATTACACATTTTATGAGTAGTTTCTTTTTATATGAGCAACACTGCTAAAAGCTTGTACATATTAAGCTGTACTGATATATTAGCATTTTTATCATTCTTACCTCCCTTCTTTGCTCTTGTGCTGTTGCCTGTGAATCCCTGTAGGTGTACCAAGGCGTGAAGAAGCACGGCTTTTTGCAGCCGCACATGCTGGCGGAGCAGGAGGTGGTTATCACCACCTACGACGTCCTGCGCTCCGAGCTGAACTACGTGGACATTCCCCACAGCAACAGCAAGGACGGGCGCCGCTTCAGGAACCAGAAGCGCTACATGGCCATCCCCAGCCCCTTGGTGGCAGTGGAGTGGTGGAGGATCTGCCTCGATGAGGCACAAATGGTTGAATGCACCACTGCAAAGGTATGACATTCCTGGTCATGCATTCATTTAACTTGAAAAAATAAGAGAGTCTCTCCTTCCCCCCTCTTAATGTTCAGAGTACACTCATGTAGTTTGTCCTTGTCCCTTGTTCTTCAGAAGTGAATTTTCTGTTGGGGATACTTACCATTGAATCATTCTCCTGTTGGAATTTTGGAAGATTGTGAAGTATATCCAGCTCAAAAAATACTTAGCATAATCTATACTGACAGTTTAAAGAACTAGGTCATCATGTTGTATATGGTGTTTGATAGTTTTCAACAAGACACTAGCCTTGTTCAGTGATGTGGCTCAGAGGCATAGATATGTCCTTTGGGTCTAGAAGCTAAAATAGTCAGCAGTCTGTCTGCAAACTCAAGGGATACAGTCTGCAGGAGGGATTATTTTAATTAGTCTTTGTCCAGTTTTTTAGCCCAACACAGGAAGACAAAAATGCTACTTACATAATGCCTTACAGGCTTTAATGTTTAGAATTTTTTAAACATACAGTTTATTTTGCTATTTGTTTGCCTTCTGTGAGCCCTTAATTGCACTTAATTGCTTGGAAGAGGACCTGGCTTTTGTCAGCTTTCAGTTACCTTCTAAAAAGATCAAAAATATTATATATGTTTTTATAATATATTGCACCAATGCTGCTTCTAGATCTAAGAGTACCTGCTGAAAAGATGTTCAGACTTCTCAAAAATAAGATCCACATGTTGTCAGACTGTGTTCCACTCTGTTTTTCCTTTCCTATCATTGGCTCTGTGTCCTTTCGTTAGGCTGCTGAGATGGCACTCCGTTTGAGTGGAGTCAATCGCTGGTGTGTCAGTGGCACTCCTGTGCAGCGAGGATTAGAAGGTGAGATTTTATGTAGTGGTGTAATCTCTGGGCTTTCCTTATGCTGATAACTAGGTGAGGCTTTGAAGCAGTTAAAATGTCTGCTAGTTTTGTTCTGAATTCACTAGGTACTCTAACTTTGTAAGCCATAAACTTTAAGCATAATAATAAAGCCATCAATACATGTATCAATATACAAATCAAAGAGGTGAAATCTTTTTGGCTCCCAGAGAAGCTGTGTGTCTAATAGCTGACTCAAGTGTGTTCTTCAGTTTTCACTTAGTGGAGTGGAAAAATATTAAACCTTCTTTACAACAGATAGTCTGCTCTGGTTACTGAATCCTGTGAACTGTCAAATACAGCAAGCAAAGCTGTATTTGCTTTTTGCATAGCTCTGTATGAACTACTGTGGGTATCCGCTGCTTTGAATATAAATTCTACAAATCATGCTAAACCTTATGAAACCATCTCCAGTCCTTATGTAAGGACTTAATGACTTGCAATGTGTGGAGTAGGTAGCTGTATGTTAGCAGGTGACATTTATCTTGTCTTTTTTTGTGTGGTGCTCAGTTTCTGTAGACAGGCTTCAGACAGAGATAGAATAAAAGAAAGGGAGCTGACTAACTGCTTTGTCTCCCTGTGTTCTCTGATGGATTTTGGAATATATGGTACACATTGGGGCAATGTGTTTAAAAGTGGATAAATCAGTGTAAGCATTTGTGGACTGTTGTTTGGATACTTAGTTGTAAAAATCAATATATCAGATTAATTTGTAATGGAATTTTGAATTAAATTTATAAATACCTGTAATAGTTGCACGAATACAGTGTTAATAAAGCAAAGCTTCAGGAAGAAATGATTGATTTTAGTATCGTGATGAAACTCCTTCAAGGTCCTGTGTGTGATAGTGTTGATTTAATACATATCTGAAATATCATACAGTTCATAATACATGTTGACAGACTCTAAGGCAGCCCTCATCACTTCAGGGATGAAAACTGCTGACTCATTTCAATCTGTGCCACTGCTGCTGTAATGTGGTGGGATAGGAGCTCTGGGTAAACAATTGCTTCTTGCTCAGAAATGATTTCCAGGATTTTTCTTCTTCTGGTCTATGATGTATTTGGTGAATGTCTTGATGTTTTCAGCTGAATACTGAATTATGATAAAGCTAACAGAATAAGGAATGTAGCCACCAGATTTTCAAGAACTAGAAGATATCATCACATATCTCTGTTTCTGCAGTATCCCCATGCAGCATTTAAATGTGTGCTTCTGTGTTTTTCCAGTAAAATTAAGACAGATGTTTAAAGTCAGTACATCCTTAAATTTCATTCCAAAAAGTGACAAGTTTCTGAATTAGGCAGAATTAGCAAGATGTATTCTCTCAATTAGCAAGAAAAAAATTGAAGTGTCTTTTGTTAATTTCTTATGCATTAGTAGAGAAGTGAAAATTCTTCTGAATTGCAGCCCCTTCTAGGATTGTGGGCAGCAGACAGTTGGTGCACAGCAGGCTCTGGAGTAATGATGCTGAGCAATATTGGTTTAGAAAAACCTGGCAAACCCAGTTAACCATATGCAATCATGTAATTTCTGCCTCTTGTCTCTGCTCTGAATAGGCTTAAATTCTTTGCTTTCTTCTGCTAAGCTTGAAATTAGGAAAGTGTCTCACAAACAGCTAAATTCTCTCAAGTTGTGTGGAAATCAAAAACGAGCTAAAGGAGAGAACGCCCACCTTCTACCACCCAGTCCCCTGCCTCAAATTAAATATTTTGCTGAAGGAATGACTGGAAAACATGTGCAAAAGATAAAGGCCAGAATGGAGATGGTTTATGCTTCATAGGCTTTGTACGACAGTTAAATTTTTTTGAGACATATTGCAAAGTATTAAAACACAAACACTTTCTTTTCTTGGCAGATTTGTATGGATTAGTCCTTTTCCTTGGAGTTGATCCTTACTGGGTCAAACACTGGTGGGACCAGCTACTATATCGACCTTATTGCAGGAAAAATCCTCGGCCTCTCTACAGTCTAATTGCCAAGATCATGTGGAGATCAGCAAAGAAGGATGTGCTTGACCAAGTAAATCAAAGTTTTGAGTTTTAGAATTCCTGAACATCATTTATCATTAGTTTTATTTGCAGATTACTTACTTTTTTTTTTTAATTTCAGATTCAAATCCCCCCTCAGACAGAAAATATACACTGGCTTCACTTCTCTCCTGTGGAGAGACACTTCTATCATCGCCAGCACGAGGTGTGCTGCCAGGATGCATTGGCAAAACTCAGGAAGATTTCAGACTGGACTCTTAAGCTTAGCAGCCTAGATAGAAGGACTGTGACTTCTATTCTATACCCTTTGCTACGGCTCAGGCAGGCCTGCTGTCACCCACAAGCTGTTCGGGGAGAGTTCTTGCCACTACAGAAAAGGTGAATTTCTGGCATTTCTTAAATGGCCTACTTTATCCAAAGCAGAGCTCTGATTGTCTCCAGCAATGCAAGTTCTTGTACAGTCCTCAAATAAGCCTAATTTAAGCTTCTTGAGTTAAATGTGTGACTGTGGCACACCAGGGTAATCTGACCTCAGAAGCTGAACAGGCACAGTGGGTTCATTTGTGTAATTCTTGTGTTAAAGAGCATAGTACTGAAGGCATTTGATTCTCCAGTGGCATTCTAACCTTACTACGACTAGAGTGTTGCAGGTAACAGATTGAGTATGAAACAAACCAGATTCTTTTTTTGTTTATATAAATAAGCCCACTGCTTTTTTTTTTGTCTTGTACAAAGCTCACATTCATGAATGAGAACAATGAAAGAATTGAATCAACAGAATGGAATAATTTTTTAGTTCAAAGAAAATGTTAATTTGAGGTTGCAGAATTTGTAAATATAGACCCAAACTTGAAAGCTGTACAAATGCTCTTTTATTTGCATGCTTTCAAGATCATCTTCCCCCATAAGTGCTCTGCAACTACCAGTTTGGTCTCAACTTTTGTTAGACCAAAAAAACCCATATTGCCAGTCCTGTTGTGAAATGTAGCTGCTACCTTTTCAGTCAGTTAGAAGGAGATTGTGAAAGAGCAGGCTGTTTCAATTCCAACTTCTCAGACTGGTGTCTATGTTTCTTTCTTAAACTACAACTAGGGAAGAACTTCAACTTTTAGCACTGCCGGTGTTATTGATACTGTTTCCTATTCCATCCATTCTATTCAGTCTCTTTCAATCGTTGTTAGAAGTTTTGTGTTCTTCTCCTTGCTCTGTTATACAGGGCACCTGCAGTGCCTAAGCAGCTGAAGCTGACTTTGCACCTACTTGAGCAGAGACCAGTAGTTAGCCACTGTGCTGTAGCACTTACTGTGGCAGTCTGCTAACGTGGAAGCAAGGGACTCAAACGTAGGAGAAATCAATATTCCCACCCATCATACAAGATTATTTACATTAAAATGAGCCAGTGTAGTATAAATGAAATATATGTAAACTGAGCAGAGTATGGTGGGAACAGCTTTGTACTGTGTTGATTTTGGTGGAATGGTTGCACAGTGACAGCTGCATAGTAACTGATGGAAAAGCCAGCAATGAAAATTAAATCTTTCTTAAAATCATGTGTCCAGAGAAAAGTCAATTTTCAGCACTGTTTACGTACCTTTTTTTTGTGACCCAAACTTGACTGCAGCAGTGGACATTTCCAGAATAGAGAGAAGATTTAGTTCCTGTCTTTGGTTATATGTAGGAGAATAATGAAGCAATTCTCTGCTAGGACCTTTGAATAACAGAAATTTCCTGAAATAAGAAAGTTGATGCTGGAGCTTATAGATAAGAGACACGGGCCTGGATTAAAAAACTGAGTTTGGAGCATATTCTGTTCTATGATAGATGACCTTTTTCTCCCAGCTGTGTAGTGAAGGCAGTAAATGAGATCTACTCAGAAAAAAAAAGCTCTCAAAAGAGATTTTTCTAGATTTTCCTAATTAACTTGAGTAAAAACCCCTTCTGTTTGCCTTACTTGGTAGTCTCAGGCTGTGTATCTAATTGCATATTTTATATGTACATCCTTCTGCTGTAACAATTTTTGTTGGAACTCCTGATGGAGGTAAGTAGCAGTGGTGGAAGTATCAGCATATGTTATGTGTATTTACTATTTCCTTTGCAGAATTCAGTAATTATGAATAGTGATTATATTGATTTAAAGCTGATTCTGGTGTAACACTGTACTATAAAACCAAGAATCAGTTTCTGCAACTGGAATAATGTTGCAAGGAAGGTAAAATGAAGGCCTAGGGAAGGGCATCCTTCCAGCATAATTGGAGCCCAGTCTGTGCAAGAGTTCAGTACTCTGTTCCACAGTGCTGAACACCAAATAGTAAATGCTTCTCCTGAAGGTGAATGAGGCTGAGGAGCAGGGTTTCAGTGGAGGAGAGTGGTGTCTGGTCTAACAGCAGCAATTGGTATTTGAAGCAGCCTCAGGTCATCTGTTGTAGGCTGTTGCTATTGTTTACTCTCCTGTCTCTTCATATCAGTCCTCTGATTCTTTAACCTGTGGCTTTACTCCAGAGTACCCTTCAAGCTTCCTTCTTGCATCCTCCTCATTTCTGTTCCCGCTCCACTCTATTCTCTTCATTTCTGGTATTTTTATGTGAAGCTAATTCTCTTCTAGTAGAATTCCTCTCATAATCTGCAGATATGACAAATGTAGAATAGGAAGTTTAGAATGATTTTTGCTAGTCTTCTCTGTTCACATTTCACAGGTTTTCTTCTTTACATTGACACTTCATGTGTTTTGTGTTTAGATTGGTAGCAGAGGGTAGAAGTGTAGTCTGTCATAGCTGTTTTCATCTGAACAGCTTTTGTCAAAATGAGGTCTATGTTGCTTGTTTGCAGTTCACCACTAACAGAAGGAGAACAATATTTTGCCCCATGAAGGATTATTTTATCAAATTCAAATTTTCTTCTTGCTCCTTATTTCTTGTTGTTCCAGGAGATGGCAACCTCTGGACACATTCAAGTTAGGGTAAAGCTCTAGCAGGAAGAAAATCTGACAGCTAGAGGTTTTTTAATAAGTAAAAAAGTCTCAAAAAAGACCCCATTGGATGCATGTAATGATCTGCTATGCTGCTCAGCATGACCCCCTTACTTTTCCAGTACTGTGATTTTGTTTCAAATTCAAGCCATTTGCTCTCCTTTTCAGCACCATGACCATGGAGGAGCTGCTGGCCTCTCTGCAAAAGAAGTGTCGAACAGAGTGTGAAGAAGCTCACCGACAGTTGGTGTGTGCTCTCAATGGCTTAGCTGGTATCCATATCATTAAAGGTAAGGCCAAAGGACCACAGCATATTCTTTACTCCTTTCAGCACAGGAGTAAAGGATATGCTTCATCTCTGTTGGGAGATTAAAAGAAGTCATACTTGTGTAATTGTACTTAACCTGCTTTTGTTTTATCAGTACTGCTTTCTGGGCTTCCCTTGTGCCCCAGCCATGCAAACTGCTATGCTGACTGCTAAGATTCCTTTTGCTGCTCCTGCTGCTAGACAGCTCTGTCAATGTCGATTTTGTCTAAATTACAAGGCAAAAAAAGTTTTGAATGGAAAACAAAAATAATTATATGAATCTTGAGTGTCCCACAAAACAAAAATTAATTATTCCATTATGAATGTGTAAAAATGCCACTTTTCCTAGTTCTTTTAAAGTTGACAGGCTGTTTGAATTTTTCCAGCTCATGTCCAAGTCTTTCTTCAAAGAGAACAGGCAAACTGCCTTTTCTCTTACTTTCTCTTAGAGTCCTCATAGAAGGACTATATTCAGATTCTTTAGTCTGTAGTTAGTGGATTTGAAATACTTTGTTACAACTGCAGCATGGAGATAAGTGTTTCTGATACAGTTAAGTGCTTAAAAAGAGTTACATACAGAGGTAATGCTTCTAAAATGCACTAGTAGCAAAAATTATGTTTGGCCTATTTTGAAAACCAGATTGATAAAAATTTCGCCTGATGAGAAACAAAAGCAGGACAAAAGAGGCAAAGTTCTGGTCTGTAACTCCTCCCCCAGTATTACCCTTACACTCAGTCTTCTTTTTCAGGAAGGGGGAAGCACACCTTATATAAAAGTGAGGCCATGAATTTAATCTTAGTATAATTGAAAACTTATAGGTCTATAATTGGTCCAAATGTATTGCTACAGGCAAAGAAAAGAGTAACAATCACTCTTATTTGTTTCTACTTGTTCTGCTTTTCTGCTTACTTTTCTACTTAGGCTCATCTGGACCCTGAGGTCAATGGTTTGGTAGATGTGGTGGCAGTGCAATTGCCAGTTGTCACTGCCTTCATCAGTAGGAATAAGATGTTTGTGTTGATGGTTTCTTCCTCACACAAGAGTCCAGTGAGGGTCATTTTTATGTTTGCTAGCATGTTTGCATCTTTCTCTTTCTTCATTGGTCTGCAGCTCCATGAAAACGCTGAATTTAGTGGACATGATACCTTTTATGAATGTTACATACTCTTTCTTTGTTCTCTTTGTTGCCCCTAAACCCAGTTTTGTCCAGCTCTAAGTCTGCATTTCTTTGACTGTGGGTGAGTTGTTTATAGCCATGGCTTTCTTATTCGCTGCCAAGCCTGTGCACCATCTCTTAGCATCCCATGGCTGTACTGTACACTGCATCCTATATCTTTACTTGTCGATAGCCTCTGCTGTTGTTGCTAGGCCTATTTCCCTACACTACATCATTGTGGTAGTTGTAAATATCTCATTCTACATGGAATAACTGCCCATTACTGCTGTCTATATAAAGCTGTGTTTGTACCACACAAAAATAAACAAAAGTTTAAAAATATACTAAAAATTAGCCATAGACCTAGTGAATTACAGAAATTGCTATCACAGCTAAGCCAAGTAAAAGGTTCAGGCAGGGCAAGAAAAATTCAAGGGAGGCCTCACAAGGTTCCAACTAGCAAATTCAGCACATAACTTTTGGCCGTTTCTAGTAATTGCAATCCTGTATGGTGGAACTACACCCTTACAAATGCAACTCTTTCAATGTAAGAAGCAGCAAATCTTGTTGACATAGAATTGTTACACTTCCATATAGATAGGATGATTTTTTGTTTTACTCTCTTATCTGTCTTTATGCATTTCTTTTCTCTGTGCTTCTCCATGTTTTGAGAGTTTTTAAGAGTATTACTGGCTAAGTTAATTTCCATCAGTTGAGAAAAGCAAATAAAGATGGATTTATTTTTTCACTGCTTTTCCATACACAACTTCAATTTTATATTTCTTTTTAATTGTTATAAGCTATTTTCTGAGGAATGACTGTGATGCTGGCAGCTTACATCAGTAGTTATGCTTCCTGCATGTACCTAATCATTTCTACGTTTCTGAAGTATGACACAACTTTCATGGTTTTCACTGGGAGAGTGAATAATGCATTTGCAGTGCAAATTTAGCGATGCATCACTGCAGTGAGTTGTAAATGATTTTTTTAAGTGCAACATGAGATTTTTTTTTTAATTTATGCAACCATGAATATATATTTTAAGATTAACAGATTTACAGATCTTACAATCACAAAAGATATTTAATTTGAAAACTGTATAAGTCTTTGTAGAATATCATATTGTACTTTTTACCAGTTTTATGGGGGGAGGAATGACCAGGAAAAAATTGCTTGAAGACAGGCACTTAATATAGAGACTCTCTGAGAACATCTTAGTATGTTACAAGTAATGTAACACTTGTAAGGTCATAGCTGTTTGTATATTTAAAAACCAACACAATGTGTCTGTGTTTTTGCTACTCTTTTTTAATTCAGGAGAATATGCATTGGCTGCGGAGCTGTACAGAGAAGTACTAAGATCATCTGAAGAGCACAAAGAAAAGCTCAAAACAGATTCCTTGCAAGTGAGTGAGCATTGAAATGTAAAAAGACGTAGTTAAGAACTGGAATACTTTAGAATACTTTAATTCAACAGGTCAGTCTTTTCTTCATCCCAGTGGTATGCTGAAGTACTTTTTCAGCCTGCTGTAATGATAACAATCTTTGATCACAATCTTTAGATAGGAATCTGTCCCATGACCGTCATGTTTCCTTTTTTTTTGACAAAAAAAAAAGCTACTGTGTTTGTAAAAACCTGCTTGTGAGTTTTCTTGATGTCCCTGAAGCAGTGTATGATCTCCACCTGCTGTTCTGCAGTACAGTTAACAAGCTGAATTCCCAGTCTGGTGCATGTGACTGTGACTGCTCATGTTAAGTGTTATATTACATCCTACAATTACAGAATGCAGGGTTTGCACTGAGAGTGATATTAATGTGCCAAATGATAGAGAATAATAAAATATTTGCACTGCAGAAGATAAAAGGGCATCAAAACAGAAAAGAAATGAAGTGACTTTTCTCTTTGGGCATTTGACTTCATGTCTTTTGAATACTATTTTAAAAATATGAATATATTTTCCTGGTTAAAAAGTCATAATTCTCTAAGTAACATATTTATTGTTCTTCAAGATCTATCAGTTCTTAATTGACCAAAATTTTCTTCAGCATAACAAGAGATTTTAAATGTTAGTGATACATAGATAAATGATCAGTTGTCTGTTTCTTTACTTGCTTCTATGAGCAAATTATTATTTGATTGTGTGGCATGTGGTCACCTGATGCCTCTGTTGTGCTTCTTTGATTCTTCCTTTTCCTTTGTGACTTCCTGGTGGCATTTTTGGCCTAGCATAGATGTGTTAACCTAAACTTGTTAAGCTGCACGTAGATTGTTATTAAATTGTTCTACTGGATTGTACAATCCAATTAAGCTTTTTTCCTCCCTTGAAATATATGCTGACTAATGTTGTCTTAGTGTAATAAAATTTTACTTCTGTTAAGTCTTCTCAGTTATGTAGGATTAGCTCTTTAGGATAATGGCAAATCACTGCTGGCCAGTCCTCTTGAGTGACTGAAATAGTAATAGGGCAGAGGTGAAGAGAACACAGGATGTGAGAAAGGCACAAGTTTAGGATAGTGGAGGTTATTACTATGAGTTTGTGGGAGCTGTGCAGGGTGTGTAATATTATTGGTCTGGTCTGAGGAGCAAAGGGTGAAGCCAGAGAAGAGGAGCAGAGTTTCCTTATATTAAGAATCAAATTTATTTTCCCTAAAAGTGTACCAAAAGGTCATGTGTTTTTCCGTATCTTTTATTTCAGTGAAATGAAAAATATGAAAAATTATTATAGCTCTTGGTATCTGGTCTTTTCCTTGCACTTTATTTTGCTTTAGATAGGCTAAATGGATACTCAGAATATTCCAAAAGACACCAAAGAAAGTGCCCTGAGATAATTAGTTTTTCATAATAGTCAAGGGCTGTTTTAATTAGGAGGGTGAGTATGGCACAGGATCTGATGACCTGGTATCACACTTGCCTGCTGATTTGCTTTTGAGATGTTAAAGAAGGTCTTTTTAATATTTAATTTCCTATCTCTGTGAAATGTGGAAAGGAATCTTTCTTTTCTTTATAAGATGCTTTCAGATTAGCAGAGAAAGCAAAACTGATTTTAAATTCATGCTAATTTCTTGCTGTAAGCTTTCATTGCTCTTTAGGTCTTTCCTGTCACGGATGTTCCAATGGATTTTTTTCATGATTGCTCTTGACTTTGTGTATATTTAGAGACTTCATTCTACACATAATTTGATGGAATTGTTGGCAAAGCACCCAGGAATTCCCCCAACTTTGCGTGATAGCCGACTTGCAGAAGAGGTAAACATCTTTTGTTTTCACATAAATATGTAGGGCATGTTTTCATTTTTTGTCCCCTCAGCATTTTCTCTAACAAAAGAAACAACAATTCATTTCAAAAGAAATAGCTTTTGAGTTAACTACATGCATAAGCCATTCTTGTTATTTTATGAGTAAATTTTATATTATGATTATATTTCATGAGTAAGTTCAATTGTCCTGTTCTCAGACTGTTCTGGGATCTTTTTATTGTTTGCTTATTCAACACAGATAAGTAGAAATACTGAGCTATATTCCAGTTCCCTTTTGTAATACATTGTATTCCTATTGTGTTGTTTGGGCTTACCCAAAAGCAAGTTGCATAGTTAGTATCTTTATAGTGATTTGCCTTCTCACATGTTTTTTGTAGCTTACTAATAAATGCTGGATTCTAGAGGAAAAAAAAATATTGCTAAATATTGCTTACAAATGAGGGTGGGTAGCACATAGATAGGTAACCACTTGAAAGTCCTATGGTAGTTGGGGAGTTTTTATGTTTGCAGTATTCCTCACAGATATGATTTGTGCATAGTTAAGGCTATTACTTCCATACAGGCAGAACAACTCCGACAGCATTATATGAGTAAATCCAATGCAGAAGTTGCAGAAGCCCATCAGGCCTTACAGCCAGTTCTTCAAACCATTCGGGAACTTCAAAGAAAGGCAGGTGCCTCTTAAATGTTTTGTCTGTGACTTTTGGCATTTTTAAAGAATATTTTTTTCATCTTTTTGTCCATAACTCTAGCTGTTTATCTTCTTTCACCAGTTAAAATTACATGGTCACATCAGTGTTGCTCTCTTAGTTTCACAGGGAACTTTGCTTTTTCTGATTAAATGATCTCTATCTCCTTTTAAGAGAGAGAGAAGGAAGAAACTTTGAGATCATAGTATTTCTGTGTGACTGTTCTGTATAGATAATCTTGATGAATCTGATTCTACTGAAGGAATATAAAGGTGTGGAGAATGTAGACAGTTTCTTAGTCATGTTTTTACGCGTCAACAGAAGACGGGATATTTTTTAATCACACTCTCATCCTCCACTTTTCATGGAATTAACCAGTCTGTATTTGACTGTGGACTAAAGATCAGTATATGCCTCTGTTGCAATGAGTAGATTGGTTTTCTGTTGAACGTTCAAGGATAAATCTCTTGTTTTTCATACAGATACATTCAGGTTCTCCTTGGTGGTTGGATGTCATCCAGACAGCAATACAGTATGCCATCGATGAGGAGCTTGTTCAACGTGTGCAAAACGAAATTACCTGCAACTACAAACAGGAGACAAGTAAACTCTCTATGGCAGAGAAGTAAGAGAATAACTGAAATAGGCTGTTAAATACAGATAAATCTACTCAGGTCTTCTTACTAGTCTGTGCTAGCTGTTGCAATTAGATAGCAGACATTTTTGCTTCAGAGCATCTGGACTGCAATTATGTTTCAAAACCAGTCCCTGAAAAAAGCACAACTAGATAGAGGACTTGGAAAGAAAAGCAGGAAAATAACTGTTTTCTCTTAGATAAGCATTCTTTGAAATGTTCTTCTGCATTATCTACTGTGGTTTTATAGTCTTCTGTACTCATGAAATTGCTGACTAAGAAGAATTCAAAGTTTATTACATTAAAATCAAGTAACCTGTAAAAGAAATTGGCTTGCTTAAATGGAAAGTAGACAGACAATATCAGAAAATCCTTGTGTAACACCATAAAATAGCATCACTCTTTTTCTGAGCAAAGAATTTGAAGTTGGTTTCATGTTCAAGACAACAGTATACCATTCAATTACAGAGCAATGAATTCAGAAGGGACATTCAGAGGTTGCTTAAATCAACCCCCATCTTAAGATCCAGACCCATGCTTGTTCAATCCAGTAAAGCTGCACAGCGATTTGACCTGTTTAGTATCTCCAAGGAGGGAGATTCAATAATCTCTCTGTGAAGCTTGTTCCAGTATTTGGCCTACTTGGTGGATAAAAAGACATTAAAATTGTTTTACCTATTTAATATTTCCTGTGTTGCATCATGTGTACATGGTCTCTTTTTCTTTTGCCAGGTGCCTTTGACAAAAGTTTGACTCAGTCTTCTCTGTATGTTCCTGTTAGATAAATACAGAAAGCAATAAGGTCTGCCCTTAATTTTAGGATTGAATAGACCCTTTTCTCCTAAGCCCCTCTTGTACGTTCTGGATGAAGGTCTGTAAGTTCATCACAGAAAAGGGAGACATAGGAAGGACAGTGCTCTGGTGGTCTAACTTCGGGCAATTTTCTCAGATACATGAACTTACGCTTTTAAATACAATCTTTCTGAATCATGTTTTAGTCAAATACATTTTTATTATATTTATGAAATATATAAATATACGTATATACATCTGTGTACAAGTTATAAAACGTGTATCAATTTAAATACTCAAGATGCACATATTTTAATTCCGTATGTAAAGATGTATCCTGCATTTTGACTCTTCTGCCATCACGATTCCAAAAGGTTGAAATTTCTTCCTGATTGAAGTAAATATATCTTTTATTTTCAGTACTTACCTAATTCTATTGAATAATCTAAATAAAAACACAAAACCTCTTTTTTCTTCAGCACAAGAGGCAATGCACACTGATACACAAGATGTTCCCTCTGAACATCAGGAAATGCTTTTTTCTGTGAGGGTGACTGAGCACTGGAACAGGTAGCCCAGAGACGTTGTGGGGTCTCCATCCTTGAAATACTCAAAAGTTGTCTGGGCATGGTCTTGGGCAACCAGCTCTAGGTGACCCTGCCTGAGGAGAGCTTTTGAGCAAGACAACACCCTGAGGCCCCTTCCAACCTCAGCACTCTGTTAAGTCTGGATATGAATGTATTGCGTAAAGCCAAAGTCTTGTACATCAATGTCAGACCTTGTAGGAATGATGCACTTTCTTTCAGCAAGAGACTTCTGCTCTCAGGAAAAACACAATGTGACAAGTGCTTAACTTGTGTTTGTGTTTGTGGTCATTACTGCACCACCCTTCCAATCAGTGAAGACAGCTAGGGAGCTAGGTTTCAGAAGAATAGTTTACTGTTATGTCCATTTAATAAATTTAACTTTAAAGCTAATTTGCTGAATGAAGTGTATTTTTGTGATGTGTGCATGTGTCTGTTGTGAATTGCACAGGTGCATTGAAAATAATTTTGTTGGCCAACAGACACAAGTAAGACTGTATGTGCAGTGGTTTTCTATTTAGTACATCTGCATTGTGGACCAGAATGTTGCAGGTTGGTGTTCACTACTAGTATTTGGCCACCTCTCAAGTCTTGGAAAGAGTCTTTCTAAAGATAGCAGGCATCAGTTCTGGGGATACACTGAAGTGATTTCTGACAGCATTGCATGTAGCAGGAATAAGCATTTGCTTCTTTTTTATTAAAACTTTTTATGTTGTCCTAGATTGCTATTTAGCTACTTCTCTTCTACTTTAAAATACTGAATCAAGTTTGGATTATGTGTCTTGGTGTACAGTAATTTCTCTTTTTCTTTAAATCAGATTCCGTGACTGCAGAGGCCTTCAATACCTACTCACAACCCAGCTGGATGAAGTGAAGAAGTTCCAGAAGATTGTAAGAGAAGCAGTGAAAAACTTAGAAGGGCCTCCTTCTAAGCAAGTTATTGAGGCTGCCACTATCTGCCATTTGCGACCTGTTAGACTGCCACTTAACAAGTAGGTCTTGAAAACAGAAAATATACTTTGGATGTGTATTATTTAATTTTCCTTTATTTGAAATAACATACTGAAGCCTTTATTATGTACTCAGGAGCTGTATGCACACAGATACCACAGATCTATTTGTTAGCATCATGACCTTTGGTTTTATTTTTATAAAATCTTCTGGTGTTAGCTATATTAGTGTACATATGACTGTTATTTTGCTCTTTTTAAAGAATTTAGTGTAGTTTTTTTGTTGGAATAGGGGCTTATGATAATTTGGTTTCTGATGAAATTGAGTGCCTCTGTTTTCAATTTTCTGTATTGCAGCTGTGTCTTTTGTAAGGCTGATGAATTGTTCACAGAATATGAGTCAAAGCTCTTTATGCATAGGTAAGTTCATAGCTTTATAAATTTCTCACTGTTAGAAAAAGTGAAAGTTGGATTGGTTTATGTTGTCTGAAATAAGTATATGACCCAATGACAGAGACTTCTTGCTGATGGCTTCGATAGTAGTTCTATTAGGTTTCATTTTCTATGTAAATTTCATTTGAAGAAATGGTGTCCAAGGAATGAATACATGCCACTTTCTCTCAAGCCACTACAATATGACCATACATCTGAAATGAAGTGGTGGCATGTTCAGGAAGCATGTGTATAAATACAAGTATGCTATTTTAACACATACTCCTATTTGTGCAAATATTTATTTGCAGTCCAGCTGCAAGTGGTATAATACCAACGTCATTCAGTGTTACAATGAGAGATCTCAGACAGGATAAAGCTGAAAGAAGGGTGACACCTGCACAGGGTGTCAGAGAAGTGTGCATAGTGGGCGGTACTGAAAGACATAGATTACAGCTCTCTGCATGCTTTCTTTTGGACTTCTCTCATATCCCTCACAATGTCAAAATTGGATTGAAAAGTCTTGAGGTTACTGAGAAAACATTTTAAGAAGTCTTTACCAGTGGGAGTTCTGTTGCTTCATGACGGCTGGAATCAGGAAGAATGGATTATTTTAAAATTAGCATTATTTGTCAAGGAGAGAACTGAGAAGCTGTACTGTTCTTTACACAGCAAATTTTGCATCCAAGTTTAACTGTAATTCTTGCTTATATAAAAAGTCAGAAATTATTTGTTTTTAATGAATGTGACATTAGTAACTACTGAAAGATGGTTTAGATATGTAAGCCTTTACAAAAGCTATAGATGACTTGGGGCTGACAGAATGGCCTGAGGATTGGTACCAAGGTCACTGTGTTCAAAGCAAGCTTTTGATTAGGTAATAAAACAGCTGTTTATATTTCCTTGGTTTGCATTTTCCTTTAATCATATATAAGAAGGCTGAATAAGTACAGATGGATGTGGAAGTAGCAAATCAGTGCTAAGTGCTGTGCTTGGTTTGTTTTAAAGTGTTAAAGGCCAGATGGCAATATTCGAGGAGATGATAGAAGACCAAGAAGGGCTTGTCGATGACCGTTTGCCCACCACAAGCAGAGGCCTCTGGGCAACCAGTGAAACTGAGCGTGCTTTGAAAGCTCTTCTTTCCTTTGCCAAAGCTCATCGAATGGATGCTAGGGTAACTGAAGAAGGGAGCATATTCCTGGAACTCTTTGAAGCATGGAAAAAGGAATATAAGGTACAGTAAATTACATGGTGATCAAACAGTTGTGTGGTCCATTTAATTTATTATAAACAAATTGTAGCTGAATATTAGCATATCTAAGTTGTATTCCGAAATTAGGGTTTGCCTACCAGCCTTTTCCACAGTGCTTATTACAGGATTTGATTTTAAATGATTTATATGTGAGCTAATAGTTTCTAAAAGCTATACTGGCTACTAATCAAATTACTAAGCAATGTAATTGCATCTATTAAGACAGCATAAAGATATAATTAAATGTGTTCATCTGTTTACTTGAATCAGAATGTAACAAGACTCAGCAAATCCAGCACTGGTCCATTCTGTAATTCAGGTTACCTTCAGTCTTGTGAAGATGGAACACAGTTTTTTCATGTGCCTGTATGTTAGGAAACAAAAGATGGGCCTAATATACCAATGAGAATGAAGACAGTGTTATGATTCCGTCTATTGTAACTTGGAAATACTGATTCAGTGGTCTGTACTACTCCAATATACACTGAGCTACAAGAATGATACTCTGTGAAATAACTATTTTTTTCATTCATCAGGTTTTTTTTTTTTGTTTGTTTGTTTTTCAAGGCATTTTGTTTCTGAATTTTTAGTTGCATTAATTATTGTAACACTAATTGTTGTAGAAGAAACGAGCAACAGCTATTTCTAGTTGTTTATCCAGAAAGGCTGGAGAAGAGAGCGGGCAAAATAATGTCTATACTGCTTGTTTTCCATTTTAATCAGTTGTTGTTATGGCTGAATGCTGTAAAGAAATATTATTTCTTCCTCCAAAAAGATTCTCACATTTCATTTTACATTGTATGGCAGAGTCATGTAAGTGTAACTCAATTCAGTTCTGCTGTTCACTTGTTTGGGGTTTTCCTACAGTTACTTCATGAGTATTGGATGGTGCTTAGGGATCATGTGTCTGCTATTGATGAGCTGGCCATGGCAACAGAGCGACTGAGAGTGCGTCACCCTGATGAGCCAAAACCAAACCCACCAGTGCTCCACATCATAGAGCCACATGAGGTAGTACTGGGAAGGAAAGAATGGTTTCTTTTTGAAGGAACCTACCTCCTACAAAATTAAAATCTATATCTGGATCTATGTATAATGTCTATAATGTGTCTCTGTTTTCATTTCAGACAGGCTTGCTGGAGTATAGAATTTTTCTAGGTTGAGTACATGAGCCATTTTAAGCTTGAAACTGTTACTCTGATATATTTTGTTAGCCTTCTGACAGAGTGGCATATTTCCAAGAGACTGCTGCCCTTTCAGGAGCAGCAACTTCGTTTCTCTGCAGTTGCCCAGCTTTCCAAGCTGGGTGGAAAATTAAGTTGACCTGACTGCTTACCCGTATTGATACTTTTCACAAATATCTATATAAAACAGAAATAAGCACGTCAAAGAAAAATCTTTTTTTCAGTATTTTGAAATTTCTGAGCTAGCCCTGACTCTGTTTATGATGATAGAAAAAATGTTGGGTTGATTTAACCTTTTAATTTTTTTTTTTGCACCAACAGAAGTGTATTTTCTATAAAAACATTTTGTGCTTTTTTTCTGTGAGATTGAGTTAGATAAAATTGCTTCTTTCTATAAGGAAATAAATTTCATCTCTGTATTAAAACAATTTTTAAAAAAGGAGCACTTTGCTTAACAAATGCCTGATAAAGTCTTAAGATTTATACATGTATGTGCAGCCATAAAAGAAACACCCATTTCTTTGGCCTTCATCCTTCAGGTGCCTGCCTCTTCTGCAGTATTGAACTTCTCCACTATCAGCTGTAATTAATCTAAAAAGAAGTCAGCTTGATGTTTCTGTCTATGTATATATAGTTTAAATCAAAATTGGACATTTCTAAGAAATATAAAGAAAATAATTGTCTCTTACACATTGTTTTTTAAACAAGCAGTTAATTCTGTTATATATATACACAATTGTAAGAAAAGAGATGATACATTGAAGGAACTTCAAAAGAAACTTGTGAAAATTTGGGTTATTTTAATTTAATTTTGTTTCTCTAAAGAACTAATAATGTAAATAAAACAATAAAAAGCAATTTTATGTGCATTCTGCATCTCAGCCCATTCATGGTGCTGTGTTCATACTGGGTACAGGAAATGAATAGATATTCTGAATTTCACAAAAAAAAATTAATTTAAGCCTTATTGTAAAATTTAACCTTTTTTTCCCTTTTTAACACATATTTAATGTTGTTTTCTTAGGTGGAGCAAAATCGAGTGAAACTTCTGAACGACAAGGCAGTTGCCAAATCACAACTTCAAAAGAAATTAGGACAACTTCTGTACCTCACTAATCTGGAAAAAGTAAGATTAATGGTTCCTTGGTCTTTACCTTTCCCTGTGGAAGGGAAAAAACCTACCATTATTTTTATTTAAAACTTCCATCTTAAAGAAATTGAATTTTCTGTGAGGATTGATCACATTTTCAAATTCAGTGTGCTGTTCTTTGTGTTACTGTGTGCTCAAAAAATTATTTATTGCATTATATATTTTAGTTACTTGTTTAATTACGTACTTATTAAACAATAAACTAGTTTTAGATGTGTAAAGTTTTCATTAAAACTAACTGGGCCATGTTTAGTAGAAGCCTTATAAAATTATGTATGTCTCTGCATACCTTTGGTATTTTACTAAGAGCTTACCTGAAACAGAAGGATAATCACTTCTGGAGTTAAGTGAGCATTAAAAAAAAAAAAAAAAAGCAAAACAGACAACCTCCATGTATTATATGTTATTTTAATCATAGTGTGGTTTTGCAACCATGTGAAGCTGATAGAAAATATGTGGAGTTTCTTGTTTGAAACTTGTATTTTACCAGGATTTTTCAGAGCTGTTATAGAGCTGCAGATGCCATCAGGACTGCAGAATGAAAAGTGCTCCTTTTGCTTACCATAGGTTACATGTTTTTTAACTCCTCAAGGTGGACTTGAGTACATGGATATGTTTTAAATTTGCTCAGACCGTGTTTTGGTTTGATGTGGTTTCTTTTAAGGGTTTCATTATTCATTTTTTCTAGAAGTTTATTTTAAATATAGAATAACAAAACACAAAGTTGTTTTGTTTTTTTTTTCCTAACTTATAGTCTCAGGACAAAACTACTGGAGGAGTTAACCCAGAACCATGTCCAATCTGTGCACGCCAACTGGGAAGACAGGTAAGATACTTATTCAGCAGGTTTTACTTTTAGAACATCTTTAGCTGGAGCTGAGCCAGTTGTGTGTCAAATTGTCAAGATCTGTTTTTAAATGGATGTTGTATTGAAACAGGGAAAATGAGCTGTTTCTGTAATGTACCAACCAGCCTTTCCCCTGAAATAACATCTTTCTCAGATGCAAGCACATCTCCTTCTTTTAGCTTTTGACATCTGCTTAAGTGTTCCAAAAATGTGAGTTCATGATTGTTTTATAAATCTGAAGTAATACTTCTGGCAGAAAGATTTATTTCCCATTTATAAACAAACAGAAAGAGGAAGTAGGTAAACTTCTATTGTGTACTATTGTACTTTATTGTAATTGTTCTTATTGGTAGTATTTTTTTCTTCTAAAGAAAAGGATGTTACATATGCAAACATTAGCAAAATCCAACAGAATAAATCTGGCAATGTGGATTTCTTTCCCTGCTGAAGTGCAGAAGTTGAAATTCAAGTGAGACCTAATCTATATCATAAAGTACAAAGCCATAGTTTAAACTTGACTTACCATGCATTAGGGAAGAACATAAAAGGACTCGTTATGGTACAACCAAATTGTCTCTTCCTTTTAGGGCAGCTATTTTAAGGAGGTTTAGCTTCTCTTTGCATTATAGATATGTGTAAGCATGAACTGCTGTCCTGCCATGTTTCCAAAGTCCCCTCTGTGTTCTTCTGCCAAGGGTACTACAGATTTTTACAGAGAACAGCTGTTAGTCCTGTTAACTGCCATTATTCTTTATCTCACAGCTGGAAGAGCTCACTGAAAGGGAAAATAATCTCTTAACTTTCTTTATCTTTTCTTAACAGCAAGACTGTTTCTTTAGATGATAGCAGTTTTCATGTTGCAAAGAACTTTTAAAATACTTCTCATTCTGTTTCTGCACAATTGAAAAAACCTAACAAAGCCTAAAAGACCTGCTTAAAATCAGTGGTTTAGTCAATCCCTTTGCTACTTGGTCCCATGAAAACTTCTAGTTATTCCTCTTGGAATGGCCTAAAGAACAGGCTAGTACAGTAGTTTTGAATTTCAAAACTACTGGTCTACAATTTGTTTCTCTGTTAAGGAAGTTTCCAGCTGACACGTAGATGCTCTAGGTTCACAAGGGGAGAACCACTTCTGCAATGCAATCCTGTTTCACATACATTCTGTAAAAAAGAGATTAAGACACTATATAAAATCTTTTTTCTTAAGTCCAAAGATGCTGCCTTGGACTTACCAGTAGGGAAGAATTAAAGCATTTTTTCTATCACTTATTAAATAAGACCAATCTAGTATGAATGCACAGATAAAGAATTGTAGAAAAGGGAAATGAAAACATTTTCGTAATTTTTAAAAAGTATGTAAATGCTTAATCTGTGTTTACATATAAGGCATTAAGAATCATCTTTCATAGAAATGGAAGATTGTAATGTCTTTCCTGGAGTTCAAAACTGAGAAAATGCGAACAATGAACAATAAATTCAGAGACTTCCTTTAGATCATGAATGTCTCTGTGCTGGAAAACTTTAAAATTCAGGCTTTTTAGCAGCTGGAGTGTAACAATTGTAAAATCGTTCTTTAATCTGATGAATATCATGAAAGTAACGTAATTTCTCTATGAAAATATAATTTATCATAGATTGGTACACTGTTTTTCCTTTGCACTGGCCCAAAACTGAAGCTGTGTTGTGTTTGGGTTTTTTTGTTTCCTGCACAGTGGGCAGTGCTGACGTGTGGACACTGTTTCTGTAATGAGTGCATTGCAATCATCATCCAGCAGTACAGCGTTGGCACCCGCCGCAGCTCCATTAAATGTGCCATTTGCAGGCAGACCACATCTCATAAAGAAATATCTTATGTCTTCACTGCAGAAGCTGCAAATCAGGAGGATGATATTCCTGTAAAGGTGAGTTGTTTGTGCAGGAGCTCTGTGGCCCAAACTTCCAGCAGTGCATACTTCTTGTATTTTGTAGCATACTACATCTAGGCAGACAAGTGTACTATATAGTTTTATAAATAGTTTGTCCTAATGACAAAAGCTCTAGACACAAACATGTAGGAATTCAATCCTGATTGCACGGTTGTATCTACTTTTTTACTGAAGGAGAGTTTTCATTGGGTTGAAGAGACAGCATCTTCATGAGTCTTTAGCAATACTGACATACATGTAGTGCATAGGTACATGTTTGCACTGCATGAATGTCTTGTAGAATTGTCTTGTAGAAACCAAAAACCTGTGTTTAGTGCAATTGTGAAAAAAATAGAGGATTCTGGGCTAAAATGCAAAGATAAAATACATTGATAATACCTTGATTTAGATGGTACTGCTGTCTTTTAATAAAAATATTATTATGATACAGCTGGATTAAAAAATGATTGTAATGCTTGTCATTATTTTAATCTGATTAGTGTAGTTAAAAATAATAACTAGTTGTGCTGACAGACTTCCATGATACCTGTGCAAGTCTCCTTGAACCTTGCACAATTTCTAGGGTTGCTACCCTGTATTGAAGACAATGCTACCACATTCACAATAGTTATTTCAACCTCCCTGGACAAATGGAATTCCATTGTATGAGTAGATGATTCCTAACTCGAATTATTAAAGTAGTTGACAGTATGTGGCACCAGGGGGAGTAAATAGGCTGTATTTTTCAAGTGCTACTTCTTAGAACACAACTTCATGCAGGGCTTTTTACATATTAATTCCCTATATAGTTTAGAGACATCACCCTATTTCTAACAAAATTTCAAATATGTTTCATAAATTACATTAAAAAATAACCAGAATAACCAAATTTCATGAATAAGACACTGAAAGAACATATCATCTGCTATTCTGTGTAAAGAGTTGTAGTGTTTTCTTGAAGTATTTCTGCATCAAAAACTTTGAACGAACCAAAAATATGAATTCTGTGTGAATTTTCTTGCTCATTCTTAGTTAATGAAAAATTAAAAATTTACACTGCAGCTTCACTGTATTTACTATGTACACAAGCAACATGGTTAAAAATAAAAAATTCTACCTCATATTCCTTTAAAGGACAATTTATAAAGAATAACAAGCTTACTATGGTTTCTACAGAATACTGAGGTTAAGATCAGTATCACTCAGAATAGATATGAAAATTGTGTGATTTTTTTCAGTGTTCATATTTTAATTAGATCTTTCTCAATCCCTCTTAAAGTATTCACTACCTCTCTTTCTTTCTAACACTTTATTTTACTGATACTTACCATTTTAAGGTAATGCCTTAGATGCAAAGGACTACTGTAAATGGAAGCTTTTTATACTGAGAGAGAGATTACTGGCATCCCTGCATGTTTTGGTTTTGTAAAAGCTTCCTGTGTCTGGTCAGTATAACAGTGGGTGTTGCCAGCCTGTCATCTGAGACAGAAATTGTTAGAGGGTAGTTTTGGTTCTAATGTTTACTGTTCCATAATTCATTTGATCTAGCCAATTTCTTTATAGTCATCTGAATATTTAACAAAATGACAGACTCATGGTGTAGGGGTAATGAATAGGATACCATTTTTTAAGACAGACTGAAAAAGAGTGTTTCTGTCAGTTTCATCTCTCCATAGAGAAAAAAATGAGATCTTTGTGTATGCTGTGAGCCAAAGTTTTAGTCACTTGTAAGTTCAATATAATATAGTTTAACATAATGTAGACAAAGGGATGAAGAACTTTATACAGTTATTTTTTTTAAAAAATAGAGCAGAAAGACTGTGCCCACTTTGAGCATTGTGCTGTTCTTTTCTGCACCACAGTTCCCCTTACTGATCTTGTATGAAGTCACCCTTGTGACACCTGAGTCACAGGAATCTGAAGGGTGGAAAAATCAACAGCAGAGGCTAATGCTGCTATCTGTTATAGCGGGAAAAAAAAGAATCTGTGATAAGGTCTAAAAACAGTTTCTGAGAAAAAGACTAGAACATATGAGCCAGGATTGTCATCACTGAATCAGAGATGAACAGTATTGGAAAAGCCATAAATGACCCTGGAATTCTGTAGGAAGTCCTAAAGGCTAGGCTCAGATCTCCTTACTGTAGGTGTTTATGATTAGCAGGCAGTAGCCGTGGGGCTGCAAATGTGTCATCCTTTCAGACCTGCCAACATAAGCATTTCTAATTGTCCATCTGACTTTGCAAACAATCAGATGGACAGTCAGTGTCTACCAGGTGCAACAGAAATGATGTGGAAGAAAGCTGCTTAGTTTCTATGTCTGTGACATAGAGTTGGAATCACTGTGGAGGACCCTGGGCAATAAAACAGCACAGCTTACTGCAGCCTTTGGTAAAACAGTCTGCAGAAAGTCTTTCACATGTTAGCTGCCTAATGTGTGAGTGATCAAGGAGCCCAGCATTGGTTCCCAGCTTGTGCTGAGACTGCTGACATCCTTCCCAGCCAATTCTGCACACAGCATGACTTCAGTAAATTTGATCTGTCATTGTAGTGAGCCAACATAGTTAATTCAATGTTCAAAAGACAGGTGCAGACAGAAATAAAACAGTATTTGTCCTGCTGAATCTAGCACAGTTTGAAATGACAATGTGTATAGTAAGAAAGTAAAGGCTACTTTAAAAAAGACATGAGGTAAAATTGCTGTAATAGAAAGTACATATTGAAGGAGATGGAAAAAGAATTCCATCTCATTGTATCCTCTTGCTGACCTAAGGGGACAGGGAAGAGTACATAAATCAAAATGGACAAGATGTAGAATAAAGTATTGGATTCATTAAGCACTGAAATACTTCTGAATGCAGACTAGAAAGATGTTTTCATTGCAGCTCACCATCATTCAATAATCAATTATATTTACAATTTTCATACTGTTTTAAATATAATTAACAAGCTTCATAGTACTGAATGTAAGTTTGGTGTTGCCAGAATGAGAAACAAAAGCAACATAAATAGCATTCAGATAGGTTTTTTTTCTTGGTCCATTTTCAAAAGGTGTGAAGGTAGGGAAATTTTAATGTGCATTTGAAAGATTCACTAAAGACTGTGCCACAAAGTTAAACTGCAGGAGGCCTTATGGGCACATTTGGTGCCACTGCACTGCCTGGGCTGTCTGCTTTGCCTCAGACAGAACCAGAGGGTGTGTGTGCATGGCACTTCATTCTCCATGTGCCGCTCATGCTGGTACACCCTGCTGATCCTAATGCAGTGTGTTATAAGGGAGAGGTAAAAGTAGTTCAGTGCTACTTCACCTGCCCCTCCTCAAGGCTGATCATTGTTAACTTTGTGTAAGATGTGTAAGAGACCTAATATAACATCATTTAATAAAGCAATGAATGTGGAAGGAGTTTTTTACTATCCTAATTTACTAATGTGCTTCTTTGACTTTTCAAAGGGAAGTCACTCCACCAAAGTGGAAGCTGTGGTCCGAACACTGAAGAAAATTCAATTTAAAGATCCGGGGGCTAAGTCCTTAGTTTTCTCAACGGTATTAATCACCATTTTCTGTCTTGTCTTTGCATGTGTCTTTTGAGTTTAAAGCGTTCATAATCTTTTCAGGAGCAAGTTTAGCTACCAAAATGTTGAATCACTCTGTACAACCACTTGATTGTTTTGAGGATTTGTAGGGCAAGTCTTGTAACTGGAACAAGAATAATGATCATAGTCAGCAGATGTGAAAGCTTGTTTCTTTAAAGGGCAAACACTTAGGTTTGTATGGAAGCAGTAGAAATTCTGGATAATTTTAAATGTGATGTCCAGATGTTTTTGATACATTGTAAAACTGTTTTTTCAATGGCTACCAATTTCTTTTATTCAAGTTATCTTTCTAATTACCTGTCTTGCTTAGTTTTATGAATGATTTGTTTCTAGCACAATTTTTTTAAAAGAATTGCAAATCCTAGCAGTTTGAAAAGTTTTTAAATCTACTCTTTGTTAGGGAAGCTAATTATTATTTTTTAGTTGTCATTGCTGTTTGTAATGTTGAGTTACTTTTATTGTGTTGTGTGGTTTTGTTTTTGTTTTTTTTTACAGTGGCAAGATGTGTTGGATATAATTTCAAAAGCTTTGTATGACAACAACATGGTTTTTTCTCAGATCAATGGAATTAGTAAATTTCAGGTACATAAAGGATATTTTTCTTAAATTATTTTCAGTGGGAAAATCATAGTTCATAGAAGTTAATCTGATCCTTTTTACTTCGTTGCTTCATTTCAGAAACTAAAAAAGCAGCAAATTTGTGTGGCAGAAATTTTGATCTCCAGTTTATTAATTCTAAAAATTATAATCTCAAAAAGTCCTACTTTAAAGCATTTGGAGACAAACAGTACATTCACTTTTGAGAAAGATGCATTGGCATGGAAGTTAAGGATGTGACACACTGATCAGTGTTGCAAGAAGTTCATGCCTTCCAGAGACTGTCATGTATCTGTTTTGGGATGACAGACCTGCAAAGATTGTCGATCTGGAGCCTGTATTAGCTGCCATAATTTGTTGAAAATATAGTCTTGTCCCCCATGCACTGCATTGGAGCTTCTGTCACACTGCTGTGATGTTTGCCTTTTAGGAAAACCTGTCTGCATTTAAATATGATCCCAACATCAATATTTTGCTGCTGCCTCTTCACACTGGTTCCAATGGACTGAACATCATTGAAGCAACTCATGTTCTACTCGTGGAGCCCATTCTGAATCCAGCACACGAGCTACAGGCTATTGGCAGAGTACATCGTATTGGCCAAACCAAGTAAGATTTACAGTTGTGTTCAAGGGTTTAGATATGGTCCAGAATAGATCTGAAAATACCTTGTTCAGCTGCTGCCCTATTTTATGTGTGCCATTGATGCCTTAGTTTTTAACTTTGGACTTCTGCTTGCAAAAATGTCCAGAAACGTCTTAGCTTTGCAGGTCTGAGCAACTCATCATTTATGTCATATATGGCTGCATTCAGGCATGGCCTTTCTAAGTTTCCTTGAGAGGCTCTTTCTAACTGGCCATTCTCAGCTCCAGATTAGGAGCTGCACAAATTGTTGGGGCTTTTTTGTTTCCTTGTTCCGGGGCTTTTTTTGGTTGGGTTTTTTTTCCTAAAAAAAAGTTATAGCACATTCTCATTAGAACTGATAAGTTTGTAAACCACAGTTCTGCCCTCACCCTGTCTTTTTGAAGAAATTATTGACTTTGTATGTCTCTTGTTTGTTTCAGTGTGGTTGCTCTGACATAGGTAGTACTGAACACTTGAAAGAGGTTTTATAAAGTTTGTCCTGAACATATGAGATGTATGTGTTTTTCCTAAGGTCTTGTGACTTTATAAAAAAAAAAAAAAATTAAAGCCCAGTACATGAAGAAGAAAATAGCTGCAGTCAATTCTGGAATAACAATAGTGTAGAATAGTGGGGGTTGTGTTCTGGAAATGAAAGCAAAGAGAGAGGAGGACTGAAGGAGCATGTATGTGAAAGAATGTTTATGAACAGGTGGATATTTATGTGTTTTGGTAAAGATTTTGAATTAACTGTGAGGGCATAGAATTATAACTGTGAGGGAAAGATTGATTGCAACAGCCCACACTGCAATTCTACATGATGCTGGCACGAAAGGTGCAGCAAAAACCTTGCAATAAAACCACCAAGAATACATTGTACTTTTTAAGAATTAAGATTTCAGCTAGGCTTATTTTTAAAAAGGGCTGTGTTCCAAGTGCACTGAGCATTAGGGAATACTCTCATTTAGTGTGACTGGTGCAACTATTACCAGTTCAGTTATTTATTTCTCTTTTTTGGGGGTAGACCTTTGCCTGTGAATCCAAAAGCATTTCCCCTGCATTCTTCTGTGAAATGTTGCCTGCCAAAGTTTCAACCTAAAACCTGAAAACCATCTAAGCATTTTCAAGGGTTCTTACCTTGAAAAATGTTTATACTGGGGAGCATGGGGGTTTTTTTCATTTTTGTCTTTGGATCTGACTTTTTTCCATTTCACTTTCTGGTGCCGGTCACTTTTCTAAATTACTGCTTTCTTTTTTGAAATTTTATTTCATAAATGGAATGAAAATTTATTTCATAAATGGAATATTCATTTTGTGGTGTGTTTATTGACATTTTGGGTTTTATATTTTACCAGTGTTTACTGACTACAGTTACTGACTTCTTTAAAAAAATTGTTATGTTTTGCTGTCTTCAAAAATAATATTATTAAAACTCTGGGTATTAGGTTTAATTTTCCATCACATTGAGCTCTTGTCTCTTGGAATAATTTGTGACAATGAAGTATAAACATTGTATATAACCAGAGGGCAAAACTCTTTTTTCCTTTGGGCTCTGGAGGAATGTTTCTAGTAAAGACACAAAAAGCAGAACTTTGCCCTGCATCTACATTAGGATTTTAGCTAACACAGCTTACATTCATTTAGTGTGTGATCAGTAAAGTGAAAGTGTGTTTACAGGGAAGCACTAAGCACTCTGAAATGTCAATGGAAGTTGCTAATTGCTTCTAACATTTATTTCTTAAAAACTAGAGGCATATTTTCAACACTTTTAATAGAATTAGGATGAGACAAAATATAGTTATAAACTTTGGCAGTAACAGTAAAACTTCTGCTCACTCATGGTGGCATTTTCTTTTTTTTAAACACATTCAGATCTACGATTGTTCATAGGTTCCTGATAAAAGCAACAATAGAAGAGAGAATGCAGACTATGCTGAAAACTGTAGATAGAAGGTATGTGTTGAAATTTTTTTAAATGTCATTATTGCACTGAAAATGAAAAGGTGGTTCTCCACCATACTTTTATTATGGTTAGGAATGTACATCTTATGTATAAATTTTAACTGTTCTTCAAACTGTTTTGATTGGCAAAACAGTTTTAAGACTTCAAAAGTTTTAACTTGCCTCCAGCAACTTGCAGCTTAAGGTATTTTAATTCTCTGGGAAATATGTTGGTTATGTTTTGTGTATTTTATTTCATAAAAGCCCAAGTAATAAATTATGTATTATGGTATGATTTATCTTTTCAGTTTACCTATGTTCATTGGTATAAAAACATTGCAGTTGATGGAGTAGCACTAAGCCTGCCACTACAGCAACAATATGTTATAAACTCTAACACAGGACATGGGTTTTTTCTTTTATTATTTTATTTTTTTAATCCTACCAACCTCATCTGATGGTACTGTGTCACACTTCTTGGTTTCACAGTCCATGCAAACATTGCCCAGACGCTAAGTCATGCATGAGGCTGGTGTGCAGACACAGAAAGCAGTTCTCACTGTGGTTTATCTTTCCAAAATCTACAAGCAGTGATGGATTGGAGTGGGACCAAAAATGCTATTTACATTCCTTATGCAGACAGTGTAAGAGGTTTGTACCTTTTAACCAGATGGTATGCACATGACAGATCTAGGAGGAGGCCTTTGTTTAAGGAAATATTCCCTGTTACAGATCATGAAACTAAAAATTACATGCACATCTTTGGCTGTAGTTATGGAAGATTTCAGTTTTAGCTCTTCAAGAATGATTTATTCTCCTTATCTGTGAAGTAGCACTACTTTTACACATAAAATTTGGATAAATGTACAGTGGTTGAATGATCCCATGAGGGCTAATGTTTTCAAAGTAATATTAAACCTCATGCTTGGAAGCTCAGGCAAATCCCTTAAATGTTAAGAGGTCAAAGTGAATTATCCCATGTTCTGTTGCCTTTGCAGTGTTTGGTGTTGACCACATTGGGGACAGTAGATGGACTTTTTATCTTACTTAGAATGTGCAGGAGCAGTAGCTGATGAGTGTTCCTGGACAGAAGGTGTACTTTCCTGCTGAGCTTCAAAGCTGAGCAGGTATTGACTCTGAACTGTGTGCTCTGTCTTCAGTGCACACAGCTCATTTCTTACACTGATTCTTTCTCTGATGCTCACATGCAATTTTTTCCTACAGCCACACAAGCTCTTCCATGAAACAGTCAGAAGCCTCAGTGTTGACAGTGGCAGATTTGGCTGACCTTTTTACAGAGGAAACTGAAGAACTTGAGTAAAAACATTGGTTTGACCTAATGAAATTGGAAAGTACCTGACCCAGTGAGCACCAGGATAAAATCCACTTGATCTGTTATTCCTGTAGACATCATCTAACATTTGTCCATAAGAGAGCAATCGGAAATTGAGAAGTCTTAATTTTTACTGATTTCTTCTTTGGTGATGTTCATAGCAGCACACACTTCTGATGGCACTGGATAAAAGTTGCACTTTGCACATTATACAAAAACTTGGATTTTTTTTTTTTCCCAAAGAGAATTTGAGCTGGATGCTGAAACCGAGATCTTGGACCCTTGGTTGAGAGGATTTTTACCATCAGGCTTGATTGACTGTTAGCTCAGTCTGAGAACAAAACTATGGAGGTGGTTGGGTGGGAAAGGGAAGCAAAAAAATACAAATCTAATTTTTTTTTATTGTACAAAGAGTTGTTAGAAAGAATGACTGTAAATTAATATTCTTCTAGAAAAGACTTGTTAGATTTGATGCAGAGTTATTAAATGTCTTATTGTTAACACTTCAAATTACAAATGTTTACTAATAGTTTGGATATTTGTATTAGGCCTTTAGATATTCATAAAGACTTTTGACAGTTAAATATTTCATTGCTAATGCTTACTCACGGCAAAAAGATAATAATTAAATTATGCTTTTTGTATGTGTGTTGGTCTGGTAATCAGTTAAAGACTCGAACTTGCTGTACATTTTCTCACTTGAAGCTGTGACTAAGTTAATGCTCTGTTTGAAAAAACAAGAAAAGCATTTGCTACGGAATTTTCAAAACTTAATTGGTTACACTGCTGATCACTTCGTAATTATTTGGTGTCTCTATGCATTGTCTCACCGTGATCTTTTTTCTAGTTCTTCTCCTTAAAGATGCAGCAATTTTAATATACAAAATACATTAAATTATGGTAGGCAGGCTAGTTATTAGGTTCCTGGTCTGACTTAGAAAAAGTGTGGAGAGAAATGGAACTTTTGTGAAGCTTCATCTTTAGATATGCAAGAACACTCTACCCCACCTTTTTGACAGTAGATAGTTCGGAAAAGAAATCTAGGCTTTCAGACTGCTGAAGGTAGGCACGATAAATTTTAAACCTTTTGTCATTGGGTATGGATGTGCATTTATATAACATTAATTTCTGAAGGTATTACAAAAGCAAGCTCATTTGTGCAGTTGGTGTTAAACACAATTTTGTGTTTAGCAAGTGGGCGAATGTGTATGCATAAGCAACAGGCTACTTCCCTCAGTTTGCAGCAAGAGAAATGGAATGGATGGTGGGGTCTTTAGATAAGATTGATCAAGCAGTTTACACAGAAACTATGACATCTCCATCCTTGAACATACTGGGAACTCAAATAACCCTAAGCAACCTGATCCACCTTCGAAGCTGGTCCTGCTATGTGTGGTGTGTTGGACTAGATGACCTCCATGGATCCCTTCCAGCCCAAATTATTTTACAGTGTACTGGAGATCATGCTGTACAGACACTCCAGGAACTCTGAGGACAGCAACATTCCAATTTCCTCATCAGCTTCAGATAATTTTGATATTATATGACACAATGTGACTGCACAAGGAGCTGCTATTCACTCTGAGAAAGGCTGTATCTGTGCTACAAACTGTGGAAGCACATAGTGTTTACATTCATAGCTCCCATTTTAATTAAATTGATGTGGGAAAAATAGTTGTCAGTGAATGTGAAGACAGAAAAGCAAACTGAAAAATGTCAGTTATGAGAGGTTTCCCAGCCTCTTCATGTTTTTGGCTTGATGCCTTTTTCAGGATTACTTAGAAAAAGAGGCCATACAAAGTTAAAAGGATAAAAGTGGATATATTTAATGAAGGGCCTTCAGGTACATTAAGGGTAGAAGAAGCCTCCCCAAGGCTGGGGATGATGGTCATGAATTTTCCAGACAGATACAAGTTTGATCTACTTGCATATCAGGAGGTTAATGCTCTAATTCCAGCTTCAGGTGATGAAGTCATATTCCCCCAGTCCACACACGCCCAATTCACTTTTCTTTATACTTTTCAGGCCTGAGGCTGTGGGGTGTCCTTGAGTTTTAGGCCTAGAGGAACTGCTTTGTCTGACCAAAATGTGAAGACAGTAGTTAACACTTTATATGTATAACACTTTATATATATAAACTCTATACAGGAGTTTAGAGTTATGCACTAATGCAGTACAGGATTTGAAAAATAGAAAGATTAAAATCTTAAGGCATCAGGCTTATTTATATAAATATGATGATTTCATTGTTTATGTATAAATATGTGGCTTTTGAATTCCTAACCAAAAGCATAGCTTCTTATCAAGCACTGCGTGAGTCTTTAGTCTTGGCTTACCTTGTTTTATACTCATATAACAGCATAGGATGTTATATGAAACATAAAATCTGGTTCTAGGTGCTCTCCTGACTGCCCTGGAGCAACAGCAGCTACAGTTCTGGATATATTACATTAAAATCTGGCTTGAGTCGTGTTAAAGAACCTCTTGAAATTGGAGGGTTGAACCGTCAGAGTATATAGTCAGTGTCAGTAGTAAAATGAATTCTTCAAGTTTTACATAATATCAAATACAGAGACCAAATTTAATGCTTTTTTCCATTTTTTGTAGTATTTAGTATCTTTGACAAAGGTTTTTCTTTCAGACATCTTAAGAGACTTCTCATGAAATGAATTTTTTTTTCTTTCCTGCTAAGGGTGTAGCTTGTACATCTGCAGTGCTTTTCTCTTATCAAAGCACAATAAGCTTGTTTTCATGGTACTGTCATGGTTTTGCCTTCTATCAAAACACTTTTGAAAGACAGTATCTTAGCTGAGAACAAAGTCTGCCCTTTCCTAGGACTTCCAGTATACTCATAGAAATTGGATTTTCCAGAGAAGATACAAACCTATAAATACTGACTGCAGTGTTTGCATAACATTTGTGTGTACCTACCAGAGGCATGTACCAGATTCTCATGTGTTCTCCTGCTAAAACATGTAAATATGATCCAGGTTAACAGTATTATTTACCTGGTAAAGTCAGTCCCTTAAAAAATGAGGCTTCACCTGTTTCCAAATACCTCAGAGCTGACTTTTAATCTCTTTCATTTCCATAACAAAGAATGTTAAGAGTTTTTTAAATTGTAGTTGGTGAGGACTTTGGGACAGGTTTTCTCACTGTATATAAAGTTCAGTGCCTTGTAGAACAGAGCTGTCATTTTGGTGTCTGTAAAAGCTTGATGCAAATAGTGAACTTCCTTGAACCACATAATATGATCATCTTGGAAACTGAGGTGTTAAACTTGTGTTGTTAAATTGAGCTCTGTGAATGTCACTGTGGATCTTTAAGAGAATTTGTAATTTAAGGTTCCTCCTTGCTCTCTAAATCAGCCTGTGCCTGGAATAGGTTTACATCTTAACCTGTTAAGTAACTTTTTAACATACTAATGAAAGTCCAGGATATATGACAATTTTCATTGTAGCATATTTCAGGTCAGGTACCACAGAAGAATATTTACCTCAGTCTTCTCTTGCATATTCAAGTTTCATATTTAGAACTGGACAGAGTTGATGCTTTTTGTGAGACAGGCCGTCCAAACCACACATCTACCAGTGTGTGCAGGTGTATTAGAGTTATCTGTGAGTGGCATCCTACAGAGATAAAAAATAATTGTGTCTGGTTAAACTCATTATTAGACATAAATCCTCTTGTAAAATTCTGTCTGGACTCTAGCTGGGGATCAGCTAACAGCTCCCTACCATTGTCTCTTCTGACACAGTGCTGTCCTCTTTCCATCCATTTTTGCAGTCCTTATGACTACATTACCTCTTTCAGGAGTCACAGATTTATTTGTTCCATTGAAACTGTGCTTCAGTTAATTTGGAGGGAAAAAGGTCTCTATTGGTCAATCTTGCATTGACTCGTATAAGAAAAAATTAACCTTGAAATTTATTGCTCTCTCAAGGTAAGCAATCAGATGAGTTTCTAAGGAAAACCTAGAAATCTAGGGGTTTGTCTAGCTGTAAATAAAGCCTGTTTCTGAGGTGTAATCTAAAGACTTAATGCTTTAAATCTTTATGCTATGCTTTTCTCTAGACTGAAAGGCAAGCTACAAAGCCACTGTGCCTGTGCTTTTTTTCTTACTTTCTTGGTTGCCTGAGAGATCTTGAGAAGATTATCTCAAAGTGAGATCTTTACAAGATTATATGCTATAAATGTAGATTAAATGGATTTCTTAATGGAGGAAAAAATAAGGTGCAAGACATCTGTCTCTCCCTCTGTCTGTGTTTTTCTCTTTTAGTGTGTTGGTCATCTCATCCCACCCTCCACCCACTCCCAGCTTGCTCAGTTTGTTACAAAGAATGTTTGTGTTTGGTCAGTGGAAGTAGAGTAAAAGAGTTATAATCCATAAAATGGCTACAGTCAAACTAGCTTACTGTATCACAGGAAAAGTATCTGAGGTACTTTATACCTACAAGAGTCTACAATACTCTACAAGACAATTGTAGCCTGCAGGCACAGAGTTTGTGGTAACTGGGAGTGGGGCTGTGGCAGAGCCTCATCCCCAATGGGCCCAAGCTGTGAGAAGCAGGTGAGCAGCATTGAAGGCAATGAGACCTGGAGTGCCCAGGGGCACTGACCAATCACCAAAGGGGACAGAGGGCACACAGGTGCAATGCATCAACAGGAGGGTATAAAAGGTTGGGCTAAACAACAAGAAGGGTCAATGCTTGCAGCCTTCTCAAGTGATGTGGTGTTACTCTGTAAGAGCAGGTGCTTGAAGCCTTCTGAAGTGGTAAGGTGTTACTCTGTATGGGCTGATGCTTTCTGAAATTGTCTGATGATACTCTATTGTGGCGATCTCAATAGCAGCATATGCTGCAATAGTGGCCTGGTATAAATTCTTTTTTGTACTGATAATGTTTTTGTTCACCCCTATTCTTCACCACTGTAGAATCAGATACCGAATTTCAGTCTTTTAACTTTTGTATATCTGGTTTTATATTGTACAACTGGCACACAAAAAGGACCCCAGTAATCTACTTACTGAGTAAGATATGAGGCTTACTAGTTTTTACTTGCCGAGTCTCTAGTTTTGGAGTTCATGAAGTGCACCTGAGCCACTGTCACAAATCACAGTGAATCCACTGACTTCTCTTCTTTAGAGAAGGAGGAGGGAATAGGCAACTACTGATTCACTGTAGTATTGGATTCAAGCCCTAAGTAGGCACTCTGTATTCTACAGTCATACAAAGTGTAAAGAGGACAGGTAGTTGAAATTGTAGCTTTCAAATATTGGTAAGGAATTAAGTCACCTGGTGTAGATGATATAGGGTTTCTAAGTACTACAGTAATTCTTGGACAATTGGATTGTGAGATACCTGTAAACCTCTGCTTTGGCTTTTTTCTGTGTACAAGATATCAGCCTTACAGTGCTCCCTTCCAAGTTCCTTTGCTTTGTGTATTTATAGAGCTTACACAAGCAAGTGCCCAGCCCCATTCATTGAACTGGACACCAACCAAATTTTATCAGTTGAGGAACAGGTGTCATTGTTTCCATAATATAACATCTCTTGGTTTGATAGTAACCTTCACATTGGGTAGAAACTACCTTTCCAAATTCCACCAAGTGTAAGGTCTGACTGCTTGTAGGGTGTCTCAAAATGTAAATTGTTGGTGTAGGCTGGCTTATATAGTTGTGGGGAGTTTTATGCTGCTTTTCCTTCTATCCTGTGGGAGCAAGTGAGCTAATGGGATTCATATTATGTTGTTATGAGTTGTCACTTCTTTATGCTAACAGATGATCTTCATTTGTCAGACTTTCTCTTGACTATGTCATTTGTTTAAGGAAGAAAATCTAGACTGCCTTTTCTTGTTACCTTGATGGAATTTTGGCTCATCACTCTTGGAGGCTCACAAGTGTGAGAACAGTGACTTTCTATTAGTGAATGCTGAAATTGTAAGGGACTACCTGTACTGGCTGAGTGTTCACAAGTCTGTGGAGCCTGATGGGATTCATCCCAGCATTCTGAAGAAGCTGGTATATGATATGGAAGAACCCTTCCTGATCATCTACCAAGGGTCGGGGGAGGTCCCTGCTGACTGGAAGTCAGCTAATGTTCTTCCAGTTTACAAGAAGGACATGAGGGAGGACCCAGGAAACTACAGACTTCTAGACTAACCTCAATTATATTTATTATACCTAGTATTATTGAAATGTGTTGTTTCTCTTCTATCCTTCTACAAAATCTTAATGCACTAACGTAGGAGTTGTGGACATGATTATACCCGGTAACTGCTGCCCCCGTTGTTAGATCTTGTAAGCAGATCTGGTTAAAAGACATTCCATCCTACAATTCCTGCCACAGAGGTAGAAAGCTTGGAGCACTTCACCACCAACCAGAAAAGAGATGGAGAGGATATCTCTTAGACCAGGTGATCCATTCATATTTGCTGCTGTTGCACATGCTGCAGGGGAAGTGGAATCTATACTAGATGGAGTTGGAGGAGATGGGAGGAGGTTGAGGGGGAAAAATGAGGAATAGTTGTAAAATATTCCTCTGAGTGCCCTTCTGCTGATTTTTCTGTGGGAGGAATGAGTCACTGATACAAGCAATGAATAAACAAAGGGGTGAAAGATTGCAAGTATAGCCTATTCATTGGAGCTAAATGTTCATCTAAATGCAGTGGCACATTTCTGTGTTCCAGATTTGAGATATTAGTCACTTTCTTACTGAAAGTCCATGGGCTCTGAACACAAAGGCCTTTGCAGTGCTTGAACAAATGTTAATATTGAAAAGTTTTAGCCATTGGGATGTGTTTTAATTGCACCTAAGTCATAAGATTCCCTAGTCAAAAGTTTGTTGTGGATTTGTGAAGGATAGTGGTTCAAACTTGTAATATATACTTTTATAGATTAGCCTCCCTGAACCAAACAGGCAAGTTTTGCTTAATAGAGGCAAGGTAATTAATCTTGAGAATGTTTGCAGTGGGGATGAGAGGCAGTAAGCCCAGCCCAGTCCTCTTGTGCAGGGAAACAAGTGCTGAGAAATCTTGCTGAAGGTTTGAGCCAGCTATGTCAAATGAAGGACATGCCATGCATGGATATTTCTGGGGATTCTCTCCTTTTGTGTATTGTAATCTTCAAACATCTTGTAAGCATAGATTTCCTCTAAAGTTTCTAGAATTCTTAACATGCGCTTCATTCATCAACAAGCTACTACTGTTCAGTAGGGCTTTTCTTTTTTCCCCGTGGGGCATGTATTTCTTTTGTGTTACTTGTTCTTAACAAAGGTGAGTGACCCTGAATAATTTACAGCTCTTATTAAAAGCCTCTAGAATAGAATTAGAGGACACGAAGCACCAAAGCAAATGAGGTGGGGGAGGTTGTACCTCTGCTTACTCCACAGTTGCTGCTGCTGTAACACAGAGGACAAATGTGAGAGTAGGGGAATGGTAGAGAGGGGTGTCCAGCCCTGTCCTGGGGGATTTGATTCTAAAATAGAGAGGAAAGGTTTTCTGAAGAGTATTTAAGTTTCCACTCGCTCCACACTTCAGGAAACCTGTTGTTGGGCACAGGACACCTTTTGGCCATTTTTTGGGGCCCTTGATTCTATGGAGAGGTTTTAAAGTCCAAAGTCGCAACCCTGGACTTAAATCTATAATTACACACGTTTTGATAGAAAATGTTTTCTTTCATATAACTACATATTAACAGATATTTTGTCAGGAATTTGCAAGCAGTTTCATGTCCTGTAATTTAATTGCTCAAGTAACAGAACACGGACACTTATCAGCTTTTGCAGCAGCAAGTTAGTGACTTTCAGAAGCCAGCCCACAGGAGAGAAAAGAACAGTGTTCAGTTATGTTCCAAAAGTGAAATTCCTGGATGATAAGCCAAGAAAAGAGTATTTTGATTACCTCTGTGTTTCATTGCTTTATACAGCTATTGTAATTTCAATGAAATTATTTATTTAGAAAGTAGCAAAGCTAAATTTTTATTTGAAAATTATCAGATATGGATAAATGTACAACTTTGTGTTCTCTTGGTCTCTGAGTTAACATTCCCATCAATAGCTTTTCTTTTGCGCTCAGAGTTTGCTCTCAAAATTGCATCATAGTGTCTCTTGAGCTTTGCAGCTATTTCAAAGCCTTTTTGAACATAAATTTGTCTTAGATTAACCTGCTACTGAAATAATAACCTGCTACTGACTGATGTAACATTCATTACCTTTTCTTTCCATCTTCCTGGTTTGTGGAAGAATAGCTGGTGCCCCTTCTGAGAGACAGGGCTTAATCATTTGTGTTCCTATTCCTCAGTATGTGACTAGAGTTGTCTGATAGATGTTACCTGTTAAATATCAGTTGATAGGAATGCTCTGCAAATATGTAAATAATTGTTATTCAAAACTGCAATTACAATATGTGTAGAAGCACAGGGGTCCATAATTATTCTTTCCAGTGTGGTTGGTTGAAGCCAGCTCCAAAACTGCTGACTTCTGGAAACAGCTCACTGTTCCCTACAGCAGTTCTTCATTACAGTCTCCTGCTCCATGGAGACCAAGCCCGTGACATCTCCTCGATGAAGTTATCTGTTGGATCAGTTGTATCATATTTTCCTTCCTAGAACTGTAAATCAGTCCTGGTCAATCCCAATATATACAAACTATTTTTAAGAGAGTGGTATAATTAGGAGACCTCTTTGGCCCTTTGGTATATTGCAGTTCATGTGTTACTGTTTATAATTCCTTTTAAGATTTTTCAAAATTTAATAAAATATTAAAAAATGTGCACTTACTTATACCTAGATAGAACCTAAAGAATGAAGAAAATAGCTGATACATTTCATAAAACCAAACTTCTTGACAAAGCATGAGAAACTATATTGAAAAAGGTATCTTAACTGAGTTCTAAGACAGCACTGCAGCAAGGCCTTATTTTTCCTGGCACTGCACAAGTGGGATCTAATCCAAAGTACAAATGATGATAGGATATTTTGTGTGGAGTTAAATGGTCTGTGGAGCAGTTATACAGGAGGGACAACCTGCCACCACACTGCACAGAAGCTGCAAAGGACATGAGGGTGGTGAAGGGACGTGCCCAAAGCCAGATGGCAGCGAAGTGGACGTGGAGCCACAGCCTCCCCCATTCCATGGGGGGAGCAGGCTCGCCCACCTGGGCCAGGGGCAGCCAGCACTGGCACAGTGCTGCTCCTGGGCTGCCTGCATGCCCAGGGCTGCTGGCACGCTGCTCCTGGAGCCATGCAGCACAAGCTGTCACGCACGGTGCCTGCTGGCACACAAGGGGATCCTGTTCCTGCTCTTACTGTGGTATTTATTGTCTATTGAGGCAGCTCCACAGAGGCTCTTGTGAATTGCTGGTTCCTTTCAGCACTCCCCGCTACTGAGCGTTGTGTGCAGGCAGAGCAGGGTTGTCTTCCATGTCCCCCACACTTGGCTGACAGCTTTAGACAGCTGTCCTGCACTGAACAGCCAGGCAGTCTTCCTCAAGAGGTGTCAGTTCTATAATGTAGAAAAAAGTGTGACCTTGGGAAAAACACCACAGCTATTAACAGACCAGAGCATATTATGACCTGATATACTGAAGTACTCAGGTGTAAACAGGCAGGTGATAAATTTTTCCTATCAAAAAGGCAGTACATCCATCAAAACCACTGCAGCCATTGATCAGGGCTTTTATACATCTGTTACACTTTGGAACAACCAAATATCAAAGTGTGAAGAGTGTAAGAGGAAGGCACCAAGGCTCTTTGGGGTGCAGTTGTTAAAAGATGATTGCACAGAAAGTCCACAGTGGAGTCTGGTTGATTCAGTAGCTGGTGTGGGTGAGATGCAGGCTTCCATTACAGCGTGTTGTGGGGGAGCTCCTTATGGCATCACCTGTACCAGCACTCGCACTAATGAAGTACACTTACACCTTGCTGGAGAGAGGGACATCCCTTCTGCTCCAAATACTGTCATGTGATGTACAGGGTCAGAAAGGAAAGGTGGGATTTCAGTGGAATCACCCTGAAAACATCCATTTCATACTGAGGTTTGGCTGGGAAGGAGTTGGAAAGCCCCTCTGGCTTTGGGCAGGTGGGGATCTGTTACCCATGGCATATGACTGAGGCTGAGTCTGAATCTGGCTCCTGAATCCCTCCAGGCTGATATTGCACAGGATGGTCCCTGTGTCAATTCCACAAGCCCCTGCTGAGATCCCCTGTCTTAAGGAACTGTGAGTGGATGACTGGGACCTGTAATCCTCATCCAGGAAGGATGGGAACGGGGATGTGTGAAGTAGAACTGCAATAAGCAAAGTGGGAGTGCATGGGTAATGCCTGGGGGGAGAAACTTTCTTTCTAGCACACACAATAAGAAATTATTGCTACATCTAGTTTTCATGTGCTTAACTATACATGGTATTCTGAATAAGGAAGATGGTGTGTTAATAGGACAAAAATTTTTAGGCATGCATATGGAAAAGGGAAAGGGGAAATCTGGACCTCCAACAGTTAAAAGCCAAACAGAAGTGACAGCTGGAGTGAAAGATCAGAAGGCAAGGTGTGCCACTGGACATTTCCAATGAGATGTTCAAACAAGTTGGTTCCTTTGGATATGTTTCAGTATCTAGGGACGTGTCTTGCTGTCAGTCAGTCCACTGTAAATCTGAAGCTTTATGGAGTTTTGTCGTGCTCGTGCCAGTGCAACTGAGAGTAAACTTTGGCTCTGGTTACATCCATCTAGAGCAAGCTGCAGCTTGCCTTTTCCAGAGATGAATTCCTGTTGCCTTCATAGAAGTTTTTCATGACTTGGGACATGTGGATTTGGTACAGTAATATTTAACATTGTGATGTTGCTGTAAACACTAGGATGTTTACAGAAAGGAGAGACAGATCAGACCCCTGCTAACTATTTCACAGGAGCATAGGGTTTCTTCCAAGAAAAATATTTGAGCTCTCTAGGGCAGCGTCTGCTCCCCACTTTCTGTTCTGCAGGAAAACCTACATTCAAGAAGATTAAAATTAGCCTCCATGGATTCCTGGAGTCAGCTTGAGAATTTCCTGTGTCTTGCAATTTCTAATTGCACTAATTCTTCTAAGTGTCAGTGAAATTGTAATGGGTGCTGAGCAATTGCCTCCCATCCCTTGGCAGTTCCAGCCTCAGTCTACCCTGAGCCAGGGTATGCATCATTTGATAATTACAGGCTCAGCCTTTGCTCCAAGAGAACAGTAAGTGAACTACTATGAAAATTGAGGATGAAGATGATGAATATTTAGAATGGAAAAGCTGTATTTTAGATGCACTTCCTTTGTGCATCAGACTTTCTGAGTTAGATACAACATATGGTTGCATTTTTGTTTCTCAGTTGAACCCCTTCTTAACTACAAATCATCCATTCAAAGCAGAAATTGATTTAGCCTTTTTTTCTACATCCTGCAGCTCACAAGCCACTCCAGCATGTAAAGTTAAAACAGACAGCCACTGAGGCAATTTGGATGACAATTAGTACATAAAAACCATCATAAGCTGCTTCAGTTACAGTAAAAACTGGTCCTAAACCGGCAGGAACTTCCTGCCTGCAGTGTGGGAAGAGCATTTGCAGAGCTCTGTGCCAGGGGTTAGCTGGCAGTGAGAGGGAACTGCTGCTGCCACCGAGGTGGAAGTAACTGGCTGCAGCTTCACATGCATTGGTCAAGTTGATGCTAAGCTGGTGACTCAGTGGTAAACAGAGAGCTGGAGCTCTCCCTGTGCAAACTCTGCAAACATAAGAAATAATCTTCTCTTCATTGTGCAAAATACCAGAGGCTGTACAAATAATTGGAAAGGTTGGATTGAAGGTATCACGGTTTTTTCACTGTAAAAATGCTCCCTGGCATGATCACCTTCATGGGATCTTAGCCCCAGCCTTGAACCAGAGATGTTCCTGAATTTCTGTCCCTCATTTACCAGAGTGGGAAGTTCAGTACTTCTTGTTGGTGCTGTTTTCAGCAACTCTACCAGCACAGCTTCACTTGGTCAGGAGCTGAGCCCCAGAGGATGTCACTCAAATTAACAGCTCTTGTGGCAGGAGATCATCTCTTCCACATCACCAACTGGGTTTGCTGTTATAGCAAAGTGAGGCTGAATATTGCCTGTCTACTATTATTGCAATACCCAGGATTTCCTTGTTACTTTTCCTAGAGAGTTCATATATACACTAAAGAAAGGGGAAGACACATCTGGACCTTCCTCTATCAGATCATTTTTCAGCTTGAGGTCTGCCCTCTCCACTGCCAGCAGGAGGAGATTGCTACAGTCTTCTGTGGGAGTGTCTGTGGGTCACTGCTCTGGTGTTTCAGGTGTTTTTCAGATCAGCTCCTCTGGCACTCAGCTGTGGTTGCTCTGCTGCCAGTGCAGCTGTAAATCAGAGTGAGCTGTGCATGGAAAAAGGGAATGTTCAGGCCTGATGCACACTGGTGTGGAGTCCTGTCAAGCCATCATTTGGTGTCAGAGTAGGCACCTCCAAAGCCACCTGGTTCCAGCAGCCTTACTGGGCAGCTCATCAAAATTCCCTTTTCACACTAAGGGGCAGGAAAGCCTCTTTGGTACACAGTCTGTGATAAACATTTCACTCTTCCCTACCCAAAGGTGTCAGTACCTCCCAGTCTCTCAGTGTCTATAATTGTACCCAGGTCAGCCTTTGGAAGCTGCTGTGTGAGGAGCACCAAGAGGGTCATTGCAAACAGGAACCTGAAAAGCAAGCTACACATGCCCTAATACAAACTCCACATTAGGCTTTGTTCCTTGCACTGATTGCTGAGGTCTGAGCATCTGAGAAGAAAAATAAAGGATGTTCTTTTCCATTCCTGCCCTTTTTTTTGGGAGACATAGTGTGCTAGGCACAGAGGTGAGGGAAGAGGTGCTTCAGTTCTTGCACACAACACATAAATATTCTGGATCTCCACCAGCCAATCCCCAGTTCTCTAGAATCTGTTTAGCAGCACTAATGAAATTTAAAATAAACACCTTGGATTGCATTTATGAAATTCAGGTGGGGTTTTTTGGGGGTTTTTTGTTTTGTTTTTTTTTTTTTCCCCTAATCTCCTAACCATCCTCCGGGTTTCTGTACTGGTTCCCAAATTGGAATTCCAGAGCCAATGACAACTGAGCCATGCCTTGATCCGCTGCTGGTCTCAACCTTAACTCCATGCTGTGGCTGTAAGGCCCCTTGGTAAAACTCCAAAAGGGGAACCTGTGGTATTACTAATACTGGAGCATAGGGTAGGCTTGGTTTCTTGTTCAGTTTTTACTCAGAAGAATTTTGTTGCTCTTTTTAAGAAGACACTGGCATAAGAAATGTTTGCATTTCTATGAATTAATGTGCTGTCCTCTATTAAAGAAATTGTGGGTGGGTGGCTTGTGTAAGAAAAAAGAAGGTGTCAGGCCCCGATAGTTGTTTAAATTATTTCCCAAAGGAAGTTTTTCAAGATTGCAATGTATTTCACAACTGAAGAATTGGCCTATGAAAAAGAAAAAAGAGTAACAGAATTGTTTTAATGATGGAGGTTGTTTGCTCTCATACATAAAAGATTTATTGAGTCTCTATTGCTACCAGTGGAAAAGGTGCTGGGCTGGTTCCTAATTTCAGTGATCATTAACTGCCCTGTGTGACAAGGTGTGGGGCAGTAATTACTGTTTTTCTGAAATATTGTTCCAGCAATCTCTGAGTCAGGGAACTGCTAAATTCGATTAGAGCATGATAACATTTCATGAAGGGGCTCTGAGTCATCCCCTCACACAACCAGGGATGAGAGTTTCCAGACTAAGTTTTGTCTCCTGAGATGCCCATCCCCACTGCATTAGTTTCCTAAAGGAAAGGGCTGCCAAGCAGGCAGGCCAGCAGACCCAGGGAAATGTCCCTAAGAGCTGCTGACTGCTCTCCTCCAGGGCTGCCTGTGGCTCTGAGAGCCAGGGACACACAGACTTTACCTCTGGCCTCTGCAGAACAATGCATTCATTAAAGCCCATGCTTGGGGGAAAAGACTGACCTGAACACGAGTCAAAGAAAAGAAATGTCTTCCTAAAACTTAGATCTGTTCATGAGCTGGACTAGCTCTGTACTGCAGACAGCATCACACATAATTAGGGGCTCACCAGGCAATACCAGTAGGTGAAGTGCAAAGTTGTTACTCGGCTCAGGTTACTCTGCTGACTTGGGATTTCTAGGCAAAATACACCTTAAATACAATATTCAGCTCCTGTGAGTTTTCCCTGAGTCATGTTCCTTTGAGACTGCTAGTCCAAATGCCTCACATATCCCAGGGGCTAAGGTGCACTATGGGATTTATGGGAAAGCTGCAGTGAGTGGCAAGAGGTAGGTCACAGGGAAGAAAACAGCCTACAGGATGGAGTGGAAACATGAAGGGTTTGAGCAAGAATTTCACAATTCTTTGTCCTATTGACTTAAAATAAGAATTATTCATTCTTAAATGTCAAAATATTTAATTTTTAAAAATTTTTTATCAGCATTTTCAAAAATCTATTTCACGGAGAATATATTTTCTATTCAGGATGTATAAAATGCTCAAAGTAATAGGAAATTAATAGACATAGACATTAATTAAATAGACCTTCTGACTTTTCTGCCTTTGCTGTACTTATTTCATTGTACTTTTTGTGACTGAGCCTCAGAATAGCTGTATTTCCACATAAATTTCAATCCAGCAATCTTTTGTAGAACTTTAGGTAAGAAGTAAATTTATGGTAAATCTGAATTAGGATGAATAGGATGAAGAATCAAACTGGCCTCAGCTGTATGAACTCAAATGGTTAATTTTAATGTTTATACAGAAATCATTGAAACCCTTGTCTATGCCAAGGACCTGAATGAGGTGGAGATTCCAAGTACCTTTCTTTTGAAAAGAATCCTCAAATTCTAGGAAGTATTCATCCACATGAAATAAATAGGGTATTTTTATGTCTTCATCTGATGGGCTTTTTCCCCTTGTAATCTGTGTAATTTCATTTCATCTCAGTGACAATTAAATATTCCTGTAGTCAGACTCACTGAATAAGGTAAAACTTACCAAATTTGGACAGCCAGATAATGTTAGACTTTGAATGCCATGGAGAAACAGCTCCTGCAGTACAGTGGGCTCTCTAGACTTGAATCTGAATTTAGATGACTCACTAGACATCCTCGTGTCAGAGGAAAGAGCAGAAATTTCAAACCATTTTCTCTTTATTTCTTTATAATTCTTTCAGTATTAAAGAAAATAGAATTTTTCTTTTTGGAAATTAGAAATAGTAGCGGTAGCTCAAGGAGACAACTCCAGGCCATCAGTGTAGTGAAAGACCAGAATGCTAGGAAAAAAAAAAGACAAAACAACATCTATCCCATTCCTTTTGTAAATCCAGCTGCAAATCTCTTCTGATCATTGCAAGGACTTCACATGACACAAGACCTGTTTCCCATCAGGCATAAATCAGCAGAGCCTCAGGGAAGTCAGATGAGGAAGATCTTTCCTAAAGGCTCTTTCCTGAAATGATGAGAGGTTATTCCTGTCACTCAGTCATGGGCTTCTGAAGCATTGACAAGGAATCATCAGGCCTCTGTCACTGTCCCCTCCAGCAGTAGCTGGGAATCTTGCCTCATTCACTGTGAATTTTGATGGATAGCATGTAAAAAAAATATCAGGAGTCTTTAAGTACAAGAGAGTTTGCAATGAAACCTTGGTCTTATCATATTAATATTTTATTAATATTTCTACAAGAATAAAGGTTTGCTTTGCAATTCCCAGCCTGGAACGTTTTATCTGTCTCTTTTCTCTTATTTTCACATTAACAGATTACAGTCTTTACATCCTGTATCACAAGTGACATAAAATTACATTTGGCTCAGTTTATCATGTGAAAATCCTTTTTTTTTTTGTCCTGTCTATTTGAGTCAAATGAAAATGTGTTGATGGTTAAAAATCTTCTATTTTCTCACTTTACCATGTATTTTGCTGAGCTGTGAGAGACTTGCATTCCTATTTGTTGCCTGCCTATAGTCAGTGGTGCACAGTGACTTGCATTTCAGTGTGCAAGGACAGATAATGTGGAAAATAGCATGAACACAAGAGAATCCAGCTTTTCTTTGCATTCATCTGCTGGAAATGGATAGGAAGCACCTACATGGTGTTTACTGTTGTGCTTTGACTTCTTACATAATGCTGAGCAATTTATTATTCTCTCAGACCATTAATCAAACCTAGTTGAAAAATTAATTTTTGTATGGTAAGAAGGCAGGTTTGGGGGCAGAAACATAGAATTTGAAGGTGAATTTGGCAATATGATCCAGTTAAACCAAAAAGGACAGGATTATAAGAATACTGAAATATTTGATATTTTAATTAATTGTTTCATGTTGGAAAAGAAATTATTTCAATGCCTTCAGAAAGAAATACATTTATATGGCTTTAAAATAATTTCTCATTTTGCAATTAACCTCTGGGAAAAGCTGAACATTTGAATTGGTTCAAAATGTTCCTGTTTGTTGGTCTGCTTGTTTTATCAGAGATAAACACCCATTTGATTTCCATCCAGATAATTTTTTGTTGTTGCTTTCTTTCTTAAGTTTGGCAGCTGATTCATAAAACATGCTGAGACTGCAGCCCTGGGAAATGTCACCTGTTGTGTGTGTGGTTTAAGCCCAGGTGCCACGCAGCCTCAGGCAGACACTGGCTTCCTCCTCAGTGGGACAGGGGCCAGAATCAGCACAGTGACAAAACTCCTGGCTTGGGATACACCCAGCTGAAGGGGAAAACAAAAACTGCATGCATGAGCAAAGCAAAACAAGGAATCCTTTCCCTGCTTCCCATGGACAAGCAGGTGTTCAGCCATCCCCAGGAAAGCAGGGCTCCATCACACGGGTAGGTTACTTCAGAAAACAAAAACCATCACTTAGATGCCCCCTCCTTGCTCCTTCTTCCTCCAGCTCTATATGCTGAGCATGATCCCATATGGTTTGGAACATCCCTGTGGTCAGCTGGGGTTAGCTGTCCCAGCTGTGTCCCCTCCTGACTCCATGTGCACTCCCAGCCCCTGGCTGGTGAAGTGGGGTGAGAGGCAGAAAAGGCCTTGGCTCTGTGTAAGCCCTGTTCAGCAGTAATGAAAGCATCTCTGAGATACCAACACCGTTTACAGCAGAAATCCAAACCCTGCACCAGCTACTGTGAAGAAAGTTAATTCTCTCCAGGCCAAAACCATCACAGTAAGAAAATGTTTTGCAGCAAAAATCAAGCAGTAAAAGTGGAACAAGACTTATACTGGAACTCCCTAAATCAAACTCAGAGGACTTTATAATAGCTGCCTTCCAATTCAGATGATCCAGGCAGATGATCAGACACAGGAGATTGGCCCCTTCCAATTTAACAGCAAAACTCTGCAAGAAAAAGCCCAGTGCTTCTGCCTGCATTATTTCAGGGCTGTCTATGGAGCCAAAATGGGAGCTCTACTCAGCTACCGAAGAAATTCTGGGTAAATGAGGATATAAATCTCCTCAACTCAGCATCCTCAATCAGTCTAGTTCCTAGATATCCACTGGGTATCCTGTGGGAGTACGGTTCACAGTTCCCCCTGCCATGGCTGAAAGCTTGATTCTAAGAAAATACCCAAGCCCCTATTTCACTATTTTGAACCTATGGTCTTTCTGCTGTATAGCACAGCTGTAATTAATAGCTCCTTGTTTATTTTATTCTTTAGAAATTAAATGTTTCTCTTTCAGAGCCTAGAGTATATGTACATAAAATTACGTGATGTTAATACATAACAAGTTGCTAAAAGTTATTATTTCATTCCAGATCCAGATTACACCTGAATTACAAATGTCAAATGTGATGGTTTTGAAAAGGGAAATGTTTATGTTCAGCATTAAAAACAATTTGGCCAAATGAGGAAGAAGAGTGGCAATATGTGTCATGGCCTGCTCTCAGAAAGAAACCTATTTTTCTCTAAATGTTGTGTTTATTTCTTCTGGTGCTGCAGATGGGAGGGCTTGAACTGCACAATAGCACGTTTGAGTATTAGGCACACGGTTCTATGCCTTCTCTGTCTTTTCTTCACACTATTGACCTGTCCTAGTTTCTTTTTATTCATTTGAACATCTGTGAAGCCTCCTGATGTTTCCAGAAAATTTTATGACCGTGAAGAATTTGTGTAAATTTAATGCACCATTTGATAACTAATATCAGTAGTAAGATCTGAGTAACATGAGGCAATGAGAGCAACTATGCCTATTCTGCAAAACTGTAAATTTTCTTTAAAAGACTGACAGACACTAAGCAAGAAGCTGATGTTGCTCAAAGTCCATGGGAATAGATCTTTAGATAGACAAGAACAAAAACCTGCTATGTGTGCAGTTTCAGAACGTACATTAAAGAAAGAATCTTACAACTATAAAGAAGGGTCAAATTCAGAAGATTTACTATTTACTACTTAAGATTTACTATTTACTATTCCAGAAGGTTTTTTAAATATGTACTATAATTTGAGAAGAAAAATCCAGCAATGCACAACAGCTTTCTACACTTAGATTCCTTGGATTGATAGCCATAATTTGCAGTGTGAATTATTAAAATGTGCAAAAAATCATGACAAATAGATGTGCAGTTTGGGGAATTGAGAAGAACAACAGTTTCCCAGAAGCCAGGGTACTCTGCATGTGGAAGGAGGGGACATGTGAGTGAGACTGCCCGAATTCTAGGTTTTGAACACCTATTGCAGAAAATGTGTACTTTTGGCTTCAGTGCCTTACACAGTGTGAGTTTAATCATGTCTGGCACCAGCTGTTAGTTTGAAATTAGACTAATGAATGTTCATTTTCTCCTCTTAAGCTGCTCTGCTTTGAGAGCTAACAAAGGCTGTCTCCTTATGAATTTGCATGTCACCTCCCACCTCCACCCCGCTGTCATGGCACCAGCCTCTGTCAACCCCTCCACCACAAAGTTTTGCTTCCTCTCAGGTTTTCTAGAGCATCTACTTTCTGCCAAGCATTCAAAGAATCTGTTCCAGAGCCCCTGGGCTGGAAGGGACCCAGGGACCATGTGGTCCCAGCTTCTGCTGAAAGCTGGTGTTCATCCAGGACCTCATCAGCCCAAGCCTGGAGTGTTCCTTCCCCTAGACATTTGCACACTAATGCCTCTAGCTCTCCTTCACCTCCCTTTTAGGCCTTCACCAGCACCTCCAAGTGCTCACCACCCACCCCACAGTGGTCTGTGGCTGGGTGGAAGGCAGCCTGGGGCTAGTGAGCAATGTGCTCATTGTGCCAATGGGTCAGTGGGGCTGCCACCAGCTTACTTCCCAGGAAAGGGAAGAAGAGATGTGGCCCTTCTCCCTCTCAGCACTGACAAAGTCTCCCCTCTCACCTGGGCATTCCTTTACACGTGACACTTGGGGCACTTTATTGTCCCTGTAACTGCACCTCTATCCAATGTGGTTGAATGTGGGCTGTAGGCTCAGAAGCTGCCAGGACCATGCTGGCAAACAGAAGGTGTGGTGCTTCAGGGGACTCCCTGAAATGCACTGCAGTGCCCCCTCAGAGACACTAGGCTGATATAAGGGCAGTATTAGGGTGCCAGCAAAAGCAAGCCTGCAGCATGTGCCTAAGGCTCCCCTCAAACCACCCCATTCTGAAAGGCAGACTCTGGAGCAGAGCAATCTCATGCCTCAGTGCTAATGAAATAAACATAATTGCTTTTAACAGTGATTGCTTTTAATGGAGCTGTGCGTGCATGAAGATGGAAATGTTCCCTTTATGAAGGTCTGTACAAACAGCAGCTGCTGACAAGCCTCCTTGTCTCCTGATATTTCTTCATTAACCTTCAGACTTCTGCTGGTGCACATACTGTCTTCGTGAATACAATACAGAGCAACATCTCCAGTATAACTACAAGAACCTTTATCAGTATTGTGTTTGCCTTCCAACACCCATCCTATTAGTTATATGTCACAATGGCCTGACAGGTAGAATAAAACTGCTGTTGACATCAGGTAATTCTATTTTTCCCTTTAACTGAAGCTAATAAACTGTCCTGTTTAAAGATGCAGTAAGAGAAAAATTAAAGTCTAGGAATGTTCCTCACCTTAAAAGAGTGCCTTTTCACATGCTCTCTGTCATAAAGAATGAGGCTGGCAGAATGGGTTCTGGTCTGCTTCAAACTGTAAGATCTCATTATTAACTTACATACATACAATGACTAACTGCAGCTGTGGCCTCTCCCTAGGCCACAGAGCCCTGCAAATTTTCAGTACACTTACTGGGATCCTACAGATAAAAGTCTCAGAGTCAGAAAGCTCTTGAGCTAATGCCTTAGTTTGCCACAGGGGTTGTGACCAACACCTAAAAACAGCTTCTCCCCTGAGGGGAGAACATTCATGGGACTGGCCAATTCTCCTTTTTGTGGGAACCTAGTGTCCTGTGGTTTTGAGTGAGGAATTTCTGGCTCACACTGGATTAATGTCAGAACCAACCTGCACCAACAATGTGGAGGGGACACGCTCCTCCATGGACCAAGGGCTGATCTGACAGTATGGGCAGCTCTGGGCCACCTTCAGCATTCCTGAAAAGTTCAGCGTAGCTTTTCACACCATGGATCCCAACTCAGCAGAGCACTGAGCTCATGCTCCAGTGCCTGTGCCTGTGCCCTAGTGACTTGAGTAGGATTTGAGTTTTAACTTCTGGCTTTGCTGAACTCAGTTTCATCTATCATCTGGCAGAGAGTGGCATCAGAAGCACGATGTGTCTGGCACCACCAAAGTTAGGAAAATACACTGGCTTATGTTATTTCAAAGGCAGTATTTTTGTTTCTTAAAATAAGAGGCTATTTATTCAAAGACACAAGAAGGCAAATAAAAACAAGACCACCAAAATATGGATAGATGTAAAGCATGCAAGAGTGATTTTTCAGTTCAGATGTGCTTTTTATGAACTGTTCATGGACTGTTTCACTGTAACTATTGATCTGAATAGCTCACAGAACAATTACACCAAATATAGAAGATGGTAATTTCTCTATAGATGCAAATTTGAGGATATATGAACTGTTACAGCTTTTTTAACTCTGAAGGACAGCGTTTTTGTTAAAATCAGTTTGTTAAGTTATATGCTTCTATTTTGGTTGTGTGATAAGCTTTTGATTATATGGGGGGCCACAGAGGTGGCTTCTGTGAGAAGATGCCAGAAGCTTCCTCGATGTCTGACAGAGCCAATGCCAGCTGGCTCCAGGACAAACCCACCAGCAGCCAAGACCAAGCCCACTGGTCACTGTGCCTCTGCTGATCTGGAATCATGTATTTAAGAAGGGGGAAAGAGGAGAGAGGCGTGCAAATGGAGAGGAGCAGCTCTGCAGACACCAAAGACAGTGCAGAAGGTGGGGGCAGGAGGTGCTCCAGGCACCAGAGCTGACATTCCCCTGCAGCCTGTGGTGCAGACCATGGGCAAGCAGCTGTGTCCCTGCAGCCCATGGAGGTCCACGGTGGAGCAGAGATCCACCCACAGCCCATGGAGCAGCCCCATGCCAGACCAGGTGGATGCCCAAAGGAGGCTGTGACCCTGTGGGAAGCCCATGCTGGAACAGGATTTTGGCTGTGTGGCTGTGTGCAGAAACAGAGTGGGACCTATGCTGGAACAGTTTCTGAAGAACTGCAGCCCAAGGGAAGGACTCAGACTGGAGAAGTCCATGGAAGACTCACTCTCATGGGAATGACCTCCCAGTCCCATGAAGTAGGAGAAGAGCAGAAAGGAGAGGCAGAGACAATGTGTGATGAACTGACTGCAAACCCCCATTCCACTGCTAACCCCCATTCCACTGCTCCCTGCACAACTCAGGGGAGGAAGTAAAGAAGTCGGAAGTGAAGTTGAACATGGAGGGGTCGGGGAAAGGTGATTTTAAGAATTGGGTTTATTTATCACTATTCCATTCTGATTTTAATCAGTAATGAATTCAATTAATTTCCCCCACATTGAGTCTGTTTTGCTTGTGATGGTAATAGGTGAGTGAGCTCTGCCTGTCCTTATCTCAACCCATGAGCTTTGTGCTCCATTTTCTCTTCCTGTCCATCTGAGTAGGGGAGTAATAGAGTGGTTTTGTTGGGCACCTGATGTCAGCTAGGGTCAATCCATCAAAGTGATTTTATTTTTCTAAATACTTCTGAGGTGAAGGCTAGAAGACAGACTGATGCCAAAAAGCTGCTACCACTACTGTGCTTCACAAGCACAGAATCACAGAATCATTTAAGTTGGAAAAGACATTTAAGATCATCAAGTCCAACTGTGAACAGAAGAGAGCTCTCATGGCACCTCATAAACATCAACATTTAATCCAGGGAAGAGGCTTAATGATGTAACAAAAGAATCATTCCAGTTGTTAAGCACAGGGGGTTTTAATACAAATATTCTCATTAGGAGTCAATTAAATAAAAAAACTTTTGAAGGACAATGACTACCATATTTCCTCTGAGGCCACAGTGCTGAAATGGCAATAGATAGCACAGAAGGTAATGACTCACAAAGCTCTGCCATGGGGTTCTGTGCCCTTTCTGTCACAGTGACAATCACCACTATGACCACCCCAAGATATAAGCCCCAGGTCCTTCTCCTCACTCCTGTTTATGCTTCTCTATTCATGCTTCATTCTGGTTCCTGAAGTTTTCTCTTTTCATAGGAAAGTTCCATTACACAGTTAGACCTTGCTTTAGATTAGCATAATGAGTGACGACTGAAGTGGCTTGCATCAGGTTTTGAGCCTTTGACTTTCCTATCCTGAGTTGGTGGAAAGGCACCCTTTGTTGTTTCCCCACAATGACAGAGGCAGTCAGATGGGGATGGAAAGTAAACAACTCACAAGAAAAATGCATTTCATGGGTATTACACACAAAGGATGCCGTCAGAAAGGTTGAGTCCTCACCTAGCTGGTAGGTAATGCATGGCTTTTGGTCAAGAGAGGAGATCACAGAGAATGGGAGGCTTGAGCAACACAAAGCCTCATCTGACACACCTGCTGTAGCTGACCAAGGGAACAGGCATCCTTGCTGCCATGAGTCAGTAGAAGAGTCAGGCCAAACAGCACCTTTAGTACTTTTGTGGTTAATTTTCTTCTGGGTTGTCTTTTCTCTTGTCTCTGGAGCTCTCTGCCTGGCTCTCCTACTTTTGAGAAGGGGATTGCACAGAATACCTCACCTTTTCTCTGCTGGTGTCCATACCTGGTACTTTCTCACTGTGTATTTGCTCTGGTCCACTCATCCGCCCTCCCTGGACATGGACTGCCAACACTGCCCCTGCACTCCTATAGCTTTTCTGTCCTCAGCTGTCCAGTGCTCCTCTATAGAAGAAAGGCTTGTATTCCTATATGATAATTAAACATTAATCTGAATCTAGGGCTGACTGAATTTTTTTTTAATTGAATGGTTTTCCACAGGAATATATTGACTTTTATAAGAAAATAATGAAAACAATCAATGCTTTGAAGAAAATCAGTGTGCTTCATTTGGACGTAATAGTTTATGAATGAAGTTGAAGCTATTCCAAACAAAGATCTTTACTTTATGAGATTAAATAATTGAAAAACAGCTGCTTGAAATTTTAAAATAATAATTTATTGAATTCTTACTTCATGGGCAACAAAAAAAAAAAAAAAAAAGAGTCATCCTTTCAATTCAGGTCAAAAGGAAAAGTCAAAGCAGAAATCTACCACAGAGGATAAATTCTCTATATTGACCAATTCTATTGCATTATCTTTAGCTGAACAACATGTACAGTCTAACCATACAGTCATACATATTTTCATATTTGTACACATTCCCATGTAATTTTACTCAAGAATTTAAGAAGGCATTGAAATAGTCACTAGCTAATGTAGGTGGAAAAGAAAATTTGTTAAGTAAATGTAGATTTGCATTGTGGTACCTCTGTAAACCTGCATAAAACACATCCTTCTGCGACAAGTTTGCAGTCCATCTCTGTGCATTACTAAAATGAAGACGGACAATAATTTAAATACATTACCTTTTTGCTGATGATAATCTGAGCAGAAACACCAAGCTAATGTGCTTAACTGCCAGTAATAAATGGAATGACAAGCCAGGGATGAGCAATAGCTGGTGCTGCAGACTGCAGGGACAGGTACGTGGGCTTTGGTCTGACCAAGCATCAGCTGCTCTTGACCCAGGTTAAGACACCAATAAACTGCTCTCTCCCAGCTGCCCATCACATCTTCCTCCCTAAACCCTCATCTCTGCTGGTTTACCCGCTCAGCCAAGAGCTCTGGCTTACCAAGGGAAGCAAGTATTTCTTGTAGCATCAGGTTTTAATCTGGACCACTGTGCAAGGCAGGTTACTGACTATGAGCCAAATGGGCAAGTTAGTAGGAGCTGCCCCCGCAGCAGGATTCCTTACAATGTGTGCCCCTTCCCTCAGGGCCTGCAGCTGGATGCATGTAACTCTTCATGCAATTTTTGGTGGAAGCACTCAAATATTTCTGGAATGAATCCAAAACAGGCATGCCAGTAATTTTAGGGTAGTCTGTCTTGCAATTTCAAGTTAAATCTTTCAATAAAATGATCATCATAGTTTTCACTTTAAGGGACAATTTTAAATTTTACAGTGTGCAAACTTACGTGTGTAAAGGCTTGAAATAAATAAAATAAATGTCACTGAACATTTCACCCTGTGAAAAACTTCATTGAGGGAAATTTTTTTGAGGGGGTTATATGACATCCAACACAGTGGCCAACACTCTTGTTTAGACATCGCCTTGTTTTAGAAAAAGATGTTGTGACTCTGCCCCAGGAATTTTTTGCTTTTGATTTTTGATTTTGTTCAGACTCTCACAGAAGAAAGCGCAGACAAAAGAACAATTATTTTTTTCCTGCAGTCTTTCACTTTTTCTATCCTCTGGCAAATCTGGAAAAATTAAAAATGTTTAAAAAGTAGTGTGAAAATTTAAAATTTTTATTTGAAAATGAAGTGGAAATTGGGACTTCTAATAGGGAAATGGAGTTAGTACCTTTTTCTAAAGAGTCTTCTGAATAAGTAACCACTTTATTATTGAAATTTCGCAAATTCTCACTGCTTTTCTCAATCTGATTTTGATTCCTCCAGTTCACAGTTAGGTTATTTTGTGGGATGCATGAATATCAAATCTAGTCACTGGATTCTGCTGTTTAGTTAAATCACTTCAATGTCTGATAAAACCCATTCCATAGTCTAAAAGTTTAGTGGATCAAACTGCATCATAGCTTTTATGTTATATACTTACCCAAAAGTTGCCAAAGATGAAACCCTGTGTGTACTGAAGAATGGAGTGCTTACAATCCAGCTGTCCAGATTTTTGCAGAATTCAGGTGTGACCCAGCAGCTGCTTGCAAGCCCGTAAGTTCTGCATGTGTGATGTGAGCATAAAGATGAAGTTACATTATCTCTGGGCCAAGTTTCTTAGATGGCAGTTTCTGAATCCCAGCTGCCATCATTTAGCTGATACATAGCCCAGAGCAGTGCTCAACCACGGGGTTTTAGCATCCCCTTTACAAGAATAATAATTCTTGCAGCAAGCCTGTGCAATGACTTGGCAGAAATGAAAGTAAGGAGCAATCAGCACACGTTTTTACTTTAGCTTTACAATTACAGCTAGATGGCAAATTATTTAACCATGATTAAAGAGGCAAAAATCCCATTAAAATCAATTTGTGTTCTGTCTACATAATTTGGACTGATACTTTTTATTATTTCTAGAGAAGCCTGTCTAGTGATGTGCACAGAAAAAGAAAAGTTCCATAGTGATGGTAGTTTATAGCTTAAATGACACACTTGTAGTCCCAAAGGAAAACAAGGAGCAAAGAATCTGTCTCTGTCTCATCAGACAAGGTATGCAGTGCCAGAAGCACACGATAGTACTTGCTCCTACAGGAGTTATAACTAGGTGACATTTACAAGCATTCAGCTGATGAATTATGGGGTCCTGAAACAGGAGTTGTCTAATGGGAGCACTATAATATTCCAGAAGAACAGATTGTTTTATGCTGGGGCATCCTATAGTGATGATAATAGCAAGAAGATTTATTATTCAAAGCCCAGAGGGAGAATACCTTGTAGATCAGAGGAGAAAATATTATATCGTATTCCTAGTGCTTATGAGATACCATGACACAAAATACAATATCTACTTGATAGGTGTCAGGTGGTAGAGGTTTAGTCATTAATGGCAGCTCCTTCATGGCAACAAGGTTTTATGAACTAGTTTATCTCTTTAAAGATATATCTGAAAGTCACCACACTGACATTAAACAAGTGAAGAAATCAAAGCAGAAGACACTGTGACATTTGGAAACAGATTCCAAAACAGATGCTAAGTCTGAAAGTCACAAGATTGTAAATGCACTCAACAAACAAAGTCTGAGAAAAACAGTACTAGGGTTTGCTTCTGCTTCCAGATATAAATGTCAGGTATTGCTTCAGACCTTGTTATGTAAGTTGTCCACACAACAGCATGACTTCCTTTAAAAAGACAAAACCTCCAAAACATTAGGAACATGTGATCCTGTTAAACCAGTCCTTAGTTCACCTTGTGATTCAAAACCTTGGCAAACCAATGTCATCATAAAATATTTTTGAAGGGCATAAATAAGTAATTTACCATTGCATCTGATTTATTTCATTTTTCCTATAAGGACCTAATATAGCCTCATCTAATTATGAAGAAAAGGGGATCATGGTACCATAAGGGGCAAACCATATTCAACATTGATTACTGTTCATATGAGAAACAGACTCCTCAAAATGTAGCTGGAGAGTGAGTTTTGATTTCATCATAGGGGGTTATCCAGTAGTGGTTGTCTTAAAGGGACCTGAATTTCCTCTTGTGTCTGCTATTATAAACTATGGCTGTTTTACATTTACTCATCCATATGAATAAAACTGATGGGGGAGGATAAGAAACCCTTAAAAATTTATTGCTGACCTTTTATCTTCTTCAAAATGTGCAGCCTTATAACATCAGCATCTATTTGCAGTAGCTGACTTCATCTTCCCTTTGTGGAATAGGGTAGATCTTTGCCATGCAATTTTTTGGGTTTTGGAACAAAGTGACAATGATTTCTTAGCCTGTCATACAGCAAGTGGCCTTCCTCAGCCTTTTGCAGTTGTTAGCTGTTATGAGGTCTAAGGTTCATAAACCTGACAAGATTTAGTCTCCAGCTTCTAGACAAGAAACTGAAATTCTGCCTAATTAATCCTTCTGCAGACATCTTTCTTTGGTATTGCAAAAGATCTTTAAGTGGGACATTGCAAGCCTCCAGCACGTGTGTTTATGAAGCAGGAGAGATAGCTACAGCCCCAGTAACTTCTATGCACAGCTGTGATGGGAGGGAGTTATGGGCTGAGAGCCCAATCAGTGAAGCAAGTTTTTATTTTCGTCTGTGCAGCTGACCTGGATGTTCAGTTCTGGGTATGTTGTAAGGGTGTGAAAGGGGTAGAATTTCTGAATCCCGATCTGTTTTATTATGGATGGTGAAAGTTCTTCCTTAATTTGCAGTCTTGTTTTTGAAATTCACTATTTTTGCAGAACTGAATCAAGACAATGACATCCATATCAAGATCTTTCCCCGGGTGACTGAGCACTTGGGGAATTCCCTTTGCAATTCCAACCACGATGCTGAGAGATTCACTAGCATTGCTCACTGGAGTTCCCCAGCATCATTCCCTAGAACTTGATCTCTATATATAGGGCCCAGAGAGAGGGAAGGCTTTGTCCTTGGAAAAAGGGAGTGTGCAGGATGCCAGATTTAACCTGTCATTGCAGGCACAGGCAATTAATATGAAGAAATAACCTATCTTCTCTGTGCAGAGAGTCTCAGCTGAATCAGCCTGCTTAGAAAAAAAAATGGAATCAAGGACATTACTGTAAAAGGCAAATTGTACAAATAACATAAAAATAAACTGCTACTGTGCATCATTTTGCTCATATACTTCCAAATATGAGAATTCATTGTAATACTGCTCTCTTGGTTAAATCCTACTAGAATTCTTCCTTTTAGGATCACATTGACAGCCCTCTGTCTTTCATTGTCATGCCAAAAATGCCTCTGATTTTTTTCTTGTGATACATCTGTCAGTTTTGTCATGAAGAGGTAAACAGTATATTAGCTATTCTTTGAAACAGCCACAGCGGTTTGCATCTGGTCACCAAAACTTAGACTTTCTGGCATACACAGAATTTTGTTCCATGTAAGAGTAGGAAAATAATTTCTTATTGGCAAGAAAATAATTAATTTTTATATAATATATAGAAATTACCTATAATTATATATAATATAGAAATATAATGTTTAAAGGTATTCTATGTGAATATATACTATTCTATATATTATAGACATAAATATAAGCAAATATGGGTATTTCTTCTTGTCGAATGGGCAAATACTAGGGACAAAGAAACAGAAATCTTTCAAGCTCACTAAGTAAAAATATATCTTTCAACCTGAGCTCAAATCCTAACATATGTTCCAGTATGTCCTTTACCATCCTAGTAATTCACACTAATATGTACAAATAAAGTTCCCCAGTCTGGATGTGAACAGCATTGCTGATAACAGCTCTGAACCATAAGTACAATTGGGAGAGTCAATAAAGCCCCACTGACTTACTTTCATTGTTCTTGTTGCTGGGTGTATCCCTTGTATGACTAAAATCATATTTGATTAGGAATCAATTCTCAGAGACTGTTAGTACATCTTTGTGAACAATACTTCTGCAAAAAACCCCCACAGCTTTTGCAAGAAGTGCATTAATTTGCAGTGGTGGAAAATGAGGTCAGTACAGCCACACTTGTACAAGCTGCCCTGGGCCATCTGTAGTTCCATGTCTGTGTGCATGTTCAGGCCACTGCTCACCTCAAATGACTTAAATGAGTGTCTGCAAAAAAAGTTAGTGTTCCACAACAAGTCCTCTAAGTAGCAGATAGTCCTGCTTTGGCTGCAAGACAAGCTGTCCTGTGCCTCTGGAATACATGACATATTGGTTTGTATATATAGGTGTCAGAGCCCTCTCTTGAAAGGAGATAGATCCTATACACGCCCTCATAGAGCTGATAGAGCTGTTCCTTCTTCTCCTGGTTCAGCTTTTGCTCCTGAGCAAGCAGTTTTGAGCATTAGTTGACTTTTCATTTTAGAGAAGCATACACACACCTTATAATTTGCCATTTTTTATCAGAATTGTACTAATTATGGCAGAATGACCAGAAATAATAAATTCAACTTAATTTTCCACTCACACAGTCTCTTATGGCCCTATTAAGCAGCAGCTAACAGCCAACAGGGAAGCAACTCCAACTAAGTGGTTCACTAGAAAAAAGAAAATTCTATGTAGCCTACTGGAAACCATCATCATGCTTTTAAAGTAAAAAATGTGACACTGGTTTGAAGTGGAATTCTTACCACTGTCTTGAGATTAACACTGAAGTCTACTGTAATCCAAAAAAACTGAAATATCTTCATGCACACATCATGATGTAGCTTGCTTTCCTTGCCACTGTACTCTTTTGGATTAGCACATGTGTGCACAGCCCAGCCAGCTGTTCCTGTATGACTAATGAACACACTGCTTCCTGATCAGTCCGAAGGGCTGGGAGCTACCATGCCTCCCTGGCAGTAAGCTTTGGTAAAAACTAAAGCCAGACATTTTGAGGCACAAATGGTTTCAAATTTGCTGGCTGATGAATGAGCTCTAAGTGCACTCCTGTTAGTCCTGACTCTTCTTCTCACCTATCATGATACTGCCAAAGTCAGAAATAAGCCTTGGTGTTGTGCAGCAGGCAGTAGCATGGATATGATATTTTCACCCTTGCTTCCCCTTGCAGCCCTGCATGACAAGTTCAAACATTTCAGTGGTTCCATGACTTGACCTTCAGCTCCTTTCCCCCTCAGATAAAACACTGAAGTGGCATTTGTCACACCAGCAGTTCAGTTTTGTAAGGGAAAAATGAAAAGAAATGAAAAGCACTAGTGAGTGACTGAATCTTTCTAAGTCTTCTGAACTAATCACCCATGACAATGCTAGCCAGCTTTTTGCTTTTACTTCCAAAACAAATGATGTAGCTTGGAATTACTAAAACTAGAGGTCACACAGTGTGGCAAGGTTGGCTAGAAAGAACATTCCCAAACATATGGAAAAAATAAAAATACTAACAGATAAAAATTGCTGAAGTATAGCTATACAAACAACTGACTAGTGCCAAAGAGAATTATGTCCAGTGAAGGCGTTATGTCACTGTTTTTTATTTGTTTAATGGGGCACTCTAGTTCTGCTAGAACCCAGTTTTGGGCTATTAAGTTCAGGAGATGCAGTGATCCTCCTGAGCACTGCAGCTTCCAAGTCAAACCTGCCATGAACTCAGAGAGGTCTCCTGATGCTGCTGTGTAAAACTCAGCCATTCACACAGCTCCTCTCAAATGGGATGTCAGAGGCCCTCTTTCCCTCTTTCCACTACTCCAAATCAGACACAGCTCCATCAGGTTCCCTATGCCTATGTGTACTTAGACAACTTTAGGAACAATTCAGTCCTAAAGTCCTGTATAGCCTAGCTGTCATCCATAATGGAAGATGTAACTCCACATCATGGACAGTTGTCCCTTTAGACTGGAGTCTGATTCATCCTCTCATAAAGGATGGATCATACAGGATGAAGCCCCTGTGAAACCACAGGAGAGACCCACATGGCTGAAAACAGCTCTTCCCCATGAAAGCAACTCCTGAGTTGAAGAGGCAACATCATATCCCAGAAAATCGTATCCTGCACATGTGTATGGCACTGGATCATTTTGAGTTCCTTTTGTTTAGAAGACCACCACTGTGATGCTTAGTATCACACTCTTCCTCCTGAGTCTACAATCAACCAAAGGAGTCCAATTTGGCAGGATTAAAATTTCATTGACTTTTTTAGGTTGTGGAATCTCCTTCTCTGGAAATACTCAAAACCTGCTTGGATGCAATCCGGTGTAACCTACTCTGGGTGAATCTGCTTTGGCAGGGGGCTGGACCAGATGGCCTCCAGAGGACCCTCCCAACCCCAACCATTCTGTGATTATGAAGGTATTTATATCCCAGAACCTGAACCAGAGGACCAAGAATTCCCACAAAACAACTGGAGCAACCACCCACTGCAGCTTTAATGGTTGTAACTAGGTAGGTGGGCAATTATGCTGACATTCAAACATCTGACCCCACAGGACAGATCTTCCTACCAAAAAACCCTTCTTATGCTAAAGACAGAGCAGGATGAAACAACAGAAAATCCCAGAATTCATTAGCTTATCAGGCACCTTCTTTTATAATCAATGTTCCAGATGTTTTAAAATATCGACTCAAAAAGCTTTAAAAAAGTTAAGTATTACTATGATTACAATGCTACTTCAAGTCTCTAGGCTACTTAATAGCTTTTTTTTTTTAATGACAAAACACCTTGTTAAAGAGGAGAGGCTTTGCTTGAAAAGGTATAACCATAAAGGCATTAAAGTAAGTATCAGACCTTTTAATGGGCTTAGGTTGAAAATACAAGCTCAAGAGCTGCAAAAAACTTCTTTTGAGGCCTCTGTTGTTTGGAAACATCCTGCTGTCAAAGCTGTGCAGTGAAAATTGCATGTGTGGCTTTGTGGGCAGATCTCAGCTGTTTATTTTTACACACTGCTAAATATGAACGCTCGTGCATTAGTAAACCTACTTGCAAATGCATTTCGGAAACACTTGAAATTTGTTTTCCTGCTCTGTATCTCCATGTTGAAAGAATTTCCAGACATTAATACCCATCAAAGAAAAGCGACTGTGATAGTTCAAATTTGAAATTAGAAGTGCTTAAATAATTCATATTTTGTAGAAAGTGACAGCAAACAAATTGGACTACCCACAACCTTAGGAATAAATGTGGTTTATTTCACATACAGCCACTCGCTTACAGGAGATTGTTTGCACATCTCAGCAAGTGCCCTGGCATTTGATGCAGACTTTACTTCAGATGAAGGGAGAGACACAAATCACACTGCCTCAAGAATTTACACTTCACTCTCCTGTTGACTTCAGTGACGGTGTCATGTACAGAACAAGAGTGGACCAGTCACGGATATTCATTTTCCATTTATGAGTAACCAGAATGAAGTTTCAGTCATTTTGGATTTAAGACAGTAGAAAATAACCCCTCCAGTGGTTCACCCAGTGAATCCTCAAAGACCTCTGGTTTGTAGGTCAGTGGTACTAGCCAAACTTTATGATTAAAACTCACCGGTTTACCTTAAAAGCAGGTCAGGAGAATGATGATGACTGACAGGTGGGGCACTACGGGCTATGGGACCATGAGCAAGTATATGCACCAAAGCATTAAAGAAACGGGTTGTTCCCTGAATGACTGAATGAGCAGACAAGTCCCAGCTGAAGTACGAGAAAGGAAGTCCAAGCTAGAGAAATTCATTCTCCTCACTCAAAAGAAGCAATTAAAATAAAAAGCCCTGCTCCTGTTGTAGAAGCTCAGCTCCAGCACAGAGCCAGCCAGCCACAAAAGCCCTGCCACAGCCCGTGTAATGAACACCTCAGCCAGGCAGCGAGCACACTCCACTGAGGTGAAAGTGAGCAGCTCAGTAACCTCACCTGTCCCACAGCAGGCATTGCCAATAAGAGGCAGTTGGGAAAACCAGTGACTGTCTGCATGGATTCTGCCCAGCAATTTATATAATTGTCTGATGAGCAGATGAAACGATTCTGCTCGGCTTCTCTGAGTCATGATGCCAATCCCTACCATCTTCTGGAGCTCACTTGGCTAGATTAATATATACAGATCCTATAATCAAACCTATGAGGGGAAAAAAGGGCCTGTCCTCAGGATCAAGGAAGATCAAGGCTGTCATGTAAGGGTGGGGCAACCCTGAGAGTACTTATTATAGGAAGTGTTAGCAATGAGGCCTCAATATTAAGGTCATCTTACATTTTGTCTTACATAGCTAATGTGGAAATGATTTCTTATTGAAATGAGCCTTTCCTTTGTGCTCTCTAAGTAAGACTCTTCTAAGATGATAAATGTCAAACTTGAAACAGTCACATTTTTACTTACTCCCCACACCTGGGTTAGCTGCTGAGAGATTGAGAGGATCTATTTGGCCAGCTCTTCAACATGTATAACTCTCTCCAACAAAAATTTACACAAATAGCATGGAAATAAGGTCTTCAAAAGCTGGGTGCAGACCAACAAGGTTTTCCTGGAAGTTATAGAAAAAATATTTTTTCTTGTCAATTAACTAATCTCCTTGCTCTGTATCTTCTGTGGCCACACATATCTAGCTGTACATTTAATATTCTCCCTCTGAAAAAAGGGTATGGTCCAAGTTAAACTGCTTTTTTTTTCCTCATGACTCTTAAGACACACTGCAGCCCCTTAAAACATGGCATGCATAAGAGGAATAAGAACCCTCACAGGGATAACACCCCGTATAACTCCTACCTAGCTACAGCCTCTTAAAGGACTGGCTTCCATAGGCCGAAGGGCAGGACCTGCCAAGGAAGGCTCAGTAATCAGCACCTGTGGGTGCATGGCTAAGTTTCTGGGAATAAAGTTCTGGACCAGAAGTCTAACACACTCCAAGAAAGGTGTTAGAGAAGCATTGTCGGTAACACCGAAAGGCATACTGCAGTGTTACTGATGGCTGCCAGGAAAGTTTTTGTTGAAGTGACAGCTTTAGCAAGGCCCAGTGCCTACAGAGGCCCCGAAAAGGTGACTTTGGTTAACGGGATGGATTGTGGTGGTGGTGGTGGATCTACGCTGGAACCAAGGCTGGTGATCTGGCCCCAGGAGAGCGGAGAGGGGCTGTCTGGACTCAAGGCAGCAGCCGTGCTGGCCGTGCCCTCACCCTGCACCACCGCCTGCACAGGAGGGCCCGGGAGAGCTGCCGGGGCAGTGACTCCAGGGGGAGGGGAGGGGAGGGGAGAGGAGGGGAGAGGAGGGGAGGGGAGGGGAGGGGAGGGGAGGGGAGGGCAGGGCAGGGCAGGGCAGGGCAGGGCAGGGCAGGGCAGGGCAGGACCCAGAGCCCCGGGGCGGCGGCGCGCTCCCGGCCCCTCACGCCGCTCCGGGCCCCTCACGCCGCTCCCGGCCGCGGCGGCCTCCGCGCACGCGCGCGGGGGGAAGGGGGGAGCGCGCGCGCGATATCCGGGCACCCTGCCCCCTCCGCCGAGGGCGAACGGGGCCGCGCCGGCGCGCGCGCTCCCGGGCCTCGGGCCCGCCCCCAGCGGCCCCGCCCCGCCCCGCGCGCTCCCTGGCCCTGTCCCTGGCACTCGCGCGCGCGGCCGGCGGGGGCGCGGCCGGAGCGGGGCCGCGCCGGGAGCCCCGCAGGCGGCGAGGCCGGGCCGGGAGAGGCGGAGCGAAGCGAAGCAAGAAGAGAAGAGAAGAGAAGCGGAGCGAGTGCGGCGGCGGCCGGATCCCGGCGGGGGGAAAGCGCGAGGCGCAACGCAGGCTCCCGCGCCTGCTCGCCTGCCTGCGGAGCGACGGGGACGGGTGAGCCGCCGCCGCTGCTGCTGCTGTCCGCGAGTGGCGGGGAGAGCCGGGCCCTGCGCCCGCCTGGGGCCGCGCCCGCTGCCCGGCAGCCGGGCGGTAAACAAATGGCGGCCCGGCGGGGGCCCGAGCGCCCGGGGGCGCCTCCCCACCGCCAGCCCTGACAGGTCGCCGTTGGCAGAGGCCGCGAGGGGCTCCGTGTGCGGCTCCGCCGGCGTCGCCTCCTCCTCGCGCCCCCCTGCCCCGCGGGGCCCGGAGCGCCGGCTCTGTGCCGGCCGGGCCGGGCCGTGTAGGGTGGCCGCTGCCGCCGGGCCCACGGGTGGCGGCGGACCGAGCTGTGCCGCGGCCGCTCCCTCTGACCCCGCAGTGCTGCCAGCGCTGTCGGGGTGTCGCGATTGCACGTGGGGAAGGCGTAGGGCCGGGGTCTGCCTGGGGCTGTGAGACCGCAGTCGGAGAGTCGCCTTTCGGCGTGAAAGGAGGGAGAAGAGAGCAAATAGTCCAGAGGTATTGCTGAAATCCCTGTCTAATCCCCCGTGTGTGTGTTATTTCGAGTAGATGTGCTCAGAACGTGCAAGAGGTGGTGTTTTCTCTCTTCTCTCGATCCCTTTCTTTAATGGCAGTTTTTTGACGTGCGGTGGAGCCTTTGTTTCCCTCCTTGAAGAAGGTAACGGGGGTTATGTGGTTGTACTCCTGTAACCCCACAGGTCGGCCATCAGAAGCATACAGGGAGATGACAGCGGCTTGTTGAACGGCTCGCGTCTTGGAACGGTTGTGTGGCCTCACTTCCAAAAGTTCTAGCGTCGCTGTTGTTCGCAGCAGGTCTTCCAAATTCTTAAGGGAAATAACCCGTGGACTGAGAGGTGGCTTTCTTTTGTTCTGTAAAACTCTACTCGGATTTGGCTGAGAAGCTTTTCATAATCCTTGTTTCCCTTTTGCTGATTATGTTGTTAATAATGCCAGAGAAGTGTTTGTTAACATACTAGTCCAAACCCAGTGCCCCTGAAGTAACAGCCTCACCTTGCTTGTGCTAGCACTTAAGACATCTCCTCTGCTTTCTCTAGAATTGGTGTGGATGGTTAAGTCCTTCACCTGCTGCCTTCTGCTTCACGTTGATGTGATAGACCTTAACTGGTGCTGTGGTTTGGGGGGTTAAGGTGCATGCATCCAGTTTGAGGAGGATGTCAGTTATCTATGGCCTTCCCCCCTGCACCCTTCTCCCGGAAGTACAGAAAATATTAGAAGAACTTTGTTGGTAAGCAAGTCAAGTACCTGGAATACTGAAAAATGCACTGGCAGCTTTACTCTGTATGCATGTAAATATCTATCTGGAATTTCTCCATAGTGGTCAAGTTTCATCGAGAGAAGAAATAGATTAGAGAGAGTGAATTGGGATTGTATTGCAAGCTGAGACTTTTTGTGGGGTCTCTTCTCTCATTTGCTTCCAAAGTTGGAAGGTGTTAGAGAACAGGAGAATCCCAGCAGAATGGGTAAAAGCTATGCAAAAGCAGTGTTTTTACTCTCCTGCCTGAATATTCTTTCTTTTGCACTAAATTCTGCATTTACGCAATTAACTTCTTAAATTCGGGTTATATTTCCCTTGCTTCCTACTTCAAAGTTAGAAGTCTAATGGGCAAAATAAGTGTTGTGTTTAACAAGCAATATCTGGTTGGAAAGCTTCTGGACAAGATTTCTGCTTGTTTTTGTACAGCCAGGTTTTTAGGTCGTGAGGAGTGTCTACAGCAGAGGGTGTAGTCTACAACTTTGTGAAGAAGAAAGCATATGGTTATTAGTCTTCAGATGAGTTCCTGTGGCTGCTGCAGGTTTCACCTGTGTAAGAAACCCCTGGTTTGCCTTCAGTCCAATTGAGCTAAAAGGAGCAAAATTTTCCTCATATCCATAGACCTATTTCATTGGTGGGCTCTGTCTAAAAGGAGGCAAATGCTGTTTGCCTCTGGCAATGAGATCTAGTAGAATAAAGATGGGAGCAGGGAATCACGTATAGTCATCATTGTACTGGTGACAATTTCCCTTCAGTTTCCTTATCTGCATAATGAGAATAAAGATAATGTATCTATTGGTGAGATGGTTAGATTGTATAAGGGGTGGTAAGTATTCTTGAACAGACCACAAAGAAATGAATATTTACATTATTGATAGTTACAGAGAAATCTGTGTAAGGTCCTAAGTGTCAGGGCACTGTCTAGTCTCAATATTGAATGAAGGAAAAAGACTGAAGAGTCTTGTAATATAAACTGGTCTGAAACAGGCCAAGAGAGTTGAAATGGTAGGGGAGCTCTAGATTCTGACTTACTTTGCAAGCTACTGTTTTTAATAGTTTCTGATGCGACACTTGGTGTCTTACTATAATCTTTTAGTAATCTTTTAATGCTGTTTGAAGCTTCAGGACCCTGCAAACCCTTACAGTCAATGCGACATGCAGTTGAGTAGATTGTGCTGTTTCTTACCAAATGTCTAACATTGATCTGAGCTCTTAATGTGAGATCACAATGAAAAAATGATAGGTCTAAACTTAAGACTTGAGAATGAGAGGCATGGTGAGATAAGCTTCTGATATAGTTACAGCTGTTCGTGTAAAACTTTAGGTAGTGGTTCAGGCTGAGTGTGATACCTGGTTCAGACTTTGCTGCAGAGGTGCTGGAAGGTGGGTGGTGTTTTGTTGAAGTTCAGGCTTTTATTTGTCTATTTAGGAACGTCTCTAGTACAAACTGTAGTTTTCCAGAAGTCCTGTTTGACAGAGAAATTTGCTGGTGTGATAGATTCATTGCAAATAGGATCTTTATAGGAGTGTGCTTTATTGGCAAAGCTTTAATGCTCTTACAAAACCTTGTTTTGTCTGAGTCACTGTTGTCACCAGATAAGGAATGTGTTTGGATAGGATCGTTCAGCTGGAGTCCTTGGGCAAAAAGAAATAGCATCAAGCCTGTTGACATTTGGAAAAGGTGGTCTAAATGATATTAGAGATAACAAATTGATGAATAATCAGATGTCCTAAAACCCTGTACGAACTTGTAGTGAAGATGTTTGTGTTTTCCAGTTCTTCATTCATGTTAGAAACATATTGAAAGAGCTGGTATGACATGCTGACTATGAGATATATTCCCAGCTTTCTGTCATCAGCTGTTTGAGATAGGTGAGGTTTGGTTTAGACAATGGTTTTATTTAAAACTATCTTTTTTTTTTTTTACTGTTTTGTTGGTTTTTAAACCAAGCAGCTTGGAAGGAGGAAAAGCCTAACAGTTGCTGAAAAAAGTGTCATTCATTTGATAAGAAATACCTGAAAATAGAATAAAGTTATTAAAACTTTGTCTTATAATATTGAATATTTTTGTTTTACTTCAAATTCTTCAAAATATTTTGAGACAAACTCCCATCATTTCTACTTCAGTGTAATCTGATAAGGTATCCTTGTGAGTATGTCTGTTAAATTTTTTTGTGTACTGTTTGTTTTGCTACATATTAGCCAGGCCATTGTCTACAACCAAGGGTATATTTTTAACAGAAAACATAATATGGACAGAATACATGACATTGCACTTCAACGTAGGATGTTGGAGAGAACTTGCTTTCATAGTCTATTTACTTAGAGTTGTTTTCTCATTTTGCTATGGGACCTGGTTAAACTTGTGTAGTAAGACCTGAAACAGTACAATAATGAGATGTTTGGCCTGATTTCTGTAAGTACGCAGAGGTCAGGAATTCTTCGGCAGCAGCATGTATGAATTAAAATCTTACGTAAGAAGGATTTATTTTTGGTTTCTTTTGGATGGTTAAAACTACCTACTGTAATACAGAATGCATTATTTTTTCCAGTAGTTCTGTTTCTGGTTACTGAGAAATGGCTTATTTTCTTTCCTGCTTTTCTGGAGGATTTGTGAGTTGGTATTGGGATAAGAATATCATTGTTCCTTTGGGCATATCACCTCAGTTTCACCTCTCTCAAGTTTTAGCAGTAATCCTTGGGAATGAAGGAATGGAAGAAGCATCTTGTTACATTAAAAACCTTTCTAATAGTAAGCAACTTGCTCAATAAGTTCCCATGTATGAAGACTGAAGATGGACAAATTTTAACTAGACTAAAATGCAGTTTGTAAAAGAATCTAACTTTATTTATTTCTTTTAGTTCTCTAGCTGTTGCAGTCTTTCATATGAGTTTGGGGTTTTTCTTCCTGAAATGATCAGAGCAGTGAATTAAGTGCAGTAGCTCAGAATAATAACTTTTAATAATCTCTTACAGCCTTAAATATAATTAGGTTACCATCCAGTGTGACTAACAGCTAGCAATAAGCTAAAATGACAGAACTTAGGTTGTACTTGGGAAGTCTATTAAAAACTTGTTTATATTCTCATAAAATCTACAAAAAATTTAAGTGTTTGTAGCCCCAGTCAGTGTAAGCGCATACCTTTTCAGGGGATTGTACATACATAAAGTAATGTCTACACCTGAAATGAAACCTTACTTCTGATCTCATTTCTTGCAGAATCTGCAGCAATCGAGGAGTCACTCTGTGTTCAAGTTCAGAAGTGCTTTACACATGAAATCTACTGGCTCTCTAGGTGATTCTGCCCTGTCACCATCTCAACAGGTAGAGTGCTTTTGTGCCTGAGCCATGCAGGAAGTGTAGCTGTTCCTCGTGCAGTTGTCCTGTGTCCGTGTGTGCCCAAAGGCACATTGAGGTCTTTGGGTTTCTTCTCAGGGAAATCTGTCAAGGAAGCGAGAATGCATGGCAGATCTGTCACAAAAGTACTCTAAAGAAAAGCCTAGTAGCTTTGCTTTTGATTTTTAGCACTCTTTTAACTGAGTTTAACAAGGATAGAAGAAAGTGTTCTATCATTTCATTAGAGCTTCTATTCTGAAATAATGTAACAAAGCCAGACAGGTAGGGCGTCAGTGGAGGGTCCACTTCTCTGTATTCTCTGAATGGTAGGAAGCTGGTTTGCCACTAGGAAGAGAGGATATTTGGGGCAGGGGCAGACAGGGAAAAGTCTTCTTTATAAGGTTGGCATAAAAAAGGTTGCAATTCCCTATAATTCTAGTGCTCATTGTTTCTGCTGTAGTTAGAGATTTCTCTTTTTTTGGTCTGGTTTGTTTGTGAGGTGGATAGGTAACTTTGATTTATGCTTAAAAAAGCAGCTAGTATATATTCCTTCGATGTTAGACCACTGATAAAACTAGAATCTTTCCAGAAGTATGTGTCCCCCTGAGGGTTTTTTTTCTTGCAGTAGAAAGCCATGTTTTAGTGTGACCTTTTTCTGTCTCTTTTGTGTAATACATAATAATAGCTGTAGACTATGATAGTAATGGTTGAAGTAGCATCCTGCTTAGATAGTAGTTTGGGCTTTAGTAATAGGAGCTCTTTTCATGTTTTCAGTGATTAATGTATAAATTAATATATAAATTAATGTATAAATTAATGTAAACTCGTTCTAGTACGTTCAGTATGCGCAGTCACTACCAGCCAGGGAAGATGCTCTTGTCTTTGTTGTGGATGAATTTATGTTTGAGAATGCAGTGAACACTCATCCATCCAACTGTTTTGAATATAGTTTTAGCTTCCCTGGTCTACCTTGTTGTAACAGAAATCAGGGCTGTCCCGATGAACTTAGGGGTAGGGGGTGGTAATTAGTATTGTGTAAGATTGAGAATTTAAGTTCAGCATCTGAATGAGAAGCTCCTAACAGAAACCTGGGAAAAAGATGGAAGATATATAGCTGTCTCTTCTGATGCCTTTGACTGGCTGCCTTGAACAGAGGCTAGATAGAGTTAGAGAATAAAGTGAGCATTTATTAAAGGCTTTCAACAGATACACCTTGGACCGTGCAGGAGCCTCACAGAGGCTGTACCTAAGATGGATGACAGTCATGAGTTTTTTGGGCAGATACAAGTGTAGTCTATTTGCATATCACGGGTTAATTGTCCAGTTACAGCTTCAGGTAATGAAGCCACACTCCCCCAGCTTGCTGCCCCCCAATTTACTTTTGTTTATACTTTTTGGGCCTGAGGCTGTGATGATCACCTTGGTTCTCAGGCCTGGAAGGATTGTTTTCTCAGGACAAACTGTGAGAGGACTGACTAACACTCTGTGTGGAGTTCAGAGTTATACACTAATGCAGTACAGGATATGAAAAATATAAAAGCTAAAACTTAAGGCATCACTTCTGCAGTGTCCAAAACAAAAGGGAATTTTTTAGTACGTTTTGCATGTATTTGATTGTGGGTGGATTTGGATGCTCCTGGGAGTTTAAACCTGTAGTACAGCTTGTGTGTCTCCAGTCTTCTACTTCCTTGAAGCAGTAATTTAAGAACCTGTTGGTCTATTCAGTTGAATTTGATAGAAGAGTCTTAAAGTAGTTGAGCTTTATAGGTTTGATGAATAATAGGGGCTGTGTAATGGAGGGCTCCAATAGCAGTAATGGTTGCTGTGATTTCCTGTCTTATTGGCCCCAAAGTATTCATATAGGAGTGAGTGAGCAAGCAGGCTTTGGGTTTGATAATACTAAGTATTACTAAGTTTTTGTGGTATAAAAGAAAGTGAGAGCTCACACTTGCAGCTGAAGCGTTGTGCGTGTCTGAAACCCTTATTATGCTATTTTAATGTTTGTGTTACAACAGCAACTGGAAATCACGTGGCTGTAGCAGCTGGAATTTTAATCCTTTTAATTATGATAGATTTTCAAAGCATGTTCTGGCTGATTTAGTCAGCTGACTGTATAGTATGTACAATAACATCAAGTGATGGCACAAATTCTGAGAGCAGTGGTCACCTCACTGGAACGGGATGTATTTTTAGGTTTCTCTGCTAGTAACAGTCAAGTGTATGTACTTCAGCACCCTGAACTGAAGGAACTGAAGCTGGTTGCTGACACTACACTATCAGAAAAGGACAGCTGTTCGTTCTTGCTGTAGTCATTGATCTGACAGTCTTCTGACCATATTGTGACAAGGAACACAGTGGGATATAAACTCTGTCAATATTATTGGTGTTTTAACAACAGGTATTTTTCTTTATGTCAGCAATGACATTCTTTGTTAGCCCTTTCAATTTGCTGTATTAAAGGAAATAAAAGGACTTGAGAGAATTTTCTTTATCTCCCCTTTACCCAACAGGTCTTTTCTTTACAAAGCAGTATTTGGGAAGAGGGTGGTTCTTGTTCTCAGTATAGTACTAATGATATATTGGTCCTGGTTCTTTAATGGGAAATTATTCATATGTGAATGCTCTTAATCTATGAATGAAAGAGGTGCTAAGTTCTGCGATTTACAAAGTTAGCTTACAAAATAGAGTGAGTCATGGCCATTTGCTGATTAATCAATGTGCTAATTCTTGAGGTCTTATCTATTTATTTTACCAGTTTGATAGGGTCATTTGTTTTTTTTTTCCTTTGGACTTAATTTGCAATTTAAGAATTGAATTATATCAGAAGTCTAAAGTAGTTCAAGCAGTCCAGGAACTCATGAATGCCCAAAACAGCTGTTGAGTTTGAAGCTCAAGTATTAAAATTAAAAATGCATAAAAGGACATTTAATATATTTAAAGAGACTTCGTAGTAACTTATAAATAAAATGCAACATTCTGACTAAATTGAAGTTTTGCAGGAGGTACTTAGGAGTTAAGGCTTGTAAGCAGAACACAGAATTTTAGTGAATGTTCTGCTGATGGTCTACTGATGTCTGAAGATATTTTAAATTATATGTTTAGAAAATGAGCCAAAGGATTTGGATTTTAAGATAAATGGCAATTAATATCACGCTTCTTGATACTAGTGACCAGTAAAATTCTTATGTACAGAAACTGAGAGAATAAGTTACTTCAGCTATTTAATCGATTTTGTGCATAACTGTTTCTTGATAAAACCAATCTGAAGCATCTGTAATAGAACAAATTAGCATCTAGCTATTGATAGGACTTGGGATTTTAGTGTCAGCTTTGGCTTTCACACACTGTCTGTTAGTGATATTTGATGTTTTCACCAGATTTTGTTTCCTTCTTGCTTTGAAAGGTCATTTGCTTATATGAAATAGTTAAGTTTTTATGAATAGTAGCTTATGAGTGAAAGGAGTTCAGGAGCCTGAGAAAAGCCAGTATCATTGTGCAACTCAAGTTTCACAATCTGACTTGTAAAGACCAAGATAGTGTGCTGGGGAGGAGGATGTTTTACTGTCTTAATAGAATGTTCTGTGTAAGCTCAGGCTATTTAAAGATACTATTTAATGATGGTTGACTAATTTAGGGTATGTCTCCAGAAACGGTGCAGGCAAACACCAGCTCACTTTGACTGTTCTGAGCTGCTGCATGTGGGCCAGCTTTGGCTTAGAAGCAGTAGAATAGTGCTGGCTTTGCAGTGTGTGCTGTTTCTCCAACATAATTCCCATATGTCCCCTTTCTGGGTTGAGTGAAGGTGGATCATCTGCCTTGCCCAAAATTTGTAAAATTTTGGCCCAAATTGCTGTCATGCAACACATCTTGACATGATCTGATGGTATTGATGTGAAATTCCCACTGAAGTGTTACAGTCAGTATGGAATGGGCTACAGGCAGCCATGAGTCTCTGGAAAGGACGTGTGTCCTCTCCTGCTCCACACGCCGGGATGTGCCCAGCATGGAGCCATGCGGCAGCAGCACCCAGGGCAGCCCCTTGCTGCTGTGGAGGAACACGCCTGCTCCTGTGGGTGTCCTGTGAGTCTTGACAGCACTACCCCTGGGCTGCTGTCAGACTGTACCCAGCTTTTCCACCCCGTGGGAAAGGGCATTGGCAGCTCATGACACGAGTGCCCTCTTTTCACCTGGAGTACTGTCAAGTGGATGGTGAAGCTGCTCAGTAGGGTGAGAGCATCCATAAACCCCACAATGAGGCAGAGGTCATCTTGGGTGCCCTCATGGGCGGGTGAGACCTGTGCAGCCGAGCCCAGTTAGTAATACACTGTCCCATCCTAAGAGTCATTGGTACTCCTGCCTGAACACACCCACAGGCTGCTCTCCCAGGGGCTCACTTCTGGCCAGCTTTGTGGGAGCAGGACTCTGTTTAGATAGATAGATGGGGCTGGGCTCTCTAAAGGCCCTGGCATTATAAACTAGCAATTGTATTTTTCAGTGCTATTTCCATTTTGTCTTATTCACTTTAAAATACACACATAACCTGAGAGCTTCCTTTTGATCTCTGGTCACCTGTTGACTTGAGGAGAAGTAGTTTGGTTTCAGTATTGATAGACATTTCTGAGATTTTCTTTGGTCTAGCAACAGGCCACAGTATTTGGCAAAATTACTCAGAGAGGGCTTTGCTGGAAGAACTAAAATTATCTTCAGAGAAGTCAAATAATTTTTTCATTCTTTACTGAACCTGTTTAATGTTAATGTTAATGCTATCTGATTTAATTTGCAAGTCAAAAGCAGATTGTGTACCAGAGATGTTTGCAAGAATGTTGAACAAGTCAGTCACTGAGTCCAGCAACTGATACACTTGACAATTTATTTGAAACTTACTGTTACTCTATATAAATGCTAAGGTAGGGTGGGGGAAATTCAGCTGTGTTTTGCCTGCTAAGTGTAGCACATATGCCTTTTTGTTAAAAGTGTTCAGGAGAGTGGGTGGCTAAAATATTTAAGTTATCCAAATTACGAAGCATGGGGGGTTGAGGACTGATTGCTACTTAAAGTTGGCATGAATTTCAAAGCATTATAAAAGAATACAAGTGAGTGAGGTGTCAAATATATTTCTGTTTAAATGCTTTAAATTATTTAAGGTGGAGTGTCTCAAAGGCACTTTTGTTTCCTTTTGCCTTCAGTTTCAAGGGAAGCAGTTTTCCTTTTATAGAGTAATTTTAATTTAAGAAGGTTTAATGCATTAAACCTGAAGTGTTTAGTCTAAAGACAATGCATGAGAGCACTTGTTAGCAGAATAAGGAACCATTTTTATTAATCTTAAATTCTTTGAGCATTTTATTTCTCAAGAAAATTGTTAGAGGGAGAGGAGTAAGGAAAAGATGGAATGAACAATGTATTTTTGAGATTTGGCTCTGTACAAGTCATTCACTGATACCTCTGAACTTTAATCCCTACTGATATCACTTCTGAGAGGGAGTTTGTAAGAGCGTAGGGAAGCGCTTGGTAACTTGTGTGGGCCTGCACTCCAGCTGGAGAGCAGTTCCAGACTTTCTCAAAGTATGATACAAAGACACAAAGTTTACTCTTCTTTTTTTTTCTTTCTTTTTGTTTATTTTTCCACAACTAAGAATTGAATTTTTTGTTGGTGTCAATATGTTGTTGTAGATTGCACCATCAAGGTATATATATTTTGGTTTTTATTGCTGTTTGGCCTTGTTATGCAGAGTTGTTGATATCCTTACACTTTGAATTGCTGGTATTGTGATCAGGGTGGCCATGGGATGCATTAAAAAATTACCTTTTGTGGGTTGAAGTGGACATGTAGATAGGACCATGTAGGCAACTAAAGTTTTATGTAAATGTTTGCAGAGAGATAAAAGGACTTATTTAATATGTAGTGTAATTATGTAGTATTATTTGCTACCCTTGTACAACAACTACTCTAGAAAATAAAGGGAGGGGCTATAGGCTTTAGATGAAGAAAAAGAGTGAAGAGCTGTTGTAAAGGACGGCAGTCTGTTAGAAGCAGGGAGTGGGGAGAGAATGGGACATGGCATGGAATTAAGATGCTCACTGAAGGCTGCAGGTTGCCTTAAACAGAACTGCAAGAAGAGGGTGTCCGCGGCTTAGGTGACAGGCAGCCTGGGGAACAGGTTGCCTCTGTTTAATTTAGAGAATTGGACATGAGGATGAATCTGGTTTCCTTTATTTTGTCACTGTACTCTGTGCAATTGTATAATTTATAATTGTTGTTGGCTATATAGTCCAAGGTCATGCTTTGTTTTTCATGGAATGATCTTTTTGCAATGAGCGGGGAAAAGGGGCTATTCCACAGTGAAGGATTATACATCTTTACTGAAGCTGCATATATTAGACTTGGTAAATAAATGCAAAGACTGTGTTCTGGACTCTGATACAAATGTGTATTTTTAATTTTCAGCTTAACTTTTAAGCACTAGTTCTTTGAAATAAGATGTTACATACTTGTTTTTTTAAAATGTCTACTAATCAAGCATGCAAAACTGCAAATAGTAGCTAGTAAATATTAACAATGTTGAGTTAACATTATATGCTCTTGTCTCCTTTCTCTTTAATCAGAATTGGATTTACAGTCATGGAGGAACATCAGCAGCACTTACACTGTGTGAACTGTGTCAGCCGTCGTTGTATGACCAGACCAGAGCCGGGCATTTCCTGTGATCTGATTGGCTGCCCCTTGGTTTGTGGAGCAGTTTTTCACTCATGTAAAGCTGAGGAACACCGCATGTTATGTCCCCTTGAAAGAGTGCCTTGTTTGAATAGTGGCTTTGGATGTCCCTTCATAGTAGCCCGAAACAAAATTGCTGATCATCTAGAAGTTTGTCCTGCAAGTGTGGTATGTTGTACCATGGAGTGGAATAGATGGCCAGTCAGTTATGCTGACCGAAAATCTTATGAAAACCTGAGTAAAGATGTCGATGAGGTGGAGCAGCTAGATATGGCTTTAGCTCTTCAAGACCAGCGCATGTTATTAGAATCACTTAAAGTAGCAACTATGATGTCAAAAGCAGGTGATCAAATACCAGAATCCAGAGAGCAAACCTCTGTCAAATCAAGTGCCCCCGATACAGTGCATACCAACTGTTTGATGCCTGTAGATGGAGAGTCCTATGGTGCACTTTATCAAGCTACTGTAGAAACAACAAGAAGTTTAGCTGCTGCTCTGGATATCCTGAACACTGCTACAAGGGACATTGGTATGTTAAGTTCAAACCTCTGCATTTCACCACATGAAATGAAAGAAGATCCCAAGATTAAAGAACAAGCTTCTAGTGGCATTATTCAGGATAAAAAGTCTGACTCTGAAAATCCAGATGAAGATAATGTAGGAGCAGTTGGGGGAATTAACTTTGATAGCCCGAGTCAAAATTCACAAATGGAGCAAAATGGTTCTTGTGATATTTGTTATGATGTAGTGCAAAACCATGACTTAAATCTAAACCTCAGTAACTCCTCACTTTTGTGTAATGGTTTTCATGTAGAAAATGTAGAAAATGAATGTTCAAAGGTGTTGGACCACAGTGAAGATCTTGGTGTATCTAACTCAAAACCGTCCAGTGTAGCAAATGGTGAATGTACTGCATCTCATGATGATGAAGCATTAGAGTCTTGCAGCTCCTGCCCTATAACAGCACAAGTTGAAATAATACCAGCTGATCACTTAGTTAATGGCAATGCTAATCATGTGCTACTTCCCCATAATGCTAATGAAGAAGAAATGTTAGAGAGACAAGTGGAGCAAGAAAGATTGAGAAACATAGATGCATTTTCACTTTTACGGCATCGATCGTACAGATTCCTTGTTAACCATTATTGGTCAACACCCAAAGAAGACAAAGCTGTTGATACATCAGATTTGGAGATAACAGAAGATCCTATGGGTCTTCAGGGAATTGATCTAATCACTGCAGCTCTGTTGTTTTGCCTAGGAGATTCTCCCGGAGGTAGGGGGATATCAGAAAGTCGCGCTGTCGATGTGTATCACGTTGACTTTGGGACCCAGACGTTTTCTCTCCCATCTGCTATATTGGCCACAAATACAATGGTGGGGGAAATAGCTTCAGCTTCTGCATGTGATCATGCCAACCCACAGCTCTCAAATCCAAGTCCATTCCAGACCCTTGGATTGGATTTGGTATTGGAATATGTGGCTAGATACCAAACAAAACAGCGTTCAATGTTTACATTTGTTTGTGGACAGTTGTTTAGAAGGAACGAATTTTCGTCGCATTTTAAGAATGTGCATGGAGACATTCATGCTGGCCTCAATGGCTGGATGGAGCAGAGGTGCCCTTTGGCATATTATGGGTGCACATATTCTCAACGAAGGTTTTGCCCTTCAACACAAGGGGCAAAAATTATTCATGACCGCCATTTAAGGTCATTTGGAGTTCAGCCTTGTATATCCACAGTATTAGTAGAACCAGCAAAAAGCTGTTTAATTGGACTACACAACGACCATCTGAGTAGTCTACCTTTTGAGGTGCTGCAGCACATTGCTAGTTTTCTAGATGGCTTTAGTTTATGTCAGCTTTCAAGAGTGTCACGTTTAATGAGAGACGTGTGTGGAAGCTTGCTTCAAGCACGTGGAATGGTGATACTGCTTTGGGAGAAGAGAAAGTGCCCAGAAGGAAGTTCTTGGCAGGTAAAAGAAAAGGTAAGTTACTATTTTTTTTTATTTTGAAGGTGAAAGGGAAAGTATTATATTGGTCCTGTTTCTGTTTTTTTTCTTAATATTATGTCTGTTACTACTGGATTATGGTGTAATAACCTTTTGAGAAAGAGATTGTTGTATAGAAAAAGTGAAAATTGCTGCAGGTTGTCTCAGTCTTTTCCACACTTGGAGAAATAGAAGTAGCGTCTGTATAGTTTGTGCTGGATGTAAGTAAATTAGCTTCTGTTTTTTCCAATATTTTAAAATGTTGAAAGATTACTTCATGATTTGCTTTAAGATCAGTATTTCATAGAAGTGGGAAAGCTGCCTACAAAAGTTTGCTTTTCTTGCCTGTGTAGTGTTTACAGCAATTTTTATTTTCAAGCCTGTTGAGATCATATCTATTGCCTTGGTACCAAATGCCTTAAATATTGAAATAATTTAAAACCTTTGGGTGACCTTTGTGTAATGCAGTTTTTACCATTCTCCCCACTCCAAACTGCAGAGTATTTGCAGCACTCATTTGGAGTTGCACAAGTTGATAAGAAACAAACTATTGTGGCTGGTCTTAAAATACCTTGTAATTTAACTTCCAATTGTATCTATTTTTTGTGGACACAAAAAATATTGCCTTTGTTTCTTCCCAGTGTTCAGAGTTGTCTTGGGGTCTGAATCAGCCTGGGACAAACAGTACTAAGTTCTGTATAGTGTATTTTTGTCATGTTGATTTTTAGTATGAGTTATTGACAACATTACCTGAAAGTTCTATAGCACAAGCATGTGATTTCCTGCTCTGAGTTCAGGTATCTTGAAACACTGTGAGCCTAAGTGCAGCTTATTTCCTAGGTCTGGCGCTTCAGTACAGCCTTTTGTACTGTGAATGAGTGGAAGTTTGCTGACATTGTGAGCATGGCTGACCACTTGAAGAAGTGTAGCTACAACGCCGTGGAGAGAAGAGAGGAGGCTGTGCCGCTGCCATGCATGTGTGTGACGCGAGAGCTCACCAAGGAGGGACGCTCGCTGCGCTCTGTTTTGAAGCCAGTACTTTAAGTACTGCAGCCACTCCAATTGCACATACACTCAAGCACCTGATATAACCTCGGTAATATTACGAGACACTTTATTAATGTACTAAAGATACTTTCTAGCTAAATCTACTCTGTCACTGTGTATATAAGGTTTGAAGTGACATTTATTTTTTATAATACTGTTTAGCTGGAAAGTAATGAAAGTTGCCTTAACGTTTGAAAAATTCGGAACTTGCTGGACAGGGTAGTTTTATCTAACTTATGTAATTTAAGAACAAAATCCTAAGGTGTGTTTTCTGATTCACTGGTGCCCATGTAGCTGTTGACTGATAACATTTAAAAAATGGCCTCTAAATGGTATCCACATTTGGATAGGAAACACTGAATTGTAGTGAGAGAAAAGTCCTGTCCAAATCCTGTACCTTCAGTGTCTGGTCTTTTTTTTTTTTAAACAAATTATAATCCAAATATTTGAAAGATAAGAAAGAATTCAAAACTTTATAATAGAAGTCTCAAACACAGCTTTTAAGCACATCTTTTCTCATTAAATTGGTGTTCTAATGCTCTTCCTAGTTAACAGGTGATCTAGGATCAGCTTTTTTTTTAAAAGAAAGGTTTTTTAGGAATGATATAAGTGAACTCAGATTTACAGCAGCTTAATTTTTAGTACAACTTTGTTTTGACATGTCAACAATTGCTATTTCTTCTTCTGAACTCTTAACAAGTTGTTTTACTTCTGGGAGCAAAACTTTTAGAGCTAAAACCATGGAATACTAGTTTTTACTCTCACACCTACAGTGATATCAATGTCAAATGTTCAGAAAATTTTTCCTTGTCCTGCAGTTGGCTGAGGGTCAAATTGCTTGAGCAGTCAGAAATTCAAAGTATGTGATGAACAGTTATGAATTTATAGAGCAGCTAATGAAAGGGCTTTACTTGTTCTGTGGTATTGTGACATGTATTGTCTCCTTTTCTGTTAATTTGTCTATAAAAATGCTGCTTTTATAAGGAGCATTTTAAATTACTGGTATGTATAGCAAATGTATCATCTTCATAAGATGAGACATGATTTGTTAATTGTATAAGGCATATCAGAAATGTTATGTTAATCCACATTTGTTAAACCAATAACTCCCAATTTGCTTCCAGTCTTCCATAAGGAAAGATCTTACGAAGTGTTTGTGAACAGAGAATACATGCTATAAAAAATGGCCTGGTATAGCAAAACTTTAATAACTTGAACTGACTTTCCAACTTGTTTGTATTACTGTCGGTGTCTCTAGCCTGTTGCACTTAGCAACTGTGCCACAAAACTAAAACAGAAACAGACCAGAGCTCGGAACAATGAAATACAGTGTATATTTCCATTATAGGAAAAAAAAAAGAGATTAGTAAGGAGGAGATGTTTACAAAAATGGCTAAATTTATTACTTGCAATTTCTGTACCGGACACTTGTTTATGGCTAATCTGGCTGCAGTTCACAGCTTTGGGATCTCTGCATTTCCCATTCTGGATTCAGTCCAGCTAAACATTCACTGCCTTTTTTTCTGTTCAGAGTGCTACAGGTGCTCAGAAAAAAACCCCAAAAAACAGTGCCATGAGTTGAAATTATAAGAACTCAAATAGAAGCTTTGCCTGGATCTTCAAACTGCATGTTCTCATTCCACAACTTCTCTTCTTTGTTGTGTAAAGAGAAGAAAGGAGTAAACCCTCTACAGAAGTTAGCAACATTTGTAGTAATTCTTAGCTGTTACCACAGTTGTCTGGAAAGGAGAATCTAGATTCAAGTAGAGATCTGACTATACCAACTGGGTTTTAGGTAGGAATCTTACACCCCCAGCCTGGTTCCTTGAATACATTGAAATGCTCATTACCCACAGATTCTTCAGTACAAGGCAGGAGATGACTTTCATCAGTTCTTGTCTTTCAGCTCTAATGGCTCCTTGCTGCTGCTCTCCAGTGTTTAAAAGTAGTTGTGTGACTGGAAGGATCCTGAAAGTTGAGGAGATAATGCTCGCATTTATGGCTAAATCTACTTCAAAACATCTGTCTTGGGTTACTGGTATTTTTTAGTGAGCAATGTGGTGGTTTTGGTACTCTGCATTCTTTGTAACTCTCCAGAGCCCTGATAAGTACAGTAGGCAGGCACATGTCTTGGTGCTTTTGGAGAGGAGTTAGAGGAACTGGTGTTAGAACCTCGCTTGTAGCACAGTGCAGAACTGCATTTAAAGTATCATCAGTTGTTGATCTATTAAAATGAACTTTTAAAGTACTCTTTTTAAGAAATAACACTATTTCTCAATACATGCACTTTTATTTTCAAATGTAGATACAGGCTTTTTTGTTAAATTAGTTTATTTTTTATGAGAATCCAGAGCTATTAAAATATCAGTGTTGTAAACAACATATCTGCCTTGTAAACTGCTCCAAATGCAGAAATACAGTATACTTAGGATAAAACTTTTTTTTACACTGCTATGCAGTTTGTAAAACATCTATGGTGTATAGTCAGTCTATCAAAATGTGACCTGTTCACATTTGCCCTTGAATTTTAAAAATGTCATATCCCTTTCCTGGTACATGTTGAGTACAGCATATATAGACAGCTGTTCCAGTCTTTCTTTTACTTGATACCACATTGCTACTTTGTTTAAGATGTTATGTTTTCAATCATTATGCAATGTTTTTTTTCAATGTCTGTTGAAATCTTAATAAAACTTTTGGAGTTTCTCTTTTAGTATGAGTGTATTTTCTTTAAAGCTCATCCCCAGGCTTTGGGTGTTCAAGCATGGTGCTCAGCGTCTGCCTATAGGATTCCAGTAAGTACTCCAAAACTAAAGTTACATACGGGAAACTATTTGCAAACATTCAAACATTGCATAATTTTGAAATTATTCATATTTATACACATTTCAGCATGAAGATTGGTCATTAATTTTCAGATTATCTGCCCATTTCTATTGCTTTCATCTATTATGCAGCATAGATTCCCTTCCATAATGAAAGATATGAGTACATAACACCGAAGACACATATTGTAGCTTGTAGGCTTGTTCTAACTGATTTTTCTGAATAAAGTGGAAAGATTATCTGATCAATATGATATACTGCTGGTTTGCAAAGAACATTTTTCAGTATGTTGTTTTGTGAGTAAAGCTTCTAGAAAGTTGTTGGTTAGAATAGTACAGAAACAAAATTTAGGGTGTTTAGATAATGGTTGTATTTCAGAATGCTTATGGAATGGCAAAATATAAAACATCATTAAAATAGAAGACTGCTCAGAAATTGATGTTTTGCCCTGACATTTGCTAATACTGGCATACTAATAGTCTTTACAAATAAAAATGGTACCCAAATCCACTGAGATCAATCTTAAAAACTTGTGCCTATTTCACTTTTTACACAGAACCACATTTTGGTTTTCTCTCTCCATAACTGGTTTAGATATTCTGCTGTAAGAAATATTTTTCTTTAACTTTCTTGATGCTTAAAGCATTGTAGGGGGGTTGCCTGTATGTTTTAGGTTGGTTTTCTGACATTACTACTGCTAAACTTCTGTGCTGCATGTAATTTTCTAAAATGAGATTTAAGTTCAGTGGACAGTTCAATGCCTGCTGTAATATCAGATTTAAATTCCTTTCATCAAAATGTCTGTTCATACAGCTTTGATCATCTTCAGATGAGCAGAACCTTTTTGTTTACAGCACGGAGAAGGGGAAAAAAGTAGTAATCAGATAGGATTAATAAAAAGTTATGGCATGTAAAGCAGAGCTTGAAGAATGGGTGTCTCACACTGTGACTTTTTGGCATGTAGTGAATATTTAAGCAATAATCCAAACTGGAGAGGGAAACTGAATGAAGAGATAGAATAACTTGGGCATTGAGTCCCAGTATATACTGACTCTTCTGAGAGACTGTGTGAGAATGCTGGGAGTTTGACTTGTACATGCTGCAGCTGTGTTTCAGTGGCCATTTATCAGTTTTTCCACAACAGCAGGAGTTATTCTGCTGCTACTTGTGCTTTAATGTGCTTTAGTTGTAAACTGTCTCCAAGCACTGCTTGCATTCCTGAATCAAATATTAGTTAAGTTGAATGCAGTCCTCACTACTGAATGCAAGGTATGTATTTGATGTGGATTCTACATGCTGGTGGTATCAGAGGCAGTATTTGGTAAGAATAATAGAGAAGTAAGGTCCTTCAGAGACAGAGGATCCATCTGCTTGGTTTTTATTGATATTTGCCAGAAAAAGAGACCAAAAATGTGTTAGGGAATGCAAGGAGTAAGACTGATAGCATTCAGTATATCTTGCTAATAATAACCTGGTGGTCAAGACAACATTATTACTCATCATTAGATGCAGTATGATGGTAAAAATCCACACCTCTGCCATTTTGACAGACTAAATTCTGTGATACATGCAGCAGTAGATATACAGCCTCCTTAACAGTCTCAAGTAGTAGGGAAAAAAAACCATATTCAGAGTTTTACTGCAAAATACAGGAAAGCTAGAATTTCATTAGGGCTAGATTTGTACAGTGGATCAGGAAAATGTGATTTTTGCCTTGAGGATATTTCAGTGTTCTGGTTCTTAGTTTTGTCGTAAACTGGGCTGACATTTAGATATTTATCTAAATCATAAAATGAACGAGCTGCAGGAAAACTGTAGTAGGAAAAGATGAAATGACTTCACAAAATTGTTTCAGTTTCATAATATCATAATGTCGTATTGAGCCAAGAATTTTACAAGATGTTAAAGAAAGGAACAGAAAAAATAGATTGCTATATGCTTTTCATTTAACATTTGACTTTTTTCTCAACCTAATCTGTTTTCAAGTATGTAACAGGAGAGCTACTTTCAAGTTTATTGTGATTTAAATGGAGGCAATTGTGCTAGCAAAATGAAAGTTGGGTTGGCATTAGTATTCATAGCACAGGGGTAGGCTGCAGGACAAAACTAATCTGATTATGTGACTGGTTAACAAATGAACAATCAATGACCTGGTATGAACCTACACTGGACTTTGTTCAGGAGTGTTAATGTTTGATTGTTATGTGTTGTGTAATCTTCTGAATATTGTTTTCTCTGTAGTATTTTAATTATATAGTTGTGTTCCACCTGTGATTCCGGAGGCCTTTGCAGCAAACAGGAAATAGTGTGCTGCTTAGAGAGATTTGAACCTTGGTTAAGGTAAAGTACTAGTGCTATGAACTGTGACAGCTGTTTATGAGCATCAGCTGTCCGGAGTCTCACGTCATTGTGTATTTGAAGAGGAAGGGATGACTGGATGCTGTGTTGCCTAAGCAAGGTGGCTTTACTTACAAGCAAGATGTTTATAAGGTACAGCACTGGGCATGGGTTTTTTAATATACAGATGGGTCGGATATTCTTGAATTAACAATGCAGTAAGACTACTGAGTAGATGGGATTGCATACAACAAAAATTCCTTCCACATTTTGTGATAAAACAGATTCTATCCAAGTGACCTGCATCTTTGGCATCAGTTAAATGGAGTTGTAACTTGTAATCATATTTTTCAGCAGATGGCCTCTTGGGTATACACAGAAGTCTTTATATTAAAGGTTAGAACCAAACCAACCAAGAAAAAGACCCCACACCAAAAAGAAACCTACCCCAAGAACTGCAAAAATCCTCAGTGATATATTTTTTTTTAATGTATAAACAGTGTTGCTTAATGGTTGTTAGGAGAACCTGGGAAGTAAATAGAAAACTCAGTTTCCATATTTCGTTCAAATGAAATCTCCTGCATGTAGATAAGCAAGTGCTTCTTTTTAATGAAAACCAAAGCCAAAACAAAACACACTTACAAAAGCTGTATGATTGGCAATGTGACTTTTCTACTGTCCTTTTGATCTTCAGGTGAAACTTTAATGATCCCAGATTTGCTAATTTTACCATCCAAAGGGAGGAAGCTCTGTGAGAAGAGACTGAACATTTAAGAGACTCTGAAAAGCACTTATGTAGCAGCTGTGAGAGAAGAATGACAAAAATGTGAGAGAAACAGCCCTGCAGACACAAAGGGTTAGGGGCAGGAGGTCCCAGATGTGGGAACAGAGATTCCCCTGCAACCTGTGGAAAAGACCATGGTAACTCAGCTCATTCCTCTAGCCCATGGAGGACTGCAGAGGAACAGGTATCAGCTCTGCAGCCAGTGAAGGACCCCATGTAGGGTGCAGGTGGATCTACTTTGAGGGAAGCTGTGGGCTGTGGAAAGCTCCCAGAGGAGCAGGCTTCTGGTAGGAGATTCCACCCATGGAAGGGAGTCTTTGTAGGAGCAGGCTTGTGGCTACTACATTAACTAGACTAGTCCCAGAATAACAACAGAAACCTGTGTGAATTAGTTACCTTGTGTAGAGGTGTGGTAAATAAGGTTGGCCAGAACATCCATAGATGAAATAAACTCTAAGTAAGAAATCATTGAAATAGGTGGAGAATATGGAGTCATTTATGGTTTTGACAGTTAAGGTAAATTGTAACTCTGACCATGCATGTGCTCTCAGCAAAAATGGTTTAAAATCCACTTCTCTAAAGGTAGGGCACAGCCTGCCTTTGGAACATTCTATTTGAACTTTAAGCCACCCTTGGTTTACAGCAATTGAACAATTTACTGTTAACTATGGTACTTGGTGAGAACAACTCATGGAGTAAATGAATATTCCCTGGCAGCTGTGGTGACCTAGCAGAGCTTGGGGAAAAGTTAACAAGTGGCCAACTGATGCATGCCATGTGACTTCAGATCTCAAGCAAAGTACCTCATGGTTGCATGAAGATCATATGAGCATGTTTTTTGTCCATATTTTGACCAGGTTAGAGTGACTGCTTGCATCCATGGTGGTAAAGTGTTAGTTGTGCTCAAGCTGAAACTATCATGAGGATCATTATCTAGGGACTCACCCACAGTAAGGGTAAGCAGCCCCCAGACACCTGTGACCACACAGCTTGTAATTGCAATGTTTCTCATGAACTTACCCATAATGCAACTTCTAAGGAAAAAAAAAAGTCACTATTTATTGCTATATGGATCATATAGATCTAGTCACATTTAAACGAAGTGAGATGCTAAAGCTATGACTATAGTAATTCTTTGAAATCCATGTAGAGTTAATTTTATGCTTAGTTGGATCAATACATCAAATGAATTGGTTTCTGTCTCCTGGAATTTATGCAGGTAGTAATGTTTGAAAAAAGATGTGCTACAGCAAAGCAAATATTAATAAATGCAGAATAATAAATGCAGAATAAAACCACTCATTCTCTAGTGGTATAGATATAAACCTTACCAGAACTTAGGAAAGACTGCTAATAACTACCAGATGGATTTATTATGTGCATAACAACTTTTCACAGATTTTGAGTGGTTTTGGTCTCAATAGAACAAGTTTGTTAGCTTATGTGTTACACAAATTCATGGCATAGACATTTGTACATGTTCACATTCTGTCATATGCCAACACTATTGCTAAATTTACATAAAGAGGTGTTTGTGGGGAAATGAGTGGATCCATTTGACTTCCATACAATTTTCAAGCTGTTCTAATCCGAGTCACGTGGGTTGCTGCTTAAAATACATCTCAGTTCCAAACCAAAGACTCTCCAGGTCTGAAATAACCCCTTCTAGGTAATAGTGTGCCATTCATCCATCACTCTAGTCCATTGCCATGAAACATTTCAGTAGCTTTCCCTTTTATAGGTCTCTAGTCGATGACTTGTCCCTAAAGAAAAGGCTGTTACATTTGCAAGCATTTCTGAATGGCAGAGAATTGCAGTTTTCAAAAAATGTATATAGTACCTAAATCTGTTGCTGAAGTTTAATAGTCCCCTTTACATTTTGAGCTGATTGTTTGTGAGCTTTAATGAAATCCACAGAACTTTGCAAAAAACACGTCTGAGGGAAGCAGTAGAAAAAGAAAAGGATCAGTCTCTCCTGGTGTCTGCATAGTTCAGACAGGGAAGAGCTTCTTTTCAATATTTCCTTTTTCCTTAATTTCTGTAGTTTTCTTGGCATTGTTCAAAAAATAATAATATCCCACTGGCTGTTCCTACTGAGACACTTACTCCCCAGTCATACTAGTGTAAATTATGTATGTAAAAGACCATTTTTTTGCATAGCTTTATAAACTGCAGTTGTATTTTCATAAAGTTTTAAGTTAAAACTTCCACCTATGTTAAATACCCGTGGCTTAAAATAGATGGTCTGAAAGCACAGAAAATGAAATGTGTGTTTCCAGAGGTACATAATCCTTTATGTGGTAATAAAGTCAAAGGAGAGTGTGGATTTATCTGTTACTTCTCATGAAGTCTTAGCTTTCAACTTCCAAAAAAGAATGGTTTTGCTGGAGTCACTCTGAATCTTTCTACTAGCAAGTGAAGGCACTGACAGTGCTTTTTATTTCATGCTTTTTAAATACGAAGAGAGAAAAACCTACTTTGTGAGGTTTAGTGTTTAACACTTTGCAGAAAATGTGGCTGAACCTCATTTGAGTAAGATTGGTTTAACTTTCCCTACAAAAACATGGAGCCAAAATGATATGAATACTGGTTTGTCTCTCTCCTTAAAAATATAAAAAGGAAAAGCATTAGAAGGTAGATATAATTGAGTTATTACAACACAAAATGCCACCTTGGCTCAGTTACTTTTGGAGGCAAATAATTATGGGCTCAGCTCTTGCAGTGTTAGATCTAAAAAAGTCTAAGTCTCATGCTTGTTCAGCATAAGGGTCCTTCTGGAATCAAACAGTGATGTTGCTGTGCTGCAGGTGGTTGTTTTGTACAGATGTGGATAGTCTGTGATTGCCACCTCTCCTGCTGAACTTGGCTTTGAGCATGCTGTAGCAAGGATTGTTTCACTGGTCACACATGGCAACAGGCTTGATTTTTTTTTATTGATGCTGATAAGTTGCCAGACTAAGCTTCCAACTCACAGGAGGATGGCTGATGGAGACAAACAAGTATGTGCAGTGACTAAAGGAGCATGGAGATAAACATGCAAATATTAAATGTGTCTTTTGTGTGCATAATCATTCTTAAGGAATAGCATTGAAGGAAACCCTGTCAATTAGTTTAGCTTATTATTTTATATTGATAGAATTTATGTCATTTGAAAACTGTGTGTACAGCTGAAAGTGAGGTAGTTCAGAAAGCAGAGGTAAGACAAGTGCTCTGTTATTCTTGGAACCCACAGTCAGTACCTCCTCAGGTAATACACTTGTGTTCTGGTGAGGAGGAACTGTGCAGTAACGCTGGTCAAATTCATAATGCCAGAAGTGGTACTGTCAGAATTTCTGATTATGGAAGCAATAGATTGAGTTAGCACACCACGGTCTTTGCAAAATGCTGAAGGATAGTTTGTTTGATGTGTCATTTAATACAGTTCAGGGCAGTGAACACTAACAATATCATTGATTATAAAGGTAAAGTTATTTTATTTGCATATTTATACTTACAGTCAAAGTGAAAATGCAGAGCTTAATAGTTGCTTTCAGTTTAAATCACTTAAAATGTGGATGCTTCCAAAGGAAATCTAATAGTGGCATATCAAGTGTTTCACTGTGCTGCCCCTGTCAATCCAGACTAGCCATCGTGCCAGTCTAACAGCTCTATTAGCTTTGCCTTTTCCTCCTTTGAAATATTTTAGCCACTGGGATAACTGTATTTGGTAATAAATTTAAATTACTCATAAATGTGTGCAGTGTAAAAAAACTGTTCTTTAAATAAGTTTATGTTCTTGAGAACTTGGAACATGATATTCTACTACATGCTACAAAGAATTGTTAGTTGGTTGACAGGAACTCAAAAGTGCTTGAAATTTGCATGGAACTAGTTCCGACAATTCCTATATAAATATATATTTAAAACTTCCCATTTCATTGTTTTATGGGCAGGAACATAAAAAGTGAGAGATCAGATCAGGATTTATTCTACATGCTTCACAGACAAGGAATTTGCTATCAAGCAAAAACTAATTCTGGTAATTTAAGAAAATAATTCCACTTACCTGGAATTTGAGGTAAACTTGAGAATGCCAAATTAATGCCTGGTATTAATATATGAATCTGTTACCTTTTCTGTTTAGATTTATCTCAGAATAGGAAAAGCATTTGGTGACAATATTTTATATAGCACTAAGCCTTAATGATCTTAGCTTGAGAATTTATGCTTATGGAAAAGTGCAGATTAGTGAATGTATAAAAGTAAACCAAGAAGGAATCTCTAAAAATTAGAGCTCAGTGCTATTTTTCAGTAAAATTAAAGCCACTTTAGAGGGCACAGGTGTAAGAAGTTTCAGACAGCTTGCATTATAGTTTCATGCAGTAAGAATAAAAAGTAAGCACTGAGGAAGATAATGTCATTTGAAAATTCAAGTGTTCTTATAGCTGTTCAAAACAATGTCTGTGTAATTCAAATGTAACTCTACACAGAGAATATTTGAAGTGTGTGCTGTACTTCCACATGACAGATCTGGTTTTGGGCTGATCTTCATTATTCTTTCAAACAGGTGAAGAAAAACCAAGTGATCAGCTGCTGACTTAGGGGCCAGGTACGGCTCAGCTGAGGTTTCTGTGGCATTACCTTGAGGGATGGCTGTGCTAATGGGGAGGCATCTGTGTGAGAACTTGAGCTCAAGTGGAAACGGGTTACTATGGTACACAGCAACATACACATACCAAATTAAGTAGCAGGAGTCCCCTGTCTATGATCTAGTCTGCAAAGTATGTCATACACATCTCCTGGTTCTTGGCTGCAAGCTGTTGCCATGGCCTGTGGAAGGTTGCTAAGTTGCAGGCTGTTTACACTCTCATTCTAGACTGCAATTCCTATTTCCCAGAGTTTCTTTATAACTGGATGAAAGTAGTGCTTGTTTCTTTGCAAGGATTATTTGTGTGCCAGGTAAGTGAATTTAGGAAAGCTTGCCAAAGCAGTCAAAATAAAGTTTCTTTCAAATAAGGAGATTTGCAGTGGAAAATTAGGTAAATACATGAAACCAGAAAGATAAGCAGCAGCAAAGTGTTGTATTCATGCAGTGATACAGCAATAGATTCATATATGGAAAGAAGATAAGAGAGTAAGATACTCTGTATGCAGTTATATACACTTGAGCACTAAATCTGTTTTATTAGATTTAGCTGGTGATATAACTTCTTATTTTTTCTATGTGGCGGGACTGTTGGGTAGGAAGAAGGGTGCTTTCTGATTTTTTTTTATATTTCTGCTGCCACTTTTAGTAGATCTTAAAAATCATGAGTTGATCTAAAGATAACTTCTGGATTTGTTTTTTGATCCAATTTCAGTCTAAGAAGAAGGCTTTAATTTGTTTTTACTTTTTTAATATAACTGGAAAAATAAATTGATTGGTAGGGTCAGTCACCAGTAAGTTTGATTTCTTTTACTATGAGGAGCATATAATAACCACTGAGAATTGTATACTTAAATGAATAATTGTTTCTGTTCCCTTTTCTGATATAGGGCCATGGCTTGAAGGATAATATCCTTCCATTTTGTTTGCTTAAATTTTTGAAAAACATTAAAGGTTTCCCTTTACTGTTCCAAACAGCTTTTGTTACAAAGCTTTCAATCATTATGCAGTAAAATGGTTCTATTTCTGACTTACCTAAAATATAGTTGGACTTGTCAGCAAGACTTCCATTTTTTAGGCTGTTTATTAAATTCCAGTCAGCTTTGGAGCTAGAAACCTATTGCTTAAGCACATATTGAGAAGGAAGTTCTCTTGTCAAACAGGCTTGGGTTAAAGAACAGTTAAAGTTCCTTTCCCATGGTTGCTTTTTTCACCTTTTTCTCCACATCTAATGCTGGGTGTGACTTCCTGAAATGTTGCTGGTCATACATAAAACAATTCCAATTAAAAGGTCTGCATAATGAAAAGTAAGCAATTAAGTTTTTCTTTAAATGACCCCAGGAGTATAATATACAGGAGCTTTCTATCAATCAGTAATTTGCTGGGGATCCCACGAACACTGAAACCCTGCACTGGTACAGAGGGTGCATTAGACTGGGACACAGTTATTAGGATCTGTGAGCATTGGCTTTTGAAAGGGGAAGGATTATTTAAGTGTCCCCAGAAAAAAGGCAGGCACATTGTTCTACTTAAAAATTAATGTCATATTATAGCACATAAGTTTTGGGTCAGATCACATTCTCCTAACTAATGAAATAAAGTTTTGCTATTCTATACAGTCACATATTTGTTTTTACACTGTCTTGTTTCTAAATAGCCTGAACACTTCTTTTTTCCCTTAGGTAGACATTTTAATTAGAAACTTGATATAACATTGCTGGTAACAGGCTTACAAAACGAAGCTTACAATGAGTTAATACTGTAATGATTACTGCTACATACTGTATTTCTCTCAAGAAGCTCCATGTACTTTGATCTCCAAGTAAGCCCTTGGCCTCTCTCATCCCTCTGTGCCTGGCAGAAGAGCCATGTTCCTGCTAGGGCTGCCAGAACTCTGGGTTGGATTGGGTCACAGCATCCCAGTGCAAATGCACCACAGATAACAAGGAGCATCCCTCCAAAAACTGTGTGGCTCACTCTGGGCAGGAAAGAAGCCATGTGCAGGACTAGTCTGCAATATTTGTTAATTTCTGGACATTGGTGAGGCTGATAGGACATCCTGAAAGGGCCCTGTGCTGAAATATGTTGGGACTTTTTCCAGCTCCCAAGGCATATGAGGCTGGGGAGGATGCAGAGGGCTTAACTGGATGTTGAAAAAAGAAACCTACCAGATCAATTATTCCTGTATGTATTTCTGTAGTGTTTACTGTAATGTTATTGCATATTTATACTGCCAAGTTGCTTCTAAAAACAACAAACTTTTTTTAAAAAATGCTACACAAACCCCTAAGCAAAAATGGAAACCATCTCCTGTTGTGTCCTATCTATTTTGCAGAATAATTTTCCAATGCAGTTCCTGAAATGGCCAGTCCTGACAGAACTTCTGTAGCTTAGTCTGCGTAAAAGGTTGCTTCTAGCAATAAGCAGTTAAAATGGTTCATGCAGTTATCACTGCTCTGACACAGCTCAACACTAAAAATTAGGGCTAGCAGTGCTTATCTAACAAGTTCTTTAATTCTTAGTCTTCTTTCAGTCTTCAGTCTATAAAAGTATTTCTTAGCTGCTGTATTGCCAAATCAGAAGTATTGGTGAGAGTGTTAGTTCATAGTTCTATCAGAATTAATATGAGAGGGACAGTTAGAATTCCATTAGAAGGTCTGGGTCCATAGATTGATTAGTTTAGATTAATCAACATAATCAATTTTCATTTAAAACATGGTCTTAAATTATTTGCACTAGAATAGGGTTTCTTTTATATTTAGCTCAATCTCTTTGAAGAAATACAGGCTGTCTAAATTTTACAGGAATGAACATTTTACCCAAATCACTAATACATCTAAATCAGCTTATCACATAATATAAATGTTTGCCTTTTTACAAGCAAGACTGTGTACCACATGCTGCCTTTCTCTTTTCTATAATTAGCAGAAACATTTGGGAATTGCAATAACACTTTCTCTGTATCTTTACAAGAAAGAAAATAACCTAAAAAGGGAAGAAAGGCAAGTCTAGGAAGGAACACTGCTAATCTAAACATCATCCACAACTTGCAATCAGGGACACTCCCTCCCTTCTCCAACCAGATCTTTCTGTATTTGTGTTTTGTTTTTGTTATTCAAACTCTCTCTCCTCACTACAGATTTCCCTACTTGGAAATATTATCATCTGAGATCACTGTACAGCAGTAACAGATAAAGCTGTTCCAAGCTGCAAACTGGGCTATGGGGTAAAAGTTTGGAATCACTAAAGAACACGTATACTGCAGACACAGGCTACCCCAATGTGGAACTAATAAGTTCAACTGTCATTTTAGTTGTGTTCACATAGATCAGATAACTCTGTGCTCTCTCTATACCTAGTAGACACTTTTCAAATAAGAAAATTGTGAAGAAAAATCTGACTTTGCACTTGGAAAGCTGAATTTTGTACTGCTCTATACTGTCAAACTTCTCAGCTACTGTCTACTAAAATTTCAGCCAGCAATACTTTGCCCAAGTTTTCTTGGGCTGGAACAAATGGTTTAAAACTCTTGGGTTCACAAAAATACCAGGACAATTTTATCCCTGAAAGAGACACTGTAAGAAATTAGAATTCTGCAGAATGTTAGAACTGTGATTCTGCAAAATTTTAGTGCACAGCAAGTGAAAATGCCTTTAAATGTGTTTTACATGTCTGCAAATAAAGTCACAGCTCCAATTTCTGGACATGCAGACTTTTCCCTAGAATCCTTTCAGATACAGCCATTAGGCAGAAACCTGAATGAATAACTAATGGTTGGTTGATGTTAAGTTGGTACACAGCCTCAGTGAGTTCTCCTGTGAGATCCCCACCACCTGCACAAATTTTGGATAATAAACCAAATAATTAGCTAGAAATTACATAAGGCTACTAGGTATTGGTACAATTTAGGTGAAATCCACAAAGCGACTGATTCTTGCAGAAACTATGATCTCTCAAGTCCTTTCTTGCACACTAATGCTGTGTAAAAATAAGCTGGCTTTTTTTTCATACAATTCTTCCCTTTTTGCCAGTTAGAAACAACTTTAGCAAATGCCTGGGATGGTAGCAGAAACAATAAACTGAAGGCTTTAAAATAAACTTGGCACTAAGCCTCACTGTGTTGCTAGTTCACTGTTCGATTTGAGGTCAGTCGAGGCTTCCACTCAGCAAGTAGCTTCTCGAAGTATACTGAGAGATCCTAAACAGCTGTGAGGGGCACAGATGCACAGCGTTTATTATTACAATGCAGACAGACCACTAAGATGGGAGTTTGTTCCCACAGGAATCAACAACTGACAGTAGTTTTTGTGACAGTTAAAAACAACTTGACTATTAGTGTTTTGCCCTTGTAGTCAAAGCTTTTTAATGGGAACTGTAAGGCTTGCCAAGTTGGAATGAGGACTTACTATAGTGGGGGAAAAAAAAAGGAAATAGTCATGTTTAATTTGTGGTTGTAAAAGATGACTGGATTATAGAGAAAGCTTTTAGGTTTCAGAATAGTGTTGAGGACTGTAGGGGAAGAGCACTGGCCAGGCAGGACTAGAATAACAGGGCATTTTGGCAAAGGAAACTATTGTTAATTCCTTAAGAGGCTTAGGGTGACACTTAAAACTAAATTTAGGGTTATGGCAATGGCTCAGCTGTGGAAGCACTTCAACTCCTTCAATCCCAAACACTAACAGTAAATGGAACTCCTCCCCACCTTCCCTGCCTTTACTCCAGCTGAAATTCCAGTTTAGAAGATGACAAATCATAGACTATGCAAATCTAACAGGGGGAAAAAACCACATATTTGCCTTTGTTTATTGACCTTAAAAACAAACCTTACAGTACCTTTAGCTCCTCAGTTTCAGATCTAATGCTTATAAATTTTATCCTGTCCACAGCCCCCATTCAGCCTGCAATTTCACCAATATAAACTGCTCTTCTGTTCCCACTATACCCAGCCATGGGACATCCTAAGCCAGTCTGCATTTCTGTTTTTATCTTAGTCTTGCAGGATCCGTCAGTAGATCCAGGTTTTCAGCCCTTCCTGTTGATCTCTCAACCTAACCCTAATTTGCACTAGGGCTTTTGAGGAAATCACAAGAAATCAAGCTGGCCACTTTCTGTCATCTTTAACCTTAATCTAGCACACAATATTGAGTGGCACAAAATGTATTAAGGCTGATCCTGGAGAAGAAATGGACTGAATTATTTTTAAAGAAACTACTTGGCACATCAGAGTCTACAGAACAATTTTTTATTGTTCCACAAGGCCTATGGGTCTAAGATGAGGACTCAATATTTACAGGCATCAAGCAGTTCAAATTTGTCCAAAGATGGATATTGCTGGTTTCTTTACGCTTGGACTTAGACAACAGCCAGGAACTAAACTGCCAGTCAGATGTCCTATTGGATCCTGCAGTTTTTAAGCTGAGACTGTGACTGGAATGAGCAGAAGCATATGGTTTTATGCAGACAGAATGTGCTGGGGTGGTTTGAGGACTCCTGTCATGCTTGAGCTTTAGGATAAAACTCCAAAGTTGTTACATTCTGTCTCGTCTATAATGTTAAAATGAAGATGTATGGTAAAGAGATAGATATTTGAAAGACAATTATGAGACAGGGTATGGGTAGCTTGACTGTGAGGTTGAGAAAAAAAATTAAAATGTACTGCACTGTTCCACAAAAGCAGCAGTGCTACAGTAAAGCCAGCGGAAATGAAGGACAACGAGAATTTCATTTGCTTTGGTAATGTCTGGAAAACATATTCTGGTAGAATATCACCCAAATTCAGTGAGTATCAGTGAAAATTGGCTAAAGCACTCTTAAAAATAAATTTGGCAGCACATACACTTCAGTGTCATCACCCCTGAATAAAGGAAACAAACAGGCAGGACTGAGGCAGGATTTCTTTTGACTCATTGAAAGGCCTTCATCCTGTTCCCAGAACTTGACCTAAATAAAGTTACCACTCTGTTTCTGTCCTTAAAAGCTTCTGAAATGGGTGTATTCAAGCAGGGACCGCCCATTAAATGGTTGGATTGCATCCTCTTCTTCAGTCTTTTTAAGTCCTGAGTATTGCTACACGTAGGAGTTGCCAAATTTTCCCCTTCTGGCTGTAAACAGAACGCGTTCAGCGAACTCCAGATTTCTTTTAAAAGCTTTCTAACCCCCCTCAGCATTTCACATTTCTTTTCTCACCACGACTGGCTGGCTGTCAGCGGGGAAGACATAAACATCATGAACACTAAAGCTTTATTTGCAGCCAGTCCTTGTTTGTAGCTGCAAATATGGCAATTTTCAATGATGTTTTTGCTGCGCTAAATTAAGCCTGGGCTCTTGGGAGTAATTGCAATGGCTTCCTTTAACGCAGCAATAATCCTTGTTAAAGTCACCATACGTGACGCGTAGCCTTTGGCAACCAGGAGAGCCAGCGTTTAGCTGCGGAGAGGATTTTCCCTCCCCGCTTCAGGAGGCGATCGAGGGTCGGCGTTGTTTGAACTCCCCGCCGCTACTGTCGGAGGGGAAGCTCCCTCGGCTACGTGCGGGCGGCAGCCGAGCGCTGGGAACAACCGCACCGAGAACAGCCCCGACCGACGGAGCCGCCGCTCGGGACCCGCAAGGGGCAGGGCCGGTGCCCGGGGCGGTGTCCGGGGCAGGGAAGGGGCAGGGCCGGTGTCCGGGGCAGGGCCGGTGTCCGGGGCAGGGACAGAGACAGGGGCAGGGCCGGTGTCCGGGGCAGTGCCCGGGGCAGGGACAGGGACAGGGGCAGGGCCGGTGTCCGGGGCAGGGCCGGTGTCCGAGGCAGGGACAGGGGCAGGGCCGGTGGCAGGGGCAGGGCTGGTGTCCGGCCCCCAGCCCCGGCGGAAGGGCGGGCCCGGGCGGCCTCCCAGCGGCGGCTCTGCTGCGGGCCGTGCCGCAGCGATAGCAGAGCTCCTCGATAAAGCCCGCTCTTTGTGCGGCAGTAAAATGCTGTTCCGCTTCGGCGTGGTGCTGCCCGCCCGGGTGACGGAGGGCGGCGCGCAGCTGCTGGTGGCCGGGTCGCGGCCGGAGCTGGGCGAGTGGGACCCGCGGCGCGCCGTGCCCATGAGGCGGGCGCGGCCGAGCGCCCCGCTGCCCGCCCAGGAGCCCGCTCTGTGGCTGGCGGAGGTGGCGCTGCCGGACGAGGACGCCGCCAGCCCCTTCTGGTACAAGTTCCTGCGGCGGGAGGGCGGCCACTTCCTCTGGGAAGGTAACGGAGGGGACCCCGCGCCGTCCCTCGCATGCCCGGCCGCAAGGACGTGCCGGCCTGCCCGGAGGGGCGGTGCGAGGCTCTCCCGAGGGTTGGCTCTGGCTCTGGCTCTGGCTGCTGCCCGCCCCTGGCGCCGCCGGGGGCTGTCCCGGCCGGGCCGTGCCTGAGCCCGAACTGCCGGTGCTCTGGGGCACGGCGGTGGCCGGAGCTGTGCTTGCAGGTAGAGCCGCCCAGGCTGCCGTGGCGTGACGCGGGTTCTCGCAAACAAAAATGGTTTTTAACCGTGTGATGGAGGCGGGTGAATGCAGAAGGAGGCTGCCATTCTAGGTTGGTAAAAGTTATTTGAAAGAGTTTCATTTTCCTCCCCTTACTTTAAGCATCCATTGTCATGATGTTTTGGGTTTTTTTGTTTGTTTGTTTGGTTTTTTTTTGTTTTTGTTTTTTTTCTTTCCCCAGAAGTAAAGAAATTTGGATCTCCTAGTATGCACTATGGTGTGGGTTATTTTATTTTGCTAGGGTGAAATGTCATGATGGCATTTTCAGGCTCATAAATTTTACTAGTGTGATTTCTTAAAGAAAAACACAGGGTGAAGTTCAATTACAGCTTTTCCAGTCTTCTTGCTATTTCAGTAGTACTTGCAGCGTGGTTTCCTCCTGCTGTGTGTTTTTAAATGTTGAATAATTAGTCAGTTTCCATGTGCTGTTCTAGTACATTGAAGTATCTTAAATACAAGAGAACACTCAGACAATCGTCTGTTGAGTCAAATAAAACTCTAAATATACCTCCTGAGGAATGATCTGACCTAGTGAAAGGAAGACAGCTTGCTTGGTAATTTGTGAGGGCATTTTTTAACTCATAGCATAATAATCCATGTACCAAAATAACACGTTGTAGAGCAGTTGCTCTTCACCCGTTTTAAGAATACATACCACACTTTTGAACTGCCTTTCTGTCATGTAGACTAAAACATGCATGTTGTCATAACTGTTGCATTTGTTTGTTCTTCTTTATGCTAAGAAAAGACTTTGTGTTAATGCTACATTCACAGAAGTTTACATCATAAAGGACTATGTACATCATACAATAGTAATTGTTTTGTTTAGCAGCTAAAAACAAATAGTATATTCTGCCTGTTTTAACCATGTTTTTCTTTTCCAGAATTGCAGGAAAAGTGAATTTATGGAATAAAAATCTTTACATCTGTCCAAGGAAGCAGAATTGGGTCTCTTTGAAGGTGCCAAGTTGTACATAATATGACAATGATACTGGTATATAAAGCAGTCCCCACCCTGCAATTATAGAAATAATAGTAGAATTAGAAATAATTAGAATTTTATAGAAATAATGGAGAATAACTACAGAGAGTCAGCACTTGTAAGGTTGATGGTTATTTTCTGGTTTGGGAGTAGTGGTAGCTCAAATTACTGTCTGTTCTAGGGAGCACGTTTAGGAAATGTAGTCAGAGTAGTAAACATACTGTGTTTTGGCAGATTTGCAGTTTTAGGATTAACCTGGCTGGCATTTTGTTCTTGTCATTGTGAATGCTCAGGCGTTTGAGCTCAGTTTCAGCCTTGCAGGAATGATAGAAAGCAAGTGGGCATATCATCTAAATGCAGAAGAGTTTTTTAATTAGCCATTCATATCAACAATTTTTTCCTCAGTTGATATTTACAGGAAGGCACAAATTTGCTTAAACTTTTAAATTTATTGTTCATCATGTATTACATGAAGAGAGCCTAAGGATGTTTTCTTATCCAATAACTAAGCAATCTTGCAGTTCTTTTTAATCTAATTTGTTTTAATGTTTTTTCGTTTTTTTGGTTTTTTATAACTGTTGATCAATGACAGTTTGGCTGTCATCTGTTTATTATTGTAAAAATCACAACTTGAAAAGACAACTCCCTTCTCAAAGAAAAGATCAGGGTTTTTTTGTGCTAAACAAATGCTGTGCGTTGTCTCTTTAGTATTCTGCATGTTTAGAATTAAAATGGGCTTTGGGAAACACTTAGCACTTGCAGAACATCTGCAATTTTGAAGACATGTTTATGAGGGATAGAGGAAAGTGCAGAATGATACTTGCTCTAAGTTTATGAGTAGAGGCATCCATCTGTAACCAGAGAAACTGTAGTCCATGGATATCAGTCTAGTTATGGATGTCAGATGTTTACATATATGGGATGTTGAAATCATGTGCTGTATTTAAGAAAATTACTTCAGCTTTTTTCTTAAGACATGTATATGTGTGAGAATTCCACTGGCAGTGCATATTGTTTTTATGATAGTATGATACCTACTGTATCATGTATTTTGAGTACAAATTGCAGCCATTCCAATACAGTGAGAAGACTGAAAGAGAAAAGTGGGGGTAGTTATTTCTGTGAGCTAGAGGAGTCAAAGTCACAGACCAGTGCTCTGTGGCTTTTGGTAGGAAGCTTTCAGGCAAGGCTTGGCCTGTGCAGGATTTGCTGGGTTGCTACATGTGCCTTGAGGGAACAATCCCCCTCCCTAGGAGGATGAAGTGGGAGATGAGACTCCCCTGTGCTCCTGAAGGATCAGAGACTTGACCCTGCTGTCCCAGGGAGATGTTACTGGTCTGCACCCAGAACCTGTCACTTAAAGCCATTGAGTGTTTCTGGCTCAGGTCACATGAGCTGTGTGGGGTTTCTTCAGGGTTGGTACTTGCTTACCTACTGTGAAAGCTGAAGCCTCCTATCCAGGAGGGTTTGTGATATGCTGAGGTATCTGTGGAAAGAGGTTGGTTGTGCTGAGCTTTAGAATCTGGGAATAGGTTTAGAAAAAAGCCTAAATTAATGTATGTACCTTTTTTACTCCCAGCTGCACCTGTGTCTGTTTGTGTACTTTGTTTTTGATGTTGATTCTTCAGAACTGGACTTCACATCTCTCAGCTTGGAAACTAAAAGTATTTGTGCATACTGTCAAAACTAAATAAATACAAGATGAAACTTACGCTTGAGTTTGTTTTTGTGAGTTTATGATGAAACACTCACCTGTACCTTTATGCCCTTACTTTCATCTAAATAAACTGTAGGTGCTAATCAAGAAACATGCTGCATAAAAGGACAGGGAATTTACTGGAGGTATGCCCCAAACTGTATTTGGAGATGATGGAATACAGTCAGCTGATATGTTGTATTTCTGGGAAGGGGAAAAATAAATTTTATACAAAACCTACATAAGCTTGTAGAACCTACATAAGCTTGTGTTGTAGTATTGATCCTTTGTTGCCCAGAGAAGCTGTGGATGCCCCTTCCTTGAAGGGTTGAAGGCCAGGTTGGAAGGGGCCTTGAGCAACCTGGTCTACTGAAACTTGTCTCTGCCTGGGGAAGAGGTGGGAAGCTTGGAACTGGATGCTCTTGAAGGCCACTTCCAGCCCAAACCATTCTGCTATTCTGTGATTTTCATGTAGCTCTTAATTTGGTGTAGAAGGAGCTTGCTCAAAGCTTGCCAGATACAGAATGACCAGTGAAAGCTCCAAAGCAGGGTCAGCCTATATTCTAGTAATTTGTTCAGGTGAGCAGAGCCTTAATCTTTCCAAAAAAACCCCATCTCTAGTTTTGGGAGAAGGAGAGAAAAGGAGGTGTCTTGTTTGCAAAACAAAACAAATGATACAATACAGTGCATTTTGGAAACAATTACGTTGTTCAGCCTGTGGTATGTTGGCCTTACAACATTTTCAGTTCACGCTTCTGTGAGCCTGTTTGTAATAAACCAAAAGATCAGTAAATTTATGGAGTAATAAAGGTTTTCACATCATTTTAATACAATCAGTGAAAATATCAGAAGTAAATTCTAATAATATGTTTCAAAGGTTGAACACCTGATTGATTGAAAACATTGGTGATAATTAAGCACATTAAAATTTCATTTTTAAAGTGTGTTGAAACTTAAAGCAATCTGACTTTTGGCCTCAGCTCTTTGAATAAAAATGGTGTAACTTCTTAATTAAAAAGAGGGGATTCTTCTAAGGCTGTATGGGAAGGTAAGATCTAGTTGTCATTTGTAGTGGAGAGATTGTAACAGAATGAAAAATGCTTGGGGCTAAGCCATAGCAGGATATGCAAAATAAAAATTCTTTTGAGGCCATTCTAGGAAGTACAGTTGGATACAATGTTTCTGTAACTGAGATCCATGGTTTCTTTTCTTTTTTTTTCCTCCAAAAGCAATTCCATTATTAAAAGAAATAAACAAAACGAAGCCCAACAAAAAACCCCCAGTGAACCCTGAAGAGTTACATTTCTTCATGGCTCTTTTAGTGCAGATGTTTCATGTGGTGCTCTTCCCACTGGGTGGTGCCATATTCCCTGTGTATAGCCAGCGGCTGCCCAGCGTCTTGCGGCTACTTGCATGTTGCATTAGTATTTAGTGTAATCTGTTCTGCTTTTGAAAATTATCCCAAATTTTACTTATTTTCCCAATCCCAGTTCTGAAGTAGGTGGTGACTAGAAATGGACATAAAGCACAAGCTATGTGATAGTTGAATAATTGTGCATCATAGGCATTTTATTCCTGCAAGGCTGTTGCTTTCTGAACCGTGCTAGATACCTTAGCACCTTTCAGATGTGACAAAACTTAACGAGTGGATAACTTTGAATTCTTCAACCCAATACTTCCTTAAGGAATGGAGGAAAACTTTGGTTACAAAGTGCAGTAACTCCTTGTGTTTTGTTCTTCAACCCCCTCAAGACTTAAACATAGCATGCATTTTTGTATAATTAAATGGCATCAAGATTCTCATTACTTTCTGTCTGCTTATCAGCATTAACCAGCTTATACTGGGCAGACAACCAGACATCAATAAAACAACGCAGAGTGGCCAATGTGAAACTGCAAAATTACAAGAATAAAAATAAATACATCTACTTGCGAATACATACTCTCTGGTTTGGCAGGCATGTATATTTTCCTACCCACAGAGATAATCAGGGTCCAGTTCTGATTTCTGTGAGAGTCTAATTAAAGCCTTTGCGGTTATAATAGCAAATTTACAATAAATGCATTGTTCATGCAAATCCTGTATTTACCATTTTTCCTGTCCCTCACTTCCAAGTGGTGGTAGCATGCAGTAGGGCTCAGCAACTTATTTTGAATGGCAAGAATGGGAAGTGATAAGTAACTGGGATGATCTTTCGTTTAAAGTATTGCTGTGGTTGCTATTTTGATGCAGCTCATTTCCTGCCTATGCTTCTGGTATGACAGAAAGTAGCAATCAGTAGTAGACAGTACAGTAAACAGTGTCAAAGCAAATGGGAAGATAGTATTAGATTATACATTTTGTTGCTATCAGCCATTATTCTCTCATCTGTATTTCCTGTAGTGCTATTTCTACCATCTGTCAGAAAAGAAACTGTCTTATACATGAGTAAGTTGCTTTTCTCTGACTTCATTATTAAGTCTGGCATTTGGTTAAAATCTCTTACTACAATAGAAGTTCCCACTGAAAAACACCTGGGTCTGAGCAGAACTACAGAGAGAAAGAAAACATATTTTTGACAGTTGCCTTTGAAAATTCTGATTTTCGTATATCTGATGAAAAAAAGAAAAAGAAAGAAAAACCTTGGTGATGAATAGCATTAAGTGTTGAGAATGGCTTTCTTATAAACCATTTAGTTTTAATTCAGGCATAATTTCAAAATGGAATTCCATCAAATAATTTTCTTAGGATAAATAAATAGACTAAAAAGTCTTAAATTCAGCCTGGATTTTAATAGAATTAGAACTTGTTTCCATGGTTTTATATAGCAGCTCTACCAAAAGGGAAATTGAAAAGTCTGCTTTAAGTCTGATAGAATATAAACATGTGATGCATGGTGCACCTGGTTTTCTGCTTTTTGGGTATCCCTTCTTGGCTTGCAAATGCAAGGAAACATTTCTGAAAATCAGACCAGTTAAGAAGGAGTTACTTAACTAGGTGTGACAAATTAACAATTTTGTCTTACATTAATACTAGGTATTTAAATAATACAATAAATTCATCTGCCACTTACAGAATTTAAGGGGAAGATGGTTTGCTGACAGCAGAAAAAAATAGCATTAAAAATCAAAGTATGCTTTTCTTAGGCATAAGGGTAAGGCTTCGTACATGGCATACAGAATTGGAGATATTTGTCAGAGCTGTTAAAACAAAGGGCTGCTGCTGAGGGCTTTGCTGAGACTTGAGGAAAGTGGGACTCCAGAGCCTGTGGCCGACTTCAACTCTCAAAAACTTGACCTCGCTCAGTTTCAATGAGGGGAACCGCCCCCACCTCTGGTTTTTAACAATCAATAGCAATTCAGTCTTGGCAAGATTGAGACAGATCCTATTTCAAAACATCAGAGATTGAATTTTGTTCACAGGCAGCAGGGAGACTTTTGTGACAGAATCTGGTGTGAAGGTAAGTAAATTTGAATATTGTGAGTGTACTGAAGGAAGTTCAGTTTGAGTGATGTGTGATAACAAGACTGCAGTAGCACATTCAGATAACTGAAACTTGTATCCAAAATACAATTTGAGACTTTTCTTCATTGTAATTTTGGTATAAAAGGTAAGGAAGCTAGCAAAAACTTATTTTTTTAAATGCTTTATTTTTGAGATTTTTTTAAAAAATGTTTTCTTTACTTTCTGTTCTACTACTATTTTTTTTATAAAAGTCTTTTATTCCTTGACGCCTCCCTGTTTATCTGCCCCCAGAGTGCTTATAATATTAAACTCTTCCAGGCGAATTTCTAAGCATGAACTTAAGATACTCATTTACCTTGTTAAAGGACCTAATTTGATACAAATGGAATTACTTAAAGTATTTAGACCTAGTTAAAATTTTGAATTGACACTGAAAGTGTGCTGGTTCATGCAAAACTTACGACAAAGATTATAGGAGTTAGTCTGTCCTCTGACTGATTTGTAAGTAGGTGATCTCAAAATTGCCTGGCTGCTTGTCGTTTGGGTTGGTTAGTTAGTTAATATGTTTCTCTAAGGTTATCTAGGTAGCCCTGTGGTTTTTAAAGAGGTAGCAGTGAACTGAGAAACACCCTTACCTTACTTGGGTTTGGAAGTTGCATATCTGTGTTTTAGGGTCAGGCTAAGGCAGGGATGCGATACACAGTACCTTTATGGCTGCAGTTGTGCCCTGTAGTTCCTGCATACCTTCCCTTACATAACACAGAATAGAAAAAATTTAATCTTGGAGCAAGGTGTGCAACAAGCTGGTAAATGGGAGAGCAGTGGCTGAGCAGAGATTTGCAGCAAAGAGCTCTGCAGAGACGGTGGGAGAGGCAATCTCATCTTTTTCATTTATTGATGTGTTTTTTGTTCACCACTCTTTAATGGTGATAAGAAATTTCATTGACCCATATTTTGTTTATCTTTTAAGATCAAGCTGGTAATTTCTCCACTCTCTGCAATCTGTGTGCAGTTCTTTTCTGTGTCAAGATGGGTCTGTGCTGTTGGCAGACTGTTGAATTATACTTCTTTCATGCCTGCAGTACAGCTGTAATAAAATAGTAACTGCAGGCTTTTGTGTTTCATGGTTGTGGCTCATTAGAATGAATTTCAGAACATCCTCTTCTAGTCTCTGCTTACCTTTTTTCAGTCCTAGATCTTTGCACATCTTGTGTCACTTCCTATACCTGCTTCTGGTTTTCACAGAATCACAGAATTAATCAGGTTGCAAAGGACCACAGTGGGTTGTCTGGCCCAACTTCCCTGCCCAAGGAAGATCAAAACCAAAGTTTTCCTTTGCTTCATTCAGGTCTCCTCCTTTTACCAGTGCTATTTATCAGTTATATGGAGATCGTTGGTTTTATTCTTTTGTTTAGTTATTTGTACTGCCACATCTTATGCTCCTTTGAGCATCCTTCATATGCATTAAACAAGGAGCCATAAACTGCAGTCCTGCTGATTTTCAAGCACCCCTCTCTGAGGCTTGAGCTGTAAGTGGGGCTACTTGGTTGCTTTGCTCTCTGGCAATTCCCTATGTCAGTGGATTCTGCACAAAACCATCTGCAGTACAGATCAACCAGTGCAAAAGCAATTAAAAACTTTATAATTTAATGCCTAGAAACTTATTTTAATCTTTCTCTTTCAGATGAGCACTTTTGCTGTGAAGACTCACAAAGATGGGTTTTAAATTAAAAAAAAATGGACCTTATTAAAGGAAATAAAATGCTATCCTAGAAGTTAAACTAGGACCTGTATATTCTAATAAACTCTACCAAAATGCTTTTCTTCTTTAATTAGGAAAGCCAACATGATCAATTAATGGGAAGATCAGTACTATTCAAATATTTAACTTACCTCTTTTTATGGTTGAATTTTACATGTTTTCAGATGACTGTGTATTTATCATTGCTTCCCAATGATAAATAATTAAACCTGTGTTTTTCCACTTGGAATACGAATAAAAACAAGATGAAGAAAAATACTGATGTAGAAATGGGTTTAGCTGTAAAACCATGTGTTTGCTATTGTGTGAGCCCTTTCTCAAAGGACATTTGTGTTTCTTTTCCTTTTTTTCAAAGATGAATGGAACATTTGATGTTCTAGGCCTTACTATTGTCCCTAGAAACAGAAAAGTTGAAATAGTATAAAAATTGCGTTGTTGTCTTATGGCATCCAAAATACGGTGAAATTCCTGAGCACAGGTTCTGTGCTAGCAGAAACATGATGTGGACTGAAAAAATAATTTTTTCTCATTTTGAAACTTCCTTGTTAAATGCATATTGAAGCAAACTCTGGTGAGAAGCACTTGTGTAATCATGTGGATATTACCTGCGTAGTGAAACCTGATCTTTTTTGGTAATTGCAGATTTCCATAATTCCCTTAAGAAGTCTTTCTGAAGACAGTCCACTTTGATCATACTGTTCCCCCAATTAGTATTTATTGAAGATGGCCGCACTCTTTCCTTCCTGTATGAAGCTATATCACGTGTGAATATATATGTATATGTTGAAAATATGTTGATATACATTCTGTTGCACAGATGTCTTACTTCAGTAGGAAAGTTGTTTAATTCATAGATCAGTATCTAACATAAGGAGTAGTAAAGAACTAGGCATTTCTTATGAAATCTGATATGAATGCAAGCTGCTACTGTTTACCTGATTATTAAAGGCAAATCAGAACCATACTTTTTGAGATTCAGGTTTGTCTGTAGGCCACAGTGGGAAGGCTGAGGCTCAGTGGTGCACAAAAATCAACTGTGATAAATATTTATTACAGAAGAAATTGTTTCAGAATGAGATTTGACCAAACCTGTTTGAAGGAACAAATAAAATAAACATCTCGTGGCAACTTACTCTTGGCCCTGTTTCCATATGTGGTTTTAGGCTATTTAGGGGAATTAATGATGGTGAAGGTGGTAAGGTTACAAGGCAAGGAGGTTGCAGCACTTAAAAAGGCAGGGAGGAGGAAGGTCATAGAGAAGGAAGGAAAGCAAAAAAGGGACAAGAATTAAAGCTGGAGAAGGAGAAGGATGATGAACTGTAAAACTGGCAGGTGGCAGAAGTGCATTCACCTCAAGCAGCAGCAATTGGAAATGGGGCAGTAAGAAGCACATGGTGGGTACCTGTGTACAAGGAAACACAGGGCTGGGAGTAGCAAAAAAGCCATGGTTTAAAACTGCCAGGGCACAGTGAGGGCTGGCAGCTCCCTGGGGACTGCAGGGACACCCCATGGGATTGGCAGTCAGGAGCCGGCAGCCAGGAGAATGAGGGCAGCCCCAGCCCTGAGCATCAGGCATCTCCCTGGGGACAGGCTGAGCCTGGGGCAGGACATGGGCCCGTGGGCGTGTGGGGGTCAGGATCAGACACAGCCTTGAGATGGCAGGACATGGCCACAGTGATGTGCATGGCTACAAACAGTTGTTGGAGACTAGAATGGGGAAGGCAAGGTGTGCTGTTTGTGGCTGCATGCATGAAGTCATTAATTAAATGTCATAAGCATCCATAAATTTTGTTACACTGTTGTATTTGTTGATGTATGCTGTTGTCTTCTTGTATTGGTTAAAAGTGGTAAGAATATATAAACAATCAGAAATGTGAAATAAAAATATAGTGGTGAGATTTGTAGCTTCTGAAACTTGACTGATCTTGCTTACCTTATTTATAATCAAAATAATCAAAAACTATGTGATGCATGATTGCTCAGCAATGTGAAAGAGAAAATAGTTTTCCGCCTCATATTTTATTTTTCATTTTGGTAAATAATAATATTTCACAATTATGATAAAATGGCCTGCATGTCATCTGGAAATAAGGAGATGGTTTGAGCTTTCCTCTTAAATGTTATTCTTACTCTCTAATCATTGTATTAATACATCTCCCAAAATGCTGTTGCTCTAGCAAATTTCCCTAACTGTAGTGATTGAAAATTGGTCATGCATTTACGTGCAATGGGAAATTGAAGATATTCCTTTGGGCATAATTTTTCTCAGAAATGTTTTAACATCATTAATAATGTATAAGTGTAACAGGCTTAAGCAAGCCATAGACTAAGTCACTTCTGATCTGCACGATAATTATTCCTACATGGCAATTAGTATTACAATAAGTATGTAAAGATGGTGCTGGGGGGAGAATGTACATGTACTGTATTTTTGGAGGCTAGATAACCTTTGATTGATGATGCGACCCATTTCAATTCAAGTTGCTTACTCTGGTAAGCAACTGGGATTAAAAACATGTTTTCTGACTAAAGCTCACACTATTGCTGTAGAAGAAGAAGAGGCAATAAATATTGGTGGAAAATCATAAGAAAAAAAAATCTTGCTTTAAACTAGGCCATTTAAGGTAGTTGTGGTCATTCACCACTGCAATTGTGACTCCATGGGTCACTTTGGGCAGCTTCTACTAGGTATGAACAGACTCTCAAAGTAAGACATGCATTTGAAGATAACAGAGTGAGTGTCTATTGGTCCACAAACATAAAAGACAGAGAAGGTTTAATGAACTCCTTGGCTAGATATCCAAATGTGTCTGGTCTGCAACAGGAATCTGATGAGTCTTTGCTGGCCAGGCAGCTGTGAATGAGGTGGAAGAGGAAATCTTTCCCCCTTTAAACAAGTCTGCCTTGTTTCTACATTGCTGCCACCTTCTTTGGGCTTTGATGCCTTTCCACCTTGATATTTTTCCTCTTGAATCCTTAAGCTGGTAACAAATCCTGTGTCACCAGTCCTACCTTTTTTGGTGGTTTTTCCTTTCTGAGCATGCATGGCTGTCCTCTGAACTTTCTCTGAGGTCTTTCCCATATCTGCGCAACTTTCTTAGAAGTCAGCCTGAACCAAGGTCAGGCTGCCATGGCATGTGTGAGACACAGCAAGATTGATACCCTTGGGAGAGGTCACTGAGCAAGAGTATTAAACACTGAGGTCACATACTGTGAGACATCAAATGAGGAACTTAAATGAAATTAATTATTCTTACATTGTAAGTGATTTAGGAGTTTTTAATATTGTGGGGGTTTTAAAATAACCAATAAATTAAAATATATTTTTAAAATAATCTACAAAATTTTATTTTAATGCTAAATATTTGCTTTGTTGCAGTGCTTCTGTTGCCACTACTTCAGTTGCTAATAATGCAGTTTGAAGAAGCAGGAAACGCCACTCCTGGCCTTGAATGCTCAGTTCAAGTCTCCCTACAGTTCTGGGTTTTTTTGAAGATTATCCAGACACACAACCTGCACCTGTCCTTTCTTCTGTTCTAGGCAGTGGGCCCCATCATGATCGAAGTTGTGTTTACAACCAGAGCAACATAGTAGATGGAGTTTACTGCCTCCCAATAGCACACTGGATTGAAGTCTCTGGACATACTGATGAGATGAAACACACAACCGATTTCTATTTCAATATTGCAGGACATCAAGCTATCCATTACTCCAGGTAAAAGAAATGTGCAGATCTTGGCTGGTGTCAAATGTTACAGAAACAAAAAATCTGAACTGGCATATCTGAAAACTGCATTTGAAGTAAGGAGTGTTTGTATGTATGTAACAGTAAACTTTAACAAAGATTCATCATGTCTTTGCAATTAAATGTCAGTTTAGCAGATCCTAAATTCAAGGATACCTGTACCCTGTATGTGTCTGTTACATTGCATCACATCTGAAAAAGTTTTGTGCCAATTTCTAGATAATCAGTTTCAAATGCTTGTCTATATACATGTGTAAAATTGCATGTATCTTATGTGTTTGGTTTGGGACATTTTTACTGAAGAACTTGTCCTGAGAAACAAAAATAATATAATCCAGCACTAGAGTTTACTGGTGACATGTTGTCACTCTTGTGTGGCAGCCACTGCAATTAATGACAGCAACTTTTGATGACATCTGCTTCTGGGCATGTATTTAACAAAATATTAAAACTTAGACAAACCTTAAAATGTTTGTATTCCATAGTGCTCACTTGAGTCCACTGTCCCACTGGTGAAGCATCCTGGCTTGCATAAGGAGACAGTAAAGGTTGAGGAGGGCACCCAGCCTTTAGGGCTGCAGATGAAGCACAGGCTGTATTTGGAGCAACAGGATGAGCACTGGAGGTTAGCAAAGTGCACTGAGGAATTTGGGACCCTATGTAGCTTTTTTCCCTATCTCCAGCCAATTGATACAGCAGGAAGTTTTGATAATAGTTGTGTGAATGCTGGCAGTCCTAATATGCCACATGCATTACAGAACAGTTAGTTATCCCAAAGGGATGTGTATTCTTTTTTTTAAGAAATCAAACCACCTTGTACTTTCATTAGGCCGTAGCATTGTTTTGTGTGAATTTCTCCAGACCACTTCAACAGCTACACCAACCTCACCATGGTGTCTCCTCTTTGTGCTCTTTATCTCCACCCTCTCACAGAGTAGGAAGGAGAATTGTCTTTTCCTCATTAGACTTACAGTGTAAGAGGGAAAGATTTCTTCCCCTTGGTATCTTTTGGAATAGCAGGGATTCATAAACACTGTCAGGCACATGTAGGTATTAGAGGGACCTTTTCCCTGAGACCCCCTCAAGTTATATAGAATGCCTGATAGTCTAAAGTGTTATGTGGATCTTAAACATCTGTTTCCAACATCCTATCAGAGTAAAGAACTTGTTTATTCCAAAGCACAGACTTGTCAATCCCAAGTAATCTTTGCTTGGCAGAGACATTTCTTGAGAAAGAAGAACAGCTGTCAGAAAGTGAATATCTAAGTACCAAAGGCTAACTTATCTTCCTTTCCAGAGGCAGCAGTGATCCATTTAATGCTGCCTTATCTACATGACTATGTGTTTCAAAGATCAGGTAAAGAGCTGCAGATTCTGCTAGAGGATATCTGAAGAAAATTTTCTGGGCTGTGTAGTCTTTTGCAGATGAAGGTCTTCTCCTTCATTCCCTTCTCTCACACACATATCTTCATTGAAAGGCAACCTTATATGTACATCTTAGTAACTCTTATCTCATTTCTTTGAGCTATATTAAGCAAGCGTACTCTGTAAAGTCCTGTCACATAATTATTTCTAATACTTTGAAGATATGCAGCCTTAAATGTTTTTTTTAATTACTAACAGCTGGGGGCAGATTCACCATTCTGCTGGTTATAACAAAGCAGCCCAAAAATAAAAATCTATTTTAGATTTTTTTGTTGTTGTTGGCAGAGCAGCTGAAGTGAGTTGATGAAAATGCCTTTATTTTGCAATGGATTTATTAATTCAGAAGAGTACTATGAAGATTAATACAAATTTTTTAAAATACCCATATACCCCCCATTCTCCCCAAAGCAAAACCAAACTCAAACGGAAGCAAAAAGTCAATCCTTCTGATTTTTCTGACTCTCATCAGAGTATGATCAGATCATGGTTTTCCAGCTAAGATTACCTTTTTCCATGCTGTACTAAAGGCAGCAGTGCTGCAAGGAGCATTATGACCACAAATTCTGAGTCCTGTCACCCCTTGTATGATCTTCACAGTGGTGGAGTCTGGAAAGACGTGATTTATGAATGATAGCTTTTAATGTGAGCCCATCCTCTATGTTGCTCCACTTAACAGGGCCGCCATGCGTGAATTAATGAGAAAAGAAGGTTTTCCTCTGTCAAAGGAGGTTCCCACATGAGCCTTGTGACTGATTTTATTTATCCTCTGTTGAATCACAATTAGAAACAATTGCTCTGAGCTTTGTTGCCATCTTGCTTCTTCATAAAACATGAGCTTCTGCTTTAACTGGGTTGCAGCAGGATGAGAAGAGCCTGCCTCTGGCTGGAGCCAAAACCAATTTTGCACTATGCGGAGGCTGACAACAGTGCTCTGAGGAATCAGATTTTTCTTATTTGATGTAGATGCATCTCTCATAATTTAGTGAACTTACATTTAAACTTATATTTAGAGAACTCATTTTGTGTTGGTCATTCGGGTAGGAGAATATATAATGTGGTTTTTTAGCAGAGCAGGAGTTGAACTAATTTCTTGTAAATGTGAAATGGAGCTTTCCCACAGCTAGGAGTCATGACTGATACCTTTATGGCATTAATATTCACTTTGGAGATGTAATGACACCTTTAACCAAAATCTGATTCAGGAAAAAAAAAAAAAGCCAAACCAAAACAATCAGTTTCTCTTTTGTGTTAGATATTACTGCAATAAGATGGCTTCAAATTGTAGGAGAGTTCACTTAGGATGAAGAGTTCACTTAGGATGAAGTAATTTTCCAAAGTAAATTAGAATTATTGTAATATTTTCTGAGGGTAGATGACTTCAGAAAATTTGTGAATCTGGGCCACATTATCTCTGTTTCAGTTCCATCTGTGAACGGCAGAAGTTCCTAATTCGTAGATGTAATATACCTTATTATTTATATAAAAACATCTGCATTTCTCGGAAGAAAGGCATTACATAAGAGCAAGAGAGGGAATTACACCTGAAATTACAAAATCCTTAAATAATATGTTGAAGACAATGATGCTTGATGACAGAATTAGGTGCTATGGAAATTAATATCTCTGATAGGAAAAGCCATCTAGTTAGTTTCCTGTTTCTAGACTAATTTTAGGTGTGTGCTTTTTGTGAGTCATACTTCTTAAATCTGACAAAGAAAAATAATTTTTACATGCTTTGCATGTAAAATGCAGATAAACTGGAATGTGTAAGTGAATTCCTCAGACAACAACCTCTTTAACTGTGGTATTGTATGGCTGTTAAACATTTTGGCAGAAAATACCCAATTAGCAATCCACAGTCAGGGGAGCCACTACATGAGAGTAGCCATGGGTCCTGACAACATTTTTTTGAGGCATGGGTTTCTTTAGTACCTTTTTTGCATTTCAAATATATACACATACATATATGCTATTAAATACTAATATTTCATGTTTATGGAGTGATTGGGAATTTGACAAATGTGTTGCTATCATCAATGGTTTTTTTCCCTAAGACAAAATTAAGGTAACGATAAAATAAAATTTACTCCCATGCTTGGAAATACTATTTTTGTTTCTCAATGGTTGCAAATGAAACACAATTTATGATGTAGTATGTACAAATGCTTTGTGGCTTGTTGGTGAGACAGTTTCCTACAACACTGCCAGTAATATAGGTTATAACCTAAGTTAGGTGTTGAATGCAAATGATCAGGAGAGTCACATAAGATGTGTGTCCCTGCTTCATTGTAAATGTTAATGTGGATAGGTAAGTGAATGAAGAATGATCCAGGGCAAAATGGAAATGCTTCTTTTTTACCTTTTGGAGGCGCTAGAGCAGTATTTTGCTGATGGAGCACAGAATTTCTTTCTATGGGAAAAATGAGCATTTACTTGATTGATATGCATCTTTAATTAGGTGGTAAAAAAGAACTTGGTTGAGTATATTTGGTTCAGTATGAAATTGGAATTGCCTTTGAAAAAGATACAAGAGAGAGCACTTTTTTTTTAGTCTTTAATTCCTCTTTTTACTGGTTGTAACTCATTCACAAAATAAAATGCCTTTCTGTTTTAAATATAATTCTTAGCTATTTTTTATTACTGAATTGTAAAAAAGGCTTCAAATAGTAAGCTGTCACAAAAACCCCCTAGAGTGCAGTGACATGTGCTACCATAATAGAAAGCTGCACTGATATTTTATGCCTCCATCATTAATTAAGAGAAAAGGTGATGATGTCTACAGAGATTACCATAATTAACATTAAAGGCTGAGAGCTAACTGTCCCCTGTGCCTAAAGAATACTTGTGATATTAGAGAAAAGAATAAGAAATAATGAGCTCTGGAACAAAATTCATTGATTGTATTCTAGTAAAATAGTCCCGATCAAAAGGACTTAACATCAATAAGAGTTCACCCTTTGATTTCAGTACTTGGAGTTCTAACTGTGAAGTTATCTGCTCATTTTGTACATTAAGTAATGAAAATATTCGAAGGCACATTTTTTTGATATGTTTATCCCATAAACTATGGTATCTGACTACTGCTTTGAATTGTTTTATTGTACTGAGCTATAGTCTGACACTAATATGAATTGGAACTATTGTTTCCTTACCAATGGGAATTACCTTTTATAGAATGGTTCAAAGGTTAATTCTATTTTTTGTCCTTTGTGTGTCTTCATTTTTTCTACATCACCCCCAGCTGGAGCTGGGAAATGCTTTTACTAGCCTCTGTTGTGAAGAAAATGGATTTCAAATCAGTGTAAGAAGTGACACTCAAGCAATTTTTTATTTAAGTTCTTGAAAATGAAGAGGGAGTGTAAGGCAACAGGACCAGCAGTGAGAAGACAAATTATGAGGCTAGAATTTGATCCATTTTTAGTCCTTATTTGTTTTCATGTATGTAATTTGGGTGATCTCTGTGTTGGCTAACAAATGCATTTTTCTTCCTCATTTGTTGTCCATGCAAACAAAAAGCTTCTCCTTTCGTGAACTCCCCACACTGTGCCCTACATAATAATGTAAAACCAGGAAAAAATTATTCTCTTTTTCTAAGTTTTGTGATCTTGCTTAGGCAGGATGGCACTCAGCTGGGATAGCTCAAGCCAGGCTATTATTGAGTTAGCTACAAATCTCAGTCTTGTGAACTGTGAACAGAAATAGAGTTAGGATGTGCCAGCAATGCAATCACATGCCATGAGGTGAAATACTGTGGATGAACTAGATGGCAGGAACTCTCTTTTCAATTATTTTGATTTTTTGAGCATTAGCAAATAGCTGTTGCCAGCACAGCTCTGGTTCTCTTGCTGTGACCTACTGCCTGAGCACCCAAAAGGAGCTTGACATGGAAACTCCTGGATGTCACTCATTTCTAATTGCATTTCTTGTGAGTGCCATGGTAGCAAGGGAAATCTACTTTTAGAAAAGGTGATTTTTCCAGAAGAAAAAAAAGTCACCGAGCTTCTAGATGAAAGATTTTTACATGATTGTCACCAGCATTTGAAGCCCCAGTATTACTTCCACCTACCGTGACTGGTCTGTCAAACCTGATGAATGGCTATTAGCCAGCAGGCTGCCAGGTTTGTTGCTTTCTTCATTGACTGAGGGACACAAATTTTTGGCTAGGCTTTGGGATGAAGTTGAAGTAATGTCCGATGAACAGTACACTCCCTATGTGAATAAGCTAAAGAAAATCTTAGCATGGTGCCTGGTTAGTCTTGTGAGTTTTTTCTGGAGGTTTTTTCCTGTAGTTTTCTTTACCATTCTGCCATTCTTATGTGGTTTTGGCATTGGGTGTTTGAGAATTTTTTATTTAAAAAGATGATTTTCTGGAATGAGTATTTCGTTAGTAAAATGGCAGCAAGCACAGTCTGGCTGTTGATGAGAAGATGAGGCCTTTGATCAATTGGCTGGTAATAGGTAATATTTACTTAAAACCTGTTGATCTTTAAAATGGATCTTTTCATAGGTGTGCCTCTGCACAAAATGATTTCCTTACTTCTTAAGAAAAACTTAAAATTCTGTGTCATTCTGGGAGAAAAAACAGAAGGAAGATTGGGAAGCCTCCATGGAAAAAGCTGGAGGAGTAAACGTAGTTCTGTTTTTCTCTGTGGGATATAACAGAAAAATGTTGATAGTCCAGTAAGTATGAATTTTATGTGGGGTATCACTGTTAGGGAGCAGAAACTATTGTTGCTTCTAATTTCTCTGTGTGTTTTACTGTGTCTCCCTGCTGCTTGTTCGTATTTATTCTGGAGATTTTCAGCCCTTTTTCCTGCCTCTTTACTCTTTGAAATTCAGGTTGTCAGTGAGGGAGTAAAGTTCTGTCTCCATTGGAAAGCAATTTGCTGGTGTTGCTGGCTGTGAATGAAATTGACTGAGATTGTGAAATCCTGGGCAATTTAGCTCACAGCTGGGATGACAAGGAAGGGGCAGCATCACTCTCTCACTGAAGATGATGTTCCAGTTGTCTTGCAGATATTTATTTCCTCCTAGCTTTTACATCCATTTATTAGGTGCTGGTAATTGCTGGCATTTCTTAATGCATTTTATCCAGAGATAGCAGAACTCTTTCTGAAAAGCAGAAATTGTGTACACATCCTGATTGGTATTTTGCTTACCAGGAGGGAGTAAATTCAGATTTCTGGTTGTTGTTGGAAAAACTTCACTAACACAACCCTGTAAGTTACATCTGATGAATCTGTTGAACCAGAGATGTGTGTTTGCACAGTAAACCCACTCTGCCTCACCTTCCTGTGATTTTTTTGCAGGCACAGCTCCTAGGGCAGATTGGCCCAGCCACCCTGAGCTGATTCTTACAGAAAAAAAGCCTCAGAACAATTGAGTTGTTACTCCCCAAATGTGGAAAGTGATACCATCAGATGTTTTATTCCTACCAGATGGTTTGGTGTTTACTTACCTGCTCAGCGTATACTATATTTCTGAAAGAGGTGATCTGAAAGTCAAAAAAATCTGAAATAAACAACTGCATAGTTATTTTAAATGAAATGGGAAAAACATTAAAGGTACTTCATTTGAAACAGTAGCAAGCTGTAGCTATCAAGTTATGAATGCTACCTCCATCTTGAATAATTTTTGTAAATGCTGAGAGATATAAATGCAAGTTTTCATGCTTAAATGCTCCAGATATTTACAAGATAATTTAAAAAATGAACCTCCGTGTGAAAATATGAAGAGTCCTACTTAAAGGATAAAATTTTTTTATTAGAAAGGAAACTGGAATATAGCTCTAGTTCCTTTGAAGGGTGTCTCAGAAACATAAGTATTTTATTTCTCAAGAGTAAATAGAGATTATCAAATGGTTGCTGTATTTTCCCATATATAATTTTCTCTCTGTAAGGGAAAAAAAAAAACCAACAAAGAAATGAACTACATTTGTCTTCCCAGGGAACATATTAAGAGGCTGAGCTGAAAATCTCTTGCTCCCTCCTTTAATGCTTGTACTTTGGGAAATTTAATTTCAGGGAGTCAGGTACGTAATCCCTGCTGTTGTTCAGAAGTTTAATGTGTGTCCTCCCATGAACTGTGATAAAAATTGAGTCAAATGTCATAGACATTGCCAAGCTTTAAGAAATGTGTATTTCTTTATTGGTTCAGTAGACAGCATGGTTTATAAGTTTAAATGAAATGTCTTTTTTCTTTGATGTGAAAAATCTAGTAATAGAATATATTATTTTAAGCATCAAGAAAAGTATAAAGGCAAAATATGCATTTCAGTTTTAATACAGACACAAGAAAATGTGGAATATATAAAAATAATATTTGAATAGGTGGTTGCTTACTTTCTCCCTTTCTCCCCTTTCCTTCCCTCCTCTTCCCTCCCATCCATCAGCTGTGGGTCAGCAATGAGGCTCTCTGTGACTATCATTCAGTTCAGGGCTGGATGCTGGGCACTACTACAAGGGGATTGATGTTGGTGGGCTTCTGGAGCCTTTTCTTTTTTAATTATTATTTTTTGGTTTAAGTAACTTCTCCAGGAGTGCCTTTTTAAAGCACTTCAGAACAGTTCTATCCAGTGCCTTCATTTTGCCATGATGATCTGATAAGGAGGATATGCAGCTTCCCTAACAAAATAATTTCTCTAATGCTCCTTCTTTCTGTGGTCCAGCTGCCAGCTTGGAGGGTTGGCTGTGTGCAGACCAGTCCTAAAGAATGTTAGATACTGCTTTCACTGCAGAAGACTGAATTTCTCAGCTTCCTTATAACAATGAGTTGTTTCAATCTGGTGAGATAAAAGGGAAAAAGCTTCTCAAATATATCTTTAGTCTTGGTAATAAGGCTATCCAGTATGTTTAACAAATGTACAAAGTCAAGCTTCAGCTGATAATGTAAACACATTTAAACAAACTTTAGTAACAGTAGGTCACTTTAGAATATTTGTTCAAATGCTTGGAAATTTCAATTTCCAAACAGGCTCAATGATACTGCTAGGAAAAGAAAGAAGTCTGAAAGGAAAAGAAAGAGACATTTTCAAAAAATAGAGAACCCCTGGTAGTTCATGTCAGTCTTTGCGCTCCAATAAAAACTGCAGCATTGATTGTTCATAAATTTAACTCTCATGATTTTTTCCCATTTTGTCATCCAAGACTTCTTCAAGACATTCCACTATACTTTGTAGTTTTGTGTTAAAAAGATACACATAGGTTTTTCTGGAACATCTTAGTAGCTCCATTACCATCCCAGCCTTAATATTTGATGTTGGCTACTCATCCACCAGGGTTATTAATCTTATGTTTAGAATCTAGAAGCCAGGTACATTATCTAAAATGAAGTTTTCTGACAATTTTTTGTGGTAGCACTATACACATGTTATTCCTCCGATTTGACTTTCCTGTGAGAACACCTTATTTTAGATGTTTATGTAACTGATGTGGTGAGGTTAATCCCATTTTTCTCCATATTTCTAAGATGTTTCCCCCAGCCTTTGCTGTTCAAGTACATATCTGTCCCTCTTTAAAATTCAAATAAATGAACTGATGTGTGTTTAGAAATTCTGGATAAATTCTGGAATGAACACAGATACAGAACTCATCAAGGCTGCTTGCATATGGTACCACCAGGGATAAATGTACATCTTTCTCTGGCTGTTGGAGTTCTGAGAGATTCCATTATTTTGTACATGTGCATATGGTGCCATGTGGATCACAAGGCCACCTAGCAATAATCTGTGCTTTGCAATTATGCAATTTTCATTAATATGCACTTGTTTCTGAAGCATTGCAATGTATTTCCATTGGATCTGAAATGCTACATTTTGAAAACTGGATTTATCTTTTATTGTTTTCCCACTCTAGATTACTAAGCAGCTGCTAATAGGTAAACTCTGAAAGAACACAAAATATATTTTTATTAATAATTCCCAAATCTTCTTGGGCATTAACCTAAAGTTCAGTTGTAGCAGTTTGAGTCAATTTTGTTGAAATGATTTAACTTACAGGTGCCAGCAGTGGCATCATTCCCATTGCTAAGCATTGATGTTAGAAATTCTCGTTCCTAATGCCAAGACATTCATGGTTTATTGCTGTCTGGCTGAGTTTAGCAGCCTGTTGTTCTTGTGTTTCCGGGTATTCGTTCTAATTCAAAACAAGTGGGAATGCTGGCAATCTAACGGAGACATATGTAGGAAGTAACCATTGGCAACTATGGCTGCATCAGACAAAATTCTTTAATTGGAGCATTTGGGCATTAATGCTCACAAGCCAATGGAGGAGTCCTTTCCTTTCCAGGTTGTTCAGTACAAGCCTTGGAACCTGATTCCCTTCTCAGGCTGTATTTCTGTAATTGGCACACTGTCTGCTTTCAGAGAATGTTTATAAAATGAAAGTGCAAGAAGAGTCGTTCCTTACAAAAGCAAATTTTGCTTTCTGCTGCATACAGTGTGCTCCTTAGGCATCCATTGAAACTTGTAAGTTTGAAAATAAATTCTGGCAAAGTCCTGTAAGGCTAGATCTGGACACCCTGTCCTACAAGGCATTGGCGTGCTTGTGAATCATTACTTTCTTATCTTCACAGTAGAAATACATAGAAAAATGTGACATAAAATATTTCACTTTGAATACACGGAGAATAACATTTAATCTTCCACATTTCAGTTCTGGCTGTGTGGGTAAAGTTTTGTGTGACCACATTACTTTAGATCATATCTAGACTAGAGACAAAATAGATTATAAAAAAGTATAAGAGATAAATAATTTGCTTTAAGCTTTCTAATGGAATGAAGTGAAGAAGGGAGAAGAGTTTATGCTGTGGGTCTTTTCACTGTATAGGTTTGAATGTACTGCAAGGTTGATAACAGCAATTCCACTGAACTTACAGGAGTATGTGATCTTAGTTTAGAGACAAAATTCGAGAAATTTAATCTATTATTGTGTCTGGAGAACAAATATGCAATGAATGAGAGTGGTTTCCACAGGATGTGCAACTTTTATGCCACTGGAGTTGAAACTAAATAAATTGGTTTGAAAGGAATTCTGCTACCATAGTTTGACTACTCCTGGGATAGACAGCATAGTTTAATGAAGACTAAGAAAGAGGATCTATTACTATTTGTAAAAGACGTTCAGGAATTGCTACAAAGGAGGAAGAAGAATTATTGAAATTGAACCTTCTTTAAGATCAAATGGATATTAATTGCTTCTGAATGAATTTAGAGTGTAAATTAGAACAAGGTTTCTGTCATCAAAGGAATGATGTCTGAATTCTGGCATGACCTTTCAAATAGGGCAGGAAGGATAAGGAACCTAAATTATTTCAAGATGGAACTTGATTAATGAATATAGGTAGTGCTTCCAGAAATGGAAATTAAAGTTTATGATTATAGTATCATAGATCTTAGGCTCAAAGAGACCTCAGAAAGTATCCAGTTCATTTCCTTGCCCCAACTTAATCTCAATTACATTTAAATAATTTCAAGTTTATCCAGCCTGATCTAAAATATGATCTCATCTTAGTGATGAGACTCTATAGGCCAGTTACTCTCCCATCCAATTACCTCACTATTCCAACCATTAAAAAGCTTTACTAATGTCAATTTAAGTCTTCCTAGTGCAATTCAAGTTAATTTCTTCTTGTACTCTCCACAGAAGACTTGGAGAACAAATTAGTATTCTGCCCCTCTATGGCGCTTTAATATATGCTTGGAAACTCCTTTTTTCCCAGAATCAGAGTGGTTGACTTTGGAATATCTCGCTATATTCATTCTGATGTTAGTCTTTGAATCTTTCAGTCTTTGCTCTGAAAACTTGTCTTCTAGAACTCTGATTGTTCTGGCACTCTCTGCTGGGCTCTCCAGGTGTTTCTCTTCCTTCATCCCATTTTTCCTGATGATGGTCTATGAGCACTGAATGCAACAGAAGGATTATTTTGTGACTTTCAAGCATAGTGCTACTACTTATCCAAATACTATTGTCATTTTTGCAGTGTGGGATGTGATTTATTTCCCAGTTGTCTACGTGTTTTCATCAAATAAGTTCCCTGCTTTGCAGGGTATAGGATGTTAGGAATGCTCTCAATCTCTGCATCTCTTATTATAAGATGTTTTTTGTGAGTTTCTTCTAATAAAGCTCTTATGTTCCTTGTAAGGGAATGTTTGGGATTGCTGTCGAAGAGGAAAATGGGCCATAAAGAGAAAAGTTTGTGGATGTGTAGGCTAAAGTCTTATGTGACTTTAATTCTTCTCATGTGGATCTTTTTATCCTGTACCCCTGGTGACTTCAAAGCCAGGACAATCCTGAAGCACACATGGAATGCACCAGAAGGTTGTGAATGAGAAGAGCTGGGCTGTGCTTAGGATGGGCACATTTGCTCAGTGTCTCAAAACCTCAAGGCACCGTGGTGCCTGCTGTAAGAGCAGTTTGGTGGGTAAAGGGAGCACAATCAAACCCTTTTGCACCATCAAGCTGATGCTATGGAAATCCTTTCCTAAGACAGCAGAACCTGAGGGCAGTGCAACACTGGAACCACTTTGTAGCTGAATGTCTGGGTAATACTGTATTCCAGTTACAGGTTTGATATTATTTTTACCTGCTTTACTTTTAGCACATTGTCAGCTTGAGGTCAAACCTTAATGGCTTATTTGCTTGGCATATCAGTAAATGAGGTAGTTTTATGCCACAGATTTGTGAACATGGAATAAGGAAGATACTATTAAACATAAGACTCAGAATTCAAGGGCTTGAGAAATTTTGCATATTGCTAAGCTGACAAAGTGTTGTTCTAAAGTGATAAAAGCAGGTGTTTCTTTCTACATTCCAAGTCTGCTCCCATGTGAGAGGCTAGATAAGTAGTTCAAATTACATCTAAGTAGAAAATTTGCCAGACCTTAATTGCTTTTCATCAGAGTTCCAAATAAGAAGGAGAAGTAAAAAAAAACACCTTGGAACTACACTGTAGCCTCTTTAATTCCCCTCATTTAAAGCCCTGAGGTAGAAATCTTAACTTTACAATAAACTGCACTCTTTCAGTGGTAAAGCAGAACAAATTTATAAGCAATGACTTGTGCTCCTTCTACATTTGACATTTAGGTAAGAGCAATTTTTTGTTCAAGAATATAAGTAGTTTCTACAAGATCTGCAGCTGTGTCATTTCAGTGGGATATAGTTTTATCATGAATCAGTGCTTTTCTTTGGTGTCTTCTGCTAAGGTTATGGCCATTTATTCCATCTTTCTTGATAAGAGTGGTCTTATTAAGCCTGTTTATTCTATCTTGGAGTCAGACCATAGCATCATCAAACCTTGCTCTCCTGCTCTGGCTACTACTTCTTGACTCTGTGCTGGGAAATGAAGTGCATCTGTTCCTAGTCAATCCTGCTTAAGTCAGGCCTCTCATCAAGAAAGGTCCATCAGTTTGTCTTCTGCAAGGAGACTTTATCAGTAAATCAACAGGAGAAGGGATTAAGATCACACCATTTACCGTTGTACCCTATGCAATATGCAATGAAATGTCAGTGTCATAACCTCCCAGTCCTACATTATTATTTCATTGGCAAGGAGGCATTTTGCTGAGAGATCTTTCTGTCCTTTGTTGAAGCAGACTATAGTAAAACCAGAATTCCTGTGCAAGACAAACAAGGGACTCCTCTGTTTTGGTATCTGTCCATGCTGTCCATATTTTGGAGGAAGACACAAGATTAAAAAATTATTTTAAAAATGTTGCCATTTTTCTCATATCTTGGTAGTTACTTTATAGGTGAAGCTATATGGAATTTGATATTCTTTATGTCTTTTATTTAGATAAAGCCAGTTGGTTTGCCCTTTTCATACATATGATCTTTAAACAGTTGTTAAATTCCCTCCTAAGAATGCTAAATCCTTAGTCTGCCCTCATTTGAAAGCATTTTCACAAGAAATTGCTGGAATCTACTGAATTGATTTTTAATATTTTCATTTTTCTGTATCTTTCTTGATACAACAAAATATTAGTAAAAAGTTCAAAGTTTGAGTGCATAGAGTAGGACCAGTGATTTTTAGACCATTACTATACATTTTTTAATTACCTTCAGTTCACTTCTTGGTACAGGCTCATATTTCCACTTTGATCTCTTTATAAAGCTATGCTTTCACCAAGTTTCACTACAAGTAGGTATTGTTTCCCATTCTATTTGATTATAGTTAGCTTAACACACAGTGATATGCATGTGAGATTATTTATTCCAAGACATACTTCAGAGATGCATTCATCAACTGTGAATCTCATCTGCTCTTCTGCTGCATATTCATTTAGTTTAATTTGATACCACTGGCAATTGAAACTAATAATGGTTTGGGCAAACTTTGGTCTCTCCTTGTTGAGTAGGTTCATCTGTTTGGAAAGATCTTAACCTGAAAAAGGAATCCCATGTTGAATATAGGTCAGCAATGACATGCTGTAGAAGAACTGCCAGGGAACTTGAAAGAGGGATAAAGCCTTTGAAGCACAAGAAGTAAGTAATCTTTGGCTCTTCTCAGAAATGAACTCTTTTCAGTACTGGGCATAGCATTCAAAAAGAGAGAGAGTCCAAAGGCAAACAAGAGTGATCAGATGCTTTGAATATTTGACAAGTGCATGTGTGTGTGTGTGTGTTTGTGTGTATGTGTGAAGAATGCAAAGCTGTGTGGAAGTGTGTTAGTAACTTAGAGAGAAGTAAAAGGGTATTACAGAGTGGAAGGAAATAATCTGTTCTTTGTGTCCATTGTGGAGACAAGAGGGTGTGTCTGTAAATTTTTTTCAGAGGTGAGGATAGTAGTGTGTTTTCTACATATCAAAGAAAATTTGAACATGCTCAGATCTTCCAATGGAGAACAGAATTTGGTAATTTGAAAATTCTTCTCTGTCTATGAATGCATTTCAGGGCATTAGCAATCTAAGTAGTGTTTCCAGATTGCTCTGACAAAAGTACAGGAACCTCATCTGATTTCTAGGAAGTGCTCACTGACACAGGTTCAGAGAAAAGAACAAGGAAGGCTTGGAAGAGAGATTTGGTACTTCAGGGAAGGCACTAATTTGGTACTTCAGGGAAGGCACACACAGACCTATGAATAAGCTGCTATACGTTGTTAGAAGGATGCCACAGGCAAAAGAAGGAGCACATAGAGGATGATAGTTCTGGGTCATCATAATCCAGTGGTATTGCCATTTAAAGTGATGTGCCTTGTCACAGGGCAGAGAATACAGAAAAGATGAAAGAGCATCTCAGCTATAGCTGAGGGTTTCCTTTATTCTCACTTTAAATGTGCCCAAAGCAATACTTCTGGAAATCTCTTTTTTGTGTCATGTGAGACAGGGAACAGACATCTGGTCTCTGAACTAGTTTAAATTTGGCTGAAAGTTGAAAATTTCTATGAAGCTTTTGGTTCAGACAGATCATAATTTTTGATTAAAAATCCACCTTATAGAAATTCTGAATGAGTTCCTACTGCAATGCCATCAGGGGAGGAAATAGGAATGCAGTGTAATTGAAAACAGTCTCTAGCAGTTCAAGTGCTGCAAAAATCGTCTGTAACAGAGTTGTACTTCAGGCCTATATTCCCTTTGGGCTGCTTGCTTGTAGTGGTACCAGGGTAATAGCAATACATTGGTGCAAAAACACCACTCCGTATGCCTAGAAGCAACACAAAATTCTGGGGGTAAATTCACTGAATTATATATGTTGCTTTCTGGGAATGCAGAAGTTTTACTGCAAGTTCCATGTAGCTGAGGTTGCACACTATACCTTACTAGGAAATAAGAGTCTTGAGGGAGGACAGAGTCAATTTAATCATTATTTTGTTTGTTGTTTCAGCTAAATGGCTTTGTTTTGTTATATGTGTATTTTAGTACTTATCTCACTGTCATCAGATGCTTAATGGGATCTAAGGAAGTCTGGTGTAGAAAAGTGGAGTGCAAGCTTTAACACAGGCTACCCCTTCACCTGGCACTGAGGGATGATTCAATCCATCACTTTTCATTTAAAATAATAGACTGGACCTTGGTCAAAAATATCACTGGTATAAACAAATGGAATCATTGATAGATCATTGTTGCCAATAACCAATGACAAATACCCTGCTATTTTTTCTTAGTTTTGCAAAGTTCTCTCTTTTGATTAAAGCTGGCAACTATCAGGATAAAAGGACACCTGTCAGTACTTGATAGATATTCTTATGAAATGTGTTCCTAAAGTGCCAAATCCTATCCTTTTCTATAAGAACTGTAACTCTTAGAAGGTTGATTAATTTTAGGGTGCATTCTAAGATGCCTTCTCCTAGCACAATGATGATCACTCAGATCTGGATGCAGTACTTAAGTCATCCCAACTTGCAACTCAGCATTTTAAGGAAATTTCAATTTAGGATCTGTTTGTCTCAAAGCATTATTAGCAAAAGTAAAACTGGAGTTGCTGAAGAGGCAGAGTAGACACTGGTGTCATGGAGGAAGAGCTGACTGCCTGATGCAGTAGCCTGCTGTCTTCCCCTAGGTCAGGTCACCTTCCCTGGAAATCACATCCCTACAAATACAGTTGCTGGCCTGGTTTGGTACTATACTAAGTCTGAGAGGTATGGTGTGTGATGCTTTGTGAACCAGCCTGAAAATTAGTCTGCACCATTAAAAAAAATTCCCAATGCTAATTTTTCACTGCCTCAGACTCATTTTCTCCTTAGGGATGGGGAAGAACATTTGCAAACACATTGATTAAATGGAATGCATTTGGTATTTTAGATGTATTCACTCTGAATTGTTGTATATAATATAACAATGTTATATATAATTCACTCTGAATTGTCATTTTAATCCAGACTGTGCAGGGTCCTGGGGGGAAGCCAACAAACACAAGATATGTCTACATCATTAAAAATAATTTACCTGTGCTGGAAAAGAAGTGTACAAGTGTTTGCAGCGTGTTCCGTATTTACTCAGGGGTAATGATAAATAATTGTTGGTTTTCTCAGTTTATAAGTCAAAAAGCAGGATTTAAATATGTCAGCCTTCAGTCTGGATTCTGTAAAAATAAACTGAATAACATTTCCTTAACATTTAGTCCTTGTTACCACAACCTCAAGCTTCTCACATTAATTCATCCACTGGACCCCTAAAAGTCCCTTTAAGGTAGGTAAATATTGTATCCATACTGCTGGTGGGGAACTGAAGTGTAGGTAGGGCAGGCTGAAAGTAGCTGACAGAAATTACCTATTAAAAATTGCTTATAGACAATCTTCAAGTCTTAATCTCAGAAGATCACTAAATAGTGTTGATGTATAAATCACTCTCGGTGATTTCTTCATTGATAAACTGTCTCTGAATTGACCATGTCTTCTGGAGCCAAACATGGTTTATTATCCTTGAAGCAGAGCGTAAAGATGTACAATGACAAAGTGCCATTTTTATATGAAAGCAAAGTTTCAAGCAGAATTTTGCTAAAACACCATCCTGTTTTGATATTTTGGGAACACCAAAGGGGTTCAGCTGAAAAGATTAAAGGTCTATTGATCACTAATAATTTCCTAATATTTTTCGATGTGCTTAGGGATCACATAATCTGCTGCTGGAATACACCCACATGTGAGCTGGAAAGCAGTGGCTGTCAGAGAGCTCAGAGCACTGTAACTTGACAGTTTAGAGGGGAACATAAAAGAACTTTCTTTCCCATGCCAAATGGTCTTGTGGCTAAAGTCTAGCTACCTACTGAAATTTAATGGCAACTTAAAGAAGGACATTAATGATTAACCTAATGATATAATTAAAAGTTATATCATCATATAACTAAAAGTTATATCATTAAGGAAAGAGATGTAAAAATGAAATTACCATATTCTTGCTTGGTTCAGTATGTATGTTTTCCTGATCCTCAGCATAATGAAACCCTCAGTAGGGCTATGAAAAAAATCTCTACATAAAATATAGCTGCTAAACTCTCCATTAGTCTCTGTACTCACACACGCACCAACCCCTTTATTACTTCCTTCTGATGTCAGAAAAAGGTAAGGTTTGAACTAGATAAAGCCAAATAGGAATATAGGTACTGTGCAGTAGGATTATCCTAGAAGTTTTACATAAATTGGCTGATAGGAAAGCTCTGCAGTATTGTTTTCTGCATGGTAAAAGGGTGGTTAAGCCTTAGCCAATAAGACCAAGAATTACAGTTTATTGTAGGTGGGTAGAAAAGGGGCTTGTAGACCAAAGTCAAGGCCACATCTTGATCCTCTCAAAGGCTAAAATTTAGGACCTGATCATAAAATAAATTCACAAGAATTGCCTGTCCTAAATACATCTCTTAGGTCATTTTCTGAATGCCTCCATTAGTTTAGTTAATTGTGGGGAAAGACAATGATAAAAATTTGGTAAATTCTTCAGATTGTTCAGCAAATGCAATTAGTGTTCTGCAATACAGGAGGTCTTGTCATGTACAAGACCTGTTAGGCTGCAAGAACAAAATAAACAAATGGTCTGTATCGCAGGGGTCTTAGAGATAGCACAGCTGTGATGTTCATCCATTAGAAAATCATTAGGGAAAAAATGATATAGCATTGGTTTACCAGTAAGCAAGAGTACTACTCAGAATTTTATTTATCTCAGGAATGCTTTAGTCACTTTTAATTTAATCAAATCCTAAAAACCACACATTTTTTCCTCCCATCAAGGTAATTTAGTGCATTAGATGTTTCACAAAGTATCAAGTGAATTACATATGTATGAGTCTCCAGGAAAGCCTTTGAAGGAAGGGTACTAATGTTCTTGTTCTTGAAATAATATCCTCATATTGTCACAAGTTATTAGTGATATTGCCATTTCTCTGTCCCAGGAATGGAGTTTTGTGGCCATTGCTCATCTCCAGCCATTTGTCAGCATCTGTTAGGGCACTGTAGCTCACACTCAGCACCTTGAAATGCCCTAATCATGGTGTCAGGTTCCTGTGGCAGTCACTCGCTCAGGTTGGGATGGGGGTTGCTGTGGGCTGGCATGTGGGAAGGGAGGCAGTGAAGGAGTTGTTGCAGTGGAGCTTCACCTCTGATCAGTGGGAATGCTTGAGCTGGTTATGTTGGATTTTGGGCAATTCTTGAAAATGTATGTGAAACAAAAGCTAAGTCAAATCTTTTCACGTGATCTCACTATTGGAACATGGTTGAAATGGTTATTTGCTATGTAATATATTTGTTTAAATTGGTCTCAGTTACCACATATTGAGATCAAGTGTTTTGTCCCATTGAAAGAGTGGCTGTTAAGGCCAAAGGCTGTGTTTTTGTGGCTAGTAGGCAACTCACCATGGAAACAATAATAACAGTTATTGTTATAGCAATAACAATAATTACAAACAGGAAACAATAGTAATTAGTTCTTCTTGGATCTGAATTTTTATTTTTGATAATATTGCAGTACTAATATAGCAGGAATTAATAATGACAGTCAATTACAGATCTTAATTAAATGCTAGTACCTATTACTGTGAACAGTAAAATGGAAATAGCTACCTGATGATTTAAGAGTGGTTTATAGGCTCCTGAAAAAAACATAAAAAATTTCCTTATTTGTTGCTGAGGTTAAAATTGGGAAAGAACATAAGGCATGCATGGCAGACATTTTATTTTTGAGGATCTTGCTTTTGTTGTAGGTTTGCATTTAATAGTGTTTGCTAGGTTTGTAGTTAGTAGCGCTACAGATTTGTTGCAGTTAATAAGGTTTGCAAAGTTTTATGCTAAATGCAGGGATATTTTGTTTAGCTTGTAGATTACATGTTCAAAATTGAAGTCAATGGAAGCATAAAGAAATGAAAGTATATCACTAATAATTTGAGCATCTGAATAATCCATTGTAGATGCCATCAGTTTAATTGCATATGCATATTAAAACTGCTCATTTGAAAACAAGTTTCTAAATATTCAGTTTATAATGTCAACATCTGTTGAAATATACAATAGTTTTATGATAATTAGCAATGGGACAACCATAGAAGTCTTGAAGTTTGATTTAGATAAACAACCATATTTCTGCTACTTTCCCATCTTACATAAACCTTGTTTTCCTGAAAAATTTCTGGTCCTTCATGCCCTGAGGGAAGCTATACATGTGTTGTAATTCTGTATTTGATTCCCACTAGCCTCCAAGAGATCAGAGAAAAATTAGAAGAAAATGACTCATTAATTTTCAAGTTTCATCACAGAAGGGCTGTTCAAAATGCTTTTTTCCCTCCTTCCCTCATTATAGTGGTAGCTAAAGAGTTGGATTACTTCTTTCAGTTTGACTTATTACTAAGAAATGCAGATTTAGATAATGTGAATTCTTTAGGCTGTTTTGTTGTTGTTGTTTTTGGTGGGATTTTTTTGTTTGTTTGGGTTTTTTTGTTTGTTGGGTTTTTTTTTCTCGTGTGTGTGCAAATTGCGTGAATCTTCAGAGGTTTTTCATTTGAATTCCTGATGTTAGTAAGCTTCTACTTCAAGCTTAGTGATTAATGATGCATTGGAGACCTGTGCTATAACTGTGCTCTGAAATTTTTTCTCAGTACGTCTGGCTCTTTGGTGTAGTCTAGGAGCTTGATCCCCAGTGTCAGACATCACCAACTCAACTGTAACAAAATAAGTTGTAATGAAACAAGAAGTTTCTTACTGCCTGACATGAAAAGTCTGTGCTTAGCAGTGTTTGTGTGATGATGTCAAGCAGGTTTGGAACAGGAACACTGCTGAACTTGGCAGTTTCCTTAAGATACTGTAATCAACCCCACTCTTTTCTCAATGCTAGGATTCTGCCAAACATCTGGCTGGGAAGTTGCCCTCGGCAGCTGGAGCACGTGACCATCAAGCTGAAGCATGAGCTGGGTGTTACAGCTGTGATGAACTTCCAGACTGAATCTGACATTGTTCAAAATTCCTGGGGCTGCAACCGCTACCCAGAACCCATGAGCCCCGAAATCCTCATGAAACTGTATAAGGAAGAAGGTCTTGCCTATGTCTGGCTGCCAACTGCAGACATGAGCACTGAAGGTAATGCTCATGTCGCTCTTGCAGTAAATTAATAGCAACAAACACTTGGAGTTAATAATCTGTCACTTTCATGACAGCTGGGGGAGGGGAGAGGAGTTCTGTGCACATTTTGCATGAAAATATAGCTGGAACACGAGGTATAGTTTCTTTTTGTGCTTTCTTTAACAAATTATTCATATTTTCTTGTAGGCAGAGAGGCTATCTGAAGTACTTTGTGTCTGGCAGTATTATCTGTGTTTGTGTTTAAAGCCATCTGACATCAATAACTGCTTGACTGTTTTTACTTTCTGCTTGAGTTCAGCCTATATAATGAAAATATGCTGTGTAGGTGTAAGACTGCAAGTTTGCAGAGCAGGGCAGCTTGCCACCTTTGCTGACTAAAAAGGGAGAGACAGTGCTGTGTGTCTGCTGCTCCCTTCCCAAAACCCACTTTTTCTTTAACTGTAGTATCCCAGTCTGATGAAACTCCATAGCGACATTTGTATAATAGTTGCAATTAATTGAAAATACTCATAGCACCTGAGCTGTAATGTCAGTTACTAGTACTTTTAAGTCCTTGGTTGGAATGCTCAGTTCAAAGTCTTGTTTCCAACCAGAAGGTTGGAAAGTGAGTGTGTTTTTATGTGAGCAGCCTGCCAGCAGAAGCGACTGCTTTCAACACAGGGAAATAACACCGCCCAAATAGGTAACTGTCATATCAGCAACAGGACATCAGGGAAGACAGGAGACCTTAAAACAGGGATCTGAAAGGGCTTAATGTCAGTGCTCATATGTGCCACAAGAAGCAGTTGGGCTCTGCTGCTTGCAGCTCTGTTTCCCAGGATAGCCAGAAGAAAAGTGTCAGAAAATATGGTGTGTTCATCCCTTTGAGAGTGAGAAGCCTATTCTGTGTTGTTTGACTGCATGCTTAGTGCACAGTGAAATCACAACAGTTTTAAGTTGTACAGTAAAATGTTCTTCTGCTCTCCCTCCCTCACTTACTGAATTGATGGCCTTCATTAAAATGCTTTGGAAATCAGCAGTCTGTAGGTACCTTCACAAACTTCTGGCATTAAAAAGAAAATCATTTTTGGCTCGCTAACTTTAATGCTATGTAAGTTGTGCTGTTCTCTATAATATGCTTCCGTGTCTCAGTTCCTTTGAAAATGAATGTGCCACACACATCTGATGTTATCAGAATGTATGTTTAGAAAAGACTTGGGGCATTTTACAGTTTTGTGTGATCTGATTCTATATTGCAAGGAAAAAAACAAGTTAGCCTAGAAAGTCATTTGAGAAAAGAAAGAAAAAAGTGCAATATGTCAGGTCTGCCATTATATTTTACAATTCATCAGGCTGTGCAGGGATTCTCAGCCATGAACTGACTTTGTCCAGTGCAAATGAACGTGCCTTGTTTTTAACCTTAGGAAGAATCCAGATGTTGCCACAAGCTGTCTGCCTGCTGCACGGGCTGCTGCAGAACGGACACACTGTCTATGTCCATTGCAATGCTGGTGTGGGCAGGTCTACAGCTGCTGTCAGTGGCTGGCTGAGGTACGTGGTGGGATGGAGCCTGAGGAAGGTGCAGTACTTCTTGGCTTCCCGGAGACCAGCTGTCTACATAGACGAGGAAGCTCTGAATCGTGCTGAAGAAGATTTCTACCAGAAATTTGGGCATCTTCGTTCCTCATATCAAATACATGAATAGAAAAGCAGCAGAAGGAAAGGAAGGTGAAGAGGAATCCTTACATTTGAACCTCAAGGACTTAAAAATTTCTGTGATTCAGGCACCCACCTCACCTCTTCAGATTAAAAGCTTCTTGTAAAAGTGATGACAATTTTGTTTAAAAAAGTGCCTTAGAGTTTTTTATTTGCTTTCTTTAAGCTGACATGTTTCCCGTTTTCAAGCCTTTTGGTGCAATTATGAGACCTAGAAACTGCAAAGGGAAACAAGATTTTCTTTTAACTACTTGCCTATAGGAACTGAGGTTTTAGGGTAGATGCTTAACAAGATGTGAGGTGAAACAGAGTTGGCAATAAAAAGTGAGAAGAAAAAATTACAAAGATTGACTGGATTAAGATTCAGGTTAGGATGGAGCAGATCATCATCATAATTTCTATAGGTTTATTCTTCAGTGAAATCTCATTTTTTCCAACTTGTTCCTCTAAAGATGCAGTCAGTGACAGAGTAGTTTAAGTAATAAATATTGATTTTCTGAATACTTAATGGAGAAACTATTGGATATGAGCTGTTTATGGAGAATGTCCAAAATAATATATTTTATTTATCCTATGCTTCAATCATCTTGAAAAGAAAAATGTTTATTTAAGTTATTATATGTGTGGTTTTGACCATGACTTCATTTCTGTTTTTTTTAAATAACACTGCCTGTTTAGAAAATGGATGAGAAAATAAAGACAAAATGACTATTCCAGCAGCCCATTTTGTCATGTGTCTTTGTCTCCCAATTTCACAAATAGCAAAAAGAGTCATAACCCATATTTCTATATAGAAGTGGAACCAGCCACTTTAATGGTGACAGCCCATGTCTTGTCTTGCACTGTGTCGGTTTGACAGGAAATCTCAAAAAACAGCGCAGCAAAGGTGTGTGGACCATATGGCACCTCTGGTACCTTCAAAGACTAAAAGAGGTGTTTCTTCTCCTAGCCCAGAGCAGAGAGAAGAGGGAGTGTGTGAGTGCTCCTGTCTGGCTGTTGGGGTCACAGGAAAATGTGCAGAGCTACCGCTGCGTGCCCAGGAGTTAGCTCATTTTGACTGAGTTTAAAGTAAAATTGATGAGCTTTTGTGACCATATTCTCCTTAAAATCAAGCACTGAGAGAAGGAAAATGGCCTGAGAAACAGAGAGTACAAGTTGCTTAAGTTCTACATTTCTGCTGAGATTTATTTGAAACCGCAAGCTTAAAATGTGTTTCCAAGCATCCCTGACAGAAGCCCTTTCCTCCAGATGCAACTTGTAATACATGCTGGGGCAAATACTTGCAGATTTCATTCTTGTTCCACATGTAATGTATATATATATATATATATGGATATATATATAGTTTTAAGGCTCTTGGGACTGAGCAGTGCATATCATGGCACAAACAGGTAAGTATATGACTAAGTACAGCCACTCTCTATTGGCTACTTCCTAATTCTGATTATATTGGCAATGGAAGCAGACTGATGTTTCATTTGTAGGGCAGGAATCCATAAGACACAGGAGTCACAGATTCAAGGATGCCCTAGCAGGCTGTTAATTCATTGTTTACTGTCAATTCAGCAAGGGGTTGTTGATTCATTGCTTATTGCCACTTCAGTTCGCTTTTCTGCTGAACTGCTTGGGAGCACACATCATAGAGATTTCATTAGTTCATGACCTGCATGAAAGCAACTTGCCAACATCACACTAACAAACAATGCAAAGAGATCCCAGGAGGATCCCAGGGGTTTGCAGTCCCTTTGCTCCTATTTGTAGCATCCTTTTTTTCCCCTCGTTGCTACCTTCCTGCATTTGTCAATGAAGACCTCTCTGTCAAGCAACATTCATTCAAAACCTTTTCTGTGGAATGCAACTAGGAACTTAAATGCTAAAGGAATCATTGCAAGAGACTACAGCAACAGAAAAATCAAACCTATAAGAATATTCAATTTCTTCAAATGTATAATTACATAATAAATCTGTATCTAATGTATTGGATTTCAAATTTGTAATGTGTTCTTATGCTGATTGGATCATTAGCTCTTTCCACAGGCTAACCTCTTGATGTAATTTGGATGAAAGGGTCAAGACAGGTTCTTGTTTATGTACTTGTATATTTCCCTGCTACTTTAGTCCTACAGCACTACAAAATTTAGAGAAAAAGAGCTCCTATAAAAAGAATTAGAATCAGATAGACAGTAATGATTATTTTGGAGGGGGCCCAAGAAGCCCATAATAATGGGAACCAGGTTAAAATGTTTTGATAACTCATCATAGAAGAGCATCAGTTGGGGAAAACAGCTATGATGCTGTGAGCATCAGTATTCTCTGCCCTGTTAGAGCCATGTTTTTACCTCCATGAAATTAAAGAATTTGCTGCTTGAATTGGAAACATTTATAACTCCAGGTAGTTAGAGTGTCTCAGTGTCATTATAAGGCCAAACAATAGTATATATTCTTTCCCAGGGTTATGCACATGAAGGAGCTAAGCAATTCTCTTACAAGTGATTTTGTAACAAGCACAGCTCCTTGAGGGATGGGTTTGGCTTTGAGGGGTATAGTTTTGTGAATATTTTTCCTTTGGACATCACAAAAGTACTAGTGACAATCTTTTGCAGGACATTTTTAGATTGGTGAGGCAAGCTGATGAAAGGGAACTGGTGTGTCGGTGTGACTATTGAAAACCTTCCTTTCTCTGTTACTCCTTACTTGCTGTTTTGCACTTTGAGCTTTGATATCCCTTTGTTTATGTTGTAAGTTTATGATTTTCCCTCCCAGTACAGCAGCAAGCACAAAAAAGCTCTGGCTGCAGGTGTGATACCAGGATGTTCTCCATGGCTGAAAAGTCTCAAACCTGGCAGCTGAGCTGTATGTGCTGCACAAAATCATGTGCAAAACAGTCTCTCTGTTCTGGAGTGAAACTAAAATTTGAGACTGCCAGTCAAGCCCACGTGGGTAAAGGAAAGGAAAAAGGCTGTAGATTGTGCTGGAGCAGGTAATAAACATCCCTATTTAAAACAAGAATGCAAAATGTCAGAGTTATTCCATTACCTATCATGATGGCCTTTTTGAGCTCTAATCTATAAAACCCACTGAATTTACTGGTCTGTAATTGAGGAAAAAAAAATCTAAAGTAGCCAAAGACATTTGCTCTAAGTGTATTAGCCTGTTACTCCTCTTATTCATCATAATTAAATTGCAGTGAGATGTTTCAAACCAATGATGAAGTTACAAAAAAAATTATTCTTAAAAAAAATATATTGTGCAGCAGAAAACAATGAGAAAATACTTAGAAGCATAATAACTACTGGAAAAAGCATATATTTGGCAAGCAAGAATTACCTTCTGGAAGGATAATGAACATCAGGCTGCTGTTAGCTAAAATGGAATTGGATTAATGCAGCAAAAGATAGCTGAATGTCTCCAACTCTGTTTATATTCTCAGTGGTAAATCACCTCTGCAGATATTTCTTAAAAAGTATTCTGCAGGAAAAAAACCTGTGGTTTATTTTCCATTTGAATCTAATGTAAAGGGTAATGGGCTGCTCTAATGGAGCAGACTGGGAATGGTAGAAGTAGAAAGGAATTAACAATTTTTATGTCTTTCAGCAACAGAATGACATCACCAACAGCAAGACCAAACCATGTAATTTCATAATTGATCTGCTTCTTAAATTATTACAGGAAAGCAGTATTTTCAAAGGCAATGACATTACCATATATTAGGATAATTGCAGGAATTTGATACAAGTAACCAAAATACATATTGTTGGCACTTCAGTTTTGCTAACAGTCAACCTATGGGGTGCTCATTCTTAATTAGACATATTTGCTCTTCCTTTCACCTCAAGGTCTTTCATCAGAGTCCTAAATAGTTTACTTTTTAATTTTGTGGCTAAAAAACTTCCATGTTTGTAAGAATGAGTAATGAGTATTTTATCAAACCCTTTTTACACACTGAGACTTGTCTTATGAAGTAACAACTGTTAAATCATGTAAACTAAAGATGTTAACTAACTTAACCTGACATGATTCAATCTTTTTGTGCTTAAAGGTTTTGTCTTATTTGGGAGATTGAATTTATAAAGATTGCAGGATAATGTCTGTGATTTGATAATTACTTCATCGCTGATGCTGTTATATTTACAGCAAGGAAAATAAAAGGCCTGTTTATTCATAAACTGGTAAAATATTAAATGATATCTCATTCTTGATTTAGATAATGTGAAGAAAAAGCATAAAAAAAGCTTCCAAGAATACATTTCTAATGCTGGACAGGTTTCTGTGGCCTTTACTTAATGTCATTATAACAAAATTTATTTTGTGGTAATGCAGTTTCAGCAGGGAAATAATTAATGGTCAGGCCATCATCCAAGACTAGCAGCCATGGTTAAGTTGGGCAGCCAGCCCAAAGTCACTGCAACAAATCAGATGCTGCAAATTAATCCAATCTTCAAAAATTCAATAAAATGCATAAACACAGAGGTTAAGAAATAAAGACTGTGGTTAGGCTTAAAATGCAGTTTGCAATATTTAGCTGTATAAAAAAGAAGAAACATGGAAGGGTAAGCTTTCAAGAACACAGACCATTTGGATACCTTCTCCTGGGCAATTAACTCATGCAGTGCACTCAAACTGGTGAAGCTTTATGAGCACAAAGATGGTTACTGGTGCCCTGTGGTTTGGCAGTCACATAAATCCTTTGTGTAGAGATGTGTGGTTCAGAAATAGGAACCGTGTGGCTGTGCTTTGGAAGAGCTAATGGGAAGGGCACCACCTAAAGCATGCTTAAATTATAGCTCCAGGTGGAAGTCTAAACAAAACCACATCTTGATGGAGTCTTTCTCTTCACATGTGTCTTGCTGAAACAGGCAAGCCTCTCAGATGTCTCCCACCCTGAAACACCTGTGCTTATAGCCAGAGAGCCAGAGTGGGAAATCCTCGCTAGCAGCAGTGGCCCTGGCACCAGCCAGACTACAGGTGAATTGGATTATTTAATCTCTCTACTTGAGTTATTCTGTTTCTTAACATGTAGCTAAATGGAGAAGTGCCGTTCCCAGTGCCTCCAGTCACAGTGGCTGTGGGGGTGCTGTGAGCACTTGATCAGACAGTGTTTCAGGTACTTTGGGACTCCATGTTAATGTGGTCTAAATGACCATCTTAAATTTCACTGAGAGTTACTTGTCCATGACCCCCACATACTGTCCTGCCACATCTGTGAGTATTGCAGCTTGATGGCACTCACAGGCAGCCCAGGGTCTAGCAATGAGAAGCGGGACTCTGATCTGCCTTCTTCCCACCTGGGATGTCTTACTCACCAACAAGGAACAAGGATGAAGAAACAGATGCTGGCATCTTTAGCCAGACTTGATGTAGTTTTTTTTTTGTTGTCTTCTGGCACTTTCCATCCAAGTTCCCTCTTCAAAAATAATGTAAACAATCATGATATTGTATTCTCACCACCACTGAAAATCTCAATTGTTTGTTTGGTCTTAGTTTTTTTAATTAAGCCTAATTTACCTATTCAGCCATGGGCAACTAAAGCAGAAAGTGCTGCTCTTGATTTCTGAAGTCTTCTACTCTCCTTATATGGTAAAATAAATTCAATTTTTGCAGAAATTTTCATGCAAAGGACTGCAAAATGTCTTGTAAGGCAATAACTAGATATACTAGTCACCAGTTATCTTCCTCTGTACTAGAGGAAGACGGAGAAACAGGAGAAGGAAAATGTGTGAACTGAAGAAATGAGCAGCCTGCTGGGATAAGGCAGAGGAGGTGGCCAGGTGACCTTCCTTCCTGAGCTCTCATGTCACCTGAGAAGAAGGAGGGGAGCAAGTGCTGCTGGAAGGGCAGGGGGGGAGACAGGGAGAGCTGTGTGAACCGAGAGTGGCTGGGAAGCAGCTGAACTCCAGGGCAGAGGCTCAGGGCTGAGGTGTGAGCAGCGCCTGTGCCCTGGGGGCAGCAGAGCCACAGCCTCCCATCTTCAGAGCACTGGAAATGCCTCCTTAGGCTGTTAGCAGACACAGACACAGGGGCTGAGGGCACACAGCAGTGAGGCACAAATACATCTCAGCACCCAGCAATCACCGTAAGCACACAACACCCTTGGGAACAGCAAAGCCTGGCAAGCTATTTAACAAAATCTGCCAAGATCATTATTTTTGAGAGCAAAAAATCTGATTAGGTCTCTCTTGATTGCTGAGAACATGACTTGAGTACACTTTAGAAAATGCTGAGCTCTCCATTTGTGTATTTCTGCTTATGGAGCTAAAATCAGTAACTTAATTTTAGCTATAAACATGGTTTTATTCTGCTTTCCTGAATAGCTGTAATTTCAAGGTATCCTTCGGTGGCACTCTGATTTAAAAAGAAAAAAACCCACAAACCCTCCAAAGAATTGCATCAGAAATTGATGGAAATTTTATCAATAGAATAATCTCTGTGCTTCTATGTCTGGTTTATTGGGGTATTACTAAACATAGAACTGTTATCTTTTTTTACTCAAATGTCTATATTATATACTTATAACTGTATTCCTGATTAAAATATATTCTTGGATAGCACAGACAGTATAAAACTATGTTTGAAACCATTATGTTTTTGTGTTGCCATGAAAATCCAAGGTTCATTGTGTTAAAATTTTTGTTAAAAGCCCCACATCTGTAAAACAAACATTGATGAGAAATGCAGTAGTTACCAGAATGTGCTGTTATCCTGCTGAACCTGCTTTTCATTTGGCAAGGCACGAGAAAAAATGTGTAAGAAAAACTTGTTAAAGTCAAAGAGAAAACATACCTTATACAGATCAATGTACCTTTCCTCCCTTTTTTCAGCAGTGGACTTGGGCTGATTCTCCTCCTGTGCTCTGAAAGGCTCTGCTCAGCTCACACATCCTTTAGATACAAATCAATCTAGCAAAATACACACAGCTTGTGGAAATTTAAGTGCCAGTACAGTCATTTCAAGTTGAATTCTTTACACTTGGTGCCCAAGTGCTTGTTTGCATTTTCCACTGTGATGTTTGATGAAACAAATGAAAAATTGGTTCATTGTTGCAACTAAAGTGCCCCAGAAAATGCCATGAATTTGAGTATAAGGACACTCTCGTTACATGGCTCAGTGACTCAAACAAGATGTGTAAGGTGGCAAAGTGTAATCACTTCATTTTTCAAGACATTGGGTGGTAATAAGTGTTGGAACTTCTTTATGCAAACAATATCTGACATTATCTGTTGTGCACACCAACAGACAGACCTTTCTGAGCATCTGTGTTCATGCGCCACATGCCTCCCTGGAACAGTACAGAAGCCCATGGAGCTCACAAATAAAATGAAGAGCAAACCTACCCAAGATCAGGGTTTTCAAGACTGCAAATTAAAAGGATGGAGGTGTACATGAGTAGCTGGAAATCCAACTAAGCTCTGCAGTGTTTTGGTGAGAGTCTGCATTTTTCAGCAATATTGCTGTTGTATTTTGTCTGAGCATCATTTTTCTCTAGTCTGTATCCATTTACTCCTGTACTTTTCTGTGCAATTTCTGCCCTTGCTACTCCTCCCATTTGAAATGACTCATACCACAGAAGTGTTGAGGAAAATTCTTTGAGTTGTGGAATGTTTTTTCTCCATGGGCTTCTGTACTCTATCTTGATAACTGTTCATTACAGACTTGCCAAAAAACAGAACAATACTATACATAGTTTGGTGCCACAGCTGCTTCTTTTCACCTGTGTTTCTTCATAATGCTTTTATTCAGTGGAAACACAAAACTATGTGAGAATTCTGCATGGCTTTGAATCACCTACAAGAGATGTGCAGAAATCATAGCAATTAGATATAAATATCCCTACTGAAGAATCTGGATCCTACACCTGAGCAGAATTTTTCCATCAGTCCCTCTAAAGTGAGGCTAATGAAGTTGTTCTCCCACAGGGCACAGCTGCACAGAGCAGTGACATGAGGTGATGCTGAGGGCTGCCCCAGCCCAACACCCCACTCAGATGGTGGATGAAAGCAGAAGCCAAGGGCAGGGTGACACCAGGGCAAACATCAAAGGCACTTTGCTGCCCCCAGGCTCTGAGCGTCTGTAGCTCAGGATATTTCCAGAGCTGATGTAATTTCTCTGTTCAGTAATCTAGAATATATCTCTATTCAAGTCCTGCTGCTGTCTTCAGTGTGCATAAGCTTTAAGTGTTCACAGCGGCCTCTGGGATGAAACTCCACGAGTCTGCTACATGCTGGAGGAATAACCACACTATTTTGTTTGTTTTGCAGTGCATTTCCTATCCCAAAGTTTTCATATGGGAAGAGTCAGAGCATAATTAATCTGTTCTCCACCTTTTCCTCTGGTGAACACGTGCTCTGTTAAGCACACACATAACAGAATATTAAGCAGGTGATGAACTCCCCTGGGAATTAACAAAACCTTAGCCCAAACCTAAATACTATCACACCTGCAAATGCTTTGCTGAGCTTGGGAGCTCTGACAGCATTGCTGTGGAGCTGAGCTACACTATTTCTGTTCTGCTTTAAAGCAGAACTCCCTGCACCAAACCTTCATTTAGGTGTAAAGGTTTAAAATGTCCCTTCTAAACCTCTGCTTTCCTTGAGACAAGTTTTTGCCCTGTCCCTATTTGTTATCTGCTGCCTCAAAAACCCTGTGATTTATTAAGTTATTAAATGAAGTGTGCATGCCATTCCCACATAACTTTCATTTTCTTAACTATTCCTTACCTTTGATATCCACTTGTTCTCTGCTGTGGTCAGAGGCCACCAGCACAAAGAAGGAAGTGAGTCCCTACACTCATCTGACCATCTCACAGAGCCTGAAGATGTAAAACTCCTGTGAGCACCAAATTCTGTTTCTAGGTACTTAAACAACCAAATGGAAGCAATCATCACATTAGCATTGCTTGTATGGCTCTACTGGTGCTTGTGCTAATGTAATTCTCATTATTTATTTTATTTGTAAAAATTCTGATGCATATATGCACAGATAAAAGACCTAGAAATAATGGAGGACAATTTAGAGGAAAAAGCATCCTCATGTTTGTGAATAATGCCTCATAAAGTCCTTTTCCCTATCCCTTTCCCCAAAGAATTATTTCTGAGCGTGTGACCTGCAGTTGTAATAGCCCAGCTACAGAGCAGACACCAAGAAGTTTCTTAGTATTTTTTTTAATTACCAGCTAAAAACTTCATCAAACCACATAAGTTTTAGGGCTTTTATGGACCAGATGAAGCTATACTGTTTGGTGTCCCAGCCCCTATATGCCACCTGCATGCTGACAGAGGAGTCACCTGGAGATACTGAAGAGAAAATCAGACGTCAGAGGCAAATCTGATGCCTGTCCCTAGCTTGGGGGAACTTCTGATAAACACCTCAGCCTGCTTGGGATATGGGGCATAGCATCATCCCTGGAGGAGACACCTCTAATTTGTAATGAATTTACTGACTCCTGCTTGTTTTATAGGCTGGTAGGACAGGGGTGATAGCTGTAGAGCTCATTGCAATTATTCAGGGCTTAAAATACTGGCCTAGAAAATGGGACTGTAGGCTTAGTTCTCTTTTCTGCCCAAAGTGTTTCACAACTGTGTCTCCCAGGATGTGGCCCTAGATGCTGAGCTGTATAGCATGTGAAGGAAATTTATGTTGAAGAGCCTTAACAAGCCAAAACCATTCTGGAGAGCAGGAAGGACACTAGCAGGCTCCTTGTCAACCATGAGCATCCTGGTCTCCAGATCCCACCATCAGCATCTCTGTTGTGCCTTCCCCCTCTGGCTCAATGAAACTTAGAATTCTGTCCTGCATTCTGGCATGATGCTGGGGAGAATTGGGTGACTTGATTCCACCATGCTAATGCCTAGCCTAGAACATGTTGGTAAAGGAACTTGCAGATTTTATGCTCACTTCCAAAGCAAGCATTCTTAGAAGAAATCTGTTATGCCAAAAATATCCCCATAATCTCAGGTGTTTCAGAAAAAAATGAGAGAAGTGGAGGCATATGTTCACATCAGCATCAAGAGATTAAATGTAAATGATATTTGTGTAGATGATATTTGTGCTCTGAAACCTTAACTCACTAAGGAATCTGCAATGTTGTAAATCCCAGCCCTGGAAGCTGATGTATACAAGGTCTGGAAATGCTCCATGCTGGCACCACCATCATCACCCCAGAACCTAAGGGGGTCTTTGGATGTCAGCTCCTTCTGCAGCTGCCATTCATTGTAAGTGACAAAAAAAAGTGTGTATGTACAATCACTGTTTCATTCAACTACTTCCAACATTTTCTAGTGAAAAAAAAGGACAGTTTGTGTGCTGCCTTACCAAAGGAGAAATGTTTCCTTTCTTTTCATTCTTAGCCCATATAAGACACCCTTGTACTGCCAGGAAAAGCTGTACTTGGAATGCACAAATACTATAGGTTTATAATGTAAAGAGTTTGGTTTTCCTGTTGTCTTTTCCTTCATTTGAAAATAATTTAAAGGGAAAAACAGTCTGCTAAGAGAGAGCAGTCATGGAAAACACCAGTTTACTGGTGATTTTCTAACAAGGGTAGCTGTGTAGGGGAAAAAGACAGGGAAAGGGAAAGGACATGTGCCTTTGCAGCCATTCCAACAGCCTTCACCTGCCACTCTCAAACAGCTTGTGCCACAGTGGAGGAATTTTGAACTAGGCTGAATTCCCTCAGGAAATATATTCCTGAAAAATGGGATATACAAAATCATGACCTGAAAGTGGGTGTCAAGGTGAGGGATGGCTTTTTGGTTGCTGTGGGAGCTCAGTGCAATCTGGGAGAGCTCTGCCGTGCACAGACAGGTCGTGCCCTCCTGCAGGGACGTGTCTGTGTGCCAGAGGATGGGATTTGAGGGCAGCCTTACAGCAGAGACTGACCTCTACCTCTGAGTTATGGACAATTTTTAGGTGCTTTGGGCCCAGGCTGGTGGGTGTCCATTGCAGTGGTGCTGTGGACTCCAGCAGTCCAGATCCTGGCCAGGGGCACCACAGGGGGAAGGGAAGGGAGGAAAACAGAGCAAAGCCATGGTAGGGAGGCCCTGGCTCAGCATGGCAGCATGGCATGTGGGGACTAGCCTTCAGCAGAGCTTGTAGCAATGCCAGCTCCTGCAGCTGGGCACAAAACCAGAGACAGACTCATGCTTAAAAAACCCACACAAAAGCCTCTTTATATGAGCAGTGTTTGAAAGTCATCACAAAATGTGTTTGGGGCATTGCGCTGAAATCCTGCTCAGCCACCTGGCAGCATGTTTCAGAGGGCAGAGGAGAGCCCAGGCCTCTTGCCTGCCAGCCCCACTGCCCCACCACCTATCTGGGCAGGCAGGCAGAGCAAAACACAAAGATGAACTGCTGTTAAATTGTATAAAAACAGGGTAGCTGGAGAAACCAGGTTGGAAAGGAAATGAGAGACCTGAAAGTGAGACAAAATACACCAGGAGAAGAAACTATGAGAGAACATCCAGGTGTGTGGGCGTGTGTAGTTTAGCAATTCTGACAAGATATTCCCATCATGCCCAAAAAAGTAAGAGGACAAAAAAGGGTCTAGATTTACAGCCCCTGATGTTTATAGAATACTACTGAAAAGTCCCTCACATACTCATCAAAATCTCCTGTTCACACATGGGCCCAAACAGAGATTGCTGTTTCTTGGAGTTTTATTTTCTTCTATGTCTTGCTGACTGGAAGACATACGTGAAATATGTGTGGAAATATAGGAATCCTCAGAAGATCCTTTAATACCACGTTCTCTGGTGATTAATTTGCCTTTGCCATGAGCCTGTCCTTCTATCCTGCATGATAATGCTTTTGCACTTGGTAAAAAGCAGGCATTTACCCTGCTTGTAGCCATATTGTAACAGGAAATTTTCTTAAACTGTATTTTCTTCTACTTCTCCACAAGATACTCCAAGGGAAAAACACATTCTCTTATCCTAGTATTTCACATGATAATATCTCTAAGTTTCTGTGAAATGGAGGAAGGACAAACCTTCCCTACAGTTTACCTCATATATCCCATGATTTCTGTGATTAACCCTCTAATGGGGACATCCTGACAAGAGACCTCAGGGAACTCCAATAACACTTTGCAGGGAAAACACTTTGCTGTGGAGGATGCAGGATCCTGAGAGAGCCCTCTAGAAGTGCCTTTGTGCTGATCTCACTTGACAGTGCAATAGACTGTGCCAGTGCTCCGTGTCCTCAGGGCACCTTGTGGTGTGAGAACCAGCTCCCTCCATCCTTGCTCATCCTCTCTCCTGGGAGATTTCAGATCCCTGACCTCATCAACACAGGATTTATTTCCATTGTTTCTTTTACTTCTCTGTAGTTGGGTAAAAGCATGTACCTGTAGAAACAATTTTTTTTTTTAATTATTTTGGGCAGGTTCCATTTTTTCAATTATCTAGCAACAGAGCAGACAGTGTTATGAGCTTCTCTTGCTGCTGGGTGTGCAGGCATGGCTGTAAAGCAGGTGGAAATTCTGAGAATACAAATGCTAATTATATTTGAGGTGCTTATGGAAAAATCCAAGTGAGCACCTCATACTCTGAAATATTCTGTTTCAGTCAATATTTGCCATGCTCGAATTGGTCATTCCTTGGCATACTGCCCTTTAGCTGTATCATTTCATAGTCATTTCATAGAAAAATGTCAAGCTGGCTGACTGGAAATCTTTGCTGTAATATAAACACAAAGGGCAGATCAGTAGACAACAGGGGAGCAGATACCAAATTCATTGCTTCTGGCTGGGCTAGAACTGGTGAGGTGAAGAGTTACTTCCACTGGGATTGGGAAATACCTACCCTGCCACAGATGATTGCTTTGCTCATGATCACAAAGATTAACCCATGAAAACAAACTGATATCCTGCTTTCTGGTTAAGGTGAAAAGTTTCATTGATCTCATGGGACTTGGCACTGCTTCAGATGTGCAACATCTGGTCTATAAGAAATTGGGACAAGTGCATGTGAAACAGATACAATGTGAACAACAATAAGTACAGAATAAAGCTAAAACCAGCACTTTGTTTAAAGTATTACAGGTTTAAATGTTGATCCATATTGTAATTGCAGGGCGCTGCATCAAAGGCGGCAATGATGCATCTGACTCCATGTTCTCAGAAGGCTCATTTATTACTTTATTATGCTATATTATATTAAATAATACTATACTATACTATACTATAGAATACATAAAAGATACTTACTCAATGCTAAAAAGATAATAATGAAAACTCGTGACTCTTTCCAGAGTCCCGATACAGCTTGGCCCTGATTGGCCAATGGGTGAAAACAACTCACACCAGAATCCAATGAAACAATCACCTGTGGGTAAACAATCTCCAAACACATTTCACATGAGCACAACACAGGAGAAGCAAATGAGATAAGAATTGTTTTCCTTTTCTCTGAGGCCTCTCTCACTGCCTTTCAGCTTCCCAGGAGAAAAAGCCTGGGTGAAGGAATTTTTTTGGAGAATGTGAATGCCACAGATCCATGCATCAGCATCTTCTTTTGTTACTGACTGTTGTGCAGAACTGGGAGTTCCAGAACAGTGTTCATATTCTTTTCTGAAAGTGTCTTCCAAATTAACTTGAATTCAGCTCTGTCTTCCCTCTCCTTCCTTTCTCAAGCATTCCCTTGCTATACATTTATTGAATTTTTAAGTCACTACAGTTTCTATTGGTCTTTGAGGGAAAAAAAAATGCAGCACCCACATATGGGTTTGAACATTCTGTTTTGTAGGGCTTCATTTTTTAGGGATGTGAGTGACAGTTTTAAAGTTTCTCTTGTGGGGCTGTTGAAGTCTTTTTCTACCTTCATGAGAATATTCCTCTTTTCATGTTTTTGAAATGGAATTTTCATTTTCATTTCTATTGCTTGAGGAAAATTAAATAGAGCACCAGGGAAGGTGACTTTCCTCATTCAGATTGGATTGGTCTGGTTTCTCATTAAAAAAAAAAAAAAAAAAAAAGATGAAAAAGGATAAAAGGATGAAGCACTTGACAGTGCAGCCATATCAATCTTAGCTGATCTTAACTTTTGGGGGAATTAGGGTTTCTGAGTTAGTCTTTCATCAGGCTGTCAGGACATTTATTTTCTTTTATAAACTATAGGTCCTCTTTGCATTTTTGTGGCATCTTCAATCCCGACGGACTGACAGCACTCACCTTCTATCCATCTGCTCTGGCTTCGCCCTCTGTTGAGGTACAGCTGCCACAGTCTCTGGAGCACAAATTGGATATGTGTTTAATTGTCTATAACAACCCTGTCCCAGAATGAAGGACAGAAGCAAAGCAGAATCCAGCAGAAACAGCAGGGGACCTTCACATAAAAGTGTAGCTAAAAAATGAATATTCAACTGAAATAATTTTCTGACAATAAATTTCACTTCATCTCATTGCTTACCTGGTTCAAACCTGTTTGTATTACAGGCATCATGTGGAAGGTATCTGATTTGCCTGTCATGCCCTATAGCTAGTATATTGATCATAACCCACAAATTTCCAGTTTTTTCTGAATTTATGTAGGTAGTACATGCTTTCTAACTCAAAGGTGCTCAATGTCCTTGCAAAAAAATCAGTGGCTATTGATGGAGCCCCATTCACATACTCATCCTGCTGAAGCCCAGGCTCCCTAGACAGCCCAAGTCAGGAGCATGGAATTAATTCCTTCTCCAGGAAAGTTTGATCATAACAGTAGTACCCTACTAATGCACAATGAATACGAAGTCAGGAAATTGGACAGGATCACAACAGCCTCTTCTAGCTAAAAAGGCAGTTCAGCACCTGAGATAAGCACAGGCATTCAGGGTTTACAGCTGCTATAAACAGTGGCATTTCTAATGGTGGAATAGCAACAGTGCTTTAATTCAGCAACTGGATGGTCAGTGATATAATTTTATGTGGCTTCCACATTGTTGTCTGCAAGAAAACAGGACAGCCAGCACAGCAGCCCAGAAGCAACGCTTCAATGTCCCTACTTCTGTTGGGAGGAGGCTATTTTGGTGGTGAAGGGAAGAAAGCAGAGCAGCAGCATGCTGGCAAGCATGGGCAGGGGTCCTTGGTGAGCAGCCCCAGAGGAAATACCTTGTTACATGGGAGATTTTCAGCCCCAGTTTGCTGAAATTTTAGGGAAGGATATTTAGCTAGTGAAAAAGTTTGAAGACAGAAATTTGTTGAAGGCAGTGAAATGCTGTTTAAGGCAGATGAAATAGTGAGGTACACAGCTTTTCAAGAGTCCGGATTTCACCAAAGTTTTTCTGATTTAATGATCTGCTGCATCTCTAAGCTGAGACCGTGTGTGGCAGTGCATGGTCTAGAGTTATCTTTAGCATGGGCCATTTTCCTAATCGTCCCTGAGCATCATTTATAGGTGAGTCAGTCTGCCAAGGAGATTTGGTATACATGGTAGCAATCCCCCTTTCTACCTTCCAGCAGTCTCAAAGGACTCATTTGAGCATGTCTATCACATACAATTATGTAGGAACCCTGTTAATTAATTAATATTAACTTCTAACTGTTATGGAATTAATTGCATTTGGAAGAATATAAAAAATTAGTAAATAACCTCAAAGCGTTGAGTCCTATTTGGCAAGATAATACAGCTCATCCTGCCCAATTACAATGATAAGATTTTAAACTAATTGAACTCACACTGTGCCTCCATTACCTGACATTCAGCAGCACACAGAGAAGATTAAAGGGATTCAGGGGATGGTGTGTTTATAAAACCAGGAATAGTCACTTCTGATTCTTATTTAAGCATAAATGAATTTTAATTCACAACTGAACATTACTTTTAATGGAGTTTGCCATAGAAATTAGCATGTTGAGAAGTTTGGGGCTTTTGCTGGTGTTTCAGTTTAAAATTCGTGACCTGGGATGCTCAGGACCTCATTACACAATGGCAGGTGCATACCCTGCAATCAGCTGCTCACCACAGTACCATAGGAGCAGAGGGCTTGCCAAACTGAATTAAAGCCTTTGTTCATCTAACTTGACATTTTGCCTTCTGCACTGATATTCTTGAGGAAGGTGGAAGGCTCCCATAATGCCAATTACCTATCCAATAATGCTGTGTGGTGTACAGGGATGAAACATCCTTCCAGAGCCCTGCAGGCAATTAGCATACACCCAGAAGAGTGGTATTCAATTACCCTTATTATTTCAGCATACCAAGTAGCAAGAGGTGGTTAATGATTGCACAAAATTATCTAACCTTTTAGGAAACTATACTCAAAGTTACTGGAACACTGCATATCAGCCAGACCCATATGAGGCACGCTAACAGCAGTAAAGCTGATGGAAGGCCAGTGATAGATTATTCACTTGCATGGTAAAATTGGTATTTTTAAGCCTCTTATTGATACCCACAGAATTAGCCCTGGGGGACATTTTACAGGATGAAAATTTTCACCCAGAAGGAAATCTATTACTCTCCCCAGCTGAAGCTCAAGACTTTTTGTTCACTATGCAGAACTGGCTATTTCTCAGAGAAAGTTTTGGGCTACTGAGCTCTCAGATTCTCTTACAGCACTTTGGACTCAGAAGTTGATGGTGACCATATCCATGGTACCCTGACATCTTCTGCCACAGCAAAACAAAAGATTGAAAACTGAGTTATCTTTCAACCACTCATTCTAAAAACTTTGCCGTAGAGTTTGCACTTGAATGGGTATTTCTGTTGTCATGGAAAAATGGGGTCAAAGACACCAAGGTCTATGTAAGTTGTGTAGGAAGACAGTATAAGCCCATTCCCATACCATAACAGACCATGCAAGAAAAGGGGTGGTAAATAACAGCTGCTATGAGAAATTATACATCTGATAGCTATTTTTACCAGAAAGGTCTGGGCTGGTAACTTTATGTCCTTCAGAGAAAGCACAAGTGAGATGATGATGAAATGCATCTGCATTTTTTATAGTACCAAACAAGTGTGGAAGTTTGTCAAACTGGTGTTATAAGTGGGCTGCAGGTGAAATTTCCCAAGAACTTCAGTCTCTGAGGGATGTGTACTCTGATTAAGATGTATTGAATCATTACTTATTCAGTAAGAGGCAGTTAAGTTCTTCCTGCTAAAAATTCAAGCAAAAAGCATTGTCTTTAAGGCTTAAAAAAATTACCTTCCTTTTAAGTGAAAAGCTGTCTGCTAAAACCAAGGGTGGGTTGATGGGTGCCTCTTACAGCTTCAAACCATCATCCAAGTTCATAGAGAGTCAGGATCCCAGTTAAAATGCAGTCTCATGCCTTTTACCAGTACTGATTGGATCAAATGCATATTCTGTAAATACATATCTGTCCACTGATGCTCATGGCTTTGCCTCAGTGAATATCAGGACTGATTTTGACCTGTTTCACACTTAACTAAGAAACAATTTAATTCCAAAGCCTTTATAGAAAAAGGCTATTTGTCTAAATATACTTTTTAAATGGACTTGTTAGGAAATGGAAATTTTAGTCTCTGTTTTGGGCATAGTCTTGGGATTCACAAAGAGGACATCAGGATTTATATTCCCCAATGACGGACCTACTGCTTATGGCAGATAAAACCCAGCTGCCTCCTCATGGGTCACAGTGAGCACATGGAAACAAAATACTGCTTTGCCAAGCTTACTTGATTATTTGAAAATTCGTTTCCCTAATATCTCTGTTTCCTGTAGCAGACGATAGGAAAAAGTGAGACTAATCAGCTAAAATGTTTTCTTTTCCACATGAGGATTAAAATTTCATGGTGTGCTTTCAATTCAAATATTCTTGAACAACTACAACTGTAGCTTATTGAATAAAATGGGTGTAAACTAGAAAAACGTATGGGTTTACTTCTCTCGTTAATCAGAAGAATAAATTGCATTAAGATGTTGATGTTTTCCTAGAACAGAAAACAAATGATTCTGTGAATGACAAATAGGAAGTAACACCAAACTGCTGCAAGTTTTGTAGCAGAGGCTGCCAAGAGCTGCAAACATGGGAGGTAAATGAATAATCACCGACAGAGCAGAACAGCCATCAGACATAATGATGGAAAACCTCCTTTCACACTCACAGACGTCAAGATTTCTGTGCAATTAAAAGTTGGCAGAAGCAAACAATTGGCTGTAAAACAAGACAAAGAGCTATGAAAAGAACCAGGCTTTTTGCTTCAAGTGAGTGGACTGTGAATGAATTCAGTTGCTCTGCTTGAAAAAGGGAGCAAACCAAAGCATATGCTTTTACACCCTTCAAAAAAACTCAGTGTAAGGAAAAAAATCAAACTATTTAATAAATCAAACAATAGCTACCCAAAACATTAATTTCCTGCATTTCTTTTGAAACAGAGCAAATAATGTCTCTCAAAAGTGTCTTTAGATTTGTGTCCCTCTTGAAGAGTGCAGAGGAGTAAGGGCCAGGGTTTGTATTCCTAACTGATGAAGAGCCAGAGCAGGATAAAGGGGGATCACCAAGTGTCTCCTTCAGTGGCACCTACTTTGTTCTGGTGGAGTGCTATTGATTTCTTAAGCACCTCTCACACAAGTGAGATGAGAGTTGTTTCGTCTTCTTTGTGGCTCAAAATTCTTTAAGCACTATTTGACTTGGTATTTTATTGTGAGCCGCTTCTACTTCCTGAAGGAAGTTGCCAAAGAAGATGGAGGATGTTATGTGGGTGGCACCTGGTAGGAGACACTGACTGAAGAAAGGGAAATGTAGAAAGAGAGGAAGTGTGCTGGAAACAGAGAGCAAATGATTTTCTCAGTCTCACAGAGTAAAACCAAGATAATGGGACTTGGCATAGTCATTTCCTTGTGAATGCTTTTCTTTCTGTCTGGGCTTGTGAGTTTGAGATACAAAACTTGAAATATGTCTGGCTTTGTTTTTGTTCCCATTCTAAATTTCTGGTAAATTCTATCATCTGGTAAATTCTAATTTCCATGTCCTAATTCCCTCCACCAAGTGGATAACAGTATTTCATTGATCATCATCTTTAAATGACTTCAGCCATTCATGCTGAGAATGTTAGGCAAATAAAATACATCTATCTCACCACTGAGCAAGAGGGTTCAGGGCTGTATTTTTCTATGCTCTTGATAGTTTTATTTTTAATTATTAGGAAAGAAGATAGACTTTTAATTGAAGTCCTTTGCATAGAAATGAGAATACCTAGAATTTTAGAAGAGAAGAAAATAAATTAAATAGTACCTTTCAGAAAAATTTTCTGATTTTGGCCATTCCAAGTGAAAAGACAGTACTGTCAGTCTTCTAACTTTTAATGAAAAATTTCAGGTAACTTGAAATTTCAGAGTTAAAACTTATCAGCATAAATCTCCTGAAATACTATGGAAAATGTCATTTTTTTACCATTCTTCACCACTGCTTTTTAGCTGTATTTTAATAGCAAGGTGAAAAGCAATTTATTGCCTTAGCAAAAATTACTTTTCTGGGTTGGTTGGTTTGGCTACTAGTGTTCAGTGAAGGAATTTCTAACATGAGTGGCTGGCCATTAGCACATTAAGGTATTGCTGTGTGGGAAAGCATTTCAACACTTGAGGGTTTTATTGAACTGGAACCACAATTAAAAATGGTATTGCAAGTTCACCTAGGTAAGTACATCATGCTGGAGCAGATAGGAGCACCTAGAAAGAAGGAAATTTGTCAGGAATGTGAAAAGATTAGATTATATTCTTTGCACCAGAAAATTTGGGAAGTGAAAAAAAGAAAATAGAACACAAAATAAAATCCTGTCCCCTTACCTCAAAAGGGGGCCAATTTGATCAGTGCAGTATCAGATCCAAAGGCTCTCATGGATCTGGGCATCCTGTCACAGGGACATCAACCACCTTCCATCCTCCTCTGTGGCCAGAGACTTATATAAATACTGGTGAAAGTTAAACAGACAAATTAAAAAAGTAAGATTTCTTTGGAAAAAGTTTCTCTCTAGTTTCAGATTCTGTGAAGATTTTCAAAAGATAGGCTTTTAATTCATCACACCTTTTCTATCAGGCTACAGCAGGATCTTTCCAAGTGAACGCTTGGATTAATCAGGTATCATGAATAATTGGCCTGTCTTTGTTAAGTTTAAAATAGAAAAAAGAAAAACACAAAAGGGAAAGGCTAAGGCAGAAAAAACCCCTTAAATTCAGTAGAAATAAAATGCAATAGGTATTGATGTTGAACCTGAGATTTTAAAGACTACCTGAATGTTAATAGTTTGGGCATCCTTGCAGCCAGATTGCTTTGTGGGTGCATTGAGGGATTATGCCAAGATTCATGAGAAGGACAACTAATTGTCCAAGCTCCCTGGCTCCCAGTACCTGTCCTACAAATGATCACCCTGCCTTTTGCCAGTGCAATGGCAGAGAAGGACCTGGTCCTTCCTCTCTCCCAGCTCACCAGAGTGACAGCTATGTCCATCACCCTGGTATCCAGACATTTTAGGTGCTTCAAATACAATTTGAAATTCAAATATTTTCTCTTGCTGCTTCTGTGCTAATTTAGGACCCCAAGTAAATACAAATTCAGTTTCACTTGTTGAATTCTCCATGGATTGCCTAAACCAGGCAGAAACATTTTTCTTCAGCTTTGCCAGAACATGGCTTTTATCAACAAGCTTATGGGAAACATTTGCAGGTAGACCTTGATTTTCTGTAGCTTTTTTCATTTTCATTCAGAAAGGCATTTAAAACTTTAGCAATTTTTTATAGCATTTGCATGCCCCAACTACAGAGACTTAGTGTCAACACACAAGCAACCTGCTGTCTTGGTCCCTTCCCGTGAAATGTGATTGTTCTTCTATTTTCACAGTATGTTTAACAGTATGAAAACTCTACACAAAATAAACTTCTTGTAGGCTCTGAGCTTCATTCTGTTATTTGAAAAATAGTAGTGCAATTTCCCTGCTACATTTATAACACTTTCCTTGTTAAATATAAATATGTATATATATTGAAACCCATATTTTCTATATATTTACATCCAATTTTTTACTTGTTGCTAATGGATCATGTAATTCCTTATTCTATGCAATAATTCTATTAGTAAAAGTACTTTGCAACTACTTTTTCTCTATCCATTTGTTCAAAGAAGCACAATAACTTGTCCTGCATCACTAGGTTACTAAACTACACTCACTAGAACCATAGGTGCTAGGGCACAGGGCTCCTGGAGATAAAAGGTTCCTCTGGTCTCCTCTGGTCTCCCTCCTAACAGGGAACCTGAGAAGACAAAAATCAAGCAGGAGCTTCCTACTGTTATTTGCTATTTTGTCAATGATATCTGGCATGAACAAACAAACAACAACATCAAAAAAAAAAATACAACACAAAAATACCAACGCAGCAATGTCTTTAAACATATCTTGGAACAGATCCTTCCTGATTGCTGAGGCAGATCTTATCCCCAGTGACATCCCAAGAGAGAACAAATATTGCACAAATAGTTTTTAAAGTTTTAGATTTCTTACAATTTTTAATCTTGTACAAGACAACTCCTAGAATTAAGAGAAATTTGCCTGTGTCAGAGCTACCTCTGTGTGTCCTAGGAATGAAAGCAAAAATGCTGGGGCCAGAAACAAGGCTTGTGTTCTTTAAAACTGAAAGCTACATCTCTTGTTTTCCTATGTGTTCTCACTTTCATGTGTGCTTATTCTTTTTCTTTTCTTAATCTCAGCCTCAGGTTTTCAGAGCTGTAGCAGCACCTTGGCTCACCTATGTTACCTGGTGCTCTCCCTCTGTCAGGCTTTTACATCATCCAGAAATCAAACAGTAGAAAAGTAATTTGGTATTTGAAGTTAAAATTGTTATTCATATCAATGGCTCAGAGACATTTGCTAATGAGATGTTGGTGCAAAGGATTTAAAAATTTTAGCTTCTGGCTTTTACCTTCAGAGGAACAGAGCAGCAGGTGATTTGGTGTTGTTTTTATCTCCTCTTGCTTTTGTGCATGCCAAAGTTTTTGAAACAAAGATCTCTTTAGCATTAATACACTCAAGAACTATGATGGCAGTCAGTTTGTCTCTCCCTAGTTGCTGGCTCACCACCATGGAGAGCTCATGTCTAATCCAAGCAACATCAAGTGTCAGCACCATCAGTATCCCTGTTAAAGTCATCTTGCCCTCCTCATCTCTCTGATTCTGCATGACCTAAATGTGCACTTGGCACTGTTGACTAGGTGGGCTATGCTGACACCCTGGGAGCCAGTCTGTGCAAAGGGTGACACTTTGTCCTGGTTACAGGGGTAGGGTGCCAGTTTAGCACTCTGTGGCTGTAACCAAACTGTGTATTGGACCCCCCTCTACACCATTTCTGAGGAACTGGAAATGATGGGTCCTTTGCAGGAGCTGCCCAGTGCACACCCAGCACCTCAGGCTACAAACTGGATGTTGAATGAGATAAACAGAAAGAGGCAAACCCTGCAAGGCAGGCTAATGTTTCTTTTTCTTCACAAATAACTCAGCTGTGATAACCCCCCAGTGGGGGAGCACCAGCACAGTCACACCCAGCCTGAGCAGTCACCTCTGCTAATGGGCCGTGGTGGACTCGGTGGCACCAGCAGAACAGGCAGGTGCAATGACTTAGAACATCAAGGACTCCCAAAATATCTCATGATTCAGGGTTACATTGTCCATGTGATACTCCCTGCCCTGGGGGTGGTACTGAGCATTCCCACCTGAACCTTAGCATGTATAAGGTTCTTGTCTTGGGGACTCTGGACAGCACCATTTGATAGATCCAGAGGAGGATCAGAATTTCCCCAGGACTGTACCGTGACTCTGACCAACAGGTGCCAGGTTGTAGTCTGACACTGGGGATTAAAAACAGTTTTCTCTGTGTTGTTGTATTTGTTGTAGTCTCTTCAGTAAGTTGTAACTCCGAAGTGTGATCTCTCTTGGTGTGATCTCTCTTGGGGTTCACTTCTCTGACCAGTTTACTTTTAGACAAGCCTAGTTCCCAAGTTCTGAGAGCAGTCCTCAGCTGACATTTTTAGGTGTTTTCTGACAGCCATGGTGTGATGGTTCCTGTGAAGATCAGTTTCCCTGTGGCATACACAACATTCTCCTGCATTCCTGTCTCTGACTCCGTTTTTCAAAGGAAAGGTCTAAGTATTTTTCTGGTTTTCCCTTCACCCCACTTAAGTGGTGGACTAAAGGGAGAAGTGTTGTTTTCCTTATGGACTTCTTGGGTTGCTCATCTTATTATTTGAATGCATCTTTCATTTGATGTCATGACAACCAGGTAAAATGGATTGCTGTTGTCATGTTTGATTTACAGCTCGGATACTGAAGCAAAATGTAGCTGAAGTGACCAGAATAACTGGTGATCATTAAAGCCTGAGTGATGAGGGGCCCAAGGAGACAGCTGAAGGCTAGTTTCCAAGGGTCTCTAGCTCTCTCATGCTTTCTGCCCCTCTCTCCTGCTGCAGTGCCACCCAGCAGCACCACTTTCCCCTCTTGTCTTTCACCTCTTGCTTTCCTCTGTCTACTGCTAAAATCTCTCTCTTAAATTTAGTCTGGTCACAAAAGTGCACAATGTAACCTCATGTAAATGAAAGCATTCCTTAGCCCAACTAATCCCACTGACTTCAGTAAGAGTAATAGCATTTGGCTTTATATATCAATAAACAGGGGGGAAAATGGTGGAGTTGGAAATATATTTTGTATTTCATCTTGGCTGTGAAACAAATATGCATTTTCTGGTAGTCAATTCATATTATATGGACTACTAAAACAAGTGTATCAGATGACAAGACCTGTACACAGGCTCATATTTGTGGGCAATAAATCAGGCAGAGAGTGAAGAACTGTGTGTTGCTGTTTCAAGGGAACAATGATCATGTAGCCTCAGAGCTTGCTGTAGGATTAAATCCATAAGTTCTGGGAAAATAAACACTTTTTTTGTCCCAGAATTCATCTTTTTGTCTCATTATTTATTTGCAGTTTGTGTATGGGCAGACAATAAGGGAATAATGAACAGCACTGAGTTGCAAAGGGGAGCCTTCCAAACTGGGCTGTGTTACTGTGTGGATGTGACACATCAAGGAAAGCAAAACTTTGGTGTCTTGCTTGACCAGCTATATCCCAAACAGAGGCCTGGATACAAACTCTGCAAGAGAGGTTTGGAAGAGCTTCAAGGGGAAGGTTCTTGCCTCTTTTGCCCTTTCACTGCAAGAGCTGGGATAGTGCACTAAGTGAACTCTGCATTTATACAGTGTTTAAAGGGAGAGTCAATGGTTACTTTTTAGTCCAACCTAAACTCAAAAGCTACTTCAATCTTTTGATAGTTAATATTAAAAAGATTAAAGCAAAATTTTCCATATCCCTTAGTTAATATAAGTTTTTTAATAATTTACCAAACCTGTTAAATTCCCATGTTAGAGCCTCGACTTCTCATAGGAAGTGTGAAAAGGCACTACCAAGGTAGGGGCAGAACTGTAGGCCACAATGTCCTTAACCATCAAAAGGGATTTTGCTCCCCCTCAGTCTTGCATGATTGAGTTAAAATTTAGTAGGAAGTATCTGTTCCCTGAACACATATTTTTCTTAAACAACTTTGGATAATGATCACAGTGACCAAGGGAAACTTCAGTATTGGACATCTGTCTATTCTGATGTTCTCCAGTACAGAAAAGGAAAACCTCTCCTTCTGAAATGTTCAGTACCAGTCACTTGGATATCTCAACACCAGCTGAAAATGCTTTGCTGGTGTTGCTTTCCCATCAGGTAGCCCTATAAAAATGTGGTTTGGCTGCATTTTGAGAATTCTTATCAGGCATCCTAACCCTTTCTTCCCACACTTACAACTCCAAAAAGACCTACTGTTTTCATGTTTTATTGCCTATATAAAGAGCACTGTATGTAATCAGTGGTATTGCATACAGCATATACATACAGCCTGGGAATTTGCACTCCAGTCAAACATAATAATTCTCCATTTTAAAAAACAAATGTAGGTAGGTAAACAGCTCAACATGCAACTCAGAAAAGAGAATCTACTGCTTTTGAGAAAGTGATTGGCAAGAGTAAATAAGAAGAGGGATGTGAGCAGAAGAAAAGCTATTTTATTAGGGCCTGAAGGCAACATAAAGCAGGGATGTTGCTGAGATTTATAGTGTTTAGCAGTTTATAATGAGACTGCATCCCTGAGTATTTCCAGGTGACTCACCTCCCTTAACTTCCTTGGGATGTATTTGGCCCCCACATGGAAGCCTTGGTGTTGTCTCTCCAAGTTCAACATGTTTCTTCTGTATGCCAAGGAAGATATCTTGTGCTTTCCTTTGCAGACCAACATTATTATCCATCCAAAGTCAACACCAGCCTCCGACAAGCAGAAGTGCAGCAAGATGGTCATATTTCTTGATACTGTTTAAATCTATAGAAATATTTTTCACTCCAGGAATTAAGCATTTGACTATACTTTCAAGAAAGGGGAATGCTGGGCCAGATATTTGGTGGAAACTGATTTAGGGAAGATGTGGATGAACTTAGCATCTTTGTAACTCAGATGCTTTCAGATAAGCTTTGATCTAGGCACTCAATCATGAAGTTCATTTTCCTGAGAGACTTCACAGAAATGAAGAATTAGAGTGTTATCTGCTTTTCTAAGGTCATATGGATGACTAGCATCAAACTTTAAAACATATAATCTTTACAACTCTAATTAAGAAAAAACACCTTAGGTTAATTGCTTACTTCCAGGTATATTAACTGCTGTATCTATTTATATTTGGAAGATGATGATAGCAACAGGAAGGTCTAGAAGTAAAAGAAAAATTATAGAGGAAGTTCATACCAAAAATATTTGTATTCCTCTCATTCCCTCAGGAAGAAAGCTTAGATTGCAAATATAGGTACTAGATAAACTGACACAACTATTTATCATTTAAATGTCCTGTTCTCATAATTCTAAACCCCCAGTTATTAATACAAAGGCACCTTAACATCTGTTAAAAATAATGACAAATGTGTAATAAATATTTTTGACAGTGTAGCTAAGTTTGTTTTTACACATTGCATCACTTATTTAAAAGTCATGTTGCACCACAAAAACACTTCATGTCCTGAATTGCACAAGCTTAGTTTTGAATACATGACAACAACACTGAACACCACTAAGGCTGCTGAGGATGCCCATGCTGGAAGCCCATACATAAAAAGAAGGGGTCACATTTTAGTGGTAAACCAAGATGATCAGGAAGAAAAAAGCTTGCATAGAGACACCCACAAGAAGTACTATGATTTCATTAGAATGAGACATAAGACTATGTCTTTTACCTTTTAATCATACAATTTTTAGTTCAGTCATTTAGTGACTTGATCAATCTGCTTTCAGTTATTGGAGGATCTCTGTCTAAAGATGTTTTAACATCCCAAGGGCTTGCCCTAAATATGTACTTAATACTTAATAAAATTGAATCAGACTACCTGCAATCCTTCATTTCCATACTTAACGTGTACAAGGCATCACTTAAGTAAAAGGAAGCAAAGTGCTGAAGGATGATAATGAGTCTATTTGCTGCTGTTCCTTTCTGGTTTTCACATATACTGTCAGCATTATGCTTGCTCACTCTGCATTGTGTCATAAAGCCATTTCAAAAAGCTTGGAAAGAGCATGTTTTTGCTGTAGCATCAGGACAGGAGGCTGCTAAATGCAGAAAGGTAAGAGTGTTTTTAAAACAGGGATGCAGAAACTAATATTTCTGGGTATGTCCTCTAAACAAACAGCACTTGCTCATGTAGAGAGGTTGACAAACTGGTCCTGCAGAAAAAACACTATGTTGATGTGCCTGATGTACTGTATTTTGGTCCTTTCCATTATGATTCTCTCCAAGATGTAAAGCAATGCTTTCTACAGTCTCATCCACATTGTTTACCATCTGCAAAATCACAGCTGAACTGCAAACTGAGGCATCCTTTAGTTTAAGGATAATGCACACCAAAACCAGGAGTGGGAGACCAATCTGCTTGCATGTCTGCCAGGTCAGCAGGTGAGGAAATCTTTGGGCCAGTTAAAAGACATCACTTAGAAAGCCATTGGCAGAGCAGGCCAGAGCACACGAATGATTTAGTGAGCTTTCATCCCTTGAAGCATTGTCCCTTCTGCTTAAACAAAAGGTAGCTTTTCAGGACACGATTGAGAGAAATTGTACTTTTTCTACTTTTCTGCTAAACAAGACTTCATGTCATTACCTTAAATGCTGTAGTTTTCTGACAACAAAACAAGAACTTTGGGAAAATGGACCCATTACTTCTTTGTTGGAAGTAATGGAAGAATCTGAAAAATGCCCAGATTTGCTCTGCTAAGTGGAGTAAGGAGAGTGGGCCTGGTGAAGAGCTTTAAAGATTAAAATCCTGCTCATGGTGTGCTGTACCAGTTTGACACTAGTGGAGCATAGCCTTCCCAGGTTAACTCTGGTTCCACGACAATCACCTCAGGCTTTTTCTCCAAGAGTTTCTGTGGGTTTTGCCCCATCCAGAGATTTTTTTCTGTGAGTTTCTCCCATCCACAGTTTTATCCTCTTAGCTAAATTTCTTCCAAATCAGAATCACCACTTGCCACAGTCTTTACTGCATGACTCTGCCAAAATTCTTGTTAAGCAATCTTATGATCTTTCCTGAATGTAACCTTCCTATATTTTGAAAGAGACTGCCACTGTATTTGAATAATCTCTTTACATAAACCAGTATTATCTCAGAAAGCATGCCTTCCTGCAGCTATGAAATAATTTTATATGTTTCAAATTCTGCCAAGAAACCCTAAAGGGAATATTTTTATATTAAGTCAAGCCTGTAAATTTTAAAAAGAAATAAGGCTTGGATTTAGAATATAATTGCCCAATGCTCTCTCTAAATCTCTTAGCTTGAGACAATTAGGGGCTGTAGGAGGAAAATGGTAGTGAGGAGATGACAGTGTTTTAAAATTTATTGTGAATTCAACTGGACTGTGCAGAGAGGTAAATCCATCATTTCTGCAGGCATATGTGTTGTCTGCTTTTCAGAACAACAAAGGATCAAGGTGCTGCACAACTTCAATAACTAAAGGTCTGATGACATTTCCTATGGGCTTAGTTTTAGCCTTTGTGTTCTGGCTGGGCTCCACTTCAGCTGCTCCAGCCTGACCTACAATTTCAGCCCCTTTCCTGGTCCCCATGGCTGTGTGATATAGTGAGACTGCCCTCAGCACTGCTGTGCCTCCCAATGCCAGCCTCAAAATCAGGGTGTTTGCTGGCTGGAGAGAGTGTGGGGGTATGCCAAGGGTCAGAAGTGTACCAATAATTCAATTTCTTGTAATTTTTCACCAACAACAAAAACCCTCCTGCATGTGAGAGTAGCCATGGTACACTCAGTGAGAGATACAGGCTACAGAGGATGTCCAGGACACATCAAGAGCCCAACTGGCTCCTGATGAATAGAGGCATAAATAGGAATAACCCTCTGTGGAAATCAGTGCGATTGATTTACCCTTCTGTTGAAAAGAGGGGAATGATTCTCGTAGCCAGGGTGTTGTTGGTAACACAGGCATCATCTGTTTTATAGCCGGGCTCCTGGCTCAGGTCTGTGAGCACTGTGGAGCTATTGATTGAAAAAGAGAGTTTGGGCCTTTGGTCTCACCTGCTCTAGCTTTGTGATTTTGCTTCTGTGTTTGTTTTGCAGACAGCTAAATCCTTTCCTCCCAGTGTCACTGAGTCCTAGACAAACACTATGGCATTGGGACACCACAGAAAATATGTATTGACAGTTTAATCAAAAGGGGTAGGGATGAGCTCTGGCCTGCTGGCATGGTGTCAAGCTATTTCTTTTATTTATGGGTTTTTTTCCTTGATACTTCTTTTTTATACAGCTTGTTTGCTTTCAGACTTCCCAAGAGCTGCCACCAGTCATGGCTAACCCTGCTGTCCTGAGGGCTGGAGGTGCTGCTTGACAGGGTAATGAGAAGCCCCACTGAGGAATAGAACCTGAAGAGTCCTGTGTTGTTCTACAGTGTCTCACACAGAAGAATAAAATAAACTCAAAATGAGCATGATTTCAATCCTGCCTTTGTGCCAAAGCAAGAGATATTTTCATTTTCTGTTTATCCAACTAAAAATAGAGATGATGGGAAAATGGATTTTTTTACCTGGAAGGAATTTCCAGTATTTTGGTGTTTGGTATTTACCTTTGGGAATATTAAAAGGTGAAATAGAAACTTTTATCACAAAGGTCATATGAAATTACACAAACTGAACATTTTGGAGCAATGAGGGCTATCACTGCCATCAGATATATAGTCTGAGCAGTATGTCCAGACACCATGGGAATCTCAAGTAGATGACAACAGCAACCACAAAGCACAGAACAGCTGAAAAAACCCCAAGAAATTAATGCTGAAGCCATGCAGACAAATTATTTAGTTTGGACCTTCTGGTATAGGAAGAGTAAAATGTACTATTTTTATTTTTAATTTAAATAGTAAATCAAACTCAGAATTTTCCTAAGGAAGTTTTCAACTCAGTGAAAGCCAGGTGACATTGGAAAAGCAATTGGCTTGAATTTTTTTTCCTGTTCAGTTAAGAAGCAGGTTACCCTTTTCTTTGTCATGCTCCAGGAGAACAAATTCTCACTCATGCTTCAGCCCACCCTCAAAAGGCAAACAAGCACTTGTTGTCCCAGGACTCAGATCCCATAACAGACAGTCAGGGACGTTATCAGAAAGTTCTTAGTCTTTGTTTTTTTCCCGATTCCTTGGACACAGCCTTGGGACTTCTAAATCTTTGACACCACCCAACTCTTGGAAATACAGCCAAGAGAGCTCTCGTTGAATGCATGCACTGAAGGCTTTCTAAGGAACGAGGCAGAATTTACTGTCTCTTTCAGAATACAGGTTTTTTAAACCTTTTGAGTGTATTGCAATATTTCTTCAGCTTTCTTTCATCATCCAAGGGTGAATTTTTAGAGGATGCTTCAGATGTAGGGTTACTCACTGGAGGAGAGTTGCACAGGTTTCCTCTTTTCATTGTCTCATGAGGTCACTTGCAGCCAACCTAGAAAAGCAGCAGGCAAGGATGGCTGCAGTCCTTGCAGGTTTGTTTGCCAGGGGTCAATAAGATTTTGATCTGAAGTTGGTTTGATTCCTTTTCTTTTCTTGGTTTCTAAAGCAGGGCCAGCAAGGTAGTTTCAGGCAGGAGACAGGCTGTATACTGTTCATCATCATCCTTTCTGTGCTAGGGTGGGAGCGCACATCTGCAGTGAGAATGACTGCAAGTTGCTTTTACATGTCTATTTTTTGGCCTGCCAGGGGGCAGCATAGCAGTCAGAATAGCCTGAAGGTAGCTTTTCCTGGGGCACAGTGCTCAAAGGGCAGGAGTGTGACGGATGTTGGCTTTGTTTGGTGTCATGGCTCTTGCTGCTCACTCTGTGTAATTTAGGCCCCCACAGAGCATTATGGTTGGGTCTCACAGGGCTGTGATGGAGCTCCTTCAAAAGCTGCTAGGCATCCTTCCCTGGAGAGGTGGAAAGTAGACAGGAGTGCCTGAGACACTTTGTGCCCTTGAGCAGCCAGCACAACCCTGCTGTACAAGCTCAGCCTTTCTGCTTGTGCTACAGGGCTGCAGAGAGGCAACTTGGCCTCACTGAATCATTGGATAATTCAGATCGGAAGAGGCATCAGAGGAGTTCACATGCTTAAAACAGGGTCAGCCAAGGTCAGACCAGGATGCTCAGGCCTCTATCCAGGCATATTGCCAGAGAGACTCTTGCACATAACTCTTCTCCAGGCACTTGTGGTTTTGGTTTTTTGGTTTTTTTTTTCCTGAAAGCAGTAATATTTTCAGGAAACTGGGACATAAAAAGCAACAGAAAAATAGTGAAAAGCCCTGCATTTCTTCCTATTCTTTATATGCTTGCCTGCATATGGTATATTTCTGCAGCCTTTACTAAGGTGTACTGCTCTTTAGGTAGAAGATTTCCTTTACAAAACAGCCAGGTATCTCTGTTTTAAACATCTTCCTTATTCCCCTTTCGGCGTGACAACACATTTTATGATGACATTCCCCTTCTGATGGTGACAACACTATTAGTTTACATGACAGATGTTTCATGTGGGCTGGAAACAGATAAAGAGACAAATCCTGATAAAGGCTACAATTCATCTGATAGTTTCAATGGAGTTTAGATACTCCATATCTCTTTCGATTGCTATTCATTTTAGATTTGAGTACCACAGCCTATTTCAGATATGGAAATTTCTCTAGGGACCTAGAGCACACCCAGGAACTCACTGCACAGGAAACAGTCAGCTTTAAAGATGAGGTAGTTGGATGTTCCTAGAAGATCTGAGCCTGTTCATTTCCATCAATGACCTTCACACAAACAGGATGACTGCAGCATTGACAGATTTGAGAAGCATCATCTTGCAGAACAGAATGAGTATACCAGGACAGGAGAAGGATGATGGATGTGGCTGAAAAATGTTTGAGTACAGGACATTAAAAGAGACCTTTAGGACAAGAAAGTCTCCATTAAAAACTTCCACTGTAATCTGATCAGGGAGAAGTGACTAAGGTACACCTGAATGTGCTTGTCAATGACAGGTGTCTTACCACTTGTCACATATAAGAGAGACAGACATACCCCTAGAATTCTTTAGGAAAGGTATTTCTAAATTCAGGAAGTTTAAATATCACTGGGCAATGTCCTGACAAGCCCTCCTCCAAAATACGTCAGTCGAGAGTTTTGTCATCAGTTCAAGAAAAATGAACGGAAACAAGAAGATGTTAAAAAATTCTGGCCAGCTAGCCAAAGAGCAAGATACTATTTAGGAGAACAGAAAATGATTAATGAAATGGAGAAAAAAAAGCTGATTGTGGTGTGTGTTTTTATGGTATAAATACAATAGAAAATGTGTATTTTACATGATTAAATGCTTTAGCTTCCTGTGCTCTCCTTGTTTTTGGGTTTTTCACTGAGTTAGCTGGACTTGAGCAGAGCCAGGAGCAGCAAGAAGACAAGTGTAGTAGGTATTCCCTTTTGAGATTAGGGTATGGGCAAGACACTTTGTGCTTATCTCCATGTCTGTGTTCTCCTTTCCTTCCAAAGGTCTTTTAAAGCCATATTACTGAAGTCAAAGAAAGATAATTGCTTGGATCCCTTGTGGAGAAGTTTTCTCATCTTATGTCCCACTTCTCTTTTTCTATTTTTTTTTTTTTTTTTGTAAGTAGATTCAATGTAGAAAGTACCAGATTTGGGGATTTGGAGTATTTCCTAAAAGCAGCTCACAAACACACCTACATGGTGTACAAGACCTATTTCTGGTGTGGAGACTAGTCCCACTTCTTCCCCTCCTACACTCATTTGTGATCCTCCTTAAATTTTCTCTCTTCTCCTGGGAACTAAGTTTAATTACCCTATTGCCATTCCCAGTCTATATACTGCCTTTGCTGTCTTTGCATCCTTGGTTATTGGAAATCTGGGTAAATTGTTTATTTGTTTTGGGATCATACCTAACTGATCTATAATCTACAGGTTACCCAATCTTCAGGACTCACAGGTAATTTTATTTTCCTTGTTTCCTTCTGCTACAGATTTCCAAATGGCAATTTTTTTTGGTTCAGATTTTTACCCCTTACAGGATCCAGCTCAGGTTACTTTTTGCCATTTACTGTTCTATATCCTTGTATGTCTTAACCAGTGAAATTTGGCTTTATTTACATATCTGTCTTTTTTGCCGTTCTAGGTCTTGTAAGATTTTTGTTTTTGTCCTTATAGTAGGTAGTACATTATATTTTTAAATATCTTTCCAAAGGTGGATATTTAGTGTGTGGAATCCACTTCCATAAATTTTATTTTGGCTGAGGTTAAAGATTTCTCTTACTTTCAGCTCTTTAGGCAGCAATCAATTCCTTTCTCCTTCCACAGTCAAGCTGCTGTATCATCTCAGTCCAACAGATTTTGCTAATCAGTTTCCTTAACTTCTCTATATTTGCTTTTCTGAAATCCAAATCTTTAGCTAAAGACCTACTCCTATTTGTTCTTTGATTTTAAATGTAAAATGAATCAATTTTTGATCATTCTGCAGTTACTTTCTATTATTCTGTCCATTAGCTGTCTCTCTTTTAATGTCCTTTACACTTGCAGAAATCCAACAGTGTTACATCTCATTGACTGCTTGTAACTGTGATGAAGAAATGTGCTGGGTAATATATCCATTGTGCTGGCATTGATAGTGTCATTTTTTAGCCAGTATTTAGGAAATTCAGCTATCTCATAATGCAACAAAAGTCTGCAGTGTTTCTCTCTGAAATGGAATCAGACCTCTCTGTCACAGTCACACCAGCCTGAAAGTGCAGCTCCTCCACTTACGTGCAAATTCATCCAAAACCACCAAACATCTGCCCTTGACTGTTGCAGCACCATGTCCCCAGAAATTCCTGTCCCTCTTCCAGTGACCCTACCTACATGTCACCCAGCTGTACCAAATATTGTACAACCTCACCCCTCCTGGTACTAAAACTATGACATTCTCCTGCCTCAAAAACATGTGGAGAGAAGGAGAAATGAAACCTTTCCAGAGGATCTTTTGGGAGATTGGGTCCAGGCAGGGCCCACAGCTGAGCCACGACTGTGGTGCTCAGGGCTGGAGGATTGCCATGGACGTGTGCCACCACAAAATAAAGTCAGGTACATGGCTTGTGCCCTGCATGGTTTATCTTCCCCATAGGTATTTCACTGTAGAACTGGAGATTGTATTGTCAAGTTAAGGTACAGCAGAACAGCAAGTGATGATTGTTCAGGAAATGCTTGTTCAGTTGATTGGATCAGTGTTTAGAAAATATAACTATTAAAATAGGGCAGAGACAAAGATTACTTCAAAGACTGATGCATCTGGATTTAAGACAATTCTGGCTTGATATATTTTAGGATTGTACACAGTCATAAGGAAACTTAAGGAATTTTGAGAAACCCTTTAAACTTAAAATTCAGAGTTCTTGGGGGGGGATTATAAACTGACAAATTAGGATCGCTGACATTACAAAGCCTGGTCAAGTGTGTTTAGGCTTATGAAGACAGCCTGATTTTTCTATGCAAAAAATAGATTTTTAAATAGGCTTCATGATTTTTAAGGTAGGAGACCTGACATAAACTGTGAAACTTCAGAACAGAACGACAGAAGCCCAATAAAACTCTAGGGTTGTGGTCCAGGGAGAATTTGATAATTTTCTTCAAAGAAAATGCTATAAAAAAGTATCAGATAAGCAAACCAAAACCCAAGACATCATTTTACAGTTTCCAAGCTGTTTTCAAAAATGTGCCATTCTAATGGGGGGAAAAGATTAGAACCCCAGTGTGGCCAGGAGGATGAGAGAGACATGCTCTTTGCAGGCAGCCATGTGGTGGCTAACATAATCTGTCACAAGCATTTTGCAGCACAGAGCCCGTGATCATTAAAGCCTAAAATTGCATTCTTTGGATGGTCTAATTCCTGTCTATCTTTGCTGTAATCACTTTGCTCAGAGCTGAAACTTCTTTCTTTCCCTTATAATTTTTGCTATAAGGATGTATTTCCCAAAGAGAAAAAGCACGTCTAAGACTACACTCTGTAGTAAAGCTACTGTCAAGTAGAAGTATTATTGTTAAAATACAACAAAAGATATATTCCCACTAGAGACAGACAGGAAATACAGATTCACTGCCTGAAAATATTTGTCATTTGGATCTTATTGTGGCCAGGTGTTGCTAGCTGGCCTGTTCACAAATTCTGGTTGAGCACAACCTCCCTCATTGTGTCACAGCCTCTCAAGAGTACTCTGACATCTCAGGCAAAACCTCCACCTCTCCCAATCTCACATCTCAGAAGCATCTGCAAGGGCTTTTGTGTCAAGAAAAGCTGGAAAAGTTCCTGTGTTGTAACTTTTCTTGCTTTGAGTTTTACATGCTTTCAAGATGATGAGGAATAAGTGCCGTTCAACTTCTTTAAGGTTTAATTTCCAATAGCCATTGAAGGACAGATTGAGAGCTGAAAGTAATTACTGAGAGCAGTTCACATCTGCTCTTCTGGACACCTGCTTGAAGCCCCTAGTGATGACTTCAAATACGTTAATCCTTTTTCCAGAGACCAGTGAGCTGCTGGAGGGCTGGATTTTTTCAAATGAGAAAACAAGTCAGTTCTGCAATGAAAGACAGGGGCAATGGAAGGAAGAGACTAATTAAAACCCATACTGTAAATTGCTGCAATAGCAGAGAAAGGACTCCTCTCTCATCAGCATTTTCCAGTTGGCTTATAACATTAAAAAAAAATTATAGCTTTCATTAGGTCACAGAATGGTCTGATGTGTCACTTGTTTACACAATGGATACCTAATTTGCTTCAGCATTAACAATGTAAATTGAATACTCACATAGACTGATATCAAGCTTTGCCTGAGCCTTCACAGGCATCTTTCTTCCCCTTTGCCCAGTCATACAACTAGTAGAGCACCACTAACCAGAGCAGCAGTGAATGGTGGTGTGGACAGGAAGCTTAGTGGTCAAACTGGTGCCTTGTTTTGTCCTTTCTGCATGAGCATCTACGTTCAGTGGAGAAAAACTTGCAAGGGAACTTTGCATCAACATAAGAAGCTCTGGGATAAAGGTCCTATGATTTAGCTACAGATCTGTTGTGCTGTTCCCACACCTCCTCATTTTGAATCTTCTGATTTCTGTGGGGAGTAATTTTACATTCCAAAATAAGTCTTACCTTGTGTTTTGAAATATTTTAAATTTAGACAAGTATCATCCCAGATAATGATCTCATAGTAGAAAAATGGAAATGTATAAGAGAATTTCCAATTGAAGCTGCTTAGCACAGGAGGGCTGTAGTGACATCTTGACCAAGACACTTCTGGTTGGGATATTTGTGGTACAGGAACAGAGAACAAGTAAAGGCATTCAAAGGTATTAGGTGAAATTATGAAAAGAAACAAATATAAAATTGCCTGAAGCTTGTACTTCTCCAAAGAAAAAAGGGGCCAAAAATTCTTTCTTTAACTTTCTCTAGTCTAGACTTTCTTTGGAGTTTTTGTCATACTTTTGTTGCAACACTAAATCTGGGTTTCCAGTAATGTCTGAAGAAGATTAATAATCAAGAAATTAGAGCAGTTATTGAATGCAATTAAATAGAAAATTTTCTATAAGTGCTTTTTTTCTCATTGTGATAACTGAACACATGATGTTCAAATTGAGAACAAAGAGGCTGACCAAAGTTTTTCTGCCTCCAGGCTGCTCACATGTAAAATATATAAAATATAAAAGAAAAATCTAGCACACTTTTATGGGCAGTGTGGAATACCTTCTCTTTCTAGTATGTGAGACATACTAAATGACCATGTGAAGGAAAAAAATACTGACATAATTATGAGAATTAGTGGCAAAAAGGGTTTTATCTCTGATAAAATGAAGAAGCTGATCTGAGCCAGACAAGAGCAAATCTACTGGCCTACATAGCTGGAATCAACATTCAACCTGAAATTTGCTGTCTTTCTCAGCAGCATGGTAATTGAAAGGGTTTTTTGCGTGTTTGGAACATGTTTTAAAATTGTCAAAATAATCTAGTCTAGGCATAAGCTTGAAACTGCATGGGAATCTCAAATGATCTTGAAGTCACAGTTATCAAGTGATCTGGAAGTGTAACCATAACAGCCAGCAGAGCACACGCTCCTAATCACCTCAACAATTTGCAAAGTCCTGGACTGGTGTTCTCACAAGGGTTTATGACATTGTTCACACAGTGTTTAGTATGAAACAGGAGCAAAACTTGGTGGAATGCACTTAATCTTATTTTAGCTGCACAAAATAAAGCACATAAAATAGGCTATGTGTTTACACTCACAACGTTAGTGTAAAATCACTAATAGAAAGGGGAGAAAAAGCAATGAGGCAGCACATGAGTTTTTTGATTTTTTTTCAAATGAAGTTACTTAGGTCTTTAGTTCCTATTTCTCCAGATGCAGAACTAGGAAACCAGAGAGAGTTCTGTTCACCTGGAAAAAATCATAACATAGATCTATTCATAACATCATAACTAGATCTATTCAATTTTTATTGTTCATTTTGCACTAGAAGAGCTGAGCAACAAGCTCACTGTGAATTAGGCTCAGTAAAATCAAACTGTACTGTCAGAGAGCTGTGCCTGGTGTTTTCAAAGCCTTGCTATGGAGTATGGGCAGGCTATTCCAAGGACACTAACAATGCATAATTTCTTTGGGGGGAAAAAAAAAGAGTGTGATTTTGGTAGTGGTCCTTGACAATATGCTGCAAAAAGACATCTTAGAGTCAGCACTGATAAAAATTGTCTGCCATGTGAATGATGTGCAGTAAGACAATCCTTGGTAAGTCATAGAGGTCAAGAATTAACATTGAGCCAGTTGTTTCTTTTTTTTTAGAGAAAATAGCTGTCTTCTGATTGCCAGGGAGAGAGACAAGAGTGTCACAGTTTGTCCAAATGACTCAATTTCTAGTTTTAGGAACATAATTGTCACTTTTTTTAGCTGCTTTTTTCACTTTAGCTAAAATGAAGTGTGTTAAGATACTTTTGTCTCTGAGTTTACAAAGTCAATTGACCCTTTGAAATGAGTGGGAGCCTAAGGTTGTAGTATCAATGCTGTATCATACTGCCTTTCAAAAAAAGCACTGACACTTAACCTTCTTTTAAGAGATGATTCTGTGCTGTTGCAAATATGTAAAACTCACAGCTGAGATGTGTACCTTCAAAGATAAACAGCTGCTATCATCTTTACCTAATCAGGGTTGTTTTGCAGACCAAGACAAGAGAAGTAGGCTCTTGTAAATGCTGTCTGCATATTCCCTCACAATACATCCCTTCAAAACCTGAACTTGTCACCAGCTGCCAATTTTCATCAAGAAAAGCCTCTCATTAAGTTCACTGAGTGCTCACAGAACTGGCTCTGAGTTCCTCAGTCTCTGGCTGGATCAACCCTTGCTGTGCAGTGTCTGTAATGCATCTGCATTGCTTCAAGGCTTGTGCTGCTCACCTGGAGGGAGTCAGGGAGGGAGGCAGAGTCCTTTGATGCATAGCTTGTTTTTACAAATGGAAACGGGGAAGGTGATTTGATTTCCTATGACCCACTCTCCTGGTAGCCTCTCATCTCTCTTTGCAATTCCAAAGCTTGTGGAGATTTTTTGAGGCGCCCAGGGTGATAAATGTAGGACAGGGATAATTGTAGATAATTGTTAGGCTGAAACTCTCATGCATTGCTGGAATGGCAAAGAGCTGGTCTTATGTTCTTAATGTCTCCCTTTGAACAAGTTGAAAACACACTGTTGCCTTATACTTGCTATTTTAATAACCACTTTTTACTCACCTTCTGTAGGAGTCAAGTTCTTCTCTGTTGACAAGTTGAAAACACACTGTTGCCTTATACTTGCTATTTTAATAACCACTTTTTACTCACCTTCTCTGAGTCAAGTTATGCTGCTATAGCCCTGTTTTTTACTGCCAGATGGGGGCATGAAGGATGGATCACTGAAAACAGTGATCAGTTTTTCTTGACACAAAAACCTGCTAGTTTTCAAGTTACAGGCTACTTGCTAACAACATGGAAATTCTGAAAAAGTTGTGTGAAAATAGTTTACTTGCACGAAACTTTAATTTATACCAGCTGTTTTACTAATGTAGAAGTCTGCTTTGTGAATGCTCCAGGCTGAGGGGATCCCCGAATGTATTTGAGGGTCTAATAATCTGTCAGAGAAGGTAAACCTTGGGTAGAGTTTTTTCTGTGTTGACTGGCAAACCTCTCCTGCTCCAACATAGAAATTTCAAAAGACTTTCACCCTGGCCTGCCACTTAAGTCAGTACTGATAAAACTAGATCAGTCTGTCTAAAGGATTTTTTTTTTTCATTTTGAAGCACAGGATGACACTTTGCTGTTATTCATTTACAGGCTGAACTAAATGCCACTCACATCCTTGCTTCAGTGCACCGTGTTGCTGGAGAGCTTGGAGACTGAACACACACTACACCACCACCCACCCCTGTAGCTGCTCAGAGTCATTTCCTCTGACATGCACAAGCTGACACATGAGCCAAAGGTACCAGTCAAGAGCTGATCTTTGTTGAGATATTGATAAGAGGTGCTAAGGTCACTTTCTCCTAGCATAAAGGATGCCTTGTCAGCTCTGAGAAATTAATTGAGTAAAGACTCAGGAAGTTCAATGTATCAGGCAGAAAATGTGCTCCTCTGTTCTTTCAGGAACTTAAATACTGCTGCAGTTTGCTTTTGTATGGGTTACCACTCTATTTCAAGACAGGAAGCAAGGTGGCTGACGGCACAACACCTCAAATCTGCGTGAGGATCCCTTGAAGGCAAGAAGATATTCACAGAATATTGAATATTCCATTTTAAGCATCCCATGGGTGCCTGCTAGGCTTTAGTGACTCCTGTTCACCTATAATCCAGAAGGATGTCTTTGGTACTACAATGACATTCAACGTTTACTTTATCCTTGCTCAATAAAAAAAAAGTAACACTTAAGAAATACGTTGAGAGTTCCTGAATTAGATGGCTGCTTAGATTTTAGCTGTAATCAAAGAAAATGTGTTTCAATGCAGTGAGATGACAAAGTAGCTCTTCAGATATTTCCCCTTGAACAATTCACTTGAATGCAGCTGCCTCATTGTGAGATGATTATAATGAAGGTTTGCCCATATCCGTCTGGTCTTCTGGATTTTGGGGATCTTTCAGTCTCTTCAGAATCACTAAAAGGTAAGAAACAGTTTAATGTTAAATGTTTGAAACTTACAGCAAGATAGAGTCCATGAACATTTGATAAATATATACCCTAATTGGCAGCAGTTTTAGGCACTTCAACAAGATGCTCATTCTTCTGCCAACTTTCCTAGAAAAGAATTATTTTTTTTGTTTTTCCACTCACTTATTCTATACCAAAGCTTACATTTGCTGACTGTTAAATAGAGTCAGTTTTCTTAAATGTTAAGAAATCCAGATATTATAAAAGCTGTGAATGTAAAACAGGATTTTCTTTCAAGCATGATCTCAACTCCAAGTTTACTATTCTTAGAGTCTTGTAGCTGGAGGAGGACCCAGCAAGACTGGTGGGTTCTGGGTGAGGACTTTTCCCCTTGCCTCGGTCAACTCTGTAGCTGCTCCATCCCACCAACCAGTGCCACTGAGGAAGTAGAGTTGAATCTTTCAGTCAGCTTTCTTTGTGCTGACTTGATTTCCCATCAGATGAACAGAAAAGGATCATCTAAAATCCTTTCTTAGGAAAGAGGATTTAATGCTTTGTCTTGACAAAATGCTGCAGATTCTTCAGTGTGGTTAGATTGACCAAGGGAGTCTGCCTTGTTTCTCAAGTCAGTGGGACTGACTGCCTGGGAACCTTGATTTGCTGATACAGGTTGCTTGTTTTGTCTGTGATGTGTTCAGCCTGGAGGTCAGAAATGTGGCTTAAACCCCAGGGAAGATTGGCAGATGCTTTTTCCAGGAATGTCCTGCACCTTATCAATTCTTTGCCATTCACTCACTGCTCCTCTGGCAGCAGCTTGGTCTCTCTGCTATTCTGCTGCAACAAGCAGCTTAATCTCCTCAAAAGATGTGAGTGCCTGAAAATCTTTAGTTTTTCTAAAGCCTTTGGATTTAATATAAGATACCATCATGAAATTTAATGGCCTATGATGTTTCAGAAGCCTGACTGGATGATCTAATGACTCCTCCTGGCTTTAAACACTGAACCTCTTGGATCCTCACTTTTCTGATGACTTCTTCATATAAAATACAATTTAGAATAAAAATAACCTGATCATTTATCATATATATCTTCTTCATGGGAGAAAATTATTCCACTGCAGCAAAATCACAGAAAAAGGAATTTTACTGGGACATCTGTGGGTTCGGTCAAGTGTTCCTTAACCCAAAGCCTCATCTTGTATGGAGGATTGGAGCCATTTCTCTGTGCTGAATCACGAATTCAGGCCTGTATTACCAGTGAAATATGGAATGCCCTTATCAGTAATAAAAATAGAAGAACAGAGCTCATTTGTTCAATAAGAAAAACAAAACTATTCCCCTGCCAAAAGGGGTTCAAAGATTGAGTGATGTGAAAGTCTCTGGGAGAATAGTGAGGAGAAAATTAATTCTTCAAAATAATTACAACAAAAATTGAAATGTTGGTTTAAAAATTATTGAAAAGGACAGCTGAACTAAGAGTCAGAAAATCTGGGCTCAGAACAGTGTATCAGACAGAGGAGCCTGAAATGAGATGTCAGCATTCTTTGGCTGTTTAGATCCAAGTTTGTGACCAAGCTTGTCTAAAGCTGTCCTGAGCATGGCAGCAGCTCTGCAGTGGGGACTGCAGGGTGCTGGGCTGGCTTCTGCCAAATCCTCTGTGCAGCCAGGACCATGGCACAGGGCATGGAACCTGGGACATGGGACTCAGGTGAGCATCCAGCTCAGGGGGTGGCTGAAAACGTGTCCCTGGATGGGACCAGCTCCTGCAGGAAACACAGCTGGTGCCTTGTTTCCATCCCTGCTCATCACACAGCTTAGCCATCAAAGGGAGCCCTCAGAGAGCAATTCTTCCTCCCTCCAGGACATCTGCTTTTCCTTGCAGAGGAGCTTAAACTTGAATTAGAGCCAAGAGTCCAGAAAATGTCCCTACCACTGCAAGCAGCATGCTGTCTGTGCTGGGATACTGTGAGAAGCAGAGCCCCTGTGGAAAGTGCCTGGTAGAGAGATAGAATCCCAGCATGGGCACCTCCCCACAAGCCCATTTTGAAAAGATATATAGATATATATATCTAAAATTAGATTATTGAGTGAAAAGGCATATAGTGAAAAGCCTATTCACTGCCTTTTGTCTCACTGTTTGTGCCACTGCCTGAGAGGTGATTGTTTTCCTTCCCCCCACCCAGGATGAAACCAGCAGGAATTAAGGAGCAGTGCTTTTTCAGGTACAAGTCACTGTTTCCCCTCCCTGCTCCCTTGGCTTTGACAAACACTTCTATGAGGCACAGGTAGTGCAACCAGCTCTGTGTCCTCTCAAACTTGTGTGAGGTTTAGTGCCCAAATGCCTGACACAGTTACTTTTGAGAAGAACTTTGAATTGCTTCTGAACAATCTCCAGTGTAGTCTCCATTTGTGATTGAGTTCATTAAACAAATTATTGAGCTTGCTCACCAGTGTCATAAGGAACGTCATTCTGTGATGAATTTGAAGGATGATTTTGTTTTTATTTGCTAACTTCTGAGTCACTCTTACAATTGGTAACAAAATGCATAAAAGAATTTTTTATTCTTGTCTTATATATTTTTTATGTCCTTAGTTACTATGTACAAAGTCACTGGAGTCACTAAATAACACAAAATGCAGTAAGATTTAATTTTTAAGAGGACAGTCACTCAAAGTTACTGCCCTTATTTTTCTGGTGCATCCATGGTAAGTAATAAACATTAATAGCAAGAGGAAGTAAGTAAGTAAGTAAGTAAGTAATAATAATAATAATAATAATAATAATAATAATAATAATAATGTTTGGAGAAGAAGAAGGAGAAGGAGAAGAAGAAGAAGAAGAAGAAGAAGAAGAAGAAGAAGAAGAAGGAGGAGGAGGAGGAGGAGGAGGAGGAGGAGGAGGAGGAGGAGGATATTATTCACCACATTCCTTACCTGGAATGTGGTGAATAATATCACCAGTTGTACTACCTAAGGTCCCTCTTGACTATGAGTTGACATGAATTACCTGAATAAAACTATAACAATAAGAAAAGTAAAGACAAATCCATTATTTTTGCTTGTCTACTTTGTAATAGACTAACTTACCACACAACTGTTGGCTACTACTTTCCAGTATCTGCTGATGGTATTTGTATCTTTGAAGTGTCTTGGACACTGAGTTTAATTGTTTATTTAATTTGGTGGTACTTATTCCAATTTTCCACAAATTTGCTTTAACCTTTGCATGAACTTTTCTTCCCTCTTCCCTCTACCATTTGGGAAAGAGCAGAAAATCAGCCCTTTTTGTTTCCTTATGCTGGGATTTGTGTCTCATCTTCTTGCAAGATATTATATAACATATTTTGCCTGTCATCCTCTTGATGATGCTTGATAAAGAACATTTATACTGTGTGCACATTACTTCACAGTTTAAATACCATCCTGCTCATTTTCCTGCTGTGCCATGACATTCAAAGGATGATTTTTTTCCTTTTCATAGTGTGTTCCTGCATTTTATCAATTATGGTGATTATAAACAGCTTTCTAAAAAATAGCATGAATTGCTCAGCTGAAGAATTTTGAGAATATATGGCATTTGGATATTCTTGAATCACAGCACTGATGCAGCTCAGCTTGCACACTGAGTTGGTGTCAAAGTGACTTCCATGGACTTCCTTGTGCAGTGTGAGCCCAGTGCTTTAATTTCTGAGCTTTGCTCGATTAAAATGCACAGTATACATAGTTTGCTGGTTTACCTGAAAATTAAGTCTCTGTCACATCAGCTGGCATATCATTTTGCTAGATCTGTTAGAAAGTTGGGAACAGGGCAACAGCCCTAGCATGGAGGTGAGGTGACAGCCCCTTTCCCCTGCAGCCACTGCATGTGCCAGGACTGAGCTGTTCAGCACTGCAAGAGCAGTAGAAACAAACATTTGGGTAAGAACACTTCTTCCTTCTTAAAAATCTGGCACTCTGGCAGGATGATAATAGCCTGATACTGGTATCATGCATATTTGGAAAGCCATCTTAGGATGGCATAATTCAGTGCTGCTACCAAAGAGATTGTACTACTCAGTCTCTTCCCTCTGGGACTGGCAAATAGTTTGTGCCATCATTCAGTGAAGTACATATGGGACTGAAGTGGCTGAAAAATGACTTGAGAAATGACTTGCTCCTGGCCATGTTAGCTTTCTGAGCAACTTCACAGCTTAACTGCAAATTGCTGCAAGGGGTGAGTAGTGTGGGTATGAGAAAGAGGTGCTAGGAATGGGAAGTGAGCAGGAGGCTAAAAAAACAAGAACATTGAAGCCAGTCCACGTGATGAGTGGAATTTGGGGATCCCTGTGTATAGAAAAAGCAGCCATTCAAAACAGAGAAAGACAAGGGGGATGAGAATTCTTAGTCTTCACACACCTATGAGCTTAAGTTTCAGCCAGGTCATGAGGCTTGCTCAGAGCACAGAACATTAAGAACATACACGGTATTTTCTGTGTAGGAACAATGTTTGAAATGTTCCTGCTTAACTATAAAGTGAAAAAGAAAAAAAAAGGAGGAAAATACAATTTTCTGGTTTTCCACTGAGAATACAAGAATATAAAAAGTCTTTACAGACAATTAACACAATTTGCTCTGGTTTGTTTTTGTTTGGTTGGTTGGTTAGTTTTTTTAATGCAAGTAGGCTTAGAACTTCCAGGATGTCTTCCTGCTGGTAAGTTGGGCATAATTCACAAAATATGCTTCTAATTATTTATGACCTCTCAGCATGCAAGAATATGACAAAAATTATTTCCATCACTTTTTCACATTAAGAGGCAGTTAGAGATCAGGGAACTGACTCTACAGTTAGGATTTAGAATTTTCAACTCACTGCAAGAACAAGGGCTGCCTACAATGATTATTTCAGTGTGACAAGAGTAAAACCATTTTATCCAATACTACCTCATTCTGCTAAAAAATCTATGCCTCAGCTTTAATCCACTCAGGTCAGTTTGCCTCATCTCTTTAAAACTTCTCTCCTCCACAATGTATGATGTGGATATTCTTTTTATAGAAAAAGTAATTATGGCATTTTCCCAAACGATCACAATGCCACTGTGCCCTCAATTCCCAAGGGCCATTTCAAGAATTTCTTTCAATTCAGAAATAGATTACAAACATGACATAATCTTTGTGACTGAAATTGAGTATGTAATTTTGTCTGGGGAACCCCAGTCCTCCAGCAGTTCCATCTCTGAGCCCCAGTGCCCAAATGTCCCAGCAGGCGAGGAAAATTGGTCATTTTGATCATTCCAAGCAAAATGGGCCGAGCTATGCAGTGGTGTAAACTGACTCAGCAGTCACAGGAATGATACTGATTTTTGCCAGCTAAGGAGACTATTATATTATGTTTTGCTTATCTGTGTTTTGCTTATTTTCTGAAATAGTGTGTGCTGATTGTCTCTCCAAGGCAGAAACATGCCAGCAATTGAAATTAGCCATGCATAATGCATTTGAGGTAACACTTGGGTTTATTGCCTCTTGGTAAGTTATTAAGCTTTTACTGAAGCATATTTTGTATGAGTATCAGTATTATCCATGTGCTTTGTACCTAATGTGTTTCACTTCTTTAGCACATCTCAGTTAAGGGCTCTAAAGCAGGCTGCAAATGCTAATGAGCTGAGATTTGCAGAGTTCCAGTGGGGAAGGCAAGCAGCATCATTGCAGGTCTGCAGGTCAGGATTCTGAGGGATGGAGAGGCCTCCTAAAGACAACACAATAAAATTCAGATGATGGCTCCTGCCCTTTCTGTCAGCACCTTGAGCCCTTTTGCCCTTTCTGCCCAGCAGTATGGAAGAAATGAAGCTTGCCCGTGGTTGCTGGCTGCATCCCCAAGAGCAGCAGGATGCTGGATGCACCCAGGACTGGACATCCTGTTTGGTGCCCCCCTATCCCTGGGCAGAGTTGGCCCCTCTGACCTCACAATCCTGCCTATGCCCATGTTCTCTCCTTTTCCTTTTCTGCCAAACTCTGTGATTCCTTGTCTGTGGTCTCAAGCATGCTCTTGCCAAAGTCCTCATCACAGTGCATCTTTCCAGCTCCTGGCTCTTGGCTTCAGCCCTCCCTGCTCTGATCCTGCTGTTCTCCCCCTAACAGCAGTACTTGGGGGCTCCCTCACACCCTGGTATGCACCCTTGCACACTAAATAATTGCAGCTGTAGTACAGAATTAAAGCCACAAGTGGGAAATCTTTTCAAAGCTCTTTTTCAAGACACATTACCTCAGAGGACAGCTCAGCTGAGACCTCCATGCTAGCACACTTTAGGCGCGAGGGCTTAGTGTAGCTGGAAATCTTTGTCCTTTATCACATGCTCTGCTCTTGGGAACTCATTAGGAGTCAAGCAGGAGAGGAACTATGTCACCAAAGAGCAGAGGGACAATGCTGTGAGGCACTGAGATGGCCCCTGCCTTCCATGTCCTTGCTGGAGTCCTGGGACTGCTCCTGCTGCTGGTGCAGCTGCCACTCAGGCACACATCTGAGAGGAAACCCCAAAACCAGCAGGCAGGATGAATTCCAGTGGGTCCCAGGAGGCTGCTGTGCCTTCTCCTCCAGGGCTGCCTGCTGCTTTGCAGGGATGCTGGTGATGCAGAGCTGGAAACACACCCCTGCAGCTACACTGTCCCTCCTTCTGTCTCCTGCCCTCCCCAGTGAGAGCAGGGCCACGGCAGCTCCCAGGGCAGTGTCACGGGTGTGCACTTGTCATGCAGCTTGAATCAGCCACTGGCTGCACAGGGCTGAGCATCTTCACTGAGCCCAGTGCAAAGTGCCAGAACAGATGGAATAAATTAGCAGCCATTCCTCTTGTATGGAAACAGAGGAGGAATTTCCATTTGGAAACTTACTGGTGTCACCACATTTCTCTTCACAGAGAAAAGCAAAGCAAAATTCTTCCCAATAATATTTCTGGGTTTCACATTCTCTGAACCTCAGAGAAAGGAAAAACAATTCTTATCATTTGCTGAGCCTGTGTTTGTGCAAAAGTAGAATGCAATATGGAGATTGTTTACCCAAAGTGATGGTGTTTTGTTTACTTTCCTATCAGGGCCAAGTGTGTGTGTGTGTCAGGACTGTTGGCTGCCACAAGATGCTGGGCAGTTGTGTGCAGAGTTGAGCGCTTGGCAGATTCAGTTTAGATGTAATGTAATATAATGTAATATAGTATAGAATAATATATCATAATAAAGTAATTAAGTAGCCTTCTGATAAGATGGAGTCAATGCATCCTTCTCTCCCCTCGTCGGGGGTTCCCTGTGAATTCAATATACTGGTGTTTTCATACACAAATTTTTTTCTCCTCTGACATTATTTTTTCTCCTTCAACATTGTGCCTGCTTGCTATTAACTTTAGAAGTTTCTTTCTTTTCTGTACTGGGTACTTACCCTACCTCCCCCAGCCCAGATCTGCCTCATGTCAGATCGCAGACGTGCAAGCCAAATATCAGGTCCATTGGAAGAAGTTTCTTTTAACAAAACTAGAATTGCTTTGAGGATACATTAATATAAGCTTTAAAAGAATCTCTTCTCTCATTTTTGCTCTCACACACATTTAGGTTTATACTAATTCTTCCCTGGATCCCTGCAATCTTTCTTAATTTCTTAAGAGAATAAGATGAGTTTCAGTGTGTACCACCATTATAACAAGTCAAACATTTTTCACTTCTGGAGCTTTCAGAAAACCTCAAACTTTTTATTTTTTATTTTCTTTCCTGAATGCAATGATCTGTAGAAGCTTTTAAATGTTTTCTATCAACTCTTATGCAGTCACTTCCATTTTTAGCTCTGTGGTTAGTATTTCTCTCTAGTGTAGTTACTGCTTTCAGTGCCCTGCTGGGTTCCTCAATCCTCAAAATTGAGAACTGTCACTTCTCAGCACCTCTGATTGGCTACTCAGTAAGAGATTCTCTCCTTTTCAGGCTGAATGCAATCTTCTCAATCTTTTTTATCAAGATTTAAAAATATGAGTGGTAAAAGAACACAAGCCAACCCTTCTCTCCTGAAACACGAAGTACATGTATGTAGATATTTCTAAATTTTTCTTCCTCTTACAGAAATTCCACCACATTTGTGGATTCCAGGTTCACCCACTCATCCTTGATGTACCCCAAAGTTCCACGCCAGAGTTTAGTGGCTCATTTATCTATGTAATATTCCTGGATGAGCTGTTTGTAGAAGTCCTTGTAACAGGGACGGAGAAAGCACTTTTGGATTTCCAAACCCTAGTTTTGGTTCTGTGAGATGGGATAGTGAGTGGTCAGGGTCTTGCTTGACTGATTTTCACAGTGTCATCTCGATAAGAGCTAATTGTAAAGATGCTTGTTCTACCTAGACAAAAAAAAAGAACCCTTTTATTTTTTGTCCTTTTCCTTATTCCTTTTTCCTTTTCCCTTTTCATTTCCATTCTATTTATTTTTCTCTTTTTCTTTCAACTGCCATATTACACGACAGTGTTGCAGAAAGGGGACTTTCAGAAATTTAGTAATGATGTTTGCTCATTAGAAGTTTCCAGAGTTACATTGGGAAAATTTTGCCAGTCCACAAAAACTTTCCTCTCACCCCAGGACCAAAGAATTTTTGCACTAATTGGTCAGCACAGATCAGCTCTGTCTGGACACTCAATTTTTTAGTAGACTAAGTATTTCAATCACCTGATACAATGAACTCTGGCAGATAAGAAAGAGGATGAATTCATCCAATGGAAAAAAGTTTTATAAAGAAAGCAATAGCCATGTTAGAATTGTGGAAAAGAAAACACAAAGAATGAATTTGAAAAAAAAGTAGCACATTGGAAATGAAGCTTGTTAAAAAGAAAGAGAGAGAGAGAATTAATCTTTTTTAAAGTGTCCCTGTAGAACAAAATGGTACTTTCCTTGGGTTGATACTGCCTAATAATGTTTCACGGTGTACAGTGTGCCAGTTCTTCTGTGCCTCTTGTCTTTTGTCCCCACATATCCATGGTGATTTGAAACTGGTAGAATTTAAAAGAAAGTGCTTTATGTAATTAACTGGTTTTCAGAAGCCTAAGTGTCTGTGCCAGAACAGTGAAAAAGAAATCAAATTTGTTCTTCATACATCTTGGGAAAAAATGGAAAGCATCCAAAGAAAAATAACTGAGGCTGCATATGGGCTGATATTAAAGTTCAGGAAGTCCCTGAGCTGTTTGCCCATCTATTGATGAAAGCAGATCTTCCTCTAGTGGTCCACTTCAGATTTCAAACTGGAAATATGCATGGAAAGAAGCCTACAGAGAACTAGAGAGAACATACACATATATACAGGTATATATACATGTATACATGTATATATACACCCACAATAATTAATTAATTAATTAATTAATTAATTTACTATATATTGTGAATCCTTTATGTTTCCATGTCTGTATAAGAATTATTACACAGATGATCCATAACTATAATGTTAAAATAAGAAAGATGAGCTAAGTGTTCCATCTTTGATGTTTTGAGATGCAGCCATAGGACTCTCCTTCTCAACAGCGGTGTAGCAAGAACAAAATGTTTGATTTCCAGTCAGTCTTGGGGATTATATCCTTTTTCATAAATAAAACACGTAGGGACCCTAGTGTTTAGGTGGCAATTTCCAGGTCCAGATAGCAGCAAGTCTGCCTTGCCTGTCTGGCATACAGCTCACAATAAAAGATTCTGTCAGCTGTTTGTCAGAGACTGAAATTGCAGGGAATGCTTTCTGCAAACCTTTTAGAAGCTGAGCTTTCTCAAAGCAGCTGGGAAGGGCAACAAGCATAGATATGTAATTGTGGGATCTCAGCACATCATTCCTGATGTTCAGAGATGCCAGGAGAACCCTTGGGGGTCTCGAAAATCCTGGAATGTTGCCAAGAGTGTCTGGTGGCTTGATTTTGATCCATCCACAGAAATAACAAGAGTTTGAGGACAAGAGAATCGCTTTAGAGTATAAGGTGTGAAATAGACACATTTAGAAAGTGAAATATAGATTTTAAGGTTTTTTGGGTACAGGGGGGTTATGGAGACAAGATGGAGGGATCAGGGCGTGTCTTGTCCTTCTTCTTCCTTCTTCTTGTCCTCCATCTCCTGTGGTGATGTTGGCATTTGGGGATTGGTTTATGGTGAAGGTGCACTTGCCAACATGGGTGAAAAGCATTGGGAAATAAAGGTAAATATTGTGTACGTAGATATTAGTATAAAAAGACATGACCGCCCCGTGGGTGGTCAGAGAGTGCCTGTGACTGCTTGCAGATCAGACCTCTGTTGAGCAGACAGAAAATTTTGTAGATAAGAAACAATAAACAATCTGAAGACCGAAAAGCTGAAGAGTCCAGACTCATCCTTTAAAACGCGTGCCACCCAAGAACCACACTACTCGTGTCGGGGCAGAGACAGACAGCCGAACCCGACATGTAATGATGCCACAAGTTGCAGCTTCCAGTTCTGTACTTCCCAAAGTACCTGTGAACTAATCCATGGGAATACAACAGATCCCAACTCTAACTTCCATCCAAAAATTGTAACCATTTACAGTTATGTATTGCAATAGTTCCTTGTCTTTGTTTCCTCTCTGCTGAGGCACCCTCTTTACAAAGTCAATAAAAAGTTGATATATTCAGTGGTGGTATATTTAGGAGCCTTAGAGAGGATGGTGAAAATGCCAGTCCCAGACCAATATAGGATTCTCTCCTCTGCATTTCAGACTGTAAGTGTTATCCAATCGTGTCCCTCACATCTTCAAATGAGCAGCTGCTTAGTCCAGCTAAGTCCACAGAGTATTGAGTCCTTACTCTCAGGAATTCAGCCAGACAGTAATTTTTGCACTCTATTATAAACCTCAATTCAGCCATGAAAAGATTTTGTGTCACATTAGAAAAGAGCAGGGTAGTTCAAGAATGAATTGACAACATTCTAGCTCATTTTAGTAGCAAGTAAATGTTTTAAGTGGAAATGCTCAAAGTGATTCTAAAAAATTGATGGCTCCACCTGCTGCAGAAAAGGCTTTCCTACCTATCAGTACCTGCCAGTCTGAGATACAAACGTGCACTTGGGCCACTTTAGATTTTAATCTATTGCTACCTTAATAGGAGTTCATGAGGCAGCTTCTGACAAGTGACTGTCTCTGAATATGATTTCCTTTAATATTTTTTTCCCTTTGAAAAAATATTAACAGCCATTTCCTTGATGTAGGTTGCAACTTTAGGTCTGCTGGTTTGACAGATTTATAGATTTTACTTCCTTTACTTGTTTGCAAACCACGTGTTTTATCCTTTCTTCAGTCTGATTGTATCCAACTATCTGCAACTTCTGCAGAAACATTCACTGTTTAGAAGTTTCATAACTTTTCTTGCCTGCCCTGGTTTAATTTCACCTGGTTGCTGGTGTGTGGGTTTTTGGGATTTTAAGGGTAGCATTTGCCACATGCTGAATACTTGCTTGTTGGGAATTTTGGGGTGAGTAATCAGAGGTAAAGGAAGAATTGAAATGTAAGTAAGAGAGAAATGAGTCAGGGAAGGACAAAGGAGATTAAAAAAAAAAACAACCAAAATAATTTATTTTTCTTCTGTGTACATGCATTTTGTAATAAATAAACAGCTGACATGGACAAGAAGCAAAAGGACCCTTCTTGAGGTGGATGTTTGAGGGCATGAGAAATATGAAATACTGGTAAATGCACTCTGAGGAGGCTGGTGCCAGAGCAATTTTGCTCAGCCAATGCCTCCCCAGGCACTGCTCTGTGCTGATGTGTGATGGTTTCTCACCACAATGGGCCCAAGGAGCATTGTGACAGAACCCATTTCTGCAGTCAGTACCAGAGGTTTGCCTTGTGTTCCCAGCTTACCAGAGACCTTGGCAAAGGAAGATACAGTCAGCATCTAGGCATTTATTCTCTTACAGAATCCTTCTCCAGATGATTTCTATCTATTTCTTAGATGAGTTTCTGTTTTTTGGTAAGGGACAATTTCTTTTCATATTGGATATATTTTCTGTCAATAGCTTATGTTTACTGCAAGCCAGGCACCAAGAAACATATCCTGCTGAGACTATCTGGCACAACTCTGAAGAGTTCAGACATTTTCCATCCCTTTCAAACTATGAGAAATCTATAGCAATAGCTTATGGGAGAGAACAATGCAATTATCTAAAAGTATTTTGTTATCTACAATTTCCCCCAACCAGCTGTGGTATTTAAAAAACACTAGTCTCTTGCTGAGTTTCCCCTGCCCTCTCCAGATCCTCTGCTCCATGTCCTCTGCCCAGCCCCTCCACCTCTCCAGCCTTTCAGCTGGGAGTCTTCAGCAAAGACCTTGCAGTTAATTTGTGTCTTGAAAGCTGCAGCTGCAAACATCATCAGCCTGACAGCAGATGAGTGCAGGAGCCAGAAGCAGATAAATCACACCTCCTGGATGCTAACCTTTTCTTTGTGCTCTGAGTTTTTTTAACTTCCTGCACAAGCATAAGAAGGCAGAGGAATTGCCAGCTGTAAAGGACTGAAGTGGCTTTTGTCTTCAAACTTTACTGCTCCTTGTCATTAGTTATGTCAATTCAGAAGGAGAAAAAAAAGGAAACCTTTAGACTGATGAGAATACATTGACAGTCAAAACCTTTCCTGGAATATTAATAGAGGATTATATGAGATTCCTCTCCAAACAGCCAACAGATCTTGTTTTCCCTGCAATAAGCCAAAAGACATTCCATCCATAACAATCCAAAAATCCTTGTGATAAGATTTAAAATATTTAAGTATTTAAAATATGAAGTACTAAATAGAAAAAAAAATCAAACCTAATGTGAGCTTTCTTGGTAAGAGATTTTGTTGATAGTTATTAAAATGAGAGCGCAAGGAAGTGCTGCACATCCCATACAAAGGCCCTTGGAGCAGGGAAGACTTAAGGAAACAAAACCATTTTTGTCTCGGTGCTATCAGATGCTCTCTGCAGAATCAGACTCTGCATAACCTTTGTTATGATTATTACAGGCATTTCATCATCTCCTTAAGTGCCACAGTAAAGAAAGAAACACAGTCTGCTCTGGATAGTCTTCATCCTGCAGAGACCGAGGGTTTGGGGGGGAAAGGAGTCCAAGCAAAGTCTCCGTGTAGATGCAATGATTTATATGTTCAAGTCCAGTTTTCAAACTCTCTTTCTTTTTTAATTCTATTAATAATTTCTTTTAATGTGTGCATATTTAAGTGCAAGTTCTTTTTTTGGGTGAGAGACCTTTCTTCTATCCTTGATGTAAAATTATGTAACTCTTCTGCAGATGCCCGAACTGAATGGTTCCATGCTATAATAAAATCATTTCACAAGCAAAGTCAGTATCAGAATAGATGTTATAAGTTTAGCCCAGAAAGTCTAAGAGGTCTCATGGTTTTGTCACAACACTATGATGGAAAATGGTAGCAGAAATGTTACTCATACTTTTTGTCCGACACTCTCGATGTGGTTTCCAAAAACCTCATTATGGAAATATGTATTCAACACCAAGACTTGTATGAAAAAAGAAAACCCATTAACACATCTTAACAATAAGCCATCAATCATAGTACTAAAGTTCCCAAGGAAAGGCACACTATACAATGTTTCTTTTTTTCTTTGTGCAAAAGGACTGAGCAGAGAATAATGTACTACTGAGCAGGAAATGGAATGATAAATGCCTGCAGAGTTGTTCTGTCACTTTATGCTGGCTAACATTGATTGAAAGGTAGCTTCCAATGACAGCTGTAATATTTTAAACATGGGTAGTAGCTATGTGTATTGAGTACACAGGCTTCCAAAGACACCTTCACTTTGAAATTGCCTAATCCTAAAAGCAATGAGAAATTTTTAAACTGAGCAGGTGTTTGCTGCAAGAAAAGACACTCTGAAAAGAGATTAAACCCTCTCAGAAAAGTTATCTTAAGCGCAAAGTGTAGACTGTGCAAAATCTTTCCCCTATGACAGAGAAAACATTGTCTTCTTCTTAGGAAGGAAACACTTTGCAGTCCAGGGTAGAAAAAGTGAGAGCTGTGATGTGTAAAGCACTGAATCAAATAGACCTCTGATTGATGGTACTTAAGGCACATCCAAGTCTTTTATTTATCTCCCATGAAATGGAGACAACTGGTTGTGCTCTGGTGATTGAGAAGTCACATAAATCATCCTAGAAAAATCCCATTTATTTTCTTTCCTGGAGGAATCGAAAAAGAGTAAAGCTGCATAGAGGCAGGGGTTTACAGGGATTTAGGACTTTAAAATGAGGATGATTTTAATGAAAAAGCATTTTGTCTACACATTCATGTACTTTTTTGCAAATATTTGCAATAGAACTGTTTATATGGCATAAGAATACTAATTTTCAATCATAATTCCTTAGACTGTGATATCTCTGACACAGATGTCTTCCTCAAACTGTCATTTTTCTACTTTTTTTTGCCAACAGCCCATCTCATTGTTGTGCTGTGTGTGGAAGGAGGCCATTGATAATACACCTGAATATACAGAATTGCTGGAGAGGCTCACAATTCAATTCCAGATTGTATGTGCTGCTGCAAGTAAGGAAATGTCCCATTGAAATGTTTCCCATGTCTCCATGTCTCCAGCTTGAATGAGTATGGAAAACCCTAACCAACCCAAGAGGGGATTAAAAGAGTTACTGAGCATGGTTTTCTGTCAACCCAGAGCAAGAGCTTGAACAGCAAAGTGAGTTCATATATTCCCCCAACTTTTACTGACCCCAAGGGTGATGTGAAGTCTCACCCTGCTTGCCCTGTAGCAGAGCACACAATAAGGAGCTCCTAGAGGCCATTTAAGTCCAGCTGGGGATGCCCTCTTTATATAAACAGCAATAAATCAGCACTTATGCAACCAATGAATTCACACCATGAATCCACATTTACGAATTTGCATTAATGTGGGATAATGTTGGTGAGAAGTAGCACAGACATTAGGTCACTTAAGGTTATGTATACCCTTGGGGCTACCCAATTTTATGTATTTCTATTGGACATGGGAAGGTCTCTGGGATTTCTTCTGAGAATAGTCCCAACCAATTCCATCCTATAAATCATTTTATATAAAACTCTGAGCTAGGCTTGACATTCTTGTTTATGTTCTAGCAAATACAACAGAGGAGCTTAATGTATAATGAAGGAAAGGAGTGTCTGAATCCTCCAGTTAGAGCTAGAAAATTACTTACTGAATCTTGCTTTCTCACACATTTAGAATCTAGGAGTTTTTCACATGAGAGGAGGATAGTTTGTTCTAAAGTGGCTGCCATTTGAAAGTTATTTAAGATTAGGAATAATATAAGGTAATAAGTCTGGCAGAGTTCCCTGCCAAAGATTTTGATTTATCTCATTCTCACGACTCACTTGCAGTTTATGTCATATTTTCCTGATTCCAATTTTTCCCTGTCAGTATCCTATACTTCCAGACTCCTCTTGGTTACAGGAATGATATCAAAAATGGGAATAAAAATTGTTTAGCAGAATAAATGCTTCACTATGAGCACTTGGACTAAGATCCAGATAAAAGCTGTGGTAGATATTCCTTGGTGTGATTTTTTTTATCAGTTTGGCACAGATTGTAGCTTAGTTATCGAAATCCCAGTTTTCATCCTACCCTGCACCATTCCAAAATAGTGTTTCCTCAGAAAGTCTTGCTGAGCAGTGCCTTCCAAACCTTTCTGACTGGGCTTTGCAATAATTGAAAAGCAGTGTACAGCTTAGCTGATAGCCAAAACTGCAGGTGATGCTTCCGAAGCCCTCATCCCTAATTTACAGAGTCAGGGATCTGGATTTACATAAGGACAGCTTTGCAACTTCACCTTTCCCTTTTCTAATTAACCCCTGCTTGCATTATACTTCACATGGGGATTCATCACCTGCTTTATTGATAAATTTTGATAAGCTTCTTATGTTGATTAGAAACAAAAGGCGATGGTAGTCTAGGGAATCTTTAATGTGGCAAAGTGTTTGCTCTGTGTATCTCTGCTTTGAAAGCCATGTAGGCAATGCTCGGGTTTAGCAAATGCAGAGGCTATAAAACCTTAATTGCTCCTTCCAACACTTTGAAAAATAAATTCTCTTACTATTGTGCTCTTTTCAACCAATTATATTCATGGTATAAATGAAAAACATACTTTAAAAGAGTATTTCCCTTTACTCATTTTCATCTTCAGAATGATGCTTAGGTGCATTCCCAAAAAATAATCAGAATATACATTAAAGGAATTCTTCAAAGGTTTTTTGTCCAGCACATGCTCAAAATAGGTCCAAATTCAATGTCAGAGCAGGTAGCATAAAGATATTCCCAGCTGAAATTTGGAAAGAATAGAGATAGCCAGATTCTCTGGGCAATCTGTTCTTGCATTGAACCACCCTCATGGTGATTTTTCCTTATATCCAGTTGAAATTTCCTTGCAACTTGTGACTGTCACCTCTTCTCTTCATTGTGCCCTTCTGTGAAGAGTCAAAATTTTTGTTTTCCCCCCTTTGGGAAGGAGAGGTGAGCAATTAAATCTCCCTTTGTCTTCTCTCCTCTGGAGTAAGCAAACACAGTTGTCCCAGTCTGTGATCCTACATGTGCTCCAATCTCTACTCCCTCTTTGTGATCCTCACAACATTTATCACAAGTGATACAGTAAGTAAGTAATGCAAATCAAATTCTTTTTAAATTCCAGCTGGAGTAAGATAAAGAGGTAATAGCTTTTTGCTGCGTTTTTATGCAAGTCTGAATATAAAATACCACAGATAATGGAATTGGGCATGAAAACAAAAGAAGGGAGCAGAGGTGTCGCTGTGTCCCACTAGCCTTAAAGTCCTCATTCCCAGCACTATCCCTGAGAAGCCATAAACATAATATGGCACTGTAGATCCATTGCACCTTGCATTTTGAATACCCTAAACACAGCAGTTTAGGGAGGAAGTACTGACTCCAGCTCAGTGGGAGATATGGCATGACCCCAGTGGGATCCAGTCCCTCAAAAAGCACCATCTAGCCTTACAGGAGACTGCACACTGGAATGTCTTAAAACAAATGGAAGTCACTTACTGGACTTATCAGAGCTGCACAAGTTGCTTGCAGTTTCCAGGTGCCTTGTTTAAAACACCAGGCCTGATTCATCAGTTTGTTATAGAGGTTTATGGGGTGGTGAATCACATTTGTCATTTTCTGAAACTTAGAAGCATTGGTAGAACTACTCTCAATTCATAAACTTAAATAAATATTTTAGGATAAGATTTTACTTTTAAATTTAAGAAGATAATAACACCCAGTAATCGTAATTAAGGGTATAATAGCAAAACAATAATTTTCTGGAAACATTGTATAGCAAGAAAAAGAAAACTTGTAACATTACTGATTTATATTTTTATCTTGAGATTCATATAGCCTGACACTTTTTGCCATTTTCAAGTATGAATACAATGAAAAACATTATTTCAAGACATTAATTCCTGTAATATTTCATTTCTGGGTTTTTTTTTCCTGATCTGTTGATACAATGTTCAAAATCCCATATCCCTTTTTTTTTTTTTTCCAAATCCTGTTAATTTTCTTCTTCCTCACTTCATCCATTTTACCTTATCTAGCTTTCAAGTAGAAAGGGGAGAGAGGAGCAAGGAGAAAAACAGTACATCCACTTTAATTCTCTATTCAGGTATAAAAATATTCTGCAAACGTTTTCAATTTTGTTATGGAAAACATTTCAACCAGGTCTAGAAGTTTAGGTAAAAATTGCCTAAGGTAATTCTGTCACAAATAGAAGGCAGATATCCTCATCTTCCCTAACTGTGATGTTTGGCAAATAAAAAGAAAAATTGTGGCAGATTAAAGTGACATGTACTTTCCCAATTCTTGGTGTTATTTATTAGCTGCAAGAGAACTGCTTGATGTTTTTTTTTTCTTTTTTTTTTTTTTTTCTGATCTTTCTCACTTATTTAAAAGGAATGAAAAGAACTGGGCTGGAAACCCTCTCACAATCTCATAAAATACCTCTGCATGATACTGCACATTTTCTTCTCCATTCTGTCAGTGGTTATAGTATATTCTATACAGGAAAGCCTTGGGAAATGTAAACCATGATTGCAGTATATGTCCTCTTGTTCTTGAAAGGCACTGTATTTAAGGAAGACTCATACCATGATTCCTGAGACCTATTTTTAATCCTGTCAATATCTCATTTTATGACCTTGGGCAAAACTTCCCTCTGCCCTTCAGGCTAGTCATCTGTTATATAGGAACAGAAATCTGAGATACTTTAGGGCATTATGAAGTTTAATCAATATCTGTAGATTCCTCAGAGATGCTCAAAGGAAATTTGTCAGCAAAATGGACAGTTCATATCAGTGTACATATACTCTATCAACCAAAACCTTCTGGAACCTTCTTATCTTGAGGCAGGGAGTAGAGATCATAAGCTATGTATCTGTTTCATTTACTCTCATCTGCCTACTGCCAACTGCATCCACAAGTAGAGAAAATCACTGCCCAATTTTTCCTATTTGTTTTTTTATAAGCAAATGCAAACAGTGAAGAGAGCATGGTCTGACATTTACCCCTGGGGCATTACCGGGCTGCCCACTTTGCCAAAACTGGGGTTCTCTGGTTGTTTGCTGAGCTGCCATCAACCCAGTAGAGTGATCTGTCTTCTCTCTCACTGGTTTTATACAAGACAGCAGTAAGAGGAAACAGAAACTCCAAACTAGGATGCCCTTGCTGTGGGTGGGATCCCATTGTGAGTGCAAGGTAAAGGAGAGGTGAAGAAGCAGAATAAATTCATCCAACTGAAGGATATTTTATGCTGTGAGTGCATTATCTGCTATAATGAACCTAGGCCAGTGGGGTGGCCAACGACAGGCACTTTTCAAGCTTTTTGAAGGTCACCAGGCATCTGATGGTACTACTGTGGAACATGCATTAAAAAATATTTAGTTATTGATAAACTTCATATGATGATACTGCTACTCAAAAAAAAAAGGCTTATTCAGGGCCACACACACAGTTGATGTCTCTGTTCATAGTTCTCTTTTTCTTGCAATCATGGACATTAAATTTATCAATGCATTGACACTGGGTCAGAGGAAAGCAGGTATTTGGATGGGAAATTGTTATATAACAGTTTAGCTTGAAGAGCATTTTCTAGAGTAAAATGCTCATAATTGACCATAATTAACTGTGAAGTCTATGATTTTCTTGAATTTTTAACAGGTTTGCATCATGTGCAGAAGATAGGCATTTCATAGCTCAAGGCTTTCATAGGTTCCTCTAATTAAGTCAATGTAATAAAATAGCTTACTAAAACATGCCTTGAGATATATAGAATATGTATATATTGATCAACAGGTATTCATCTCCTGGCAGAAGTTTGTAGTTACATGATTAGATGCTATATTAGGTGCCAAATGTAGATACTTTTCCTTTTTCATTGCAAATGCTCCAAGACAGACCCAGATAAACTGAAAATGAAAAACCCACAAATTTTTGCCACCTACTGTTGTTTTCCTTCAGGAAAAGTTACTGGAGTATTGTTTACAGCACATCAGCACTTGTTAAGACAGGTGTCTGAGGGTTGGAATTCTTCCATTCCAGGTGAGTTTTCAGTATTCTTTCCTGAAGTATCTGCCTGCAAACAAGAGTGTCATAGACAGGGATGACTTCTGGGCTTTCTGCAGGGGGATTGTGAAGATCATAACTGCTCTGTTGTACAGCCAGCTTCCCCAGAAATTCTTATTTTACATCTGCAGTCTGCAAAAGCCTCTTCCAGTTATTCACATTTTCAGCCTCCATTCTCCTCCAGACATAGAAGCTGCACTTATTCCTGTGTTATAATTACAGGATCATACAGGGTTGTGAATTGTTTTCTTTGGGATTAACACTCCTGTGCCAGTCCCCCAGGCTGTCAGTCTGTTCCTGGGATTAATACTGTCCAACCTTCTTCAGCACTGATCAAGTGCACTTACTCCATCCTTTGCCTTGTTGCCACCTGTCCCTTCAGTTGTTGATAAAGTTAATTCAAGTTATACATCCAAGCCAGTCTACAGTGGGAAATCCTTCCTGGAAATAGGAGCTGCAAGAGGTGCAAAATCTCCAGAAATACTGATATAAGCTACCCCTTAAAGGCAAAGACTGTCACTTAAATCAAACTAAGAAAATTAAATAATAATGAAGTTTTAGTTTCGACAGCCAAGTTACAAACTGAGAAGACCTGATATGTGGCAGCCTGATGTTTAATTTTCCCCTGCTTTTTAAAAACATAATAGAACATGTCAGATCTAAAGTATTTAATTGCAAAAATCCAAGTATTTATGCAATATAGTCCTATGCTGCTCCATCTCTTTCAGCCATCCTTCATTCAGGCTGAGATGCAGGTCTAAACGTGGATCTTTGTTCAAATAAATTTCATCAATTGAATAATGCACACAGTTGTTAACTGAATAGTGATTGCAGCTGCTAGTCACACACTACTTACTTCTTTCAATAGCTCAGGTGGTTTAGTTGGGTTCATAATGCACTTCATGTAGGTGTTTTAATTATCTAACACTCCTGAAGTCAGGAAAATTCAAATGGGAAAGATTTTTAAGACGAAGAGATAAAGCAAAAACATATAAATGGAGGACCTAGGGTTTTATCTGAAGAAAACATCAATTGCTGTGCACAAAGTCTTTAATCTTAAAGATTACAAGTCTATTCAAGCCCTTACTTCATTTTGACTCACAGCATAATAATTACTGCTCATTTCTTGAAGAGAACAATTACTACCTTGTCTTTTTGAGGGTCACATTACAGAGACCTGTGTACTTCATGTATTTCCTTCACCTCTGTGTCCTCTGCAGAAGCACAGTGAGTGGAAAAGGGGCAAGAAAATCAGAAAGAGGGAGTCTTCTGGCAGAGTGACATGCAAATGAGCAAGAAGAAAGGCAATGAATGGGGAAGAGAAGAAAGAAGAGTAGATGATAGTGGTGAATAGACTAAATAACCAGACTTGTGGTACCTGGAAAGTTGCTAAGAAGAGGACAGTGTTGCCTTTTGTAAACAGGATCTTTGATGTGGGATTTGAAAAAGCTGGAGCTCCTGCACCAGTACGTCTCCAAAGGATTGCTATTTTTCTCAACTTGTTATGGATGTTTTTAACCTGCTGCCTGCAATGGCCAAGGACTTAATCTCACTGGACCCCACAGTCCAGTGGGGATGAAGACCCTCTGAAGACCCTCCCTCATAGTGTCTTTTCCTGTCATCTGAAGCCTGTTCACATGATGTGCTGTCAATGCTCTCCATAAAAACAGAAAGGGTCTTGGTGTCACTAGTACCACAGAAGGAGGTGTTTAGGGGAGTTCTGGAGATGATGGGGACATGTGATTCAGAATTGCACTCCAGACCTGAAGCAAAACATCAGACTACATAATAACAACTGAATTCAGGTTTGCAGAAGGAAGAGGTTACTACAAGCAGTGGACCTTACTGAAGGGCAAGGAGCAGTAGAGTCACTCTGACTTCTAAATTGTACAGACCATGTTTGATTTTACATACATCCTGGTTTTTTCCCTTTTCTTACATATAGCATGACATTCTAATTCATGTAATGGAACTTAAAGGCCCTAGCTAACTACAAAAGCCCAATTCACTTATCTGAATCCTAACTAGTTCTTTGTATATTATGACAAAGAAGTTTCACAGATTAAGAATTGTATTTAAAAAGTAAGTCAACAACTTCTGCATTGTGTCTCATTTCTAGCTTTCCAATTTCATAAGCCTTTGTTTCTGTTTTATGAGACAGCTTTAATGGGGATTTCCAGAAGAACTTTATGTTGCTACTGATTTTGAACATTTCATCCAGTATGTTCCATAAGACAATAATGAAGGAAAGTTTGGAATGCTTAATATTTATAATGGATTTGCTATGAACTTAGTTCTCATTTGAATAAATGGATCATGCCATATTTTCATTGATCTTTTTAATGAAATAGCATTTAGGACATTTTTTTAATACCTCCACAACTTGGAAATCTTTATTCTCCAAAAGTCTTTGCTCATAATTCCTACAGAATCTTTATTGAGGCTGGATGACAAGTACAAGGTACAGCACTGAAGGTATAAATGACCCTTTGAAATTACTCACTTTGTTTTCAGTCTCATTCTTATTTATTACTGAGCTGATCTTTGCTCTCCTAGCAAAGGAAGATAGAGTTCCTTAAATCATGCCTATTGCAGTAGTGGAGCTTTACAGTAAATGCTATTGGACTGCCAGAATTTTCTAGGTAACAGAGGACAGTGGCACAAATTCTATCTGCTCCATGCCTCAACTTTTGCAGACAGGCTGACTTTAAAACTTTCTGACAGTCAAATGTTACATTATAAATTGTAATATGTGTGTGCATTTCTAAAGGGTGAGTGACTAGCCATGTACTTGAAATGATGAGATTATGGTGTGGTTTCCCTTTTGAGGTATTAAGGCTTTTAAGGTTTATTTTTCTTACCATTTCAATGTCATTCAGAAGTATCTATCTAACACAGTCACGGAAAAATTGCTCTCCTTCCTTTTTTTCATTTGAGTTCAAAAGAATCTGACCTTTTACTTCCTTAGGTCTCTAGAAAGATAGAGGAAGGACAGCACCCTACATATGAAATCAAAATGGGTAGGATACTCTTTCTCATATAAGGTTTTAGTTCTGCTGAAATTTGGATTGTTTATGAGAGGTATTTGTAACCTTTACCCTTCTTGCCATTAGAATTCATCTAACCTTCTTGTCTATACATGCAGTGACAAACAAGACTTTTAAATCAGACCAATTCCCTATTAGCCCTGTGATGAGGGAGAGGCTGTCACAGCAGATGCAGCAGCCCACCACTGGGCTCAGGTCACAGTCTGGAGAGCTGCCAGTGAATACCCATGTGCCTGACATGTGAATCAAATTACCCTCCTACAAGCGGTGTCCAGAGAAAGACTTATCTCATTAATTATACATGGAAATTGAGACCCAGCAACATCTGATGAGGTTCTGTATTTCAAGCCTTGGTTTTTTGATGCTGTCAGCAGCAGATCAACAATCTAATTAAAATGGCCATCAAAGCAGATCTGAAATACATTAAATGGTTCCCATTAATGTCATATTTAATTTAGTGGTTCAGTGTTGAAGATGTTCATTACTGTCCTTTGCTTGATTTTGAACTTCTGGACAAGTTTTATAAATGATATTTACATCTCTAGAAACATAAACCCACTGTTTACGTATCTGATACCTCTTCTGTCCTCACTCCCAGCTTTATTGCATCTGGGTTGCCAGCTACCTCTTGGTTATTTCTTCAGAACACCCTGGGAAACAGAAAGTGTGGGGGAATTGCAACCAGGGGGAATGGCACTAGCTTTTTTGTGCTGTTTGTGCTCCCTGTCCTTCACAGCAGGTTTTTTGCCTAATTGTATGACTGAGTTGAGTCTAGTGATAAGACCTGAAGGATTGGCCTGAAGTTGTGTCAGGAGGCATTTAGACTGGATATTAGGAAAAGGTTCTTCACCCAGAGGGTGGTTGGGCACTGGAACAGGCTCCCCAGGGAAGCGGTCACAGCACCAAGACTGACAGTGTTCAAGAAGTGTTTGGACAATTCTCTCAGGCACCTGGTGTGACTCTTGGGGATGGTGCTGTGCAGGGCTGGAGGTTGGACTCAATGATTCTTGAGGGTCCCTTCAAACTCAGCATATTCAGTAATTCTGTGATTGATTGACACAATGGGATGGTCAGATGTTCCCATTGACCATCAGTGTTCTTTCTGACTGCTGTGCACCAGAACTCACTGGGTGCTGTGAATAAGGAAGACTGAGTTGCAGTCTTTGCTAGAAATAGTCTGTTAGAGGTCAGATGAGATGTGAAAGTCTCAACATCAAGCTCTGTAGAATGACTTTGCTATTCTTCATTGTGGGATAGTCAGGAATGTAAAAGGCATCTGTCACTAAACCCTCCCCATACACAGAAGAAGAAGGAAAAAAGGTATTCTGAGAGGATGTCTTTATCTCTTTTTTGTCTTTTACAGATGGTTGTGGTTTTATTTTTAAAGCAGATTTGTGTAATGGAATGGAGGATAAAATATACCTAGTTATGAAAAAAATTTATCCAAACCACAATTGTGCAATCAGCATATATATGTTGTCTGTGTATACATTGCCTTACTCTAAAATAGCATCTTCCAAGGAACATGTGGAAACTTTAGATTATTGATCTTAGTGTGATAAGAAGTCACACTATTTTTTTGTCTTATAAAACTGTGACAGAGTTAGAGAAACACCTTTGCTAAATACTTTAAGACACTATGAAAACTTCAAATTCAAAAGAATGCAAATATTTGGTATCTTTGATGATCCAGGAAAGATTTAAAATAGTGTAGGAGAATTGCTGCCAAGGAGAAATTTATGACTTTCCCAGAAATATTTTTTCATTACCCGTGTAAATTAACTTTTTTTTTTCCACATGTCTAACTGTGGTCACCACCTAAAGAACAATACCAATTAGGAAAACACCAGAAATACTTAAATATTTTGGAGGCATTTCAATTTTGGAGAGATGCAACAAAATCATTCCTTTATAGTGTCACAATAAGGGACTCTTACATAAGCAGACACCAAAAAGTCAGTTACCAGAAGGAGTAAAGACCAAATTTTTGAAGATTATAAACACCTTTTTACAGGAAGAGTGATTCAAGCAGTGTCTGTCTGAAATAAATGAGATGAAATTCAGCAAGACTCAGATGAATGCTAGCATGTAATATCTTATAGTTTTAGGGTATTAGAATGTCAGAATCTGTTACTCTGGAAAAATCACCCAGAGCAAATCTCATCTCACTATCTAAAAGAAGATTGGGAAAAAAATCATGACATTTTAGAACTACATATATATCTCTGAAAGGGAGTAAGTCTTTAATTTTAAACAAGTCAAAGTTTTTTGCCATGACTGGGATTATATGGCATTAGCAGTTTACTGAGACTGTCTACAAAGAGAAACAGAAATGTGTTAAATTAATCATTTCTCTGTAATATGCTAGCAGAGCAAGTTAGCCTTGTAATAACTGTAGCCTGCCTTTGCATAACATTGACCTTAGATGTGACCAAGCCCTGGACATTTTGGCTATATCTGTACCAGTAATTGAGAAGGGAAGGCTCCTATAGGCTGTAATTCAGCCATCCCTACCATAACATTGTTACAATGATACACTTTATACACATTTATACAATGATACACAATATTGTTACCTGATACACTTTTGGAACAATGCCCAAGCACTGTCACTTTTCTGGGTTTTAGAGGGGGCAGAAACTATAGTTCCTACAACCCTGATTTTTTCCATGTGAATGTGTCATTTCAGCTGAACCAGTGACAAGTATTTTGCTAGCAAAGCAAAAAAATTGTTGCTTTCTGGTTGAATTGAATTGAATTATATTTTTGGCAGCTCTCGGGAATTTCCTGTCAAAATTCTACAGTCAGTTAAAGGCAGTTTTCTTCTTTTCTGATTTGAGCCTCCTTCTGTGTACAGCACTTTAAAAAAAAAAATAATACCAGTCTGCCTTTCTCTCTGAACTCATTGATAAATCCTGAAGAATTTAGTTTTTTGTTTGGAGTATAAAAAGTTTGCACAAGATTACCTGGAGAAATTATAATTTTAGGCTCCCTACAAAGACATCCTTCTATTGCTGGTAACTGTGATATAGTCATTCTGGAGAAATATTAATCATACAGACTGACTAGACTTCTAAAATATAATATATTGGTCTCCAGTGGTTTAGCAGTAACATTGGTTTATTTACAGTTTGATAATCTTAATTGCATTAGGAAAAAAAACCCCAAGTATTTTCTCCTGTTTTCAATCACAAACGACTTTAGCTCTTTGTACTTCAGAAACAGAAGCAAAATCTTCCCTCCATGGTTTCTTTGCTTCCTGCTGTTTTTGAGTTTGCTATATTGTCAAACCTCTGAATTTTATGTGTATGTCAAAGACAGACATTGTGTAGAATTCTCTAAAACATGCTTGATTTCAAGCAATAATGTGGCTTTATTATTTTTCTCTTTTTCTTTGGTTTTTTTTTTTTTTTTTCCCCAAGTATTTTCCTATCTTTTGGGGGTAGGAGGGAGCAAAAATAAGTTCTGTGGCTCCAGAGAAAAGACTGAGTTCTGGTCATCTGGAGAGGAAGGAGTTGCCGCTAATGCTGTCCCACTTAAATAGATATGCCAGGGAAACCATGGGGTTTGTTTCTTTTCCTCAGGAAACATCACCTGAATTGGATGGCAAAGAAAACCAGGTTGGAATTAGAATTAAATTACACTTAGTGATTATGCTATTGCAGAAGCACTTCCAGCACATTTTGGGGTAACTATATTACTTCTGCCTTTCCTAGAGGCAGTGAGAAATGCACTTAAGCAGTGATCAGGTCCTGTCCCCCAAGGCTTATATTTCTCACTGCAGGTAAGCAGGGAGCCAGGATTAGTGAGTGCAATAAGATTCAGAAGTTCTGATGTTTCTTCTGTAGGTATTACAGGCACAAAATCAAGTTCCAATTTATCACTACCTACCAACATCCTATTTAGTGTCTCCCAGAATAAGATAGCTGCTCCAGTAGGTGATTTATTCCATACTTTTAATATAATTTTATTTTTAACAAAAGGGTCATTGAATCAAGTGCTTACTGTATGGATAAATCTAACATCTCTCTGCCCTTTGAAGACTTTCTTAGACATATCTGGGTTAGTGAAGTTAATGTGTTAAAAATGCAGCAAGGTTTCCTTTCAGAGACAGAAAACTACACGTTGAATTTAAGTCTGCTGAAATGTGTCTAGGTGTACACTCAGGGGGAAAAAAAGATTAAGTATTCCAAGTGTTATGCTTTTACAATACAACACAGAACTAAGTGTGAATAATTAGACTAAATCAGAATATTCTGATGTGTGAACTGACAGAAACCAAGGTAATGTGACTCCCCTTCCTCCACTGATGCTTACAAGAATTATCTTGCACTGCCTCTTACATTTTTTCTCAGAGGATTTCCAGATTCTTCATAAACACAGACAAATCAAGACTCCTAAGGGAATAGCTCTCTGTACTCCAAGCATGCATATAATCTAAATTTCTTTACATATGCTGTAACAAATCTCACAGAAACAGGTCTCTGGAGAGAGCTCTTGTGGGCAGGAGCTCTCGCAGCCCACACAGGTGGCAGGGGATGCTGGGCTCCCAAAGGGGACAGCAAATGTGCATGTGACAGTGCATCCTCTGCTTCTGTACAGTGCAGAGTTTCATAAATTTTTAAATTTGGCTCTGTCAGCTTATCTTTGCTTTCTGTGGTCAAATGCTTTTGAGGCAGGATCCAGGTAGCCTGATACTCAATTGATTCAATGCCTGGGTCTCTTGAATCTTTTTCATTCCAATAAAGAGGAAAAAGAATTTATTGCAGTCAACCTTGTTGAGGTGTCACTTGAAAAAAAAGAAAGCAACTATGCATTTAAACTACAATACTTTGTTAGACTCACATCTTTTATAGTCCTATGCAATTAACCTCACATGGTTGAGTCAAGACTTTTACCACAGCACTATCTAGTTACTTCAGCCAAGCCTGTGATGTAATTGAGCATTACAGACCTAATCACTAGCACCAGCATGATTTTAGAGCATTTCTTAGAAAGACTGCATGGTAGGAAACCTAATAATCCACTTCTAGACATAGCTTATTAATGGCACATATATGGAAAACAGCTTTGGGAGACAGTTTTTCCCTATGAACACAACTAGTTGAATAAAACATGTACAGATAATTCAACACTGTTGTCATGAACATGTAGTTGCAGAAGCTAGTTGCAGAGTGTTAAGATGTTTCATACCACAAACATGTGATGAAAACCACTGTGAGTGATGCTCACCAAAACTCCTGCTATCAGTTTCCTCTGAGTAGTGAGTTTCCTGCTCTGTGACTGTGGATGTGTTTTCCTATTGATTGGAAATAAATACAATTAATTGTTTCTCTGGAGAATCCTCAGCTGGGTGCCTACAGCTCCCATAGGTAATATGGGATAATGCAGCTGCAGTAATGAAGGGAGCAAAATATTTCCTCAGTTTAGAAAAAAGGAATAAAAATGTATTTTGCTTATTTAATCTTCTCAGTCATCTCAAAAATCCTGAGTCAGGTATTTGAAGCTTTTATTGATTCTACAGCAGAAGTGAACTTTCCACACTGACATGGAGACAGCTGCAAGCAGGTGGGTGTTTTGCTGTTTTCATAATGCATAAAATGGTCTAGAGAGCTAGACACCTAGCTCAGCATTTCTGAAGGTTTCAGATGAATGCAAAACTTACTGCTCAGCCTATTACTAAATCATGAAAATGTGTTTATTTTGCTTGTTCAGTATGGAGTACTTTCACACAGATTTTTTTTTTCCTTCTTGCTTATCTACAAAGCCAGGTAGCCATCTATCCATATGGATGGGCAATGAAGACTTAAAGGATATAGCTCTGGTAGCATATTTAGAGAACTAGGAAAACTATTCATATCTGAATATGAACATGGAGGCCTGCAAGTGCATTGCATAATCCATGCACAAAGAGCTCAAATTAGTGCCTTATGTCATCATAATGCTCTGATGAGTCAGAGAACCTCTATTCTCTAGGACCTGATAATGGAGGAATCTTCATTTTGGTCACTGGAAGAAGCTCAGCTTTGATCCTGAAGAGCTACAGCCTGGGTTCTGTGCATGTGGGTACTTACTCTTCAGTAACTCTTTGGCCCCCTGGCATTTCTTCTGCTGTGTTAACCATACCAGAGGATTCAGTGTGACAGAAACTGATTAAAATCAGCCTTTGTCATGTGTGGTACCAAGATCCCACAGCCATCTGACAATGAAAATTTTCCATCACATGTTTTGAGACCAACTTCCAAGAGGCTGAGAAATACATTCCCTTCATCAATCCCCTGAGTAACCACTACTGTCATCATTAAATTATGTTAGAGGTGATGTCTGGTGTCAGAGCAAATTTTGAGGTTTCTCCCACTCTAGAGTGTCTTGTTGTATAATATTAAATACACAGCCTGTATTTGTGGCTCAGAGAGTTTTCACCACAAGAAAGGGTAGTGGAGTGATAAAATGAGTGGCTGCATGAAAAAGACTCTCTGGTTCTTTTCAATTAAGGGACACAAAGACTGACTCTGCTCAATTTTCATGTACAGCATGATAAAGACAATTTATAGTCAAGTGGAACAGAATTTGAAGACAGATTTCATGGAGTAGTCATTCTGAAAAAAATAGATTTTGCTTTAAATATGTAGGATTTCAATAACAGGTGTAATGCATTAAATGGTGGTGTTTTTGTAACTAGAGGTTAAGGTTAAAAGAGGTCCATTCTTTTTCCCTTTAAATTTGTTCAGTGCAGAGCTCTCTACTTCAGCTCTTCAGGACATCTCAAACTTGTTGGGTCAAGGAAAATTGAAACTGAGTTTTAGGCATTTGAGCATTTGGGCATTTCTGAGGTGCTCTGTGCTCTTAGACCAAAAGAGTAAGTTAGCAGCCTCATCCTTGTTCTAAGGACATGCTTTCAACTGAATTACCTTAAGCTCTCATATCTTCACACAACTTTTGCCATTATATTAAATTGATGGACTTTTCAGAACTTTCCCTCAAGATTCTTCCTTCAAAATATTTGATGCTTCCCATGACTCAGATGAGATTTAAAGCAGCAGACCTAATTTCAGTAGCGAAGTTTCATCGTATAAAATTTCATGGAGCTGTGTGTCTCTCATTTGAGAGCTCTTACTCTTTTAGATTAGAGACAGAAATATTTAGAGGTGTTATGAATATTTAGAGCTATTTATGTTTTTCATAACAGTAAAGCAAGTCTTGTTTTGTGCACACAGGAATGAAAGCAGGAGAAAAAGGGTGCACAGGCTAAGGAGATGGTTTTGGGCAGAAAGAAACAGACTTACTGTTTTATGCACTCCTGCTAAGCTGCCCTCTGGGAAAATCACCATGGAGTAATCTATCTCTAGAATCACCTAGAAATTTGTCTTGAATATTTTTATTTGATACAGATGAAGAAAGAGTTAACAAGTCTCTGGTAAGTTTAGGGACCAATGCTTGAGTTCACTCACTTGTCATCTTTAATTTAGTAGTCAGTCAAGATGCATAGGAAATCAAATAATGCAATAGTAAAAAAATATTATTGATGGTTTTGAGCTTTCTTTCCCATGCCAAAGGCTTTAACTAACCGAGCAACAGGTACAGCTTTCTATGCTCTATTCTCTGAAGCATGAACCCTGACTCTTGTCCAGAATTTACACTACAGACACTCCATGTAAATGCATGGGATTAAGGGCTTGGCCTTAATCTTGTACCTATTTTCTTTCTGTCTTTTCATAATGGGCAGAATAGATAGTTGTTTTCTGTTTTACAACCCCCAGCCCTAATTGCATCCTTGGCACTAATGTTACTACTTTTTGTGTATCATTAACATCCTGCTGTAAAACAGAAAATAATGCCTTATCCAAATTTGTTCTTTTCCTGATTTTTGGACCTTTATGGAATTCTTGAATTGCTGAAATATAAGCACAATCCTGAACTTGTAACCTTGGGTAAAAATCTGCTAGAAGATTGCAATAACTAAGAATTCTTCTATTTATCTCTGGAAAATCTAAAGAATCTTATAGCATAATAGCCTTTTGTGTATTTAGAATTTTCCAATATTAACTATATTCCCACCCATAATCCTTACTCTAGCCTTGCCAGAGGATCACTAATGCAAAATGCAAACACAGTAAGGGTCTTAATCAGAGCGAGCACTTTTCCTTACACTGTATTCTGGGAACAACTCAATAAAATAAGATTTTTAGACTTCATATTTCATAACTGAAACCCATAAACCTAAACATATTTATAGAAAATGAATCAGTTTTGGTATAAAATTGAACATAAGGCTTCAAGCTACAGTTCTCATTTTAACCATTGACCCAAATCCTAAACCAAGAATTTACAGCAGACATTGGTAACTAATCACAAACACTGCTCCTGTCTAATGGAGAATCAAACAATGAGGGAAATCATGACCTAAAAGAGAATACAATTGAGTGTCCTGGACATGCACAAGCCTTCTTATAATCATCTGAGGTGTTATGGAATTCAGAAATAAACAAAACACCCAAAAATTTGGATTTCCCAACCTTAATCCCTAAGTAATGCTAACTGCAATCATACCCAAAGTCAGAAGTATTTTTTTTTAAGTATATGTACATTAGACCTTATAAGCACCAGCCCCTTCTCCAATTTCCTTAGACCAGCTTCCTTTGTTCACTTTCTTTGGGTAGGGAAGGGGACAAATTCTGTCTCAAAAGATTTAGTAGCATCTCATTTTCTTTGACAAATGCTCTTGCATTGACTTTTTCATGTCAAAGAGTGTGTTGAACAGAAACTTCATTATTGCCTGACAGCAATGATTGTGTGTGTTATTCTGAGCAATGGGGATAAAAAGCATTTAAAATGGGAGAGAAATCAATAATTGCAAGGCTGAGGGTTGCCTCCCTATTTGGCAAGGCCTGACTCCATTAAATACCCCTTTTTAAACACCCATTTGTGGGTTGCAGTTTAAATTACTGTTACTTTTGCAGTGTAAAGTCATATTCAACCATTGGTTGTTCCTTGTTTCCTTTCAATCAATAATTTAAAAGCACTTTGAAAACCTTAATTGAGTCTCAGGGTTAAGCAGTTGTGATAATGAATGTTGTCACTCGTAAGAAAGAAACCTGTTATGCCATGAGATCTTATAGCTACCTCAAATTCTTGTCTCTTTCATTTATATTTACGGCTTATCTATCTGTTTTTTGAGGTTTCAAGGGAAATGGTCACAGGAGAGAAAACTCTGATTATTTGAAAAATAGCCTTCCAATTGACCTGAAGGAAGTCTTCAAAAAGAGTGAGATAATATTAAGCAGTTTATAGCATGCAGATAGGTTGTGCAAAGATCCTAAAGGAAGCTTCTTGCAAAAAACCTGAAACATTCTGTATTGCCAGGTCAGATTGACCTTCTCTCATTTTTCACATTTTTGTTATGAATATTACTGCAAAAACCCCAAACAAAATCCGGGACTCCAATGCCACCTTTTGTTTACACTAATAATTAAAACTAAGCATACTTACAGAAGACCTGTGAAGCTAGAGAAACTTCCACGTTAGGCATCAGTAAAAACATAATAGCAAAACAATTCATAAACTGACATGAAATGTCTAAGGGTCCCTTAGGTTGCTTTCACTTCAGTGAAGTTATTACATGGATATCACACAGCGAGTTACTGGGAGAAAAAGAAATAATTGCATGTTCCCCAGTGAAAGGATAAATCCCAAGTATGGGTATAAATAATATTGAACATTAGTAGTATATTGATATATCTTCTTTTATCTCCATAATCTACTATTCTTTTGACCATACATTTTTTTCTTAAAGAGATACTGATTTGTGCCATCCTGATTTCTCAAAGTTTTCACATGTTGGTGTGTTAGAAAACATTCTTCTCTTCAGACTGAGATGAGTTGCAATAATGAGGTTTTTTATTCTTTTGATACAAGATTCCAGGTTTAGAAATGAACTTGAAGATTATGTGCTCTCAGCCATAGAAAGTAATTTGTCTTTTTGTGGAGCTCTATATGACAGAACTGTTTTTTCAATTAGGCAGACATAGAGAAGTCTGATTTCAAATATATGATAGCATAAATCCAGGCTGTGGGAATATCATGCTGACCAGCTGACACTTCATCTATTCAATTTTTCAAAGCATTTTCCAAACCACTTGTAGGTGTTTTTTTGACACTATACCTCATGTCAGCTTCTAAACTAAGAGTTAGAAAGGTTGAGGTTGCAAGGGGCCTCTAGATATTACCTAATCCAATCTCCCCTGTTCAAGTAGAGTCACTGAGGACAAGTTGCCCAAGACCATGTCCAGTCAGGTTTTGAGTATCTCTACAGATACCACTGGATATGAATGCCTAAAAATACTTTACCTATTGCACCTACTCCAGAGAAGGTTACTCCAAGTGTAGTGGCAACCACCACACCGGGTGTCTGGCTTGTGGGATGTGTGCGTTATGGATCAGAGGAAATGCAAACACTGTCCTTTTCAAATGAAAGCCTCATGTGGGACACTTTTCCGCTTATCCTCCTGCCTTCAAGTGGAAGTGTTTTTTCCTTCAGGGGTACTGCAGTTTCTATCAGAGTCAGGCAGGACTCCAGAAAGTTTCTCTATGTGGTGTCTGCTCTGAGTGTGGTCTGATCCATGGGACACCTTCAAATCTGAGACTGCTGACTGTCTGCACTCCTAGCAGGAAGGGTGTCATGAGGGCCAGCACTGCACCAACCTTCCTTCATTTTTCTACTCCTGAGAAGGCTTTTTGTCCTCCTTTGTTGAGGTTACTTCAGGCAGTCACAAGGACCCGTGACTGTCCTTTGAAGGTTTCCTCATCCTCTTGGTGAAGGCTGTAGGAGGGACAGAAGGGGGCCAGAGGGTTTTCTAGGCAGTCTGAGCCCAGGCTGAATTCAGGCAGACTGTAAGATGAAATGCAGGTACCAGGGGTCCTGGCATGAAGGCTCAGCCTTCCCAGCACAGCATCTTTGCAGCTCTTACCATCTGGACTTTCTTGCACAGGCAGTTTCATCTGCCACCTGCGTCATGCCCCAGTTTCTCTTCTGAGGTTGATCCCATCTGGTTTTAGCTCCTTTTTCTGCACTGTAGAACACCACAACTCTCTAACCAGACACTATGCACATTTCTACATAGACACCATCCATTCCCTTAGGAAGAGTAATATTATTTACAGTTAAAATGTTTTCTAATTCATTGAATCACCAAGGAATAGCAAATGTGGAAAATAATGAGCATAATTACTCTCCCACTAAAACCACACCTCCCTTTACCAGCTCTCATTTACAGCCTTGGAAATATTAAAGTTTAAGTTGACCCTGCAGAGATAAGTGCATGGTAGTATTGTGCTTATGTAGATATCAGTGTTATGTTAATGCCCCAGTACAACAAAAAGCTGATTGACATTTTCATTGCTGTATTCATGGCTGTTTATTAACATGGAACGAGGCAGTCCAGGAGCAATGAACAACATCCTTTTCTCACAGCCACTCTTTCTGAGCACTCAGCCATCTGCTGGCTTGTCTACCTGTGATAATCACTCTTTCTCCCTGCCAAATTTTGTGCTGCACCATGCATGACGTTTCAAATGATTTGATGGACTAATTTGCATTTTCAAATAATTTCACATGCCAATTAATTTCAGTCTACGGTGAATCTGCCCTTCCACAAGCAGCATTATGGAAATACACCGATAAACGCAAACTTTGCTTGTTCTGAGTACATCAGAGAGGGGGGCCAGGGCTGCTGGGGTAAGTTTGTGGGTAAGGGGGTTGGAGAGGCATGCATGAGGGGTGTCTGAACTAGACTGTGATAGTAGCAGGGTACTCAGGAGTGTTATGCTTTGTGTGCATGGCTGTCAGGCAGCAGTGCAGGACAGGAGCATGCTGTAACTGTGATGTGCTCTTTTCTGTGGTGCTGGTGTGCCTGGGAGAGCTGAGAGAGCAGCCCAGCTTTTCAGGCAGTAGAAACCAGGAGGTTTGCTTCCCCCCCCAGCCAAGCCTTTGTCAAACCCACCACTTTTAGCTGCCCACCTCTCAGCTGCTGCCCTGACTGGGTGCCTGAGTCCCATCAAAGGCAGCAAAGGGCAGATGGGGGATCAGCAGACGGGTGTCCAGATGTAGCAGCTTCCGTCAGGAGCTGAACAAAAAGTAAAGGGCATAAAGCCTGAAGCACAACATTCCTGTCCCTAGACCTAACTTCAAATTAAACAAATAGTAAGTGAGAAAGGCAGAAAGACATCCCTCCCCCATTTTTCAATGTCATTTATACGATGGAACTGTAGATAGTCAAATCTGTATGAACTGAACAACTCTGAGGTAAGCCGTTATGAAGATATGCCTCCTTCATAAAGAGTACTTCCAAATGATGCAATTAAACCTTCTTATTATGAGTTTTCAACAGATTGAAATAGTAAATTGCATATCCAGGGGCAACCTCACCAGACAAAATTCTCCAGCTTCAGACTCTGTGGATGCTCCAAAAGATTTCTTTTTCTCAGCAGCAACTCTGACCGACACCGTGTCTTCCACAGCACAGACATCACAGCCTCTTCTGATGCTGTGGGACAAGTAGCAGGCTGTAGGAAAAACTTCCCAAAAATGTTACAAGGGATTTGCAATGGGAAATACAATAATTAATGCACAAAATATTGCATGTCTCCAGCATCTACAAAGTCTTTGGGGAAGTTGTTGCTGTCTTTATTTTCTGTGATTTTAAACCTGCTCTCTACAAAGCTATTTTTCCAGGTTACCTAAATGCCTATTTTTATCCACTGTGTTAAAATGTCTGGCTAAAAATTAAGGACATATTCTCAAGGTTGGCATATTCAAAGTATGACGTGTTTTCCTTGTGGAATGCACTTCAAAGTCCTTGCACATGCTATACTGATTGATTTTTATCAAGAACAATCAATTAGTTTTTTATTTCATCAGTCTATCTGAAAAACAAGAAATGTTTGTTTGTGTGATGGAAAAGGAACTGTTTTACAAAAAAAATTTTAGTTTATTAGTAGTTTTCCACATGTTCACTAGAGAAAAATGCCATAAACACAATCTACGATAAAGTTCTGAGAAAGTATTGACCTTGTCCTCTCTCATTTTTCTTAGTTTAAAAAAAGAATTCAGCTGCGCTTATTGCCATCTCTACACTGAGACAAGTGGATATGTGAGGGTCCTTTATTCACACTGGGGTTTTTTGTCAGATACCCTATGCAAATAGTTAGTGGTTCTGACCACTTGCAATATCTAACAACTTCCATACATCAGAAGAGTGCCTGGAATCTTGAGCAATCATATCTGTAGCAATTTATAGCAATCTCCCAAAGTGAATTAAATCATGATAAAAGTTTTTATTAGCTTAATTTAGAGAAAAGCTGGAATCCCTCAATTTTTTTCCTTAAGGAGAAACATACATGGTACTGCAGGTTAGAAAAGGATTTAAACATTACGCATTGGGTTTTAGGATTTCAGGAGTGAGGCAAGGAGAAACCCGACTGTTTATAAATCGATCTGCTTCTATGAGACTAGTTTATCTCTCATAAAAATGTGAAGCCAAATGAGAAATTTCTTAAGGTATTGGACTAAGGCCAGTAGCCTCTAAGTAACATTTACAAGAAACTGTCACCAAAATGTGACCTCCACCAATATCCTGAAGCCCCTTTAATTCATATGAAGTCCCAACAGCAATTGCAAAAATTAATGTTCATATAAAGTATACAAGGACTTGGAGTGATGCCCATGGTATTTTTCTGGATTTCACACTCTTCATGGTTTTTTTGAGAGGAAGGAAAGTCACGAGATTCAAATATATGATACATATACTCATTTGGAATATGAATGATGTTTACAAAATGTTCTTCTTACCAACAGAATAAACAGCCCTATTTAATGCTAAAGGAAATCTAAATCACTCTAATGACCTTTCCTGAGCTGCAGGAACCTGGGTCTTCTCCATCCCATCAGATATTGTAGCATTTTTCTGTAATTATGCATGAGGAATATGCAAATGCAACTACTGTATGAAAGAAAAGGGAATATATGCTAAAAAAAGCTATTGAAAACATTTCTGTTTAATGCTACCAGAAAACTGTTTGGCTTTGGGGATAAGAGTAATAAATTGTGTTTGTTTCCTAGGCACTCACAGTGCCACACTGATGTAGTCACGGAGCCCTTTAAAACCTGTAATGTATTCATCCTTGCAACAATTCAGTGAGGAAAGAAAACCATCTCCCTTATTTCATACTGAATGGAAGTACAGAGAAATGCCATTATTTACACAGAGTCATGTGAGAATCTTATTACACAGAGTCACGTTTTGATTGTGCCTCAAAAAGACTCAAAGAGCAGTCTGGTTGCTGTGCCATCTTCCCTCCCTTATCAAGAAAACCACACTTCTTTTTCCAGTCAGTAATAGATTAATAGACTGCAAGCACTGAGAGTGAACCTTACAAGGAGAACATACCAATGAAATTGAGGGATTGGAATTTTTAGAAATTCTTCCTAAGGCTTCTTAAGGATTTTTGGGACCTTATGCAATCTCTGGGATTGCCCACTAGCATTGCTAAAACCACTGTCCCTCTGGTGTTTTGCAAATTATATGATGAAGCTATCTGTACAACAGCAATCAGCCTCTCCTGTTAGGGACTCATATTTTCCAAATGCAGCTGAAACTGTGGCAGGAGCAGAGAGGGTGCAAAGGAATGAGGCTCAAAGACAGAAACACAAATGTGGGTGGAAGACTTGAAGACTGGAGTACTGGGCAAAACTGGGAACAAACAGACCAATTATAGGCAAGTTAAAAATCAGAATAGCTAGGGACAAAGCAGCAGAAAAAATGAAGCAGCAGAGGAATGGTTCAGTACAGAGGAAACCCTTGAGACACAAGACCCTTCTGCCAGGAGCAGGGAAAGATCCCAAGGAAGTAGGGAAAAAAAACAGGCAAGAAAATGGGCTAAGTCCAGGCTATTAATGGACAGAAGAGCCCTCATTGAATATGAATGGAGAAAAGGAGGTTAGTATTGAAAACTTCTTCGATGGCAGGAGGTTGGTCAGATAAAGGAGCCTTCCAGAAGGCAGGAATGTCCTCTTGTCCTGTTGCTGGTTGCCTGTGAGGAAAAACTCACCCACACCTGGCCACACCCTCCTTTCAGGCAGATGTAGAGAGTGATAAGGTTACCCCTGAGCCTCCTTTTCTCCAGGCTAAACATACCCAGCTCCCACAGCCACACCTCACAAGACTTGTGCTCCAAGTCTTCCCCAGTTCTGTTGCCCTTCTCTGGACCTGCTCCAGCACCTCCATGTCCTTCTTGCAGTGCAGGGGCCCAGAACTGGACAGGACTCAAGGTGTGGCCTCACCAGTGCTGAGTACAGGGAGACAATCTCTTCCCTGGTCCTGTTGGCCATGCTATTCTTGATACAGGCCAGGATACCACAGGCCTTCTTTTCCCTGCTTTTAAGCAGTTCTCTTAATTTGCCATTCTTATTCCTCTTTTTTTTTTTTTTTCTGTACTGTAAGATACCTTCTCAATGACTTGGAGACTTCTCAGCTTTCTTAAGCTTATCCTAAGCCACTGCACACATCATTTATTCTGTTCTTCTCATATAATTCAAGCTCTATATTAAAGACATCTGTAGAATACCTTTGTAGAATGGCAAATATCATTGGTACCTCTGTGTTTACATTTATTTGCATTTAATATATGAAGGATGGTAGAAGTAAAGTTAATCCTTAATATGTATGTACCTATATCTTTTTTAATAACTTACCACAAGTGCTGCCCTTCCTCCAGTACCTCTTCCCAATTTGCATATATTATGATTAAGTTTAATTTAAACCCGACAGAATCATCTTGCTGAGGTTCATATCCCTACTTTGGAGACAGAATACAACTTTTACTGGTTTTAAAGTATCACACTTCTAGCCAGCCTCAGAGTTGTATGGACTTTTCAGATCTTCTGCCAATATTATTAGTGTGTGTTCAACATGCACCTAATGGAACATTTTTAGTGCAATTGTCTTACCATGAGCAGCTGTGGGAATGGCACTGCACTTCTGGAAACTGGATATGTGTATTTTCTACCCTTGTTCATCACCGTCCATACCAAGACTGTATCTCTCTTCTGATTTTTTTGGGGTCTTCCACAGTTTTTTTCAGGAATATAACATGAATTTTCAGCCCTTTCTCTGAAAAAAACCCTAATCTGATGTATCTGTTTCCTAGAAATAGCTGTATACACAGTGCTGAACTTTATACCTAATTAATGTAAATAAGTGAATGCTGTAGCCTTATTTCTACAAAACTTTAATGTCTTGAGCAAAATAGTTGCAAACAAACAGATCTAACTAGAAATCTGTTATTTCTAAACTGTTTTCTTAACAGCACATGGGGATGTATCCACAAGAGCTAGGTAGATAGTTGCCTGTGTGGGTGAGAAGTGAGATACTTATCAGGGAGGTACCTGATATTTCAAGTTTTCCCTCTTCTTTTACTATGGGGCAAAAATAAAGAGATTAACTTTTTATATGAATATAGCCTTAAGAATAATTTCTTATATGGCTATAGCTAATATCTGAGGGTTAGGAGGATTTTTATCTCTTGGTAGAACTCTACTTTCTCACCCTTTAATGAGGCAATAAATTGATTTGAAGGAGGTTCTTACCTCAACAAGTTTCCCATTCTCTCTATGAACAGCAGCAACCCAGAGCTTGAGTGCACTGATCATCAGCAGTGATTGTGAAACAGCCCAGGAGCCTTTAGAAATATGGATCTAAGGAGCAAATTCCTCTGTTCTGTGCTTCCACTGCAGTTGGTGATTATTATAAAAAAAGTTATTTGATCTTTGATTCCAACACAAGCTGTACCTAGACATGAGGATTTTTGGAGAAATACTGTTACACTTCTTCACCCTGCTGTTTCCTTATTGATTGAAGAATACTTTTTGAAAGCTAACACTTTCCCAATATATTGTGTCTTCAACAAACCCTATGCAATCATTGCAGAAGTTTAGTATTTTAGCTAGTGAGACATGAATGCCTAAATGGAAAAAAAACCCAACAAAACCACAAATAAATCAAAGCAAATACAACATTGAAAAATTGAGTCCTGTGTGCAGGTTTGGGCACCACAATATAGAAAAGACCTTAAGATATTGGGAAACAGGCAAAGGAGGGCCACAAGGATGGTAAACCATCTTGAGGGGAAGCTGTATGGCTGAGGTCACTTGGTCTGTTGGCCCTGGAGGAGACTGAGAGGAGACCTCATCACAGTCTTCAACTTCCTTGTGAGGCAAAGAAGAGGGGCAGGCACTGATCTCTTCAGTCTGGGGACCGGTGATAGGACCTGAGACAATGGCCCAAAAGTGTGTCAGAGGAGGGTTAGGCTGGGTATTAGAAAGATGTTCTTTACCCCGAGGATGGCTGGGCACTGGAACAGGCTCCCCAGGGAAATACTCACAGCACCAAGCCTGACAGAATCTAAACAAGTGTTTGAACCATGTTCCCAGCACATGATGTGACATGAGTGTCCCAGCACACTGCGATGGGTGTTGTACACAGGGTCAGGAGTTGGACTCGATGATCCTTGAGGGTCCCTTCCAATTCAGCTTATTTTCTGAGTCTCTGACTCTGTTATGAATGTTTCTCATGTCTTTGTCAGTGCCTTTAATGAACTCATATTGCTGGACTCACCCTGTGTGCACAGAGCTAAGTCTTGGAGTGCCATTAAGTGATAAACTGGGATTGCAGCCCTGCTCCATGCAGGCCTGTGCTGTGTTCACATAAGTCCCTCTGAAAACAGGAAATTTCTGCCAGCTTGCTCATGGTCAATTGCAGGACTTGTAATATCCCTGATCTTTCCAGATCTTAATTTCTATTCTGAGGAGTAAAAAACATATAAAGGTATTTCTTGCCTTGATAACTGACACCAGAACAATTCAGGTCAGATTATGTTTTGGAGAGTGTGCATGATCATGTATTCAATCACTGCTTGAGACGTCTCCAAGCATCTGGGTGCTACCAGCCTGGAAGTCAATAACAATTAAATAATTTAGCAAGACAAAATAGCAAGTGCATAATGGTAGGCAATGTTCTCAAGTGGAAAAAAACTTGTGATTTTTTTTTTTTGGCTTATTACACTGCAAAACAGTTCTGCATTTGCTACTTTCTGATTGACATGGAATTGTTTACTGAGTGCAAATTGAAATTAATTGTTTAAGTCCTACTTACAAAAAGCACACTGGAACATGTCTTGCAAGGGCCTTCGCCTACACTTCACCATGTGCAAATATTTAGAAACCTGATCACCATTTTCGAGCATCTGGTAACCTCTGTCTCAGCCTCTTAAGTATATCCTTTTTCCTGCCCTTTAGAACAAGTGTGGAAACATAGAATTGAGTCATAAGGGTTGGAAACGGCCTCTAAGATCATTGAGGCCAGCCACTAACCCAGCCCCACCATATTTACCACTAAACTATGTCCCCAGGTGCCACATCTACATGCCTTTTGAACACTTTGAACAGGGTGATATGCTCATCAACAAATACCAGGTTAAATAACCATACAATTTAAATTTGATTTTTTTCCATAATCTTGCCATCTCCATGGAGCTAGTGGCAGCTGACAGCATGATTAGTAGGTTTTGCACAGTTTTAATTAGCACCAAGTATATTTTAATAGATAAGTCAGAAGCAATCTGGAAATGTTTGTTGATAAAGATAATTGGGAATATAAATTCAAGCATGAATAGAGAGAACATGTGATTATCAAAAGTATGTTTCACGTACTCAGTTTTAAATTATTCCATGCACTCTTGTAAAACTAATCACAGACAAACATTGCCCAGACTGAAGCTGCTCAAATGATCTGTGACTCCAGAGTATTTACGATACAGCTCACCTTCCAGCTGAGGAAATGTCATTGAAAATAGCAAGTGAAGCTGAAAGCTTAATAGTTTTGATATACCGGTAGTATTAATTTCCAGTGTTTTCCCACTATTGTCTTTTCAAGTGATACAATCCCTCCTTCATCCTTTTTAGTCTTCCAGTGCATTTTCAGTTCTTGCAGGGAAGAGCAGTTATAACTCCTTGTTTTTCTATGATGCTGGTTTTGGCTCACAGAGCTTGGCAGCATTTGCAGCACACTGCTTCTAAGGGCACTGTTAGTCCTGAGAGTGTTATTTTGGTTGGGATGTGACAGGGCAGGATGCTGATTCCCTCAGCTCAGTCCTGAATTTCACAAAACACAGGATCCTTCTTCTGCAATCTTTCACATCTGCTATCTGCCAATAGACATCTCTAAACAGCCTCCTTCTGCAGGCAAGGACACCAGTAAGTTCCACTTCCAAGACTACTTCCAGATCAATGACTTACTGTCACAGACACAGCTAGCATTCTTCTCACAAATGCAGTAATTGTTTTACTGAGTGACTGGACAGAAGTGGCAAACAAAAAATATATTGCTAAACCAGCCCTCAGCAAACCCTGAGCCAATTTGTTTGAAAAAGTGGAAGAAAACTGAGTCCTGACTGGAATTTCCCCCCAATTTGAGCAAGGGGTTAAACTAGATGACAAAGTTATTTTCATTGCTACTTATTTTGTGTTCCTCTATTTTAGCAGCTAGGTAACTTCAGCTCCCAAAGGCAATGTGTGCCCAGCAGCCTTACTTTCATTTGGCTGTACAACAATCTCTGGTCACCTCAGAGGCACAATCATGTTTATACCAAAATTAGTAGTTAAGCCTTCTAATAAAGACTCTGGATTAGGTTTAGAGAGTTAGTATGTGCCACTTTTGGGGACTCTATCCGAACTTTTGATGGACTGATGCCTTAAGCAATTTATTCCCTTTTACTTGTTTTAATCTTTTGAACCACACAATCTTTTTCAATGCTGATTATCTCATACCCTCTAATTTGAATACAATGTAAAAAAGATAACTGGGGAGATTTCCCCTCCCTGAATTAAAACAACTCACAAAACAAATCTGATTTTGGAGCAATACATCAATGGTTGCAACCAAGCTCAGAACACAAGGAATGATTGATATAAATTTTGCAACTTGCTTGTTTTCTTTTGGTTTGCTTTTTGTTTATTTTAATTTATTCAGAATTCTTAAATGTCAAGTTGAAGAAACTGAATTTACATGGGTGCCAAAAAAAGAAGGGAAAAGTCTTACGGTTACAATGTGGTTTTTGTCATTGTCTAATAAGTTGACTAATGGTCCCTTCAATAACACTATTTCCAGATGATCTTTCAGACCTGCTTCCATGTGTGGACTCTGGCTTGATGCTTCTCTCACTTACACGACTGCAAAGCAGCACAGATATCTGTAAAGTCAATGAAAATTTGAAAGTCTCAAAGTGAGAGTAAAAGTAAAATCATTCCCTTATTCTTAGCAGTGTATTTGTTTAAATACCCTGGAGAAAAGCCACGAGACATTTCACACTCTAACAAGCCTGTTATTAATACAGATCCTGAGGCTGTTGATACCTCAGTAAAGTATTTTCAGCTGTTAATAACACCGGCATCATTTCATTTGCGAAGAAAGAATGTTCTAGTCTCAGTAAATATATTGGTTTATTGTGATCTCTGTTTTCATATATTTATAGGAGCTGCATGATGGAAAACCTTCCTAGAGGAAAAATAGAAAACTAAGAAATGAGCTTTTTAAAATCACCAATCAAAATGAAAAACAGCTTCAGTGAAGGAGGATGAGAGCAGGTATTTATTATATAACATTTTTGTCTGACTTATGAAATGACATTGCAGATCTATAATATTTTTTCAATTTCTTTTCCAGTCAGAGCTCAAGTTTGCTGGGGACATAGATCTTCCTTTCCCTCTCATAAAATACAAAAGAGGGTGGACTTAAATGTCCATCTTTGTAATTGCAACTGGACAGGAATATTTTTAGGATCGCTCAGCTGGTGGGTGACCATTTTCAGCAGTTTAGCAGGCAGAACAGTGATGGGGTGGGAAGGATAGGAAAAAAGGCAGACTGTCCCAAAAAGACCTTCCTCATTTTCTCTTTGTGGCACTGGGTGGCAAAGGACCCAGTGCTCTTGCCAGGGAGCCTCTGGGACAATCCAAGTTTGTGCCCTGAGCCAGAGAGGGGCAGCTGGCTGGAAGCCAGAGCAGAGGCAGCGGGGACACAAACAGCATAAGGGATGCATTCATACATAAATTAATATATTTTAGTGAGGATTTAATTACCAGGGAGATTTGCTCTGAATAGAAGCCTCAAAATGGATAGAAGGTCATTTTAACCAGTGAAATGGTTAAAAAATTAAGTGAAACTATTAATCAGAACACCTTTGACTTTTCGTGGGAACAGCTACCTAGGAATTTTGAAAAATAGGGACATTTTGAAAAATGTTCACTTGGTGATCATTTGCATCTGACTTAAATTTCACCCATAGATAAATAGCTACAGGGTTTCTTTCCTCTGTGGCTGATGTCAATAAAGATCAATAGAGATATCTGGAGATGTCAACTGAGGCGTTTACATACAAGCAATTCCAGCACCTTCCAGCACCTAAAGGGGAGTTATGAGAGGGCTGGAGAGGGACTTTTTACAATGTCATGCAGTGATAGGACAAGGGGTAGTGGCTTCAAACTGAAAGAGATTAGATTGGATATTAGGAAGAAATACTTTATGTGATGTGATGGTGGTGTGTCAAAGGAACAGGTTGTCCAGAGAAGTTGGATGCCCAATCCTTGGAAGTGGACACCAGCCAAGCTGGATGGGTCTTTGAGCAACCTGGTCCAGTGGAAGGTGTCCCTGTCCATGGCAGGGGAGCTGGAACTAGAAGATCTTAAAGTTCTCTTCTTACCTAAACCATTGTATGATTCTATAAATGCATAGTCAGTGCACCTGTTAACAGTAAGGCAGTGGCATGGCTCCCATTTTGCCCTTTCCATCATTTTATGCTGCTGACTTTTAATATGTACTCTTTATTCATGTTCGTGGGGTTTTTTTCATTTTTCAATGTGGGACTGCCATGCACGGTTAGGGCCTCATCCATGGTTTGGATGACACAGTTATGATAAGGACTCAGTAACCAGTCTGTCCTATATAACAACATGGCATTTTAAAGCCTTTCACATTTTCTAATATTGTAGTTATTCACAGGCCAGTTTCAGCAGGATCATTGTTGAAATCCATTAAGTCAAACAAGATTTAAATAACTTTCTTAGCTCTCTCCATGGCTGTGATTGCTTTTGTCACCATAATACTATTCAAAATGTGAGCAATAATGGCCAAAGCAAAATCCTGGAAAGAGAAGCTTAGTAGAAAGGGAAATTGAGGGTAAAGGGTACTGCCTAGATCAGTGATTCTACTTATTAGTAATCACAGGAAACCCAGAAAATACAAATGTGGCATACATAAGTAAGCTGAAGCCTGACATGAGAGCTGTCTCACTTCAGATCTGGCAGCTCTGTGTCCTGATTCTGAGCCTACCATGTGACTAACTTCACATATTCAGGATATGTCAAACAAGATCCACATCTCTAAAAGCAGAAAGTGATAGGCTACATCACTGGATACAGAGATAATATTAGGTACTGATTTAAGGTGCTTTGAGTCCACCAGAAGTTCTTCACAGAATTCTTTGTGTTCTTCTCCTTCTCTGTTAGTGCAGGGCTGAAAACAATTTTCTCTGGACCATTTAATTCTCCTGTCAGGGTATGCTTGCAGGTCTGCTAATCCATAAACCAGCAAGTCTGATTTATAGTGCATGATATTACCAGTGCAAGATGGAAGAATGAAGTGGAGAGGTTCTTTATCTTATACGAGGATTAAAAATCTTAAAGCAGAGTCAACACTGTTCCTCTGCAGTTTTTGTCCTCTCTTACATTGTTAAGTTTAGCTGATGTTTAAACAGCACATAAAGTTGCCTGAAAAATGGATCAAAAGTAGAATACTCATAATAAAATATTTTATTTTTTTTGCATAAGGTTCATGTAGAATTAACAACTATGACAAAATAACACAGCCTTTTGTTTTTTAGGTATAATGAGATCGCTGTCCCTGCTGATATTTGGGTCACTGAATATTGCATTGTTCATACAATGAAAAAATCCCAGAAGTTCTTAGTAAACAACCAGTCTGACATCCTGCTTTATACAGATCACAAAATTTAAAGCAAAAATTTCTGTCTCAAGCATCTAGCTTCTCACTGAGTTACAAGGCATTGTCTGGAAAAGATCTGCATATTTTAGCCACCTTCTTCTAGTGCCATATTAGAAAGTGTCCAGTGCTCAAAAGTACTTAATAAATAATTTTACTGAAGAAATTTTACTTCTTTTTTGAAAAGCTCTGAATTTTAGAAGTCTGAGGCAGACTTAACTTCTGAATAAACTGCAGACAGCTGGCAGAACCAGAAAAACAACATTTCTAAAGTGAATTAGACACTAAATACTAACTGCTCACTGTAGCTCCAATTTACTGTGGGAATATGGAAATTCTTTGCCTGGAGTGCAGAAACAGTGAGAACTAGTTTTGCTTGTGGCACCTTGAAGGTCAGAGAGACATGTACCCAAAAAGTCATAATTGCTTCTGATAAAAAGAGAATTTTTAAATAGTAATGTCTAGTGAATAATGGATTTTTGATGCAGAGGGGTGAGGAACCAGATTCACATCAAGATTGAGGTGGATCTGCTTGTATTTCAGTTATAAACCTACATGAAAATCCTTCTCAAGGATCTTGTAAGAGTAAAGAAAGCTTAAAATTTGACTAAAATACCATTGATAAAAAAAAATAATCTACTGCTATTACACTAAAGAAGATAGAGGATTAAGCTGCAGGCAGTGGAAATCCAAATCACTCATGGTTTCTAATGTACATCTGAGAAAGGAGCTGCCCCTCTACTGAAGCCAGAAGTCTTAGTTAAATCCAACTGAAAAAATTGTGGAGTTTAATTCAAAAAGTGCACAGGAGTGTAAACACAGGAGTGTAAACAAAGCCAACCAGAGAAGTAAAATACCACATGTGCCAAACTGAAGAGGGAATAATTATAAAGCACTATGAGTAGTAGCATCATTAATATTTCCAATATTGAAGGAATGAAACAGAGAAGAGAGGTGATTAAAAAGATGCAGATTGATAATTCCTGAAAACTTGGGGATAATAAGTAGTATTGTTGCAAAAAAGCTAAATACTTTGCCTGTAAATTTTGGAATTTTGAATGATGTTGTCAAAGGTGAGGAGTTTGAAGAATTAATCTTTATGGTTTAAAATAGATATGGTGGTAATAATAATAATAATAATAATAATAATAATAATAATAATAATAATAAATTGAATTGTTAATCTGCAGTGCTGACCAACAGATTTTTCTATCCAATGAACACTTCTTTCATAGAGAATTTAACCATGAATTTCATATAGCAATGAACTTATTTAGCCATGAATCTCATTGAGAGGCATCGTACTTCAGAAAATATCTCTCATCATATCACTTGTCAGTTTTGATGACTTTTATTTCTTCCAGTGTATGAAAAAAACCCAGGAGAACCTACAGTCCTATATCCAAGCTGTAGCTGAGGGAAGCAGAAGAACTTGTTTTTCTTGTATTTTTCTCCTACCGGTACCACACGTGACATTACTGACAGCCAAAGCTTACTTGACTATATTGAATGTCTTGGATTTATATTTATTTCTAGCTATCATAGAAAGGTAAAGGTAAAAAAACGTTCCTTATTGTTTCCAACCTAGTTCCAGCTGGACATGGAGATTCCTGTCATACCTTCAAGCTGTCCTTCCAGCTGATGAAACTGTTTTGCTTACCAGTAATAACATTCAATGGACACAAACCAGTTCTACATTTGAGGTATCACCTCAAACCTTGCTTCAACTCATTCCTCCTTCCTATTTCTCTTTTCACATTCTGAGCAGCAATCAAACAGAAAACCACATAAACTGAAATCCCAATTCCTTTCTAATAGTCTTATCCCTATGGAGAGCTGTTGGAGTCAGAGAGGGATATGAAGAAATGATCATTAATCAGAATATAAAATTTCAGCATTTTCCTTTGGCAGCACTCTAGGGATATGTTCCAAGGCTTATAAGTAGTATGAAAAACACTTCCCAGTTTATTTCCATTTTTCTAGAAATGAACTAGAAAAAATGTATAAGAATGTCACTTTATTTTCTATGTGCTTCTCTCTTCTATGTCAATTTAATTCCTTTTTATTCCCCATTGCAGATGATCTTGAATCGAAGTACACCTCATCTGTTGCTCTTGAGGTTACTGCTTCATAGTTATTATATAAGCCTGATATAAACCAAGATGTTATAGATTATATCATCTGGGGAGAAGAAAAAGAAGACGTAGTAGGTTGTTCTGGAGAATATTTGAATATAATAAACAAATCTTGCTGAAAAATTCTAATGACTAAATTCCCAGAATGAAAAACTGGGATCCTGTGTCACTTTATGGTTAAACATATTCCAGATTATTTTTGATAACTATTGTGTATTTTGTTCAGATATCACAGTTTAACAAAATTGAAAAACACAGCATTTTCATCTGGCAGCAGATGTTCACTGCTTCTGAAAAATCTCATTTAATCTGCTTATGCAAAAGCCTGTCTCATAAAATATGTATGTCCTTTCAATGTTAACTTGATGTGTACAGTCTCCAGTGAAGGCTTCAAATCAATTCTGAGTGTTCCTGTGTGCTGGACAGGTTGCTTTCCCAGTAAGGATGGTCACCTGAGAAGGGAATAAGTGACTACAAGACTTTCACAGTGAAACACATCACTAAGCTGAACAGCAGGAGAAAATATAGCTAAGGCAAATGCTTCAGCAGAAGGAACTCCAATCATACTCTCCCGAGGTGATTTTAGAGGTGACCCATACCATAACTTACAAATAAAATTCAGAGTTTACACAGAATAACTACCCATTTAATAAAATAAAAATCTCTCCATTGCTATCAGAAAAAACAAAGCTCTCTGGAGGAACATGACCCTTGGGGAGCAAGAGCTCCAGATACAGTAATGGAGCAATCCTTCATTACATCACCTGAGGACTTGAATCCTGAGTTCTCATGGTGTTTTAGATATTGGGGAATCACTTAATTCCATCAGAATGGCTCAGCCTTTCCTGTGGGCAGAATGTTACAGCTGAGATGCACAGCTGTACAGATCAACAGAAGGGAATTATGCCAGTCATGGCATACTATGCCAGTCATGTTGTGAGTGACCAGTGTGCCTCAACAACTTCTTTTGCCAAGTGCTGGTTTTCCCTGACAACTGCGTCCTCACAGACAGGTGGTATCATAGTACATCACATATTTCTCAAGTGTGTGAACATGAGATTCCTCTGACCCTAGAAAACATCTCACAAATGTTGTCACATAGCCATAAACTATACTCTGGACTTGATCTGTTTGTAAGAGAAGAAGGATTTTTTCGTATCCAGAAGTTTATTAAAAGCACTTTGCCTCCTCTCTGGTAGGTGAAGCAGCCCTCTGACTCTTCCCTTTAGAGGGAAAAGCAGTGTTACCAACTCTCCAAGTCTTTCAGAAATAGAGTTACTCTGTGTGTTATGTTGGTGACAGGTGGAAGAGGAATTTTTCTTATCAGGTAACAATTTACTTCTAATTATGAAACATCTTTTTGGATAATTTGATTTCTTTCAGTTTGTCTAGGTTTGCAAACTAATTTCCTTCAGATTTCCAGCACTTTTTGTTACATAGGCAATAAATCTTAAAAACTGTTAATTTAATGGGGCTTTGAAGTAAACAAATAATTACAAGGGTGACACATTCTGCAGAGATAAATAAATCCTAATATAAATTCTAACTCTGCATTCACACAAAGTTTGTCCCAAATTCTAAGGTAAATTTTCATTGCATGATTACCCATTTTTATAGAATCGTAGAATGTGCTGAGCTGGAAAGGACCCATCAGTATCATTGAGTCCAATTCAGCATCCTGATGCAAAAGCCTGACCTTGCCTATAATTATACCAGTGAAATTTAAACCAAGACAAATTATTCAATGTTCTGTGGTCTCCTAATATCCAACTATTTCAAGGCTTGGAATTGCCCATCCCACTATTCACACAATTGTTTTGCGACTTTAGCAGCAGACTGGTTTTAAACACCCTTTCCCTACCTGGAATTTATTCCATTTAAGCTCCTCCATTTCACACTCTCCAGCTCACCTCACCTAAATGATACTGGATGCCATAACATTACCATAACAGTGATCCCAAAGAATTTAATCAGATTACAGAAAAGAAATATGAATTTGGGAACCACATCAGAAGGAGGACCAGTATGGAGGTATCAGACAGCACTCTGAGAAACAGGATCCTCTGGGTGGCTGGCTAGAGTTGGGCACATGTGAAAAGTTTTAAGGTGGGCTTAACTGCAGCATCTGCCAGACATACATTCTGTTTTGTACAGCAAAAGAGATTAATTTTCTTGTTATCTATTCTCCTAATTTTTCCAGTTCATTGAGCAAACCCCATATTTAAGGATCTCCTAGAGATTAATAAGAGTGTGTTCAGTGAAATACTAGCTCTGGCCTGGGGGTACCATAGCTATACTACCATCAAGTTCCACCAGGGCTTGTTATTTTCTTAACAGTCCAATTTATTCTGGGCACAGCACAACTCTGCTTTTACTCCTGCTTTTAGCTCCATGACTAACTTGGCTGTCTTTCAGCATTAGTGGACTGCAAAGTGCAAACAGATCTTAAGCTCTTTCCACAATTCTGCTGCCTTGTTAATAAGATGTGTGAGCAGAGAAATCTACCTTTTCCTTCCCTCACAACTCCTCCTTCACTGCAGAAAAATGATTCTATGGGTTTCTCTTAATGTGTCTCCACCTTCTCCACTTCCCTTCATCTGCTGAACTCTGCATTGTGCTCCCTCTGTGCACAAAGCAGACCATCACAGCTTGAGAAACATCACAGATCCTTCATGGGCACAGAATAAGGAAGCCATAATGAGGCAGGATGGAATGAATGCAATAGCTGGAGATGCTTCAAGAGGACAGATATCAAAGCATAATTTAACTGCTCCAAATCACCTACATTTGTAGCCAATTTCTATGCACTGAACATACTGGGCCCGTTAGGAAACTGGTGTCATTAGACTAGAATTTAGCCTTTGTCAATACCCCTTCATTAAGGCAATGCATCACCTTTTGCCTTGACTACCTGTATTTTATATGAGTACCTTTCTTCACAGAATCCTGTTCTAATTCTTGCATGGTCAACCATGAAACAGGACTACTGTTGACAGACCTCAAATCTCCTTGGCACCTCATTCAGAACCCTTGGACATGGTTTTGTAATCAGCTGGGGTGGAAGCCAGCTCTAAGTAAGTAAAAGATTAGCTGTTGGCAATTGTCCCTCTAATTTGAAATCTCTTGCTAAATTTCAGTCAGTTGTGCTTTTGTTTTGCTGAGCCGTTCAGCCCTGCTGCTACAATTCTCAGACTATGAGGCAGAGAGAACTTCTTTTGATCTGTTGTGCAAAAGTTAATCTTGAAATTAAAAAAAAAAGCAAATAACAAAAGACAAAAAATGGAGTTTTATTTCATTTTTTTTCTGGAGCATGGAGAAAGCATCTCATAAATATTTTAATTTATGTTTTCATATGTCAGCAAATCTAGCAGTAGGAAATTTCTCCCCACATGGCTGCAGCAATGCAAGGCACCAGCTATGTAAACTCAAAGTCTTATTTAGATAATTGGCAAAAAGGAGTAGTTACAGAATCCCCTAGCAAATACTTCTTCACTGGAAAGTCCAGAATAACCCAGTTTAAATTCCATATACTTTCTTTCAGAGGGCATCTTCTGAGCTGTTGGCCCCTCAGCATTCTGTTCAGTTCAGAGGAAAAATGGAGGCAAATACACAAAATGCAGTAGCACTGCAGATGTCAGGGTGATGGCCACACAATATCTAGCAATTGTTACCAGGGCTTATCTCATCTTCAGTCAAATCACAATACCAGCCAGCATGTGCGTCTCTCAGTCTCCCTGCTACCCTGACTGCAGCTTAAATGCATGACCTTACAGCACCTTTTCCACGAGCTAAGCAAACACTTTTCATCTGGCAGCAGGCTCAATATAATGATGTCTGCAGGTCCTGTGACTGCAGAGGTAGCTTGCTGCACCCTCTCAGTCACTCCATGGTCACTTGTCTGTATCAAATGGCTTATCTGCACAGTAAATACTTTCTAGAGCAGTGGTTTCTCATTGACTTTCTGCATGAAAACCTTTGTATAGATTGTCTATATATTTGATCTAATTTAAAATTAAATCAGGTTACAGCAATATGGATTATGTTGTATGAATTATACCTGATCAACCTAATTTTTAAAAAGGTACTCCTAGCTTAAAAACATTGAAACATAGATTCAGAAACCATTCTTCTTAAAATTCTGCTCACAGAATGACTGTCATCACTGGTCACCTTCCACTGCTCATCTGTAAAATAAAGGTACATGTTATGTCAGGGAGAAAACTTATACTTTAAAAAAAAGCAACTAATTTTTTTCATTAACATAAGTCATGCTAGTGAGAAAAACTTATTCTCCTTATAATAACCTTATTACAAGAATTTTTCTATATTGAAAAAAATTGAGCAGAGAAATCACATCTTGTTTGCCAATAAGGGTCATACCATAATAAGGATTTTTCTTGGGAGTCTAGCTTGAAAATGAACAGCATGATGTTCCCATGGAACTCTTTCTGCAGAGGAAACATGAAGCTACTGTCCCTCCCTCATATCATCATATATATTGTATATATCAGTTAATGTCCTTCTTTTAAGTGACATGAGAGTTTTTGAAGTATAGTCAGCACAGCAATGGGTACAGACATATTTATGCACACTCCTGACTTGCAGGTGTGAATTACAGGTCAGTGGCTTTTGCTATGATGGACCATTTACAGCTGTTCCTTGTGGTATTAGTAGTTGAGGCCAGATTCCCTGCAGAAACCATGACAAACAACAACAACAAGAAGTCTCAGTAGGACTATCAATGTAATATTTAGGTAAGAGGGAGACTTGACTGGTGCCATATCCTGGCATATTTTCCAATAGCAAATATTAGGCACAAGAAAACTATTTAATCAAACTATTTCTGAAGATCAAAGGTTGCTCAAACAGACAAAGGAGGAGTAGAAAACACATGCAGAGACTCAGACTTTTCTTTCTTCATGCCACGCCTCATAATCTGTCCTATGCCTTCAGTGAAATTTAGTAGAACCTTTCTTTTCTGGGAGAGGTTTGTGAGTTGTAACAATAAAGTCCTTGGGACTTTGGCACTGTAATTTGCTGCTTGACAGTCACGGGGATGTTATAAAATAAGCTCCTACAAGGTTTCCATGCCTCTACACAAGAGGCAGTGAAAGAAAGGGGAGAAGAAATTATGTATGAAACAGGAGAAAAAAATTATTTTTCTTTTAAATCATCAGTAAAATAGGTTTTGATGCTGTTCCAGCTAAAACCCGTGGGAGTTTTGCCACTGATATCAACAGGGGCAGAATCAAGCACAGTTTGTTATGGAGGTTATTATGCAAAAACAAGAGATGTGAGCAGCAAAACAACTCTATAATCCCTTATGAAAAATCCTTTCCTGTCTCTTGAATGCATTGGCTGTTGTTGCCACTTTCCTGCATGAAAAAGAGAAGGGCTAAACATCAGAAAGATGATATTGTTTGTAATCTCTAAAGGATATCATCTGCTTTCAGTAAGACAGATTTGACTGCTCTCCTCAATTGAGGAAGCTGGATGGTCCCAGAAAGGCTTTGCTTGAAATTACGCTCTTGGCTAAGACAAAGGTAAAATAGCTGAGTGCCAAGGCAGATAAACTGTTTCAAAGGGCTGGAGACAAGATCCTCAGGCTCTCACTCACATAGGCAAGTCTGGGGAAGGACTTTTTTCATGCTTAAAACTGAAGGATTAGGCTGTAAAAGAATGAAACTAATCCCAGGGGTCAGCAATTGTTTTCCAGTGGTTTTAGGTTAATAATTAAAAAGAAAATTGAGTCCTACTCATTGAATGGCACAGCCAACTTCAAGTCAGTCAGTCAGGGGATGTTAGAACACTTATGATATTTATCCTTTACAGCAAGGGATTAATAACCTGGAAATAGAGGAGCTCTTATAAAACCATTCATGAAAACTGGCCTGTATTATTACACTCATGCTACCGGAAGGGAAAGGAAGGCACAGAGATATAAACAAGGTTTTCAACATTAAACAATAGGGGATTGACTCTGTTACAGTACCATGGATACCAAAGCATATCTTTGAACATCCAGTCAATCATGTATGAGCAAGAATTGGATGCAGCACACCCTACTCATTATACATACTTTTGACATATCCAGTGCTTTGGAAGAAAAATCCCAGAACTAGAGGAAACAAAAGTTGATAAAGTATTTCATTTCAGGAAGAAGGGAAGCTTGGGTTTGTGTATATGTGTACTTCCAAAGGAGTCATCATTACTGTACAGATGAACATGCCATCTTCTTCCTCACAAAGAAAGCCATCAGAACCCTTGAGTTTGATGTGCACCCCTCAAAGTGAGGGTCTTGCACTGATGCCAGTGGAAAGGTTGTTCTGCAATGAGCACACAACACCAACAAAAAGGAAATCATTGCTCAGCTATGAGAGCCGATTTTTGCCATCAGTGTTTTAATCAAGTTACAAGTGAAGATATATGTCTTATGGCTTTGGCTGTTTCCCAGGTCAGTGGCAGATATCCTGTACAGATTTACAGGGCACTTTGCCATTGCTCTGTCCATTTCTTGCATTTTACATTTCTGTACATCATCTTGATTTCAGTAAACCTTCTGCTGTCTGTATATGATGCTTCTTGCATTCTCAGAAAGAAAATAATAAACTTCAATTTCAAACCAAAAGAGAGAGAACAAACAGGAAGATAAATGTTTGCAAGGAAAATAGACCCAACCTTAAAGAGAAAGAAAGAATAATTATAATGGCTCATGTTTGGAAATCAGTTAAAACGTTCTCTACATTTCTCAATTTTCTACAATAATGAAATAAATCTAAGATCAGAAAGCTCTGTAAAACATGTGAGAACAAGTACCTAATGTGGAGGAATCCTTGTTACCATTAGTCTTAAAATGGCTATTTTTTCACCATTTTTCAGAAACACAGTACATTATTTTAAATTAGGTCTTTCTGACCTAATTAATGGACTTCTTTTTTTTTAATTATTATTTATGATTATACAGCCCTTTTGAGTTGTTTGAAAACCAAAGAAAAGTGTCTAAGTATCAGTTAAGTCCATTACTTTGTTTTCCAGGTTGAAAGTTGGTGTTTATTGTTCTTCCACCCTCAGGGCTTTCATCTGTAGGGTGTCCCAATGCTCCACAGTTCCTTCATACTGGGAACAAACACAAATATTTTCAGTAATGCTACTAGTTATTAACAGTAAGCCACTGATGATGATGATGATAATGATAATCAGTATTATTATTTCTACTCGTTATTTTTAAAAACTGCAACCTGATATTCCTAGTCTTATTACCTCCACATATGAAAGAGCAGATACTAAATATTTAGAATGCTCCACCTCACAAAAGTCCATAAAAAATCTAATGAGTCTAAGGCACAATGGTAATCTCTTTCTGTGTACCTTTATTTCCATAGCGTTGATATCTTAAGAGTAATGCAAGTTCTGTGGTCAAATGAGATTTTAAAAGTTAACATACAAGTGCAGGCCAAGATTTCCAATGCTACACATTGTAAGTTTTTCTCACCATATTCACCTAGAGAAAAACACTTCTTTTAAATTTTAAATTTCCAATTTTAATGTTATTTTATCAGTTAATTCCCTGAGTTTCTTCCATACCAGAAATTCATTATTTCTACTATTTCCAAGATGATAATTAGGAATGAAGGCTAAGCCTTTCCTTTGGGTTTGAATTCAGCATAAATAAGAACATTTTCCTCCCAAAAAATAAAAATAAAAAACAAAAAAACAAGCAAACCCAGAGAAAAGTAACCATCAGGATGACTCATCTTGCTGAGGATAAATGTTCTCCTGCTAGAAATACTGTGTGGGTGGATCTGATCTGCTGTAGTGGGTCTGTGGTGCATTGAATAAAAAAACAGCCAAACAAAAACTCCCCACTTTTGGCTCCTGATTCACAATGCTATAAGAAAAGATTCAACAGTAGTCATGTAGCACAATGAAAGAAAACAAAGTCAAGACTATTGAAAATTTTGGAAATAAATGGATTAAGAAAGTGGCCCATGACTGGTGTTCTTCACAGAGCAGCAACCATAACTCTCCAACTGACCCCTCCTGAGGCCTGGCACTGACAATACAGAGAATAAAATCTAGACAGGCACAAACTGTTCACAAAGAAACTTTTAGTTTGAGAGAAACTTTTAGTCTTAAGGAGAAAAATAGAAGACTGACAATAAGATACAAAACATCAGTTAAACAGAACTTTAACTAAAGTTGCCCTAAATGAGCTCTAAGTTATTTCTCACTCAGCTTCTCTCAGATATCAATATGTGAAGGAGACTTTTAAAATTTCTAAATTTCTAAAGCCATGTTTTGGGGATATGAGAGATTCTCTCCACTTCTGATCTTTCAAGGGAAGGAGTCTTGTGGAGAAAGTAGGGAAAGAATCAGCTATATAAGTGTCCTGGTTCAGAGCAAATTTGGGAGAGGATCCCCAAAGGGGCTCTGGTAGGAAAACAGATCCAATTGGCCCCTCCCCCCAGCCGGTCCGGGAGAAGCTACCTCCTTGGAGAAAAGTGGAAAAACCTGTTTATTAAACAGTAAAATCCGAACAATATTAAACAATAAAACCCCTTGCTGCTCCAAAAGAGATGACAAACTCAGAAAAGTCCCCTCCCCAGGTTACAGCTCAGCTCGCTCAGTCTCTGATCAGTCCCTCCAGCGCTGGAAATGCCGCAGCCCAGGCCCGGCCCGGTGGGCCACAGGTGTGAGCTGCCAGTGCTCTGCTGGGTGTTCAGTCCAGAGCAGGTTTGAACAGGTCCAAAGAAAAGAAATAAAATCCCACAGTCCAGGGAACTTCTCTGCCTCAGCTAGCTAAAGCTAACTAAAAGCAAAGGAGAGCTCCGTCCCGCTGTCTGTCCATCCGCAGACAACACAGTCAGGAGCAGGAATGTGGAGGAGGAGTGCAGTGTCTGAAACAAACTGCTGCTTCTTCTCTCCCCCCTTCACTCTCTGGAACAAGGCTTAAAGGTGCAAAACTTATTATTCAGCATAAACAGAACAGACAGTTGGGGATACAAGCATCACATAGCCAACCCAGGACAATAAGTAGCCATGAAAACAAGGTGAAGAGTTGCTTAATGCCGCTCCAGTGCTTGAAATGGAAATGGTAATCCAAACTTTTTCCCTTTCAGCTGTATTGTTTGCACTTCCTGTTACAAACTGCCAATCATGAATGAGTTGGGGTTTTATTATTTGTCCTAGGGTGACGTTATGATGCTTGTATCCCCATTCATGTGTTCTGGTAATGTTGGATATTATGTTCTGTACCTTTAAGACTGGCTCTGAAGAGGGAAAGTTTTGTTTTGGTTTTCTTATCAGCCTGGGGGGACACAGAGACTGCAGCTTTTGCTTTTTCTGCTTTTGCTTTTTGCTTTGCTCTCTCTCGCTCTTGCTTGCTTCGCTTCTGCTTGCTTTTGCTCTTTAGCTAGTTTAGCTAAACTGTCCAATTTCTTCCTGGACTGTTTCTCCTTTCCTTTTTCTGGCCATTTCGAACCTGCTCCTGACTGGGACCTGGGAACACCGAGAGTCTGCACCTTGTGGCCTGCAGCAGCAGCCCCAGCACCGGAGGGACTGAGAACAGAGTGACCACCCCCCAAGAGAGACTTTCTGAATTTGTCATCTCTTTTCAGAGCGGTGCCATCCGGTATTGTTCATTTTGTGTGCTGGGGGGTGCTGTGCTTGTTAAATAAACAGGTTCTTTCCACTCCTCTCTGAGGAATCCTTCCCGAACCGGTTGAGGGGAGGGGCTTACTTACTGGAGGGGCCCTAATTTGGAAACTCTCCTCCAAATTTGCCCTAAACCAGGACATTATTCCATTGAAATAATGAACAGTGGAAGCATTCTCTATCTTAAAATAACTTTTTATCATTCAAGATCATCAGCTCCAATAAGATTCAAATAATCTGTCTGATTGTCAAATTCTGCCACCTTCCATGCTGCCTCTCTTTATCAGAAGCTTTTCTTACCCCATAAAAACCTCTTCACATCTAGCAAACAACAACTGTTAAATATTTTATGGGGTTTCCATAATAAAAAATATTCTTCATCTGCATTAAAATTGTTTTTTAAGGGCTCATAATCAATCAGACTCAGGTAGCTGTGAGTTCAGAGACTGCCATCCATGGCAGAACACCTTATATATGTACTGGGTTTCATAATAGACCTCTAAAGATATTTAACAATGCATTAAGTTGTTTAAATATTCACACCTGTCCCCTACAAACAAGATTCAATATATTTAATTTGAAGGGATAGTGTAATTTATAAACTGCACCCCAACCTCAAGCAACAGGCCATTACCATGTCCTCCTAAAGTAATGTTTGCAGCTCCATGCTATGGTTCTGCAAGATGTATTAGCCAGATGTAAGTTAATTATTGGCTTGGAGAAAATTTATTATGTGCTATAAAGCTTTGCATGAATTGCTGTTTGGAGAAGTGAAAAATGAAAGAAAAAAGAAAGAAGAGATAGAATAAGCAAAATGCTCAGCCTTGGGCATTGAATTTACATTTATGAGATTCTCTACGATTTACTGCTCCAGCTTGTTTTCCTAGAAATGCCTTGGGTTTGTTTCAGATAAAATACACTATAATGCTTACAACATTAATTTGTTTAAGGTTCCCCTTGCTCTGTGAGTATTCAAGCACAAAAGTGAATGCCCCACAGCAAAACTCAAGTCATAGAGGCTTAGATACATCCCAAGGCAGCTAGAAAACCCATATGTGTACAATCCCTTATCCATCCCCATTCATCAAAATCTGCCCTAAGTCCCCATCATAACCAGAACTGCCTGGTTTTCTCACAGTATCTGGATTTCTAGTCAGGCTTGCATCATGCCCTTGCAAGAAGGAGGGAGCTAGCCCTGGCACTTTCAGCCCTGGACACTCTACTGGAGTAGCCACATGGTCCCCTGGGTGGTGGCTCAGGGGCAGAAAGTTCTGGGTAACATTGATCATTTATTCCTGGTTTTTGGGCACCTCTGATATCAGTAATTGGGTGTTAATAAGACTGCTAATAAATCAGAAGTAAAGGTAATGAATCAGTAGCCGACTGAGACTATCTCCTGCCTGCCAACACAACAGTCCTTCCCATCTTTCACCACTTCAGTATTCCCTGGCAATTAGGAGCTGCTGGTGAGTGTTGGCTCCTGTAGAGCATATTAGTGTGATATGGGGGAATAATTCCACTATTCCTGTGCTATTTATAGCTTCAGAGGTCCTGTCTGCTTGGCTCAGTGCCAACTCATGACCCATGAGAGGCCACAATTTTTAATGTAATTTCTTGTCATTCATATGCTCTCTCTTCAGAACAAGAAGAAATGGAACAGATTAAGCAGTGAGACTTGTAGAAAAGATGAATAAATAAAATGAAAAAGACTTTGTCAGAAAAAGTTACATACATGTTTTAAGTTGACAGGAAAGCACTGACTTAGAGAATTACTGCAAAGCATTCTATAAACAAATATCAAAGAAACAAGAATTGTTCACATTTTCATATTATTTTAAATTTTAAAGGGAGTGGATCTAACCAAAGAGAGTAGAAACTCCAAATGGCAATCAAATACAAAAAAATTAATCAGCAAAGATAAGCATTAATTTCTATAACATTCCCATCAACTTCACTGAGTTACACTTTTGGTACAACTGTTTTTTTACCAGTTCCCATAAATATATATGAAAACTAGGTTTATAACTTTAAAAAAAAAAATTTGTATAAACAGGAAAAAAAAGTGTTTCATTCAAGTGAATGGAGAGGGACAAGCTAGTTTTAGAAACCAGCACGTGAACACAGAGAAATGAAATGGAAAGCACTTTGAAAAAGGATGACAGAGATTATTAGAAGTTGGATAGCTCTCTTCTGAGACAGCTATTTTAAAAAGACCTTAAAGTGACAAAGCACTACTGATATTCCCAAAAGATTTTTTTCCTGTGAGTAGTACTTATAAACAGTGAACTGATGTTGCTAGAGTAAAATCATAAGGAGAACAATTTTGAAAGTGGTATCATGGGAACTATATACGTAAATCCTCTTGTTTGCTTATAGGATTTGTGAGCAGAAGTCCCCATACACTGCATTACAGATTGAGCTCTGAGAGCATTAAAACAGGCCAAATTTTTATTTTTTCAAACAGTTTAATTTTTATTGCTTTTCTTCCTTGTCAGTATTCTAGAGGACACCCTCTTCACAGCTAGAAGGAGCTGGATTGTAACAGGGTCCCTGTCAGCTGCAGTTTGTAGATTGCAGGAAATCAGAGAGTTTTTCTGGAGCTCTGTTGATTTAATAAAGAAAAACAGAAGGATCCATGATTATCAATTACCAAGTTAAAAAGGACAATCTAGAACAAGGTGAAACCAGCATGAGAAAAGGAATTTATTTGGAACTCCACCTGAGTCCTTGGTGGAGCAAAGCTGTCCTCCCTCCTCTGGAGCACAGTGACAGAAGGAGGAAGGAAGGCATGTGAAAAGTGTTCCTTCCAACAAATGCCCCAGCACCAAGTGGGTGCAGATGGGTAGGGATGGCTTCAGCCACACCTGATTGCAAAAATATGCCTGTTCACAGCCTTGCAAAAAAATACAAACCATTGGGTAGTTATTTAGCAATACTTCAGTGACCTATCTGGTTTTAAAGAAAATATAACACATCCATTATTAGGCCTGAGTGCTCACAACATTTGAAAAATGTTTTATAAATCAAGAGCTGGGGGAGAAGGTAGAATTGGCCCATCTGCCAAAGGCCAGTGCAAAGTCAACATACCATTTACTCTCTCAAAATGAGTTTAAGATACCCCTACAGTTCCATGCTGGCCTTTCCCAAAAAGATGACCTCAGGAGCATTCAAATGGAAAATAATCACCTTAAAAATAAATATTCTGTCAGAGGAAAGGAGAGGTTTCTTGATGGGGTGAAATATATAAAACCCCCAGCTCATATTACAGAAATAAATGTCTGCAGAGAGTTAGAAAGAGAGGCAGCGTATTTTTGTGACACCACATCCAGGAAATTGAACCACATTAGCTTGAAAGAGATGCTATATTCTAAGCAGAAAGAGCCCTGTATATTTTAAAATATAAGGCAATCTAAACATCATAAACCCCTTTGAAATGTAATTTAATATTTCTTCAGTAATTCCAGGGGAAATAAAAGATTTATTTTAAATTCTCTTTCTAAATACCATCTAGCTGTTTCCATGATAGTTACTTAAAGGGGAAGGAGGAAGAAATAAGGCTGGAATGCTTCTGAATAGTTTTTATTCTTGAATGCGGCCCAGCCTTTGGGCAATTTGCCCTTGCCCTTGTCCTCATGTATTTATTTCCATGAAAGAAAAATATCATTGCTCCAAACCAGAAACATCTTTTGTCAATTTAGCATCTCTGTAAAGGACTGTTTCACAAGGCATCAGGTTGACAAAGGATCCCACACAGGAAAAACCAATCAAGACTACGAAGTGCAGCAGAAGCAGATAAGTTATTTTAATTGCATGGGGTTAAATGCTAATGCACTATCTTCATTATTGTCTTTTCATGTATATATACATATCTAAATATGTATACATATTTCAGGAAGCTTTTTATGTTAGACCGACAGCTTGAAAGGGGCGTTAAGTGTGTTTGGCAGATTCTTCATCTGCATAGTGTCATCTATTTAATTAGTCATATTTTGAAGGATGATTGTTGGTTTCAGTCTGTTTTTACTGACTGTATTTTCAAATAATTATCATGGGCACATCTATAAAGTTTTTATAGAAATACATCAAGCATATAAATAATAGATCTTTCACTTGATTCCAAACAGTAACACATTACCCACCAGGGTCTTGTCTTTTTTAGAACTTATGAGAAAGCTGATAGGAAACTAACTTTCCAGAAAGCTATGAAAGTACAGATGCACAAGTGAACAGCACTCTGATGTGGTTCTACACAAGGATGCACTTCTAGGCTCTGACAGACTCACAACCCCTTGCTATGCCGTGGAGCCATCACAGCATTTAACTGCATGATATAGCAGAAGAGGGAAAACAGTGGAAGAGAAACCAGAGTTTCAGAGCCAAGCTGTAGCTGCATGAATGTTTGCTAGCAATAGAAAATATGGAGAGCTGAAAACCTTTGAAGTAATTTCTAAATGGCGTCAAGACATTTAAAACTGAACTGGAGACCTAATACTAGTCCAGTCAACAGCTTTCAAGATATCAAGATTTCATACTTAGAAAACTATTGTGAAGGAGTTACAACAATAAACACTTGCAAGACAAAATAAAAATTTTTAAATTATACATGTAAGATGACCTCCTTTTATCTCAAGTTTGCAACTTCTACATAGCTTAAATATTTGGGTGTCTGCATTCTCTTTTCTTCTCTATTATTTTGCTAGTAATACAAAAGAAAGGAAAATAAAAGATGAAGATAAACTCTAGAATGCATGATAAATATCATGATAAATATCATAATATTAATTCCAGTTTAGAAGCTAATGGTTTTGCTGTTACGAACAGCACTGACCTCGTACCTGACAAGACTAGGCAGACCCACAATACAAAAATGATTATAAAGCAGTCCATGAACCTTGTTAGATATAATAGCTGAAACAAAATTGAAAGCCACAAACATCTAGTTGAAATTTACCCAAACATTTTTATCTTTGACATGATCACTGGCCACGTAATTAATAAAAGCTTTATTTTTTTGATTTTGGATATTGCCTAGGGCCTTCCTGATCAGAAAACCATAAGAACAGCCCTTTTCACACAATATTTTCACACATTATTTTTTTTTTCAGTCTGGCAGATAATAGGAATCTGAAAGTGGAAAATATAAATAAGTCAGTATTATCTGTCTTCAAAATAAGTTGTGTGTGCTTGTGTGATTCAAGTTATTTCCTGTGTTTCTGTACCTGTTTGACTCTCTACATCGCTGTCTTGACATCTAGTGAAAAGAAACTCCTTTTTCAAATTTTATTTTGCACCTTTTCATTTGATTACACATTTGTATCTGGTATATATATCTATCACTTAAAGCTATGGTGGCACAGCTTTAAGTACAGCTCTATATTCTGCACACGCACAAGGAACCCAGGGCCATAGGTACACACAGAGGCTCTCTGCTTTTAAGCCACTCATAGCTTTAAAAGAAAAGGAGTGGCAAATGCCAAGAAGTGTTTGCTATGGCTGGTTGACAACACCAGGGCCCAGTGTTCCATGATTTGCTGCCAATATCCTAGGGAGGCAAAGCTCCTCTTTCCACTCCCTGACTCAGCAAGCTACATATTACTTTCAGAAATAGGAGAGACAAGAGTCCGTAGGTCTGAAGAAGCAAATATATAAATAGAAGAAAAGTCACCTTGAAAAAGTCAGTGGAAGAGCTCATGTTCTTATAGCAAAACAGCTGCTGACAATTTGTTTTAAAATACATCATGCTTAAAGTATGGTCTTGTGGAAAATGCTTCACTACTTGAAATAAAAGTCAGTACAAGAGAGTTTAAGGACAGCAGCCATTGTCAGCATGGGATGCAGGCAGTGTTACTGCACACAGAACTTAGAAGAAACAAGAGCCTTGTTTATAAGACCATTTTCTGAAAGACTCACCATGGTGAACCATCACATGCAACTCCAGCTCTTGTGGCTAAACAGAAGTATCTCCCACTAGAAATTTTCAAAAACAGTGCAAAAGTGAAATATGATTTGGAGCTCAAATATTCTTATAAAAGAAAAAAATCCTGACAGGAGTTCCACTCACAAAACAATCCTTATCTTTTGTGGTGAGGGGAAGGGTTCAGCAGATGAGTTGTGGGGGTACTCCCTTCCCTCAACAAACTGCCAAGCATAGGCAGCAGGTGATCCTCCATGACTTTTTATATCTACACTGTCAGAGAAGCACTCCTGAAGTCACTCTTACAAAACACCCCCTTTTCTTTTCTCCAAGGTGTTTAATCTGTTTATTTTGTCTCAAGCTGCAACATCATCTACCGTTACATTTGGGAAACTACTCCATGATCTTATGGATCTCATCTTCAGGCATCTAACCATTCGTACTCTGGCAGTAGTGCAAACATTCAATAGTAAATTCCTATCAGATTTGAGATTAGGAAAGAAAACAGCTTATGGTTCTATCCATTTAATAATAATAGTGTTTACCTCAATAATCCCCTCACACAGCAACAGAAGATGGAGCCCTCAGAGAAAGATTGTCTTCATTAAGCTCTCTGTAAATGTTCCAGCAATATACAAAATCACAGATACAGTCTTTCTATTTAATTTCACCTTGGAAAACAATTTAAGCATGCACAGATGCATTTAAAGGTGGCTAAATATCCCTGGGCACAGGATGAGAATGTAGAATCTGAGCACACCTCAAAACCACCTGGATTTGAGCCACTCAGTGGGTGAGGTATGTGTAGAGCTGCTTTATTGTGAAATGAAACCCTCACTCACACAGTGATGACTTCTTCCAGGTGTAGCATGTCTGAGCATGTCTCACACTTTTGCAGGTGACATTGCAGCCCAGCACCCTGTGCTTAAAATAGACAACCTGATGTACTATGCCTGCTCCAGTTCATTCCTCTCTCACTTTGGGATTGAAGCCATTCCAGGGAGACAGATGATCTGTGAAGTCTAACACATTTGTAAAGTGTGGACTTCTCTCAGCAGACCTTGGACTTTAATCATTAGATGCTATCAGCTGTCTTCTAGGGCTGCTGCTGCATTTCAACAAGCACAGCTTCAGCTGCAACCCTGAAGGTGCATGAGGTAAAATCCTGAGGTCCAAAGGAAGGCCTCTTTCAAAAAAGGGTGAAGTTTGACCTTGATGATAACTCTCATCCAGCTGGAACATTATCAGGTTGCAGTTTGGATGGCGCAGGACCACTCTCTTCACTCGTATTTTGTTCTCACCCAGCTGACAGTGACACTAATTCCAAGAGAATTGTTGTAAGATGTAACTATTAATACATTGTATATTTAAATACTGGTTTGCATCCAAGAGCAGCTTTTGACTCTCTTTGACAGGCACGTCCTGGCATGTATTGCTATACTACAAGAGACACGGTCTGCAAATATTAATACATGCGCATTTTCTTATCAATAAAAGCTAACACAAATTGAGCTAAATAAAAACACTGACTTCCCAGTGAGACAGAGAGGTCATTATTAATTAGGGTATGCAAATTAATATTAGCCCTAAACAATGCAGAAATTTGCCCTTTAATATTTGAATAAATTAATTATACAAATGTACTACATAAAATAAGGTCATTCTTTCCAAAGAAGAAAAGAGGAAAACTTTGCTGTTTAAAAAAATCATACAAACCATTTGTTGTATACAAGGTAACTACTTTGCTTTCATTTGTTGCACAGACAAACTGAGAAGGTTTTCTTGCAGAAATATCAATTACCATTTTATTTGGTTACATCTTATTTAGCAACACCTGGTATGCAGAATGCAGGAAGTAAGCATCTTGTTTATAAAAAATCAGACTCCATGTCACAACACTTATGTAGGAGGTATACAAGGGATCATCATTTGACATGCAGTGTCCCCCATCTTTCCATTTATAGGAGACCTGAGACTGGCAAAAGGCAAGAGAATCATTCAGGGTAAGAGGGGAGGTAATGATAGAGGTGAAGTTTGGATTTAGGAGCTACTGTTTAGTGATCTATTCCTAATTTTTTTCCCCACACAATAAATAATGTAAATAACTTAATTCTGAAACTACTTATTTTTTTTCTTTTTTTTTCTTTTGAATGGGTACATATGTTAAATCCTTGAACACTAGAGATTTAAAGTAATGAAGAAAGTTTTTCTAAGAGACATTCTTGCTGAGAGAGGTAGAATTTTATTTAAAAGTTCCTTCCTCTAGGAGACACTCTTCAAATTCTTTTTATTAACTCAACATTTTTGTCCTTTTATGATTAAATAATGCATTAAAATAAACTCTTTATCATCTCAAAGTTCCTCATAGAGTTTCCTACCTTTCCATTTCAACATTTACAGATTTCTTAATTTGCATGAGGGTAGACATTACTAGTGGAATGGCCTGGAGAAAGAATTATGATGGAGAGGGCCTACCTGCCTATCTCCACACTTGCTAGCACTGTGTCCTGACCTTGCTTCAAGGGCCAGTCTTAAATGTTAGAAACAGATTTGCTGAATTAATAGGATGCTTTGACTTTGTTAATAATCTTCCTTAGGTAAGCTCCACTAAAGGACAAGTCACTTGCCCTAAATCATGGCCTGGACCATATGTGCAAGGACCTTCCACTGCATGTTTTTTTCAGAGTGAGCACTCTATATGAAGATTATATATTCAACCAATAGTTAAAAATGGCAGATTTATTTTTGTACCCAAGCTTGGGGTGCCAATATCTAATTATGTCTGATTTTGATGGAGAGGTACTCAATAAAATGTATTAAGAGATAACTTCTAAGAATGCCAAGTGCAGAACTATTCAAAGCCTGTGCTGATGTTGCAACACAGAATGATGTGATAGCAGAATGAGTCCAAACCAAGTCTGTAGAGGGAGTACTGTGAGCAAACCACAGGAAACTGAAATCACACAATATTCACAAGATGTGCTAGCTGTTAAATAAAGGCATCATACCCAACAGCTCCCATCTGGACATCTGAATCCTAGGCATAAAAGGTTCAAATTGCACATATTCACCAAGGATTGTCATAGAGTTTGTCTTCAATAAAAATAACCAATAGTTTGAAATAAGAAGAGTTTAATCTACAGCTGTCTTTAAGACTTCTTACTTTTGAAAAAATAGCTGTGTTCTTTTCTATTTTCTCTACCAGTCAGTTTGCTTTTCTCTTTCCTACTTCTTCCAACTCATGCCTTCTTTGCTCCACTTCCCTGAACATTTCCTTCATCAATGTTGCTCCTTCTTGTCTTCTTGAACTTAAAAGGATGATGTTGTAGAGAATTTATTGGTTATCCCTTTCCCCACAGCATTCCCTTTAGGTTGCTTTTGTTTTTCTTCCTCCTCTGTAAATAGGGCAGAAACAAACAAGAAGTATTCCTAGCAGCCACGTGTGGGTTTCTAGATACTTCTTTGCATTCCAGAGCTAAGATGTAGCTGGAAGCAGTAACTAAAGCGCCATATGACCCTGTAGGCTATCAAAACCTTAGACATTCAAATCTTAAAACCAAAAATAATGATGTGCCATGGATGTATGACAATAATTAAGAGCAGTATGAATAGGAAAAAAATCTCTTGTTCCTTGTTTCTTCTGAATTCTGTATCAGTGTGACTCTAATTGAGACAGCAAAAGGTGTTCTGTGCCTAGGTATTCCTCTATCTCACAGCTAAATTGAGGAGCTGGGTGAGTGTGGGTGCCAGCTCCTCTTCCTGGTTTAGTTGCCAACACTTTTTGTTGCAGCTCGTTGACTTTCTTGTCTGGTGTGTTTAAACCCAGGCAAAGCAAAGATGCTTCATGCACAGGGACTAAGGGGAAACCACAGAAAATCTGGAGCAGCCATAGTGCTACTGTGTCCTGCATTCCCTGAGAAGGGGAGGCAGCGTTACAATCAGCTGTAATTGCTCGGAATGTGGGGGAAATGCTCTCAGCCCCCAGAGCTGGGGTTCCTTTTGTCCAGGTGCTGGATCTCAGTTCCCTACAAACACCTCACAGAGCTGCTCTGGTGCAGTAAAGGCTCTGTTATCTTCTGCACTTTTGTGCAGATCCGGTTTCTTTTAATGTCTTGCAAATTAGTTAATTCAAATGCAATTGCCATGTCTCTCCAGAGTATTGAATTATGCTAAGAAGAAAATATTCTTGTTTTTATAGTGCTTTATTCAGGATATAAACTAGAAATTCAAATCTTCCTCCTGATTTGATTTATTTATCAGTGAGGTTATTTTAGTAATTGCAAATTTTATACTGTAAGCTATAATAATATTTTAACCTCTTTTAAAGCTTCCCAATGAACTAGAATTCACCTGTAAGGACAAAACTACAAAAGGAAGTGCAGATTACAGTGGTGGTTTCTAGTAACCATAAAAAGTTTCAGCTGGAATCAGTGTGAAATCAACTACAGGACTCTAAAAAATGAAGGTGCAAGAGCATATTGATTTCCCACAGTATTTAATAATGTATATTGATATCAAATAATGAAATTCATGCTTGTAACAAGAGTCAGCTTCCGAGATACATTCAGAAAGATGATTCTAAAGAGAGAAATAATGATAACTGAGTACTAAGGTGGAAAAATGTCATACTTCTACTTCATGTTTTTTAAATTTCCTTTAATGAATATTTTACTGATGTATTCAATTTGACAAAAAATTCAAAACTAATTATGGTAAAGCTGTTGCTGAGTATCAGAATGTTAAAAGAAAGAACCAAACAAACTAATCCTACAGATATATTCAGGACTAAGCACCAAAATAATTTCATTAACTTCCAGTTCTATGATTCTGGTTCTCTTATGGGAGATGTTAGGATTCATTTTCAAGCAGATCTTTCTGAGATAAATACCAAAGAACATGAATTGGTTACAAACCATAACCTGTTGCTCCTTACTGACTGAACAAACCTGTCTCCTTATGGTACAAAAACTTCTCCTTCACCCCAACTTAGCAATTCTCATTTCAATGTCTGAGGTTTTTTGTCCTCAAACATCTCTAAATGCATGAGGTTTGTCCTCAAACATCTCTAAATGCATGTTTTGCCACAATACCTACTGAGGTTACTTTTCTTTTCCAGGTCAAAGTAGTTCCTCATATTTTTATGACAAGAAATAAACCAAATGAAATTTTAAAAGCTCTAAGATCTGTAGAAAAAGATGTGCACGTCCTTAGGACAAGCTTCCCTGGAAATCTGAAATTTGTGAGAGCTGACTTGTGGCATGCACTAATAATATGTGTGGAGACTTTGGCACACAGGAACACATGGATTGGTCTGAGTGTCACAGAGCAAAAGATCACAAGGCCACTTTTGTCAGAGAAAGGTGCTGACAAGAAGGCTGTATTCATTAGTCCTTCCCAGAGGCTTTGTAAAACGTGGGATGTCTCCTTGCTGAGCTTCATTCAAATACAAATCTGAAATCCTATTTCCAAATCTCCGTGTGTGATGGCAGTACTAGTTACTTCTGCTATTTTTGCTCCCTATAAACAGAGGACTTTATGCATATCAGGTCAAAGTAGAACTTTAAATATTCATCTCTGATTATTTTGTTCATTTCTGACATCCCAGCCGGCTATGGAAAACCTCACTGGTAGAGGCAGAAGAAAACAGCAAACAAAGCTATCTATAATCTTTTCCTCTGAAAAACACAGCAAACATTATATGTGGGAACAGTTATTTATGCTAGTCAAAAAGAGCAAAGGGACAATAGCCATTTTATCCTTGACTCTCACAGATACCCTAAATTCATAGACAAACAACACACACAAGATGAATGAGGCTCAGACATCAAAGCATGCAAATTAATGCCAATTAATGCCCACATTCTTTTCTAAATAGGTTGATAAACCTATCTGTCTGCCAGGCATAAGTACTGAAGTTTGCTTGCTGTATATATGCTGCTATTGCTTGGGCATACAGAATTTGAGAAATAGAGAAAATAAATCAAGAATTTATGACACAAACTCATAGTGCATACCCTACTGAAACACTGCTGCTGAACTGTCACTGAAAGGCTGCTATTGCAGTTGATATTAAGCAGGATTCAGAATGTAAAGATATGAAATTCATCAATGCATAGCCATGAGAAACTACTGTAGAGTGAAGCCATTTGAATGCCGAGTAAGAAAAGAAGGCTGTAACAGTAAACACAGTAAGACTTCTGGTATTCTTTTCCATGAACTAACCTCCAGGCTTTTACCAGCAGTAATGAATTAGACATCCAGATAAGGTATCAGATAAGGTATCAAATCAGAGTGGGGTACCAAGGCACAGGCAGCTTTAAACCTTCCTCCTTCATTAACAGTGAAAGTATTTGCATTTTCATGCTGTGTACCACAACTTCTTTTGCCTGAAAAGTAAACTGTGATTTTAATTTACAAAACAGTGACTTCAATTTACAAAGTACCCCAATATTTCACAGAGTTCTAGCTCTCTTTTGCTTATTATGTCTAAACCTTCAGCTGTACTAATCTATTTGGAAAAGCCTTGCAATAAACAGTTTGTTCCACAACTTCCTTCATTGAACCCCTCAGGTACCACTTGACCAAAACCCAATTGGGAATGAGTGAAAATAACAGGGGAAAGAAAATGACAGAAGACACTAGTTGCTATATCAGTGCTAAGAAACCTTAGCTCATTTGTATTCCCTACCCTCAACAGACAGTTTTGGAGACTGATAACATAATTTTCCTAAAAGAAGATGGCAGATGTGGAAAATCAACATTCTTTGAATCACGAAGGACACAACAGTATCCAGGATCTTGCCAGAAATTCTAATGCTGTGGTTTCACAAGAAAACTCTAAAACTGCTCTGTGATGTGAGTCTAAGGAAACAAAAATATCTTCAATTATGGCTGAAACTGGGCAGTGACAGAAGTTATAGCTGTGACTACCAAGTATTACAGGGAGGATGCTGCACTAATGGGTGACCACTGTCCACAAGCTCAAGTGCAGAGTGGCATTTACCCACAGACAAGCTTACATGTAAAATGAGATCTGATTACTATGTTTCTAAAGTCTGCCAGTTTGTCTGTATACTGCCAGTTTGTCTGTATACTATAGGTGGGAAGCGTTTCACTCACTCCTTGTACAGGAGTGTTAGGAGTGTGCCAGACCTTGATTTGCAGGAATTATCTGAAGAATAAGTCAATACTGATATCACAGTTAGTCTTTGGCCTGGCACATGAAAAAGCCTCAATAGAAACAAATCCCAAAACAAAACAATGTGCTGATAGTTTTAAGGTGGGAGTGCCTAGGAATTATTATCCATAACCTGGAATTTCTTAGTTCTGCACGTGGGCAGTCAATATGTCAGAATAATCTCGATGAAGATGTTCTTGTATTCACTTCAACTTACCCGTACACTTCATTGTTAGTCACACTTTCCTGTTCAGCCTTGCCTTAAGTAGAAGGGAATTTGTGTCTCCGTTTGAGCTTGTACCATCTCTAGCAGAGATCTTGTATCAAACATCAGCTTTGGTTCACTGGCTTAATTTTTAGGTGGTAATTTCTTCTTCTCCTACAACTACAACTGCAGTTTCAGATTAGCCACAGCTCTAAACCCTCCCCTCCAAGGAGTCTGGCCAGTTTGGAAAGAAACCCTAATCCATTCTTTGTTCAACAGGAAGGAAACCAAAGTCTGCATACCAAAGTTTTATTTCAGAAGACCAAACATCAGCAGTTTTACAGTGATCTTTAATTTCCCATTTGGTTCAAGGGGAAAAAAAATACTATCCAAAACAATTATTGCCCAGAACAAAGCTCTCAAAGGGCTTTCCATCTCTGAAACAGCCTTGCTAATGTTCCATTCTCAGTGGTCTGTCCTCCTTTTCTTTATGACTTTCCTCCACACTCATTTTCAATTAAATTAAACCTTCCTACTTAGTTTTTTTTTACTGTCATTTTGTATGAGAAATACCAGGACAAATTTTTTAAGAGACTCTGAAAGCCTTACTTTTCGTCTGAGTCACCATTCTTCATGGGGCACCCTGAGCTGCATTCTCAGGAGCTGGCTGCAGGCATCCAGGCTCCCTCCCCTCCTTCCTGAATTATTAGCTACATTATTCCATCTTTGCAGTGCTTATGGTGCTGCTGGTCACAGGTATCTTAGACCTTTCCAAGTCCTTTAATTCCATTTGCAGAAGACTGGCCTAGACCTTGCAGAGTACAGGAAAGCGTCAGGGAAATGTAACATATTTATAGCCAAGCTCCCATGTTGCTTATAGTGCCTCAGCAAATATTTCATTGTTTATTGCTTTAAGGCCCACTGGTACATGTAAAATGAGATCCCATGGGCAGCTGAAACAATGAAGACTGATTTCCTACAGCTTCATCCCTTCTTTAAATTCGCTGGTACCCTCTAGCAGTGAAGGCTCAAAGGGATCCCATGGTCGTATTTCTCTCTTGTTGCATGAAATTTGTTAAAAGGTGTTATTTTTGAGACAGTTGCTGCACAAACTTGGGTACAACTGGCTAAAGGATTTGTAAGTTTAGGGGTAGAGGTTTGGTATATAGATTGATAGCATGATACAGATTTTATCTCCTTAAAACAGAGATTAAAATAGTTCTCTGGTACTTCAGATATCCATCCTAGGGCAACCAAAGGGTGAAGAAGCTAAGCTGTTACCCAGTATGCCATTCAGTGCCAGAGATGAAATACAGTAAAAGAAAATATCCCAGGCTGAAAAGAAAAATAGAGAGGACCAGGCCACACTTGCTAAGAGAATATGTCAATGTTTAACACTGAGGATGAATCATAAGTTGTAAACTGCTTACTGTCAATAGATGAAGCTGGGAAATTGGGTGTTCAGTGGAGCGTAGCAGGACCTCTGTAATCAGAGTGCATAATCTAAAACACATCACTGCAAAGTGGGGAGGGGGAAGTGACTAACCCAAGAAGATGGACATTGTTCATTTCAGCTGTCAGGGTGAGTAAGTAAAGATAAAATAGGCTTTTAGATTCACAACAAGCTCTTTCAATTTCCTGACTAAAGGAAGCAGTATTTGCTACCTGATTCTGCCTTTTCAGGGTCTTGCCTCACTTTCACTTGCATGAGCAGGCTGAAGAAGAATTTCAAAAGCTTTGGGCAATTTTTTATATCTTTTATAAGCATTGCCCATCAATTTTTTTCAGAAAAAAGCTGAAGGGTCCTTACCTTGCTCCTTGATTAAACATTTACTGACTGCTAATTTGGTAATGCATTACTGCTATTAATGATTGCTTGCAAAGCTGTGAAGAGATGGGTCTGAAATGTCTGCCTATTCCTGTAGCCTTCACATCCTGTATGCTCATACAGGATTATTAATCTTTGTCAGGAAGGTCAAGAAGCATCAAATAGTGATTAATGGCAAGTTGCAGGGGTTTCTGATAACTGAGCTCCAGGGATTGTGGTTGAAACCTGTTAGATGGCTATTAATACCTCCTTTGCCCTTCCTGTAATTCGCTGTGACTGCAGATGACTGTTGAAGAATTGCTGGCTTTTCATCTTGCAAGGACACTCACCACCCATCTCTCTCCTCAACACGGTCAACATTTGTAGACCTTTTGTATTGCCAGTTGGGCACTAATGAGAGAGCATCAATGGGTCAGGAACAGCTGCATCCACATTTCTTTCCCTGTCCACAGTTCATCATGGTAGGCACTGCCCTCTGAAACAAGCTCACAAATAGCAGGTAGGAGCATGTAAAAGGGTAAGATAAAACATTCCGTGTCAAAGGAGTACAAAAAGAACAAAGGCCGTTGCTTACTGAAATCTGTGCAGGACGTTTTTCTGTGCTCAGATAATTTTAATCACATTGTTAGAGACTTCATCCAAGGCTTCCTACTTGGAAAAAAAAAAAGCCAACAAAAACCATGCAAAAATTACCCCTAAAACCTCACCAAAAAAACCCCAAGCTCAGAGAATACACATCCTGCTCAAATGTAAGACACTACATCAAAACAGAGTCAGGAAAAGTCTGGCAAGCAAACTTGTAGAACCCCAGTGTGGATGCTTATCTTGCTAGGATAGGAAGGAAACAAAGCCATATTTTCTGTCTTTGGGAAATGTTCCCAGTGATTCTGAACCTTTGTTCTTTACACTAGAGTGCTGACTCTCTGCTGCTTCCAAACCACAGGTAGGGTTTCAGGGTAGGAATGCATGGCAAGGTCAGTTAATGTCTCTATCCTCTCTGGTCAGAATGTCCAAGCTAGGAGTAGAGAGAGTCTCACAGGTTGTGTTGGGTGTGTGGAATTTAGAAATTCTCCAAAATACAGTCAGGGGAGAGATAGTGGCTAGACATTAGGGAGATACCTTGCATGGATATTTGAAGATGCTTCAGTGTCTTTCTTATCTGCTCATTATGGTGTAATTTAAGTACAGAAGAGCCTTAAAATTCTTTCATGGCTATATCATTTTTCAGATACCTAAATATATTCTAAAATTTAGCTCTGACAGGCTACTTGAAAAAAAGACCTTTCAGCTATGTGTTTATATGATTGTGCCTCTAGTTAATTACTCTCTATTTCCACAGTAAATTGAAATCATAAATTCATAGTGCAAACAAAAGTGTGTGCTTGCATAATCCATAATGGTATCCAATTTTGAAATAGGAAATGCAGAGAAGCAAGTGTATGGAAATCTAAATATTTGAAAATTGCTATTTTTAAATTTTTAGGATGCTTCTTCCTGTGTCCTCTAAACTGCAATGAATGCTGTCCTGGAAAACAACTGTATCTTCACATAAATAGTTCTTACAGAAGGATGCTGTAAGCAGTATCAAATTAGCTGCCATAGAATTTGGCCACTTAATGCTTTTGCTGTCAATGTCACACCCCATGCTGAGTCACTGTGAAGTGATTGAGCTGATATAAGCAAATGCATTGACTAAGTCATTCATTTACATCTTGCTGCCATGAGCCTAAGAAACAGCTAAATGTATTAAATAATCAATCCACTCAACAGCTGATGATGCAGTGGTAGAAATGAAGTCCTACTAGGTTTTTATTATTGCTGTCAGAGAGGCTCTTTGTATGCTCTGAACGTGTGCAAAAGAATAACAATTCAACAAATATATCTCACATTTAGAAAAGTATGAATGACTTTTGAAGAAAAGACATCATAATACAAAGAAACTGGAAAGATAATAACATATGGTAGTTTGTTAGGGGATGCAGCATTCTGTAAGTCCACTGTACAGATTTGAAAGGTGTGGACTACAGTATGTGTCTGGCTGTTTAATGCTTAATGCATTAATGATACAGAATTTTCTGTAGGTTACAAATTATTCACTGACAGGGATATATGGACAGCATCATTCTGTATTAGTTTTTACTGTCATGTCATTATGCAATATAATTCTAAAATGTCAAAAAAATTCATTCATTAGGAAGAAGACAATGCAAGGACTCACCAGAGAGCTGCTAAAGACCAAAGGAATCAAAAACATTTCATGCCCCACGGAGCTTTGTTAATTGCATATTTCAATTCTGTGACTCTTGTAAACTTCACCAGAGGTAAGAACATTGAGATCATAAATGCTAGTTATAACCACCATCATTTAATTTTTATGTTAGTTTTACTTCTCTGGTGTAGGGCTTAGGTCAATGTCACATGCAGAATTCTTCTCTATGTTAATTCTGAACCGGACCTTGTAAAAGCAAAGACAAAGTTGTTTTGGGAATAACAATGCAACGTGTGTCTGATTTTCTGTCTACTCATATCCAGAGGACCAAATTGTGAAGATTCATTATTGTGCCTCTGGTCCACTTACACACAGACATAGACAGTTATATAAAATAATAGAGAATATATGCTCAGTGTTCTCTGAACAGTGGGCCTTATTGACATCACACACTGACATCAAAACTTGACTTTACAGAGGTCACAGCAAAACTCCCATTAATGAAAAAGGGCACAAATTTCACTTCTAGAGCTTTACTCTGCTTTCTCCTCTTTCATGGTAAGAATGAGCGTAATGAGAAACCCACACTGAAAAAAAAGTTTTAAAGATTGGGCTGATATTTTGCTTTGGAGTAATATTTATGAAATGAACATTATCATAAACAGCCTGGTTAGAAGGAAAATTTATTGTTATACAGAGAGCTGATAAATCATACCAGAAAACAAAGCAAAAAAATTCTCAAGTATTTAATATAATTGCTTTTATTTGTGAGAAAATTAGTCCATTCTCTTTAAAGTATGTCATTTGGAAGTAGCAGCAACACTCCTGTTTCTAATAAAGTGTAGGCGGTGGAATGGAAACATCTGCAAAACAGCACTTCTACAGTAAATGTAAAGGGTTTGCCAAAGACATGAATATTTGATCCTATGATTTAAACAAGAGAAATATCAAACCAACAGTATTACTGAGACTTGCATAAAGGCTAAAAATAACTTGATACAGGAAATATTAAACATATAGTTCAGAAGGAATTGAAAAATAAATCATTCCACTTTAGGAAGGCCTATAAAAAAAGAGAATGAAACTGTTAGAAATGTAAGAAGACATAAAAGAAAGCAAATGAGGTGAAAACATGGGTCATAATTTTAAAAATAGAAGGAAATCAGAACAAATTATTAATCTACTTAAACTGAATATCAAACACAATAATAAAAGCATACCAAGAGAAAGAGAAGGACTGTTTAGGGCACTACAGCATGAACAGCTCAGCAGGGATGGTCTAGAGAGGTGGTCTTTACTGTACCTATATTCCTATACTAGATTTGTTTACAAAAATAGTTTCACAAACTGCTTTCATAGAGGACAAGGAAAAAAATCATTCTTCACATAGTATTAGCTCCTCCTGGGTTTGGATGCTATACATTGATGAAAGACATGCAAAACATGTATCAGTATTTGTTATTTTTCCAGACAGACAGCTACTACCTGGGATTCCCATTGCCATAAGGTATCCCATGGCATTCATCCCAAAGGGCAGAATGAGCTGGCCTCACAAATGTGAAAGTTTAAAAGCAGTGCATGTATTGCAAATGAGACAAGATAAAGGTCAACAGAGTAATTTCCTTACCAAAGTTACTTACTCTGGAAGAAAGTTCGAGATTTTTTTCAGCATTTCACTAATCAATGAGAATTAGAACTTTCATGAGATCTCCTTTTCCCCTTGGTTAAAAACACCAACATAAATACAGCAAAATTTGTCCAATAAGAATTAAGATCTCCAAGACACAACCATTCATCCCCATTACATTAAATCCCCAGCTGCCAGAAGGTGCTTTTTTGTACAGTAGATAGCTCCCATTGCTCTCAAATTGCTTTACTGCACTGCTTTAGTCTGTTGATTCACTACACATTTAAAGGTAATGAGTCTGGCACTGTCCAAAGCACCTTGTGATGCTTCCTCATACTCAGCTAAACACAATTAGGCTGGAGAAATCCAGGGCCATTGAGTTCTCATGGTGATTAGTGGCAGCCTGAAAGAGTCAAGAATGAAAAGAGAGCCTCAAAGGGGGTCTTTGCTAAGCCAAATAGGTGGTTGCAAAGAATTAGCTCCTTAATACCAGAGTCAAAATTCAACCACACTGAGAGCCTGCTTAAAGCACAGTTGCTGAGAAAGCTTCCCACAAGAATGCTACAAAGAATTGACTAAAACTCACCTGTCATAGGAAACAGATGATAAGGAATAGAGAAAGGGAGGGAAAACAAATGCTAATGAGAAAATAACGGATTGTGAATGCAAAGAAAAATTTTAGAATTATAGTTTAACATATAGTTATGTAACTATATAAATAAACTATAAATGGTTTATAAATGTAGTTTACTATATATATAAAATATAAGTTTGCTTGAGTTGGCTTTACTATTACCAGTGTTACTGATGCTCTTCTCTTGCCTGTTATTGCCTGGGACCCTGATTTGTTGCCTCTGTTGATTTTGGCTGTCGGTTCCCAGAGTTTGATTTATTATTGTGAGCAGCAAGAGAATTCTCTGGTGAAAAACTGTCACATCCTAGAATTTATCAAAACAAATAATTGGCAGGATTGTGAATTTACACTTTCTGTGTACAGTGTAGGAATCTAAAATGAATATGAAATATAGCTTTATAGGCTGTTTCTTTAAACTGGGTCAAGGAAAGATTATGATTACATCATTCAGTTTACTGCACAGTTGAGCAGCTGAGGAAATTTCCCATTTATTTGATAATTTTTATAGACTATGGAAATCTCAACATCAGGCCATGCTTACTGTCAGAGCCTCCAGGTCTTCAGAATGGAGATTATACTGCAGTGATGTCATTTGTGGGCTGAATATAAACACTATAGGTGTAGACATAAGGGGGATAGTTACATAAAATTAATAGCAAAAAAATGTCTCTGTATTCCCTGAAGCAAGCAACAAAAGTGTCTTTGTGAGTGCAGTTCTACACAGATTGCTGTTGCCAGCCAATTGGGCTATGACCTAGAACTTAGCCAACTATAAAACCAAAAATAAACTACAGAGAGAACTCTTCACACTGATGGTAAGTACTCAGAGGCCAGATCATAAAAAGAATAAAGTTTTTGGTTTAACAAAATGGAATTATCTCACCATTTTGGATTTTGCTAATACAGACAAAGTGAAGGACTGTAAAAAGAAATCAATCTGCTTTTATCTAAAGCCTTTATACCACAAACAATCCAAGAACAGCAGGGTTTGTGAATTCTGGAGCAAGACTGATATAGAAGATCTGTTTTAATGGTAAAATCACAGCTGCATTGCCTTCATGAGCACAGCAGGTTTACAAGGTGGATCTGAGTACATAGTTAATTTTTATATGCCAGTGTGATGGGATGTGAGAAGCTGTTGTAGGTCTGTCCTTTCCAATTACTGAATTAATCTGCTTATGTTTGAGCTCAGACTTTTAGCATAAGCACCATAAAAGGTGGGGCTCAGCCCTGGAAACTGCATAATTTCGTGCTGTTATACCTGATGATCAAGTACTGCCTAGCACATTTCCTGCATTTATGTCAGCTTTTTCTTCATTTTGCTGCTAATCTCTAGTTGAGAGCTTACACAGCCCGGGAGCAGTGTCATACTGCTCATCCTTTGAAACTCATCTTTTGTTGTTCCTTACAGCCGTGCAAAATGGATCTCATGGAACTGTTCGGAGCAAGATGATTTTTAAAGCTCCTTTTCTGTACAAGAGGAGATGACCCTACTGACAGCTAACTTCCAACAGAAGGTTCCTAATCCTGAAGTGCTATCCCAGTGAGATATTAAAGGAGATATGGGAGCAATGGGTATCAGATGCATAACTTTCTGAGGAATGTTAAACCCCTAGTAGAACAAGGTTAAATCCAGAAAAGCCAGTGCAACTCTCTGTCTTTAAGACAGAGTTACTCTTTGGGGCTACCTGTGACTGTTTGCTCATAAATCTGGAAATCACAGCCAAGAGATGTTAAGCACTTCCCTAATATTCACTCTCAGTGAGAGCTGGTGTCAGGCTTTTTGGAGCCTATCCATGGGTTAAAGTAAAAAGCCTTCCCTTTTTCTGTCCAATGCTACTGTGACTTGCACAACTACATAACAGTCCTAGGGATGCCCATCAAGCCCTGATTGCTCACCCCTAACACCAACTCTGCAACCAGCCACTGTTGCTTGTCTGGCTGTCTCTCTTAAGAACCCGGGGCAGAGAAAGGTGCTCTTGTTCATTGTGATATAGCTTAAAGAAAAAAAATTCCAACAGCTTTTGTATTACCAAAATGTTTTGCTGTTTGCAGAAAGCCCTGAGAAGCATACCAACAAAAGCATGACCTTCCTGCACAAATAATGACATATGGAAAGGCAGCTCCTTCTGCAAGGCAGTGGAACTGTAGGTTATGAGTGATGAAAATCTTCAAGGGCACTTTGTTTGAAATGGTGCTGTGTACTTTCTCTGCCCTAGTGCAGACACACCACTTATCACTCTAATTGAATCAGTGACTTATTCTTATAGACAAACGCACGCATTGGCATTCCTGGAAGGCTGTGGAAGATGCAGGGATAAAGACAAGTAGGTCCTCACTGTCTGGAGCACTATGTCAGTGTCACTTAATCTACGTGTAGTGCTAACATCCATGCTATGGTAGCACTCTGAGACAAAGTGACGTTCTTATAGATCTAGATGTGTTGCCTCCCACATGAAAGGACCTTTTTCTTCTTTATGGGACATAACTTCGGCATGTACAATAATGCTTTTCTCATTGGGCTCAGAGACCCATAGCATTTCCCAAAACCTGAACATCTGACCACCATTGTATAATTTTTATGGTTTTTACAGTTTTGTATAAATGGCCTGCATATCTCAATGTCTCAGTTCATTACAATGACCAAGGGATGATTCCCTTTTAGTTTAGGATACCTGAAGCTTACCATGCAGAATGGCTCAAACTTCAGCAGGAAAAGAGACTGGTGCCCACCCTCTGCCAGCACACCCAGCAAGGACAGCACTTGGTCATTCAGCCCCTTCTGGGCTGAGAAAGACTTGACTCCTACTTCCTCCTCTAGAAGTATTAAGGTACTTTCAATGATGACTAGGTGCAGAGTACCAGAATTTCATCTTCTTTTGGGTCCCTAAGTGCCAGGATGGGAAAAAGTCCAACCATACTTCACCAGGTATCCTTTCTCACTGGTAAGCAGCTCAGTTTGTCACCAGCTGTGTCTCTGCCAAGAGGCACCCAACGCTCTGCAGCTCCATACAGCACTCCTGTGTGGAAAGCTGAGTGCCTGACCTGTCTGCTCAAGATCATCACACAGGGACAGCTGCCACACTGTTAGGTAGTGCAACATTTCGTGTCAGTGCCTAAAAAGGAGACTGGCCACAGCCTCTCTGCTCCTCCCAGCCAAAAGGATAATTTATTGGTAACTCAGTGTCTCCCTTTTCTTAGATTGCATGTATTTTGGGGTCCTGAGTTTTGAAAATTTGGGGCCAACAGCACTCTGAATATTTAATGACTTAAATATGAGCTATTTGTATAAAACACAGTGGTTTATTTCAGATCCTAATCAAACTGGTGTGGGGTCTTATTCTTTGTAGGTGGCCTGCAGTCATCTAAAATCTATCCAGATGTGCTGCTCAGTGAATTTTTTTGGTAGAATACTGACAGCAAATGAAACTCCAAGACATAGGTGAGCCCAACTCATACTAAAAATGCAAGAAATATTAGAGGAATTTTACTCATCCATTTTTCACTGGGGATGTGAGTGTTTGGCACAAAAAATTGTAAGTTGATATCATATTTGGCCCTGTGATTGATGGTCATATCTCTGCTACTGAGGTCCAAATTATGGAATTACTTTTGTCATCTTGGAGCACCCTCTGAAGATCACCTCAGATGCAAAAACTCAGGAACTAGCTCTTCTCCAGAAGCAGAATAACTCTAAGTAGTTGCGCAGAAACAGACTCACTTTAATCCCAGAAATAAAAAAGGAACAGAGTTGGCAGGAGAAAAAGAGACATGTTGTGAAACAAATATTATCCATGTCATCTCCAGTCCAGCTGGGAGGAATTCCCTGGGCATTTTAGCAACAGACTACTTATAGTGAAAATAAATAAAGCAATCTATGCAAGTTTGAGATACAGATACAATTAATTTTAAAAACCCAAACAACAAATCACCAAACAACCCAATTCCCAGAAACCCACATCCCAATCCAATCAGTAAGAGTCAAAAAAATCAGCTTCAGAAAATAACCCTTCTTGGATCATTGTGTATGTGTGTGTGTGTCTGTGTGTGTGTCTGTATATGCACTTCTGGGTCAGATATAAGTAGTCAAGGAAAGCAGATTATTGAGGCTGAAAAAGAAAGCTCTAATAAAAAACACAACCATCAGTTGTGTGCTACTTATGGCATCTCTGGGTTTTGCTTGGGTTTTCTGTTGTTTTTGTTTGTTTTTCTTTTAATTTAATTTTATATTATCTGGAAAAATATATTTAGGAAAAAAGTGTCAGTGAAAATTGGTTTAACTTCATAACCATAGATCCTTTGGACTTTTCATCTTCTACACAGAATAAAAACTGATGTGGAATGGAGGAGTGGAAGGGTGTCTATTTGTAAGGAAAATAAAGTAAATGAGCAAAATTACAAACAAGTGGAAAAAAATATTTATTTTGACATGAATGAAAAGTCTCACTGGGCTAAGATGAAAAATATTCAATTTTAATTCATAAAAACTTCTCCATGCAAAGAATGATAAGTTGCAAGACCAACTTCTTGTATAATGCTTGGTGATTTTAAACTATTATTTTTTGGCGGTCACCCTAATCTGATTTTCCAATGCATTGTTTCCCTCTTAGCCCATTATCATTTATTACAGACACATATAAACCCAGCGATTTTATAGCGGTGTTTTTATTAGTCCATTTCAATTATGTTGTTTGTTTTGCAGACTGTAATGACTTTAATCCTCATTTAAATACATAAAAATGCATTATCCAATAGCTAATTATTAGAATATGTGGGAAATTATGATTAATTACCCCCCAAAAAAGCCATTTGTCTCGTGTAGATATCTATTTTGTATCTACTAAGTATTTTAAAGATAGTGAAGAAAAAGCTTTTTGAGAGAATAAGGACAATGCAAATGAGAATTCCTCATTATTGCAGCTTTGACACCATAATTAGTTCACTTTCCTCCCAAAACGATGATGAGAGGGGCATGTAGGAAAAACATGTTATCTAAGTAACAATGACTAATAAAAAGAATAATGAAATAGTGACAGCTTTTCCAAATTCAGATAGAAAAATTAGTAAAAAAGTCCTGCTGCTTCACTCCCAGCACCAGGACTCCAATATTTTTCACTTGCATGTAATCAGAATGTGACTAATGCTGCAAAAAAAAAAGTTTTCATTATAATTCTATAGCATATTTTCATAAATTGCCACCAACTCCTTTCAGACTGGAATTGTACCACTATACCATAAAATTGCACCATAAAAAATTTCAGAACAATGTTTGAAATAATTAGATATGGGAGAACTTGGAATTCTAACAGGAATATTTTTCTTTTCTTTCATCCCCAAAAGTCACATTTATTTTTCTAGCATCTAAAATACCACCAAAGAAATAAAAATGAGATTGCCTTCACAGATTAGCAAAATCTTTTGTAAGTCAAACAAATATTTCAGTAGTAATTTCAGTGTGTTTTTATACCTGAAAAAAAGGGGAGCCCTTAGGTTTCCCAATCCAGAGTGAGGAAATGGAAAAGCTACACTTGTTCACCCAGAAGTAGTTAAACACTTAAAAAGCACACCAAGACACATGCCAGAGCCTCTTTCCCAGATATTTTTCTTTTTCATTGTGAAATATTATTTCTAATGAGCAACAAGGAAGTAAGTCAGCAAGGTATGGCAAGGCAGTCAAAACATTTGGAATGCAAACTCTTATAATTGTGTTTATACATTAACAGGCAAGAAAATATTCTGGGCTTAGCTGTCTGTATGAATCCTACTATTCCTACTTGAAATTTGAAATTGCTTACAAATACTTACCCCTGTGAAAACCTGAATTATAACATCTTTCCACTGTGGGGAAATTCCAGCAAGCCCTTCTGTGAAAAATAGCATGCTTTCTTGTATCAAAGCTTGTACCATGGGGCCAACACATGTATCTCATATTCACTCTGAATGCTTTTGTTTCTGTTGGATATTATCATGTCTGTGGGAATTGCTCTACTCCTGAACCTAGAGGCTGCAGGGAGAGAATGCAAATAGCATCTCTCTACACTATGCTCTTAAGTAACACCATGGATCACTGGTAAGATGGAGAGGGAATTGAAATCCTTCTACAGCAAAGCAAAAAATTATTTTAAGGCTTGAATGTTCCTTTATTCCACCCCTTCCAAAATATATTTTTCTGGGGAAATTATCCTAGATACTCTGTAGGTCTTGTTTGTCTGGACAGCCCAGAGACTAGCCAGCCACAAAATGATCCTTTCTTCTCTACTCATCCCTACGTATGTTCCTTATTCAGCCTCCTGGCCTCAGCTCTCTAGAAGGGCAAGAGGGGATGCTCCTGCCTCCACAGGCAGGTGCTTTCAGAAACCCCCTGTCAACGACAGCAGGACTGCTTTGCATTGAATTTGTTGTGTCCTTTGAGAGACACTTAAAATAAGATGGAAGATTTACCTGAAGACCTCCCAGGAGTTTCAAAATTGGTTTGGTGATACAGTCAACCATGCAGCTCCTTGCTGATGGAGCAGGCTGAGTGCTTTGGAGACATGGCTGCAAGGCTTTGAGTGATTTCTCATGCAATTACCTACAAAGCAGCTACAGAGTTTTTATTCAATTCTCTACAACAAGACTGAAACACCCTTGATTTTCAGGTGAGTTGTGGCAAGGTTGCAAATATTTGAGCAATACATAATGAGATAAAGAAGCAAATAATTATGGCCAATTAAAGACCAATATGAAAGACAAGGGAATTCTACTGCTTTACCCACCACATCATATTCTATTCTTCAGCAGATCATAAAGAGAAGTTTTATTTAAACTCATTTAGCTATATGTCACACCTGCATCACTTATTCTTTGGGGTTTATGTAATCTTCCTCTAGTTATTTTTTTAATCTACAGTCAGACACTATGTAATTACATTACAGTGTTAAATGTGACTGTCTCTTAGAAGGTCAATAATTAACTTTAACATTACTGTGGAAGAAGACACCTGGAGACACAGAGAATGAAACATTAAATTCAAAGACATTAGGTTGTAATTTGCATGTTTTTAACTATGTAAATCCACTAACACAAATCTTTAGTTTGAAAGGGGGAAGGTTTTAAGATCACTAAGAGGGTCTACAAGTATTTAAGTGAACCCTAAAACCAGAAGATTTTTAGGTACTATTCATTTAGGACTCCCAATATACTTAAAAATAGGTTGTACCTTCCAGTGTACTGTCTAAGTTACCATTCTCAGTTCTGTCTCAGAAATAGATGCCATAATTACTCAGGCTGTAATCCTGACAAAAAAAAATGCTTCAGATCCCTGAAAAGTGTTGGTGTTAATTGCTGCTGTTCTACCAGGGCATCCTGGATAACTACTGGGTTTTTCATCAAAGACCACTGTAGACCTCTTACACTACCAATTCAAGCTCTATAACTTCAAGCTCTGATTTTATAGAGCTAGCACTTCTGTGCAAAGAGGGGACTATTGCATTAAAGTTGTTTATACACAGCCACTGTATGGTTGATTTTCTGGCCAGATTTAATTAACCTATGCTTGTCTCATCCACTTCTCAAAGAATGCAATCAATGCAAATGTTATTAGTGCTACTAGCACTAATATTCTTTCCAACTTAGAAATAGAAATTATTATACAAATACACCTCTAAGTAAGCCCTTAAAAGCAAAATATGATATTGTCCCCATAAGACTTTGTCCATAGTACACTTATTATGGAAATTTATCAGTAGTACTACTGTTCACTCAGCTGTATCCTTGTCAAGTAAATAGTAGTAATATAGAAAATTTTATGGTCAGTTTTAAAAAATAATTTCAAATAAGCAATGTTCAAAAGTAAACTGAGAGCAAACTAGCACACATGGATTGAACATGCTGGAATGACTTCCATCCCTCCTCCCTTCCATCCCTTTATGTCTACTCCTAGTTTCTATTCTTATAGCAAGGAGAGCTGAGTGGGACAGAGGGTGATTCTGGAATCATTACAGCATTTTTCTCAGTATAGCCAACCCAATCCAAGCCTCATTCAGAGGCATCTTCATATGTCAGGCTGCAGACAGCATTAGTACAGAGCCTGTATCTTGTACGGTGCAGCTTCCAGAAGGTCAGGTTGGACAGCTTGAAATTGTCACATTTTTAGATGTTCTTGTTTAATCCAGCTGTGTCCAGGAGATGACACCTGTGCTCACACTAAATTTTAAGAAATGTTCAGTCCAGTAAATTAAGATATTCATGTAATGAACACTGGGAAGAGAGACAAGAATAAAGGAAGATCAACTGCTTCAAAGTCACCCTTGAGGCAGAGACATTAAAGAAAAAATATCAAGTATGCTTAACTTACCTGCTCAAGTGAGAGAGAGTTATGCACACACTGTACCCTCTGATGAAAAAAAATCATGTCATGATTGCAGGTACCTGAAGTAAAGACACAAATTGTAGGAGGAATCTAAGGATATCTAAGTATCTTAAATGTCAGACAACTGCATGATTGAGCCAGAGGGGGAAAAAATTATAATGAATAAATGATGATAATAATGATGAGTGCACAAACACACAAGAAGAAATCACATGTTAATTGTATCTTGAGATTAAGAAAGAGGCAGCAGTGCTACACCTATGCAAAATTTCAATAATGCAAAAACAATCTGAGCTTTTTCCCAGCACATGCAAGGTTTACAGTGCAAACTTATTTGGTTACATACTGGAGGACTGGGGGAAAAAAAAGTGATATTTGTAAAAATTCCTTGGGTGGCCTAACAGGCTGGAATAACACTACAACAAACAAACCAACCACTTCCCCCTCCCAGACCCCAAGGCAACAGCTGTGGGCACCAAGCATGAAAATAGCCAGAGCTAAAAGCTAACAATAGATCAGCTACAAGTTCAGATTGCCTAGAATAGAGCTCCGTGGCTCAGAGTGCTTCATCCCAGAGCGTAAGAGGGAGGAGAAAAGCCATACTGCAACACTCTGCAGAGCAAACCTCCACCACAGCAGTGAGATTTGGCTCTTTCATGGACAGACAAAGCCAAACTATAAGCAAATAACCCAGGCAATATTTCATACCACTTGTGGGTCATAAACCCAAAGTTAAGATACAACCAGTGTCTGAAAAAGCTGGGATATAGAAGAGAGATCTAGCAAAAGTGCAGGAGCTGAACGCAAAAGAGCTAGAACAGAGCATAGAAAAACATGCAAAACAGTATCATAAAGTATGCTTTAGGCTTTCCACAGTAGCTTCATTTCAAGTGGTATTTCTTTCTCCCTATCCTTCTTGCATCAGGTTGCAGGAGCAGAAGGCCATCAAAGGGACAGGATTTTCATCTCCACCCCACTGTTCTGTTTCTTAGGGGACAAAAACAATCTCCATGAAGGATTTTCCCATGCATGAAATGGGTTTGAAAACAAATAGTATCACAAGAGTAGCTGTTTAGAAGACTGTGTCTCCCTGATGGGATCTTCCTATGTTATCACACTTTTATTTCTTTGCAGCTCCAAGTAGTAAAATATAGAAAATGACGTATATATAATCCCTATATTTTTTTAGCTTTGTTCATACTGTTCAAGGTACTGTTAGTCACTCCACACATCTTGGCAAAATATGCTGGAATATAGAGATAGTCATCTTTTACTGCTTGGTTATGACCATTAGCCAAGTGCATTAGGCAGGCTACCTGAAGTAATTTTCTTTCACTGCTGCATTATTAAAAGCAAAGAGTGTTATACTGAGTGATAAAATTAGTTTAGGAGCATAACTTCACCCAGATAAGAATTTTGCAAAGCTCTAAAGAGCCTTGACTCCTATATTTTTAGTGATAAGTTTAATTTATCACTCTCCATGCTTCATGAACAACCAGTATTGCCTTCAGAGTCCTTCTGAGAAACAACATCCCATGAGCAGTAAAACAGTAAAATGCATTGCATCTCCCCCTGGGCTCCAGGGGAAGCAGATTGCTTGCATCAGAATTATTTCAGAGATGTTATACTTTCCACTCATGTACATGCAACGTTATTCACATGAACTACCTAAAACCAACTTTTCTTTGGTGACATTTTTCTCTTGTATCACAGGCAGAAGAATATAAATTTATGCAGGAATAAAATGAATGCAGCTCATTTACATCAGTAAATTGGGGTTGGTGGATTACATTTTGTGTTCACATGAAAAAGTATTACTAGATATATAACAAATTTTCCACACACTAATGGTGATGATCTTCAAAAGGTTTTTTTTTTTTAAACAAGGAATATTTCTGAAGGAAGCTATTGGCATTTACATTGACAAAGCAATGTTTAAATTATCATTAATAGGACGATATTTTAAAGAAAGTTTAAAGGATGTTTTTAATAAGGGAATTATAGTTTTAAAGCAGACTAATCTTAGTTCTTTGAAAACTATTTAGATGTTAATTTAAAATGCTGGTTTGTCTGTTTTGGGACAAGATTAACATATTTGAAGTGTTGATTTACAACACTTTAGGCACAAATCAAAATAAAATATTGTCGTACTGTATTCAACTAAACCCAAATCTTCATCACTTAATTGCTGTTAAAAAAGTTGAAAAAGTTAGACAATCTTTTCTGAATAGAGAAAGACAATGTTCGAGAAGTTATGCAGGAAAAGATGACTGCTGTTAGTTCTCAGACAGAAACCTGTTTTGACATGACATCTGGTGGAATAGAGTTTCTAATTAGAAGAAGTCCAAGTGAATGTCAGAGTCAACTAATTATTTCATCAGCCAATTAGGGGAACCAGTGATTTCACCAAGATTACAAAATCAATGAAGCGGGAGTGAAAACATTTTGATTTAAAGTGTTTCTAACATTAATTGAAAGGCACATTTGTCACTGGCTCCGTATTGTTAAGCAGCCCTTTGTGGTTCCCTTCGCTCTCTGTATCAGCAGAGTCCAGCCCCAGCTGGGCTTCTCTGAATGAGCAGGTACCAGAGGCTTTCTGCTACTCACAGTCTTCCTGTCCTCCTTGGCATTAACTGCATATGTTAAACTCCAGGGTTTTTCTTGCCAGATGCTCACATAGCACAACAAAAGAGAAATAGAGGGATTTTTTTTTTGTCTGAGCTGAAAATTGAGGGAAAGAAAAATTAACAAGACTGCCTTTTGCCTTGAATGACCACTTCAGTGAGCACGACAAGAAGATGGACATAGAGAAGGAAGTCAGAAGCCACATCTTGTTTTGGACCAAGACTGCTGCTTTGCAGCACTGCTAAAAGGCTCAATACAGCTTTATTTGCGCAGGGTTAATTCTCTATGCACAAGCAAATCCTCTGATGTGTTGAACTCATGGTCCTTAGATACAAATTCCCCATCTCCCCTCTCTATCAGCTTTTGATTCCTTGAATACTAGCACTATTTATTACAATAAATCAAGTTACTGAAGCAGGAAATCAGATGGCAACCACACACCTTCTATTAGCTTTAGAGTCCAGCAATTAAAAATGTCCATCCCAGATGTCCCAGACAAGCATCTCTCTAAGCTCTCACTGCCCTTAGCCCCCCTGCTCCTATGACAGCATGCAGTTACACAATTCCTGTGGGTTAGCTCAGTGCTATATATAGAGGCTTCACCGGACTGCCAAGACTTGAGCTTATGTCCAGGCTCCTCAGAGGTGGGTCCATTTGTCATGTGACCTTTTTTCCCAACATTCCAATAGCAGCTCCCAGCTACCAGCAGAATGTTCACATATCTTCCCACAGGGGATATGTGCAGTAGGGCTGATGCACAACCACTCCCTGTGTTCATCTATTTTGATACACTGGAAGGGTCATGATCCAATGGGAGTGATAATGCCTGAAAATATAACAGCAGGCTGTGAATGTCAAGCACATTTCCCACAAACTCCCTTATGCCAGTTCTGAGACTTGTGACTGAAATCCACTCACAATTCAGAAGAGCATGTAATATCAAGATTTGAAAAATTTGCAGATAGTCAGTTTAAAAAAGTCTGTAATTTCTTTTGAATAAGGCCAAAAGTTTGGGCACTTATCTAGGAATTTACCAAATTCCTCCAAGGGTAGGCATACCTTCTGCTTTGACTCATTTGACTTGTTAATTTCCAGCATTTTCCGTAACTTCATTTTCACTTAGAATGTGAGCTTTATTCTCATCTCATTTTGATATTATGAATTCAAAATAAACTCACAGAAGCAAAGTTTGAGTTAGGGATAAAGACTATAAAATAGAGAAATAGAAATTAAATTGGAAAAATTGATCACTAAAAAGTAAAAAAAAAAAAACAGCTGTGAAATTCTATCATGCATTTTCAGTTAAAATCAATTTTTATTTAAACTAATCCTATTTCCCATTAATAGAAGTGTTTTCTTTATCAACCGCCTAGTATTGGAGATAACATCCAGACAGCAAAAGTATTTCTTCCTATTGGAAAGCAAATGCAGCCCTAGAGAGCATCACAAGCCTGTAACTGCTAGAGAGTGCACTGTTGGGATCCTCTGCACTACTCTGGGTCTGCTGTGCCATGCATGTAAAGTTTGGGTGATGTTGCTGGGCTAACATCATTAAGAGGCTAGACAAAAAACCCAAAAAAAACAACAACAACAACAAAAAAACCCAAACAAAAAAACCCAAACAAAACAAAACAAAACAAAAAACCAACCAACCAACCAACCAACCAAAAAAGACCCACAAACAGACAAAAAAATAAAACCAAAACCAAAAAAAACACCCATTTCTAGGAGCTGACTTGTGTACCTTTTGCATGTGTAAAGGATAAATGGACCCTGGTGCTGCTTCTCTTCACTGATGAGACCTCTTAAGTACACTATTACAGCTTGGATCTCTAAGTTACACTGAATTAGCATCCACCTCATACAGGTGGGTAAATAGTCTAATTTATGTTTGCATGTTGACTCCACATGAATGAGTGACAAAAATCTGCTGAATCCGAGTGACAAAAATGATTATATTTTCAATGTGAGGAGCAAATGTTTAGTTACAGAAAAGATGTTTTCTTATCTTGCAAAATGTGTGCTCCCATCTCCCTGTTGCAAATCTTCCTACCCACTCAAGAAAAAAGAAGGATACCATGACAAGGAGCAAGACCTTCACCTTTGACTTATGAACAAATGGCAAATGCAGACACAGGCATTTTTCCAGACAGATGCCAGTGGTAGAATTTGACTGATGCATTGCTCATGACTGCCCCACCATTGACTGAAGGCTCAGAGAGCAGGCACTCACTAAGTACAGAGGGACTTTTAAAGTGGATTCTGAACTCTGCCCTTTCAAAATTGCTCAGTTTATTTTCTAAAATGTCTATAAAGCTCATGATAAGTGACTCATATTAAAATCTGGTGCTGGTGTTTTTTTCTACTGCAGTACATATTAGAACCTCAATCATTGCCATTGGCAAGTCTTTATAGCTTTTTTTTTTATTATTAAAGAGAGGACAAAACTGTCAATGATTTTAAGTGAATCCTTTTTAATGGTAAGACTTCTTACATATCAAATAATAAAATGCTTAGGTATGCCCTACTGAAGAGAGGAAAGCTGTAACAAAGTTAATTTTATTGGCTTACACTTGGCTGCATCATCACATAGACTGGTGGATTTCAATCTACACCCAAGGGACCCCTGGGGGCTTCATGACCTTCTTTCACAAGAACCATATGGTTTCGGCACAGCATTCCATAAATCTAATGGAAATATATTGACAGCTGTAAATTAAGTCTCATTGCATTAGGCAGTGCTGCAAAAGCAGTAGTTTAAAACATCAAATGATTGTAATCAATGATCCTAACATTGAACACTGAGTACAACCCAGTTTGCTGTGCTGTGGGGATCAGTGCTGCACAAGTCACTTTGTATTTTTCTGACAAAACAATCAATATTGACACAGCTTAATGAAAATAAAGGGAGTGGATACATCTGTCGTTTGCCTCTTTTCCACAAATGAATGCCTTGTGATTCTGGGCTGGGCTGGTATAGTCTTCTGCCTAAGAGATAAAAAAATAAATTTTAAAAATATGGATGAATTCAAGGAAGAGCAGACCAGGTTATCATCACCAGAGTACTGAGCACTAATAAATAAAAATTGTGGTGTACACAGAAAAGCCTTCCCATCACTCTCCAGTATCCACCATCTTTTTAGTATTTTTACAGCTCTACTTGTACTTTTTTCATTTTGGTTTTGCTCTGAAAAAGCACAAAACAAATTTAAAATAAGATTTTTTTTTGCATTGATGCTCAACTCTCAGTAAAGTAAGAAAGTAAAAAATTTTTGCAACTCTGGATGTAATTTTCTGTGTATTTTCATAGCTTGCCACAGTCTTATTTCACTGAGCTTAAGGCCAGAAGGGGTCTTATATCTAGGATTGCTTCTTATGGACCACTAAATTTCATCCATTTCTTCCTCCATTGAACATGTCACTTTGTGTCTTTAAATGTGTATTTTATGTATTTCAGAAAGGCAATTACTGTTGATTTTAAGACATAAAAGCGACCATCCAGCAGGGTTTTTTTTTCTAATTCTTAAGCATCTTCACCATTAAGTTATGGTGAAGATGCTTAAGAATTTTCTCCTCCCTAAATTTCTGAACAGGAGCCAAGGAGCAGCTCTTAGCTATTCTGTTTCTTTATAGACACTAAAGAACCTTTTGATACTCAGTGTCCACTTAATCAAATTACTTTGGCTTTATTGATAAGCTAAGCAAATTCACATGGTCCAGTCCTTTCCCTCTCCTGCCTTAGCCTTCCACACACCCTCCCCAGGACTGCAAAGCCAGCACAGGCAACCAGACCAGCTCTTCTTGTCGCCTTCTGTCCCTCAGCTGCTTTCTCTTTTCTGCCCACACGGTATTTATGCACCTGAGTGGTGAATTAGTCTAAAATACCCTGGTCCAAAAGAAAGAAAAGAATCAAGGGAGGAAACAATGCAGATCTGGACAGGGTAGGCTTGCCCTTTTTAGGCAGTGCTCTGCTTCTGCCAGCTTCATGTGCTTGTGCAATGGTGAGATAAAGCACTCTGTTCAGCTCATCAGTCTTTTGTTTTTCAAATTGCTCATCTCAGATATTTCAAAATCACTTTTCAAGTACAGACTCAGGAGGTAAAGGTCATCTAAGAGTATCAATCCTGCTGGTGGCACTTGCCAAAGCAAAACCACCTGCCAACTGGTATTCATTATTCTCATATTCATTATTTTCCTTGTTTCATGGCCACAGTTCTCATTCACCTTTTCCACAGTACTGGACAAGGACTCAGGTGGAACAGCTTTCACATTATAATGCTTAAATAGTTTTCAAGGTTATCTGTCTTCCAAGATACAGTTCCCTCCAGCAATGGCATCCTAAATTACTTAGAAAACATGAGCACATGTCCTATAAAGTGAAATGTATGTTCATAATTCTCAAATAGCATGATTTCATATGTGTGTACGTGTACAAAGATTAGCCCCACTTTCACAGATGTTGTTTAATGCAATTGACAAAGGGAATAGTTTCTTGCCTGGATATATATTTTTGAAATATTCCATCTTCCTTTTAATCATTTTCATGTGCAGAAATGAAAGATTAAATGTTAGGAAAATTAAATTAAATGTTAGAAAGCTAGATTTCTTTCATGGAGAAATCATTGCATCACATGTGAATATGAAAAATATTTCTTTCCCCTCACATTTTATTGCTTCTCTGCTTTTTGAAAGCTATTTTTCATGTGTTTGAATGATGAATTTTCCCTACTGCACATGGAAAGCAATCTGCAGATAATATTTTCACAGCAAATATCCATACCATCCTTGAAACTGTACATACTGCCTTTTTAGAAATGAAGAGTACAACTGTTGTGGACAGACTTGGAAAGAAACTGCCAAGAAGCCTTATGGACCAGCACAGCACCACCACAACAGCAAGGGTGGAGATAAAGGGCAGTGATTCCCACCTCTTCAGCTGTATCAGGCACTCAAACACACTGATGAAGAAACCAAAGTGTCTGCTTTGTGCTCCACTTCCACAGAGAATGAAAGGAAACAAAAAGAGCAGTGTCATTACATGAGAAATGACAACTCTTCCTCTTTTAATTAATATTGAAATACCATTAAATCAAGGTAATTATAGATCTCTAGAGTTTATGATTTGGCTTTTTAATGGGATTGTGTTTCGTTTCTTCCCCACACTACTCTATAACAAGTGAAATTTCTTAATAATCTATCTTATTAATTATTATTCAGGTTTACAGGACTCCTAAGTAGACATTAGCTGATTAAAAGCTCTTTTGGTGGTCTTAATTTCTATACATGGAAGCTTTTTAAAAAGCAAACTTGTGCCTAAAGGTTATGTAAAATAATCTAGTATAAGTCACTGAAAGTAACATTTTTATGGGGGTTTGCAATGATTTTTTTTAGTCTTACAATAAAGCTCAGAGAAGCAATCAAGTGTTATGCATGATTTACATGAAAAGTTGATGTCTGTTGGTGTTACTTGCAACCATGTTTTAAAAAAAAACACAAATGAAGCCAGGATAGGAAAAGTTTCATTAAAGCACCGGGGTTGTCTGAGCAAAAGGAAAATGCTCCATGAAGAAGAAGAACTGAACTACTACTGGTAAGAACTGAACTATTCCTCCTATTGCACCCTGCAAAGGTGTCGCCAGCAAGAGAATTGGCTTTTCTTGGAAGTGACATCAGAACCATCTTACCATTCCATCCAACTAAGGATACCCTTTTTGTACACAGGAGTAGGAACTGCTTCTTCTTGATAAGAGAAATCTTTCCCTCTTCAGGGCTACAAGGAAATTTTATCAGTATGGGATTTAAGACAAAAAGCAGATGAAAAACACTGGTACAACTATGTGAGGATTTCATACTGCTTCCTATAGAAGTAATGAAACAGGATTTGTAGAGAGAAAGTATCTTTTCTTTAGGCAAATCAATAACAAGCAGGAAAAAAGATAAGAATGAGACCTTTCTTATCTAAAGAGTTTATTAAACTCTAAAGAGTTTATTATCTAGTGCCTCTCTGCAAATTTTCCTTGTTTCTTTTTTTCCTCCAACATCCTCCAACATCCCATCCACATGGAAGCAAATTCCGCAGAGCCTCAAAATCAATGATGAAGTCATGAGGAGATACACTGAAGTCTCTCATAGTAACACACTGTCAACGCCAAACTTTTTCAGGGATTAACATTTTGTGGCTCACTGGCTTCAGAATAGAGGGGTGGATGAATGTTCTGTTGTGGTAAAAAGACTTCCCAAAGCTTTACCATATTCTGTAAACATAGTTTCACATTGCTCCTTCTCATATAATGACAGGAGACAGAGAAAAAAGAAATCAGGTGCAGTTGTTTTCTTATGGTTCATAGCATTAATTTGAAATTAGGAAACAATTTTCATAAAAGACAGTTATATACTAAATGGAGCAAATAATGACTAGCCCTAAGACTGGAAATGTATCTATGCAGAGTAGGGCTTGCTGTCTCCATTAACCACCATTACATGAAAACAAATTCCTGTAATACTTTCAGTGTAGCCATGCAGTTTCAAAACAATGTGCATAAAAAAAGATTGCTTTTATGTGAAGCAACCCTGCCAATATCCCAGACTGCAGATACGTCAATAATGTGCCTTGCCTCCTGGCATGCTCTGCAGTTTGCAGCCTGGGATAGAAGTTACCACATTCTCACACAACTGTACTCATTTGGGACATGAAGCAAGACATGCAATTAACTTCCAGGAGAAGGATTTTCAACTAAAGATTAATTATTGGGAGTACTGAAGTCCACTCTTCTAATTGCCATTAGGCATTAGGAAGGTTCTGAACATAAGAATGTTAGACCAACAATGTCTTTTCAATGGAAGTTTTATATTTGAATGTCTTTGACTTGGATTAGCTGGATAATTCTGCAAACATTTTACATATAACAGGTTTTATACACATAATCCCAACCTAGTGTGATGTATACACGCATCTCAGGCTATAGGTTTCTTTTTAAGAAAATCATTGTATCAAAATACCAATCAAATGTCATTTCAGCACTTCATGAATTCTGCATTTCTCTGTTTCATAGGTAGATACACACGTAAATACTAGAATTAAGCCAGTCAAGGGAGGTGATTGTCCCACTTTGTTCTGCAACGCTGCGGGCACCACAAAGTAAGAAAGACATGAAGCCATTAGAGAGCATCCAAAGGAGGTCAGTGAAAATCGGGAAGGGGTGGAGGTGAAGCCACGTGAGGAGCAGTTGAGGTCACTTGGTCTGTTCAGCCTGGAGGAGACTGAGGGGAGAGCTCATCAAAGTCTGCAACTTCCTTGTGAGGGGAAGAGCCAGGACAGGTACAGATTTCTTCCCTTTGGTGACCAGTGACAGGATGTGAGGGAATGGCCTGAAGTTGTGTCAGGGGAGGTTCAGGTTGGATATCAGGAAAGGGTTCTTCACCCCGAGGATGCTTGGGCAGTGGAACAGGCTCCCCAGGTCACAGCACCAGCCTGACAGAACTCAAGGAGAGTTTGGAAAATGCTCCCAAGACACTTGCTCTTGGGGCTACCCTGTACAGGTCCAGGAGTTGGACTTTGATGATCCTGATGGATCGGAGCCTTCTAGCTCAAAATATTCTGTAATTCTATGATTCTAAGTATTTTTGACACAACACAACTCTGCTCATATAATTTTTTTTTTCAAAGCCACATTGAGCTACTGGGAGATCAACAGCACATCTGCAGAAAGAAGTTATGGTTGCACAGATGAAAATAAAAATGTGAGTGTCAATTAGAAAACTCTGAAATGGAATATGAAAGTTATCAGTCATCTAAAATGTATCCAAAATTTGCCAACTAGTCTGTAATTCTGTAATCACAATTAAAAAGTAAGAAAATAAACTTTGCATATTAAAAAAGAGTGAAAGAGAATGAAAAGGTTTTAACTGCAAAATAACAAAGAATCAGCTAGAGGAAGTAATTATTCACCTTTCACAAAGATGACTTTACAGAGCTACTAGGTGTCTGGTACAAGTAAATACAGAATTGCTGAATTTTGTTTCAATGACTGCTTGTGCCCTCTGCTTTTGCTTTCTACCATTTTCAGTACAGGAGGTCAAAATCCATGGAAGCTGTCCCTTAGCACAGTCTATACACTATGAAGTAACATGAAGCAAACTATTGCCATAAAATCAAATAAGAATGGAAAGCAATAGCTAAAAGCCAGCAAAAGGGGAAGCTCTGTGGGACACTGTTTCACTGAACATTTCAATATATACTCTGAAAGCATTGGACTTTTTCAGCAGCACTTGTGAAACCAAGTGCTCTTTTCAGGTGAATTATTTTATATGATAAGAAATGCTCTAATAACTTGTGTGCTTAAACAAGGTTGGAAGCATGACCTGCTGTGTGCATAGAGCTGGATAATGTCACTGACAGAGACAGATGTGGATAAAACTCTGCCAAAAGTCATCCTGAAGAAACTGGGACACACAAGAAAATTTTTGATAAGGAGAATTATTTCAGAGAAAAAGAATATATATATATATATGCTATGATGCAAATAACACATGAATTTCTATCCTCCCACAGGCTTGGATGGGGTTAGTAACGTGTACCCAAGCATTTCAGTCAGTTGCTGGCATTACATGGTGCTAGCTGATGCTAGGGGAGGGATGTTGTAACTGAAGGGTTTGAGTTTCTAAGTTACACAGTTAAAGCCCAAAATTCAGGGACTGAAATCAGAATTGGACCCCTCTGTCCCACACGTATACACTACTGTAATTCCAAATACCAGTTCATGCATGACTTCCTTAACACTTTGTTCAGCAGTGTAACAATTCTGTATTTACTTGCTAACAACCTACGATTTCGGAAGACTGTGCCTGCCATTTTTCATGCTTGCAGTAGTTCCATTGTCACTGTAAGCACATACATGTTTTTAGTTGCTATCAAAACTTTTGCTACTGGAAATTATCTCTTCACTAAAGTATGTGCTTTATCCACTTGCCCTCCTTGCAAGTGCCAAATATACATAAATTAGGCCAATATACATAAATTATTGGGCCAATATACATAAATTCAAATCTTAAAAAAACCCCTGAAAAATGAAAAACCAGCCCAGCTTTCTTAAAAGCCAGAGATAGAACCTGAGAGAAAGAAAAGTGCAACACTTCTCACTTCTCTCTGCTCCCTTGCAAAGCTTTTCTCTAGAACATAATCTAGCACAGAGCAGCTTGAGTTTGCACCTTGATAAAGACTTGCTGTACCCATTTCAGCTGCAGGCACTGCAGCCCTCCCTAGCAGAGCTCCACAGCTCCCTTTGGGCAGTAACATCCTGGCACATGGTCTTGGTACTGGGGTACAAAAGTCTGCAAATGGGAATGGATAAAAAGATGAATTCTAAAGCATTCAGCAGTAAATAGTTAATTACTAGGTTAAGGTAGTGATGTAAATGGACTTTGGATTAAATTTCAGATTTTTATGCAGGATGAACCTAAAAGTGACACTGATTTTTAAAAATTACAATTTCTTAAGTTGTTTTGAAAGTGGCCTTAATGGAGAATTCCCATGGTTACTTCTGCCAGCAGGATTGCAGTCTGCTTAGAGTAGAAGGCCTAAACAGAGGGAAGTTAGAAATAACATAATCGGTTGTTTATCACAACTAGGAACCAGTGTAAGTCTGATAGGACTACTGTTAGAATTGCTATGCTTGGGGAATTCAACAGCAGTTTTGTGCCTATGAATGATTACTGTAAAAAATTATTCAAACAGCTCTTCACTCTCACTTGGCTTTGATGGGATAAACCACAGTCTGAATATGAACAGGGATTAGATTTCAAATAAAACCAAAATGAAGACAAAAAGCTGACACACTGGGATGAGGCAGTTTCCAATAACCAAGACCTGGACAAAAGAGACACCCTTTGCTGCTGCAACAGTCCCTCAGCTCCCTGCAAACGTCTGACAAGAAACAAATAGACACCTCTGGGTGGCCTCACCAGAAAACAGTGTGGAATCAATATGTCATGAGTTAGACACAACTGCTAAAATGAGCAAGTTTCCTGACAAGAACCATTTCTTTTCAGCAGCCCCTGAGTCCCTGAGGTAGCTAGGAGCTATGGGGAGGCTGTGGCAGTCACGCTAAACCACATTTCTTTTCCTCTGTTATAGCCTGATTCCCTGGGTTGCTGGAGCATGTCCCACTGAGGGGTAGGAGCAAAACTTGCAATTGGATTCTGTATTTGGCAGGTTGCCAAGGCAGAGAGCTGTGAACTACTCACAGGGCGCCTTGCTTTCTGAGAGATATTCAAATACTCTTGAATTTCCCTTTTTCTCCATCCCCTTATGGTATTTGAGAACATCAATGTTCTACAGGATTAGTACTGGTAATCTTACCTGAAGTCTTATCAGGTTTCTACAAGACGTATTGGGATTTTAAAAGTGTCAATTTTTGTTCCAAAGGTAACTTAATCTTTGACATATTTAGATGGTAAAAATAATTAATTATTTTTAGTACCTATGGATAAATAGATAAATCCTATTCAGTCACAAGCAGACCTTTATTGTTTCTTCTTTTTTTTTTTTAATTTTCACAAGCATTTAAAGTGACAGGTGATTAACCAGTGACCAAAGTTATAATACACCATGAACCCTCTGCAACTAAACAGAAATTCTTTGCCTTAAGTTCTAAAAAAGTCTGTTTTTTTATTTAAATCAGATGGCAAGAAGACAGGGTCCAGTGGGACATATAATTTGTCAAATATCTTAACAGCAATAAATACTGCCTCTTACAGAAATAGCCTTTTAACACAAATAAATGTGTCACAGAAAAGCTCAGAGATGAAGCTTCCCAGCAAACCTCTTTGACCTTAGACCCCTGATCTACAAAGGTACTACTGCTGTGAACAAAAGCTAATGCCCAAGGGATGCCCCAGGAGTGGCCACTTCAGTAGGAGGAAAAGAAAAGTCACTAGAGGAGGGCTGTACCCTTTAGAGAAGAAAACCCAGCAGCTGCTGCTCTGCCATCAGCACGGTGATGATGACGTGCCCGCAGTCTGACATGACTCCTCACCCTCACACAGGGGTCATGCCAGCAGAGAAGAGCACACTCAGCTTGTTTCTGCCAGCCCACCACTATGGTGGGTCACTCTGGAGCCTCTGACAAGAGTTTTTTGGTAGCTTGTTTACAAAATGAAGGAAAACCTCTGCCTTGTCTGCTGTTTCTGAAGGCAACACCTCCGAGCAGTCTCCAAGTGACACAGAGAGGAGATGACTTGGTCCCTTTACTGCTCTTTCCCTTTTTCTCTGACCACTGTCATCTTGCTACATTATTTCTAGTTTATAGGGCTTGAGTTCTTCCACACTCTTCCATTTCTTACCTTTCCCCAAATAAACTGGGTTATATTTCATGCTCCCATTAAACCACTGGATATGCTTAGCATGGACATAGTCAGCCACAGACATAGCTGAATTTCTTCAAGGCAAGAAAGATTAATTCTAGCCTCAAGGACTTTGTATTTATAAGTGTAAACTTTAGTGAAAGCACTAATTCAAATAAGGCCTGATTGTTTTATTTCCATGGTTTGGATAAATTTCTGATCTAAAGACACCAAGGCACACACAGTATTCCTTTTTATCATCAACTATCATTGTGATCTAGCCCTTGTTTTTGGAGTTGGGATTTTTTGGAGTTTTGGGCTTTTTTCTTTGCTTGCTTTTTTACAGTGAGTAATCATGCCCATCAATTCACTAGTGTAGCCAAGACTAAATGGCACTGGAGAGCATAATCACTGGCTTTTGTTGATAGTCTATTCAAAAAAGAAACCTCCTGTCAGGTAAACTATATTCACACAAGTGGGAGTGCTCCAGTTCTGTTGCTGCAATGTTGAGTACAACTATATTAACTATCCTGTATTTCCCTTGGTTGAATTATCTACAGGAATATTTACCACATTTCTCATGCCCAGAAAGAGTTGGGATGCTGTGGGCAGTGTCATACCTATTCTTTCTCTGGATTCACCACTTTAGATGGTAAATAAATGGAACTGCAAGTGACAGGGATTGCTGTTGGGGACCATCAGACAAACACAAAACATGAACTGAGGTTCAATAAGTGGTAATGACATGAACAAAAAAACAAAAAAAAAAAAGAAAAAGAAAAAACCCAAAACAACAACAAAAAACTCCACAATGAAAGCCACCATAAATGTTAGAAGAGTATTCAGCTTGCAAAACCAGAAGGAGGAAGTTTAGGAGTTAAGCTAGACTGTGCAGGACTCTTCGTCCCTTGTGCATTTGCACTGCGATGTAGCTTTAATTAAATTACCATATTTTATTGTTTCCTGTCTCATTCAATGAGCAAGGAGTTAGTCTGTACATATCATTGCTATTCATAGTATAGCCTCTGGACTTATTCTCCATACATCAGTTAAGTCTAGACTGATTAGAGAAATTTTTAATTTCTGTATGGACGCCTTTTGCAGTTTAAACAGGCTGTTTAAAATGTATCACAATCACAGATAAATATTATGTTTGTGAGAGTAGGCATCACATCTATTCTACAGGTAGGTAAAGGAGCCATAAAGAAATTAACACTAATTCTATTTTATTTTAATCCATTCAAATTATTTTATCAACATGTATCAGAAAATTTATTTCTAATTCTACATAGCTTGCAAATTATTTTTAATATTAAAAACCCATTAGCAATGCATTTCTTGTACACATTTTTCCAGATTGAAAATTGTGAGAAAAAACCAGAACTGTTATCACATTGCATCATACTGACACCTGTGTATGTCATCAGCAAGGTAGGACACATCAGATCTCCTTCACAGACCTGTGTCTCTGCACCTGGCAGAGTACCTTACATGAACAGCAAGTTATCTTTCTCTGCTTGGGCCTGCATTAGAGGAGACTGGCAAACTTCATCATCAGGGCTTTCCACATGAAACTGTCTGAAGTGCTTTATAAATATGGATGAGTTTCTCTTGTGAAATTAGGCAGTGTGAGTCACCCCATTCCTTAGCCAAGTAACTGAAATGCAGAGACATGGATTTTAAACTCCCCAAATTATTGGAGATGCCCTTTAAGTTTGCAAGCCCAGCCTTAATTTTCCATGGCACTTAACTTTTTTTTGTTTTTTGTTTTTTCCATTATTTCTTGGTATGAAATGTACTCACACTGAAGTCAGCTGTCAGCATGTTCACTTGATCTGCTCTCAGAAATGCCCCTTAGGGCACTTGAAAAATTGGGGGGTACCTCACCAGAAACCACTTATGCCATAGATGTCACACACAAGGTCCATGGCCAAGGACATTAAAGAGACCAGTTCTATGATGTGACATTTGGCATCTTTGGTCATGAAGCAGTATCTTATTTTCTACAAAGATATGCCCCTGTCATAGACATTTCTTCCACCTCTACATCAACCACTGACAATAGGAATCTCCCCTGGATGCTCTATGCATAATTTTAAATTTTTGGTATGGGTGCACTTCTGCCCTTCTGAACATTAATTTCATTGGACACAAACTGGGGGAGGAGTGCCTCTGTATCAGCACCCACTGTCTACTTTGTACTGTGTCTTCCTTTGAAAAGCTAAAAATGTGCCACAGCCAGAAATGTGCCACAAGATATTCTAGTCAGGTGCCCTGCCTGGACAAGAGGATCCCTCCCTCTCAGACCAGGTGGGGACAGCATTAGCCCTTTAGTTAGGAGGTTATGGAAGTTATGGAGGAAATGAGAAGCTACAGACTCCAGTCTCCTCACAGATATGTTAGGGTACCTGATGTTAAGCCCCAGCAAGATGCTGCATTTCATCCTCGTGAAACTAGAGCGGGGTTGCATAGAAGTGAGCAGAAGTGACCAAGCCTGGACCTACCATGAAACAACAGTGCTGCTGGAAACAAGAGTAGAAACAGCTATGAAGAGGAGACTGTATTGGCTCATTCCCAAAGAATTTCCTCCAATAGCCAGTGTAGATTGGGTGAAGCTCCTGAAACCTTTCAGAGGAAGAGAGGTAAATGGCACATTTGCATAGCCATACGTACAGAGACACAATTTGATTCTTCAGTACACTCATAGGGGGTTATATATCTCTGGCACTACAGGAATTTTTATCTAATCATTTTAAATTTATTTCTTCATGTGGTCTCTGTCGCTGATTCGCACTTGGATATTATTAAATGGTGAAAGCTGACAGAAGTTGCCAGCCAGTGCAACAACAACATTAGTTGTCACAGAGGGTCTCTAAAAGGGAGCCCTTTGTAGCTTTGAAGAACATCAAAGAGGATGAATGGCATGAACATATAAGCATCATGTTACAACCTTCTTGGCCAAGTCAGAGTCATCTCAGGGATTTAATTCCAATAGGGCTGGTGAGAGCACTCTGGCTCCTGACATCTCCCAAAGGTCTCTCTGATGGCTTCTGGCTTCTGTTCCCAGATATAGTCTCCTTGCTAGCAGGAATAAGCTGTCCTGAAGGTCAATACTTCTTCTTTCAGTCAACCCCCCACCCTGAATGCCAGCATTTAGTCTAGAGATATCTTCATCACTTAGAAATATCTTCCATTTTGGTTTTGACAAAGGCTTGAGTTCATTACAGGGTGAATTACCAGTTTGGTGTGAGTATGATCTTTTACTTTAAAAACATACTAATATCTTTCCTATGACTTTTAAGTTCTGGCTTTGAAAGGATGCAAGATTGATCTTCACAATATTTTAAAAAGAACAGTGACAAAGAAAGGTTGAAAGTCCTCTTTGAGAATTAATTATATATTTTAAATAAATCATATTAGAGATGAAAGGCTTTCTTAATGCACACATTTGAGGCAAAATTCTCACTCCTTTTAAGCACCAATTGAGTAAAAGGATTATTGGAAAATGGACAGAACAAAAGAAAAAGATAGAAAATTTAACATTAATGATATTTTGAGATCTTTTAGGAAAAAAAATCAAGTACACTTAACAAAGTTACAGAGAAATACTATCTTCCTGTATATAAGCTTGAATAATACAATAAAACAAAATAAATAATTGAAATAAGTTGATAAAAATGAAGCTAATTATTCTAACTAGATTATAATTTAATCACACCTTCTAATAATAAACTCATGAAAAAATGAGTCGACTCAGCCTTATCAGAGAAAGTAAATGCATGCTCAACTTATTCCCTTGATCAGTCAACATTCATCATAGCTCTTTATGCTCATCTCTGCACACAACAGCAGCAATAAAAAATAAGAAAAAAAACAGCAGCAAAAATAAGCACCCATCTCACCCAGAACTGGTTTTTAATTGCCCAGTGCCTGAAGAAATTGGCTGAAGCGCTATTAAAGGATTGCAATTTTATTTCTATTTTTATTTTTATTTGAAAAGAGACTGACAGGCTGATGTAGCTTCACACATTGATGGTTTGTCCTGGAATGTGATGGGTTATGTGCTGCAGAAGGTTAGACAGCCTGCATAAACAGGGAAGCACTGGAATATGATCATCACTGAAAGTTTACCCTTACTGAATATTTGCTGTTTTGCTGTCTCAAGAGACCTGCCTGAATTACATCTAGACAGTTTAATCTTTTTTTTTTTTTTTTCAGTGGTAAAAAGTGGTAAAAAGTGGTAAGACCATATCCTTATGGTAACCATTTAGGGCATTTTTTATTTTTTGGCAACAGAGTTGGGACCCTCTTTGCTACTATTTTGCCCAGTTACAGTTCTTCAGCTAGGTTTTTATTGACTAAGACAGGACTTTCTGTATGCGTGAATACTGATTTGGGAACTCAGAAATTTTATCCCACTTACAAGCAAACAATATTCCCAAAAGTGCAGCCTGACTGCGAAATTTTCCATGCCTTCAGAGAAAATGATTTTTTTTAAACTTTTCTTTTCTGGAGTCCCTAGTATCTTCAGGGTTGTGCTTCTTGCAGGAAGACCTGCTGCTGTAGACCTTGAAGGCTCACTCAGCAGAGCAGACCTCAGAAAATCTGGCAGAGGTCTTTGGCTGTGTCACCACCAGGGTTTCTCAAAGCTGAGATATTTACAAAACATTTCTGTTTCAACAGACTGCAGGATTTCCCTGTAGCTCTGGAAAGCTTCCAGTTTCCTTTGATATGGATTCCATTTTGCTGGATGGAAACCCTTGGCTTGTGCCCAAGAAGTTCATGCACTTACTAGACTGAATTCAATTCAGGTCTTTAAACTAGAAATATTTCTTTCTCAAGTTTTATCAGACTGGGCCCCTCATCCCGTTATAATAGGAGGCAGTGGAATTGATCCTTGTCATTGTTACAACAAGTGCACAAAAATCTGGGGAATGCTATGTGCAAGCTACCTGGAAGCTTGTGTTGCAATGATCAGGGTCATTTTCTTCTCTTCTCTCCCATTCCCAGCATCATTACCATTAGGACTTGGTTTTGGCTGAGATGCAAAGGAGTCTTTTAGTCCATTTTCTTCCTTTCCTCAGGCCTTCTGCTGATTTTTTCTGCAAGACTCTTCCTTAGAAATAAAAAAATATTTTTTCCTTTTAATTAAAAATACCGACAAAGGTTAGCTTCAGTTCTTGCCAGGCATCAGTCTGATGATTTGTACTGGCAATTTATCATCTGAGTCACTTGCCAGCAGGGACAAGAGTCCCTGAAACTAACTTCTCCACATCAGGCTGAATTTCATTACATTATTTTTTCAGTAAAGATTTGCTTCTTAAGAGGAGAAGAAAAGGTTATAAATAGGTTAGACACATCTCAAGCCCTTGGGGGTCATTGTCACAAAATTAGTTATTTCTTTAATCCTGCCTAGCAAATAGCATTTATCATTCTTCATGAGTACCTGACTTCAAAATTATTTAATCACATTTCATCACCATGAGCATTAATATCACTCCTAATTAACTACAAAATAACTGAAATATTCTCACACTAAAACCTTGGGAAGTCTTAGTGAAAAGTTTTATTTAACACACAATATTTCTAAATTTTCTAGGTCTGAAAAACTGGCCTAGAAGACTCAGACAAAAAGATTTTTTCGTAATAATTTTATTCTTCCTTCTCAAACAGAAGTAGCTACCCTCCTGATGCTCACTTGTTTGTGTCCTATGTCCTCAGCAGGTATAGAGAATTCTGCAGAAAAAAAAAACTAGAAAGGGCAAAAAATTGATACATTTTTCCAAATGTCTTAGAGCACTGGCTTGGTATTCAGTCAGACCAGGTGGATGACAATACAAGCACATTCTTGCTTGCAGAGGTAAGTAAGCAAGAGGCAGCTCTCTCTTAATTTAGTAAATTAGCTATTGAACAGAGGGGCCCAGTTCTTCAACTCAGATGGAAATATCCCAGAGAACTGAAGCAGGGATATGGTACAGCTTTCTACAGAGAGGAGATAAAACAGACGACCTGCACTTGTGTTTTTTCTTATGTCATATCAGGGAAGTATCAACAAAATAGGAATGACAAAATATATGATCAAAAGCCTGGACTGTTGTACTCTGTAGAGGTCTAGCCTGCATCCTCAAAGCCTTCATTTAGGGAGTGAGTTGTCTTCTCACTATATTTTTCTCAAGAGGGATCGCTCACGTTTTTAAGGTAAGGATTATACCATTTCCTTGGAAAATGTAATCTGAAGTCACTTTTATGAAATAAAAGCTGCCATGAAGACTTACTGTTTTCTGTAATTCTCAGTCAAAGGAAACCCCTCCTCCCCAATGTAAATTTTGAAACTAATGGAATTTTCATATTAATTCTAACACAACTTAAAAACTCATATACAGCTGCTATCATGCATAGCATTATGATGTTCTCAGAATTATCTGCAGAGAGTGAAATAGAAAATTACACATATTTTCACCTGTAAGCACTGTTGAAGATTAAATCCATTAAATTTCTTTATCATTAACTTCCTGTCATCATGCACACAATTGCTCACAGCTGCTGAGGACCACAGCTCAATGCCAGCTGGGTCAGCTGGCCTGTGGCACATCCTCATGCCACACAGCCTTGGGTGTCTGTCATGCAGATATTGAAGTACCTGAGGCTCATGTTAAAATCACTTCTGTGATTTTTTTATTCACTGATAAAAGAGGATTTTTACCACTTAAATCCTCTTTGGTTGTGTAAATAATATGTGCTAAATTTTGCAATTTTTTAAAGCAACTGTCCCGTTTAAGACAATGTCTGTTTTGGTATGATAAGCATTTAAATTTGTATAACTATTCAGTGATTAATTATTACTATAGAATTAGGTAGTCTTTTATTATGTTTGGTAAGCATCAACAGCCTGATGTAAAATGGAACTGTAGCATCTGTGTGTTGCAACAGATAGCTCTGCAAAAAAGCAAATTTTTTTTCATATGCAACTGTGGGACACTGACATATGACCAGCAAGTGTCCCATTATGCTACTGTCATGCAGTATATTTTTTCTGCATGTCTAAAGCAATCTGGAAGTATATTTACTTAGCTCTAGGCTCTGACTGTCTCCTTCATCACAGAGAAGTTCATGCTGCTGCTGGTCCCCTGCTCTTGGCAGCATTACATTTTTTTGCAAACATACTAATATGATGTGAGAGATCAAACCTTTCCAAAACCTGCTTTCAGTGACACAGAGCTGAAGGTATCCGCAGGTAGTGTCCTGAAAAGAACAGCTACAACAAAAATATCCACCATGGGAGCACTTATCTTCAGAAACTAAAGCTAGGTAAGGCTGAGAAAGCCGGTTAGAAGAATATTAAGAGGCAGTAGTCAAACTGGAAAAATGCTCCAAGGGCATTTAGTTTTATGTTGTTTTTTACAACATATGTATTACAACTATTAAAAAAGACCACTATGGAAAGGATTCCATTCCCCTGTTCTTCAACATCAGTATGTTTAAACAGAGGAATGAGTGAGACTTAGGAAAGAAAAAGTAGCATCTGAACAGGGAAAGCTGAAAGTAAGTTACATGTTCCACAGTTTGGCTGATGGATATGTTTTGAATCTGGAAAAAGGAAAACAAAATGCAATTGCCAGTGGTCTACCAAAATGACGATGGGGTGATAGATGACCAGTTTTTAGAAAAAGTAAGGTAAATTGACAGCAGTAGAGAGAGGGAAAATAGCTTGCAGCTGTGCTAACATCTGGGTTTTTTTACCCAAAATCTGAGGAAATGAAAATCGATGATTGCTAAACTAATTGCTGTGCATGGTGTATCTTTTCAGTTAACCTCGGAGCTGAAAGGATGGAATGTGCCACATTTGACAATTTTTAAAGAGGGGGCTCAGAAGGAATCCACGAATTACAGACCAGTAAATTTGATGATGCAGATGGGCAAAATGACAGCAGGAAAAGCTGAGAAGGGCAGCAGTGGACACAGGAACACCCCCTGTAAGGAGGAAAGACTCTCATATAGTGAAGAGGGATGCCTGCCCATCTATGCCAGCTCTCTCTCAGTGCATGATTATATTATTTTTTCGTATCCCATTCTAGGTCTCAGTGTTGGTAAAATTCATCTGCTTCTGGTTCTCAGTTGTAACTAATGTCATTCACATTTTGACAGTTTGGTGGTCTATTCATGTTTTCTCTATTCCCTCTAGGTGTAAATGACACAATCCAGATGATAAATTCATTTTTCCTCTAAGAGGAAATAAATACATTTCTTGCACCCAAGAGACCACAGCTGCATGTTTTTCATTCTAATAATTAAAAGATTTTCTATGTTCCTCAGACAAGGAAAAAAACTATTCTTTCTGAGCTTAAACTGCTCCAACTAGCTAATTTAGGAACATTTGACTTCTACAGCTTTTTCAGTTGCCCTCTGAGAGCAGCTGGAAAATAATAGTTTAGATACATTAGAGAGATGTAGTACTTAGGGGAATACAATCACACATTTTCTTTAGTCAGAAAAAAAACCTGGAAGTAATTTTAAATTATTTTTTTAGTATGTATCAAATTCTTCTGAAAGTGAAATCCTGTCTTCAACCGAAAAAAAAACCAAGAAAGAAATCTGAGAAGATTTTTTTTTAAATTTAAAATTTCAGACTACCAGTCTTCTGACACAAGAATTTCACAGAAGGTTTCTTTTCTTCTAAAGAAAAGTGCTTTGTCTTGAAATTGTTAAGCATTTTAATTATGTTTGGAATTTTTGGAATGTTTGGAATTTTTACCGTGATTTTCTTCCATCTATTTAGTGAAAATATTAACATCTTCATAAATAAAATTTACATGGAGATTTTCTGAGTCACTTCCCACTTGTTTTTCACATCTATTATTACTGTCATCTCAACAGTAAAATAAAACTAAAAAGCTTATTTTTTGTAACGCTTACGTAAATATGTTTTGCACTGCTGGTACTTAATTCTTTATTCAGTTGATGAATAGTAGAAGAGAATTGCTCTCTCTGTGAATGTTGAAATGAAAAGATTTTGAAAAGCCAAACAGGTGGTGAGATACTGTAACTTCTTCACTTCGAATTTGTCTAAATATCCCAAGCCTTGTTTCATTCTCTGTATAATAAATTAGCATGATTTACTTCTTATAACTTCAAGAAAATAGAATCTCACAACACAGCATTTCTATTCATAGTGTACAGGATGTATGTACCAAAATTGCTAGAGACAGTGAAATCAATGTGGGAGAGGAATAGAATGGAAAAAAAAAACCCCAAAAAAACAAAAAACCAACTCTTGCACTGCCAGTCTGAATTGTTTCGAATGGCCAGAGAGCTGCCTTTGTAATCCTATTCTGTGCCTTAGCCCTGTGCCTAAGCTTGGTGATCTTGGCCATTTGCACCAACACAGAAGTCTACTGTGAAGGAAAAAGAGGGGACACAACTTCCCTGAATTAATTTTTACTGTGCCACAGATACTAAGGAGTTTCTCAGCCTGACTGAAGAAACAGTGCATATATTCCAAAATGAGAGGAATTGCAGGTTCTTTGTTTTGAAAATGTCTTCCAGACTAAAGAAAGAAGGGTAGGTTACCACAAAAGACTGCATGGAATTAAATTCATCTGCTACAGAAGGATGGAGAATTCAGCAACACCTTCTGAGGTTTGAGTAAATGACAAGTGGTATCAAACTTGATCCTTTAATATGAAGTTGTAGCAGCAGGAAAAATTATAGAGAATCAGTAACGTACCAAATTAAGTACATCAAATTAAATATGACCTCTCATCACACAATCAACTCAGATTACCTAATTAATGATGAGAATATTGAAAAAGTCTTAGGCTGCAGTTAGAGAAAGACATTTTCAGCATCAGTAAATACAATCCTTCTGCAAAGAAAGAGAAAGAGCAGCTCTGTGTACCAGTCCCCAGCCAGAGAGCACCTCTGCTCCTGAAACCATGATGAGGCCAAAGGGCTGCAACCATGCAGCTAAGAGAGAGCAGAATGGTTTTCAAGCACTGAAACACTGTGAAAGATAGTGGAAGAAATAATAATAATCATAATAATAATCATAAATTGTAAGAAAGATTGATCTGGCTTGCAAAGCATAAGCATATATGGCAGTGTGTGTACTTCACTGAAACTAAGTAGAGGTATCAAGGATAAAGTCCAGTGATTTGTCTCCGTGGGTAAGTTAATTGTTATATAAGCAACATAGACTGTAAAACTGAAGGAAAGATTGGCACATCTTTTGGAGACAAGCTAAATAGACCTCTACTCAGGGGCTCAATGATCAATAAATGCCTTTCCTGTGTAATGTTACTTGCATCTTACTGAGCCTTCAAAAATTGTTTTTGTGAAATCTTTCTCAAAGACATAATGGGATGCAACTTCTTTTATAAGAAGAGTTTCTGTAAGGCAGATGCACCCGACAATACTTCCTATTAGTTCTCAAACAGCTTTACATTTTAAGTACTTCACCTATATATGAACACAGTGTGCTCATTTGTAAATGATGAAGGAAATTCTTGTTTCAGAATGTTTCATACCAATCTTTCCTAGGTAAAAATGATCAGAGAGGTTTCAAATAAATTAAAAAGCAGCCTCAATGTATTCTGTTTTAAAATGTCCCCAGGGACATTTTCAGTCACTGCTTTTAACACTAGTTGCCCTGCTCTGTCTGCTTCTCCGTAATTCTGTCTTTTTAATAAACATCTTTGTTATCAAAATTGGCTTAGCCTGAAAAAATGCAAGTTTTCCTTGGGGACCAAGGAGGATTTTTCTGCAGAGTATAAAGCACATTGCCTAAACTGTTTCAGAGCTACAGATCATTAAAAATAAATTGCCCATTTTGAATATTTTAGAAGCCATTGCTATAAAGATTAGAGGTAGCTATCTGGCTTGCTAGAACTTGGAAATCACCACTAAAAAGGAGAACTAGAAATAATTGAAAGCAAATGAAGACTTGTTAATAGTTTATGAAAGATAACTTGGACACACATAAGTTAACATGCCATTTGCATAACATGTCAGTAAGTATTTTGTATGGAGTTTTTTAATTCGTCTTTTGAGAGTTTTTCTTTATTTGTTTTAACAGAAAAAAAAGGAAAAAAACCCAGAATTTATTTTTTGGCATACTTGAACAAAAGTCTATTTTTCCTGGTGAAGTCAATTTGAGACAGAATGGGAGGAAAGCATTTTCATTTCAAAAGTGACACTCCATCACTGTTTCATTGCACTCAGGGTCATAACTAACTCGTGAAAATAACAGAAATATTCACACCAGTCATAAACCTTCCCTTGGTCATTTCCTGCCCATGCCTGCCCACTTGGGTAAGTTCCCAAAAAGCTAATGGCATATCTCTCCAAATTATTTTGGAGAAATGAATTGACTCAGTGCTCCTTGGGATAGTTTTAATGAGCGAGTATCACCTACTGGAAAGAATTTGAGAAACGCACAAAAAAAGTCATCACTGCCTCCTTCATCTTTCTCTCAATCATGGAATGGGTAAGAGCATGTCAAGAGTCTGCAGAGACACTGATCCTGCTGGACAGAGACATCTTAGCCTCCCACAGCCTGACCCTACAGCTGGGACTGGGCAGGCAGCTGGGAGAGACACACCATGCCTGTCCATGTGCGTTGGAGCAGACACAAGAAGGAAAATGTTAGCTTGGTTTGCAACTGGATTGTTTTCCAAGGAAGCAATTCTTGTCAGAAAAATACAAAGAGATGTTGAGAGACAAATAAGGGATCAAAATTCTTCCCTGCTTTCTTGCCTGCTTTTGGATGGAAATAAAATGCAGAAAGTCCATTTTGTTCCTTTGCGCATTTGAAGATAATAACCAAGCTGCAAATAGTGAGCTGAATGATAAAACTTCTGACCTTCTAACCTTTTTTTCCTACAGTCTTACACAAGCTCACTGCCTTTGAACAGTTTGTGGTGAGAAGGCTCCAGCCTTGAGCCTTTAAACACACTAATGATAGCATCCCAAAAATAAAAATCCTTATTTCCCAGTTCAACTGAACCTCAGGGGCTCTATTACTTTTCTTCAAAGAATACACTGGTAATGTATAAATCAGACTTTTGCTTACTACTTTTCTTGTGTAAACCTTCTTTCTCATTGAGAAAACAAACACAAAGGAGAGATTTGAAGGCCATTTTCTACTTTTTGAGGGACAAAGTGATGCTTAGACTCATAGTTTATGTAGAATTAAAAGTCACAGAATCGAAATCACAGCAGCAGTCCTCATGAGAGCTGTGTAAACTTGTGCTCTGATACGAATGAAGAACCAAACTTCCTTACTTTAGAAAATGTAGCCAGCTAGACTGACAGGACAAGTTTCCTCACTACCCATGGAAGGAAGGATCATTTTCTGGTAATTGTGGGATTTAGGACTCCAAACAACACCTGTTGACAGCTAGAAGGTGGACACAGCTGCCCAGCTCTGCCTCATTCTCTCTCTACCTGCACTCATAATAAGACTTCAGATATTCAGCTTTGTGATACTACTGTTGGGCATCTCTATCATAGGAAAAAAAAAAAGGCACTAATGCTCCCAGCTTTCTTTTTAGCTTGGCCTTATGCATCAAAGGAAGCCCTTTTAAGCTCATGCCAAATTTGCTGGTATAGCTTTTTTTTTTTCCTTTTCTTCTTTGTCCAATGCTCTCCTCCTCTTAGACTGAACAATGAGTGAACAATATGAAAAAGGTGGCCCTAGCACCCTTTGTTTCCAATATGATATTGTTTCCCTATGTGAGTTTTCTTTTTCTAAATTGGAAATTTTGACAATGCAAGTGACCAACATCTGAATGTATGTTTTCTCCCTCAAAATTTGAGTTTGATAAGCTTACTTGAGGTCAAAAGGGCAAAGGAGAAATTCAGGTGCAGTTGTGTAACTGCTGCATATAGAAACACAAATTTATAAAAGGGGAAATGCATAGTTGTGGGAAACACAGTACAAAACCTGATAATGCGCAAAATATTTCTGCAAGTTTATGCATTTTTAGCTGTAAGCATCCGTTTAACTTTATGGAAGAGAATCTCCAGTTTGCACTACAGCTCTAGTGATTAGTAGAAAAATGTTATTTCACATGCCACTTGTTATTAATGATTATAGTATTTGTTTAATGACTAGTCTATTTTTTCCCATGTTCCCATGACAGCAATTATCACATTGTTTTAGGTATTGTGATTAAGGATGGTAATTTTAAAGGGTGTCATTTACTACTGATTACTATATTGTGTCCCATGAATAGCTATACCTCATTATGGTGCACACTATTGTGGCAAAAAAGAAGAAAAGAGAGCCTTGCCTGAGGCTTGGTGAAGGGGAAGGAAATTAAATGTTAACTTGAAAGAAAGCTTCTGTGTAAACACACAATTGCTTGCTTGGAATACAGCACTCTCAGATGGTCACTGTGTAGTGAAGATAAAGACAAACTGAAGGGAGTGTGGAATTATGTGTCTTCATAAAAATTTTCCTTTAATCCTCAAAAATTATTCAAATCCCAACAGAATTCCAGTTGCTGAAGTTGCCTACCTACAGAAGTAACAAGGATAATATATGTTTATTTGCATAAAGGAATACAGGCAATACAGCTTGATGACAGTGAATTGTTACAGCCTTGTGTGAGGCATCTGAATTACTCTTATATGTGAAGTTTTTTCTATTTCCTAACATAAAGTATATAACATCCTAGGCTAAGAAGAACTACATTGTTTTATACCCTCTTATATGATATAGGCTATGTTACTGATGGCTACATTGTGTACTCCATTGCCCTAAAACATGAATAACAAAAGTTGAGAGGTTTCTGAAACAGCTATTTCCCTTGTACAACACAGTATCCTTAGCAAAACGTATTTTAGATTTCTGCCAGTCATGCATGCAGAATTTTTTGTCATTATATTTACTCCAGCAGTGAATAAGAAAGAAGGAGCAAACTTGCAACCTTGTCACCTTTCTCTCTTCCAGCTGTATACTGGAACAGTAAAAAAACCCCTCAAAATATTATAGATATCCTACAGCCTTGGGGAACAGCATAGTGACCCTTTCTGTTCAAGTAGTGGAATAGTCACAACAGTAATGACACACTTCCTTTGTTATTACTGGAGCACTTCCTTTGTTGGCAGACTGGAGCAGTCTGCCATAAAAATATCTCCTGATCTAGCAAGGCACTTATTATCCCAGGACATTTTGTACATACAACTTTCAGCAGATTGCTTCAGCACTAGAGCAAAATGAAAAAAATAACTTGGATCCTAGTGCTTTCCAAAAAAATTTCAAAATCCTTTTCACCAAGCCCAATCCTTCAAGCTGATGAGCTGTTGGCTAAAAATGTCTAAGATGAAAGATCAAATTCCATTGAAGATCACAGACAAAGTAGCTAGATCTTTTGGAACATTAAGAGGTAATGAAGAAATACACTGAAGAGTAAAATAGGGCCAAAAAATTTATGTTTTACTCTTCCTTTTTAGACTCGTACAGCTCCTTGACATGCAGTTGTGTATGTGGCTGCCTGCTACCTCCATGTTATGAAATATTGTGTCTCCCAAAAGGCCCTTCATCAGGCAAAACTGCTAACTTCCATGTAGAGACAGCAAGAAGTACCACCATGTCACTTGAGGGCCTTTGAAAATACAAGTACCACAAACATCTGACTTGCTCAGTGTTAGAATTAAACAAACATCCTGTGGATGGGAACATAGGAACCACCTATTTTTTGCTATTTCAAGTTCAAGATGGATATGAAATCAGATGGATTCCCATAATCACCAGAGCATAAAATAACATCAGGGTAATCTGGCAATGAGAAGAGAATCAGACTTGCTCATTTCTTAAAATTTTTCCCCTTCAAGTTTCCCACCATGCATTTCAGGCATTTATCACTGAAGAGAAATTATGGAGAAGAACAAAGTCTCAGAGAAGAAAGGCAGAAAAATATAAGAGATTGATTAAGTAGCTTGAAAAGCATGGCTGAAGGAAAAGGGTGAGTCATAAACCCAAAATTCCATACTTGTTCTGTGAGGTACTGCCAAACACTTTGACATACAGGCAGGCAAAGCAGCTACTGCCAAACTACTCTATAGAAATTCCCTTTCCTAATGCAATTGTGGGATGGGATATTTATCCACATCTCAATAAAATCTGTAGAGTACAGTTATGGTGTGTACACAGGATATATATGGAGGTCATTTTCATAGTACTAGAACTTTCTAACAAGAGGCCTTGATCAGGGCAGCAATATAACTTTTAAAAGTTGACCAAATTAGACAACTATTGCCAAGCTATGTGCTTTAGTATAGGATTTTATTTGCTTGATATTTTTCATGGAAAACTGAGATTACTGAATCAGGGCTTTTGCGCTTTTCTCTTCTTTTGTAGAAAAACATCTGGTTCCTAATGACTAAAGCTTAGCAAATGGAAATGGCTGGGCACTTTGGATGGCATTTTTCAAGAATAGGACACTAAATTCATCTTCATGTTCAAGCTCCCCTTACAATTCATAAAGATATAGGGCTTAGCTCAGATGCCTAAATGTGGATCTATAGTACTCTTTGAATTACATTGTGATATCCAAAACTCCAGGGCTGCACATATGAATAGAGTTAATGGAGTTTAGCAAAAAATTCATGTTTCTCTAAAGCTCAGAACTAAGACTGAGGCTAGTTGCTTGAACAAAGACACACAAAGTGCCATTTCTGAAGACCCAGGTCACTCCTCCAAGCCTTCATTAAGCTTTGCAGAGGCACTCTGGTCTTCCCTAGTTCTTCCATCATATCTGGCTATGTCTTGGAAACTCTAGAATAACTCAAAAAGTACACAGCACCTCTGTCAGGGCAACTATCTTGAATGCAAGATCTCCGTTGACTACAGCAGGAGCATAGATAGGTCCCTTGCATGTAGACCCCCAAATAATAGGGACCTTTTTTTAGGCATCATAGTCACGAACAGATTCCCACCTTTTGAAGATGTGAGTGGAAAAATCCTTAACTCACACAAGTCCAAGGCTCCTCAAGCACAGTGCTGGTGGTGTGGTCACACTTGCTCAAATTTGGTTTCCTCTTTTTCCTCTTGCCTTGTTATCTGGAACACAAAATAGTTGGTAAGTGGTGGTGGTGTTCTCAGCACTATTTTTCAGTTAAGCTCAAAAGTGGTTTTGGGCTTTTTTTGCTGACTTACCCAAACTGGATATATAAAGAAATAACAATATTATTCACCTGGTGTCTCTCTGTGTCAGCCTTTGCATGATTTCTGGAATAGCTTAACTGATGTATGTCTTGGGGTTTTTTGTTTTGTTTTTGGGGTGTTTTTTTTTTTTTGTTTGTTTTGTTTTGGTGTTTTTGTTGGTTTTTTGCTAATGAATAAAAAATTGTGAGACTCCTAGGGTTTACTCTTCTGCAGTAAGCAAATCTGTCCTTAGAAGACTTATCGGCATCCAGAAAGCAGCCATTTGTGTCCAAGCAACAGCCTCAACCATTCTGCTCTTTGCCCTCTTCCTCTTAAGTGACTGGAAATGTCCAAACAATGACAAATAGAAAGCTTGTAAATCCCTGAAAAAGGTTGGCACTGGCGAGGATGAAGCTCACAGTGTGAAGGTCACAGAGCATATGAGACTAAAAGTACCTCAGGCAATAATTCTGGCTCTCACAGAGCTGACATAAACCATGACATTAATGAGACAGCTGCAAAAAAAACCCTTATATCCAGCAACCAACGATAACACAAATACCTAAGGACAGGTTGTGGGAGCCTCTTTTCTATGATGATTGCAGAGGCTTCAGTACCCCACATACCCTTATCTAGTGCCTGCTACTGCTACTCTCTTCAGTGAAGATCTACCTGACCTGCAAGTGTCAGTAAGAGTTGATGTCTTTTACACTATTCAGATGAAATATCAAGGCTTCAAGTACATTACAGGGGTTTCCTTTGTGGATTTCTCACCCTTCCTGGCTATTTTTCTTTCCTTGAATAATAGGGAAACAAGATTTTAGAATGATACTTTATCAATGACTCTTCTAATCGTACAGTCACCAAGCCCATCCACCTCAATCCACTTCAAATTGCAATTTAGGATGGTTTGGAACTGTTAAGCAGCTGCTGAGTTTCATTTGATGTTGTACTAAACATTCCAGGAGCACACAGACTAGGGTTTAGCAGATGGAGGACTGTTAGGCAGATGATGGTACAAGGAGCATGTGTGGTACCTCAGATAATCACAGGATAGCAGTGCTCTAAGCCAGTTGGTCAGCTGGCCTCTTCCCCACTGCAGGAAAGCACAACGTTGCTAGCAAGTGTTCAGCTTCTTCCTACAAACCCTTATTTCCCTCTTCACCATTTTCATTCTTTGCACTTCTCCTGTTTCTCTCAGGATGAAATTACTTTCATGCCAGCTTCATCTCAAAAATCTTGAGTTCTGCTCCTTCTGTATCACATATTCAGGGAAAGGAAAAAATATCTAGTAGCAGAGTTATCATTTGAGCAAACTTCTTCTTGCACAAACTAAAAATGGGGAAGCAGAGGGCTTAACTTTGGAAATCCATCAATGGAACTGAACCCATTAAGAAACAGGGTTGAATTAGCACAATTCATGTCATACATCTAAACAATTTTCGATATTTCCATACATGAAGAGTGGCAAGTCCCAAGAAATTTAATGGTGTGTACAATCAATGGCTTCCATTAGTTGTTTTTCCCTTCAGGTTGTGCTAAATGCCTTTACTAACAAAAGATTACAGTTATTGCATTTTTACAGTTCCTATAAGGCCTGTTGCTAATTAACATGTTGTCTTAGTCATATTTTTAATTTGTTTGTTTATTTTATTTCTAGGTTTCAGTCAAATTATGGAAGAGAAAAAGCATCATATATAATGTTTGTAAAACTGTTAAAATAAAGATTTGATGAATGACTTACCCATACTACCCAATAGAAATAAAATCATGTGCAGAATGAAAAATTCTACATGAGCTATTTGCTAACAGAAAAAAAGGGAATTCTGCCAGCCCCAGATGTTAGAAGATAATACCATTTAATTTGGCATTGATGAGACACACTTCATTTAAGATACTCCTATTTATAGAAATGGGGTGACTTATCATAGAATCATAGAGTATCTATTTTCAAATACATGAATATTCTTGTCTCTATCACTGTGCTATTTTTTAGAATTTAAATCATTTAGTATAATCTGACCATCAAGACTATGCTTGCAATTCACCAGTGTGTCATTCTCCTTTTTGGGCTTCTAAAAAAAATCAAATACTTGCAGGTACTTTTTCTCAGGAGAGATTTATTTTCTAATTTTAAAAAAAAATCTCTCCAACATAACCTTCTCTCTCTTTCTGGAGCCACTATAAGATTTAAAAAGAATTTTTTCATAAAGCCTAATATTTAACCAGAGGATAGCTCTTTCCCAACAAATTCCTTCCTTTCCTCAACAGCATAGCACTTTAAAGTCTTTGGTTTGATTACATAGATCCTGAAGCTGGTTTTCCATCATACAATATATCCTAACCATTAGATAAGAATTGCACAAAAAAAAATCTTTTAAAAGAAATAGAAGCAAAGGAAAAGAAGACGCTGTTTCTCAAAAGGTAATCTGTCAATTGATGCAAGAAAGGAATCATAATATAAAAATGTTTGCAATAACCTGAAAACCTACTGCAAAATATCTGTCCTTTCTCCTCCAGAATATCCCAAATAAAAGTAAATTATCATTTTGTCTAATGATGCCAAATCAAACTTTGAATTCTGTACTTGCAACAATGCTCTTCTGACATATAAAACAGGTGAGGCTTGTAGGGAGAAATAGTAAGGATCTCTTATGGAAACTGAGAGAATAATTTGGGAAGCTGGACAAGGTTTTTATCACTCAGAAAGCACATGAAGAGGATAACAGATTTTACCTTCCTTAACAGAGACTGCCTTTGCCTTCTATAATGTGTCATTTTCCTGATATTCTCTTGGTGATTTTCCACTCAGCTTGAGCACCGCAGACAATTAAATCCAGAAACTGTTAGACTTCAAAAAAAGTTTTTCAAATTCTTATTTTTTACTAGTTGGAGCTGGTTCAAGGAAGTACATCACTATAGCAGTATGAAAAAAAATTCTGAGTTAATTAATGCACCTTTAATTAATACACAGGGACACAAAGGGAAAGAGGAAAGCTATAAATACTGAAATGCCACATCATGTTATCTTTAAGTGACTAAACAAGACGTGTGAAGGAATAAAGGTCTTTTTAAGTCATGTTTCTGAGTTGTCTCCTGGGGTCTGTCACAAAAGGGTGCTGCTTACTTCAAGAAATCCTGTGGCTAAGAAATCAAACTGAATTCTGGATTCCAGCATACAGAAATATTTGTACCACAACTAGATCAAAAAATGTCAATGGGCAAAACCACTAACAGCAGAATAAATTAGAACAAACAACAAAAACTAGGTGGTAATTCACTTTACAATCACTTTCTCTCTAGCAGAGAACTGCTTCAGGAGTTACTTCCTCTATCAAAGCATAAATCTCTTTTGATTTATGCTGCCTGCTCAGCCTTTTCAATTCCTGGCTTCTTTCCATTCTCTAAAGGATCCAGGAACATCCAAAGCTTTTCAGAAAATACCAAAGGCCATCCTATGTGCAGTTGTTGTAAGAGCAGTTTGGTGAAATTTCACATATGTTTAATATTTTTATATATCCCTCCCCCTTTTGTTAGTAATGTTGCAAGTACAGGAAATAAGGGATTGTGCACAATGTAGCGCTTTGTTTTGCTTGGAATCATTTTTGACCTATCACCTGAAGAATTATGACACCTTAATATAACAGCTCACGCTCTACAAAGAACTGGTTCAGTCACGCAGAAAACCCTCACCTCCACTGACTTGGCCTACTGGTGCATCACCAGTTTAACTTTTGCTGCTTGCAACCAGAATCAGAAGGTCTCATATGCAAACACTGCCCTTGCATGAGGCCTATCCTTTGGCTTTATGCTTGATCCTGTAGTGTCAACAATCGCCCAAGTAACAGCCCCACCTTGCACAATGCAGTCAACATATGAAACCCATTGTATTTTCCAGCCATCATACCACTCACATTGGTCTGGAGGTATTGAATGAATTAAAAAGGACTTCAGCTTTATTAAGGGAAAATCTTAATAGTCACTTATTCACTTAATAGCTGAGATTATGCAATCAATATCTTGAACCCATACAACTGTTTAAAACTTAGTATGCAAGAGGTTTATCTAAAATTGGGAGTCAGATCCAATTTAAAAACAGCACAATACTTCTCTTTGAAACAGAAAACTCTTCAGCTTGACCATTCAATGTAGTCCAGGAGATATCAAGGAATAGTGAATTTTTGCTTACATCCAATTTCCCTAAGAAAATACTAATAACACGAAGTCGGTAAAATCTCTACCCAAAGAATTTTGGGAAGTTGTTTACTGCTGTGCATAAGCAGTGTAGGAAGTGGCCCTCCTGAACTGGTAAATTTACAAGTGTGGGTGTTTTTGCAAAAATGAAAGACAGCGGAGAATGAGAGCCTAGTAAATCTCCAAGGCCATGAGATACCACAGCTTCATAATTCTTGTTCTTATATGCAATCGTAACAAAGGAACTTTTCTCATCACATCTCAGCAAGCACAGAAAAAGGAATCTCTTCAGAAATGTTTCTTTCAGACTTTCAGAAATATCTCTCAACTGGGGACATATTTCTTGAGTGTTTTCTTCATTAGCTGATCTTACCTGCATTTTCAGTTGACTATGTAGAGTGAATATTTTACTGTTAAGAAAGATGTTTTCACCTTTACTTCAAGAACAAATTATTCTCAATACATTGTCTTTACAGTTTTGTCATTAGATTGTTCCATTCAGTTTCTGCAAGATCATTCAAGCTCCACGGCTTTAGTTTAAAAAGGCTGACCTGAAAATGAATATAAAGATTTTTAAATGACTTTTCCATTAAGGACTCTAGAATTTCCTCTTTTCAAGAAATGGCCTTAGCTGGGAAGCATCCCACTGCAGAAACTGCCCCGTCACATCTGGAGTAGGCAGCAAGCACTCAAGAGTGATGCCTTGCAAAACTTCTTCTTCATCCTAGGCAAAATGTAACATAATGCTTCTCAAAGCACATGAGAGAAATCCAACAACGCAGGCTGGTTTTTTTGCAGCTCTACTTGGGTACTCCTCTTCTTCCCACTAGGAAGCTTGAAAGCAGGGAGAAGAGCAAACATGAGGGATGGCCAAGGACTTCAGTCAATGGTAACAATGAAGGAGCATGAATCATGCCTGTTTAGGAGGTTCATATAAATTTTTTCCTGTTGGCTTGAAACTCTTCTCCATTAAATAATTTCCTTATAAGAAAAAATGGGTGGAGAAATACAGATGCCTTATGAGGCATTAGTAAGAGTTCATTCCAAGGCAATGGGTGATGTTGCTCGACAGTGCCATCCTAAAAATAAATCTATAGGGAAGTAGCCTTCATTCCAATTTGAAGATACATTTGTAAATAAATGTTAGACTTTGAATTCCCTCAAATTCTTCTTAAGTTGTTGAGTCTAGTGCCAGTTTCTATCTTTCCTTTCTAATACCCACAGAAGTAAATAAAGTTCACTTTAAAAGAATGTAGGATCTGAAGAAAGTTGTAATTAGAAGATGTGTGAAGCAGCTTTAAAATGACCTTTCCATGTCAGGCACTACTAACAGAAACTGCTAGCAGTAATTTAAAGCAATGATGAAGAATGTGCTGTGACTGGTGGACAGAGTCAGCTCCAGTTCTTCACTATCTCCTCTGTAGTCCCACCAGCAGATGCAGAGGCAGCTGCACCCCTGAGGAAAGTGAAATTCACTGTATGGGCCATTCACTGCTGCCCCAGTGGAAGATGTTGGAGCCAGCCATAACATGAAGCAATCCCAGGGTGCCTCCATCTGACCAAAGGTTAAATCAAGAATCTGGGAGCACAAATATGACTTATAGCACTTTGTTCTTGGTTGCACTGCATGATGAGAAAATTTACCTCAGATTCACTCATGGGTTTGGTGTTAACATAATCAGGTAATCACAGTTCTACCAATTGAAAGGAGGAAAATGACATTTACAGATAAAACATTTACATTTACAGATAAAACTCTGTTTTATCTACCTCTGCACACAAATAACTGCAAGCTAAAAATATTAGAAAAATACCAAAAGAAATATAATTTTTCAGCAAAAACATGTTCCTTATTGTTGAGTGACTGATTGATTTTTTTTTTCCCCTGCAGCATAATACAATTATTGGAAATTACAAAGCAATAACAAAGACTCTCTCAGCATAAAATGGTTAGAGGATAAGAAATCAAAGTCAGGAAAAGAATAACTCCTTGAGGCATAGATCATCTGTTGTGCTGTAGAATGTTCTAACTATATTAACTTCATTGTAAACCTGAAACTTCTTATTGCAAATAAGGCCGGATGTTAGTTTCCTTGAACTTAGGTGAATTCAGAGCATTGGCAAAGAAATTTAAAGAATAAAAAAGGATGTGAGAAGAGAGAAATTCCACAATTCTACTAAGAAATTATTTTCCAGTTTCTATTATCTATTTTTCATGGTCATTTTTCACAGTAGAGCACAAATGCTGTCATGATAGGCAGCACCTGAATCCCTGGGCAGTCATCCTTGGGTGGTTTCTGCTGTGATCCTCTCTTCTACCAAACAGCTACTGTTTAATTCAGTGCTGCCCTGCATTTCAATGGCCATTTATGTCTGTGCAGTCTGGCTGGAAAGTACTGAAAAAACCATGAGGGAATGAATGCAGGATTATCATTTGGCAATGATTTGCCTACCTTTGTGCCTAATGTAGCTCATGGAGGAGAGAGAAGAAAGGGACTGTGGCAGTGCTCTGTTAGTTTTTGGATGCTGCTACTGCTGCATCCCTGGACTTCACAGAAATGAAGATGACCATGCAAACAACATTGAACATTGAACATAAGTCAAGAACCATAAAATACAAGGAATTAAATTATCTGTTGGGAAGTACTGAGATGTTAAATTAGTCAGACTGGAATACAGTTTCTGTGTTTGAAATACCTGTCTGTTGATGTTCAGACTTACTGCCTTTGGCAAGAGAACTAACAAAAAATACAAGTATACTTAGCTGCAAAATGAATGTTCCTGTAGGTTTGGGGTTTTGTTTTTACCCAGTAAACTGTTATATTTGCCTTCAGCCATTAACAATCCAGACTTAACAAACTGCTGTTTGTGAAGTGCCTGACAAAGCTCACCATTATTAGCATGCATGATATTAGCAATCCTTTTGATGCCATTTCTCATTTTGTCTTCAAGTTTACTGAGTAACAACAAAAGACACATCAACAAGGCAGCCATGAAGAAGGAAGGGGTGAGGCAGTGAAAAAGTGAAGGAGCGAGTGAACAAAAAAAGGCAGATACTGGGGAAGTAGATCTCAGCTTTTTGAATTGCAACAGTTTATTTGCGCTTGCTTTCACACACAGATGCAAAATTTATGTTGCAGAAGGAATAAGCAAAAAACACCATAAAGAAAAGACAACATTGGATTGTAATCCATTAAAAAGTTGTTCTTGGCTGAGTTTCAAACAGATCTTTTGCAAAGATATTAAGCTTGGTGGCTCCTAAGAGCTACTTAAAATCACCCTAATCAATGAGATGTTGTTTAGACTTTTCAGCCAAAGCTGAAAAATTTAATTGCCTAAATTTCTTCGCTTTAGGTAACCTCATAGAGCACTCAGCCATTCTTAATACCATTTCTAAGCAAAAGTGTGATCAGTGCAGCATGCTTTGGGCATAGGTCTGTTTGCACACCTTGCCCATCACTCCCTATGAAAAACACATAGGTGTCCCTTGCCCTCATGATGCCTTTTTGTCCAGCAATTCTGCGTGTCTCCAGCTTTAATTCGTTCTTCAGAACTTAGGACTTTGAATCACTAGAGTAATTCAAGGTATTGTCAAGGAGCTGTTTCAATCCATTGATAAAAAACAAGTGAGATAGCAGTTTCTAAGCTCTTGCACTCCTGTGAGAGCTCTGCCTTCCTACTGGAGCCTGCTCTGGTTGGAGCTGCCAACCCTGCACTGCTGCAGATCAAAGGTGCACATTATCAGAGTATTCTACATTGAATACTTAATCTACTTAGCCTATACTTTTAACTCCCTCAATGCATTGCACAAAGTCCTTCTGTGAGAATATTAGAAGCTTTCATTTCCACCAGCTCTTCTTTACTGATTCTTGGGTTAAAGGCAACTAAAGAAACTAGCAACAGACTGTATGAGAGTATACAAACTCACAGGCATTGCTTTAATTAAATAATAAAAGGCAGAATAGCAGCTTATCTTTTCTAAGCAACACAATCAGTGGTTTAACTGTGCAAGCAGGAGCTCACATTAGCATATGCTCCAGTAAGTGGCTGTGTTACCAATTCAACTAAAACAATAGTAGCATCCAAAGTTAACACAGGTTTTCACCTTTCAGTAATGTTTTCAAATACCTCAGGATTTACTCTGGACAAGCTTATTCCCTGAGCAGTGGAGCATACTGTTCTTTTTATAAAATTTGGACCGCATTCTGCAGTCATTTCAAAAGATAATTTTCATTTACTTCTCTTATGTTTTACAAATATATATCTGTAAATTGTATATTCCTAACAATTTATAGACCCTGAGAGTGCTCGGACCAGCCTGGTTTGTTTTGTATACTGGACTGACAATTAAGAAATTTTTGCAGGCTACACTGAAAATGTGGAAAATTACAAAGAGGGTTTCAAAAATGTAAATGCCAAAGCATGTTTCATGGCTATCCAGGAGGTTCTGCCAGTTGTGGTTGTGCATCATTAGTTTTGTATTGGATATTCCTTTGATGCTGTTTTTCAGTCATATATATTCAAGGAGTTACATATCTGAAAGGCTCTGCTGGGCAAAAGGTTTTCTCATAACCATTGATCCAAAACAGCCCCAGAGACAAACCTGTCTTCGCTCTCTTTTAGAGTCCTGACCTGACTCCAGAAACACCCTCAAAGGGATTCACTCCTTACAGATCTGGGTAAGATTGTCCAAATCTCCAGAAGAAACTGATTGCATAAGGGTTAAAACTAATGCTCTATCCAAGGCTTGAGTGCTTAACAAAGTCCTGAGTTGCTTTTCAGGATTTTAAGCAGCAACTTACCAGCACAAGTTTGCTTTAATCTTCTAATTATTCAATAAAGTGTTTCCTGTCATTCTTATGTATCATTATTGGCTTTTGTTTGCTGAAAGCTTATTTTTACAGCTTCCCTTCTCAAATGGTCTTCCAGGGAGGAGAAGAAGATTCTGAACAAGTTCCTGGGATCTGCATTCATGGCACTGAGGTGACAGCAATATGTTCTCTGAAATAGATAGTTGCCATTTGCAAGCCTCTCTCAAGCTCATCCTCTAACAGAAAAATGAAGTTATCAGAAAATATAATCTTTGAACTGATCAGTCATTGTGTTGAGATTTCTCTTTTATTGCACTCATAACATTATCAGTTTTATTCAAAACAAACATTTACATGTATTCATGCACAGAAGTGAATGTGTTTCTGAAAGAAGTATTAAAGGAGGCTGGAAGTTTATTGCACTTTCTTCTTTTTATACTTAACATAGGAGGGAATGTTTACCAAATAAATACTCTATAAATAATTCAAAATTAGAATTAGTGTCAAAAGATACAGAGTTGAATAACACATAAAAAGGGGATTAATTTCTGGATTACTCTGACACTGACCCTTGGTGGAGTTGCTAAAAATTAGAATACTGCAATCTTTAGAAAAGTTGGAATAGGATATTCTGTATTTTAACAGATTGTGTCTTTCTAGTTGGTTAACCCAAAATAATCTGCCCTTCATTAGCAGAATCTATTTTGGCATAAATGCTTAATATGGGAAGCCTTAAAAACACTCACTTTTTGGTTCTGGGTTTAGATCACATTTAGAAAGACTTACATGTAAGAGAATTGAGACAAGATGATAAAGCTGAAAAGCAAACTGTATATGGGAGATCAGACACTGACTTTTCCCAAAACTCAGGCCATTTGTTTGCAAAAGTGAAAGGGAGAATGTGTCGCATTTTCCCATTTTGTAGATCGTATTTGTAGGTAATGACACTCCAGCGAGCTGAACCACAGAAAATGTAGATGCTAACATGTTTGTAGCACACTACTATGAGTGACATATGCAGAGGCAACCTTCATGCCCTACTCACCTTCCTTTTGATAGGATCATGCCCCTCACTGCTCTCAAACTCTTTTTCACTGGAAAATAACTAGCAAAGTTGCAAAAGGAAGAAGAAAAAATCTATAGACCTCTAAAATAGAACAGGCCAGGGAACCATCAGAGCCCCTTTGCTGCTGTTTAAAATTAATGTTTCTCTCATAGAGGAGATAAGAGTTGGAGCTTATCAACCCAGGGATAACTTTAAAGACCTTCCCTTCTTTGATCTTAACAAGAACCCATTTATGCTTCTGTGCATCAGCAGTACATTTCCTGGAAGGTCCATAGCTACTGTCATTGAAGGAATGACTGATGTTTAAAATCCAAAGTTCATCTTCATTGCTAAGTGTCACTGCAGCAAATATACTGAACTTATGGAAACACTGCTTGGATACATCAGTTGGTTGCTGGAGGTATGTTATAATACGGATTTGTAATTCAGAACAGAAATGTTTCCAGCACTGTGTGGTAGCAGCAGTGTCAGTAGACCTCAAAAATGTAGGGAGTTTTTTCTCATCAGCTGCACAAGTTTGAATCATTACCTTGTAGAGAAGGTCTGAAGTTTGAGCTGAGAAGTTTTCTCAAGATACACTGCAAAAGGTATGCTCAGCCACCAGCATGCTGGGGTTTTTAAAATCTATTTATCTTTATATGGCGTAAAACAATGAATAAAGTGAATATGAAAAGAATAGAAAAAGAATAGAAAGAAGAAAAGAAAAAAAATACCAAGCAAAAAACCTGTGGTGGGTAGGGGGGGGACAGAACCCCAAAATAACCAAAATCAAACACATCCCAGAAGATTTAGCAGCTTATTAGAAGAATTTTTAAGGGAAATGGGTATATGCCTGAGAAGGCATGTAACTGTCCTCTCATAAATATATCTAAAATAAGGATCCCTGATTCAGAGCAAAAAGGAATTTTTGCAAAAAGCAACTGTGTCATGTAGGTTATCATGATTTCTTGACTTCAATGCAGTGATTTGCATCAGTGACAAATTGATTCCAGACAGGAAACATGCATGGTTATTGTGCCCTAAGGTTGTTACAAGAGTCAAGTTAATTATTAAAGAATTTGAGTTTAACTGATACTTAAGCATTCCAAATGCCATGCGAAACATTTGTGGATAAATTTGTTCATCTGATAATTGGGTTCATCTGATAACTGGGTTCTACCAGCGTAACTAAGGCCAAATTCTCTAGCACTAACTCCAAAACAGCACTACATTTTACATCTGTGGGCCATCTTCTGCCAAAAAAAAAATTCAGTACAAACATAAAAAGGATAAAAAATTGCTGGAAAGATTTTCTTTTTGGTTTTCTTCTTTGAATTAACTAAGAGCATTAACTGGGGTTCTTCATTTCTTCTTAAATAAGTATGTTACTCGTTATAAGCTGACTATACCTGCTCAGTTTTGAACCTAATAAAAATAACATATAAATGAAACCTACTTTAATCATGTTCTACCAGATAGCTGACAGACATGAAATTAAGAGAGCAGGGCAATGATTTCACGGTTTCCAGCAGATCCCACTATTGGTTAAGTATGTTGTGAATTTTAATGAGTATTGAATTTTTCCCAGTTTTCTAGAGAAATTCAATACTCAATACTGGGAGTTTTCATCTCCCAGTGCCTTTTGCGATGTTGCCCTTTCACTGTGGAAGCTAGAATAAAAACCAAAAAGCCAAGAGCCTAGGAAACACTTCAAACTAGTTTAGCAAACCAAGTTTTGGAAATGTCTTGCACTGGTCCCTTGGCAATTATTTCCAGATGAACTAATACGCAACATGTCTTGGTCTGACATGTTTTTAGTTGATTTTTCATCAGAAGAGCTCCACTGAGAGAACTTATTCAATATTACTACAAGTGAGATAAGACTTAGTGGGCCTTAGTCAACCACCAAGAGCAGCAAGATGTCTGCAATTAGATTACAGCTATATTGTTTTCATAATTGATTTTATTAATTGAATTAATTTTGTGTCTAAGCAGGATTTAACTAGGGTCATATGATCATCCAAGATCATCAATTATTAACCATGTCAACTATCATCCAATTTAGCAACCACCAACCAATTTTGAAGTGCAGTATTTCACAGAATCATACAATCATGAATTGGTTTGTGTTGGAGGGGATATTCCCATCTAGTTCCAACCCCTTGCCGTGGGCAGGGACACCTTCCACTAACCAAGTTGTTCAAAAGCCCATGCAACCTGGGCTGGAACACATCTAGAGATGTGGCATCCACAAGTGCTCTGATTAAGAGCCTCACCACCCTCACAATAAAGAATTTCTTCCTAATGCCTCGTCTAAACCAGCCTTCTTTCAATGGTTTAAAGCCATTGCCCATTTTCCTATCTCTGCCTGCCTTTGTGTTTCCTGTATTTTAAGTGACAGACTTTAGATGAAAAAATTCAAAAGTCACTTATTAGTTTTGTTTGAATGACAAAGATAATCTCTCAGTCTCTTTTTTTCCACCCCAGACAAAGGTTGTGGTTACAATATTTATATATATTGACATTGAGTACCTACCAATATGTTTTGTATTCTCTGGAAAGTAATCATTCATATAAAAACTTTTATATATTTGCTCAGCATAAACAAAAATCTCCCAGAGTAGCTGAGAGGTACATTTTTATTCTCAGCAGAAGTATCACAGACTTTACTAGCTTATACTGTGAGCAATAGACTCTCCAAAATCATGGGTCATTAGGTAATTTTTCTGTTGTTCTGTTGGTGGGATTGGTTGGAAGTCTTTGAAATATATTACACTTTCTCTAGCAACTGTTTCTTTTTTTAGAGTTGCAAGACTCCAGCTTTCAACAGGTAAACACATATCCCAAAATATTTCTTAATTAAAGTAAATACAGGTAAATACACTTCTCAAAATATTTTACAATTAAGAAATTTTCTAAATTTTTTTTTACCTGAAAGTCTGGGAAAACAACTTACCAGCCATTCCTTGACTTGTTTTTATTGTAGTATCACACAAAACTGCTTTTGTATAGAAGGCAAAGCCTTCCTAAAGGCCTCGGAGAATCTTTGGACATGGTCCACTAGAGGAGTAATTAGAGGGCTGAAAGTGATTAAAGAGATAAACCTAGGTAAAGGAGAAAGAAAAGTTCTTGAGAGTCATTTTTGCTTGTCTGAAAAGGAAAGACCTAACAAACACAAAAGTAGTGCTAAGTTATACAGTGGAAAGAAAACCTAACCACACTGTGAGGAGTGCAATTAAATGTCTGAGTATGCTCCAAGATTATACCTTGCCAATTATCATTCAAGCTGATAATACACAGAACACCTGCTCATCAGAGGTCCTATTCACCACAGTATCTTATTTTCCTTATCTCTAGGCCAAGAAGGACAAGGATTTCCAAAAATATACATGCTAACAAGGTCACAGGGCAATCAGTGACAAGGGGGATAATCATTAACTTGCAAAATTGGATTTGAAGAAGAAAGGAGCTGAAATTACTGTAGAAAGGCAAATCCTTCTGTATCACCTCTTCTGGTTCATTCATTGAAAACCAGAAATTAAGTTTTTCAATTTCTTTAGTACAATCAGGTTTTAAAAATTCTTGCAGTAATCACCCAGGTTATGAGGACAAGACAATTCTCTACCTGTCTGAGAAAGTAAAAGATTAGAAAGTCTACAAGTAAACATCCTACAATGATTTGCTGCTTCCAGTTGTGACATAATGTATTAACCTGGATATCCAGTAAAATAATCCAATTTAAAATATGTGTATTTTATAATGCAAAAAGTCAGAAAAAATACTGCAGATAAAGTGAATAAAACAGATTGTTTAGTCCTTCATAATTCAGTATATTAATTTGACAAGAAAACGTTCCTATTGCTTTAAGAACTAAGGCATCCTTATTCTGAAGATGTATAAAGCATTTCCATAATGATTTCGTGTGTATGTATTTATATCCAACAATACTTTTAAACTACTTGAGGCATTTGAATAATTCTTAGAGGAAGGGAAAAAAAGTCAAAAAAGAAAAGTCCTTGAGTTGAATGTAACCAGAAATACACAATGGTGGACCAGACTGTAGGTATAGGAACAAGTCAGGTAGAGAAGGGGTATTTAATGTAGATATCATGAAAGATGTCTCTGCTGCAAGCATATCTTGAACTGTTTTTTTTTAAAGGATGTCTTTCTGAAAGAAAAGACCTGATTGGGTGTTAGCCTTGTTAATTAGCATGTGATTAGAAAGCCACACAGAAAACAAGCAAGAATCATTTGGCCCTTTCCGCAGTCAGAAAGTCAGTTCAAGCAGAATGAGCAGTAACTTAAATGTATTTTCCCCAATCACAGTAACACAGAAAAAATATAGTTCTGACAATTAAATACTTTGTGTTTTCAAACGCATTTTGTCCTGTTTGTTTGGAGGCGTGTACATGTGTAAAATACAAAAGAAACTGCCAAGAGAATCATGCTATGACTTGCTCCTGCTGAGCTGCAGAACTATCCTAAGGTCAGCCACCAGAGCAAGCTGAGCTGAACTTCTCACGGGTGGATTGGTAAGAAATCACTGTCAGTCTCACAGGTAAAACTTCCTTCTCAGTGACTTTAAGAAAGAGCAATTCAATTGCCTGAGGACATTAGTATGGGGGACATAAGAAATATGAAGTTGTAAGAACACTGGTTTTCTCCTTGAGCCTTAGAATTCAGGTTTAAGCCAGCTAAAGCCTAACTCCAAGTTCTACCCAAGGCTAAGATGAACGGCAAGCAAATACTAAGAACTAACCAGCACCATGAGGTATTGATGTGTCAAGAGGTCTTTGCACAGTCATATTGATCATGGCATCCAATACAAAAGACAACACTCATTTTTTTGACAGCTTCAGATCCAGATTATTAAGAGTGAGACCATACTGATAAGCAAATTCATAAGAAAGGTTGAAGACAAATAAAGCTTAGTGAAAAGGAAGTTTTCCATGAAAGAAGGAGCTTGGAACACTAACAATCACTTGCGGATAAAGCAGACAAAACTATATTCAACAGCCAAATGACCATAATCAGGTTCAAAATCAAAGATCCGTCTCCATCTATTATTTAATATTTTCAAACATTCAGTAGAAAAAGCATATGATGCAGATGACAAAGTTAAAGTTGATGGGATGACTATTTCATTTATTTTTTTAATGTAGAGTCATGAAGAGTCTATGTCAGAGAAAAAGGTAGACAAGGAGAGTTTTTCCATTTCTAAGAATGGAAACACAAGGTAGCTACTGTAATTTTAAATGCTGAGCTTACTTAGAATTTTCTATGCCTCTCCAATTTCTAATATTAAATAAAATATTTATAATATTAAATAAAAAATCTTCTGCCTTCTAAGTCAATTGTTATATGGCTAATTTTTCCACCACACACAAAGAATATAAATCATATTAATTTCCATTGAAAATTTTTATTAAGTCATTACAGATATAAAAAGATAATAACCCCAGTTCTATGGCCTTCTCATTCACAGATTTGTATTGTTCTCACAATTCTTACTGCATTAGGGAACAATATAAGATCTTTCCTGTAATTAAATTATCCAGTGGATAATTTAACATTCCTATATCTCCACACATTTTCTTATTGGATACTTTTTCATTTATTAAATAAAATAACATTATAGTAGGAACTAATAGACTTATATGACCCGCAATTATACAAAATATTTGGCAGATAATTTTTATAAGTTTTTTGTATATTCACATGTCTTATATTTTAAAAAATAGGTAAGGAATTTAGCTCATTTCTGCTTGATATTCTGAAGACATTATTTGAAGTAAAAAGACACATTGAATATTCATTTGGTAGTACACAGGCCTTTTAAAAATGTTATATTAAAATCTTGACAAAGTTAGTGCAATATCTTAAAACAGATCTTTTGCTTACTTGGAATTTATCTTCCAGACAGGTCACCTTAATAGATCAAAAATATAAATTAGTATTTATGATCATTTGCTTTGGCCTGTAAATCATACAGCTTTGCAACACAAAACTCTCTGAAACAAAGAGTTTCAAATTAATGAACTTAGTAGGTTTAAAAATGAAGTATCTATAATTAGTTTTAAACTCCTATCTCCCAGATGTGCCCTTGTTTCCTCAGAAATAAAGGAAGCCATGCTTCAGAAAGAGTTGCAAGAAAATGCCCTGTGCAAAAAGCTTTTGAGTTGGCAACACCCATGTTTCAACAACAGCGCCCTCTCCAACCTGCCAGGTAACCTGACACAGATTTTCTGAGCATTTATGAAACCTGATAAAGTAGGAAAAAATATCAAAGCCTCAGGAGGCTTTCATTTTCAAGTTTTCCAGTACACTGTAATAAGGGCAGACTATATTTTATATGCTGCATAGAAGTAACTTTTGCGCATTTTTTGTCTCTACATGGTTTGGGAAAGTTAAACTCCATGTTTAACTTTCTGCTCATGTCTTTCCTCCATTAACACAGGAGAGTGTGTTTTCATTTACAAACAAAACTATTTTTATAGATATTATATCATACAATATTATTATATTATATTATATATATATATAGTATATAATATATTATACTATAATGTATATAATATATATTATAATATATATAATATATATTATATATAGTATATGTAGTATATATACTATATATATTATATATAATATATATATAATATTATACTATATTATATAATATATTATATATTGTATATAATATATTATATCATACAATATTAGACTCCATATCTCTACAACTGATAACTGTTACAGATCCCAACATTTCTAGTGCATAAATGTAAATACAAGAATAAACTTTGGAGTTAATATTAACAAATAAATCTTTGTGAAAGGTAGTGTTTGCTTCAAAGTTTGGGAGTAATATCATAACTCAAAGGAAGCTGGCATCTGAACAAAACATAATCCAACACCTGAGCAATACATAATTCTGGAAAAAGAAGCATTTGACAATGTAATGAAATTGATACAGCCAGAACAAACAAGGTTGTCCTCAAAGCACTACCACAGGGAAATAGGAGAAGTGTTGTAAAAACATTGGTAAAAAGTCTTTTAGGATTTCGTTCTTGACTTTTGCAAATCTTAGATAATAGAAAAATTTCAAAAGCATCCTGAGCAGTAGGAGGTTCTTTATCCTTAGTCACAATTGTGACTTCTGCAGGCAATTTTAAGCTGGGTAATTTAAGAAATATATGAAAAATTACATAGAATGGAAAGGTCAAGAAATAATTTCCCACCAGGCAAAATACAAGAGTAGAGAGGAAAGGAGGTTGATCTAAATAACTAGATAAACCATTCAGGAGGGAGCATCACATACCATCTCCTCTGAGCTTACATAACAACAGAAGAATAAGGTGAAGAAAAAGGAAGGAGAAGGAGCAGCAAATGGAAAATACATAATATCATATACAAGAGACAAATCATTTGGGATTTCAAATACTGTTAGAGAGGCTTGATCCTGCAGAGTACTGTGTGAGAGGCCATCAGGATGCATGACTTTAATTATTTTTCCTGTTTTATTCCTATCCATGAATTGACTTTGCTCTACTTGTCGGGGTCCTGAGGATGCTGCCAGCCCCCATGGCTTCCCTGGGCATCTCCACAAGCTCTGCCCCCATGCCCAGCAGGAAGTGGATGGTGGCCTGTGCTGGGGTCAGCTCAGCTGGCCTGCCCTACTCCAGCAGCTGGCCCTTGCCATGCCCTGGTACCTGTCTGCCCTCAGACCTGGTCCTCAAACAGGGCCAGGCTTCCTTCAGGGACACAAGTCAGGCGCAGTGCAGCCGAGCAGTGAGGCAACCCAGCTCTGTTCCTATCAATGGAGTTCTACCTTTGGGCTCCAAAGAGCTAGGTTTTAATATTCCATATATACCTGAAAGAAGATGATGTTCACAGAGCTGGGTGCACCTTCCCCACATCCCTGCACCCCAAAAAAAGAGCTGCCACTCCCACGCTGCTTTTGGGAGCTCCTTATGAGTTCATGCAAGCAGGACACTTCAATTTTATCACACATTTCTGTTGTAGACTAGTCATAGCTTTCCTAGAAAGATGAAAAAAAGTCTAGAGAAAGAGAATATCACTATCAACATATGCACACTGGATCAAAAATATGCAGGATCAGAAATGTGTCTCTGGCTTCCCACCCAGAGGGCTGCAAAGCATGCAATGTATCAATAAGTTTCCTGACACCTTAAAATTGAAACACCTAGACTTCCCTCCTAGTTTATTTTTTTCTTTTTTCTTTTTTTTTTTATTTCCTCAAGTTATGATATGATAATTAGATTTTTTTGCCTCAAAACCCATTACTAAATCTCTTTAATTTTAATGACGTTATTGGAGCTCTTCAATCATAGGGTTAAGCCTTTCCTCTAGCCCAAGGCATCTCATAATTACCTTCACAGAATGGCAATCTGAACATTCATAAAACATCAAACATTAAAATGTTGCAGTATTGAAATGTTGCAGGACTCAAATCTTTACAAAAATATCTCAATACAATATATATTCCTAAGTGGGGTCTCTCCTGGGACCTACAAGCTAACACTGCACTTCTCAGAATCAGCACAACCCAGGGCAGCTCTGATCTGTCCCAAGATGTTAAAGAGATCGTGTCATTCCATCACAGTAACAGTGAGGACTATGCAAATGAAGGATTTTCAAATGAGTGCGATATTGAGGCCATTATGTTCTGACAATTAAGGCAATGTTGGATTTTTTTTAAAGCTGGCATATAAATGAAACAGGCACATTTTGCTGTGCTTTCCTAAAACCAGAAAAAGCACAAGAGCAAAACCAAAGAGCTTTTATGTTTTACTCTGAGATGCAGGACTCTCTTTAGAATATAGGATTTAGACCCCTAGAACCCCATCTTTACCAAATTCTGAAGTCTATTGCCACTGAAAGATTTGTCAAAAAAGATCTGGACAGAAGATTTTTTTGCAACAGGAAACTGTGTCTTCCTGAAATTTACTTTATAAAACAACATGACTAGCTCTACACAGCCTATCCATACACAGAGTAGCAAATATGCCCAAAATATAACAGTGAGGTTCTTACCTTAGGTATGCAAGTATCTGTGGAAAAATGATAAAAAACTCCATATCTCTCAGGGGCAGCATGTTTTTTAAATTACACGTACAAGTTTTAAGATCAAGAGAAAAGCATCCTAGTCTCTCCTTACTCTTCTGCGTGATGATGAGACAATCACTTTCCATATTTACAGTAAGGACAATAACTGCATCTCTTTGCAAACAGCTGCAAGATATATTACTACAACACACAATATTTGACACAGGTATTAAGTATTACTTTAATATTTGACTTAAGTAAGAGCACTTTACTCCAGATACACATCTCCAGAAACCACAGTTCACACTGGGAGTAACTCAGACGTTAAAAATGTTGTCAGCACAGGTTGTGGGACAATGGGCAGCTCTGAAGACCTTAGGCCTCACAGGGGTTTTATGAGACCAAGGGACACAGAAAGGGGGTCAGTTTGCTCTTGCCTGACACTCAGAATGAGGTGGCGATTTGCAGCATCTTATACATAGACATGGACTGTTTGTAGGTTACATTTTGCTGTGTCTGGTGGGCAGAACAGGGTTGGAGTCTCCCTTAATAAAATCTGTGACACTCCCACTGTTACTATTGAGTCAGAGATGATAAATAGTCAGACCACAAAAGTAATTCCCTTTACTAAGAAACCCATTCCTTTTTATACTCTAGTTTGCTACAGGTGGACCTGATTGGTCCTTTAACAAAAACACCATCACCATTAGCTAATTAAGAAACTGCCCTTTGGTAAACATATTTCCATAACACATTCCACATGTTCACAAACACCAGGTGCAGCCATTTAAGGTAAGAAGTGGCTGTAATTCTTTTCTCTGAGCTTCTCACAGGCTTTCCCAGAATGATGCCTGGGAAAGTTGTCTGTTCTCTCTATGACCAGAAAGCTACCACCACATTCCACCTCTCAATGGTGATCAGTACAACACAGGGATAGGGTGAGTACAGCCAAGAAAATAGCACTGGGAGTCAGGATTGACTTGGAAGTTGCTGCTTCTGACATGGTTCCTGGGAGGCTGTTGTCATTTTATTGCAGGGGTTCCTACTGTTGTCTCCTTATTGTCTGCTGGGTGTCTGTGAGACAGCAGCCAGCTGGGGGAGAATGCCTTGATGTCGTGTCCAGCACCTTGGGAGGGGAGAGCATGTTACCTGGAGAAGGGCAGCTCTCTCCGGAGACTCCCAGCAAACTTAGCTGGGCTCTAACTTGTGGCTGTGCAAAGACAGCTCTTGGCTACTGCTCCTCTGCAAACCAGCTGGAAAAGGAGCCATGGTCTCTGCAGGGCCCATAATTGTCCATTTCTGACAGTGCATTAAGGCAGACAGCTGCGTAGTGTTTTGGAATCCCTCTCTACGTTTGGATGCTATGTTTCCTGAGCACGTTAAGGCTGCTTGCTGTAGTAGACAGCTTACAAGCTCTTGGTGCAGTCTACATGTTCTTTCTTCCCTCTGTCTATACTGAGATCGGCACAGGTACCTGCCCTCAAGACATTTGCTAAAACTGAATTTCTGAGTCATGCCACATAGCTGCCCTTGTGTTGCTAACCCTTCTTGGACTTTGTTCAGATAAAACGGAGGGAAAACATGACGTTATAGTCCATGGAGAGGGCATTGGCCTCATCAGAGCCATTAACTCTCTCTACACACATCTCATCTCCTTACAGCATCCTGCTGGAGACCGCACCAACCTAAGCCCAGCAGGGCCCACTTTCTGTGGTGTGAGGCCAAGGCTGAGGCACAGTACAGCTGCGGCATTGTGTGGGGCACAGGAGACCTACTTGGACATCTTTGAAGGACTGGGAACATCAGGGCACAGTCAAACCTGGCAGAAGTTGAATCTATAATGTATTCATATTCTGGACCCCAGCATGCCTTATGTGCTGGTCCTCACTGAGATTTCCTATGATGAAGAAGCACCTCCTTATCACAAGGCTAGAACCCAGATATGGACCGATGTGTCAGCAGCACAGCATGGGATGATCCAACAAGCCCACCAGCACACAGCTGCTCAGCCAGGGGCTGGGCCCTCTGTCAGCACCTGGGCTGCTGTGAGAGGGGACAGCATCTACAGCTGCCTCTCTGGCAGAACCCTGCAGAGAGGAGAGTGTACTAAGATTCCAATGGGTGAGCAAGGAAGAGAAGAGAAGAAGCTGAGCAAAAGTCTTTGTGATCTTTAAAGTGTAATTTTGGAAAGATCTTCATGGTTTCTCTGAGCTCATCTCAACTATTAGGAAGCTTATTGCAAGAAAAGAACCCTGGAGGCTGTAAAGCAGATGTTCACATTTACTGTTGTTTTTACAAAATAAAGCATTGTCATTTAATGCCACTGATTGGATCAGATGGAGGATTTATTACCCCCACTTTGAATATAGTTCTAATGTCAAAGGACTCTTGGTTTCCCTGAAAAACAGTCAGGTGGTAGACTGAGAATGAAGTGCTGGGAATTGGATTAGAAAAAGAATATTTCAAATCATCCAGGTTTTCACAGATAAACTTCAGATAAATTTCACTCCATTAACTGCAAAAGAATTCTTTCTAACAGTAGCAAAGGAATTTTCATTCATAAAAAAAGTCCACAGGATCACTCTTTCATCATCTGCATAGGTTAGTCTAGTGCTTGCTTTGAATTCCTTGGGGCAGTTTTAATTTTCAATGCAGAGAGTCGTTACCACACCAGTCATGCAGTGGAGGGCTGAATCCTCTATATTGAGCAGAATCAGCTAAACTGGAGGAGGAGTTTTTCCATTGATTTTTAGAATCTGAAGGTAAGTTGTGCAATGAAATTACTTTTACTTTATTTTTCTCTTGCAATGTGGGTGCTCCCTTGGCTTCAGTAATTAAATTGCTGGAGAAAATCTAATTGCGAATTTAAAATTAACTAGATGAAAATTGTGGCAGCATAAAAGTGAGTAGCTCATAATTGCAGTTACACCTGTTTGGTAATAAATATTAATGAGTTTTCAGCTTGGAAGAGACAAAAGCCCGTAGAACTGCTTTTTCACTTACTAGGAAATGCTGGTTCTGCAGCACTACAGAGTTTTGTAAAACCAAAACAGCATGCAGATTCATGGCTTCTATGGTGGGAGAGTATTTTATATTGATTTTATTTTTTTATGTGAGGATAGTTTTACATATTTGGACATTAATTTTTTGAGAGATAAAGCCTTAAACCATTCCTACTACAGACAATGGAAAGACCCCCAATCTGGCTCCTGTAGGCCCAGCACAGAGTGCAAGCATTGACAAAGCCCTGACCATAAGGGAAATGGCAAAGTCTCACCTGATGAAATAAATGAAGATCACTCCTGAGCCATCCAGGAGTGCTTCTGTTGGAGCAATGTTTGTTCACCAAGGCAACTGCTCTCTCTTCTGATATTTAATATCTTTTTTTTTTTCCCAATTCCAATCCCAGGAAAGCCATTAAGAGGCAATTCCTGGGCACCCTAAGAAATCTAAATTACTGGGTGATTTTATGTCCCTCACCATTAGCAAGGCTCACTCTGGTTTTGCATGAGCTAAGACAAATTGGAAAAACACCCCCAGAGGGAAGAAATCATGCCAGTGAAAGACACATCCCAGTGGCACCAGGACTAACTTGTGTAAACTTTCCCACCTATAGATTAGAGCAGGTAGTCTATCCTCAGTGCTTCTCTCCATTTGCTATTCTTATTTGTGAACAATGTTGCTTCTGGGCTCTGTAAAATACCAAAGTGAAATCAGGTGCATCTCAGTCAAAGTGACAAAGGAATCTTGTCACACAAACAGCAGTAGCCTGGGGTATCACATGTATTTGTCACAAAAAAAAAAAAAAAAAAAACCCAACTGAAATGGAAAGCAGAATTAGGCTTTTTTTTTTTTTAATGAAGATTATTGTTTCACCCACAAAAAAAATAGTACCCAGAAAATACTAACAAGTATTAACAAAATATTTTCCAATACTTTAGTGTAAAAATTATGGAATGTCATAACCCATGGAATTAATCTTGCAGAAATTAAACATTTCTACTTTTTGATTCAAAATAGTTATAAATCAATTTTTATTTTTCTTTGAGATAACATCTCCAAAGCTTGTCCCTGATGAGTTTTGCTTGGTAAAATTTGACAAACAGATTTATTATCAAAATTGCTTATGCATCTTTATTCAATTTGGATCTGGAATACTACAAAAAAATAATCTTTTAAGGATTTAATTGTTTTCTAAAAGAAGCCCTATAATTCAGAATCATATAAATTTTTTCTTTTTTTAGAGTTCAACAAATTTCACTTAAGAATTGTTTGAGGTCAGTAAGGAAATACATTCTCATTTTATCTGAGTTGTTTTAGGCAGAGATGTCTAAAGGTAAGTAGGTCATTTTGAATTAAAAGGGTCTCTGGGAACAGTTCATGTATCAGTAGGGCCCAGAAGGGAAGGTGACATCACAGATCTACACCTCTGCCTTGTGTTTGCAGTTACACAAGCTGCCTTTCATCCCCAGTGTACCATTCTGATGTTACATTGAGGAACCACTCTGTAACACAGCTGGGCAGATTCATTACTGGGCCAAGGCTACTTGTGAGAAAGGTGCACACCTGTGTTTATGCATATTACAATTAATAATGAATTCAATTTTCATGGAATCTTGCAGCTTGGTTACGATCATCAGGCCCTCATGAACTCATAAGTATCTTCAACAGAGCTGCATGGTGACCTTTGTATAACAGCCAAGAAAACGCAATCAAATGCTGCTTTTTACGTATGGCTGGTGGAGTGTGAGTAGCAGTGGCAATCCCTGAATGGGTCACCGTGCGTCTTCCCACTTCCCTGTTTTCCTCAGCTCTGATTTTAAATTATTATAAATGGCAGCTTCTTCCTTCCAACCCTATGGACTGGGCTGGCTAAAGATGCCCTGCAGGCCTTAAAGGGTATTTTGTTACCTGCAGCAGTAACAGCCAGGAGGCAGAGGACAGCAAGAAAAGTCAGTGATGGCCTGCTGAAAACCTGATCCAGAATGTGTCCCTCACTGCACAGGTCAAGGTGGAGTGAGGGACACATTCACAAGGGTGCTTGTCCTACATGAGGGGATGAAACAAATAAATGGCTGTGGTCAGCCAGGGACCACTCGAGGCAAAGTGCAAAGGGCTGCACGGAGTGGGGCAATTTATACTTTTCATTCAGTGCCTTTGTCATAGATGGAAGTTACTGAAACTTTTTCATTTTATTTTTCACTCATACATCAGCTTAAGGGATGCAGGTACAATTGTCTGTGGGCAGTTTGACATGTGCCTTGCCAGCTTACATAGGAACTCTGTGAAGGAGAAGAGAGAACAAATTTTTCTCATGGTTATTAACCATTGCACCTGTCTCCTCTCTTACCTCATTTCTATGCCAGTTTTCTCCCTAAAGATACAATTAATTGATTAATCTCTAAGGTGACCTGTAGCTACAGGACAGCTTATTTACCTGAGAGTGAAGGCTATCTGAAAAATAAGGTTCCTTATCAGAAACTGGGGATGAGATGAAGAAAATATGATACTGAAAAAGAAAAATTAACATACTTGGGGCAACAGGAGCTTACAATTAAAGTTCTATTTGCTATAAATACCTACTTGTTTGGAAAGTTTCTTTTAAATTTGACTAAAAAAGCCCAACTGTGTTGAAAGTATGCTGACCTATTTGCTGCAGCTTTGGTTCACATAGTAAGTCCCATGATGAGTTTCAGTCTTCAGGCTAAACACTTTCTCATTTATTGTCTCTTGTTCTACCAGCTGGACTTCCACATTCACAAGTACGTGACATGCAAGTAATTAATGACACTTTAAGTATTCAGAAGCCACTTGCTGCACCTACTATCCTGTACAAGGTCATAAGAAATGTCTAAAAATAATTTATTATGTATTTTGGTAGTAAAGAAAGTAAGAGCTGCACTTTGCTATTTGAAGTCTCAGGTTTTTTATCCTGAGTTTTGAGGCTGGGAAGGTGTCTTCCTAGCAAATGGAAGCTGCAATACTCCATCTGAAGACTTAAGCGCTATATTGAAAAAAAAAATGTCACTCTAGGTGGCATTATGGTTACAGACCTAACTGCAGTTCTGTCTGCAGGGTCTCGTACCTTGAACTGCAAGCACTGCTATGGAAGACAGCGCAGTAACTGCATGGAGAAAGGCTCTTCTCCCCTGCTACAGGGGAAAAGGAGCACTATTTTAAAGGTAGCAAAAAAACTTGTAAATGATTTTAAGGCAAGTAGAGCTCCAGTCTCCCAGCAAAAGAACCATGTGTTTTGTCAGTGACTTGCTGGAGCTGGGTGAACAACCAGGAGTCCAGCAGAGCAGAGGCTCAGTGTCCTGTATCCTTCACTATGAAGTGTAAGCTCTCACCAGGAGGGCTGCAGGGGTGCTTTCAGGTGAGTGTCAGGACATGGGCTTTATTCTTCTCTGCACTGCCTGGGGCTGCTACAAGTATCAGTCGCTTAAGTTCCCATCTCACCTGCTTTAGGGAGCCACCAGCCCTCCTTGCACCCTGACACAGCTCAGCAGCAGATCAAAAAGTGTGAGGTGCTTGGCCACAAGAAAATAGGGGATGTTGGCCTCTAGGGCGAAGGAGATCAGATCTCTGGTTCCAGGCTCGCAGTAGTACTCATCCATGAGGCAGGCAGCCCAGCAAGGCTTCAGCCACGTGTGTCTCCCCTACATCTGCTCTGCAGGGCTGCTTGGGCACCCATTATGCCCCCCACACCATGTACTCCCTGTACATGGTGTACACATGTATACCATGTACATGTGTGTCCATGTACACACCATGTGCTGCCATGTGCTCTTTCCCTGGCTGCCAGGTACTCCTTTCCTGCATCCATGTACTCCTTTCCTGCATCCATGTACTCCCTCCTGAGTGCCTGCCCGTGTCCACAGAAGCCAATCCACCCAGGACACATTCATGAGTTCTGCTGCAAAACCCACACGCTCCAAAAGCTGCTGTGGTGTGACACTCAGCACAGAAATGCCAAAATGGCTTTGAGCATCTGGCATTTAGGTGATAGTGGAAATGAGAATATGACTTAATTTGGAAGAAAATCAGAGGGATCAAGTAGAAAATTATTGACATACAAAGACTTATTACTGCTAGTGATGAAACATTCATGAAAAAAGACTTAAACATCAATGTGTCAAGCTTTTCTGCTAATCTAGGACACACTATTAGGATTTGCTGTAAACAGCTGTCAGCTTTTCCATCAACGATTTTCCTTTGCAATTATTGGTAGCACATCCATGATCAAATATTAACACCCCAGACACCAGGACAAAATTAAAGTTCAGTTATAACTGGGTAGGAATTTTCCTACAGTCTTCCAAAAAGGAAACCAAGAGGCAGTATGTGCCCCGAATCAACAGGGGGTCTCGTTAAAATAGTTGAGATTCCCTGAAACCCTGTGTTAATAATTTCTTAATTAACAGTCAGCAGTTTCATATTGCTATCATATCAGGCTCACTAGAGGCCCCATTAGAAAAAAAGCAAAATCCAAAATTATTCAATATGTTAAGGAGTGAACTAGAAAAGACAGAGGAGTCTAAAAAAGTCTCCATCTGTCCTGCAGAAAAGCTTCCTTCAGCAAAGAAACTGGGAAAAAAAAAAAAAAAAGTTTTTCCTAAAAAGTTTTTCCATAACCTTTGGTGGCAAACACTGGTTTTGTCCAGAATAAATTAACAGTAAATCATTAGAGGTAATTTAGATCAATTGCTAACAACATCAGTTCAAATAACTTTTTAAACTCACCTGAAATTTCTCCACTTGTACTCTGAATCTGAATTCCCCAGCATGTCTGCATGTTTAATTTGAAGTCAGGTATCACACAGAATTTTTATGTCTGCACTTGGATTTTTGGTAATTTTCTCACTGTCTACTTGATGCTTAATCTTCTCAGTGAAACAAAAGTCAGCTGCGAGATTGAGCAGCACTTTTGTTTTGGGGTAATCCAATGAATTAACAGCACAGGGCCATCTCAGAGGGGCTGCCACTCAGTTTAACATTAGGAAGCATCACCTAACCCAATTCCATGTATTACAGCAGTTTCCATTTCAGAACTTCAGCAAACAGAGAATCTGCTGCTGTAGTTTATTTCAGTGATCAATCACATCTGGCAAAAATAGCAGTGCATCCTAGGCTCAACACAGGCCACAGAGAGCCACTCCAAGAAAGGTGTGTCACACCATGCATCCTTTGTGATATCCATTTGTGAAATGGATTTTGATATGGTCCAGCATTTTGATATGGTCCAGCATTGCTAAGAGATTGTTATACAGAGTACTACACTAAAAATAATTAAATCCTTAGAATTCCAAGAGCTATAGAACATTTTGAGAGAAAAATAAAACACTTGCTTAACAGTTGGGGTGGATAGAACAAACTGGACAGCTACAAAATAATTTTACTGCAAACTTTAAATCTATGGCAAGTGTTGCCAGTGTTGAGAAAGATTTTCAGAGTAAGCAAAGAAATGAAATCAGGTCTAGAGTTTGAGAGACTTTTAAGGCAGTGCGAAAATTTTGCACCAAGTTTCTGGAACAAACAACTCTTCACGGAACATATTCTACAACTCATAAGAGTATCAATAAAAGTCTTTTTTGTAATCCTAGCAATTAATGATGTGAACTGGACAAAATGCACTCCCAGCTCCTTCATGTTAATACTTGTGTGCTTGCAGTTAAATATGGGTATAAAAATTCAGGGCGATTTGAAAAACATCAAGATGAATCTCTGGTGAGACTTTGCATGTGCAAGAGTCACTAACAGTAGCCAGGTCAGCATGTGGTAATCCAAATCTTTGTTTTTCTAGATAATTACAGGAAATACAGCTATCAGCTGTTGTAATGGTACTGGATTCAGGAATACCTTTTTTACTGTACTTATTAAAGACCTGTTGTACAAACAGAAAAGCACACTTCACATAATAGAGGGAAAAAAACTTATTTTGATGGCTGTTAAGAGACAAAAAATTCATCCCTAAATTATATATATTGCTTATATATATATATTTATAAAGTAGGCTTACAGATGAACACTGTGGGGAATGAACTGCAGAAGAAAGTGTTTCAGAAGTTAAAGGTTATAAATTGAGTTGGTGATCAGAATTAATTCATAAGCCAAGGAAAGAACTACAATTTCAAGTAATTCTGAACAATTCAAAACTGCAGCCTTCTGGAAATTCTCCAGGAACAGAGCAATGGGAGAAGATTCCTGCTTGAAAATCTGTTGCAAGACCATGCAGTGACATGTGATTATGAATAATTCACTGTAAATACTTGCACTGCCTCTTTAGATTAAAACAAATATAATTTCCCCCCTTCATCACAGTATCCTTGTTGTAAGGATTCTAAGACACTTTATTGCCTTAGATCTGCATTCCCACATCTTGTTCCTTCCCGTCATTGCAGTGGCTTGGGTCTCTTGTAGGGATGTTCTGCATTATTAATGCCTGTGGTGTTTCAGCTGCCCTGTGTGCTGGCAGTGCACTGAGATGGTGGTGTGGGAAGAGCCTGGCTGTGCTGCCAAACAGGACTGACACAATGGAGCATTGCCCTGTCTCACTGGAGATTGGCACTCCTCACTGCTGGCATTAGAGATGATTGATTCTCTTGAATGGCTGCCTGCATTGACACCCTGAGTATGCACGAGGCACTTCCCTCTCCCCTTGCACCAAATGTGCCATTGGAAAGTGAAAGGATTTTATGACTTTATTTAGAGAATGTCCTAGAGTAGAAGTGCACTCTTTGCTCACAGACAAGTGCCTGTAAGTCATGGAGTACTGAGTGTACTGGGCAAGTGCCCCTGCATTTCTCAGCATCCTTGACATACAAATACTGAGGAGCAGCACTGGGGTTTACTAAGCACATTCAGCAGCAGCAGTCCTGGCCCTGAAGGCCTTCTCCAGTGGCCTTCTTGATGGAGACCACCAGTTCCACTGACCCAGAACTCCATCCCCCTCCTCTTCCCTTCCACAAAGACAGCTGGCTGACTAGGGAGCCACTTCTCTGCATCTTGGAATAAGCAATTTCACACTGAACTAATAAATTTTTGGGTTTTTTTCCCCTCTGGATTCCTCTAGGTGTATTTTTTACCCTACTCCATAACTGGCTTTCTGAAGTTGGGTAGGTGGATTATACCTTGAGACACAGACATAAGCTGTTCTGTGCAAGGCTGTCAAAGTCCTGTCAGAAGCAAATGAACAAGTAGGCAGGCCTTTTTTCAGGAGAAAAGAAAGGAAAGCAAAAGCAGGGCTTTGGTGTGAGGCTTGGAGCACCTTTTGCTGGTAAAAAAAAAATAAATTAATACCTAATCTCTGGGAACACAACCCAATCTTAAGCATCTCTCCAGACTTAACTCTGATGGCTGTTTTTTTGTAGTAAGCAAAGCCCAGCAGAGCACTGCTGCTGACACCAAGACATGCAGGGACACCTTTTGTGTACTTTCACAGCCAAGCAGCTTTCAGACCAGATATACAGTTGAGGTAGTTTTGATGCACAGCTGTAACTTGATTTAAAGGAGCTAACTTGCTGCACTGATATTTAGTGTTTAATCACCACCACCTGCTCAGTGCTACTGCAAAAGGCAGAGCATCCAAACCCACATCAATGACTGATCACCTTTGAGAAAGGAACCTCCCTCATTTACTCCCTGCCTGGGAAGAGGTACTACAGCTTAAATCTCACTGTTGCATACATCCCATTTACAAAGGTAAGAGGAAGATTTTCAGCTAGGACTAGTTTTACTAAACTGCTGAAGCCAGGACAAGACTGAGTTTGGATTTCTTCCACAGTGCCATGGCAGCAACCATGTTCTCATAAGGAGCAGAAGCTGGGAGCTGTTTCCTGGACACCTCTGACAAATGTAATGTCAAGTAAACAGAAACTAAAAACAACTGTTACAAGTTTCATATCCAATGTATCTACTGGCCGAAAGAAATCATACTGTGGTTGGAAGTGCAATTGTCTCTAAGTCACAGAAATATTCAGCAATGTAAGGCACTGTAGTAAGAATTAATATAAAACTGTACCAGTCCATATGAATGTTAATGATAGAAGAAATTACAGGAGAATAAGAAAAATAAGTCAAACTTCAAAATTCAGTAAACTTAGCATCTTTGCTCTAAATGTTCAATTCCCCCAATTTCATTGCCTTGCAACATTATCTCACTTACAGCTTGCAATAATTTGCCAATCAATTAAAATATGAAGTGAAGCTATCATGGAAAATGTTTTGGAATTGAACCGAGAGGCTAAAGCAATTCTAATTTGAGGAGATATTTTCTAAATACATACCAGTAATTGGAACAAAATTGCCTGAAATTAAACTTATGTTGGATATTCTTCACAAATTTGACTTGCTTTAAGAACAATTACCTTTTTTTTTTACTTTTAATGATAATTATACAACTCTTCTGTAGCTATCATTTCAGCCAAAATAATCACTACATGAACATTGTTTAAAGAAGAAACACTTATAGTTATATTAACCTGTAAATCTAATTTGCAGTCTCTTTTTTAGGAAACCTGGAAGGTAGAGCCTTATCATATGCAAGTGGTAATTTGCATTAACCCTGTGGGTCATCAGACTCTTTAATACTTCAGTTCATCAGACATGCCAACAAGAATGGCTTGAACAGCCTACCAATTTTTATAGCTCCCTCCCCATGGTTGTTGCCCTTACATACAGCAGTGACTCCTGCAGATTTACTTAAATTAAGTAATTGACAATCAATACAACCTTCAGCTTTATCTGGTTTTAAAGGTATTTTCTCACAACTCCTTCTGTATAGGCAGTGTCACTAGCTGGGCCCGCCAAAGAGTGACTTCATTTATTGTATACATTCTGTCCTTCCATCAGTAAGAAAATACATAGAAGAGGGAAGTGACTGGCATGCACAGCAGCTCTCTAACAATCCTGTCAGCATCAGCAGAGCTGTCACTGCTGATTTATAAGTGTTGGTACAGTTTCACAGCACAGGGTTCCTAGGAAGTGGCAAAATGCTGTCCAAAGCAGAGATGAAAACTCTCAACTATCCAACCACATCATCCTGAAACTAAAAACCAGGAGTAATGAGAATCCTTGCTCTGTAGTTATTGCATACAAATAGTGGTTCCAAAAGTGGTTCCTGTGTTAGTTCTTTGAATGCAGAGGGAGTGAAACCCTTATCCTATTTACAAAAGCTTATTGGCAGGGATCATCAGCATCTCAAGGGAGCAGAGTATGTGTAACACATCAGCAGGGAGCCAAATGAACACAGTTTCTCCAAAAAGGATATGGCTTAACTGTGATGCTCACTGAGCAAGCAGGACTCCTATCATAAACATTGCCAATATTTACCAGTCCTATGACTTCTATTACTAAGTAGAGCTAGCACTAACCAGACAGTGAAAACAAGAACTTTGCTCCAGGCTGTTTATTCACTTGTATCTGTGAAGATGATATATGTGTATGATGAAACCATATGAAAATCTTGGGACATCTAGCTAATGTTTGGGCTTTACCAGAAAGTATCACATCTGGCTTCCTGGTGAAGGCACTGTGAACAGTACAACAGGAGCACCTGAGGATTCCAGGTGTTGTGCAGCTCTTGCTTTTCCTGGTACTTTCATTTGGCTTTGTAACATTTTCTGACACCTGCTAGCTGGACAAAACTGTGCTGAAGTGGGTGCATGAGATTTGCAGACTTCAAAATAATTTTTAAAAATCACATGGGATTCTTGTCTGTACTTATAATGGTACAAAAACCTCTCTAAAAATTAAAAATGCAATGCATTTTGTATTGAAACACAGATGATTTCTACTGGCAGTGTGACTAATTGCCACTCTCCGGCAGTTTTGCACTGCTGAGCCAAGGGAATACAAGAGGTGACTTTCTTCCCACTTTCCTCCCTGAGTTTGCAGAGAAGTAGTACATCTGCCTGTGCAGAGAAAGCACTGTGAAAGCAAGGAGCAACAGTGCTGGGGTCACCTAATCAGAATGAGACTGGCAAGCTGCTCTGCTGAAGGCAGGTACTGCTGTCATGGGTAATATTGGCACACTGCAGATCTGGCTGCAGCAGGTCTCTGTTTGAGATCCTCCCTTGCACAGCCTCTGCTGCCCTTTGGCTGCTTGGGGTTTGACTCCTGAGATGTCAGTACCTGCCAGGCTAAGGTTTTGGAACCCTGGATCTCTGCTTTCCACAGACCAACCCTGCTGTGCCCTGCTGGGTACGGGCCTGGGCACACAGACCTTGTGGCACAACCATCACTGCATGTCCCCAGAGCCATGCTGAGTGCTGAAGAACCAAGCATTACCTTGGTCTCAGCAAGGAAGAAGTAAACTACTTTCAAGCACACAGCTGTCTCCTTGCTGTCTGCTATTGTGTAGAGTAGTGGTCCACAGTGGTCCACATCATCCAGCAGTTTCTCATTTTAACTACAAAGCCTACATGTAATTCTTTGACCAACCTGATTGCAAAATGTAATATTTCTGGACTAAAGCATTTTGGCATCAGCAGGGTCCCAGTTTTAGGCATCTAGGACAAAACACAGGTAAGAAAACATTGTTCATACACAGTAAATAACCAAGAGAAGAAGGTAATGAATGTTCACCAAATACAACCTGGCAACTCAGCCATTCTTCCTCTTTGTTCTCTTTTAACTAATCAAAAAATTTCTTCTACCCACATTTCAGCACATATCTAATACAAAATCTAGCATAATATCTATGTGAGAAATCCTTGAATAACAGGTTTTATAAATTAAGAGGCTGACCTAACCTTACCTGCATCTATCCCACAAGAGTATCTCATTAATGCAGAATAATAATTCCAGCCCTAAATTTTAAACTCAGGAGGTTTTTTAGGCTACAGAGAAAATAATTCACATAAAATGAGAAGTCTTTACTTATACAATGGAGCATGCAGTGATACTCCTTTTAAACCCTATTGCTTTTGAAAAAAACACATACAAAGTGCATTGGCATCCATTAATCCTGCAGGGCAGCTAGTTGGAACAGGATGGAACAGCTGGTTAAACCTAGTAGGAGGATCTACTGCTCTGGATAAGACTGAGATGTTTTTTTCCCAAGCTCTAGTAAGTACTTCCAGCTCCAGAGTGACCAGAAGAGTGTGCTTCAAGTTCTCAGACCAGTGGGGTCTGCTGGGCCTCATCTGGTTCCTTGCATGTACTTCTGGCTCCTGAGCTCCTGCACAGCATGAAACAGACACAGCAAACAAACTCATCCCAGAGCTTTTGAAAATATTAAACCAGCACTTTATTCCAGCTTTACAATAGCTCATAAGATCAGTCTTTCCCTGTTCAGAATATTTCTGTAGCATTTTTGATACATCTGAGGTTTTGCTGGTCTCTACCCTAGGAGGAGTGAAGAAACACTAAAAAGCCCCTGGGATGTTTTACGTCCTCATGGATGTGAAAACACTACAATGCAAATATTTTTCTGCAATGTATGTCAGATGTAGTTTACATGATGATTGGGGTGACATGTTTTCTTGGAGCTTTTTTCAGATTAACTCTGTAATTTTTATTCATCTCTTCACCAACAGAAATATGCAATTTACATTTATGGACTTCAAGTGCAAAATGAAATGGTATCTTTATGTTATACACATGTCATTTGTATCTCCCAGCTAACAAGTTTTACTTGATTAGGCTATATTCAATGAATCTAGATCAGTGGAATTTAAACTTGTCAAATTAAAATTATAATCCATGAAGGTCTTTCTCTTCAGTACTGTCTTTTAACCTCATCTTTAGGAGCATGTTTTAAGCAACCCTCAGGAGAATAACAATCAAAGATAAAATAAAAGATAACCAAATCCATCACCAAACTTCTCAAAATTAAGGGCCAGCTTTGAGCAGCTGAAGCCATGTTACAGTGAGCATTGCTGGTGGGGAACCCTTGGCACACTGCAGGGCCAGCATGGTGGAAAAATCATCTGATATTTGCTGAGAAAGGCAGAAGGTTTGCCATCTCTGAGGTGTGCTCTAATAGGAGTTTTGAACCAAGGTGTGCTTTCCCAGACATCGAAACTAGGATGTTTATACACCTCTCCTCTGCCTCAGTCACTGCAGGGATTCAGCTTTACTCTGCAGCTCAGCCAGCAGCTCTCCCTTCCCTCAGAAAACAACAAAGTTGTGCCAGGAGCACACAGGTGTCATGGTTTAGGAATTGTATTCTCCAATTCAGTGCCCCCACTAGCCCCACTGCTTGTTCCAGTTGGAAGCACAAAAGGTCATGGGTTGAGCTAGGACAATGTTCTGGGAACACCAATGAGAAAAGAAAATGGACAGTATCTATATTAATTAGAGAAGGAACACCCTTCTCCCTGGAAGCTACAGTGAGTGGCCTTCCCCTGCCATAGCAATGGGTGAGATCATACCAAAAAAACTCTGGGTCCTCTCCTGGCTACTGCAAAAAAATTTAACCCGTTGTTACAAAAAAAAAAAAAAAAAAAAAAAAAAAAAAGTTAGAGAAGAGCAAAGACAGGAGCAGTACTGCAAGCAGAGAAGAGCTGTTGAGGTTCGAACAAGCCCTGAGTGAGGGCAGCTGAGCTGAGCCCAGCTGGGATGGCTCAGCTATTGCCCAGCTGTGCCTGCTGGAGCAGCAATCAGGCTTCACTTCTGCTCTTTCTTTGCTCTGGTTCCTACATAAGCATCCCCTCTGGGGGGTGGGGTTGATGGGGGCTGTAAGGTGGGCCTCTGCCCTACTGTGGCATGGGGAGGGTGATGGCCATGGAGTCTGAAGGACTCTGGGGGAAGATAGAGGGAACAGCCCAGTCTGGAATGGGATCAGGAGGGATTGCAAGAGAAGAGAGAGGTTGTGTCCCTGTGGCAGTGATTCTTCCCTTCACCTTCAAGACCGAGAAGGTAAGTACTGCCTGCTACTATGGCCCTTATTTAAAACATTCAAGTTAGAGCTGAAAAATAATCTTCTCTGGCTGCAGTAAATTTGTGTTGTTTGTCACTATGGCTGTTGGTACTTTGTACTTTTGGATGCCAGCACTAATGATTTGCAAGGTTCATTAATGTAGAAGAGGGCCCTGTTTTTGGTAGCTGCCTGATCTCTCACAGGATGAAGTTACAAAAGTAGATAATAAACTGTTGGGGGATCCAGAGATTTTCTGCTGCTGCAGGGCAAAAACTGATTCCTTTCAGGCTTTACTAGCAATAGAGATAGACTAAATAGGCTGTACTCAGATCAAATCATGTTAGATTTATAGCTAGGAGTTGGGATTTGATAACAAATCAAGTGTTTTAGGAATATTGTATTTTTCTCAAAAACATCCCAGCAGACCCAAATCAAAAACCCTCGGGCTTGAAATAAAGAGGTGGTAAGAGCTACTCCTCTGAGTCTGACGTTCTTGAAAACAAAGCCACACTGGGAGCACTCATAGCTGTGAACTTTTAATGGTGTGAAAGCCAAGAGACTGTCTCTAATTTACAGTACTGTAGCAATCAGGTCTGAACCCTCTTAAAACTCCCATGACAGTCAAAGAGTGCTGGGTTTTGGCTCCTTTCCATTGTGAATGTGGATATTTGCAGTGCAGGTACTTCAGTGACAGTTCTCAGTTTGCACTAGAGCGGCTGGGGAGTAGCCTTTTCAGTGGACACTTTGTGGTTTTATTATCTTTATTTAAAAGAGCTGCAGCTCACAACTGGCAAATCTGGCAATGCCTGAGGCTTAACCTGATACTAATTTTCCCAGTAGCACAGCAGGAGTGCAACTTAAAGAACCTTTTCTTACAGTTTTTTGCTGAGCGGTCTTCTGGGGTTTGGCTGGTTTTTGGACAACCAGGGAGAAGAGTAGGAGGAACTCAGGGTTGCTTGTGACTTAAAATGGAATAATTTTTAAGGTGCTTTACAACACCTTTGGAAAGCAACAGCTCTGTGTGCATGGTGCTGTTATTTCCCCCTCGCCATTTCAATAGAATTCATTGAGCTGCATCTTGGTTGTAAGCTGGAGGCAGGGTGCTCAGACAGGGCCCAGATGAGCCTTTGCAAAGGAAGATTTTCTGCTGAAGAGTTGTCTGATGCTGTGGGGCCCAGGTGAAAAGGAGACCCTCAAACTACTCAGTTTTGTCCAGCTGAGCTGGGAATTGCACGAGGCTGCTGACATCCTCAGGTTTTGGTCTGGTTCTGCCTTGATATGCCTCCCTTCCTCTCTCCTGGGAGTGAGTGTCCATATGGCAGTGATCTGGCTTCCTGGAAGAGAAACTGCTTGACTGAACAGTAAACCAGTAAACTGGCAATGTAGAAGTTGGAGTAGGAATCGAGGCTTTTATTCAGATTTTATACTTTCATATCTTGCTTATAGAGACGCTCAAAAACTGAAAGCATTTTTGTTTGGTTTTTTTTTTTTTTTTTGGTTTTTTTTTTTTTTTTTTTTTTGGTATTGCCATCCCTCTTATGTAGTCCTGAATCATTTCCAGAGGAGTGACTGGGCCCAGGAGCTCTGCCTGCACCTGGAATGGCTAATGGCTAAGGGAAAAGTGGCTGGAAGAGTGTGCCTCACTGTCACTAGTGGTGAAATATGTGTGTGTGACATAGTGAGCCACCAGCTGGGTGGCTGTGCAGTACAAAGGGAAAAATAAATCTGAATTAAGCTCTCCATGCCAAATACAAATGGGTCTATGAAAATTATACCAGTAATTTTGTAACTTTGGCAACTGGCACTCTTGGATACTGCTTCCTTCTCAACATACACTGATATTCAGGATCTGCTCTAGTGAAAAGGAAGGCAAAGACTTTCCATGAGTAAAGAGTAAGAAAGATAAGGGCTGAAAAGCTGTAAAGCTGTTGTTTCTGGCTCTATGAAGTCAGGAAGGTAAGGTGAAGGAGATTTATTAGAAAGCTGATGCAGTAATTTAAGTAGCTGGAGAAAGGGCTTCCTGCCTCTTTCTAGGAAGCACTTCATTGACCAATGTGATTTTTTTGATACTTCACTATTTTTTAACTGTGTACAAAGGCTTATTTGTAGCATAAAGCCTTCCATAGTCTAAACAGAAAAGCTTTTAATCTTAAGACACTTTCACAGACTTGTGGAGTGGTTGAGGTTGGACTTCTGGAGGTCATCTTATCCAACACCCCCTGCCCACACAAGCAGTGCCACCCAGATCATGTACAGCTTTTAATATCTCCAGGGATGGAGACATCATAACCTTTTTGGGCAGCCTCTGCCAGCACTTGGAGGCTCTCATAATAAGGAAATTTTTCCTGATCTTCTGAGGGAATTGCCTGTGTTTCAGCTTGTGCCCATTGATCTTTGTGTTGCCAGAGCATCAGTGAAAACAACCTGGCTCTGTCCTTTTGGACCCTCCCATCAGGTATTTATATACATTGGTGCCCTTCTCCTCAAGGCTGAACAATTCCAGCCTCTCTCAGGGTTTCCTTGTAGGAGAGATGTTCCAGTCCTTTAATTATCTTGGTGTTTCTCGGTAATGCGCAGTTAGAAAAGCCACCATGGATGGCAACCCCAGCATCTGAGTCAGTTTATGTGTGTGAGACACAAACTAGTGAACAGTTATAAAAGAGCTTTAAATCAATGTAGAAGAGATTGTTTAGTGGACAGTAGCAGACTCTTGACTGAAGTGGGATGAATTTTTTGCTATGAATATCTGAACTCTTCATACTTTGCATTTGATGAATTTTTGGTTTAGATTTTGTTTTTTGAACGAAGTGACTTTTCCCAGAAGTTGTTTCTATTAAAAAAGAATGTCTGATGGTTGTTGATGTTTAGAGTGATGATTGTTTTGTCATATAAATGTAGTTTGTATTTATATATTTTAATGGCATAAGGAACCTCATGAAAATGGGCTGTAAGAAAATAGCTAGTAGAAAATTTTGCTAAATTTAGCGAAGTCTTAAATCATTATCATTCATTTCTTTAAGTTGCTTGGTTAAGCCTTTCCCCAGTTACCCTTTATGATTAAATGCTTACCCTTGAAATATTCTGTAAATGCTTTGACACAGATTGCTAACCCTGGACAACAGGGTCCATTGTCATTGGGATAAGAATAAAAATCTCTCAGAAAGACAGAGGTCATAATTACTGTTAAACATCCTTCTGCAGGTGCAGCCTAAGAAAAAAAAAGTGGAAATATAAAGTTTCTGAGATTAATTCCTTAAGAAAATCTTTTAAGTGCCACCAATTTTGGAGAAAACTACCAATGAGAAGGGGATCATTAACAGGTATAAACAGAACTTTTACAAAAGATAGGGCAAGGTGTCTAAAAAGCTGAGGGCTAAAGCATTCCACAAGCAGGATTAGTATTGCATTCTTTAGATTTTTCTTGGTTCAACCTTTTTCTTTTCCTGACATGAACATATCTATACTGCGATAGGAATCTTAAATTCTATATGCTGGCTGCCTTCTGGCAAAGGTAGAGTGTTTGAGAACCACAGTTTTAGAATCTGGGCCCTACATTTCTGATTATTTAATCTTGTAGGTATAGTTCTTGGTGTGGGTTTTTTGTATGTTTGGTTGTTTTGGGTTTTTTTTAATATTACTTCCTTACAAAGGGTTTAAGTTGAGAAATTCAATACCGAAGAAATTAATTTGCAGTTTGGAAGTGCCCTTACAGAAAACCTGTAGCCACAGATGGCAAGTTCTTAGTGTCGAAGCAGCCAGGACCCACAGCTAGACTGTAGGTCTGCTTTTAGAGTCCTTGCAGAAAAAGCATCTCTGAGAAGTCTGTCCCTCTAATGCCATATCAATGCCATTGAGTTACCTTAAATTCAACTCGACTTTTTTTTCTCTTGGAGATCCTAGTTTTTTTCTTATCTGCTGACAACAAGGCAAATTTCTGGCCTAGAATGTATTTAACTACTCACTGGCAATCTCGCTTCTTGAAATTTGGCTTTTGCTGACACCTTTGCAGATACATTCATTTTAAATCTGCTTAAGCCTGTTGCAAATGTCATAGGAAGACAGTGGGTTGGCAAATCTATTCCTTGGCTCTGTCTAAAGGTATGTGCAGTATAATATAGTGCTGGTGAAATACCAGAGGGAAGGAGCGGTGGTCATTCCAAGGCACAAACTTGGACTGACACAGAGTGAGTGTGTTCTGCCCTTTGTGCACTGCAGGAGAGATGAAGTGGAAAGAGCTGCCCATCTACTCCTAAAACATTTTTTGGTCTTGGGAGAGAAGGATAGCAGTAAGAAAATGTCTAGAAAACTCATTATTTCAGTGCATGTTGAAATGCCTTGCTGTAATTCTAAAATGAGTAGTTTATCAGCTGTACAAACATGTTTATTAAATTTGCCTCCACCGTGCCAAATCAAGGTGTTTGGGGAACTGAAAGGGCAATTAATTCCATTATAGACCCTGTGCTTGTATGTATGGTTTGTGATAATACAGAAGTGTTTTTTTACAAGTCCATGCTCACAGAGACATAAATACTGATTGTATTGACTTTTTTCTATTTGTATTGCAGTAACTTGGGGATAAATTTTTAATGCAGATTCAGTTCCTATATGGCACTCTAAATACTAAGCTGAAGGCTAAACATAAACGCTTGCAATCTTCAATCAAGAAACCTCAGTGGTGATGTGGGAATAGGTAATTGGCCAAATTATTTACTGACTTTGATATGAATGCTCATTCGATGCTTGCTTCCCTGGAGCTAAAGCAGGAGATAATAGCCCCAGCCTCCAGTCTCTGATTTCTCAAGCTCTGAGATAAGAGCACATTTTTAAGGTGATTATGACTTAATTACCGCCATTATTCTGCTAATACCCACCAGATAAACACAGCTTTCCTTTTTGAGTCCTGCTGAACCAGAATATTAAGTGGCCCCAGGTTGGGGATGGGGAGCCTAAATTGGGAAATCCCCATTCTTGCCTTGCTCCTTGGTGGGGAAGACAAGACCTTGGAGTACCTGATGGGGTGGGAGCCTTCAGGAGTCAGGAGCACGTCTCCTGAGAGAGGAGAATGCCCTTGATAGGGAGGAGTGGGGCCCAGGGAGATGCCAAGGCAGATGGTGTGGGAGCCAGCTCTGATTTCCTTTTCTTTGCATTTTATTTTATTGTTCATAATTTTTTTTTTTAAATTTTCATGGGTATAATCTTGTCCTTTTATCCACAGTTGTCTCCAGTATGTGTATATATAAAAAAGTATAATATACCATATGTATGTATTTATATAACTAAAATAATGCCATGTTATTTTTGGTGTTGCTACTTGAGGCACTTCTCATTGGAAGAGCAGTCCTCAGGACTGATTTTACATCTGCTTCATTACAGCATTAATTGTAGGGGGATAAAATATAAGTAAATAAAGCTAGTATAGAAAGTAATTTTACCACCTAAGGAGTTGCAGCTGGGTTAATTACTAAAGATTAGGAGCAGGCCTGATTTTAACAGGCCACAGCTGTAGCCAATAAGAAGAAGAGTGCAATAAAAGAGCGGATTGGTTGGCTGAGAGGAACTGGAGTCAATTGGCTGCTGTGAGGGCATGGAAGAGTCAGAGCTTAGAGGAGCTGCCTATGGGAAGTATCAAGGAGGTACAAAACTCTAGTAATATGGAACCTTTGCAATGGAAGGACAATAGAAACTTTGCAATGAAATGACAACAATATTTTTGATTTTTGCCTTGTCATTTCTGCCAGTCTAGGAAAGTAGATGGGTGTGGAATATCTTGGTTTTAATCACATCATGTCATTTAACTCTTTGTTAGGTACATTTTGTTTGAGATGGGCATAATACCACTACTAGAAACTAGGGAAAAAACTCCTCTTTTTCTTAATCATCTATTTATATGAGCTATCAAAGCAAAAACAGATTAAGAAAGAATACTCTGATTAACTAAACTGCCATATTTTATTCAATCTCTCTGGAAACAGATGCGCTATAACCTTCTCTTTCCTTTGCAAATGGGCTAAAAGCTAATAAATAAATGCTGAGACTGCAGATAAGACTGACAGGCTTAAGGTTCTGTATGCACAATGATGTTTTTTTCAAAGATCCTCGAAAGGTGTGATGGATTTTTTTTTCTGGATTAGTTTATATTAACCTTAAAGAGCCCTAAAATCAGCAGTGTCAAGAAGAGGTGACATTTGAGGGTGTTTGTAATCAGCCTTTAAGAAGTGTAACTTGGTTGTGTGTAATGACATGGTTCCATTCATCATGTTGTTATTTTAAGTCAAACTTTCCAAGAAGCTTTCAGTGGGAGCCTTGCTGATTTTGTTTACTCATAAGTAATTTCTAAGGTACAGGAGATGTCATAAGTAACAAAGTGTGCAGCAACATTGACAAGCTCATATAATTTTTAATTAAAACACTAGGTGTGGTTTGTTTTTTGGCTTTTTCATGCTCCAAGGTTGACTGTCTCTGGACATGTGAAGGAAAGAAGTCAATCAAACCCACATATGAGTCAAGGCCTGGGAAAGCAAGGCATTCTTCTGCAAGAAGAGCAGCTAAAAGAAGTGGCATGTTAGGAAATATTTATCTCCTAATCCCATTTTTCTAAGTAGTGTTACAAGTGCTGTGATTTGCAGGAAAAGAGAACCAAACTTTCTGCAGTAACAAGAATGTGAATAGTTATCAGAAGAATTTGCCAAATGCTACCAAGCTCTGAGTTATGTGGGTTAACCTGGAAGTCTGCAGCCTCATCTATCACCTATTGCCTTTTCCATGGATGGTTGTGTGTTGTCCCAAGGCAGAGTACTCTGGCAGCAAAGGGAGGGTGTCCTAACAAAACTAATCAAAGGGAGTGGCTGTTCCCCTTTATCTGGGGACACTGGGATGCTGGATCCAGCTTTGGACACATAGTTCAGCCCCTTGCCATCAAATGCATAGCACAATCTGCACTTTGAGAAATCAGATGAGTTTGAAAGTCAGAATAATTCTCTTCTGCTAAAGCTATCACTAATTTTCCTGTCATAGCAAGCAAGCAGACATTTTAGGGAGGAAGAAATTACAAGTCTAGGCAGCAGACTGACAAATACTGTGGTTTTTTTTTGTTTGTGTATAAAGCCTGGCTCGTACTTCATAATAAACTCAACTGTTATTCTGATAGCTTACTGTCATTTCACTGGTTTTACTTTTCAGCCTACAAGCATCATCTTTGCAGCAACTGGGATTTAGGGGATGAAATAACATTGTTATTCTGTTCATGTTTCAGCCACTTGGGTTTTCTATTTGTTCATGTCTGTATTTTTATAGAAAATTGAAAAGTGCTGTAATTATAGTCTGTTGAAAGCAAGTAGGTCAGAGCTACACTTTCCATTCCAGAGGGGCTGCTGGCACTGGAGAGACAGAAATACAGCTGGATGTTTTCACTTGTCTGGGTGTTGCTGCCATTCATTAGACTTCTCACAACTGCTCACCAAAATACTTTCAGAGGTACTAAACAAAATCAACCAAAGCATCTGTGTTTAAAAGGTCCTCTACTCATGTATTGCAATTCTCTGGCAAAAGATTTTTTTGGGACATCATGCAATTATACCAACTGTTGAGGGAAAATTTCTTATAGTGTACTGGTGACAATTTTTTCATGTAAATGACAGAATCTGGTGAGAGGAGGGATCTTGCTGGACCTTCTATTCACACAGGAAGAATGGGTAAGGGATGTGAAGTTTAAGGGTTGCTGTAGCTACAGTGACCACGAGATGATAGTGCTCAGGCTTCCAATGGGATTAAGGCAATAAAGCGGGATTGCATCCTGGGCCTCAGGAGAGAAGGCTTCAGCCTGTTTGGGGACCAAGAAGAGAACAGATATACTGCCCAGTTCTGCAGGGATAGGGTTAGGAAAGCCAAGGCCTGAGGGGATACAAAAGACGTAAAGAATGACTTTGAGTACAGCAGCAGAAAACAGCAGGCTGGGGAAAACATGAGCCCACTGGTGAAGAGGATCTGGTGACAAAGGGCACAGGAATGTCTGAGGTACTGAATCACATTTTTATCTCAGTCTTTAGTAGTAAGACTAGCCAGAAGTCTGGAGCAAGGGAAGATCTCCTCCTTGATGGAGAAGAATTGGGTTAGGGAATGCTTAAGCAAACTGGATGTACTGAACAAACTGGCCATGGGATGTGTTGGGCCATACCCAGGAGTGCTGTGAGATGTGCCTGATATCATTGCAAGACAGCTTTTAATTACCTTTGGAAGGTCATGGGAAACAGAGGAAGATCCTGAGGACTGGAAGAAGGTAAACGTCGCTTCAATCTTCAAAAATGAGGATCTAGGTAACCCTTAACATTCTTTACTCCTGTTTGCAGTTAAATCAGTTATGTGGATTGTCAGTGGCAGTTACTATTGTATATTCTGTCTGTTCTCTTATTTATTCATGTGTACAGCTTCATTTGTGGGTTAGGTGAGTGATCTCTGCTGTCCTTATCTCAACTCATGAGCTTTTCTTATATTTTCTCTCCCATGTCCAGCTGAGGAAGGGAGTGATAGAGAGGCTTTGGTGGGCATCAGGTATCTAGTCAGGGTCAACCCACCTCAGTCAGAAAAACACTGAAAATGTCTGGTTATCTGACTGCATAAAGAAAGTGACTAACAAGAGCATGAATAGTTAATCTGTAAATAGAGATTCAGAGATGACATAAGAGAGGACAGATAGCAAAGCATAGATGCTCAAGTGATGTGTAAGGTTTTTTCATTTTCTTCTCCTCTCCAATATACTCAAGACTAGCACAGCTAGTAATTCTGTGCAGCTCTCCTGGATTCTCACTTTTAATAAGCATGCTTCAATTTAAATGATACCTTTGTGTTGGCTGCAGCAGTTGCTGCAGTGCTGAGAGGCTTGGGAAAATGAGCTGAGCCAGCTCACTCCTGGTGTCTGAGGTGTTTAGAAAAGCAGCTGATGAAAACACCACCTACCCCTTCTGAAGGTGGCTGCTGCACTCACAAACAGCTGTTCTTTCTTAGGCATAAATTTAAGTTGTAAGGACTGAAATTTTTGCTGGCACATCATGAAAGTGTCACTAAAGACAGAAGATACATTCCCAAAGCTATGTGAACCAAGAATGATTTCACCTTTTCCAGCCTCAAGAACACTGTTTGAGGAACACAACAGCTGATGACTACTGAGAGCTTTTTTGCTTCTAAGGTACAAGAGATCTCTTCCTGCTCAAATATTCTCTTCCCCTCTAAAAGTTGTTTTCTGGTTTTTTTTCATACCCCACTGTTATTAATTTACACCTTGCCAGGATTTGTAAGGCTGATTTTATTGCTGTTGTTGTGGGAACAGAATTCTCAGCCATATGGCATGACATCTTCATTTCTACACGACAGGAGACAGGATTCATTTTACAGTTTTGCAGTGCTGCAAAAAAAAAAAGCCCTCATGAAGAATTTTCTTAGGGAAACTCCAGATTAAAGTAAGAGAACAAAAAATATATATCTAATGAGCGATTTCTTTCCCAAGGGGTAATTTGTACTGGAAACGCTTAAAACACTATTCTGGTTCTCTGCATAAATCCAAAACTTGCCTATTACAATAATACATTTTTAATTTGGCTGAATTTAGGTTTGTTTAGCTTTTAAATTTTGTCATTTGGTGGGCTTTTTGCGGTTGTTTCTTGGTTGGTTGTGTTGTTGGTTTTTCTCCAACTGTAGAAATAAAAATAACAGAAGAGAGGACAGAACCCCTGACCTAGGACAAGGAAGTGCCACAAATTGTCATGTGCATACTGATGGTCTGTGTCCAGTATTTCTGACCTAGCAGGGCTGGTGTCTCATCATCTAACTATCTTGGTTTTGAACATGTGAAGAGCCTTCTCTTGGTCTAAAAAGAAATAATACCACCCATATTAAGATGATTGTTTCCCTGTGAAAGTTCCCCTGAAGATGAAGCCCCAATAGCAGAAGGATTTCTACCCTCTGATTCTAATTAGATGCATCAATCTTGCATCTTCTCTGAGAAAATGAACTGACATGTTAATAATACAGCTTAAGGGTGTTTTCTAATGAGAATTTAAACTGATATGCTATCAACCAATGCCATCCATTCTGGGCTGTGCAGGGTGGTGTCCCTCCTGGATGTTTTGCATAGATGTGTACTTTAGACTCAGACATAATCCTGCTCATGAAAAGTATCAGGTTGGCTTTATTGGGCCTGACAAAATAGCAGCACAAGAGGCTGGTTAGTGCTTAAAGGTAAAGGTTGGGTGGAGAAGGGAGGGAGTGCTCACCCTTGCATTGTGCCTGAAGGGAGCAGAGGTGGCCATGCACTGTCCCCAGCACTCTTGAGAAAAGCCCTGTGGCCGGTGAGAAGTGGATGCCATTCTGCTCCCAGTGTCAAGGGCCAGGACCTCTGTGGCACAGCACTGAAGGATGACTTTCTAAGCTGAGTACCTTCCTTACAGGTGGCAGCATCACAGACCTCTGGTGCCTGCTACCTTGGCAATTGAGGTACACAGGGTGCAACTTGTAGATAGGAGCACTTCCATAAATTATTCCCAAAGTCAGCCCCTGATACACCTCTCTCTTCTGCTGCCTCCTACTCTACAAACATATAACTGTTTTGTTTTTTTTAATCTAGCAGTCTCTTCATTTTAAGACACATTTACTGTTCTAAATACAGGACTTAATTTGACTTTATATATAAATTTTTTCTGTAGTTAAATTCCTTGCTAACTGCTGAATCACTTAAATAATATTTCCCTACAACTTATTTGTTAACCATCCTTTCACAAACTGAGGGAAAAGGTCATCACTTTGACACTTATGTTTGGCATTTGTTAGAGTTTAAAAATAAAACCCAAACAAAACCCAACAACTAAACATTAAAGCAGTGCCAACTGTTATGATAAGGAAACAGAGTTGTTAGGACTTTGCACTTTTTTCTCCTTTAAGTGTAGCAATTCTAACACAGTCATTAAAATAACTTGCATTAATGCAAATACCTGAAAGTTAGAAAGTATATTTTCTACCTTGTGCTGCAGAATACCTAAGGCTGTGGTTCAGCTGAGTGTGTTGACTGAAAGGCACCAAAAAGCTGAAGACTAATTCACAGTTGTCCTATTTGACAGGGCTTCATGCATTATTGCTGTTCTGTAATACAGATACAGAACATTTAAAATAAAAAAAGGCAGTCTGCTTCTCAGCTATCAGATTTACTACCTGTCATGAAACTGAGGAGGATTCTAGACTAAAATCATTCAAGATGGAAAACTAGAGAAAATATGCAAGATTTATGAAGAAAAAAATTACTGCTTCATCTCATTTATATAAACTCAAACTACACAGAGAAATAACTAGGACATAGAAATTGACTACCACAGCTTGCTCATGTTAATCTTCAGAATGAAATTTCAGCATTTAGCAATGAGATGTGCCATCCTTGAAGCCCAAAAAATTTGGAAGAACTCCATACTTTTTCTCATGTTACTGCAATATATATTCCTTTTATTTATTATAGTCTCAGAGGAAGAATGTTACAATGTAGTGTTTGAAGCAGCATTTACTTGGCAGCAGAGGACAAAGGATGCATACAAACACAGGCAGAAAAACAACTTTATACATAACCTCATAGTCAGAACAAAAATAAAATCCACCAAATTCACTACTGATTTCTTTTTATACTTATGTTGGGAGTATTTTAAAAGATTCTTTGCCTAGAGAATTATGTAGCTTGATAAAAGCCAAGTACTTTGCAGAGAACAGAATGTAAAGCTATTTCCAATACTACTTATGAAGATAGGTCTGAGGTAGAAAGGTGGTCATGGTTTTCCTCTTCTGTAAAATGTGGGGTTTTTTTCTTCTCAGAATAACTACATTACATTTTAATAGGAGCCATCTTCTCTTCTCTTCTTGATAGCTTTGCTCCACTTGCTCAAGACTAATACTTAGCATCTGAAAAGCTCTGTAAAAATGCCGAGTCTACATCACCTTTGAGAGGTAAGCACTATCATCCCCATTTTACAGATGGGAAAACAGAGGCAGAGTGGTTAAATAACTTGCCAAAGGGTTCAGAAAGAACTGGCACTGGTGCCAACAGTAGAAGGTGGTCAGCACTGTGCCTGAATCACTCCTTGAGCAGCAGCAGTTCAGGAGTAAATACTGTGGGTGCAGGACAGTCTGGCTGGCAAAACTTCACAAAGCCACTAGAAATTCCTGACCTGCTCTTTTAATGTCCCCTAGCATTTTTTTAGTAGCAGAAGAGAATTTTACACCTCTTTCAATACCATTTTAAGATAAGGGTTTTTTTCCTTCAGTAATAATTAAGAACAACACAGCTTTGTTTTTCTTTACTATACATGAAAGGTATTGCATGCAGTTTTACCAATTCAAGGTATGTCCTAGAATTAAAGCAAGTGTCCATGCAGCATTGTAAACTCTGTGAAGGCATTAAAATCTCTGATGATAATTGTTAAACTGGAGATCAGATGATCAGTAACATACTTTCCCACAATTATCCTTATCAAAAGTAATAAAATAAATAAATTATCTTAAAGATAAGGATGATCTGCAAGATTACAATGCCAAATGATAATATCTACGCGCACTGCAGTTCTGGAGAAAGTTCTGTTGCTAATAGTATTGGAAAGGGCTTTCTAATTGTCTCTTCACTCCCAAGAGGCAGACAAAAGAAATGGATCTCACAGAAATGAGCTTCACTTCATAGGCTGTAAATTCCAAAACTTGAAGCAAGTTTGGCCCAGCAGGGAAAAGCAAAGCTTTGTCTCTGAACAAAGTTGGGAAGGATTACACTAACTTAGTTCTTACTAAAACCAACTTAAGCTATCATCTAAGTCCTCTTTTTAGCTATCTCCCGATTCAAAGTAAAGTAAAGCTTAAAAAAATAATCCTCCAAATGGAGTGTTGTCTGGAAATAACAAAAAGGAAGTTAAAAATACCACTTGGGTACATGAGGATGCTAATTAGTACTTGAAATGAGAGTTTACCTTGTTTAATTGAATTAAAATGTTGTATCTTGCACCTAATGACAATTGTTGTTAACCAGTAACAATAATGCAGGTTATGGGAACTTCATATGCCAATGCTGAAAATGATGCAAAGATATTCTGAAACCTGTGTGTTCATATGGTTAACATACAAATAATCAGTACAGGATATTACATGTGTGAGAATACAACTAAAGGTACTTTACAATGCAAAAGCAACGAGCTGAAAGGAATGTATGAACGTAACGTTTTGCTCCAAACTCCTTATGCAGTTCTCTTTACGATTATCAAAAAGAACATATATAAAGCCCCTGCCCCTTTTCCCCTGGCTGTATATTTATACAAATCAGTGACAAATATTCCACTGCTCATTAATTTACAGTTGCATAGAAAGGGAAGAAGGAAAAAAAAAAAGATACTATAAAAACAACATCCTTTTCTTTGGGTATTCAGTGTTGTACTGTTTCAAGTGGAACACACAGTGGGAGCTCACGGCGTGTCTGGGGTCCCGTGCAGGTTTGTGATGAGCGGAACGTGCGGCCGGCAGAGGCAGAACAGGGCTGTGCTGTGTGCCACAAGCACTGGCTGACATCCCAAGGAACAGCTCACATGGCCTGTCGGGATGAGAAACATCATCAGTACCAGGAGTCAGCACACACAGAAATTTCTACCTGCTCTGGGCTCAGTCAGCCCAGGACTGTGATGGCATCTTACAAAACGCTCGTCTTAAAATTTAAGTGTATTGGCCTGAGACTAAGCAAATAACTGAGGCAAATAGTTAAAAGAAATCTAAACTGACAATACTGCAGTGTTTAAAGTCCTTGTTGGAGTGGTTGCCTATTCAGTGCAGACAGTTTAATGCCTAAGGTGCTGTGTAGCTCCTGATCTTTGTGCACTGGTGCCTACAGCTCCTGAAAGTGGAGCTGTAGGCACCAGGACATATGGACATCTTTGCAAGAACCAGCTTTGATATTGCAAGCTGCTGCTGGCTTTAAACCAATTGGCTCAAATAAATGCAAGCTGGTTCCATCTGGATAGCAACACAGACCTGCAGAACAATTACACCTGTGGCAGTGCTTGACCTAGTAGAAATTTTCTATTACCTCTGATATTTTGGAATCTGGCCTTCCTGTTGTATCAGTCTAGCTCCCAAACAGACCTCTAGAGAAAAATGTAGACAAAACCCACCCCAGCCCCTTTGTTTTAATGGAACTTCTCACTTGCTCTACTTTGTTTCCAATGCCTATGCAAGTATGTAAATATGTCTCATACCTGTGGTCTGCCAGTGAAACTTGCTGCAAATAGAAAAAAAAAGGTTAGAAATTTACATCATTTTGCATCTTGACAGTTTAAAAACAAAGTTATTATCAGGAAAACACATACTACAGAAGAAAAAAAATACTTGTCTTTAAAAGACTAAACATTTAACAAGAAATGTGTTGCAGTGGTTTAATTCTTCATAAACTTACTTTCAACAAATTTATAGCATTATAATGATATAGTTAAAACTAATTGTTTCATTTTCACCATCTGTAGCCATATCTAAACCCCTGAGTGATGTATTACAGTATAATCTGTTCAAAATTCTTTGCTCTGGACATCACTCAGATGTACAGACAAGACTTCTGCACAGTGTAGTACACCTGCCTACTTCTGAGGACCAATGACATAAATAAGGAAAAAAGGGCATTATATCCACGATCAGTGGATCTGAAGGATCTTCCTTAGCAAAACTCAGAGTCTAATGCACTTTGTTGGGAAGGCCAGACTAATAATCCTCATTCCAGGCTTCTAAAACATTTAAGATATGAATCTAAAAGTTAAAAAAATTTACTTCAAAGTAAAAGACGTTCTAGAATGACTGAATGAGAGCAAACATAAGTAGTACCTACTAATTGGGGCAAGGTGGTTTAAGCTGACAATGGGGGAAAATCACATGAAATCTGGAAATGTGCTTTCTTTTAATCTTAAATGCTCAGATAGACTTCACAATATGAAGGGGCCATGGTTTTCACTCGCAGTATTCTCCTGTCTCATGGTGTTTGCTCATGGAATCAAAATTTTTTTCTGTTTTCCAGTCCTGGAGAACAGCCATATTACCAAGCTTGTACTAACACAATGTAATTTGCTTTAAATTCATTTGGGCCAAATGACCATGTAGCTGTATAGTCACCTAGCAAGACAGTAACTTTCAAAACCAAGAACAAATGCTTGAATTGCATTTTATACCAATTATACTGATTTGTATACACACACAACCTCAAGGTGTGCTGAGCAGCTCCACTAGTTGTTGACCTCAAATGAGATGCTCCTTAGAATCAAAACTTTAATTTGCAGAACAAGGGGCTCTGAATTGTTGAACTCATCAAAATCAAAAAGGATAGCTGAAACAAGACCTTTTTTGCTGGAACCTCATTTGCTTTTTCAAAACATGCAAGTTCCATCTTCTGTGATGCAGCAATGTGTGTTCAAGACATAAAAGGGGTGTTTTAACAGGGTCCATAGAGTTTATGAAATAGCATGGAGTTGAGTCTTGATGCTTCCAAAAGGACTGGGCATAAACAGCCACTCTCTGACTTCTGCCTTTTAAAACTGATCATTGATTTTACATTTCATTTGAAGCTTCCAACAGTTTTGAAAATATATCAAAGTTTTCACTACTGTTTTTCTAAGGCAAAAGAGCTGAAATATACATGTCTTTCTCTATATATATATGTATAAATGTATTTTACAAAACCCACCATGAGAAAAAAACCCACCCAATACATGAGACAGATTCTCACTTTTTCAAGTGCAGTGACACAGTAAGCAGGATCAGGGGAAATGTATGTCAGCTGATACAGGACATGCATAGGAACAAGCTGGTTTTCCTTTTGATCTCTCTTTAATAGACACTGAATAAAATATCAACTTCCAAAGCATTTAAGCAGGGAAAGGTGTTAAATGCTGCATTCACAGATTTCCTCTGGTCTATTTAATAACTAGCTCAGTAATTAGTCTAAGGACTTTTTTTTTTCAAGCTTTATTACAAAAACTGCATTCAGAAATTCTGAATCTGCATTCACTTAAGTTCTACAAAAGGTTTTCATCAGCAGCTAGTGAGGTTCTAGATGTCTTTCCTCTTATTTGGGCACTGCTGAAAATTCCACATTGAGCTACAGGCTTTTCTTATAATGAATTGCTTCCACTTAAAACAAGAACATTTATCTACCTTCAAAAGTAGTGTATATTGAGGAATTTTAAGGGACAGAATTATACAGCTTGCATATATTACACAAGAAATCTCCTCAGAGATATTTATTCTCCTAGTCAATACCACAAGAATTATTTTTTTTTCCAAAAGACCACCTCAAATTCAATATGATTCTCAAGACATATTTTGTTAAACTTACAGCAGCAAGCTGGAAATGTGTTGTTGATTTGCTCCATAACATCTGTTAGATCTGTGTTGGTATCATGAGGTGGAACTAACAAGTCATCTGCAGATATGACAACAAAAAAATCATTTTTGTAACAAGGGGAGAAAAAAGGACAACAACATTCTAAAAGGCATTCTTAGCCAACTTGCCAGTTAATTACTCCTTTACATTTCACAGGAAAACAGTACCTGAAACCTTTGTAATGTGCAGGAGCTATCATCGATAATTGCCAGCCTTGGGAGAGGACATGAAAGTTACATTATTGATTTGCAGTCAAACTCATTTCTCTTTCATTAAAACTTAACCATTGCATCCAGGATTTAACTAGAAGTTGCCAGCAAGGAACAGTATATAAACATTTACAGTTAAATAAAATTACAAGATGAGGTAATTAAACTCAGTAGGTACTCTATTAAAATTCAGTTCCAGTTGCAGATGATTTGTCATGTAACTTTCAGAGTGAATACACCATTTTTTCTCTGAAAAAAATCCCAACATTTGTCTTTTAGGTGGTCTTTAATCAATATGTGCCAGCCATTTCAATACTGCTAAAATCCCCCTTGGCATATCTTTGAAAAATGATGCTTAAAATTAGCCAAGAGAATGGTTAGGGAACATAACTGGCTATGTTGTTGGCAGTTTTATTGGACAGCATCTTTCATACTGCATGAAATCAGACTCAAGTTCCATGTTTTTCCAGATAAAGTAAAAACATAGGTTAATGCTGAATGAAAAATATTCAGTATGCAAGAGAATATTTTTCCTGTTTTCTACAGAAATAAAATAATATTTAATCTATAACACAAGGCTTAAAAACAGAAACAGGAAGAATTTGTACATAAGATAATTTGAGAGAAATATTCTCTCTTTTCCCCTACTTTTGTCCATGCAATGGTCTAGAGTTATTTCTGTTAACTCATGGTGAAATTAGTGAGTTCTGATATGGAGAATTTAAAATAATCTTTCAAGAGAGAAAGAAATCCCTTAATGTGCAGAGCCTGTACCCATAAATATTGAATTTTTCCTAAAGATGTGAACCTTTTGGGAGTGGTAACATCAAAATACCAGGATAAGCAGAGGTTACACAAGAATTTTTAAAGAAGACAGCAAGTGTAGATTACATGATTTGGACATTTGATCCTTTATCTCACAGATTACTTGGGTCCATGTGTACTGTAGGACAAACAGCTCTTGGCCACTTCAGTCCAATGAAGTCTGGTTCCCCTTTCAGTGAGGATGGACTTGCCCAGTAAATTCACTTGGTAAGAATAGCTGGAACCAAGGAGTCTATTCAGAAAAGTCTGTAATTCAGAGTCACATGGATTCTTAGGATACTGCAGCTCTTCACAAGTGCGAGGAAGCAACACGTCCAGCTGCACTGAGCAACATCGCAAGGATCCGCTCCTTTTGATTTACAAACCTGTCCAGAAGGTGCCAACAAACCCATCCAGTAGTCACCTATGGCCTCATGAGCACATTATCTGATGAGAACACTCACCTGTCTGATGGAACTGTGAGCTTGTGTCCTGCTCCAGTGGGAAGCCCAGGGCAGAGTGCTGGGGCGAAGCACAGGGGGAGGCGCCATTGACCCGGGAGTCTGACTCTGGCTACATTAAAGACAAGAAGACACAAATTTAGGTTACTTGTATTCACATAATTTAATTGTAGCCTAGTATGTAGCCATTTTGTTCCTTTCCTTTTTTATGTGCTCTTTGTTCTCCAAACTATTCAAAGTTGGCTTAAGTCTATACAACTGATGAGTGGTAAAAAAAAAACCAAACCAAGAACTTGTTAAAAGAAAATCTAGACTTAAGAACAGCTCTTACAAGACTCCAGTTGATGGTCTTGTTAAAAACAATGTTCTGTTGCATCACAAAACCACAAGGTAACATACAACACACACAGTATGCCAAGGTTCCCCATCCAGCTCTGCAGAAAGACTACACAATGGGATCATCTAGGTTGCGTTTATGTGCATGGGTATATACACACATATACACACACAAAAAGGACATTCATCTAGAGGCCCATAAAAACTTTACAAGGATGACTAAGCATCCTTAAAAACAACTGTTCAATTATGAACAGATTTGTAGAACTCCAGAATCAAATGAACACTCAAGACAGATTCAAAACAACTTCATTAAACCCAAAAAGTGGTAGCCAGCCATCACTCCTGCTGATGCTGCTTCTCAGCCTTGTGGAAGACACTAAATTTGCAGGAATTTGTACTACCTAAACTCCTGAAAATTATGAGAATTAGCTTATATACTTGGAAAAGAAGCTTTTCTGGCCTCATAAATTCACTTGAAGAATCACAGAAATCAATATTACATTTAGCTGTAACCATGTGTGTGTTTGAGATTACATTTAAATAAACATATATGAACAGAAAATAAGAAAAGGCTCAGAAATATTGGAAGGGACCTTATCCAGGCATTTTCCCCTTCTTTTCCTTCCTTTCTTATTTTAAAAATTCCTTCAAGGAAGAAACTGGTAATACAGTATCTGAACTCCAGAAGTGATTGTTCTGAAAAAAACATAAGTGAAATAATATTTACATCTGAGGTAGATTTAACTAAAATTGTTGCTGCTATCACTTATCTTTTTGATTGCAAATCATGAGATTACTCCTAAACAGCTTAAGAAGCAGGTTATTTAAGTAAATCTATCACAAGCAGATACTGAAGTATTACAAAAGATCGTTGCTTTTAAGATCTTTTTGAAACTGAGCAAGTACCTAGAGCAGCTATGAGACTTGATGCAGAGTTAGAATACAGAATGGCTGTTAATTTGTGCATAAGTTTGCTCCTTTGAACTTCACAGCCTTTACTGAAACACTCAGTTTCTTGAGATAGACTCCAACTTAACAAAAACAATCTTCAGTAAAACTCCTCTAAATCTTATTTCTTTCAGCATGACAATACTAAAGGCCAGCTTAGACTTAAAGACTAAATAAAAAAAAATTTAGTCTGCATAGGAGACAAAGAAAAATTGAAATGTTTTCAAGCCAGAGAAGGATTTCACTGTCAAGACACTTCTGTGAACAGTGAATTACTATCAGGTAGTTAAGTAATTTGCTGCTCAGTACCAGGCTTCAATCCAGCTAAAGAGTCTAAGTAAAATGAGTGTGGTGATTTTGAATCAGAGAAGCATGGGATTGCTTAACCCAGGCAATACTGTATTGCCAGGAACCACTGTCTGAAATGTTAGAGCTGTAGTGGTAAAGAGAGGAAGCAAATTCTCCACAGGTGAAGAGTCTTTTCAATACAGAGCAACAAAACTAACTCCAGCAGCAGTCACTGCTTGCCCACCCCACAAACAGGTGAACAGAGAGAATGCGAATCATCCAAAATGCAAACTTGCACCCGGAGTAAATCTCTGCCTCTGGCCCTGTTCAAGCAGCAACTATGAATAAATTGTGCACAGATGAATAAGGGTGAATGAGAAGATCTCTGCTGGACATACAAAACTGCAGCACAGCAACACATAGGCTCAGTCAAGGAGAGTGAGGCACTGCAAAGTCAACAGCTCATGTTGATAGACAGAAACTAAATGCCTACAAACTCAGGTGAGGAGTTAGTCAAGGTACCACTTAGTAGTTCTATTGTAAGTGATAGAAGAGCACTGCAGAGCACCAGGACTGCCAGTGGATAATCTGAGAGAAAACAAAATATACTTGGAGTACCTTACATTGATGTACCATATGTTGCTGTAGCAGTCAGAATGAAATATTGCAGCTGGATTTACAAACAAGTCAAAACCCACAACACCATCCTCTTCTAATCAGATGGCAATGCCTGATTACATAATTTTCATTTAAATATACTGATAAATGATACACTGTGTAGTTCAAGTCACTGCAATAAAAAGAAAAGCCTAAACAAACAAAAATTCTTCCAAATTAAGGACAGTATTGTTATGCAGTTGAAGAGTGGGGTTTGGAGCAGAAAGTGAAGGTTTGTCATAGTGGTATAATTGCCTTAATATAACAGTCAGATACTGGAAAATGTTAAATGCAAACCAGTTGAAGATATGGCATGATTTAACAATTTTATTGTTGGAGAACTTGAGAAAAATAACAGTAGAAAATCACATTGTATTTGACTCCAATTATATAACACCTACAAAATATAAGCACTTCCATCCTAACCCACTTCAGGCATAATGAAGTTCACGTATTCTTATTCAAAACAACTCAGCAGACAGCCCATAAGCCAGAAACCAAAAGCAAATAGCTCTAGATGCTATTATACACCTGCTGCTTCTTCTTGAAAGAAATAAAAGCAGGGATACTGAGCATGCCTCTATGGGAATGAGGGAGAGGTTTCCAACTCTAGTCTCAGGGAGTTTTTCAACTTCTTTTCTAGGAAAAACCAAGCAAAGATATGAAGGGACAAATAAGTCCTTCTCCAGAAAACAAAAGTCTTAGTTTTATTTCAGTATTACAGCAGTTTTTAAAGCATTTCAAAGGAGATATTTATTTCAACCAGTTTTAATCTACAGTGCCTTATGCCTCCTGCATACACTATGCCTCCTGCTGGTGTCCTTCCCAAAGAACAGCCTGAAGTGCTCTGTGGCTTAATGGACAGCTAAGACATACCTGCTCTTTCCTTGACTTCTGCTGCTTTTGGTAAAAACCAAACTAAACCTCAGTGTCCCCAGTCTGAATCACAAGAAACCTCAAAAATGCCAATTTTACTACCACATTCATTGCAGATGTTTCTTTGCTCCAGAGTTTTTCTCCCAGCTACAAAAGAAACAAACTCTCCTGTGCTCTTCTGATAAAGCTCTTCTGCTTTCAGCTGGAGAGAGAGTTGCAGCCCCTATTTACTCTCTGTCTGATCATACAGCTGTTGACAGATTATTTTAGCTCCCACTAACTTCAATATCACATCCAATATGAAACCTCTATTCAGTAGCTCAGAGAAAACAGAGAAAAATTCAAGCAGACTTTAAATGCCCTTCATTATAGGTCTCACTTTGACTTTGCAAATGCAGCATCTATAAAGGCTGAAAAAAGAAAAATGAGAATGGATTCTTTGTGTTTTCTCTGTCTGATTAACATGTTGGTATCAAAGCTGTCACATGCCAGTTCTGTTTCACCTTCCTCTTTGGCACCCTAATCAATCAGGCAGACAAAAATGACAACATTCTGTGACAGTTACCAATCCTCTGGGCTTGCTAAAATAAAAATAGTATGGTAACCTCAGAATTGTGACCTGAAGTAGACAAATGTGCAGTGAGGATGCATGCATATTTCTGCTGAAGGTGCTCTCTAAAGAACGTCCTAGAATGCTCTCATCTAGATTAAGCAGCTACTACATGAAAGTTTCTAAATTTCATTAACTCTCTACCCCCATATCTGTGTGTAGACAGACTCACTCCAATCTTTTGGAGAAAAAAAAAAATCCCAAGTATTTTATACTCAGTGGTATAAAACACCATTCAGGAGAATAGGAACTGGGAGAGTTGCTGTTGATAGAATAGACAAACAGATGGCATGAAATGCCAGCCATGGCAAAGATATTGCTGCAAGACAGTTGTGTCCTTTAATACTAGTAATTATGTTGTTGTTATATATTTTGAGATTGAGACTTATGAGTATCGTTCTTGCAAATCATCCTTCTCATTAATAAGAAAAGGTATTCCTTTCATCCCCTAAAAATAACTGGCACAGCCGGTAAAAGCAAAAGAAACAAATCAATATAAATAGGCTTCCAATAAAGTCCTTCCCCAAGCAGTAAAAGAGATAAAGGCTGTCCTAAAAGGTAGTGGCCAAGCTGACAGAACAACAACCATGCTGAAAAGTGGTCATTTTTTCAGAAAGGGGGCAGTAATAGAAATCAGTGAGTTATATTATATATATATATATATATAATATAATGTATATATATTATAGATAGAATATATATATATATATATATATAATATGAGTATATATATATATAATGAGTGTTGCTTCATAATTCTATCAATGTCAAAATAAATTTCAAAGAACATTACTAAAAATTTAAATTATTTATAATTTCTGAATCCCCATCAGGGGAGTAGCCATAACATTCTGGAAATAGTTTGTGAAAACATCTGGTAAATTAAGTAATGATATGTATAGAAAGGCACATTGAAAAGTCACAGACAGGTTATAAAAGAAACAATGCAGATCTTCTCATATACTTGACTCTGTATGAGCCACTTTATTAAATGACAGAGTAGAAACAAAGACCTTAGGAAATGATACTTGGAACAATCAGAAGCATGGCATGACTCCCACAGAGACAGGACAATGCAGACAGAAAGCAAAAGAGCAACAGTATACAGTAAATGAGTTGTAAACAGAAATACTGAAAAATGTCACCTCTATTCTGCTTTACCCTATCTGAGCCCAAAAGCTGCAGAATGCCTAGAAAATTCCAAAGGCAGAATGGTAAGAATTACTGTCCCTTCTCCCACCCATTTTATCACAACAAAAATGTATACCCTAAAGGTATTACTAGAATGGTGTAAAGATTCCAAAAAGATTACAAAATTGTGAGATCATCCCAGATACATTAGGGAAAAAAAAAAAGGGGTTTTAAAGGGTGAACAAGTTTCTGCTCTAAGCACTAAGCTGCAAGGGACCATGGGTTCGGCAGAACTTCTGTGTTCTATTCAACCATGTTTCTTTGCAGATTTTAAACCCTTCTCTGAAAGACCAAGTATTGGCCACATATCCCAAGATCATTACTTTATAAATTATTATTAACAATGCACCAGTTGCTATCTTCCCTATGAAATATTACAGCTACTCAAATACTGATTAAAATGCTAGAATAAGAGTATCAACAAAAAAATTTACTCTGCCAGAGCGGTAGGGAAACCATTGGAACAGATGCATCTAAATCTTATTGAGCCAAACCTGCCTAGAAAATTGACAAAGTCAGCCAGCAAAACAAACAGCAAATACCTTAATCCCTGTAATGAGAGTATGATCTACAGCAGGAACTTAGGCCATTTTAATACCTGGTTTATGTAGCCTGTTTCTTGGCTTAGTTAAATCCCCTACTACATCTGACCCATAGAAGGCAGGAAATACTTGCCTTACTGTACTCTGACCCAAACATAATGATAAATTAGAAGAAAACATTCATACAAATTTATCTTCATTACTCAAGCTTCCACACATGATGGTACAAACAACCATCTCTAACAACACCTACGTTGCTCCTCTTATTGTGGTATTATGGTATAGGTTGCTCCTGTTATTTCTATAAGCCAGGTGTGCACATGCTGACTTCCAGAGCAATCAGTGTTCCTTCTGCCAACAAAGAAATCTGATGATCTCCAGCTACCAGCACTTGCTAAAAGTCTCTTACCTTTTCACTTGTGTGAAAGACCACTTTGCTATAGCTTAATGGTCTAAATAAGCCACTCAAGAGGAACTGGATTTTTAATGTAATTAATTGCTCCTTTGTATTTCAGACATATTTTTGGCCATCTGTCTCTGGCATGCTAAGAGAGGTCTGAGTGACTAACTGTGATAAACATAAATATATTATTTAAGGAAAGCATCTGGTAAAACTTAAGTCAAACATGGAACGTGGCTGGCATCATTACTTGGAGTGGGGTCTATATTTTCTTCCCATGCTTTTTAATTAATGAAAAGCTATTGCTCTTGCTTGTGTTATTCTCAGTGTTCCCTAAGTTCCCATGATCACTCCAGCACATGCAATCATTTTCTGCTCATTTGACATTAAACATGTCAAAAATAAGAAATCAGCGAGAAAACAAGAATCAGCAATCAAAGATGACTGATTTGAAATGCCTTAAATAAAACAATCATCTTCTAGATCCATTTTTTAACAATACTCATAGTAGAGTGTAAGAAAAAATATCTCATTAGAAATGACTGACTGCAACAGACCAAGAGTACATGGTGAAAATATCTCCAGTAAAATGTCAATGCCTTTGCTCCATCAAGAAATCCATTGTGCAGAAACCATATGGGGCAAAGTGTACAAGTACCTGCTCGAGTAGCTGCCGTAGCCTGTGAAGCTGAGACTCCAATTGTTTATTGTGATCTTCCAATATTTGCATCCTTGCTTCCAGGCGACCTTTATGCTGCCTCAGGAGTTTAGCTTCAGCAATGAGCTCGGCATCTTCAGAAGCATGTTGAGGTGACACAACAGAGTCAGGAGGTGATGCAAGAGGGTTTATTCCTCTCTGAAGATGTTGCTCCTTTAGTTGCTCGTATTCTATCTGCAGACTCCTGGGATATTGAAAAGTGGAGGAGAATGATGACTTGATCAAGTAAATGAAAATAAAAGACTTCCTAGATCAAACAATGTTAGCATCTCCAACTAAGAACACAAATAGCTCAAACAAAGACAATGTCTTGACTTGTGTTTTATGGGGGATTGAAAAAAAGGCAGTGAAGTAAAAGTGAAACTAATTTATTTCTTCACAGACATCTCCCTCTTCTAAAAGAGCCAGCCTATGCACAATATCTGCCTTGATTGTGGATTGTTGTTTGGGGTTTTTTTGCTAAAATCATAACTTCTAGGTCTTTCTCATTTTCAACATAGTACATGCATAGCTCAAACAAAACAAAATGACAATTCAGACACCAGTATGATGATTATGAGACCTTTGCTCTTCCTCAAGGTCAGCAATGATACGCTCCAACTCTCCCCGCTCTTCCTTCTCCACTGACTTGAGTATCTGAGCAGGACTCTGTGGCTGACTCATGGGTGACTCTCCTCCCAGCGTCTGACAATACTGCTGGATAAGGGCATGCTCATCCTCTCTGAAACAATAAAACAACACAGATAAAGACAGAGCAGTAAAACATTTATTATGTGTGCAAATATCTCTATCAAGCTGAGGGATTTTGTTTGTTTATGGAAAAAGACTAAGCGAGAAGAAGAAATTAAGCCTGAAAAACATACTGAAAGGAAACCATAAAAACATACAATGCACAGGAAAAAAAAAAAGATTAATCTATAGTAAAGGATCAGTTTAATCTATGCATAAAGAATAAATGCTGCAAGTGGTTTAAAAAGAAAGAATGAAAACAAGAATCAGTGGTTTGAAAAGAAATAATGAAAACAAGAATCAGCAATCAAAGACGACTGATTTGAAATGCCTTAAATAAAACAAGCATCTTCTAGATTCATTTTTTAACAATATGTGACATTTTTGAAATTTTTAGGAGATAATTTTGGTTTGCTCAATTTACCTGATAAGATTAGAGAACAAAAAGTCCCATTAAAATTGGAGAAAAAGTTCCATTTTTATTCCCCCATTTTGATATACACATACAAGACCTTGAAATTCTGCATTTGTAATAGATTTCCTTCTTAGAGGTTCAGGGACAGAAATAAACTATAGCACTGTCCTCCTCCTGACTCACATGAAATTACCTTCTGGTAAGGAGATACAGAAGTCCTGACACTTTCAATTATGCTTTAATACTCAAATGAATTTGGTTTTGTACAGATGTGCCTTACTTTCCAAGTTGCTGGCTTTTCTCCATAAATAAAGTCAGATGGATAGAAAGTGAAAGACACCACATCCTACAACCAGTTTACTTGCTTGGTCCCTCAAGAAGGATGAATCAACAACAGAAAAACATATACTGTTCATTTTTAAGAGAGAGGTGGCTGCAGCAGTAAAAATGATGAAAAAATCCCTCCTTAAATTATTTCCTTTAACTGACTACAAACCAGATATCGCACACATTATGATATCAGGAAGTATTGGCACAAACTTTACCTTAAAGATCTCCTACAGTTAAAGCATGGTCAGAGCAGAGTGGCACACACATTGGCAGTATATACACACATATTCAGATATTATTTAGAAAAGAGACTTTTTCACATTAAAAATATTTTACATGATAACATTTTACCTCCTATTGTTGGAAACTAGCAGTTGCAAATTCTGCTATCCACTGGTTATAAAATGAAAAGCATCCGCAAAATCAGAAGTTCACTATATGCAAAGAATTTATTTTCCAAATAAAAGTGTAATGGAGATTTTCAGGAGCCTTTTAAAAATTTCCTGACACTCAATTTAACATCTTTCATCACAGAATTTCCAAATGTACTGTCTCATTTGAATGAATAGTAAAACCAGTTATTAAGAAAAGTATACTCTGGAAGAAACAGCAGTTATTTCTGTAGTGAGAAATAGTTTATAAATAAATGCATGTAAAAGTGAAAATCATGAGGTGTCTTATGGGAGATGCATATGGATTGGAGTGTACATCAGAAATAAGTTCGAACTCTTGGGACAAAAGTAGAAAATGTTCGTGACAGGAACAGATGAGAGTTGCATAAATACTGTTTGTGAAATGAAAAACCTTACTTTATCCTGTTAAAGTACCATTAGCTCAGTATATCAATTTAAAAGCATCATCAGTATTAGAAACAAGATGAAAAGTCCAAAGATTTAATAAATCCTGATTCCTGGTGTGTCTCTCTTGGAAAAGTACTTCTATCATTTAGCAAAATGATTGGGTTCTCTGTAGTACTGCCTAAGACAAAATTTGTACTGAAGACTAATCTCATGGTAGAACAGCACCAAATTATTTCTTCCCAAGGATAACTATTCACTATCTACCCAAAGCTATCATGTGGCCTTCTACTTCCCAACCCATCATCAAGACTTGAAAATTTAGACTTGGGCAATCCAAGAAATATACATCAAGTAAGACTCTGCCTGCTGAAAAAAAAATCCAAACAAGAAAATATATAGCCTGTGGCAGTTCTGTCCACTGGATGAAAAACCTAATTATTGAGTTTTGCTCTTAAAAATGAGTAGAAAGTTTAAAGAAAATAATGTACATTCACTTATTTCTTAGCTGTCTTGGCTGTTGTCAGTACAGACATGACAACATGGATCTTCCCTGCAAATGAATAAATTTAATGAATTTTTTATTAAATACATATATAGAGAGATAATTAAATGTAATTGGGGTTGCATGTACATTTAAGTCCTTAATAAATAGTGACATCCAAGAGTGCTAGCTGAAAAAGAAACAGAAACAAACAGATCAGTGTTTCTTTCCCCCTGTTATCTACAAAACAAAACAAACAAACAAAAAAAGGCTTTTACTGCTTTATCTTCTTCACTACTTGAGTGATCTCAGGGAAATTCATAATCACTATTGTTTTTCATTAATACTTCAATGTCTACTTGAAATTAAAACAAAGGCTAGTGCAGTTAATGGAGTTTGGATCAGATCCCAATGTGATAATTAAAACCTCATTGTACTTCTATACCCTTTAGTCATCCTGACAAAAATACCCTACTCCTTTTAACAAAATTTTTACCAAAGTGATGTAACCCCTCTGGAGGCTCGAAACAGCCCTGCAAAATGTGCAGAGTACCCTGAGACTGAAATGGCCACAGCGAGCCAAGAGTGACAGCAACTCAATGTCACCCCCTGGGCGAGCACAGAAACAGAGTTAAACCGGGCAGGTGAGAGAACACAGCTTTATCAGCTGGGCTTCAAAACTCTGTTTACATGTGAATTTCAGTGATACTGTGTGACCACACATACAGCCTTCTTTTGTGCAAGGGTGTTGATGATGTTAGAAAATGTTTACTTGATCTAGTTTAGTCTGGTTATTTTCATTAGGCATCAAAAAGTTGCTATCTATGCTTTGAAATGGTGAAATAGTTTATAAACAAAATTTAGGACACCTAAACAGAATCTTTTTAAAAATAAGGCTCCATGAAGCTGGATTTATTATATTTATTGTCAGTTGTTAAACATGAGAATCAAGATTTTGCATTAGGTGTAACCTCAATTTTTAATGAAACTTATAGAGGCTTTTAAAAAAGAGTTTGCACAATGAGTTTACAATACAATAAATGCTTATATACTATATTGTGGTCCAGTAGATGAGATCAACACAGCCAAATACAGCTAATTTTATATTTTAGTCTCAAAGTTATTCAGTCTAGAAAAAGCTTCATTTCCCTTCTCTCCCACTGGTTCAGAGCCTCAGAAAGCCTACTGGAGAGGCTGTGAAAATTGATTGCTCTTTTTTTAGGCATCACACATTGCAACTGACAGCATGCTTTCCTCACAGGCACTTGATAAAGGAAGTCTTCTGAAGCAAAACTGTATTTTCACCATGTTTTCTACCTTTGGTCTGTCTTGCAAAATTACTAGTTTGAAAAAACACAATCTTGAACCTGAACCAACAAACCTCATTACTTTAATTAGGATAGATTCATTAGTTGCACACTAGTCCCAGGACAGGGCTTCAAATGACCTGCAACATAAGGTCATTGTTCTATGCCAGGCAAATACTTTCATTTGGAGAATCTGGGACATAGTTCTGTTGAAGTGGTAGGAGATGGTGATCAGCAATCAAAATAAAAGCATCATGTAAAATTTAATTGCTCATTCTTCCTGGTTGTTTTATTGAATACCCTGTGTGCTTTGAGGAACAACTAGAAGTACACAAAGTCCTTTGACAGTAGAGGCTGCAGTTTCTATTCTGCATTTCACCATAGTAAAAAGCAGCAAATAAGACATCTCAGAAGGTCAGACTTGAAAGAAGTACATCTCAGAGGAAAAGAACACCCCAACAAAGAAACCCAGGGAAAACAGCCTTTGAAGGATCCTATTCTCTTTATGGACATATATTTTCAAGATGTCTATTCCAAAACATGCATTGTGCATAGAGGAAGCAAGAGGCAAATAAAGCTGCATATAACCTCTCTTTTATTTGTCTATGTTGTAGGAAGAAAATATAGATTTCTTGACCATCACTTTTCATCAGTGCATTATTTTATCTGATTTAGAAAACTGCTAAATTTGATTTAAGATAGGAAGATGTGGCTATTTGTGAACTTGCCTCATTAACAATTGTAATTTTTGCTGTAGCTCTCATACTAAGCACCATGTGTTCTAGTCCAAATAAAGTGTACATCGACCTACTGATGCTATGAGACATACTAGAATAAGGATGCAAAAGGTACTCAAAAATACTTTATCTAATTTACTTGGTCTTCTCCTAATTTTACCATCTCATGAAATGAGTTTCTCCTTGTGACAAGATACCTTTTAACCCCTTACATCATGTCACAGTATTCAGTTATTGTGTACTGGGGCTCCAGTTTGACTTACACCACATTAAGTAGCAGTGCCAGGTAAAAGTATCAATGACCTTCACTTCTGAACCTGTTCCTACTTTTGAAACTGAGTGCAGAGTCCCCTAACAAATAAAATTTCAGATATGTTCCAACTCTGCCTTAAGATGAGTGTGAAATAGCATCAACAATGTTGTGGACATGAAGATAACTGCTAGTAAAGGCACAAACCAGAAACAGCTATTAAGTCTCTGCATTTTTTCTGAAAGTATTTATATTATGCCCACTGCAATTCACTTCAGTATGGGCTGGTTAGGATAGTTCATACGTTACAGGAATAGGAGAGTTAGACTCTTGTCCTATTTCTCTAACAATTTTTATTTTCATTCTAATACAATTTGATAATGATTTATCAAATTGTGAGGCATAGTTTTCTGTTAGGAACACTATTTATCATTCCTTGTTGTAAAGACTTAATTTTCTCCTTACGCTCATCTTAATTTGTGGATAGGTAAGTCTGCTTTAGAGAGAGAGATGCTTTTGTATGAATTAAAGCCAAATAAAATTCATCACAACATTCTAGCCTAAACATTTAGAACTGTGTAATGTCAGGAGAAGATGAAATGAAGGGAAAACGGGAAAACATTTCTATTCAGTGTATTTGTACCAGAAAATTCATGCATGAGAGCATTAGAATGGTTTTAAAGAAGCTGGGCACACTACAGTAGAGACCATGCCTTTTTTTTTTGCTATTCACAACTATTTTTATGATTAAGGAAAAAGCATTTTTTAATGGACTTCACATATCTTTTGAAAAGGGGAGTATTGGAAAGGCTTAGTCAGAGAGATAAAAGTCACAATGACACTCAAGAAAACAGGTTAGTTAAAACCCAAGAATTATCTTTGATGAGTGCTTTCTTAATCAAATGGCATATTGCAAAATGTTCTTGAAAATAAACTCATTATGTTTAACTAAGAGCAGAAGTTCTCTTATTCAAATGTAGATGACTTCTTACACATAATCTCTGAAGCATGAAGGATGTTAAAAGTATTGTGAACTTGATAAGACCAAAGAAGTAACTTTCAAAATCAAGTGCAACACTGCCTCTGTTCTATTTTCACATTAAACTGAGGGACTCTTCAGGACCGATAAAAATAAGATCATGAAGCAGAAATCCAATTATGAGAAGCAAAGAATTTGATTTCCAAATTAATAATTGTTTCCTGAATGTTTGAAATAATACTGTAAAAAAAAAAAAAAGCAGCTTGGCTCAGAGCTCTACATCTAAACTGAAAAAACATGTATTCACATTTTAAATTGCTCCTTTGAATCCTATCCATATAAGAATGGTTAAACCATCCCCATTTCTATGTTAAGAGGCATTTAAAAATATAAGTTTGAACTATAATCCTAAACTCCCAATGTTTCAGCAATTTCTGATCCAAACTGGGATACAAACTTCATAGCTCTGTAGTTCCCTGGAAAAACCTCTCCATCAAGAAGGGCTGCCAAGCACTGGAACAGGTAGCCCAGGGCAGTGGTTTGAGTCACCATCACTGGAGGCATTTAGGGTAGGTAGATGTGGCACTCGGGAACATGGTTTAGTGGTGGACTTGGACAGTTGGATCAGTGGTCTTAAAGGTCTTTTCCAACCTAAATGATTCTATGAATATAGTTTAAACTTTAAACCACAGGTCTTCAGAATTTTGAGTACTTCAGTACTTAATGAGAGCATGCATTGTAATCTGCAAATAAAACAGAAGGTGCCATTGTGTACAGGGTAACTTTCTTGCCCATATTTTGTTTGTGTAACAGTCCCCTGACTGAGACCCAAATTCAGAGGTCCCTCTCACTTGTTGGTACACAAGCTTTCCATCTTGATTTTTTTTTCTAAGGAAAAGGAATGCAGGAAAATTGCTTTAAAATCAACAGCTGATTTACCAGTAAAAATCAAGCACACACCCTGCTTTTCACCATTGGGATGGATGGTTGTTTTGTCTTTGTATATGAGTAGACTCATTAATCTCAAAATACACAACTCAAGTGTATGAGCATTTAGCTGCCTTCAAGTTTGCAGCTTTCCTGCCAAATGACAGTATGTTTGCTCTTCTTTTTTTGTGGAAGGGAAATCAAAAGGGAATATTTTGGCTGCATTTCTCTCACTGGTGAGTGTGCCAATGACAGAAACACATTAAAACAGTTCGCATGAAAAAGTTTTATTTGGTATGTAAATAGAGTTAATTAATCACAAAAGAGGCAACATTTAAAGGGGGTCACATGTGCTTCTTTCAAGCAAAGTATTTTAAATTTCAAATTGTTAATAGTGTACTACCTACCTACAGATAGAATAATTTCATTATTAAATTTTAAAACAGTAAATGAAAGTATTATTGAGACCTACAGTATTTTTAAACTAAAGCTGAACAAGAACAATTTCAGTTTTCCTCTTTAAAAAGGCTGACGGTATTTGTTAATAACTTAGAAGGGGCAGAGTCCTACAATGCTGATTTAATCAACTGAACTGATGATAAAGTGAGGTTAAAAAATTTGTTTCTACATTAAAAAAAAATTATTTAATCCATCAGCAATTCAAGGGGTTCTATGTTTTCCAAGCATAGAACCAATGCATTTTAATTAGTTTTTACAATAAAGATGACACATAATTAAAAAAAAAAAAAGAGAAAATTGGTAAAATTAATGTTGGACTATGTTTATTACAGGACAATTCCAGGTACAAACAGATGCTGTTTCAGCAGCCAGAAAATTGAAATATAAACAAGAAGCAGCAATACTGTTCTCACTTAGAAGAATCTTCAAAGTATAGATGATTTTTTATTTTAATAAGAAAGTTGTCTAGGGTCTAGCAAAAGCCTAGAAAAGGATTATTTTATTTTATACTATGATAAAAGCAGAAAAGGAATACAAAGTAGAAGGCACAGAGCTGCGGCCTTTTAGGAGTGACATGAAATATGCCCCCTTTTGAAGCAGAATGGCTGACAAACACAGAGTTCCCACACACCATCAAGTGAACATCACCAATTTCTACAACTGGTGCTTGGGATAATTAAACTTATGGAGACATCCTTGGGCTCATACATATTAGCTGCTCTCACTGGCACTAAATCCTGTGTTAGAACTGCTGAAGATTTTAGCATGAACCTATAACCAAAGCTCCTGAGAGGCACAGTGAGTCTGAGTTACTTACACGCTTCCTGTGGTGGAGCTGCTGTCCATGAGGAAGGAGCCATTGGTCCTTTCCATCTGTGCAAGCCTGAAAAGGAAAGACCATGGCTTTCAGACAACATGCTGCACAATTTAAACAGTGGCAGTGGGAAAATCAATTCTACTTAGAAACAGCTCAGATATGGCAATCTTTCTATACATGATTAGGAATAAACTCCTAGATTTTGTGATGAAAACCTATAATTCAGAGGACTTTTATGAGAAACTTGTGCTATCATTAATTAATTCTACTTGCCAAACAGCAACAAAAAAGTGTATTTTCTCCCTCTATCATAATTATCATTAGCATCACCACAACTCGCATAGCAAAATTAGTTAAAGAGATGTTTTCACAGATGGTTTTCTTTTTGAATTTTCTAAAGCTGGACTAACAAAAGAGGATGAATCCTTTTTAAATATAGAACATGCAACATCTGAAATTATACTCGGCAAATAATACCACACTGTGGACAGACAAGTCCTGTGAAACACCACAAAAAGCAGTATAATTGCAGGGAATCGTTGCCTACACTTCCTCATTTTGGAAGCAATTAATCTAAAAAGACCAGATTATTCGACTGTATATACAAGGTCACACAGTTCTTTAAAATCAAAGCAGAAACTTTCTATCTGTTCAGGTATCCAGGAAAGATGTACCTTATGTATAAAAGAGATGTACATAAAAATTTAGCAACACTTAATGCTCTAACACATATACTCAACTGTACCAAACAAGGCTCTTTCCTTTACTATAAAGATATCTTAATTAGTGCATTATGCATTACTATAGACATCTTCAAACTTCCTTTTGAAAGGAGTGTGCAAGGCTCTAAAGAACAGGGAACTCTGGTGACTTCTTTTGAAATGGAGCAACTTTGCCCTTCTCTACATTTGTTACTATTCCTGAGGTCAAAGACGAGGAATAAATGAAGGCACACACTGAATGTCAACTTGATTGTCTATTCCACCTTGGCTGGATTGGGACATTGTGCTCCCACATCTCCCCTGAAGGGAAGAGAATCTCTGAAGTGACTCAGGACAAATCAGATCATCTCTGCTCTAGGACATCTCAAACAAATCTAGTTCACAGTGAGCAACATGCTTACAAGTCACCTTTATAAAGCTGCTAAGCTCAGCATCTTTAAATCTTTTGATGAAACATAATTCTAGAAATTAATCTTGACAGTCCCTTTGTCACACAGGGAAGTAGTACAATCCCCATTACTTTCAAGAGAGAAGGGCCTGCCCTGAATCCCTTAGTGAGTAACAGATATTTCAACTCACAAATGCAGATTACACCGATATCGTCACATTTAGGATTCCCATCAGTAATGAGTATTTGCTTGAGATACTATATGGAACCAGCAGATGGCCCTAATCAGGGAGCACAGAGAGACAGGGAAGGGACCCTAGAGTAGCAAAAAGCCTTCAGGGTATGATAGAATCTGAAAGCTGAGGAAGGAAATTAGAAGCAACTCAGAGGTGACACAGTACAAGAACAGGGAGATGGTACCTCATTCCAGGCAGGGGATTTTGTGAACAGAAAAGTGGGAGTTGAATGTTCTCCAACCAGAGACAGTGAAGGCTTTAAGCCCTCTGTTTCTGCTGGGCACTGTCTTATTAGGGAAGCCCTGAAAATATTTCTTTAAAGATGCTTAGCTGAAAAGACTAGGACAATAAAAACGATTTACTATTTTATATATAACATATAATTAACAGATTCAACTAGAAAGGACACAATAAAAATTATATGAAAGACACAGAATTATGTCTTTTTCTAGATTTTATTACTAGAAGAAAAATAATCCTGAGTAGTTTTAGACAGATTCCCTATGAGGCAATTAGTAGTAAATTATCAATTTTGCTAAGCAATGTTGGCACATAACAGGAACAGATTTAGGTTTGTATCCTGAATGATAATTCAGAACTGCACAGTCCATCTTCAGCTAATCTCATCCTAAGCAGAACTGGTAAGAGGTGAGGGGGAGGAGAGGGAAAGCAGGTATTGCACACCTAGTATCGCCACTGATCCTTAATGACAGTCCAGATTTTGAGCTTCATCTGGACACAAAAAGCCACAGCATTGTGGCACCATAGGCTGAAAAGAGGACACAGGTAGACAGAAAATTCTTCCATCTCTCTAGAGAAATTTGTCTGTTCAGGGGTTTTAATTGATTACAACATGGCCTAAGTTATAGATTCAAAGAAATGTTGGGTGATTAATATGAATGACATGTTTTAAATAACCGAAAGCTCTGTAATAACTTTGTAAGTCATTTTGCTATACTACTAATGAAGCATGAAAATATTTGCTGTTGGGGGACAAAAAAAAAAATAGGCTGACTGTGGGTAGCCCTTCACCTTGATTTCCTGCCCTATTCCTATTTTCTCTTACGGCATAGATCAAGTGCAGCATATCCTAGGCATTTTAAAAAAACTGGTCTGAAGAATTTTAAGTTGCCCATAAATTAGAATGCTATTAATTTAAACATGCACTCTGAATTTTTATTCAAAGAAATAAAAAAAGTTAAAATGGCTTTTCAGTTGTGGAGATCAGATACAAGAACAAAACCACCCAAAGAAAAACCTAGTCAGTTCCCATGGTAGTTATTTTTGAGAGGGTGTCTCTGGTTAGTATTTCACCATCATCATGCCCTTAACTCCAGATGAGAGGAAATGGCCTCGAGTGGTGCCAGGGGAGGTTTAGGTTAGATATTAGAAAATGTTTCTTCTGTGAAAAGCTGGTCTGGTATTGGAATAGGCTGCCCAAGGAAGAGTTGGAACCACCTTCCCTGGAAGTGCTCAAAAGGCACGTGGGAGAGGCACTTGGGAACATGGTTTAGTGGTGAACAAAGTCATGCTGAATTAATGGCTGGTCTTGATGATTTTAGAGGTCTGTTCCTGCCTTAATGATTCTGTGATCACCAGCTCTGAATGTACAGAAGTTAGTTAACAAAACACAGACATTGAGATGGACTTGGCATAACAGATATTTTATCATAGCAGGACTAGGGTGACCCCACAAAAGCCACAACATAAAACATCTGTAATTGCAACCTATTCTGCTAAAAGCCAACAGTAATGCAGAGTGTCAGCCTATCACAGAAGAAAACAAAACCCTGGCTCTAATACCCTCCTGGGAAAACCTATATATAGAACATGTTCTGTTTATTTCAAAGGTTAAATATTAAGAAAGAAACCAATAATGACACATTTTAGAAATAACGCAATTTTGCAGCAGCTTCCACTCTGTATCAGAGATGATAGATTCAACACATATATTTTACTTTTAATATGATCATAATAAGAACCTGATGATTTAAGAAGCAAATCTTGTAAGCACAGAGAAAGATACTTTTTTAAAAAATAATATCTAACCAGTAGTGTGCATTAAAAACTGCAGGAATCAACCACAAAATGCAACGGACTAGTGAGAAACCACGTCTCTCTTACCTAGTAGCATACTGTTCTATCCTGGAGTGTGTGTCATCATGAAACAGCTGTGGAGACTGGGAAGGACTAGTTTAAAAATAATAATAAAAAAAATTAGCGGTGTCTAAAGCAATTCATGATATAGAGAACATTATTTTTAAATCAAGTTAGACTGATGACAAATAAATACATGCACTATATTCCCAAGGGCGTTATTGCTTTGGGTCAGCCGTGCCCTATAGTCCCATTCAGGGACATCAGATTAGCTGCAACTGAGCTAAAAGAAATCAACTGGCAAATGAGGCTTTCCAGATAAAGGGGTTCTGCATACTCACTCATATTGCTCTGGCCACATACTGATGAGAGTGATAGGACTGTAAGGAAGACACAAAAAAAAGAAGAAAAAAGAGAGAGAGAAAGAATTAAACTATGAAGCAAAAACTTAAGTACTTATTTAAGCAAGAAAAAGCTGGAGAAACACAAAATACTTTAAACAGCAACCCACCCTGAACAAGTAACAATTGATGTAGAAAAGTGACATCAACAAATACTGCCACTTGTCACGGAGAGGCAGAAGACTGACCTACATACTTAATTTTGTTACATAAAAATCAATTTAAAGAAAAATCCAAATCATGTTATTGATTGAACTGCAGTTCATAAACCATAATCAATTCATTTAAACTCTGCTCAAGTACTGGAACTTCATTTTAAAGCAAACAATAAAATGTATTAAAAAAAAGTGGGGTGCAAAACCCCACCAATAAACCTCCCCCATAAGTCACAGTTATCAATGCTTCTTTTCCTTAGGCATGAAAATAATGAGGTCAATACATATTGTATTACATTCTCACACTTGAATAACTATAAGAGTTTTTTATTTTCTTTAATTTTTTTTTATTGGCAGGAACGTATTACTGAGTTTTGCCACCTGCAGGGCAGAGAGCCAATACCAAGAGTTTTCTCAGCATGGTGCTGACAATTTATCTGTATATTTCCCACATGACTGGACCAACAGAATTTTATTCTGACCTGTGATTATAGTTTTATCATTCCATTTTCTGGCAGCATTGGCAAACTTCCACCACATTAAAGCAGCTTTGCTTTCCTGCGTTGGTGGTAGCTGAAGAGTGCCCTGGTAGGCAACATTTGAATGTTCATTGCTTCCTTAGAAGCCAGACTATCAATCAGACAGTTTTCAGATTACTTCCTCCTGTCTCTTAAACTGCTAATGAGAAGGTTTTGTTTACTTATTGCAAATGAAAGGCACAGCCCTACAGTCATGAAAGCCCTCAGACTGTGGGCACTGGCACTGAGCTGCTGCGTGGATGCAGAGCATCTTTGCTGAAGCCTCGCATGGGCTGTTGCTATGTTGTGTTCAGACAGTGCAGCAATGCCACAGACTCCAGGATGTGAGGGACAGTCAAGCCACGATACTAATTCTAGCACCCTGTCAACACATCTTAATTTTTGCTCTTGTAAGAGTGTCTTTTGCTGACAACTGCCAAGTGAGTAAATAAAGTGGAGCACTTCTGTCAGCGCCATAAATAATACCATGGAGACACTAAGAGTGCTCTCTCTGATTAGGCCACCAATATTTCTGAAGCCTGTAGGACCCTAATTAACTCAAAAATTTCTAATTCCAGGAATTTTGGCATATTCAAATAAGCAGTGCAGTTCCAAAAACCCAGTCTCCTCAAAAGTATTCTCTGTAAAACAGCTATTCAGCCCCCGCCAAAATTACCTGTTTTGTCCATTACCATGGACATTGTAAAGTCCATGGCTTTATAATACAATGCTGATAAAAATCTAAGCATAAAATATGTTACTTTAAAAATAATAGAGAAGATCTGCAAATAATGTGAAACAGTACAGAATAATATAGCACAAGGCTCTGCAATTGTTGTTGGCTTTTTTTGAGTTTCAGCTTTTTGTTTCTGATGGAACAGGCCAGTGACCCCAGGAGGCACTGCTCTATAAACCAAGCTTACGTCTCCAGGTTGTCACCCTCCAACACTGTTTGCACAGGTAAGTAGCCAAGCCGGGGATGCTTTGCAAAATACTTCTTGGACCGGAATTTATTCTTCAGCACCTTCGTGAAGTCCCGCACATCTTCTCCAGATGTTGTCTTTAAAAAAAAAAATAAATTCAACACTGCTAAATAGTACTGATTTAATGTCAATATTATTGATTAATACTGCTGGTGCTGTTCTGAAAAGAATACAAGGAAGAATCTTAAAATTTCAGTTACACTATAATTGGCTTTTTAGTGTCCTGAGATATGGTACAATAATAATGCTAAGGCACCATTTTCTACTGGAAAATAATAGCAAGACTTCAAATTCCCAGCAATAAATGCATCTACCAATTACTTTATAGATTAGAAAAAAATTGACACATGTTCAAGTCTTAAGCTAAACATTTATATCTAGTCTAGAAAACCACAAAAATTTAATTTTTGAGAAAAATTTAAAAAGAGAAAAAATAAATTGGTAAGACATAGCCCTCACTGCCTCCCATTCTAGACCTACAATGGAAAATTTTACCACAAGATGGGAATGGTATGTGCTAAACCATTCTCTGCTGCAATAGCCAAGATTTTCATAAACATTTTCTCCAGTTCTCTTCCAAATCTCTTCCTATAGGATTCTGCCACTACCTGTAGTATTTCAGAGTCAAAAATGATGAAGTGGTGGCCAGTGTACAGGCACTGTTCAAAAGCACAAGCAGGCCTGATAAGAATAATTAGTGCCTGAGTAACAAACTCAGACTGATTCAGTGGTCTCCTTACTACCACAGAGTAAGATTAGGATATAAATTAGCCACAAGATTCTACAAGTCTAAATTTACAAGTTAAAATCAACATCTTCCATCCCTCCCAGCAGCTTTTTTACTGGTTCTGACTGATGCAGCCTCTTCCAAAACTAGTAGGTGCTTAACCCCATCCCTCTTTGCTCCCTCCCTGCCCACCACCCTATCCTGGGACCAAAATTAAAATTTATTCAACTGCTTTTAAAAATCCCTTTAACTGGTGATAATCACAGCAATAGTGGCAGCACAACTTTGGTAATACTATTCAGCTAACTTCTACTACAAAAGCAGGGATACATACGGGCATAAAATACAAGGCAAAAATGGCAATTAAGAGATCTGCAGGAGGAAACAATAGTATACAGTCTGCCTTTAAAGTGTATGTGCTCAGACTGGGCTGAGTATTTCAACAGAACATCCCCTTCCAGCTGGTACTATTGAGCATTTTCTCTTGCAACTCCAGTAAAGAAAACATGACCATTCACCTCCAGAAATACCTGAAGATTTGCAACAGCTTTTACAGACATCCAGGCCAGACTGTAACAAACTACAAATTGCATTCCTGTACCCTCTGCTTTGGGAGAAGCCTGTCAGCATCAAAGGATGCCAAAGCCAAAGGACAACCATGTGGAAAATAGACAGGAAGGCTTCAGTTTTGTCATCATTTTCCTGAAGTACTACCAAGAGGCCTAGAGGCAGGTCAGGCAAACTATTCTCTGCTGTCAAAACCTAAAAATATTTCTGTATTCATCTAGATATCTTAATGTATGTATAATATATGCAGTTACAGACTCTGTAATGCATTTCAGATGAGCAATAGAAATAGTAAAACAAACTGGCATTGATAGGAGCTTCTCATATGTGGCATTAAAAAGTACACAACAGAGTAAATTCGTGACCAAGGGCTGTTTGAACCCCTGAATTTTAATAAAAAAAGTGAATCCAGGGAGGGTTCACAAAATCGTTCACAAAAAGCATCTCTCCAACCACTGCACCATCCAAAGAAGGAACATGAGGCTGTGCAAAGGGCTGCTCACTCTCATGCAACAGTAACTCCAACAGATGGAACTCTGCCCCAAGGCCAAGGAATGAAAATTTTAATACCTACACATTGTAGAAATAAATGTCTACTGAGCTGCCAAAATTTTTCCTCTGGTGTATTCTTTATTTGGTATGACAACCTGATTCTCAGAAAGAGGACTAATATGACTGTGTACTGACTGAGCACTGCAAATACTAACAAGTGAAATTTGAGCAGATTTGAAAGAACTATTTTAACTTACATACAAATAAGGTGCAATTCTAAAAAATGGGTCTTTTTTTTCTTTTGGGCATATAACCACAAAATACAATCCAGTCCAAAATCATGCCAAGGGAGATGTACCAAAACACTTTCCTCTAAAAAAAGAATAGCCAGGAACCGTTGTGTAGAATCTATCTTCTAAATTAAAACTAGCAGGTACCTTGTACGCTTGCTTACATCATGACATCTTGGCTATTTCCACACAAATCAATAGTACAAATAGCACTATTGCTTCAGACCTACTTCAAAAGCAAAGAAAAAATACTTTCCTTCACTGAAAATTCAGTCCAAAGACCATGCCTTCAAACTGAATTTAAAATCTCAGTTCTTAGAGCAAGACAAAGTTCAGGAAGAAATATTTTATATCCATGGCTGCCATACCCAACTAAAAACATCATAACAATTGACAAACTGGCATCAGTGCTCTTCAATACACCAGCCAGGCACAAATAGAGTTATAAGCAACAAACTAAGATACAATTATTTGTAATCCAAGAAAAATTGAAGAAACCAGGAAAGCAGTGGAAAAAAAAATGAGCATGGTGAAATACATTTTCTATACATATCTTAAAAACCCAGTTGGTGTCTGCTTTCAGTATATTGGAAATAGAACAAGTATTCATTGGTAAAAGAGCAGTACCAAGATTGTAATAAACTAATTGTAGAGCTCTAAATTGCATAACATATAATATAAAAATTACAATAAATATGTGAAAATGAATAAATAGTATAGAATATTTATAATACATATATATTTAATTTTATTTATTTCTCAGTAATGTCTTTTTCAAATGGAAGCCCACATTCTTATTCCTTTCACTGCATCTAGCTATGTAAAAGGACTAGTCAAAACCTAAGTCATCATTCTCTTAATTACATTTATTATAGCTAACACAAAACCAATTAGCTGTTTTAATACACACAGAGAAACCGATTCCCAGAAGAGATGTGAACCTCCCTAAAGTATGCTGTCATTATGCACAACCACATTAATATAACACAAGTGCCACTACTGAGAGGATTTCCAATTCAAAAAAATCTAAAAATAAACTGTGTAGGTAGTTATACAGGACTACTCTCAAATTAGATGCTAGGAAAATCTGACAATATTTTTACACATCCGTGTAAAATTTTACATTAAAATTCTTATTTCCCCATCTTTTCTGACAAAGATTATGTAAAGGTGAAAAATAAATGAGAATAATTTTGCATTTCTACTACCTAAGAGAGAATTATGTTTTCAGATGCTTCTCACACCTAACTCTAAATCCTGGATGAAAGAAGAGACATAACTGAATCATTATTAAAATGATTTTTTTTTCCCCCAGCATCAAGAAAACTAAATTGCAAGCTAGGACAAAAGCAAAATGGCATTACAGATTAGAATGCAGTAACTACATATAACTATGAGGAGTAAATGGTCCTAATCTGAAATTATGAAGCAATTCTTACCTAAAGCAAATATCACAAAAGTCATTACAATAGAGAACATATTCTTAAACCCATCCTCCAAATTATTTTAAATTTGGTAAGAACTTACTGTGCTTCTGAGAAATCCCTTTACACCCTACACTGAACCATTCACATGAAGACAATTAAATGGTCTTCCATCCATCTGTGACTAAGCTCCAGTTCTAAATGTCAGCTTAAGTAATGGAAGCATTTTTTTACCTATTTATTGCTAGTATTCTTGATAAAAATGTATTAATATGCATTAGCAGTAAAAAAGGGAAGCTAGATTTTATTAATGCAGTTTGGTGAGTACATGCATTTGTACTCTGCTTTTCAACACTGGCAAAGAAAGCACCATTTTAACATCAACAGCCTTTGAATTTAGTTGAAAAGGCAGAGAAGATGCACCCTTCCTGTTCAAGCTATTTGTACTGTAATATAATGGATTCTAAGGAACAATTCAGTGGTCTTTGGTGCTTTTATTTTATTTCACAGACCCAGGACTATGCTATTTTTCAAGCATTATTCCATTTAAACATATAAGCTATTCTACTAACTGCAAAAAATTTTACAATTCTTGACTACTGTATCACATTTAATGAGTTCAATATGTAGAGAGGATTAGCAACAAATTAGTATACCAACCACAGAGCATTATTACAAATAGCAAGACTAAATAATACAGGATTCTTTTCATGAAATCAAGTCTTTATTCCAGACCTAGACTGGATAAGGCTAGTTAAAATAATTTGCATGTGGGTACTGATTATGGAAGTCTAACAGCATCTAGGTCTGTTTGTATAATGGGTCATTTCTTTTTACAGACATGGAGGTAGCAGAGTACACTTACATCAGGACCCAAATAAAATTCCAGCTCTCATATTCCACTTTCAAATTAACCGGGGTCGCTCTGGACCTCTAATTTTATGCATCACCTGAATTATATGCCATTTCTTTTCTTCTTCTCTACTTAAAACTTCCTCAAGTTCCTTCCTTTTCCCCTTTTTAGACTGGCTTTCCTTCCTTCACTCTGATCAAGAATGTCATTTTACTCCCCTTATTATCCCATAGAGGAGTCACCTCATCCCTCCTATATTTCATGGAAAGAAGGGGCTTTTGCCTTACTCTACCTTATTTTACACATAATATTGCCTCAAAACTACATTTTTTTCTGCAGCAGTAACAGAAATTTTCATTATAATGTAAGCCATCCCGACTTCCAGGAACAGAGACGATTCCAGCCATTTCCAGAATATATTTTCAGTTTGTCAGCCTTCACTTGTAAATGAGATGGCTCATGGTTACACAATGTGAACTTGTTTAACAAGACCTGAAAATTCATCTTAGATATCAAATCTGCTGCTTCAGACAAAACCTGGAATTCATGAGAAAGATAACATAATATTCTAGGGAAAGTACAATATACCACACCAGATGTAATCTGTATTTGACTAACACAACAGGAAGGATATCTTATCCTGCAGACCAGCAGCATAATCTGTTTCAACACTCCTTGCACCTCAATTTCTGAATTTCCTGCATATTATAGACAGTAAAAAAGAGTATTTCTGTTCCACTAGATGAGGTTTATAAGCAGAAAAATAGTGAATTTTTAATGATGTTTAATCATAGACCTCCTGACCTCAAATCCTGAGGTTAGAATAGTCATGTAATAAAATATAATAAACATTAAAACTAGCTGAAAAAAACCAAATCTACTTAAAAAATGTTCTTCAGAGTATTCCCTGACATGCAGATTTATCAATAAAATATTAACATTTGGTTATAGATTTAATGAAAATACATTAATATTACTCATTTTTATTTTCTGACCATAATGAAGTAAAACCACTATTTTACAGAATTTGAATTCCATTACAGAAGACACGCCAGACAGAAAAAGAGAGGGAAAACACAGGTAGTAAGTCCAACAACTACATCAAAAGGGACAAATAATTCAATGAATTTTTGCTACTAGAAGAACACACAGAATTTTGTAACACTATTGAAAATTGGCACTGTTGAATCAGCTCTAGTTACTTTCTGGTCTGAATTTTTCTGAGCATGCAGACCTTTCACCACTGTTGTGTAGAGCACATACAAATTATCCTATTAATTTATTTCTAAGGTAGAATTCTTGACTGCAAACAGCTATCTGATAAAAAAAGCATGAATGGTATTTGTGTGTAGCAACCCAGCCACTCCTTCAGTAAAGAAAGACCCCTAGGAATCTCCTTTAAAAAATTGTGTTTGAAATATCATTAGGAAAATACAGTGTTATAAAATTAATTTTTGTCAGGTACTGCTGGTAAACATCTCACACCATTTCTGGTTAGAAACTATTAATTCTGGGCTTTGGGGTTTTTTTTCAGCTACACATCAACTTTTATATATCCCAGTAAATAGCAATTACACAACAGAATGAAACAATCTATTTCTAGCCACATTTTCACAAAGCAAGGAAATGCTGGACCTGAAAACATAGCCCCCTAAAAATATTAATGTGCATTACTAGAATATTAAATACTCTTTGCCATTGGTACAGCAATAGTAAAGCAAGTCCTTTTTCTCTGCCATGTTTTTACCCTTATTGTGTGTGTATATATGTTAGTATACAAGAACAGCAGTTACATTTAATATTCAAGCTTTGTTTTACCAATCAGAAGTGAAGTTTAAGTTCTCTCAGAGGTGGATACTGCTGCCCATTTCTATAGAATCCAAACACTCCCTACATAAAATCAGCAAAATCTGAAAAGTTCTTGATACCTCCCAAAGAGAAAGGTAGGAAGACAAATTATATTAAACATATGTAAAATAAATCCTGGCTAGGTAACAAAGACTATGAAAAAATATTTAGACCTCAAATCTGGGTTGTTATCCATCAGAAACACTGAGCAAACTGGTACTCACAGGTATGCAATACTCCACCATTGGATAATGCAATTTATGCCCCTTGGCTGTGCGGCCAGAAAAGAAACAGCTCTGACAGACATCATAGTTGAAATGCTTTAAGCTCCGGTACCTGTGGGGACATTAAACAAAGTGATTAGAGGTTTACTCCTAATTAAGCCTCACAAAGCAAATTACTCTCTGAAATGGGTCACCTGCTTTTAGCAGCAGCAACACAAGGACACAGTGAGTTTGTTGGGATTAGCTGAGAGAGAACTCTGAAGTGTGTGAGTGTGCACAACCAGAACGTGGCACAGCCAGCGCTCATCACGGCTGCAGGCCCAGGGACAGCAGTGCCACTGCAGCAGCTGCAGGGGACACAGCAAACCTGCAGCCCTCTTAGTCCACAGAACCTTCCTACACTACACACCTCACTGGGTATTTAGAAGTTCCTGTCTCCATATCAATATAGAGAGCCATCTGAAATGCATTACAGAGTCTGTAACTGCATATATCAATCACCTGCTGCCCAAGCAGCTTTGATGCAGAAAATCATACAGGCATCAGCTTCACTGATGGACAGGAAAGAATTTATAATTTTAAAGTTTTTACTGACTTTAAACTCCATTGCTTTAGTTTTTCTTTTCCTCTATTTACTATTCATGTGTTATCTCAAAAAAAAAAAAAACTTCTATAAACCAGACTGGTTTATTTCAGTTTTTATACTCATCAGTTAAAGGTTGGTAAGTAATTTTAGTGCTCAGAAACTCAACACACATTTCAGAAAATTAAATTCTTAAGCATTCATGAATTGTAAGAATAATTTAAAATTCAGCTAAGAAAATACAATTATTTGTTTACTTTTAGTTGATTTTTAAGAGAGTGTATGTATAAATAGGCTAACAAACTTCTACAGTATCCCTTGTACTAAATGTAATCACCAGGAACATGATTTATTTATTTATTTAGACTAAATCAACAGTTCAATTCCAGATTGCACCCACTGTTTCTATGCTATGGTTGTTCTGACTGGATGAGGTTATATCATTTGTATGAAACTAAAATGAGCTAACTGAACCAAATTGAATAGCTACTGAATAGTTAAAGTTTAAATTAAATTGCTTCCTGAGAGCAGTTTTCAGTACCCCACATTTTTCCCCTGTTGAGTTTTATGTTTTGTTTTGCAAGAGAATATGTGTCTATAAATGTAAAAGTTCACTTTAAAAGATGCTGATCCAACTTGTTTATAATCTTTTCTCAGAGACAGTGCTTTAAATGGCTACATTTACCTTCTGCTAAGATGCTAGATGTTTTTGTTGTTGCAGATCTCTAGCTTCATTGTAGAAATTATTTAGAATGACCCATTCTAAATGGGTCTTTGTCTTCTTTTCCATCTCTCTGCCCTCCTACACTTAGTGCAACTTAGACAACTATAATATAGCTGTGCCAGAGCTTTGTCACCTTATGCTTCCTCAAACAATAACAAAGACTGGAACACTTAAAAAGCGTCATCTCCTTTTAAGACAGGCAACAAAGTTTGATCAGATTATTACTTTTGCAAATAATCACATACATATATTTATAATAAAAAAAGAAAAAGAGGGTTACTAGCTCAATCCCATTAGATTGACTAAAGCCAGCATTCCTAAAACTAGGCAAGATGAATCTGACCTCAAGATTCATATTATTATCCTCTAAAAGGGTGAACAAAAATTCCTCATCCACCTAGATACCTAAAGAAAAATCTTAGAGGTGTTTACATGATTGAGTGCTTTATATTTTTCCTAGATAATACATTAGACTCCATGACCACAGTAGAGGAAAAAGCCAGTTATGCTCACCTCTGGCCTCTAATGCAGATTTTGGAGATAAGGTTTGCATCACTTTATACACTGGAGCAATCAATTTACAAATGCGTGTTAGTCATAGCATGACTTACTAAGGGTACCAACTACAGCTTAGGAGAATAACATGGAGAATATTCTCCATGTAACATTTTCTTTTAGAATTCACACCTTTCTTTGAAAAGAGAAAAGTTAGGTTATGTTCAGGGACATAGGGACATTGCAAGTCTCATCACAGCAACATATCAGTGTTTGTTTTAAGCAAGGAAAGATTGATGTTGAAGGCTGTTTTATATACTGCCTGGCATAAGTGAGTTTCCCAAGCCTTATGCAGGAGAGCAGACAGACAGTCCATTTTTTCTTACTGATCACCTCCTGTTGATCTTTCTGCTTACAGAACACATGGGGTGCATTTACACTTCATTTGCTGTCTCTCGAATCCACCAATCCAAAACCATCTGATGACAGCCCACCCTGTTCCTCTGTCAGGCACAGGACCACTGGGTGTCTAACAGTGGCACTGCACGAGCCAGAACTGCACTGGCTCAGGCCACACTGTGGCCTCACCATGGGTGACAGATCCCATCTTAAAGAAGGGAAACAGTGGAAAAACAGACAGGAAAAAAACTTCACTTGTTGGAAGGCTTAAAAATGTGGATATTTTCAGAGAAATATTGTACCTAACACCTTTCCTCTTACCTAAATCCAACAATTGGACACTCCTTACAGATGTTGCACTTGGCCTGATGTTTTGCTGTTTCTGCAGCTGCCACACGGTGCAGAACTGGTAACCACACCATAGACTGTGGTTCTAAGCGCATCCAATCTATGAACTGCTTTACAGTTATTTCTGGCTTATTGTGGTTCTGTGGAGAGAAAAAACCCACATCCAAATTAAAAAAAAAACAACAACAACACAAAACAACAGACTAGATTTTCCTTAGAAAATCTATGGAAAAAAGACCCCAACAACCTGCATGAATTCTTTCCATGACAGTTTAATCCAAAACCAAAGGATACAAGAAATAACCTCAATGAAAATTAAAATAAAGAAAATAAGTGAAGTCATTAAGAGTTTAGAAGACTAAACAGCTGTGATAGAGTGGACAGATGGTAAGAAAGATGGAGGACATAGTACAGAAGTAACAGGCTGTGAAGTAAAGCTGTCCTTCAACTGAACTGAGTCGAAAAGTAAGTGAGCACACTCTGCAGTTCAGACATATTGAAGACATGGTTATCTTCTGAGTTAAGATTGATGACAAAATACTAAGTCAGTAGTGTTTGCATGTGTGTACTGATTGCCCCAAGACTTATCAATTTTTTATTGTGTTCTAAGCCCATGGTACTCTTTCTAGTTAGCACATTAAATATAACACGCACACACAATAAACAAACAAACAGGCAAAGAACAAGAAAGGAATCTGCCATTTATAGCCAGTCACAGCAAGAATATATTTGAGCTAATGTATTAACATGATTCTTTTAAGAAGCAAGCAAACACACTTCCACAATTTCTTTAAGAGGAGCCTAGCTACAAAGGTAGCGTATTCATCAACTTTGTCAGCAATAACAACAGAGCTCAATATTTCTGAGCGCAATGGAAGCAATAAAATAAAGCTTAAAATGAAAGTTATTCTTAAATGGTAACACATGATGGAAAGCTTCTTAACCTATTCGTGGTCCAAGTTCATTTTTGGCAACAAGAGGGAGAAGCATGGAAACAAAAGAGTGTTTCTTCCTCACCAACAAAATACTTGTTTTCACTGGGCTGAGATAACTGACATGCAGCTGCATATTTTCTCTACGCTCTCCTAACCAGGGACTAAACTTGAACTACTCCTGTGAGCTGAGGGATTGCAACCTCATTATCAGTATAATTGTAATAATACATCAAGTATTTAAACAGTATCTTGCTAGTACCCCCACCCATAGCTGAATAGCATGGGAGATGGGGTAGATATTTGAGAGACATAAAAGGTCCCTTTGTGAATAATAAATGAAAAATTTATTTCACTATGACTCAAACCACTCAAGGCCAGTGATAGATAAGTCAAGCATCATCCCTTATTGTCCGAAGAAGCAATGTTAAGACATCAGGGGTAGCTTTACATGGTTAATTGGTGAAACCAACTTCTGTAAGTATCTATCAAATTATTCATGACCTGGACAAACACTCTTCCAATCCTAATCACCTGAATCTAGAAATTAATCTAATAGTTCAGGAAAAAAAGTCAGCACAATTGCATTTTTTAAAGAACTGGACAAAAATGTAGAAATCTCTATGAAAGAATGACAAAAGAAAATCCTCTGAAAGTTCACTAAATCTTTAATGTTCAATTAAATAAAATCAGAAATATCCAAGTCAGTAATTTTATATAAGGCATGGTGTATTCTTAATCCATATAAGATTTCTGACAATGCTCAAATCAGCTGCTTTCATAAAAATAATGCATTGAAGCAGAATGGCTATCACTACCTAACATTTGGAGCCTTAGGCATCCTTGAAAAAGTCTGAGTTAGTTGTGGTCCATCACAACATTCTGTTTTTAATTCTCATCTTCTTTAAACAGACAGACACTCCTTGCAGCCTCATTAACCCCCAGCATGTATTGTGGAGCTTCACAGCAGGCTGCAAGAGCTTTATTCCATGTTCTGCTTGCAATATAAAAAAGACTACGCTTGAAGTTTCATGCAACTGCAAGGTCTTTTGTCAGTAACAGAATGCTAAATAATTTCCTCATGCACAAGGTGAAAAATTAATATCAACATCATTTTCTTGTTCTGTTGAGATCATGCCTTATTCCAGCTGGAAAAAGCATGTTGTTCTCACAGCATTGGGTTGCTTTGAACAATGCAAAGCAGGATAATTGGCCAATACAAAATTTTTTAACAGCTTTTAGAGCCACAAACACTGTCAGAATCATGAAGATTTATATATTCTTTTGGCTAAACAAAATCTGTTTGATCCTCTCCTAAACCATAAACCATCTTTCCCAGCTGCATTTTCACATGAATTTTCCATACTTCCAATACTGCAGGAGCGTATTAATTTCTGTTCAAAACCCAGCGGATGTTTTTATATTCCTCTCTTTTTTTACATCAGCATGTATAAGTGAATCTGTAAACTTAAGAGAGAGTTTGGTTTTATTTTGTTCTTCACATGAAGGTCTATCTTACCTGTTGGAAGCAGCTGCGCACACTGGGTTCAATGTTGCTGCCACCAAAGGCTGCCACTTCCCCAAGCTGTCGCGGGATCTGGATAGCATCATGAAGCAGAAGGCCCAGCTGTCTCTGGTCACACATTTCTGTAGGGCCTGCCACCTCCTTGAAGAGGTCTGCAACATCAACAAAAGACATCATCTCATTCCATTTCCATGTACACCACCTTCAGTAATGCTGCAGCTCAAGCTTTTAATTTCTGTATTATTGTTGTGGTTACAAATGGCCACTGTCCCAAAACCTTCATCTAATCTTGATTCATAACCATACAAATGAGAAAAATAAGGCCAAAAAAATGAAGCTATATAGCTTCTTATGGCACATGGTGGACAGGAAGGCGATTTGAGGAAGCACAGCTTCACCAGTAAAAATTCCTCCCTGACATACCTAATGACCTTCTATGATAGAGTGACTACATTATTCGTCAGGGGCATGACTATAGATGTCACCTCTCTGGACTTCTGTACGGCTTTTAATACAGTCCCCCACAACATCCTTGTCTCTGAATTCAAGAGGGATGGATTCCATGGGTGGACTGTTAGATGGGTAAGGAATTGGTTGGATGTGGCCAACAGCTCAGAGTCCTGATGGACAACAATGACGAGTGATGTCCCTAAAGGGCCCATACTGGGACCAGTGTTATTTAATATCTTCATTAATAAAAACAGATGAAGGGATCGAGTGCACCCTCAGCATCTGCAAGTGACTCTAAGCCAAGTGGTGTGGCTGACACACCTGGAGGATGGGATACCATCCATACCTGGACAACCTGGGAACCTCATGGGGTTCAACAAGGCCAAGTTCAAGGTGCTGCACCTGGGTCAGGGCAACCCCCAGTATCAGTTCAGGATGGGGGATGAAGGGACTGAAGGGAGCCCTGTGGCAAAGGACTTGGGAGTGCTGGCAGATGAAAAGCTGGACAGCCCAGAACAACAACTGTATCCTGGGCTGCATCAGAAGCAGGATGGCCAGCAGATTGAGGGGGGTGATTCTGCCCACTCTGCTCTTATGAGACTGCACCTGGAGTACCAAGTCCAGCTCTGGGGTCCCCAGCACAGGAAGGACTGTTAGAGCAGATCCAGAAAAAGGCTAAAAACTCATCATAGGAGAGATGTTCCATCACTCTGAAGAAAGACTGAGAGAGTTGGGATTGTTAAACCTGAAGACCCCAGGGAGACCTTATTGTGGCTTTTTGATACTCAAAGGGGCCTTACAGGAAAGCTAGGAGCACAGCTTTTAGCAGGGCCTGTTGCAATAGGACAAGTAGTAATGGTTTGAGAACTAAAAGAAGGTAGATTTAGACTAGTTATTAAGAATATTTTTTTTTTACAATGAGGGTAGCAAAACACTAGAACAAGTTGCCCAGAGAGGTGGTAGATGTTCTATCCCTGGATTCAAAGCCAGACTGGACATGGCTCTGAGCAACCTGATCCAGCTGAAGATGACCCTGCTCATTGCAAGGCAGTTGGTCTAGATAACCTTTTAAAGCCCCCTCCAAACCAAACTATTTTATATTTCTATGAAGAATGAAATAATATTTCAGATATCCACTTCTTGTGCTAAAAAATATGTCATGCTTCAGTTGGTTAGGGACAGAAGCACAATCACTCTGAACTGAGATTGGAAGTTACAAGTCACATCTGGCCATGTGAAATAGCTTAAAGCAAGAACAGCAGCCAGAAAGACCTGAGCTAAACAAGAATCACATTTTCTTCCTGGATAACCATGTCTGCTTCCATGTACTTTTCCTTCACTGATTCCATTTTCCTAAGGCAGATGTCAAGCCCTGCAGTATAAATGGATGAACCAGGATGACTGCAACAATGGAAAAAATTGATGCTTTAAGGGATGAAGAAAATTTTTCCAGATACAGGCACTGGGAAGGAAGATAGTGCTTGTACCTAAACTCACAGTAAAGCACTGAGTTAATAGGTCTGTCAGCAGTACAGTTATTATTTCTCATGTGCTTTCTTAGCATGTTTCTTTGATTGGACAATTTTAATTGTTAAAATGCTCAAATGTTAATGTTTCTGCCAACAATTTTGATTTATGAACTCTGTAGCTGTGTAAATTAGCACTCAGTCAAGAGATTAATCTTTTCTGAAAACACCTTAAATGCTGAGTTTATCTAAGAAATATTTTTATTCTGTGATTTGTACAAATTACAGAAGAAGTGGAATCAAATTGTTATATTCATTCCAGCTGGTTTTTACAATTCCCTTTTGCATTCAATGGCTGGCTTGGATTAAAGCCCCAAGTAATCTTAAAAGAAAAAGAATCCATCTATATTATGCCCTTACTTTTTCATGTTTCCAATCAGAACAACCACCAATAAATTAGAAATAAATGACATTTGAAAATTCAGTCTGACTGCACTTCTGATCAAGAAAAAGACAACCTTTGTTCAGAAACACTCATGAGTAACTCTTATTACATGGTGTAAATTGTTTTGCCCTTCATTTGGAGCAACTGGCAAGCTTTGTCAGTGTGCTTCAGACAATCTGGGCACAGTTTTTTTTCTTCTCAAAGGAGGTGGAAGCAGAAGAAAGGACCTTCACAAAAAAAAATCCAAATGACTGAACTAATTTTTAGATTTTATTGTATTTTTCTCGCCCTTTCTTGCCTAGTCAAACAGCAGCTACAGCACCTTGTTCACTCAGTGTTGAGAAAAAAAAAAACCAACACAGACAGAATTAGGGGACAGAATTAGTACTGTCCAGCTGCAGGCTCCTCTTGGCAAGCCCAGATCCTGGCTATCTTCGGCCGAAGATAGCAAAGTTTTTCAATTTCTAAGAGTCAGTTTAAAAAAATCGATAGTATATTAAAAAAAAGAAAAAAATTGTCTTATTCTTTCTGTTTGCATCAATCTGCAATGGAAACAGGCCATTAAAGAAGAACAATTCATTAGCTGCTGGAGCTGGGAGGCAGTAATTTCCTAAGCCCTAAAACTTCAGTTGACTGTGAGCTGGTAAATAGAGGAAAACGATGTGACAGGAGAGGGAAAAGTGATTAGCTAGAAGGAAACCAGCAAAATACCTTTGAAGAGCTCAAACTCCTCCAAATAATTTGTTTTTTAACACTGCCAGCTGTGCCACAACCAAAGGCTGTCCAGGTGCAAGGAGTTCATGGATGGCACTCTCTTTTCCCAAACCCCTCAATGCTGCACACAGGAGGAGAAGCTCCAAAACTGAAGGCATGGAAAGTGAGAATGCTCTCGTTATCTGGCCTACCTACTCCAAATAACCCATGAGCCATTCCCTGGCAAAGGAGGCATGGCAGGAACATCTCTCAAGTGGGAGATGGAGGAGAGCCTGTTTTAGCTCTGACAGGGAGCACCCAGCACCCTACTCCCCACTAGTGGGAAAGAGACTCCACACATCAGCCATCTCAAAAGCCACAACTTCTTTTAAATTAAATTTGTTAACATGTACATACACACTAAAGGAGTTTCAACATAAAATACATTGATATAAAGGTTAAACTGTATAAGGGACTCTACCAAAGTACAAGAAGAATGACTGAGGAAGCAGAGAAAAGATTATTCAGATCTGAGTTGTGTGAAAAAACCAGAAACCAGGAAAGAGAAATTAGTTAAAGAAATTCAGCCTCACACTAGTATTTTGAGGATTACAGCCAGTGGGACTCTGTAACTTAGCTAGACAACCTGAAAAAAAAGTACTTAATGGTTGATAAAGAAAGGGATACTTGAAAATATTGAAAAGTTTATTGAATTCCTATCAAGAGGATAATCAGATAGTTAGTAGAAAGATGTTCACAACCCACATTTCATGTTGCCTTGTCACAAACAGAATGCAATTCTAATTTCTTCTTTTTAAGTTAGTTCCGAATTATTTGAAAATTTACAACATAAACATAACAGTAAAAAAAACCCACCACATTTCAAGGATGTTGTACATCACTTGAAAACTGAACTGCTTAGAAGATGGGATTTACTAAGTAGCCCTTCTCTTTCATCTCAAATCCTAAAGATTTTACACATTACCCAAAAGCTACACACTGTAAAAAACTCCATGTGGGTTTTTTTCTGTTTCTGCTGCCAGTTTGGGCTGTGGGTGTTAGAAACAAGTGTAGAGTGAAGTACATACAAATGCATTCTAGCTCACAAGTGACCCTCTTTGTCAGAAGAGAAAGCAGAGAATAGCACGGTTATGGCCAGACCAGGACATTAGCCTCAACAACAGAAAAGAAGCCTGAGACTCCTCACCCCAAACCATAGATGTAAGCAGCCCACAACTACTGAATTACTTTTGCAGGTCGATTTTTATTCTCAGGACTACTCAGGCATGTGCTTGAAGTTAAGCATGTCTTAAACATTTTCAAGAATAGGCATTCTTTAATTGAGGCTTCAATGTTTCCTCTAAAGCAATTGAGACTTTTAATTAAAGACCCATTCTCATGTTAACCCAGAAGTCTAGAATCTTAAAAAGAAGCTTCATTAAATTAAAAAAAAAATCACAAAAATCTCTCTGTCAAAACATTTTTTAAAAATGTGTCAAGTGAAAAGATCCTCCCTGTACTGGAAATGAACATACAGTCTATAGGAAGGTGGAACACTTGAGCAGCAAACATTCTGGTCAAGAGTTTTACAAAAGAATTAAGGGTTCAGCCAAAAGTTTTTAAAACAAGAAAACTTGCTTATTTTACCACCAACTACTGTAAGAAGAGTTTGCCTCTCCAAGGCTAGTGCATTTTTGACACAGTCTGTGCTCTGCTGAGGGCTCTAACCACAACCATCTGATGGCTGTCACTCTCAGAGCAGCCTGTGGTTGCCAACACCTCAGAAACTCTTAGAACAGACAAAAGGAAAAGCAAATGCCAGGAGCTGGTCAAAGAAAGGGAAAAGTCAAAAGGCAGGTAATTAGCATTAAGCATCCATCTTTGGAGGTCCTGTTTTTTTTCCAAGTGACTGACTTCCTTAAAAACACTCAGGAATTGCATTACAATTTTTACTCAAGGACTGAAAACTCAGTAGATGTGACAAAATTTCTCTCAACAAGAGATGATTAGTAGGGTATGACAAAAATCAAAAGAACCAAAAGAGCTCATATTAAAGATGAGTCTGTGACAGCTTGTGCCAGAGGACCCCAAAACACTGACTTCAAAAGCCACTGCAAATCAAGAACAGTACCTGACACACTTCCTTTGTTAGCAAAATTTCTTTTGGACTGAAGGGCTCTTCTGTGACAATTTTAAGGTTCATAGGGACAATAAAGCTAACATAGATATCAAAGCCTGGCACATTGATCAGAGCTGAAGTTACAACAAAAAGGATGCATTATCTAACGATTAATTCTGTACTTCAAGAATGCAAGCAACTAAAATTTCAGATGCATTTCAGGTTGAAGTTACAATCACTAGGTACAAAAGTCTTCTGAGACTCATTCTCTACTCATTTTTTAGGACTTCTCACCACATCCTTCAGAGTAAAAGTCCATCTTGTTGATATAAATTATGCAAAATCTGTAGCCACTATCAGCTGTCATTTTAATGCTACTACTAAACACAAAGCAACAACATATATATGAAGCTGACCTAGTAATTTCCTTATGCTGCTTCAGTGCCTTTATTTGGCCACTGTATACTAATGTATTATCAATATCAATTTAATGGGAGTATTCTCAGGTTTTAGAGTTTCTTTAAAACCATCTTTTCCTAGGGTTATCAGTTTATCACCCACAGCCTAACTCCTACACTTTATGAAAGCTTTTTATTTCATGCAGAACAGATTGCCTCCTGAATTGTCAACATGGAACAAAGGTATGTCCATCAAGCCCTTTTTTAGTTATGGAATACTTCACACACATGTCAAATGACAGAAGGAAACTAAACACCCCAAAGTCTCAGTATGTCATTCAGATGTCAAAATATGTCCCGATGCATAAAACACCTCTTTTGTTCAATGTTAATAACTAAATTTACAGGACTGCTTACAAATGCTCTTAAGGAAAGCAGAAATGTTTTTGCAAGCTCCAAAGGTACATGGAGCAAATTCAGTCCCTCTATAACTTTTTTCATGGGTTTCCAAAATGAGTCAAGGAACTACTGTAAAGAACAGCAAATTTAAGATTATGTGCATAATATGTAAATGTCCATCATCTAGAATGCTGTAATATAGTGCTCCATCTTATTTTCTGTATTTGTCAGGGCTTTTTTTTCCACAAAGTTACTAAATTCTCTTCTGGTCCTGCATTTCTTTTTGTGAAATATTTTTATATTACTTGGTATATCTCAAGCTTAAGAGATTACTAAAATCAACCTATTTTAAACTTTCATTGTGCAATTCTGGCAGAAAGCACATACACTAGAAAACCCTTTTTAGAGTTCAGATAGTCTTTCTCGTAGACCACTAAATACAATTGCAGGACTTTGATGTATTTCCTTGCTTTATCAGCCATATCAATCTGATGCAATCAGCACTAACTTGCTTTTTTCCCCTAAACAAAACATACACACATATAAGAGATAACAGAATCAATATAATACTTCTCTATCTTCCACAAAGCTATATTCTCCTTTTCATTTGGGGACCTCAGTACTGTGACTTCTGATGATTTAGAATGGACAGCAATACTTTCCAGCCAAGATATAAATCCTACTTTAACCATTGTCACTGGTGATAATGGAAAGAATTCTCTTTTACTTACTCAAAAGAAAAGTGCTTTGCATCAAGCATGAGAAATGTTTTACTACAAATTTTGCTAGGTGTTTTGTCATTGTACATGATTTAATTATACAGAGTATTTTGTAAAAGAAATTCTTCCTTACATCTGTACTTCTCTTCCAGAAGGCCCTTAGAAAGAGACATCAAGCCAATTTTCAGAGACTGCACTCGAATTTTTCCAGTTCGGCCACTGAAATTATAAAGACAAGACAATTTAATACAGTTTCATTTTATTTCATTCCCACTCTAGTCTATTATATAATACAAAGACACTGGAGAGTTACATTTCAAATATACTTCAGATCTCAAAAAAACCATTAACACTAAAAATCACATTAAGAATTCTTCCCTCATAAAAGCTCATCTTGCCTTCCAAGTGGTTTTACATGTCAAAACAGCCTGTATTAATACAAAAGAACAGACATTTAGCTCTGCAAAGTTCTGAAAGTAATTTATTAATGTGATACACACAGAAAAAAATACATGAGCACACAGCAGGAAGGCCTATTACTCAGTGTGAAACACAATGACTGTAAGATGAAACCAAGTTTTGACATCACAGTAATTAAATCTCTTTTTCTTTTCTTTTTTTTGTTTTGTTTTATGTTTTAAATGTTTTGACATACAAAATTTTGGGACATAAAGAGGCAATCACATGCACTAATTCAATGATTTGGAGCTGTCATTCTTTTTAAGCAATGTCACTTCATGCTCATCTTGTCCAGCCTGACAAAAAAGTATGTCCAAACCTAAAAAGCAACTTGAGAACAGAGAAGTAGGTACCAAACCAAGTAATGTTAAGTCTGCAGGGCAAATGCTGTTCAGAAAGATACTATAACAACAAACCCAGCTTACAGGGAAAAGGACAATTTTAAAGTTAGGAAGATTAATGCAGAAACACAATCTTAAGAATTCTCTCTTTTTTCAAACATGAAAAAACCATGACACAATTTGTTTTTAAATGAGACATGGCAAAATAAAATCTGTAGAATAGTTAAACTCTATATATTACACACATAGGGTTAGCCAGGTCTTTCACCAACAAGTAAGATAACACTAAATAGATTATCACCTAAAACCTTACTTTGGTCCTTTCTGCCACACAGAAGTTATATATACTTTAATTACTTTTGAAGTGGTTATTACATATCTCTTTCTATCCTATCCATTCAGCATAAGGTCTACTGTCTGATTTACTTCACAAATGTTGTGCTGAATACAAAATTATTAATTTACTCCTGGGTTCTTGATAAATTAGCTAAGCAACTTACAAATAGTAATGCATTTGTCTTCACAAAATCATCTAATCTAGTAACACTAGACATCAGTATCTTCATTCCATAAGACAGAACAGAGGTATACAGAAATTATTGCCAAGTTAATCAAAAACATCTATTACTTTTACTGCCTAGTTGGAAAATCAGGACCCAATTTTCCAGAATGCTATAAAAGTGCCACCTTTTTCTATATCCAAGCTTAGCTTCAAATTACCTCTTTCAATCACAGACACTACATCATTCTGGCATACCTTGCCATCTAAATGGCTCATTTTTACACCCTGATAAAGTTATTTCTCTATTCCTTCCTCTGTATGGTTGTTTGTGCTTTAAATTTATATTCGACAGAAAAAAGTGAACATTCATTTGGATTTGATTTAACTCAGAACTGACCCTATTATTTGTCTATTAAAGACAGAGAGTGAGACTTTGCAGCTAAAAGATCAGGGCACAAAGGTTTCAAGCTTCTCTTGATTTCAGGAGATTTCTGTAGGATCTTTGAAAAACTTCCTTCACACAAAAAATATTTTCTCAATAAATTACATGAATAATTACAAAGCCTGCAACATGACATTTTTTGAAAGAGTAACATATTTATCCCTAGTCTCTTTCTTGGAAACAGATACAACACTGCAATGTCATATATACAGTAAAAAAACCAACACACCAAAAGCAACTTCCACACACACTCCTTCTCTCCCCCTAAACTCATAGACATTGCAGTCCTGACATTTCCAAGCCAATGCTTGGAAATTTCTAAGCCGATGGTTGAAGTTTTCCCATCTTAGTGAGTCACAAAACCACTGAGATCAGAAGGGGCCTCCAGAGACCAATGCCCCTGCTCAGCCAGGTAGAGCAGGTTTCCTTGGATCATATCCCACTTCAGTATCTTCAAGCATGGAGACTAAAAAGCTTCTCTGAGTAACCTGTGGCACTGTTTGATCACTCTTATGTTAAAAACATCTTCTTTTCATATATTTAAGCAAAATTTCTTGTGTTCCAAGTTGTGCCTGCTGCCTCTTGTCCTGTCACGGCACACCACTGAGAAAAGCCTGGCTCCATCTTCTCTTCTGCTCCTATTGGGTATTTATGCACATTAATAAGATCCCCCTAAAACTCCTCTTCCCTCAGCCTTTATTGATACATCAGTTACTCCAAGTCCTTAGTTGTCTTCATGGTACTTCACTGGACCCATGCCAATTTGTCCACTTTTTTTTTTTCCCTGAAGGAGCCCAGAACCCAGGACTCCAGATGTGTCTCACCAATGCTGAGCAGAAGTGAAGGATCACCTCCCTCAATCTGCTGGGAGACTATTAGGCTACTTTGCCAGAAGCCTGTCATGCAAGGTGCTTCTGAATGGCAGCATAACCATCTAATTGTCCTATGTGTACAAAACCTAAGAATCAAGATTCTACAGTGGGAAGATTCAAGAAACTTTTTAATTTCTGAATTAATAAAAATTTATGCCACATGTGTCATATATGCCACAAACGTCAGCACACTATACAGACTCATTATAGCAATACAAGCATGCTTGTCATTACAAAATCAATTGATAAGGCCACTTTGGGCAGCTCAGGTATTTCTTTGCTCTGATCCTGCTGAAGGGGAGCCTGAATCTATTCCTTTCTCTAAATAACTTTCTAACACAGAGTTAGGATCCAAAACTTCTTGACAAGCAAACACAGTCTATACCACAGTCAAAACAGAGGCCTGTGAAACCTGTAAATTATAAAAGTACTCACCAGGATATAACTAATACTAAATTGTTGAATGTAAGTGTAAAAACTACTGGTTACCAACAGTGGTATGCAAATATTCTGGAGCATTGTGATGACATAGACACAGTATATATAAGCATTTTATCTAAGCACGTGAATGCCAAAGGCACAACCAGTGATAGGCACAGCTGCATATAGGAGTTAGCCAGATTAAAAAAAAGTTGTCAGACAGGCAACACAATTAAATATAAGAGATTGCAAACAGGAATATACAATAGAATTTTAGAAAACAGAATTATAACATGAAGTCTAGAGGAACGCTATGTCCCTGGGGGAGCAGGGACAATAGCATAGAATCATCAGGTGCTAGCAAGGAAAACTAGAGAATGAAGATGAGCCCGGAGCCATTCAGCCTTCTCTTGTCAAAGAGCTCTCAGGCCTAGACAACACTGGCATTGCAGCTGAGGACTACCAGGGACTGCAGCCATCTGCATAGCCCAGCAACACAAGGCAGCCTGGTAGATCAGTGAAGGTCAGCACAGACATCTCCCCTAGACAAGTCAGACAAAGGAGCTCATTTTCCTGTCTTACAGAGGGCCAGAACCTTCCCAGAGCCTTCTTACTGCTATCACAGCCTGCTAAGCTGCTCCCACCAAGTGCTCTATGAATCCAAAGAGCCATCATAAACACAGGGGATGCAAGTGGAGAACGTGAAGAAAACTTCCATTAGCTACTGTCAAAACCAGGGCATACATAAAGTTAAGGCTGACTGAGCAGGTATCTCATCCTCATTCCTCAGAAGTTCAGATTTTACTGAAATGCTGCTAAGGCCTGGGATATTAATTCAGGCTGGTGTTAGAATCTGCCAGGTGTATGAGTGCAATGAAAACAAAGTTGTGATTCTTCAGGGGAAGATTGTGCTGCAGAGAATGAGCATGAAAGACAGCTTTGATCATATGGAAAATGTCAGCATAGATACCACAGATACCCTTCTCAGACTAATGTACCAAAGAAATTCAATTTAAAATAAGGCATTATCAAAAGTATCCTAGCATTAAAAAAACCCTAAGAAAAATTAAAAGTTGAAATACAGGAAGTCAGATAAACATTGCAAAATATTTAAACAATGCACAAAAAGGTTTCTTTATGGGTAATTCTAATTGAAATGAGTCATCACCCTGAATCAGTACATATAGAAGCAACTCATTTCAAGGGGTGTTAAGCTACTCCATTACTACTGAAAGCTATCAGTCCTTTTTATATAAATGATGTCTAGAGATTTCAGCAAATGTGACAGTATATAGTTGAAAAGAAAAACCACCAGTTATTGCCTTTGGATGCTTTAAACACAGGCCTAGCCAAAGTATTTTACAGAGCAAAACTTCCTTCACAGTTCTCATTGTAAGTGTCAAGATATTTATTTCTAATTTCACCAAAAAGAAAATAATCTTTGGACTAGCTAAAACAAAGAACTTTAAGTATGGAAAATGTTTATAAGGGCAGATGTTGGTGTCTGGAACAACCTTTGAGTCCTTGATGTAGTAAAAGTCACTGAGTAATTTTAGTGTTTCTCTCCTCTGCTCAGAATGAATCATTCCTAATGTGTCAGAAAAAAACAGAACATAACAGACCTTTTCTAAAAATAAATAGGTTCTTTTTAAGGGCCAAAGACATCTGCAGGTTAAGTCTGGAGAACTATTCAGTTTGCCATTAATCTGTGAATCTGTAATTAAATTTCAGGTTAGCAACATGTGACTAACAGATGCTTTTTGTTGGCAGTTTAACAACTTGACACATTTTATATGCATAACACCAATGCACTATATACAATGGAAATGCCAAGACACAAATTAGCTCTTTTGTAAAGGCCAGTTTAGAAAACAAAACCAAATATTCCAGCTTAGAATTGCTGCCTGGTCTTCTAGCTTTTCTTTTTCTTCCTGGAGTGTATTTGAAAGGGGAACAAGGAAACAGACTGTAAAATGTAATTTATGTAATTTTCTCTCAGTAAACCTTCATCCTTGATTTTTCAAAGTTTAAATAAAGTCTCAATGGGCTTAAAGAATTATCTACATTAAGTTTTCAATATAATAGTCACAAAGGGGAATGGGAGAAACTGGAAACATTATTGAAAGAAAGATTTGCTGCTTACCAAGTGCATTTTAAATATGAACAGATTAAACAACAGACTTCTATCTGAAGTTAAGACGCAAAGGTAAGCTAAAGAAAACACAGTAGATTTGTGTTCAGTCTGAAAGAAAACAAAACCCAGCCAGTAACTACAAAAAATTTTCTGAAATCACTACATCTATTATTCCAAATTGACAATAACATTTAAGTCCAGCAACTCACTTGATCTGCTGCTCTATTTGCAAGCGTTGTGTTTGTTTATTCACAATACAGAACTCTCCAAAATAAAAATAAATACAGGAAGAAATCTCAGTCAATATTTGATGGACCCTCTCATTTTTCAGCAGTAATGGGGAGAAGTCAGACTAACAGAAACATCCCAATATTTAACAGCAATGTTTGAATGCCAGTAGCCAGCAGATAAATGGCAAATGGTTCTATGTACTCTGTTCCCTCCTTCCCTCTCCCCTAAAACCAAAATAAAGTAAAATATCCATGAAGAATAGGAGAACTGGTATGTAATCCTCTGAGAGGAAAAAAGCAAAAAGCTATTAACTGTTAGAATTTGGTATTGAGTGAACATATTGAAGATAATGCATACATCTACAAGTAAAAACTCCCATTTGCAAAGCCAGGTATAAGAATTTTTATCACTATTCAAGAAATACTTTTGTTCTTTTCAACTTCAAATGGGGAGAAAGAAAATAAATTTTGTAACCACCCTCATGGAGCTTAGCAATTCCGATCTGTAATTTTGTTTATATCTCTGAACTATTTTCAATCAGACACACTGAAGCAACCACAACCTGTACTGCACTACAGAGTCTTTAGTCAGCTCCAAGAGTCCTGAAAGGCCTTTGCTGACACAATGTAAAGAGACACATTTTAGGGCACGGAGAAGCTGATGGAAACCAAGCTTTTCCTCAGTTTTTACTACACAAGGGAGATAAGAATAGGGAATGCCACTAAGAAAAATAGGCAACAAACTCATGACTCAAAAGCGCAACTAAATAAAAGTAGATTGCTTGCAGGTCATGCAGGCTGACATAGGGCAGGACAGAGAGGACAGAGTTCAATTTCCAGCAGAAGAAAGAACTGACAAAGGGCTCAGAAAGAACTGGCCAAAATCACAAAGGGTTGCTGGAGTGGATGTTTTCATGTTTTTTGAGACTTAGCTCTCTTTCTGGAAACGGCAAATGTGTATTTAAATAAACCCACAAGTTCTTACTGTAAGCATCCCAAAAAATTCTTTAGGCAAACTCAATGTCCTTGGGAAATACAGACTTGCTGCCAGGACAAGGGCAGGTGGACCATGTAACATCAGCCCTCAGAACTGATCCATGGCAGGAGCTGTACGTGCTGGAATGGAGCCACAATTAGGACACTGCTGACCCTCCAGAATCAGACAGGATTCAGTGGTGAGATCACAACAACCTCCATTTGACAGAGGACTCAGGGCAGGGAGCTCAGCCAGGATTATGAGTGCAAGTTAACTAAGTGTAAAATACATGAAAAAAACTGTCTCCACCTATGGCAGAAATAGAATCTGGTCTGAATGGCCATCAATCTGGTAGACTTGGAATATTCACAGTAGGAGCCCAGCTAAAGCAGTGTTCTAGCTCTCTACTCACATACATATTTTTTTAAATCCTTTCAACGTTTCTTTGGTAGTAGTACAAAAGCAGTGTAATCTTAGTTCAGTGCTGAGCAGGACAGCATAAGAAACACCTTATTGCATGCAATTGTACTTTCATTATGGAGCTAAAAACATCAGAAGATAATTTTTTAATAAAGAAATTTTTAAGGCTTTATAATTTATAATTCCTGGGGGTACACACTGTGACAAAAACCCCATTTTTCTTACCTATCGTACACGTTGAGTAGCCAGTTAAGACACATGTCTACACAGAGAGGAACATTCACCATATCTTTGTGTTTCTCTTCCAGTCCACTGTAGATGGTAGTGAGACAGCTGATCACATCTTGGACACCAATCAGCTGATCATTTTGACTCAACTTGTGCTGTTTGAAAACTTCACTTGTCGTGTTCAGGTCCAACAGGTCCACTAATAATAGATTTAAAAAAAAAATAGGATTAAAAAAAAAGTGTGAATACACATTGACAATAATTGCTTATGTGCAAATTGTAGCAAACACTGCAAACAACTAGCCCAGTGGCTTTCATTTAGTAACTTTATAGTGACAAACCATTCTCTGTGACAAGTCAACAGCATTTGGTCACTATTTATTAAAAAAAAAAAAAAAACTAGAATAAAAACATTATAATGCACACTCCAGAACAACATTAAAATAGCTGCTAAAATAGTCTGTGTAATTAGGGGATCCTAACTTTGGATGCACACACAGAGAATTCATGAGGCTTACAGGATTCTTCATATTTACCACAAAGCAGAATCCTGTAAAATGACTATCACTTTTGATCAAATGTAAAGCAAAGCAAGTTCTTAAGCAAGAATTCTTGCTTAAAGCCCGAATTAACTGAATAGCAGTTGCTAAATTAGGGCTTAAAAGAAAACGGGAGATTATTTATTGTACTTTCCAGAACACTAAATACTATGCTTTCTTGAAAAATGTTTTTATCTCCTTTATTACAGAATTCTTCCTATAAGCAGTTGGTGATGCAATGGATATTTTACAGGGGAAAAAGGGTTTTTCTCTCAAAACCATTCAAAAGTGAAAATTAATGTGAAAAGATTGTGAAGATCTGAGGTTTGCATGGTGAAAAGAAAAGGCCATCAATGAGCTCTTCTACCTCCTTTTGCAAAAGAAAGTGGAAAAGTTAAAACATAAATGGTATAATCCTCAGTGACTTTTTTTACGGAAGCAAGGACTTTAACTTAAAAATATAATTGCAATGTATTAGTATGCTTGCTACAATATACATAACATGCAGTTAGAGTATATTAAAAGCTCATACTGAGCTGTTTGTGAAGAGTCAGTAACAGATTTGCATTATAAATGTCATCTCTCAAATGAAAAAAAATCCATTTGACAATCTCTGGCATGTTGTGAACTGCTCTTCACCAATCATCACAATGAATCATAGAATCAGAAAATTATTTTTGTTGGATGAGACCTTAAAGATTTTCTTTTCTAGTTCCAACCTAGAAACTTGCCATGGCAGGAACACCTCCCACTAGACCAGGTTGCTCAAAGCCCCATCCAGCCCGGCTTTGAACACTACCAGGGATGGAGCATCCACAACTTCTCTGGGCAATCTGTGCCAGAGTCTCACCATCCTCACAATAAACAACTTCTTCCTAATACCTAATCTAAATGTCTCCTCCTCTGCTTTAGAACTGTTTCTCCTTGTCCTATCACAATCTGTCCTTTTAAAAAAGTTACTCTCCCTATTTTTTATAAGCCTCCCTTAGGTACTGAAAGGCTGCTCTAAGGTCTCCCTGGAGCCTTCTCTTCTCCAGGATGAACAACCTCAGCTCTTGGAGCCTTTCCTCATAGTACAGATGCTCCATCCCCCAACCATCCTCATTGCTTGCCTCTTGACCTGCTCCAACAGGTCTACATCTTTCCTGTGCTGAGCATCCCAGATCTGGATGCATTATCCCAGGTGGGGGCTCACAAGAGCAGAGGGGAAGAATAAAAGTGTTAAATAAGGAGCCCAGATTTGCATCCTGTGCAAATTGGATAATTCTATCTGGGCTGGAAAGCAAGTTCAACAGACAAAGAAGCAAGAGCAAGAAAACATTAACCACTATGAGCAACTCTGTCAAGAACTCACGGATCATCTACCAAAAGAAGGGTGCATTCCCAACCCCTTTTCCCCTATCTACCCTTCCTCACATCTTTGCAAAGTGACGAACAGTACCTCACAGCCCTTGCCTTTCCTCTCCTGCACTAAAATCAGTACATTCTATTCTCACCTCACAGCATCAGATTTGCAGGGGTTTACATTTGTTTGTTTTTAATTTTCTTTCTTGTTTGTTTGGCGATATTTTAAGCCCTTCTCTTGGGCTTGCAAACAAATGTCAGCCATGTATTTATCAAAGAGGCATACTGGTAATTGCAGCAAAACACCTTGCCCCTGGTTTGACCCAAGGTAGCCAAAGTGTTTGGCAATACACTCACTGCAGCATAATCTTCTGCAATAGTTATAAAGGATGTGACAGTGCAAAAGGCTCACAGGCATATCTAAAACCAACATGAATCCAAAAACCGTTCACAGTGTAATCCTGACTACTTTTTAGATGTGGAGGGAAGCCAAGTGAGGGTAACCTACTATCCCCACGACATACATGTGGAACTGAGGAGATGGCCACTTATCACATTTCCCCTTCATTACTTCAAAAACCCTAATGACAAAGAAAACACGGTAAAAATTAATGCAATCAGTTTGCTGGTTTTGTTTTGGTATTAGCTTTTATTTTATGTTTGAGTTGTAGGAGTATTTTGTTTGTTTGCCTGGGGTTTTTATATTTTCTGGTTATTTTGCAACCTGTTTCTGTAAGGTACTTAATAGCTGGCTAAAAGCAGGTAATTAGCTTCATAAAACAGACTGACAGCACACAAAACCTGCCCTTTTTAAAGCTTGTGAAAATTCAGAAAGCTTTGGAATGCCAGGAAGTTATAGCCTTTGTCTTTGGCTTAACATTAGCATCCTTGCACTGAAAAGAAGAAATTCAACAGACACTAAGCCTGCTAACTTCACATCTTGATCTGCTAGCATTAAGATCTCTCACTCACACTTCTGCCTGAGCATTTCAGAAGGACCTTGGAGAGGTAGTTCCAGTATTTTTGTATTAAAAAATACAGCAAGTCCGATGCTATACTAATGCAAATTAAGCTAAACTTACACTTTTGGATGGCACTATCCATGCAGAACAACCAGAGTAAATTACTTCCATTCCTGCTTACTTCAGCACTTACCTGGCTGAATAAAATTTGGGACAAGCAGTTACACTGTCATGCTATTTCTGGCAAGATGCCTACACAGGTTTCAGTGCATTTTTGCAGTACCATTCTGCATCTGCTTAAACATGCTGAATGACCAATCCTGCTTTTAACCGACCCATGGGCACAAGGCCCATTTCTCCCCTTCTCTTTTTCCCAAAGAAAGAGAGAAATCATATCATTCAGCACTGTTAAAGCAGGTGTGAGTGACTGAATCATGAGCAAGTAACTACATACAGCTGCTAATGGCAAATCTGAGGCTGCTGCAACCCCATGGAAAATAGCAGGGCACTACTGTGGAGTTTTTATTAAAAAGACCTTGCAAATGATAGCAGTTCCAGCAAAGAGACTGCAGTCTTCCCTCAAAGAGCAAAGTGCTCACAGCTCTTAGTCCCTGATGTCTAAATGTTCCATTTTTCCCCTTGTGTGGTTGACAGTCCTATTAACATTCTTAAATTTTAAATCACCTAGAGGAACTCAGCAACAGAATTCTGAATATACATGGTGATTTTGTTTGCTTTTTACCTTTCAGTACTATACTTCAGCATGTGGGGTATTATAATTTCTTGAAAATGAGCTAAAGAATGCTGCACGAGAATAAAATATCATCAGGACGTGGTGCTACACAGTTGCCCAATACATCTGCAACACACCATAGTCTCTCTGTCCCTATTCTTCTGCTACAGTGGGAAAGCACTCTCCCTACATCTTCCCCACATAATCTGAGACAGAAAGGCTAAGAATTTGTTATTTCAAATTTGCAGCCTTTCTTAGATTCCTGCAAAATACACACACATATATATGAAAAGGTACATCTCTGCAGGAATCTACCTGTCAAAAACAAAACAAGAAGAAACCCAACACTAATTTCTCTTTTAAAGAGAATGAGGAAAATGGGAGTAACCTCCCTAGAGCTGAGGTTTTTTTGACGTTTACCAAGAAGAGATAGGGCATCAGCAAAGTTTTCTAAAGTTCTCAAATGAACATTCTAAAGTGCAATTGGTCCTGAATCTGCTTGTGAAGCACTTACACTCCAAAGTCAAAATCTATCAGGTGCAAGTGGAACTGTGCATCCAGCTCCAGCTATGCCCTTGGGAGTTCCCACCAAAAACACCTTTGACATTATACACACACACCATGCCTGTGACATCAATTTGTCACATTTTACAGTGATCTCCATTTTTGGTGAATTGTTTTGATGTTTTCTTTGCCTTAGCACATAAGCCTTTCTGAAGCATTCTGCATACAAACACTTTTAAAATACATCTGCAATTAATATTATAGGCAATAGAATGGAAGACTAAAGTAACTCAGACCCGAAAAAGAATGGCAGAAGCACAGAAGATTACTCTTTCCCCTCCTAAAAATAAAACCAATTCTTTATTAAGTACACGTGTATAACAAAGATTTTTTTGGCTGTTGTCTCTTCCCACGAAGCACAGAGATGGAGTAAACAAACAACTTCATAGATAAGGCAGATTGGACCTGTAGAGATGAAAGTTTTACTCCTAGCTCTTTGAAAGTGGAGTATTGTCTTTACTTCTTGTTATTTCCTTCCATCCTCCCTTCCAACTCCCTCCCCTGAAACTAGAGACAATAGGAGGGTACTTCTGAAACCTGTGAATGAGGAGAGCTAGCCCTGGCTGTTATTATAGAAATTTATATATTCTGCAGTAACATCAAGAGCAGAAAGTATTCCCTCTCCAAAGTTTATTAGAAATAATATAAGTGAAGCTTGATCTATACAGGTCACTAGAAAAGCTGTATATCTGTCAGAAAAAAGGCAACATGAAAAGCATCTGTCATATGCAGTCTGTTTTTTCCCATTCTTCCCTGAGGAGCAGCTCACACAAGGAGAATTTTACTCTGCTTTCTGATCTCTTGCTTTGCTTTTTGTTTTTAGGTACATGTTGATGAATACTTTATACCCTGAACACTGACAAGCAAAAAGCTCATAATGTTCTTTGGTCTTGCTGGGAGATGAAGCTGTAGTCCTTGGTGGGACCACATCTTATGAAGAACTGGCGATAGGTACTGATAAGAGCCTGTGCTGTGCACAGACACAGTTCAGCCTTCTGGAGTAGCTAGCTACCAACACAGCTTCATTCAGTATGATGTATATCTGAAGGCCAGCTAAGATCAGACTGCTGTCTTCTAGACTGGAAAGAAAACTAACCACCTGGAGGGTGGGAAGGGATCCCTCTTTGTGTAACTACTTTCCAGCTTGCACCCCCCTAGGAGGACTTTGCACTTCTTGTGTTCCTACTCTGCCTGCATCACTGTGCGCCCTCCAGGGCTGAGAAGTCCTTCCATGCCAAGGACTCCTAATTTGTAAGAGGAAATTTTGGTAATATCACACATCTTTCTACTATCTGTTGCCAAGACGTTTCAAAAGGTCCAAAATCTGCAACCTTTATCATACCACATACCATACCACATATCATACCACATACCATATCATATCACATACCACATCTCCTTCCAAAATTGTCTAGTTTCCTTTTGCTTTTTTCTACTTCACCTTGGTTTTTTTCTGTTAGGTGTATGTTCTTATGTATTTCATTTTTCATAGTTTTTAAAATTCAGTTTGCTTTACACAGGAGACTCAACAAGAGCACAGATCCTCAGTGTGGTAATTGCTGTGTGACTTGGAGAAGTCCCAAGTCCAGAACAAGATCTCCTGATCTATCACTTCTGAGGCTGCTAAACTTTGAGTGTACATGGTAATCATGCAACATGCTGCTGAATTAAATCACAGTTGTGATATAAAAGGAAATGCTTTTTAAATACTTAGCAACATAAATAAATGTAAAAGTAAATAAATTTACCTGTAGAACAAAATTTGAGATGAAAATGATTCTTAGTGAGTTTACCATTTCAACTTACCTGCTGCACCTCTTTTTTTTATCAATTTATTTTATTTGTTTGCAATAATGACACCTACTGTTGGCAATTCTTGTCATTTTGTTGGTTGACACTGGGTCAAGGATAACTCTGGTCCACCCTTAATGTTGTCAGACTGAAGCTGACCCTCCCTTCCCCAAGTACTGTAGAGAAACCATTTCCCCCAGAGGCCCAACTCACAGCACAGCGCTTTCTGCAGTCTGCGGATTTTGATGGCTGTGCGGTAGGCGGAGAAGCGCACGTTGTTCAAATCAGCTGAAAAAGCAGAACAGAAACATGAGCGGCCCTAAAAGTACAGCCCATAACTTTCTTTTACATATAAATATTCATATTTTGGAAGAAGTCTGATATCCCTCCTCTTTTCTGCAATGAATTAATAGGATATATCAGAACAAATTAAAAAACCTAACAAGTTGGGACCTTAGTGCCATTCACCTTCAGGGAAAACCTCCTGGCTCTGACAGTCCAGGACCTTAAAAAGAGTGGCCCTCCAGAAATGCCAGCACTACCTTGGCACATGTAATATATAAATATATATATATATACACACACAATATATGTATTTATGTATATATGTGTAATATGTGTATATATATATGTATGTATGTATACATGTGTGTATATATGTATGTATGTACATATATATACATATATATACACAGGAGAGTTTCACATACATATTATGCACTGGTACATAGTTCCCAGAAAACTGCTCAAATACAGCAAGTTTCTCAAATAATTTACAACTCCATCAGATAATATACAGGAAACAGAGAGCAGCAAATGTCAGTAACAGAAAAAATGGCTTAAGCTCTAATTTATGTGCCATGACTTTGCAAACTGTGCCTTAAAAGGGATAGTCACATAGCTGTAAGCTCTGTTTTAGAAACCAATTGATACAGTAACATTTTTTCTCTCACTTAACAGTATTTTTTACCCTTCCTCTCCTTAGAATGGGAGATTTCACAGTAAATGTTGATGCTATCAGGGCATGTTGAACTAGTTGTACCATAATACAGTTTACCTTTTACTGAAAAGGTAGCTGGCCTATTTTATGACGAAAATTAGTTCTTTGCAGACCAGAGCCCTGGTTTAAACATGCCGAGAGCCTGTATCAGTGGACACTTCCTTGTGAAGTTAAAAGAAAAAACCCAAGGTACTGCATTAAAGCATACAGTCAGAGTATATGGTTCAGAATTAATATTGCCAAAATACAATACAATGACCAAGGCAGCAGGTTTTCGGCAAAGTGTGCCTCATCACAAAGTGGGAAATCCTGTTACACTCAGGTCATGAGAACTCAAACATGGTCAGTATCCAAATGTAGCTTTTATTCATGGAACAAAAATCACAATGCTTTAATGAATGCACTCACCTAAGGACTGGAAGAGATCAGTCATTTTAGGATGATCCCAACAAGTTGTCTGTGTCTCATGACTACAAAGGAAGAAAATAATTAAAGTTTCAGGAAACACACATATGCACTTCCAAAGAATAAAATCTTAAAGATATTCTGATTTTCTGCATTCAAGTGGCAAGAAATCTCTCAGCTCTAATTAAAATGCATGATCTGTACCACTCAGCTCCTTGATTTTATAATCACAAAGTTAGTCAGACATCAGCCCACCCATATTTAACAATATTTATTTTGATTCTAACTGTGATGGTAAGAGCTGGACTCTGTCCCTACAGCTAAGAGGTACACTAATAAGGTAAAAGTACAAAATTTCCTGTGCTGTAAAATTAAAAATATAACTGTAAAAACAATTTAGAAATAAAAATCTTGAGATTTTATTTCAATCTTTATTGCATATCTGAGCATATGTATCAGTACACAGACAATGATGTTAAGCTTTACAAGTAACATTTATTTAACATGTAACATGATCATTTAAGTTGGAAAGGACCTTTAAGATCATGAAGTCCAATGGGAAACCTGATCACCATTCACACAATCAATAAATATCTTGATTTAGGGGACACGCTCTTCACTACTGTTCACAGAATAGAGATTCAATAGGCAGCATCCCTTAACCTACTGATTAGTGTTGCTGCTTCAATTTATCAGGGTTTCAAGTAGGCAGCCATAGGGATCAAAACATGTATTATGTCAGGTCCACTGAAATCTCCAATTCCCTTCTACAAGCCACACTTTACTTGTATTAATCAATATTAACTGCTGGAATGATTGCACATTCTTGTCTTACAAAGTATTTACATTTGAACTAGATTTGCAAGGTAAGCAATCAGAGAAGTCATGTTAAAAAGATCATAGGATTCCCTTTAAAAGTTAATGAAAACAAAATTATGCTATGTTAGCAAATTTAACAGTAATGCTCAGAGAACACTAAGTAGTTCACCTTTGTTTCTATTTAAAAATTCTTAATATACCCTTTTTTTTCCTGCACAGAGGGATACTTGGTTGTAAATAATGACTTTAAAAAGGCCACTTTGGTATTAAATGTAGTGAACTGTATCATCATTTGCTACATATAAATGGCTGTACCTCAGTGAATGCACAATAATTTATCATCAAGGTTTATTTTTTGATCAAGAAACCAACCAAGAATGAACCCTTTTATGCTATGTGGTACAAAAAAAATTGTATATTAAGTCCTTGTTCTAAAGAACTGCAGAGACAGGACACATACCATAAGGGAAGGCCAGCTCTAACCAAATGCTAAGGACCCTTTTGTGTATGCATTAGCCTCAAACATACATCAGTGGAAAGTGCTTGAAATGGGTCTCTTTACATGGGACATGATCCTCATTTTACAGTCCTTTCCAGCTTTGAGTCCAGCCTAGGTATTTAGAGACAGCTTCTCCCCATCATGCTTCACACTCTGCCATGGATCTCATTTGTCTATCTGGCACCATCACAACTTGGGGAAGGGTTTTTCATGGAAGTTCATAGGCAAAGTATGTATTTCCTATTAATGCAATAAATAAAAATCTTCCTTTTCTTCTTTGCAATTACTCTCTAGTCACTGACTGAACATGACTACATTTAAACAAGAGAGATTTAAACAATAAGACTTCTATCAGACCTTGACTCAAAAATACTATAGTAAACTCTCCTCAATTCAAAACAAAGTATTTAAATACATCTTTACATCTGAATACATCTTCTTCAATAGAAGCTTTTATTTTATTTCATGCTAATATCATTATCACATGAATTTCTATCATGTTTCAAATTCCCAATGAGGTGGTCAAGGCTCTGGTAATGCTAAACTCTAAAGGTAATGCATGCCAGTAAATCAGTGGGTTTGCACTTTTTGAAAAGACAGTTCTAAAACAGTACCATGCTTATCTTTGTCCAGAAAAGTAATTTCAAAAACAAGTTGATTGACAATCCTTTTCCTGTAAAAGGTACACCAATAAAAACCAATCATGAAGCTAGCAACAAGAAAGAATATACTTGGATTTTATGGTATGCCATGGTAAAGGCTGGTGACTGTCCAGCATTCTTACCCTTGTGTCAAAACACTACAGTATAGCAGAAAAAAGAACATATACAGCTTTAGAAAATACTGAAGTAAACAGGAACAGGAAATACAATATAATATTTCATACTGCTCAACTTATTTAATAATCTCAAAACTACTCTGGAAGCTCCCAAATGTCTACATTATCATGTTAACAGGATGCCATAAATATGTTGCCCATTTAGAATTGTTGACTAAATCCACTGCAACTGCCCATAGAAATGAATACAATATGCGATCAGTTTAATAAAGCTTGTTTTAAAGACTTGACTTCAACTCAAATTCCCTAAGAAGCCACTTCTAAAAGTCAAGCCCCAAAACAAAACAAAAAACCCCAAAACAACTGGTGATTTTACTGTCAACATTCTAAGTGAAAATGATTTCTTAGGATATTCTGAGAAAAATAAAGCCTTAACTAAAACACCTTCAATATTTTATGTTAAAAGTAAAGGTAGTTGGCAGTACTGTGACAGAAGCTATAAATACATGTATTCTCAGAAATATATTTCCCTCTATTTTAAATGCTGAAACATCAATGCAAATACTGCATGTAAACTACATGCAATTTAGGTGAGACAAATCCTGTTTACTGCCTTAGAAACTATGATGGCAAAACCAGCCATGATCATAGGGACTTTGCTGAATTGCAGCCATTATTTCCCAGTTCCCTGTTTTCTGGCATTAAACATATGGTTTCATGAACAAATATATTTCTGACTAGTGGGATGCTGTGAAAATACTCCTGAGAGCTGCAGCAGAAATGCAAAGTTTATTTAGCTAAGTCCAGAGACCTTTTCTCTTTTTCCTTTCTTTTTTCCTTTTAAAATTGTTAAAAATATAGAAGAAAAAAATACTTAAATGCTTGGATAAATCCTTGCCTTTTTTTTATTCCCTCTATGGAAATATACTTCATTACGCATTTGCAATACTTAATTAGGACGTGGGTACAGTTAATTGCAATTTAGATTCTGGCTTGTAAGTAATTTATAAACCCATATGCAATGAATAAGAGCTGATTTTACTAATCAAACTTTATCCTTTAAATCAAGTTTCCAAGAATTAAGAGCACATAACAGTTTCATTATTGAAATCGTATACTTTAAATATAGAGTTTTAGTACAGTTTTATCTGAAAGACTAAAATCACTTTAATAGTGCAAACATGCCATAAAAAATATGCTTTTCTTTTCTATTTTGTGTTTACTTAACATGAAGCGGAAAAAGTGAATGAGATATCAAAAACTTCTGTATCCTGCACTGTAATAGTGTTTCTCCATTTGATGCAGTACATACCTGAACAGCTAAACTTTTTCTTTACAGAAAAACACAGAACATGAAATTTATGCCTAATAAAATAATGACCATAAAATATTTTTCTATTTTATCTGCAAAAGAAATTTGTGCCAGACTGCATAAAGACCAATGGACTTTTAAAACTTATCACTCAGTTTTTTTCTGTGCCACACAGAATTTGTGAGAAAGGAAGCCAAGTGAACATCATCTGGTGCAACTGAAAAAAGGCAAGAGAGAATCCTTTCCAATTCCTTAAAGTCAGTACTACCTGACAGCTGCTAAGTGACTATAGAGGGTGACTGTGCCAGCCCAATCCCAAAACACCCAGCAGGAAACCAGTGGTAACAGCCGAGCAATTCTGTACAAGGATCCCGCAGAGAAGAGGAATGGGCTCCAAGTGAATGAATCACCAGCTCAACAGTCTGTTCAGGTCCAGGGAGGCAGCAGCTTCACTGTCACAGGCAGTGCTGCCAGCACCACCAAATATATTCCATGGGTAGGTTTCTTTTAGGCACCAAAGCCAGACTTCTCTGGACAGAGGCACGGAAAAAACCACATGATTGAAAATTTAATAAGACCGATAAAAAAATCATCTCACTGAACTTCCAAAAATATTCCAACCAAGCATTTAACCAAGAACAGAGAAACCTGCAGAGTCTTCCCTCTCTGTTACAACTACCATGGCAATTCTGTCCCAGGTCACAGTGATGACTGTGCAAGGAGCACCTTCTCTTGTAAGCACCCTGCTAATGTCAAGAACTACTCATGGAGTGAGGTGATAGTAACTTTGATTGAAGGTGAACAACAGCTGGGCCCATAATTCACCTCGCTTGTACACGGCACCAAAAAAAAAAAGAAATTTTCAAGCTGTACAGGAGCCCAAGGTACAAGACTTCATTCTGTTCAGTGGGTGGCATAAGGAGGGATTTTGCCTGTTACAAAAGTGAGCTGTCCTACAGGGCTTAACACATGGGGTATGAACATATTACATCTTTGTTCATGGTTTAGTCAGGGAAGACTTAAAAGCATCTCACTGACAAGAGATTTTTTTTTGTTGCTCCTATCAAAAGTATGAGTTACTCAGAGCAAGAGTCTTCTAAATCTCTTATGCAAACTTATGGACTCAATACAGGTCACACAGCAAAACATGCATCCATGAATATATTACCTGACAAACCAGTGTAATTTAAAAAGTCTAAATGCATTTGTGTAAATTTCACTAACAAAAAAACATGATAACCATAAAATACTCCAAACTACAAACCACCCACATATTAATGAAGTGCTCTAAAGCTTACATGACAAACATTTGCCCTTACAATTTATTTCTTATCCATTATGTTTGCTGGAAGCTTTCTAATTATAATTGGCAAAGATAATCCATTTTAAACCACTTCCTGATTGTAAATAAAAAGCTGAGAAACAGTTAGCATGTCATTTAATTTATGCTCTAGAAAGAAAAGAACAGTCCTATTGAAATGAATGGATTAACATCTCCAGGTGTTTCAAGGTGCTCATGGAGTTGTGAACAAAAAATTGTTCTTTTTGTACAAGAAAGAAAAAAATTACCCACAACCTGTTTCTAGTTTTCTTTCTTATCATGGACAAGGCCTCTATTGATAATCACTGGCAAACACCACAAGAACAGCACTCTGGCATGATGTTAAGTACCTTTCTGTTCCTGTAGTCATTTGCACGAAACATTACCCAAAATCAGAATCTTTACTGATCACTAATGAATCAACAGCACTCAGAACTCTGACTTTGCTACCCGTGCCAAATTTCAAATGGCATAAGATCCCCACTTTATGTCAAGGTGTTTTGGCTAGATACTGCATATTTTCATTTCTTCTTTTTTTTAAGCCCATTAGAAAATACTGTTTTGTGGTGAGAAGAGTAGGCATAATGCATCACAAGGGTATTGCACCTTAGAGGTTGGTAGAACCATTTATATGCAGATATTTTGAAATCACTCCAGAGAAATGTGCTACTGCATTTCTTTAATTGAAAATGAAGATGAGCACAGGAACTGGTAATTGAAGAAACTTTCAAACCTTCAAACTTGTATTACCTCTTTCGGTAAATTAGATTTTTTTTCCCTTCTAAGGGAAATACCTAATACTTATAAGAATGAGATTATGGATATAATTATAATAAGACAAATTTTTTTTTTCTCTGCTCCTTTACTTCTCCCCCTCTTCCTCATACAGGCATAAACCAAACATCAGCAAAGACTTTCTGAAGACTCTTAAAAAATGGAGAAGCAGAAAACATTTTACTCCTGTCCCCATAAAGCTGAACAAAATATAGGAGGTGATAAAATAGGTTTTCTAAGACGCTGGTGATGCCAGCCACTTTGCAGGATTACAGAAAAGGCAACTATGGCGCTTGATATCGATCAATTTAATGGTTGCAACAAGAAATTGCTCTCCCTATGTAATGCCCTGCATGAGATTAAACTCACTGCAACCTCTTCTGTATTGCCCTTTTGTTTCTTCTGCACAGCACAAATACCTAATAATTTATGGCATTGAAAGGTAGATGGCCAAAGAACACTTAAATTATAGTTAAAAACAGTGAGAAGTCCTAGGGTAATTATGCTTTCTGCATATTTGTCATGTTTCCCTCATGGATGCTTAAGGATCATAGTGTTTAATTTATTATTCTATTTATTTTTAGACATTTTTTTTACTGAAATGCTATGTAATACAGGCGCTTTTTTTTAATTTACTGTTACAAAGGTAAAGGATGTCTTATTTGTATGATCCAAATAATGATAAATGAACAACAACAGAAATTTTTCCCTAATGAATCTCAAATCTTTACCAACCAACCTATGAAAAATGTATTCAATGGCAAGTTTGCCAAATCTTTTGCCCAAACCTCTCACTTTTATTACATAAAGTGCACTGGTAAATACTCTGCCTTCTGTGTTGCATTCCCTTCCATACGCTTATTAGTTCAATTGAAAAAGGATGAAAGACTATGCTTTTTTTGCAGCAGCAGCATCAAGATTTTACAGATTAAGGTTTTCATTGAATTTTACTGTGTCTAGAGACTACAGAAATACAAAATATTCTCTAATTGGTATTAAGAAAAAAATCAAATAGGAGGCAAAAAGGATTAAATTAAAATCAGATCGACAGAAGCAGCAACATTTCACAAATCTGGCTTAGATAGTAAGACAATTCAAGAGAAGAAAAGTGACAGGGTAGATCATGTGTGTAAGTTCAGTTCAAATATCCACCATAGCCCGGGAAACACACACCCTGAAAAGCCTGGGCCAAATGAATTACAAATCCTTCTTCCAGCTAAGCAAAATAGTTGATTCTTTCCAAAACACCCCAAACTGCCTCTGTCTGAACTTATAGGGCAGAGGAGGTTGTACACTGGTTTTTTGAATGCTCCTATGACTCATTACCTGATTAAATACAACCCCAGAAAGGGCAGAAGTGCCATTAGCAAATGGGGTGGGGAGAAGAAACTAAACTCCAAAGTCACTACACCAAAGACCTTCCACTGAGCCACTTCTCTCTACCCATGTAAATGCAAGCTACCTCTGGTGTCAGGAGCCAAACAAAGTGTTTCTTACTTGAAAATACAACATCTTGTACCATTTTGACGCCCTCCTTACAGATGAATTAATTGCTACCTAAAGTACTTTCTCCTGCCTTCTCAGGTGCAGTTCTCTAATATTTTTAAACTACATCCTGTGTGCAATAAAACTGAGGACTGCAGTTGGTTCTTTTTTCTTCTTTTTCCCAAATACTCAACACAGGTACAACTACATCATCATCTCCAACTATGTGACTTTCTGAATATTTAACATTTCTCATTCAAGGACACAGACAAAAAGCCATCAAAATGAAGTAGAGATATAAATTCATGGTTGCTAAAAAAAAGCCTTGGTATTCAGAATTTAAGTAACCTGATTTCAATTAGCATTTATTTCCCTTTCAAAATTAATTTTTAAAACTTCTCATTTTTCAGCCCCCAATCATTGGATCATACTTTTATTATCCTTGTTCTGCTATACCATAAAGTGAACAACTGGCATCTTAAATCTTCCCTCTGAACATAGAATTCTTCTTGTAAATACAGTCAGCTGCTCTCAAATGATAAAGTTTTTGAGACTTATTGCAGCTGTTCCTTCTACTCATGCTGTGGTTTACATCAAAGGCAACTCATTGAAAGGTGTTAGTATAATTAAAAAAAAAAAAGAGAATTAAATCAGTTTCTCCCTTTTTCCTAGCTTTTCTTTCTATATAAAAAAATCATAAAATCTTATTGACTGTTCTCTTGAATTGTCTTACTCCATGTAATCATTCCAAAGTAGTAAGTTTTTCGTGTCAGTATTGTTTTTCTCTCTTCTTTAAACTGTGTCTGAAATTAAGCAACAGACAAAGATTTAAAAGGGTATTTAAACCCAAGAGTACTCTCCAGCCTCATCATAACAAAGCAAATGAAGTTCAGAATCAGTTATTTTCTCCTTTATCTTCCCCAATTCTCTGATCTATCTAGATGCTGCTGAAAACAATGATGTTTAGATCAGTAAGAACTAAAAAATCTAGGAAACTGCCAAGGCAGTCTGCTTTCCAGGCTGTGAAGCTAAAGAAACCCTCAAGTTTTTTTTAAAAAGCAAATCCTACTAGTTACATGTACCAAGAATCCTTTTCAAGAATCAAGACATTACTTTAGCAGCACATATGATGTTGAAAGTAGGGAAGGATTACTAGAAAAGTCTCATTTGAGATGCAATAGTTAATTCTGTTGACTCTATTAAAGCCATCCTGAAAATAAAACAGTAGTCTCTACCTCTATAAAGACCTCAACCCTCAAAGAACTTGCCCTACACTTCTGCATCCCTACCAAACTTCCTGTGAAAGACCATTAAAAACAATTTCTAAGAGATGCTGGATTTTGTTTCTAAGTCCCAGCTGGCTTCATTCCGCAATCAAGCTCTAGGGCCACCAGCTCACTACTGTGGGAGCAAGGCCTGTATTCCCAGGGAATACTTTATGGCCAACTGGTGTGCTTGAGGGATTGTACCTAGTGCACATATTGGAAAGGTTTTCTTCTGAACCAGCAATGAAAAAAAAGAAAAGAAAAGATTTCTCAAAAATGGAACTTTTGCTGAGTTAGGGTAAGAGAGCATCAGAAACTCAGAAGAATGTATTAGATAAGAAAAAAAAAAGATATACATATGAAATATTAAAGTTTAAAATCTTTGCTTTGCTCAGCACAGATCAGAGGTATATCTTAATTTGTTCCATCTGTTCCTATCTCTGATCCCCAACTCTGAATGAACTGGTGAGCTCCACAGAACCCTCTGAGGCCAAATCATGGCCCCAACTCCAGCTACTAACTCTGATAAGGTAGAACAGGAACATAAATCTTTCCATGTCCATTAAGGACATACCCACAAGAAAAAACAAGAGGTTTAGGGTAGTTTTCCTCTTGCTTTCTGTAGTTTGCCACTTCAGCATTTTCCTTCAATTACTGTTGCAGGTGTGATCATTTTAGAAGCACTTCTGCCTGAGTCTAAGCAGAGAATGTGCCTCCATATCCAACTTCTGCCCTCTTCTTCCATTGGGAGGGAGCCAGGAACCTCTTCTCTAGTGTGTCACAGTTTTTGCTGCCTCTTGCAAAATTTTGAGCAGAAGCACAAATGCTTTTATAGAGAATTCAAGGATGTTCATAGCAGGTTTCTGCTTTTTCTGGTTACCTACTCAGACCCTTTAAAGAAATTAATCTTCAGATGACAGTTTAAAAACAACTGTCACATCTCAAGAATGCTAACAAGTTTGATCAACAGATAAATTGCTACCTGCTTTTCAAAGCTCTCAAGTGCTTGTAAATTGCTTGAAGCAGAAAACGTGGCTCTCAGAGTTATGAGCAATATGCAATAGTAAAATATCCTCATGTTCTTTTAAAATTAACTATCTTCAGGTCCATTTCATGGTCATCCTACAGACTTAAAAACCCTACTCTTTTCCCAAACCCTAACTGATAACATTTTAAACACAGATTTTCTTCAGCCTAAAATGGACTACTCTGGGTCTCACTTGTACACTTCTTAAAATTTAATTTACCTTTCCAGCAAAGCCCTATCCTCCTCTCAAAGCTGCAATATTTGACCTTAAAAGTACAGGCAAACAAAATAAACACTGGTAGAGTAAAAAAATCAAAGTTAGGGATTGCTCTTTGTAGAGCACATCAAATATCCACGCCTCTCTAACTTAGTTAATCTTTATTATTTTCAAAATAAATATCTCAACCATTCCTCTTGGTAATCGAGGCATTTGTAAAATTTTTGTAAATATTTATATCTGAGTAAAATTTACCTTAACATCAATTACTATAAAAAACTACCGTAAAGAAGATGACAAAAGAACAGTCAAGGCATGACTATTTACAAAGCAATTTTGCACAAAATTATGAATGGCCTCAATAGATACTAGTCACCACTGTCCTGCTCTAGGTTATGAACTTTGTGATTTTAAATACATTATTTATTCTGGTTTTTTTTTCCCCTCTACAGTTTAAACTCTGAATGAGCCACACACACAAGAACAAGTCCAGTTTGAACACTGACAGTGTATTACACTGGAGTTGCCTCTGCTGTTTCTTATATGAGTGACGCTCTTAATTAGGGTTTGTTTTTATGTATTTCTAAATTATGCAGCACACAAAGCAATAAACATTACTTTACAAAATAGGCAGCATAACACTACATAGAGAAAATCTCAATAGCATTTCTAGCAACTAATTAATACCTATGTTTTTCTGCTAGGTTATGGTGATAGGACTCTGTAATACTTAAGAAAAAAAGAAAAATAGAATCAAGGCAAACTTACTTGATATAATAGGGCACTTTGTTATGTGAAACAGATCTCTGCCATGGAAACTGCACTGAGGCTGAGGAAATAAAGAAAAGGTTGTTATTAGGAAGCACCTGTCATACTGAAAAAAATCTAAATGTCTTATTTATTTTAGAAGTAATATGGTTATAATAAATTAAATGGAAACAATTAATATTTCCCAGAATACTTTCAGTAATTAGAAAAGCAGCAGAAGAAAATGATGGCAATCTATCATGATGATTACAGGCATCTATTTGATGCCATGCTGGAAATAAAACCAATGTGATGATTCTACTTCAAAGAAGGATTATAAATTCTGAGAAAGCAAATTACCCATTTAGGGAAACTGCAGACACTTGTTTTCTACCTCTGTAGGATTATTATCAGTTTATACTTTTAAAATAAATAATTCCACTAGTATAAATGATACTCTGCAACAGAACACGAAGAAAAAATAGCAACCTTGTTTTTATTAGTTACAACTCCTAGTTCCTATTTGCAACTCAAATTAAAATTGATTAACATTGTATGGCCAAGAAAAAAAAAAACAATTAAAACTTGTCTTAGCACTCCTTGACAAAGAACTGCAATCTTTGCAGAATTTATGCAAATCAGGTATCATCCACAATATCAGGAAGGTTTCTGCACACTGACTTGAAAAAGGCATGAAGTCATACATGACACTGCAACTCTGCTGACCTAAAGATCCCAAGAAATAAAAGGTAAAAACTGTTCAGGCCAACAGGACTGTTGGTGCTCAACTTAAAAATAGCTATTTACTGAAGAGTCATAGGTACACATTTCAGAAATTACCAGACTAGTGCCTGGGTAATTAGGGCTCCAGCATGAAAAAAACTCCTTGCACGAGATGCCCTGTGGAAGCACAGAGGGAAAGAACAGGCAGGAACAGTGATGACTGCAATGAGATGAATTTACACTGCACACACACGGCAGCCACAGAGCACCTGCTCTTGGGTTCTAACAGCCCCCACTTAGAGCTTGGGTAAAATGAGACACAGCTTTGATCCACACTGGATCTCAAGTAATTACATTCTCAATTAATGTAATTTTCTGCAAGCTCGGCCCACTATAGGATTCATCCCCCTCTGGGGAAAAAAAAAAAAATCCACTTGAAAGTAACTCTCTCCTCTTCCCTAAAGACCCCTCTAAACTGCAGCAAAGCCTTACAAGCTGTAAAAGTCCCACAGGTTGTTGCAGCTACACAGACCAGAGGGCTGGTGCTCAAGGGTTTCACAGCTGCCACTTCTTCGTAAACCACACAAAATACCATGGTTTATAATTTAAGAAATAGTCATGTACTGAAAGGCAGATTAACTGGGAATAATATATGGGAAATTACAGGACTAAAGTAAACCACTTCCTTTACTGGAAAAAACAAAAATTCCATCTTTATTTGAAGAAGGTAACATTTGTGGTGAAGACGTAGGTAAAGAAAAAACATAGTAGAGGCTAAATGCTCAAACAGATGTAGCTTGCTAAAAAATAATCCTTAGGCCTTCATAAATCTGAGGGGAAAAAAAAAGTAAAATCAACCTGATAGGTGAAAGTGGCCATGAGCTTTAAAGTTTCATTCTCTAGTGTTGCAATTTGGCACCTATGGTGGGGCTCCTGTTCTAGTACATGAATTATGTCAGCTAAGTAAGAATTTGCTTAACTACAATTTATGTGCTATGATAGATATAGATATTCTGCACTGACATAAGTATGATCTAAACAATGTAATCAATTAAATTACTAATTATTATGGAACAAGTCATACTCTATTTATTTGGGAACAGCCTTTGTAAAACGTTGCCAGCTCTCTGCTGTTAGAAAGTCTGGAAAATGAGATTACCATTCTCTCTTAAAAATCATTGATGAAAACTGAGCATAGTAGTTCTCAACTTGGCATTCACTAGCAGGCCTGCAGATATTAGTATGGCTGGGAGATGCTTTGAGCAGGCCACTGGAGACATAAGCTATTTGTTAGGGAACATGTGGAGCAGGTGCTCTGTGGATGTTCATGGATTTGTCTTAGAAAGCATACAAGAAACCTAACAGAGAGTAGTGGATTGTCAGCCTTGGAAAATAAAATAAAATTATTACAGAAAAATCAAGTTACTATTTCTAGAGGCAGCAAAAAACAATCTTTTTGCAAGGAATAATGGATTATAAGGATTCTTCACCTTTATCTGTGCTAGGGATGTGTAAAATTTACTGATCAGTAACTAACTTGAAAAGTGCTTACCTTCCATCTCAAAAGCACTGAAAAACAAATCAATTAAATTCTGCCTCCCAATGACGGGAAGGGACAAATAGCTCAGCAAAAAGAGAGATTGTAGATTGCAGTGGCCTACTAATACAGCTTTACCTCAGACTCCTAACACAGAACATTTTATGAAGGGCTAATATACTGTTTGGTAGTCTTTAAAAAGACTTTGAAGCCCTTTCGTAGTGATGGTCTTCAGGAATCCATGCAATTGGTGTTCCAAGAAGTCAAACAGTAGTATCAAATGCTGCACTGTGTTGTTTTAGTACAGAAACATTTCTAGCCATTGCAGAGATTAAACCACTGGACTAACAGGGCTGGAACCAAGGCGCTGGATAATCTTATCTAGGCTTCCTTTCCCATAGAAGGTTGGCCTGCATGATCTTTTGAGATCAGTCCCTTTCAAACAGGGCTACTCCATCATTCTATGAACCTGATGAACAGGCAGAAATAGGTGTCTTGCTAGCAAAAACTCCTGATTAAATGATAACTGGGGTCTAGTCAGTTGAAAATGGTGTGATGGCAAGTTATGGCTCCTTCTTAGTATTTGGAGGATGAGTAACAGGTAAGTGAGGTAAACTGAAAATAGCTGCTGTCAGATAAGCACAGATAAAAACCTGCCCTCTAATTCAGAAGTGCAACTTTGGAAATGAAGACTTGCAGAAGACATACATATATAATCAATCTCAGACTTAGGAGTTTGAGATTGTTCTATTCAGACCACTACTCTATTTGTTCCTCACAGCTAGAAGTCTCTTATTGCTGCTAAAAAGGTTTGAAATTTTTGATTTAGAATACAGAGTCTTTCAACCTGTCAGGATAAAGCCTTCAACTTTCCAGATTTAATTTTTTTTTCTATTATTATTTTACTTCTGAATTTACTGTCCCTTACTTACATTTACCAGACACTATATAAAGTTGTAGGTGTAAGTTCTTTAACTCTGTCTTGCTAAAGCTCTAGAAAATGTTTGGTTGTTGCTTTTTTTTTGTGGTTGGTGGTTTTTTTAAGACACTTTACTTGTAGTTGGTGTGGGGAAAGAGGTTGTTTTTAACAAATGGTTTAAATGAATAACTACGTATTATTTGTTTTTCCAAAACTGTGTTACTTAGCTGTAATTCTTTGTGGTATCTACCAACATGGAAACCATCCTGGAAACTTCCCCTTTTTTACTCTGTATGTGACAACCTGAATGTCCCCTTAAGCCTGAAGAATATTCCCTGAACACAGCTGAGGAATGACGATAAGGCACAGCATAGTCTCTGTGGACGTAATTCTATGAATGTTTTAACCAGCAACAAAGCCAGTTCACCACTCAGACTTGTGAACAAGCTGTTTTATTGTGGCATGTTGTAAGCCAATTCAAGGAAAGGATCCAGGCCAAGACAAACAAAACCAGCAAACCTTTCCTGGCAAGTTTTACATGTGGACTCTTCCACTGAGTCTCCCTCAACTAGAATAAGAGAGCTAGATTCTGAGAAACAACTTCTACATTGCTTCCTAATCTGTTTTATTTACACAGACTAGACTAACTAGTCTTACAAACAGTTCATCTGGCATTCTTCAGCAGTGCCAAAGGGAGCACTCTATCTGTAATCTTTTTAACAAGGTATTACATAGATGTATGATCAGTTTACAAGTTTGAGACTACAAGAGCTACAAAACCACTGTGTCAACAGTATGCAATATTTCTAATAGGGCTTTAAAAAAGAAATAAACCCTATACTTTTAAAGTTTTGTTTGTTCTGTTAATTTTAAAAAAGGATGAAATGGCTCCAAGAATTGCTGGTTTGCATAACAGCCGTAATATTTTATATACACTGTGTTTAGTTTACTGAAAACCCAACTGTCAATTCAAAATAAGAAGATGGTTGTAACATAAGTCAAGAAAAAAAATCAAGATTTATTTAGTGATTTAAATTATATTAGCTATACAGTGACATACACTACTTCAGAATCTCTGGGAAAGACCTGCTTGTTTTCATGTTGACTTCTCAATTCCTGCAAAAATGTTATCTTTTTTATAGAAGCAATTAGTTAAAAACTGGACAGGTGATTGTGTTAAAATTCTGTCTCATTAGCTCTGATGATGGCAGGTAGGCTGGAATATCAGGAAACCAACATGGACCTCCATACCACAACCTATCGATGCATAACAATTATATCAACTCAGCTTTTGCCCTCTTAGTAGATGTGAGATTATAGGCTTATGCCTCTAAAGTGTTTATTAAAAAGATGCAAGGATAGGTCCTGAGGAGGAAATGCATGTTTGCTTTTCCCAGCCCTTTACTTGAAGTTCCAGGATGTATGACACAGAGCCTTTAAAGAAAAAGAAAAACACAGGGAGGTCTTCCTTTGTGCAATCCCAGCAAGTGTGGAAGCAAAAGAAAATGGAAGAAAGAGTTGGCAAAGGGTGAAAATATGTGGTCACAAGCATGCAAAGATTCTGGAACAGTCACTGGTCAGACACTGCAGCAGAGGACAAAGAATAAAGCAATGAGGGCACACTCATCTCAGAAAGACAGAGTGGGAAGCACAATAGTCAAAATGTCAATGAAGTTATGCAGATGAAACACCCCTACAAAAACAAGGAGATAGATAATATCATGCAAGAGGAACTTGCTCAAGCCATAGGGAAACATGGAGTAAAGATCAAAAAAGCGTTTGAGAAAGCCATCATATCTTACATGCATCCATTAATTCAAGGAACTTACTGGAAAGAAAATGCTGTGATGCAGGTCCAAAATCTCGGTGTGCCTCCTGTAACTGTTTAAGGCGATCCTCTACAGACACCTACATATAAACGCATACACTCAGAATCTACATTGCAACACCATGATCATGATAAGAAAATCACTTGTTTACATTTCTTCTATTGAAATCAATTTGTTTGTGTGTCACAGCAATTATTTGATATCCACCTATTTAAGGCAACATATTTTTCTTTCATCTGCTTAATGAGAATCATGTTTCTATCTTGCAGTGTTCTGGTGTGAGAACTGTAGATCAATAACAGTAGTTTCACGGTGACTACAGCCAGCTGCTGAAATTTCTGACCTCCTCCCAACCCTTCTGTCGTCCAAATTCCCATTGTCAGCAGGTCTCAGTTTGATTGCATTGATCTCATGCTGCCTTTCCAGCACAGAACCATTTTGGAAGACAGTGTTTCACCAGCTGACATGATGCTCCTCAGTCTAATTGAAACTGCAGTAGCAGTACTTGGGTTGCTTGGTTAACTAAGTTTGAGAGGACACACACAGTACTCCTCCATCCAAAAACAAAAAAAGAAAACTAACAAACTAAATAAGAAAAGAAACCCCACTACAAAATGATATTAGGAAAGGAAAGGTCTGATATGACACAATAAGAGCTTTGACTCTCAGGAATGACTCATTCAAAACTACTGGCCAAGAAACAGGTGCCTAGGTTTTGAAAATTCATTCCCACCACCCTCACTAGAGATGTGATAAGTATTTCCTACAAAAAAGATCACAAAAAAAGGAGAAACCTCAAAAATAAATAAATGAACTTTAGCTGATGTAAGAAACTTCACTAAATCATTCACTGTGAAACTAAGGATGGGTTTCAGCTGTAATTAGGCACAGGGATTTACTTTTGTCAGACCATTTAAGCACAGTAATCATAACTAAGCAATATGAATCTCTAAGCATATCCTCTTCTGCTTTTTATGCTAAATTGCTATAGCATATATCTTGTTATAGCTCTACTAATACTTAAATCACTTTAAGTGACATTTCCTACAGAAACTGAACACTCAAAGACACAATAAAACAGCTTTCACACAAGCTGGAAACACAACAGAAATTTAGTTTTTGGTGACACAGATTTATGCAGTAAAATCTACTGCTACAAGACATACAAAAAAAAATGCAGCAATAGCTCCCACTATTTTCCCAGAATTTAATGAACTTTCCTGTTCAAATAAACTTCTGTAATAGATTGAAAGGAAAAGCTTTTGGCCAAGCTACAGCAGGAAAGGCAGCTCCTTTTGTTGCATTGGTACTAACCAAATAACACCTTAGTGACAGAGGTAGTGAACAAATGGTAATAAGTGAATGTTTTAAGAAAGAAGGAGAGTGAGAAATATCCCTCCCCACACACCTACTGTATGTAATCAGAAGAATACCTGTAAAAGTTTCCAGCGCATATTAAGATCATCCAGTTGACGAGACATCTTTAAAGATGGATAAAGGTCAAGTGGAGACAGCTGGCTGGACAAATCATTCACTGTTTTAACTTTTAAGTTGATGGGAGCAATTTCTTCTCTAAAAGCCTAGAAGGGTAAGAAACACACTTATGTTCAGTTGACATCTGAGCAGCATAAAAGTGTAAACTCCACATGGTGCTGACCTGCCCAATGTGGCAGTTTATGCTAAACAACTGCGCACAAGTCAGCTCTCAGCAAAGAAATTTCACTCACTTCAATATTCTTGCTGTATCACTCATATCCACCTTTGAGGAAAAACAGTATGAAACTTAGTGAAATGCCCACAAGCAAACTGCACCCCTAAAAGAATTTATTTTATTGTTTTTTTGTGGTGCTGTATGGCTTTAGTGCTCTTCTTCACAAAAGGAAATACACAATGCTATATTAGGAGCTTTAGCAGTATAGAGCCTGCCAACTGCTCTTAAGACAAAACATTGCTCGGTAGCTATAGTTTTCAAGTATTAAGCAGCTGACAAAAATTCGATTTAAAAACTATTATTGAACTAGCAAAGCATGAAGGAATGTATCTTCTAAGGAAGAGGACTACAATGTTTTACCTGATTAGAACCAGAGAGTAAATCTATTACAATGACTAAAAAGAAGTAACAGGTTTATTGAATCAAATCGAACTAAATACAGTATTAAGACAAAATTGATGCAAGTTTAGTTACAGTTTAAAAAATGCTTCAAATGCCTTGCTTGCTGTGAGCAGTTAAGTGTTCAATCTTGTAAACAGCTTGATTAAACATCACTAAACAAGCCCAAACAGCTGTAAAGGAAGTATTTTCTTTGGATAATTTAATTATTTATCTCTCTTCAATAATCACTCTCATTAGGCCAAGGAACAGAAAGAACATACTGTTAAGAAAGAAACACTGGGTTTCTGGACAGGCAGTAGGCCCCTATTGCTTTAGCAAATGTTACAGTTTTTCCACAGCAATGAAAATCTGAAAGACTTTGCTTTCATCTACTTTAAAGAAAAAGTCATTAAGATATGACAAATCACTTCTTAGCATAAGAACAAGGAGCTATTTAGCATTAGCATCTTATTTCTTGCTTTAGCATCTACATTAAAATATAAGAGAAGAAGGAAGAGCTCCATTACTCTTTTCAAATCAACAGCAGTCTGGATATTAACTCACCTTTGACTGCCTTTGTTTTAAAGATTTCAATTCCATTAACCTTGAAAGTAACAATATAATTTGGAGAATGAGGATGCTTACATTGCTATATGTGAAATAATGTAGCCCTCTGAATTCACAGACACTGTATACATAGAGAGAATATCTACAGAAACCCAGTTGCAGCCCATTTTATTCTTCTAATACCAGTATCCTATGCTGAAGACATGGATGGTCAGGTACACAACCCCAGGGTCTTCTAATGCTTTGCTATACTTATTCTTAAGCTTAAAAACTGAAAATTTGTGTTTGTGAAACAGAAGCTTAGCAGTAAATGCTGAATTTGCCTGAAACAGCAATCTTCTCTACCTACATGTGCATACCCACATGTTCTCCTGGAATCTATGATATTCATTGCACTGTACTATTTCCAGTCAGCTTTTCTGGACAATGCTATCAAAAGATATTTCTTCTTGGGGAGCTTTGCATTACCAGGTCCCTACCCAAGCCATGAAGTTAGGCAGGGGATAACTACCCATCAAAAGCAGCCGTGCCTTGGGATGCTGAGCCCTGCATGGAACCCAGGCAGCAAGAACTGGTTTGCCCGTAACAACATTATAGGTATGTAGTATGTGTTCTTCAGTTTGAAATAATCCAGGTGAGAAGCTAGGCTAAAGTAAAAGCAAATGCAAATTTGCTCATACAAACAAAAATAGACAATAGGCATGTTTAGTTTGTGAAAGTTAAGGAACATAAATTTAAACTATGTATTTATTTCTGTATGATTAAGAAAGCTCTAAATGTTTTTCTAAAAAGAGAGTTACACTTGATGGCCAAACAGATCTGTGTGTGTAGGTAATCCCAGCCAACACTGGGAATGTGGCCCAGCTCTGGACTTTATTTGAGACTTCAGATACCATCTTTAAAGACTTTATACTGCACATGAGAATTTCAGCATACAGTATATAAATATGTAATTTGACTAGAGGGACTAGAATGGAGAGATCTGACACACAAACAAACAAAATATTTCCCAGGAATTCCACACTTACCATAGTTTTCTCAATGTGATCTGGTAATGAATCTATGAGCAAGTCTCCTACAGGTTTCCAGCCATTCCTCACATTTTCAGCCTCCTTCAAATCAGCATCAAGGTCATCCATGGCACACTGAAGGTCCTTCAGTTTTTCTAAGGCTTTGTCTACTTGCTTCTGCCAGATACTGGCACTGGCATTTAGGTTCTCCCATTTCTCTTTTACCTCCGATGACTGTTTACGCATGGCTTTGGCAATCTTCAAGGCTTTCTCCTCAGGGGTCAATTCTGCAGAGGGGAATAAGAGTAATACTGTTTATTTCTTATTTTTGTCCAGTTAAACCGATAGTGCTCCTGAAATACACACTCAAGACAGTCAGTAAGTCCGTCTTAAGTAAGTAAGTGTCGACTGATAATTTATTTCAGCAGGTAAAAGGTAGAAGAAAGTCCACCTTGCTGTAACTGAAATAAACCTCAATCACTCCTACTGACAACACAATTCTTGATCAGAAGACAGGAGACTATTCCTGACTTCCATATATTATGATACCCCAAAGTAAAAGCAGCTTACTGCTGATTTGTTACTTTTGGAGGGACAGGGAAAGGAAATAGAAGATAGTTCTTCCTTCCTGGGAACTTCATTAGGTAATATTTGCATCATTTCACGTAGAAAGAGCAAGGACAGTGCTTTGCTCCTGGATCTCTTACCACCACCTTTCACTGTGGCACCAGGATGTCTCTTCATATTCAGTAGCAAAACCCAAGGTACACTAAGTACCGTGGGGGGGGTGCAGTTCTGCAGCGCTATATCAGTTTTCTGTGTAAACACCAAAATCCAAAAAGGCTGATGTAAATAGTTTTTCCAAACCTACAAATATTCTATTAAGCTGTTGACTGAAAAAGAATCAAGCTTATGGCGTACAAATTTCTCACAAATTTCAGGCTTGTGTCTAGATCTCACAGAACCCAGAAACCCTTCAGTTTGAGACTGAGCAAGACCCAGACAGCTTGAAAGATAAAAAGAAAATCCTAAAACATCCCCAGCAGGTCCTGCTGTCTGCTGCCTGGGGGTCCTTGCTGAAAAACACTCATGGGAAGCTTCCCTCATCAGGGAAGAGTTGCTTCAGTAATGACAAACAAACACAGCCAGTCTCAGAGGATTCCCCTTCTACATAAAAGCAAGCAGAGGAAACTATAATGCAAAAAACTGAGAGCAAAAGAAGTAGCAGAGACGTGACATACACTGAAACTAAGCCAATTGGCCTTCTATTCAGTCCTAAATAAAAGCTCTGGAAAAGGTTTATCAGAGTACTCTTGTGATTAAAATTCAAGTGTTGCCTATGAATAAATTATACACAATCATGCAGAGATGAAAGTACCATTTTTGTCAGAAGTCAGATGAGACATACCAACTTTCATTTACTGATAGACTGTCTTTAAAATCATTATAATTGACTAAGTTTGGAGTTGCTGCTGTGGTTAGAGGAAGGTGAGGGGGCAACAGACAGAAATTGTGAGGGAGGGATGTTTTTGCTTTACCAAGGTCAGATGAATGTCAAAGTAAATGCACAGTTATGGTTGCAAAAGTTACCCAACTGTGCCTCAATATGCAACTGTTGTCCCATAGTACCAATACAGAAAAGCATATTCTAAGTAATTAACACAAAATAAAACATTGAAATACACTCCAATTAGTTGTTGAGAAGTCACTTTTTTCCAGATAAAAAAGTAACAGGGAGTTATTTGGATCACAACCAGAATTTCTGCCCACCAGTTCCACATATTTGTTCTGTTTATTCTCTTAAAGTTTTTTTCAAATCTTGTTAGCCCATATAGGTATTGATAAATGCTAGACTATGGTATTCTGGTCATCACTAGAAGAGAGTCAAGACAATCCAGATGCCATCTGGGGGGAAAAAACCCTACCAACAAAATGAAGAAAAAACAACCCACAATGCAACTACAATTTGTATTACAACTGTTGATATAGGGAGGAGAGAGTTGCCCAAAAGCACAAGGACCTTGCTGGGAAGTGGTTATGTAGGAGAAACAACAAACAAGGAAGGGTAACCAGAGCACATTGAAAGGCAAGAGTAATCAACAAGAGCCAACAGCACCAAGGGAAGGGGGACACATACCCAGCCTGTGGGTTGTGGTGCATGTTTTGACCTCAGAAGAGAGAGACATTTGAAGAAAGAGTGCAGCTGAGTGTTACAATACATATTTTGAACTTACCAAGTGTCTTAAGTTAATATTTCAGTGACTTGTTGGGTGTCATAAGCTATTACATGAAAGCACTGCCTATGGGCCCTCTACCTCTAAAAGCAGAGATTGTACCCAGGCTTAGGGACACTGCAGTGGCAAGAAGGGATTGCAGAGGAGAAACTTGGAATGAAATGACTGTGAAAAAATCCCACAATGCTTAACTAGATGCAAAGAGATATGAACTACATATGTAGCTCTGGGATACAGAGACATGGCAGTAACCTACAATTTGCAATACTGACGCACCAGAACAAAGATGAAGACCAAAGCTGTGCTGTGATAAATTTAACCTTGTCTCTGAATTTACAGCATTTCACAGTAGAATAAGCTGCATTATAGCACAACACAGTTTTGGAATGATCTTTACCCCAAGTTCTGCAAAGAAAATAATTCTTTATTTCTTTTGAAAAGAAATAAAGCTCATGCTCTAAGTAAAACCCAATTTAAGGAAAATTCTTTTACACAGAAAAGAACAGCTACAAAATGCCTATGTAAAGACATCAAAGAAGTTGTTAGCATATGTACTTTTGGAATAATTCACATTTGAGAATAATAATATTGATGAATGAATGGGAATTCACTACAGTCCAATGACAAAGGGACTGTGAACAATCTAGAAGTCAAGCTGCACCTAAGGACCAGCATTTAATATTACAGGTTCTCTCACAGGCTGAGGTTTCCTATCATACAGCTGTAGGTTGTGGGCAACCAAACCTCAGCAGTGAAAGCTGCAAGACTTATAAATTAGGATTAAGGGAACATCCAGAGGTAGAACACCTTAAATAAGGTAAAGCAACTAAGCTTCATTGAGAGGGGAAAGATTATTGCAGACCAATTGGATAAAGCCTCCTCTGTTGGTACCTTGAACATGTGAATACAGGGGACACTATACCCAGAAACTGGACTAAGGCAACGTTCCATATATGCAAAGCTGCAGTCTACCACTTTGATCCAACATCATGCAGTTGCATCATTCTTTATCTGTTGTCAGAGCCAAAGCCTACCAACACTGCATGAGAGAGTAGAATGCTGCAAGACCCATGCAGGTCTAAGCTAGGTAGTCAGTTAAAATTATCAGTCACTTGACAAAGAACACGTGGAAAGCTTTATAGTAAGAGCTGAAAATCTTGCAAAACTCTTTGGCTTTCCTTAAAGGCACATAGACACAGGAGATCCAATGAGTGCTTCTTGCTCTAACAGAGGCAATAAGAAGAAAAGTGCCTGTAGCACCTGGGGATAGGTTCATGGGTGGTTATGTTGGTCCTCAGTTAACAAGTGGATTAGATGATCCTGAAAGTCTCTTCCAAGCTTGATGATTCAATGATTAGAAGTGGGGAACAATAGCTTGACTTTATTTGTCTGGCCAGCTAAAACAAGTCAGCTTTACTCACAAAAGAGCTAGTCCCTTATTTGGGAATGGGAAAAAGATTCCAGGATGATTGGGGTGATACAAATATCCCAACAGAACTAAAACTCAAAACATATTTGAAGACCATTTGTCAAATCAATGTTATAGTGCAAGGATATCTACTACATATTGTATTTGAAAAGTATTAATTCATTGCAAGACTGCTTTATTTTACAAAAGCTTTGGAAGTGCTTGTAAACCTTGCACTAAAAAGACATTTACTAGAGAAATAGAGCAAAATATGTGCTTTTATGAGCTATAAACCATTCAGCATATATTCATTTAACAGAAATACATCTTGTATAACTTTATGTTTTCCATCACAAAAGCCCAAGTTATTAATGAGCAGCACATTACTTTCTTTCAAGCAGAGATCACATTCTTCAAGATACTGGTTGCATAGCATAAAATTGTAAATCTCAAAGAAAGTGTCTTAACAGTAAGATTTTTCTTCTTTTAGTTTGGAATTCATTTAACCAGCCTGTCATTACACAAACCAGCAGACAGGATTCCTTTTTGCTCTGAAAAAATTTTACACAGTAGTCGTTGCTCTTTTTTCCTACTTAATATAAAGTCTTCTCAATCACCAGTCTGATCAGTGTCTTCCCACCCCTTTTTTTTTAATGGTACTTATTACATTATCACTTCAGCAGCTGCTTAGAGAGTAAGAACAGCCTATATTCACTGGACCATCTGTTTACAGGAGGAGACAGATATTAACTGACCTTGCAGTCAGGGAAAAGAACTCCTCTTCTGTAGTGAAAAAAATCTTGATTTTAATATACATTTTTTTGTCACAAACAAAGCACTGAAAGCTCCAACAGCTTTTCTATGTCTCTAGCACAGACTGAAGGAAGACTTTCAGGCCTGAATTTTCAGCATGTAGGTTCCTTGCATGCTTACATATATGGATAATAGCAGTGAAGAAAATTCTTGCTTAAGAATTTATTTTGGCTATTGGCTGTAGCAAACTATTTGGCTGTAAACAGTTTTCATTCTAATCAACCAATTAATCCTTATTATGTAGCCTTGAACTAGTGATTTCTTTCCATCTTGCTGAAATTGCAATGACTTCCTTTCACTTCTGCTAAATTCTTAACCAAATATACTGGAACTGGAGATGATTTCATTTTGCCTTCTTCTCATGTGACATCAAACATTGTCTCTTCCTTGGTTCAATCAATCTTTGCAGCAAAAACAATGTATGACATAGCACTGTGCTCATTATGAAAACTTTCAGAGCATTTGAATAGACACAATGGCCCATGATCAAACTCCTATGCAGAAGATCCAAAAGCAGTGCTATCATTGCATCATGAAGCCTTTAGCATTGCTGAAGAGAAAGCATTGTCTGAGTTTCTAACAACCTTGACAGAAAACTTAGTCCTAATGTGATGGGAACAGGAAGTTTAAGAAAAAGCAGTAGTTGGTTAAATGTAAACATGTTTCCACCCAGAGAACAACCCGTATTTCAGATAAAACTGGGACACAACAGAGCCTACAAGTCAGGAATGAATATGACTAGGTTTATATCCCAAGGTCCTCATGAATGAAAAAAACCCCAAACAATCATCCAATAATAAAATTAACCATTTTGAACTTCAGCCAGCCTGTTTCCATTAAAATCCTCTAAGTTTGAACTCCACACCACTCAGCAAGTGGAAACAATTTCCTTGAACTTTACTAATATGGCTCCAAGCAGACAACCACATAGACCCTACAGGACGAATTTCAAAGCTTTACCAAAGCAGACTAAACTTGTAAGGGTGACTAAAAGAGCTAATTTTGGAAATGAGAGAGAGAAGTATTTTGTGATTCTCTCATGGGTAAATGCACATTTCTTTTATCACAGGAAGAAACTTTTAGAAGACATGAGTGAATGAGCTCCAACTAAAACAAAAGCAGCAATGTTGAAAATAGTATAATTAGTTTCTGGATATGATTCCACTGTCTTCCAGTGGGCTACATCCTCTTCATTCTCCTAAGCACTTCTAATTCACAGTCAAGACTTCATACTCAGTCCAACGGCACAGCAGAGGGAAAAAAAATCCCAGTAGTGTATGATAGCTAGAGAACAAACCCAAATGATTTGGAATAGAAATGCTGCTTGCTATATACCTGTTATATATTAGAAAAGAATAAATTTTTCTATCTGCCTATTTTCAGTGAGATCTTCCTTGCAAAAGGAAAAATTACGGCAGAGAAATTTACCTAAATGTGAGTGATGGTAAGCAAAAAAATCAGCATTTGTTTATGCCTGAAACAGGTAAAGATATTGTCCCTCTACAAGTTTATTTAAAGCATCTACATACAATTTACTGATGCCTATAACATATTTCTTTTATAACACAGATGTGATTTATAGGGCTTTCTATTCAATTAATAGAAGATAACAGATGGTAAATACTTATTTTTAAATGTGTTTATCACAACAAACTTTGCTACCAAATAGCAGCTTTCAAAGCTAAGAATCTAATTGTCTTAAAAAATTAAGTTACTAAAGTAGTTGGACAACACTGCAGACTCCCGGAACCATTCACTATTACAATGACAATCAGTGTAATGGCCTGTGATGATCTGCTAGGATGTTTCGCTGCTTCAGTGGAAATGTAAGGACAGAATTTCAGCAAAGTTTTATCATCAGTTCATAGAACCCTGGGGACATAAAATATGAAATCTACTTTCCTTTGTCTTTCCAATGGCCTGTAACCTTACAGTACATGGAATTAAAAAGCCAGCTGTAACTATGCCATAGAGAAATATAATTAACTTTTTTTAGATCAAAGTTTTCTCCTATACTATGGACAAGTGCAAAAAATGCTAAAAACATAAGCATTTTCAATTTCTTTAACCTGTCCATCCATTAAATTCAGCAGCTAGCCTGCTGGCTCATTAATCAGCTCCATTCAGATGCTGAGGCAGCTCAAATACAGGAAGACTGTGAAGCTTGCTTTTTTGTGATGGGGCCTCTCTACAGAAACATGGCAAAACAAAAGCAGAAGACAAGACACATGGGAGATGCAATTGGCTAAGAAAGTAGTTTCCTGGAAGATAGAGAACTCTGACTGAATGTGCCAGTTACTCTCTGGTACAGTAGAAGGCCAGCACAAGAAGCATAAGGTTAAGATGGGGAAAGAAAAAACCAAGGCTTACGCATAACCTGAAACTACATTCTTGTCATATGTTTGAAATTAACAAGACCATTACAGAAAATAATGGGTGATCATAAGGCATGCTGTAACAAATGTTCTCTTTGGATGGAACAATAAATATGTGTGTGTGTGTGTATATATATATACACACATATATATATCTATATGCACAAGTCCTTCAAAGAGGTCTCAGTCAGACAAGTTCAAAACTGATTCTGATCAGTTTTCTCCTAAATCTGTCTTATTCTATGCCCTTGCAACAATGCCCTCCTTGGCATGAAAAGACCTGTGGTGAAAGAGAAATCTACCAAAAATATTGATTAAAAAAAATAGATTTAGAGGTTGAAGAAAATAGAAAACAATGTCACAACTTTTATCATCTTCAGATTAGCTAATCATTCCCTCAAAATGACCCCTTCCCTTATACAAGGTAAGAAATAACCTCAAGAAACTGTGATTTCCAATTAATGCAAGTTTGAGTTAGTAAAATAGTTTTGCTATTTCTATTATAGAACCAGCCAAAGTAATTTTCAAATCAAGACTGTGCAGTGTTGACTGTCAATATTTTTAGAAAACAGACTGTCAGTTTAGAATCCATAACCACACTCCATGTTTATTGACATGAAGTGGACTTCGCTGAAGTCAACAAGTTAACTTTAATCAACTACAGAACACCAGTGAGGCTGAAAGAAAATTAAAAAAAAAATAACATCTTAAAAGCAAACTAAAGCCCACATCCTTCACTGATAATGGTTAATCTGAAAAAAAATTGTATGCCTCTGGCTGTCCTCTAGTTCAGAGATTAAGTTTTCTGGAGACTCGTGGCATCAGTTGTCAGAAAAAATTTACTAGACTCACTCCTAGGTGAAAATTAACAGCTTATTACATATATATGAGCTCAGACAGAATGATTTAAAGACAGCTTTTGGCCAGAAGGTCTATTAATCTACAGAAAGTGCAGGTCTGTTCTGCACAGGGTGCGAGTGCCCACTGCCGGCAGTGGGAGCTTCATTGGGGTTTCTGGGAGAAGAGGCTGGAGCTGCCCAGTGCCAGGGACAGCAGACTCTAGTCAACTCACCATGGGGCACACCTGAGGCCCTCAGTCACACTGGTGGCACCTCAGGGAAAGTGTATTTAAGAAACATAAAACACCAGAGAGGAGGAGGGAACCAACAGGAGAAACAGCAGAGGGAACACCAAAGTCAGAGAAGGAGGAGCAACCCCATGGTAAGGCAGATTTTCCCCACAGAGGAAAGGTGTGAGAGGAAAGAATTAGGAGAAAGAAACTACTAGGCTAACCATGAAGTCACCACCTTCCCACCCTCTCGTGCCACTTGTTGCCTCTCTGAGCATGACCGGCATCACAAGGCAGGGTAGGGACAGGAATGAGGGAGTCAAGTTGAGTCTGTGAAAGGTGGGAAGAAAGCCGTGGTTTTAATGTTTGTGAGGCTTTTTCCCCACTACAAACCGACTTAGTATTTAATTATTTATTTTAAATGGCAATAAATAGTTTGTTTTCCCCAAGCTAAACCTGTTTGGTCTACAGCAGTAGTTTGTACAGGATCTGCATCTGTGACCCATCTGATCCTCATCCTGACTCATGAGCTTTCTCTCTCATGTTCTTCCCATCTCCTGCTTCCTTTCCACTGCAGTGGAAGACATAAGTGGATGGGTGGGAGTTTGGCTGGTAGTTAAGACTAACCCATCACATGCTCAAAAAAGAAAGTCCATGAAAGTACTGAGTGTGTAGAAGAAAGAGGAAAAGAAGTTCAGTGCACATGTATGAGGCTCCTCAGTCTGAACATATGACGGGTTGTTAAATATGATGGCTTGACCAGAGACATACACACATCACCTGCAGACCATGGATGTCATTGCAATGCAGTTTACCATGGTCATCAAATTCCCTGTTATACTGTTCTCACTGCCATTGGTATAACACAAAATAATAATAATTTTCATCATAATAGACTGGATAGCAAGAATTTATGATGCATCTTATAATCTGAAGTTTGCGTTTGCAGTTTGCATCCTGTCAATCAACACTGACTAGATCATTGATATCAAACCCTGTTAGAAAATGAACATTTTGCATTGGCAAGGTTTTATGTGCTAGCATCATTTGCACTGAGAGGTTCTATGATTTTGAGAAGAGAATCTGCAATTTCAAACTTCTGTATGAAAGAATGAACAGATATACAGAGAGCATCCTTACTTTTCAACTGCAAGGTTGCTTGTGATTTAGACCAACCAAAACATTAGAAATGCCATAAAGCAAATGGGTTTGAGAGGAAAGAGAAACAGAATATCTTCAGGAGTCAGGAGCTCAAAACAGAAGTCAAGTGAGGGCACCAGCAGCACTAATCAATGAGATAAATGGTTCATTGGCTTTAATCACTAGCTATTCAAGACTTAGGGATAAAGTTGAACTAGGGAATATGAAACCACATAAAAATTTGTACAGAAATAGTGCAAAGAATGGATGCAGGAGATTAGCTGTTTCCACTGAACAAACTTAAGAAGTTCGCAATGGAGATGTATAAGATGATGTATGGAAATAAAAAACTAACTCCTGATAAAAGCAGATATACTTTAATTTTGTAAATTATACAGAACAGTAAATTGTTCACACCTTACATCAACTGACAGTTCTGCAAAAGCAGATTATTACCTTTTCTGAGAACAGCTCTTGTGTGACTAAAAGTAAGACTTCATAATGCTGTAGCTTATATCAGACATGTAACTGTAGTACTTACAGAGATAATTTCCTATTTTGTGGTTGTGGGGGAGTGGAGAAAAATTATTACCTTTTTGCGCGTCTCTGATATTTAGAGTAATATCTCAACAAATACTGTGCAAAACCAGTTTCTAACAGAGCTGTAGTTCCATTCCTTAGCAAGGATTCACCCAATATTCAAATCCTAAGGATTCTGTAATGACTTCCTTCCTAAAGTGGATTTATTTTACTTCTAATGAGATACACCACTAAACATGCTTATTTCTATTTGTGGAGTAAAACTTTGCAATAGACATATGGATGTTTGAATGGGAATCCTTGAAGTACTATTCTGACTACATTTAAGGTGCATATGTTATCATGTTAAGAAAAAAGAACAGAACTATCATTAGTGTTTTGAACCAAAAATTGGAAAAAGCAGAAGAGATGTTTCTACTTCTTCCATGAAAATGTTATAAATTTCCATTAAAATCTTACAAAGCAGAGAAGTAACCCTTGAGTCTAAAACAGAAATAAAAGCCATCAGGATGCCATTCAGAAGATTCTGAGGTCTGAGAAAGTAACTGAGATATAAAATATGTACTAGAGACATGCAAGTCTTTTCTCTCTTTTTTTGACCCTCCCCAGCAGTGAGTATTTTCTGACCTGTTTTTGAATGCAAGCTCCTCCTTGGTTCCTCAGGCCCCTCAATGGGTTGGTCAGCAAGGAAAACTCGTGCCTGGTCCACAGCATTGAGAACGGTTTGCTCTTTTTCCTTCAGTTCACGCCTCAGTGCCTTTTGGGAATGGAAAGAAGAATTCACTTGTTACTTGACTTCGTGAACAAGATCATTTTCTCTGTTTTCATCTCTCCAACCACACCTGCCTAGTGAGTGCGTAATAGCCAACATTAATCAGACTGCAAGATAAAAATGCAAATTTTACAAAATAGAAGGAGCAAGAAATTGAGGCTGGAAGGGTAATTTTTAGGAAGTTGACTTGAAGAAAGGAATACAAGAAAGGTGATGATGGTAAGTTTAAAAAAAGCCTAACAAATTACTACATTAAAATTCCATTAGAAAGTAAATTTAATGGGGTTCTTGCTTTCAACAGGATTGCTAATATATAGTAGATTGCTACAACAGACCGTTTACTTTTTTGATAGCTGGAATAACAGCAAATTGCATCTACTATGACTTCAGGAAATTACTTTACAAATGCTAAGGTGAATAACAAAAATTATTAACATTCCTTAGAAAACGAAACATCTTGTTTCTGTCCGCTATTTGCTAATATTTTTAAAATTTAGAAAACATGTATCAAATTTTATTGTGATAACACATTCTGAAAAAGTAATTTTTAAACTAATCAAAAAATATTTTGATTTTAATTATGCAAAAATCCTTTGAAAATTATATACAGAAAGAAAAAAAAATCAATTTTGATGTAAGATTTTTTCATGGTGGTAGAAATAATTTCAGGATATTTTGTTCTCCAGCACCTATGACTTTATTAAAGGTTTAAGTATAACCAACCTTTAAAAAAATAAGAAGTTTATAAGTAGTCAGCTGTTATGTTTCTTATGAAGCATCTTCTTCCAGCATAAAGCATAAATCTGTCCCACCTAGAAGGAAACTACTTTTCCTTTTTTATTTCTATTATTTTCTACACACACAAAAGAAGATACTTTAAACATTATTAAAATGCTATGTTTATTTTTTACAGTACATTTTTTAGTTCTTATTTAAAAGTCAAGGCTTATTTTGCTGTCACAATTTGCTAAGGCCCCACTCCAGATCAAAATGCAGTTAGCTAGTGCTGACAAAATTATATAATAAAATGAGTGTTCTATGACAGAAAAGTTTGAAAAACAGATATCATAAAAGCATCACAAATGCTGTCTTATCTTTTCATTACTTAGTCTCTTGATGCCACAATCACAAAAAACACCCTCATCTCAACTTTAGCTTAGCAGGAGGCAAGATGTTACTTTTCCTCCCTCCTTCCCCACTTCATTCCTTTATCTTCCTCATCTTTCCAAATCCTTCCATTCTATTGCTTCAAATAAAATAAATAAATAAACAAACATGTAAATAAATACATAACCCCAAGAAAAACTAAGCACTGATAGCACAGTAACCTCAATTACATTTAGGAACCTGCATTATACTGTCCAGTAAGCATTAACTCTTGTATTTATACAAACACTCCTCAGAACAGTGTTCTCTGTATACTTCTTTATAGCAATGATATTCTTTGTAGGATTCAGCACATACTAGATGTAGTAAGTAATGAAAATTGCCATTTAAAAAACAAACCTTCTTTATTAAAAAAAAATAAATACAGAAATGGAAGTACTGTAAAAGCAACATTCCTGAAGAATCTCTTCAGTTCTTCACAGTATGTATCAATATTTTAGTTTCACATTACACACACTAGAATAAGATACTTTGAATCATCCACAGGTTACAAATCATTAAGGCATTCTCTACGTAGGAATTTGTTTCAAGAAAGAAAGAAGGCAGTTTGTATGGCTAGAAAAATTCCCCATGTAAAAGACTTTTGGTTAGTAGAACCTGTGTGGATGCATCAGTAAAATATAACACATTTTATTTCAAAAACATGTCAGAAACAGAGGGCTGATTACTGCACTTTGAAGTAGGGAATATTTCTAGATTTACTTTTCTCCCCTCCATATAACTTCCAAAATATTGCCAAAGCATACAAGAAAAGGAAGGCTATGTAACTTTTTGAGTATGCTAAGAAATTCCACCAGTTAGAAACAATCTAGAGAAGGATCTCTTTTACTTTGTCTCCTGTTTACCCTCACATAATGCCTTTCATCAATTTCTCCTGACCCTCAATAAAACTTCAATCAAGTTTGACCTAAGAGACCTTGGATTTAATTCACCAACATCCCTGCCATTGAAGTAGTTCAAATTGAAGTTGACAACAAAAGATTTTAAGAGTTTGGCCCATACAGCTCATCAACTACAAGTCATCCATAGCAATCCTTGTCAATATTTTTATAGAGAACTCTCTTAGCATAACATAAACCATACACTGAAATACTACTACTAAAATCATTTAGCAATAGAGTACCTTGAGCACACCCCAGACTTCCTAGATTATGTTTTGCTTTGGTTTTTTCTTATACCACAGGTGCAAAAATAATGCACTCAGACTTGCATAACCTTTTCTTAGCAATACTCACTATATTTTTCTGTCTCTCTCTGCCAGTAAACAAGAAGAGCAATGAGACTACACAATGCAAGGATAACCAAGCATACCAATAATACTATCTCTTGTCCCAGCAAACCTCTCTGCAATAGAACAAAAAAGAAACCCACTTATAAATCTGATCTTGAGCTGAAATTTCATCTGTCTTGAAAAGATAAAATAAAGATTTCATTGGAAAAATCATATCTAGAGGAACACTACAGAGTGAAAGTAAGTCATAAAAAGCCCAGCAAGGAACATAAAACCCACAATACAGAATTTGCTGATTTTAACTGTTTTTATATAATAAGAAGTACAATCACATATTTTAGTGGTTTATTTAGTTTTTCAAGAGATGGCTACTCAGAATGGATGCGCCTCCTTCAGTAGACAAGGATATTACTTCTTTCTCCTTTTGTCAAAAGAACTAAAGCAGCTAAAGCATTTGTAAGCTTTAGTGGTGCACAGATTTTAGTAGAGGGTGAATTCTGCTCCTGTTGTTGACTATGTGTTTCAGGGAGAAAACTAGGAGAAAATTGATACTAGAGTTCTGATACAGATTCAGTAGGTGAAGATATGGAAAAAAAAAACTTGAGAAGCATCTCAAAACTTGAAAATTGCCTACTAATAAGCTAAAAACATGGATGCAAGTATTTTTTGAGTCCTGTTGAGCATGCAGATGTGAATACAAAATGAAAAAGTGAACACTGAGCACAGAGATACTGCCTTTATTTTGCCCACACTATGCTTTTTTATGTTTACAAAAGCAAAATAATATTTCAAAGTTATATTGGTCATACAAAAAGAGGCTGTACACAAATTGGTCAGTAATTCATACCACAATATTTCATACAACAATTATAAATTGCAAAATTACTGTATACTTTAGATAATGGTTTAAAATTAAAGCATCACTTCCCTCAGTAATCTGACAGGTGACAGGCCATTAAATCCAATGTCTACGGTTTACACAGTTCTGTTGCATTTGCAAATCCACTGTTACTTCCTACATAAACCAGGACATGCAAGAGTCCTGGAAAAACTAACACTAATTTTAGACATTCTTGATTCTTATAATAGAGAGGAAAAAAGCCCTGAAAACCTAAGACCTGGTGTGCTGATGCAGTGTCAACACAAACAGTTTTCATAGCTGACCCTAAACAATACTAGCCAAAAATACCTTAAAAAAACCTGCTTTGAAAAAAGTCTTCCACTAGTAGATGGACATGTGCTTACAAAACTACACTCTTGAAATATCTTATGCAGCATGAAACAAAGCAATGACTACAATCAGCACGGCAGCATTCATTTTGTAAGTATGAGGTCTCAAGTTAGCCAACTACAGTGGAGTAACCCAGGACCCAACTAACACAATCCTCCTCTCAGGAAAGAGAAGGGCCTCCATGATTTTCAACCATGAGCCAGTGATTTACTCTCCATGTTGATTTGTTCCTCTTTCGGTGACTGCAAAACATATGTTACTCCCTTTATAACTCTGGAAATGCAGACAGATAGACCATTTCCTCTGTTACACCAAGATAATCAAACCTATTTGCCCTCTCTTCATTAAAGATACATCTGATTTCTAATACAAAATCAAACTCTTCTTGTAAGATAAGATTTTTAAAAGAAGTTGCTTAAACCCGGGCATTACAAAATTTCTTTTGGTAATGCTTTGCAGCTAAGTCTTTCCCTCTCTTGGAAAATTTAAAAGCTATAAAACTTTTGCTATTGTGATTTTTGCACTGTTTAGCGCATCCTGAAAGCACCGATTTCCTTCAGCTGCACCTTAAAATTGTTTTTGAGCATAGTAAGTGGACTTCCAAAATTACTCACTGTTAATTTGCAGTCTCTTTTTCTCTTTTGAATTGTACAGACTTGTACAGAATAATTCAAGGAGCAGATCTGCTTAATAGTTCCAACAGATGAAGGCAAAGCTAATTTCAAAGAAAACACATGGGATGTTTCTTAAAAACAGAACATATTTAAATCAGGTCTCATTATGCACTCTTTCAAGGAAGTAAAGATGCACGTTACTGTAACTCATATCAGTTCAGCACACTGTAGCCTTATGTGCCAATCAGCAGCTCCTGTAGCATTTAATTACTTATTCATCTTCATTCTGCACCCGGTGCTTGAAAATTCCTGTTACTTTTATACACTAAAATGAAATGGGAAAAAATAATCTGTGGCATTTAACAGGATGGGAAAAATAAGCAGGATGATTGAGCAAACTCAGAGTGAGATGAGGAATTGTTTTTAAAGATCATACAGAGATAAAGGTTGTGACTGAGTCTCTGCCAGCTGTCTCCATCACTAAAGAATGAACTAGAAAGAAAATAAGCATAGCATGTTTAAAAGCTGTTCCTTCCTGTCAGATTCTATTTAATGGAACATGTACACACAAAATTTCAAAAGTGTTTTTGTCTCTGTACACATCTCTCTGTAAAAGTTAATTTTATGTGTCTACCCCATCTGATAAGGAAAACAATCAAATAAAGAGCAATATGTGAGACTGTGCAGCCCACCATGCATTTGCCTTTTACTACTTCATACAAAATCTATGTGGCAAGAGAAATAATGAAGGAGAAAAATGGTGCCTAATACACAACCATTAATACCTAGAGATAAAAAGACACGTGTAGCATGAGACATTAAAGATCAGACAGTATCCTACATGTTCCGATAAATGAGTGACAGTGACCAACACCAGAATAGGGGAAGAAAAGAAAATATGAGAGTGAGGGGAACAAAAGAAAAAAAAAGAGGAAGCTGTTTGCCTTCATAACAAATATATATTGAGTATTTTAGATTTATTTTTAAATAGAGGAATCTAGATAACTCAAAAAGGATTGAAGAGAAGTGCCAAAGGCTGCATTTTTCTAAATTGTCTCTCAGTTTACATTTGCCACTTTCTCTCTCTTTTGCTGTAGTGTCAATAAAGAGTGTGCAAATAGGGTGTCAGCTACAAGGGTTCAATGTGAGTGTAGACCTGGAAGTCACATCGACAGCAAATTCCTCCTTTCTGCCTGCCTGCACAAGGAAACTAAACTGACAGGAATTTAAAAGCATAGAAGTGGGCAAAAGAGAATTAGACTATGCATGCTGGTGATCTCTTACCAGAGGCAAATAAATGTTAGCTTACTTAAGAATTTTCCTTTGATTTATCAAAATAAATGCTTCAGGCCAGAAATATGGGTACTTTTTCACTGCGACTGTCTTGTCTCTTGATAATTTCCCTTCTCTCTCTGGAGAAGTGCATGTGATCATAACTACTTACTGAAAACACCAGCTACCTCTGAATATGCACCAATAAACACCCATTACATAAAATAAGCATCTAAAACATCTCTCAAACAAAGTACCTTGCAATAGTGCAGCCAAAGAGACAGAGGAAAGAAAGTATGCTGTGTCACTACTGCTCAGGCTTACAGACAAGAAACACAAAGCTGTTGCTGACATTGTAAAAACTGATAACCAGTAAACCGACAATCTCAAACTGCATCTGTACATTCCTGCAAGACACTTCAATACAAGGAAGGATAACTGACTTTCTTCTGAACTTGTTACAGTTCAAAACCAGTAAGGCTATTGCCTCCATTTTCATCCAACAGCATTTTAAAATCACGAAAAGATGTTTTGAAGCCTGTTTGGAAAAGCCACACTTAAAATAACCTCATGAGGACTTTGAAAGGCCTCCTTTGTGTACTAGAAAAGAATCCAGTACTACAGCACAAAGGCAGAAGAAAGCTTCATTGTCACACAGATAGCATCAAAAAAGACATTAAAAAGCTATTCTTAAATTAAAGATCAGAGAGCTATACTTTTTCTTAAAAATTAAACTATTTTTTTTTCACAGTTAGTTTTCCAAGAAAGAACTTAGTCTTTTCTGAAGCAAGAACTGCAAGTCCTACATTTCCTAGAGATGCTACAGAATCTAAATCCAACTAGATAGGAAGACCCCTGCTTAATTGAGCAAAGGTTGCAAAATAGGAGGCATAATGATGCTCATTAATATGTCTTCCAGCACCAATAGTCTTATGTAACTTGATTTCTTATTTCCTAGTCCACTGAAATGAAACTTTGTGTTTCTAGGTCAATGATAACCAAGACTTGGTTGCCCAGAGAAGCTTGGAAGCTCAACAGAGCATAGTCTTTAGGAATGGAAAACATGGAATGCCTAAAGACTTTTCTATTTTTCCTTAAAATTTATTTATTTTTGTTGGGGGGTGGGGTATGGTTTAAATATGACTAAGAACTACATTGGGAGAAAAAAACCCACACCGTGTATCCTTGAGCAAATTTCCAAAGACATTATCATCAAAAAGCTTTTTTAAAAATATATAACTTTTTCCTAACAAAAGTGAAAAGACAGGCTTCAGTGTGCTAATGTGAATTCTCTACTGAATCCACTACTGAAATGCCCAGAGATATAACTACTCTGCCAGTGGAACCCTTTTGTGATGGGTTTGCTGCTCAGCACATATCCACTGAACTTGCTTTGTTGGCTCTTTTTCTCTTCTTCAATAAGCAATTTTTTATATTCAGTCCTTGCTTTGTATTTCACTGTACCATGAATACTACAAAAGTATCATCTAAACAGCAGAACAAAATCTGATAGAATATGCCTATTTTGCTCATCCAGCAAGTTTCTAATAAAAAGTGAGCATATTTTGATTTAAATCCTTTCTAATATGACAGCTAAAAAAGGGTATGAGAATCATTAAATTTGATGGCTTGCATAAACTACACAAAAGCAGATTAAAACAGGCTTGGTTTACAATGCTATCTATAGGAAAAAATGTTTTTAATGAAGCTTTTAGAAAAAAATCTGTTTAACATATCTAATCAGAATTTAGTACAAGAATCCATACAGATTGTACCCCAGGGACAGCAAAAATGCCTGAATCTGATTGGAGACTGAAAGAGGAATAGAGAGTGAAACTGTTGCAACTTTCTACTCTTCATGTGGTGGAGCAAAAGTATTTACTTTTACACAACAGTAGTCATCACCCTGCTAGCAGTGGAACCAATTTTCAAATAGCAAACTCCAGTAAAAACACATTCAGGTTTACATCAAAAGGACTATAGTGTGCTTTTGGTGAAGGAAAACTAATCCCACCAAACCCTACTATGGAAGCATGACAGCTATCAGATATCAACAACCTTGGAAGACTTGACCTCTTTTTATTCCCATATTTATTTATTTTATAGGAAACCAGTAGTGTCATCAGAGGCATTTTCATACGTCTCTGATTGACAGAAGGCAGGAAGAGAACTAACCCGCTCTACTTGCTCCATTTGTCTTTTGCCTGTGTCCCCAGATTCTGGTCCTGGCTCCTGTCAGAAACAGGACAACTACTTTTATGTAACTTAGGGACAATCCAGAACCTTTAATCTAAAGTATACAAGAACCGGTGTCCAGACACGAGGGACTGAGAGAAAAAAAATCAGCAAAGATAAAATAATATTTTAAACTGTCTGCCAAAACACCCTTGAAAAAGCCCACAGGAAAAGATCACTGTACAATGCCAAGTAAAGCATTGCACTGAGTCTATTTCAAAGACATTTAAAAACATTATATCCTCTAAAAAGCAACCTTTAAGACAAGGTAATATACCAACAAAAAAAGGATCCATTTCAGATGAAACTGTTTTGTAAAGCTGTCTGCAGAACAGAAGTTACATTTCTTCCACACTCTTCAAAGTTTTACCTCCTTTGAAGAAGCAAAGGAAATTTGTGTCCTCAATGCTAACTCTAATTAGCTTCAAACTGTGTAACTGTGCACAGGACAGTATATAACTGGGTAGCTTTGGATAACAGTTAATACTCAGTTGCATAAAACCCAACAAATGAGTTTGTGGTGGAAACACTGTCAGCATCGAACTCCATCTTTTCTTTATGGGTTTCAACTGGTATAACTTCTGGTTTTTATGTCAGAAAATACTCACAGAAAAAGGGGGAGGGATAAAGAACACACACACAAAAAAACCCCATTATTCTGTTTATGCATCCAAAACATGTACCGCCTCCAGCCTGACACAAGACACACAAAACATCTGCTGCATATTAAATGGTTTATTACTTGAGCAAGAGCCCTCAAATATCCTGTTAGCACTGCCTATTTTCCTGTACCCTTAGCAGTAAGCATCTATCTCTTCAGCATAAGAGAGACACATTCCTCTTTCTTTGTCTGCTTTCTTGCACCAAACTGGCTTGGGTTTGCTCAGGCTGTGTGATTGCTGAGCACTGATTAAATACCACTAGTTTCTTGCTTCAAACTGAACTGCTGCCACCATTAACAAGGTGGATGCTGCATTGTTGTTGAGAGTAGTTAAACTCAGGCCACCTTTTGCTTATTTTGTATTATTAAGATTCCTCTTAATTTCTTCAAAAAAGCACCAATGGGACAAGTCAAATATGTTTGGCATTATAAGCTACCTCACAGTTAAATGGTACCTACCATATTAATGCAGAGAAAGTCTTGAGAAAGACTTTTAGTAATTACAGTTCAAACTGAATACATTTAAGAGAAACTTTGTGATATGCAGCACTATGAATATTCATTCAGTATATAAAGATAGGATGCACTTTGTGAGCAAACCCACATCTCCTGAGAGGTTTCCTCTACATCAGCCTCCTTACTGCAAGAGTACATCAGCATCCCTGACAATGAATCGTGATCACCAAGAAAAATATGTACTATACAGCATCACCTATAAACTATAAATAATCAGATCACTGCAAAAAGTCTCAAGGGAGCCTCTCTTGTATGAAAACTGTGTAAGGGGAGGAATATTTCCTTCAGGGAAGAGGAAGCACGGGCAACAGTGCCCAACTGAATATTGAAGCAGAAAAAAATGCTAGGGACCAGTTGCAATTTGAGGCTGACTCTTGTGTTCCTGTTCTGTATGCATGCATGCATACAACATGGGAGAGGACTGCTACTGGAAATCCTTTCAGAAGCAGAAACCCTGTCAACGTTAATTACTCCTCTTTCTTAGAAACAGTCACTTTGGTTTCTCTTTTGAAGGAAACGGTCCAGACAGACAACTGAATAATCACCAAACAGTCAAACTGTTTTGCTCACCACAGTCTACTTCAATCTCCCTCATAGATTTTGCTCTCAACTCTTCCACTATGGCTTCCCATTTTCAAAACTATCTAAAATGACAGCAACTTTGTAAAGCTGTTACCACACAGTTTGTTACTATGACATGCCAGATTACACTGGATCTCTGCTTTGGGTCACTTCTCCAAAATTTCCTGTCTCTGGATTGTGTGCTAGTATATCCAACATCAGCTCAGTACAGAAAGATTACTGTAAAACCATTCCTGAAAAAAAATAAGTAGTGTTTGAAAGAGGAAATACTCTACTTCAGACAATTTTTCAGGCATTTATGAGCGAGTCATGAGGAAGGAATACCCTAAGGACAACATGACTTTCCCTTCCGCTTAAGTCACCTCCTTCAGCTCATTTTAGCTGCCATCAGAAATCAGAAGAACATGAAAACACAGAACCTGGCACCTATGCCATATCTGTAAAAGCCAATGGCGTTTAAGAAGAAAAAAAGGCAAGCCAAGTATAATATTTTATATATTCCATGGCACAGCAGCAATGCAGCAGATATCACAACATAGTTGTGGTGGGGTAGGATTGTTATTTTTTTTGAGAGGGTGGTGTGAGTTTGTTTCAAGTAGCAGAGAATTTTCCCTCATCGTGAGCCACACAGAACATAAATAACAAATAGATTTCTGCTGGGAGTTAAGCTCCTTGTCAAACAGGAGACACCCAAACTTGTCCCAACATGCAATAGTGTGTGTTGCTTTATTAGTTCCATTTATGCCTCTGCAAACTGAACTTGCCCAACACAACAGCCTTGATCAATCTTAGCATTTTCAAATAGATAATTTAACAAAATCTCAAAAGCAACAGGAAATCCAGCTGAAAATTCAACTAAGAGGATAAGGAAAAAAAAAAGGCTGATTTCAGACAATTCCATCAATGAGAAATTAGAATTAAAATACTGCTGTGCATTCAGTATATGTATATTAATACAAAACACTGAGCAAACCAACTTGAAAATTGTCAGTGTTTCCAAATAGTGCTCCATCACCCAGTTACAGGGTTGTGCCCTCCTCCTTTCCAACTGAGTTTGGTATTTGATTTTAAAAATCTGCTTGGGATTTTATTCAGTAGAAAAAGATTGAAATTAAAATAATCCAGGCAAAGTTCTGCAAAATATCCAGGGACAATAAAGACAGAACTTTGCCTTATTTTTACCCACAGTAAGTTCTTTTCATATCTGTTCACGTAAACCATATTCCTTGATTAAAAATAATACTATAAGAATGACCGTTAACCTGGAAAAAAAGAAAAAAGGCTCTACTGAAACTTATTGCAAAAGTTGTCATAAGCCATTTTTTTGGGATGACTACAAAGCAGCTTTCTGCCCATGAGAAAAAAGTCATTGAATATAACTGACAGTGATTAGGAGTCAATTAGAGAAAGATACCAGGACTTAAAAGAATACTTCTGTGAAGCAGGGCTATTTAACTCAGCTCCACAACTACTTTCCAATATAGGGTGGACACATCAGAGAGATCAGAAGACAGACTTATTACTCATATTCTCTCACTTCATTTCCTTTGTCCGCTTTGTTTCTCCATATGACAAGCTTTTTTATTTGTAGCTCTTCAGGGAAAGAATTGCAATATTTTATATAAAGTAGAACCAACATGTATTAAACAGGATTTCTTTCTTTAGAAACAGAATTTGAAACCACAAACAACTTCTCATTAAGGAAAAAAAAAAACCCACAACACAAAAAAAGCTCCAAAAAACCCCCAACCATATAATCCAATTGTTATTTTTAGTCCTCAATACTTAGAAACAAACTCTATGACATGGCAAAGTTACCTAGTAAAGATATGGAGAAAAGTAAAAGCAGTAAGTAAAATACTGAAGGTATAAACAATAACACTGAGAACACAGGGGATGTCTCAAAACCAAAAACTAGAATTGGTTTTAGTGACTGAATGCCGAAGAATACTTGAACACATCTGCAACAATTTCCCAGAAATTTAAATTTTCTATTTACAGCCATTTAAATAAAGTTGAAAACATGATAATGCAGCATGACACCTATACTGCTCTCTTTCCCCAGAAACCTTAGAGAAAAGAGTACACCATGAATATAGATTTTTTAAAAAGTAAAGGAATTTCACTTATTTCTTGTATTTAGTTAATTTACATTGTATTTAGTAATCGGGTGCACTAGCTGCAGTGCTTTTAGCTCTGAAGTCATTGCTTTCTTAGAAATCTCTTCACATTTTTCTGCAAGTATAAAAAAAAATGCAGTATGCATGCTTACTTGCAGTATGCTGAGATTATTTTTAGGCCACACATATCATCTTGGTACTCAAGTTGTTTTTCCCAGAACAGCATTAATAATGAGATTCACATCTGACCTGTGTCTGTTTAGTTTTCTCTCTAGAAATAAAAGTACTTCTGTTTTTACAACACCCATGGGGTTTTTGTTTATTTGTTTGTTTTATAAACTGTGCTGTGCTTACTACTAGCCACTCCTTCATGGACTTAGCATTAAGATGCTAAGAAGATGCTTCTTCCTTCTCTTCTAATGCTGCTGCACCAGGATCAAGCAAAGCATAAGCAGGAAGACACAGGTGAAAAAACGGTTTGAGAAACTGCAGCCAAGCACCCATGCTCACTGGACTAAGAAACTTGTAGCAGCCAGAAATGTCAGAAGGCATTATCTGCATGATCATACAGAAGAATACAAGATCATCAGACAATCATCCCAAATGAGGCTGACCTATTGAAAAGGAATAATTTCAACCAAGCGTGGCTGCTTTGCAGCAGTCTGTGTTTTAGTCAAAGCCTGGGGACTTCTTTCAGTATCAAGGACTGAGGCTCCTGAAAGCCTCCCTGCCCAGGGATGTGACGGCAGGCGCTGACCACAGCGCTGATGTCAGCATCAGGTACTGCTCAGTATCTCTCTGCTACAGCACTTGAGATGGAAAAATTACATGCACAGGATAAAATTAGCAGATACCATTGAAATTTACCTAAAAATCACACCCTCCCCCTCCCTTGCATTTATTTGATGATAAAAATATTTTCACAATTAGTCTTCCCTCTCCTTTCAGGGCATCAAAATGTTACCCAGTCAGCATTTTGTTCTGTTGGAGGGTTTCTTCCCTGGCTTGAACCTTATCCCTTCAAGGTAGTGAATGCTTACATAAAATTCTAGCATCTCTCTTCTGAGGCAGATCCATCACTCAAAAAGAAGATGGAACCAAAAAAGAGAAAGTGTACAAATAGCTGTTATTTTAAAAATAGAAAGAAACAAGAAAGACTTCATATCAGATTGATTCCAAGGTAAATAAATACAGACTGTATAAAATCTAGAACAAGGTGAAAAAAAAATTTAGATGGCATGCAGTAATATATAGCAGAAAAATGATGTATTTGTTCCAGTAATTTCTTTAAAACTATCTCATTTACAATTCTCTCTTCTATTACTGCTAATATTAAATTCTTGCTGACCTGCTTAATGAAAAATATACTAATAAAAGTAATGATTGGATTCAATCATTCAAGCCTCTGTTGGTACTGAAAATTTTAATTTAGACCCAAGTAAATCACACAGTTATAAAGTATGCATTTTTAAATGACTGCTTATAAAATGATCAGCATAGCCCTTTCATTAATCACAATATTTTACTTTATATTTTAAAAATTCTTCAAGCATGTAAGTTGCAAACCAGCTGTTTCAAGGGAGAGGAAGTCTGCAGGTTTTTTAAAGAATCTATTCTGCTGCCAATATTAGGACTTTTAGACTAAAAATTCCTTAGTAACATAGATAGAACACATAAAATTCAGTCTGACTTCAAACAAAAGGGAAAATAAATGTATCAGAACATTTTAATGATTTATGGCTTTGGTTTACTCTCTCTTAAGCTTCTAAATATTGCTTGCAAACACAAAACTGCTGACAACAATATTATAAAACTGACTGTGAAATATCATTGGCATATTGTGTTATACCATCAAACATTGGCATAGAGATTTTTTCTCTAGATTTACACATTCATTTAACAAGAAAAGATTTTAATCTTTTAGACCTATCATAAAATACATGAATTACCATTAGCAGCAACTATTAAGTTCTTTGAGAACATCTTTGAAATGTTCTCTCTCACTACAGGCTATGCCTGTTCATTTAAGGAACAGCCCCCAGTGGCTAGAAATTCAGAAGAACTACTCAGCTTCCCACACCCCCTCAAAATCTGTCCTACAGAGAAACAGGATATAGGTGATGCCTTGTGAAGGCTGACCTAGAACAGAGGCTAGACTGAGTTAAAGGATAAAGTAGGTATTTATTAGAAGGCCTCAATGGATACACCTTGGGCAGTACAAGAGCCCAGCCATGGCTGCATCCAAGATGAACCCAAAATGGTCACAAAATGGATGACCAGTCATGAGGGTTCTCACTTTTATAAGTTCTGGGCCATTAGCATATTGGAGTTAATTGTCCAATTATAGCTTTAGCTGATGAAGTCCCATCCTTCCTGTTTTTCTCTCTTCAGTCCACATTGTTTATGCTTTTGGGCCTGAAATTTGGATCAGTTGTCCTTGGTCCCCAGCTAGAGAAGAAATTGTCTAGCTACTCTGTGAAGAGAGCTTACCATCCCTTAATATGAAGCTCAGAGCTACACACTAAAGCAGTACAGAATCTGAAAAATATAAAAGCTAAAATCTGAAGCATCACAGGAATAACCAACAGCAGCCACCTAACAGCACAGTCATGTGTCAGTAATAGCATAGCATCTCAGACTATGAAAAACTAGAGTTAATGCTGATCTTCATTCACTGCAGAACCAGAAAAGGCTGCTCGTGTCACAGAAGTTGCTGCATTTGTATTGTCTATTTAGCAGAGCAGGCTACAAAGTTTGACATCCAGTTAATATATAGTGCTTGAAACCACTTTAGGACACAGTAGCTTCGCTACTAGCACTGACATAATGCTCCATTGTCATTAAGCAACAAGATAGAAAGGACCCTTGAGAAAACTTAGGTTTTGTACAGGATGCTTTTAAAGTGCCCTCACACATTATAGGGGAATAAATTCAAGATGACCAACCAAGCACGTAAAATAACTCATTAGTAGTAAAAGTGTGAGGACAACACAGCATTCCTTCCAGAAAGAGGTGCCTAAAGAGCCACCCCAAAGCCATGACATAAACCAAAAGGAACGCAACCCACACAATCAACAGTCACTTTGTCAAGCAAATGTTTTCTTTCTTAATTACACCATGCTCATCAAATTCTGTAATCTACTGACTAAAACAAAGTAATCCCAGTAACTCTAAGGAATAACTGCAGACACTGCAGACCTACCAGGCACAGCACTACATGGAGGAATTGTACCTTAATACTGAAGCTCAGGGTAGCCCAAATCTTCTGATGTGGACAACTACTGATGATACTTTAAATGGCATGAGGAAAGGAATCATGTTACCAGCCTCACAAGATGAGATTCCAAAAAGGCTCTATTCAGGTTCCAAATCTGATTAAAAGAAAAAATCTCAATCTTTCTCCCAAAGCAACTAACTCTGGATGAGTCTGTAAGTGGTAAGGACGTCTAGCAGCTCAAGGTGTGGGAGTGGGAACCCTAGACCCAATATAATACCTTTCTGAACCACAGCACTGAATTCACTTTGCAGGAAACACATACTAGCAAAAATATAACCTCCAGCAGCTTTCCTAAAAAGAAAGATTCAAATCTTTAAGTATCATTTTCAGTTTAGCACCCTTTGGCATCCAAGCTGAAAGAACAAAACTTCAGAGAAGAAAACCACTTCTAGAAACACTCCTAGGAATTTTCCAGCCCCACAGACTAACCACCCTGGAGGAGAGAAATTCACTGAAACCCAGGTCAGAAGATACAGATGTGTGGTAACTGTCTAGGAACAACTATTAACTATGGTTAAGAGTTATTGGAAAGAAAACAAAACAGAACAAAATACCTCCTGTGACATTACCTTGCCCATTAAACCAATACCTACCTTTGCATTCTAAAAGTGCAACAAAACCGAAATGGGAAAACTAAGAGAAAAGTGTAAGAAAAAGCAGAATCCTATCCCCTCCCCTATTTTGAAACCTAGCCTTCAGTCTCTAGAATCTGCATGAAAACAGAAGAGGATGGCTGCCATGGAAACACAATTTTTCCAACTTATTGCTGATCTTCCTAGGGTGGATTACTGACAGTAATAACAAGGGATTGAGGATCCTTGAGTTCAGGAGTTAACTGGAGTTAAATATTCTTCTTCCCTAAAGAGCCTGCCTCCAGCAGCAAGAAGCAGGATCTAGATTAAGATGCTCTTAACAGAAAATAAAGATTCTTCACCAGTCTCTGTCTGCAAATGCAGTAAGTTTCAGGAGGATTTAAAAGTGGTAACTGCCTCTCTCTTACTGCATATTTAAGAAGTGCATCATAAACTAATCTGTTCAGTTTCTCCAAAACAGTGAGGCATAGGGGACTCTGCCCACTAAGAACACAAGATGAAAGAAAATAAATCTCTCTAGTGCTTGCACAAATTTCACATGGAAAAGTGACAGTTATATAAAAAGGGTCTTAAGATTTGCATTAAACCCTACAAGCTCCACTCCACCCCTTGAACGACAAGTGAACAGCCTTGTTAAATAGAGTAAGTTTCCTCTTAGTGGCCCAGTTTATCAAAACAGACCACAGAGAAATCAAGGAAAGCTGAGCTGGTTTAATTGACTATACAGAAAGAACCTCAAATTGGTGTCAAAATGAGAAAGGGCAGGACAAACAGCTTTCATCTCTAATACAGACTATGAAAGCACCTGAAAAAAATATGGCAGTGGACCCTGTATTATTGTGGCCCTCTAGTAGCACTCTCCAGTTGAAAAAACAGATTCACTGTGACTGTACCAGTGTTTTTTCCTGGCTCTCTGCCTTTGGAAAAACAGACCTCAGCAAAAAACAATATTTGCATTTAGAGAAATGTCCTGTCTCATTTCCTTATACCATCCCATCTCTGGGATGCAGTGAAGCAGCTCATCTGGTGACATATCATCCCTAGATTTCAGGAGGTACCCAGCATTTTTAAATGTAATTGAAATACCAACTGATCTTAGGAAAAAACATACACGAATTTAAATCCATGAGCATTTTTCTGAGCAGTTACAGCTTAGGAAAAAAGGTCTTTGGAGTTTCATTGCCAGGTCCCAGAAATAATTTGCTTAATATGCCACTTACCAAAAAATAGCCAACAAAATATTGAGCGTCCTCAGAAATGATAAAAAATGCCACGGTTGTATTACAGTGTCAAACATTGCATTGGTGCAACTTCATCCTAAGTATCATGTGCAATAGCAGTCACTTTAGTTCCCTAGGGATATAGCACAGTCAGAACACAGCAAGATGAACAACACATGTAGCTAAGAGAATAGAGTGGCTGTCTTATGGGTGGAGATTAAAAATCAGTCACTAATGTGCTTGTGCTCCATCACCTTCCCTGGCTGTGCTCATGGCTCACCCCTGAAGGTCAGGCCACAGCCAGTCACAAGACACAGGAGTGAAACACGTCTGCTACATTCCAGTGCATCAAGATGTTATAAGATGTCATTAGTTGTAGATGGGCTACTCCTAACAGTGATGGAGCTAGAGTGGTCTTTTGTGAGGTGAAATAAAAAGATACCACAGAAACAGGAGGCCTTTTAAGGACAAAGAGAAAGGCTGATTGCTGTGCTGTTTCTGCAATGTAAGCCTAATTTATGGCACAAGCATTCTCCTCCACAGCAATGTCAGAATGACCTCTTAGGTATTTGAGGATATCTACAAATCTTCCTTTATTCAGTGGTTTGAAAAAGACCCAGTGAGGTCCTAAAAATTTATGTGGGAGTCTTTGATTAAAACAAACGAGACAATGATTCCTCAGGAAAGAGCAGCATGAGCTGTGTACATCAAAATGATATTATGAAAAAGGCAACCCCACAGAAATGTTTCACTTATTGTACTGGAAAAGTGTCTATGAGTTGTTTTTTTCCACAGTAAGATAACCTCCTTTACTCTGCATTAGTGACAGAATAATTTGTTCTTTTATTATCCAGGTTATTTATTATTTTAAGTACTGATCTGTTGCAATTTTCCTGACTTATCGCAAGACAACCACACTTCTGGGAACAAGATGAAATACAGCCAGGAGAAAATATTTTTTGTCAAAGTTAAAAATACACTGCACTGGCATCCTAATTTAACATTTCATTCTTTGTCCCATGCTTTTGTTTACACATCATTCTTCGGGAGAAAAAGCCCAGGAGAGCAGTGACACACACCTGAATCAGTCATGTAATGCACAAATCAGTTTAAGTAAATTCTTAGGGAGCAATGGATATAAGTCTGTCCACTTGAGAATCCTCATTTAACTTCAAACATTAAATACACTCTTCCTCTCCTGTAACAAAATATTCCCACCCACAATTTCCACTTCTTCCTCCTAAACACACCACAAAGAAGTCTCAGTTAAAGATTAATGAGTTGTACTGTCCTTTAGCAATACATACTTTTAGTGTAGTACAATAGATTTTTTTTCACCAATAATCAACATTCAGGACTCTCAAATATGCAAAATTTCAAGAGTTCTTAAAAAACTCTTATCCCCTACAAGTTTACTTAAGGAGTTTTCATACCCCTTGGTAACACTGATAGACTATTGGGAAGGCTATTCCTCTTCTTGCTAGAGCATGTAGTTTTTGAAATCACATCCTGACTTTAAAGAGCCACTTCAGAGCAGCATGGTGCATCTTGCTCAAGCTCCGGCTTCCATCACATCCTTCTCCATCACACCAAGTTGCAGCTCTTCCTCTACAGCAAGAGGCTGTATTGCTTTTCCACTTCCAACCATGGACCACTTAATTCTCCTTTCATAGCTCACACTGTAGTCAAAATTAATGTTTTAGCTACCACCCATTAACTGACCAACCAATTTAGCTGACCACCTCTAAGCAGCAGAGATTTTGTGTACTTTGTGTCTTATGTGATGAAATGAGTAACAATTAATAAAGCTTTTTCTTTACTTAAGAGTATATTAAGAGAATAGCCTAAAGCAGCACCAATACTTTAATGCTTCTGTTTTCATTCTTAGATTTAGTAATTCCCAACATGGAAGCAGATTTTAATAAAGAAAATATACCAGAAAAACAAATCTAGAATAATTAAGTAGGAAGTAATTTAAGAAGAAGCCCATTGCCCAAAGTCAGGCAGGCAAACTGAAAGAGCAAAGAAAAGTTTAAGGCTAGAAATAGATTTTTTCCTCACAGGCTTTTCCCACTGTGAGGGAATAAGAGAATAACAGAATTACAGGCACCCTGAAGGGATAACAACACGTAGAAAGTAGTTTCCAGTTGGCTATGCTAACACCTTTGATTAAGTGAAAACAGCTGAGTAAAACAGACTGAAATACTACAACTTTCATTATTTGATTACTTTAACAAAACAAGTCTGAAACATGAAATACAGAGACAGCAACCCAAAAAGTTTGAAGAGTATCTAAAATATTAATGACCTATCCATAGATATAAAATTATCAATCAAACATTCACAGGTCCTTTGCCAATTCATTCTGAGCTCAAATGAAGCTAAGTGAAGCATCTCTTTGATCCAAGAGGTATGCATTATTTAGCATTAGCTAGACATTTGTTCATTTATGCAGACACATGCCAACAGGATTTATGCAAGAGGGTACCCATTTCTGCTTAATTTGAAACGTCTTGGTTCTCTCTCTTTGTATTTTAGCAAAAGCATACTTTCAAAAAGCTACAGTCAGAAACTCTTCCAGTAGAACAATGAGATACATAAAAGTCTCAGTGCATCTCCAAAGAACAAAGTGTCAGTATCTGTGCTGCCTCCTCTTGTACACATGTGTGACTCTAGGTAGGTACTTGCACATGCACAAAACCAGCAATTCCACTGATTTTTCATGGTAATTCTGCAGATTTTCTTTTCTGGAATACTATAATATGCATGTAGGGGTGGATTTTCAAGGGATAGAGTCTGGGAGGAACAGGCTTGGGATGGTGATTCTGGTTTTTCAGTTTTGATGAGCTGGTGCGGGGTTTTGTTCTTGGTCTATGCAGCTGACCAAAATTTGCATCACACACATTAAAACCCTAAATAAATATTTATATGGAAGACTGGTAAAGAACAGAATGAAAGGGAAGCATGAGCTGCTAAGAACTAGCAACAGTGAGAAAGTAAAATTTTGGGAGAAAAAAAAGGCAATAAACTCTGAAAAGGTAAGTGCCTTCGGTTTCTTTTCCCTATAAACCGTTCCCCTGTGTCCCACACTTCTGGAGTGTGAATATAGACTCAGCAGTAAGTACACTCCATATGAACACCTTTTCAGCTCAGGTACTTTTAAACTTCTTGTCAGTGTCCCAAATTTTCCAGTATTCTTAGGATTTCTTGCTCCACAACCCCTCTTCTAAAGACGAAGAACTTTTGAGAATAATCAAAATAGGAAACTCATGCACCACTGTTTAAGTTTCCTTTTGCCCTGCCCCCTGCAACACACAGAGCAACACAACACCCAGACTGGATGTGCTCATTGATAGACTGAGCATTCAGTATGAGCTAAACTTCCAGCTGATGGAAGTTTGGCTGAACAACACAAAAAAAGAGTCAAAAAATTATAAATATTTGCCACATCCTGAAAGATTTCTGTTAAGCTGGCAAATATAGGCTAAATCTGTAGCCCTAATTCAACCTACCAACAGTGCTCTGTGCAATGTTTGCTTTTAAAACACAGGAGAATGAGAGATATCTAAAACAAAAACAAGTTTAAAAATCAAACAGCAAACCATTTATTTCCTCCTGTCCAAACAGACCTCAGTAGTATCCAAACAATGTGAGCCAACCCAAACTGCCACATAATACTGTACTTATCTATCTAGCAGTGCTGAAGCCAAGCACTGAAGGAGGGAGATACTAACAGAGGTCTACAGAATTAGTGCCATTAAGTTGAAGCAAAGAATTCATTCCCTGTACCTGAGGGGGAAAAAAATAGGTTAATAAAAACAACAATTATCAAGTAACTAGAGGCAAAAAATAATGCTAATACAACAGAACTCAGAAAAATATAGCAAAGGAGATGGGACTATCATGAGGGCACATCTTACAGAGTCAAGCCACTATTTTACCACTTAGATTTTGAAGTGCCAGCAACGACAAGATCAGGCAAGCAAGTTGAAAATCGAAGAAAATGGGTCACAGAGTAGTGGAGACAAAGTGAGGTATTGAACTGCTCAATTTGCGTGAAGACAACTTCAAAACGACATTAAGGTATGAAACTAAAGGAAAGAGAAGAGCAGAGGCACACAAACAGACCTGGGAGAACCTTTTCAAGGTTAGCTGATGTGCTGCTGCAGAAACTCACAGGGGATCATAAAAAAACCCCTTTGATCAAAAGTAAATCTTAAAAATGAAATGTTCAGGAGGTTTAATGCTTGAAGAAGCATGGGCAAAGAAACATTTTAAAAAATACCAGGACAGCTGGTGATGAGAAGTGGAATCAAGGGAGTATCCTTCGGAGCTAGAGAAATCAAGTCATATCTCTGCAATATCCATCTGACACAGTTACACCTTAAACCTGAAACACTGAAAACTCCCAGCTTAAGAGACAATTCCAAATGGAACACCTTAACAGCAAAGCGAATGCAACCAGCCAGCAATACCCATGCTACAAGGCACAGAGCAACTGACAACATGGAATTATATAAAGTTTACAAAAAATCCACTGAAAGGGCAGTTTTGGCATAATCTTTTCAAAAGAAAAAAATATTACAGGAATAAAACTTGTGCTCCTCAGCCAAGGGTCCTCCTGGACACTTCATCCAGCATCCTAACCACATCAACTAATCACGTAACCTTGCTGAGGAAGCAGAAGGATTTCTAGATACTTTGGGTTTCATTTTGTCAGGTTTTGGTTGGGTTTTTTTTCCCCCCTTCATTTTTCACTTTATTTCTGAAAAAAACCACAACTTTTCAACTTTATCAAGTTTATTAGTAAACTGCAGCTTCAGCAAGGAGTGAACAGCTCCTGCTAAGAACCAGCAGTGAAGCATTGCCATGAGAATCAAACCAATAGACAGCTGTGGTTCAGCTCCCCTCCTCTAGCAGTAGCTAATAAGCAACACTTCCACAGAATGTGAAATGCTGTCTGCTAATAATTGGTATCTGGTATACACAAGTATCATTACAAGATATATGGGAATCTCCTGATTCCCCTAACAAAATAACTGTTTGGAAATAGTCATCCAAACATCATCTAAGAAATATCTGCAAGTGTATACAGTGCTTTTGCTGGCGTAGGTATATAAAAAATAAAGTGATACTCAGGATGGCTTTAACTTAATGCTGTTGCAGACCATTAATGCAGCTCATATTAAATACTTAACTCAGGCAACTATATCCAGTACCCACTGTGACATTGCACGAAAATTGCCTTTTTGAAAAATGAAAGAATAATCTCCAAAAGCACCTGAATTAACTCACTAGAGTCTTAACCTTGACACCTAACAAAATATCAGTTACTCTTTAAGCATAAGGGCAAGGATTAAACAGCCCAGAGGTGCTTTCTCCTTCATATTGCTGCAGTTCATTAGTGGTCTAAATAAGCCATCCAGCACCATTACTACCAAACTTTTCCACTTCAGAATAAAGCCCCAGTTTTATTAATCAATTTGAGTTCTTCAGATGAAAGGCACTTACTAGTACTATTTGCTACTATCATGCACATACTGTAACCTACACAAGACACAAACAAGCCTTTAGAAAACAACCTGTAGAGGTCTACCACCTTCCACTGACCTCCTTCAAAATCATATTTGGCTCTGTTTCAGCCTTTTATTGCTCTTTGGCACTAGTAATACACCATTTGATCATTATAAAAAGAATCACAGCAGATGTGCCTACAAAGAGAGCCTGATGCTTTAAGTGGATTAGGAAGAGATGACTCTCTCAAGAAACAAAGTTCCTGAGTTTATGCTAATAAATTTACTTTAAAAGACTAAATTAAGAAGAAATGTATGCAGATTTCCTTAAGCACTTCTATTTTGGAGTGAAGATGCAAAAGTGCTGCTCACGACAGACTACGTTTTCTGTACTTCCCTACAGTATTCCAAGTATTTCTGTATTAGTAAGTTCTTCCAAACTTAAATTTTGCCCTCACCAAACACCACAGCAGAAAAGACACCAGTGTAGCTGGCAGAGGGGAACATATTTATCATGCAATTAGCTATATAATGCTACATTGTTCTCTTTCTCTCTTTACACCGTACACATCAACAAATGAGATGGAACCAGATTTACTGGATTGAATTTTTCCAATGGCAAAACCATCTTCACTTGATTACTGATCAGAGTTGGCAAAATAGACTCCACATGCTACATGAATGAAGAAATGCAGATGCAAGTGACTAGTTTACCATCGAGAACTATTCAGGATTAATAGTCTGTAACATACAAACCAGAACAGGACAAGTAAAACCAGAAAGCTAGAACAGCATGCTATAGTTACAACAGTACAACACACAGAGAAAATTTTAGCTCTCTAAAATAGTTTTGAGACATCTTTGCAGTGTAAATGTGCATGGGTAAGGGGCTGCTATCACTCCTGAGTTTAATAACACGTAGAAAGGCACTGTTCACAGCTTTACTGAATTTACATTCACCTTTGCTTTCATGACTCTTGGTCACTTCTTACTTTTGCATGCCTTTCTTAACTTTTAGAGTAAAATAACAGCTTCACCTATCAGAATTCCAAAAATATCAAGGAACAGTAAAGAAAAAGTGTTTAGACTAAACATATGCCTCAAAAACTGTTTGGATGAAATTTTATAGTGTATCTTAGTTGTGCTTTAATAGGCAAGGAGGGAAGCAAAATGGGTGGAGAGCTAGAGCTTTTTTATAGAAATAAGTCACTAGGAAGCATTCATCATTTCTCCCATACAAAAATTTGCTTCATTCTATAATTCGCAGTAGCATATCCATAAAACTTAAGCAACTTACTTTGCAGTGGTCATACTGCTGCTGTAAGGTTGGAACATCCCCTCCAACAGGCATTTGTTTTTTCAGTTCTTCATCTTTTGCATTCAGCCATTTGATTAACTCTTCCAGGGATGTCAGTAATCTGTTCCATTTCTCTGCACTGGCCTCCAAGTGAGCCCTGTGATACAGCATAACAGCATCTTTAAAGCCCTGAATGGCAAAACCAGCTTGGGAAAACAAACAAAATTACTCCATCACTAAGATGAGAATGTTTCAAGTGCTTAATTGCAAAGCAACTTTGTGTTAAAAAAAAAAAAAACCCTTATTTCAGAACACTTTGCACACCAAATCAAAATAAGCAAAGGAGAAACAGGCAAACACAGACAAATAAGTCCCTGGTGCTGAAACTTATCCAAAACCTTGAACATTGCATGTCTAAGCAACATAAAAAAATTCCTGTGTTTTATAGTGACTCCCCCACTGCTGTGCAACATGCACAAATATAATTCTGTGAGCTAAAGCACTGCAAACCTGAACTCTTTCACACCAGGACCTTGACTCTCCAGAAGCAAAATCCAGTGTGTTCTACCAGTAGTTATCATTAGCAAATTGCCTGTGCTGCTGAACATATTAGTCAGTGACACACAGTTACTTAATAAATCATCTCTCATCAATGTTGAGTTGTTAGACTATTAATACAGTGAATCTTTTCCTCACTTTAATTGACAAATAATTCAAACTCTCCACAATACCTTTTTCTATAATTTTCAGAAATACCTTGACTGAGTGTCTTCTCCCTGCAGTGCCAAAAAGATGCATAGAAATCTTCAAAAGGGAGCAGCTACCCCTCTTTTACTGCAGTCATTCTTTGTTATGCTATCATTCAAGATCAGCACCTATCTAATTTATATCAGCAAAAAAAAAGTTTGTCTCTTCGCACAGATGGGGGAGTAGAGCTGAATGATTCTCAGCGTAGTCTGACACCAGTTCTGCAAGTTTCTCCCTGCTTCTGAAAGATGAATGAAGTAAACTCTATTCCCTTTCATATTTTGCACATTGTTGGCTATCTTTTTTTTTCTCTGATTCCCTGTGACTCACACCTAGAAACTTTCACCTAGCTTGTATTATCATTTCAAATGACATTAGAGTGAATGTTTGGGGCTGATACAAGAACATTTGGATTGAAGGGATGATGTGCTACAAGGCTAAATCCAACACAAGCTTAAGTTTGGCCACACTGAGATCTCCCATCAATACTAGGATAGATGAATCAAGAAGGCAGTCAAGTAAGAGTAAATAAGGAGGGAAATACAAAGAAAAAAAATATCCATATTTCTGAAAAGGATAAACCAAGTACCTTTAGGAAGAGGAACCTATTCTCCTTCACTCCTGTGAAGGAAAGCACTTAGGTAACTACTTGGGAAAAAATATGAAACGAAAGTAGTTGCTAGAAGTGACATTTCATTGCCTACAGTTTTGTGTGTTATGGTTTCTATTGTCCCTTATTGCTCTCACTGATACCTTTGTCTCAACACTGAATTGCAACAAGCTCCTAGGAGGTCAGGCCTAAATGCAGAGTCAGCGTCCCACCATGCACTGAAGCACAAGCAAGTTGTGCTGGCCTCGGTGTGCAGGCCAGCAGCTTCTGAGTGGAATGTATTGTCTCCACTCCCCTGATATTTTTTCAGGTACTCAGAACTGGCCCTTCTTTCTTGAAATGAAAAGAGTTATACTTTTTACTTATCAGGCAGAGGAGACACATTGCCCTCTCATCTAAGCCAAGGCAGCCCACATTTGAACTTAACAGTGTTGCTATTAGACTCTGTTTCCTAAAAAAATATATATATGTATCTTTTTGAGAATTTCTAGTAGCAACTACAATTAAAATGTTCAGATTTATAGCTTTCTGTACATTTGATAGTGAAATCTCTATTCATGATGACACATTACTGTTTCTAGCACATATAAGCAGCTCTCACCTCTCAAAACTGGCACTCTCTAAGGCTTCAAGATTCTGCTCTAATTATTTAGTGAAATTATTGTATGCAAAATAAATTGGAGCTTTGTGAGGAAGGGAAAATCTCCTGTAACTAGATAAAGGACAATTTAAGGGTGATTCACCACTTTGTAACATACAATCCAATAATATTCATAGTAAAACAACAAGTCTGATATAAATGGGAATGATATTGCATATATTACAGGATAAAATGCATTGTAATTTACCACTAAGTACTTGTGTACATGCCAAATTAATGTCAATACCAAAAATAACACTAGAAAGCACATGGTTTCAAAGTCCAGTGCAAGTTAATCCTGCAGAGGTAGAGCAGGAAGGGGTGGAGAGGAAATGGACTACACCAGCAGGGACTTCAAAATTTTTCACTGAGCACAAAGTGACTTAACCTCCCAAAGAAAGATATTAAAAAGGGAAAAAATAAACAGGGAAAAACTCATCACATCAGCCTGGATTTTTCCAGAATACTATCCTCTTAATCTTATCAAAAGCAATACTGAAAATGAAAGTAAGATGAAGCAGCTGAAAAGCAGACACAAGTATTCAATTCTCCTGGGGAGCAAAGAAACACATTCAGTAAATCCCAGTCAAAGCAAATGCTGCACAGGAGCAAGAGAGTCAAGATATGCTTTAAATTGCAATTCAGTGTAAAGTTTTAGTATCATGTTTATATTTGTCATACAGACATTATCAGAAACAGAAGATAAACTATGCAGAAGTTCTGAAATGTTTCTTGGGCTTCACTGTTCTCTCTCTCAGGATTACTGGCCTTTGCTTTGGAATTGGTACTTTACTGATAAACAACCTGCAACAAAGCTTCAGGTGTGTGTGTTCATGTGAATTGGCAAACTCAGGGATTTACTAGGTCAAGTGATGGCTTAAGAATCTGCTCTGATCAAAATAGAGGTCAGTTATAGATGATTGTGTCTGGGCATGAGTTGGAGCACAAATATTCACCAGCAGCAACCACTGGGTATGCAAAAGCACTCCTAAGGGAATCCTGGATGAACCTGAAGAACACAGATGCTCCCATCCAACTGACCAGACTGAGAGGAACCCTTCCCTCCCCCTCCCCACCATGCTGAATAAAATCATCCAGAAAACAGCAACTCTGACACAACTCCCCTTCTGTTGACCCTGAGAGGCTCTCTTCACAGCTGGAGACCTCCTCAGCTTTTGATTCTGCTATGGAGGTAGCACTTTTCCTGCTGAGTGACAAGGGAACACACGGAATAAAAAAAGATTGGTGGGTGGTCTAAATATAGAGAAACAGAGAGAAACTCCTTTTCCGTTTGTCACATACTTTTACCTCTACCCTCCCCCAAATACCAACATCCTCACACCTCCTGCCCCAGGAGAAAAGAATCTCCCCTAAACATTTGGCTTTAAAAAGCAGACCCCCACAAGCCTGCAGCTTTGTTTTCTTCCAGGGAATAAGATAAAGAGAGAAAAAGAAAGAAGCTAAGTCAACAATTTCAAGGAGAGAGGTGCAGCATCATAGAAACTCCAAGTACAGGTTTAAGCAGCTTCAGTGCATTTAAAAATATGTCAGAACAACATTGCTTTTCCAGTTTGGAACTCCCTTTAGTTACAGTAGCAAAGAAGTAAACTCAACATAGTGACTAGCACACCAGCTCTAAGGACTGAAGTGAGGAGAAAAACTCATGCTGTCTCTCTTCAGGAGAGCAGTACTTTCAGCAATTAAAAATCAGAATAATTGGAATGTATGCATACCTGAAAATATTCTAAAAAGCTTACAGAAACTTTAATTTGGAAGCACTATGCCAAGCTAAAACCCATTACGAAACAATCAGCTTTTTCATTCTTCAGTCCTAGCATCTAAAAGTTACATGTTCTCACTAAGAGTCATCCATATAATTTTGCTTTCCAATTCATCCTTGTAAAAAGATACACCAAGAAAGCAAAAACTGAAGGCAAACAGACTTCTGTGCTTTGTTACTCCCCTATGAAGGCTTTCAGGACTCTTGCACAAGTTGGAAAAGTGAACTGCAATCAAAGAGCAGAGCAAAATACATTAACTCAGAAATACTATGCTCTTTTCAGTAGTGACTGAGATTTGAAAGGTTAATTTCCTTTTCTTTGATTTGCACCAGTATTCTCTGTCTTGCCTATCTTACACTTTGATCTCCAGTGACATGCGGCTCCACAGCACAGCAGGTACCAGCAGGGCAACATTAATGCTGCCCAATGGATACACATGCCATAAATATGAAGAACAGAAAAGATGGGTCTGTATTCAGAAAATGTATTCCAATTTCTGAGCACAATCAGTCTTTCTGTACTACAGCCTTGGAACTCATGGCTGTACAGGATAAGTGGCTTGAAGGCCCTTTTTCATGGCCATCCATTTCTCCCAAATTATGACCAGGCCCAGGAATGGCCAAGCAACCCAATGGTTCTTGCTAGGACTCCACAACTGATAAGCTACTATTTTAGGAGCATGCTTTTGTCTTTCTCTCACATGGACTTGTGAATAGAACTTTTAACAACTCAAGTCCAACAGCTCTTGCATTAAACTGTGCATGTGGTGGAGCCACTCACTGCAAGCTTCCACACCAAACTGCTTGGTTCTTTGGGTTCAAGTCCTTCAAGGGCTTTCAAGGAGCTGATTTAATAGTTTCATTTAACTGTTCACCAGCTGGAGGTTGGTGATGGGATAAGTGGACATGAAAAGTAAATATGAAATTTTCCCCTCTATTTCAGTTATTCAAACTCTTGTCCCTGAATTTCAAGGTTGGCTCATTTTCCTGGCCTTTGGAATATTCATATGAATGTTGACCATTGTTTTAAAAGAACAGTTTTCTCAAACCAACAAGCAAGTTGTTGCAATTAAAAGCTCTAGAAATTATTCTCTATGTAATTCATTTTCATATAGAATTTAATTCAATACTGTATATGCAGTATCCATTTCAAAAGTGACATCACTGAGATTTAACAATTACCACACTTGAGCTTGGCACAGAAAGGGTCAAAAAACTGTAAAAATGTGTTCCTTGATTAATATAAGTACTTTAAAAAAATTTCAATTGAATAGCAGCAACTGAATTATTATTTTGAATTAATCATTCAAAACCAATTAAATGGATCAAGATACTTAAGATGCAAGTTTTAGTAACTTGGTAATCTCAAAACAAAAATTTTTGAAAAACAAAACCATCAACAAACCTCTGATTTCTTCTCAAAGTCATGGCAGATTTGCAGAATTATTTCACTGACACTGCCATTGATTTGCAATAAGGAAAGACTCAATGCACTTTCTGGAAATTTTGGTACAAGGTCAGCAAGCTACAACTGTGAAGCTCTGAAGAGAAAACAAGTAGTTAAGCCTACCTGGTGAAAAAGTTCACCAAGTTTTTATATTTCCACTCAGAGGTCCTTCATGAAAGAGAGTACATAGATAATTTCAATGCTGTGGTCATATTTGTCAAGCCTCTAAGAAGAAAGGAACTGTTCCCCACCACACCTTGATGTTTTCATTACTCACCTGATGTTAGCTGACTTTGCCTTCAGGTCGTTCCAGCGCTGGTTCATGTCATCAAGCCGGTGCTGGAGCAGAGCAGCTTCCTCAGAGTTCCCCAAGGCTTTCACCATTTTCTGTCTGTTTCCATCAATGCTTTTAAAGATGTCATTGTGGGCATCAATCTCAGCTTGGATGTCCTGAAATACCAGCAAGAAAAGTTCAAACATAGTTCTGTAAGTAGAGGAGAGGAGAGCTGACTCTCATGAGTGCTTCTAAACACTAGGACAGAGCACGTATTCCAGCTTCCTTGGGTGTCTCTGATAAAAGATGCACAGGAGAAAACCTGCAATCCTATTAACATCACTACAAAAGGTCTAGCTTTCTTAAGTGTGAGAAATGGAGTCTGAAAGTCATCCAAGGCTGTGAAAAAGGAAATAGATTTATAAACACCAAGCTCTGTGATGTTGTGTTTTGTAGCACTGAAGGTAACTGTCTCCTGTTCACCCACGCATTTCACACAGTGTGGTATTTGCAAATGCACTAGAACTCATTTCCTCTCCAGAAATTACACTGATTCAGCCTTAGCTATGTCATCTCTTTCTTCTTTGAAACAAAACATTCCAGAAACTTTAAACAGTCTAGTGAAATGCAGCCTTTATCTAATATTTTAGGTCACACATAATGAAAGCATTTAGCTAAAATCTTAACTTTAAACCCTAAACTGCAGCTAAATGGTTACAGCAACTAAAAGTCCATTTTTACAATTAAACTACTTTACATAATGGCCTGAATATATGGAGAGGTAGACATAAAATGGCAGGATATATTATAATCTGAATTTCATAGTAAATACTGAAAAGAAAAACAAAAGCTTGTGATTTCCATTCTCTTGATTCATTTCTCCTCCCCTTAGAAATTAAACACATTTTATTCTCTCATCTACCATCTGCCTCAAGAAACACATTACAGATATTGTCTTCATCTAATTGAGCACAGTATTATTTTTAAAACACATAAAAAGAGTAAACAAAACTTCCTGCACCACTGCCAATGGTTTCTAGCATCCATACATCACATCTATCTATACTCCAATAAAGCAATGTAAATGTGTTGAAAGCCAGGAGGTGTACTCGCTGTCTCAATAGGATTAATCAACGAAGATTATGACAGGAACTTGATACAGATGTAAATAAAGTTCTTTTGCAAAGGAGGAAATCAAATATCTGAAATTCCTTAAAGGTTTTTATTCTTCTAATCAACTCCTCAGTAATCACCATCTGTTCCCAGAAGCAGAAAAGGAGGGGGCTTTTGTACCTCCCCATCCTAAAGATGTATTCCTGCTAGCACATATACAAACAGAAGTGGAAAAGTAGCCATGAATTTGAGATAGAATGAGAGCTTTCTAGAGTTAGGAAAGAAAACAAAAAAGTCAGAATACAGGTGAAGAAGAGGAGGGAGGAGAGATGGGACAGTGGGAAAGGGGGTGAGAGAGGGAGGGAGGCACTGGTGAAGCTCTGTATGGCCAGAGGAGCTACTACTATGTGACTTTGGACAACCACCTTTATTTGCACTGAGATTCACTCCTTTAAAGCAGGGAAAAAACCCCTTTTTCTGTCTTTGAAACAACCTGATAAAAATCACCATTCTAAACACAGAAACAAAATTGACATTTAAAAGGAAAAAACAAAATGGAATTGTCTGATGTTCAGCCAACCCAAACAAGATAGCAGAGTCACTACCTGAATTAGATGCTTATCTGAAAATATTTGTAGCTCCTGTCCTTACAACTCCAACATGCATGCAGGTGCAGTGAAACCCAGCTCAATCCCACAGAGCAGGAGGTACAGCCACTGCACAGCAGTTACAATTCCAAGTGCAATGAATCAGTGCTACAAAAGCCAGGTCATGCAAAACATTTCTCTTGGCCTCTTCAAAGTCACAAATGACAACTTCATTGAAAAAAACCTGATCTCTAATCTTCCTTCTACAATCACAATATTAACTGTAAATCCATTCATTCTAGAACCTTCATAAAGCTTTTTTTTGCTTTTACTTGAGAGGACAATTCAGCATGCCTGCTCAAAAATGTTTCATTCACAATGGGTTTGATTCTTACATTTTCCAGTCATCAAGTTACATTAAGGTGCAATAAATCTGCTGTTCACATTCTTGATCCCCATCTGTAATAACCATGTTGAGACAAATCAGTTCAAAGAATAAAGTTTCATAATTAACTTCTCTCTCATTTCTGCTTTCCATTTTCCAGGTGAAAAAAAACCAACCAACCACTGCCAGCTGATAGATAACCCAATGGGATTGATAAAGTTATTGAATGTGAGTTTGTCACAGCCCTCAAAAAAAAGATGGAGAGAAAATCAAATAACATACCCCACATCAGTGTGCACATGGAAGAAGTAGAGCAGGAAAGTGGAATGTGAAAAACAACTAACAGCAAGAAATGGGCACAATAAGTTAGTTATTCTCCAACAATGATATAAAACATCTGGATTTTTATTCAGGCACTGTCTTCTGGATGATGGGCTCCCACTTTACCCTAAGACTGCTGTAATTGCTAGCAATTGGTCATACGCTCCATTATTCACAGTGTTTTCAAAGTCTTTCAAGTCTTATTTGTAAATATGTGGTTGCCCTACCTTCAAATTTCTTTCTTCAAAGTGGAAAGGACTCTCATTCTGTAAACCCCCCCATTTATGTTCCTCCTAACCTATTATTTGTCTTTCTCCTGCCTTTTTCTTGGTCTTCGATTCTCCATTGTCCCCTACGTGGGAAAAAATGGGATGGAAAAAGTTGAATATGCCTTCTTGGGTCCCAGTGAGGATTAACTCTAGTAAGAGTTAATCTACTTTCAATTCTGCAATATTTTATAAGAAACTCTAAATATTCCCCTATTATGACATGGAAGTTCCCATATTCAGAGTCACAGGGACAATGCACTAGAGAACGCAGAAGAAGAGGGAAAAATTCTGTTGCTTTTGCCACATAAAAAGGGAGATACAACTGTGAAACTCCATCACTGCTCTCTGCCCAGTGCATAAGGGATATGGACCAGAGTGGTCTCCCAGTACATGTGAAACAAATCAAAGGGCAGAGAAGAGAAAAACAAAACAAAAACACAACAGAAAAAAAACCCCAAATCCTAAAGAATTACACTATAAATAGAAAATGTCTTCTTGCTTTATCAACTTTTTTTTTAAAGACACTACTACACAAGTGCCATATTTTGCTAATTTTGCAAATATTTATGTGCATTTGGCTGCTAAACTGAATGGATAATTTATTGTATGAGGTCAACATATTTGTTCACATGCAAGGTCTTGCAGGATTAATGCCCTAAATTAAAAGAAAGCTTTTTGAGGAAAAAATGAACCTATATATAAATCAAGGTGAAAGCTCCAAAGTTTGAAAGGTAGAAAGAAGAAGAAATAACTAGCTTGGCATTTAGATACGTACTTAACCCTAGCCAGACTATTAAAACATTGCCACTTCCCTAAATTCCTTTTAAGTGTTAAGTATTAAGATCAAACTGCTGCCTTTTCCCACTTTGATGTGGTGATTTCAAAATTTTATTTCCATTCTGAGTCTTCTCTGCCTTCTTTGCTTCTCTCCCTCTTTAGCTTTCTTCCTGCAGAATTCAAGTTTTCATTTTACATTTGGATTTGCTTTTAAACCTTGTCTCCATAATAAAAAACCTTCTTGCTTTAACTCCTACCAAATAAAATCTAAATGATCATGCAATGACAACTGAAGAGCATGTGTCTTTAAAGAACGTATAAATATGTGCCACTCAGTAAGGCTGCAGATGGAAATACTGAAAAGGACCCAAAAACAAGTTGCTACTAGAACAGCCCAATGGCAGACTGGAGTGACACACCCAGGGTAAATGAAGTATATGAGAAAGATCAGAACAGACCCCAACTTAGGAACCCAACTCAGGAACCCAACTCAATCAGCTATTAAACTTTTGTCTTTTCTTTCCCCCTTATAAATTGCAAAGACATGTTAAAAGCAGTTACAGCATTAGGCATAATTGTCCTTTGGAAACTATCAATACTTTAAAAAAGGCAAGAAACTTCCAAGCCAAACCCATACATGATGCATCTTTTTTCTAAATTATGAGTCCAGAGGGTCTCTAATTCACTCTGCAACTCTCTAAGCTATTAACAGATTCACTTCTACTCACATTTTTTCAGGTTTTGTCTGTATTGGCAATATACCAGTAAGGACAGTAACACAGTCAAAGTATTTCCCTTTTTATAGGGCTCAAATACTTCTGTTGAAGATAGAAACACAACTAATGAAGATAAAAACACAACTAATGGACGAAAACTCTATGGCCAAATTAAAGCAGAAGAAACTACGCATTCTGAAATATACAAAGTGTTACTGTATTGAATTCTCACTATTAAAAATTCTGGGGTAATAATACAAGGATCTAAAACAGGGAAGTTATTTTATTTTGTAAGGGAAATACGTTCCCATAGCATTAAAGATTCTTTTATCAAGAAATCCTAATCAAATTTTTCTTACGTATAGGGCACAAAACTCAACTTAGTCTCTCAAGAAAAAAGTCAACAGCATTCTGTACCAAATCATAGCTTCACAGAGGGTTTAAAGGCAGGACTCATCAATGTTTTACTACAAAGTTTTTTGAACCCACTATATACAGCAAAATTCTGGATTACACTCCAATTATTTTTATGTTTATTAGGAAACAGAATTCCACTGTATTTTTGTAAGCATCTGACCACATATCAGGGATGGCAAGTTATGCCATGCAAACCACATATGGCTTGCAAGAAATGCACATACAGGTACAATGCTAATGCTGTGCAACAAGCCTGGCAGCATTTTGTGTTGGCACATGGAGTGCTACATCCTCTGAATCCCCAGGTACAAGCCATCTCTTGTATGTGGCTTTTGAACCACATGCTTATCTCAAAAGGAATTAGTGGGCTTGAAGTTGATTCTTCATAAATGAAAATCAGCTTGAAAAATTGCATTTTCCCTAGCAAAAGTTACTCCCAGGCTGTTTTGCCAGAACAGTTTTGTACTTCCTGCACCCAATACAGATGATGCCTGTGAGTGGAACAGGTGTACAGAATTGCAAGTCTCATGAAAATGATTGTCCATTGCCTTCACTGACAGCACTCAAGTCAGCAAAAGACACGGTTACAGAAATGCTGCACTTGCATCTTTCAAAGGTCATGAATAAATGTGATGGCTGCTCATCAAAGTACCTGCAGAAAAATCTTCAAGCTGGAATAGGTGGAGGAAAAATGTCAGTGCCAATCAAAGGACATAACTGCACACCACAGACATAACACCACACCACAGCCAGAACATCGCTCTTTGACGTCTCACAGCAGGTAGCAATGGAATGGACTTTTTTTTTTAATAGCACATTGTTTAGTTTATCTTGAACCAAGTACATTTTACCTGCTTCTGCCAACTGCCTCTGGGAACACTGCTGTGGAAGATATTCCTGTTAGCCTCCGCTTTACTTGGAGCTTTTCACTTTCTGATGACTCTTAAGGAAGGGCAGGATAGAGGTGTATCAAAGTAGCCATTGTAATAGGGAAACTGGACTTCTATTGGTCTCAGCCTTAAAATGCTGGGAGTAGTTGGAAAAAAGGGATGCCCATGTAAAAAGAATGCTATAAAAATTTCATCTCATCCAGGAAGTCTCTCCTCTGATGTCAGAGAACAGTCATGCCTTTAGAAAGGCTAATCCCATCTGCTGTTGCAGAGGCCTGCCTGCAGCGGCCTCTGAAAAGGCTGTTTGTTTGCTGCTGTTAAGCAATCCATTCACAATGAATTCACATTCACAAGTAGCTGTACACATTGAAAATTTTTAGGTGGAGTTGCCATTATCTTAAATCCACCAGTGCCAGAAGTGCATAAAGATGGACATCAAACCTCTCTCAAGTATCATACACAGACCATACTGAATATCACTACAGCCATTGCAACTTAAGTGTAAGATCAAAGCAATTTGCTGTAGATATCACAAAAATGTATTTACTACTTAAACTCTCAGATATTTCATGAAGAAAAAACAGAACTTGTTTAGGACTTGAACTTGTCCCACATTGGGACATTTTTCACTTCTAATTTTCAAAGGCTTTTATTACCAAGAGCCTTGTACCAACACATCAAGTTTCTAAAAAGTTGATTTGACTTGCACTTAAGCCTCTTGGATAAGAGGTGACATATGGTGTAGTTAAAGATTCATTTTATCACAAGAATGATGATACACTTACAGGAAGGCTGAGAACACCACACTGCCTTCAACAACCTCTGTGGCTTCATTGCATGGCATAGACTCAGCATCTGAGGGGCATCATAAATGTGTTAATAGTAATTCCAGCAGTCACATATTTATGACTGAACAAAGCCAAAGCAGCCCTGCCTACTGCAGTGTAATGTGACTCTGTTTTTGCATAGGAAGGGAGTGCCATGCAAGCTTCTGCAAATGCCATCTGGCTTCTGCATTACGACCACAGTAACAGCACTCATCATTCTCTCTGTAGAACATATATTAATGAATCCAGAGAGCTGAAAGTAGCTTACAAGCCAGGATTGCTGTCATGGCACTGTTTCTCCTGGCAACGAACACCTCAGGAAGGACAGGATGGGTGTGTGGGGAATCATAAGAGGGACAGATGAAGCAGGGGAGGAAGGGAGCTTGTTTAAAAAAAGAAAAAGAAAACTTGATAAATAAGCATAGACTAAAAGTCTATGATCAAAGTCTACCAAATAAAACCTTACCCTTCTCCAGCACCAAAGTAGCCTTTTATGTTGCATTACAAATTTCAGCACAGTAGACAACAAAACTTCACAGCAAGCTTCAAGCTAAAAAAATACAGCAGAGCTGTGAGACCTCTAAGTTTTGGTGAGAATTGCTATGATCAATTTCTTCAAGATAAACACTGGAACATTCAAAGTCACAGGGGATGGCTTGGAGTTTACAAATACCAGGGCTTGTGTGATTCATAAAATATTAGAAACACTGGTTAAAAATTTCTTTCTTAATGAAGTCATGAAGCATCTCAGGGTCTGGCACGTGTCCTTATCTTTACAGGCTACCACAGCAGCAGCCACAAGAGAAGAGTGAAGGCCAGATGACAGACTGGGAGCAAGAGAGGAGCCAGTGACCTATACAGCGAAGAAGTCAGATCACAAATCCTTTTACTGTTACTCTTAGCTACTTTTGAAAGAGTCATGCTGGTGGGATCCTAAATAGTGACTGTCTCAAGCATAGTTATCCCTGATAAACATAACTGGTAACTACTGAGGAGAACAACACTGGTTTACACTTCTAAAGAAGAACTTCCTGAAGTTTAGAAAAACACAGAATCAGGCTTTGCAAACTGCTCTCCTACTGTGAGACCACATTTTTAAGGTGTTATATCTTGATTCATAAATAAACTACTTTGTATTTTGTTACATACTGTGGTTTTGAAATATACAGGAAGTTCATATGGTGAAAAAAAAAAAAGACAAAGCAAATCTAACAGTGTTACAACATGCAAGTGAGGTTTCCCTAGAATTGCTGACAAACAGATGAAAACAATCTGTTCTTTAACATTCTCATGTCTCTTGCTCATCAGCACAATCACTTCAAAGCCAAACCTCCTGCCTCTAAGCATTACTGATATCAAACAACCTGGAAAGAGAAAGAGTAACTAGTTGGAATAAAAGAAGTACAGATGAAACAATGGGAAAGTTGCATATTGATTGGAAATAATTCTACCTTTAAATGCCATCATGAGATCTTCCAATTCAACTAAAGTAACATTCAACTACATTAAACAGCAAACTCCAGAGCACTTGCTTTATGCCAACAGCGTAACAAGGTCACAGGCAGCCTGTAATGTCCCCTCCTTACACCCTTGACTGAGCAAAGCCCAAGCTGCTCTTCATTTTCTTTGGAACTTAAAATTAAATAAATAAGTCAATTAAAATGCCCACAATCAGAGGAGATGCTCTAAAAGTAATCTTGTAGGACCTGAAATGAGGAAGATAAGCAACATTAGATTTCCATAAACAGAGTGCACATGAGGACATAAACAGCAACACAGAAAAGCTAAGTTAAACATCAACCTGCCTTTTTTATTTACTGTGTAATTTCCAAAGGCATACACAGCCTTTTCAAAAGGCATGCATGCAAGTGCCTATCATACCTGTTCAAATTTTGTCAGCAACTCACGTAAGCTGAAGTTCAGGCCAATCATCATTAAGCGTCTCCCGAAGCCTACATTTTCCTGGTATCTCCGCCAAGCCAAGTCTATAGCCTTCAAAAAGTTTCTCTCCTTTCCACCTATACAGTCTCAAAATACTCCAGGCACTCCAGCGTGTGTCCCTCTCCTGGGCTGTGTTCCCCTGGGAACAGTTCACACAGCGCCATCGTCACAGTCTCCGTGTCCCTGCTCCTTCCCATGGGCTGGGCACCCAGGGGTGAGCCGCTGACACTGGGTGCTGCTCCTTGCAGGGCTGACCTGACCTCATGGCACTGCGGGGATCTCCTTGGCTCCACACCTCCCCAGGACTGCCTCCAGCTCTCCTCAGCAATGGCCTGCAGGACCCAAGTGCTTCTGGCAGGCCTCAAGCTCTTGGTCTCAGTGACCCTGAGTGAGAGAAGCTATAACCTGCTGGTCTGCAACCGGTGGAGAGAAGGAACACATCCTTCCATGTTGCTCCATTCAAGGGAAAAAAAATCCCCAGAGAAATTTCTGTCTATAGAAAGCACCAAAAACCAGCTTCTCAGACAAGTTAAAATGGAATGAAACACACTTCATTGCAGGGAACGTGATGGTGTGACCAGACAGGAGGCCATCTCTCTTCTGATTTCCTCAGAGCCAGCACCATGGGCTGGGTGCTGCTACAGCAGTAATCAGGCACCTCCAGCCCTCTTCGCTTCGCCCAGGAGATGCTGCGCCACAGAAAAGCCAAGGCCCATTAGACGTCTCTAAAAAGTAACTTCCTTTGTGCAAGCAAAAAAAAGTCCAGCAAAGGATCCTGCTGCAACTTCCAAAGCCTTCGCTGGGGATCTCCTCCTTTGGTGCCGCCTGCTCTGACAGCCGTGTGGTAATCTATCCCCGGCATTTGTTTATTATTGTAATCAGCATCCTCCCTTCCAGCAGCCCTGGTGCTGCTCCGAAGCCAAGCACACTCCCCCTTCCGGGAGGCCTCCCGCTGGAAAACCACCACCACCCCTGAGGCTGCAGAAACCCCAGACCAAAAGCCCTCACTTTTCCTTCTCCTGGAACAGAGAGGTAGCTGTTCAGTCACGGAGCAAGCTTTGGAGCTGTAAAAGCAACCAGCACTGCACAAAGCCACCACGGGCTGGGGCTGCTCAGGAGGGCACGCTAAGCCAGCCAGATTGTTTTCCATATGAGCCTTTGCTCACCCGCAGGAAACCTGACACCCCATGGGTGGCTGTGAGGAAATCAGTCCATTTCCAAGCATTCCCACTGGAAACCCGTGTGCATGTGAAGGTCTATTTAAGCTGCTATTAATGCCTTCCGCACAAACACACATTACTCAACCACCAAAACCAGATTGGGTAATAGCTGCCAGCAAGTCAGTAAATGTATAATTAAAACCAAACCAGCAACCCATCACTTGCAAAACCCGTTACAACTAAGTCTCCTATGAACACGTTGGGTATCACATTGCTTTTATTTTTATTTTATTTCACCCAACCATCATATGAAGTACCAATGAATCCATCAGTAGAAAAACTGCCTCTAAAGTTATTCTGAGTTAGTGGATTATACTGGTATATCTGGTATAGGTCGGGATTTTAAAAAGAACTCTGAAGGGGAGAAAAAAATATTGGCATTAGCAGGATTTTCACTTGATTTATTTGTACTTTGCCTCCTCTCTGTATCTTTTATGTGGGCTTATTACACAAACTGCAGAAGTGCTTGCAAAATAAACTCAGGAAAGTTTTCCAAAGGTGACAGAACGAAACTAGCTTTATAGCCTATATAACAGATCAGCTTAAGCAGTCTGAATTTATTTCACTGCTTCTGCAAGCAAAAAGCCTATTTATCATGTTCACATACTATTCACTTCCAAATTAACTACTTACAGAAAGAAAAATTACACATTAGAGTGAAAAAGTAAAACCATTCTGCAAGAGATATAACTAGAATCACTATTTGAGAATTTCATTTCTTCTCCTCAAGACAAAGTTTGGATCCTATTTCCCTGCACACTAAGGCCCTTCTGCTGCTCTTGGAGAAAAAAAAACCCTTGCAAACCAGAAACAAACAGACTTTAGATCCACCTCAGAGATGTTAGTGCATATAAATAAAGATGGGTGTCAGGCTGGATTATAATGAAGCTTCATAACTCCAGGACTGAATCCAAATACACAACATTAATTTTAGGTTTGGTATCAGGCTTCATACTTAGATAAGTTGTTTTCCAATTTTAATTTGTCATTTTAAAACATAATACATTCTAGATCTTTCAGCACTATTAGATGCAAATTAAATACCCTCTAAGGTGAATAGGTACCATTTTGCATAATTTCATAAAGGATTATCAAATATTTATGTATATACACGATGTTGGACCAAGGCTTCCAGCAAAACAACTTGAAAATTATACTGAATAATGACTTTTTCAGTTGCTTTCTCACATGAAAGCACACTGCAGTATTTGAGAAATTCTGAATATGTAGAAGTCAAAGTAACTGAAACAAGCTCTATATTGACATGTATTTAATATAGTCTCTGCACAGCCAGCAATTCTGTAGATATAACAATATTAGATCATAAGCTCCAAAAGTACAACATACATTAAGACAGCTTTACATTACATTTGGCTACCAAAGTTTAAATTTTCTTGATCAGTGTCATCATAATTTTCTTTAAAAATAGCTCTGCATACACTATTGGCAACAAAAATGCATATTGTGTACTGAATACTACAGTCATTACACAGATGAAATATTTGAATTCTAGAGGCCAAAGAAATTCACATTCTGAGAGTTTAAGCTCTCATGGAAGTACATAATCTACAGCTGAAAACAAGCACACCACCAACTGTAACAAAGCATCTTTTCAAAGCACTCTTGTAGATACCAAGAGCCACAACTGGGAATTTAAGACACTGGAAACAATGTACAGCTGCAGAAGACTAGGTGCAGTGAAGTTTTTTGTTACTTTTGGTATTAGAGTAGTTTGGTGCATTTTCTCATGTATCTCAAATAAGAACATAAAATTGGATAAAAATAAAACAGCCAGCAAACAGCCTTTTATAGCCATTGGTAATGTTACTAATGGCAGCCTGCAACATGCAAGGGCGACAAAGAAAATCACTTCTATCAGTGGTAAAAAAAGGATGCTCAGCACAGCAGCCTGTGACACAACTACAATCACATCTGCTGGAAACTGGTTTTGGGTGTGGGTTCTGCAGTGCACACCCCACAAATCCAGGCTTAAGAGTGTCATCATTTATCAAGGCACAATGCAGAGATTATAAAACTAATAACAGACTTTTACATCAAAAACCTTATTACTGCAAAGAATAAACTACAAGCCCCCTACTTTTATCAAGTACAAATCCAGAAGCAACTGAATGTTAAGATACTGCAAATGAACCAACAAAATCAATGAGATCAAAACTAGATAAGGAGAAAAAAAGTTACTCCATTTCTACTTGAAATAAAAATACCTGATCAACTTGGAGATGATATTATACACACCTCTAAAGTTCAATATCAAGCAAGATAAAAGTCTCTTAGACTTTACTGTGTGAAACAATATTAAATATGCATGCAATAAAGAATTTGTTTCACACTTGAGATGATGTGCAAAATATGCAAGAAAACTGCCATTCTAAACACAACTTGATTTTTGAAGGCAAAGAAAGGGGAAAGTTTTTTTCTTTTTGTAGAAATAAAATGGAAATATAAAGAGCAGTAAGAACTTTAAATGTAAATAAATGAGGGTGTTTATACTAGGAGCATACATACATCTTATATGACTCACAACAGCAAGTAATGACAACAGAACGATGAAAAGAATAGTGTTGCCTTGTGTGACTCAGATGTAAAGGGCACAGAGGTCAATAGGTGGTTACAGAAAGTCAATGCATCCTGTTTTCACTCAAGACATGCAGCTGCAAGCAGGAACACAAAAAATCCACCAGTTCAAAAGCACTGTGCTATATTCACCTGCCTTGAAAAATATCTGATGTCAATCTGATCAGACCAGGAGGGGGACATGCCCTCTCTCCCTTCCTACAGCAGATCAGCATTTACAATGCAGAGTTAACACACTGCTCCAGCAAGGTCAGTTCTACACTGAGGCTTATTATCAATTGAACCCAACATAAAGGTTCAATTAAGCAGAGGCTCGCTGATAACCTCTGTCAAAAGTCAAATCACTCAAGCAACACAGTACCCCAAGGACTAGCAATTCATCAGGACAAATGGACAGATCAAATTCCTACAATAAAGGGCTACAAGAGGCAGGATAAGACACAAGTAATACAAATATGATTGCCAACATTATCAGGTAGCTATGATAGGGGTGATTGCAATGTAGATCATGAATTACATGAAAGTTCCTAGAGCTTGGAGCAAGGCACTGCAACCATTAGATTTGTCTTCTTTTTTTTTCCTCTATAAATAAAGGTATTGGTTTGCCGTCACAGATATTTTTACAAGGATCAACCAGTCACATTCAGTGATTCATCCTGTGCAGTACATGCCATATTCAATGACAGAGTTCTGCATTAGGTAAGCAGAGATAGACTGTGGCCTTCCTGAAACAAATGAGAAGACTTTAAATCTCAATAATAAAATTTGGTAGAAATCCAGATGTAGTCTTGATGACAGACAGTGCTATACTGTATCAAAGTTTTGTGGAGGATGGGGTGGTTTGGTGGTGGGCTTTTATGCTCTCTTAACTTGTTTGGACAACATGGCTTTCAAGCTTTATCAACCAGTCATGATTTTACAACACTTTAGATTTAAATATAAACTGCTCTGTATGCTCCCAGTATGTATGCTCCGAGTATAAACACCCTCATTTGAACTTCCCAGAAGAACCCAGCCCTAAAACCAGGATATTTCAAATATACTCAAAAAAAGAAGTATCTATCTCATACTTGGAGTATACCAAAAAGAAATTAGACCTCAAAGGGAAGTATAGAGGAAAAGCACCAGCATGACATCTATTTCATGCATAACTTTACTGAATAAGAGACCAAGATTTAAATTCATTTTATGGGACTGACCAGAAAATGAAGATTTCAATGACACTAAATGACAGAATGAAGGAGGCAGCAGACAGTGTGGATGAAATCTGGCTTTTATGCCAAGCAGAAGTTTCATCATCGGGTGTCACTTTCCAGTTAGAACTAATGACTAAATAAAATTTTCCTATTTATCAGCTGTCTATAAAGACTTCACTGGGGAAGTCTCCTTCTAAAACTGTAAGTTGCCTTTCCTCCTTGTTTCCCTTCTTCAGGTATAAGATACTGGTGCTTGCTTGCAATAATCACACTGGAAATCAGAAAGCATCAGGGCACCTTGTGGTCTGTCTTAAATAGCCTTTTTAATGCTGTTCCCTTTGCACAAAAATGAAATAAATAATCTTAGATGTACTTATTCACATTTTTATTTAAAAGGGTAAAACTAAAAAGAGGGTGACTGCCTATAGATGACATAGCATGACAGACTGCCAAAGCAATACATCCAAAAACAGATTCTAAACCCTGCATTAACCCACACCCAAAGTAAATATCCAGTTTCCCAAGTTTTAGAAATGGGAATTCCTGTATTTTGGCCCAACCTAAAAAATCTTTACTTAAAAATTTTCTTGACTGCAATGAAAACAGTATTATAGCTTTCTGACAGCTCAGCACAATAAAAGCCACATCAAATCCATGCATATTCTACATCCTTAAAAGAATTTTCTACAAGAAGGGCTTATTTATATACTTATTATAGGGTATATATATTATTTATATACTTTGTATAGGGTACCCATCTCTCACGATACTAAAACTGATCAATGAAAAGATGATTAAATTAGTAGTTTTTAGACAAGTACTCAATCCAAGGAGTGAAAAGACCACAAAAATGTATTTTCATTTGAGCTTATAATAAATAATTGATAGAGCATCTTAAATTCTGGAGCACTTAATCAGTATATGTAGATTAAAATATCATTCAAATAATGCATTGCAGTTTCCTCTTACTTCACTTCTTAACAATAGCATTAGACTCAAGTGTCTAACATGGATTCAGAGTCATTTCAGTTATCCTGTGTAATTTATCATTTATCCTGTGTAATTTATCATATTACTCCAAGGTTAAGTACCTTCTGACTCAGTCTGCCCATATATTATGCCCTACATTGTCTAATATTCTCAGTTAACTAAGTGGCATTATTTTGCAGAAGAAGTATTACCTGGACCTAGTTGATCTAGGGGTTTTATGGTCTTTTTGAAAGCCACTGGGAATGGGATTCTCCTTATCTAATGAAAACTCTATTCACAGCAATAAAAATATGCTTCAGCTGTAAGCTTTTCAATAATCAACTTTTCTGTATTTGAATATTAGCTAGGCATTTTAGGAGTTAAAAGTAATGTAATTGGTATGATTTCAAGCAACTTCTTGTCTACAAAGCATCCTTAAAACACTCACCAAGAAATGTGCCTCTAGATCAACTTTAACATTGCACAAGAGAGGAAGAGTTAGAAAGTTACTCTTGGGAGTTTAGCAAGTGGCCATCTACTCAGAGGTTCTATCAAACCACAGAAGGTCTATTTCCTAATCAAGCAAAAAATACCAAAGTATACCATTGCAATTTACCAAAAAGGTGAAGGTTTTGTTTGTTATCAAAGTTCACTATAAACGATCAATGACCCTGGGCTACAGGGACATTCCACTAACACTTACTTTAAAACTTTTCGTGCTGTTGAAATTGCATCAAAGCAGCAACCCACAATGCTTCACCACCAAACTGAGTTTTTGCTGTGAGTGGAGAAAGATGAGTATCTGATGGGGGCTTACTTTAAAGGCCTTAAGACTGATACCATGGATCAACCTTGTCTTGATCTAAATTAATTTTCAAACCACAGAAAAACCTTAAAAACTGGTTTTAACATCAGGGTCTAAGTGTTATAGTGTAGAAAGAGAATTCATTCTTCTCATTAACTGTGTAATGATCCTCCAAATCTGCAGTTAGATAAATTAAAAGAATAAATGATACTACTATATCTCCACTGAACATATGAAGAGAACGGAGTTTTTAATTTATTTTTTTTTTACTGAACAAGTCAGTATTTATTAAACCAGTAAGTGTCACAGGTAATATAAAAAGTCCACGTTCCAATCAAAGTCAACAAATACTCAATACTGTTAGGAGATGAAATGATTCTATTTTGTAGCCAACACAAGTGGGAAGAATCATATTCACATTCATTGTCTAGAACTCAAGCACATGCAAGTACATATGAGAGATATCTGTGTGCAGGAGTGACAGTTCTCCTATTCATATATTTTTATATGCACGTGCAATCAGAAACTATTTAATATTACTTTAATCAGTGAGGTAAAATCAAAAACTGTAGTGAAACACTGTGATAAAGAATAAAGTTAAAGTAGAAATTGCAAAGATTCTTTCAAAGCACCTTTGTTTCTGACCAAAAAAAAGTTTCCAAGGCAGTTAAAAAGCACCACAGAAAGAGGGGACAAGCCTCCTCTGAACACGTTTAGAGTTTAAAAACAGTAAATAAAAGACTTGACTTATCAGAAGGCATCAAGGGAGCCAATCATTGCATGTTTTCTAGCCAAATTATATTAATTTAACTAACACTAAATTAATTAACATTAAAGCTTCCAGCAACCATTATCTAAGGGCTTCCAAGGGAATACCATGTGCTCTTAAGTAATAGGATGGCTGAGAGCAGTTTTTCTTGTAATGCTGCTGATCTTTCTGGCATCTCCAACAGCAAGAAGTGCTCTCCATTGCAGTGCCTGAATAATTGGCCTACAGTCTTTGCTTCACACAGATTATTTTGGTCTCTTACCTCCTTCATTTTTTTTGCCCTAAATTCAGTCTGTGAAATTATTCCTAGCAATTACCAGAGTAAGAAATTAATGTAAAGTCTCAGTAAGAACTAAACACTTAGATGTATCTACCTCCCAAAACCACACCATGCAGCTCCTATCTTGTTTCTTTTAAGGCTTGCTAGGAACAAATTCATACTTGCTTAGTGAAGTGTCAAACTTGCAAAAAATAATAACAAAAAAAAAAAAAATCCTTTCTTGTGTGCTTATGTACTGTCACCCCTCAGCATAAGGTAAGTTAAGCTCAAAAAACAGAGGGAACAGACACTGTGCAGACAGGAGGTTGTCCCCACACTCATGCAGAGAGACTCACAACTTGCTCCCAGTGCTGCTAATGTAAGCATGCTTCTCTTTCAAAATACCCCATCTGATTTGAGTTATTAAGCACTAAACTCAATTTCCACACAGATTTTTAATATTTATGCATTCTGTGTCATTTTGCTAACGGAAAGCTCTCACAGAGATCTTATCACTGGCCTACTGACAAAAGTAAAGAGCATTTACAATTGAAATTATGATAATATAATATTTATTCTTGAAATAAAATGCAGCTTAAGCTGCATTATCCATAACTGCAGCTTTTGCTCTGGTTTGAACAAGAAGCTTATGTAAATACAATGTGCCTAAGGCTTCTCTAGCCCCACTTTATTACAGACTGCTATACAGGAAACAAATAGGTTTTCCAAATTTATTCAGACAGAACTTTCATTGTCTAATGTTAGTCATGAGCTCCATTTCCATTGAATTATTGAATGCTTTTACTCTCATTTAACTATCATTTAATGTCAAGGACTCCATCTACTTTTGAGAAGCACCCAAGTTTGTGTTGGAGGAAGGAAAGTTGAAGATCTGCACGCAAAAGCCTAAAATGAAGGTTAGAGTCAGCTTCACAAGGACACAAGAGCATGGGATCACCTTACAGCATTTGCAATTCAACGATTCTTGGCTTTTCATTAGGTAGTGATGTCTTGAAAGGAGGCTTTGGGTTTTCTTGGTATTTTTGTGTCACAAAAAATGACTAGCACTGAAAAAGTCTGGTCAGCATAAAGGAAAATTTGAGGAAATTAATTTTAAAACATTCACTGCTTTACCTTCATTCATACTGAGTTTTTTAAAAAAATTTAACACTGGAAACTTAGAGAAAGAGTAGCAATTCCTGAGAATTCGTAACATAAAAACTGTTTAGCTCGTGGCATGAAAGACAAGAAGTACACTTGGCAGTCATACTGCTGAAGAAATAGAAGAGTTCATTATATGTGTACTAGCACTTCATCCATATTGAGTCCATGTAGATTCAAATTCTGTTGGTCTAAAGTCCCAACAAGGGCAGCAGTAGGAGACAAAATGCGTACAATGCATACAATAAAACATGAAACAAGAATTCCTAATAAGTTGTGAGGGTGGAAAAACCCAAGGCATACTCACATCTGTGTTGAATAAATAATCCCTAAAATGGCCTTTCTTACAAAGGAGCCAGGACAGAAGAGTAGGAGTAAGTGCCCTAGCAAGGCATGGCAGGTGAGCACACCCATTTTAAATGCACTGATTCAAACAGCTATAAAGGGCAGAGGCACTGGCCCCTTGCTTTCCCCCACCTGTGGAACACAGCTGGATGAAGGCTAGGAAGTGACCAGTCCAGAGCAATATGCATTCCCAGAACAGGTCCCTTCTGCTGCTACGTTTTCCATTCAAGAAGCTTGTGCCTAGTCAGCCATTTAGTGATAATGTGAAAAAGGTTCAACATGGCAAAAGGTAACTCACTGTAAAATATGCAAAATTAAGAAACAAAGAAAGAAAAAATATATATATTTAAAAATAATTAAAGTAAAATAAAATGTTAAAGCACACCTAAAGCCTATTCAGCTAAAAAGTCCTGTGTCTTTGGTTTATTTAGTAAAATCAAACTATAAAAACTTCAGAACAGAAAGGCACAAGCAAATGTGCAAGCTGCCTCTCTCTAAAACCCTTCTTCATCACATATTGCTTGTGTTGCAAATACACTGTTAAATATGACTGGTTCAGCATATTGAGCTATGTTACTATTCTAGAGCTACTTTAAGAACAGCAGCAAAAAATCCCCCAAACTGACTGTATACTACTGCAAGATGAAACCTATGCCCTTTCACTCTTAGCCATTGTTTCCTTGAAGAGCAAACTAGGACTATCCTGAGATACCAGCCCAAAATGGGTTCTTCAGGTCACTGGCACTTCCCATTGGTGCCATCGTCACAGACCAACTCTGAAACTACCCCGAGACTTATCAATAACTACCAAGGAATAAAAAATAGCCACATTTGTGCATACATAGCTTCCTCTTCCCTCTGTGCTTTTCATTCATACATTGTAGTAGGGCATGCAAGGAGGAAACAGATTTGTAAAAGAGCAGATTTTTTTAAAAAACAGCATTGGATCATCTGTCAATGATGCCAAGTACTTGCAGCAACCCTTGAGACTTAAAGGACCTTAAAGGCACTATGCTTCTCAGCAAAACCTAGTATTTATACAACTAAAGCTAAAGCAAACATGAGTGAAAGCTTGCCTGCAAGGAAATGAAGCCCATCAAAGAATAGTATTCTATAGCTCCAAAAAGCCACTGTAAATGACATATGCTTCTTTTTATTGTGTCAAACACTTCCAAAAACAAAGAATCCTCAACTGTTATTACTGCAACTTAACACCTGCTAAAGGAATCTCTCACCTGTAACAACCTTGTGCATTTTCCTCCAGCACTTGATAAAAGCCATTTTCTGAACTCACATCTCCCTTAAGAAGTAAGCCTTGTGGTGTCTTTGGCCACTCCACATTAAGGAACACATAAATTTGAAACTGAATGAAGTAGTTCTGAGATCAAATTGGGATTCTACTGAAATTATGACAACACGGGGTAATTCAAACCCTGCTACATAGAAGAAGTATTTAGCACTGTGGTCAGCTATTTTTAAATATAACTTGAAGTAGTACCTAGGCCCCGCTGTCAGACATGATCACAAATACTCTTTCATTCTATGCTTTCATTCAGCTACATTATATGCTGACAGTTGGCGAACTGCAATTTTCGTGTACATTAATAAAATTACATATACAACAGCTTCCTCAATAACACCAGAACACTTCTGCCTATAAAGACAGCCCTTTTGCCTATAATGTTTAAAATGTACATCAGAGTTTAACAGAGTAGTAGAAAAGATCAGTGATAGAAATACAAAAACCAGGCATTTCTCAGAACAGGGACTCAAAAGGGACAACGAATTTAAAACTCTTAACACTTGTGCAGAGATGGAGCTATCTTACAGAGGGCCTGGAAATAACAAAAGACATTCACAAGTAGTGAATTTTTTAAGTTAGTTCTCTCTCTATGACTGTTTACTGCCTGTCTAGAACAGCAGAGAGGAGAGCAGCATTAGCAATTTGGTCCAAGGTCTTCAGGGAAAGAGTCTCTGCCCTACTTTAACAATAGAAGTTGCTGAGGCAAATTAGGTCTCTGACAGGGATAAAATGAAGTTCCACTGTAAGCACAAAAGAGCTCCCATTGATTTTGGCCTTTTTCAGCTGATGTAAATAATCAAGTAACCATAAATTTGACAAGGAATAATTGCTGCTTTGTCCATTACAGAATGTACTCAAAAAGGCATTTAAAATCACCTTGAGCAGAGGGGAAAAGGAGAAAGGAAAGCTGAGCTTGGACAGTTCTTCTCCTTCATTAAGCTCTATTCTACAGTGTCACCTGCAACAACACAATCATCTTTTAGTGAAAGTGTAGAAAGTGGTCTAAATATTAGGTTTGAAATTCCATGCTATGACAGAGTCAATGGGCTCTTAATTCTGCCAAAAAAGGAATTTATGAAGTTTCATTTAACCTGCAGACTAACTCATTTGAAACAAAGGTGACCTGTGAGCAGTGGATCCAGTGATGCATGGCTCACAATAAATTTTTCTGCAACTTCCACATGGCTTCCCTTAGCCTTACTGGAATATCAGCTCATGTGCTTGCAGCATCAACACAAGATTTCTTTCACTGATTTCCTTTCACCTCTTGACCGGTATGCACAGGACTTTTTCCAGCAGTCATCTCCACTTCAGCCAGTACTCCAGTTACATTACAATGTCCCAACAGGACTTTTATCGAGACACAGTTGTTACATGCTAAGGCAGCAAACACCTTTCCCTAAGTGATATGCCACAGGCATCCTCAAAGACCAAAAGGACTCACTAGTCAATTTGAGCTGACATCCATGCCTGGGTGGTATAGAAAGCAAATACATCTTCTCTGGACAGAGACTCTCACTATCACCACACAGAAATAATTTTGGCTTCAGAAGCTGCTATAAAATTCTTCCAGCTTCGGAAATGTTGACAGAGCAGCCTTGCACAAAGGGTGGGTGTTACCTTTCTATTTCATGCAAACAAGAATCAGGAAGGCATACCCCAAATAAAGGGAGTATAATGATTACCTTTGTTATGTCAGGCTCTTACAGACTTGCAATCCCTTTTCAATAAAATCTGGTACCTCAAGTTTTTTTACAATGATACACTAGCATTGAAATTTGCTTAAAACAGTTGTTGCAAAAAAATTGGAAATTGACAGCTGCATTTCCTATGAGTCTAAGCATGAGGATTATCAGCAAACCTGCATGGGTCATTGCATCAAAAATGGGCTATGTTTACTAAATAAAAATCATTTCCCCCCAACCACCTTATTTCTTTTTTGTAAGTAACATTTTTGTTCATCTCAACATAAGTTTAAAGCATTTTCTTTCCTCTTTCAGTATATAATTTTGCTAGTGAAGAAAATGGCAAGACATGTATTCACACCTAAAATCAGTTTGGATTTGTTTTTAATTACTATAACACTATTAGTGAAACTTCTGAAAGGAAAGAAGGAGAATAAGAAAAAAAAAGGACCATCATTATTTCACAAAGAACATTAAGCACACTTAGGAATCATAGGTGACTTCAGAGAATTCTATGTCCATTTTAGCTGTTGACTCAATATCTCTCAAAATAAAAAAAAAAAGTGGAGAAAAACTGCACTGATCTCAGAAGAGATCAGGTAGTAATATTAAAAAAAGCACTTTAAGTTGTCAGGAAAAGAAACACAGTGTTTATACCAGCCTTTATGTTAGAAAGCAATAATGCCTGAAAAACATGTACTATGGTATCTGTGGATAGAAGAATTACTATTAATTCCTACTTTCATTAAGTCAGGAGATTAGGGAATAAGATGCTCATGAAGACTTAGGTACCCAATTTTGGTTTATTTGCAATGTTTTCAGTATGTCTGAAGAGGCTGCTGTTATGGCAGAGCACCTACTAAAGAAAGCAAAATTAGTCCAGAAGATTTTTGTAATATCAAGAACAAAGGAAGAGACCAGCAAAACCTAAGAAAATCCCAATATAATTAAATTTTATATTTCAAAAATGACATTCTGAAAAAAAAAGAAACAAAAATTTAGTGCCCTGACTCCTAGGAAACAGAATATTTAAAGAGTTTTTAGCTATTTCCTCTTGCATTCAATTTACATTGCAGTACTTTAGCAAGTATTGCATGACATTGCATTTACTGTTAATTTGCTAGAAGTCGATACCCACTGAAAGTACATGAACATATCACTGTTGCTTTCCTTTTTTTCCACAACAGAAATTATAGTTATGCTGATATGCAGCTGTTCTGGAACAATCAAAACAAAGCATCCAAACATCACACCCATGCTGCATAAACCTCAGTCAGTGGTCCTCGCATTACCATCTGTTAGTGTTCTGAATGCCTAGATAAGCACCTGGGCTTGTTTAAAACACCACTAAGATTTTTTTTTCAATTTTTATTTTAATGATTCTCAAAATACCCATTTCCAAAAAGCCTCATAGGAACACCAGCAACACCAAAAGAAAATTCTTCAAAAAAAGCACAAAATGCGTGCGAAATTGGTACTGCTTTCTAAATGAAAGCTCATGCAGACCAAGGTACAAACATGTTTGGAAACACCAAAAAAATACCCAGAAGCACCAAAAATTCACCAACACTATTCTTCACCTTTAACAGATTTACCTAAAATACAGCATGGCAGCTTTACTAGAAATGGAGGTTCTGAGGAAAAAACTGTTGAAACAAATGAAAGAAGAAAATTCTCATTTGCCACTGCATTGCAGGAACTGAGATGCTGCAAATTAATGACTAAAAGAAATCTACACTGAACCCCCCAAAAAATCAGATTTGTGGTTTTAAGGTATCAAAGATGAGTACAGAACACAAGGACTGGAAATACAGATCAGATCCACCATCAGAAAATAAAGCACCAAAACTTAGCTAGCAGACCTTCACAGCCTATAAACAAAATCATTGATAGCTTCTGTTTCCATAACAAGAGTGACCAAACCACCTCTGCTGGGCATGGTCTGCAGGCTAACTTGACTGACTTTCAGTATTTCAAGTTGAAAAGCTAATTCTTGTTGACAAGTATATCAATCTAGTAAATTTCTGCAGTGAATTGAAGGCAGAAACCAATGACAATATTGACATGTGATCAGCACAAGTTTGAGGATTCATTTATATGCAATACACTTGAATGCAAAATATCAAGTAATTATTGCTATTTTGAAATAAGAAACACACTTTCAGTCTATTGTAACAACATAGAGATTCTGAAGAGGATTAAAGGGATAGCTCTTACAAAGTCCTTTATATATTTCAAATGCTACATCTCAAAAACTTATTTGAGGTTAAATTACAATATTGTTTATGCAAAATCCTTTCACTCACCCTGAGGCTTTCTCAGTACTGTTTTCATTATTTATCTCTGCTTAAAGGTACACCTTTGTTTAGTTGACGTTAATTCTGCTGATTATTAACAGCCTAACCAGATTAATCTTAGCTTAACTATTTTTAAAGTATTTTGAATTATTGTACATTTTTCAATGATACTTACTTCAAAATTACAAGTGAAAACAGTGCAGTTTTCCCGACAGATAATGAAAAAAAATTATAATATCAATTTGCTACAGGAGCTAAGAATTGAACTTTTAATTTTTAAAACTACTGTGTCCCTAAGAAGTATTTATGCTCATTTGGAAAATTAAATAATCGAACATATGATGCAGAAACTGTGATCAGCTGCACCATAACTGTCTTCTACTACTCTAAAGAGAAATAGGATATCCTTTAAGGAACGCTAGCAATCAAAGAAAAGTGGCATGTACTGATATGGAGCAGCATTAGTGGATGATATATGTAGTCACTGAAATGTATACTTGGCATTATAAGAATCTCTCTCTGAACGTCTCCAGATTATTTGCATCTGTTTAAAAATACAAATAATTATTACTACATCTGGGGACATTTTAGTATAACCACAGTAGATCTTTATTGGTCTTACTGAAATGCAATTACACTTGCAAGAAAGATGCATTCTGTGTACACAATTCTTCATTGCTGTAAATTGTTGATATTTTACGTCATAAATCTCAAATATAGAGGATATTCCTAATCTAAAAAGGGTACCCAATTGTGACATCCAAAACTTTAAAACTGTGTTGGAGTTAATCATGTCAAACAGGTGGGGGGATTTTTGTAACCTACATCATCTTGGTACCATTTTCATCATTTTGTACTTAGAATTTCTACTGACTTGAGTTTATGGTCTTATACCAGTACAGAAGCAGGGACCTCCAGAACTGCTGTTGAACTCACACTTTAAATGAGGAAGGTTTGTTTTTTAATTTTTTTTCATATATTTAAATTGGGAAAGGAGTCTTCCCTTCTCTGCAGTCTCTTTTTTTAAACAACCGCTTTTCTATTTTTGGCAAATGTATCACTTCCATCTGGAAGTGCTAAGGTTTCATAATAAATGAAAGGAAGAAATGAAAGAATACAAATTGTGCCTTCCAAATTACTTGCAGCAGGCTTCACAATGTTCTCTCTCCCCATAGCACCTGTTAATGAGACTTTTTTCAGTAATTCACAGACTTAATAAATCACATAGGGTACCTGCACCTATAGGGTTCGAGCCAGTAACATGGTGAATACTAGAAGATCACAACTTTTTAATAGAAGCTGCCTATTTGATCTTATTGATAAAAAAAATCTACTTGAAAATCCATATAAAGTAAACTTTATGGATGCTAAAACCAACACAAATTAAAGTATATTATTTTTATTCATCTTCTTTTTCCTTCCAGAGTGTCACCACACTTGTCTCAGATATCCTTATTTGTGCATTTGGATTAAATAAACCTGTTTTGGATCAAATTTTAACTACACCTTATAATACAGTTTAAATTTTCTCTTTCTGAGATATGCAAAAATTTCCTTTTAATACTGTAATTCCCAAAACATACTCAATCCAATTCTGTTCATTTAATATTATAGAAATGTCTGAGGAAGCCACTAATTCCCATCATTTCCAGCAGAGAAGGAAGGAGAAAAGACTGACTCATACTATCAGAAAGCACAAACGATGGGTGAATCCCAGTAGATATGGAAAACATGCTCTTTTTACAGTGATCACTTAGAGCAGCCTCCTGTAAACATTCCCTTCTGAGAAAACAGAGGCTGCCAGATGCACTGGAAGAAGGAAGTTCTTACGGGAAATCTCTGTAGAAATTCTCTAGAGTGAAAAATTACTGGAATAGTATAAGAAACATTAAATCTAATTAAAAAAAAGATTCTTTCAAATACAGTAAACACAACTATAATTCAGTAAATGTATTAGTTTATCAAAATTATTTGGAATTAAAATTTTTTAAGCCATGCCAGATGCTGCATTTGACTTGCTTTTCAAATATTTATTTCCCAACTTGAAGCATTAACTTGAACACATGGGCATTCAAAGCTCTAAAACAATACAAAAATGTATCTTTTAGGGAGAAGAAATTTATAGCTATTTAAGGAAAAAGTTATATTTGAAATCCACTCTAGTAGGCAAATAGCATTTTTATTGCAAATATACTTATCAGAGCGGGTTTCAATTTTATAGGAGTTTTTAAGGTACTGTAGGTTTTTCCTGCAGTCTTTCATTTATTAGTCCTACTTTTTGGAAGTGAATATTGGAAAATACTCATGTCTAAAACATATTACAATTGAAAAAATAAGAAAATATTTATACAAACTGCAGGATGTTTTCTAATCTCTTTGAGAAATGGGCAAATTTTTCCTCTTTTTAGCATAGTGAGGATACTGTAGGCCAAGCAGCACATCAAATCTGAGCTTAATTTGAGGATGAAGCAAGTGAGAGAAAGTTCAGGAAGTGTCTTTCTGACAAAAGAATGGATATTGACAGAAGGACATAGAGATAACTGAATGGCATGTTCAAATTAGTGCACTTAAGCTCTGATTTACTGATGAAATGAGAAGCATCTGTCTCCTTTAGCAGCTACTGCTTAAGCTTTTTCAAAGTCCCAATTGCCCCACATAATTGTTATGTGCAATGTCCACTAAGCAAAGTTTTCTTGACTGTCCTTTTCCTTGCTTAGCCACAGTGATGAATGACCCTGTGAGACAGACCCTGCAGAATTTGGGGAACTTTACAAACCTCTAACTGGAATACAAATGCCTCTTTAAGAATTAATGATGTACAGCATGATTAGACTGAAAGTGGGAAGAGTGCACTGAACACACCCATGGTGATCCCTTGCAATGCCATCTGGCAAGCACAGGCCAAGAGAGAACCTAAAAGCTTCAGCACTCAAGAGTTGATGGGAGCAAGACAATGGAGATGAAGTGAGATCAATTAATAAGAAGATGCAGCTGAGTTTATGCCAAGGGCCTGGGATCACTAAAAGAAAAACTATTTCTGGAGGATCTTGTTCCACTTATATTCAGAAAAAGTAGTGCAATCTGACATTTAAGGAGCAGCCACAATGGGAAAGGAAAATTACCAGATGGCAGGAGCCCAAGGCCTCAGCCAACCGCTCCAGTTGGAAATTATGGAAAGAAATCCTGCAGTGCTGAAACAAGGAGAAGGAATTACTCATGCAACAAAGTAACCAATTTTTCAAAGGAGTTTAGACAAGCAGGTTACTCCTCCAATCACAATGTAAAAAAGATATTTGCCTACTTTTTTGATTGCTGCAGATTTGAGATATGCAGCAGCCTTAGACATAGGAATCTTTCTCACTGCTACATGCTACAAGAAAAGTACTGGCATGAAAGCTGGGCTAGATGGGGCACTGACATCTCAGGGACCCGTGTGTCACAGGTAGAGGGGAAACCATCCTTTTCACATATCAACAAGCTATTTCCTGAAATACCAGTAGTGCACCCTAACAAGTAAATGACAAAGAAGCAAAACCAAAGTAACACAAAAGAAAGATGCAAAAACCTATGAAACAGTAGCAACAGTTAGCATGCATCTTTATGGATTAAAGACAAATGGCAAAGAAGGGAAAAAAGAGAGAAAAGGCAAGAAGTGGTGGATGAAGTAGGTTTTTTTATTCTTTTCTACTGGGTTAAAATTTAAATAAAATTCAAGCCTTTACAAAATGTTGCACTGCAAAACATTATAAACCAAGTTATTCTGCTAGAGGAGGTTATAAAAATGAATCATAGAAATGATTGAAGACACAAAAAAAAAATATATTCCTGCTCCAGTATGGTTTTTTTACTGCACTTACTGCTGAAAAATTTTGTTACATAGCCTGGCAAGAAGCAGTGGATTTACCTATGCCATAAGCCTACTGTCAAATCAACTGATCATGTATCAGCATTTTTAAGAAATGGATGAATTTACAACAAGATCTACAAAGGTGATTCACTGCAGCAAGACAAGCTCATGTATTAAGTAATTTCTATACTCTGCACACATTAGATGCTTGCTGGAATAAGCACTTTCAACAAAACTCAAAATAGCACACAGCACCATCAAAGAAACAGCTGTGGGTTTTGTCTCAGGAGGAACAATATTAATTAAAGCAGCTTAAAAAAAATAACCTCCCTCTTCATTTTGAACATCATTAAACATAACATGCCCAGAGCTGAACTGTGGTTTGGCACTTCCTTGCCACCAACACTTGGGTAACTTCCACACCAGGGGCACTGCCAGCCTGGGAACACAACCACCCCACTGCAGACAACTTTTCCTTCCCTTCACTGCCCTCAGTAAAGGATGGAGGAGAGCAGTGAAGCTAATATTTGCAAGGAGTTGAACGACCCTATTGAGTGGTTTCCACTGTGAAAATGTTGCCAACAATCAAAGCATAAATGAATTGTTAGGAGTGAATATTTTGCACTCTTACATATCATTGAGGGAATGCCATTTGGAGTTGCAAGTAGTTTTTCAATCAAGAGAGAAAAACATTATTGCTAACGTGAGATGTAGAGGGGAGGAACAAGCATCTGCAAAGGCAGCCCAGACAGTCATACCAGGACTGAGCAAAGTCAAGAGCCAGAGCAAATGACAACAGTTGCAAAACAAAGTTCGCATTGCAGATGAGAAGGTAAAAAAGAGTATTTTGAATGCTCCTAATGCATTTAAAATAAATCTGCAAGCGAAGAGAAACAGTTGTTCCTTGTCACTGAGGAAATGCCATGCATGAGCTTATGAATTATATTAAAAAGAAAATACCTGGTTTAGAACATAAAAATACAGTCTTAACCACCAGTGATACATTAAAAAATTTCTCTGCTTTAGAAGATTATTCCACAAAATAAAAATCGTTTGAAATGCAATCATAGCTTCTGAAGCTAATAAGCTACTTACAGAGTACCATCCCCAAAACTCACCTTACAGATATGAGCATGTAGCTAAATCAACAGAATATTTAAACTGTTCATGTTTTTGTCCATTTATGTAATACACGCTCTATGTATTAAATATAAAGTTTCGTATTTTTGCTGCTTCTCCTACAACTTACTTTTTATGAAAAAAAATTCTCTTATTTTAGATCATTATATATATACACCAATGAGGGGTTGACATTAGTGTATTATTACAGCCACACATTTTGATTATAAAATCCTCTTAATTCATGGAATTCCCAAACTGCCAATAGGAGGCTTGCAAATTTGAACCACTGTCCTTATTGCATCATGTATCTGATGTTTCCTGATCAATGTGGTGCCATCAGTGTCAGATAGGTGCTTTGTGCTGTTTTGAGTCTGTGGCATTTTGTATGCTTCAAAAATGTTACTTTAACACACCCCCACAAGCAGGGCAGAGACGGAAAAATGCATTTATTACATCAGAAATGTGTCATAACCTCAAACAGAAACTAGTTTCAATAATTAGAATTTTAAATCTTCTCTTTCCCTCTTAAAATTTAATAAGAATTTATGTATATCATGAGAAGGAAAGAATGCCTTACATGCATCTGAACAGATCAAGACAATTTTTTTCTGAGCTATTAAACACAACTGTCTAATAAGCACTGCCTGATTATTTTCTCCAGAAAAATAATTTCTCTACAGTGAATTATCAAAAAAGGAAGCCGCAGAAACTTCAGGATAGTTATATATTGGCTCTTATTTTTGTTCAAGCTTTCCCTGTGAGCATTCAGTGTCTTCTAATAGTTGGATGCCACATAAGGAAAAGGTTCTTTTCCCTCATGGGATGGTCCCAAATCTTATTCCATTACTACAGAGACTTGTTCCACTCTTCTGCAGTGAAATTTGCATCTGTATTATATATTACACAAAAGCAACAACAAAAAAATCTATAGATCATACATTTTTTAAAGTGTGATGGGTTATTGGTTCACCCACAAGCAGCAGAGGAGTAAATTAGTGTTTCTGCTGCATATCTTTTGTCTCCTTCAGAAGGACCAAAAATTCACACTGCAGCGACTGCTGCCACTGCCTTGTGTGGCAGCACTGATGGTCCCACTAGACAATTGCTGCTCGGCTGGACAGAAGAATTCTACAGTGGACACTGGACTTCAAAATAACTTTCTTTGACAGATCCAAGCATCAAGCAAGCCAGCCAGCTTTGCAATCTATAGCAGGGCTTTTGCTAATGGCAGCACTCCCAAGGGAGGAGGGCAAACTGCAGCTTTCAGAGCACTTTCTGGGCTCAGCTTTCCCTGTACCACAAGCACTGTGACAGGAGGGGGATTGGGCCCAATAAACCAGCCTGGCCCCTTGAGAGACAAGATTCTCTCCTGTTGTAAAAACGGATTCAGCCCTGACAAAATGTGGCCATTACATTAACATTATTGTTTGATGCATTTCACATATTCTTACTGCAGAAGAAACCTCAGTTTCTCTAAGGTTAATGCAACAGAGTTTGTGGTTTCATAATTGGTTTCACATCAGCATAGAACCTAGACTTAAAAAACATCTTATGATGTACTTCCATCTTAGAGGAGGCTGTCTAAAGTGACATTTCAATCATATTAAATCATTTATTTAGTCTAAAAATACATTTTCAGAATATTTTCAAATTAATACAAATTTTATTGGTTTGTAAACTGTTTTCTGTTTATAGTTCAACAATTTCACACCCTTTTTCAGAAGAACATTTCTCCCACCACTGCTCCTAAGAAAACTGGTAGCAATGAAAGGATATGATTCTGCAATAAATAACTAAGTAAACATAGGAATGAGTCTAATGTGGAGTCCATGCTCACATTAAAAGTCAGAATTTGATCTTCAACAGATGAAGTAAGAGCACACCTTCCACCTGAAACACCCATTAGAACTTCAACATCACATGCATTTCTTTGGTTAGAGCCTTGGATTACAATCTCTTGAGGCAGACTGATCACATTTATTTATTTATTAGATTCAATTTTTGTTTGGGTTTTTTGTTTGATAGCTTGAAGGACAAACAAAAAAAACCCCAAGGCCCCTCAATAGCTTGTCCTCACTAATATCCCTAATATTTTTTATGTCAATTTGTTCCTGTTTACAACATTCCATACAAACAGGGGTTTTAAGGCCATTTGGCCTTTCATTCACTCAGTAACCCTTCTCTATATTATTACTAGTATGATTATTTTTCTTAAACACAAAACATGAAAATTATCCATATAACAAAATCATACCAGTACTTTGATATTTTCACAGCTGTATTTAAGTCTATGTGGTGAAAAGCTACCACTACCATCTAAAAAAAATGAATCTTGTCTGATGAAACCATGCAATGGCCGTAAATTTCTTTGGGCTAGAACAAGAGGATTTACACTGAAAAACTGAACCAGTCACCATTTATTTCCTCAATGGAAACAGAATCTTTTCAAAGGCAACTCAGAAAAATTAAGTTCTCTTCCTAAAGACTGAATATGAATTATCCTCTCATGGAGCTTGCTCCTTTCCATTAACTACATAGGAGAAACAAGGCATTCTATACATCAGAATGAGATTCTAGCACAATTTTCTGATGGGAGTGATACGAACAAACAACCAAGAAAACTGTTAAAGTGATACTATTTCATCAAGAACATATTTGATCAAGCACAAAGAAATCCTCTACTATACAGGATATGTCAGTATACTTATTTCCTTAGTAGCTCAAATCTCAACAAAATAGGAACAAAACTCAATAAAATATTATTACTTAGTTTCAGAGGTTTCAGCAAGTTTCAGAATTTGGCAAACTTTTGCGATGCAGACTCTGACTTCCGTCTACAGTTGAGGAAACATTAAAACTGTTGCTGTGTTTCATCAGAAAGGCAAAACAAAACTGACTTTGTTTTCATTTACATGCAAACACTTGCCAGGGGAAAATTTCTGTTTAGATTATCTGCTTAATTTGCATTATTCCTTTCCTAAGCTGTATCTTAGCCAAATACTAAACTGCTGTTATTTAGAAAAATGAAGAGTTTGAAAATCTACATTCTCCATTCAGTGAATTGTAATGGGATGATTATCAGAAAAAAATTTGTTCATTAAAAGTGAGTCCTGGGTCTGAACCACAAAGAAAGCAACAGCTACAAAATTCCCATGCAGGTAATCAATGCTTTGCCTTTATCAAAGAAGTCAGTAGATATCCTACTCAAAACATGGAACATAGGGAATCCTTGTAAGGCTGAATCACGCGTAAGAGAGCACTGGGTCTCAGACAGTTTCAGAAATGAGTCTTAAATACCCTTTCTAGCAGCCACAATTTCAGTTTTGATTTCCAGAAATTCTGTGGAAGAGGTTATTCTATCAGGTTGCAAATGTCAAGTACTGCTAAAGATTCAAAACCCACGAGTCAGACATAAAAGCCTAATAGTTGTCTGTTTCAAGGGCTTTTAGGATACATTTTGTTCCCTTTACAATTTTTTAACACTTTCTAAATACAAAAAAGAAGAGAGATTACCACCTCTAATAACAAGCTCACAGAGGAAAAGTAAAAATGTTTGGAAATTCGCAATGGTGCTGGCAGTACTGAGCTCAGCAGTAACCCAATTAGGAAGGGATTAACTGAAAATATCTGTACATGCATCCACACTTTCTCCCTCCCTTCTGTACTGAGTATGTACTCTGAGATGTACAGACACCAGGCTGACTTCCACCTAGCAATGGAGGGCTTAAAAAGTTCTTTGCTTTATATGATGCAGAGGGGACAGAAAGAGATAGAAATAAACATTTAAGCTAAAGCAAACAACTGAGTGAGTTTGAACAGTTTTTGTTAGCTTTTCTGTTTAACTTTAGAGTATAAGTCAGTGTGTAAGGAACAAATGGAGCAGCTCTAGCAAGTGAACAATTCATTTATATGTGTGAGCCTGTGCCAGCATTTTATACACCTAACCTGCAAATGCATGTCTAGATCCTTGCAAATCCTTTTTCTCCTCTTCTTGTCACAAACTGTTTCTCAGTGGTTGGCTCACTGATGTCAATCAAAATACCTTTTATCTGCAGAGGACAAAAATCACTCCCCAGCCTAAAGCACAGCAAAAAAAATCCCAAATATTAAAAGACTTCAACTTGACCAATTACTATTCCAAGACAGAATGTAGTTTTGAACCAAAACCACAGCTTGCATTTCAGAGGATCAAAACAGGCCAACTGACAATAGTGCTATTCTACCAAATAAAAGCACTTAATACAAACAATGTGAAACCCAAAAAGGTCTTCAGCTTCTTTGCAAGGAAGGAATCTACATTTTACTTCTGCTTCTAAATAAAGGTAGAACAGGTGAATGGATTCCCTTCTGGTTTAAGACAAAGAACAGGATTCACAGTCATGAATGTAACCTGAAAGCAGCAAGAGGTCAGACTAAAGAGTACAACACTACAATAGCAGGAATCCCTCCTTTGATACACTCTCCTTGTCTTCAATTATCAGTAAGCCAGGGGTCATAATGAATCAGAGACAATCTAAACATCATGCTTAATAACCTGATGAACTTTTTTTTGCCATGATTTTGTCCAAACACTCCAAGTTCATTTTTATATCTGGCCACTACACCATCTCTCAGAAATAAGTCCTCCATTTTAATTATCTGTCATATGACAAGGTATTTCCTTTTATTTAATAATTTACTGCATCATTAAATACCTCCTCATTCTCATTTTAGGAGACATAAGGAACAAATTATCCCCTCTTCATCTTCTCCCTGCTCTTCAAAGAGTTTATAGACTTCAATGAGATGAGTATGGGCCCATGGCTTTCCATACCAAGAATCATAATTTACTTACTTTCATCCCATTCTAAGCTTTCCAGGGCATCCATTTGCTCTCCTTACTTCTCTCACTATCTTTTGTAGTTGAACCATACTACACTATACTGAACGCCTGAGGATAAGGCAAATCCAAAAATCATAGTATTCAGTAACACCATTTACCAAGGACATGCAGTAGTATAAATAATGCTTTCACTTTCAATTCCTGAAACTGTCTTTGCTTGTTTTTGTTTAGAATATTCTGTGTCTAAAACAACACTAAACTCAAACCCAGAATTACCCTGAAGATCCTTTTTTGAAGTGTAGCCAATTAAGAACCAATTACTGTTCATATGTAATTAGGACTGTTTTTTCTGGCACAGTCTCTCATATGCCATTTTAATCACCTTAGAAAGCACTGCTACTCTTCACAGTACATTTTAGTTTTTCTGTCTTTAATAAATATGTGCTGGCAGTACACTTCAGCAAACCATTACTCATCCTTTTTTCACAAATCATTCACTAATATATTGAACCATAAAAGTTCATCAAGAAACCTAATCCAAAAGAAGACTCCTTCTTACACCATGACAGCACAAAGGGATTTGGTTTTTTTAGCCACAAAAACATCAACCACAGTAGCTTCCTCTCCCTTTAATATATACATATAGGGATCCATCAATACATTTTGGTAATATAAGTATACTGTGCTGACTGACTGACTCTCTGTGGTGGCTTTTTTACTCTAAATTTAAAGAATTCTGAAATATTTTTGTGGTGTAGCATCTTTTCAAAAGCTGGTAGCTGTTTCTCAATATGTAACAGTTATTTAATAGCTACCAATTCTATTTCTATCGTTTTTAGCTGTACTATTGGTACCAAATACAGATTTGCTGGTCTGTGATTTCCAGGACTGGAGATTTTTTTTTGGGTTTTTTTGGTTGTGTTTTTGTTTGTTTTTTTTTAAAGCAACCATAACATTTGCCACCTTCTCACAAATGTATACACAGACCAGTGAAGGACAAATGTGCACCAGAAACATCAGTTCAGCAATGCCCTACAAGGTTTGCATGAAAACACCTCAGCATAGTAGCTTGGTTATTACTCATTTTAATGCACAGCACCAACTTACTAGAACTGCTTCTACTGGAGTTCTGTTTGGGAGAGACCCTCAGGCTTGCTCAGAATGAAAGACATAACCCAATTACACACACCTCATTCTATGCACATACAATTTACTTGCTCCAAAATAAAATTCAAATACTCAAATAGACTGGCTTTTTGCTTTTGTATTTTTTTTTTAGTCAGAGGTCTAATTTTTGTCTAACTTATGGAATAATTATTTTAAAAATTATTTCCCAAATCCCTTATCAGAGCAAAAATGCACAAATCCATTTTCCTTCAAACTAATTTACCCCAGGGTCTCAGTCTATACCTGGGTCTTGTACATACCCTGAAGTCTAAATAAGAACCTACATAGCAATAATAAAAATAAATACTGTACAAAAAAAAATTATTAGTGAAATAACCATACTAACTCTCCTTGAGACAGCATATTTTCATTTCATATAGATTTTAGAATAAAGCCCTTAGCTCTGGAAGCCTGACACAGAACAACTAATTCCAGATTTACATTCAGTTATGTTCTCTGAGGAGTTCAATAACAATATTTTAATGTAACAGAGGTGGCCATAAAGCCAGCACAGTCTTTAATGTTACCTGCATTAGCTATAAACTCTTTGCTTTTGCTCGTCATTTCAGCAAAATTTCAACATTCAAGCTAGAATTATGCATTATTATAGTCAGGTTTCTTTTTTCATTTTGTCCTAATAAAGAAACAAGAAAAAAGCAATATTTAAAATAACTATTGCAGCATACTTCAGAAGCAGGGGCTGGTTTCTCTATCACCTAATTAAAATATAAATCAACATCAAAATACATCAAAATTTGACTATTTCTCTGAGGATTTAAATTAATAATAGATGTGCATATAAATTAATGACTAAGTAAAAGCCAGCATGTCCACAGACAGGAGAACATAAAGCTTTAGGAGCCCAAATGCCCCAGATTTATGCCCAATCTGCACGTGTTTCAAACCTGGGCACAGGCTTTCCATGTGGAGTTGAGAATGCCAAAACAAACATAACTGGCAAAGAAGGGAACAACAAGAATATAAGCCGAACCACACTGTGGAAGGATCTCCAACAGAAAACCAGAAAGAGCAAGTGGGAAGAATGGAAACTGGATAAGGACACTGGAGGGAACCTGGAACTTTAATCCAGTTAACCTTAACCCTTTACCAGGGGGTAAAGAGAAATAGAGAAAGGTATGACTGGCAGAAAAGCAGACCGAGTTAGGAAGCCACAGCGATAACACCTGGGCATGCTGAGGAAGGTGACCAGGATGGGAACAAGCCACCATGGAGAGAAGACAGGAGGAGCAAGAGAATAGGTCTGTGAGGGTACAGTTGGAAGGATCAACATTTGCAGAAGCAACTGAACAAGAAACGCTGCACAAAGCCTGCAGCAAAAGACCAGCATGGGAACCCATCCTTCAGTCACCTTCCTGTCAGCAACAGAAAGGAAGGTTATTCTAAAACAACTGGACTAGATATTTAAAATAACAGGATTCCTTGTCTATACCTAGTTTCATCTCTGTCACAAAAATCCGGCAGGATGTTTGCCAAAATCACCTTGTACGAAGTCCCACACTTGCCAAAAGAAGCAAAACCCCTTTCGTTGTGTTCAGATGCTGGACTGCAGACCCCAAGCACCAGTCTGAAGGCTCTGCCAAGAGCCTGCAGTCTCAGATAAAGAGAGAGAAAGGTGTTCCATGAGCAACAAAAGGTTTAAAAAGTGCATTCACTTACAACACAGATAAGCAAGAAAAAGCATCTTCAAGGATCCAGAAGCTGCTGCATGGCTTATCTACTTTGTTTCTAATTGCAAAACTTAGAAAGGGTACACTGCTCAGCTTAGCAGACAACTTCACTGTATTTGAAACACCTGAGTACCACAGGGCCACAAATAATGTTTTACAGCATTTTAAAAAATGTGTCTAACAAAAAATACTGCTCACAAAAGATTTCAAACAGTATGATCTAAAAAAGAATTGAGCCCCATATAAAACTACAAGGAAGATCGGAAAAAAAAATCTGAGCAGGTATTTCATTAGTAAGTATTGGCTTTTGCCCACTAAACAAAGCAAGAGGAGAGTGGAAAGACAGCAAAAACATGTAATTAAGGACTGAATCATAACGCATATATACAAGGGTGGCAAATTAAAATTATATGATATACCTTAACCAGCATGTCCTAACTTTATTATTTAACAAGACAGTATTAATAATGCTTTCCTAATATTTTGTGTACACTAAAAATTCATGATCAGAAAGAAAAACATTGACTCAGTCTTCTGGCCTCTACAGTCCTCCAGCTTACCTTTCAAACATAAAGGCACAAGAAGTGAAGCTGATGCTCAGACTTAACCTACGAAGCTTATTTTGCTTCATTAACACAAACCTTGAACAAAGGGGCACACAACAGGGAGAGATGGCAAGTCAGGGAGCGCCAGTATTTCTACAGAGAATACAGAGACAGATGTTCTCAGCTGATTTCTGAGTTCCCCCAAGTGATCAAGAAGCACACATCATATTTAAATCTGAGGAACAGTGCTGTACCACTGTAGTACTAGGAAAAGTGGCATCCTATTGTATGACAATGACATCATTAAATGGTGTAAATCATACTCAGCTTCTTAGACAAGGAGGATGGTGGCCCTGTCCCCTACTACTCTGATTACATACCTAGGTCTATCTGCCCACCTCCTACTTTGCACTTTGGATTAATCAATGCATGAAAAATATTTTTAATCTCTTTGTACAGCACCTGCTTCAGTAAGACTGAAGGAGGATCCTCAAAAGCTGTCCTGATTAAGAGCACTGTAAAAGCAGTGCTTCTCCTGTTCAACTATAATATTGCTCTTGCACATGAATGTAGCAGAGAGGCTGTGATACAGGCCACATCTGTATCAGGAAGCACAGAAATGCAACAGGAACAGATCTGGAGTATGCATACACTTGCTATGTGTCCTCTGTCAGTGCTCAGGGCTTCAGGCTAATTTTTAAATGACCCTACAGACTGTATGCCTACCAGTGCCTTTGGACCATGCTTTGGTGTGCCTTGGGACTTACCTTCTAGTGCAGTTTTGTTGTCATCTTATTGCAAAAGCTCCATACCTTCTTGGTGATTTCTCATGGGTAACTCCTCACAGCACCACCAGTTAACCCACCCTTTTGTAGCACTCCTCTTCTTATTGGACACAGCTGTGGCCTATCAAGGGCAGGTCTGTTCCTAATCTTTGGTGATCAGTACAGCTGCAACTCCTCAGGGGTGAGACTACCCTCATTTTCTTACATTCTACCGCTCCATACAGTTTCATCCATAACAATTTCTGTACTCTAAGTTCTGCACTTGATGATACAACCCAAATAGGAGGGACAAGCCTTTTACAAGAGATTTCCCTCAAGAAACCATTTCTGACTTGAATAGAGAGCCACATCACACTGGCACTGAACAGCAGCTACCAGCTTCAGCACTGTCTTGCTCCAGCCTCCTACAGTTTTCAAGACCATTCCTTTCTTTAGTGGAAGGATCATTCCCTTCCTTCTAAAGCTTCCCTTTAGGAACCTTTCAGATTCTGCTGCTCTGCTGATAAAGCAGGTAAAATGTGGAGTCCTTTACACAGTATATGAAACTCATTAAACTTCTGTTGCTAAATTTAAATTTTGTACAATCAGAAGAAAAAACCCCACATGCAGCTGAACACTCATTCTATGCATATGCAGCACTTGTATACAACTGATTCATTTCCATGTGGAATTTGCAGTACATGTAAAATTAGCCATTTGAATGTCAGAGTCATTTTTGTACGGGGGAAAATGTGTTGAGTTAATAATAAATAAAACTGCATAAATAATAGCTCTTGCTATCTTTATATCTGCCTATATTCCAAATTTCTTCATGGATGTTAACATGCAATCCTCTTTTCTTTTTCTTTTTTTTTCCCCAGCTGAATAGATGACACTTGGCTATCAAAAGGGGAAACAAAACCAGAGATAATGTTGAAAGAGTTCTGAGTTTACTTGCAGAAACTGACAGGAGCTAAAACAACTAAAAAACCCACCCTATTTCAGTGGAACAAAAATGGAGACATTAACTCTGTGGGTATATTTAAAGGCAAAGATTTTACTTCTACAGCAATTATACCATTCTAAATTTTAAGAAGATGGTTACTCCCAGAGCAGATGTGAATTCAATATTTAGCTGACCATGACTGAAAGTAATTACTTCTAGACACTTTGAGGGAGATAAATAAAATGCTTTCATTCATAGCACAGCACAGTTCCTTTGTACATGCAGTATTTGGAATTATTTGGGTAACAGATAATAGCCTATAATTTACTCTTCACATAAAATAAGTGAAAAATAGCAATACCACATGAGGCTGCAAGATGTAGAATACTTGCAATAGGACTAAGAAAGCAGGGTACCACTAACTTGAATTTTTTTTCTCAAGCACAAATGGCTTGAGAACTATATACCATAACACACAGTATTTGCCAAGACTTGCGTTGTTACCCTTAATAAGTGCTGTAGGTTCAAGCAGTTACTACTTTTGAATTTCTGAGTTACAAGAGGCTGTGGCTAAAGGCTATTTCAGTAACACTGCACAGGCAAACTACCTTATTTCCATTCAGCAGCCCCATAAACAACAATCTCATTATCCTCTCAGTTATCTGTGACTACACCATGAATTGTTTTAAATCAATATTGTTTCATCCCTCTAGGATATTTATGAAGTGAATATATTTCTCATGAGCTGCTAGGAAAAAATCCTACATTACCTTTCTTTCCTATCAGCTACAGAACCTCTTCCTTTCTGACCATCATATTTAAATTCAATCTACTCAATATATCTGGCACAAAACAGTTTTTTCCAGTGCTCCAAGTAGCATGACCACTGATTGTCTCAATTTTCCTTTCAAAGCACTTTCACATTCTGTTTGGAGACTCCCTTCAATCCCCAGTTTATGCCTTACCCTGCTTCCTACACGGATATGTGAGAAGGATTCCACTTCCAGCATACTAAGCTCTCCTACTTACAACTGCTTGCTTCCTACTGCTAGCATCACCTATTTTGGTTCTCTTGCTAAGAGCATAATTGAAGAAGTCTGCCAACAATGTGTTTGCAACCAAGTGTAGAAACAGACACTGCTTGTTTAGAACAGATTCTTTCTGGTCATGTTTCACAGTATTTATCACTTGCTTTGTTTAAGACTGCAAATTCTTCAGGTTTTAATTTCTGTTTATGTAAAGTGTCATTCTTATAATGCACTATAAGTGCTAAATAATGATTAAACCCATTAATCTACTGCCAACAGAAAAATGCAACTGGATTAAAGTTGATTAATTTGTTCTAAACCTCAGTCTGATTTGGTGGGAAATAATATCTAGGAAGGCTGCTGTCTTTCTAGGTTGGTTTGTTTTGTTTTCTCCTTATCCCACGGACTAGCTTCCATAGTAGTACTTTGTTTTTTCTTGTAAAGAATCAACAAGAACTCAATTTTATGATAAATTAGCTTTTTCAGCAGATTAAGCGCTACATCTTCAGCAATACTAATCTGTGTCGCTTTCCAGACATATGGTGTAATAAGCCAAAATACACAAGGATCTTTACCTTGGTACAGCTGCCCAGCACTTACACATCCCCATGTGCATATTATTCACAAGTGTCTGCATCTAAAATGTCATTAACATTCTTGAGCAGAGATATATTTTTGCAAGTGCCTGTTTCAAAAGCATCATTACAATACTGATGAAATAACACAATGCCAAGCTTCTAAGCTGATTTTAAATCAGGTCATGCTCAGGTTCAAAAAGCTGACAAAGTCTCAGCTGACACTGGTGTCAGCATGGAAGGCACCAAAGCACACTGAAGTGCCTCTGCTAAATCTCAGGAAAAAGTAAATCAGCAGTCGAATCCACAAGCAGACATCGCTGCTGACAGCTTATTACACCTCTTACATCCAACTTCAAGGCAGTCTCCAGTCCTCTCCAGCTTTCCTTTAAACTCTATCACTTTTTGCAAATAATTCTTCCAAGCTATTAAGTGACAAGCTATTAAAGTCTAATTAAGCAGAGAAGGATTTTAATAACCAGCTGGACAGCTTGAGCACTAAATTTTGTAGTTCTCAAGTGTGCTTGAAACACCTTGATGCTGTTCATCTTTTTTCCAACACAAACGCTAGGTTGACAATCTTGTCTTACAGAGACGTGCACAGAACTGCACATACAGATCTGTATTCAAATTTTGTATTTACTTGGACTTGTCACCAAGGTCTGAAAGAAGAGATTTGTCAGTAAAATAAGCTCATTGACTCTGCAAAAATACTTAACAGTGATAAAATAATTACACTGTTTATAGTCATTCAAGAGCTCACCATAATCAGATCTCCCAATCTCTGGAATCTCAGCACAGATGACCTCCTGACTAAGGTTATACCGCAGACTGGCTTGGGTGGCACAAAATGTGCCTCCTTCCACCCCAGGAACACCAAAATGTGATGCAAGAATCCATAGCACACACTCACTGCTGGGCAGCACACTGCTCACTGGAGACTGCTTGAGCCTTCCTGCCTCCTGGGCAGCAGCACACATCAGGACACACATCTGCCTGAGGCTGTGGCATAGCAAACTCTGGTGTTATATCAGTGAGAGAGATTGTATCAAAGCACTGGGCTAAAGCAGGTGAGAGTGGGTGCCTTGCATGCAAAGTCAATTTCCCCCACACTTAAGAAAAATATATGCTCACACACACATCTTCTCAAAAGCTGTTTTGCCTTTAGGTAAACACAGTAATTTAAAACAGCCACTTTATTTTTGTGAGCCAGTTCAAATTTTCTTGAAGGGTGTCATGATTTCTTTCATATATCTGCTGCCCAGAGAGATCAGGACTCTTTGGAGAACAGCCTATGCATGTCTGTTGCACTTGAACTTACTGCAGAAACTCTAATATTGTGGTTTGTCAGTGACCTTTTTGTCAGCTGATCTGTAATGACACAGCAAGATACTCAGCCACCCTGTACTGACAGAGCAAATTGCGAGAAAGAAGGTATCTACGATCACTTCACAATCCAGGTCACTGGGATGCTGTGAAAAACATACAGGATTCTTATGCCAGTCTCACCCTCCAAAGGAAGCTGAAGTAGCAGCAGAGTAAGAATGAAGAAACACAATGACAAAAGGACTCAGTAAATTGGGGTGCTAACACTAGGTAGGAAGAAGGACACTTAATTCAGGAGTAAGCTTTCTGAATACAGTAATAAAAAAGGTTAAAAAAAAAACCCCACCTAAATGCTAACAACTCCTTACTTCCAGCCACTCTTAGGAGTGGTAACTTCACAGTTAAAATGGTTGCTATCCAAACCCAGAATCTGTGGTTGCAATTTAAATATTGGGCAGTAGGGAATAGGAAAAACAGATTTGGCAACTCTTCCCTTTAAAAAATGTAATACTAACACATTGAAAGTGAACACCATTTTGAAGACATCTCTGCTAGTGAAAACTTCTAGGAACAGGGAATAGACTAAAGCTTTATGGAGACTTTAAACAAAAGCAAGCTCTTTGGCTGAGAGGGCAATTTTTTATTTTTTTTTTAAACACCAATATGTAATAGGCAAAGTATAAACACGAAAAGATGACAAGTTATTCTTACTTCCTTGGAAGAGAACAGGATATGTGAACTGATGTTGCCTGCCTGGCAACACTAAGATCTACTTTGCCTTGCAGATGGAAGCACTTAATCTAGTGCTGAACATTTTGGTCATCATCATAAGACATACTCTCTCATTTAGATACAGCTCTTGCCTTTAATGACTCTATGGTCCCCTATTTTAGGATAGACAGTACTCAATTTTGCATGGTCTTTTCAACTTCCAACAACACTATGCAAAAAAGGGTCAAAGATCAAACTTGCTTAACAGACAGCAGGCTACAAATTTCCAACCCAAAGTGAGCACAAGCATCAAGACCTGACATTTCTGTCAGCTAAGACACAGTGATGACCTACAGTTTAACTTGGGTCACAGCCACAAAAATATTTCCTGAACAACAGCTCTGTGTTAAAAACACAAGTAACACTTATATGTTGCTGAACCTAAGAAATAGACAAAGAAATCAATTCTTACTATTTAGATTAAACTTATGATAAAACCAGGGAGCAATAAAGTTTCCTTTGGAAGGTGGCAGAATCTCACCAATCTTCATTTAACCATATGAGATGGAGGGCATTTCCTCTATTATCTTCCTAGAAGTAAATATTGTGATTCAAATTATTATTGTACTTATTTATTGATTATCAACAGGGGGCCAGGGAAGAAAAAAATCTATTCTTTTTATTTCAAAAGGTATAATTCACTTAATAAAGACCCCTAGGCAGAAACTAGCATCTTGCATTAAGCTGCCTGCACACTTTTTCTAAAGGCCAAGTATTTTCTAAACAAATACATATGTCAACTATAAAAGCTATGTTTTTAAAATCTTACATCTTCATTTACTTTAGAGGAGCCACTAATCACTGCTCAGAGATGGACTGGGCATTGGTCCACAGCTGGTGAACAATTGTGCTGTGTGTCACTTGTGCTTCATTTTTACTTGTGGTCTCCTTTTACCATTACTAGTATTTTTATAGTTAGTAATAATAGTAGTAGTGTTGTCATCTTATTGCAAAGGCTCCCATACCTTCTCAGTGATTTCTCATGGGCATCTCCTCACAGCACTGACTCCTTCTTCACAGCACAGCCAACAAACTCCAGCTCTCTTCACAGAACAACCAACCAATTCCAACTTTCTTCACAGCACAACCAACAAATTCCAACTCCCTCTTTGCCCAGCTAACCAACTCTTCAGTAGCACTCCTCTTCTTATTGGACACAGCTGTGGCCTATTAAGGGCAGGCCTGTTCCTAATCTTTGGTGATCAGTACAGCTGCAACTCCTCAGGGGTGAGACTACCTTCTGCACTATTCTTTATTTTCTTACATTCTATCTCTCCACATAGTAGTAGATTACTTTATTATCATTACCATTGACCATTGTTATATTTTACTTTTTTCAGTTATTAAAGTGTTCTCAAATGTTTGGGTTTTTTCCCTGATTCTCCTCCCCTTCCCACCAGAGTGGGAGAGAGCAAGTGGCAGCATGATGCTTAGTTGCCAGCTGAGATGTTAAACCACAACTGCAATCATGAAGTGGAATTAACACAACCTTGGGTCTACAGCAATACATTAAAAAATTATTTGTTATTAGAATATAAAGAACAAGCAGAGGGAAGACCAAAAATTCCCTCTTTTCAATGTATTACACAATCTGAGACAAAGTTAAACTATAGGACAAAATCATTGCACATTAATGCCCATGACAAGTAAGGCAATACTTGCTTCAGGGGCCCTTTCACTGTTCTGGTCCTCACATGATGTAAAAACATCCTGAATCAAGTTGACTTCCAGGCATTAAGCTGGTCATCATTTATAAGTGTCAGTCTTGTTTTCTGCCTATTTGCTTCTACCCACACCCAGCCTTCCTGGGCAATACACTTTCACATCTGATCTTTCTCATTTCAATCTCCCACCCACAGGTTTTCCTGCATTCAAGGGTCCCAAAGAATCAAGCAGACCATGAGATAAAAGGCAACATTAATCAAGATAAACGAGTATTTATATTATTTTTCTTTTGTCTTATTGTTTATTAAATATTGCAGAGACTGTTCCTCTCAAACCTTTTAAATGTAGGAAAAAATGAGAGTACTTAAATACCAAAGCCAGAGTTCAGTGAGTCTCCAGAATTGTTTAATCATTGTGTAAAGTTATACCTTGAACAATACAGAATAGAGGGCCTGTAGGAAAGAGTCAGGCATTAGATCACCTTTCTTTGGTTCAATACTATTTTATCTAACTAAACTAAGTTTTCTACATTAAGACACATGCTGCATGCCTATACATTTATTTAAAAAAAAACCATTAAATTGGTCTAAACTTTAATTAAGGACATTCATGGAAAATTTAGGAAAAATAACATTTATCAAAAGTCCTTCACTTCAGCATCTCCTTTCATCCAAGATAAGTGTCACTATTACTATTTTATGACTGGGAATGAATTACCAGAAAATCCAGGACATGAAGTGGCTGATCATCAACTCCATATGGGCTGGCAGGTTACCCACTATGGAATGACTGCCATCCAACTCCTGCTTTTTTGCAGATGACCTATCACACATCAAACCATACAACAGACCAAGGATGAGCTTTAAAAAGGAGAAATATGCTTACATAAGCCAGGAATCATAAAAAAGCATGGAAAATTGAAAATCTGAAAGTGGATGTATCAGCAATTCATATCCTTTAACACCATATGTGAGTATTTTTGTCACACATGGACAGGAATTGTACAGCTATAGTTCTAAATGATAAAAAAGTAATTTTTTACTTAAAATGTGAGAAGTTTCCACTATTTACACATTATCAATACCTTAGGGAGTGGTTTTGCTTTTCAGATTTTTTTTTTAGGATGTACAACTTAATGTACAACTTAATCCACAGCAGTATCACAGCTCTGTGTATTTAATCACCATCTTTCATAGCACAGTAGGGAGGAAACCCTAACCTGCACAGCCATCACAGACATTTGGCAACCTGTAGGCCATTCCATCTTCATAAAAAGCTTTTCTTTATTACGTTTAAAATTTATAGAAGTGGAAAAATGGAGACAAACAGTTAGTTTATATTAATGATGTTAAGTGACTTGCTTATTTTTTTGAAAAAGCTTTTCATTTACAGATTACCTCTACCCTAAATTATGAAACACTTAAGTAATTTATTATTCTTTATTGAAGCTGCAAAAATATAAATCCCTATTCCCAAACAAGTCAGAATTATTATAAAAGAGGTAAATTTCATTTACCAGATGCTAAAAAGTGACCTCCAGTGACACCTCACACAGAAGTAATCTACATTTTTTTAGATGGCAAACACCCCATGCATTAATCATAGAGCTACTTTAAGATAGACAAGTTTAAGCCTTGTTTTTATTGGTTTTATTTTCAATAAATTCTGACATAATTACCAACTATAAATAGTGTTATTTCAAAACAGAAAAACAGTAATTAGTTATTAATTCTTAGTACATAAAGCCTAAAGTTAGAGGAGAGCTAAATGGTTCTTTAGCTGCCCATAGTGGAATCTTACTGCTGCATGCAGAGCTTTTTAATTGTGCATTCACAGATCACAATTGAAAAACAATGTCAAGAGACACCAAAAATTCAGCAAGGCAAACTAATAAGATAGGCAGAAAATGATGACCATGCTAAGCTGGAAAAAGATGGCATTTGTTTCAAGTCTGCAAAATGTCATCTCCTGTTGAGAATACAGAAAATACAAATGAGCATTCTATAAATGGATACATGAATACGTGGGAGGAAAAGCATAGAAAAACCTCCACAACACCACTGCCTTAAACCTGCTCCACACACATCTATCCACTTTTAGAAGGAGAAAAAAAAGACCACAGAGAGGCATGAGCCAGGAATTCCAACTGAAGGGCTCTGACAGTTTTTCCCATTGGTACCACCTCATGGTTTAAACCTAAGACTTTAGTGAAGCATGATCAACTTCCTCTGATTAATTACTTGTGTTACCCTGACAGCCAGGAGCTTGGAGCCAAGAATATCAAGAAGCAGAGCACTGAGCAAGCACAGACTGTGCAGTGGTGGAAGGAGTGCAGAGGATGAAGGCAGTCTCAAAGTGAAACACAGACAACTGGGAGGCTAAAGAGAGACCCTCAATACAAGAAGCATGAGAGGCAGCAGTAACAAGCAGCAAGCTTCTTTTAGCAGAAAAAGCTCTTCTGAGGCATTTTAATCCTATATAAAACAGATACATGTTGGAAACAAAACCAAAGACTACCCTCCTCTGAGATGCACCAAAAATTATCTTCCAGTTTGTGAAACAGAAAACGTATGACAACCAAAAATAACTAACAGGAAGGTATAAAACAACAAAGCATTTTCAGGTTAGCACAGTCAGGTTAAAAGCACAGTCAGGTTAATTACTTAAATCTTTTGTATCTTCTTGCTGTTCATTGTTTATAAATATATTATCCATTCATTTACCCTTATTTCACTGCTGGACCTAATTTAAACAAAGATTCCATACACTTAACAAGTCCCAAACCAAACATACATTGCCAATCCCAGAAGAAGCAAGTATTCTCTGTGCACATACAAGTATTCTTCTTATCAAAAAACTCATTAAACTAGCCTTAAATATTCCTCATTATTATTTGGTTTCCTTATTGAAAGGTCATTTGCCTTAGATTTTCATATTATAATTTCTTAAATAGTGTACATGTCTAATCTGTATTGTGTATTCCAGAAAAACTCAGTTTGTGAGCCACCATGGAACTTTTTGGAATTTCTCTAAGCAGACCTAAAAGATGATACAGTGCCTTCAAACAGTCACCATCTGCTTAAAAAATTTGCTACTTACTACTAAGCCTTTCACAGTCTTTAAAGGTAAAAATGCACAATTTCATAATCCTTTTTAATTCCCTCCACCTAAATTATCTATGCTTAAAGTGATCAGAAAAGAGGTTTTGTTGTGGTTTTAGTCTTCTTTATGCCTGTTTTCCATACACCATTCACTGTCAAAACATGTTCCATGATATACTCAGTTTCCAATTAGCAAAAAAAGGTTCCAAAAATGCCATCTTTTCCATTGTGAATGTAACTGAGGCAAAATCCCTGCCTTCTTTTCAGTGCCAACTGGACACGTTATCATTTCAACAAGATCTACACAGACACCCTTACGTAACCAACCCTCCTTGGAAGAGTGACAGGTAGGTCTCATTACTACTAGATATCATTCATTTCCACACTTGCCTTCAAGTATGAAGGTACTGCCAAATCCTTGACCTAAGATATAGGTGGTGTTTGTTCAAAATAGGCCCCTGCTTCCTAGTATCATAAAATCAGTTATTTTTTACCTAGATATTCAGAAACTGGCAAAGGTGTCTGATATACACACTAATTCAAGCATTCATGTAATAACACACAGCTGAGGTTTAAGGTTGGGATCAGACTGTTTGCATAGTTATTTCCAAACTCACTTCTATACTGTCCTGCCAAAGTTTGCTTCACTGCCTGCAGACCCAACTTCTTAATACAAAGACAATCTGTTATTTTTATCATCAACGACAACAAAATTACTATATTATTTTAAAATTAAACATCCTACTAAGAAAATAGTAATTTCCTTTATAGAGAGACAAATTCAATAAATGAGACCTTAATTCCTGTATATATCTATGACGTTAGTTTTTGAAAACAGCACATTTTTATTCAAGCCAGTAACAAGACCACAAAGGGAAGCTATTAAGTAATTATGCTGAGAAGGAAGGAATGTTCAATACTTTCCTCTGCTTCCAATCTCACTAATGAGGAATATTGTGTTTCAGATAATTATTTAACCACCCAGATGAAGTAGCAAAAAGTTGAGCTTCAACAGGAGAAAAGGCCAAAAGTAGTAAGTGTGGCTTTCTCAAATTATGTATAACTTATTAAATCTGACAAATAATACTTAGATAATAGGCCATTAGTGTCTAAGAGCTATTAGTAGTTATCTCCAAGCACCAACAGAAGATGGCAGAAAAATGCAGATATAACTCTTCTCTTTAAATTAGGGATTAAAGAAAGAGCTAAGAATTTTCTGTCCATAAGCTTTACTTCAATTTCTGTGAAGAGAAAGTAGTATGCACTTCACATATAAGATGAAAATTAGCACCAGTCAACATGATTTGTCAAAATCAATCATGTCAGGCTAACTTAATATCCTTAAGTGACAGGATAGCAAACCTTGGGAATATAGGAATGGTAGTAAGTGTCATTTACCTTTACTTCACTATTTCTCAGAAACAGTTAAATAAGCTGCAAATTAGCCAATGAGTAAATGAGAAAGGAGAAAGCACAATGGTCTTTCAATATATATTGAAATATGTGCAAACTACTGTGGGAATACATTCTTGAACTGTAAATTCAGGTTTCTGGTCAGTTGAAGGACCTTATACTTTTTTCAATTATAAGGAATAAAATTTAATTTGCACATCAGAATAAAATACTAAAAAAAATGCTTTAATATCTTGAAAAAGGTGACTCGATTTGTCTTAAAAGGAGCTGTAAAAAACTTTTCTAAACAGACCAGACAAATATTCTTAAGTAACACAGGAAGAGATGATCTCAGCATTGAACTAAAACTAGGTGACAAGTAAGCCTCTGTGTTTTTATCTACACTGTTTCTCACCACTCAGATTATTTCTTTATGTACTAGAAACATGAAGATAATGTCACCTCAAATGCCTATTAGATCTTTCTGTACTGAATTCATATGTACATCTCTGAATTCCCCGAATACAAGGCAAGTGTCTTCAAATACAAGGGAAGTATCTTCCAGAATCACACATTTATCTGAAACAAAGTTTATCCATCTCCAGTGCTATCTGTAGCATCACACAACCCTTGGATACATAGCTCATCTTTCCACATGCAAGCCAAAAAATCTGGGGCTTCTATCTCAAAAAAAAATATTTTTGACACATTAAAATTTCAAAAAGAAATACTGGGGCAGAACCACAAGTACCCAACTTACACTCTCTCTAAACTCCAGTAGCAAATTTGGCATGTATTTGCCTATCATCAGGAACAGATGTTCTTAGGAAGGTTGCTTGCTAAATTCTATTTGCAATTTCAAAAGCCCTTTTGGGTGTAGTCATATCATATACCTCCACAGCACTATGTGTCTCATTTTAAATCAAATCCATTTTATCACTCAGGCTGAATTACATAGCTCACCTCATTCACACATCTGTGACAGCCAAGATGAGTAAGGGAGCAGCTTTCCATGCACAGCTTCACTGTGATCACAGGCGCAGTGCAATTTTATACTTTCTAGATAGTCTAACCCTTAAAGAACTTACAAAACAATGGTGCCACAGGAAAACCTTTTGCAGTATTCTCTTTGCCAAATCTCAAACTTATTATTAGTGAAACCAGATGGCAGTAGCAAATATAACAAGTGGACAATATATAGAATAACACTACTTTGAAGCCATGGCCTTTCTTCATTAGAAAAATCAGAAATATGTTTCTCCAAAACTCACAGCAACAAAATGTTTAATTCTACTTTATGTTTACAATTACATCTCCACCTACATTGCATCAGCTGAGAAAGTGCTCATGGAGAAGAGGAAAGAGGGCTTCCTCCTCCCTCAAAAAGTAAACACCAAGTATTTGTGGTGCCTCCTGCAGAGGAATCAGTAGGTGGCCTTTCAATGCACTGAATTTTAAGTGACAGGTGACCATTTTGCAGAACTTCACAAAAAAAGTTGGGAAGAGGAAGTAATCATTTTCCTCAGGAGCATGTATGAAAATTAATGCCAAATGATAATGCAAAGGAAGTTGCCAAAAGCAGCTACAGTAACAGGAGATATCAGCATGGTATCAGAATTCCCATGGCTGTGATCAAATTATAAAGAATAAAATTAGCCACAAGATATCAAAAGGAACAGCACCTTATTTACTTCCCTTTGTTCTGCTTTCTTCCACTGAGAAAAATTAAAATGTACTCTCTTTTACTAAAAGAAAGCCACAGGCAGTGATGGCCTGTGCATCTGCATAGATTTACAGCACAAGAGCAAACAAAAAGGTGTAGCTTCTTTTATCTCTTAGCACTTTGTGCAAACCCTGACAGTCCTGCTGCTTGAAGCAGTCAAATCACCAAAATAATGCAAAGTTTTAGAAGGGGCTGTATCAGAGGCAAGGAGCATTCATTTTCTGTTGGTGAAATCTTTAGGGGTCTAGGGAAGGGGAAAAAGGTTAAAAAAAAACCAAAAAACAAACAACAGAAGTGTCAGCACTTGCCTAGGGATCATGGCTCATTTGCCTCCTGCACTGAGAAATTCTGCAGAGCACTTATTTCATGTCACCCAGTCTCTCACTCTTCTGCAGCAACAGGAATTCATTCTACTTTCACCTTAGAGCATCTGCTAAAATGTTGCATCAGAAGAACAAACCAGACAGTGCTGCAACAACTGGGGAGATGGCTGTTTTCTGTAGCTCAGTGCCTAGTTGTGCTATTTTATGTCTTTTTAACAGGTTCATTAATTCTGACCACCCAGCCTGTACAAGTTTCAGGCTCCCTTACAAACTGAAGCCACAATACTCTAAAGTGCAGCCATGACTGACTGCCAGCTCTCCTTTTCAGTGTGTTGACTGACTTCAAAAACCATCCCAGTAAATCACTATTAGGTGAAACAAGACCACGAAATTCATACCATCATTACAAACTGTAAGCCAGCTGTTTCTCTTTCTAAAGTGTCTTTAATGTCATTTTATTTTTCCCTAAGTCACTACACAAATGCCACTGCCAAAGACTTATCTCTTGAAAGATGCTGGGACAATACCATAACAGTCATAAAATCTAAACATATTTTATAATCAAATTAAACAATGCTAAACAAGACAAATTATTATACTTAGCTTTATGCCCTGGGCTTTCTAAGATGATCTAAATCACAGCTCCCTTTCAACTTGTCCTATGCAATTGGACTAAAGCCTAGAAAATATATAGTGTGGAGCTTTCCTACACCTTCCCATTTCTATTCTAAAATTTATTGCATGCTGTTCTAGATCTGCTATTCAGAAAGTATCAAAACAACTGAATTGAACCAGGTAAGTTCCTTTCCTTTGATTTCCTACAAGAAAAAGATAGGTATATTCTATGCATATATGGTTTCTTTGTCCTTGATTCAAAAATGGTATAGGTTGTTTGCACACAGATTGACATAACTTCTAGCAGCACTCACCTGGCACAAGAAACTTACAGTGGGCATGCTGACAGCCAAGTTAATGAAATATGCAAAAGTAACACCATTATATGACTTAATTTCTTCTCCCTTACAGCTGTTAATTTTTTTGCTCAGCCTAAATGTCTCTTTTTTTCTAAAATCATGTTCATTACATTTCAACACCACCAACATGATCCTCCAGGGAATATACACCTTCTCAATAATGTACTGGACCTCAGTAATATTAAAGCCTCTATTTGCTCACTAACAAAATCTTCATTATTCCTCAAATTTTGAATTGGAACACTGAGTTTTAAATATTAACATACTTTTAACCCAGTGAATCATCCAGTCTTGGACCAAAGCATACCCTTGGCTTATTCCTAAATTCAATATCCAGCAAGACCTGGACAAACTTGAGATGTGGGACCACGAGAATGTTAAAAAGATAAAAGATTCCAAGTGCAAGGTCCTGCACCTGGGTCAGGGCAATCCCAGACATGACTACAGAGTGGGAGAAGAGCTGACAGCAGCCCTTTGAAGCTTGGAGGACCCAGTGGATGAAAAGCTGGAGAGGACATAGCAATGTGAGCTTGCAGGCCTGAAGACCAATAACATCCTGGGCTGCATCAAAAGAATTGTGGCCAGTGGGTCAAGGGAGGATTAGGATTCTCCCTTTCTTCTCTGCCCTCATGAAATTCCACCTCGAGTTCTGAATCCAGGTCTGGAGCCCTCAGCACACAAACCTGTTAGAGCAGGTCCAGAGGAAGAGGAACACAAAGACAATCAGGGAGCTGGACCACTTCTCCTTTGAAGACAGACTAAGAAACTGAGGTTGTTCAGCCTGGAAAATACTCCAGAGACAGCTCATTGCAGCCTTCCAGAAATTAAAGGAAAATAACAAAAAAAGAGGGAAAGTGACATTTTACATGGGCAGACAGCGATAGAACACGGGGAATGGTTTTAAAGTGAAAGAGAAGACAGTAAGCTTAGTTAAGAAAAAAATTTACATTATGAGGGTGGTGAGGCCCTGGAACAGGCTGCCCAGAGATGATGTAGAAGCCCTATCCCTGAAAATAGTCAAGGCTGGATGGTGAGCACCCTGGTCTAGTGGAAGATGTCCCTGCCCATGGCAAGTGGGGGGTGGAACTAGATGATCTTTAAGGTCCTTTCCAATCCAGGCTATTCTATGATCCTATGATGCCTACCACACATTGGCTATCTTTCCTTTGGTTTTCATATTTTCTCTGCTTTACTTTTTACTCCATACAACTGTTCTTTCATGTTTCTTCTTGTATGAAGATTATCTGTTAACCTAAAACCAAAGGTCATTATAAATGCATGGAAAAAATTGGTTGCTCTTCAGCCACACAGGATCATTGCAGTGAAACACCCTTCTGATGACTGGTACCATCAGCAGGTATACCAACAACTACTTGCGTTCCCAAATGCACATCACCTTCTATGCCACAGGAACAGGTGAGTAGCTTTAGACAACCTCAACTGGTTGTCATTTTACCCAAGCCAATAAGAGAAGCTACCCCTCCTCTTGCAGTCACTTACTAGCAATGTCAAAATTAAACCATGTTGCAAGTTCCAGCAATGCTACTCCCTCTGACACTTTTCCTACCTTGAACTGACTTTAATCCATAGTGGGAAATTTTTATCTAGTACTGTCAATCTATGAGGCTGCTTTAGCCAACAAAAAGCACTCCTTAAATGCCTTAAGTGCAGAAAGCTAGGCTATATTTTGGACTGCTGTGGATTGATAGTTTAAACAAGAGGTTTTTCCATTGGATAAAAAGCCTGCTTTAGTCCTTAGAACCCATTCACAACTTCCAAAAATTTCTCCACAATCACAAAATCCACAGGCTAGTTTGGGGTTGTTTCGCACCCTTCCAGTTAAAACAATAGTTGACACCATAATTAAAAGGCAACCCATACTTTCAGTGCTTTTTGAAAGAACATCCCTCTCCTCCATCCCCATTTCAGTCACAACCAAACACTTGCAAAATGTGTATTCAGGTTCTGCTGGCAGAGTGACAGTTTCTCCTTATGGAAGAGATCATTACCATACTTCTGCCACTGAAAAAAAAGAGGAAATACACTTGTTTTCAACTAAAACAAAACTGGTCTCCTCATCTTATGGAGTCTGAGATGCAATGATAAATTTCAAGATTTCATGTAAAAGTAAGACAAACTCAGATATCCAGTAAAAAGGAAGTTTAGACAAAATTAGTATTAATCAAAATACTAGCCTAGCGCAAAAATTCTAGAATCCACTTGTTTTCAAAATCCAAATAATTTTAACTACTCAAGTGTAAGTGCCTTATCACATCAGCTCACTTAGAGACAATGCTCATGGAAGGTCATGTCCAGATCCAAATTCTTCAACTGAACCTTCTTAATTACCTCCCTTATTTGCATTTTGAACCTTAATATAGAGGGAACAACGTTATAAGGGATGAAAGTCTCCCACAGCTGGGCTAAATTATCTGCTTACGGATAAAAGCTGAATCGTTTAAGACCGTATTCTTCTTACTGAGAACTATGGAAAGAAATTCAGAGTTAATTTATCATTACACTGCTGAGCTAATATGAAGTGAAAGATAATGGCCTACAAATTGATATGTAGCTATTTCACTGAAATAGCTGGGGGACTGCTTTTAACTCCTGATGCAAACACGTAGCAAAGAAATGAAACATCATTGGAAGGCTTCCCTCTTTTCTTTCAGAAAGCATTTCCTCCTCTTCCAAAAGAGAAAATTGCCCTGCTTACTAATAAAGAAAAAAGAGGGAAAGGAGATTTTTGTGAAATCTGTGACTTTTATTATGCATCCATCCTTCTCAGAGGTGCCCAAGAATCCCAAATATTGAGTAACTTTAACGTTTAATTTCAGTAACAGAAAGAGGAGAAAGACATTTGTTTCAAATAGCTTGCTGTGTTGGAACTTGCAGCAAAAGAATACTCCTCTTTGTAGCAAAAAATAAGAGAGAATAATAACCAAGAGACTTCCAATATTTGATATGGAACATCCAAAATTGAATGTGAAGGGTGAGTGATTATTTCAGGGCTAATAATGCATCCCTTCTTAAAAGAAAAAAAAATAGGAAAGCAAAAAATCATAGTTCACAAACTGAGTCCAAAAACGGCAGGTGACAGAAAGCAGCGACCTCAGATGACTGTTCTAGGACCATATCCCAAAACCCAGCACAATTAGCACTAATTGATCAGCAGTCCCAGCAAAAATGCCAAGAATTGAGCAAGCACTGAAAACCAAGTCTCCACCTCTCCCCAGAAAGGATGCTTTCTTCAGGTCAGAAATTTGGAACACCAGTGCAGCAAAACCAGCTCTTGCCCTATTAGCACAACACCGTGCTCATAAATACAGGGCTCATCAGCAAATGAGGAGCATCTACAGATTCATAGAATCATTAAGGTTGGAAGAGACCTCTAAGATCTTCAATTCCAATCATTCACCCAGCACTGCCAAGTCCAGCATTAACCCATGTCCCTACACAGCCCATCTACACATTTTTTTCAACACTTCCAGGAATTTTAATTCCACCACTTCTCTGGGCAGCTTATTCCAATGCCTGACCACCCTTTCATGAAGAACTTTTTCCTAATGTCCAATTTCAACCTCCCCTGGCACAACTTGAGTTGAGAAGCATTTCACTTTGTTACTTCACTTGCAGCACCTACCATATTTACCATGTACCATAAACCACAAGTAAAAAGAATTACTCTGCAACTATGAAAAACTGCTCTCTTAGTGCAACACAGGATATCAATTATCAAAAACACTACTGACATCTTCCACCCACATTCAATTACCCAACTATGCAGGGCTGAGGAAGTTACTTTTGCTTTGAAGTAAAATCCTTTGCACTGAAGTATATCAAAAGTGCCCAGCATGAAAACATCACAGAGCAGCCAGAATCCAACACAGGTCTGCAAGCAGTGGATATGAAATAGAAAACTCTAAGGGCAACTTTGGAACATGATGTCTCTTACAGTTTGTCTTGATTAAAAACAGAGGGGAAGGCAAAAAGGAGGCCAGAACTCTTCTAGAGTCCCTGATGACTAACAGTGACAGGACATCTTCAAACGGCATTATTTTCCCAGCTACCTAGTGAGAGCAGCTTTTCTTAAAAATAAGCTCAAATGATCTGTCGGAAGAAGACAAGAAAAAACTGTCAGTTCTCTAGACACAAACTGGTGAAGCACTATGCTGTTCTAGGCAGCTACTGCTTCACAACTCCATGAATTTGGGATGGGTAATTAAGCCCTAAGGGAAAGAAGGGGGGAAAACTGCTTCCTGAAAAATAGCACTAATCAAAAAGCACTGTGGCAAAATGATGTGGCAAGAGGGTCTCGTATCAAATATTGATCCAGCTCCTGTAAACATGTGAAGTTCATGGAAGTCAAGTTTCCCATTAATGCTACATTCATGCTTTAATAGAACTACCTTATATTTTAGATTTATTTTTGCTGCAATAGCAAAATATTTTCAGCTTAAAAAATCATAGTTGCCTTTCAATAAATTTAAGAGGATTCTAGAAGCATGTCCTGAAATATTTCTCTCATCTCCTCTCTCCTTTCCTCCCTTCAACATTAGTACAAAATGCTATTAAAAAAAGCACTATATCCTAGAACCTATCTTAACTTTTGTTAAGCTGCATTTTGTTTCCAAATAGGAACGACTCATGCAGCACTTAAGAATACTGAAATTCTGAAGCTTTGTCCTCTCCCATTTTGTTTTTTCCTTCTTATTTCACCTTAAAGAAATCATTCTATTTCTAGAGAAGCTCCCTGATACATAAAGGACTAGAGAGCACAAGGGTTTACAATAATGTACCCATTTATTATACAGTTTTATTTGGCACTGATCCTAATTAGACAAATGGCAAAACAAAGTGGTTTCATTTAGGTCAGCCCCATCACTCAAGATGTGCAAAACCTTTCTGTCTTCTGCTTTAGTTCTGAAAACATTATCTGAAAATTTAGAAGCAGGGGGAAGGTTAGATGACAAAGTTTTATGCTATATTAAAATGCCTTCTAATCATAGGCACATAATTCAGATATGCACCAAGTGCCTGACTGTACTGCATTACCACCATTGAGGTTAGACTAGAGCAAAAGGATTTGCAAATGAGTACATGCTGTGGCTGTTCAGCAGACTCATAGCAGGCCCCAATTTAGATCAAAATTCAGCAGAGAAGTAAGAATTTTTTCACATGGAGTAAAATCATGAAGCTCCTTTTCATAGGAAGTGAGCAACCCACAGCTGAAAACTGCTGCACTATCGTTTTGACTATTTTAGTCTTCACTTATAAGCTAATAGGGCACTAGCACAGAGAATCATAGAAAATCACAAGTTGGAAGACCTCTGGAGGTCAAACCTCCTGCCAATTCCAAGAACTAATTTCAAAGCAGGGTCTGCTGCTAAGGGTCTTATCCACTACAAGTGTTAATACCGCCAGAGATGGAAATATAACAGCCTGGTTTTTCGGGCAGCTCACTCCAGTGAGCAGTTACATCTCCTGTGCAGAATTGTTTTCCTTACACCCAACTCCCTTACTGCAGCATATTCCCACTGCCTCTTTTCCTTCCACAGGGCCCCTACAAGAAGGGCCTGCTCCATCTTTTATAGTAACAACTCACCAGGTATGCAGTGACAACAGCTGGAAATTCCTGGAGCCTTCTCTCTTCCAAATTAAATGAAGTCAGCTACCCTGCTGCTCTGCTCATGTCCTGTGCTCCAAGCACTGCACTCTCCCCCCAGTCTCTCACTATCTGTCAAACTGGGGGCCTGAAACCAACTGTGGTATTCCAGACATGACCTCATGAGTGCTAAGTAGAAAAACAAACACTTCTTCCTCTCTGCCTATAATCCTTCTCACACTTGTACCAATGCATTGAATCACTCCTCAGTTGCAAAAACTGGCTTTGGGGTTTTTGGGGGCTTTTTAAAAAACTCAAGGGGTTCCTGTCAGCCCATCTCTCCCTCTTGAGGCCCCAAGGAATGGGAACAGAACTGTTCCTCCACTGTGTTCCTCCACAGTCTAGTATCATTCACAAACCTGCTGAGAGTGTACTCTGTCCCACTCTGGATTCATAACAGTACCAGTCTGTTTCATAAACCGTAATTCATAAACTGTACCAGTCTCTGTTCCATCCCTTGAGGAACACAAATGCTCCAGACATTTTCTTCCCACCTTTTGGGTTATGTGTCTTGTCCATGTCTCTGATTTGGCTGTGAAAGACTGCATTCAAAGTCTTTCTAAAAATCATGATCAGGGAACAGTACTGCTTTCCCTACATCCAAAGACACAGCAACAACTTTCTCACAGAAAGCAAACAGCTTGGGCACCCTTCTCAAAATCCATGATGGCTCTTCACAGTCACCCTCTTGTCTTTTGTGCTTGGAACTGCCTTACTGAAGTAAAGCACTGCATTGGGAAATGTTTTCTTTAAGCGCTGAGGACACAGAAGTCCTTGGGGAAAGACAATAAGCTCCTAAGTCTCACTATCAAAAGGTCTTCCCAGTAACTTTACCTACAAGTTTCTCTTTGAAATTCTGCTCATTCTTCTACACTCCAACTCCAATCACAACCAGAATCCACATCTTTCTTCATGAACCAACTTACACTATCCCAGAATGTCTGTGGAAGTTCAGAGGATCTCATATCTCTCTGACTTATCAAAGCATAAAAATATCTCTCCAATATCCCACTGGTTTTGGTTTTTTTAACCAGACCCCTCTGAAAGTCCAAAGGAAATCAATCAGTAAATAACATGCTAACAGTTAACAGCATCTTGCCTACACACCAAAGCCCCTAATAGTGCTTGTCCATCACTGACAGAGTATACACAAAGGTGCAATTTGATACCAATGGAGAACTGAATTCCATTATAGTTATTACATTTCCAACTGGAATTTAATTTCTTGCCCATATTTCTTGTTTTCACATCTTTTGGCTCACTGGATAGTCATTTCCAACCTTGACTTACCTCATTTTTTAAAAGTTATTAAAAATTTTCTCCCTTCAGCCTTCCATTATTTCTCTAGCTGCTGTGATCATTCTGTAATAAAGGCCAGAAGCAAATCAACTGTCACCTCCCAAGACTTCAAGATGCTTATCATTTCAAGTATTCTCCACCAGTCTTCAGCTTTACAACTTTTAATCCAATTCCACAAAGAAATTATGTCCATCTCATTCATTTTAAATCACCAGTGACTGACACTCGTTCCTAGCCTATTCACGTTCCTTGCAAATAAGGTTTATATTCTGTCTCTAAACACCATCAAGGTACCTTGTTGCCCTTGATTAGCTGTATGTCAGCCCTATTCTGCTCATCAAGAACCCACGTCATGTTTTGTCCCAGCCCTGTACATACTCTGTCTCAAGAAATCACACTGAAAACCACTTGTACAATCACTCCCCCTGCAAACAAGCTGTGGGTGTTCTGAGGTGGGGTGGTTTCCAGTTACACTGCTAAGTTGTTTTCTAAAATGGTAAATCCTAAACTCCTGAGAGCTGATCATTAGATATTATTTAATAAATCTCCTTTTTCAAAATAGCCATCTTGTTCTTATCAGTTCCCTCCTAGCCTTATTATATTAGCGTAGATAATAGTCATTATTATCCAAGGCTCCCTTTAATTCTCACCTTCTCCCTTCAAGAAGGCTTTTTTGTAGATCTAAATCTAATTAGAATGTCCTTTATACAACTAGAACCATATCAAGCAGTCTGGAGTTAACTTGCTCATCTAAAAAAAGAAACTGTCTGCATAATTTAGCAATGCTTTTGACGACACTGCTTCATTTTCCAATCAACAACCTGCTTAATACAGTAGCCTACTTCAGAACATGTTTCCAAAATTAACTTTAGTTCTCACTTCTGCTGTCCAATGAATGTACTACATTGCTGCTCCTCCTCACCCACATTTGGTTATCTGTATTTTGTACCTGAATATGTCAAGTGTGAATGATTTATTTTCTAAATCAACTTGAAGTCATGTAAACATTTAAAACCTTACATCTTTGTTGAATTAATTGGAACCAGGATTAGCCTACACATTTATCAACACAGCCTCCTAGGCTTTTTTTTTTCTTGCCCTGCCTCCATGAACTTCATATTTTTTTTCAAAATTTCATAGGAAGAGAGGCTTTGCTGCTACTCTCAAAATTCAACACGATGTAAATGTATTTTGGAATGCATCACCAGTATCACAGCAAAAAAAGGTTTTGGCTGACCCCAGCATTCACTGTGCTTGTAACTTCCTGCAGTTTTACAAATTTAACACTGGTCATTTAAAAAACAGCATAAAATTAGAGGACTACATTTGAAGTTATGTATTCTTAAAAAAATACCTCAGGAGACATGTTTCTGATGCATTTCATAGCTGAGGAAGTCAGGAACTCACCTAAGTTGCCACATGAAGACTCATGTTGGATCAGGTTTGAGAATTGAGTATTTTACATGAAGGCAGTTGAATTTGGTTTTTTTTAAGCAGGTTCTTCTCAAGAATTTATCAAAAAAGTGAGAGACAAAAAATGAGAAAAAACCCTCTCAGCACTCAGCAACTAGGTTTGTTCCTCAGCCTGTTTTCCAGGGGATGAATGCTCCAGTTCCTGAATGCTAGCAATGTGTTTTAAAAATACACAGTCAAATTACACAAGCAGGATACATATTTCAAGGTAATCATTAGGCTGTCTGCCAGAGATGCACTATTCTTTACCTTCCGTCAGGGAAGTTAGAGAAAGTTTCACAATTCTCTACTTTATTTTTGTAAGTAATGTTGTAGCTCTGGTCTCTCAGAAAAGATGTATCAATTTGTACCTCAAAATGATTTTTTTCTGCTATTAATTCATTCTAGCCTGAGCTAGTTGGATATTACTTATAAAAGTCTTTAAGGAACAATCATATTAGCAAGTACATAGAGCAGACGACAGCCCTACAATAGTTTTCTAATTGTTCATTATCAACCTCAAAGCCTTACACAAGAGTTTTGAAACAAAGATGCTAGCAACAATAAAGCAAAACTTATTACATACTGACAACAAAATGGCAAGTGCAGACATTTTGCCCTCTTATGCCATTAATTTCAAAGTAAAATAATCAAATAGCAACAAGTGAAAAGGTCTATCTGGCAAAATTCACCTTGGTAAGAAAAAATTTGTGAAAGAAAAAGCAGCAACAGAAGAAATATCCTAAACTTTGGATTTTGTGGTTTTCGGCCATGCTCTAGTATGTCAGTGTTTATTTTTGTTTTTGCTATAAAGAAATTTGAAAAATGTGGACTATGAATGCTGATTGCTACTATTATATGAGGCTGTTAAAAGGAACAATCATGACTTTTCCCAGTACAGTTAAATGATAAAGCCTTACTACTTCTTTCATAACCAGTGCAGTTAAAGAAAAAAACCTCTAAACTTCAAGAATTTGTCTTAAATACTTTATTGGTCCTCTGTTGCAATTCAGAGGACACTTCACATGAAATATTTAGATGTAGTTCATGAAACACCTACTTATACAATGCAATAATTCATACACTACAGTAAATAGTTTCTCTTCTGCAGATCTGAACTATACCAGTGTATCCAGAGAGTGCACAAGACACGTACAAATGTCTGACATTCCAAAGAGAGGAGTATACAGGGCACTACAAGAAATCCTTCCTGACTTGCTGTCATGGTTGCTCTTAGTAATTTCCATACATTTTCTCATCTAAGTATTAACATTTCCATCACCAGACTTCCATCTATCATTGCCTTACATTGACACCTGCTGGAAGTGACTGGGATCGTAAACCATTTCTTTTTTCCTGCCTCAATTAGTGCCTGATTTAACTCTACAAGAAGACTAACAATTCTACCTTCAGTAAACTGAACACAGACATCTGAAAAACTAAGCCACATGACTTTTTAAAAGCAAAAAAAAACATACACTGTGTAATTTTAAGCAATGTCTAATTCCCAAGGCTATTACTGCATGGGTTCTCAATCAGAAAATGTATTTTAATAACAGCCTTTTAGAAGATTTTTTTCACTACCCCTTGGGTAGATTTAAACTCAACAAATTAAGTATACATCCATTAACTAGGCTCTCAGGATAATTAGCAAATAATTATAACTCCAGGAGTCACTAAATAGTGGCTTGACAAACATTTTATAAATAAGTTTATACAAATAATATAACTAAACAGGCAATTATAACCTATATCTTTACATTATTAAAAAAAATCTGCCTTATTCACAAAAGCAAACAGGCTGTTTATTGACAACTGATAAACAAGAACAACTGAGAAACGTTTGTTAAAGCAGCTTATATGTACACAAACTACTGTCTCTCATTCTTTATAATGAAGATGCATCTATTATTACAGCTTGGTAAACTGAAGCATGCTGAAACAGCCATCTGAAGAAAATGTTCTTCCCTATATTCCAGAACTCCATCCACAAGCTTCACTGAACAACATACTGCATGATACTTTTTCCTTACTTTTAAACCCTACTCTAAGGATGGGATCTCTCTCACTTGATGTCATTTTTAAATTCCTCACAACAGAAAGCACATCTCAGATTGAAGCAGGAAGGATGAGTTAAGGTGGCTTTGCTCTATCATCAGAACAAGACTTTGGTTCTCGCGCACCTTGTATGTAAAACACAGATGTATTTCCATCAAAAAACCCAGACACTTTTAATGTATCATAAGCAGCAAGAAAAAAAAAAACAATTTCAAAGGCAGCCAAATAGAATTTATGTAATGTATATATTACATACAGCTGAAGACTTATCAAATTTTAAAATTTTGCAAAGTTTCAAGACAGAATCCTTATATTAGAAGTTCAATAATACTAGCACAAGTATGACCACCTCACACAGGCATCAACACTGCAGCAGTATTAACTCACGGACTTTACAGATCAGTTAGAAGTTTATTAATTTTATTTACTTATTTTAATCTGGTGAGTGATCAAAACTACTTTCAAAAGTGAATTTTACTAGGTATCCGAGATCATCACCACAGTATTAAGGTTCAGAACTACTGAGCCCATGAAAAAAATAAAAATGTAAACACCATCTTTGGAAACAGAAACAATCAGCAACCAAAACAGGTACCATCGAAACCAGCAATAAGTGGTAGCCTATGTAAACATGCTTTTCCTCAAACTTTTCTTGATTTTCTTAACTGAAAGAGCTCGGTCAGTGAAGGTAGAATTAATGGCTGTGTATTAAGTCTGCCGAACTCATTCCTAATTAAAAGCTTCATAAAGCTCAAAAGAAAAATAACACTGGGCAAGGAAAAACACAGTTATTCTACATAATGGGTACACAGGAGTTAAAGAATCACATATACCAAGAAGTAACTAACTCCCTAGGAAAAGAACTGGTTGTATTTTACAAAAAAAAATAAATCTCAGTGAACATAACGGTTTTCCTCCCAGACACCTAAATGGTGGGCAAGAGAGCACTTTTCTAAAAAAATGTATCACTCTGACAAGCACAGGGTTGTTTTGTTTTGGGTTGGTTTTTTTTCTTATTGTATTTTTTAACAAAACACACATGGAAAGCATTACAGACTTAAAAACACTAGATAGCCAAGATGATTTTGACACTCATCCCATCCTCACTTTCTTTTCTTTTTATCTCAGAAAGACAACAGAGTTAGCAACACACACACTCGACATTTAGGGCTTACATTTCCTACCTTACAAAGCTTCTGGTAACGGGGAGAAGAAACTGCCATCCTCTGTAAACGATGCAACAACACCACAACTTTCTGAAGAGAGGTTCTCACCACAGCCATCATTTTAAGTTTGCCACACTTCTGAAGATACCTCAGAATTTGCATTATAAATGAAGAGCAACTATCATTTCCTCCCGGTCACTGGACAATGATTTGCCAGCTTTCTGAGCATGCTCTCTTCCACGACTGCTTTTGCAAGCTACAGGCTTTATACGTTTCAAAGGCAAAGAAGATTGATACAGCATAAGTTTTTCTCCCAAAATAACCCCACAAAACAAATGCAAAAAGATAACAGCCTTCACAGATTCCTCTAATCGGTACTGCTCAGCTCTGCTTCTGCAGAGGGCAAATGAAGTTGAGCAGCCGATCGTATGCCTCCGTTCAGGAGTGCACTAAATAGCCAGAAAAAGGTTATTAATTTAAGCCTGAAAGCTGCAGGAACAAAAAAGGAATTCCTTCAGGAAGACGGCTCCACTGTATCACAACAGTTGTTCCTCCCTAGTAGCTGCTTTCTATCAGCAGACAGAGTGTTTGCTTCCTCACTCTGGGAAAGGATGCTCTCGTTCTCAGACTGAACACAGCTCTGGCAGAGCCGTAGAGTGAGTGAATAACAGATTGTGTTATAAATCTTGAGAGATGAGCACAGGGATACCTGCCCTAATTATATCAGCCATACGTTAAAGGCTAATAAATCACACAGGCGTTTCTCAAAACTAGATTACCCAACACAAAAGGAAAAATTGCAGGGGGTAAACCTCTTTCTATAAAAACTCTTTTAAAGCAAAATTAGTCAAGGGGATCTAAAGGATCCCACTTGCACCAGAAAGTAGCAATGTTTTTCACAAGTCATTTCCAATTAAATATTTTCCAGAATGACTTTAGACAAGAAAAAGATAGGGTTTTGACAAAGTAAAAGCATACAGTTGCATCATCAACCCCTTCTCTAAGTCATTCTTGAATCCAAAGAGCTAACATAATTTTGATTAATTTCCCATGACAAAGCAGAATTATTTAAGCCATCTAAGGATGATGATAGGATGTTCAAGAGCATGGAAGTGGTTTCCTACCAGCAAGGCACTCCCAGTGCAATACAGCCAACATACCCCTACGTGTGGCAAAACTGCAGCATAGCCAAAGCCAGCTACTCATTGCTTCCAAAGGTGCTTTGATGAATCTACTTAAATCTGTATCAGAAGGGCTGCTGTAGCAAAGGTTCAGGGAGGCCTGAGCACAGTAGGTGAAGTACCAATCATATGATTTAAAGTGCATATTTCCACATGAAAAGGTCCCTACACATTTCAAACACATCAATCAGCACAATATGCAGGCAACAGCTATCCTGACAAGTTTGTATGATCCAAAATAATGCACAGCTTAGATGTCAGTGCATTATACACTGCTTTGCTTCTTCTAAAGCACTTTCCTAGGAAGGAGATGAATGCAAGGTTCAGATTCTTCATACAGGACATTTAAAAACTCTTCCCATCTAATTCTGTGAAGACAACCTTTTCATCTTTATTTTTAGGACTGAATCAATGTTTCTACCACTCTTCCACATAAACCCCATTTCCCTGTACTCCACTTTTTTGATGTGTCCGCAACAATAACAACATCATTTTGAACAGATAAACAGATACACAGATTCCATGCTATATATAGAAATCTTACCATCTGTATTCACCTTGCCAGACACACTGTCTTTTCTCATCTTCACGACTTATTTGAACCGTTCCTCTGCATGCCACTGCTCCTGGCTTACATCCCTTCCACCAGAAGCCTGCTTCTTTAACTTTCCAGATTGAGCGTACCATTATTAGCTGACATGCTTTTACCAAATATCTTTTAAGGAAACCTGTGAAGCAGCAGAACTCTGAAACCATGGAAGCATTCAGAAATGACTGTGCAAAAGCTCAAACTTCTTCTGTGCAAGAGAGACCCCACAGTCCACACCTTCCTTACTTCCTTCTACTTTTTATCTTCCCAGATCTTTCAATTTACGAGTTTGAATCAAGCAGTGAGACAAAAGAGCCAGCCACTACTTATGGTAACTTCTTTTAAAATACAACAAAATTTGTTAATTATTTTGAACACCTTTACAAGTATAGGCCCAGGATTTCATATACCTTGCATTACTTCTTACTATTTCCTAGCTTATTTTCTGCATCTTTTTTCAAATTAGGTTTTAATCTCTTCCAAGTCACTGCTAAATATTTTCCAAAACAGACTGTAGTGTTTTGGCACTAACCTGAATGGAAAAACTTCCAGAAGGTTTAGATACTGAGAGAATTAATTGAACTGACTGATGATATAATTTAGATGTCTTCTTTTTAAAAAGACATTGCAACCACACTCAAAGTCTTCATTATTTGCATAGCACTGTTGCTGGCCTCAGGTATCACAATGAAAGACAAAACAAAGCTTCAGGACTCAGATCATTGATTCCACTGTAGAGTGACTTGAGCTGCAGCCAAATAAGTTAGGCCCAAAATGTAATGGAGGATAGTCCTCCCATGCATGCAGAGATGCCAGTTGAACAGATGATCCTATTTTGAAAATGCATGACATGTAACAGCAGCAACAATAACAAATTCATCACCTTTTGTCTAGGTTCAGCTCTTTTCACCTAGAATTTATCACACATTGAACTCATAGAAAAGTTTTACTTAATGCACAGGCCTTGGGAGCAGAGGCATCTTCACACACTGCAGAGAAGGTTATAAACCCTGCATTCTTAAAACCATTTAACCACTAACCATAAAACCAATACTTTACATATTCAACAAGGCACCAAGAGAACAACACTCATTTTACACCTCTTAAGGGGGGAAGAAAAAGAAATTATTGTTGTCTAATCAGATAATAAGCTTAAGAACTCGCAAAGGAGTGGGCTTGATCTTTTGAGGTACAGCAAGATGTTGGAACTTCATTTTGTTTTCAGAAGTGCAACAAATACTTGAAAACAAATACTTGAAAACTTAAACAGCGATTTTGGAGTCATGATATTAATGTCTTCATTTACATTTAAAGACTGTAAGATGGTAGGGGACAGGGTTCATTCTGGAAGTCATTATGCTATGACAGTCTTGGATATGCTCCACTTCCTTGGGTAGCCAGAAAAGGCTTACCATGTTATGTGAGGTCATGGGTGAGTTAAGTGATGATACTTCATGTGCACAATCTCAAAGATATGGACAATATCAGGTACCAGATGCTGAACCAGGGAAGATCAGTACCTCCACCTGCCTTTTCAGCCAGCATGCAAAGTCAGGAGTTGGTCATAGACCTTCTTCTCTCACAGCAGTCTTGCACAACAGCTCTCCCCTCACGCAGCACTAACTCAGGCAATTTTAATCAGATTGCAGCACAACAAAAAATGGCAAACAACCTTCCACACACACAGTGCTTCACAGCCACACCGAGCCAACGAACAAATTGTGAAATAACAGCTGTATCTTGGTGTTAACTACACAGAATGCAAGGTAATGCAGAAATAAGTCTATTTACACAAAGCACTACTTCCTGTTGTTCACTGCCTGTGCCCTGTTTTAGCTCTTCCACCTCCACTACATTGCAGTAGTTGGAAGTGGCACCAATAGAAAGCATAACATTAAGCTCTAGGTGTCACCACTACATACTAGGCTCAGCATTTCACAAAAAGCCACATCTCTACAGATGAGTTACCTGACTGACTAGAATAATTCGGTGAGTGACATGCCATCTTCAAAAGATACAACCTTCCACAAAACATTGTGCTCTTACTATGATTAGCAAGAATAACTTGCTATCAGATATTTTCAACAGTCTTGTTTCATTTCAATTCTGAGTAGACTTGTTCAGATTAAGAGTACTACTAAAAGCAACATCTTTTTTTCATTATAAGGTGCTCAAACCCACTTAGATCACAGGTGACATTAATCCAAACACAGAGTGCAGGATTTAATAAGTGGTGTCAGTTAAACTCCTCAGTCATTTCCAAGGTTTCCAGTCTGGGGCCTGAACAAGAAAGAAGGCCACCTGGGGAGCTGCTGGGCAATAGGAGAGGGAGAAAAGGTAACCCAAGCACAACAACTTCTTGGATTGCTAAAAAAGCAGGAGGAAGGTGGCAGACAGAAATAGGAGAGAGTGCAGCCCAGGAGGGCTTTACTTGGAGGGAAGTAGATTAAATTGTTTGGTTGAAACAATCACACAACATGACTTGGTTTAATGAAGCGTACACTTCCTGAATACAGTCACCCTCCAAGGACATTTAAGATCCTTCAATGCCAAAGACATACACAAAAATATGTGCTTCAAACCTTAGGAAGACAAATCTGCTTCTTTCATACACCTGACTTCTAAAACACTGTGTCTTAGGAAACACCTTTCAATAGGCTGCAGCTTTCTCCAAGCAAGTAGATAGCTTTTCTTTATAAGATTTGCCATTGAGAGAAAACCTGAATAACAGCAATATTATTTAGTTTCTCACCTGCATTTGCTTCCTGAGTTCCCTTTTGTAGACACTGTCCTGAGCAGTGTTCTCACGCTCGGATGCATCTGCCAGAACATTTACTGTTGTCTCTGCCTCTTGAATCCACTTGAGGAAGCTCTCCAGATCCTTCTGTGAGGCCTGTACTGTCTTCATCTCTGTCTCCAAGAAATTCTGCCTATCAACAGCTCTGAAAACAAGACAAGTGTCAGAATATTCCCCCATAAGATACAACATTATATACATCATAACGAAACTACTAAAAGGAAATCTGAAATGCATCTCTAGTAAGAAGAGAGATACAGCTTATTTTATCATAATTTATATCACTGTTTTTAGTGTATCTATAGCTACCCACAGATGTCCTGAACTGGTTATACATTTGACAGACCCTTTTTTAAAAGGCATGCAGTAAAAACCCAGTTACTAGGTTTTCCTTTTAGAGTGTTACTATCATCAACTTATGCTAGTCCAAAGGGTAGAAGTGTTATTGCCATGTGTGATAAATAGGCTTTTCCACATCAACAAAAAACATATGGAGTAGAAGCACTGAGTGCTTGGGGTATTTTTGTTCCTCTTTTACAGTGAGCAGAAACACTGCCATAAATTCTTAAGAGTTAAAGTGCTAAGGGATGAAAAGTCAGATACCTGGTTCTTTCTGCTAGAAGACTTTTGACACAATCACTCAAACAAATAGAATAATAGACTGCCACCAAAAACATGCTCAACTGACTTAAAAAAAGACTGGTAGAATATGGTCCAAATAATGTTCAATAATCCAAAAGACTTCTAACTGATACAAACACTAAAGTTTGTGTCTGTAAGGGGATTTTTTTCATGTAATAACAATATAATCTGAACATTTTATCAGCAACTTCAAATAATTTCCTAGGAAAAAAATCACCTTATAGTTCTGCATAACAGTTCTGTCTTCTAGTGATTGAAATGAAACTATCCCACACCAGAACACTGTAAAGAAATCTCTAAAAGAGCTAACAGCTAGAATGCTTCTGCTGAGTAGGTAGTTAAATTTTATTTTCACATCAAGCACTAGCTGTATTATAATATTTTAGGAATAAAGTGATACTTAATTTCAAGATAGACAAGGCCAAAACACTCAGCATTTGGTATTTCCATGTTTCTCCAGACAGGTCCAAATTCGTGTCTTCTGCATCCTCCCATCTACTTCAGCTTTCTTTCCTCCTTTTCATGCTGAGCTGCTCAGCAGTATGAAGGAATAACTATGTTTGGAATTGTGAATTTCAAAAGTAGTTAAAATATTCCTTTTAGAAAAGAAGCAGTGGGTGTTCAGTACCATTCAGGATGACATTTCAAAGCAAGTAGCCTGCTTTACTAGCACATCAGATGAGACAGCTACAAGTAAAAGCTGTCCTCTTTCAAGGACTGTGAGGAAATCTCATGCAACCCCAATTCCGCCAGGCTCACATTTCTAAGTTTTAGCATAACCAACTAAACTTTTTAGAAACAATTTGCTCCAAGATAGTGTTGCAACCCTTATTTTAGAAGCTTTGGTCTTACACCACTTGCTAATTGCTTTAGCCAAAATAAGACACTAAGAATTGCTCCTGACTTTGTGCTTGCCCAAGTTTTGGTGACTAGCAAATGACTAGGAGAGCAAGAAGTTTTCATTCTTGCTTCTCACTTGCAGCTGGAATGCTTCACCCAGTCTTGAGAAAAAATACACAGCATGCTAGGGATAACAAGTAGTTTGATAGATATTGTCCAGGAAAGATAATAAGCACCAGCTAAAAAATTAGAGGACACCAAGAAACTGTGAGAAAAATGTAAAGTAAAAGCAGTTATGAGCTCTAACTTCAAAATCCTCTCCCTCTGCAGGGATTTTCTTTCCTAGCAGGGGGTTAAGGCCAAAGGTGGAAGAACAGGAGTGACAGCAGGAAGAACAGACTGGTAATAAAGGTGACCTTCAAAGGAAAAGAACAGCCCCAAAGGATGAAACATTAAGTGACCCAGATCTCTAAGTCTAAGTAGTGATGTATTAGATAGGAATTGAGACAACTTGAAGTTAACAACATTCAGTGAAGAATATTGTCTTCATCCTAAATTTTTAATTTCTCGAGCCTTCTGCTTGGTCGAGCTTTAAGGAAAGAATGAAATCCTATTACTGATCCACTGCTGCCATACTAAATTAAAGCTGAAAAACAATCCTGCTGCTACATACATACAAATTTACAACTAATGTCCTAAGATTACATGGGTGTTTTTAAAGACAACATGTATAGCAAGCAGTAGTGCGCAACACTTTAAAAGAGCAGATGGAAATATTTTCCTCCCCTGCTAGTAAAGACCTCAAACATAAAATACAAAATAGAAAATTTTTTTACAGGAGAATTCTGTACTGCAGCTTAAAAACTACCCCATGCTATAAAAACATAACTCAGATTTTCAAATAATTCTGACACAATTAGAGCAGCCTCAAAAGACAGAGGATCTGTATATCTTCCAGGCTGCAAGAACTAAATGTGAGGAGAAGCTGGAGAATTATTTTCAAATGTAGCTAACCTATACAGTGATAGTGGAGAAAGTCTACACAGATTCTATTGGCAAACACGCACCCAAGAAAAAATTGTTACTCTATTATTTAAGTTTTCATGGCTCTGTTTCAGGTTTCTGTTCCACCCAATTATTTTTCCAGATTTATACTAAAAATCTGCAATGCATACATGTGTGTGATCAAAAGAAATTCAGAAACTAACATCTGAGACAGTACAGAAAGCAACTATAATCCATTACCAAGGCAGCACAAACACCTAGAATGACTATGGTTTCACCCTAAAGTATAAAAGTAGAAAATAAATAGCCACTGGGCAAAATATCCAATTTACACAATGTCAAGCTGGGGACCTTCAATCTCTTAATGCCATCAGTTTAAAATACGCTTCTTCGCTTTACATGCCCTGGCTACAATCTTCCTGGTAGCGTTCTTATGGTGACCAGAACCATAATCCTTCCAGGTGATGCTATGAAGGACCCTTTCCACAGAGTCCTTCAAGTGTGAGTGGGGGGAACAAACTGGTATTTTAAAGCATTATGCTATAAATACAGATTTATTCTTATAGAAGCCATAGGGCTATATGTCCACTCTATGTATAAGCCCTACATGTCCGAACATCTGTCACAAAAAGTAAGCCTCATCACTGGTATTTCTATTTATTGCATTTAAAGCAAGTATAAAAACCTTCATCCTGTTGAAACAGTGCTTTCGCTGCACATTCTCCCCTTTTAATTCTACTGTGCTGCTCAGATGGGGTAACACTGAGCAGCTCCACACTGGCTACCCACTGGCTCTCAGAGTTGTCCCTTACATTCTGCCACTAGTTAATAAACAAAGCAGATATTCACCTTCCTTAGGCTGCAGACTTCAAACAGTAGCCCCAGTGATAATTAAGGAGCTTCAGTTATACACAACAAAATGCAGTAGCTTATTATTTTAGACTTTAAGCAGATTCAAAACTAATTAGAGGCTTCCAGGCAGGAGCTCTTCTTTCTGGTCACCTTCTCTGAATAGTGGGCAGTTTTATGTCAGCTCTAGCCATAGCACTGCAAAGTCTGAATGTGAATGAGACTAATGCAGAGTTTTAGTCTACTGTCAATGCTAATCCAACAAGGAACTGTTTTCCCTCATCCTCTAATTAACCGGGAAACAAGCTGCCACATCCAAAGCACAAAATGACAGAAGAACAATTTTCCTCCAAGGAAGGATAGGATGACATTCTACTCTCCTTCCTTCATTACCTGCTTACTGAGAATAGTCCTGCTGAGGAGGACTTGGGGGTTCTGGCGGGTAGGAGGCTGGACATGACCCAGTAATGTGTGCCTGCAGCCCAGAAAGCCAGTCATGTTCTGGGCTGCATCCAGAGCAGGGTGGGCAGCAGGGCAAGGGAGGGGATTCTGCACCTCTACCACACTCTGGTGAGATCCCGCCTGGAGTGCTGCATCCAGCTCTGGGACCCCAACATAAGGATGTGGACATGTTGAAGCAGATCCAGAGGAAAAACTAAAATATTCTGAGGCTGGAGGACTCTCCTATGAGGAAAGGCTGAGAGAGTTGGAGCCTGGAGAAGCAAAGGTTCCCGGGGACCTTACAGCCTTGAGGGACCTTCAGGCCTTGCAGAGCCTGAAAGGGGCCTGCATGAAACATGGAGAGGGACTTTTTGCAAAGGTATATAAGGACAGGACAAGAATAATGGCTCTAAACTGAAACAGGGCACATTTAGTTTAGCTATTAGGAAAAAATTCTTCACTGTGAGGGTGGTGAAACACTGGAACAGGAGAAGCTGTGAATGCCCCATCCCTGGCAGTGTCCAAGGTCAGACTGAATGGGGCTTTGAGCAATCTGATCTAGTGGATTGTGGTCTGCCCATGGCAGGGGGGTTGGAACTGGATGATATTTAAGGCCCCTTCCAGTTTAAACCATTCTCTAATTTCACAAGTTCTGTGATGCTCTCCTCCTCACTCCTCAAGAGATAACATCTCCTTAAGCTTTAATAAGTAGGCTTTTCATTCCTTTAACTGACATCCCATTCCAAAAGCTGCTTCTTTCACATGCACATGTATACACCCAGACTTTAGTTGTCATCTTCTCCACTCCCACATAGAGGATCAATTTTTTCTTCTCTCCATCTAACCACAATGTATATAGACTTTAAGATTTCAGAGTCAGACACTATTCTAAATCTTAATTGTCTATCAATACCAAACACTCAAAAGAATTTCTGTAGAAATTAGATTATCCTGCAGGAAAAAAAAATTATGCATAGGAAAACATCACATTTTCATTGAGACATATCTTCAGATACATCTTAAATAGACGATTAATAAAAAGAAGTTTCAATTAAGTCTCAATTCCTATAGCACAAGTATTTTCTAGATGAGAGTACTGGAAGGATTGCACTTGAGAACCCAAAGCACAGCCCCATTCTGGGGAAGTTTCCATTAGATGAAAGGCCATAAGCAATTCATGCATGGGAAGATGAAGCTGAACACTTACAGCCTTACAAAAAGGAAGGACAATAACAAACCACAAATACATAAATCATACCAGCAATAAAGAATAAGAGAGGAAGTTTGAAAGACACTTAGAGAATAATAGCCACAGGAAAACCTGAAACCAAACACGAGAAGTCCCTTCTTTTTCTGCTTAAAAATATAGCACATAAATGGGAAGTCATACAGAAGCTTTCCATTGAGAACTGTGGGAATTTCAATCATGAAAAGAGCTTGACTGCAATTGACTAATTATCTCCAGCAGCACTAAATGCTGCACTAAAGCACACAGAGAAGAGACTACAATACACATGTATACAGAGAATGCAAGTTTAAGGCACAAGCTGCTACATATAGAGTGAAACCTTGTAGTTACCTTTGGTTGAGATTAACCCAGCAAGTGTTCATTTGGTCAGTAGTTTCCTTCACCTTCCTTGAGTCATCATCACGATACTCTCGAAGTAGTTTATTAGAAAGATCATTGAATGCTGCTACTGTGATGTCACCTCTATGCATATCCTGTACCAGCAGCTAAAAAGCAGTGCAAAGTGAGACAGATTAAAATGAGACTATTTCTCATACTATGCATTTTATCACACATTATAAACCTCTCATTTTTTCCTCTTTTCTAAAAAGAAAAATGTGCACATTTTTCATGTAGGGGTAAAACCTTACAGAGAAAATCTACAGATATTAAATGTCCTGATAATGAACTAATCAAAGCATAAATAGGTGAGAAAAAGCTGCATTTGCCAGAACTGCCAAAGGCTAAAGAAATCCTCTTTTATAGTCTACTGGCAACAGAAATAAAAATACTTCTGTATTTTGAGTAGCAGGAATAAGTTTGAATTATTATAATAGCAATATAAGCAGCATTTAAAAGCAGCATAAATTAAATGTGCAGTATGAGAATTTGATTTCATCCTTTGGGGTTTTTGGTTTTGGTTTTTTGTTTGTTTAAAATTAAGGAAATACATTAGAAAGGTTTCTTTATTGTGGCAAGATATTTACAACGTGCCTTGACTTCAGAGAACCTAAACTCATTTCAAAATGAAAAAGAGTATTTGCATATATATATATATATATATATATATATATATATATATATATATATATATATATATATATATATATATCCAGTTGCACATTATGGCCTCTGTTTGGGCATGGACCTGCTTTCACTTAAGAAAACAAAGTAGACCTAATAGTCCATTTCTATTTCCCTGCTTATGCAGAGATAGACACTAGTCAGATAGCTGTGCAAGCACACAGCTTTACTGTCTACTTAAACAGCTATGGATTGGTAAGCAATTCTCACAATCATACTCCATGCCTCTTTCACTACTCAGCTGCATCCCTACATTGCCCCTTCATGAATACATATGTGCATATATATATATATATGCACATATATATTTTAAACTCTAGTATATCCCTGTTCTAAATACTGCAATGGCAAGAGCCTCTCCTCACTGCTTTGTGTCTTTAGTTCTCATACTGTGCCACCTACAGCCCACCCTTTTTCTGACAGCCACCAGGACAAAGGACACTAGACTTACAGATTTATCACAGCATGCTTGACATGATATAAAAAGCATCAAAGATTGCATGAAATAAAAAAATAACTAAAAAAAAAAGCATTGGATATGCCTGGCACCCACCAGATGTGAAACTCAGGAGAATTTTAAATACCTTAGTCCATTCCTTGACTTACTAAGCTACTGTTAAATATTTCTATGAAGTCAATTCTGTAGCAGTATCATTAAATTTTAATTGGTCTGGGGTTCAAGCTTTTTGCATAATATCATTTCTTTGATGCTAAATTATACTAATTTCAACTAAGCTTTAAAAGGCACACATGCCACCTGTTTACTTCCCAAAATGGGATTCTTGGGTAGTCTGATATATTGAAAAACATAGACAATTAAAATATCATGTCCAAAAAGAACCAGAAAATAGTACAACTAAATTGCACATCCACTCATCAATTGACTGTAGTAGCATTACACGGACTCAGGAATCTGGTATGGGAAAAAAGTAAGCATAAGTGGTCTTACTTTGCTCTCTGCAATCTGTTTGGCAAGCATCTCTTTTGGGGCCTGCAGGAGCACTCGCAGGCGGATCTCGCACTGCTCCATGAGGTGCTCCATCTCCTGCCTCTGCTCGTGCCACTGCAGGCTGTCTGCCAGCATGTGCTTCAGCTGCTGCTGCCGCACCTCCACGCTGTGCTGGGTGCTGTCCCACTGGCTCTTCAGCTTCTCCACTGCAGAGGACAACACAGAACAGGAAAAGTGTGAGGCAAGTGAAAAGTAGCCATAACTACCTCCCACTTTTCGGGGCAAAAGGCAATAATATAACAAATTCTCAAATACAATAGTCTCAATATTCAGTATTTTAGTTCCCTGTCTAGTTGACATAGTCACAGAAGCAAATGAAAAAACCAGTTGTTTGGCTTCCTCTTGTTTGAGTAGGACATCATACAAGTAACAACTATTATTTCTGATATAGTTCAGTCATTATTCACTTTCAAAGTACACACATGTAGGAAACTTTACAGAGATATGCCAGCAGCAGGGCTCCAAGGAGCACAACTTTAGGGTGATTTTAGGATAATAGTACCAATAAGTCATCTTTGTGCATCTGTAACTTAACCCAGTAGAAACAAGTAAATAAATACTGTTTTGACAGCTTGTACAAAGCAAACTGAGCATTTGTGACCACTGTCTCATGGCACCTGTACTGCAATTTTGGCAAACGTAAAAACATTCTACAAGGTAGTAACAAACTACTTTGGCAATTTAACTCCACCACAGGTTTCTACAGAATTTAGTAGATTACACAGCAGAAGAGAGAAGTTATTGGTTACACCCTACTCTCTTCAAGTGGAAGGAATTCCATTCCTCTCTCAATAAATAATGTATAAACACACTTAACCTCTAATAAACAAGGAGTGAAAAACACAGCATAAGAGCCTAGAACAAAAATAGTGCATCACAAAAAGCAGTGAATCTGTCTTTGGAGAGAAATGCATGGCATCATACCTTTTCCTAGATACTTAAAGACCATTAAAACAAGTGTATTACTTGAAAGTCTATAGCAGTGGAAACAGGTTTTTCTACTACCTGTTGTGACAGTTACAGGGAAAAAATTATATCACTAAAGAATGTGATAAAAAAGAATGTTGTAAAAAAGTTAATGGGAAAAAGCAGAACCAAAAAAGACTAAGCTGGATTTCTTGAGCATCTCACTACTCTGATCAGAAACAGGTACACAGTATGTAAGACTAAGACCAATGTATTTATTTTAACAGTAAGTACACAATTTTATTAAAAAATTAACAATCTTGACGCTCAAGTCACTTCAATTTTCCATGAAGAAAAATGCTAACAGTTGCACTTAAATTGAAACCATTTAAGTGGTATACATTTTTTTAACCTTTTGCAATTATACAAAGCCATTGTGCTTCATCTGCTTGAAAAAATCTCTTAACTTTAATACATTCAACAATATTCTGTTTAGTTCCACAAAGCCCTCAAAAACTGGGGCAGCAAAGTCCACTTGTCAGAGTAAATATCACTACACTGGGCTGGTAGACAAATCTAATAATTTGTGCAATATAGATTCATCCATTTCAACCCACAGGCAGCTTGTGGATTAATTTTCAAGCACAGATATTTGATGTTTACATAGTAGTATTGCTATTATAGCATGAATATTATTTATATATTTTTCTTATTAATGGACAGATTAACCTTACTCTCTACACTGATGACATATCTACCCTTTTTTCTACCTCTTGCAAAACAGAACAGAAAAATAGTGACATTCCTGGTAGCCTCAGAACTTGGTGGGTTTAAGAGGTAAGTTCCTAGAAAAAGTTGTTCTGAAAAACATAATTGAAAAAGTATGGGCACCAGCCTGATATCACAGACAAAAAAACTAGAAAGAATTTCTGGTGAGACTTTTTTCAATTCTAGGTGTCAATAAAGTTTTAGTTCTAAGTGTCCCAAAAATTGGGAGCAAAGTTCCAGAGAAGGAAGCTTTGCTGTTTCTCTGCTCCTATCAATTTGAGCAATTATGCTTCATCTGACGACACACAGCAGACTCCCAGAAGGTTGTAGGACATTGGTACATTCTGATATATATTCAGTGTCTATACATACTCAGTGTTTAAACAAAGAGGGTGCATAAGCAGCCAAGAGCTTCACTTTTCTTCAAAGAGCAAACTTTTCTTAACAAATATCAGTGGTAACAAAACCTTCAATTTTCACGTTTCATGACAGGCAGAAAATCTTCACACACATCTAAAGTATCTACTGGAAGCCTAATCCATGGCACCACATACAACTTCTCTTTTCCCACCCTGGATACACACAACTATAGGGGAACTCTAACTTCCAACACAGTCCTTTACTTCTTGTTCAGCTTTTCTGAAGAATCCAGAACATTTTGTGACTGACCCCATGTCCCCTTGTTGACTGACTCCCATGGTTATTATCCTGCCCTGAGTTTCCACCTCACCCTTAGTTCTGAGTGACTGCAAAACTAAGTTGCTTCTTTGAATCTTACTGCCCCTACCAGTCTATAGTCTGTGAACCTCAGACAGCAGATGTCATCTCATCAGACCCCCAGAAAAACCACCCATCTCTGGGCTTCCCATCTGACCACATCACCTCCATCAAGTCTTATGGACACCAAAGAAACTAATGCAGATGGAGTAAAGGAAAAATACATTACAGAGGAGAACATTAAAAAAAAAATCTTTCCATTTTTACTTCTAACTATGGTATTCCCTGCTGCATGAATTTTCTAATCTTAGTAATGAGCAAAGATTAAGACTTCAAAAAACAGACTGTCCATTAGTTTCAAATTGAGACAATTGTACATTTCTTAGGAACCAGTAAAATAAATTTTCAAAGGGAGTGGAGACCTTTAAATTGGAAATTAAATTTTCAAGTACATGTCAGTTAATTAGAATCTCTAGTTTCAGTGAACAATTTTCAAAGTACACACACAAAGTCATTGTCCTAAAGTCAACACATTCATGTTTTCAATTGTCCAGTGTCTCGGAGTTCAACAAAAAAATAAACATGATTAGCTCCTTTTCTGAATAAATAAAATCCTCATCCCTGGGTCTGCGGCTGTGAAGCAACCCAAATTCTTCACAAAATATTTCAAAATCCCAGCAAAACTATTGACCTTCATATTGACTTGAAAAAACAGCCAAGCAAAAAAACAAAAGGCAATTCTTGTTCCAGGAATTTTCATTAGACTGTTTAAATGAAATGAAAGCCACTTAATTGCCAAGTTTTCTTTTATTTTTCAAGGAAGGCAACTTCAGCTATGCTCAATCAATTTTAGAAAAAGATACGAAGATTTTTTTGGTGCCATGAAAACAATGTATTTGCAAACACAGGATGGATAAACTTACTTTTTTCTGTGATCTCTGTCCTAATGTCTGAACTGGAAGTTTTATTTTTCAAATTCTGAGCCAGTGTAAAAACAGAATCAAGCTGAGGGTGCCGATGGTCCATATCTGCATTGGTTATCTGTTTTTAAGTCCAAAATGTAGAAAATAGTTAAATTCATCTGTATTATTTAGGTAAAAAAATACACATGCCTCCACAACTATACAGCTGGTCCCATCATTACGGTGACCCTTGAACTGTCACAGTATGATAGCACTGCTTTAAAAAGCCAATATATTGTAAATTGCAGTTACTGAAAATCCAGAGGTGAAGGTTAACCTATACAAACCACATCATTACCACAGCTGTTGCACAATGTTTTCCAATATCTATTTTTCATAGACTTATATGAAAATAAATTTCCATAACTTATTTTTCTCCTAACCAAGCTGGCATCATTTATATATATCAGAAGCAGCAGTGGGTGCAGGGAGAAAGTGAAGAACAACAACTGGAAGGAACAATCAGACTATATAATATTGCTCTATAAACCTTTGTTCTCTATATGTACCAGAATATTACAAGTATTACAAGTATTATGCGGTTAAAAGAAAGTGTTTCCAAAGCTACATCACATTATTATTCCAGACTATGTGAGATACAGAAACACTTTAGCACTTGTTTAGCCTACAGCTCTTACTCTACACTTAGTTAATTGACATTAAGTCAAATAAAATTAACCTTAACAGCCACATACATCTCACTTATACTGCCCTTAGTCATGGTTCAACATGGCATGAGCTATCAACAGAAATAAACATTTACATCATAAGCATTTATGCTATAACTTTTCATCCTCTTAGCATGTCTCTGGAAATCAGTTTAGTGTAACTACAGCAAACAAAACTCATTAGAAACCAGTAAAGAGTGAATCAAAGATCACCCACCAAGCAAACATGAAGCTGCTCTGAATTCTTCCGTGTAAGTCAACTATTACAAACCCCAAAAGATGTCAGGAAGTATTCTCCAATTTCTTTGTTTTAAACAAAACAATAACTGTGAGCTTAGCTCACATAGAGACACAAGAATAAACAGAAAATGGCTCTGAAGGAGAAAGGAGTATAACAAGAGCATTTAAACTTTCATGTTATGCATTTAGTTACAGTCAGGGATTTTTTCCCCTTAAGCATGTTATTGCTTTCAGTTTCTTTAGTGAATGTAAGAACTATTAAAATGTGAAATAATTTTCTACTAGCCTTCACAAAAGCACATACTTTCATTCGTGTAATAGTCCGATTGATCTCTTCAGTATTTCCCACAGTGACTATGTTTGACTTGAGCATCTGGTCAATCAGTACCAACCAGTCAGCCAGCTCAGTTCTAGTTTTGTCCAGATCAGCAGGTGCAGAAAGTTCCAAAGCCTGCTGAGTCTGAACAGGAATTTCCAATGAAGAAGATGCTAGCACCACCTTTTGGATATCTGAAACAGAGTGTGGGGGTTCTGTTAAAGAAAAAGTAGTCATGGCCACAGGAGCAGTTCTCAGAATCACAAGGGGCGTTTTGTAATTCCTATAAATGTGCAACAGCATCTACAGAGAAACCACAGCAAAAATTGTATTTTAGCAACTAGAAATTAGGTAATGAGACTTATGCACCTTTAAGGCAGTTATTTGCTTACTGCATGCCAAAAAGACTCACCCAAATGATTCAGCCTAAATTCAAAATAAACAACAACAAAATTTGCAAAGACAAAATTACATTAAACCTAAGGGAAAGAAGCTAAACACCCATTGACATTTATTAAGCATAAAACCCAAGATTTTTGTTTAAGATAAACATCTAAAATTGTCTTCCTCAGTTTTGCCTTATGTAGCAAAAAGGTTTTCTCCACTCTTGGCTCAGAATTCACTTAAGCACAAGTGAAGCTTCTGGACCAGATGCTTGATGGACTTGGCATTACATAACTGTCTGAGGAAGGGACAGATGCCCACTAGTTCAGTCACATCTTTCTCTCTTTTTAACCTGACACAAGAAAGAAGTGAGAAATGAGCTGAATGAATAGTAATATTCACTCCAGAAGTTGCATTCTAGTTCCAAGAAACACTAAGCTACATCAAGTTGGAGCATGAATATTTCACACTTCCCTCAAACAATGAAACACAGGAGTTTTGTTTAACAAACACATTGTATGAAAGGAGAACAAGCTGAATTCAAGGTTTTAAAAGGATTAAAAAGAAGTTGGTTTGCCTCAAATTTTGTTTACTGATTCCGAAATTTAAAAAAAAAAAATAGAGATAATTCACTGAGGTTTGAGTTGCAAATTTTTTCAGGCAAGGGCTGTCATCTTTGCCTAAATTTCCAAAAGAGAGACCTGGGCATTTTGTTTACAATCTGTATTTGCTGAATTGCCTCCAATAGCTTGAAAATATGACCAGTGTCAGCATCTGATAAAAGAATACATATTTAGACAGCTTTCCCTAAAACATTCAGAAAGGTAAGTATCTAGCAGATAAGGGAAACCCATCTGGCCCCCTAACCAAGCCAAAAGAAGCAGAATGGCCTTTATTTATAAGAGTTCAAAAAATCCACATGCAAGAGATACTTTACAAATAATTAGCTGTATGGAAAGCTTCTAGTGGATCTTAATTAGTAAAAGGAATGACCACAAATCCACAGGAAACAAAACACAGAAAACAGTCTGTCACAAACACAGCTATTTTGGTTTTTACTCTGTACCTAGTCCTGATTAGGAGGCCTAAGCTTTATAAAAATTTCTCCATTTCAAAACTCTTAGAGAACCTCCAAAGGACTCCCCCAGTCCTGAAAAGTAGAGTGACTTCTTCCCTACCCAAATATTCCCTCTCCCCCAAGCAATGAGAAGGCAGCCTCAAGCTCAGCACAATGCTTCAAAATTCCTTATTTGTCTAAGTTCATAGTGTTTTTCTTCTTTTTTAATTACTTTTGACTGCAAACAGTATTACACTTAATACAATTAAGCAGAACAGAAAGAACAATCACTCACCAGGAGGCTTTGTTTTTGTAACAAAACAGGACTGCCCAACAAATGCCTCCAATTCTCTCACTTTGTCAGGCACTTCTCTGAACACCTACAGCCCAGCAAAGAGAAATAAAAACAGTAACACAACCTATATTAATGGCAATTATTGAAAGACAAAATATTCTACACCATGCCTCAGATATATTTTAATTATTTTTGGAAGTTATCCTTTAAAAAACAATAAAAACTTCAAGAGGTGCTAAAGTGTTTTTTCAATACATCCTAGAGTAACACCTAAATATTGAAAAGAAATAAATTGTTGTAGACCGGCTGCTTACATGGTTTTTACAGTCTAAGCACCAAAACTATAACTCATTATTTGAATATACTTTGAAGAAAAGATGATGCAAAGCATGATTTGTTGTCAGTCACACAAAGTAAAGAAATAGGGAACTGACAAAAGAAAAAGTGTTACAACTCCACTGTAGTGAAAACAAATGTACCTATATGCTTTCTAAGTTTTTTAAAATCATTGATGAGAATGTAGTGCTCAAAGCAGTGGAGGAATCCTTATTTTCATGGCTGAGTTGGTAAAAACACATTTTTCTTTTTCTGAACTATCAAAAGCCCCCTTCCTCAATAATTCCTCACATCTGTCTTCCATAAAATAATCTAAAATAATTTAATTTTTTCATTTGGATCTCCAGGCTTTGCTTGAAAAAAATCTTGCTTTACTCCAACCAGCCTTGCAAATGAGATTGAACACATGAGTTTCTAATTTACAGTAATGTTTAAGAAGAGTCCCAGACACACTTGGTAAGATTTTCTAAGTTCTACCACAGCTTCATTTCTTTTCCTCTTAACTGCTCCAAGCATTCAACTTTCCTACATGGCAAAGATTTACTCTAACTCTTAATTTCAAGTTAACACTTACTGTTTGACTCAAATAAACAAAATATTTTTGATCTAGCTGATACTTGTGATCCTTCTTTCGGAAAAAAAAAAGCCAATACAAGAAAAAAGGAAACAGAAAAACCTAAGCTAACCAAATTAACTCAATCTGATGGAAAAATGTCCATCAGTATTTTCATGTGTAAGTTGTTTGGGGTTCATTTCCTGATCATGCCTCTATGGTTCCCTAATCATTTTATGTATATGCCACCTGTCACAGATGCTTGAACAGGAAAACAACCATTCCAAGTATAGCATTCTGTTTTCAACCTCAGGTACCCAATGCTGAAGAAATGCACACCTTATTCCACCTCACATTGAGGGACCGCAGGCAATCAGAAAGTTTGTTTTTTTCCTGAAGATCAATATTTTTATCCAACAGTACTTCAGATTCAGTTCTGTTCAGCCATTCCAGTTTGTCACCCAGAACTTCCATCTCTTCACTTAAGACCTAAAATGGAAGAGTTATAGACTGGAATAAAATGCATACATACTTAATTAAAGGAGAAGGATCCAATATTAGACATTTCCCTGAACATACACAGAGAAGTTTCTATTTTGGTTTCTGTGCTTGATCTAGAAATTATTGAAACATTTATTACCTTTCACTTCCAGCATTTATATTAAGGTAGATGATAAGAAAAATTACACTTTGATGACCAGCAGGAAATATTCAACTGACATGAAGGAATTTATTTAGGCAAACACAACTGCAACTATTTTACATCATTTATAAACACTTATTCAGGACTTCCATCTTAGATTTGGTCTAAAAGATGTTGGTTGGGGTTTCATTGGGTTTTTTTGTTGTCTTTTTTAAAATTAGTGATTTTTAAGAAACAAGCAAGCAGGTTAGCTGGACTGACTGCTCCTCTCATTCTTTTAGGATTTCAGAAACTTTTTCTTTCACACATTCTATAAACCAAAGATGTTTTGTTGTCAAAGCGAGACACAAAACAGGAAAAATACATACATATGCACACAACTTACTTAAAATGGCCAAAACCCTTACAGTTTAAAAAACAGGTTAGATAAAATCTTACACATATAAAAGATTATTACAACTGCCCAGTAAATGGGACAATGATGTTATTTACCATTTAACGTTACCAGTTTTTTTCTCTAGAGGTTTTAGCAATTAAAAAGTTGACAAACACACATCAACTCCAGTGAAATTCTACTTACTAAATTTTATCAGCAGTATATCTATTTCTCACTGTCTCATACACAGACACCATCTTCTGGCTACATACCAGTTACCAACTCAACCCAACTTCCCTTCAAGGTGCATCTTGCCTGTGTAAGAAATCTCACAAAATTGTCTCACACAACAGATTTCTTTGGCTGTTCACAATGTGAAAACTCCCCTCCTCAAAAGCCATGTCCTGATGCTTTACACAAGACGTACAGATGTATACATATTTAAACACATATTTAATCAGTCTTGCCTGTAATTCTTGCAAGTTTTCTTCATGGTTGAATGTAAATCTTGTATCCAGAGCATTTTCTACATTTTCCAACCAACAACACAGCTCATCAAGCTTCTTTCTGTACGCTATCAGCTGCTGGTTCTCTCCTTTTAGCCTTAAAAAGTGAAACAAGAAGTCAAGCACATCAGTCCTAATTACTTCTGATGTCATGGTCAACTTTTTTTCAGCACTTGGAGAATTTTAAAGGATACATATTATCATCAAAAGATTCTACCACCATCATTAAAATGCAAGATATTTACAAATAAATACTACTGCCTTAAAACCAGACAAATTTTAGCTCCAAAGCCATAAAATAGACTTTTAAAAGACTACAGAAAACATTCAATGTAAGTGATAGTAATGACAACACCTTCAGGCCTAATCATTCTAAGGTCGCCAAATTTTTCCCCTGGAGGTTTTAGGGACATATATAATACTTCCACTAAATCACATAAAACTTTAATGAAGTTTCTCAAACTAAATAATTAAGCAAGATCCTATTTTATTCCCAACTGTAACAGGAGATGTTAAAAACACGTAATTACATAAAGTTCTTACTTTACAATATTGTGGAAATCTAAGAACTATACAAATTGGTTCAATTAGTGTACCTCTGTCAGTGATAAAACTTAGTGTAAGGTACTTACAAGTTCAGCTTCAGCCAGAGAAAGTACCTGAGAAATTATTCCTAAAAAAGTCTGGTGTTATAAGGATATTATTTTTAAAACAAAGGAAAACTGTATAAAAAGTAGCTTTGTGGTTGCCATTTTGTGAGTTGTTCTAAACAAAGACTTACTAAGCAGTCAATTGTAGGTGTATTTATGAGAAATTTGTTCTAGAATACAGTTCAAAAAAGAACTCCAAACATTAGGAAAATTCAGATTAATGACAGCATGCAATAGAATGCACTCCCTCTCCCAGTGTCTGCTCAATGAAATTCTCCTTATTGCATCTGTTCAGACATCCAAATTTTTGATTAACTTATTACCTTAGTTGTCTGTCCATGACCTCTGTTGTGATTGCTTTCCAGCGTCTATTCAATCCTGCCAGTTTCTCCTGCAGGAAGCTCCCATCTGTAGCAGACAGTTTCTGTATGATCCCCTCCCCAGTCCTGTTCAATGCTGCAATACTGGTCTGATGGCTGGTGACTCCCTCTTCAAGTTCCTGTCAGAAACATAAAAGCCACACAGAATTTTATTACTGACCTGAAGTGACTTTGATCTGGCTCATGATATGCAGGATGAATCCTGGGTGCATATTATGAGGCACTTAAAACCATCTTATTTAGAAATGGATGCTGTTGACAAAGTTATTAATGTTTTTTTTATTGAATTTGATTCAATTTTCTAGGTGTCATAAGATAGTGACAGAGAATAGGCTATGAATATTACAAATAATCACAAGAATTCACTTAGGACACCAGTTCTAAAATCAACACTCATATTTGATTCCTTTGATTCCTTTTCTCTTTATTACAGCACTTCCTAGTGGTTCTAACAGATGGCTTGACTTTTAACTAGGTCTTTTCATTATCTATACCCCAAATATTTCTTTACCTTCAGCATATTTTAGCTAGGATAATTATGGCATTGCTGCCATGGTCCCAGAAACCATGGAAAAATCCATGAAGCTAAAGCAAGTCAGAAGATGTCAGGATTAAATCTTCAAACATCCCTAATGACTATAAAAGTCCTACACCGTTAGCAAAAATTTTGTTGCAAGTAGATTAGGAATACGATTTTACTTCTCTTCAAACAAGAGAAAACTTCAAGCAGCAACAAGGATAAAACAGAAGCTGTGTCTTAGACAGAACTTACTTTTCCTTCACAACACACATCTGACACTTGGACACCTCATACTCTCAAAAGAAAAAAAAATCTGATCCTTAAAGTTATGCTTTCTTCTTCTTATTTTAAAGGAAGCAAAATAAAAAAAATATCAGGGAACTAAATTCCAGAACCAAAATCTTAAAAAAAAATCACACATAAGACCTCTGTAATTGGAATCTTCTCTTTTTCTAGATTTTTTTGTACAAGGCAGTATCTCCAAAAGACATTTGTTTAAATAAATAATTTGCTAAGTTATAAATGACCTTTATTGGGGTCCATTTTTTTAAATTATGAATCAAAGGTAAGTGAAGTATTATACTGGATCTTTTATCTGATTAAGATATTTTTGAAGCTGTAACAAAACTTATAAACTGAAAAATCATGCCAACATTTGAATGATCAATTTATCTCAAACCAATCCATACTAAGAGTGATCATATAACCCCATACTATAAGTAGGAGTTGAGTTCTTCCCCAAGAATAAATTTTAAACTGCAGCCAAAATAGAAATGTTAAGAGTTACTGCTTTTTGAAGTGTAATTGCACAGCCTCTCTGCAAATCCATATGTCTATCTACAAAACTACAATTTTAGATGAAAATCTAGACTGCTTCCAGCTTGCTCATTTTCTGCCCCAGTCCCACGTACCTGCTGATGCAGCCCAGCTGCCTGCAGCTCCAGGCTGCCATCCGGCCCGCGCGCATCGGCCAGTAACGCTTCAGCCTCCGCGATCCAGTGGGAGAGATCGTTGAGATCGCAGTGGAACTGCCTCCACGCCTCAATTGCTCTGTCAAAGCAACTGTGGGAAAACAGAGGAGTGAAAAATGACCCAAAATTTCAGCTAGAAGGCTAGGAATCCCACCCCAGTGAGTAGAAATTTGCCTTGCAGAACAGAAAGACTAACACACAGCCTGGTTAACCAAGTCCTAGTACAGAAGGCTTCCTGGCACAGTAGCAGCTGGTGAAAGCCAACAGCACAGACTGTCATTAACTTCCAGCTGAAGGAAGAAAGGGCAGTCCTCAGCAAACTTGTTCTATCACTCAAAAAATAAAGATTGATTAGCTACATCAAACTAGTCTGCAGAACCCTTTCCTTCTTTATCGTGAAACAATTCAGCTATCAGTGTGTAATATGAAATATGATTAATTGCTCAGATTTTTTTTCTCCTTCATAAGGAGAAAATGGGGTGCTGGTGCCCAGAATTTATTAAGTGAAGGTGATTTTGATTATATATTTGATGATATAATATTACCAGTGAGCACACATAAGTAGGTCTTATAGTATTTAATCACACAATAATTTACCAAGTACTTCATTGTCATCATCTTTGCAGCCTCAAAATAATGTGTTGCTTAATTTGAAGGGCAACATGCTCTTGCATGGAACAGACAGAATAACCAGAGTCAGAAATTTGTTTTTTGATAAAACGAGAGTTTTGTTATGCTAACAAGCTAACAAAGTAAGAGCATGAGAAAAACATGTCAGAAAGGAATGGAGTGGCTTGTTTTCTATTTATTGATTATTAACTATTCCAAACTAATAAAAATGGTCATCTTTAAAGACCCAAGAGGCAAAGACTACTGTTAATCAGAGGACCCTCTATTTTGACTGAGGAACTATGTCATTTGCAGCCCTTTACTGCAAACAATTGCAAATAATTGCAACAGTAAAGACTCCAGGGTTATTGCACATACATAGAAACAATCTGAAATTATCTGCATAATAAAGATATCTAAAACCAAACTTTAAAGAGCTACCATTGCAACTTTTTTTTTTAACTGAGATTAATTAATTTCATCAAAATTAAATCTCATTTTACATAAGATCCGTATTTCTTGACATATACAGGGCTTATTTGTTATTATAAGCCAATTAAAAAGTCTTAAAAGAAGTCATAAAAATCTAAGATTTAAAGAAGTCTTAAAAATCTCCACTTTAATTTTTCTAACCTTATCTCCTAGTTCTACCATTTCAGTTTCAGCACATACCTTGATTTAATACCCTAGACCAACCTGTACACTGACCACAAATTTCAATGTCCCTTTATTTCTCACGTATGTTTCAGTCCAAGCATATTGTCTCATGACAGTAACTCATCTCACATTTAATAAGATACATTCTAAGCACTTAAAATAGATTAAAAGAAAGTTTTATAGGCTTCCTTAAAAATTACAGTTTTTCAGGGAGTTTTGGCCACATGATGTTTTCAGAATACAAAATTTAAAACTTCAGAAAACACTGAGGTACAAAGTTTGAACTTGCACCATTTCTGTTTTAAGACTACAGCTCCATCAGTATTTTGAGCAATGAGCAAAGTTTTGAGACTACAGCTGTTTTGAGACTACAGCTCCATCAGTATTTTGAGCAATGAGCAAAGTTTCACTCCAGTTTTGAGTCACATGCATGTGCTACTGTTTCCCTACAGACTGCCTCAACTGAAAGCTAAAAGTACCAAATTCCTGTGACTGTTGCACCAAAACGTGGCTATCATTTGCCTCCTCTGCAGGAATCCATTGTTTCCAAACCACATCTTATTCCCAAGTCATCAACACTTAGCACTGGGAGAAAACCCACAGCAAAATGAGCAGACCTAGCAAACCAGCACAGTTACAAACATTAAGTCTATATATACATAAAAAAACCCCATTTTTACTCTACACATGTTCAAATGCAAATGTAGTCAGCAGGATTTAGTTGACTACTTAGAAGCTATGATAAGTAAAGTTGCATTAAACTTGTGCTTGGCTTCATCAGAGCATTTACCAAAGGTTTAACTACTTAGCTGGCATTCAATCACAAAATCTTTACTACCTCTGAAAACTAAATCAATCTTTTGCCGGAGGCTTCAGATGCTGCTTCTTCTAATTTTGTCAAAATTTCCACCCACTCCAGACATAGAAAAAAGCCAAATATGATTAAGGAGATAGTTATCCAGCTTATACTTAGTGCAACACTGGGAAAAGCAAGATTAAATTTGACTAAGAATTCTTTGTAGCAGAAAGGGTTTAAAAATACTAATGCCATTTTAATATTGCAATTAATAATATCTTCAGTGATCAAAGAGCATGCTTCTATTAAAATTGCAGCATTTTATATATTCAAGAAGCTACATACCATTTATTTAAATTAGTAGCCCAGTAGTTCCTTTTTGTATGAAAATGAAAATGAGGTTTCTGGCTAACCCTGGCTACTTAATCAAAGTAAATCTGAGTAGTAAATTCAACTGTACACACACTTACAAAATGTAAACATTAGTTAAAGCTTTCCAGTAAGTTAGGTGGAAAAAAAGGCATAACTGAAGCTTAGTGCATAAAGCATCTATGAGGACAAAAAAATAGCTACCAGCATATAACTATGGACAGGCACCAGATTCAGGAGCAGTTGTCTCCAAATTCAGCAGGTGACCACGAGCACCCAGCAAGAGCACAAAACTCTACAGAGCTGGCATCACTGTTTTCTGATTTAAGAACCCACAGTAAAACATTGCCTGCTGAGTTATTAGAAATCTTGATCCTTCACTTATCTAGGGGCCCAGAATTTCTGGAAGTCTCTATTTGGATGATACCACAATCTGATTTTTATATCCCCACACAATTATCAGTGGTCTGAGAAAGAGTTGGAAACATCTGCTTATGTAATAACACACTCTTCCTAAAAACATCTCTTCAAAATACACTACCACATGTGTTTGATATCAGATTTCTGGTGCTACAAAGCAAGTAAACATAGTTTGGCATACCTCATGCCCTACAAAACTTCTGCATCATCCATTACCTTACATCATCATTAAAAAGGAAATACTGTAAAAGCAAATGAACTACAGAATAAGCCTTTGCATTTAATTTTAAATTTTATTAAATAATTTTCAGTCATTAAGGGGTTTTTTGCATAGCAGCAATCTCAGTGTACACTGTTGCTTGCAGTGTGAGCACCTTCAGCTTAGTGGTAACTTCCCAAAAATGCACTTTGACACTTTTACAAATTCCAATTTAAAATATTCCTCTAATACACTTTCCCAAGAACTACTAAGTGGTATTGAGTTTGTTTTTAAAGATTTAAAACTGATTCAGATAATGTAAAAAGTTTATTGTCTCTTCTATAAGGGGTGGGGAGAAATCAAACTTTTTGCCCAAGTGAAATTACACCTATTTGTGGCAAGGAAATTAGAAATACATATTTCTTAAGCACTTATTTTAGTATTCTCTTGTTTTCCTAACAACAAAATTTTCTAATCAGGTCATCTCTCATCTTCAAATACTTACAACAAATATTATTGACAACTGTCATAGGTGCTGTATTTTAAAAACCCTATTCTTTCAAACTGCATCCTTCCTTCAAAAAACAAAAAAAATCAGCCTTGAATTCTTCATTAAAAGATGTCCTACTCAACATTATTCTACTAGAACTTTGCTTTGTGATGCCTTTACAAAACCAAAATTTTACACTCCATAAACAAAACCTTCTATTTCATAAACTAGAAACAATGAGCCTCATGAAAGCAGCCAAACTTCAATTTCCATGTTAACAGTTTCAACATTCAATAATTCTGGAAATTATTTTGTAATACCAACAAATAAAAGCTGATAACTCCCAAACTCATCTTCATCATTAAGGTATATTTGAAAAACACTTATATAAACATGTACATAAAGTATTTACATGGCCACAGAGACCAATCATGCTTGACTTACCATTTACGATCATTGTACATTCTATTAATTCTGTCCCATTCTGCATTCAGCTGTGTTAGTGCATCTCCTATTTGTATTGCCTCAGGTCCAGATGCTTCCAATATAACATCAGGCTGCTTTTCATGTATTACTGCAATTTGATCCCCAAGTTTATCCAAAATATCTTTTATGTTCTGCAAGTACAGTAATGGCACAAGTCATTAGTAAAGTTAACACCAGCAGGAAATAACAGAAAAATACCAAAAGATAATATTTTCAAAATTCTTTTCCGAAAATCAGCATCTACAGTAAGACCATGACCACCAGTAACATTTACAGTTTAAATCAGTTTTAGCAAATGAACTAAATAGCTTATCATACCCTTTAAGTGTGTATCCTTTTCAAGTATTTATGAAAAGGATGGAATAATTCATATATATCTAATTTGTTCCTAAGGTAAAGGGCACACCATACTTCTCAAAAGGACACTATCTTCATTATTAAACAAATCTACCCATGTCACTATACATACTCTTTCCTCATGTAAAAAAATGGACCACAAAATGCAACTTCATCATGCTTCATGTAACCTCCCATATGCACAGAACTGCAAAAGCATGAGGCTGCATAAAGGTTTTACATTTAAATGACAAAGTTAAAGTAATCAATTTCAAATACCACTGAACTATGATGTGAAAATTCCTTTAAACCAGATATTGTTGTAAGATAGCCTTGGTATTCAGAAGACAAACAGTCCATGCAGACAGTGGAATTTACTTATCTTTTTGAATTTAAAAGAGTAATGCTTCTAAAAATTTTATGCTCTGCTATTTGCTTTTTCTGAAAGCTATACCAAAACTTCAAAATCAGATGAGACACCTGCACCAAAAATGAAGTATTTTAAACCTGTCTTAACATAACCACTCCTAACTGCACTCAAGGCAGCACAGAAGCAGAGTAAGCAGGGTTAAGAGAATTTCATCAACAAAACAAAAGGCTTCCCCCTTTGTCAAAGGCTGGCACCATTCCCATATTTGCTTTTATAAAATATATTAAAAAACCAAAACATGAAAAATGGAAGCATGTGCACAGCAGAAAGGAAAGCATGTCAGAAAAGTGGACTGGAATTCTGCAAAGCTTTTAAGGACCTACATAGCAGCTGCAGAAACAGACAATCTAGCTCTTGGTGAGCTACTACACCTCAGATATGGCACATGGACCCTGCTATGATTCCCAGTCCAGAGAGGTACACCTACACTGCACCATGGCATGTGTAATTCCCTCAGAAAACATCCAATGGATGTTTTCTGAGGGAATCTATTTCTCACTCTTTTGTATGGTAAGAATTAACCAGGGCTCATACTTCTCCATACTCAGCTCATATTTGACAGCAGGATTCAGTATTTTCAAGCATAATTTCTTCATCTCCTTTTGAAGAAGTGGAGGTCCTCAACTATTTCCTAACTATAAATCACACAGGCAAATCCACTGGCTGACAATAAGAATGGGGAGCTCAAAACTGAAAGAATATTGCTGTTTTGCTCATCACAACAGGTACCATCATCTTGTGGCCTCATACACAGCTCCATAAAAAGTCAAAAATCACCCTTTCTCCTGCTCCTATTTGAGCAATTGTTTTCACATGACCTAAGAACAGCAGCTGTATTATGGCTATCAAGCAGGAATGTAAGATTTGCTTTAGCATTTCTTTAAGTATTATGTAGACTATGATGGCAAATACAAGTGTCTACAACAAACTAAACCTTGCTCCCTCAATCTCCCACCCAGTTTTCATGCTGCTCCACTTTGTATCCAGATTATGCATAGAAAAAAATTAGCCAACAGAACCGTCATTTTTTAGTTTTCAGTGCATATTGATCCTGTATATACCAAGCAAAACCATAAATGTAGTAATAGAGTTGTTAAGGTGGTGGCCTTTCTTCTGCTGTTTCCCTTCTCCACTCTGAATATAATGCTTAGGCATGCAGTACCTTCAGTGCATCTTCCTGAGCTGAAAAATCCTCATAGATGCCCGTATTCAGCTCTGGTGCATTCAGCAGCAGTTCAACATCAGCCATGGCCAGCAAAACTTTGTTGATTTCAACCAAGTACTCAGCTGAGAAAGGCAAGGTCCTAACTCCTGTAGCAAATTGGCCTTTTAACCTCTGCTGGACAGGGATTGCCTGAAAACATGAAAATTCATTTTATAATTCAAGCAACAATCAATTTTATTAAAAAATCGTAAATCAATAAACTATACTCAGAATAATTACTTTTCTACATTAGAAAAGAAAACAAAGGCCTTTCTAGCAAGATTACATTAATTCAGAAAGGTGCTAGTCCTGCACAAGACAGTTTGTTTATTTTAAAAGTTAGGAAAAAGTTGATATCATTGCTTCAAAATGACTCTGTATTATTCTAGATTAAAACTCCAAGCAATGGGAAGGGTACCACTCTTTCTCTTAACTTGATCCTTAAAATTTCCAGAAATAACACTTCTTGATTGAGCCTGTATCTAGTGTTACAACCCACTCTGCTTCCTTCTTTGCCAAGATACCAATTTACTGAAACACTTCTTTCCCATCCATATTCTTTTCAATAAGCATCCCCACCCACATTTTCTAACCATTTTTTAAAAATAAATTAGTGCTCCACCAGTAGTCCAATATTTTGCAGCAATAAAAGGCAGTAACTCCTCCAGAGCTTGCCAATTGTTTTCTGTTCTGGCTGCAAGACTAGGCTATCTAGCCAAGTACCATGTTAGCAGATAAGAGACTAAGAACAGTAATTTAATGCAGCTTTTTCTTGGCTCACTAATAGAGGGCTGGATCTGAAACATTGGGAAGATTGCTACAGGAAACTATCTTTCTGCCATGCCTGGCAAAAATTTAGCAGAGGCAGGTAAAGCAGACTGAAAGAAAACATTTTTAGTAGAAAATGTTTCTTGTCAAACAGGATTCTGTTACCATCTCTGAAAACAGCCTAGTTCTTTCAAATTATCAAAAAATAAAGCCCACTTCCAAATATTGAAGAACTCAAGCAACTTTAAATCACCATGTTGCACTTGGTGAGTGAATCAAGCAAGACAGAGGCACAGGACTGTGGGATTTGCTAACAGCTAAGAACACTCTAAAGAGTGAAGAATAAATGTATGCTCATAGCAATTTCAGCCAGTGAATTTTACTTTGCAATTTGTCTGGGCTGGGTGCACACATGAAAATCTCTAGCAGAGCTGACAACCAATAAAATATTAAAACCAAGTGGCTTGCAAACACCTGTCTGTATCTTCCTCCTTCCTTCACATGCTTCTGACAATTTCAAATATGTCACTCAAATTAACAGGAACCTAACATAACCAGCATATGTAGTGCAAATTAAGCAAGGATTGCAGCAGAAAAGATATGTTCACATATTCACAATTCAGGACTTCACATGCACTAAATGTTCCTAGGGATTTTCTTTGTTTTGTGTTAGTTAGGTTTTTTTTCTTTTGTAAAATAGACAGTCATCCTGTTCTGAAACTGGGAACACAGCTTTGCTTCCACAAGACCTTTACCACTAAATATGAATTGCTGTCAGTCACTCATTGCACCCCAAAGAAACAGGGTACAAGGACATAGTCTACACGTCTAGAAACAAGAACTACAGAAAAGCATCACAAACTACTCAGTACTGCTTTTGATTCAGTACAGCAAGCAAGCACCACAGTTAAAAACAAGGCTTACTCCATTTGCTTTAGCTACAAACCCAGCTTCTTGGTCCCTGATGCTCCCCAAATGCATTTTCTTGAGGCTCTGCATATATTTTATCAGCTTCCATCAATGAAATTCAGAGCAGAAGCCCAAGGCTTAGACAGTGGCATGATTTCCTGTGGAAGGAGAGGGCACCAGTTCCTAAGAAATGAGACAGTGGGTGCAACTCAAGGTACGTTTTCCCTAATATTAAACACATCAAGGTAAGAAAAAGCACCAGGATGCCTTCTACAGCACAGCCATCTGCAACATCTTCACAAGGTGTTTTCTCTAGCTCCCAATCACTCCAGAAGTCCCATTCTCACACAGACAGCAAGACTTCAAGACCTCAGAATCAAGACTTCACCCACTTGAATAGGTCACTGGGCTTTACTGTTTTTCTACTTCCCACACACTGCTTTGTCTCTCATTAGAAAAAACTCTGACAAGATTTAAAACAGCACGTGTTGTCATGCAGCAAGCTTGTTCTGTACTTGTGCATTGACATGTTCTGAAACTTTCTGCTTTCCCAGTAACACCATCCTGGGCCAGATTACTCTTCTTGGCTAAGCAGTGAATTCCTCCTGATGCTGCTCCTTCAGAGTATACCTCCTTGCTAATCTCCTCCAGCTGCCTCCCATCACTGAGATGATGCTTCCTCCTCTCACAATCCTCATTCTTAAAGGTGAACATAAGTTCTATAAACACATTAGTGCTTCAGTACAGCAGACTTTTTAATTGGTCAGCTGTTCTCTACCTTGCACTGCAGACTGGAAGCTTCTAAAATGCAGCATAATATGCTAAAAAATAGAAGTGGAGTTTTATGTAACTCTCTCACAGTTACCTGATAAATACCTAAATATCACAGAAGTTGGTTTTGGTTGCTTGGCTCTTTTTTCTTTTTTTTTTTAATTAAGGGGAAAAAACCCCTCAGGTAAGCGACCTTTTCACAGAATCAGAATGGTTTCATTTGGAAAGGGACCTTAAAGATCATCTCATTCCAGCACCCTGCCATGGGCAGAGACATCCTCCACTATATCAAGTTGCACAAAGTCTCATCAAACCCATACTAGAACACTTCCAGGAATACGGAATCCACAGCTTCTCTGGGCAACCTGTTCCAGTGCCTCACCACCCTCACAGTGAATAATTCCTTCCTAATGTCCATCTAAACCTGTCCTCTTACAGATTAAATCCATTGCCCCTTGTTTTACTCCTCCATGCCTTGGTAAAAAGTCCCTTCCAGCTTTCCTGTAGGTACTGGGTGGCTCCTGTAAGACTCTCTCTAGAGCTCTCTTCTCCAATTTAAAGACAGACAGAGGTATTTTTTACAGGAGCAGTGCTTCAGTCCTCCCACAATTTTTCTTCAGCATACACAAATAAAATGTCAATCTAAAGTTATTTAAGAGGAAATCTGACTGGAGGACTTAATAGTCCTTTTCTACTTTAATTACAGTGTTGATAGAGCATGCTTAATAAATTTGCTCTCTCTTTAAATACTAGTGAAAACAAAGGATTGGAGGAATAAAGAGAATATTTGGTTATTACTGAACATTCTATAAATAAGGCCACTCGATAAGAATGGTTAAAAATGTTTTTAATCTGGAGGTCAAAAAAAAAGTATTTCCTCCTATACTCAGCATACAGTTTAACCTGCAATTCAGAATTCAGTTTCACTTTTTTTTTCCCCATCTCCCCTTTTACACTTCAATATATTTTCAACAAAATCTGCTAATGATTCTACTCAATAAGATTTTCTGACTTGCTTCCAAGTGGATTTTGGAAACTACTGCCCTAGACATTGACATAAAATTAAATAATTTACCTCCTTGGATGTTTAACTATAAAAGCCAGTTTTTAAATCTCAAGGTATTTCAGAGCCAGTTTTCTAAAAATGGTTTCCCAAAGCTCATGTCCATTTAATTAATGCATTCAGAAAACAATTGTTCATGTTTGAGTAATCCAGAACCTTTCCTATAAAAATCATACTAGAAAAACAAATACATTTTCTTTATTGCAGAAATAATACTTCAAGGGCTTCAAGACAATGCTTCGGTTTATAGGAAAAAATGCACTGTGCCTTTAACTGCATATTCACTGCAGTTGCAAAAATACCAATATTCACCATCTGCAAAATTACCATTTTCACTCAAAACAACTTCCTAAAACCTGGAAAAATCTCTCGGGAATTTAGGCAACAAATTTCCTCTGCAATTTAAGGTTTAATTTGTTCCTTTCCTTCATTTTGAACAAAGGCACAATAGTCCAATTTAAATAAATACTAAAACACTGTTAGAAAAGAAGGACCTCTAGGAGATGCAAACTTCCAGGGCACGCTTTTTTTGCTAATGGATCTGTGGCAAAACAAGGCTTACTCAAAAGTACCTACAATGCAGAAGGGTTACCAATATTTCAAAGATATTTTAACTCCATAATCCCTAGGAGCATAAATTATGAGGAATATTTATGATCCAGCTACTTCCAGCAAATCAATATATAGATATGACCTTCAAGCACCATAAATAAGTCCTCTCCTCCACACTTGCTTACAAAAGCATAAATAATGTATTTCATAAAAGCCCAATTGAAGTCTACTCCCCAGCTCGGCAGCTGAAATCTTCCTTTCCCTCCCTGTTTTGCTCATATCAAATAGCAATTTGTCTTTCTCTTACTGCAGCTTCCTTACATCAAGGTGAGTGCTTAAGCCACCTGCAATCCAGCAGGTCAAGAATTCATTTAGTGCTTCTCAGTCCTAGGCTGAGATGAGCAACAAGCACTGCAATTTTCAAGTCTGGTGGCTCCAAGAAAATTCTGGAGCAAGACTGATTATCTAAAATGATGACATTTGGGAAGACTATTTCTCCCTTTAGCAACGTTATGGTCTCACACCATTTTCAGTGTTCAAGATTGATTAGTAGAGCCAGTGAAAGAACAAGCCATAAAAGTAAAATAATGCTACTTGAGACAAGCTGCCTTAGCACTCAAATATCAGAAATCCACAGGCACAGGCACATGAAGCAAAAGCAGCAGTTTGAATTTCCACGTTTCACACCAGTAATGAAAACTTCTGTGGTCCTGTTGTGACAGTCTAGCTGACCTGAGCAAGGATAACGTTTCTCCATTAAGAGTCTATTTTAATTGCTACGGTAATCCATATTGACATGACATTCTGCATTCAGCAACCAGATTCACTTATCCAGGAATGGATCTAGCAGTACCAGGGATTAGCTGCAGTATATCCCTTTAAGAAAAGGGCTTTACAGGAATGAAAGTATCTTCCTTAGAGAAGATCAGTCAAGCTGAAGTGAGACCAACAGTGACAAGGACCCATCTGAAGCATGACTGGACTGCCCCCATTAGCAAAGAGCTATGCAGGTGCACCATTTTTCCATTTTTGTCCAGTAATTGATTCATTCAATGCATCTGATGGTCAAACAGAAAAACTGAATAATGTTGTTTCACTTTAAATACACACAGATCCCCATTCCTTTCAAAAAAATTCCAGAGCATCAGTCAGGTCCCCAAGTTTACGTCACCAGAAGAGACTACTGGAGACCCAACAGAGCAGTCAGATGTCAGACTGTTCCACAAACCCTGGGCCCTCTTTGCTGCCCAGCTCTTCATGGGAGCCTTACAATGTGAAACAGTCTTTCTAAAAAGCAGCAGATCTAAAACTTGATACTGAATGGCCTGTGTGACAGAGGACAGCAGGCCATCTATAACCTGCAGCTGAAGCCACACAGCACTAGCTGTGAACAGAGCACCACATTATGACTTTGCAGTGCAAGTCTCACAGGGTGCCAGAGCATTCTACCAAGTGTGTTGGTTCTGGGTTAAAAAGTTACAAAGCAGTCAAAAAGATTTCTAGATGTTAATTATGAACCCTTAGATGCAGAAATTGAAAAGTCCTTGACAGATGACCTAGCCCTCAAGCTTGTTCAAGACATTAATTACTGCTTCACAAGGTTCTTCACTGTTATTGCCTAAAATATTAATGTAATTACCACAAAAACAAGTGTTTTTAAGGATGGAGAGGAGAAATAAAAGAGATTTTTAAAACACCACCAAAAGTCACAACAAAAGCAATCAAAAAATATCTGTAAAATTAAGACATACAACTTTCTGGGCAGTCAGCTTTATCAAACCCTGACATCATATCAGTTGCAAAATTGTTTGTCAAGATACACACACACATTATCAGAAATACCTCAACCTTTGTCTATTTTATTAATATTCATTGGGTAGAGTAATATCCATTATATGAGGGCAGTTATCCCTCTCTAAGCACTTGAGGCAGGAAAAGACAGCAGAGGTGTTACAATACCCTGACAACAGGATGCAGAGGCACTGGATTAAAGCCTCAAACAAGGCTTTTACCATACCTGCACCAAACTTATATTAAATCTAGCTGTTTGAGTTAAGAGTTTTTAAAAAGGGTTACGTGTAATCCTCATGGATCAAGACTGGCAAGACAAACTTTCCTGAAACAGGCTCACTGCCCAGATCACAGCCTAAGTTTTGGGTCGGAAGGATGAGATCTTTTGGACCTATGATGACTATGTAGAAATCCCAAACTAGCATATGTTGATAATTTCCTAACAAAAAATGAATGCTGTCATTTTGAAACACTTCTTTCCACAGAGGTGTCCAAAGAAGATCACTAGACTAGATTAAACTCTAGTGTATGAATCTCCAAAGTTCATACACACCATTAACTGTTGTTCTAAGAAACAGAAGCCTCATTTACCTGTAGTTTTTGTTCATCCTCCACACCTTGCAGCCCTGACAGACGGTCCTCAGCCTCATTCAGCCACTTCATTAGACTATCATGTTCCTTCTTATACTGGGAAAACACTGGAGAGAGTTCCACCGCCTGCCTCCTTTGAAATGACCTGCACTCCTATAATCCAGTGTATTGGAAAATATGGCGTAAAAAGAGGGAAGTAGTGAACAGAATAGGTCTTATTTATTTGAAAAACAAAAATACTTGAGGGATTCATTTGAAGGAGCAAATTCCAAAATATGTAATACTACTAATTTATTTTTGTAATAGCTATATTCTCTTTATCTGCATAGACATGTAATCAAAAACTGCCTGATGGTCTTGCCCTGCACCTTTGAACTACACCTCAGCTTGTCAACTCTAGCATGATTCAAACAGGTGAGCTAAAAGGAGGATCTTTGTTCTAGACAAAGCCATTTTTAACACAGCATGTGTATGCAAGCACCACAACATGCTGCAATGACTGCTAATACCCTCTATAGGAGGAAAGAGGAATTTGGGAGCAGGCTCAATCGCAAAAAGGGCTTCTGCTGAGAGGTTGGTATGTTTGTGTACATGTCTATCCATAGTCACTCTTCACACACCCTGGTGGTGGGGATAAACCTCTGTTCAAGGGCCAGCAAAGACAGGTGAAGCAAATGACCAACTTGATGCACCCACCTATTTGGGTCAATACATAGGGTGGCCCTCTGTGAAGCTGTGAAAAGGGACTTTAAAAATCAAAACTATTCCCCCAAAACCTAGAAATGGGAAAATTCATATTTTGGAATTGCAAAGATTCAGAGAGTCAGATTGTGTGCACACACATTTAACTCTTCCCCAGAGAATCACATATGCTGAAAGAGTCATAAGGTATAAAATATGGATTACAGGTTGCAAGTGGGATACCAAAGGGAAATTTGATAAATGAGCTGTAGTAACTACCATAACTGTACCTGCAAACTGTTGTACTTTTTCTGCAGAAGCAACAACTGTAAGCGGATCTTCTCTCTCCTATGGTCCTCCATAGGCTGCTGGAGCAACTGCACTCCTCTTTGTAAAACTTCTTCAATCTGAGCTCTTTCTTGATCCAGCTAAAATTACACAAATCTCTATTATCTACAGAAATTAATTTTAGAAACATTAGCTGCTCAGATAGTAACAGCAATTGTACCAAACTTTTGTCTTAATCCAAATGGGAGCCAAACAAATTCAAGCAGATATTCTCCTCAACAACTACCAAATCATAAAATCCAACTTTCCATAAACTTTATAAAGAGATGTACTAAAAGAAATTTAATGAACCAGCAGTATGCATTCACATCAATAGGGTATTATGACTTTAGCTCCATTTCTATTCTAGATATTCCTTGACAATAATAAGCAAGCTCAGGGCAGAACAGCACAAAATTAAAAATTCAATAAATATAAAAACAGTATAAAAGGAAGGCTATGTTCTATAACCATAGGCCCTTCTATAGAAATAGTTTAAAATTTGTGTTCTGTAATGTACATGGCATTTTCCATAGACTTATATCCAGCTTTCCAGCTCAGTTTGTAGTATTGGAGCTGCTTAAAAGGAAGGCAGATAGAGTGGATTGACATGAATTTACCTGATTTTGCAGGCAACAAGGCCATAGTAGACAAGATGCTAAAAAAACTATGGCAGTTTTATATGGGTGAATAGCAGAGTCTAGATAAGAATCTAGAAGATAAATTTTGTTCAAAGCTTTTATTTGGACTTCCCAAGATACAGCCACATTACAAGACTCTTACTTGCATCCTACCTCAAGCATCCTCTGAGCTGGCCTATGCACTGTGATTCATTTTACCATACCAGTTTAAATTTGAACCTCATTCAAACATCATTCAAACGCAGGAGGGATTTCTTACAAAGAGCTACTTTGAGTAGGAGATAGAAGATAGATAAACAAAAATCACATTTCACTACTTGTATTCTATAAAATTGTGATGAAAATACCAACTCAAGTATGATTAGTTACACTCAGACCAGCATTCAAGAGGAAATAGCTATGGGAAAAGTATTGGAAAATTGTGCAGGGTATCCAACAACTTAATAGTTCCCTTCCTTTTCTACCCTTAATTTAAAGGCATTTAATCAGAATTCCCCCTCAAAGTCTGGAGCAATGCAACATAGGGACAAAATAGGAAGTTATTTATTCAATTAATTATTTGTTCTATTGCTCACAAACCTTCTCCTCTTCCCCACTCAATTCTGGATGCTTTTCCAGAACTTTTAACATATTCTGTATGTCACTTTCAAATTCATCCAGGTCTAGAAAAGCCACTCTAGCTTCACGGGGCTCTGACATGACAGGAAGTCGTTCTTGTCCAACAAGCATCTGCAAAGCAAAATAAAATCTTGGTCAAGCTGAACCTTTAGTCTAAGCAGTCCCATACAATCCCCCATGAACAGGTATATCAGTCTGCAGGATCATTAGATATCAGTACAAATCAAAAATTTAAGAGTTAGATGAACTGAGAGATAGCTTGAACACACTTGGTAGTTATTATCAAGTTTCCTCATTCAAACTTCAATCTGAGTATTTTGTCCTCAAAATAAATGAAATATCTCCAGTCACATCAGCTTATGGTATTGTTTTGTAGCTCACAAATACGTACTGCAATATATACAATTTTCTGAACGGTTCTTTGTAAATTTTCCCATGAAACACAAGTCATCACCTGCTGCTCAGGTGAAAAAAAAAGCAGCTGGTCTAAAAATCAGTCTATTTTTCACATATAAATACCTACACTTAAAGGAGCACTCAAAAGCAGCAGAGTGCTGTTCTAATAAACAATGACCTATCCACTACAGCCAGTTGCCATCTTCTTGGCACAGATTCCCCAAGGAAGTTCTGCGCCTCGTTCATCCTCACCTTGGCACTTTTGATGTGCTGAGAGACCTTCTCAAAATTACGGTTGAGTTCTGCCAGTTTGGGCTCAACAAGTTCCCGGCAGGACACGCCCCGACCGTTCATTAAGATGACAGCCTGGTCACGGACGTTATCCACTCGGAGACTGACGTCATCTAGCTCAGATGTTAGACGCTGAGAAGTGAAAGAAAATGAAAATGGTCACCTCCTAGGCAAGGAGAGAGACATCTAAAAGTAAACAGGAAACAAATCTGACATCATTCAGAATCCATGAGTTGACAGATGACACAACATTTCCTACCTTCACAGTTTCCTCCTTTTGGCTAGCTGACTTCTTCTCAATTTCATCCAGTAAGGCTTCAGCCTGATACAACCAAGTACTTATGTGAGCAACATTTTCATCAAAAATTTCCAGCTGGCCCTGGTGATTCTGGAAAAAGATGAAAAAAATGTATGAATATGAGAAACTTTTAAAAATCCAACAAAAAAATCCTAACAACAAAAAATGTACAAACTCAAAAAAATTATCAAATAAATCAACCCTGCCAAAATGTTATGAGTAGAAAGATTGATAAAATAGTGTTTTGGACACACTTTGGAATGAAACACTGAAAATTAGACCATACCTTTCATCTTCACTAGTATTTACAAAAATTCAATTTTCATTCTAGACCCTTTGATAATATAATTTCTAATTCACAGAAAGATAAATAGAAGTAGCTGAGGTAGTTTGTACAATTAAAGATAGACAATGTATTACAACAACCAAAAACTCCACAATTTTTTCTATCAGCACTAGCAGGTACAACACTATCCACTGTGTGTGGTTATTCAGGTTTTTTAATTGGAAAGGGATTATGCCAAATTTACAAATTAATCATGTGTTGATATTTTACTGATTGCATAAAAATATTCCTTCCTCTTAAGAAAAGTAACAAAATTGTAGAAGTGTTAATTAGGTCTGTTTTCACATGCAGTCAGAAATTGTAACATTAGGTGCCCCAGACAGATGTAATGTTGTGTATCAGGTTCAGAGAAGTAACAATCTGTTTAAGCCTTTCACCAAAACAAAAAGGTAGACAAAATTTGCTCTTTCAGAATAAAAAAACAAAGGCAGGAGAGAAAAGAGATAAGGCCTATGATCGTGCTTTGTAAGGTTAAATTGTTCTTTTGCTACATGGAGCTATAAATTTCTTGATGTTGATTTAGAGAGCACAGACAATACTTGTCACCAGATATGAACATAATCTAGAAGTATTTAGTTATGGATCATCCTTACAGCATTTACACATAAAGCTAAACTGCCTGACTACTCCTAAAATGGAATTGGATTACAAAATTAACACTATCACCTGCAACAGGAACTGGACAGCAGGCACAGGGCTCACCATCCATTCATACACTAAAGTTTCCACAACTCCTGCCTTCAGAAGTCCCTGATATGAGTTGATTGTAATAACTAGCTAAACAACACCAAAATACCTTATTTATATAAAAGCATCAGTCTGATACTAGTATCAGTTGTAGACTGTTTCATGTCCATTTAGCCTAATTAGCAGCTTTAGGTGTATAATATGCTTGGGCTTTTATTTAATCAGCCAAATAGATGTTGTTGCCATACTTGAACACTTGCAGCTGTGGTCTGTCCAAAAGAGCAATAGACTGACAGAGTCACAAGTGCTTTGCTGAACACCACCACAAAGTTATCCATTGTCCATTAAATAGCCATCATTCAGGTCTCAAGGAATTTATCAACACAAACCAACTGTTCATGTTGGTGCTGGCACAGAGGCTGAATATTCAGGCTGAATAAAGAGCAGGATATGCAGCAGGTCAGTTTTCAACTTCCTCACGAATTACCTCTCCATCTACAGCATAAACAGATATCCATTCCACATTCTTTAAATGCATAAGGTGTCATGGAAGCTTCACTTTACAGTAAAGTGAGACAAGTGAAAACTCCAGCTGCTCCAAAGAGGTGGAAGGAGAGCTACCCTGAATATTTCTCATGCATGCAACTTACCAACAAGGTGTCACACCAGTCCTCAGTCCAGGTTCGAACTCTGCTCCAGCCAGCATTAAGGACACACAGCTTCTCCTCCAGGACAGCCTCACTCCCTTCCACCAGGGACTGGAGTGCAGTGCAACTTTCTGTGATGCTCTTGAGATCAGCCTTCCTCCTCTCCAGCTCTCTCAGCACATTCTGAAACAAGTTCAGCCATTAAAACTGCACTGGTCCCAAACACAAGGGAAGGTAATTTTTACATCCACAGGAAACAAATATATTGTAGGTGATCTTCACTTGTGGAAAGAAATACACCACGTGTAATTGCCTTCTGTTTACAGTAACTCTCTGTAGATCATGATCTCATTTTTTAAGAGAGAGTGAGAGCACAATGCATGTAAAGTGTCCTGAACAACTTAGGGACTCTTTTGGTTTGTTGTCTTAGATCATCTTCACCGTTTCTTTTCATTATGTAGGTAAAGCAAATGCATCACACTACATTCCAAGTCCATTTTTAAAAGGTTTTTTTCTGCACTGCAAAGCACAAAACACTAATTTCAAGAGACACTCTGGATTCCTCTGTATCTTTTCCTATTAAAGTACTTTTACAGTTGGCAATAATGAGAAACATGGTAGGCCAATGCTAAATATTTTTTTGAGAACCATCACAACTTATTACTGCAGATGTTCAATTCAGTTGCTACATATTACAGAATCCCTACTGCTATATTATCTATATAGAGATATGTAAATACATGTATCTTTAGCTCTACCCTTTTTTCCAAGTCATCTCTGCTTTTAAATAGTTTTTTTAATCCATAAACCCCACCTTTTTTGAAAGTATGCATACTGTAAATTGTAAATTAAGCAATATGTCATCTCTTAAAGATCAGGACAGTTTCCATGTGGAAAACAGATCTCTTGCCATGTAAGATCACCAATTATTACTGATGATATCTGCCTACTTAGAAAGTTCTTTACTGCCAGTGTACAGTGTGGTGAAGAATCCACTTAATCACAGCCAGCGTCTGGAGCTCCTTGAACATACTATCTATGAAGTAACTTATTCCTTTATCATAACTTATTATCTTAGAAATAGAAACAAATACTCAAGTAACTACATTTTAAAATTGCCTCCAGAAAACTTGAAAACAGAAAGGACAACTTTGTACGCAACATATAGGACTTGTCCTCCTGCTGGTGAAGCATAACAGTCTTTACATGCATGGCTTACAAATTTATGGTATACTTCCAATAAGGATTCAAAAGTTTGTTTGGAGAGGAATCTTGGGCATGCTGCCACAGCAAAATCCTAGCACTAATAATTGCTAGTCCTGATTGAAATGCCTGAGAACAGGTTACATTGGACAAGTTCGCAATTTGGTGAGTTTTCAAGTTTTAAGACTGCAGACAGACCCACTCCAGAAGTAAAAGGTGACAGAAAACAAAAACTGGACAGGTCAGTACTGCTGAATTGTATCATCTGGCACTTGCTGCTAACCCTTAGTAATATCCAAATTTCTACAGTGGGAGAAAATATGATTACTCTGAAGAAAGTAACTAACACATTTGCCTGTTTCCATTACAAGCTTTAACTTGTAGGCAAAAGAAAATAAGGAATTACAGTGGCCTCTTATTTTGCAGAGTCACAATTTTGAAGACAAAGCTGTTTCAATGAAAAGTTACAAACTCAAATTTTCATTGAATGCACTTTTCATTCAATGCAATTTCAGTTTGTTCTACTAGTAAAATATTTGATCCAGTCCACAATTATATTTGCTGATAATTTTAAGAATCTTATAATTGTGAAATGTGTAAGAGATACAGTAACTTTTTAGTTACCATTAGTACCAAATATGTAGTAGTATCTTAAATATTTTACTGGCATTTAAGGTTGATGCAAAATGCCTAAGATGAAACAGATCAGACTCAGTAAGGTACTGAACATGAACTACTGATTCTACTAAAATTTCAGGATGTGGGAGATTTAGGAACAAGTTACAGGGATTTAAATTCACAGCCACTTCTACATAGTATTGCCATAACGTCAGAAACTTTTTCTACCAATATTTAGTAAGCATTCTTACTTTGGCCCAGGCAATTTCTGAATCTAGATCAGAAAGCAAGCTCTCTGAAGTAGACTTCTGCACAAGGTCAGCTTCAGTGGTAGCCAGCCACTCTGACAGAGAGGCAGACTCCTTCCTCATTTTGTGTGCCAGCTGAGTTGCTCTTTCCAGGTCTTGTTTTCCTTCTGTCACCTACAAAAAAAAAAAAAATTAGATTTTAAAAGATAGCAAACGCAAAAGTGCTAGCCAGCTAAAATAAGTATCCACCTAAATCCTAAATATATAAAATCCTTGCATCTTAAAACTGTCTTGCTTTTGCTTTAAGGAAGGACCCTAAAAGGAAAGATTATAAGCATCTGTATCTTACTATACAACAGAGAATATATACAAATAATTTTAAATTGAGATGCATTTAAGGAGATAAAGAAACCTGCATACCATTTTATTTATAGCTAGCAATTACCAAACTGATGTTTATCACTTTATTTTGGTCCTTTAGCTGAAACTCAAAGGACTGTAGAGTAGTCACTCACATAGGTAAAATTCAATTCCTCCTAGTAATTTGTAAGGGCTGCTAGAAAAAAATTGTAAAGAAAAATTTCACTGAAAATCTAGTCTGCCCTTAAAAACATGTCAGTAACATTAATATGACATTTGATGTTTGTCACAGTAAAATAATTTGTATTTCACACCAGTTACACAACTAGTCTGGTGAGATTTTAACACAGACTTGAGAAGAATTCCAAGCATCATAGTCAGAATCAATTTTACAATATTGTGCTCTGTTCTCTGCTCAGAAATAAAAATCATAACATTATACGGCAAGTAATTCTGCCTTTCTACCTTTTCTTAATTTCTTATCTACATGCCTTCTAGAATCCACAGCTTCCTGGATGTTCTCAAATTCACAACTGCAAAATTTCCTAGGACCCATTCTGAGATATTCCAAGACTAATCTGATCGTTTACCCCCAGCTTAATTCATGGAGCACTGAACAAACACAAATCCATTTGGGATTCCACCTTAATTTAGGTAGAGAGTCCTATCTGCCCAGTAACGGTTTAACCACTTTTAAACACTTCTCTTGGATAAGTAAATATTCAACTAATAATAAAATTATGCAATATTTAATGCAGTTCATGGGAAATACAGGTTTGCCTGCATTTTCTATTTCACACTGAGAGCAACCATTTAGATGGACTACAATTCAAAACCATCACGACACCCAAAAAACTTCAGGTGGACTTAAATTTCTCACATGATAATCTGACCATAAATAATCTTAAAGGACTTTAATGAATGGTAGGTCAGATTTTCAAGGGCAATCAAAAGTCTGTGAACCTTCCTTTCTTCAAAGCTACCTCTCCTCCAGGGAGATGTGTAATATTTAATCTCTCAAATGATTGCTCCGGGATGCAGCAACTAACCAACAAAAAGCTTTAGAATCAAACTTAAAACACCATCTAACAGCAGAAAAATGACATGCAGACAAATATTCATATATTTATTTATTTTTCTTACCTGTGCCCCCAAGTCATTGTAAAGAAATTTCAGTGCTGTCAGTTGTTCATCCATCCCTTTAGGATTATCCGTCTGCTGTTTCTGTACAATTTGCCTTCCCGTCTTGATGACAGTTTCAACTTCCAATTTCACCTCACTGAGGGTCTTATAGAGTTTCTAAAAGCACAAATATGTACATTGGTGATCAATTTGTAGTGCAGGTTTTCTGACTCTGCTTCCTTTGAGGACCTTAACTTCAAATTGCACTTCAATTCTGATTTATGAATTAATAGCAATATCTGACAAGAAGATTCCAAACTACTGGTGATATTTTATTCTGATAAATATTCTGATAACATTTTATTCTAGCTCTTATTTTCAAAAATTAATAAGATCAATAATTTAACAATGTTTACTCCAAGGCTAATATTGTGATCTGTACTTCATCTTAGTATTTTGTTTTGTTCAAATACTAATGACTGTGATACTTCTCCAGAATATAAGGATAAACCAGGGAAGGGAGTTCATAAAAACTCAGCTGTTCCACCATATCTATGATCGACAGCCCACTACTTTTATGTCCTGCAAGAATATGAGGTTTTTAGTTATCAAGTGCTCTGTTAGCACTTTCCAATGAGCTGCAATAGTTCCATGATAACGTTAAGCAAAATTTCCTCAGGAGAGAGTTTAAGCAACAAGAGCTAGAAGAAAAAGAAGCACCCCCTAGGATGAGCCATGAACATTGGATACATACCATGCACTTCTCCAAGTGAGTTTGGATTACATCTGGGTCAATATCCTTCACATCCAAGACATGAAGTTCTGCTTTTACACCATCCAACACCCGCTTGCAATCTAACATGCGCTGCTCAAAATTGGCTGGTTTCTGGAAAAGCTGATACTTTGTACATACTTCACGGAGCTTTCTCTGTTTTATGAATATTATGTTGAAAGATTGTTTTAAATTAGTACCTGCACTTCAAAAAAATAACCTTTAAAGCATCTCACACCACAGATTATAACCCATCATGCCACCACAGATCAATATATATGGAATTTTGGCTTGGCAAATAATGGTGCCATCACCTAATGCTAATCTCTACCTGAGGTGCAAGAGAGATGTCTTTCTGTATCATACACTTTAAAAATACCCATTCTACTCACATACAGAGACTTGCTGACTTTGTGCACTTATCCCATGACACTTGTGAAATTCAAGCTTCCTTGTTCAATTCATCTAGGGCTGTTTGCTTCCTTATGAAAGCACATAAAAGCACACACTATTTTCTTCTGAGGTTCATCTGACTGCACTAAACAATTTACAGGCTGACACGGCAGGGTGTAAGGGTGACTCATGTCTTTACCTGCAAAGCATCCAGCTGAGTTCCACCACGGGGAGACCTGCATTCAGGAGAAGCAGGAGGGAAAGAGCGAGCACTTTTCTTCAGCTCCTCTAACGTGGATTCATGAGCTGCAATCTCAGCTTGAATTTTCTGCCATATCACACAAGCAGGAAAGAAATACGTTTCAAAATTGCTTGCAGAGAGAGGAAGGGGAACTTTCTTACCACCCACCAGAAGAAAATCTACTCTGTAAAACTAAAACACCACCAGGTTTATTTTAAGTATTCTGCCTTTGGTGACAGATTGCTAAATTGAAAACTGCTGTTATTCAATACAACCTTAAAAAAAATAAAACCTTCCAGATTACAGAAGATAACACCTAGTGCATCAGCACAGCACTGAAATTTATAACTAAGTCCTGACTGAGCACTATCATCAAATATTTCCAAAAGTTTTGTAGTGAAGGGCTGTACAGAAATACCTGGGCCTCCTGGGGCATCTGAAAGGCATCTATCCTGTCAGTCAGGTAAGATGTCAGCTGTCTATCCAGATCTCCTAAACTTTCCTGCAAGACCTGCAGCATGTGGTCAGTTTCTCGCATGGTCTGAAGCTGTTGTTCCAGGGCGATCTGTCGGCTCACCGCCTGAGCAGGACAGAAAGGTGAGACAAAATGCAGCAATAATTCAACACAAATCATAGAAGACTTCCTCAAAACAAGGAGGAGAGACCAGAAAAGATCCTATGCCTGGAGACTGGCTAAAAACAATCCTAGAAAGCAGCAATTTTTGAAGCTTGCTGTGGCTTCTGAACCAGTAACTGACAAGCAGTGGAAGAGAAAGAGTTCTGCTGCTAGATACATGTGAGACAGCAAAAACACACCTCTCCTACTACCTCAGGAAGGAAGTATTCTGTTAAAACCACACCAGTTTCAATGGGAAACAGGAACTTCGCAATAGACCACAGATCACTGTTGTTTGATATTCACACTGTCAATACTCACATTTCCTTTCAAAACAATAAACTCATTTGGTTATACTGTCAAAACAGAAGTTCAGTTTTTTCCCTTTATTGCTTCTTCCTTCAACAGCATCTGAAATGTCACTACCTGCACAGGAGCACAAATTCCCCACTATCAGTACGTGCATGCACAGACCTGTGCATGTGCATACACACACAGTTGTGGAGAGCTGTCAAAAGCCCACTGTGCCAGTGCTGCAGCTGCCAAAGCAAACAGGTTTTTATTGGCCAAACCTGTTGTAACAGGAAAAACACCAGTCAATGCTAACTTAAATGCCAGCACATAGCCCCCAAATGAGGGCACTGCATTCATTTGCTCATTGTAATGAAGATGAACTCAAATACCCTCTATGATTACATTTTTTCATCAGTGACAGAAAACTCCCATCCTACAATTTGGCAGGGGCCTGTATTACCAGGATACAGAACACAAATTACAAACCTGTGCTACCTGAAATACAGCTAGTCTTCCTCTACTTATTAAATCTATGAAAGACTAGACTGAAGTAGGACAAGAGGAAGAGGACAACCTAATGGCTGAGTAATGAGAAGAATGTTTTCCCTTCTGTTCTTTGTTTCAGCATGACTTCTTCCTAGCTATTTCTGAGAGTGAAAATGTCACTTACACTCCTCATTTTTACAGTTAGTGAGAAAATCACCAGTATTTATGGCAGTAGCAAGGCGATATTAAGTTGTTAATATTGAGCTGTTCCTTGATTTTGGAATTGCCTTTTTGTCAAAATTATTTTAAAAATAAAAGGGCATCCCTGCAGTGCAAGCTTGCAAAAAAACTTTGCTCATGTAATGAAAAACAGAAAAACATCTTGCTCTTTGGACATTTTTACAAATTGAAAACAGCTGACACCACTGATGCTATTTATTCTTTTCCTGTATTGCAGTCTGGTATCTTTGAATTCAGCTAACAAGAATCATTTCAGACTTGAGCTGAAAAATCCAATCTACTTCAACCCTCACCCCAAATTCTTACCAAGTGGCTCAACTCCTCATAGCGGGCATTGAAAGCTTCCAGTTTTTCACTGATGATGTCATCAAGAATCCCTCCATCAATCAATGTCTGCCCAAGTTCCCGAATCTGGGTTCGGTTATCAGCTGGGTGACGCAGGACTGATTCCAGGGACTAATCAGAAAAAGTTTTAAAGGTCAAGACACTGAATATTACTGCATTTTCAGACCTGGAAACCTGGTTGTATACAGAAGTTTAACACTTCAACTGTCTTGAGAGTGCTCTAAAAGCATAAATCAGTTATGGCTTAATTCATAATGGCACCAAGGTGATTTTACTTTAGATTATCAAACTTCACAGCACTTTTTGCCTATTCTCATAATTTCATACCACTAATGCCCTGGAAGGAATTAACCAATTTACACAGGCCAGGAGAGAGCACACAATTTTATCACAGTACCAAGTATGGCACTATCACATACAGTAAAAGTCCACTTTTGGTGGAGAATCTTACAAATCTCCATTTTCAATTCAGATTAATAGTCCATTTAATGCGAAGAATCAGAATATTCAGCACATTTCAGTGAGCCACTGAAGTGCAGATTTTTTTTTTAAACAGAACTATCTGTAAAATTACTTATCTGATAGAACCATTATAATACCTCAAGAGCATCATTGACAGCATCCAATTTATCAGGCAGATTTCCAGTCATTTGCACTCTTTCTTCCAGATTGTTTAGCCAAGCTGTTTCTAAATCAAGATACTGAAGCAGCTCAATCCAACAGGACCACACTTCCTAGGAGCAACAGAAAAGAAAAGAATTAGCCTAGAATTCCAGGCATAGGTCATAAACCCTATGAACAAATTAAAGACATGTGTCTGAGAAATCACCTAAAAGAGACAAGTAGAAAATATTATGTCACAGTACAGTATGTTATAGATAGAAAAACATGCAGCTCTATCAGGAAGATACAGAGAAAGGAGCATAGCAGTCACTAACTAAACTTGTCTTAAAACTATCACTTCATATAACTATGCAAGGTTCATACAACAATGCAAGAATGTAACAAAATGCATCCAATCCTCTTTGAAAGACAGGACACACACACTCTACCCCAGACCATAATCTCTTGTCCTAATTATTACTGGATTTCAACCTTTAATTTTTGGTAAATTCCTTTTTTGCCTTTTTGGAAGACACGCGGATCAGTAACAGGTCTGTGAGACAAGTTTACTTATTTGCAGAGGCACCAAATACAATTATAAAAACAAAGCTAGATGGTGTCTCATGGATTCCAAATACATCATTTCAAAGGAAAGTCATCTTGGAAAGGAGTAAAATGCATTTATGCTGAAGCTACTATATTCAGACATTATCAGTGTCCTTCTCTACTCCCTTCTTGTGCCACCTGCCTTCATTTTAAGAATCAAGTTGGAAAAGATCTGAGAGATCATCCAATTCCAATCTGTGACTAAGCACCACCTTGTCAACAAGACCATGGCATTAAATGCCATATCCATTCTTGCCTTAAACACCTTCAGGGACAGTGACTCCACCACCTCTCTGGGCAGCCCATTCCAATGTTTAATCATTCTTTCTGTGAAGAAATTCTTCCCAATGTACAACATAAACCTCCTCAGGAACAGTTTGAAGCCATTTCCTCTCATTCTGTCACTGGCCTCAGAGAAGAGGCCAAACCTCTTCTTCTGGCTACACTCTCCTTTCAAGCAGTTGTAGAGAGCAATAAGGTCACCCCTCAGCCTCCTTTTCTCCACACTAAACACCCCATCCCCTCCAGAGCTCCTCGTAGCACTTGTGCTCCAAACCTCCTAACCTGCTTTGCTGCCCTTCTCAGCACCCCAATGTCCCCGTTTTAGTGAGAGGCCTAGAACTGGACAAAGCACTCAAGGTGTGCCCCACCAGCAGCAAGTACATACAGAGGGACAATCACTTCCCCAGCCCTGCTGGCCACACTACTTCTAACACATGCCAAAATGCCATTCTGAGCCACCAGGGCACACTGCTGGCTCACATTCCCTGGGTGTGGGTCAGCATCCTTGGGCTCTTTTTTCACTGGACATCTTCCAGCCATTCTTCCCCCAGGCTGTAGCACTACATGGGTTTGTTGTGACCCAAGTGAAGCATCTGGTACTTGGTCTTGTTGAAACTCATACCTTTGGCTTCAGCCCATCAAATCAGCCTGTCCAGATTCCTCTGCAGAGCCTTCCTACCCTCCAGCAGATCAGTACTCCCACCCAGCTTGGTGTCATCCACGAATTTACTAAGGGTAGACTTTATAACCTCATCCAGAACATCAATAAAGGAATTGAACAGATATTTCTAAGCAGAGAGCTATCATTCTTGCCTCCAAAGTGTGGCATTTCCCCCGGATCCGATTGCACAGTAGCTGGTAGTTCTCCAGCACAACATTCAACTCAGTCGCCAGGTCCTGACCACTGGATGGCACTTTGGTGGCCAACATCTTGATGTTGTCCTTGAGAATCTTCACCCTCACCTCCTTCTGCAACACATCCTCCTTCGCTCTCTGTCAAAAAAAACATGTTACACTATCAACCTTCAGTTGCCTTACACTCAGCTACTCACCACTCAAATCACAGATAAGCAGTTTCACATTGGAGGTCTCGCTGCCAATGTATTTCTTGGGCCTGGACGTAACAAAATACAGCACTAACTTGCATGGAATTCAGGTCATGTTAGCAAGTAGTGAAAGATCCTGTTTTATTAAGCATACAGATATATTTATCATTCATGGTTTGTTCATTAAGAAAACTCATTACTAAAAGCAAAAAAAAGAAAAAAATCAAGTTCAGTGCTACTTCTATCACGCAAATACGAAAAACAAATTTACCAGAAACATAAAATAGACGTTTGCTAAAAAACAAGTATATCAGGAAGAAAAAGGTAGGGTGAATTTACAGAAATGATGTGTCTCAGAGCTCAGTAACTATCTCCCAAACTTATCCAGGAAAGACGATGTAATTACCCAGGACATGTGCAATTACAAAGCTGGGACCTCCCCCACAGCTGTTGGGTATGCTCAAGGAACACACAAAAAGGACAGCTAGAAGAATTCCTTCAATCTAACTACACTCAGAGGAGCCTGGCAACACATTTACAGGGTAAGTACAGTACAACTTCCAACACACAGGTCTGGAGAAACTGTATTGTCGCTTGTCAAATTTTGCCTTAGCCAGAACTGAGGAAGGATAGCTGGAAGACAGATCAGGCAGACCAGTCTGAGTCTCCCCGCCAAGACAAATAAAAGGCTCCGGAAACTGAGACTGCTCCGTATCTTTCTTTTCAGGTTTCAAGAACAATTTTATGAAATTGAAATACCTCTGATAAATAAGGCATTGCACTGTATAGTAGAATTTAGCACAATTTTTGTATATATAATTCAAGATATCTTCTAGATATAAGGCAATAAAAAAGTCAGTTCATAGAATGGCAAAGAATATAAAATTTTGGAAATATATTTTATGGCAGGATTTTCAAAAACCACCCAGCCTTATCTTAAACTTATTCCTCCTGTCAGCAGGAGTTCCACTCTCTGTTCAAATGAGAGCATATGCAAAAATGAGCCAAATCCCAGTCCTACAAGTAGTCCCAGGATAATATTGTTACTGCAAATGAAAGGGAATTTTAAGTGTTACAATAAGCTTACAGGTTCACTGATATAACTGTCATAATATACACAATATAATCTGGATTTGACAAAGGTAAATGTGCTAAAAGTCTCACAGATTTGCCAATGAAAAGAAGGCTCTTTCTCTCCTTGGCTTGTGTTCAGCCAGCTGTCAGACTATGCGATCTCAAGTGGCTTCAAAGGACATGAATATATTAAAACTCTTGTTAAGGACTGCTTCAAAACCCCTTCAAAAGGGACAATTCAAAACTTCAAATGGCTTCATTAAAGCACTTGTAAGGGAGAATAATTTTTTTTAATTGTCCATCAAGTAACAGTATAGTGGATACTCGCTTACAAAGTGTACACAAATAAAACCATTTATGAAGCCATGACTGAACTCTTAGAGTAAAAAGCAGGGAATTATTTACTCTGTACATGTATCCAAGAAAATTATCTGTTCAACTGACAATATTATAATGAGACAAAAATATCTCCTTCCTCTCCATTTACTTGGTCACCAGACTCAAAAATAAGCAGCAGTGGGTATTGCTGGCAGCAACCAGTATCACCCACTGATCCTTGTGGATCTCTTCCAACTAATGATATTAAAAAAAAAATCTCTGTTTGCAACAGATGATGAACACATGACAACACACCTGTTTTAAAGTGATTTTCTAAATGTGGAGTTAGAATATTTAGGGGACAAGAAACTGAGATCCAAGTGATAGAGCAGAAGAATGTTTTCACAACCACTAATTTAGATAGAAATACAACATGACACTATACCTTTCTCAAGATTTGTCTCCTGCAAAGTTTTCCCATATTCCTAATGTTTAATATGCTATACATAAAAACACCTGACTCAACAGCTGAGCAAGCTGTAATTTACTATGAACTCCCTATCCCTCATGGCCAAAAAGAACATCTGGTTTTATAGTTTATGCCTTAAAAATCAAAAATTCCACACAGCAAAGATGAAAAATACCACTAATCTTGTCATGACCTGAGCTCCTTTCCACAAATATAATTCCATAAAAGGTCAACCCCCAAAGCTTTAAGGTTCTGTTTCTCTTTAATCAGGCCTCTACAATGAGCTGGCATTGCTGACCTTCATTTCCTCTACTGCATTCTCTAGCTCTTCAGGGGACTTGTATTCAAAATCTTTCTCCAAATATTCTTCTTCAGCTTGGGTCATCCATTCTTGCATCTCTGCCAAATCCTTCTTCAGATTTATAGCTTTTTCCTGACTTTCAGACAGGCGATTTTTCTGACTAATGATCTAGAATCCAAGGTAGAGAAAGAAATAGCAGTTTTGTTACTTAAATGTCCTTGTACATGTGAAAAAACACAAGTCTTTGGTAAAATATTTTAGTACCAAAACATTTTCAGGCCTTTTTAATTAACAGAGCACTTTCACATGCACACACAAACTTATGAACCCTTTTTAGCAGATCAACAAAATCTTAAAGTGAGGGAAGGAGAAATATGACCTTTTTTTCCTCCTTCATTGAACATAAACTGGTAACAATCCTTGGAAAAAGTCAGACAGAATAAAATCCTTTTCTGATTACAAGTATAATATAGTTAGATATATCATTATACTGAGCAATAAAACACTCTTCAGGCCTCACTTCTTTCCACAACCCAGATACTCTGGATTCTATATCAACAGCAAGGCTCTCTAACACAGATTTTCATCAGCAATTGCAACAAAATGAATGTTTCTACTGACAGCAGAAAGCTTCCACCCAAAAGAAACAACCAAATACACCAAATTGGAGTGGTAGTCTATTTGTAGCTTTTTATTTTTCAAAGCTGCTTGGAAACCAATAAAAATTATACAGGGACAGCATAATATTCCAGTCTTCAGAAACAAGAAAAAAAGGTCAGATCTTCCTCCCACTCTCTAGAAAGATTAGCATAAAGCCAAGTGAACAAATTAATTTTTAATCACAAACAATTATAGAGTTTATTTTGCTCTTTCAAGTCAGGTACCAAGAAACACATGCATTCAAGTTGAGCTTCAGCCACTTTGACAGTGAAACGAGTAAAACATTCCCATCCCACTGTTTCACTGCTTCACCTCCTAACAATCCTCACAATGCCACACAACCACACAGCTGCAGCAACAAACGAGCACCAGCAACATGTGGAGAACTCACCTGTTTGCTCAGCTTCTCCCACTGAGTCTGGCAGTCTACTAGCCTAGACTTTGTCCAAGTATTTATGCTCGCAATAGGCTGAGCTCTTAAAGCAGCCTCTACTTCTTTCATCTCTTTCAGTGATGGTTCAATTGTCTCCATTTCATTGATAAACATCTAAACACGCATCAGAGAAAAGGAATGTTGTTCTTCAGCAAGATTTTACATTAATTTATAACAGTATCAATAATTTTGAGACTTTTAATCATTCCAGAAAAAGTTTTTGGAGCAGATCAATGCTGTGATCAGATCAATACCAGATTGCTTAAAATAATCCTTCAGTGATTCAAAATATCAGAACTATGCAACTAAAGAACAAAGTACAGCTTGCCATACACAGCATAAACTTTTTCATATGTCAACTGTCGACATCAAAACAACACAAGTTTGAAGATTACATGCACTAAATATTCTATTTCTGGTGTACTTCAATCTATAGTCTTCTCCTGGAAAAAAGCATTTGAAGGTACACTGTAATTACTTACTATAAGACAAAATTCTACCTAAATGTGATCATTATGTGACACTGACTAGCCAGGAATCTTCCTTGCAAAATTCTAAACTCTAGGACTTTGATCAGTTATTTGCTTCTTACTTTTAAGCTACACTTGGAAATTTAATGCAGAAGGCACTTTTCACCCACAGATTCAATTCCCTAATCACAAAAAATTGTGAAAAATATATCAGCCTTTTATAGAGGAAATAATGCCAACTTGTAGATAGGTATCTATAACTACAGTGAAGACCTTAAAAAAAGCACAAAATATTATAGCTGCAAAAAAAAAGAAACCAACTCAAACATGCCCTGAAGAAATATAAAACATTTTTTCTGGTGGGCTTAATGTGCTATGAACAGTACTTAATACAAGCAAAATAATAAAGAAGAGATGCTACTTGTTATTTCAAAAGATTCCTTATAAGAGCAAAACTCACTGTGCACTGGTCAAGTTGCCTTTGAAGTCCTTCAGTATCCCCTTGAACAGCCTTTTCTGTCATCAAGAAGTCTTTCACTCCATCCATCCACTTCTGAACAACTTTAGAGTCAGTCTAAATCAAATATAGTAAAGAACATTGATACATTGCTGCAATGAAGAATGTATAGCTGTTGCATTTCAACTTCTAGCAGCTTGCAAAGGGTGTTCTACAAGCTGCTGGCATAGTCTTAGTTTTGACTCAGACCAACTTTTGTTTAATTTTTGGGTTTGTTTTGTTGGGCTTTTTGGGGGGAAGAAGGGCATCCCAAATTTCTGTTGTCAAATTTATATGAATATTAAATTCATAATAGTGATATTCTTCCATCCACCAGAGCATGGTTTAAGTGCCACTGAACTGTTTCAGGCTATCTCTCACACCAAAGCACAGGATCAGTTAAGGAGGAGAGCATGGTTTCAAGAATTATGTGGTTACTCTTCACATGAAGGACCTGGCTGAAGGCTGGAAATATGCCTAAAAACTATGATAAAAAAAATGCATGACTGTTTCCACACTTGTTTGAAAACTGCATGCCAAAGGAAAAGAGAGGGCCCTATAAAAATACATATGTGGAAAAGAGGTGTGGATAATGCTAAACATACTTTTCAGGTAGAAACCATGCTGGGAAAGCCATTTGCATAAGCAAGACACACATAAAAGTAAAAAAATACAGAGGAACAGACTAACCACTAAAATTTAAAAAAATCCTAGCTCTTTGAGGCCAATAGTACAATACTGTACTCACTAGAGCAACTCTTGGGGAAAAAATAAACATACCCAACTTCAGAATTATGTGATCTAACAATTGGCAGTTCCTTGTACCCTGCAATGAGGTAGGAAGGGAGGAAGGGAAGAAAGGAGACAGAGGCATTGCCATCTCCTTCCCATGCAGTCATGGATATTCCAAATCATCCTTACAAACAAAACCAATACAAAGAGGGATCTTATTTCCCCTGGTTCAACCAACTTATGCGGCTGACATTTTTTATTAATATAGCTGGGCTTTTACTCAATATTTTTGGACTATTTGGTTGGAGTTTTTAATAGATGTCATCTATCCTGACACAATGATCATCACAGAACAGCTCATCAGCTTCACCTTCTACTCCGCATGTCACAGAGGAGGAAAGCATACACTTCATTTTCTTAAAAACCTTACACTAACAGTGTTTTCAAAATCAATATGTTACACACTGTTTCTCAAAAAATGTCTGCATTAATGAAAACCCATTAGACTAAGTCCACGTTTATTTTTAGATCACTGCTACCATTAGAGGTCAAAGTCATGACATTTTCTTCATTCCTTTTCCATTTTGATGGAATTTCCTGCAGATGATTAGCCTGAAAATAATTTTCTAAAAAACAGACCCTATGATGCTTAACAGTGAACCATAGCTTAATGTAAAAAAATACGTATTTATAAAGGCTGCCTTTTGACAAGGCACTATAGCACACAACTAATTTAGCATTTTTTACATATTTACATATTTATTTACATAAATAGCTGAAGATAATTAAGTGGGGTTACTCAAAGTTAGACACACATTTAAATAACTTGCTGAATCACAAACCAAGCCTACAAAGTTTAATTAAGTAAATGTTCCTACATTGCACAGGTAAATAATTATCAGTGGTCAAATAACCAGTGTAGGCTGTTGAGGTACAAGAGTTCACAATTTTTAGACACGAACATCCTCATCATAGAATGGTCTGGGTTGGAATAGACCTTAAAGATCATTCAGTTCCAACCCACCAGCCATGGGTAGGGTCATCTTCCACTAGACGCCATCCAAATGGGCCTTGAACACTTCCATGAATGAAGCATCCACAGCTTCTCTGGACAACAAGTTCAAGTGTTTCTTTACTGCCCTCACAGTAAAGAATTTCTCCCTAAAGTCTAATGTAAACCTACCCTCTTTCAGTTAAGAGCCCATTATCCCTTGTCCTGTCCCCACAAGCCCATGTTAAAAGTTCTCCATCTCTCGAAGGTTCCCTTTAGGTACTGGAATGCTGCTATAAGGTCTTTCTTATAGACCTTCACTTCTTCAGGATCAGTTTTTGACATTTATTCCAGGCACGAACAAAGATCAAATGTGCTGAATCTTAACTTGTTCACTCCTAGAAAAACCACATGATGTACAGCCATGCAGCAGATTTAAAAGATCTGAGAGTGATACATAATCAAAGACACAGCAAGCCATACATTACTAGAGGTATGATAACAGAATACAAGATAAAGAAAATTTCTTTCAGGAAAAACAAGACGCAAAACTGATAAAATGAGCCTTGTCTACTCCTCCCATCACATGAGTATTACAGTCTACCGGTAAAACATTACTCCCAGTTCATGTCACTAATGCACGCACTGTCAGCTTGGGGGAGCCTCTATCACATCACAAATAACAGAAGAACCACCTAATAGCAGGACTCACAGGCAGATCTGCCACTTACATGCTCATCAGGCTAACAAAGGTATCTTAGTCACTGTTCACCTGTCTGCTCACTGTTAAAATGAAAATATTTACACTGTTTCTTTTCAAAAACCTAAATGCGAGGAGTGTTGTTTTGGGAAATGTCAATTTTTAAAGGTGCTTTAGGGAGGAAAAAAAAAGAAACATTAAAAATAAAGTAATACTTGTGTGTAGTTGAACATAAACCACATGTCGCCCAAGCACTGACATTAACTTTTTTTTTCTCCGCCATGTAAACTTTTTTCCCCTTTAATAGCCAGGTGCTTCAACTCCTTTTTAGCCAAGGAGATCCTGCCTAGCCATTCTCCAAACTACTCTTGTGCTTGGAGTCTGCACCAGGACCATACACCAAGGCTGCCATATCAATCTTTCCTGCAGTACAAGTTATATCCTGGTGTGCCCAGTGCTGTCCACAGCATTTTTATTCAACTTGTTCCAGACTATCATTTTTAATTTATACAGTATTAGACTACAAAAATCTCCATATAGATAAGTACCAAAGGAAAAAATCAGGGAATATGACACAACAGTCCATCCACTGACAGTTTTACAAACCATTTAGAAAATAGAGAAATTGCATACTCAAAAATACAGTTCATAAGACAACACAATGTAAGCCCCATATGTCAACAGATAGCACTGGTAGGTATTTCTTTCATTTTCAGTTACTTAATAATTATAATAATGGTTTAATATTAATAAAGCAACTATATAATAATTGCTTCCATTGTTTCTTCTGCTATAATTTCTTTTTTGTCTTCTGTACTTCCTTTTAAGGTAACAGGAAAGTTTCTAGTATCTTGCTCAGGACATAATTCTGTTCTCAGAACAGTGGGATTTTCTGTCTTGCAGAATTTCATAGGCATGTGTATATATTTATAAAATAGGTAGGAGGGCTGAGTAACCTTAATTTTTTAACTGTCCTTCCTGTCACTTCAGAGGCCATGGTTGGAACTGGAAAAGTCACTACACCCAAGCATTTTCCTTACTCACTTTTCTAACTTCCCTGTACTAATTCTTCATGACTGTTCACCAAAACCTTACTTGAAGGAGCAAGTTTTCTGTAGCAGGCATGGAATTACACTTGAAGACTAGTGGGCATCTGACACCAATCACACCGAAGATCATCAGCCCCTACTGGGATTAACAGCACAGCTGGCATGCCCTTGACCTTAGCACAACCTTTCCTTATAAAAAGAGAGGGACACTAATTTTAACTGAAAAGTATTTCTGTTAGAAGACAAAATAATATCCTGGGCACATTAGAATTCCACTTCTATGCTGCTACAAATACACTATATATGCTTTCAGCCTCTGCCAGACTAGTGGATCATCAAAATTCCACTTCTCAATCAGTTTCATCTGGACTCCTGCAGGAACACAGAGAAAGAAAGGTCTATAAAGCAACTGAGTTATGCAAGCCAAAAAAAAAAATCCTTTCATTTTACCTCAAACATTCTCAACTTGGGCATAATTTCCTCCAGTAGTTTAACATCTTTGGAAATCTTGACCTTTAACTTGTCCCAGCGTCCCTGCACATCCTTGAACTCTTGCATGTAGGTGTTTTTTATATCCGAAGATGCATGCTTCTCCAAAGCCTTTGTTTCTTCAGCAAGTTTATCTACCCTGGGCTTCTGGGCTTCCAGTGTCTCACAAACTGTCTATAACAAAAGGAAAAAAAGCCTCCTTCTAGTATTAGCCATACAATAGGTACACATTTACATATAAATCCAAGTGCATTAAAAGTTTCATTGTGCAGATGGTCAAGAGTGATACTTGTGCAGACTCAATGAAGAGTGATACTCCAGCTACAGCAGTTATTGCAGCAGAGATGTCCAAACAACCTTTTAAACAGCAAAACCTTCAGCTGCTGTACTGGTGCAGCAGCAGAGACTACAGAAGGGGTAGGAAAGCTTGGCCACAAAGCTCAACATGCGCAGGCATCTACGCCTCCCATGTGCCGTGCCGTACTGGCACTCGAGTCAACAAAGCAACAGTTGTGCCACACTGCACTCTCAGAGCAAACTGCAATGCAGACAGACCACGGCCTCAGTATGTTCATATCCCCACAAGTTTGCTTTTTAAAAGCACATGCAAACCAGCTGAGAGTGTTCTTCCAAGTTTTGTAAAGTGAAATATAATTTCTTAGTTGCAAAAAAAAGCTCTGGATACTCAAGTTTTGAAAACTACTTTCCCAGATGGGATACAGGGAAGATACATATGTATCTTCACTATGACATTGGTGTATATTCACTATGACATTGGTGATATAAAGAGTCACTTGATTTGAAAGAACTAATTTACTAATATGAAAAATAACAGCTGAAGGTATAAGCCAAAACATGAAAAATGCTGCCACTTCATTGAACTCATCATTCTGATTACAATGCTTCAAATTTGCTTAAGAGATATGCACAATGAATGCATTAAATGATTATTAATTTAATGGATTTAATTTTCTAGTATATATACTTAATATGTACAAGCAGGATGTGTGCATACATATTTTGCTGTATTTTTACTGAGGAAGACTCTTTTTTTAAAATGTTCATGCTCTCAAATCTACTTTACATTTATCGTGGTTTCTTTTCCTGGAAAATGTAGCAATTCCTCTAAGACAGGTAGAGAGGTAGCAATGAGACTGGGAAGAGGAATGTATGTTTCAGAAAACAAGAGCATTCTGTGCAGGAGACCACACAGACGAAGCACTTAGCAGTGCTGCTACAGTGCAGAGAGAGCTGAACAAACCCCAGGTCCACAAGCAGCTCCTCATATACAGTTTGGTCCCCTCTCCTGTCACACTCTAACATTAGTGCACCTACACTAGCATAGTGTGTCCTTTCAGGGTAATTAGTCTCTGAAGAAAACTGGGCAGAGGCAGGAAAAGACAAGCCTCCAAAGGCTAAATGATATTTCAATTAATGTAGCATATGGACCAGAAAACCTCCACCACGTTTAAACAATACAGAAGCAACACTAAAGAGAAAGCCAAAGAATCAAAGCTTGTTTTAATCTCTTAGTTCAAAAAAACCACAAAGCACTAACAACTCTGTTTACTGGACTTCCAAAAATCATCGCTCTGCTGAATAGAGAAGGATATTGCACCCAGCAACCAGAGATCCAGAGCTCCTCCAGCCTTATTAGGCCACCAAAGATGGAAAAACACATGCTTCTGAATGTGGAAGGTGGTAGAGCAGGCAGGGAAGAATTTGATGTTTTTCCAAACAAACAAACAAAAAAAAGGGGGGAAAATACTGGAGATGCAGAATTCTCTCCCTGGAGAGAGGTATATCCCTGCCTCAGTATCTGGTATTTGCAAAGTTGCTGTCATCTATAAATTTTTGTCTACTTTATAAGCACGGCTTCCCTTTGATAGGCAGTCTGGAGGTCAGAGAAGTACAGCTACTCTCTCCAAACACCTGAGCAGGATGGGTTTGTTAACCAGCTGACGCTCAGACAGTTTAAAGCCAGCAGAGCCCTCACACCTGGGTTAATATACTTACCCAGTGCTTGGAGGGGAGGGTGGAAAGCCTGCAAACCACAGGCCCTTCAGAAGGGCAGAGGCAGGGTCAGAGGAGGTCACCCTGCCCCAGGAGAGAATCAGGCCAGGCACAGGCACGATTGTGGTGTGGCTCAGGCAGGTGCAGCTCCCAGCTCCTCGTTTTCCTTACAAATGCACTCAGCAACAGAGGAGCAGACCTTGGATCAGGTCACCAAACAGATCCAGCCCAGCCTCTAGAAGGGAGATGCTCTTGGAACCCTAACAATTGTTTTGCAACTCCTGAGCACAGGAAGAACATGCAGACCAGAGAGGGCCTTTTAGGTCCTTTTCCCCTGACTGAGCAGCCCCAGCTCTCAGCCCCATCTCCTGTCACAGGCAGCATAAGATGCTGTGAAGTCTTGCAGGCTCAGAGATACCCAGCCCTTGCCTGGACATGTCCCTCAGCAGCCTGATAACTCAGCAAGCCACATCCAAAAGTGAGTTCCACACCCACATCCCTGACACCCCTCTGAGCAGTGTTAGCTACCCCACTGAAAGCAAGGCAGGAGAACAGAGGGTGGCAGCAGTGGGGAAACCTCCTTCCTCAGTGCAAAGGGGAGAGTTACCTTGGCCTGCTGCAGGGCGCTCTCCACCTTGCTGGGCTCGCTCAGGCCACTGGCAATGCAGTGCTGCTTGCCCTCCAGCTCGCTCAGCACGTCCTTCAGCCGCTGCAGGGACTCCATGTACTCCCGACTCGGCTGCCTTTCTGTCTCTGGGACCATGGAAAAGAGAAAGGGAACAAAATACTAAGTAAGGAAATGCACTTGAACCCAAATCATAGGAGATGTGAACAACTTTCCAAGAGTTAAAAAACTCTTCAACAGATAGCATTGGTTTTCCTCTAAAAATATTATATATATAACATACAAGAATATAGAATATAATAATAAATTATTTTATTATTAAAACCTTCCAATTACAACTCAATCCCATTTTCAGAAATTCTTTTTATACACTTAAGCACCTAATTTGTTTGGGTCGATGGGGTGGTAGAATTGGTAGTATTTAAATTATATGTTATCATACTAAGAATAATCCATAGTATTTAGAATATATAAACCACCCAAATTTAGTATTTTGCATTTTTAAGCTTTAGACATACCTACTATTTAATCTACAAATACACACACACTGATATCTACTATATATAGAAAACACAGTATAGCAAATACAATAGCCATACATTACATATTAAATTAAAAACACACTCTATATATAGGAATTATATAAGCTAGTATTTATAAATACGTGGGTGTATATATATAAAAAACATATTAGCATGGGCTTGTGTTTTGCAGGCATTTTTACATTTTTTTATATATTTACCCACACAAATATATAAAAATAGCAGCTTTCAGCCTGTTGCCAGAACAGAGACACCATCTAGGAAGAGTTAAAAGGGAATTAAAGTTTGGATGGAGTATCTGCTTGCCATTTTCAACCACATGCCAAAATTTGTTCAATCCAGCCCCATGTGGAATCCCAGGCAGGAGGCAGCACCTCACTGGCATTTCAGAATGAAAACAGCCAATTGGAATAACTGCAGCAAACAGGATTTTGCCTATAAGTCCTGTATACACATTCTCTGGCCCTGGATTCCTAAGCAATTTTGTTACTGCCCCAGGTGAAAATTAATCTAAACTTTGTTCTGACTCAGCAGGTAGCTTTTCAACAGCTTACTGTCAGAACTGTCCTACCTTTTATAAAAATGAGTCAACGTTTTTGAGAGAATCAGAGTTATCCAGCTCTCTTTTCTCAAAAGGCCAGCTCAATTTAAAGAGGGGGGGAAAATTAATAAGAAGGCAATAGGTGCATTGTCACTAAATGACAGAAAATCCTGAAGAAGAAAATAGTTAAAGTAATTTCCCAGTGACAAAAATATTTAGTCAATTCCAATCTAAAAAATGCCTATAGAGTTGAGACTGAGTACCTTTCCATGGGGGAATTTCCAGAGGCTCAAAGAAGAGCTATAAGAGGAGCTGGCCTTCTGTCAATCAAGGCCTGCCAAGTTCACAAATGCCTCAGTCACACCACCAGTTGTTTCCACCAGTAACATAGCTCTGGAAGTTTTTACCTTGCAGCAATTCAACTATGCTGTAAATAAACACCTAAAACCCTGAACTGACATTTCCCTCTGTTCATCAGCAATGTATCTTCTCAGCAGTTTGTCTCATTCAAAAGACACACAAACACAAATTTAATGTGTTAGAATATATACGGTGTTTCTACCAAGCAATAACTGGTTCAAGTAGATCAATAACACCTCAAGTGATGCGTGACACAAAAAAAAGTATTTTTCTCACATGATACATAGTTACCAAAATACAAAACACTAATGAAATTACTCACAAGTACATGAAGTCAAAACAGCTATAAAATAATAACTAATCACAGTAAGAATGAAAACATCCCCTTGTAATTTGAACATGGCTGACAGATACTTCATTCATACAGTTTTCTGCATGGATATAATTGAAGCATACAGGCCTGGTGCAACACATTGTATAGATGTCCTAACAGCTTAGTAATTGAGCCTATTTTTACTACATACAGAATGTATGTAATGCTCTTCCATTTGGAGCTGTTAATAAAACGCTTCCTCAAATTACTCTGAAACAAAAACTAAGGGAAAAAAATCTCTTACAAGTCTGTGCTGCTGCTATTCAGCTGTAAAGTATTACCAGAACTACATATTCCATGCACTACTTTTAAGATCCTTTAAAAACCAGCATGACTGGTTTGAATGCTCATAATGAAATTTATAATGCAACAACAACCCAAGTAGAAACTGCCTGAAAAGCAAGCCAGATTCCAAATCACTTCAAAGATGAAATTTCAAAAAGGAATTATGTATGAATAATATGCTCAAAGCTATGAAAAAATAAATTTCACATGTGCACTTTCATTTTACAAGGTTCTCCTAATAGTCTACTTTTCATTTCTAGAATTTCATTACAGAACATTTATTTCTGTAAGTGCCAGAGAGAGACAGATTTCTGAGCTATATTATCCACCTTAAATATGTCTTGCTAAGTAGCTAAATGAGGTTTCAGGAATGTTGCATCCTTGCATAATCATTTTAAACACCATGGAATGATAGATTCTTGAATTGTGCACAGAGGAGGCCACATCCTTCCAGGTGAATAAAATAATTTGGTCAGTTTGGCACAAAGCCTAGCATAAACACTAGAAAAACTGTACCAGAATTCAATGAGTTTTCAGTCAGCTCAAAACAAACAAGCAACAAAAAAAAAATCAAAACACAAGTAAGCAGGAGGCTTTATGCTAATATACGTATTTATGTTTATTTACCTTTTTTCAGCTGTTGGTGACATTCCTCTAGTTTCTGACGAGTTAATTTGAAGTGATCAAGAAAACCACTCAAGTTCTCCTGAATGAAATTTGGAGGCATGGGCTGAGAGGTGAGTGTCTTGCAGGTGGCTTTCAGATGTTCCAGCTGTGGACTCAGGCTTACAAGATTACTTAACTCCTGCTGTAAAAGAAAAACCAAAACCAAAATTCACACTTACCCTGTAAACACAAAGATTTTAGTACGCTACTGCAGCACAGTTCATCCACATTACTAGAGTGACAACACTAAAGTACTTCTGTGACAGATTCTAAAAAAATCTTCCAGGTGTCCTGCATAGATTTAGAAACTAGGCCAAGTTCTACTGGAGCATCCTGTGCTTCTGACAGCTTCCATTCAAAATCAGCAAGTTTGACCAGACTTACCTGACATAAGTCTTTTAGGACTGCTGAGGACTGGGATGCTGAAGAAGAGGCTTTTTTAAGCCAGTCATCCTTCTCATTTAAAGTCTTCTCAAGCTCATTAATTTCCTTTAAATAAGCATTTATATCTTCCTGGTACTTTATCTTTCTAGCCACTTCTTCTAGATTTTGAACCATATCTTTCCACCCCGACAAAATTTTCTCCATCATAGATTTTATATCCACTGTAGGAAGTCCTTCTACAAAGAGTATACAAATTACTGTTATATTAACTGCAACACATTTTCATTAACAGGCATTTAACCTTTCCTTTCTTCAAATAAAAGTGCACTTTCACTTTAATACACAAAACACTTTGATCCCAAGTCCAGTATCTATAAATCTATACTTATTACTAGCACCATTTCAGCTTTATATTGCTAGTAAAACATAGAGTGAGATACTCTAATTTTGAGGAAAGACAGAGAGGGATTTTTTTGCTGAACCACTCTAGCACAAGTAGAGCCCAAAGCTCTGGCAGGGCAGCCAGCCAGCTTTCACAAGAGCACTTGATGACCCTGCTCCACGAATGTCCCTGTGCTCACACGTTGGCCATAGGCTTGGCACACCAACACCACCGGAGCCACAGGGGAGCAGCATGCGGAAAAGAGCAGTCACTGCCCTTATGGCACAGCCTGTACCTGCCTCAGGATAGAAATGGATGTACACACAAATGTGCCAGTACCGTGCATTATTCCACACAGGTGTAGTAGGGCCTAGGTCTGGAAAAAGGCTGCAAGCCTGAGCTGGACAGAACATACTATCAGACCCTAACAAAACCAGTGGTTGTAGATTGGTTATTTTCTAGAGACCCCAACCTTTTAGATGACAATTGATTAGAAAGCAAATTGTTGACCTTACTCTTTGCTGATACAAAGCAGCTTTTCAACTATGCATTTCTTGTTATGGTTAACACATGCTGGTTTCATACCATGACCTATCATATCAGAGCTAAATGGGTTTGTAGAAGAAAGAGGAAGGGAGGATTACGTTCTGTTCAGGTTTGAAAACAAGCAACATCTAAAAATTTTTATAAACCAAACTCCAGGTCAAATCAGTGGCTTTCAGCCATCAACTTAAGGGCAATGGCACCCACTGTAAAAAGCTTCAGCAGCAGCAGGCAAGGAGGGGAGGACTAGACATGCTTAGTAAATTGGGGTATACGAGCAAAGCATTGGATTGCAAAAAAATCTGATTGCTGAGAAATCCAATGGAATTCATAATTTTCCAAAAGGGATGCTGGTCATTATGCAGGACAGTTGATACCATCCTCTCCCCTGTCTGAATACTACCAGTGATGACAACTTCACCAGAAGTCAAGTGCACAGCAGATCTAAAAGATTGCTTCTAGATGATATGAACATCTCTTATAGAGATCTCATTCCACTGATGGATTTTTTTCAATATGAAACAAGATTTTGGAAAGGTTTAAAGATTCAACTTTCATGGATGTCAGTTATAAGATCCCATGGATAAGGGTTTTAATTGGCAATCAATCATTTTCCCAATCATATAGACTTCTCTCTTGCCTTTGAGCCATAGATTGTGACTACATCATTAAAAACACAAACAGTTTTTACAAAAATAGATAAAAATATGAAAAAAAGAGATAGACACATACGTATCAAGTTTAAATTTGGCTTTAAAACTTTCACTTCTCTCTAGCAGTTGTTTTAAAACTTTTACTTAAAATCAAACCACTTCCTTGAAAGCATGTAACTAGCATTGTTACTGAAAGAGAAATAATTTCTTAATTACCCCTTAAAAGACTGCAAATGAACACATGCACATTAATGAATAATAATATTGCTTTTCTAAAAGCTTTAATTAAAAAAAAACATAACTAACTAGTAACAGTAACAATGACCAATGAAGGAAAGAAAATGGAGGGAGAGGGAAGGAGATAAGTATTTCAATATTATTTCCCAGTAAGTCAACTGATTAAATCACAAAAGAGAAAAACCTCCAAGTTTCTTACCCTTTCCCATTTGATCCAAAAGAATGTGTCCACTTCGTTTCAGTTCATCTAACTTCTGGCTTTTTTCAGCTTTTTCCTTTTCAATCACCTTCAAAGTGAATCCCAAAAGAATATAGTGGCAGCAAGGGTTATTTTCATTGACTTCCCTCTTTCACCCAGTAATATCTATTTTCCCACTACTACCCAAAACACATCATTGTCTTGCATACACCACCTTCTGAGTTGCATGTTAGTTCTGCTTGTTCAGAAAGCAAATGCAAAAAGAGTCACCTCTCACAAGCAGCAGGCATGTGAGAGATTAGTACTACAGCAGCACCAGGAATAAAATATTGATTAATGGCTTGATGATCCCACAGTATGAAATAAGATATTGGGACAACAGTTAAAACAAGACACTTGTGATCAAAAACTCAGCTGTAATTCTCAATGTGAACCAGCGGAGAAAAGACTCTTCTTAATAGCCCCTTCATTTCTACAGTTTCTACTGTGATTTCCAGTAGAAGGCACCAACAGACCTGTTCCCTAGAAGTCCAAACAGCAAGAACTACAGCACATCAGTAATCCACTTTGATAAGCTCTAGTGCTTTACTCTCACAAAGATTTGGAGAGGGACATTCTCCATGATTACCAAGATTTTTAAAGGAAAAAGCTCCTCCCACAAGTTATGCATATTGGTGAATATCCTTTTGTGAGTCAATCGGTAGAATACATCCACAGAGGAAAGACGAGCTCCTTGGCCACAAAACCACAACTTCAATATCCTCTGTGATTACAACACAGTATCTCCAAACTAAAATCCTTTTGAACCTAATGTCAAAGGTCATTACTCTGGTTTAGGCTTCCTACAGTACATTCAGAAGCACGCACTTATTTGCACAGCTGGGAAGAACAAACTCTGTCCTATCCACTTACAGTCCAGTCATTTAAAAACAGTGCTGTTCATGGGAACCTGGTGTTCATCACAGGACCTCTTTTTTAAAGAGCTATAAACATTCTTAAAGATCTATAAATAAAATATTGGGATAGTTGTTTTGGTTTTTATTTCCAACAGTACTGCCATTCCAAACATTCCTACTGGCACCATTTTCCCCAAGAGCACTATGGAGGAGCCTCTTTATAGAGATTTTTAAATATTGTTTTTGATTTCAAAAGCAGATTCAGGTCTGTTAAAGCTCCAGCAAGTCTTCATTAACAAAGAATGCTCAAGAACCAGAAAAAGGCAAGAATACATTCCTGACAAGGAATAGAAAATAAAATGGTTATTTCACAGCTCCCACAAGATTCTATAAAATTATATAGTCTGCCTTGCAGGTCAGCAATACTGTACACAAGCTGTAACAATCAGGTTTTCTCCAAAATTAATAGAGCAAACAACATGTCCAAGCATTATAACAACAAACCACTTTGGACCCTGGGTGGTACAGTGTTTGAGGAGTGTCACAGCATGATTCAAGGGGTCTCTGAGCCCCCCACTGGCCTATCTCTACCAAAATTATATAAGTGGCATCAATCAAGGCCATTTCCAACTGTGAAACATTAAACCAAAATATGCTACTTGATGTAAAAGATAATAATCCTGAAGACAGACATTTTTCAGACCTCCAAGGGAGACATCAGTAATTTATGTTTTTAAAATTTCCTGTGGATTATACAACACCACCAGCAAAAAATGTGTCCAGCTGGTCAGAGATTTCCATGTATGCTCAGTTCTGAACCTATTTAACTGAGGGACTTAATCCCCTCAAAGCATGCGGATCAGCTCACACCTCCAGCTGACAGCCAGCTTAGATACAAAGTAGAGTATTCACTGAAACATGCTCTATCTCCCCATTTTACCTTCAGTTTTTCTTTCATGCTTGAAGTCTCTCTCATCTTCTTATATTCTTTGATGTCTGTGGCCTGAATGGCAGATTTTGATTTTGAAATCCAGTTCAAGAACTCAGTACTTTCAGCATCAAACCTAGTTTAAAAGGTCAGACAGTGGTTTGTTTTTTGGTTTCAGTCACTCTGTCTTAAAAATAAAAGTCTTAAAGTTCAGCACATTATTCAATCCCAAACCAGCAAGGCTTTACACAAAATTCATGCTCCTCATATTACTACTCACAGGAAGTAGAGACAGACTTTTAAAAGCCTACTATAATAAAAATTATACCCACAGTATCAGCTTTCAGGAACAAATTGAGAATCATTGTGCAATTTATTTTACACATAGCTTCACACAAATTATAACCATATCTTTTAATATGTTACAAAACAGATTTCTCAATGCCAAGTATTTTGAAAGTAATAACTAGACCTCAGGAACAAAACAAATAAGAATTGCAGTTCTAAGTTTCAAACAACGCTATTTTGTCTGAAGGAAAAGCGAACAGTGGCAGTGACAGCTGACAAACATTTTTGCACACTTAGCTGACAAAGATTAACTTATATCTTACTAGTTTTGTCTACAGTGCACACACATCTATTCTAACAACTTTCTTACCCTCATGACCTCTAAACTACAACGTACCACCACCAAAAAAAAGACCCAATCAACTCCCAAATTAACCAGTACTGTACAGAACTTGAGAGATGGACAGATACACTGTACAGACCACAAGTCAGGTTGTATAAGAATTACATTACTTAACAAATCCTAACATGGAATAACAGCACCCCAATAAATCCAATTGTCAATCCAAGTTTCCATGGGGAAACTGGCAAAATTCCACTTACTGGTCATTTGTTGGTTTCAAAAGAAGTAAATGGAAACACACAAAAGCATCAGAAACTTTATGATCTATATTTACTACCCCTGGTTTTAATACAGTTTCAACTCTAGGAAAACAGATGACAGATAAATCACTTTTGCTTTCAAAATCTATAATAGTTTCTACAACTCAGGAGACACAGAAAGGACAGATGGCTGCTGACTACTTAACTGCCTTTTACATTACCACCCCTACCAGAGCTCAAAAGGTCTGACCAGAGTCCTCAAGAGGGTTTGGGCAGGGTTTTACCCCTTCAAACCTCCATTCCTCCTCCAGAAAAAAAATTAATTAAAAAACTCTTCTTCATTGTGCAAACACACAGTGACTCCCTAGTCTTGATGCAGCCTCTATTTTATCTCTGAATGATCTGACAAAGATTTAAACCAGTGATACTTCAAGGAAATACTCATTTCCTCAGCCAAGCACAAAAAGCAAAATGTTGAGCACATAGCATTTAATTTCCTAATTTATATTGAAACAATTCCTTCCTTGCTATTTAATAACAAGAATTCAACACAAGTTATAAAACACTGTTTGGCTTAAGAGGAGAGAAGGTTCCAGGAAAACTTGATAGCAGCCTTCCAATACCTAAAGGGGGAGGCTACAAGAAAAATGGAGAGGGACTCAAAGGGAAGTGTATTGATAGGACGAAGAGTAACTTTTAAAGTGAAAGAGAATATATTTAGATCACATATAAAAAAGAAATTCTTCAGTATGAGGGTGGTGAGATACTGGAACAGGCTGCCCAGAGAAGCTGTGGATGCTCCATCCCTTGAAGCCTAGCACACCAGACTAGATAAGGCTCCAAACAACGTCCATTAGTGGAAGGTGTCCCTGTCCATAGCAGGGAGGATGGAATGAGATGATCTTTGAGGTCCCTTCCAGCCCAAATGATTCTATGAGTCTATATATGCAAATGAGCACCACCCACCCCAGAAATACTTGTCAAAGGAGACATCAGTGCAATATTCTTATTACTAAACACAAGAGAAATGGAAAATGTTTCTGGGCATCTTTTTTGTGTGGTTTCTCCCATTTGCCCATATGTTTTATGAAAATTAGAAATAAATAATAATCAAAAGGCTTGACGCTTTCACACCATCTCTCTAGCAAAGATGAGAAGATGTTTTGCTTAAAGGAAGTAAATATAAATCTGTCTTTTCAGCAAAGGAGCTGAGGTACAAAGGACTGAAGACCTGCCTCTATGAGAAACAAAACATCTCTGTTTTCCTTTGAAATTAATGGAAGCTACAGGTTTTCTGCTGCTCCGAAAACAAGGCTGTACATAACATTCCATTCCCATTCAAAGAATCACAGAATTATTAGGGTTGGAAGGGATGACTGGAGATAACCTAGACAAGCCCCCAAGCCCAACCTCACTCTGCAACTTCATTATTGCTCACTTGCATAAAAAAAGGATCAAAAGTCAAGACAGTCTCTGTAGTATCCAATGAGCAAGGGAAAATTGCAGTGACATGTACTTACTTTTTCTTTGCTTCACTGTCCCCTGGAATTTGCCTTTTCTTTGGGAGTGGTGGTGGGGGCAATTCCTGTCTGGACTGTTTAACCACTACCTGTTCCTTCAATGGTGTTTCTGCAGCAGTCTTCTGTGAAACCTGTGACATTCCTATGCTTCCTACAGCTTGAGTTACCTATACAAAATAATTTAGGGCAAGGATTATGTGCCATTTTTACACAAACTGAGTTGCTTTTTCTTATTTTCTTTTATTCTGTCATAAAACCCTGTTCATTCACTCCCACAAATGACCACATTGAGCTGTCATGAAGCACATTTATCATATTTACACTCCAGAGAAAAAGATCACGGCTCTCATTTTACAGATGGGAACCAAGCATCACAATTCTCAGTTCAACTAGAATCGTGCCAGTCCAAGTGAACTAAAATTAACAAAAGAATTAACAAAATATGTATTTTCTTTTATCATTTCTTCACAAAAAGAACAAAGGTACTTGGAGTTTATTACTAGCAATTCTACATTTTGTACTCTTACTCTATAAAACAAAGCCTAGATCTCATGAAGAGCTGATACACAGTGAATTTGTCCTAGCTCACTCAAGTCAATAGAAACCTCCCATGCTCTTTATCAGGTTATAAGGTAAGTCCCTGGAGACTCAACCTGTAAGTTCCAAGTACGTGCTTGATATTTAAGGGGAGTGAAAGGACAGAGACAGAAACTGGCATTCTCTAGTGCTTTGACTCAAACACAAGAACAAATTAAAACCACATGGCTGAAATGAGCCCCTACCCAGACTGCACAACTCATTCACTATACATTAAATGGATCATGAATTGGTGCCATGGTTTTTACCATAACAACATATTAATATCACCAGAAAAAGCACATATGAGTTATAAAGCTGTCAAATAAAACCTTCGCAGAATCCAGTAGGAGTTCTGTCTAAGTAAAAACATTACCAAGCACTCAAAACACTAAAATAAACATTGAACAATCCAGCTTGGCTATCATCATCACATGTCAAACAAACAACTACTCTATTTTCAACAGATGAGAAATCATACTCACAGAGCATAAATACTTGTATGACTCCCATTTATTTATCTATTCTGGGGTTTGGGTTCTGCCTTTGTTTTCTTTTAGCATCAGATTTAAATCCAGTCCCAGGACTCTTAAAATGTTTAAAGGCATTTGCATTGACTGATAATACATGGCAAGCCTGCTTTACTCATCAGAAAAATGAAGCTTAATCTGTGTGAGAAAGGAGTAATAGTACTGGTCAGGTTAACAACTTGGGCTTTTGGAGACCAAAAATGCAGGCAGCTTTGTCAGCCCCATGTGAAAAAGCACTCACCTACCTCTCTAGCCTGATACCTGGCCAATTTTGCTTACACAGTGAAGTTTGCATACAAAAAGCTAAAAAGTAATAAAGCCTTGTAAATACCTGGTTAGAGTAATCCTCTAGCTTCTGAACCAAACAGTCCCACCTCTGAGTTAGCTCTTCTTGATCCTGATCAATTCTACTGGATGCTTTGCCATTCCCAAGGATTTGGGCCACATCCTGACCTAGTTCATTCAGCTGGTCTAGTGTTTGTCGTTTCATACCTAAGTCCTCTTTTAAAATCTGTTGTTAAAAGAAAAGATTAAAATAGAACATCAATTATTCTACTTCCCCTAAGCTTTAATTCCATGGCTAAAAGGCAAAGGGGATTGAAAGGGTGCTGACAGGAAGAAAAATGTACTACCTGAGCCAGATGAACAGTTCTTTTGTGTAAAAAAGCACTAACAGACACTCTTTTTCAAGAACACATCCTTTAACCATCTCCTAGAGGAACCAGCAGCATCTCTTCAGTAACAGTTACAAATGATTAGTTCAGGTACAAGCTGCTCCAATGAAATAAGGGAAAATCCATACCACAAAGCTATACCTTGGAAAGCACAGCTGACTGGTGGCCTGCAATAACATCCAAACCTCTCAAAAATCTGGGATAGCTGTTTCAGAGTTTGGCACACCAACAAAGAACAGCCATGGAGTAAATAGTACCTATGTTTTAAATTCAAGTGCAAGAATCTGCATTCATAGCTCCTACTAGGGTCAAACTAGCGATTTGCCACTCATCTAGGCTATGAGATTTGATGGGATAGGGCAGGATATCAATACTCACTGCTAGTTTTCGAACATTCACACTCAGGTCTGTTTGATCTTTAAAGTTGCTTGTCTGGACCTTACTCAAAGCCTCTTCTTTCTCTGTTAACCAAGCTTTCAATAAGCACTGCAGATCATAAGAAAAATAACACAAGAAAATACCAAGATTGTCAAACAGCTATTGACAATTGCTTCTTTAAAATCTTTGCATTCAAAGCATAGTTCTGCAGTCTTTATATGCTGGAATTTCAATTGACTTTAACAAAAATAGTACAGAAAAGAGTACAAAACTATCAGATTAGGGAAGCAAGTAATACTTCCAGCAAAACAATTTCAACAAAACCATTTCTCAATATATCAGAGTACATCTCCCCCCAAGTTATTTATATAGCAAACAGATATCCACCATAAAGCTAACATAGGATTTATAAATCATAATAGAATATATCAAAATGGCATGCATGTATTCTTTTGTTTTCCACCCTTCTTCCTCTGTGACTCACATGCTGTTACAAACATTTTCTCACAGAAGTGATACCACTGGTAATTCATATTCCTTTTAGTCGAGACAGTTTATCAGAGACTCAGATACTAATTAGTGACCTCCCTGTTTATGATACTTACTTTCAATTGCAAAACAACTTCAGCAAATCCTATTTCAGTAACTACTGGAAACTGGAGTGATCTGCTCTAAATAGACCTAACTTAGGGACCTTTAGTTTTTTCCTTTTCTTTTGCTGCAAGACCTGCCCTGGGTCTCACTTCTCTTCAGTCACAGAGCACTGTTGTAGTAACACCAGCAATAACTGGCATCAAGTACCAGGAAGGATTTTATGGACTCCACATTTTGTTCCCACATAATGCTGCTGCTGGACAGCAACCTCCATGGACAAGAATGCCCACCTCTCTATCAACTTCAGCTGCCCAGCCATTGGTGCACTGCTGTTCCTCTCTGTTTAAAAATAAATGACATAGCAAGACAGACCTTTTTGTTCTTTGAACAACACACTTTACAACAGCCACCAGGTTCCCCATCCTAGCTGTATATTTTTGGCATTGTCCCAGAACTTACTATAGCAACTTTGGGCCACAGAGCTAAGGCAATTTACATTTCCAACATAAACCAATATGCAAAATCTACAGACAGAAAACATGATGGTGGTTGAAATGCCATAAGGCTGTGAGAAAAAAAATTATAACACCACACACTGTCTGGAAAAATCATGCTGGCATCCCAGCCAACATATTTTATGCGTAAGAGGAGCTCAAAAACCCTTCATGCGTTAGCTAATTTCTGCTAAATCAGCAGTCAAAGATAACTCTCCCTAGAAAACTGAAACATAATTACCACAGTGCTAAGAAGTCTCTGGCACTGATTGAGGAATTTGTTTCCTGAATGGTAAGGATTGCGTTAACTTGAAAATGTGGTGTACAAGAGCTTTCTAGGCAGCCACAAAAAGGCTGATGCATCACTGTTGCTCATCTCTCTGTGTGGTTGGACAAAATGGAAAATGCTTGTTAGAAAGTGTTTTAGTTACTTTTGTGTTATGAAAGTGTTTGTATTTAATTTTTAAGTAGTTTCAGACTGTAATTTTTGTAAGTCACTTGATCATTATTGTGCATTTGTAATTCAAGCCCACTAGTAATAAATTAATTGTTCAGGTGAACAATGAGTACAAAAGGCTCATCTAAACCAGCTAAAACAAACTTCCATTTCCTCTTTATTTGCTATCTGACATTCTACATTAAGCACACTGATTGCTTCACTTTTACAGAGCAACATAGCTACACACAAATTAAAATAAGCTGAGTTCAAATGTTCAACTCCAACAGAACATGGCACTTCTAACAGTTTGGTAACAGTCAAAGAGCAGTCCCCAAGCAAATGTAAGAGTGGAAAAGGATGTTGACATGATGACAGAGTCATCAAAACTAAGAGCACTTGAAGTCCAAATCTTGAACATATACAGCAAGGATTGTGGGGGAATCCTTTTTTTTCCAATTCCAAGTTACCATGCCCAAGAGTTCCCAGAAAACATTAGCACACAATTTTCTGGATACACATACACAGATGACAAGGCATTATTTTAAGGAAACCTATATAAACAGATACTTGACATGGGATGAACCAGAATCTTAACCTTGGGTCCGTATTAACAACAAGGTCACATGAGCTACAAATCAGGGTATCAATATACTACAAACAGATATGGGAGAGGTAAGGGAGAAACACACAAGGAGCCCCAAAGAATGCAGATAAAACATCATTGTCAAAGAAACCAGGCTGCAGCTGATACCAGTAGATATACCAGCACTGTTCTACTTCTTTCAAATGTCTAAACAATCTCTGAGAACTGCCTTGTTTAAACAATAGCTTACAGTGATAAATATCATGTTTAAGAAAAAAACAATTTCAGTAAAACCTTCAAAGAAAAAACATAAAATATTTTCATCTGAGAAATGAAACAACCTCTAGTTCTAGGCATACAAACAGCATATGTAGCTGTGTCACCATATTTTTAATGCCATCAGTTACTTGTGTTTGAGCAGTATTTTTTATGTAAAATACATTATATCAAAGCAAGAAAACACTTCAGCATTGCACAGTTGTGTACATGTGTTCATGCTCGAAGTACATATACGTTAATTGGGAAGATTTCTGTAATTACAAAACCACCCGAGGAAATGAAAAATGGCAATGAATTTTCTAAGTATCGCTGATATTCTCACTTCTTGACCATTTTACAAGATACCTTGGAAATTACTTTACAAGGAGTATATAAACTATAAACTTCTATTCTTAAACTTTGGAAAAATACTTCTATTGCACTTCAGAACTACTCCTGTCCTCAAAGAACACAGGGAACCCAAACAATAACAAATTCTAGGCTTTCAAGGTTTTTTCCCATGAAAAGAAATCAATCCTAGTAAGAGCTTTGATTCTTTTTCAGTTTGTTTTTTCCCTTCCACAATCAACCAGTCACTCTGAAAAGCTGAACAGCTACTCACCTGTTCTTCCAGCAGCTCCTGCCATAAAAGCTGAATTTCTTGCAGCTTGACCCGCCGATCCTCAGTCCAACGACAAACTGCTGTCCACCGCTCACCCAGCCTCTACAAAAGCACAAAACACTCAGAAATGATCACAAACCTTACAAAGAAACTCCAAAACCAGATAGTCAAAAGTGTGATTTCTGCTTCACAGTAACTCCTTTCTACATTTTATGTACTTCCCTGTCCATTATTTATATTGCTGTATTGCACAGAGATGGAGATTAACACTTTCAAAAACATTGACATATGGCCTGAACTCTGATTTTGCTCAAGTCTTTGAGCTATTTGATTGACATAAAAATGAATGAACAAAGTAGCACAAATTTTGTTTGAAAAAAATCTGTCTCATGTACTCATTGTACTTCAGGTTATAGTCCTAAGTGACAGGAAAACACTTCATATGATATTCCCTAGATAAATTGTGTTCATGTCTTCCAAGTATTTCTCCTATGAGATTTTAACTTTCTTAGGAAAACAACTTACATGAAATAAGAGTTGTACTATGAATCTTCCCATTTAATGAAACTGCTGAAAGGATATACTACCAAATAACTCAAGTCATTGGGAATGCAAACAGCTTGACTAATCAGTAATAGAGCTTGAAAGTCACCAAAGCACTTTTGCAGGTTTTAGCTTGAGCTGATTTAATAATTCTTTAAGTCATTATTGCTCCTAAAGGAAATGTTATTTTAAATTACTTTCTAAGATAAATTGTCTTTAAACACAAAAATGTTGATTAACAAATGTTAATTAATGTTGATTTGATACAAATTTTTCAAGTGCCTAATAATACAGTTTTAAAAAAAAAGGCTCTAAGATTTTACCTGCAATTGTTCCTCCAGAATAGCTGTTGCACTTTCCCCACTGCTTTCATCAACAATGACCACCATGTGTGTTAGAGAGTTGACCTTCACCTGTTCTGCCTCTAGGTCACTCTGCAGGCTCTACAAGAACAATTCAGAGGTTACCAATTTTGAATGCATTTAGTAATCTGCTATTTTGGCCACAGTTACTACCACAGTAGCTGTGGCTAAAGAACTTTGGTATTTCAGATTCAACAGCTAAGCACAGATTTTACCACTGGCAATCACTGCACAGTTTAAAATCTGTAAGCAAAAGGCTGCTAGAAAAGAACCCAAACCCATTCTGTTAAAATGCTGTAAAAGATGGAGTGCTTTCAGTTGGATGCCCCATACTTGACTAGGAGAATCACATGACAACTGCAATGACTTTCCATATGTTTGATGTTATACATAGGAGAGCTTAAGTGTTTCTACACATGGCTGCTACTGTTAATAAGCAAGCAACATAGGGCATCATTAAGAACACTCATTTTTCAAGAGTTGACAATATAACTTCAAAAGTATCAACAGTGCAATAACTGACCATGATGCTCCTAAGATAATAGTTGAAAACTGCAGAAAACATACAGCTCAGATTAGTTTAAGGCAATCTGTAGATTTAAATATTCATACAACTTCTAAAATAACAGATTCAATGGTTAAAGCCTACTACAAAATATCTCTGTAAGATCAACACACCTTTACAGTGTAAATGTCACTTTTTATACCAGCATATCCTAACCATGAAACACATGCCTCAAACTCTCCAGACTTTGAAAACAAAGGACAGGAAACTACACAGACTAAAAATACTCCAGTGTTCTTGTTCTGTGAGGTATGTCCCATGCTGGGGAGAAGGTCAAACCTCAGTACTGAGCATGAAAACTAAAGCTGCACCACAACAAATATCAAAAGGACTTCTTTCCCCTTCACAAAAACATCGCAAGGTAGAAAGGCTGGATTTGCACCCAAAAACTCAACGGAGAGAAAAAACACTTCCAAAATACTGCACACATGAGAAAGCAGTGTCTAAGCCCTCCCTTAGGATGTGATCCCTGCAAAAGCAGGGACTGGAATTGGTGACTTGGAAGGCCCTGATGATTTTGACTCCCACATTATTTTAATGTGCAGGTCTCAATCAGGCTTTAGTAATGCCTGCCAGTAATTAAAGTCTGCCCACAGTCCCTTTCGTACTGTTCCTCACATCAACAGTTTACCAGGAGAGGCCCTATTCTCTCCACAAAGTAAGGGTAACAATTTTCCCAACAGGTTTCATTTCCTGCATGAAGCAAATAGAACAGCTCCTGCTAGACAGCAGTGCTTGGGTGTTAAGTTAAAGCTTCTAATTCCTTTCTACAACATCATCCTTTTCCAAATACCAAATACAGCCATATATGACTCTTGACAATCAAGTTTCTCAGTCAAGGAATCTACCAACATACACATCTTTCAAATACTTCTCCTATACATACTACATAACAGCAAAAGGTTTACCTTATGTTCTTCCAGCTGTTTTTGAAGTGACTCCAAATCTTCTGCTAGGAGCTGAGATTCCATCTTCTGAATGCGCTCCTCTGTGACTGTCAGCCAGTCAGACAGCTGCTGCAGCTGCTGCTTCTGGAGCTCCATCAGCATGTCGTGCAGGCTGCAGGGGGAAGCAGAGTTACTTCAGACACTAAGTAACTCTGCTTGTGTCTAGAGGAACTAAATTCTAGTTCATATAGGAAAGAAGCAAGGCCATACATAAAGCTGTTACCTGTCACCAAATAAAATTTTCACCATTTAGCTAAGGAACACAGATAAGTATTCTTGTTTCTTTCTCAAAAAATGTTCATTAATTATGCAATTTATATCAGAGATTGTTTCTTCCAATGTGCTGCTAATAAAGCCACTGCTGAAAGTCACAACAAACACAGTTTCACCATTGATGTCCAGCTCTTACCTTGGTAACCCATATGTAGGGAAAAATTCTTCTAAAAGCTTTTTAATTATGTAAATAACCCATAGATATCCACATCCACTATATGCTTTATTGAGAAACTTAAATGTGTTTCTCATATTGTTTCAGTAGTTTATGCAACAACTGCATTTAAATACCATATAATTAGTCTGGCACATCTACATAATAATTCACAGAATACTTTACGCAATGACCAAAAAAAAAAAAAACCACCACATTTCTTTTGTTTCACCCTAAAGTATGAAGGAGGATTTTGTGTCAAAAACTGAAATGTTTAATTCTAAAAAGAGTCTTACAAAGAGATGCAAACCAAATTCTCCAATACACAGCAAGCACCAGAGGTCAGTCCTGAACCTCTAGAAGCAGCTGTGTGTCATGAACTCACCGGGACTGCCTGTCCATGCTCTCCACCCTGAGTTCCTCCCAGCGGGAGTTCAGCAGCAGCATTTGCTCCTGGATCTCAAACTCTTCTTCAGGTGATAGATTTCCCTGGGCCACCAATTGGTTTCCAGCCTGCAGAACATTGCCCACACTGCTCTGGTGTGCAGTCAGTTCCATCATAAAACCCTGGAAATGGTACAAGCAGACATGACTGTGAGGTCCTATCAGAGTTTATGACTTGGTAAATATCCTAAAAACCTATAATGTTTGAATCCGTGCTCTAGAAGGAGCTGGAAACATCACATGAATGACCATGGCAGACCCATTCCTTTCCTTAACACAAGATTTCCCATGCACTACAAAAACTCTGGATCCAGTAAAACAGAGAAAAAAAAGCTGACCACCTCAATGAATGCTCTGTTGGGGAGAAGAAAGCCTTCAAGCAAAAACACCAAAAATATAAAACAGGAATTTACCTATGGCCAACAGAACATAAAACAACATCTGAAATATATTGTAGGAAAGCAATTAGAACCCTATGAGTTAGCAACATATATTTACTGTAAATCCAGAATATCTCTTCTTTTGCTTCATGGCTTTAAAACTGTAGCACAAGGAAAAAATTCCTCCTATTGATCAGCATTCAAACTCTATATTCGATTTTATATAGTAAGCTGGCATGGGAAAAAACTAAAATATCTAACATGCCAATCACCTTCTAGCAACATCAGGACATTTTTTCAGATTTAGAAAAAGTCAAACCAAAATTTGTAAAAAACAATAATTTGGAAGCATCAACACATGTTTCTGAAACAAACTATCCTAACCATCACAGGAGGACCACTGAATAAATTGACATCATTGTCAATTCCAGCATTACCCTTATTTAACAGCAAGTGGCATAAGGCTGACCAGGTTTTTTTTTAATTGCCAGCAGGGAAGTACACCTCCATCTGAGATCAAACTGCCTTTGTATTATGCACACCTGTAAACCAGTCACCAAAGGCTGATTTAAAAAAAATTACATTAAGGTTTCAAAGCATGCTTCAATCTAGGTTCTTCTAAAAAGAAGAATTTCACCTTGAATAAAGGCTAGGAAATGGAAGCGCTGCAGCTTATTTACACACACAAAAAAAAAGAAGCCAAGCCACAACAAGAAGAATTTATAAGAGAAGCTTACTTCATGGGTGGAAAATTGTTCTTTGACTTCCTCAACATCACCAGATATTTCCTCCTGTTCCCGAAATGCATCCTCAGCTGACAGCAACCACGTAAGAACTTCTTCCAGAGCAACTTGGTAGCTATCCAAGTCCATATCCACCTCTGTCACTGTGCTGGGAGTCTCTGCTCTAGAACTGTCCTGGTCTTCTTCAAGTGCCACAGTCTAGGCAGCCAAGAGAAAAGAGATGTCTTAGAAGTGCACAGAAGATGCCCTCCCAAATGGTATCAAAAACAGAACAACTAAGATCTCTTTCAAGCTTTCATAAAATGTTTAAAAAAATTGTTGGATAAATTTTAATGAGAAAGGCCTAAGTCACTATATTAAAATTCAAGTTCATTAGTAAAGAACCTGAATAGAAAGTACAACTTTAATCTTGCTCTGTCAACAGTGAATCTCAAAACCAACCAAAACCTCATCACTACCAGTAACCACCACAAAATCCATGGAAAATTCAGTTAAAGACTGTGGACTACCCTCTTTAGCTGATCAAGATGTATGAAACAGAGAAGCAAAAAAAAAAAACCAACCAAAAGGCAGCATAATACAAATGGAACTTTATATCTCAATACACAAGATTTTTGTACATGTTTCAGAAAAGAAAAAGGAAAGCAGAAAGACTGAAGTTAATGACAAAGAAGTTGCTATGATTTTTTGTATTTTCCCAGTAGTGTTGCCCAGGACAGAAGGTATAATCCACAGAAACTGACAATCATGAAGATGAGCTAAAATGACAGCTCCAAAAAATAAAGGCTGGCTTTGATGAGAAACACACCTGCTGCACGCTGAATTCTCCATCCTCACATTCCTGCTTGTATCTCCTTGGAAGGGTTTCCACCTCCCGAATGTCTTCCATTGTAACTTGCTTAGGAAGGACCTCAAACAAAGAAGTCAAATACATAATAATGGACTTTTTGTCTGGAAGCTGTACAGCAACATCTGCATCAAAAAGATAAAACATGGGGAAAATTTTTTAAATCATTAGATAGAACACAGGTAACAATTCACATATCGTCCTGTCAAACAGCCTTTCATAAACTTTTAACTTAGAGACCAGTCAGGATACACATTGAAAGTACCATGAAGGAGGAAAAAAAAAGAAAAAATAAATTTTCTACATTTGGAAGTGAATCCACATTAAAAGTCTTGATCTTTTTGAAGTAAGAACCTAGACATGAAGTTGCTAAGGAATAAAATCCATTTGGGGAAAATTATTCTGAAGCATCTCCCAGGCAGAAATGTATCAAGGACAGTATCCTACATACAAACATTTCCACTTAGGCTCTATCCCCCTTCCCATTGCCAGTCAGGTGATTTTCTCATTTTCCACACTGGAAAGAGTTTCACTGAGCCAGGTTGACTTCTCTTGGGTTATGAACAGTACCCATTCAGTGAATTTTTTTTTTTCATAAGAAGGTGGTGCTTGTCTCACAGAATGAACCTTTGGAGGCTCACTTAAAGCAAAGCAACAGGTCAGTATTTTTAAAAGGAGCCATAAAGGTTTCCTGGTAGGCATTCCTAGGCAGCTACTGCTACTCAGTGTGTGTGTAAAGAACAATAAATTCTGAGCTCAAACTGCCCCATTCTACTGCACTACTGCACCTGAAAAGAACACACCCTTGCAGCACAGCTCATACCTAAAAGGAAACAAAGTCAGCATACCAACTTCACCTTCCTTACACAGTCCCTGGATGGAAAGCCAACCCAAACCTTAATATTCAAAACACCAAAGCCTACACATGTACATCTGTACTCTTACCCTAACAAATGGCATTTGCTTAAATCCAAATTTTAAAGTTTGAAATTAAATAGCACTGCACAAAGCTGATAGAATTGTTATTCATACTTAGTGTCAATAGAAGAAATTTCTTTTACGAGAGCTCAAAAAAAGCTTCTAGTCAAGTAAAATAACTGTATCCCACCTTCAGGATCCAATAGTTTCTCTATTCCTAAATGGTTCTTGGCTATGTTGAAAGCATTTTCCAGTCTCTCAACTGGAGACATCTTTGTAACTTTATCCCAGCTGAACAGCTCAGGTCTAAAAGTGAAAGAAAAACAAGAATGAAAGCAAATTTATACATAAGAAAAGCCCATACCATGCAGAATATCAAGTTAGGCATATAATAGCTACCCAAATAATATGTTCATACACATATATACCAAATACCAACATAAGTGCATGTACACAAATGCAAAACAAAAAGCACAATTCTCACTTATTAGTGACAATCTCATGACCACAAATTAATTGACTGCATGCTCACACAACATCCATTTTCCATTCCACGTCCTAAACAAAGTCATTGACTGAAACATGAGATCAAATACCACTAGCAAGAACACATAAGCTTTGTTTAAAATTTATGCCAGAATCAGTTTTCCTCAGCTGTTTCTTTTACAGCACTACTATTACTACACATTTTCTGCATCAAGCACTGCTGGGTAATCAAGAGTCACTCTGTTCCTGGAAAACCTCATTCCAAAATTGTGATGTGGCTCAGTGACCACCCCAGGCCATCACAGCCAGGAGAAACAGCAGTCTCCACCCCACGGTCTTGTTTCCCTCATAACAAACAACAAACAACAGCCTACAAGAAAACATCCCATCACAAGTGCTCATGAGGCCTAGTGCAAACCAGGCCAAGGAGCTGGTCAATTTGCAGTGTCAGCAGCCTTCATCTAAGATCAGTTTTAACCCAAGGGCATCTCCAGTCCAGCTGTGCATCCAAAACATGCTGGTGGGTCTCAAGGGGAAAGAGCAGAGCACACAACAGGAAGCAGAGGGAGCAAACAGGGCCCATTCCTAGCAGTGCCTACACCTGTGGGGCATGATCAGCCAAGTGCTGCAGCAGCATAGCTGCAGAGCCATTTAAACACCTTCTATTCTCCTGCAACTGTGGCTTCTCATCAAGACACTGCTATCGATTCTGTACTTTATAACTTGGGGAGGAAGAGATGGGCTTGTCTTTAATTCTTTTACTATTTGATTCAGTTGTAAATTGACTTAGAGTATGGTTTATAATCTGTCAAGTCATTACATTTGTGAAACAGGAAGTCCCTAAGCCAATAGAGCCTAAAAAGCAAAAAGCCAGAAGAAAGCAGGGTGAGCAGGAGCAAAGATATGCATAGAAACTCATGGAATACTGTACATCTATGCAAAAGCAGCAAGGAGAACCACAGATTCATGTAAATCTTTAGTAGATACTGACTTTGAAAACAAAATAATAGATCACAACTAGGTACTTACCTAAGAGTAAGAAAATCAAACCAAAAAGCAGAATTCAATTCAAAGAGGAGCTAAGCTAATATTAGTAAATGAAAGAGAGCAGTAAACGGCTACTAAAATTATATGAGGTAATAAGTTACTTACATGCTGTAAGTGTTACAAAGTTATTAGATATTGTAGCCAAGAGGTAGTACAACTAACAATTGCTGATAGATACATAATGGGAAAAGATATTAAATATCTAATTGGAATCCAAGATTCTCCTCTTTTAAGTGTCATATTAAACTAAAATATAAAAGCAATACTGAAAAATGCCCCTTAGGTAGGGAAGCACTACTGTCTGGGTAAGTTAAATAGCTTTGTTGTCCTACGGCTTCTGCAACCTGCCCCAGTCTCCTTGTTCCTTGCAAGTGCTTTTAAAGTCTCTCCTTCAAAGCTGAAAAGAGAAACCCAGCTCAAGATTTCTTAAAAGTATGGGGGAAATGGTGCTTCTCTCACTAAAGGACTTGTGCCCAGGGACAACAAAGCTGAATTCTGACATGCCAGCAGCTGTCAGGCTCCAAGAAATATGGAATAAAAGACTTAGACCCAGATTTTAGGAAATCACAGGAAAGCACAGTTACTGAGTCAAAAGCTTTCAGCTGAGGCTTTTGCTGCTTAACAAGTGCTCTGAAAAGGGCAGAGACTTCAGATCCTGCAAAGCCTAAGCACATAGTTAAAACAAAAGGACAAACAGCCTAAAACTAATTTTTCTGCTTCTCTCAAGTCACCTATGTTTCATTTGTGTCTAAAGCTGGCACACTCTCCATCATAAAGCTTCACACATTTAGCAGCAGAGCAAGGCCACTACAGGCGGTTGTACTGGTAGGAAAACTTCACCACGACTGCTCACACAATCCAGGGGAGGGACTTCGTAATACTTGCAATAAATTCCAGTGAGAGGTTTGGCAGTATTGCTCTGTCCTTGCACAGCAGCCCTGCCAAACTTGCAGAAGCCCTCAGAGTGGTGCTGGCCCTCCTTAGATAGCCATGAAGGCTGAACATAAGCCAGCCCTGGTCCACAAGACACAGAGATATGTCAGGGCAGACCTGTGCCGAAGCCAGCGAGCCTGTGACAGAGCCTACTGCAGTTACCACAGGCCAAATGGGCACTTTAGAGCAGGCTCAAAGTGAGTGTATGTTCTGCAAACACTTGGCATCTGCTGGGTGTAAATCTGAGTGTTTGAAAAGCATTTGCTGTGTCAAATACCTGGTGACCAGGAGGTCTGGTTAAATTCTAGAAATTATTATACCATTTTCACATTAAAATGGTTATTTATGGGTTAGAACAGTCAGACCTTGCAAAGCAATGAGCTGACTTCATTTAAGAGACACTGGATTAGAATGGATTGCCCAGTAGATCTCAAAGAGATTTTTAAAAAGGAAGTAAAAAAAGTATGTAACTTTAATAAAATCTGTAATGATGATTTATTTAAACTTCTGAAGATTCTTGCAAAAATCAGAAAGAAGACAAAAGATCTGTGCAAAGAAACTTTAACTCTATTCCTTATAAAGTATAATGAACAAAGTAAAGAATATTCTACAGATACCTAAAGAGTTTGATGTTCTGCCCCACAGTTCTCCTGAAAGAACTGCATACATCATCCTTCATGCACATTAAATTAAAAAACACCAGAAAAACTACAAAGCATCTCATTTCTTCATTTTGAAGTTCTGTATCTTCTTTTTGAAATTAATACGGCAATCTCAAAGGGAAGAAACATTTCTTTTTGCAAAGGAGGGCAGGTAGGAGAGAAATTCAGGTGAAGAAGATGGTCAACTCCTCCTTCCCCCTCAGAGACCCTTTCAATATATTCACTTTAAAATGCATACCAAGTGGGATGTAAACCCACTGCAATTAGCAAATGTTTGTGCATATGCAGGAACTCTGTTACGCTCCTGCCTTGGCTACAGCCTTTGCAATATGCTGGCAATGTCCCACCACTGCTATTGTTACCACAAAAAAAGACAAGCAAATAAGAATCCTGGAAAATGCATCACGGAAATAGGCCAGAAGCTGTCAAATGTTCAAGCACAAAGACACAGAAAAAAAGCTATTTACTTCACTAGGTCAAAGACAAGCTGTTTGCCACTTACTTATGTCTGTGAATCACAGCATTAAAGGCGAGTCCATCAGCCCAGCTCGTGGTGAAGTTCAAAACATTGACCTGACTGTAAGGTCTGGTGGACTGGCGAACCCAGCTCAGCAGTATCTTCTCACTGTTGGTCTGCTGCAAATCTGACATGATGTTCTTCATTACATCCTTCACCTGCAAGACAGCAACAACTACACCTTACAAACATATGCCCCACTTTTTCTCCTTGCAAAACCAAACTACTGCACAAATCATCGAAAGGGTTTCCCCATGAAAAGCTATGAATCAAACTCCAATTCCTCACATGAAATTTGGGACTAGCAGTCTTCAGGCCATCTTTGCCCTCTACTGCTTACAAATGCCAGTGATGCTTTGTGTAATAATGGCACATTACTCGTACGTTATGATCCTCTCATTCTCCTTGGTGCTGTCTGTTCTAAGCATAGGGAATAATACTCCTCACTGCCTTGTGCTGTGGTTCCACCAGTAAACAAACTCCAAAAATACAGCTTGTATAAGTTTTCTGCAAGAAGAGGATATCTTCTCATCCTGCAAAACTAGTTTGTTATTTGGGTGCTAGTTATACACATCTACCAAAGTCCCTCCAAATTAATTCAATGATCTTCCCAGATACTTAGATAAACCACGAACAATTCAACCTATAAGACTAACAAACCTACAAAGCAGCTGTAAGATGCAAGACAAACACAGCTACCTAAACAGTAAAACACTACCTGCCTCAAGCCCTTGAGGAAGGAATAGAAATACAATGCTTCAGCCTGAAAAGCCTCTCTGCAATTCACACCAGCAGGAAGTAAACTGAGCAGCTGAGCACAACTGGGCACATACGAGAATACAGATGATGGGAGGCAGCCAATAGACTTCAAGTAGAAACCAAATACTGGCCTGCCTTTATTTACCAGCCCAAAATAGAAGCAGTATTTTCTGCCCCCAAAAGCCTGGGAAGGTTTGAGAAACTCACAGCAGAACAATGTACGTGATTCCTGGAAAGGAAGAGATCTCACAGTAGCCTCTCACCTGCCAGTGCAAGATAATGCTCCACAGCAGCCCCAGCGTCAGCTTGTGATTCCCATCAACAATGTCAGTTCCTCCAATATTCACCAACTCCACCTGGAGAGGTTGAATCAACTCTCTATTAAACACTTATCACAGCTCCAAGTAACAACCCCACCCCACATCCTTGGCTGCCCTGCCAAGTATTACCAAGTGCTCTGAAATAAAAAGTAGTTGAAGAGAAAAGCAGAGTTGACAGAAAATTGTTCATCTGAATTTGTCATGACAACTGCTTAAATAAACTTAACATTAACTGCTTAAACTGCATGACAAAAGATGGCACCAAAGAAGATTTTCCAGAGAAAAAGTTTTATTCTCTCCTCTATATGTACAGGTGCATACTCTCAGTCAAAACTGAAAAACAGAAATTCAAGCATAAAGAACCTGAAAGGAAAATAAAAGTTAAGCATGTTTTGTCCTCAGTTATTTTTATATTTTAATTTGATTTACAAATCAAACAAGTTGACTTTTCCTTACTTGGAACCATTCTGCTTAAAGGATGAGGTGAACAGGATTACTTGATCATCTACACCCTAGGTTTGTCCAATCCTTGCAACATATATTTAAACACTTTTATAAATTATTTCACAAGTTATGAATATTGCAGAGCCCACAAACTCTCAAACAACAGAACGCAACTGCTTCTCAGTGGATGCCTTTTCCCTCCATCGTAACACACAACACACTTTTTAATGAAGCAAAGCAGTAGGCATAAATCAACTACATGACCCTAACAACCTTCAGCTAACTAAGACCATCTGTTTACTTCCAAAAACCCAGATGCTGTCAGCCTCAGGAAAAAATAATTATTGCAATTCAGTATTGTTTCATTTATTGTCATAATAAAATAAATCAATTTCAAGCTGAAAAACTCATTATTTAGCCTTTAAAAAGTTAATCAATATTTACAGTACCTCAAAGAACAAAAAGAACCCACTGCCAGCTTTGTCTGCTTCCAAGAAATATGACACTAGTCCACCAACACAGAGGGGAAATTGCAGTATAATACAGCATGTTGTATCACTATTCAATAAGCAGTTTATATAAATATGCCCATGCTTTCTTGTATTTGATGTATTTTATTTCCAAAATGATCTTATTACGTTATTTTAGTGACCTGACATTCAAAAATAGAAATTCTAAGTATAGGCAGCACACTTATCAGGAATTGTTCGTCAAAAAAGGAAGAAAAACTAAAACCACTTTACTATAGCACTACTGTCTTCCAGGCATTAAAAACAAATATTAAGCTAAATAATTATTACTTTTATTTTTCTTAAAGTATGATTTGATTTAGTTTGCTTGTTTGCTATTCTGACCAGTCACCAAAGCTGCAAATTAGAAACACTATACGTTTGACACAGAGATGACAGAACTCAATGAAAAGACCCTCCTGGAAATGGAGAGCAGGATAGAGCCACAAAACCTGCCATCCCCTCACAGATTTGTGCACAAATTATGCAGCATTATTTGAAATTATTGTTTTGTCCTTCGGTTTGCTTGAAGCAAAGCTTCAAGGCACTTTTTCTTAGGAGCTGCACACATCTCAACAAACCACAGTTTTGTGATTAGTAGTTTAATAACATTATTAAGTTTGCATTTTAAGATCTCACAAAATTGCTGGACAGTGAAATTCTACATCATATAAGAAACTATGAACAGTTTACCTATCTCAATGAGGTCTCATTTTAGATACAAAAAACCTTTACTCCCTGCATTCTGAACTCATTTTCATACAACAATAAACTAAAGAATCTCTCAAAAAGCTGTGGAAAAACATGCTCACATTGTTCTGATGCAAGACTTGCAGTACTCGGTTGACGTTATTTAAGGCATGTACTCGGGTGGAACCTCGTTCTTTAGGCTGAAAATAAAAAGTTACAATCTGTTCAACATCAGAATTAATGGACATACAAACAAGATTAGAGAAATAAATCTCCAAATTTTCACTTCTTTCTTTTAGTAGTATTAAGAAAACCCAAACAAGATCATCCACAACAATTTCAGAATGAAAACTGGTCAGAACAATATTCCCTAACCAAAGGCACGGGACAGGCCTTGGATTCAAAATGTGTTTCAGCTCATTTTCCGTAAGGCCAAAATTTTTATTCCCAGCATCTACAGAATTATAAACCAGCAATGCAAAGGCAAAGGAAGAGTTCCTGGAGAAAATCTGAGGCTTTTGAACATTTGCCAGAGTACTTGAAATTTTCTGGCTCCCAAGAGAGAACAAGCAGCAATTTGTTTTTCTGGCACCAAAAGCCTGCTAAATCTTTGCATACTGGGAAGAAGTCATGCTTCCTGACTTTCCCTTCCCTTTAATATCAGGGGGAATAAAAAAAAAAAAAAAAAAAAACAAAAACAAAAAAAAAACCTCCACAACCAAAAAAAAAGATCCCACCAATAAAAACAAACCTTCAACTCGACAATTCCTGCCACTCCATTTTGTTTTAATCACCATAATTTAATTCCTATTGCAGAAAGCGATCATACTACAAGAGCATGGAACTGAACTAGGAACACAGTAATCAACTTAGAAACAAAAAACTCATGTTGTTTTCATCATAGTTCAAATCACACCACAAATTATTAAGAGTAGTAGTAAAACACATCTGCTTAAAAAATAAAGTAAGCTCACAATGTGAAATTTTGTCTGACTGAAGGTTCCTCATAAGGGCCATAAACAAATTTGAGACAGTATAAATAGTGAAATCAAGAATAAGTAATGGCACAGGTTTCACCATATTTTATGCATCTTTCTGAAGAGCCATTAATGTTAGCAGGGGAATAGTTTTCAGCCACATCCACTTTCCCAAACACATTTTGAGCAGTTTTCAGCCTTTTCCTGTCTCTAGACAACACAATTTTTCAATGGAGATACAGATTTTTACCTACTAGCTGTTGTCTTTTTACTTTCTTTTTGTTCTTTAAGGGATCTTTCACGGGCTTACTAGAAGCCCACAGGGATCCAGCTGAACACAGGTCAACCTGATCATCCAGAAACAGACCTTTAAAAGATCTCTACTAAAAACATACACTATGTGAACACCACCACTGATTTTACATGCTTTGCTAGACATTATGTAAACCCTCAAGCGAGGGTCAGGCAGGTCAGCCTGACCCTGTATCTCATGAGTGGAGTTCATGGGAATTCCACTGGAACTGTAGAGAACAAGTACACATTACAAGCAAATTAAGGTTTTATATAAATTAAAATTAAAAAAAAAAGCACATGCCTCAGTTTGTGTTTTGTTTATTCATTGGTCTGGTTTTTTTTAATAAATGGAAATATGACTCAGATGTTTCTCTTACCAGAGGTTTCCCTGTCAGACCCTCCAAAAGGTCCAAAAGCTTCCTTCCATCTTTGAGATCTGTGAACATGTCTTTCACTGGGGCCTTCCCACTCTGCAGAAGAAAAAAAAGAGTAGTAAAAACAATATTTAAGCAGAACTTCCCTGAAAATAGATACTTTTTCCTTTGCATCTTTTAATTAATTCTTAATTGGCACTAAAAGTAGTAAACGAAAGCTAGGGGACTGCTACAATGATCGAGAAGGAACCCTTCCCTTTTTAAGTGTTATTTTCTTTCCTCCCTATCACTGTGGTTCTGTGCATCAGCAGCCTTATAATAAGGAACCAAATCAGTGCATCCTGGCTCAGATTAGGGTGGATGCATGAACAGGCAAAGATGGCAAAGAAAGAAAACTTGGCAAGTTTGAGGAGTCATTTGAGAAGGAATGCTTTTTTTTGGCTACATCTAAAGGAAGAAGAAACAGAGGCTTTTCAGAAAGCTATTGGGACAAGTTCTGTCAGATTTTAAAAAAGGACCAAAAAAAATTACTTGGAATTGAGCCCTGTGTAAGGAGCCACTGTTCTACAAAAACCAGTAGATCAAAAGGTATGATATTTATTGAAACAAATTAATCACTTTCTCTACCATGGAAAAGAATCATAATGTGAAACCCAGAGGTACTCTAAACTTATAAATTTCTAATTTTTACTTTCTTTGGGAGTGGAGGGACTCTGTACAAAAATCATGGCAGATCAGAGTGGAATCATGTTAACCTTTTCCATGCTTCCTTTTTATATTATCTCTTCTTGGACCATAAGGAAGTTACCGTGGAACAGTTCTACAGGGCAGGGGGAGAAGACACAGCCACCAACACCCAAGTGCATTTGCTTAGTAATATTCACCTGCTGGCTGCCAAGAAATCAATTAAACTACTGCTTTCAGTGTCCCTTCCAAGTGCCAATTTGAGGAGAAGAAAAATATTTTCTAAGTACCACAAAAAGCTCCAATATTGCTTTTTCCTGTCACCTTGGCTTTTTAACATTGCTCTTCAGAAAGAAGGCTGTCAAAGACCCACCTTACATGACATAAATTAGCTGGCATAGATCTCTCCTGTCTTCACTTATCTCCTCCTGCCCTACAGCTGCTGGTAATTGCCAAATACTGGCTAACAAATCAGGAAAAAAAGAGAACTGAACAGCTCAGTGAACCCTGTTTTTGGTAAATATCTGGTTTTCTCCAAAATTCATACGGGTTTTTCTTAGGTGCCCCATTTAGTTAGATTTGATACTACAAAAACTACCAACACAAAAAAAAAGAGTTGAACAGCTGCAAAGAAATATTTTAGCTTCCTATACAAAAACATTACTAAACGTAACAATTTCAACCAGCTAAACAGTGGTAACTATGATCTTCTCAGAGCACGTACTTTTCATTCAGATGCTTCACAGCAGCATAGCAACTCAACCAAATTTTTAAAGCATGCTGGAGCCTACAACAGGACAACTGGCTGGAGAGATGAGGACACCAATGGCTGCTGTCTACCTGGACTTCAGCAAATCTTTTGACACTGTCTCCCATCATATCCACATAGGCAAACCCAGGTGTGTGAACTGGACAGGTGAAAGGTGATTGAGAACTGGCTGAATGGCAAATCCCAGAGAGTCCCAATAATTGGCACAGGGTCTAGTTGGAGGCCTGTCACTTGTGGTGTCCCCTAAGGTTCAATAGTGGGCCCAGTATTGTTTAACTTCTCCATCCATGCCTTAGATGGAGGGACAGATTCCTCCTTAGTTCATAGATGACACAAAGCTGGAGGAGCGGCCAATACCTCAGAGGGTTGTGCAGCCACTCAGAGGGACCTTGACAGGTCGGAGAGATGAGCAGAGGGGAACTGTGTGGAATTCAACAAAGGCAAGTGCAGGGTCCTGAACCGAGGGAGGAATAATCTCATGCACTGGTACAGGCTTGGGCTGATCTGCTGGGAAGCAGCTCTGTGGAGAAGGACCTGGGAGTCCTGGTGGACAACAAGCTGTCCACAAACCAGCAGTGTGCCCATGTGGCTAAGGAGGCCAATGGTATCCCAGGGACATTGGGAAGAACGCTGCCAGTAGGTCAAGGGAGGTAATCCTGTCTCTCTTCTAGTCCCTAGTGAGGCCACATCTCACTAGGTGTGTGTGTGTGACTCACGCATGCTGCGTCCAGTTCTGGGCTCCTCAGTACCAGAGCGATGTGGAACTCTTGGAGTAGCTCCAGGAAAGGGCAACAAAGTTGATCAAGGGACTGGAGCATCTCTTACACTTTAAAGTCTCAGGGAACTGCACCTGTTCAGCCTCGAGAAGAGACAACTGAGACATGATCAGTGTCTGTAGGTACCTGAAGGGAATGTCCCAAGAAGATGGAGTCAAGCTCTTCTCAGTAGAGCAACAGGACAAGAGGCAACAGGCAGAAACTGACAGAAGTTTCACCTGAACATAAGGAATACCTTCCCTGTGCAGGTGACTGCACAACAGAACAGATTACCCAGAGAGGTTGTGGAATTTCCCTCACTGGAGATGTTCAAAAAAACATCTGGATGCAATCCTGAGTAACACACTCTAGGGCTCCCTGTTCGAGGATGGTGTAATACAGGAGGAAATCAGCCACAGAGCAATCAACCCAGTAAAATTTAGTTTACATTTGGTTTGCATCACCACACTGAAGACAGTAAAAATAGGTTGCTAAGGGCACAAGGAAATTGTTCATATGACCAGACAAGCAAGCAGTAGGAGCTAACAGAGGTCTCTGGATGCAGTAATAGTCAAACACTCATTGTGAAAGCACAAAACTAACAAAAAAAACCAAAAACTAAGCTTCTTAGTCATTGAAGTGTGGGCCTCTCCAGAGCAGGGTACAGGGGAATAATCACTTACACTGACCTGCTAGCCACACTTCTTTTTATGAAGCCCAGGGTATGGTTGGCTTTCTGAGCTGAAGCACACATTGCTGTCTCATGTCCAGTTTTTTACCCCTAAGTCCTTCTCCACAGGGCTGCTCTTAATCTATTAATCTCCCAGTCTGTACAGATACTGGGGAAGGCCATGATGCAGGTGCAGGCCAGGACCATATACCTGGCCTCAACAAACTTTACAAGATTCATATGGGCCCACTCCGCTAGGCTGAAGTCTTTCTGGGTGACCTCCATTCCCACTTGCACATCAACTGCACTTGCTCAGCAAACTTCCTGAGGGCATACTCAAATCCACTGCACGTCATTGGTGATATTGAACCCTTCAGATCACATTATGGACCCCTGAGAGACAGCACTTATTTCTGATCTCCATTTGGACATTGAGTAGTTGACTGCAAATCTTTGGATGCAGCTGCCTAGGCAATTCTTCATTTATTTAACAGTCCATTCATCAAACCCCTATCTCTCCAATTAAGTGACAAATGATGTTGTGGGAGACACCATCAAAGGCCCTACAGAAGGAAAGCCTTTATAATTATACAATTAATTTTAATTATATATAATTAGAACAGCACACACATATGTAACACCAAAACTAATAATGTTACAGCCATATATCCTCAATGAATTTGTTGCCTTAGGTACAGAAGTTAAAAAGGATTTGGAACTACTGAAAAAGCAGAAAGATACCTCATCTAATACAGTGCAACAAGAGTTTTAAGAGGATACAGCCTTCTTTCTTTGCTTCCATCCCCTCACTTCACATGCATGAAAATAAGCTGAATAACTTCCTGCTTTCAGTCATGCATTATAACAGGTCATAGTACGTTCCAGCCCTATGCAATGTTCCCTGCTGTGATGGTGGAAATAATTTAATCTGCTTTCTCAGGAGAATGACTTTTCCATTTTGATGGCCAGCAGAGCACCATGTTTTGCTGTCAGTTCAAGGAGTCAACAGAAGAGTATTAAATTATTTTTGTACACTAAGCTACTCATTCTTTGTTTGTTCAAGTACCCACTATCCTCAAAACGGACAATGCGATATACAAAGCCTCTATTTAGTCAAGTCTACTAAATGCTCTCCGAGGGAAAGAAGTCAGCTCACAGGATGTATTTTCCCACATGCAAGGTGACTCAGGTTTGCTAAGAAAGGGTTGCAACACCCACCCTACCAAGCCTATCACCACCTCCACAGAAGCACACTCACCAGGAAAGCTGGAAACCTGCTTCTTCAGCTTCCCACACCCACCTGAATCCCATGCACACACCTGGTGGCAGCTGCCACCCAGGCAGCCTCAGCTGTCCCATCAACGCATAAAGCCAGCCCTAACAGTCAGCTGATGTCCCAATGGAGCAGAGACTGCACAGGCACTGCATCCTGCTCTGTTCACACTGCCTCCTCCCAGTCACGCATTTTCCTCATACCTGAATGCACATTTCCATGCAGGATCTGCTATGTGAGCCATATAGTCTGCAGTCAGAAACATCACTGCTTTGTCCTCCAGTGCAGCTGGATACTGGATGGCTTTCTTGGGATGCATTTCAATAGCAAGCCACTGTGCTTCAGGAAGTCTTCTACTTTCTTTATGCAAACAGAACAGCTACAGCTTCTGACAGCCACATGACTCATGAAGTTTATTAAGAATAGAAGGGTGCAGGAAAATAATTTCTTTAAATGGCAGCCCCAAGTGATAGTCCCATACCTTTATTTCCCAAGAGATGACAAGTTAAAACTCTGGGGCAAAGCTGACCAAGCAGCCATGCATGCCCTCTTGTGCCAGGTACGAGCCAGCCCTGAGCCAGGCCAGGCTGCTGCCATCACCCTCTCTTTGTGATAAAACCCACACAGAGCCCCATCACCTCACAAGCAATGCCCACCACCAAGCCTACTGGGGCAGGCTGCTGTGGCAGTGCAAGGGCAATCTGGGAGCTGCACTCCATGGCCCCCTAAGGCTGGACCTGTACTTCTACTACTCCAGGGGCCATGAGCCCACTTAAAGCCTGGCTCTAACCCAGCAGTCTGACTAGCATCAGGGCACCTGCTCCATGCAGACTGCACTGGGGTGAAGCAGGCAGCCCTGAGACCAGCTGGGGCAGGCTGGTGGGCTGCTGCAAAGAGCCTGGGCTCTGGGGGAGGACAAAAGGTAAGGCACAGGGCTCTGCAGCTTACTTCCTTCACCATACCTACCCACATCCATACTGCCCACTCCTAACTCCCAAAAAATAATCTGGCCTTCTGAAAAATGAAGTCTGTAGCTACAGATACACACACAAATAAATACACAATCTGCAGTATTCAAAAAGCACATGCATTTCTCTCTCTATAGATTCTTGTCTGGCTTACAGTATACTAAGGCAATCTAAGTTTCTCTTCTTCAGAACTAACATTTTACTCACTTTCTAAATACTTAAAGACTACACAAGTACGAAGTAGTTCAGCCCCTGCCAGCATCCTGTAAGGAGAAGCAGTCCATCACTGAGCATAATGGATGGAGAAATTTAAGTATTTGTCTTATAAGAAAGAGTAACATTGACAAACCATACCAAGCCCTTCACAAGGGCAAATGGCTAGTCACGGTCGTGTTGGTAAGTACTTAAAGAGCAGCTTACATTGTGCTGAGCACTGTACAAATACCAGGCAGCTAATGGGTCCTTTCTCAAAGACAAAATAGAGTCCAGTTTACACTACAAAGACAGCATAAAGGACAGGCAGGGACACGCTTCGTACCAGAAGATCTGCCGGTTTGGGGTGTAAAGCATTCACATCCCACTCACTAAACACTTACCATTTAACAGAAGGTAGTTTTTCTCAGCTTTGCTTATGTTTGCCGCAAGAGCAGAAAAAACAAACCAAAAAAATCCTGGCAGAAATCTCTTTCCCTCAGCCTGCTCAAGAAGGCTTTGCCAGCATCGCTGTACACAGTTACTGTAACAGACACAAGGGCTTGATAAAACAGACAAAAGAACATAATTAACAGACTCAGAAAGAAGCAGTGTTGGTTCCCCAGTGCTTTAAATTAGCACTGATAGCAGGAAAGGAGTTGATTCACCTAACAGGGCTGGTGTAAGGGAAAGAAGAAGAGGAAAAAGGAAAGGGAAAGGGAGGCAGAGCAAGAGAAAGGAAAGTTAAAGAAAAAAAGCTAGAGACTGTACATAAGCTGAGGGCTAGGCTTGCTTGTGTTCTCATGAACTTGGCATGGTGACAACATTTGTTATGCACCACTAGGCACATACACAAGGATCAGAACCAGATCCAATCCATCACATTACATTTATTCCAACAAACATTTTCGTGCCAGCCTTTGTGTGAACACAAGTAACAGAGACAAAGAGACAAAGAATTTTTGCTAGTTATCCACAGCAGAAACAACTTTTTCTGTTGATTTACCTCACAAGGAAGCAGCAGTTTATTAATGATCTCTGAGCTGGAGACCAGCTGGCTACCATACGTACACAAGACCAGGCATCTCAGACATCAGTTTTACACTTTCCAGCAAGACACCAGCACTATTTGGGAAGGAGATACCACACACAGTGTTCTTCTCACACCAGCTGCCCTCACATGCCCCTTTGGCCATCTTTCAAGTCCCTCTACCTGGATCAGGTTTAAGAGGGTGACTCACACTTCCTTGTGTGCATCTAGAATTACTCACAACGAAGGCCAGCCAACATGACTGTGCAGTAATCATTTCTCCTCTTTGCCAGAAAGCATTCCCAAGAAGTGGAAGAAGATATAAACAAAATCCAGATCAGATTTTTTTTAAGTCATCCAATGCTGCTGACAGTCAAAAGCCCAGCCATCAACACTTACAGTTTGTTCTACTAAAGCCACCACAGCTACAAGGCAGTGATCATTCTTTAGTATGTTCTACAGTAGAACATTCTTAATTGTCCCTTTATTACCAATGAGGAATAGTATCAAACTGAGTCTAGTTAGAGAAAAAACTGGAGTCGCAAATTCTCAGTAGGACAAAACCTCCTTTTTTTCAAACACCAGCTATTATTTATCATTTTATCATGACTACTTAAGTTCTTTATTCTTGAACATGAAATTATATGGAAAGGCAATCATTAAAGAAGGTTAAATGTTTACCTAGTTGTTTAACTAGAAACATGAAATTCTCATTCCAATTATCTGTAGCAGACAATTTACCTGTGCTTTAAATCAATAATTATTGAAGCTACATTATTAAACCTAACTTTTTCAATTAATGAATGCCAAAGAGATCGGAGAATAAGAGATAAGCCACCTCTATTTCACATCCTCCTCAGTGATACTGATTCAGACCTTGTAGCCACAACATTAAAACCAAGATGAAAGGTCCTCTCAGTTTCACAGTTAATGCACACTGGCTGTCACCAGGAAAGTAACACATTTCATAAAATCATACAAATGACCTTCACCACTAAGGGAATGCAGCAGACAAGTTCCAGCTGCTCAGAGCAGGGCTGGGAAAAGCCCTGGTTGCCATTTACATTATCTGCCACTTCAGGAACACCAAGAAAGCAGTACATACTGATTTTCAATCAGATTCTTTTATCTTCAAATGTCACTTTTATGAAGTTAAGAGTTGTTTTAATTAATTCTGTTTAATCAATATATGACAATTTTTAACATCTAATGTGCTCAATGCATAGATCAAAGCAGTAGTAGAACTGTAAAGACCAATTTCCTTTGAGAAGGGGCAAGTATTGGAGAGGTTGGGCTCTTAAATGATAGCATGAACCATTCATAATGTTCAAGTACATTCCCAGGGAACTCATGGTAACCAGTTTAAACTCAAACAACACAGGAGCAAGACCTACACTTTATCATGACCAAGACCAAGTAAAAAACATGTCAAGTGCTGCTACATTATAAGGCCAGCACATGGGAACTCAATGTGGGAAACAAATCAGAAAGCAAAAAGGTCATTGCATAAAGTAAACAACTGTGTCAACAAATAATCTCACCAGTTTCTAATTTAAGACCATAGACAATGTTTACAGAAGTATTTTTATGAAAATGTGGTACTTTTTTCCATTCTCCTTCCACTAACATGCAGGAGTTACAGGACATCATACACAGATAGTAGCTATACTGACAGATATATTTTCACTGGGTATACTCTACCTCCATGCTGAATATTGCCAAGGAGTTGTGGCATCTCAACACGACACTAGTACCAAAACTATAATTTCAAATACCAAGTAAAGCAAATAAATAAAAAGTTATAATCATAAGAAGACACCTTATTGAGCAAATTATTTTTAACTATTGGTGCTCAAATAGTTACAAGCAACTAAACAGCTATTCAAAACCCCAGACTAACAGGGGATGGCAGGCGAAACTAATACTCATCACTGAGATATGCTGAAAATTTTGATTCTACTAGATGACAGACATGAGTTTAAGAAGCAGCAAAGCTGAACAGCTAAAGATAGTTCAATTCACCTAACACCTAAAATACTCGACTGACAACATGACTGAAGGAGGGAAGATCTATCAGTGCAAATAGCACAGCAAGGCACCAGTAACTGTAGGTCTTTCTCTCTCCATGTAATGCATTATGTAAATGCATTAATAAATGCATTAATAAATGCATTTACATAAGCTTATGTTACAATAACATGTTTAATGTAACAGTAATAACCTGTGCTTGCAATTAAGCCTCATTGCACAACAGTACCAGCAGGGGCAGCTGGGACCCCGCTTACCACTGTCAGTTATTGCTCTTGTAGGACCAAAAGTTTATCCTTTTATTTATAGTTTTTCAAGCAACATAACTTCAACTGGAACCTTAAAAAAAATTAAAAATCCTGCTAACCAGGTTGACTAGTCTCATTAGCAGCTAAAGGAACAGATTTGCTTTGGTGCCTCGACCAGGTTCAGCTCTAGTACTTGAGAAGGTCCCACAAACCCTCCAATAACTGGGGTGAAAACCAAGCCTAAGAATCAGACCCAAACCCAGAGCATTAACCAAGTCAGCAATACGTACAGCCCATATTACTATACCAAGTTTTCAAGTCCAGCAAGGGAGATGCTGCTCACACCTTGTTCTTAGAGTAGAAAGCAGCAGAAATTGAAAGGAAGGCAGAAAACTCACAATTTTTTTTTTGCTGTGACTATATCTGGGAGATATCAACTACTATATATTATTGCTTTTATGCTAGAAAGTAGTCATCCTTACCATAACTTACAACCTACTATAGAAGAAAAATTTACTTTTGTGCTTCTTGGCTAAAAGATATGCTAGGCCTAGAAAGGTTTGTTTGGTCTTCTCATAAAAAGAGACTAAGAAAAAAGTAGACTAAAATTGACCTTTTTAAGGCCAGCTCGTGCAAACACTAATTCCTTTCCACCCAGATTATTCCTTTTTTCTAACAAGGCTGTTGCTTTTTAAGCTTTGGCTGTTTTTGAGTGAAGTTACATTTTACATTTTAATTCAGCATAGAAAAATATCAGAAACAACTAGACAGTAGAATATTTCACCAGTCATCAAGTATTTCCTTGCTTGCACCACAAAAACTGCACTGCAAAAAGGACTAGACACCATCTTAGGTGATGTCACCTTGGACAGACAAAATTGCCTAATCAATCTTTTTGATCTCTTTTCTTGCATGACTAATACACTGAACTCCGTAATTCTCCTTCCCCCCCCCCAAAAAAACCACTTCTGAAATGTCTTTTACCTCAGGTATCTTGGGTCATGTGAAATTAATTATCATTAATAGGTATAATTTTGCCTTTAAAAAGATTTATCACAGTTGCTAAGGGTCAGCAATGGAGATGCAAAATATCTTCACAATGTAGGGCCTGACATTTACTATTATGACAAAACAGAGGAAAGAAAATTAAAAAGCAGAAATGGAGGAAAACATCTATTCAGCACACCACACAAAAAGCTAAAAGAAGACTTTGCAGTTACCATATGAATTAATGCCCGGTACAATGAGGAATTAACTGTTTCAATTTTAAGATGCATATAAAGCCACAACACCCCAAAGCGCTCCAAGAACAACTCATCAGTTTTCCTACTGGCCTGTCTACTCTCATTTTCCCTTGGTGCCCTTCCAGGGGAGGGGACACATCTGAACCCAGGAGAGGAAATGTGCAGGGGCCCCACACTGAGCACTTGCCTTCTCAAAGGCTAACTTGGAGCTCAGCCCTGAAGGATGCATTCTGCTCTCAAGACGCACCTCCTCCTCTTCTTTACTCTAACCCTAAAGTCAAACGTATTTTTGGAAGACCACAGAGTAGGAAAAAGAGCTTAAGATGCTGTAAAACTGTGGGATGTCTGGCTTTATTCACACTGGCATATCCTGGCCTGGCTCCAAGCCCTGTCAATGCTGGCCAATGCAGATGTCAAGGCACTAGCACAGGACCTGGAGAAGCAGAATCACAAATACATGCAGCAAGAACACTGCAAATGCACAAGTAAGACTGTATAAGGCTTCTGTACATAAAAAAAAAGAAATTGAGCTTGTATTGGAAAGCAATGGGAACACATGATGGAAAGGGAGGCCAAGCACTCAGGCATGCAAGGGCTTTGAATGCAGTTCCTGACACCTTGGAACAATGCCCCAGCTGACTCCATTCAACACCCTGCCATATCCAAGACTTATAACTGAGGGGCAGGGGAATCTAGTGTCATTTTCACTGAATACCACAAATCTCTGGGTTTTTATGCTCTTTTTGCAGAGCACAACCTTCCTACCAATAAAGCTTTTTTTACCATCCCTGTGGGAAAATTTCCCAAATGCAGTGAAGAAACAAGGTTTTGGTAAAAAGACACTGCTTCAGTTTGCCAATGCTGGATCTGTAAGCTTCCTCTAGTGAATGAGTGACAGCACTAAGTTCCGACAGGCTGTGACAGACCTGACTCCATGGGTCTAAATTAAGTTAGGGAATCATGTTTCTTGTGCTGACTCTGTGTTCCACCTGCCAAGCTCAGGAACAGCAGAGGAGGAGAGGAACCAATCTGAAAGCAAACTTGGAAAAGTACCACCTTGGAAAATGAGAAAACTAAAGCCAACAAAGACAGAATCCTGCAAGAAGGTGAAGGGAGGGCAAGGCTAGTGCCGTTGAGACAAAGGGAAATGCAAAAATAGGACTGACCACACAAGCATCAAATCCTGTAAAGGCAGGAGAGGGGAAATGAAGGGCAGATGGAGCAGATATGGAGCTTTAAAAAGAAAAACTGGGTCTTGATGGGAAAAAAAGTATAATGACAAAGGCAAAAGTGGATATGAAATAAGCAGGGCAGCCAAACTCCAGATTTGCAAGGATTTGCCAGGCAGGCAAGGCTTCTGACACGAGAGGGTGTAATAATAAGTGAGGGGAAAAAAAACCAAACAAACATACCAACCAAAAACAGGGTCAGAGAGTAGGAGTAAAGGAAGAAAATAGGGCAGAAAGAATTGTACTTGCAGGGTTCTAAAGTGGGACACAAGACTCCTGAATTTCTTAACACGCCTATCAAGTTTCTAGAAACCTTCTGGAGTTGCAAGTGTGAGTATCCAACTACTTTGGTCTGTAATTATAAGCTGAAGCACCAGATATCTGCAAGATGCAGTTAAAAATCCCAGGCCTGCTGATAAAACACCTAAGTAGATAAAGACTGAAGCTATTCAGATATTTGGACAAACTAGAGTTGATTACAAAAACTTTGTTCACTTTCTCTTTAACTGTGTGAAACAAGCAACATAGGGGTACTGGAGCACTACATTATCCTGCAGACTTGAATTCAAGCTCCACTGTTAGCCAGAAGTTCCCCTGTAACTCATCAGAATCATTTAAAACACAATTTTACATGCAATTATTAACTGTGTGCCAGACTAAGAGACTTCCTTAGATCACTAAAGCCAGTTCTTGCTGACACAGGCATAATCATCTTCAAGTCCCTTTTCTATGCTGATCGAGCTCCATCTGAAAACCAACTAAATATTTTGGATGGTTTGATTGAGTTTGCAGAAGATAAATTCTGTTATAAGGGTCAATAGCTCTGTTTTATATCAAGAAACATCAAAGAAATGTTAAATCCTCTGTAACAATTTAGCTAAAGTCTCAGATTGGGCAATCAAAATTAGTAGCCAGTTCTGATGTTTACCTTTATTTGCAGTGGCTAAAAACCACTGTGACAAGATGGCACTTCTGCATTGCAGAAAGGTGTTCTGAAAATAACCTACTGGAAAGTATTAATAATATAGAAGGGGATAAAAGGATAGAAAACAATCCTACATTGTGCAAAGAACATATATGAGCTATCCATAGAACTAGATGCTTTAATTGGTAAGGCTACACGACAGGAAAACAGCTAAATCAGACTCGAAATTAGACTGGACAGAGCAATGGAAAAAATACAGTAAGTAAAAACATCACATGGCTTTATAAACACATGCTGAAATGCTCTGCCTCAGTATTTATTTGAGCATAAACTTCCCTATTGGTTAAAGCTTGGTACCAGACTATTCCTCAAACAATTTTTATTCCCTCTAATTTTAACAAAATATCCTTACTACACAGCCATCATAGGCTTGTGAGCTGTAGTGTGTACAGCTCTCCTAAGGTATGTCTAAGAGAGCATTGAGTCTTGGCTCAGTACATTTATTGACCTTAAAACAAACCACTTTAAATGTTTGTGCCTTGATTTTCAAACAACACATACACATAAAAGGCATTGTTCTAGCACAGTTTAAACCAAGAGCACAAAACCAAGTTACTGTACTGGAACTACACCAAGAACTCTTATCTCAGCCATCAGGGTACTGAAGCAAGCACCTCACAGCACACTTGTGATACTTGAAGTGTTTTACTCACCTACTTATTCTCTGATGAGAGAAGGGAAAGACACAGCTCTCTCTCTCTCTCTAGATCCTTTGTAAAACCTTATTGAATTGACTTAAATCAAACTCAGCATTATGCAATTTCACAATTTTTGTATGCTAAGCTACAAAAGCTCAACCGATTACTTTTTATTTGCTTAAATGAAGGGCAAGTACAATATAATTAACATGGAAGGACAAGTAAAATTTTTGGAATGAAATTTAAAATTACATACAAAATACCTAAGTTACCATTTTGTTTTCTGCAATGTAAGTCAGATTACATTTAACTAACCTCTAAAATCCCTCTACCCTACTAAGCAGCTAAATCAATCTAGTTGACAGAAAAGGAATTTTAAACAATCCAAATGACTTGGTACATAAAAAAACTTTGACACAACCGGACTGAAATCAGTCCCTTTCTATTTTTAAGGTACAGTTGAAACTAGACTTCCTTACATGAAGTGATTTCTACTTAACACCATCATTTTCCTTGCAATTTGAACATGCCAGTCTTAATAAATCTGTGTCTTGTCATGCCAAAATAGCCATGCTTAAGTTTGAATTGGACATGCAGCAGTTGGGAGTATGTCCTTTTATAGGAGTCTCTTTAATCATTAGCAAGGCTTTCATAGCTTCAGGTGTTTAATGGGCCATGAAGTTACAGAGTTACAAAGCTACAGTTACTTCGAATCCTGTGAGTATCTGACCATACCCTGCACCTGGGAAATCCAGGAGTTTAGCAAGATCTGTCTGATTGTGCAGTATAGAAGGAAAGATGCTGTATAAGGTACATCCATGAGACTACAAGCAGAATGACTGAAAATAATTCTACCTTCTTCAATACACTGTCTACAGCACTCACAGATGAGTCACCCGGCACATTCTCAGTATGACTGTCATTCATTCTCAGAATCACTGTCATTTCCATGTCCATGCCATCTCTATGCCAGCTACATGACTACAGTCAGTCCTTTCTTTCTCACCACATTTTCTTTCCTTACATGATCCTGCCCTGCCTACTACTCCTTCTCCAGAACCACCACTCCTCTGGGCAGCAGTCGAAAGCTGAGCGTAGAGCAACCAGCTACCCACACACATTCCTCCTCTAAAGAGCAAACTAGCCAAGAATGCATTGGATGAAGAGTGCAGGATATCAGCTTTCAACCAAAACAAACCCAAGCCAGAATGATTCAACCAAGGCCACAAGCCTTGCATTGCCCAGTGTCCTGTTGCACAGGAAGGAAAGGAAGGTAAAAATTCCTTACATTACTGATCAAGAACTTCAGAAGGGCAGCACTCCAGAAGCAGCCATTCATTGCTAAAGCATTGTTGCAGCTTTATTAAAAAAAAAAAAAAAACAAAAAACAAACCCAAAAACCAACAACACCACCAAACCTTTATATCTGCTTTCAGGATTTCACACGTATGCCACTTTTCAGTAAGAGCATGCAAAATAGTAGTTGCCCCATTTGCAGCACCACACTAGGCAGAAAAAAAACATGAGTTTTCCCTGATAATATTCCAGATTCTTTCACAAATTCGAACCATGAAGCAGGAAAAATTTCCACAGACACTTATATTCCTGGGCAAACTGTCTTTTTTCCCTATCAGCAGAACAGTGTAAAAAGCAGGCTTTAAATAGCATTCCAAAGCAAACGTCACTTCCTTTATCATCCCAAACCATGGAAGATCCTCAATAAGTTTCAAGCCAGTAAAGAGAATTTAAATGAGAACTATATACCATGAGATCCAAGGAAAATTCAAAATGAGCAAGTAATTATATAAAATTTCAGTCAAGGCTCAAGTAGCAACACCAGGTGGCTTCAACTAGAGGTTTGCAGAGTGAGTAAAGCTGACTCAGCAACAGAATAAACACAGTGATGAAGGTTCAAAATCTGCTGCAATGCACTCTGAAAATTGCATATAAACTAAACCAAAACTAAACAAAACCAAACAGATATGCTCATGCAAATAACTATTTGATATATTAACAAATAGAATCTTTCATTTTTTCTTAAAATATAGTATCAAATAAACATTTGATACAGATGTTCAGGAGGAAATTGAGGGAACAAACACTGCACTATTTTATCTGTTTTCACTGACATTTTACTAGGAGTATTCAACAAGAGAAAAACCAAAGTATATTTAACCAAAATTATTCTAAACAGTGAACCAAACAAAATTAAGTAGTACATCCAAACTAACATTACCTTGGAAAACCGAGCATTTATCCATTTTGTAAAGGTTTTTTTCTGTACATCATTGTGTTCATCTGGAGAAAGAGAATAAGAAAACAATGAGTGAAGTTGCATTCTTCTTAATCCTAGATTGTTCAATACAGGTCACATTAAATCCTGTCCTGAGACATGGGAGAATTTTTTTGTCTTCTCTATCAATAAAGCTGTACAACCATCCACAACACTTTAGTACTTCCAGAGCACACAAATGCTTTGCCTTTGCTAGTAACCACAGCAGCTCCTTTGCATTAGAATCAGCCTCACAGCACTTCCCAAGCGGGTTCCTGATGCATAAAGTTCACAAGCTTCCCATCTGGTGAAAAACAACCTACGAAACCATGGGCTTTTAATTAACAGACTTTGTCAACACCTTTTTGCCTGAATGCATTACTCCAAAAGGTGCTGAGGCCCTTACTCAAGCTTCTGATGCAGATAATAGCCTCTGTGGTAGCAAAGCTGCTGGGACAACCCTTGAAGCACTGGCAGCCTTACCCACCCTCAGCCTACTTTTGCACCTGAGTTCAGAAGAGTGTTAGTGATCAGTCACAGACAAGTTCAGCCAAGGTGTGGCAAGGGCTCAGCAGGCTTCGCTTCAGATGCCCTGCTGGTGTGACACCAAAGTACCATCACCTAGGGTCTGTGAGACAGACAGAAGGAGCCAGCAGGACAAGGAAGAAGGGCAGGGAAGTGCCTGTAAGTCAGAGCAGAGGGAGGAGCAGTGGCCTCCAGCTGGGCAGAGAGAAGGCAGCTTCCCAGGATGCCTAAGGAAGACATTTAGGAGTCACCTGCAATTTTACAGAGCCTATCCCACTAAACCAGGGTGAGTCACTTCCAGCACAGGACAGACACTCCTGCCTGTATCACAGGACACATCTTGGGTAAATTGCACTGAGCACTGCTAAAGGGGAGCCTGTGCTTCATCACCTGTACTTAAATGACAGTGAAATAACTGCTGACAACCAGACTAGACTAGGGAGGTTCACCCAGTATGGATTTACAGGTCTGCTTGCCACGGACAAGAAAATACACACATGCAACTTGTCAAAGGCTTCAACCTCCAAAGCCCTGCACAAACCACAGCCAGGGCAGTCAGTGCCTTACACCAGGCAAACTGTTGGACAGCTGCAGCCTGAATCAGGAGTCTCCAAGAGCCCTTCAAGACTCCATCAGCTTCTTGGCAGACCAATCTTGAGATACCTTTCAGGTAACCACAACACACTGCTGACTGGAATGCTCTCTTGCAGAACCTCTTGGTGGCAGCTGGCATCAATTTTTCCAGAATCCATTCCACCAAGCAGCAAACCACGATGGTTTTCAGACTAACTGTCCCTGCACTTGGAATGAAGCCATAGAAAAAGCCTGATTGCAACTCAAATTTTCTACTTCACGTAATCATGAAAATTTATGCAGTCTGAAGCAATATTAGATTATGATTAAAAAGCACCACTTACAAGATCATATATCTCAGCAGCAATTGAGACTGTTGTACAATTTCATCTATAAAATCCAGATATTAAAAAAATAAATTTTAAAACGACAATACAACCAGAAGATTTATATAGATAACCTGAACATTTCTAATTTCTGGCCTAATACAGAAGCTGACACTATCCATGTAGTCACATCTCATATCTAGCCAAAAAGCTGTTACACACAGAAAGAAACCAACAACCAGGTATGTTTTACCTAACAGCAAAGAATAGTGGCTAGAGCTCAGTCCAAATAAAAGAAGTCACATCAATAAGAAATGAAGTGTCATGACAGTTGAAAAACTTAAGCTGTATGAAACTGTTCATATCCATCTAATTAAAACCTTAGTTCTGGGCTTCTTCTGGGCTACAGCTAAAAAACCTGCTTAGGACACAAGGGTGCATGTCAGGAGCCATTGTTTCACCCTTCCATGCCTCTCCTCTTTGGCAGCTAAAGCTAATCCAACAGACCCTACTCTTGAGTCACACCTCAAGCTCAACCAAACATCAAAGCACAATAACTGAAAAAATTTTTCTGAGCAAGCTTCAAGATAGCTATAGCACGCCATGCTCAGAATGCTGAAACTCAAGGTGTTGTTTCAGGGGAGTATAATTACCTAAGACACTTTGTTAACCGTCTTTTCCCCTAAGTGGCATACAGCTCCTTACCATCAAAGACAGAACCAAGTAACTTCCTGCTAGATCCTAAGTATCCATCTCACAGCAGCCTGACAGACAATATGAAACTCAAAAAATTTTTTAAAAATAATACATTTAATCCTTTTTCCCCCTACAAGTCTGTTTCCTTTTTTTCCTTTTAAGACACAGGAATGGACTAGATTGGTCCAACTGCCGCTGTTGGAGCAATGTTTTCCATTAGCTGTAACTTCAAATACTGTTTGTATTGAACATAGCGAGATTTAAACATATTTTCTTTCTAAATATCGTTCACTAACCAGTCTGCCCCTTTTGTGCCAACACCCCCAACTACACCCCTATGTACCATGATGGTTTCCCAAGGCTCCATCTGCCTTTTTCCTTCCTTAAGCATCTGTGAGAATGAAGAGTAATACCACAGTTTAAGGTATCACATTCTTTTAACAGCATTGCTCCTTAGCATGATAAAGACAAAGAACAGAGAGGCCAAAACCAGTTGTATGACTTGTTAAAGGAGAGCAACAGTTTTAAAAAGGGTCCTGCATTTATAAATCCTGTGCAGTAGGAGCTCTACAAACCCCACTCTTGGAGGGTTCAGCCCCTTCCCGAGCACACACATGGCAGGAGGTGACAGCTCTCCTCAGCATTCCCTAGCTCCAGCCTGCCAGGACTACCTCAGCAGCCTTGCTCTTACAGCTCCTCCCCACCACCATAGTCCAGCTTGTGGCAGTGCTCCTGCTAGGTGTGCTGCAGTAGCACACACAGCACTTACTAAAAATCCAGCCCCTTTTCTCTCTTTTCAAAAAAGAGGGTTTTCTAGGAAGGGGAAGGAAAAACATCCACCAAAACTTGTGGGGGGATACAATGTAAGAAAATAAAGATAGTGCAGAAGGTAGTCTCACCCCTGAGGAGTTGCAGCTGTACTGATCACCAAAGATTAGGAACAGACCTGCCCTTAACAGGCCACAGCTGTGTCCAGTAAGAAGACAAGTGCTACAAAAGAGTGGGTTAGCTGGGTGAGGGGAGAGTTGGAGTTTGTTGGCTGTGCTGTGAAGAAGGAGTCAGTGCTATGAGGAGATGCCCGTGAGAAATCTTCAAGAACGTATGGGAGCTTTGCAATAAGATGACAACAAAAACCCACATTTTTGATAATTACAAACTACTTAGTCTTGATAAAAGATTTGGTGAATGAAAGAATATGAATGTATGTACCCCTACTATCCCCTAAGGAGCAGTGCATCCTTTCTATTTCTTAAGCAAGGAATAAGAACCCCCACAAATCCCATCTTCCTAGAACATCCTGGTCAGTTATAAAATCCATAGACAACCTTTGCCAGTCAGACTCTACTCTTATGCTTGCTTTACAAAAGCCTCTGTAACTAGCATCTCTGGAACTAGCTGTTACAGCTACAGTTTTGTCAAGCTTTCACCTATAAACTCCTGAAAAAAAAAAAAAACTGAAATGCTGGTGCTTGGATAACAACATTGACAAGTTATTTTATCCTTCAAAGTAATTTTCTATAGATTCCTACAAATTTGTAAGGCTAACCCCTGGAGTCTGACATTCTAATTCGGATAACAAATTAGCCACATTCAGTAAAAAAAACAATATCACCATTGAGCGAAGCACACAGTAATCCAGCCAGTCAACTTCTCACACAAGACATTAAAAATGTCAGCAAGTTACAGCCCAGCGAGAAACAAATTCACCAAGCTGCTAAAACATTTGTTTCCTTTCACACTGCTGCAGCCTGACAATATAAGCCAAGGACTGACTCAGGGCCAAATTCTGCTTCATTACCTACTGACTGTTTCCTCTCTCTGCCTGCCCTCCAGTCACTTAATGGACTAGTAATGGACAATGTCAGAACAGTTTGTTCCTTTAAGAGGAAATAAAAACAAACCTAAACACACACAAAATTAAACTCTTGTGATGACAAAAGAGAGAAAAGCTTCCTATCCCAGATGCCTGCTTCTGTTACACAAGATGATGTATGTCCACCCAACTGGAGTGTGCTTGGAACAGCCGGCTCCTGTGAGATCAGATGCCCAGTCTGTGTCCTGGCACTCAGCTGCCCCCAGCAGCCACTTCTGTAGCCTCACACACCTCCACCCACAACACCGTGCTTTAACTTTGTTTGGGGCACCTTGAAAACACAGCTCAACTCCAATCTATTACCTTGTGAATATCATGTTGGAGAACAAAAAGGAAAGCAAAAATTATCTAAAAATAGAGGTAAAAACAAAAGCCTCACTGGATTGTGGTTTGTCCTCTACTCAACCTCTGTTTCATGCTGAAAGAGAGTTTTCTTATTTCTCCAAAACATGTTACATGCTTGCGAGACAGAACTGCATTATTTAGCTTTTCAAAGACAGAAGTTATCACACCCAAAACAGCTGGCAGAACAGCACTAAAATGAAAATGCCCTGGAGAAGCATAGACTTGATTGGCAAATAAAGTACAGAAATTGCCCAACCACTCCGGCATACATTACTAAGGGTCATCTCACATTTGAAGACTTAAATTTGCCTTCACCACCTCGTTATTTAGGTTCTCAGCAAAGGAATTTAGAAATAAAAGAAGGAATTAGCCTGTGGGTTTCAATTAAGACACTTGGAATGTAACAAGTTAGAAATATCCCTTTGCCTAAGCCTTTAGGCAATCGAGAGTATCTATCGTAGATACCACCCCTCTCAAGACTTGCACACCCATGAAACCCTGACAACAGTAACAAAAAGAGGGATAAGGTTTATATTCCTGGACAGAAAAAGCCTTTTGAAAACAACTATCTTTTTGTCAAATTCAGACTAATTCATATAGCAAAAGACACAAAATAAGCATCTAAAATTTGAGCACCGAAATCAGCACAGTTTTTATCCCTGTTAGCAAGAAGCAAAAAGCCAGGAAGCACCAGTTTGTGACCACCAAGCTCACAGAAGAACCCCTGAGTTCATTGTGAGTCCTGGCTCCTGACTTTATCAACACAGAATAATCTTTATCAGCAGGTTTTGGGTTGGGCCTTTTTTAAGGATTGGGGGGAAAAGGGGAAGGTAAGATGTTTCATTTTTTTAAAGGAATGAAAAGCAAAAGTTGAGATTGTACTGCCCATTCTCTCTTCTCTTGCAACACCAGGGTAGAAAAAAATAGCTCCAGCAACACATAATTTGCTTGTAAACTTTCACCTTTGTGCTGCAATTTTAATTTCTGCAATCAGTGGTATGCACAAAGCTTTCCCTCATTCCTTTTCCTTCTCTCTCCAAACTTCAGCAGTTGGGCAAAAGTAGAGTAATATTAATAGTGTATCTAACATTAAAAAAAAAAAAGTAACAACTATAGAATATAAGCATTAGCCCCAAAAAAAATTATGCAAAAAGAAAAGTCATGCACCTCTCACTACCTGCTGTTTCCCAACAGCAGACACCACCAAAAACAAGACACCATAGACAAGTAATGAGGACCACCCTCTGGTCCTCACCAAAGTGTACTGTAATTGTAAGCTAAATTGTGTTTACTTCACAACAAAAAAATCCCCCAGCAACTGATAACCTAGAGGAAGGCATCCTCACAGCTGAAGGAACATTAAAATAGCTGTTTCCATACCTCCCAACAAAAGCAACCTAACACGCCACGCTGTGGTCTCAGCACATTGGAATGATGATTAAAAGGGAGGTATAGATAACCAAGCTCTCAGGAGACAGAAATAATGCTCAGCACGGAGCCTGACAGCCCACGCTGCTCAGCCAGTGACCCTGCTGCTTTCATGGGATGACAGTGCAAACCCAAGAGCTGTAAGCAATGTCCTGAGGCTGCTCCAGAACTGCAGGCAGTACACAAGGCTGCTCCAGAGGGTCACCAGAGCCAGAAACCCCACATGTCACTCCAACAGCTTGCCATGGGTCCCTAACAGCAGGTCAAACCAAGCAGCTTCAGCTTCCACTGCAAGACAGCCCTGTGAAGCTTTCACATATAATACAAATACATTTGAGCACATATTTCACAAACTGCCCAGCACATGGAAAGAGAAAAGAAAGGCAGGTAATTCTTGCCAAAGAAGATGTTTCTAAGCAACAAACAGGAAAGCACTTAAAGAAAAAAGGACAAGGTAAATTTATGAGTACAAATAAAATCACAAACTAGATTTACTACAGCTGGTTTTGTTATGAGCACAGATTAGGTCTTTGAATTTTTAAGTGGTTATAAAGAAAATAGAATCCACAAGTTGGTGTTAGCCATCTGCTCCTTTTTCTCTGCCCAAATTAGAACTGTTATTAGGCTCACTTGCACTTGTGGAGGTGATTCACAGGATATAAGGTCAGAGGGATTGCTGTGCTCAACTAGCTTAATCTTCTCCATAACAGAAGAGCCATCCCCACAAGCCCCTCTGCATATCAGAAAGGAAGCAGAGACAACAGATGTCAGACACCCTGCACAGGCACAAGTAAACAAGATTGCTTGGACAGAGAAGGAAGCCAAGCCATAAACTGTATATATGCAAGTAGCTCTCTTCTAGTTATGGCAGAGTTTCAAATCAGGCAGACATCACAAAAAACCTTGTTTGAACATCTTCAGGAAACAATGCTCACAGTACAAAAGGAAATGTTATTTTGTTCTCTGTGACAGGCAGGTAAAGACAGTAGCCTGAAAAGTTATTCACAACACTAAATTTTTCTTCCCATTCATATTCCAGTGTCCCTTCTATCCCAACTCTTTCAGTCAGAAGTTTTCCTATTTTTCTTTTCCAACAACCCAAAGGCTGCAATCCTAAACTTTCCTCACTCCCTGTCTTTTTGCTCCAAATAGTAAAGCCCTTCCTGATCCACCCCTCAAAGCTGCCTCTGTTTTACCCACATTCCTAGATTCTATCATCATTTCTTTCTAAAACTCTCTAGGCCAACAGCTAATCACAAACAGAAGCCAATTCCTGAGATTTAAATAGTAATACCTGGCTCCCACATATAACTACATGCTCCAATTTCCTAAATTGAAGACTAAGAATGCTTGGCCTCTCACATATCAGTGGATGCCCCATTAGTGCCAGCTGCTGCCCACATCTTATCTGGCCTCTCACTGCATCTCCCAACCCATCCCAGCACACAGGCACAGGCTACAGGTAGCTGGGTATGCCCCAGGTTGTCCCTTCACATGCACATGCTGGCTGGCATATTTGACTGGTATGTTCACACAACCTCTAGCTGCTTTCTTAGCTCTATAACACACAATTAGGTTTACGAATACTGGATTAAACTTCCACTAGTTACTAAAAGTTGAACTAGTTGTGCAGGAAAAAAAAAAGACAGGAAGACAAGTCTAATAAGAGTATCCCACTTTCCTTGTGAAAATCGATTTAATCAACAGATTTCAAAAAACTGTATGCTGTTAACATTTTCAAATTTACACAAGGGCTATTCAGATGTTTCTGAAAGGAAATTAACCAAGCATCTCTGGATACCGACCATGTAGGACCCATTTCAGTGACAGCAGTGTGCAGACTACAGTTTTTTAAAAAGAAATGGAATTCATAACCCCATGGAGTTTAAATGTTCAGTCCAGTGTAGAAAACAATCATAACATAACACCTTGAGCAGCTGAGTTATGCAAAGGCAAGGTGTTAACTTTCTCAGTTTGATTGCGTCAAACCTCTGACAGTACTTAGAAATCCAGCCTTAAGACAAAGAAATAGCATATGTGTTCTGAGGAAAAAAAATAACACTTGTTTGCGCAGTTGTATTTCATCTATGGAAGGCAATAAAAAAATAAACTTTCCAATAATAACTCAGAAATTAATAAAAAAGGTACAGAAGCATCCTTACAAAGCCCTAACACACTATCACTTGGAACAAGATTTCTACACCAAAAACAATGAGCATGTATATTTTACACACCCAGGGCAATTTTGCGACTCTTATAATCACTGTAATATCAATATAAGTTTTCTGGCAATTTCATGTGGATGCCTCAAGGATTAAGCAAGCTTTCACCTCTGTGAATCCCATTGCTTTTTGCATTGTTTCTGGAAAGCTTAGTAAAATTCTGAGTGAAGTGTTTTTGTAGAAAGTACAGTATGGTAGAGGCCAGGAGGCATCTTTGGAGATCATTTGTCTAATCCAACTCCCCAGTGAAATCAGGTTGCCCCAGGCCATGTCCAGTCAGATTTTTAACATCTGCAGTGACAGAGATTTCACAACCTCTCTGAAAACCCAAGACAGGGTTTCAACAAAAATGGAGTTTCCTGTATTTCAGTTTGCACCCCTTCCCTCTTGTCCTTTCAATGGAGTCAGAGGAGCGTAACAACCTTCTTTGCATAATCCTTTCAGATATTTATAAATTTCAGTAGCATCCCTTGGATTCTGATCCTTTTCTTCTGGCTGAACAGTCCCAGCTCTCTGTCTTTCCCCACAGGAGAAATGCTCTAGTCCCTTTATCATATCGTGGCCCTCACTCCAGTATATTCTCATCTCTCCTGTCCTGGGGAGTCCAGAACTGGACCAAGTACTCCAGGTGTGGGATCAGCAGCACTGAGAAAATGAGAACACATCCAAGAACATGCAGTAGGTTCATGTCTAAAGGAATTACAGAGAAAGGAAGCAAGATTTTTCACAAACTTGCCAGCAGCATCCCCAGGTAGCCAAGAAGGTAATGGCACCCTGGCCTGTCAGAAAGTGTGGCCAGCAGGTCCAGGGCAGTGATCATCTCCCAGTACTTGGCACTGATGACACCACACCTCAAATCCTGTATCCAATTTTTGGCCCAACACTACCAGAAGAACATTGAGATGCAGGACTGAGTCCAGAGAATGGCAAGAGTGAAGTGTTTAGAGCTCAAGTCTTATTAAGGAGCAGTTGAGGGAGCTGGAGGTGTTTAGCCTGGAGAAAAGGAGGGTCAGGGGAGACCTTATCACTCTCTACAACTGCCTGAAAGGAGGGTGTAGGCAGGTAGGGTTCAGTCTCTTCTCCCAGGTAAGAAGTGACAGGGCAAGAGGCAATGGCCTCCAGTTGCACCAGGGGAGGTTTAGGTTAGACATTAGGAAAAACTTCTTCACTGGAAGGGTGGTCAAGCATTAGAACATGCTGCCCAGGGAGGTGCTGGAATCACCATCCCTAGAAGCATTCAAAGGGCACATGAGCATAGCACTTAGCAATATGGTTTAGTAAAAAGCTAAATAATTTAAACTGCATAACAAAGCTTCTACACACTTCTGTCCAGCTTATAACAATTGACTAGCACATTTCAATTCTTCACAACTAAGACTCATACCAAGTGATGCTACCCTTACAAATTCCTGGGCAGGCAACACTTGGAAGATAGAACTGGGGGAAACTGTTGCATACCAATCTTGACAACCAAGTTAAGCTCAGTCTTCACAGAAATCAAATAGACAAAGGAAGTTTAAAAAAACAGAAATTGTTTATTTTGTTTCTAGAAAGGCCAAGTCTGAGCTTCTTTGGCTATTCCATTATTTTGTCAAGGATCATTCACTGATGCCTATAAATTATTTACCTTAGCCTATTAACCTCTCTTATTACTAAGATGAAACCTGAAACATAGAAGATTTAAAGGAAGCTCCTAAAAGTCACATAGTGTAGTAGTGCTCTAAAGACGAAGGAGAAGCAAGCAGAAAGAATAAACAGGATAGCTACAGAATTTAAATCCACAATATTTGTCAGTGCAAGCTACACCAAATACTCTCATTTCTATCCCTAAAATAATCCAGAAAGTTCACTACAGAAATGGTGACTGTAAGTTCACCTGCTTTTAGCTTCACATGACCAACACAAAGAATGCCAAATGCCTAATATGGCCATCCAGCCCTAGTGAGGAAGATTAGGTGAAGGGCAAGTCCAATTATTGAGATAAATTATTTCCTTTCCTAGTTACATTCCTTTGCTGGCCAAGGAATATTGCACCACTGGGGAAGGTTCTACACCTTTGTGCAGAACCAAAATGCTAAGCAAATCTTTGAGAATTTTGCTCATGACAAAATTACAGTTCCTCTTCTAGAGGTAAGAGGAAAGAGTCATAAAGGTGTCTTAGCCACTTGGTGTTTTTAGTGAGACATCTTAATGGAGAAAAAATAAAAGAGAAATTGGAGTAAAGTATTATGAATGGTCCCTTCTTATGGCTTCTGGCAAACATAAGATTTTCTTTTGTCATTTGATCAGAACAGCAGTAAGTTGAGGCACTGCTAATCCTATATCCTAATTAAACTCTCATTTCCTTCCCTGGCTTAGTCATTAATTAGTCCCCAAAGCTGAACCCCCTCCTGATTAACTGCTCTGAAAGTACATAAATTCTGCTTGGCAATTGCAGGACAAAGATCTGGAACACATTAAACCAGGTATTTATGCAATCGAGCAAGCACTGACGACCAGTGTGAGCCCACAGAGTATTTCCCACTTCAATATACCCTTAAGGATATACCACTCTCAATAGTGTGAGAAAAACTGGAGAAGATAGTCTGCTCTCATAAGACTCCACCTGGAGTACTGCTTCCAGCTCTGGGGCCCCCAGCACAGGGAGGACAAGGACCTTTTGGAGCAGATCCAGAGGAGGCCTCAAAGATGATCTGAGGGCTGGAACAGCTCTCCCATGAAGACAGGCTGAGAGTGCCAGGGTTGTTCAGTGGGAGAATTGCAGCCTTCCAGTACTTAAAGGGGAGCTACAAGAAAAATGGGGAGGGAGACTATCAGGAAGTACATTGATAGGGCAAGGAGTAAATGTTTGAAAGGGAAAGAATAAATGTAGATTGCATTTAAGGAAGCAATTCTTTGCTATAAGGGTGGTGAGGCACTGGAACATGTTGCCCGGAGAAGCTGTGCATGCCCCATCCCTGAAAATGGTCCAAGCCAGATTAGATGGGGCTTTGAGCAACCTCATCTAGCGGAAGATGTCCCTGCCCATGACAGGGAGTTTGGAACTAGAAGGTCTTTAAGAGCCCTTCCAACCCAAACTGTTGTACAATTCAATGAAAATACAGCAACAGAGCAGTCAAAAGGAGACCAAGCGAAGTTCAAAGCCTACCAACCCTTTGGCAGAACCTGAGCCATAGGCTTTCAGCTGCCCTTTGTTTAGGCAAAGGATTAGATGCACACATCCCATTCTCCATGTTTTTATTTTTTAATGACAAGCTTTGAAGAGAACTGTGGTAGAGCCTGCGCAAATGTAGAGTTTGATTTCTGTCATTCTAACATCTCAAGTGGTTTTTCTAACATCTCAAGTGGTTTTGTGTACAATTTGGAATTGACACATCACCTTTACCTTTGTAGAAAATGGCTAAACAACAAAAAAAATCACCTAATGAAAACAGATAATTACATGCCATATTAGTACTGCTGCCTCTGGCAACTATTCCGGTAGATCAGTCACACTCACAGGTATAATCCTGTCCTGGGTGCTTTTTCAGAGAAGGTTCTTTTGCATGCCTTCCCAGTGCTTAAGTCAGGCAAGAAGCAGGCTCAGGATTCATATTTTTTTTTCCCTCTGCCAAAGGTCAATGTCCCTGAAGCAGACAGGTGGTGTCTATGCCTCAGCAAGGACAGAGCTTGCACCCTGTATGTTGCTAGCCTGAGGACCAAAATGATGATAACCACCAGTGAAACAAGAAAAATGAGGGCACTAGTATAAACTGGCTAAAAAAGCCAAGACAAGCTTATGGAATTAAGAGTCCACAAAAAGATGGATATAATTTATGGCTGAAGAGATCCCTGAACTCTAAACCAGAATGTGAAAACAAGGTATTTTAGAGGACTCACCATTAAAGATGTGCTTATGGAAGAAGTATTAGCTCATGGTATCTACCTGTGGACACCCTTACATACAATGATGAGGAAATGATGAGAACTGCATGGGAGATCAACTCTTTGCCAGCAAGAAAGACAAGCTATATAGCAAACCAAAATACCAAGTACAGCCTCTGCAGCAGACAAAAGCGTTTGATGCAATGCAAAATACTCTTTTCCTCAATTCAGTGGTTTATCTTGAAACAACTCAGGACACTTTTAATCAACAAAAATACTTATAACTTTCCAGTGTCATAGTAGACTAAGATCAGTCCTTAACCACCATCCCAGAAAAAGCCAGGATAAGGTCACCATTGCTGGTTCATATAAGGCAAGGAGGAAATTCTTCTAATGCTTTGACACCCCCACTCTCACCCCACCCCAGAAGAAAAGCTATTTGCAAGTAGTGTCAAATATTATTTCTAGCTACAAACAGTTCTACTGAACAAGTAATCTCCCAAGATGCATGCTATAATCATAACTAGAACAAGAGCTGTGCTTAAAACTGGGGTTCAGCACAACATCCCAGTCTGACGTTACCTCTCAGCACCTTCTCTGCACATGCCCAGCTCTCCAAAGAGCCAGGCACACATTAGTTCTGTCAGACCTACCCATGCAAACACTCCCAAGTACCAGACAGCTCTGGTGAAGCAAAGCCCAACTGCTCCAACACATTTGAGCAACTTGTGAAGGTCTATATTGATTTGCTATTGCTCAGAATAAAGGGTCAAATGAGGGAGAGAAAAGAGATGGGGTAAGGAAAAGATGTACTCCTCGAAGCATACAAAGAGACTAGCTCTCTATGAAAGAAAAGAAAAACTCATGTGGTTCCCCAAAGGGGTTCAGAGAAGCCAGTTTTCTATTTTTTGTGAGTGAGAAAGCTACTACAACAACTTCTGAGTGAGAAAGCTACAACAAATTGACTCCGTGCACATTTACAAGAATTTCAAAGTCTCAATAAAATTATGCATTTAATTTACCACAAACTATAAAGCTCAGTGTCAAAAAAACCTCAGCAACATACTCCACACTCTTCCAGTTATGCAGATAAATGTAACACGTCAATGAAGGTAATAAAAGACAGATTCTTATTTCCGAAACTAAAACATAACCTTTCACAGAAAGAACAGGTGGTATGGACAGGGTCAAATAAACAGAACAAAATCACAAGGTCATCTCCTAAAGATGCTGCTGTCGTCATATGACTTGCCTTTGAATCTTTAGCTTTGTGTACTATAAATTTGATATGGGGAAAAAGTGGGGAACGCATCTAGAGAGTACTTTTAACTCAATTTTTAAAATTCATTTCTACAAATTAAAAAGCAAAAAAAGTTTACCTTCAACACTCTGCATTGCTAACTATTGCAAATAATTTCAGTATTTCTCACAGTTTCACCTGCATCATACAAGGTAAAACCAAAAGTAATGTGATTGATGAAATTTGCTACAACTTTTAAGTTGTCCCACTTTAACATACCATCTTAAACCACTGTAATATAAATACAGTTGAAAACCTTTAATAGTTTTAATACTAAAGTTATTACAAGATTTTTCTACAGTTGTTTGTTCCTTTGGACAACAGTCCTAAAAACTAAATCACAAAACCACTTATTATTTTTAAGAAACACCCCAAACACCATTTTCATCCCTGACACAATGACATAAGAAGCTTAATTTGCCTAATACAGATTAGACCTTCATACCTGAGGATCTCTAATTTCACTGTGTCAACTACCACTTCCAATTTTCCACAGGACTGCTACACTAAGGCAACTCTTACAATTACAGTATTTTCTTGTCTAGAACACAATAGCAAAGCAGCAGCACAAAAAAAGAAATAAAACTTTTTAAGCTGGAAAGAAGAAAGGAAGTGGGACGTAGTAGTAAGGATGTACAGAAGGGCACATGAACTCATACACACTGCTGTCTGAAGATCATGGAACAAGCTGCAATACAGATTTCATATTTCAGGCTGTCCACCCCTGACACACAAGCAGAAGAATGATCCCTCACAAAAGCCAAGTGCTCATGAAGCCTACCACAAAAGGAGAAAGGAAAGAATTCCTGCAGCTGTACAGACATCTGCAAGCTGGTGTAGCAGAACCAAATGCATCCTAAATGTCAATCCCCTACCTACCTGCTACTTGCCCAAACAGCACAAGAGACATCATCACTGTCCAAGAGGCTTGGAAATGAAAATTCACATTGATGAGTAACTCAAGCGGCCAGAAAATGCAGTCTTCTTTTTTTCATTGAATGATTCTGCTAAATACTGCCTGTGATCCCCCTCAAAGTTACTAAGTCCAGCTAAGAGCTCTGGGAGTGCTTAAAAGGCAATACAGACATGCTTTATCCTGCAGCATCTTTTGAGTCCAACCGTGAATTGGCATGACTGCCTTCACAAAATACCATTTGCAGACTTCAGTTTATTCAGAAACAGAAGGCTCAAATTTTGTAAATGACAAGTGAAAACTGAGTGAAAGGGGAAAAGTGCAAAGGAAGAGTCAGAGTGGACTTCTAAAGAGGCTAGGGAAAAAGGCAATATATGTGAAGATTTTTGCTCTCAAAAGAATTAGCATAATTAAGAGATGACTTAGCAACCTTTTATGCATATTTCAATTTTGGTGCATTTAATTATAACCTTCTACATGAGGGAAAGACTTGTCTGCAGCCCTGCAGAGATAAGTATATATTATTAACAACAACTTGCTAAAAACTGAGCAAATAAAAGCTCAGAAACTTTAGTCTTGTCACATTGTTCCACTCTTTCTATTCATGTGACAACACTTCACTGTTATTCCTCAAGTCTTTACATGGGTGCAAAAAGGAAAAGCAATTAATACTGACTACCAACCTTCTAATCCCTCAAAAGCAGAATGAAATTTGGGCTCAGTAAGGGAGCATTAGAAGATGACACACAACTCCAGCTGCTCAGTTGTAATACTGTACCTCTTAGACATGAACATTATAGAAAAAAACCATGGAAATCGTCAAGAAAAACTTGAATTTCTACCTTTTATTCTCTAATTTTAGCATATTAGAAGAGGCCATGCAAGAAAACAGTATATGAGGATACTCATTCTTGGGAGAGAAGGAAGAATTACGAAAGCCTAATAGTGCCCAAGGATGAAACATGCATGTTTGTATTTATTTTATCAACTATGACACAAGTTCTTAATCTGGACCATGTCAGTCTCCAAACCACAGGACAGCAGAAAAGCATTTGAGGAGGAGGAAGATGTAGACAGAAAGCAGGTATCAGTTAAGACAAAACCTGAAGAGTTAAGACACAAATGCAGAAGTGTTTTAATATAAGAAGATCAAGAAAAATAAAACAAGCCTGAGAAATGGAAGATATCAAATAACTTCAAAGAGGTATTTAAGCATAACAAAAGGAGAAAAGCTGAAGGTTACACAAGAAACCACCACAGCAGCAGGAAAATCATAATTGTGCAAAGTTAAAAAACACACACCGTGTCACTTACCTATATCAGGGAGATTTCCCCAAAAAATCAGTTTCTTTGACAACATAAGACACTGGTTTGGAACTTTAACTTTCTTAACTACACTCTTGGTTTGTTTCTTTCAAAGGTGCAGTAATTCACTTATACTGGCACAAGAACTCAACAGGAGAAAGAATATGCAAAGACAGAAACAAGAAAAAAGCTTATTTGATTTATCAGACATGAGAAAGCACTCTTCCACTGCAAAGTAGTCAACAATAAAACAAGAGAATCAAAGGTTATCTATTTGTCTCAAAAGTCTTCAAGAGCTAGTGCTAAGCCAGTAGAGCATTTCCCCAAGACCTGTTACTATTTGAACCATTTTACAGGAACTTCTACCAACTCTAGCATCAATTTTGCTCTGCTCCCCCAGATTGCACTATGAAAAATAGGATGGCTAGAGATTCATTTATAGTGTCACATTCATTTTTGAATTGAACAAGGAGCAGTGGCCCTGGCAGGACTGTATGCTAAACTACTGAACTGATGAAGAACATTTATTTTTCATAATTCCTTCAGCCACTGATAATTTGTATATATAGATCTGTTTGGTTCTGTTTGGGTTTGTTAGAGGTATTTTTTTGGGGTGTTACATTTAATGGCTAGAGTAAATTTTTTTGGCTAGTCTCCCATCTTACAGAAAAAGAGCACATTCACACTGTCAAAACAGTAGCTAATTATTTACCTGATATTACTCTGCTGTGTATAATGTTCAAGGATATTGAGCAGGACAAGGCTGATAGACTATACATGTTGTCACTGAGTTCTGACTCACCCTCTATCCCTCTGGAGGGTGACAGCTACCAAGCATGCAGAGGGGACTGGAGACAGGGCACATTCAGGAATAAGGAACACCATGCCCCAGGACTTCAGCAAAAGGGGCTAGCAAACACGCCCTGCTCCTGCTGATGCTGGCTGTGAGCCAGCCTCACTGCTCCTGCAGGCTCCTTCAGCTGATGCCATCACAAGCAGCAGAACACTGCACGTGCTTAGCAGCTGGCCAGGACCATTCCAAGATGCTGCAAGCACTCAAAGCAAGTCTGTATGCCTCAAACATGGGCTTCATTTGTGTAGGTTTGAGAGTCACACACAATAAAGGCAGGCACAAGGACACACTGTCATCCAAATCCTGCTCCCACAAGCATTAATATACTTGCTAAACCAAACTTAGAATTATTTTCAGATATATTTAAGTTTGTTTCAAACCAAGAGTCCATTTCTACCATCTGAAAATTTTTGGACCATAGGGTTTTTAAGCTCAAACTCTTGCTGAGAGTTGACTGCATGTGTCTAAGAAATTCCAGCTTTTCTCTCAAAAAACTTTGCAGTTGAAGATGTAATTTAAATAAGCCAGCTTTTTCATTCCTATTGGGGAAGGGTGGCAAGGATTTGGGAATTAAAGAGTGAAATTGAGAAGAATAGAGACAGGGAGGTAGAAAGTGTTTTCATTTTTCCTTCTTGTTTCACCCTATCCTCTACTAATTGTCAGTAAGTTAAAAAAAATTCCCCTCAATCAAGTCTGTTTTGTCCACAGTTCAAATTGGCAAGTGATATCCCTACCCTTATTTCAACCCATGAGCCTTCAATGTTATTTTTCTCCCTCTGTCCAATTGAGAGGAGAGTGAGGGCATAGGTGGGTGGGCATTTGGCAGCTACCAAAGTCAACCCACCACAGGGGCTGAACAGCAAACTTGTTATGCAGAGAAAGACAGTATTAACTGCAAGAAGGCACAATTGCAGCAATTTATACAGAAAAATCTTACCCCTTAGCTCAGAGAAGAATATCAAATAAGATAGCAAGCTAGTTTACCTGGCCATAAAATAATTCCAGCTCAACTCCTGAGGACAAACTCTTAAGAGTTATTTTTATTACTTTAACAAAAGCAATAGAAGACACAAAAAAACCCAAACAAGCCACCAAATACATCAAAAAAAAAAAAAAGAGAAGCAAGGTGAATGCTCTATAAAGTCTTTTATAGTATTCCTCACTATAACACAAATCATTGGATTCTAATAATGAGTTAAATAGCACTGTTTTCTGATATTAATCCATTGTAAAACAAAATATCTTGGAAAGTTAACATCTTGCATTATCAGCAATGCCTTGGTTTCTCTTTCAGATGCAAACCTAAAAAAACCATTTGGTTAAAATAAGCTTTCCCCCCCCGCCCCTTAGTGACAGGCCAATAAATTACTTAAACCAAAAAGCACTTCCAACAGAAGGCTGGCACTGTGCACTGAAGTGGGAATAACCGACAGTTTGATTATTTTCAAGAATATACCACAACTATATTAGAGACAGGAATGAAACTGCATCAAAATAAACTAAAAACACAAGAAGCATCCTGTGATTGGTTTAATTCTGTCTAGGTATTAGGACTTGCAAGTCTTTCTGCTAACAATTTTTTTATAATCAGTTCTGTTCACAGATCAAAACCTGAAAGGATAAAATACTTGCTTCCATTTAACTGTACAGAACATTTACTGCTTGCTTAATACAGCAAAGTACACCATCATTTGATACTCAAGTTCACCAACTACCTTTTCTCTCACTTTTATTAATGAGAAATGAGCTTGAGTATTGTGGGAGACTCTACCTGCATTCAAGACTACTAAGCAAAAGGTTGAGACATGTTCCCACAGGAAAGTTATCTGTGTAACCCACACTTGGAACTTTTTTTCAAGCTACTGCAGTTACTGCTTGCAGATAAGATATGGAATGCTTGCATGAGATTTTATGGCAACAGATATGGAAATGACGGTAAGACATCAAGTGACAGAGTTTTATGGCTTTCTTGTACACAAGGCTAAGAATCAGCATATTATCCTTCAATCTCAATTTATCATCAGTAAGCTAAAGCCTACAACTTATTCACTGAAAGGAAAACCACAACAAGAATTAGTAGCAAATTGTTTGGTAAAAAAATACAATGCAAAACCTACATTATAGAAAACCAGAAAAACAAACTGGATGCCATTTAGTTATACAGATTAGCTTTCCAATATTCAATTCCAAGTTCGCAATTATTTACAGCAACTAAACAGATTGTAATAACTTGCTTTCTTCATTAGAAGTGAAGAAATGGCAACTAACCTTTTAGAAAGGGGTGTGCCTGAAAAATTTGGCAAAAGAACCTGCATAAGGACTTCAGGAGGAAAAGAAGTAGCTTTAGAGAGGATCTATTATTCTGCTTTCAGAACGTAACAGCTTTACTATCTCTTTGCTACCTTAAAATCAGCAGTGGAAATGTTTTCCTTGTATATAAGGCAACTCTGGTCACACAAGCCAAGTAAATATTGATTTTACTATAGCTGAGCTGGGAGCAGAAGTTAATTTCAATAGTCTGCACAGAATGTTTTACGAATGGCTTTAAAAATATTTTGCATTACAAGGTATTAAACCAGCTAAGAACCTTCTAAAATAATCTGAAGCTTAAAATGATTGAGCTGTACAATTTTATCAGGGTAGAAAGTACAGCTGAGAGAAAGAGAAACAGTATTAAAGGCTGCACATCAGCAGCTCATAAGGCCAAGCAGGATGCTTTCTCTCAATCCAGGGCAGGCAGTCCTGAAGCCGTGATGTTGGGGAACAGCTCGGGGCAACCTCACAAAAGCACTGGGCTAGAACCAGTCACCAGCACAAGAGGGAATGGGCAGAGATAGGACCTATGCACTCCAAGCTGGCATATCATATCACAGGCCTTAATTTGGGGTTAATCAGACCCAGGATAGTTAACCCTGAGCAACACTATCTCAATAAAGAGGAGCTGTGCCATAACTACAGCACAAAATCCACACTGCAGTGAAATTCAGCAAGACAGATACAACCACTCTGCTTCCATCTGCACAAAGGATCCAGAATCCTCTTTTGACTGTCAATTATTAGCGAGGGCTGCCAGTGCACACTTGTGTGACAGCTATGATTTGGGCAGACACAAGGACAAAGCTGTTGACTGTCACCCTGCACCGCACGGAACTCGGACAGCACATTGCCCGATTTCTGCAGAGAACCCTCGAACCATTTGCTGCTTTTCTGAACGCTTCGACAGAAATCCATCTCCGCACGTAACAAGTGTCGGAGTGAAGGCATCTCCTTGCCCTGCAGCACAAGCCCGGGTTTCACCCGCTGGAAGGCTCAGCCAGGGAATTACTGCAATTCGCTTTCTCAGCTGCTAGCCCAGCGAAGATCAGGGCGCTCCACCCAGACGCCACACAAATGAGGTCACATAGCTGACCACACTGCTGCCAATTCCTGCCCTATTCATCAGGGACGAGGGCAGGAAGCAGATGGAGCCCTCAAGTTAAGGGTCGCAACATTTCGGTGTGAACATTAAAGTGAGCCAGCGGCAGACAATTCACGGGCCCGGGGAGCGCGGCTTCCCCGCACGGCAGAGCTGAGTCACGGGCACCGCTCTGTCCCACAGCGAGCGCAGGGACACAGGCTGCGGCCAGCAGAGAAACACTCCCCCCCTGCAGCTTTAAAAGGGGCTCCACTACAGGACAACAGAAAATATTTTCCACTTTTTCAGTACCTACGTGCATTTAGGAGTTTAATATACATGAGAAGAGTTTTTTAAAGTCTTTCAGATCTTGAAAATAAGTTCACTTGAAGACCCAAAAGGCAACGTGAGGTAATTACTATGCAAACCTGTTTTTATTTACAACCATGCTGTAGTTCAGAACACCTACTTCACTTGCTGCCAAAAAGGAAATATACTATTTTCAAGTGTTTAAAAGCTAGAGTTGTTTGAAATCAAACAGATTTGAGGACCAACACAGCTGTACTAAACAACTAGCAAGATCAGAGCTTACAGTAATATGAACAACACCATAAATATTAGTTTGACTATAGTAACAGCTTGTGTGTGGTCTCAATTTCAACCTATCTACAAGATATATGCACTGATAGCAGGTTGAAATTGAGACCACACACCTTCCTACCTGAAAGAAAGCTTATTGTTTATAGGCTAGTGCATCTGAGATTTCCAGAGCCACAAATGGACAGAAGCTAAATGCAGAGTTTCAGAAGATATGCTCTCAAACTATCTATCTGCTTGCAAAATACCTCAGTCATGTCATTGCCATTGCCTTCTACTGCTATTGAAAAGTAACACTCATTTCAATCACTGGGATGGCGGCTGCACAATTAATTCACACAACAAAATGCAAATTGATCTTGCTTCTGTTTATAACTGTATGAATATAATGACAAAACAATATCTAGTCACGTAATGCTAAGATGCTAACATAGATTATTCGATTACTGCAGAGTGCTTTACTGGCTTCAGGAGTTGACATCTTACAGAAAAAGTTCCACGAGGCAAATCCTTTCGGAGAGTGTCATAGAACCAGCATCTTTTTTGGCCTCTGTAACACAAGTTAAGTAGCCTTCCCTCCAATAACAGGGTGAATTCCATCTGGGTAATGAGGCAATGGAGGTGAAAAAAATATTTTATTAAATAATCACATCACATAGTGCCACAACAGTAGAATATATATATGTAAACACAAAATAGCCCAATCATTTTCCTGCAATAGTCTTGGAAATTTTACAAGAACAACATAAATTATCTCCCATGGCATGGAACAGCGATGAAGAAAGCCCTTTTGTTTGAACAGGCAAAGAAAGTACAAGATCCCTTCTTTTTTCTCCACTTAGATAAAGAGTAAGCTTTGGTTCCAGTTAGGTACCAGTAGCCTACCAGTGCCACCACACTCCCAGTGCCTGTCACCAACTTGAGAGTTTAAGAGGTTATTAAGAGATTAGGCTGTTATAAAGAAGGTGATCCCACCAGATGAGCTAAATTATTTAGAATGTTTTAGACCATAAATCAATCTCTGACAAAACTTAGTTGTGCTGTTTAGGCTTCAGAGAACAGAAGTTAGTCTTATCCACTTTGGTTTCACCCAAACTAATTCATTTACAATTGGATACTTTATCAGGTATGAGCTTCAACCTCCCTTCCTCTAGTCCCTGCCAACTCTCACAGCAAGCACACAACCAAAAAAGCCAAAGCCACACCTCTGCTGACTGAAAAGCATCCCTATTATTTATATTCTAGATTTCTGTGGAAAGCAAAGGACATGAAGAAATAATTACATACACACTCTTTCCAACTTCTCCACCCATTTTTATCCTGAGTATTTCCAGTACTGCATCATTAAAAATCCTGTCCTCTCAGAGAATGGCCTCTCCACCATAGTGCATACACACACCTCAATTTATTTTACCTTCAGGTTGTTTCCTCATTTTCCCTTCCATGCCTCTTACCTTCTAGGTTTTTTCAGATTTTTTTCCCTCCTATGTGCATTTCCAACAACTAAGAAGTGTCCAAAGCCACAATTCTCTCACAGTCTCCAAATACAGAGTTTTTTAAAAAGTGAGAAGATCACAATGAATGTGAGACTAGACTCTCTTGAAAAGCAAATGTACAGTGCTACACTTTATGAACAATTGCAAAGATTAGAATTAAACAAATTTCCTGAAAAATATCCTGCTTGATTAAGAAAAATTATAACTTCAATTTATCAGACATGATCTATGTTCTTTTAAAAACCGAGGTTTCAACTCAGATTTAAACAGGCTTTAAGAAACAATCAGTAAACACTGTGCTTAATCATATAAAGCACCTGAGCAGCATGTAGCTGCTACTCACCCAGGAGGTTTACACCTTAGCCTAGCCACCTGGAGCAAGCTCCAGAGAAATCATCTGTGGACACACAAACATCACCAAATATTACGTGTGTGCACTTACACGTTAAAAAGACCTGAAGGACTGAGATATAAAACCTCAGAGAGATTGACCCTTCTATTATCCCACAGATGAACATTTCAGAGGTTTCACAACTGAAGTGTTCATCAGTTAACTACATGGCTGGTTATAGCTCCTGTCCCAAGTTTATGCTCTTCTAAAAATACGACAAAAAAAGAAGAAAGGAAAAAACCCCAAGAAATAGTCCAAAAAAACCTACACCAATACATGCAGAGCCAGAACAAACAACTTCTATGAACAGCAGCCGAGGTTAAAACCAAGCAGATTGATTTTCTCCTACTGCTAACCTTCCAAGAATGATCAACTGCAGATGTCTCACATTTGAGGGCTGAATACGTGCAGATTTTGAAGAACACTAGATCTCTCCAAACTATAATTTACTGAGCTCTTCAGAGTCAGTCAAAAGCAACTCCACTCATATTACTGAGTTTTCTTAACATTTTCGTCAGTTTCTTAAGGAAGCTTGGACTGAGCCACAAAGGAAAAGTTTCTGCTCTCAGCTAAACTGGCATACATCCAAATCCAACTCATTGTTCTAGAAGCAAACATACATGAAATCAGAGTCCCAGCCCATCATTTTATTCTAAATTTAGCCATTACATTGATAGATCTTCAGAGGATTTTAGCTTTTCTTTCTAAAAACCCATCTTCAGACTCCAGCTTTGTAACAAAAAACCCACATCAAAAGTCAACTGGATCAAAGTCTTTATTGATCAATACATTCTGCTTCCTCAAAGCTCTGACACCAATTCACAAAATAAACTGTTTCTATCTGCCAATTACTACGTAGCATATTCACGGGTAATAGGAATAATCAAATTGTCTCTTCCTTGCCAATCAGTGTTATTTGGCCCCAGTCAAAAAACAGATGGGACAACCCATGAAATTTCAATCAGAATACGTATGAAAGATGGCAAAGGAAGAGGAAAGCATAATATCCCAAATTTCTTCTTTTCCAAAGCATTCCTCCACAAAACATGCTTTCCAAATTACAGGAAATACAGCTTTCTTGAGATACCACCAAAATGAGGAGAAAAACTTGTGGGGTGTCAAGGAGATGCTGTAAGTTTATCCATTCAAAAGTACCAAAAGGCACACTAGGCAGAACTGTAAAGAATCAAGATAAGTAAAGGCTGAAATCGCCAAAATGTAACGCATAGTTTAAGAAAATTAGGGACATGAAGACTTTCAATCAGACAGAACGCTAAAATTTCTGCCATGAACAAGTTACTGTTCTAGGTGAAAAGGAAGCCCACAACACATGCATTACCAAGAGGATCTTATGTCAGCAGGTGTGACACAGCCAGAGCTCGCACAACACTTGCAACAGAGCAGCACCACAGAAAACAGCCTTTCCCCACTCTGTTTCCTGCCATGCCTTCCACAACCTGCTCTGTTAGTGCAAATTAACTTTTGCAAAGTTAAGAAAAGCAGCTCTCATCAGGTGTAGAAGATAAAAACAGACCCACATGCCAGGATCCTTTAATCTACCACAGCCTTCAGAGCACAGGGAAGCACTCACCCAGCGGAGTGTAACAGGTCTGCCGGTCAGTATGCCGAGGAGCAGCAACCTTGTACTTTTTCCACACAACTTTTTTGGCTGTTTGAATGCTCATGATCAAGCTCAGTTTTTGAATAACAGGAAAGTGAAGATGGAGAGGAAGTACACACTAGTACCCACGCAAGAACTGCATGCTGGGATTCAAGGGGGAGGGAAGTGCTGGTTTTCCTCTGAGGGTTTGACACATTGAGCCACACAGGGACTGACAGGAACCAGTCAGGAAACCAACCTTTAAAAAGGCTGCACGTTAGCAAGTAACAGACTTCAAGCTAATTGAGATTTCTTTTCTCTTTAAAATCAGAGAAATATGCTGTTTTGCTACTTCTTATGAAAACAGGAGGACACTCCAGCCTTCAGAGAACTGGCAAGGTAAATTCTACAAACTGAAAATAGGAAAGCTGATGGTAATTTTCCTTTTCTGTTCAAATCAAAATTTCTGGTCAAACACCATACTAATTTTAAAAATCCTAAATATTTTTAGTATTCATTCTGTAAAAAGTTTGCACTATCACTATAACACTTTTTCACACATTCAAAAGAACATAAAGCCAGAACAACTCTTCAAAGTAAGCATCCACATCTTCTAATGGCCTTTCAAAAAAGCACAAGAAATTTTAAACATAAGATTATAGCACATAAAGGAAGTTGTACAAATAAACCTCAAGTCAAAAATTACAAACTCTGATTAGGCATGCCCTCTCCACTGTGCAGTAATTCCAAACAAGACAGAGCAAGGAACAGTAAAGCAGAAAATTGGTAATGCAGGGCTATGATAAGATCAGAGTTATTTTCAAGTGGGCCTTTAAACTGTGCTTACCACCAGTACAAAAAGCAAATTGAATCCCTCTGTCTTCAAAAGCCTGTCACCAAATTTATAACCAAATGAAGAGGACTCCAAATACTGTAGTTATGAAAGATGTTCCATAAGCCACACTTTTGGATACTGAACTGTACAGAATTCCAATAGTCACAACAAAGTAATGCAAGAGGAGATTAGCTAGAGCACCTATGTACAAGCACTATGACCAGAGAGGAGCATTCTAAACCACAGAATTGGTTTCAAAAGCAGAAAGACAAAGGCTGTTTGATTTGTCTGCCTGTCTCATTGTATCATGCTATAAGACAAATGTTCTAGATACAGCTCTCCTCTCTTCATTAATGTCCAGTCAGGACAGTTTACTGTATCACACCCCAGACACTATTCAGAGAAGGGAAGGAGGGAGAAATCAAGATCAGATTTTTCTTTAAATTTTTGTGGGGCAGGAGTTGGTCTTACTTAAATTTGTGGGTTGGATGTTCTTTTCCCCAAATTCAAGAATTCCTCAAAGTTGAAGGCTGAAAGGCTTCACACAAAAGGAGTTTTGTTTCCATTAATAAAGACAACCATACATTCAGGGGGCTAAATCAGACGTTTGTATCCAAACATTTCTGTGAACCATACAAACAGGAACAAAGTGGAAAGGTAATAAAAGTTTTAAAGCTAGGATTTCTATTTTAGAAACAAACAAGGATGTACTTTGTAATACATATAAATACAAACCTTACCTTGCCAAGCACTTCCCAAGCACAAAACAAAAAGACACTGCCAACTTCACCAAACAAATGATGAAAATTAGCAGGCAGACCTGCACATATGCCAGAAGTCTTACCAACAGCACCACATGTTCCTTTTTTCAAGTTTTGATGAGACTGGTCTGAATTCCCTAAGAATGCTCTCCTTGTGTATCCAATACCTCACCTCAGTCCCTGCTGCTCCAAGGCCCACCCACACTTGGCAAGACTGAGGAATAAGCACAAGTTTCACGAGTCAGCTAGTTTGTGACAACATTTCTGGGTTTACCACTTCTCAAATGCAGAAGTGATTGCAGTCAGTGAGAGCAGTTATAGAAACACCACTCTGACTCCATCAGTCCCCTGAACTTCATTCAATGTGAAGGTATTAGCAAAGCTGAGTAAATCATTCATGCACCAGAGCTTCCAGAGAAGCTCAGCCCTCAAGCTCTGCCTGACATCAGCAGCTGCCCCATGAATATCAAAGAAACCACTTTTATCTAACATCAGGTTTTACCTCAAAAATCCAACATTTTAACAAGAATATACACTGAGAATATGTATTAACTGAAGGGGGGGGGAGAGGGGAGGTTGTTACACTATGTTTAACTTAAAAAAACAAAAATTTCTTGCCTAAATGGAAATAGAATTACTAGCATGAAATAGTTTCATATCTGAACCCATCTGCAAAGAAGTTAGCTTTAGGATGGCAGGAATATTTTTAAGTTAAATTTTAAAAGTGAAACCATGGCCTCTTTGAATATCTGAAGTATTGGGTGTGAAATCCATACATTAACTGCAAGAGCAGATAAACAGAAGAGAAATGGAAATTTCTGGTCAAAGTAGTCTTTGAAGGTGGCAAAGGAAGACTTTTTTAAAAAGTTTTTAACCTAACTCCAGAGCTCAATGTACTAGTATATTCTCTACCCATAAACCACTTCATTCATTAGGAGGAAGATGGTCTTCTTTCTACTACTACTGAATTCAACAGGCCATTTATTTAGTAGCTCCCTGACTGGAGTACGTGCTCTCTTCTATTCTCTCTGGTGTTGACAGCAGTAATCAAATTTTGTACATGCCACTGGCCCTATTATAGTTCCACAGCAGCTGGCTGGCTGCCTAGGCTCCTTATCATGTATGATAAAAAAGACCAGCCAAACAGACCAGCTGAAGCTACTGTGGGAAGACAGAAGTAGAGGGAAGCCTAACTAGAAGCCTAGTAAGTAGAAATCATGTCTTTTTATGCTTGCCCATGTATTACAAAGCATGAAGAACAAGGCTACACTCAATACATGACAAGTTTGCTATAAGAGTTTTCAGAAGGACTGGAGCTTGGATGACAATTCAGCCCTTGTTGAAGAGTAGGTCTGAATGCCACACTTCATCTGTGAAACACTACTCATCTATAGCTTAGTCCAGACAGCAGGGAATGGGAAAGCAAAAAAGCACCTAGAGGTGGCGGGGGAAAGGAAAAAAGAGGGGGAAAAAACTCAGATAACTGTACCCATTCATTTGAAGGTGAGCTCATAAATACTTCATATCACTTTTCTATCACAGCCCCAGCATATACACTGTCAGCACAGGGTTCAGAGTAAAATTAAAGTTCAGAGAGGCAAACAACAATGGGAGCAGAGGGCAACATCCTTTAATTATAAAACTCCCCTGTATGCAAGACAATCTATAATGAGATTGGTTTCCATTTCTTCTTTGTCTTCTGGGAGCCATCCAAAAGCTTTGAATACCTTGACTCTGAGAAGAGGAAACTGGCTTCTTTTTCACAGTCTGCCTCCTTCCAGCTGTGTTCCAAGTAGGCCTTGGGTAGCCCTGCTCTGAACTTCCACTCTTCCATTCAAGTCCATAAAGAAAGGCTTGGGTTTATGACAGAGGGAAAAAACAAATCTAAGGGACTTCTTATGGGAGCAGAACAAGGAGGTACAAAGTTCCTCCTTCACCCTCTTTCTCCAAGGTGAGAGCCAAGCAAGCCAATAGTTTTCCTAGAGGGGAAGCTCAGCCTTTCTCAAGGTTCCTGTGTTACCTGTCTAGTCCTACCCTTTATAATACTGCTATAATGACCATTTAGTTAAGAGCTTCTCATGCTGTGGGATTAACACCCCCTAATTTTGTTCAGGATGTTTTATTTCACCACAACAACCTGACAACTTTTTTTGCTGGCCTGCCACACATGATCTGAATTAGCAAGCCACACAATTGTTGTTCCAGCAAGCAAACAAGAGCTTCTAAGGAGGTGCTAAGAAGGATGGTAAAGGGGCAAGAGTAACTTAAACAGAAAGTAATGTTGCAAATGCCTGTTGCATTTTGATGCAAACTAGTTATTAGTTTAACCCCTTCTTCCAGGAAACTTTCAACACCAGCAAATTCACATGGAGAACACTGAGCTTTTAGAATTTCTATCGAAACCTTGTTTCACAAAGCCAGGTTCATGTAAGCATAAATCTTTCTACTGAAAAGAACATTATCAATACAGTAAATGCCCTCACTACTGTTGAAGAGGAACAGAGTGTGTGGCAGCTAGTGGAGCACTGCAGTACAGATAACACACAGAGATATTCTCTCTGTGTTCTCACAGGCAGCTCCAACACAAACCTTTCCAGCACACAGTGCTTCAGGCACTTGACACATGGGTCTTGTAAAACTGCATGTCTGTGGCTGCCACAAACAACTCACTCATCCTGCAAAAGAAATAATAGTAGCAACTGTACATAAATTGTAATGCCTTTCAAGAATCGCCATAATTTTAGTCTTTTTTGATGTTCCTCTTACAGCTTCCCTTTTCCTTTTGTAAAAGGGAATATTTTGAATGTAAATACTGAGAAAATTTGTGGAGCACATTAATCTTCCAAAAGTGTTGTTTACGTTATGATCACACCTGTAAAACTCAGCCATATCCAAAAGGCACCTGCTTTTCACAAAACATCCTGGGCCACCTGTTTACAGCAACTCACAGGGGTGACAGGAGGTCCACAGGAAAAGTAGGAGCCTTCTGCATTTTGCTTCTCATTTAAAATGCTGAGCACACCTTCCAAAACAAGGCTCCTGCCCATTCACAGGCACCTGTATAAAACAAATCCCAATGAATCCATGACAGATGCACTGCTCAACACTTGTGTGCTCATATGCTGGGGTGTAATGTGCATTTCAGCTGAAGCCCAGGCACTGAGCCCTGAGTGACAGCATGCAAGCCCAAGAACAGGAGAGGAGCCATCACTTGATGTGCCCAGCTCCTCCAACAAGCAATCCTGGTGGTTCAGTGTTTTCAAACCACTTGCCCTGCTGCACTGGGACAGACTGTGTCCAAGTCAGCAGCCAAGCAGCTGTAAGAGCTGCTGGTAAGCAACTCCACCCAGGACAGGCAACTGCCCTCAGCATACCCCATAGCAGTAGGACTTCTGGAGAAAAAGGGATGGCTTCCAAAAAAAATCTCGTTCCTTTCTCCTTCATATGCCAGGACACAATCCAAAGCTTTGGAAACAATGGTTTAGGCAAGCATACGAATAATTTACTTGTAAACTTTCCTGTCACTCATTTTGTAAACATCTGTTTGTATCCCCAAGAAAATAAACATCTCAAAGCTTCCTTGTAAATCCCACAGGGTTTTTTCCTCAAAGTATCTTCTGATAGATTCTTTTCAAACTCTTCCAGCTTTCCCCATCCAGATTCCACAGGGTTGTGCATTGATGTCTGCCTCAAGCTGGGCAGAGGGGAAGCAAAACATACCACAAAGTTTGGAGAGGAGCTGTGGAGCAAGCAAATCTCTCCACTTGCGCAAATCTTCAGGCCTTCACTCTACCAGCTACAACCACAACCTTCATCCTAAAAGCTAAAACTCTTATCTCCTACCATGGTGGGGAGAAGGAGGGGACATAATGACAGTTAAATATTATCACAGGCACATTTCAAGAGTGGCGCACCCTGGCCAATGACTGCATTCACGGTCAGCAGGGTTGCACCAACACCGCAACTCCAAAGATCTGAAAGTTCAGTTTTCCATTTTTTAATGCCCGGTAACAATGCATGGGTGATCAGACAGCACCCTCTAAGACACTAACTCTTTAGCTGTACCATTTATAACAAGCTATTTATTTCCAAACTGACACAGAGTGTCACAAGCATGCACATAACCAGTCTTGTTAAAATTAGCGATCAATTTCTTCCACCCAGACAGTCTACTTCCCTTCCTGCCTGCAACAACATATTCTATTCATGCTTTCCCACAACAAAAAAACACAGAGGACAAAGAGGGACAGCATTGTGCAGAGCTGCCCTGCTTTCTGCAGGAACTATTAACAAAATTATTTGGACTTCCCAGTCTTTATGCTGGGATGGAAAGTTTTGCTCACCTGGAAAAGAGGGATCTGCAGAAAGTCTGCATTAGGAGCCCCAAGTTTCCCTATTCCTTCCTTGAACAAGAATACTCAAGAGAGCTCCCTAATTTAAACAGGCTGTCTTTTCCTAGTTCAGAGAGCTAAAACTCAGTAAGAAACTATTAGAGGCATGCTAAAACTAAGTCTGTTCCCTATGGACCTTGGTCAGGTCCAATACAAACACATCTGCAGTTAAACTCCCTGCTCCTCAGAGGACAAACCTGTCTCCTGCCAAGGACCCAAGGCAAACATCCTTTCTGAAATAGCACTGCTGTTATCAGAATCAAAAAAGGAAAAAACCCCGAAAAATTAACCCAAAACACATCTACTCAGCTCAGTGCAGGAAGGCTTCACTGGGTGTTCAGGACTTAGCACAGTGACACAGCACCCAGCTTGGGTGCAGGCACCCAGCCCAGTCCTAGAGCAGCCAGCTTGGTGAGGGCAGACATCACACCATTCCTTCTGCATGATGCCAGAGCAACAATGCAAAATTTTCTAAACTACAGAAAACCACCTTAGAATTACTTCCACTGCTGCCACTGTATAAGCCTTTACTTTCATGAAAGCCTCCTTTACCAAAAGGAGGGAAAAAACCCACACAAAACATACTCCTGTTCAATCCTCTTTAAACCCTTCCGTTAATTTAATATAGATTTAATATAGCTCTTCTTAATTTGTCTCAATAGTTAAATTTACACTCACTGCTAAAAGCTTACGCAGCCGTCACAATCTTTTGCCACTGATCTTTTAACAGCTACAAATTGCAAATCATTGTGTGATTAAGGTTATCAAGACTTGAACAAGGTCAGAGAGTATACTTCAACAGATAATCCAACATTCAGACATTTTGGTAGGTATAACATTCTACAAAGACTGTATTAAAAAAAAATCATTGCATCAACTGTCAGGTACTAGAAGTGCATCATTAAAACTACTGTTAAAATTAATGGCCTTCTTTCTCTCCTCCCTCCCCAGTTAGCACAGAAGAAAAAGAACGAGATAAAACCATGTGCTTTGTTAAATATTGAACCTACCGGAACCTGCAAAATAGCAGATTAATAAACTACTCTGAGGCTGAGGTCAGTTTACAGAGGAGCCATCACACAGCAGCTATGGCAACACAGAACCACCACACTGCACTGCCAACTAGCAAAGAGAAACATAAGAACAAAGAACAAAGCAACAAACAGCATCAGCCTGCTTTCTTAGGGCCACAGAAGTGAGAATTAAGGCTCTCAGAGGGAGTCAAGCAGTTTAGCACAGCACTTCTGTGTATCAGGGGACTTGGGAAGGAATATGGAAAAGAGACTAAGCACATGGCACAACTGAACTGTTACCTAAAGAAATAACAGACCCACACAACTAAACACCAAAAAGCCTCAAGTCTCTCTGACAGTAATGCTATGCACACACGCATAAACAGAGATCCAGCAGCAGTGAAAATGATAGTGCATTTTATTTGGGACAGAACGTGCACCTATCTTTCTCCAGCCACCTGCCCAGGTTCCCAAGCAAAGACTGGGAAGCAGCCCAGCCTGAAAAGGGTAAGCAATAGCTGTGTTAATAACCCAACTCCACACTAAGGAAAGCTCACACAAGCCACGATCAGCAGAGATGTGGTAAAAAGAGGACTAGGCAGTGGTAAGCAGCTGAGGGGTAGCAACTGATTCAATTTTGCAAGCCAGCAAAAGTTTGCATGCTTACACCCTTGCTTGTTTTCAAGAAATTTTCTGCAAGCTTTCTATGTGTATAGTTTGCAGGCTTCTGCTAGGTCAAATGGAAAACACTGGGCTCAGTTATTTGAGCTCAAGTGTGCAGAGGAGTAATTACCAAAGCTCCACTGGACAGAAGGATTGCATTCTTTTATTCTTCAAATGCCACCACCCACTAAGATAGGATAATAAAACTCTCAGAAACCTTGTAAGCAAATCCAGCAAACACTGTGCAGAAGTTAGCCTGCAATGACATGGTACCCATCTCAAAAACTCCATCTGTGCCTCTCAAAGTACTGTGGCACAATGACCAACTCTGCTACTTGCTGCCGCCACCATCGTGGCATGATGCCACCATCATCATATTGGCATCACCATAACCAAGTGTTAGCTGGATTTAAAGCCTAAATCATGTGAACGTTGAGATAGAGGCCACATGTACATATATTCTAAAAAGTCTTTCTGTGCAAGATTGACTGGCAAATCATACTCATTCCTAAGCCAGACAAATGAAGCCCCAAAACACAACTGCTCTTTCACAATTACTGTGATGCAATAGATGCAACACAGCATTCCCACATAAATATTTAATGTCAACAATATACATGTTCACTAGCTGATTTTAAAACTATTTCAAATTTTAAAAGGGTTAACACCAGATGCACATACTATGGTAATGATATTTTCGGTCACCTTACTGAAGCATCACACCTTGAACTTGATGTGTGAGCACGCACAGTCTCATCCATGGTCTGAACAGCAGCTTTTCAGCTAGCCATTTCATACCCCCATTTTGTACTACTGCTTATGAAGCCCTCTGACATTGCCAGCAACAACTTTACAATCAGCTCAATAAAATTTCACATTACTTTAACAAAAACATTTTAAGGCTGAAGCCTTTAATAATTACCTTTATTTCCTGCTGAATTTAAGTGTTTAAATAAACAGTGTTTTCATGTATTTCAAAAATATGTACATCATGGCTATACTTACAATGAGAATGTGAGTATGCAATATTAGCACCTTTGAAGAGACATTTTTATACCAAAGTGGACAGATTGAGATTCTGAGGCACCATGCACTATCCTGCATATTTAAGACCCTTACTTCATTTAGCAGATGAGCTTTTATAACCCCCCAGTCTCCATTGCACAGGAAACCAAGTGCTCCAAATAGCACACATTTACCACTTTGTTCCTTATGTTGTCTTGTCTTTCCTACTACCCTACTTGCTTTTGTTGCTGCTACCAAAAACAGAACAGGTTTTATCATAGGGTTATTTTCTTACTAGTTTAACTTCTCGTGCATGAGCAGCAACAAGTTGCTACTGAAAAGCAAGCCTTGTTTCTCTCTGCAGGCCTGCAAATGCATCCAGACAAAAAACCACTTCAACTTGACAAAGTTAACATTGAAACAAGTTACATAAACTTGTTCACAGATTTCTTTAAAAAATCATTATAGGTAGGTAAAACTCCAATATAAATAAAGGAGATGGACAACAAAACACAAACAAGTTGTAATTCACTCAAACATGAGTGTGCAAGTGTCTGTGACTCTGCCTTCTACTTGCTCTAGATTTGAGCACTTCTCTATAATATCTATATTCAACCAAACATTATAATACTTTCATTACCGATCATTTAATATCTAACTGTAGTATTCTCACAATTAGCACTGTCACAAACTTTTCTAGTTATGTGCAGTTCTGTCCCTTAACTGGACTGGTTTAAGACAGCTGCATGAACAAAGCATTATAAAACTTCACTGCTGCCTCGTTTTGGTTTTTTGTTTTACTTTGTAGCATAACCACAGCATTGATACTGTTTGTTTTCTTGTTAGGTGACTGTTTGTTTAATTTTAAATCATAGCATTCTGACACATTCTCCTCCATATAACAAAGTTTGCCACAAGTATTTCAGGTCAGCCACAGAAAAAAGATAAACCCCTATTACACATCTTCATAAATACCATTTGAAAGAGAGGATCCACCAAATAAAGATCTTTACAGCTTACACTGTGAGATAAGCAAGGCAGTTTAGGATATGAGTGGCAAGGTTCAGAAACAGAACTTCATAGAGGTGCAATTAAAATGTTTGCAAAACTAATTAAAAACAACCTGCCACAACCTACTTTGTGAGAACTTGTGCTACTAAGTGGTTGTGAGACTCTAGGTCACTGAAAAGTAGCTCTAGTGTAAATGGAGCTATATGACCACAAAGAGTCAATAAGCTGCTTTATCCAGGGGTTTTCAGAAATTTATCTTTACACTCAAGTAACTTCCCCAGCTCTGAAGTTTTCCATCACCTATCTTTCTCCTTACGTGCCTCCAAATACTCCTTTACTCTTCCTGTAAATGATCAAAACCTCACTACTGTTAAGAAAAAAAGATGATCAGCTCTCAAAGTAAATCACAGGACAGCTCATTCAGTCTTCTCACTCCCATGTGACCATCAGGTGCTGTTATATGAACAATTTTGTACCTACCATTCCATCATAATTATCTTTATCTTCCTTTCCTTGTTCTACCCCGATCTACACAGATGTTCATCAGTCTTATTACCCTCTGTCAGGAGGGTCAAAATCAATGAGGCAGGCCAATTCATTGCATTCCATCCAGTACAATCCCAGTGAAGTCCATATAAATCCCTACCTATACTGCATAGAAAACATGCATGTCTCCTGTTTTGTCTCTTGCACCCAAGATCAGGCAGCTGGGATGAAGGAGCAGCAGAGAACAGGACATCTTCCTGGTCACGATCAGATGTGACCACTGAAATTCTCCCACCAGCACACAAAAGCAAGAACAAGTAGACATGGGGAGAGAGGGGAGAAATATTCTCACAAGAAATCTAACTTGCAACAGATGTATGGTATGATGGTATTTAGACCCAGCTCAGCCAGGGAGCTTTGCTTCCTCCATCTGACAAACACGAGTGGAGAAGCTCCCAGGTCCTACCCCTTGTTGCCTTGTCCAGGAATTAGGAGGAATTGCTCCAACACATTTCAACCTCTGTATTTCAGTAACTGGTAAAGAAGTAGGACAGTACAAGGATACACATCCAGTTGCAGTCAGGAAGAACTTTGTAACTACCATGGGAAGAGCTGGAGCTCCTCTCAGTTCCTACCATAACCATTCATTCAGCTTCCCACACACTGTACAGCCCATTCTGGCCAAGAATACCAACAGGACTCCTATGACTTAGCTGGTTTGCCATTTATTTCACTGCTTCCAAAAACCAGTCTCACCAACAACCTATTTCCCAACTAAAACCAGGAAGTCTGCTGGGAAGCCATGCCAGGGCAGCAGTGATGACAGGAGGGAATTCCTCATGCTTCATTTCTTAGTCATGGCATCTGGCCACAACCAATTCTACAGCCCACCTGTCCCTCAAAACCCCAGAACGGATTACAGATACAGTGAGCAGATCAAAGTCTTCTTTTGGCAGGTTCTCCCTTTCCCTAAACCCCACCTCCTACAACAAAACAGAAGAGCCATGAGATTTGTTATGATTTGGAAGCATACAAAGCATGTTCAGGTTCCGTGGTGCTGGGGAGCAAGAAGGTTCAAAGAGCAGCAGCAATCCCAAAACAGTGCAGAGTCTGGGAAGTAGAAATAGAGATGGTGAGTGATTCCAACCCAGCCCACTGGTTACAGAAATAATACAGGGCTCCTGAAGACATCAGAAATTTCACAGCTTTAGCCAGGCTTTTCTCTGAAGATAAAATGGTCAAATTTTATAATTAAGTTTTATAGCTAATACCACTATGAAATGCAAATTTCCTTCATTATCTGTAAAAAAATTTAACATATATTACATTCCACTCTGAAGACTGCAGTATCAGCATAGGAAAAGAAGAAAAAGCCACCACAAATCACGATAATGTTAGAAAGGCTTTGTAAACATTGCAAGTACAAAACAGCACTCTCATCTACCAGAACTTCACAGAAATGTAGCAGAAGTGTTTCAGCACTGTCAACCTGAATGTAAGTTCCCAAAATTATTTTGGAATAAGCCACATGCCTTTTAACATAACCCAGGTTCAAAGATAGGCATTGCCAAGATCCACTTAACCTTGTGGAGGCATCATTGTTGCCCCCCCAAGTACCTCCCAGTTAAGCACTGCAGAGAGTTTAGCCCTCTATAATCAGTCCCTTCTCCTTTTCTGGCACAGTAACAGTGCAAAAATTAGTAAATGACACCTGCTGTGGCAAGGACAGATCACTACACATATAGAATCTGCTAAATTGGAAGGGACATATCAGGATCACTGATTCCAACTCCTGGCCCTGCCCAGCCCACCCCAAGAATCACACCATATGATATATGCCCCTTGTGTCTGGATACAAAATTCAATATGAAAGTGGAAGCTGGGCAGAGTAGGACCATGTTTGCATTAACAGGTTATTGCCAGACCTTTGACCGTGATTTATGAACAATTCATGCAGGAAATGGAACAAAAAAAAATATCAAACAATTATCTCTAAGAAACTAAAAAGTCTAAAAAGCTGGGCACATGGTAGTGAAGTCCCAACACAGTATAAAACCACAAGGAAACTATTTACATGACACTTAAAGGCTGAGTTAAGTTTTCACTTCTACAAAGCCAAGGTCACAGGAACAAGCCCAGTGCAGTCACCAGCAGAGAACCACAGGAGCCTCTCCAGCTGGGTGGGGCCCTCTTGATGAGAGTGAAACCAAAATTTTCCAGCAAGCTCACAAAACCACCACTATCCTTCTTCATTCAGTGGAGCTACTCAAGTGTAACTTTCACAGTTGCATACACAAGTAAGTACACAGACAAGGAAGGAGCCAAGCACACAAAGACAGTAAAATATAGCTCCAAGCTTCTAAATTCAGGCACTGACCAGCAGGAGAGCCTTAGTGTATCTTGGACCAAGTGGAAAAAAAACCAACTACCAGCTTTTCTCCAGCAGACTCATAAGGAAGCAGTGAGTCTACATGCATTTTCAGAGCCCAAATGTCAATATCCAGACACTACATATATAAGAGAAATTGATGGATGTCAGAAAATGAAGACACCTATGAGAAACCTTGGGAGTCAACTTTACCAAATATGCAGAGCAGCTGAGCTCAACACTCATAAACAGTCATGAGAAATGTTTGAGATTTCTTCTCATTTGAGACATCAGAGCTGACCAGGGAAGGGGGTGGGCTGGGGATGGAAGGGAAACAAAAAAGAAATAGCAATAAATTTTATCACACATAGGCTGGATTCCCTCAGTTGTTGGTCTGAGATGCACTTTTTCTGTATCCACTACATGAAGTCTTGGATCTCATGAAGCAGCAAGCATGTCCCTGTGTCTGCCACTTCTGTTTTGATGTCTCTGCCCCTTAAAAACCTTTTGCTAGTTGAGTCAAAAGATTTATCTTTATCTCAGTTATGGCATTTAAAAAAAAACGAATATGCAAGAATACATATTGTCCACATGACATTCGCTCATCCTGGAGAAAATCATTCCAGTCACAACCTAGAGATCTACCATTCAAAAAAATCCAAAGACTTTGGGACAACACAGATCAGTTCTTATAAGAAATTCAGATAGTTTTAAAAAAATTACAAATCACTACGTTTCTAGCAATTGTTATCAGTCAAGGTTTTCAAGAATTATCTTCTGTATCCCCAATGCCCAGGAGCTCCCCACACAGTCTGGATGTGACAAGGAAACAAACCCATCCCTTAAAAGTGGCCCAGTCATGTCAGTGATGCCCTCCCACATGTGCACACACACTTGTTGCTAACTGGCTCCAAGCCACCCTTGTTGGCTGGGGAAAGCTCAGGGGTGTTCAGCATGGGTTGCAAGAATTCCCACCCCAGCATGTGATGGAAGAAATACAGATACATGCTTTAATATGAACTAAGGATTTGCCATACTCCAAGCAACTAACTGGAAACACCTCATTAAAGACAGGCTTTTAACAATCTTGGATCAACACATTGCTGTATAATTATTCTCAACTTGAAAGGGCTGCATAATTTCCCAGGAATATCACAATCTCTAAATGCAAGTCCTAGAAGGGAAAAGTAGATGGATGTCTATGCATACATACATGTGCACAGGCATATACAGCTACATAGTCCTCCTTCTCTCTTATCTAAGAGTATACACAACAAAGATGACAAAAACCCATCCCCATCTCTTCCATCATTTAAAAACCACTGCCTCACCTTGTGGCTGTGCTTTTGTATATCAGGAGGAAACAGCCAAGCCAGAAAGTGCATAATTGCATTTCTATTTACTTTACCATTCCCTTTATGAGGGGGAGGGGGAGGAATGGGAGTTGAAAATATGTCCTTCCCTGAGGGCTGAAACTCATGAAACATGTTTTTTTTTGAGATAGAGTGGGTTTTTTTTTTTCCTTGGAACTCTAACATTTCCATTCCCTAACCCTTACAATAACTTCAGTGGGTACATCTAATCGCCTTGCTAATACCCAGATAATGTATTTAGTATTCAGTCTTATTTGAGCCATTACTGCCACTCAGGAGAAATCTTGTTGCCTTTCTCTCAACATCAGTCACAAGTGACACTTACCTAACTAGTTATAACAAAAAAAGCAAGGTATAGGAACATACTAATCTTTGAAAGCTCTACCTTCTTTCAACTTTGAAGGCATTACTCCACATCTGCAGTGAGAAAACAGAAAGGAAAAGGAAGTCAGGGTAAGCTTTTTTGTTTGTTTTCTTTTACAATTTGTTTGTCTTCTTAAAGAAGAACAGGCTATAGTGCTAAAGATCAAGGCTGACCTTCCTGGAGGTTTTTGATATTTCCCCTGAAAAAAGCACAGATATGAATCATGGATACCCCAAATGTTAGATTCATCTGACAAGCCCAAGATCTGTAAATCAATAGTGCTGAAGAGTGACAAAGATGAGACTAATTTTACAGTTTATGATTAAGAAGGAAAAACTGTAAAATTAAAGGAAAAAAAATCCCACTTTTCTGCAGTATAAACAGGTCTCATCCATAGACACCTTAATAATTGATAGCTACTATTATAACATGGTGACCCAAAACTGTAGTATTAAGTTGTTTTTGGTTTTTTTTACCACTTGAAATTTCATATCCATCCTTAGGAACACCCTGCCCTAAGAGGAGAAAAGATCTCTTTGATAAGGTGGCTCTGATGTTAGCTGAATACAAGTTGAAAAACAAGAAAAATGTTAAGCCTTTGAAATACACAGCCATTCACTGAACCAACCCAAGACATAGCACTCAGCTTGGTAACAGCAGAGATGAACTATTACAGGCAGTTGCCACTACAGACAAATTGCACCCAAGTGAAACAAAGATTTCTAAAGGGTTCCACTGGTCCAAGAAAAACTACCAAGACACCAGTACTGGGAATCAAGTTCAGGAAAGCTAAACACATGGGAAGTTTCAGCTGTTTCTTTACTCTTACCATTTCTCTTCAGAAACAGCAATAAGAAATGACTAGAGAAAATGAAGGACAAAGTAGCAGAGGGACAGACGAACACCACACCTAAGCATAAAAAAAACAAAAACAAAAACAAAACCTAGCCATGCTGAAATATGGTACTTAGATTTAGCTACAAGAGAAATCAAGGGTATTCTTAAATAGTAGAGGGGATCTAAATTCATTAGCAAGAATTTAAAAACACACTACAAGGACAAAGTGTATATCAGACAGTTCCATCAACCAATATCTAGACATAACTGCTTATTAAATATTGTGTGTTATGTGCAGGAACTGCCTTTTTCTCAGCCACTGTGTTTTTATACTAAGCTGAAAGAGGTGTCTACAGTATTTCAGCATTTCCACCTACTCACCACTTTTATGCATCAACACTGATTCCGTTGCTAGAAGTCATCTCTTGGGGTTAAATTTTAACAGATCACGTTATATTTGCATAAGTCTAGTTAATGTAAAAGTGACTGGCAGAGAGTATAATATCCTGACCTTCTGTCATGAATTTTAATTGCCTGCAGATGGTTAAGTTTAGCCTCATCTTCCCACATGAAGAGATCCCATGAACAATTTCTCCCTCACCTTATGTAGTGCACTGGCACCTCATAGAGCCCACTGCTGTGCCCATGAGTTACCTGCAACACATCCTGTGGTGGGTGGAGCAGTGGGTCAGGTGTGACCCCTGCATGGAGGAGCTGAGGTGAATGCTAAACTGAAATTACTCTGCCCAAAACCAGTTGAAAATTCTCCCTGGTAATGCCATGGCTGCTACAAATAGAGCAATTTCTAAACCAGCCTGGTTGTTCTGATGTTTAAGGTCTCCACTGCTCTTCTAAAGTCATCAAATTTCTTCAAAGAGAACTATTCCTCATCCCCCACACAGGGTCCCCTTCCTTGTTCTTCAGGTTGCAACCAAAGAATAAGGCCATTTTAAAAGAAAAAAAAGCTTGGAAAAATTGAGGAAAGGAAGCAAGCACTCTTCCATCTCTCCATGAAATTAAGAATTTCACTTCAACTGAACAATGAGAACCTTTCCTTCTACAGCGCATCAATGCCAATAGCAACTGAGAATGACCAGCAGATTTATCAAACCTGAGGTCAACACGCAGGTATGAAAAACCTTTAATAAGTTCTACATAATTCAATTACACAAATTTTAGTAAAATTTAGATATCCACTAGAGGAGGTACAAAGCTTTTTCCCCTGTATAAGCAATTTTTGAAATAAAGGTTACATTGAATAAATGACAATTCAAAACAAGATGCCTTTGCAAAAATCATATATTGCCAGATACAACTCTCAGCACCCTTACTCAGCACATTTTAGAAGTGTCATTTGGTTCTTTTTCAATATGTGCTTTTGCAAAGAAACCACTAACTGTGCATGCAGCAACTTGCAAGATCCTCAAAGATTTTCTGCCAAACCTCCTCTACACTACAGTGTTAATTCACCATATAAATATTCAAAGATGTTCTTGACTACCTGCCAGAAGGGAACACACTCCTCTGTAGCTACACAGCCACTTCCATGCTTACTTAGCTCACTATAGTAATGCCCTGGGGTGGAAATGAAAGGCCAGGCAACAAAGTTCTACAAAGACAGCTTTAAAAAAAAAAAAAAAAAAAAAAAAAAAAAAAAAAAAAAAAAAACAACCAAGGAAAAACAAGCCATCTTGGTCACTCCAGGACACTTTTATCCTTTGATATTTAACTGCCTGGAGCAAAGCAGTCTGCTTCCACATTTTTCACCCCAACAGTCCAAGACAGGTCTGAAAAATTCATGGCAGGATGAGTTTCTATATCAATAGTTGCAAGGGGACAGAGAGAAAGCTGACTGTACTTTACTTCATGTATTCCTCAAATACTGGCAAAACCACTGAAAAAATTATCACAAGACCTTACCGTGTCACATCTCAGCTAAGAAGGGAAGCTAAACAAGCCTAAGGATATCCAACCCCATCCTCCACAGCTGATGACCAAATGCAAAGGTAAAATGAGTTTGGGAATGAACAGGCTTGTTTCACACTAAATAGAAACAGTCTGTGAGGCAGAAGTAGGCATGAAGGAGAAAAAGCAAGGAAAATTAGATTCTGTTTTGGTCACATTTTTCATCTATTTCAAGAGGCTAATTTTGTCATTTAAGAGATCAAAGAATTCAAGGCTTAGGTGACATTTTGGACCCTTATTTAACTTAGTTTTACATTAAATAAATATATTTTCCTGAAGGATGTCATTGTAAAAGTAGTCTCTTTTGCACATATATTCTTACTTGAACAGGAATTTAAAACAATCTTCAAAATTAAATATGTGGTTATTCATATTTAATTTAGTTGTTTATTCTACAAAAGGAAACTTGAAATAGGACTTTGCAAATTGTTTAAAGCTGAGAGAACGTATTTAACTAGTTCTATTTATTATAAAAAGAAATTACAATTATTGAATCATCTCTTGGTAAAGTTGTAGCAAAGAAATCCTCTCACCTTGTATTAATACACTGTCCTTCGTTACTGAGATATAATTAGACCAGTTTGCAAAAAGTGCAGGGCACTATCCTTGCACTTGACTGTTAGAGCAACAGATTACCTATTTACACTACAGAGATTTAAATAAAGAGCAGATTATTATTTATAACAAGCTGGATGATTCTGGAAGACATGATCTAACTGACTCACCCACTCCTCAGCTGTACTCTCACCATTCCAAGCCCTGCAGGACTGGAGGATGGTGGGGGAAATGTGTCAAGACTGTTAAGGAAGGAATTCTTTATGTAGTAAAACTTTTATGTGGTTCCCCTTGATTAAGATATACTTCAAGGATGCCTTAGTTAAAAAAAATAGTAATTTAACCAGAAATTCTCTTTTGTTCCTGTTTTTTTGCATTACTTCAATACTTAGGTCTAAAAGTAATTGTCTGCAAAATAGGATTTATAACCCTTTTAACTATACACACCATACACAGAAGGTGCAAGCTCTATATCACACACCAATTTTCACTGCAATTACATTTTACAATTTGTCAGTCTTTTCAAAAAGGCTTTTGTGATGCCTTGCAGATTCCAAACTATAGCAGAGTTCGATTTATTCATCCAAAAAGGAGAGGGATAAAAAGAAAAGGAAAAAACACAGCCTCTATTAAGTATAGCACAATACAGATACAAAGCATTTTAAAATAAAGTCTCACACAACTGACACACATTACTTTTCCCCTACTTACACCACACTGCATCCCAGACAACAGATCCAGATCAAAATCCGACTCACAGCCACAGATTCTCACCAAGATCAAACATAATGAATTTAATTGCTTTTTAAAGACTTCCAGTAACACCAGTTATCTTAATTACCATTCATCTACTCTGTCAGATGATAACCTTTTGGCTCTGCTAAATTTGGGAGTGCCAAGAACGTAGCATTTCCTTTTTTCCATTGTATTGTAGATGAGAGTTGAGTCTCCAACTTTTACATTTTTACATTTTTTTTGGCAGCACAAGAGGCTTTTAATAGGATAGCAAGTTAAGGTCCTTTCTGAGTGCTGGAAGAATATGAAAGGAAACTTATTACCAATGAGATTACCAGGCACACAATATCTTAGGAGGAAAAAAAACCCTTTTTCTACTTTCTGCCCTCCATACTAGGATAAAAACAATTGTGTGCATTTCAGTATGAAGGGAAAAAATTGTCAGATTAGAGAGCATAAGGACCCAAATCCATAAGAAAACAGATTTTTCCAACTGAAGGAAACAAGTTTAAATTCATTTCACAATTTCTCTTCTCCTTACCATACCCACACAAATTATGCAGAATACTTTCAAAATCAGGTTGCACTTCTCTAGGCAACATAAAATTTAGTTTCAGATGATCACTACAGTACATTACCATCTTTCAGCATGGCAGTGTATCCCAAGTACTCATATTCTTTAACCTCTTCCTTCTTTCCCCAGGCAGCAAAATGGTGTTCAACTGAACATTACACTTTCAACAGTTCTTACTATATGGGGACAAATATAAGTTAAAGCCAGAAAATGCAGGGCCAAAATAAGAAGCTACAACAAAAGGAGGTGAGAACAAACATGGAATATAAATAAATCAGCAAAACATTTATAAGCAGTCTTCATTTTTCTTAGCACTTTATTTGAACATTTTATAGACACAGTCCATTTTTACCACCTGACTAGTGGTTTCTGTTCCATCCCAGCTTCCTCTGCCCAACAGCAGCATGGAAGCACTGTGGAAGAAAGGATACATCAGGACTTCCAGGGCAACAACCAGCAGCAAATTTAGAGATTTCATTTTCTTTCTGCCCAAATCACACTAGAACCAAGTTCTCCACTGAATACATTACACAACATGAACTAATTTTTCCTAGCCTGCTCCAAAGATTTCCAGTGTATCCCATTTCCTCTAAAGGCCATTCAACAGATCTGGGCAACTTCAGAGAGGACTCTACTGTCAATGACAGAATTAATCCTGAAACTACACTTAATCAACTACACTAAAGACACTGAATCCTTTAAGGATGAACACAGCAGTGCAAGACCTTTTCAACATGTATTGCAAAGAGACAGAGTAAAATCAAATTTGACATGCCTACAACAGGTCGGGGCTTTTAGGACCCCTCACTGCTTTCACACTAGTTTTCTCCATTCTAAAGGCACCCTGCCCTTTTAATAAGCAAAGAAACCTCTACCTCACATGTGATATTTTGCTGAAAACACAGAAAATAAATTAGCATTTAATTATGTTCTTATACATAAAACCACAAGCTATGGGATCCACCAGGTACTATACACTCCTCTTTTACCTTAATTCCTACTGAAGAAAATGTATCTAGCTCAGAAGGGGGCATTACATGCTAGAGCAATCCCTGACCTAACCCAGTAACCTCTATTTTAGGTGTAGAATCAAGTGAAGCAGTAAGAGCAACATTAAAGTACCTGCAAAATGCAAGAGCTCCTGCAATGTGAAAGTGCCCTGGAGCAGAAGTACCACACTCAAATTCCTCTTCAGGGCAGAGCTGCACTTACTGACACAATGCACATAGCATGAGATTCCTGTGGGAATTCAGGAACACCAGGGATAGCAACCTCACCCAGGAAGTAACCAAGACCCAGACCTCAAATGGGCCAACCACAGCATGCCACATTGTTCACTTCAGGATATGAATGAACACAACACAGAGATCATAAAGCCAGAAGACATTTAACCAGGATAACCCTACATAATGCCCCTCTAAGCACACTTGTTCCTTCAATGGCAGATGCCAGAGCACCACCATCCCTGAGCTAGCACAATCTGCACTGTGCATACCCAGCAGCACAGTACAGCACCCACTTTCACACCAGGCAAATCAAGGGAATAGCTCCCCATAAATATCCCCCACATTTCCTCCAGGCAAACATGGACTCTGTCTCCTGTCAAAGGGTCCATCATTATCTATGTGGTGACATATTTCCCTTCTATATACATCCCTAAGCTCTCCTCCTTTTTAGGCATCTCATCTATTTGGACTCTGACACAAACATAAGTATCATGACTATTATCTCATTTCAGGTAAACAACTACAGCAATGACATCCCTCTTTCTCCTGCAATGGGTTTTTGATAAAAGGAATGTTTTAGGACTGTCCCTGTGTACTGGCCAGCCCCCCTTGCAACACAATGGCTGTTTATCACGATAACACTACATCCTTGCAACCATCGCCAGGGCTGGGGGCTGGATGGTTGTCAATATGGGCAATGGACGGGTTTGTTGTGGCTGCCTTAATCTGGAGAAGAAAAAGGAGAGCAACTCTCCTTTTCTCTATCTCTTAATGCCCTTACAATGTCTTTCTCCTGGAGGAGGGGTGGGAATCAAGACTCTGGTGCAAGCCTGCTCTTCCACTTGGACCAACATCTTTTAACAGCAAGTTTTCCAGAATTATCAAATCATTTATGTTGGAAGAGACCTCTAAGGTCATCCAACCATTAAACTAGCACTGCCAAGTCCACCACTAAATTCCTCTTTTTGGCATACATCTTTGGACATAATCATTGAGCAGTGCCTATCCAGGGCAGAAACATGTGCAAACACAAACACCCCGGCCCAGAAAGTTTTGGGACTTCCCTAATTTATTACAAAATGCCCTCAATGCTCTGGCCCCCCACTCACTTCCTGGTACACCTTCTCTCTGTGCAATACATTAGGAATGGGCCCCATCTCATCCTACACTGCAGTCAGGTGCTCAGTGGAAAGGTCAGTAGTTTGAACCCTTTGAAAATTTGAACAGTGACAGAAACTTGTCAACAGTGACAAGCTGGCACGAGGGCTCTAATTATGAGGCAGTGGCAGGAAACACCGGTACAACTCCAAATATGCGCCCAGCCAGTTTTTGGAAAAGGTGATCCCTTTTGATGTGCATTTTTCACAGTGCTCAGTGGCCAGGGACCGGGCCAGGAACCAGATGCTTGCACAGCCATGCAGTCTGTCTGTGCCAGCACCCCAGCACATGGCTCCACCACAGACAGACCTCGGCAAACAATCCTGACTTCACTGGAGTTATCTTCTGTGAAGATGATCTAAAACAGCAGCTAAATCCTTGAGGATTCCTTTTTTCCCTGCAAATACCTGCCAAGACAGGAAGGTGAAGCCAAGGAGGCAACAGAGTCCAGCAACAAAAAAGAGTATGACATTTTCCACCTGTTTCACTAGATTTTCAGACTGTCTCTAATTGCCTTCTGTTCACAGCACAGAGGAGATGCTGCCTGAAAAACAGAAGCACAGGGGGCCTCAGATGTCAGCACACAGCCCTGTCACACATCAGGACATGTCCCAGGGCAGTGGGAACCAGCACTGCCACATTCATCCCTTTACCCTTCCCTCATACCAAGATGACAGCAAGGGGTGGGGGGGTAAGATATCTCCAGCTCTTTTGCTCTTTCCCCATACACTCCGCAGCACATACAATCAATCACTGCAGTCTTCCTTCAACTGGGAGAAAAACCATGAAATTGAACAAGGTAAAGGAAGTAACAGAACACATGCACACAGAAAAAAGAGCAACTTCTGGAAAGAACACAAATATGTTTTTCAGAAAGAAGGGCTTACGGCTTTTTAGTTTATTTTGGATAATTATTTTTAACTGCATAACATGTTCAAAAAGTATTAGCCTTATACTTGGAATTGAACAGGACATCTATTTTTAAATATTATTCATTCAGTCACAAATCATCCCCAGAGACAAGACAAATAATAATAAATCAATGTCTCCAGCAAGCACAGAGTCACCCTGCCTGTAAATCAGCCCAGCTGACTATTCTATGTTGCATTTTATGTTCATATTTTACATGCACCCCTGGATTGTATGTGCCACAAAACCTTTGTAATACAGGCTCTTCCGACTCAAGATCCCACCTTTTAAATCCAGTTAAATGTTCCAAAGCATCTTCTTCCAACCCCAGATTCTATCAGCCAAACCAGCTGTATACATTGAGGCAAATTTATACACTCAGACAGACAGCAGGCTAATATATTTTATCTTCATAAAATGGAGTCTCAATTTGAGAAGTAAAATATCCCAGTCTCACAGGTGATAGTAGACCACCACTACGGCTAGCAGGAGACAGATAAGCACAGAGTTTGCTTCAATCCAGTACACACTTTTCCAGTTTGTTCCATCTATTTTCAGGACCATAATTTATACAGTGTGACACATGAAAAAGGCATGTTACCACCAAGACAATGCCCCATTTGATGCCTCAGACACACCTGACCATGGGATTCCACCTTTACCACTACACTCCTAGCATTAATTTCACTGTTTCTCCAAGAAGGAGAAACAAGCAAGGGTTAATCACCCTCCAAAAGCAACCCATTTTGCCAGGCCAGGTATTGTTCTTTCATTCTATTGCACACACCCTTACCTAAGGGAAGGAAAAATGCTTGAGTGAACACACTTCCTTTTCTCTAGATATGGTACCCTACAACACACAAAGAGCTGTCACACCATAACCCTGTTGTGCAACTTGCTCAAAAATAACAACTGATCTCGTAAACCAGAGAGTTTAGGGGTTTTTGATTAGACTTAGTCTGTTTGTTTTTCAAAGTCAGAAAAGGTACAGCCTGTCTGTTTTCTTCAAGGAGATGAACACACCCAATAATGTTAGTCACTATGTAAGCAAAGTAACTACTATCTTTTACCAATGATGAAATATTTAACACTGTCTGCTGAAAAGGGGAAGTTACTCACCATGTAGTGACAGAAAACCCACTCTAGCAGATTACAGGTAGAGAAGGCCTCAGGAAATTCTCAGCTCAAAGAGTTGGAAGACAACCTTAACATTCTAGCATAGAAATTATTTCTCCTCTTAAAACAAATATGAACAACAAAAGAATTTACATGGAATTCATCAGCTTCAAGTTTCCCAAGCTTTAGCAACCACTTACTTCATTATAGCCTAAATTAAAACCTTTCTAAAGAGCTGGTTTAGATTTAAAAAAAAAAAAATCTAAAATTTGGTTTCTCAGGTCCATGCCTCACTTCTCTCCAGAGAAAAATCTACATAAAGACCCCAAGAATTCAGTCCTGAGTCTTCATGCAGGTTCTCATGCTCCCTCCTGCTATGATGTGTAAGAAAGTTGAAGACAGTGTGTTAACCCTTTAGGCATAAAAGGGCCTTTGTCCAAACTCTGCAGAGGTGTCATTCAAGGAGAGACTCTGCAGGAGGACTGAAGTAACAGACACCACTGTGGCTGATGCAGCAGTCACTCTATCCCTGCATCTCAACAGCTCTCTAAGCCTTGACTGATCTAGGTTGGGGTGTTTTGGATAAGAAAGTACAAGAACAGCATACACATGGAAACAAGTTTTCCAAGTAGTGGTATGATGTACCTGAGCATTGGAAGCTTCTTGCAAGCACTGGAGTATACTTGCAAAAACTTGACCTCCATGTTTCACATGTTGCTCTTCACCAGGGAGGGGAAAGAAGAGAGCAATAGGGATCTGGAGCAGCAGCAGTGAAGAACATCAGGTTAGGAGCCTGACATCTATGGACACTGTAAAACACTTCACTAAAATTATGAATAGCAGATTTCTTTCACTCTCCTTTCTTTCAGTACTGATTCCCCTGTAACCAAGGAACTTCCAGTTAACACTCAGAGGGCAAATAATGAACTTGAACTGGGTTTCAATAGCCTTGAAAATAGAAATAATTCCAACACAGAATGGTATGATTTCTGACAACAGACAAAACTCCACTTGACCTCTTCCCCTCCCTTTCTCCTTTTCCATTTTGAACATAGTGATTGTGTACTTAAGTATAAAACCACTTCCACATTATTACAATTGTCAACATTTAACTTGCCCTGTCAAGATAACAATGTAATCTTCTAAAAGTATGTTTCACAATTTTAATAAATCTTCAAATGTCTGGTGAAAACAGAATAGTGGTTGGCATGGGTGGGTGTTTCTTTAAAAATGTCCTTTTGTCCTGAATTAGCTCAATGCTCCCAATCTCAGTGTGCCAGTGAAACACAGCATCCTCACCAGCAAGTACCTGGGCACCATGCATATGACACTGACAAACAGAGTACTCCTCTGCACAGATTACAAAGTGTGTAAATGCAGTTTTTGAGTACAAAGACCAGAGTGGATACTTTCTTAACCCTCTGATTAAACTTAATCATCTCTATTAAAGTGTGTTAACTAAGTTAAGAAATTTTTTTTTAAAAGCTCAATAAATCAAACCAACAAGTTCTTAATTGGGCACAACAGCCAGGTCCAAGGAAAAAATTCCCAAGCATAAAGGAAAAACACTCAGAGCAAAGCAATTACCCATCACTGTTCCAGAGAGAACAAAACCATATTCAGAAGGACACCACCAGACTTTCTTGACAAAAGACTGTGGAAGCTGAAAGATACATGGTGTTAACACAATATGTTCCTGTGAATTTCCACAAGAAGTCTCATCCAAGAACAAGATGTACATGTGGAAACCAGGAAAATAAGGGTGATAAACTCTCTCTGGAAACAATTTATGCTGACCATAGCTGTTGTTCATTATAAAGCTGTAACAGAAGTAAAAGCCTGGAAAGAAGCAATAGAAAAGCTTTGGTCTGCTGGCATTTAACTACTACTTTATTTATTCTCTTCTGTTTATACAATCATATTTTATAATATAACTATTAAAACAACACAGAAACCAAAAGGGTTTGCTCTATTCCCAGTGTCCTCCCATAAAATGCTCAAATAAATTCCCATTGTTATTCATACACAGACTGCTGCTCTTTGCTCATCCAGGATAATGTGGTAAATTACGAATAAAAATAGCTGGCCAAACATTTCAGAATTTACCCATCATACCACTTTTCTCTCATCAATAATTTGTAACATAACATTTTAGGAGCATATTCCATCTTTGGTCCTCTGCCATGATCTAAACTGGGGGATTGTGGGGGGCAAAAAACCACATTTCAATGCTAGGAAATAAAAGCAGAGTACATGGGAACTAACTAAAGATATTTGTGGAATGAATTACATAGACCCATCAAAGCATGTTCTTTCATGGCTTAATTGCTTGTTTCTCCACAGCTAAATGCATAAGCTGTTGACTGTTCTCATGTGTTTATCTAAGTCCACTACAAAATATTTCAGTTTTTGGATGCTAGGTCCTCTTCATTTATAAGAAGGTGATGTTGAAGTCCAGAAAAGACTCTAAGTCTTTTCTGAAGAAGACTGTTGAAGTCCAGAAAAGACTCTCTTCATGATCAATTTATGGCTGAAAAATACTGCTGTACATTCCCTATACTGATCATCAAAATAACCTTAAGAATAGGTAACATATCTAATCTCTGTCACGTAGCCAGATCCTTTCCTCCCATCATGCATCCTGTGCTTTTGAGATAGAGGTTGGTCTTGTACTGAAACACACAGTCACCATCTCCCACCAGACAGAGATTCAACAGCTCTTCACCACTTCTTCCATATCCAGCAGAAGATCCACGCACCTGAAAAGATGCTAGAGAATGCTTCCCCAGCACAGGAGTAACTACAGTTGAGCTACTCTCAATTAATAACTCTCACATTATTCGTCTCCAGCATCTCAACATGTTTGATGGTGCATCCATCCTGTGCACTCAACAGATGAATGAATATCTAAAAATGCATTTTATTAAAGAGTGAACATATTTCTGAAAGAAACCTTCACAAAGTCACTGTCACAGCTGTAGATATGTCCACTGATAACCAGCCTCCTCTGCATGGCTGCAGCTCTCATCCAGAGCTGGTCAGGCCACCAGAGGGAAGATGCAGCCCAAACCACACCCAAACTCAACTCTGCCCTTGGCTGAAGGAACTGGAACTGCCCACACCCTCTGTTAGAGCTGACCATCTTCCAGCAGCCTCCCCACTGACAACCAGCTCCCAGCCCTGGCCCAGCCTCTGCAAGCACCAGTGTCAATGTCAGTGTCCCTCAATTGCTAGGATATGCACCTGGAGTCAGGGGTGTCAGGTCACCCTGTACCAGCCCCTACCTGCTGGTCCCACAGATAAGTGACAACAAAACATAGCTCTAAGTGTTTGGATTTCAGTGAATTTCTCTTTTTGGCTTCATTCAGGGCTGAGCCCAATTGAGGGCAAATAATTGAACTTTCTCCTTTTATTCTCTCCAAGGCAGTATCAGGTGGATATCTTTTCAAAGAAAAGGCTCAGAGATGTAATATCCTAATAAATAAATGGCAGTTTGAGTCCTCCTTCTCAATGGCCCACATTTCACTGACTTTGCAGCTGGGTATATTTACAAGTAGTAGTTCCTTGCCTCATTCTCAAAACTAAAGCTTGCAACAGAGCCGTGCCATCGCTTCTGTCACACCCACAGGTTCCAATGGACTGTTCTATTTCCTTAGGCTGTCATTTCTCTTGGTACCTTTAAAACTCCTTCTTCTGAGAATATACTGTCACTTTCTGAAATTACAGCTCAGCTGCATCCCCAGAACACACTGGGGGAGGGGAGAAAGACATGAAACAGGGCACTACAACTTTTTCTTTCATCAACACAATAAGGAGTCAGACACTGAAACTCCTCCCTCCCACCTCACAATGTTTAAACCCCGTTATTCATTCTTCAGACTGTTAGTAAGGCATCCAAATAAATGCAGTTCTCCACAACTTCATGCTAGGAGTGCCTCAGTATGCAAGATCAGTGGAATCAGCTGTGTTTTTCTAATTGTGCATTTTCCTTTGAAGGAGGGATACCATACAATACTTGAAAAGCAGATCATGCAGGCTCCGAGCATACTAATCCATGCTGCTAGCAGAGCAGATACACTGTCCTAAAACAACATCAGTTCAGCTCAAGCCCATGTGCTCTTCCCCTTCCATGCCTACATTGATGTACCCATTCCCTATTTGTATTCAGAAGATTTTAATAACAACACTTCCCTACTCTTCCCTGCTCACAAGAATCAACCCCAACACACACCATGGACAAGTGATTCTGCTAGGAGAAACAGTCTAGGGGAAAACCAAAATTAGGAGCAGTTATTCAGAGGTGTTAACACAGCCCAGCTAATTCTCTGCTAAGCTACCCAATGCTGTGAGCACATGATAAATATTTTCATGCTACTGTATGAGAATCTTCCTTCTTTCCCCAGACCTGAGGGGAGAAGGGGGGACAGTGCTCCAAAGGGTGCTGGGGAAGGCATGGAAAGGAACCCCACATTGCCCCTAGTTTGCCTCTCACCTAGGCAACCCTCCTCCACAGGATCCTCATCAGCAGCAGTCCCTCCCCACACGAGCTTTTAGACCTCTTTAGAAACATTTAACGCACTACACACAGTGCCTCACATAGCAGCTCTTGCTCAGGGTTGCGTCCTCCTTTCCTGGCAGAGCACATGCAAATCAATGGGCTGCTTTTATGGTTTGGGTTTTGGGTTGGTTTTTTTCCCCTCCCTGAGGAGCCTCAATTTCTATTCCAAGGCAGAGTCGTGCTTCAAACACACGGAGCAGCATATGTTATTTCTTCACCTACCAATCAAGATGCTAGAAGAAACCAGCCTGGTACTTCTATATCTGTCATTTCATAAATGCTAGGCAATACCCCAGAACTGTCTTCATTGCAGCATCCGATCTGTCCCCACCAGACAGCCCAAGAAAAGGAAGCTATACAGTTGACAGAAAGAAGCCAGGCCACGGCAATCCAAAGGCTTAGTCCTGAAGTCATTTCAGTGGCTAGAAACAAGGAGAGCAAGTTTTTCACTCGCCTTTAATACCCTATCTGCACAAATGTCCCTGAAGAGTTCACACAGTGCAAATCTGGCTACACCAACTCTGCATCCACTTGGCAGAATCCTAAGGGTCCACACACAACTATGACAACTCCTGACAGTTTCACACCAATAGAGCCAAAATGGAAAAGGAGAAGCAGCACATTTGGCCTGTGGTTATCTGGCAGTGAGAGACACAACTAAACGAACTGGTTCCAAAGGCAACCTGTGGCATGATGGGGCAGCGAGACCCCAGGAGCTCCCCAGAAGCAAGGGGTCTGCCAGCCAAGTAAGCGTTGCTTCAGAGGGCAAGAGGACAGACAGACAACAGCAGCAGTTCTCAGAATAAGCCTTGCCCCAAAAGTCCAAAACTAACTTACAATTTCTCAAAGCAGTCTTTCAGTCAAATATATTTGAGGAGAATTAAGTTCCCTTCAATTTAGAGAGAGCTCGTATCTTAAAATGCACCAGAGGCGCAATCTTCTAAAAATGTTTTTCCTGCTATGTCTTACTGTTTAATTATATATTACCATTCCAAGCTCCCATGACAGATTTTAAGTGAGTTTGTCTTTTTTCCATAATTAATCATAGCAAAGACTCATCTGTTTTTCAAGCCTGTGATGACAGCACTGTTTTCACCACTGTAAGGCAATCATCCCACAGCATTCCTTCCCGAAAGCTATTGCAATGAGGAAAGCTCACCGATCTGCACAAGAGGCCTTTCAAAGATATAAATCAGCTCCACATACATTACTTCATACTACAGGTAAGTTAATAAAAAGGAAAACTGCTTTTCCATAGCAAGCCATTATACAGACATACAGGCATAGTACAGGGTAATAATGCTAAATAACACAAATTATAAACATATAAACCTAGCACAACCATCCAGGAACAAGTATCCTACCCACTGAACACCACTCAGCCATCAGCATCCACCACTGGTACAGAAAGAAGGGAGGCAAACAGATTATTGGTCTGAGAAAAAAAGCAGCTTCCTTTATAAACTCAATAACCGAAAGTTATTTTTTAGACAGCTTTGGTCACCATCAAATACTATTATAAGTGCAGAAGAGGTCTCTTCAAAGATAACCTGTAGTTACATGTAGATCAGTACTAACAGACTACTTAATCAAAGAGAAGCCATATCCAAAGCAGAAAACAATAAATACTAATTGGACAACAGGGAAAAGTCTCTTTTCTTTCATCCCAAATCACAGAAGTGACATTAAGGGCATAGAAAATCTCTGCTCTGGAAAAAAATCAGCACTTGTCACATGTAACAGATCATAGCACATTCATTTAAAGTTTCTTTGCTGATCACTGAAGGAAAAAGTGTTTCCAACATAATCAATAACATACAGAGATGCCCATTCAAAGTGTTTTATTCTTCATCCTCTCAGTTTGAGAGCAAAGAACAAATGAGATACTTGCAAAATTACTTTTTCCCATCTGTGAAATCCTATGGCAATCCCCCCCTTTTTTTCTTTTTTTTTTTTTTTTGCAAAAGTGACAAATGGAAATCCTGTTAATTTTTTTTGACTGGTCTGTAGAGAAATCATGATTTTCTGCAGTTCTCCTAAATCCTTCATGTGGCACACTGGCAGCTTCCCAATTACAAGTCTAAGAAAAAATTACATAGCTTGTTCTAATAAAAACAAGCATAGATGGGCCCCACACAGCCCTGAGCAGGTGTAAAACTTTATGTGTCTTAATACAGCCTCACAAGAGTGATTTTAGATCAAAGCTCAATAACCAACACACTGCCTGTACTGACAGTGCCACCTTTATGTCTTTCTAGCTGCTTCACAGTTTTAGAAAGCAAGATAACTAAAGCAGCAATGACTACAAAAAAACCCAATGTATTCAGTTGACAGGCTGCTAAAGACTAAAGTTTACATTTGTATCAAAATATTTAGAAACATTTTTACTAGTACCACTCTTTGTTAAGGTCTGACCCAGAAAGATTCTGGCATTTCAAATTATAATTTCCTTCCAAATTGTTACAAGACAAACAACAAAAAAGACTCAGCCATAGATCTTAAACATCACTTCTAGAACGTGAATAGTTTTAAATAACCACAATATCCTGACAGCTTGGTGATCTGTTCAGAAGAGATGAAGACAAACATTGAAATAGACAAACAGAATTATCCAGGAGAACACAGAGAAAGTGATCTTTACACAGGGCATTATACATCTATCTTCTTTTATTTACAAGAATAGAGTAAACTGTTTTCAGTATGCTTATTTAAAAATGCATAGGAATAATACACACTCAAAAAATATTATGACATATTAAATAACTTGATCACATATTAAATCATGGAGACAGTTTTTCACCCACTGTGTTTTTTGTATTTTATTTATTCAGTGAAAATATTCAGTAGACATTTGCATGTGCTCCCTGACCAAAGTGGTAAGAGACTTCACACATCACTGGTGCTAATAACTTACAGAGCAACAAGACACAGTGCAGCCTATTTTCTGTGACAGCAAATGATTGTCTTTTTTCTCATCTCTTGAGTCTCAAAAGCCATGCAGAGGCCTTAGCTACCCCAAATATCAGTAAGTTGTAATACTTCTACTGTATTTCAAGTCATTTAGACTGAAGAGCATTTCATGCTGGAGAAATCTTCCCAGAAACAAAACCCTCAGTTTTCCTTTCTAAGCATCAAAATTAGCATTCTCTTTCCATAATATCTAGGAAAATTAAAATATCTTCTCCTCAGTCCTGACAATTTGCTGTCACCTGGGCTTCAGGAAACTTCAGTCCTTTCATTAGGAAAACCCTCATCCAGATTTACTTGTAGTCAATGGTTCAGAACTGAACTACAGTAGTACAGTAATTTATTTGAAGAAATCACACATCCAGATCCTAACCAGCATAGTAATTAGAAAATAATTAAGATCAGTCATCACTCACTATTTTTAAATTAATGCACAAGTCTGTTAGCCTTGTATTCAAATTTAAAGCACTTTCTCATTCCGCTGAAGAAATTCAACATGGTTGTAACAGGGAATTTACAATCAGCTGCCCCAACCAAAACAACAGAACTTACTGGACAATTTGTTTATTCATGAAAAACCTCCAATACATCCATGTTTCCTCACATACCTTATAAAACTTACATACAAACAAACAGTCTGCAAGCTATCCCCACACTCAAAGCCCATAAAGACACTGACTATATACTTACAATCAAATGAAGTTATGTCCAGAGTAACAGCAGAAAACAAAAAAAAAACACTACAGAATTCAAAATTAAAAACCCACAAGCATCTGCTTCATAAACTGCTCTTCCAAAAGAGGAAGACTCAGAAAGCGAAAGTCTAAGAAACACCAATGGGATCCAGATCAAACCCACATGCTATGTAATCTGACATATCAAATCACAACCAACTGAAGACCTAAAGTTTTTAACATGTGGAAAACTTAAAAAAAAAAACAAAAACAAACCACTGCTACATTTGCTAGATATCACAGGAGAATCTTTTGATAACAGGAGCATTTTGCATGTAAGAAATGCACAGCCTCAGACTGTGAGGCTGAGGAGTCCAGTATCCAGTCTCTGAATGGAGCACAAATTTCTACCAAGGTTTAAACTACCAAGGTTTAAACAACTCTCAGCTGTCCCTCCAACACCTCTGTTCTCCCCCTGCTAAAGTGACAGTACTTCACTGGTCGTCCCAACATCCATCAGAGCCTCAGGAGACCCCAACACACTACAACCAAACAAAATCCACATTTTCCTAATAACCTTCAGATCTGTTACACGAATGTTTTGCTGGAGGAAATGCCTGAGTGAGCAGCCTTAGACAACTGCTTTACATTAAGGAGGAAGCACATTAATTTACTGCATGAGCACTACCGCGATGCACTTCCAGGAGGCACAATGTTGCAGCCACAGTTGCCATTTTCAGTGCCTGAGAATAAACATGAAAGCTACCAACACTAGGTTGCATAAGAGCACTTTAAGCACACGGCTATTTACAAAAGTAGATGTAATTATGATGCCAGAGGTGTATCCCAAATAAACAGACTTGACTAATACTGACAGAAAAACCCAAAACAAAACAAACCCTGAGTTCTACAATTACTATTACTCAGTAACAGTAGGTGAGCTGCATGAACAGCCTCAGTCACTAGCTGTATGACCAACATATGCCCAAAAAAACCGCTGGACAAAGGTGCTGTTTTAAAATGTCAGCTTATATCAGAAGCTACGGGTAGCGGAGAAAAGAGGAAAATACCGTTCCCCAGTTTACCTGATCTGGACTTGATGATGTCGCTGAACTCGCTGTGTCCCCCGCCAGGTCCTTCCTCCTGCTCGGAGACACGGGCCATGCTCGTGGGCTGCGGTGTGCCACGGGCGGAGCCTAAATCCGCTGGGAAAAGGCTCCCATGGAGGGCCACGGCTCAGCACCTACAGCACAGGAGCAGGAGATCAGGATGACTCCAGGGGCTATGCCAGGTGTGACTCCGCGCGCGATGGGAGGGATCGAGGCTTGCTGGCCATGCCCACGCGGGGCAGCGACCTGCCACTCGCTGTGCCCCTTCAGCAGGACACCGTACGGTCCTGCTGAAAGTGGGATGCCCCTAAAGGTGCAGCAGCACAGCTGAATCCTCAGCCGCGAAAGCCAGGCTTCACTCACCTTTGGGCGACAGGGCGCCCCGGCCCCAGAGGGGCAGGACACGGCCCTCGCCTCCACACCACCTCCACCACGGGTCACCCGGCTGGCACGGAGGGGACAGCCCCGCTCGAGGGGTGGCACAGCGACGGAGCTCCGCTCCCGCCGCGCTGGAGTGAGTGCCAGCGGCACAGGGGTAGGGGCAGGCGCGCTGCCCCGGCCGGCCCAGGGCGCGACAGCCACGTGTGGGAGAAGCCACGCAGCCCCTCTCCCGGGTGGGGGAAGCGGAGCTCCGCGGGCCAGGCCCCGGGCACGGCCGCCCCCGCCCGGCCGCCCCGGCAGAGCGGCCGCCGCCCCCGCTCCCCCGGCGGGGATCTTGACCCGGCAGCCGGCCGGGCGTGCCGGCACCTCCTCCCCGCGGGATGCGCGGCCGCAGCAGCGGCGCCGCCGCCCTCGGGCACCCCTACGGAGGAGCCGCTCCTCGCCCCGGCTGCCCGCGGCCGCTCCGTCCCGCCCGCAGGTGCGCCCGCCGCGGGCGCTGCCCCCCGCCCCGCGGCGTTACCGGAGCTGGGGAACAAACTTTCCCCGCCGAGCCCCTCCCGGTGCCGCCGCCTGCCCACAGAGCTGCCCCGCTCCCAGAGCTGCCGGGACAGCTGCCGACAGCAACTCTCCTGGGCCGCCACTCACCCCTCGGGCACGGCGGCGGGAGGGGCCGCGCTACCCCGCGGCGCAGCCCGGCTCCTCCTCGCACCCCGTTCCCCGGCAGCGACTCCCGCGGCGCTGCGCTGGCGGACCCACAACTTTCTGTGCGAGGAGCCGCCGCCGCCGCCACCGTCCGTCCTTCCCCTTCTCCTCCCCCTTCTTCCCCGCCCCTCGCGGCCCGGCCCTGCGGCGGCCCCTCCCTCGGCCCCGGCGCCCCCTTTGTTGGCCGGGCCAGCGCCGCGGGTACGGGAGGGCCGCCCCGGCCGCGGCCCCTTCGCTGATCGAGGGGCGGGGAGGGGCCGGGCCGGCGCTGAGGAGAGGAGAGGAGAGGAGAGGAGAGGGGAAGGGAAGGGAAGGGAAGGGAAGGGAAGGGAAGGGAAGGGAAGGGCGGAGCGGGTCCCGGCTGCGCCCCCGCTCCTCCCAGGACCCCGCCCGAGGTGGTGGTGAAGAGTTGTCCCGCTCCCCTCCTGCCCCGGGGCCTTCCCGTCCGCACCTGTGCGTTCCCGCCGCTCCTTCTGCTCCTTCCCGTCCCCAGATAAGCGCAGTCGCGCAGCACTTGGGAGGTGAAGCGCCCCGCGGCGTCCCATGAACACCGAAGTCAGGAAGTGTGACAAAATTTGAGAAGCACTTAGGAAATTTACAAACAGCCGGAAACAACTATCCCGCAATCCGCCTGCTTTGGCCAGGTGTCTGTGCCTCATCTCGCAGGGTCACTTGGCAGTTGTCACTTGGCAGTGACAACTCCCGGCTGGTTTTCGGCTGGGCAAGAAAGGAACAGTTATGGATCAATAAAAATGTGCTGATGCTGGGTGTCTGCAATCATTTTTGATGTATGAACAGACATAAATGCTAGTAAAATATTTAGCTGACACTAATTAATTTATTGCCACATTTGCAATCTGGGAATGAACTTACTCCTGTTAGCACAGGCAAGTAATCCGTGCTCACCTGTACTGTGAGGCTGTAGAACACGTGGCTGTATTTATCTCGATAAGCATTAGTCTGAAGTTTCAGCAGTATCAGAGAGAAACTGTAGCTGAGTAATTCCCTGGTGTTACCTACCAGGCCTCAGGCCATGCAGTCCAAAATATTTTCAAGGTTAGATGCATTCCCAGCAGCAAGTACTTCACCACCTAAATAAAAAAGGCCAGCAATCTGCAGGAAAGGAGGTGCAGAATTTATTAGCCAGCAGAAAGGAGGAAGCACAGGCTTGGTATATCTCCAGGTGAACAGAAATTGTTAGCAATGTGAAACAAGGAAAATTTGTCTTCAAAAGTCTTTCTTCTTACCAGTACACAGCTCATGGGTTTACTAGGCACTACAGATAACAAGAGTAAACAATGACTATGTGCACGTTAGCCTAACCTAACTTTGATATTTACCCTTACTTTACTCTTTTCCCCCCAAGGAAAAAAGAGATACCTCAAGAAACAAAACCTGGTACCTGTAAATTATTATTATTATCATAATTCTAACTGCACGTAACATTTTTTTTCCTCAGCCTGTGATTGGTGCAGTACATGTGGAACAGGGACTGAGTCTTTTGCTTCTGTATTGCAGGATGGAAGGCCTTGCAGATAGTGTGCTATATTTTTGCATTTCAAAGAAGCCTAAAAACAAAGATGCCTGGTTTGGATCATTCCCTGGCTTCCCTTGGTGATTCAGTGCAAATTAGTTAATTTATCGTTGATCTGCTTAATCCAAACCACTGCATGAAGTCACTAATGGTTCTTACTTATAAAAGGATAATAATAATGTGTCGAAAAATTTGAATAACTGGAATTGTGAATCAATTGAGAATTGCAGCTCGTGGATGACTAACACTGTAAAAACATGGACATCAATACCTATCAGTGTCTAACTGTAAGGCACCTCTGAGCAGTACGCTGGATTTGTTGGAAAGGTATGGTTTGTGTTTATGCCTATTTATTTACATTACACTGAAAAAAACAGTACTGCAAAAATAATGTTTGTGGTTAGAGGAGCATCACTTGTTCCCTGCTGCTCTTGACTGTCTTCTCTGCCCCATTCCAGGCATTCCCTCTGCCTGCTGGATTTTCAATGCCCAGTAACAAAAAAACACCCAAACACTGGAAACCCACAGTCCAGACCAGCTGCTTTTCAAACAGTTCAAGAGACATAAAACCCCGTGTAACCCAGTGCCCACTCAAGAGTCAGCACAGATGGAGATTGTCACTTCCCACTGCTGGGTATCTAGGTATCAGTTAGCAGTAACTTTGATTGCTAAAAGCTGCAGTCAAACTGATAAGCAGGAGGGCAGAGCTGGTATATCTCATCTCAAATCCCTGTGTCTAAGTCCAAGGTCCCAATTTTTACAGTCTTGTTCTAAAAGCACCCACAAATTACTTCTCAAAAAGAGACACATTTCAGTTTAACCAGAAGTATCATCATTATGTTCATTTCAACTGCAAAGTGCAAACAGAAGGGTAATGGAATAATGGGACTGCACACTATCTCAAGGAAGCAGGTTAATTTCTTCCTGGTGTGTTTCAAACATGCCTCTCTCCAGAGCCATCCTCAACCTACTGTTGATCAAAGCCTGGGTTTTCTGAGCTAGTGGTTCAGGCTATAGGCTTCTCATGGAATGGCTATAATTTATGTATATATAATTATTTATACATAATATATAATTTTTATAGGGTCTTTAGGCTCATCTCTATCAGGGGAAAAAATAAGAATACTCTAACCTTTAACATTCTATATATGTATATGATTTAGGTCTCTCTAATTTTTTATTCCAGTGATTGGCAGAATTAGAAATTGGTGACTAGTGCAATTTTAAAGTCAAACAGCAAAGTCTCCACACAGTTGTATATCTAAAACCTACATTCACCTACAAATACCTACTGACCATTAATATCATGTGGATTGTGTAGCACAGCTTACTTTGCTGAATATGCAGAATAAAATAGGAAAATAAAGAAGTCCATTAACCCCTTAAGATAATGTTTAAAAAGATGAAGGGAATACAGAAAAGAAAGGGAGCTAATAAAATGTGAGGCCCTTGAACTTTGACCAAAATAAATAAATACTTTATTCCTTGGTGCATGAAGACAATGCTGTTGTGAGGCCCTGGACTCATCTTACCTTGGCTCCTTCTCTTTTCTTTGTTCTTAGTATTTCTGTTTTTAGAATACACTCATAATTGACAGGATTACAATATAACTAGGAATTTTGTGTATCTCATTACCTTGAGATTGACTCTATAATAATGCATGTGCCCATTCATCAATGTTTTGTCATGATTTCAGAAAACCATTCCACATTCAGTAAGACAAGAGATACCAAATGGATTGCTTTGTAAGTCGAGGATCTTTATTGCCCCTTTCTGCATAGCCCATCATGTTGTCAGTCTCAGTTATCAGATCAGGCAAGCTGTTACTCAGCAGACTTTTTTTTCCCTGCAGAACTTGCATGAAAATTCAAGTTAACAGCTCCTTGGTGCCTTGGTGCTGACTTTGGTGCACTAACCAGTTAGTACAAGTACCTTAATATTAGAGATAATTTTCATTATCTCTATTCCAAGGAGAAAAATATATAAAAAAACCCATTAAATAAACATTCTCTCTCTGTATGTTCCTCTAGTGAGAAAAATGACCAAGTTTTTCTAAAAGCTTTGGTCAATTTTATCTTTAACTCTTTTGGCAGTATCTTTGAAAAACTTCAGAACATCAGGATAACATAGTTAGCTGATTTCTCATCCTTTCTTTTTCTGTTATTTAAATTCTTTAGAGTCATCTTTGTTTCAAGCATCTCACACTAAAATATCCAAAGTGCGCATGATTTTTAAAGGGCCATCATTTTCTACCTCTGTTTTCTACCTCTGACTTTTTAGGATGGGATCTGCTTTTAATGTTAAATTGTTTATTTTTATTCAAAAAAAAAAAAAAAAAAACACAGCTGCCTTTGTGTGCAAGCTCCTTGTGAGCTCTTCCAATAATATAAACATGGCTTAATAAATTCAGCCCTGTTTTGCTACACCGAGTTAACCATGCATCAGGAGCTACTAGGTGCAGAGAAGGGCAGCAGGTGCAGCTACTAGGACTGAGGCAGAGGGCAGCAGGAATTCTGATAAAGACACCAGCCCAGGGTGCAAGATGCCCTTTGAGCAAAATGCCTGTCACATGTGCCACCACAGGTCCACCTGCTTTAACCTAATGAGAAGGCAGTGTATTCCCCTTGTATACTTCCATTTCTACAAGTTGGAATCTGTATCTTCGGTAGATTCTTTCTATTTATATCTTATTAGATTTGATATGCCTATCAATTAGATCAGATTCAAGGGAATATTGTGTGCAAAAAACATACTAGAAACTTGTACCTTAACTTTCAGCAATTTTTATACCTTCATTATAAAACCCCAGAAAATGGCTTAATATTAATAGAAATGCTTACATCCCTTTAGCTGCAGTGACATTAATTTGAGTTACCACAATTTATCATCATTCTGAAGAGTATAACCTCTCAAAGTACATTAAATAAGAGTGCGTTAATGAACAATTACAATAATCAATTTATCCTCCCAGCATAAGTCTCTTAACTGCAGCAGAGGATTGAAAAAAGGAAACCATCAACAACAGAGATGCCTGTACAAGACAGGAACGTTTGACCAACACCGTGAAGCAATCCCCTGCAAGGGCAGGTGTGAGTTCTTAGTCAAAGTCACTCATAACACAAATTGATGTCTGTTTGTTTATTTCCTTTTTCTGCTTATTTCTCTCACTCATGGCTATTTTTCAGTGCTGTTCCATTCCCATTTGAATAGCCTGTGCAGTATATTGGCATAGGTTTGTTCAGGGCTAGACACATAAATACTTAACGCTTGTACAATTATAGAATATGTACACTTTTTCATCAAGTTTATCAAGTTTTAGGGATTAGGCAAAAAACCAGAATTCTTGTGTTACCACAACATAGAAACTTGGGTAACTTGCTTCACTTCAGTAACTTGTTTTATTCTTTGTAGTAGGGAAAAAAATAGTGTCTTCCATCATGAGAACATTATCTATTGAGTGAAGTAACATGATAATTGGACAAACACAACTTGGAAACACTTTAAAAATTAAAGATCTCAGCAGTCTTCAAAAATAATCAGTGGAAAGGATGTTTCTTTGTAAGTATTTTTATTTTAAGGGTAGGCAGTGGAAGAAGAAGTTTATTCTTACTAAAATAGTAAGTAGCTCCTTACTACCCCATGAGTGCTCCCCATATGGAATGACTACACACCAAATCTGGGGAAATGAAACAAAACAAGTTTTCACAAATTATCATTATTTTTTACATTTATTACCCTCACTTTAGATCAATTAGGCATGACACCTTTTCTTTGTTGTTTCCTGTTAAATTATCCATGTGGATGTTTTGTACTTGACCCCTTAAGATGTTCCCTAATTAGGTTTTACATTGAAAATTGCCTAAGTGTTAATAACATATCTCTCTGCTGGAAAACACAACTCATTGAGGTCTTTAGTGAGATAATGGCACCCCCTGGGACACCAAAGGCACCAGCAAAAACCTGTGCTGTGGATGTCCCATTTTCCCACCCACTAAACACTTTCCATCCAAGTAAACTCCCTCATAGCTTAGACTTAACATCCTGTGGCTTTTGCCTCCCTGAATCTCATAAGGACACAGATGGTTACTAGGACTGAGACAGATGCCAGGCTTGAAATGCTTCAGCATTGATCCCTCCAGCTGCAAGACCACTGCAGTCCAGAAGATGTGCAGCACTGCTCCCACTGCTCTGAGCAAATTGATGCACATTTGGCTTTCTGACCACAGATGATGTGGCCAGAAGGCTTGGCCACATTTTGCCATATTTGCCACTTTGAGCATACCCTGAGAACCTCTAGAAATCCTCTCTTAACTAACTCTATATGAGCTTGCAAGACTACCACCATCCTCCAATTTCCATAACATGCAGGTGCTAATGTGCTGAAAGCTTAAATGATTTTTAATTACTACCACTAAGTGGCTTTTTCCTTCCCTGAAATGACAAGGATTTTGGCTTTTAACTAAGATAAATAAAGTCACTGTGATAACACTAGATCGGAACAGGCCAGATTTAGAGGTGTGTATAGAAATTAATTTAATTCTGAGCAAATGAGTAGCCTTTTTAGTCAACAAGATAAATTATGCAAATTAAGTTTTATACCCACCAAAGTCTTAAGTTACAAGTTTGTTTTTTGGCACCTGGTGTTCTGTGGCTATGTCTGTAAAACAGGAGCTTCTCTGCAAGCTGTGGCATCTGACAAAGCCCACTTGTAGAAGATCTCCACACTGCCTAGGTAAACCCTCTTTGGTCACCTTGCATTTTCATATTCACCTTACAAGTCAGCCTGAATGAAGTCACTTAGCCCATGATTCAGTCAAAGCTATTTCAGATAATGGTTTAAATCATCTTGATGAAGCCTCATTCCCCCTCCCAAGTCCCTCTTTGACTGGACTGCAGTGGAACTGCCCCCAGTGAGGCAAAGGACAGCGATCAGCTGCTTCACCGCCCTGCCCTCCCTTCTCCACATACCACCATCTGGCTGGCCATGTGCTGGAATGTCTATTGTGAAATTTCCCCTACATGAGCAGGAAATCTGGGCTGCTCCATTAGGGCAGCCCTCTCTCTGCTTTGCACAGCCAGGGCCAAGGTTCCTGTCTGAACTTAGTGCTGTGGACTTCCCAGAGGGAAGAGTACTCTAATTTTTAATATATTTTTTTTTTATTCAGTGGGGGGTTTGAAATGATAAGATTTCCAGGAGTGATGGGGAGCCACAGCACCCAGCCCACAGGGCAGTGTTGATGGGGGTGAGCTTCTCACCTCAGACGGGCAGGAATGCCAGTGGTGCCCTTGCTAGTACTGCTGGCACACTGGGGCTGTGCCTGCTGCCTGACTGCCACAGGAACTATGTGCCTAGTTCAAGGAAAAATGTTTGGCTCAAGGCACACAGTTCTTCAGGGAACAAGAAATTTGCCTGTACCTTAAATTATTTTGCAGCAATTTAAATAACTGCTGTGCTAGAAGCTCTGCAGGCAGTAATTATTCTTCCATTTTCTTCTATTAGGTAGCCCTGAACTGAGCCATGAAAATTGCTTTGAAATCACAGCAGACAAAGAGGAAACTTTTGGACGTAATTTATTTTGGGATGTTCCAAACCAAAGCTATCGTCCAAACCAAAAAAGAAGTCCAGCCCTGCCAAGTCCTTAATCATTGAAATGAAGAGACCACAAAACTGAATGAAAAGAGGATTGAAACAATTTTCCTACTCTGAAAAAGCCCCTTTTTTGGAGTTACTGTCTGAAGAAAATAAGGGAGCAACAAAACCCCTTAATACATCACTGATGTATCTAACTGGAGGTTACTTGCAGAGGCCAAACCTTTGAAATGGGAGCAATGCTGGAGTTTGTCCTTGCTGAGAGAGAGCTAGTATGAGGACTTTGCATTTCAGAAAATAAAGCCTTACTAGCATTTCAAGGGAAATTTCCAGCTATGTGAGAGCAAGAGTCTTCTTAAGAGCATCCACCATACTCAGCCATCTGAACATAATTGTAACATAATATCCAAACTCTTACACTTCCAGCACTAATGGACTCATCTTAAAAACATTTAGGATGTTTTTACAGGATGACCTGTACCAGGTACAGGTATTCTTTCTAGCACAGAAGTAACAAAGAGCTCACTCTGTCAGGATGAGGTGCCATTGGGCTTGACAGAATATAAACACAGAGTAACAAAGTCTCTCAACCATACAGCTTATATCTGGAACCAGAAACAAAGGTGTATTTTAAAGCTCTGTGAATATGATCTGACAAATGGTGTAACTTCTGTTAAAAGGACCAATGTATATTTAAAATACAGATGTATCTAAGTTCTGGCAAATTAAGAGTTTAAAACTAGTCTGAAATATGATACCACAAACATGAAAAAAAAAAGACAACAGCAAACAAAATTGTATGACTGGGAAAGCTAGCTGGGAATGAGACTTCATTTTAGCAAATCCTGTGATACATTTGTTATGAAATACAAAATCATCTGTACTATCCCTCAAGTGGCAATCACCATCTAGCAATATTGTGTCAGCATCAAGCTGGAAAAAGTCCTGATGGGGATGCAAAGAAGCAGAGTGCAGTACATGCAGTACAAAACTGGTTTTAGCAAGAGTATTTCATCTTGGGATGCAAATGTTCACAGCAGAGTTTTGCTCAAGTTACTAAATAAAAGAGCACAGTTCCTGGGAAAAAAACCCCTGCAGGCTCACCCCTCATCCCCTCCCTTCACTGCTGTTTGCTTAAAGCATTTGTGTGTACTTAACTCCCCAAGACATGTTCCTTAGTGTCTCAGGGTGGGATTCAATGAGCACATAGACATCCCATTTGAGCCTGGGACCCTGCAGTCCCAGGCACCCCTGTGTCCTGCACCTCAGTGCATTTCTGCCCTCTCAATGCATCCAGTCCTACCTCCCAGTCTGCCCTCAGCCAAGTGGGTGGTAGAGGCCAGGAGAAATGCTTTTACAACTATTTCATCTGTTACATTTATTAACTTGTTCTTAAACAATCTTTGAAGCCCTCTTCTTTTTTTTTTTTTTTTAATGTATGCTCCCAGTCAAGTGCATGGCACTAAAGCCCACTTAGCACTATTCAGTAGCATTTATTTCCTCAGGAACCATGAAAGTTTGCTTTTCCACAGAAAAAGCTTTGCTATTCTGAGCATGGAACGAGGTGCAGGACTACTCCTGGAGGTCCCACTCCCAAAAGAAGAGTAAAGCAAAACACCCTGGATGCTTCCCAGTGTAGTGCTGAGCCCAAAGAGCTCAGAGAAGAGCCAAAAAGGATCTTTTCCAAGAAGGATCAGCAAAGCCTCAATTAGATGTTCTTAATACAACAGAAGAAACTCTAAAAATATTGTAAGAGTATTACAGCAGGCTCTGAGAGAGATGTACAAGATGCTTGCAGCCCACCACGCTGACCAATATTGAGGTAGATGTGCTGCAAGTGAGACTGCCTGGCCTCCAGGAGTGTTTTTGTGGCAAGATCTGCAGGGAGCAGGAACAGCTTTGAGGTGTCCAGCTGGTACAGTAGAAAAGCAGGTGAGTTCTGAGCACACAAACACCTCTTCACATCCTGACATATTGCTGTTTCCCTGTGCTCCGCTACATAGCTCCATTTGTTATTTCTCACCAGGTAAAAGCTTTGGGCCATTTCAGTCCTATGTTTCAGCAATGCTCAGACCTGAGCAGCCAAAGAGTGTGGCTCCTCCATCCTACAGTTACACCACAAGTCATGAATAATAATAACACCCAGGACATGGGTCTCTGTTACAGCTGCAGCTCAGTGAGCCTTTTGTCCTCTTTTTTCTTTATACCTCCTTGGACATGAATTCTAACTACAGCAGGTCAAAAATACAAACCAAACATTTAAAAATCACAATTCTTAACTTAGATGCCATTAAAATATACTGCCCACCTCAAACAATAGGTGATTCATTTGTGAAAGCTGATGATTTATTTATAAAGATGCAAAGTGCAAAGCTGCACCAAGATCTCAGGGCAAGAGAGTGAACCAAGCAGTGTATTATGAAGCCTTTCACTGACCCTGCAGAAGATAAAGTATTCAGGAGAGGGAGAAACTCAACAGGGAGAACATCCTGAGCCTTAGAACAAAAGCAGGTAAGGGTTTCCTTGGAATCCTCCATTTCTGTCAGAAATAAATACTTGAATAGCAATTTTAAAAATGGTGACTGGCCTCACTTATATTATTATCAAATTTCACCCATCTTCCAAAGGGCCTTCCTCTGTTTCCCTGCTTCACATCCTTTCCCCTCAAAAGCCAAAGCCTAGATTTTTTCAGAATAGTAACCAATAAACAGAGGAATAGGAGCACTAGCAACAGGAAAGAAATGTTACCAAATTTAAATATGAAAAGTGAAGAAAAACAAAACCTTTTCAACAATGCCTAAGGAAGTCTACAAGTCCTAGGACTGGTCAGAAATTCTGTTAATCCAAGGATTGATTTTCAACTCTAGGATACACTTTCAAATTCGGCCAAATCTGTCATTAATCATTAATGTAATACTAGTTTCTGGGTGTTCTCCCCTATACATTCAAGATTAACCACTCCAGCATGAAATTTATAACTAAACAATACAACTTTATTTGTAGAGTATTTCCATGGGTGGTGAAGTAATTCAGATGCTCTATGCATTCTCCTCACAGGGCATCCCGTGGAAAAGGAACCATGGCCAGTTTGGTTGCTGAGCTATGACATTTTCATGAGCTTCACCTGCTGCAGAGAGAAAGGAACAACCAGAGAAAGCAGTGCAGATCCCTGACTCACCATCCCCCATCCTGACAGCAGCAGAAGCACCCCAGCATCCCTCACAGACAACAGGCACAGGGGGGTGGCACCAGCCCATGCCTTGATCTTCCTAGGTTTGGCCCCAGCCCATCACTACAGTCTTTACCAGAGTTAAGCCTCTACTTTTTCTTCCTTAGCAGGAATTTTCCATCAATGGTTTCAGCTGGAAACTATCCACCTTCCTGCACCAGGAGAGGCAGAAAGCAGTCAGGGAGAGCAAGCCCCAAACACTACATAAGGTTTTACATTTGCCAGGTGCCCCAGTAAGTTTGCCAGTCTCCCTTGGCTGCAGGGATGGGGTCTCAGATCCACCAGCAGAGCCAGCCACTCCCATCAGAGAGCCAAACCAGCAGAAGGAGTTGTTCCTGTCGGCATCCATAGCTCTGCTGCCTAAGAATTTTCCAGCCCTTGCAGACGGGAACAAAGAGGCTTTTCACAGACATCCAGATTGCCTCCAGAGCCTGTCCCTTCTTTATTTACAGGAAGGCCCTTAGGTTTAGTCTGGGAAGGTCTGCAGATTGCCAGGGGCCTCTAGGGGAAGAATTCTGTCAAAGAATGTATCTTGCAATGCATGCTCAAAAGGGTCTGCTTTCTGATTCATTTAATCTTCCCTGGAAATAAACTTCACAGCTCCAGCTCCATTGACTGTGCAGGATTTATCTTCAGATTATATTTGCCTTTCTTACCTTTGTGATCTACTTTTTTCCTAAACAGCTCAATTACTTTGGATTTGTAGAGCCAAAGACTTGCAGGGCCAAGTGGGTACCTAACTAGGGAGTTCTGTGATAAGGCTGGGACAGAGGGCAGACTTCCCCTTCTGACTTCCATGTTTTTACCAGGTCTGTATCTCCAGCACCGCTGTTCAGCTGACTCCAAAGCAGGCTGCTTCAGCATTGAGGGGAGCAGTGGGAGAGTTATGCCAAGGCAGAGAAAGTAAACACACATTGCCCCTTCTGGCAACCACTATTCATATCTACTCCAGCAAAAACTGCACCACAGAAGTGTGATGAGAATGAGGGCCCAAAGCATACGTGTGTATGGATCCAGGTAACATTGGTGGTGACCTCAAACTGCGCATCTGAGCATACTGTTTGCAGACACAGGAAAAGGCTTTAGTAACATACACATTGGTATTTAATCCTATTTAGCCACCCAAGAAGGTATTACATATAGGACTGATGAGATACATGTTAAGTTCCTGAGGCAGCAAAATTCCACCTGAAGCTTCAGATATCAACTCAGATCTGTCAAACACCCAGATGGCCCAGGACTAGGCAAAATTCCCTTGCAAACAGGGGGAAAGGCCATTGCCTCCATCCATCTGTTTGCTGCTGTATACAAGGGGAGAGAAACAGCAATATTATCAGCTGATAACAAGCTCATATTTATCTTAGCTATCATGTACTGGTTTCCCTCAAATTATATAGAGAAGACAGATACCTATTATTCCTGTCATCTGGCACAGGCCTTCTGCTTATGTACATGTAGGCAATGGGCCCAGCCACTCAAGGTAGTATTATTAGACCCTACTTTTATAGATTTTCTGTAGAAAAATACCTGCAGTCAGACTCCCCAAGAGGTAGAGATATCAAATAAGTAAGATAGCACTGAAGTCATGTCACCCATCTTCACCAACAACATCAGGCACATATGTAAGGACAGGACTGTATTCAAGCTGTAACAATAATGGAGTATTGGAGGCATGGAGCATAGCAAGGTATTTTTAATTGGGATGGTCTCATGATAGAAAAGGAGCAAGATTTGAAATAGATTTTGTCGGGTCACCTGATACACATAGTAGACAAGTTTTCATGCACAAAATAATCAGGAAGCAGTTACTTTAATGACAGAAGAGCATCTGGTACAAAATGCTAGCAGCAGCACTATGGAAATGAGGTAAAAAAGCATCATGGAAGAAGATTCTCATCAAATAAAAAAATCCTGCATTAGCAGGATAGGATAATTTGGGATACTTTGGAATTTTATGATCCATGCACATGCGGGATGAAATTGATACTTTTTAAAACAGTCCTGCTATCATGCTAGGATGAATTCCTGGGATGGTTTCTTGCAAAAAAAAAAATAAAAAATACAGTGCAGCCAGAAAGAACTGCAGCACTAAGATTTCATTTTAGTGAAATTGCCATTAACGTTTTTCACCTCATGTCAGCCAATGTTTTCCTCCACTTAGAAAAAGGTAGCCTTTCATACCCTGTATTTAATTCTATTTCACCAACAGAATTCTATACCAGCTGCTCAGAGCCAATCAGTGATGCCCTTTCTTTTGTACAACAGACTGAAGCACCTGTCTCTTTTCTAATTACACGATTTTATTTTTGTTAGCAGTAAAATAAAGACAGTTAAATACTAACTTGGTTAAAAGAAATATCTTCACATATGAGGGACAGTAACAAATAGTTCTATTGCTTATCTCGTTCATGGATTAAAAGTCACCCTGATGCTGAGGTTAGTTTGGGTGGGACAGCATTACAAGTGTTTGAGCCATGAGAACAGCATTCTTCATACAACCACTGTGTTTTAGCTAACACAGTAGTTGGCCTCCCAGAGGAATCTATCAAGTAGCATCACTGTATGTTAAAGTAACTTCATCTTTAAAGCCCCCAAAGCTATAATCATTGATGGGACTACCTGAAGAAATTAAGTGCTCAGGAAACAATTGTTCCAATGATAAAATCTTCACAGCAGCAGTCATCAAATGTTCATATGAGTACTAAAAATAAGTGCACAAGGTTTTATAACAAGTAGAAAACAAAACCAAAGGTATGTTGATGAATGCAAACTATCACCATGCAAGGTTAAGTTACATTCTGACTATCGTTTCCATTGAGATACCAGGGTTTTCCAGTATTCCTCCCTACTTATCTTTAGAAACTGAGCATGCATGGAATGCAAAATGTTTTTATCTAGAAGGACCAAATCCCTTAAAATACCAGACCTTTGTCCTCTCTGACCTGAAACACCAGTACAAGAACTTAAGAACAGCTAAACTAGCAATCACTAGCCATGGCACACCTGCATTAAGCAAAGTAGAAATGTACTGCATTTCTGAATGACTCAAAAAATAAAGCAAGGGTCAGACTTGGTTTGAGACCAGAATCATACAGAATCAACTTTTTCACAAAAGATGGCAAACTAAATTCCTCTTTTAAAAAATGCTAGAAAGATGTGTTTATAGAACCTTTATCACTTAGTAACCATGAGGTTAAACACAGTGCTGTCTCCTTTAAAATGTTACTTATGGATATTATTTAGTCTAACCCTTTAGATTTTTTTGAGAAAATTTCTGAGCAATACAGTATTTGGCTAAGTTGTATAAACAAAAACACCACGTGATCTTGACAGTTTTGTCACATACACTTAGGCACTGTCTGTGACAATTAGCCACACGAGGACCAGATACATGGAAGAATCACATGCCACACCACCACCCCTCCTGCAAGCACTTCTTCTGCGATTCCCAGTGCCACCTGACTCAGATTGCAAGGAAGGTAAACCTCCTCCATTGCTCTCTCCTTGGCAAGGTATTTCAGGATCATGGCCAGGGCTGTGCTGAAGAAACTGAAGGCATGGGGCATCATTTGGGCAGGACCAAGTGAACCACTATGTCTCCATCTGAGGGCAGAGAGGATGGGTCTGGTAGCTGGCAATATTTAGGCTGCTGGTCATCTACCAGAAGCTACCAACACTCAGTGAGTGAGATAATCTTCAGTATGATAAAAGGAAGGCTACATGCCAGGAACAGACATTCCTTTGGGAAAACAGCAGATTTGAAAATCTGGGAAAGTCATATTTAAGTGCAAACTGATAGGGCTCAGAGCCTGGGTGAACAAGAAACAACATCCCCAAGTCACAAGAGAAAACAGACAACCTCCCATAAATAGTTCCACTTTTAGGGCTTCTCTCTGGCTCCATGTAAGGCAGGACATGCCTGAAGCTCTGCACGATTCCCAGACTTTGTGTCAGCAGTTTTCATATACGGGCAGCCTTCAGACTCCTTGACACCCTACATCACAGGTGATTACCATCTCACACTCTGCTCCTTCCTCTCATGAAGTAACCAAGAAACAAATAGCTCAGTAAGGCTGGAAGCTAGACACTGCTTTCTGCTCATGACCAGACTCCTCTCTGGTTTTGCCTGTCCATTTCCTCCAACCCTGTTTTTGGGACTGTCCAAACTGACCATGAAACTGCTGGACTCTCAGAAGCTCCTTTAAATTCCTGTCCTTTAAATTTGCTTCCTACACCTGAGGGCTTCCACCAGCCAGGGCTAAAAAAAAAGAGACCATCAACATGACAAAAATGAATGCAAGCCATGCCAATGAAAACACTATTTAAACGGGTGAATTGTCCCACCAACATTGGTAAGCCCAGGGGCATACAAAGAAATGAAGAACAAATACAAAGCCTGCTAGGGTTTTAATTGTAACTGTCCCACCATCCTGCATCAAAGATTGTTCCCAGACATGGTAGCTAAACCATGACATTTATCTCCTGATGCAAATCCCTGACAGAATTACACTTCTGCAACCTAACAGAACAAGGGGAAAATTCAGTAATTGAATCGTAGAGATGTACCTCCTAAAGCACTCAGTCACATCACCCAAAGATCCATAGCTGTCCACCCATGCTCAGTTCTGCTCTCTCCTTAGCTCTGCCTTGCTCCTTATATAGCAATTGGCTGCACCTGTGAAGAAGGTAGGTGTGGAGGCTTCCATGCTGTCCAAATGTCCATGTACCATCTAGAATTATTTACTCCTTTCCTGCTGTGAGATAGGATTAGGAGGAAGGCAAAGCAGGCTCAAAACTTTAAAAGCGTATAAAGAAAAGTTTATTAACAGTAACTAAAATAAAGAATAACAAGAATCAGAATAAAACCTTTAGAACACTTCTCTTCCCCCTACAAATTGCTGACAGTAAGCCACTTGATTCTTTCCTAAAGCTGTCTCTGTACCTATAGACTAAAATGGGTGTTTACTACAAGTTATGCAGAAGCCTTTGAAACTAAAAGTAAACAAAAGGGAAGAGAAGGATTCCCTCTCAGAAGTGGTGAACATAGATTCATTTTTCCACTCAGAGCCTGACCTTTCCCACCCTTAAATAGCCTGCACCAATCCCCATTTAGCCCTGGGAGGGCATTGCCCCAACACTGTACCCACGGAATTAAATTCCCTGCTGCAATTCCTAGGTGTACACAGCAGGGTACAAGAACGAGTGGAAAGTGCTGTGGTGTCACTTAGACAGACCCAGTCCAAGAAGAAATCATCCAGTTCAACCTTGTTAATGCAAACTGTGCCTTTATTTTCAAAACAGCCATGAGTTAATTAATCACTTACATAAAGTTATGACCAGGCTAGTTTTTGCAGCTCTAATATTCCCCAAAGAATAGTCTGCAGTTTAAATTACTTGATGGCATGGGAGAGGGGCTTTTCAAAGAATTTACAACCTACATCTCTTCTTCTGCAGAAGCTAATTGCTTATGCATAAATTAATTTTATCCATATAGATTTATGTCCTTTTCCATCACATAATATTAGGATGGCTCTTACAACTTTCCTGTGAGATAGGAAAAATGTTGTAGTCCTGCCCCTACACTAGAAGCCTCACAGTACCCTGTACTCTTTACTACCCTTAATGAAATTTTTGCCTCAATGGCTTGTATTTTCAATTTCATTTTGTGCTGGTTTAAAGATCAATAGAGGAACATGATGCCAAGGCACAGTAATTTTAAGTATATAACTATTGTGCAGATGCTACAACTTTAATTATACAAGCAGGCTTCCGTGCCTGTCCAAACAAAAAGTGATAAACAATCTGCGTACACAGTGGCAGCAACAGGATCAAGATCCATGAATTTATGTCCATAAACATTGGCTGCAGCAGCAGAATTAATTGGGTATATCCTCAGAAGTGCATCCCATATAGCTACCTTGCTGAGAGAAAGCTACCTTGTTAAGAATTAACTAAGTTATACTGTCTTACATGGATTTTTACATGAATAAAACCCAAGTTGACAAGTTGCTTTCTCTGTCCCCTTTTTTCTTTTTCTGGCTGAACATATCTAATGCACTAAAAAATAAGATTTTAAAAAACAGCATTTTTTTATAGATCAGTGTTTACAATTGCCCAAGTAATGACCTATGGATCAGAGGGGGTCACTGTAAATACAGATGTGGTCTGGGATGATGATTCAAAAAGACAGCAGCTCAGGTACTGGTTAACAGATAAACAGCAGTTGGCAACTTCTGGGGCAGTTCCAACATCTCCCTCCAGAGATACCATCGCTGAGGTTTTGCCTGCAAAGGATGTGGAAGTGCCTTAATTATGCCAGAATGTATTTACTGCCTGGGAAGCAGTCATGCCAGGTCTGTTAAAGACAAACAGTACATAAAAGGAAACAAAGTACAATGCAAACAATGCATACTAGTTGGACAGTTAAGACTACTTTGGTATAATATTTTTTGTTAAAAATATAAAACTTTCTGAGATGGTTGACATTGCAATCCAGGCTTATTCCTGGATATGGAGGAAAGTTTCCTAGGAACTTCCAGAAGAATAAGATGCATGGCCTTTAACTCTGGCTATAAAGGACCCCCAGGGGCTCTATTTGGGGGCTGTGGGCACCACCATGCTCTTGGAGATCTCCTGACAAATTCTCTGCAGAGCTCAATCTAAAATAGGGGCACTCAAACTCTACTTAAACCCATCTTGGAGACAACTTAACAAGAAAAGCAACAGAAACAGCCATAGAAAAAGAATCTGTAACCACAACTTCTGGTTTTACAGCATTTTAATGACAGTTCCCAATCCCACCCCATTCTCCTCTCATATACTCATGTACTTCATAACATGCTCAAGTTTGTCAATATTTCAGCTGGACACAGTCACACTACCTCCTTTGTCATATAGGTCCTTTTTCCTGTGTTGATGGCTGACCTCCCTCCCTAACAACAACTTCATACAGAGCAGAAACCTTATCTCATCCATGATGTCTCTCTGTACTGCCCATTGGAGGGGATTAACTACTTCTGCCTCTTAAAGAAATCTAACTTATGCATTCATACCATACAATTATTATTCTACTCAGTAATTCTTTTTTGTAGAAATATATTTTTTGTAGAAATATATTTTTGTAGAAATATATTTTGTTCAGAGACACTGAGCATGCAGAGACATCACAAACACTGGATCCAGTTGCTTTCAGTATTCCTTCTTTACTGATGTGTCAAATAGCTTCTGGGGTAGGTCACCCAAATGAATGCAGCACAACAGGTTGGGCATGTCTCAGTCTGTTTTCAGTCACAGAACACTATAGGGTTTGTTAAGTGGCACAGATACAGCCTGCACTATCATAATGCCATCAAAATAGGGACTGGGGAAACAATGGCTATAAAGCTTGCTACATGAACATTAAACCTACATTTAGCCAAAAAAAAAAGTTATTCTCACAGCAAAGAATACTGCAAACAAATAAAAAAAAATCCAACATATTATGATAAAAGATTGAAATCACAGTAACTAAATACACAAATTATTTCTATTCTGGATCTAGCTACTAAAGGATTTGGAAAGCCTTACTTAAATCAGATTTCTAAATTATATTGATGCTTCCAAGTCCTTATTCAGACACAGCCTCTGGATCTAGGATGAGGAGTCATTAGCCACAGTACTGGATGAAGGTGAGTGCTATCACTTGCATTACCTCCCCTCAACTCAATAGGTGGATGTCATTGGTTTGCACTACAGCTACCAGAACATTTTGAAGGAAAACTCAGATTACTTACAGTAGTCTAACCTGCAGAGAACTCTTGTTTTTAAGATACTAAGAAAAAACATTTTTCTTACTGTGAGGGTGTTCAAACACTGGCATGGGTAGTTCAGAGAGGCTGTGGTGTTTTTATCCTCAAAGATATGCAAAACCTGACTCAAGTTCACCTACCTCTGAGCTAGAAGGTGGACTAGATAACCCTCAGAGGGGCCTTCTGGCCTTTGCCATTCTGTGATGAATAAAAAGAGTGGATCTATATTGCCTATGTCAGGGAGCTCAAAACATGTAAAAAAATTGTCTCCAATTCCTCATTTCTTCACAGAGAATTTCTTATGAGATAATATCAGAGATCAATTTTAGATCCAAGTAACATTAAATTAATTGGGCTTTTTGTTACATATTACTTGCAATCAAAGATGGAGGGACACAAGAGGGAAGCAGTAGGAATGTGCAGTACAGCCAGGGCAGAGGAAAGGCAGGATCTATGCCTCTTTTAGCAGCAGCTAACTGCTAGACCAGCTGGATCTGTTCCTTGGTATGCACACAAAAAGCAAAAGGTGGGAGTGTGACAGAAAATAATTACAGATATGTAAAGACAAGTGAAACTAAAATACATATGCTCATCAATCATCAAACTTGGATTAGTTGCAAAAGAGTACTCATTAATGCAGTCCATACTTCCCAAAAGGGATTCCACTCTCACATGAAGAAGTTTGCAACACATGATGAAATAGCAAGAGACGGGTGTCACAAATCCGTCAAGTCACATGGTCAGTGAGTGATGTCTTGCCAAGAATTGCATGAACCACTTCAGCAAGCAGTTAGAAAGGAGGCAGATGAGGTCTGAAGGAAAGATCTTGCAGCACTTCCAAGCCAGAAAGAAGGTCACAGTTGAGCAGATGGTGAAAGAGAAGGAGCAATCCAGGAAAATTAAGGAATCTGGAAAGAGCATTCTTCTCTCAAAATATTTAGGGGAAGGAAGGCAATTTTTGTTATTGCACATTTAAGAGGACCATCTTTGGAAGAGTGTGCACATTTGCTATGGTCTTCAGACAAAAGCTCTTCCTTGGCAGCAAGACAGAATCTATTCATTTAGGTAAGTTTAACACAGCCAAAAATATACCAGACAATGAATGCTAGCATGCTTTAAGCCCAGTGCTCTAAGATCCCAGAAATCCCAGCTTCAATATTCTGCATTATGCTGCCTTCATTTTGGGGCACTCAGAGCCCCTCATTAAGCAGGTGCTCTGTCAAACCTTGCTGCTGGAGTGTAAATCATGACTTGTCTGCTGTGTCTTTCTTACAGAGGCTGCTGCTGCCTCTGCCAGCACAAGGGAAAATGTTCCCCGACTGGAGGTGTTCTAGTGCACAGGCCAGTCTTTTGACACTTCCAGCAATACACTTTGGTAAATAATGCTGTGCTGGTGTAAAGTGTTACCATGTGGATGTATTCCTCCTGATGAGAGAATATGGCAAACAGGAATGCATGCCCACACCCCTTTACCCCAGGGCAAAGCTACTGCCCTTCGCTCTGCCAGTATGGTGGCTTTGAGCTGAAATGCCAGACACCAACCTGAGCAGCTGAGTGGTGACCTGGTCCCTTTTGAAGGCTGTGTTAGGCCATCCTCATGCTGGGGGTGATGATGCTCTAAGTGACCATGGAAAGACTTGCAGGGCTCATCTGTCAGTCTTAAGAGTGAACCTACCTCCACCTGCACTGTAAATAAATTGAAGGGCTTTGCACTCCAGTAAGTGAGATGTAGACCCTCGTTACCTTCCATCAATGTTCTACCACAGCACAATTCCCCAGAGCTTGCTGCTTGGACTGAACTAACCAAGCAGAAAATCTCTTCATTTTCCTTATCGAAAGAGAGAAAAATAGTTAAGCAATAAAATGTTGCAAGGATGTGTTTGGGAGCGTGTGTTGTAATGCCCTGGAGAAGAAGGCAGAATTAGCAAACATTGCTAATGACACTTGGTGGCTGTGGCTATCAAGTCCAACAGAAATTATTCTAAGAACCTACAGATAAGATGAGAGGCAGTCTGCAGATGAAGAGCCCAGCAGCTATTGAAAATGAACCTGTATAAACACAGGTATAAACAGAGAAACAACTGTCTGCATTAAATAGTGGTAAATTTGAACAAGCGTCCTAAGAATGATGGGAATCCAGGAAAGAGTCTACCCCTCTTATTTATCACAAAGGTCACAAAATCAGAACAGTTCAAAAATTAACAAGTATTTTACAAGCAATTACTCCTGCTAATGTAAGAGACTAGTCCTACTTTACAGACTTTAAATGAATTCTGCAAAATGAGTAAGAGGGTTTATTGATCATCCTACATACAAGATTGTGCAATAGATCAAGAACTTCACAGCCCTTTTTACACCTTTTATTTCAACATGATATTGTGGTCATTGAGACATTGAGAGAAGAATGTTTTAACTCAAGTAAAAAATTACATGCTTCCATCACATGCTAAAATGCAAAAACAAAAAAATAAGTTGCTGAAAGTTTTTTAAAAAGATTAAACTATTTTGAAATACCACCTAATTATGTCACCAATAGGTTGCCTTCTTATTGATTTGAGGCCCTTTTGTTTTGAAGAGAGACAGAATTTCGAGTTATGCTATTTTCCTGTAAGACTCCCACCTTGTTCAGCACACATGAAGTGCTTGCTGGCCAAGCAGTTGTTCAATGCTTTGTAAAGTCTTCACAGCTCAAACTACCTCTGTAGCTTGTTTCTTTCATGTTATTTTTTGAATTCACTGATAGTCCACTCATGGGCTTGTCTAACATCACCAGATTACCTAAGTGTCCATCTGAATTCTTTGCAAACAAGAATAAATTTACTTCACAGCAGCCCATTTGGCAAATGGTGTATTTTTATTCCTTCTACTTTATACAATGGGAAATTGAGGTATGGAAAGATTCATATCAAGTATCTCCAATAAATCTGACTACTCAGAGTCATATAATATTTTTTTTCAGAGACTGCTTAAAATATAGGTTGCCACATTGATTTCACCTGGTTTTGCAAAAGCTCTGCATTCCTGCAAATCAGACTGAGGTTCTCAAGACAGAGACCTCAAAATAGGGAACATGAAAATGCATGATTGCTTTTGAAAAATCTATTTTAAATGACTGGCTTCTCGTCAGACAGGAAATATGCAGAAGCATGAAAAATACCCCTGGTTCATCAGGGTGGCATTCAACTGTCTGCATATGAATCTCCTTTTTTATTCCAGTTTCTAGCACTAGTCATTATGCTTTTTCCACTTTCTTCAATAAACAAGGCAAGGTTCCTTCAGATAATGACATCTTTAGAAAAACAACTCATCCATAGAATGGAGTCCAACAGAAAGCAATATAGTTTTAACTAAAGGCCAGAATATAAAAAGTGAATGTAAGAATGTCAAATTGCAAGGGCAACCACCAAAAATTCATGAGGGTTTAACAAGGAAGCAAAGAAAGGAATCTGCTCAATAAAATAAAAATCTTAAAATAATGCTCAGCTCCAGGGTTGAAATACAATACCCTGTCACTTCACCTAAAATAGAAACCAATAAACCCAGCCCAGAAGCTTATACTTTCCTTTATGGAGAAGTATGGGAAGGGATTAGGATATACTTGTTGCAAGTAGATTCTGTGGGTATTTCTTGAGACCCAGAACAGTTAAAAAAAAAAATCTTCTGTTCCATTCCAGATCAGCACATGCTTCAACAAGCTGTTTTAAGAAGCAGGGAACACAGGTTCACCAGAGGACTGAGGGAAGTTCTCTGCAAAACAACTCTTTTTAGGAAAGAGAAAGGCTGCACCTGAAACAGGAACATTTCTAACCAAGAAGTTCAGTTTTCTCTATTGCTTTATCATAAAATCTGCCCTTTTTTTTTCTGTTAAGCAATTACTCTTCTTGAAAAAAATGTGATTATTTTTACTTTCTTCTTTCTCACAGTGCAGAATAGCCACTACTAATTCATCCTTGGCTGGAGCAAGGTTTTCATCAAAATCATCTTTGGCTGGAGCAAAGTCTTCATCAAAATCATCACTGCTTCCACAATATCTACACGAGCACTTATTATATGTTCAAAAGTGCTTGTAAATAAGCACATAAGCAGGATTACACAATTTGTATGCAAAGATGTGGGTTTCCAAGGGCAGCATTTTACCATGACAACATTACAGGTCAAATGTGCCTTCAAACGTGCACACATGTTCACTAATTTGTACCTTAATGAAGAATAGAAATGAGTGTTTACTTCAGAAAACATCTGAACCTGGCAGTAGCACTTCTTAATGAACAGCTCTAGAAACTGTGGTATGTTTTGCATTTACAATTTTATTGTGGTAACACTCAAAAAAACAACATATGTACTTGCCTTTCCTAGAAATTCCCCACACACCAGGCTTCCCTCTGTAACTCTTGAATGTCGTATTTCTGTGTTTTCACCATGCTCACACGTGTTGCCAGATCATCTAATGTGAGCATTTAATAAAATATCCTGCCATATTTCACCTTCTATTTCATATTACATTGAAGGTCCACCATGAGTCGTTATCCCTTTCTTGAGTGTTTATCCTTCAATCAGTCTGTATCATGACATGATATATCCGGACTGAAAGTTTAGAATAATTTTTCAGATCAAATTACTTGGAACGGGGTGAATGGGAACAACCAATTTACCTGAGCAAGAATTTGACCAGTATGCTCTGACAAACACTACTATTTAAAAATGTGTTGGATTTATACTTCCCACACCTTCAAACATATTAAACATAATGATACTACTCTGTCAAAAAACCCCCAAAACCCAAACAACAGAACCATGTCCTATCAGATTAAACACCTCAACACGAACAGCAACTGCTCTATGTGTCCTGCCAAATGAAACAAAAGCACGAGGTCAGTTTGAAAGTCCTGCATGCTCCTTCTGCTTAACTTCTACTTTAAGCCCTGGCACAGTTTAGGGTACAGCCAGCATGAGGGACCATTCTTTCAAAAGTTGTGATCACCTTCCCACCACCCTCTAGGGTTGGTCAGGGCCACCTCAACAGGATATTCCATACCCCAGCGCATGTGGAGCTATGGAGCTATGCTGACTTTCACGCTGTAAAAAGCACTCTGGCAGGCTGACATGCAGCCTCTGAAAGGTTTGGAACTGGAAAAAAAGGAAAACAAACCCACACAAAAACCAACTTAAACAACAAACAACAAGGTCGTGATCTGGGGGTGACAACGCTGGAGGTGCCTGTTGCCCCTGCCCAAGGCTCCAGCACCGAGGCTGTGGCTGTGTGTGTGTATATGTGTGTATATGTATATATAGATGTATATATCTATTTGTATATATATAGACATATAGACACAAATATACACAATAATGTATGTATAAATGTATGTGTTTATGTATGTGTGTATACACATATATACATATATTACACATGCCTATATATGCAGACGTTTATGTATATATATGTGTGTATACATATATATATGTATATATACAGAAACTCTTTTTTAAAAACTACATTTAATTTCGTCATTTAATTTCAGACTCCGAAGCTGACGTAACGGGGGCTGCAGGAGCCTCCCCCGGGCCCGCAGGACTTCCCCCGGCTCGCAGTGCCCCCACCGGCCGCTTAGCGCCGGGACACCCGCGCGGGCCGCCGCCATCCGCCCGCTGCGGCGCCGCTCCCCGCCCCTCGGCCGCGTACCGGCGGGCCCCGGCTCGCTGCGGCCGCCTCTCTCCCGGAGCACCGGGCCCTGCCCCGCGTCGGGAAGGTGCCCCCGATAAAAAAACGGGAATTACCAGGAGTGGGGTTCGAACCCACGCGGACATGCGTCCATTGGATCTTAAGTCCAACGCCTTAACCACTCGGCCATCCTGGTGCAGATACCGGGACGGCTCGCAGTCGCTCCTACATTCATGGCCGCACTCCCAACCGCCCCCCGGGCCGTCCGCGACCCTCGGGGGTGCCCCCTCGCACCCCCTGCCGCCGCCGCTCCCTCCCGCCTGCCTGTATTCCCAGCGCGGCGGGCGCCGAGCGCACGGGGCGAGGCGCGCGGGCGGCCTCTCCCGGCGGCGGGAGGCGGGCGGGCAAGGCCCGGCGGCGGGAGCGCTGCCACGGACCAGGACCAAGACCGAGCCGGGCCGAGCCAGACCGAGCCGGGCCGAGCCGGACCGAGCCGGACCGAGCGGGCCCGCTGCCGCCTCCTTCCCTCCGCCCGGCGCCGGGCCCGTAGCGGAAGGGGAGGCGGGGGAGGTGCGCGGCGCTGGCACGGGCCCGCCCCTGGGGCAGAGCAGGGCGGGCGGCGCTGAGCCGGGGGCGGCGGGCAGTGCGGGTCTGGGCAGAGCGGGCTCATCCCCCTCAGAGCGGGCAGGGCGGCGGGCATGAGAGGCAGTGGAGAGGTTGTGCCAATAAGGCACCGACACTTCATTATTTCCGTCCAAGTGTTTCCTGGAATGTATCTTCTCTCTCTCGTAGAAGGAGAACCAAAACCAACGAAGCTCAAAGCTATCAATTATGTTTAATTAGGAGGAACATTATCGCAGGGGAAAGATTTTTTTGCTGGTCGTCACTATATGCCGTGTCTACGGAAGTACCTATCGCAATATTCCGCGTTACTGCCTGCCCTGGGACCTCCCCCTTCTTCCCTGCGTCAGAGGGGAAATGGGGAAGTGTCGCTTCGCTGACTGTACCCCGGGCACTGGCTCCCACTCTCGCTGCTATTTTCCAGCGGAGGATATGGACATCCTGCATGGCACCAAACTTTGGCACCTTTGAGGTGTGAGGAACACATTCCACACAGCACAGGCTGAGGACACGGGCCTGTGCCGGCCTCCAGCTCACGAGGAGGCAGGCGGAGGCCGTCTGCTTCTCCACAAGGAGAACGGGAGCACACCTCCTGCTCGGGTGTTGGACACCCTGGATGTCCCTGCCCCCCTGCAAGGGGTCTGGGGCTCGAATTTGCAGGTGCAGGTGGCGCCTGAGCTCCTCAGCTCTTAGTGCTCAGAGACCCTCGGGACACTAGGCATGCTTGTGAGGGAAAATACTTCCCACGTACCATACATGTTATTCACACCCGGGAGCTCATGAATAAAAGAACAGCTCTTCCAATGGAACTTGCCATGCCGTATCATTGCCTTGAAATGAGTGACATGCCGTAGTTCTCTGCTCAGTAGGGTTGTGCCTTTCAGCAAAATATTGAGTAAAACACTGTCAGTTAGGTTTTTTACTTTTCTGTTCAGATCTAACACCATTTCTAAGAAACACAGTAAAATGTTGCTTTTTCTTGTGCAGACTTGGTGCCCTGACAATGTGTGCACACTAGGGCATGGTGAAACTGTCTTCTGCTGGCTCTTACTTGCTTTGGCTCAACCATAATGAAGACACTACATAATATGCTAAAAACGTGGAAGAAGATGGATCTGCTGTTGCCTTCTTACCTATTAGAGAAACAAACAGCATGACTCCCTGTGAAAATGCCATTGCATTGGAAATTTATTAACCAGAATCACCACATACAGTATCTATTATATTACACTGTTTCCTGCCTTCATTATATCTGTGATACCTTCCTAGAGATAGAACCACAACCCCATGGAGCTCTTTCCTTTTTCAAATCAATTTAAATAGCTACCATGGTTCAAAAATCTAGAGAACATGTTTTGTTTTCAAGAAATAATAAAAAATACAACTTGGGCTGTGCATTCAAAACATCTTTAATACAGGTTAGATTAAAAAAGCAGCAGTTTAGCATAGCTACTCAGTTCAGCTTCCAAAAAAAAAAATCTGGATCTTAAGAGCTATTTCTTTACTTCAAGAAGATTCTCCCAAGACACGTGGCAGAGATACCTGCTCATGTGTGCAAGTGTGAAGTGTGTCCACAGTCTGGTCCTTCATTTTGAGGAAGCAATTGTCCCACTGCCATGTCTGTAAAATGAAACCCATGATTCAAAAAAAAAGTCCCTGAAGATGAAATGGAAACCCATATGCATATCCATTACATGCTGAACATTGTATTTTGTAATAGGGGAATTTTTTTTTCTCTTTTATATCTATGCTGTGCTGTCTCACATATTTTAGAAGTAGCAAAGTGTCCCTGGTTGCCAGTTCCTCTTTGTCCTCCTCAGAAAGGACTGGTTGGTGACTGATTGGTGGCGTGGGTTGTGAAGCTTCAGCTTCAGTAGGAAACAAAACCAAAGTAACAGCAATCCTGCAAGCTAAAACATGCCCTGTCAGATTTTAACTTCTTTATTCCACAAACCCAGTTTAAGTGTTTGCCATATGAGGGAAGAGGAGAAAAAAAAAAACCTACCAACCTATAGAATGTGCTACACACATCTGCATAGGAGTTGTGCTGACTTTCAGAAGGAGGAGGCAGCTTTCCTCAGAAAATGTCCATTCTGCAGCTTCTGTTATTAGTATGCTAACATATTATCAAGCAACTTTTATCATCTTCTTCCACTCATCCTGTGTGGCATGAGACCTTGCAGCTATAGTGTGATCAGGTTTTTTTTTTTTTTTCAAAAGTCTGTTCAACTGTGATTAGGCAAGTCCATGGGCTGGCTAAATTTGAGTTCTTACATAACTGAAGGGTAGAAAAAACCCCCAAAGTATTAAGCAATGGATGTGTTTGCAAGGAAGAGAATGATGGAATGATTGCTTCAGTTACTGAAAGTCATTTTTAAGTGTCTCATAACTCACAGTGCATATTAAAAATAGTTTTAAAAGGTATCAGTTTGGTTTTTGACTAATTCTCATTTTTTTCCCTACAGCAACAGCCCTAAGTCAGGAGAGAAGGTCTACAATTACCTTTTCTTTCCATTCTCTTTCCCTGTGCCTCAAATCAAACTAAAGATTTGAATTCTAGTTTTGCATATCTACTAGTGAAATCATCAAGGTCTCTCAAAACTGCCAGCATAATTTTGATTGTTTTTTTAACTAGAGAATCATCTTAGAATGCATGACACTCATTTTTCTTTGGATTTTTAGAGAAAAAACAACAGTCTATCTCAATATGCAACACATTTCATTTATCAATGCAACAAAAATTGGGATGCCTTTTTTTTCTAGGCCTTGTTTAATCTCCTTTCACTGATTCATAATTTAGTCCAGCAACTTTTAAACTGAACTTTGACAATGCAAAACGTTATTCAGAGCTGCAGATTCAATGCACAACACTCTGCACTTTCAATTTTTTTTTATTAAATCTTTTATTCCATATGTAGATGCAAAAAAGGAACCAGCATAAAAAAACATGTATATAATTTTAATCAAAAACATTGGCAAGTGCTAGGAATGTGCATGTGAAAGGAAATACAGTATTTCATTCTTCATTGATTTATCCTCACATGCTGACTCTTGGAGGAATGCACAGTTCCACTGACTTAATGGCAGTACCTACAGAGTAAAAAACTTTGTCTTCTTGAGTAGCACCAAAGCCCCTGGCTGTGGTCCCAGCTCATCACCCTCCTTTCTCCCACTTCAAGTTTGAACACCTTACTGGAGACGTCCTCAGACAAGCATAACACTGATATCACCAGTACACCACTGAATATCAAAATATCTTATAGTTGGGAGATCAGTGTTCCTCACTCTTCCATGTGCTACAGAAAAAGGGACAGTCTCTTTCTGAGAAAAGTTATCCCTTTAGTTTCTGTTTCTGTAAAAAAGTCTGTCTGGCTAAAATTGTTTCCCAGTAAGATATGAAGGCTTGGAAGTGGATTTATTTTGCTGTTTTGTTATATTACTAAAAATAGTAAGAAATGTTTGGGGTTTTTCTTCCCACATAAAATCAGGGTGTAAAAGGTAAGAAGGGAGAAGTTTCACTGCAACTGATGCAGGAAGGTGTACATCTATGCACATCTGAGGAAAACTCCCAAATACAAAATATCTGAAATGTTGAAATATATTTATTAAAATTGGTACAAATAGGACAATTAATTAAAAAAAATCTGAAAAAATGTCCTGCATTATTTCAAAGGATAGCAATAGATCACAGTGTATCAGGAAGCCACCTAGAAATATAGTTGGAAAACCTCCAGAAGCAGGAGCTGTGATCAATCACCAGACTCTATGAATATGTTCCACTGACGATGCTCAGTGCTTACCAGGACTGCACATTTTTTATTTCCTTGCAATACTCCAAACCTACTGGTTTGCCCTTGTGTAAGGACAGACTCCCACAAAAGGAGACTTTCCTTTTAAGCTTGAAAAGAGCATTGAAATGGCATGAAACTCTTTTCTTTTTTCTTCAGGTGTACCGAAGAAATAGTTCTGTTTGCTTTCCAGAGACCCTAAAATGTTTCCTCAACCCCACAGATGTTGTCTTCTTAAAGGTGTTTCTGCAGAAGGCCACTCCATGTTTCTCCTCTGGATGAAGTGTTAATTGGCAGAAAAAAGCCAATGAAAGCATGGCAGGTTTGAACATGAAAGCATGGCAGGCTTGAAACTGAGAGTCGAGAGTGGCTTAAGTTAAAAGTGAGTGAGATGCCTCAGTGTTGCAGTGCTTTTAGCCACCTTGAGATAGCTGGGTACTCAGAATGGAAAAAAGCAGTCACTTGCACACAAATAGAGCCAAATGTGCATATTATCATTTGAGGTGCAGCCACTTCTGTTAAGATTCCAGATAGCTGAAAATAAAGTTGAAAGAGAAACTAGTTCTGTGTCCTGCTCCTGCTCCAGGCTCAGTATTTTGTCAAATTTGTTTCAAGCATGCTCCAAACTAGTTAAAACTGAAACCTCCTGATTCTGTGGTGTACTGTGTTGCCCCAGGCAATAAGGCTTCACTGCCTGCAGCCTCACTTCAACAAATAAGAATAAAGTTACTTCTTAAAAGTATTCATATTCCCTAGGAGAAGTTATTCATTCTTCTTTCTTGCCAATATGAAATGAGTATCACTGTAGAGATATTGCACCTCTAGATACAGTAACAGGACCTTTCAATAAAAATTACATTAAAAATAGTTTTATAAACATTTCTAGAAGTTCATAAATACAAACAGCCTTCAGCACATTTAGTAAACAGGCAATGAACAAAACCAACTGCAAAATATCCCCCCTGTTTATAGGGCTTGTCATTACAGAAAAGTCTCTGGAAAGAAAACCTAATTTTGAAGACATTCAAGTCAGTCTGTGTTAGCTCCAGTGGGACCATCACCTTCTGCAACATGATATGCAACAGCAGAGGATTGTTCTGAGGGGATGTTTTCTCCTGTATTCCAAAGCTCTTTTCACTTGGTCTTTAGCATCTCCTACATAGTCCTCAACATTTTGCATATTTATCTCAATAACATCAAAGGTGTCTGCCTGTTCCTCCACCAGCAGGGCCACCTGCAGAAAGAGCTCGTGAACTTCCTTAATGCGACCTTCCAGCTTCACCAGCTCCTTGTGCCGCGTCTCTATCTCATTCAAGGCTGCACGAGCTCCCTTGACATCCGACAAGAGATTCTCAGAAAAGACATCCCATTTGCCTTGCTCAATCATCTCCTCAATCTGGTGGCCAGAAACGTCTTTGCCCATGATCTCCAGCTGCCGCTGAATTCGAATCTTGCAGTTCTCCCGCTGGTTCATCTCTGCTGCATTGTAATCAAACATAGCGTCCTGAAATGTGTGCATGAGGTCAACGTAGTGGTTCTTCGCCACCCTGGCAATGACAGACATAGCTCCATATTTTGTTATTGCATCTTCACAGAAATCTCTCATTACCTGCAGTTTCCTGTGGATGCTTTCTCCACGGCTCTTAATGTCTCTGGCAATACAATTAGTGTCTCGTTTGATGCTGCTAAGGCGGCGCATGGAGGTGAGGAAGCGGGTGTTTTGCTTTCTGAGACGGTTGACATCCGCTTTTAGGTGGTCATTTTCTGTCCGGATGCTCTGTATGTCCTTATGAAGGATTTCCAAGGCATAATCTGTCTCATAAAGGAGAATATCCTGGGGTGAATTTTCATCATCATCACTATCAGAGAACTGTTGGTTGTGTAACCTGGCAAATTCACGCAGCTCACTTAAACGGTCTTTCATCCTGCCTGTAAAACAGGAACAGGAGGAATGAGTTTGAAGTAACTCAAATATTGGTAAAAAGAGTAAAAAATTTGTAACTAATAGCTACATCATGGTGATAACTAAATCATAGATAACAAATGTAACTCATCAAAGATAACCCAAAATACTAGATTTTAAATTTGTTCACAGTATTTTATACAGTGATGGATATCACATCCAAAACTCTGCTAGAACATTGTTCTAGAAGGTACAAGTTTAGAAACAAAACTGCGGGAAAGAAGACAACAAATCCTGAAGACAAATCAAAAACAAGAGTAGGACAGCCCCAAACTCCCCACAAAATCCCAGTCTTTTACTTGGAGAGGAAAACCAGACTCCTGATAGTAAGCCTTCAGCTATCAGCATCTGTAGACATGTTTATTTAACTGAACACCTTCCACTACTGCTCACAAGAGAAATCTCCTCTAGCTTCTGATCCCTCATTACATCAACTGCCCAAAATGTCACAGGGCTTCTCTCATTCTAAGTTTGCTTTTCCTGGGAGAATAATAAGAAGCCTCTCAGAAACAGAAATGGCATTTACCGATACAGCTGGGAAAGAAAAGTTTCAAAAAATGCTGTAGAAAGTATCAAGATGGGAAAAAAAAAAGAAAAAAGGAAAGAAAAAGCAATTTTAGTGTCTCCAGATGCTACCATTGACCATAGAGTATCAGACATCAACAATTAGGGGTGTGGAGCTTCTCTCTTATGAGGAGAGACTGCAGAAGCTGGGCCTATTTAGTCTAGAAAAGAGAAGACAGAGAGGATCTGATCAACACATAAATATGTCAAAGGCAGTGCCAAGGGGATGGTGCCAGACTCTTTTCAGTGGTACCCAGCAACACAACAAAGAAAAACATCGATAAACTGAAACCCAAGAAGTTTCATCTCAACATGAGGCAAAACTTCTCTACATTGAGGGTGGCAGAGGCTGCCCAGGGAGGTCATGGAGTCTCCCTCTCTGCATTTCTGTGTCACCTGATTTACATGACCCTGTCTTGGCAGGGATTTGGACTAAATGATCTCTATGGTCCCTTCCAACCCTAACAATTTTGCGATTCTGTGAACTTCGTGCTTACCATTCCTTAAACTTAATAAAAATTATATATCATCAGCCTTCTACAGAGAGCATAGTAACAACTGGCTCAAGAATGACTTCACTTTCTGTTTGTGTTTTCTTTGCCAAGCAAACACTGAGAAAATCTCCTGTGTGATAAATTCATAATTTTGTACAAGTAGGTCTACCCTTTCTTCCCCAGGAAGAAATGGAGAAGCAAATATATAGTAATTCACAACATGAAAATGCTGTAGTAAATTCATGTGTATACTAATTCTGCAGCATGTCTAAAAACATTGCTTTTTTTCTTTCTTTTAATACAACAATAAAGGTTAAAAAGTCAAACATTTTAAGAAGATTAAGGAGCTGTCAAGTGTTGCCTTGGATTGCACCACAATGTTGCCTGGACACAGGAAGATCACGCAATTAAACACTGCCTGTGCACTATCACTTCCACCAAGTGTCTGCCTAGAGTCTGTATGTGCTGAATAAAAGTTGTACAACATAAAATTTAATATTCATCATTCAGTTCATGCTATCTCATTGACTATGTTGTTAGTGTTCATTTCCTTGGGGATTTCCCTTGCAAAATCTGTGGAAAGTTCCATCAACTCCTACCAGTTGTTTGGGGAAAGGCAGATCTAACAGCCCCACAGTCAGGTTTCAGCCCAGAGTCATTATGGACAATGGTCTTGATAATTTACAATGCCCACTTGAGACATTTCAAGCACAATTCTTTGTACCTGGAATCTTCAGAAGTCAGTCCCTTCTGACTTCAGTCACTGCTGCAAGCCTTGAGCACTTTGCTGAGTCAGATCGCGAAGGAACAAGCTGGACATCAGGGAATGAGCACATGGATCAAGGCCACTTGTGAAGAGCTCCTCTCCAGTGCCATGGAGAGCATCACACACAATCTCCGTGATCCAGCAGATCCAGTAGAGTCTAGTTGTAAGCAGAACAGAGGGATCAAGTTGCAGTTGCACTTACAATCTTCACCCTGGGTTTTCGCAGTTCCCAGTACTTAGTTCTAAAAGCCTACATTATTTGTGTCTACATACCAAAACTTACGTTTAAGGTGGTCAACATTGCATCTTTTAGCTCTGCACTGAGGACCTGTATCTGTCTGGGATATGTCTCCACAGGTAAAGTGTTCACGCTTTTGTCCTAACAAATGGATGCCATCTATTTAAGTGTTGCCATCACTAACTGCTTAATGCAAGGCATTTTCCCTTCATGGAAATGTACAGCAATAGCACAAGATACAACAGACTAACATGGAAACAAGAGAAGAGCCAGCCAGATATGAGATGGGGGAAAGGAAAAAATAAGAAAATCCCAAATAATTAGAAGCCATGGAAAAGGTGCCCAGAAAAGTTTTGGAATCAGCATCCTTGAAGATATTTAAAACTCTACTTGACATAGCCCTCAGCAACCTAAACTGCCTGTGTGTGTTTTGAGCAGGCCTGGATTAGACAATGTTCAAAGGTCTGGTCTAAATTGTTCTGGTAATCAGCCTTAGATAAAAAGTTTGCTAAGCTGACCATAAACATTAAGTATATTCAACTACTTGCACAAGTCTATATAAGATACGTCTAACACATTAGAATATCAAGACAGCAATTACTCTGGAGTAACAACTGCAAGTGTATAACTGCCTTAATTCTCAGAGTGTGAGGTTTAATAGATTAGGTGTCAGTTTTATGTTATTTTATTTTAAAATGCTATGTATATTCAAACTGAAACATGTACTTTCATATGTATTTTTGGGCTAGATAAATCTGTCCGTGTAAATATGAAGTTCCTTCTTCCAGTCCATCATGATGTATACACCCAAACACACCCACAGGAAATACAGGCCAGGTGATGACTGCAGAGGTTACAACTTTGAAGGCAGATACCCAGCAAGTACAGTCAGCTGAGGGCATGTTCAGTGCTCATCTTTTCATGTTACTGTGCTACTTACTGGTATTAATCACCACGGTGACAAGCTTTCCCATGATGCATGAGAAACATACAAATTGTCCTGTTGCAATAAGAATGAAGCCCCAGACAACTGTGTATGACATGAGATTTCAGACAAGAAAGAAAATCCACTCTAAAAATCAAAACCTATGCATGTGCATACACCCCCTTTCTCTTAGCCCCACGTACATACAAAAGGGAGTCCTACAAACATTGCCTAACATTGCCATGCAAATGTTCTGAAGCCTGTTAACTATGTAGAAATAATCTAAGGATAAAAATTATTTCTATAGAAACAAGTGAATAACACGCTTATGTTTATCTTATCTTTAATATTTGTATATCCACACTCTATCCCCATATGGGCTGTTCACCTAGGAGTTGGGCTCAATGATCCTGATCCTTCCAGCTCAGGAAGGATATTCTGTGATTCTGTGATCAGAGTCTGGGGACAAATGGTGAAATGATGAAGCAGTTTCAGCTCAGTACCCATATTTCATGGCCAGCTGCTGGGAAGGAAGGCAGTGTACATTTTTTCTTCTTGCAGCATTCATAAATTCAGCTGCTACTTAATACCATCTTGTGGCTTACCAAAAGTCTAGTCAGTAATCTTTTCAGCCTTGAGTAGGGCCTTACAAGATGAAGCTTTCACTTTAGTTGTTTGAGGAACAACAGATATTTCAAAACAAGTCAGTTAAAAATAATTCTGTCAGTAGTTCTTCTCGCCCTTGGAAGGTAAAAGGAACCCACGTGGCTCAGGCTGGCTCTGAATGGCATGTGATTTTATCTCATGACACACAATAGACGTGACCCAAAAAACAAGTGGTGAACAATTAGGAAATAACCTGCTCTTAGGCAAAATTACTTCATAGCTAAGTATGTGTCAGCACATTTCAGTGACTTCCATATGGCTTGGAGAGCATGTAGTATTGATGGAAATCTACTCAGATGGACTTGCTGAATTGAACACACTGCATTCCAAGTCAAATAGAGTGCTGCTGTTGCACTAGAATACAAGTCATGCATAGGTAAAAAAAGTGTTAAATAGATTTGACAATATTAATTAACTTGGGAAAAACTCTTTTTTTTAACAGTAGGTTAAAACAGTAGGTTACTCATCTTTCCAGAAGAGTAATTGGCTTATAGCAGATTACTAGTCATCTTTTCAGTCCAAATTCCCTGTCTTCCCAACCATGCCCATCACAGGTGGCACAGCAGGCTTGAATTTTTAAAATTATTCATCTTTTTTTCTCTCTTCTCCACTGTAAGAGCCTGAAACAAAAAAAGTTATAATCTAATGATTAGGACAGCTTGCCTTCTCAAGCTGTTCTAAGATCACATATGTGTACTAACTTTAAGATTTACAACTATGACAGAGATCAGCAGTTCAAAATCTTTTTGTGGTCTCACTGAAAGGAAGTTATCTTCTCTGGAATTTTGTGGATTTCACAATGTTCAAAAATAGACAAAATGTATTCAGGAATGAAAATCCATCAGTTAAAACTGAATGCCAGTTATAAAGCTACAGAAATCCATCAAGAAGTTGCAAGTGTATCTGAAGACTACACTACCCAGCTCATATGCTCATCAAAACCTATATACAGCAGAAGACCACCTTTATAATTTCCATCACCCTATAGAAAAATATCTGCAGTTACGAATGTCTCGGTATATTATTTTTTCCCAAAAAATCCCTGTCCTGTGCCAGGACAAGTTGTTTATTACAAGCTGATATATTCAGAGAAGTAGGGATGCCTCCATTCTTTGCAGGCTACTTCTGCATCTGGCAGAAACTCCAAGTCTCCGCTAGTTCCTTTCCTACCATAAAGTCTAGGAAAAACCTAGGGGGGAAACTGATTCTGATTTTTGCCTCTAATTGAAAGAAATTAGGCAATAATTTCTAGAATATTGATAGCTTTGGAGGTTCTTCTTTGACTATCTCAGTTTCTTTACCAGTATTCAATCTCTTCAACAGAAAAGAACTCTCAGTTTTTGTATGACAGCATATTGTAAATTGAAGGATCTAGGGTGCATCTCGTACTTCTCAGATGTATTGAATACAGTAACCATCCTGGTGTTTTCGGTGGACTGGTTATCAGCTTTTCCAGACATTAGTATCAAAACTAGGGAGACGCTGCTGGTGTGCATTAAATGCACTATAATATGCCATTTTTCATATATTTATTATAAGACTGAGAAAAAAATCTGATGTTTTAACTTGTTATTACTCAGTAGCCATGAGAGTAAACATTATTCTTGCATTGAAAAGGTCAGCTTGTTTTACATGGGTTGACTGCTACTATTTACTAGGTTGCCTAAATTTTCACTGGAGAGCTATGGATCACCACTGACAAACTTTCAATACTGGATAGATAAAATGGATTCTCAGTATCTGCTCTTGACATTTTCCTCACAAGTCACATAAATGAGCAATTTTAACTAGATTTGGTGTTGTTTGGTACGGGGCTATAGACAAAAAAAGTTTCTCCATCTTCACTGGTTTTCAAGGTCTTCAGGTAAAATTGGCCTAGATAGAGACAAGGGGAGTCTGAACTGTATCTCCAAGGGCTTGGCACATGGTTAAGACAGATCCATAGCACTTAATATAAGCAGTGAGACAGCCATCTGTGCATTTCTTGGCAATTACTACAGCTCAGCATCATTACAGGTCACCATGCAGGGCAATCAGCCAACACAGTCACAGGCAGTGCTGGCACTACAGCATGAGAATATGCATTAGCTAATTAATCACCTCGGCTTCCCTGGAACACATTGGCTCAGCGAAATAGCTGTGCACATGCCACATGTATATAACTACTACTGCTACCACACTGTGGTATTTACAAGTGATTAAGACATTATGTTGGTATGCAAATAGAAATATGAAGTCGCATGTGATCATCAGTCAGAAGAAACAACTTCTACTGACGTTTTTAAATGAACTCAACTGTATTATTATTTGAAAAGCACATATATTTAAGGCTTGTGATAAAGTCTTACAACCTGAGACCAAGTACTCTTGACTTTAAAAAAATTCCTTTAAGGTTAAATACAGGGTGTTTCCTTGGTATTTGGTCATGTGGGCCAGTACACATGAGGCTCAGTTTGGGATTCTATTGCAAAATCTACACAACAGTATCTGCATCAAACTAGTTCCAGCCAGGAAATAACCCCTCTAGCCAGCCACACATTCGCACCCACAGCCCCAAGCCATGTCAGGCTTTATGGTAGTTACACTACTTAGCAGCTCGTGGGTGTTTACAGGCCCATTCAAAGCACCAGTGAAGTTGAGACAAGATGTAGATGTAATTAGGAACACACCTGATTGTGCATATCAAAAGCTCAAACAAACTTTATTCTTGCTTTCAAAAATAAGTGAGTTGTCAATACCACAAAAACAGCACAGAGAAAAGGCATGGCAGGAAAAGCTGGACTATGAAGTAATTCCTTCACTTCTGTGAGTAAGAGTTTGTTGAGAATAATCTGGGCAATTAAGGGGTTAATTGCCATAACAGATTAGGCAAAAGCTGCACACATGATAAGCCTTTGAAAGTCAAGATATATGACATCATTCTCTCTCTGATAAAACTAGTTGTAGTTTTATCTAGATGTAAGTGCCAAGCACTGTTTGAGAGCTCTTGCTGATTGTGTAGAGTGTCTTGATAGCTAATCTAGCCTATCAAAGCAGAGATAAAAACCAAATTGTTTCACTCCCCTCATGCATGTAGAGCCCCCACCACTACCCAACAGGGGGCTCCCAGGAGCCAGCCCTAGGCCAATCCCTGGGAATGATGTTCCTCACCAGAGTTGGTTCATGGCCACATCTTGGGGAATAACTCAAAATGCAAGCATAACCAAAAATGGCTTCACTGCAAAAAGTGGTAACCCCAGATTTGGCATTGAGATGGGTTTACTGGATCAAGCTAACATTGCCTCAGTAACTTCTGCACCATACTTTCTCATCCTTGAACTACAGGAATGACCAGAGTCAAAGAAAATTGATGGGCCAGATAAAAGATAATGGAAAGTGTATCTGGTCCAGCATATTTGACACAGCAGTTGCCTTCTCATCATCAGAACTGGTTTTGAACATATCAGTATTAGGATAGGCATCTGTCACAGTCAGAGATTATCCATATTTTCCATTAGTGACTTGAAGAGTGAAACCAAACACAAGTTTGTACAGTCTCCAGGCAAACGCAACTGGGAGTAGAAGCAAGCGTTTGGTGAGGGCAGGGAAGGAGAAATTATGAGAATTTAAGGTGATCTTGACAGTAAGAGAAGAATTAACAAAAAGAAAGTGAAATTCAATATAGGCAAGCCTGGTACATTTAGATAAAATTATTCCCACAAATATAAAGTAGGAAACACCTAGTTTAGCAGCAGGAAGGCATTGGTGAGGTTATAGCTGATTGCAAACCATAAAACAAGCTCACAATATAGGATCATTGTAAAAAACCCAAAACTTAATGTCTTAAATGAGAGATGGCTTGGGAAGGACTGGTTTTACTCTGCTTGGCATAGATAAGGCCTCAGTTGGAAAAGTTACATCCTGAAACAGTTATCACATTAGGAAAGTCAAAGGGAGCATATTTGGCATATAATTGTCTCCAAACATTTTGGAAAATACACTCCTGGAGAAAGAGGAGCAGAAGGAATTATCCTCATTTAATTCAGAAGACCAGGGAGGGAGAGATAGTACTCCAAGACATAAAAGGAGATTTCTATGGAAAGGGAGATGGTCAGTTTGATCTCTCTGTTGACACTGGAAACACACAAAGTAATCAATTTCTTTCACAAGGCCTACATTGAACTGGCTGTGCCTTGCTGAAAATTAGACCATTTCTCTGTGGAAGCACTGTGGGACTTTCTTCCTTGACAGAAAGAGAGAAGATTCAGAAAGCCCTCTCAGGCCTGCTTGAGGTGCACAGCTCCAGTGCACCCAATGGATAAAGAAATGTCTTACAGTCCCACAGTGGCCCTGCATTCCCAGGATTTGTTCCATGCCCTCATCCCCAGTAGTCACTGTGGGTCCAGCACAAAGTGTTTGTCCACAGAGAGCTGCCCATGCTGGGGAGAAATTTAGGTGACTCTTTTCATGCAGCAGATTATTTTCCTTCTTGATTATTTATGCACCAGTGGAAACTACCATTTCTCCTTCTGAAGCAGGTCTTGGTTACTGTTAGTGTTAGTATACTGTTAGTATAGTGATGTCAGACATGGAGCCTAATCCCACAGCACCCAAATTCTCCAGCACTGATAGAGCATGCAGTTGCATTCCATAGCATCATGTTTATCTGCAGTGCCCAGGAGGTACTACATTTTACTCATTTTAATGTCTCAAGAGATCTTCTGTACCATGCTTACTTTCGTCATGGAGATGTCTTTCAACTTGCAGTTTTAGCCTCAGCCAAACCACCAGATAACATATGACTGAACACGCAATTTCAGTTTCAGAGCACTGGGCATACAAGGCAGTCAGAGAAAAAAGGTCATCAGAGGAGCTGGGCACCTAAACCAACCTTTCCTAATGATGACATTTATTCTGTTCATTTGTTAGACCTCTGGTCTATTTTGAATTAAAAAAAAAAAAAAAAATTATGGTCATCTTGTAGTCTCACCACTATTTAAATAGTATCAGCAATGATAAGAAAGCATCATCATTCAAATTGTATTCTTATCCTAAAAAGTCATAGTTTGCCATTTTGATACCTGACAGCTTAAAAGACAGTTGCTAAAATACACTCTAAAGAACAGGAACAAGAAGGGCAAGCGTCCGTTTTTGGCCAGTGCTGTTATTCTAGTCATTTCCTTTCTCAGTATCAGAGTGACATGTAGTTATCTCAGACATTCACGAGGGCCAGTTCTTCTTGGTAGGAAGGAAATGAGTATCAATTTAATCGGAAGCAATCAAAGAACACTAACTTTTGCACCCACTTCTAGATCTGCCATGATAACACTCAAGAACGAAGGAAAAGCTATCATATTTTGCATTTAAACCAATTTTCTGTAAAATCTGCTGTGGAGCTATTCATAACCATGTATGAGCACTATGAATAAAATGTTAGTACTCGTTAAGCCAGACAAACAAGGCAGTGGGAATGCAGACATATATTTGAAAGTGCCTCTGTTTTTCTCTCATCCTGTGAAAACCCAGCCATCCCTTTTGTATTCCATGAGGACCAGGGCTAGGAACCTTCGGACCCAAAAGCCCAGTCTGCATTTCCTATCATCTCTCCTGCCTCCGGGTTTCACACTTCGCCACTCGACTCAAAAGGGGCAGTTTCCTCTACTCGTAGGCAAAACCGAGGTGCCGAGGGCCCCGCACGCCCCGACAGCCCGGGAAGGGGCGGCTAGCCCGGGCTCGCAGCACTGCCCTCCCTCCGGCAGCAGCTCCGGGCGCCTCGGCGTCCAGGAATTCCAGCTGATGCTCAGGGCAGCTCGGGAATACGGCTGTGCCCCCGTCCCGGGAGCTAGCACCGGCTGTGCCCGGGGCGAAGAAACCAAACCCTGCGTGGTCCCCGAGGAAAGCGCTGCCTCGTCCTCCCCCGTCTCGGCAGGTACTCACCCCTGGGCAGGGCAGTCCGGCCGCTCCTGTATCGCTCCGCCCGCGCCGCTCCCCGAGGTGCCGGTGCCGCTCCCCGAGGTGCTGGTATCGGAGGTGCCGCTCCCCGAGGTGCCGGTGTCGGAGGTGCCGGAGGTGCCGGTGTCGGAGGTGCCAGAGGTGCCAGAGGTGCCGGTGTCGGAGGTGTCGGAGGTGTCGGAGGTGTCGGAGGTGCCGGAGGTGCCAGAGGTGCCGGTGTCGGAGGTGCTGGAGGTGCCGGAGGTGCCGCCGCAGAGCCCGCGCCGTCGAGGCGAGCGCTCATCCCCGCGGAGCGCCCCGCCCCTCCGGTCGGCTCGCCCGCCTATTGGCTGCGAGGGCCTGATTTGCATGGCGGCGCCCCGCCCCCTCCCGTGCCCGTGGGAAGATGCGCGGTTCGCGTCGCTGCCCAGAGCGGGGAAAGTCCGTCCCGTGGGTGCCGGGAAACGGGGGCGCGGTGAACTGGCCCGTCTCTTCGCCATCGTCCCCGTGGACCTCCCCTGACCTTTCTTGGCCTCGCCTCCCAGCCGGCAAGCGGGGGCTTTCCGACTCTGTGATTCTGTAATTCAAATTGCCGCTGCTTAGTGTAAGGAAGATGTGCTCTTCGCGTCATGTTTCAGTTTGGGTCAAATTAAGTCCTTTTTGGCGTTGTGACTTCCCGAGGGAAAAAAACCCAACAGCTTGCCCATCATTCTAACTGAAAAAAGCCTAACAAAACTCTGGCGTCGCAATGTTTGGTACATGGTAATCATACACATTAATTAGCTACACAAGTAGTCATAGAGATTGTTCAGGTCTTTCTGAAATGGAAAGCTTTTGCTTTTCTTGCAAATCTTGGACATTTGCTTTTTTTCTCCTTTTCATCACAAAGCTTGAGTGTAATCTGAATCTGAAAATTTTTAAATATAGCTGAGAAGTAGCTGAAAGAGCAGCTGTGCTTTCCCAAGCAGTCATCAGTAATAAGGCTCCAAAATTTCTTACATTGCATCAATCCCACCCTGGGTGACCAAGAATAAATTCTGTCACAATGGGGACAATTGCAGAGATGTAGGAAGCTTCCTCCCTCCTTATTTTCTATGCTGGTTTTGTGTCAGGAAAAAAATAGAAGTAAAAGGAATATATTTGAGGTTTTATGGCTAAAGGTTAGTTAAAAATATATTTGACAGAAAGGCTCTTTTACCTTGAAAAATCTAGCACTGCCATGGGCACTTTGCTGGGACTTTTCTCTTAGACCTTGATGCTGGAGACGAATTTAGGTGCACGGGTCTCACCAGTTCCCTAAAAGCACCTAAAGGCATGGAAGTGTGAGTGGGTTTTCTCTTCTGGGCTGCTGCTTTGTGAGACCAGCTGCAGCATCCCCACTGGTGGGCAGGCAGTTTTCTCCTCGCCACTGGACCGCAGAGAGCAAACGGGCCTTTAGTGTTGTTTGGTGCTGTTAATGCAGGCAGAGCTGGAAAAAGAGCTGTAATGTCATGGGTAATCAAAGGTATTGGCCACTTTGTGTGGCATGGAACAACAATTACAAAATAACCTGCTGCTGTTGCAGCACAGGCAAAGCTATGGGTGCATTGATTGATGTGTCTGATGATCCTGTCAAGAGCAAAATGCTCATGTAGAAACATCTGATATCTTCCCTGTAATTCAGGATATGGAGGATATGGAAAACCAAAGAGTTGACTGTCAAGCCTCCCCTGCTTTGGGAGAGACTTCAGTTAAAATGTCAGTAGCTGAGTAGCAGGCAAGGAAGCAATATTGTTAAAATATTAGTCTTCTTAGAAACTAATGGAGAGTGAGAGAAATTTATTATTTCTACAGATTTTGCCACCTAGATGAGATGAGGCTAAAAAAGGTGCAAAACTCTAATAAAAATCTTTCTAATTAAGCTACACAAATAGGTAGCTAAAAAAAAATCACCATTGCCAAACAAGTGTCCTGAAGTTCTTGAGTGTATTATGTTGCTAGATCTTACAAAAGGTGTCCATTTGCATGGTGTTATAAGAAACAACACCAGATGAGTCATATGAAAAGATTGTTCTGTCATTATATGTACCAAAGATACTTGTTTTGGGTTATTATGCTCATTTCAATCTCTTCTGAAATAACATGAACAGTGTAGATTGATAATGGAAATGTTTAGACAGAGAAAAGTGATTTTCCAAAATAAGAGATAAAGAATTTTCAGTCTTTTAATCTTATTCTCCTGTGAGTCCTGAGCAGCATTACATGCCAAGCTAAAAAAGTAATTTGGTATTTTCTTTTCACTTTCTGCTATCTCTTATTATAAGAGAAACACTTTGTAGTTTACCAGTGAAAGTAAATACTCAATTTACATAGATAAAGGCAGAACTCATTAGTATTGGGATCACAGATGCCAAGAAGTTTCTAAAGGAGTTGGGCAATATAAATGTACATCTGCAGGCAGCAAGCCTCTCTTTCAGTTCTTTTTTCTTTTTCCTGAAGAGCTGTTGCATTTTTTTTTCCCTTAAAGGCTTCTAATCCTGACCTAGGTCTTGAGTGATTGCTTTGAATTAGCCAGGTTTTGCTTCCAGTTCTCTCATCTCTAGAAAGAGGACAGGCATAATTACTTTCAGTTCTCATAAATGTGTAGTGAAAAGTAATATACAAATGAATTGGACTCTCATGTATGTTAAAATACCATAAGGATGTGTCTAATTTCAAGGACAATTCACTGCATGAGAGAGACCCATCATCTTTCTGCTCCCGTGTGTGATGCTTCTAAAGATATTTCCAGACAAGAAATTGAGTTTCTTCCAAAGCCCAAGAAATTAGAAATTATGTGGACATGTAGATTTCTCTTTGCTACCATTGACCAACATGTCAGGGCATCTGGGAACTCTGGGTAATGCCAGTTTTTTCACCGGGCAACTTACATACAGGTGACATACAGAGCCCTGTTTTCCTGGAGCTTATCCATCTCTAGAACAGCAGTTTTTGCCCATAACATCTGTACTAGTTTCAGTATGACGTTGTAGTAGTGCCAATCTATAATAATAGACACTTGAGAAACGTTTAGCTAAAACCAGAGCAAATTGCTACCAGTTCAGTTGTGTATCCTGGAGCCAGTTCTCAGACACATAAAATTCACATATACTTTTCTGCATGTGCAGTACACATAAGCCTCTTCTAAGCTAGAATCAGATCTGATGTAATCTAGCTCACACTGATTCAATCCAAGTAATGATTCATGGTCCTGGACAATTCACTTTTTTCTTCTTAACCTCATGGATCAGTAGAGTCATTCTGACAGTACATGATTTATCAATTGCCAAGATGAGTTGAAGGGAGACACCAAAAGACTGATGCTAGAAATTTCTTTAACTATATTCATTTACCAGAGAAACTGAGTCTTCAGCTGTGATACTTCCAGCTTGAGAAAGGTCCAACATTCCTGCTCTGTCTTTTCACATTTCATTGTAACCTCTCAAAAGCTACTGATGTTACAGAACAACTTCATCAATAAATCTTGCTGATGTAAAGAGATTCTTCTTTGCCTCATGAGGAATAGAGTGCTGAAAAGAATTCAGAAGCCAAATATCTCTACAGGTAGCTAAATCCACCTTAATTCTTTGTTGAAGCCCATGGAGATACTTGGATTTACATAGGGATAACATAGTGCTCTAGGTACTGAGCCCTGCAGATGTTTTTCTTTTTGCTTTTCTTTTTTCCCCTTCATTAGGAAGGAAGACGAGTGCTACAAAGGATGAAAGCTGTGCAGATGTAATTGCTGTGGAGTCAGAGGATGCCCTGTGCCAGGGCCTTCTCTCTTGCTTATTTAGGAAAGGATTTAACATTCTTCTCCAATTGTGCCCCAAAGGCATGTGAAGCCAGCCCTGGGTGTATTGCCCCTGAATTCCTTGTGAACCTCAACTTGGCACTCATGTATGGCTCTGAAAGTTCATTACCCAAACATAAGTTCTTAATCTAGTTAGGGCTGTATCAAATGCCAGATTGGATGCATGGGAAATAGCCCTGGGACGTCTGTTGACTTCAGAGATGATGGCAGGTGCCAGCATGTTTTGTTAAGCTAGCAACAAATAAATGAACAAATTCAAAATGTTTTCACAGACAGATGTAAACACACATGGTTAACTGGAGCCAATGGAACAGTACTGATTTCTGGGAACAGAAGGCTTGGTTGATTATCAAGTAAGCCACTGAATTTCTCTGTTGCTGTCACAGCTTTTGAATGCAAGAGCATAGCCCATAGGTCACATCAGTTGGCCTAATGAGAAGTTTTACCTAACCCTGTTCCTGTACTTCAGTAAAGGTGTGTGTTCTAACTCCTGTTATCAGACAGGGGTGAGGTATTTTTTTTCTCTTGCACATTTGCATGCCCAAAGACTGAGATCAGTTAACTTCTGGAGTACAGGGAGCACTTTGCAACCTGTCAGAGCAGAGACAGGGACATCTTTATGTGATTCAAGAGGGATACAAGGGGAGGAAGGCACATAGCAGGCACTCAGATTTGGGTATAGTCGCAGTAACAGCAGATTCTCGGGCAAGTTCATATTGACAAAAAATACATGCTCTATTTTTCCCTCATCACTACTCTCTGAGCAGAAAATGGCCAGGTTGTATATTAGGTATGATTAGGTATGAAGGCAGAAGTACCTGGGCAGTAATAAAAAGGGTTGGGTTTCCCCCCCCCCCCCCCCCCCCCCAAGCTTAAAAGCCTGAGATGGCTTAGAAGGGTGAGGCAAACAGTAAATAGACCTTCACAAAGAGAGCTATTGCAAAATAAGGACATTTCCATAACTTTTTTGGAACATCCTTTTCATATTAGTCATTCATTGAAAAGGTGTTGCTTTCTAAAACTCACCAAGTTTTGATGAAATAAAACAATTCTATCCTAGAATTGTGTGAACATAAATTTTATACAGCCATGTAGATGGATCACGTTATCACGCTATTCATGCTGCCAGTACTTTTCAACAAGCAATATAACACCCAGAAAGTGGTGGGGGAGCCTGCCCAAAGTGCACAGGGAGTTCCTGTCCCATGCAGACTACTTTCTTCTGAAGGCATGCTGCACATGTGGAAACCTTTCAGGTGGCTTTGTGGCTAGATCTAAATGTCTTGTGGTAGACCTTCCCAAGGGTAGCATGGTAGTGACATGCTACAGATCTGAGAAGAAAAAGAAAAGCTTTTTGTTTATTTGAAGGTGAGGGAAGAATTATTTGGGATAATTTAACTAAGAATACACAGCCAGGGAGCAATTCATTTCACAGCCCAGTAATGACCAATTGCTACCTGGAATGCTCTGTGAATGGCAAGGCACATGGTATCTAAGGAAATTGTACTTGACACAGCAACAGCATGACAGATTTCCTTGGAATGAAACAAGTCACTGCTGATGTTTGCATGATTTAGCCCCTAAAAATTAATGGCACTTGTCAAAGTAGAAGGGTATTTGTCAAACACCTTGAGAAAAGTGAAGGCTTATATTTTATCTTTGAAACCTGTCTGATGGCTGTGGCAAGTATCCCAGGATTCTGAGAGGCAGCTGCTCCTGGCCACACTTCTTAACTTGCAGTTAAGAAATGCAAGGACAGGAAGTACTGGGAGCACTGAGAGCTGCACAGCAATGCCACGAGAGCCCACGGGTGCTCCCATTCACCCCAGCCAGTAAGAATCTTGGTATATGAGGAGTGAGTAAGGCAGAGGGGCAGCTGAGTACCTGCACTGCTTTTATACAGCTGCCAGCATTTGATGGATGCAGCTGCCTTGGTGGTTACTCAAAGATCAAACCTGCCCAAACCTTCTGGGCACCTGGGTGAGTCCCAGGTGCTTCCAGCTCTCCTCAACTGACCCTGTGCTCAGAGGCAGCAAGAGATGAGAGAGAGACTGTGGCAGCCAAGGAGTACAGTCATCTTTCCATGAGCAGCAACTATTACCTTCCAATCAATTTAATGTGCACCCATTAGGATGGAGCTGGGCCCTGTCAAACATATCCTTTAACTTCTGGATCTCTGAAAACATGAGATTCTGACAATTGCAACAATTGTGAAATTCATAACTGAGTAAGCAAAGTGATGTGGAAGTCCCAACAGATGAAGCAATACCAGAGCACACAGCCTCTCCCAGAGAAACAATGCTCATAAATTGGGATGAAGTTCCAACAGAAAGTAAAGGAAAAATCCATTATGAGGGCAGTGAAGCACTGGAACAGGATATTGCCTGAAGAAGTTGGGGAATCTCTATTCTTGGAGATTTTCAAGATCCATCTGGCCAAAGCACAGAGATCAATGTTGACTCTGAGAGATTGGAGCAGGAGATTAGATGAAATTACTGCCTGATGTCTCTCCTAACCTGTGATTCCAATGTGGTTCAAAATCCACATTGGAAGAGGTCAGATCTTGGTCCTGAAAGATCCCTCTAAATATGAAGCCCTTAAATCCTACATCCTACATACCTCAGTGCAGGAACAACCAGGCTGCCTGTGCAGTGCCTGTTAGTGCACGAACAGTGTCTCAGGTAGGCTTATTAGCTGCTCCAGCAAAGCCACATTAGCTGCTCCAGCAAAGCCAGCTCTTCACAGGCAATGTTCTCACAGCAACACACCTACATTTCTTGGCTACTGATCCACTTATTTTCCCAAGATTTGTTATTTCCAATGATATGTATCTGCAGTTACAGCATTTGCAGCTTGCTTTGAAAACAACTCTGTCTTCATTCAGGTGTCTGGGCAGAGCAATCTCCCCACGCTGTCTGTCAGTGCAAGACATAAAACACACTCTCCTGGCCCCAGCTGGTGGCCTGACAGGGAGCACTGCCAAATTTTTATGGGATTAGTAGGTGCTGAGGTGTATCCAGGCTCTCTGAGACTTGGGCAAAGAACTGTAGCAGGCAGTGTCACGGTGTAACACGTGTTTGCAATATATTTCAAGTGATAAGAGGGATTGATTAGACACTGAAAAGCACACTCCAGATTCTCTTACACACCCAGTAATATGCCCATCAGTCTTCAAACCAGTACATGGAAATTTTCAGAATCTTATTCCATGAAGATGAAAGGAGATAAGTGTGCCAGTTGTTGAAGGACAACATCAGACTTGAAAGATGATTTTCCAAGTAACATTAGAAGCCCTGCCATCCATGTGGCCTTGGTGACAGTTAAATTGATGGACTAAGCTAGGTTTTTATGTGACAACAATAATAATATTGCATTACATATATAAAGTATGCTCTACTTGAGGCTCTCTAAACCAATTTGCAAGCAATTACTTTAAAATACTGCTGTGTATATTGCTACCCATGTATTATAGATGGGAAAGAAATCACAGAAAGTGTCAAAATGCCTAGAGGTGTACAGCAAGTCTTGATCTAACTAGAAGTTTCATCCAAATCCCCTGAGTGCTAGTTCTCTCTTTTCATGAAAAGATTACATGTCTTTTCATGTCTCTGCTTTTTTCTTACAGATATTTTGTTTCTCTAAAGGCTTGTCTCTGTACAGCCATCTTTCTACTTAAATAATTCTCTCCCTTCAATAATTCTTTATGTGTGAATGTTATTCAGATAATGTGGAAAAAAGTGTGTGATATTTAATGAGTCTGTACCAGTTAAAATTGCCAAATTCTGCTTTCAGTGAAGTCAGTGGAAGTTTGAACATGACATCAAATGAGACAGGCCCAATATTATAAACTACAGGAAGCATAACATGGACGATAGACAGTGGGTTGTTTTGTTTCTGGTATAGAGGAGAACCAAACATTTCATGAGGATATGTAGTGATAGGAAAAGAGGAAATGGCTTTAATCTGAAAGAGCATAGGTTTAGATTAGATATTAAGAATAAATCCTTTGCTGTGAGGGTGGTGGGGCACTGGAACAGGTTGCTCAGAGATGTAGAGGTCCCATCCCTGGAACTGTTGGATGGGTTGGATCCAGTTGAATGGGGCTTTGAGCAACCTGGTGTAGTGAAAGCTATCCTGCTCATGGCTGGTGGGTTAGAACTGAATGATCTTTAAGGTCCCTTCCAACCCACACCATTCTATGAATCCATGATAGGGACTATGTATCCAGGTGAGTGAATAGACCAAATGTGTCCTCTAGCCAATGTCTTAAGACAAGTACCAGAAAGCAAAATGAAATTCATTATATAAATGTTCTGGCAGCTGCCTTTGGCAGTTAAAACTTTTTTTTTTTTTTTAATAAAATGCTTCCCAGATCCTAGAGACAAGCACGAACAAGCCCCCAGAACTCAGATATTTACACAATTGCAAATCACAACCAGACTTGTTAGTGTCTTGTCTTCCTAATGAGTTGATCCAAGAATCCCAACTCTGATGCCCCAAACCTTGAGGAAGCAGGGGTTCACACCCAGATACAGGCAGAGTAATTCAAACCCAATACTACCACACATCTGTAAGAAATGTTTTGTGCTAGTGTACCTTTATAAGAGTACTTTTCTTAGAAAAAAAACCTACCTACTACCAAAGGTCTGTCTAAACCCAAAGGCTATTTCTTTTACAAGCCATTAATACTGTTTAGGAGAAAACTAAAAAGAGGTTGAAGGTGACCTGTGTCTTCAGACAGCTCCCTCATAACCAACAGCTGCAGGATTTCTGAGATGAAAGTTGCATTCAAGCATTCAAACAGCTGAAAAGCTATCATCAGGGTCAATGCACAAGTTGTATGGAACATATTGGTCAAAGCAATTTAAAAGTGTATTCAGATTCATCCCCACCTCCCTCCAGCTCATCCTAGGCAAACAGAATTTCACTTTGGTTTGGTAAAAAAGTGGAAATTTCCAGCTTTGCTACAAAAATGGTAGAGCTTGTTGTATTTAATAATATGACTGTGTCTGCATGTAAATCAAAATGCAGCTTTCAGAGGGGCTCCTCAGCACAGTGTGAGAAGGGTGAGAAATGTGTCAGCGTGAGTGTGGGCTCAGTTCAGACTCTACTTGAGTTCGTAGGAGGAAACAGAAACCTAACTGACAATAAAATTTTCCAAAGGGCTCATTTACCTAAATCAAACCAATACAGTCATAAACAAGTCTCACCTAGAGCTGATGTGCTGTGGTCTGCTGAGCTGAGCTGAGTCAGTGAAAAACCTTCATGGAGAGCTGGAGCAGAGCTGGGTGATGGGCACAGTGCAGTACCACCAAGGAGCCTGCCCTGACACCCGGTCAGTGTGGGGCTCCTGGCCCAGGATTTCATTGCCTGTCTCAACATCTTCATCTATTTGATTAGGACAGTATTTCCCTTTCTTAGTATGGTCATCAAGAGTTAGTGCTTGTAGGGTACTGTACAGTTCTCAGAAGAAAGGCTATTGCACTTTCTAATATGTTTTATAAAGGAAACAATGACATCCATAAAGCAGATGACTGCCCTCAATGTTTTGTTTTCTTTTCCCTCTAGATTTAAGGCTAGCTTTTTCTTAAATCAGACTAACGACTCTCAATGCAAAGTTTTTTTCTAATTCCTCCTGAGCATAAAATATTCTTAGCTAAAAGGCCATTTTCTTCTTCCACAAACAGCAAGTCAAAATAAGGTACCTACACATAGAGGAAGATTTTGGCTTATGATTTCTTTGCCACCATTTTGGAATTCTATACACACATAAAAGATCGACCTTATTTCCTAAACCAAACTTACTATTGAAAATAGTCTTTCAAATGGAGTAATAATAGTCCCCTTAAAAAGGTGAAAGTACAGGAGCTGTTTTTTTTGATTTAATCTCCATTGGAAGATCTGTTAGGATCATAATGATGATGGGGTTTAGTAGTGAAGGAAAATACAAATAATTTTTCCCCCCTGTGTGAAGGGAGAAGCATTTGGCCACATCCCACGGGTTATGGGAGAAGAATTGAACAGCAGAGTGTATTGGAAGGAAACATTCCATGGGTACCACTGAAATGATTCAAATTGTAATTAACATCCCAGCAGTTTCAAAATACAGGTGCATGTGCTTTTGGGAATGAGAGGAGGATCAAATTACAAACTGAGTCACTTGACAAGCTTGTTTTACCCTTCCAGTTATGCAAGCCAGTTTATGACTCAGCAGCTATACAAGTCTGGTCTCCAATGACAAGACAAATCTGTTCTGCAGCTGAGTCACTCAGAGCAGCTCTTTTCACACTGATAAATTCAGCAGTCAGACATGGTACGGAAAAGATTGTGGAGCCTTTTTTACCTACATGAGACAGAAAAAACATATTTTATCTGAGAATAATTTGCAGCTCATCTTCACACAATGAACTTATTGAATGGGGGAGAGAAAAGCTGTCATGGGATTACACTGACCAATGTTCATGGCCCTTTAACTAAAAGAGATTAGATTTTTTTCCTGATAGTGTTTTCTGTTGTGTATTCATCCCTTACTAATAAAAATCACCTGACAACTTGCCGTAATTGCAAATGTAGTTGATAATTAATCTTTAATTGTCTTTGACATTTTTTCAAGGTTTGCAAATAATTTCCTACATGTTTGAGTGTGACAAGGTGTTATGACAGCTACAAGCAGTCACAGATTCATGCACACATTGGTATGGGAATCTCTGCCCCAACCTGTTCCTTAAACGCTGACTTTTTGCTGGCACCAACAATAAGATTTCCTTACCCTTCAAGCTTGATCCTTTTGAGGTGCCAATTATGAACGATTGCTGCCAATAGTCTTAGCACTTGAAATACCTAACATAAGCCTAAGTCCTTAAATCTACTGGCAGAACCTCTAGACTGCATTTGGAGCTTAAAATGAAGAACCCACTGGATAGACTGCTCTTCTCTTTCTCTGCCTGTTAAAAATATATCCCATTAATCCTGTTCAAAACCAGGTGTCTTTATTCACCAGAGGTGAATACCACAAATAGCCACAAGAGTTGATGTAACAATAGCACCAGGAGGCTGTGAACAAGGCCCCATTGGGTGAGTACAAACAGTCTAGGAAAATGCCTTAGCCAAGAGGAGCTTGTTGTTAAGTTACAAAAGGCTGAAAAAGATAGAGAAAAGGGAACAGACAGCTATGGTTTTCAAATGCTTGTATTTCATACTGAAGGCTTTTCCACAAATGGGCTGCAATACACAGCTGTACGTGGATACCAGATCATCTGTGCTTCACAGCAGCTATTCTGAGAGACATGAGCTATTCGTCATTGACACGATCTACACACATCCTGTTGGGGCACTAGATTACAACCCCACTCCCAGCACTTTGCACAGTGCTTTTCTTAAAGCCTCTTTCCCTGCAATCCAGTATGTGAACATTTCAGCTCTAATCTTCTAAAATTAGGTACCTTCAAACATCATAAAAATAAATACTTTCAAACATTTATGGAGAAGAGCAAATACAAAGTGAAATTCAGAAGCTCAAAGTGCAAAAAGAAAAAAAAGAGAGCAAACAATACATGCTACTTAAAAACAACAGCAAAAGAAATCACTTCTTTGAGAGCTTACTTAAAAATGTCCAGGTTTGTGTGATTTTTAGTCAAGTTGGGTTCAAGGTTTCTTAGTCTGCATGGTGCTGAGGAGGTGGGAAGAAATATTACAGTCTAAAGAGATAACATCTTTTTGCTGTACCCCTTAAATGTTTGCTTTCCAAAATCAGCAACTCTCTTTCATGCTCTCAAATCACATTCCAAAATGTATAGATGGGATGGTTATCATCATACATTACTAACATTGCCCAGTCCTGACTATAAATACCTTGCTTCCAGAGGCTTATTCCTTGCCAAGTCTCTACACTCTGGGTTTATTTTTTATTATGAGGATCTAGTAATTTAAGCAATTTTCAGCTTGAGAGGAATAAGACGTTCCCAACAATGAAACCAGCAATCAAAAAAATATTTATTATGAGTTACTAAGAGTTTTGATTTGAACATGTTAATTTGTCTACAGTGCTTGGTGTTATGAAAAATTATGTTCTATCTGCCTTAAAAGTAATAAACAGCAATACTTAGATAAAGCTGAAGGTGAGATATGTTGCATCATTTTATTAGTGAGAGCTTTACTTTCACAGTAAATGCAAGAGGCTTATGTAATTTTTTTATTTCAAGTGAGGAAGTTCCCAACCAAGGTTGAGAAACAACTTGTTTATATAGCAGCCTTCCAGTACCTAAAGGGGACTTACAAGAAGGCTGGAGAGGGACTTTTTAGCAGGGTGTGTGGTGATAGGACAAGGGGAAAAGGCCTTAAACTGAAGAAGGCTGGGCTTAAACTTGATTCTATAATTCTGTGGTGAACTGGTGGTGACTGGTGTGCCATTTCCTAGAGATGTATGGAAGGGACTGTTATCTTCTTCCCCCTGCAGTGATTCTAATATTCTAAATATTCATTGCTGCCTCTACTCTCCTTTGCTCTTTGTTCCACGAGCAATCCACTGTCTGAAATTTCACAACATGAATTAGTACAACACACACCAAATAGGCAGGCTGGTGACTCACTAATATCAACAGCTCCATGCTTCTCCTGCTCTTGTTTTTTACCTTTATGAACTGACTTGCTGTGCAGTAACATATGAGCTGCCTTTGTGCACAAAACAGATGATGGATTTTTTGTCTAGATAAGGGTGATGACACCAATGTCCTCTGTGCTTACTGCAGAGAAGGAGGTGAAATGATGAATACCTATGCACTATGTGTGATGGGGAAAGCTGGAGAGAGAAAAGACTGGCTACAGATGGGCTTCTCTGTTCAGAACACTTTTAAGCACTGTTCTGAAGAAATCAGTATTTTTAAAACATGAGAATTACGTGGCAGATAAAAAAAGAAACAGCTGCATTAAGCATCTTCAAGTCAGACTTAAAAAAAGGAAAGTCATTTCCTCTGTCCTTACTCTTTCTTGCACAAAGAAAGCATACAGTGATGATACACAGAGCTACTCAATGGCCAAATCAATTCCTCCTAATTTAAATTTGTGTACATTTCTAATGTTCAAAATATTGGCCAATTTAAAGATGTGCTTTTCATCACTGCTACTTTTGTATACCTTATTGAACACAATTAATAGCTGTATTAGCTGTGGCAGTTTATCTGGAGTGAATGAAGAAAAGGAATGCAAAGAAAATGGGCAGAATACAGCTACTTCTTGGAGAGTGCTGTAGTCTTCCCCAGTTTTGATGTGTTTACTCTTATTACTTCATTTGATTTCCAAATGCATGCCAAGAACAAACCTTTCCCATTACAAAAACATATATGGACACAAGTAATTTCAACTCACCTGGCAGACTATTACTGGCTCTATTTTTAGCCTGAAGAGGTAACTAATCACATTACTGGACAGACTTTTATTTTTAAAGTGATGGCTTTGGAATAAAGAACTTCCCTCTAAACAGCAAGTGAGAGCTGCCTCTGTCTGGTTTCCACTGTGCTCCATGTCCCTCCACACCACATTCCTCAGTTCACCACATTATTTCAGTGTCTCATCAGTAAACATTGTGCTAGTGACCCCTACTGCCTCTCTGCTTTTAGGGTGCTCTTGCACCTTGGCAGGAAGTGCTCAGTGGCACCTAAACTAAGCTAATTCAATTGTGCTGTGCCCCTGAGGCACACAGCTGTTATTCAGGCCCATACAGAAGGCATAGAGCACCACAGTGATGTTCACAAGCAACTGATGGAGGGTGAAGCTCCAAGGCCCAGTCTCTGTGATCCCTAAGCTGCTCTTAGGCAAGACACTGTTTAGTGCAGGTCACAGGTCTCCTCAGTTTGGCAGCTCTTCAGGAGTGAATTTCTCCAGCTGCAGTCTAATTCAAGATAATATGACTGATTACATTGATACAGAGCAGCATAAAGTGTATGGCTTCAATTGTGGGATACTCAGTATTTCTTCTTTCCCATTTTTTTACTCCATATTCTTCCAATCTATAGCTTTGGCAGAGAATCAGCCATACAACCCTAAAACAGCTTTCAGATTTTGGAATATTTACACACTATAAAATCAAAGCAATAACACAACATAGTTTCCAATAGTGGAAGAAAGCTTGAAACTTAACCATGCTTGTAAGGACTGTGTTTCCTCTGTCCCAGAAGCAGCCCAAAGGCTGTGGGTGGCTGCAGTGTGATGGCAAATTCTTACCCTGCAGCAAAATTATGATTCTGACTACAAGGCAAAGAAAGAAATCAGAGGAGTTTATATAAAACAAGGTGGAAGAAGAGGCTTGTGTGTGAAAAACATTTTTTAAAGGATCTTTGAGAAAAGAAGCAAAATTGTCTTCCACCTCTTATATCTTACAGGGCCAAAATAAGGGCTTTCTGAGGCTGATAATGTTCATAGGTATAACAACATTTGAGGAACTGCATCGCAGTTCATGTGATAGTGTGGGAAAACTGAGGAAAAAAACCCCAAAATAGGCAATTAGAAAAATGTAACTTTTCCAGTATTAAATTACTAAGTGGCAATGTGACCTCTGCAAATAATGATCTAAGAACCCTATTTTAGCAGAAGCAACATATTTTTAATGAAATAGATACTTCAAAAAAATTACATGCCACATAGACAATGGGGTTTTATCATTATTTAAATTCCAGCCCCATTCTTGCCAGGTTAATGCTATCTCAAGTATTTGTAGGATAAATCAATATAGTGAAGAATAGAGGAATTTCTGGGAAAAAAAAAAAAAAGCATGCCTCCCAGTTTTATCATCTTTCTGGGTGTGTGTTGGTTTTATCTATTATGATTGTCACATCCTCTTCCTTGCAGGATATCTATGTCTTCACAATTCCACCCAGAGAGTCAGCAGGGAATTAAAAAATTTGGTTATATCTTGTACTGGGCAGCCACTGACACTGCCTTTCTTGGTCCAGCAGCCCTCTCTACCCTTTTTCCTCTACATTTCGGAGGTGCATCCAACCATTCTGTTTTTATGGAAGAAGAATTTATGCAGGTCCAACCCTGACACCCAGTGGCCTCTGCAGTTCCAGCTCTTACAGCCTCCCAGCATCTCCACCTTTTGAAACCTGGCTTGAAGAGACACATTGTTACTCTGCAAACAGATAATTTCAGCACTAAAATCAACACATTTATGTAATTTCCATAAGTAAGCATCCATTACTGTATATTCTGCTAATGATATTTAGTGGTATTCAGTACAAAAACCTTGACATATCTGAAAATGCTACTTTTTCAGGAATCCTAGTCATACAAGCATATTACCACTGAGCAATAATTCTCTCTATATATATCTGCATCTCCTTTCCCCTACTCATTTAGTATTCCTCTAAACTTGAAATTAAAGTGCCCTAGTGCAAGCATTCATTTTGTAAAAAATAGACCTAACAAGAAAAAGAAGGCCAACAACAGATTTTATTTTTGTATAGAACAAGAAATTAAGAGAAAGTGAATATAATTGAATATAATTCTTGAAAGCTAGCAAATGAAACTTTTTCTTTTTAGAGTGAAATTGAAGTTAAGTAATTACTTGTAAATAATTGTCGCTTGCCTTTTAGCTGGAAATTTTACTACCTATTTTTTCTTCCTTGAATTGGTAAGCTTGTCTGGCAGTCTCAGAGGTTTTTGACCAAAGCCAGTAAGTTTTGGTGTGTTTTCCCAGAGTTCTGGATGCCTGAATGCAGCATTTTAATCTGGCCCAGTAACAAACTTGCTGAAAATTTCACACTTCCCAGTGAGGTTTGGGGTTTTTTGGTTGGTTGGTTTTGTTTAGTTGGTTTTGGTTAGTTGGGTTTTTATTGTTGTTGTTTCATTGTTTTGTTTGGCTGGGGGTTTGTTGTGGTTTGTTTTGGTTTTGTTGTTGTTTTTAGTTTTGTTTGTTGCTGTTGCTTTGTTGTTGTTGCTGTTGCTGTTGTTGTTTTAAAATGAGAACTATTACACCTGTTTGATTTAATGCAGTTATTACTCCTAGAAACTGCAACATCAGCAAGAGATGGATAAGCTTCTGGGAATCTTTTCTGCTCCAAAGACTATTTTAATCAATTCATCTTCTGGTTTAGAGTTTCCAAGAGGATAACTAACTTCAAAACAGCTGTGAGGGCAGCCCTGTGTGTCACTGTGTTGTCATGGAACATCTATTAAAAGCCAGCATTCTTCTTGCTCTCCCACACTTTAGAAAGATGTCATTTAAAAAAAAAATGAAAGCTCTCCCTGGTTGAGAATATGTCTTTTTTTTTGCTCTTTCTGTATGCCAGCATACATAGAAACTCCTAAAGTATCATGTTTGTTTATTTTTCCTCTCCTGGTCTCTCTGAAAACAACCACAGAATGCAGCTGCTGTATCCAGCTCTGTAATCTGCTTCCAGCTAAGTAAGCCTTGGTAGGAATGACTCAACAGAACCTCATAAAAATAACAAAAATAAAAAATTATAGTCCTCATTTAGCTCTTTGCACTGAAGGGTAAGGACACTTCAGAACATTGTTTTTACATTGCTTTATATGGCCTTGGTTTTATAAGATGCTCACTTTTAAACAAGGGGCAAAGAATCAGCTGGGTTTTCACATAACATTTTTGTGGATTTCTTTTTGACTACAGGGCATTTACAAGGACAGGAAGAAATAGCTCAGTGTCCTATTGAAAATTTTCTGGCAATGTGTCTTTCCTATTTTAAAACAAATAATTAAAAACACTACTAGCATATGAAAGCATGAATCATTTCATGCATTTTAAACTTAACATTATGTAAGCTCTTGAACAGAGTTGGAAAAAAACTATTTTGTGTATGATAAAATTTATTTCAAGCTTGACTTTGACCAAAAGAAGATAGGCAACACAACTTATATTTTCTGTGGGTTTTATAGCTGCTTGTGAGTTTAATATTCAGATAAAATACTAGCTGCACTGTAAAAAAATATTTTGCAACATTAGTATTTAATTTTGACTTAAATCCCCTGACCCTTCTCAGCCCATTTGAGGAAGATAAATTCAGCTCTTCAACTTACAAAGGAACAGGGATGGGACATACAGGACTTTCCTCAGCTGTATGTAGCAGAAGTAACCTCACCAAACTTTTTATTTTGGGAGGACCCGCAAATGCTGTGCCCTCTTCAGCCCTTGTCTATATGGATTTGTGTGAGTGACCACAGAAAGGGGTGCATTGCCCTCTCACCAAGCAAAGAGCTAACGAAAAGGGGCGTTGTGCTGCTCTTGGCACCTCCTGGGTGGTTTTGCGGGGTTTTTATGTTTTTTTCCGGAGCCAGGCTTCCCATGTCGCTTATTTGGGAAGCAGCACCGAGTTGCGGTTTATACAGAGCCAGTGTCAGGAGCTGGGATTAAGCTGTGCCCCGAAGCCTGAGCCCAGGGGCTTTGCCTTCCTGACACCCCCTGGCAGGAGAGACTTTTTGATGTTGTTCCCCACGATCCACTACGTGGGTACTTCGTAGCCAGATTTGACAGTGCACGTCCCTTGGATTCCAGGTGGATTGATCACTATCAAACCGTATCTTTGTTTACAAATCGACGGGAGGCTCCAGGCTTTACACCGAGGCTCAGCTGAGCATCTGCCTCAGCCTGAGGCGCAGCCCCGCGCCCGTGCTCAGAGTACGAAATCGGAGCTGGAGCCGCTCCTCAGCCCTCACGTACGGGCTTTAAAATAACGCTGGGTTGCACATGCCGGCCTGGCCTTGTAACTACCATCTGCCTTACTATGTGATAGCCAACTGACGTGATCGGACCGAGAGTAAACTATTTTATTACGATATCAATATTAACTTACGCCAGGGATGGCCCCCTGGGCGGGGCCGAGAGAAGACTACAGCTCCCGGCAGGCCCTTCCCGGCGCGCTCCCGTCGGGCGCTGCGGCAGGAAAAGCGGCGGGAAGCGCTGCTGCGCCCGCCGGAAAAGGTCCCGGCACCGAGAGCTGTCCCTGCTGCCCAGGCCGGTCCCCGCCGCCCAGGCCCGTCCCCGCCGCCCGCCCTCCCGCGCTCCGCCCGCCGGCCGGCCTCGCCATGACGGACCGCTACACCATCCACAGCCAGCTGGAGCACCTGCAGTCCAAGTACATCGGCACGGGGCACGCCGACACCACCAAGTGGGAGTGGCTGGTGAACCAGCACCGCGACTCGTACTGCTCCTACATGGGCCACTTCGACCTGCTCAACTACTTCGCCATCGCCGAGAACGAGAGCAAGGCGCGCGTCCGCTTCAACCTGATGGAGAAGATGCTGCAGCCCTGCGGGCCGCCCGCCGACAAGCCCGACGAGTCCTGAGCCTCCGTCCTGCTGGTCCCGGCCCTCTCTCCCGTGTGGTTCCCGCGAAGGACTGACCGGGAGAAGCCTCGCAAAATCCCTGCTTCCGGACTCTGACTGTGCAGTCGTTCTCCTTTTTTCACGTGGAATATAATAAAGCTTCCTGGGCATTCCTGATGTTTGGTTTGGTAGTTTCCTAGTGCGAGCTTTTTGTTGCCAGAGTGCTGGCACTCGGTGTTGAGCATTCCAGTGCAATCTTCCGAGGTGAAAGCCTCGGATGCTCCTAGACAGCATTTTCCCGACCGGACGGATTGATGCTTGCTTACAAAACTCAGTTTTGGGGGGAGAGAGGGGAACTTTGTTGGTACTCAAAGGGTTTGATTTCTTGGTAGCAATAGTATGTGGGGTGATTTGTGGTGTAGCATAAGTCAGTTCCTCTAGTACTTAAAAATTCCAAAATGGTTTTTCTCTAAACACTGTTTTCTTGCCTCATATTCGTCTTTCCCGTACCTTTGAGTTTTTTCAAACACCGGTTCTTTCTGATACATATTAGCTACTTTTTTTTCCCCCTTATGCTTACTAGTAACCTAGCATTCAAGTTTTTTCTACCTTACATCAATCAAAGATACTAATATTGGGTTAGTCTTTTTTAATATGGAATAAGAATATAAGGGTTATTCACTACTACTTAGAAGTAAAATGCTTCGAGGTGACACAGATCAGATTGCATACTGAACAGATGTTGATTCTGATTTATCACTTAAAATAGGCTTTCTATTCACTTACAGTAAAAATAAATTTTGAGTTCTAGGAAAGACCTCAGCCCAAAACTGTGAGATATATTTCTTGAAGAAATAAAATGTTCTTATTTCTGTCATGTTTGTTTGTTTTAACATTGGAGGGGAAAGTCCAGCGTTTTGTGGTCCTATTAAGACACTCTCCAAGCTTATCATTGATTATTTTGTGAAATTGGCAATCTTGAGTCAATACATCCGTATTCTGGAGAATTCAGAGATGGCATTTTTCAAACTTTGTTGCGCATAGTAAATGAGGGCATGGGTAAAGTAATCAGAAAGACATTTTACCTGCAAGTTTTGTGGGGAACTGATTCATTTTACAATAAATAAGGGGAATATTTAGAAAACTGATTCTTAATTTGCCTGCAAGCTGGTGCAGGTAATTTGAAGAGCATCTGTTCCTCACGTACTGGCTGCAAGTTTTATGTAAGTTGAATTCAAGCACTTAGGCATAGGTGTGCAAGGCAGTCTTGAAATGATTGGGCAAAATTTACATCTAAATAAAGCAAGTTTCCCGTTCAGTTTAACAGCTCCTGTTTAAAGTCTGCTCTCTTACCAAGTCTTAGAACCTTGCCTTCCATAAAGCTTCTCCTCAGCTGGCAGCCATCGGGCGGTTGGTGCGTGCAGCAGGGGGTGACAAAGGACCTTGAGCCTTAGTGCTGGGCCTTGGCAGCTGGAAAAGGGGGCTGAGGATAACAGGTGCTTTTGTAATGGTTTGCAAGCTGAACTTGGAATGTTTTGTGATGTCTTGAATCTCCTGCAATGAGGATAAACAGAATCCATGCAATTTAATCACTCCTGCATAAATTACAACTAGAAACTGTTTCACAGGAGATTTCCCTTATGATAAACTAACAATTAGCTCTACCTGTGGATATTTTCAGTACATTTTAAAATGTGAGCAACAAATATGTGACACATAAGTAAAGATTAATGCTCTTTTGCAGACCAACTCTACACTGTAAAGGCCAAACAGCCCTCAGGGACAAGTCAAGATTTACGTGGTGAATGAACTTGCTGGTTCTTCTCGTTATACTTGCTTGGATCCCAGTTAGGCACATACCTCTGTTTTGGCATGGTTGAAAGATGTTTTTAGAGTGTCTGTACTAAGTAATGATTATGAAACATTATGAACACTTCCTTAAGAAATTGAGAAAACAAAAGGAAAGTTGTAATTCCAAAGAATTCTAGATAAACTTGAAGTGAATTGGGGGACACTGAAGAGTTTGTTTCTGGACTATGGTATTTTTCCTAAATCCCAGAGCATTTTAAAAACCAACAAAGACAATGATCTTTTACATTTTATTACTAAAACTGGTAAAGCCTACAAAGAACAGAGTTAATTACCTGCTCTATTGGGATGCATCTGATTTTTATCTCTATCCTGATGGAAAGATGACAGATACTGTTTATAAATTGGCTTGATATTTGCATTATATTCTTTTTACATCCAAGCAATATGTCTTTTAATGAAAAAAACCAGGTGGATACTTAAAAAAGCTGATAAAGCTTTCCAATAGAAAAAAGTCTTTAGCTTTTTTTAGTGAGGTAATTCTAAGGTTCCAAGTGTGTGTTACACCTTTTTTCACAATGGGTGAATAGAACAGCATGGGAATCCTAGCACAATCCCATCACTATTGCTCGGAATACCTTGATCTTTTTGTTTATTTTATGATTTATCAGAATGGTAGCAGTACAGTAGTTAACATTGGCACAGAGCAGCAATTGCACTAGTGAGCTGTTTTCTGCAAACTGTAAAACTTGGGCCAATTCTTTCATTTTAGTCGTGTACAGCATAAAACTCAGTTGCTTTTTAAGATCATTTGTATATATTAAACTTTCATAGGTGATAACATTTGAAGTCTGTTTTAGCATCAGGATTTTACTTGAGCACATGGGATAATTCCTTTTAAAAGATGAGCTATTTTAAGCAACACTGACTTTTTCCCTTTTCACCACAAGTCAATTTATGCAAAACCAGCACAACCAGTTTCTGAATCCTCATTGGAGCTCCACTGGTTCTGTAATGTACCACTAACTCCATAGATTTTTTTGTAGTAAAATGAAAAAAAAACACAAACATCATCCTTCCCCTCCCCTCACAAGACCTATTTGGTTTCATGGCACAAAAAGAGGTTTTTTGGTTGTTAAAATTTAATCATGCAGTATTTAATTTTACCACCGTTGTTATAATACATCCACAAATGCATGCTCTATGCACTTTCTACTGCCCTGCTGCTAGCTTAATTACCCCAAAGAACTTAGTTACTTTTAAAATGGATTAAACTGTGGCATGTTGCTGCAAGTTAGAGAATCTTGTTTGAAAATACTAATAATGTTCCTTTATTCCTTGTCTGTTTGCCATTTTCCTTCTATATTCACCTCTCTGTTAATTTCAATTATATATGATTTGGGAAAAAAACCCCTGGGAATGTAATACAGTTCAGTGTATTCTTTGTTGCCTTTTGAAACTGAGCCATCATTCTATGCTATCATGAAGAAATGTGTAAGGATGCTGAACACCTGAATGCTTCTGACTGCTCTAAAAATAGAACTAGAATAACATTTTTTCCTGGGTTCAGAATTTCACCATTTTTCATTCTCATTTTCATACCAACTTGGTCATCACTTTTATTGGAAAAATCACAAAATATGTTGGACTTCCCCTTGTAACACGTACCAGAAGAGTCCCTGACACAAATAGTTCACAAGTGGAATTTAGTTTGAAATTCCCATCAAATGGCTGGAATAGTTCACCTCAGATACATCTACTTAGACTAAGTGATTTTTGTGAAAAAGACATTTAGTCTAAATAATTGGTATTCTGATCATGGATGAATTAGTTCAAACTTCTTGTAAGTTGCAAAAAAAATCCATTTTGAGATGATACTTGTGAAATTAGAATTTTAAAGCGTTGGATCGGCGGGAGAAATGTGGCACGCAATATGAGTGATCAGCAAGTCTTGAACTTTATTGATAGTCACACATATTTATATTGGTGGTAATGAAGCTCATACATATGGCAAAGAAGAGCTCATTATAGGTTAATTACTTATTGGCCAACTACGCCTACTTCTGCATTCTTGTGGTTATTCTGTTGATACTATTCTTCATATTTTTGGCAAAAGATCCTCTTCTCTATCCTGTTGTTGCACCAAGGGCACAATGTCCTTGCCTTATATGGACACTGACTGCTGACTCCTAGACTTGTCTCCTTGCTTAACCAGCGGTATTATGTCGACGAGACCTTTCTCAGCTAGCCAACTGTCCACAAAGCTCTCCACATTAAAGCATGTAAATTACAACAGCATTTACTCAGATTCAAGAGAGGCATGGTTGCCCCATGGTTGTTTTTTGCTGGACAGCTGGCTTAGAAGCTCTCAGAGTCTGATGCCTCGCAGGTAATGCTGATATCGGTGCTTGTGGGGCTGCAGCGTAAATCTCATTGATGAAATGGATTTAAGATTAAACTTGCAAAGTTAAGGTTTGTAAACATCCTACAAAGTCCCATGGTTGCATTTAATGTTTCTCTTCTCCCATCAGGTTTATAGCTTGACCACACGTGGCACTGGCATAATTGAGCAGTGAGCTGCTGTGAACATGGGGAATAAACAACTGGATGTGAAAATGTCTTAAGTTGCCTCTGCCCAGAAACTTGTATTGAGCCAGAAGTCATTACAATCTGTGCAGAAACTGTGGGCTAATAACCTGCAGGCTGCTGCATGATTTGCTGCATGCACAGCTGAGCACACATGTAAAGCCTGGAGAATCAGAATTAAACATGATCACAGTGCACAACTGAGCAGACATCAGCTGGCATAAACAAACAAGTTTTGTGTTTCCTCATGCTTGAGTAGCATGTAAGCAATGTTCTTTTCATACAGTATTAAAAGAAATTGAATCTGCTTTCTGGGTTTTTTAAAAGGGAAATCCTAATATTACTAGCCTGGCAATTTCCCCATCATGTATCATCAACTACACTCAATCCTCCGATTTTTAGTATGCATCATAGACTGAAACATTATTTTGATTAGTCTGAGTTATAGAATTAATGGGGAAGCCAGGGATATTTAGAGGAGGTTGAATTTTTTTTTAAATATAGTTTTCCAGAAACAAGCAGTGAGCTTCTAATTTTATGTTCAGGACAAAGATGAAATTAGTTAAATTTGAAGCATATTTCTTCACAAACTACCTTTTCCAGTGATAGCATGGCCCCAGTGTTTAAGTATTCATCTTAAGATTCATCTTAAGATTCATCTGATAAGATTTCCTAGAGGAACAAGAAACATTAGGAAACTGGTGACTTGAACAGTTACTGTCCTAATAACATTGGAATGAAAAGTCAAGGAAGAAAATAAAGCAGCCTCTTTGATCCTGTGCCAGTCCATCTTTGTGGGAGAAGAGAAGTTAAAGAGGGCTTATAAGAAAGATAGGGATGGACTAAAATCAGGGTCTGTTGTGATAAAGCAGTGGTTTAAAACTGAAAGAAGGTAGATTCATACCAGGTTTAAGGAAGAATTTTTTTTCTATGAGAATGGCAAAACATTGGAACAGGTTTCTCAGAGAGGTTGTAGATGCTCTGTCCCTGGAGGGGTTCAAGGGCAGGGTGGATGGGGCTCTGAGCAGCCTGGTGTAGGTGAAGATGTCCCTGCTCATTGCAGGAGGGTTTGACTAGATGACCTTTAAAGGTCACTTCCAACCCAAACCACTTTCTGATTCTATGATTCTAATGTGAGTGGGAAGAATCTCATCTATCAAAGTATCGTAGTTGGTACCTTTCAAGCTGAGTGAAATAAAGAGCACTCTGTTTTGCTCTGGAAAGGATCAAAGCTGTTGCTAAAGTTGTGGAAGTGCTCTCAGTATCTCTCTCATGCCTTTCCAGTGCAGGGCATGTGACAATGTTACTTTTCAACTGCAAGACCCATGGGCTTTCATGTCATTGTGCTGAAGGATACAGCTTTTTTTCAAATGTCCTTCTGCTAGATCACTGTCAGGGCAACATTGCATCTAAAACATTCAGGCCTTTAGCTATTACTGCTCTGATTTCCACTTCATAGAACAACCACAGCGTGAAACTAATAAAACTAGTTAAAAAATACTGAGGATGAAAGAATATGTGGCACCTGCCCCTCCTTACCTCTTTTGTAGAAATGGTCTTCACATTATAAGACTCAGAAATGCAGATTCAGATCCAGTGCTTCATATTTTAAAAGCCTAAGAGTGCCTTTGGCATTATCAGCCCACTTTTTGTGATGGTTAAAGAGATGGCAATAACTGGCACAGCTAAACTCACTGCTTCACCTGCAACTGCTCCACAGTGCCTTTTTGGGGCAACTTTCTACTCATGGGACTGGACTGTGCAAGGTATCACTGGGTCAGACTTGGCTGAGCAGGGCCTCCTTGGGGTGTCCTGAGAGTGTGGCAGGCTGGGAAAGTGGTTTGGGCCCACACCAGAGCTTTGGGACTTCGATAGGCTTTCATACAAGTGTTGTTTAAAGAACTGTATTCTGCTTTTCACTGCTTGTTAAAATGTTTCCCTTGTAAGACACCGATTCTGAATCAGATATCTGCAAACAAATCTGTGAACACTGCAGCTGGCCTAGGCTGAGCCTGGAACATTGCAGTGAGTGAAGGCTTTGGCAAACAGTTCCCCCCCATGTTCCACTTTGTGATTTTATTCCCAGTATTTTGATTGCTTGTTTATGATGAGGCATTAAAGGAAAGAGACTATCCATATGCTCATCAAACAAGTCACAGGAAGCAAGTAGTCCTGTAGGATCTCAGCAGCAGGATGACTGTCAGGGTGGAAAGTGAAGAGTTTACAGAGTAATGCAGGCCCACAGGCTGGCCCTATGAGGCATTGCTCCCCTGAAGGCTGGGATTTACCAACCTGCTGAGCAGGGCACTTGAACATTCTGTCTGTCTGTCTGTCAGTCAGCCTGGCCTGGATTGTACCCAGCTTTCACCATCTCATCTGCAGATTCTCATTGAATTGAATCACAGTGTTGAACCTGTTGTGTCAGGCCTATGGGTGACTTCTCTTCTCTGCTGATGAAGGTTGCTACCCTGCCAGGTGCTTTGCAAGCAAGGGAGGAGCCCCAACAGGGCCTGCAATCTTGTCAGAAGAAATGTGTATGTGAAGCCCAGTGGAAAAGAGGATCCCCAGGAAACCTGATGGAATGATGTCCAGGGACATCTCTTCCTAGCTCCATGAACTTCATACCAAAGTTTTGTGGCTGTGAGCTGCAGAACATGGGCCTCATCTTTCCAGGAGTATCACTCTGAGCTGCTGCTTGGCTCTCAGAATATGAAGCATGGTGCAGATAAGACAGTGAAAAGCCAAGCTTGAAACACTGAAAATGAATTGAAGCAACATTCCTAACACATGCACGGGTGAGACTGCCAGCACCAGCAGAAAGGTGGGCTGAAGTCAGCAATGTACAAGAATTGTATTATCTGTTGGACATGATGTGTGTTGTCTAGGAAATGAGGCAGCAGCATTGAGGGATCACAGTGCTTTATAATTCTTAGAGGAAGAGATTTTATCCTTCATGCTGCCCTTATGGCAGTTAGCTGTAAGCCTTTTTCTGAAAGCTTATCTACCTCCCCACATTTCTCCAAGGACGTAACCAGAAAAACTAATGTCATGAACCAGGAACAAAGCATTTTTCTTGGCAAAGCTGAGCAGGGAGCTTCAGGCATTGTCTACAGAAAGAAAATAAAGGAAGATGTGAATGCAAAGCAAAATGCCTGTTCCTGGCTATCGCTCTGTGGGGATGGTCTTTTCCTGCAATAAAGATAACTTAAACTGAAGATAAGGGCTCAAGAACAAGTTACTTGTGGTAAACTAGCAATGAGGACATACCTGCTGTGCTGTAGCTACTGGCCATTGCACATCCTTTCTTTAGGGTCAAATATGGGATCTTCTTCCTCTTTCATGAAGGAACTTTCCTTCCATCAGTGAGGTACTATAAGGAAAAAGCAGGGCAGAAAAAACTCCCTGAGACAGTTTCCTAAAGTAGGTAAATAGCGTGCTGAAAGTTCAAACCCTGAGTTCCCTGGCTGTAAATTCCATGCCTTTGGCATGAGCCATTAAGGGAATCAGTTGCAGTAACTCAGGATAAGTCTCTCCTGTGGAAGGGTAGAAGTGCTTTGACAGACTGGAGAGCAAAGGGCTGCAGAGAATTTACCAGAGCTCTGTGATTCTGTCCCAAAACACAGGGGATGGCAGCCAAGACACCGTGACCATCTGTGGGTCTCCCCACATCTGTGGGAACAGAAGCACTGTATAAAATCAAAAAGGTTAAATGAAAAGATCTTCTGCCAAGGGAAACCTCTTTAATCTTGTGAACAGCTTTCTTCTTTCTAATGTGTTAACTCCAACTCAAAATTGCATAATGATAAGAGATGGTTTTTGCCCCTTAGATGAAATGCATATGTTCCAGATAGAAGAGCTGTTTCAGATGCTTGAGGAGGATGAAATATGAGTCTGCTCAGTCAGCTGGAGAGAATTTTACTCTGAAGTTTGAAAATGGCACAATCTCAAGTTTAGTTCTGGAAATACTCTAACACTTAGGTATTTTCAAGACAGGACTAATCATATACATGAAAGAAAAGCATCCAGGGTTTCTGGGCGTCCCTCTTAGGATAGCAAAAATGACATCCAACTTTTACTTCAGCTGTCAAGATGGCTTTGCAGGCAAACATAGCTCAGCAGTAAGTAAACTCTAGGCTGGTTGTTGTATATATAAATCATCTCAGGATTTCTGGAACTGATCCTCATTACATGTTTGTTTTACTTTCACCTTTAAAATATAGGAATTTTATTCCTATATTTTAAAGGTACAAGCTCCTATCCTGGGCATCTCCTCCTTTGCCTCAGAAAAAGATTTTGTTCCTAGTTTGGCCAGAAAATTTGTGCATTTATTTTCCATCCTCTCCTTCAGAATAAAGACATGGCAAAGCCCTGGGACTGAAGACATAATTAATTTATGTCGTACTTGCATTAAGACAGTCCTCAGTCATGTTGGGGATTGTTAGAGTTGTGTTATTTCACTACAGTGAAGCAGCTAAGCTTTCTTTTAATTCTGAGGGAACGGAGGGCAGTGGGTTTGTTCTTGCCAATAGTCTTGAGCACTGCCTGGCAATGGAAAGGAGGTAGCACCAGGGAAAGGCCAGGAGGGAGGCTTGGGGCTGCTCATGCCTTCCCTGCTCAGGTGAGTAGCGAAGCCTCAGGGCCTCCATCCTGGGCACACCTCTCCTGTTCCCACCCATCCCATTCCAAAATCCCCTGTGCCTGGACTGGGCTAGGCCAAGCCCACAGAAGCTTGGGCTGGGACAGGGAATTTGCTTTGCTTTGCATTGCGTTGCATTCACATGTAGATATCTTTTACATCTGGTTGAACCTGAGGCAAAGTTTGGCAAGGGAGTCCTCTTTGAAGCTGTGACTCAACAGGAGGCTCTCCCTTATTCCCTTTAACCCTCACCCTTTCTTATCCTTACCCTTGCCCCTGTCTCTGCATAGATAAATTTGGGTTGAGTTCACTTTTGTGGTGATTTATTTCAGATTTCAGATTTCAGTTTGCTTTTTATCTGTGTGCTTTTACCATCTAGTAATTTATAGAGCAAACCTTGCCAATGAACTCTATCATGCTTTCTCTTTTACCTGCTTTTACTACTGAGAACTTTTGGGGATTTTAATGTGATGCATCTGCCACCTTCTTAGTAACAGCCATACCTGATACCTGTTACTAAGAGATAGTTTATAGAAAATACCAACCTTCGATTATGTGATACTTTAGATGTGATATGGAAATTGCTCAGATAAAGGGACAGTTAAATATCACAATTTTGGAGTTAAGAATGTTCCATATAGAAAGCTACTGTAAGTCAAGGTTTGATATGCTGATCTGAAGAAGACTTTTTTTGCCCCATGTTACTTCTTAGGAGGGCCTATGTCTTACAATTCTGATGTACTTCCTGTAGTGCATAATATGATCTGGTGATTAAGCTGTTCCTGAGCTTGATAATCACACTTCCATTGCAGCTAAAGATGTGGCAATATGTATTCCAGTCTCAGTGTCACAAATCTATTTTTTTCAGTTTCCTGACAGTAAATTATTTTTTACAATATTTGGACTTTGCTCATCATTGAAAAGGCAATGGAAGTCAGGAGCAGCTAAGGAATCCAGCCTGGCAACCTGTACAGATGCAAAATAATAGGATGAGTTTTGTCTATACTTTGATGGCCATGAAACAGACCAAAGAAAAGAAAGCATACTCCAAACACAACACATCCTGCCCAAAAGCAGATGTTTGCAGTTCCTAGTCTGCTAGAAGAAGATAAGCAAGACTTTTGAAAAATAAAGAACAGTAACTATGGATGCAGGGAGTATTTCAATGGATTCAAAAGCTCATGCTCACTGTGTTCACCTCATTTTTCAGTTGCAGGGGCTTCCCTTTATCTTGCATTTGGTATGTATGGGAAGTAGAAAGGGACATGAACAAAGATGGTATATTGTAGTGTACATGTAGAAAGTTTGTAGATGTCAGATGTATTCTGAAAATCTTGCAGGAATTCTAGAATCATGAACAATAGATTAACGTTTTTGTCATAGCTTAACTTTCAACAAAAGGTAAAATCTGTCACATGCAGGGACAGCCTCTAGGTGTCGCTTGAGTATACAAAGTAGGAACAAAGTTTGGGCTTGGATAACCTAAGAGTCTTCAAGACAGTGCTATTTTGGTGGAACTTAATTGTTTAACTGATTAGTGGGTTATTTTCTCATGATAGCAAAATATAATCAAGTTTCTGCTGTTTGGTGTTCTGACCAATCTGATTGTTTTACAGAAGTTGAAGCTTGAGTAATTTATGGGGCTACAGAAAGAAGAATTTTAAATATATGATAGTGATAAGAAAAAGAAGTGTCAAAAAGTTAAAGCCAATCATCAATTTCTTTAGTAATGAGACAGCACTTGTGCAAGATGTTCTGCGTCCTGAGATTATTGCATTATTTGTAGTGCTTTGAAAACAAGTTATAAGGACTAACTATGCTAGAAAGCTGGTGTGTCCCAAATATGTGGATTTTGGCAGTAGAAATGTCTGTATGTGTTTTTTTGGAAACCTAAATATCTGTGGCAGCTTCTCGGAGATCTGAAAGTCTTTGAACTGAGAAGATTCCTGTGTTAGTTCAATCCTTGACTCGTTTCCTGCTCCTTAAGTGAGTGTCCTCATTTCAGGGGGGCGTGTAAGCAGTCCTTCCTCAGAAAAGAGGTTTGCATGCATTTAAGAATGTTCTTTATCCTCATTGACTTTGTTCAGCCATGTCACCGTCTCAAAGTGTTTCCTGGAGTAGGCACAAGGCCAATTATGACCATGGGTCTGGGTCTTCTTTTTCTTGTGTTTCAACACCTTCGTGTGAGTATTGCTCTTGATTGTTCTCACAAAACAAATTCTGTAATGCAGAAAACTTATTTCACAGTCTACTACAGTTTTTACTTATTGGCCAAATACTTATAGGCAAAAAATTCTTACATTAAAATTCAGCAAAACATTTAAAGAAACCAACTGTTTTCCTCCCTCCCTGCTATTTGAACATATTTCCAGTTTAGGGTTTTAAAATGTTTTAAGGAAATCAAGTCTTAGCCATCTTATTTATGCAGATACTTGAAGCAAGGCTGGAACTGTGAAGTGACACGGTCCTAGGATCTGATATAAACAGGAAATATAAGACTCTTTTCATTTTAAACGAAGTTATTAGGAGAGTCACATGAACACTCCCTTGTATGTCAGATTGTATACCAGTATTTTCAACATACTAGAATATTTGTTTATTTTGCAACATGAGGAAAAGAAGGTAAACTCATTTTATTTCACTGACAGAAAACTAGGTTTCAGGAGCCACAGGTTCAAATTTTCTGTCCAGACAATGAAGTCATGAACCCTCTGAAGAAAAATTTCATTGTGTTTTCATTTAAGTTAGTGCTTCTTGAGCAGCATTTCCTGAAGTATAGCTAAATCTCTACTGATATTTCCCTGTCTTCAGGAGTAGAATACTAAGCCTTTTTGAAAGGAGGTTATCATTTAGAAAACTCTTATGTTCACAGAAATCTTTTGGTACTTTGCCACAGGATGGCAGTGTTACAGCACATGATGTTAAGTCTAATTTTTCTGAAGTGTTCTCGAAACATAGACGATAGAATTTGTCTGTAACTAAGTGCAGCAGTGTTGCTTTTTAACTTTTCAAAGTACCATTGTTCCCCTTGTATAGTTAGTGCATCTTTGCATGTGTTTTAATTAAATTGTTTTCCTTTTGTGTTGTTTATTAGCTATACAATAAGCTTTAATAAAGGGTAATGAATCTCCCGAATATTCCTATTGTATCCTATGGTTAATAGTATTTTATTTGTAGACTACTCCCCACCATACTTTTTTTCAGAAAAGTAATTTATTCTTTAAAATGTACTTGTTTTGTTTCAGAATGTAGTTGTTGATGTGATTCATCTGGTATCTTTTCTTTTTTTTTAAAGGATCGGGATTTTTTATGAAATCAGTTTGGAGACTTTAGTTTGTAGTTCTTTGGTAGGTTCTCACAACTCTTTCAGTCTTCAAGCCTATCTATTTAAACATTTTTGGTTTTGATCTTTCTGTAATATTTTATTGTTCAGTATTTTATTAATATTCAGTTCTTTCCATGCTTTCACTGCTTTGGATTCTTACTCTTACTTGAGTAAGAATCACTATTGTTAGTAAAAGAGTGGCCATTTTTAAACTTGGGGAATACTTTAATAGTTCTATTGCAAATATGATCTTGTGAATCCTTGTTGTTACATGTTTCTAATCAATTTGTTATGGAGTTTTGCTAGATCTTCACTGAAGAAATCTGAGAGGTAGATGAACCAATGTAAATTTGTTTGCCTTCACAACAAATTTTCAAGCCATATTTATAGAAAACATTATTGTTTTGTGCAATTTATTTTTGTATATCAAAACCATTAAAATTTTTCATCCTTTTTGTGATTAGCCAATTTTGAACTTGTACTGAAATCAAAGTCCTTTCTAGATGGACTCTGGTGATCCACTTTAATGTGTTGCACTTGGCCAATGCATAAGATGGAGCCAGTGTTTGTAGGGAGCACTTTGTGCTTGAGCATGTCTAAATAGCAGTCAAAGGAAAGATAGCTTGCAGCAACTTTTAAAATTTATTGTCTCCAAGAAAGATGGAATAAGTTTTGACCAGGATGAAATAACCTGAATAATCTCATCTTAGTTTTTTACTAAAATTTTGCATTCAACCTAACATGCAATTTATTTCTGCAGTGATGGGCACTGAGTTATGTGGTAATTCTGCCTCTGCTAGGGTGATGTGCTGGTACTGTGCTATAGTCAGTTTTAGTGTCTGCCAAGCAAAAATAAAAACTTCAGCTTTAATTTGTCTTACTTAAATGTACTGTTCTGTCAAAGTTACATATGAGGTTTATCAAGATGCTTTAGAAGTCAGTGTAAGTTGACATTTAGAGTAATTTCTGAGTAAGATGAACTCAGAATGAAAGTTAGTGAATTACTAATTAAACATGTAAATAGTTTGATGATTGAAAGCAAAAGGAACAGAACACTGTTTTTCATAAAATGTTTGTCTTTAACTACTGTGCACAGCAAGAACACAAATTACTTGTAAAGATGCTTGTAATTTTAAAAAATCCTGCAATTCAGATACTCAACATAGACAACATCTAAAATTCTGTTTTACCTGTTCTGTTAAGCAGGAGATGAGGAATTGACTGAAGATACTTTTCTACTATTCAGTTTTCAGTGTTAACTAACCTTACAACCTTCTACTGCCATCCCTAGAGATCCTTAAAAATCCCATCTTGTCAGGGAGTTTTAATATATCTTTACCCTCTCACGATTCACAATGAGTAACTATTTTAGCTATTGTTTCTATGTACATTTTATCAATTGTACATTTTCTAACTCCTACTTACATGCTTGTCTTGATTCTTTTACCTTCTGAGTGCAGGCAAGACTTCATTTATAAAAAACATTTTTGACAAAAAGTTTTTCTTTTCTCTGTGCCTCATTTCATTGTACATTTATTAATTCAGGTATTTTGTTTCTGAAAGTAGAAATCTAGTAATTGTCCTTGATCCTTCTTCTTTTCCTTCTGTGTGATGTTTTACTGTCAGGGTTCTCTGTCTGCTGTCTGAACACAGACAGAATTTGTACTTAACACAGTATTGCCTCTTTTTTCTGTGTTTGTAACATTTTTTCTATCCTGATACAACTTCTTATGGCCTTTCTAGATCTTCTTGCTATTTAGTCACATAAGTTAAAGGCAGCTACTCCTTCTCGTTGCTTAAGTTTTTCATTTCTGATTCATTTCAGAATTTAATACCCATATGTTTTGCTGCTGGCTTCTTGTCACTGCAAAAAGGCTTTTTAAAGTGAGGGCCTAACAACCTGACCACATCAGGGACAAAGATCTCAGATGCAGATACATAAATCACTCAAATGAAAAACCTATTACATAATACCAATGTATTGGAAAATAGCAGGATCAAGGTTAATTAATTTACTCCTGAAATACTTGCTGGATACTTTCACTTATCTCTTTGTATTTTGATGAGCAAGGTTTCTTCCTAGGTGTTTTTTTGATTTTGCAAACTGTTTCATGGCTAAGGTCATATTAGTAGCAGTCTTTTCCTAAGATCATAGGTAGTTTGGTTCTACCTATCAAATACAGTAATTTTCTATCATTCTCCATTTCAGCTCTTGATTAAATTATTCTACTTTTACATGGTCAGTCTCTGGTCTCTTGATAATTTCTCTTATTTGGGGCTGCAGATCCTCAAAGAACTAAAGATTATTTTTGTATTACCCCAAGTCTCTCAGGCTTTCATATACAGCTTATTGAATCACCTTCTCTAAATGGTTTTGGTTTTCTGTTTCCCCACTGCAGCTCACTTCTCTGCATTATTAGATAAAACTGGAGTACATTTAAATCTTCATTCTTATATACATGTATAAGTCCAGTTACTAGTGAATGGTTATGAAATTGCTTGTAGTTCTCACTATGCTTTTTACTGTACTTGGAATTATTATGTAATTTTGATGTTTCATAGCTCTCATCTTTTGTTTACACTACGCAAATTTATTTATTTTTAAATAAGCTGGTAGAGTCTGCCTCATTGTATTAATTCTACTTACCACTTTTAGTAGTTGCAGCAATTCGTACTAATCACATGAGCTGTGGAGAGAAAAGTCTATTTGATATGCTTGCCCCAGAATCATAGAACACAGGACTCTAAAGTGGTCTGCAGACTCTTTGGCCTCTCTAAGGCAAGGCAAATCATGTACATATCATCACAGACTGTTTTTAAAAATCTTCCAGAATTGAAGTTTACACATCGTCTTCATCCATTGTGTGCTGCTGCATTTTTACTTGTGGTCTGAAAAAGTTCGTAGAACAACATGTGTTGGAAAAGACCTCAAAACATAATCTGGTGCAACTTTTCATGTGAAAGGAAGCCTACCTAGATGGGCTTATTTAGCACCCTGTCCAGTGACATCTTGAAAAACTCCAGTAGTGGGGCCTCTACTATGTCCCTGAGGAGGCTGTTCCAGTGATTAACTGCTTTCACAAATTCTGTTTTATGCAGAGATGAAACCTCTCCCAGTGCAACCTGTATTGATTGCCCTTTGTCTTTTCCATGTGGCTCTTTGTAAAGAGAGATCCCCTGGTCTCCTTGTAGACACCCTTTAAGTACTGTAATACTGTGATGAGGTCCCTCTGAGCCCTCTTTTCTCCAGGGAGAAAAGACGTAACTGCTTCAATCTTTGATCATCTTAGTGTGTCCCTTCTTTGGACCCTCCCTAGGCTGTCTGCATCTTTCTTTGTTGGGATCAGAATTGTCCTGCAGGTGTGGCTCCTGCCAAGTGCTGAGTAGAGTGGGACAATTACATCAGCTAATAATGCCTTTTTTGCTGCCATGCATATGCTTATTACTCCTATTACCTGCAAATAGAGAAGATTATTGCCTTCATCTATGCATTAGCAAGGAGGAATGTTCTTCAGAATTTGAACAGTAAAACGATTTTTCCCCTTGGTCTCTTCTTCAGCCTGAAGAATCTCAGTGCTTTTGGTCTATCCTCAGAGATGATGTGTTAGAGATTTCAGCTGTGCCTGTTACTTTTTGTTAGGCTCAGGAATTTGTCCAAATCTCTCTTAAAATGTACCTGAATTAAACACAGTACTGCAGGTAAGCCCTTAGAGTTGAAAAAGGTAGAATAACTTTATCAATCTCCTCCATGATTGTCCTGTGTGCTTTTTACCAATGGCATTGATACTGTTGACCAAGCTTGGAGTTTCAGATCCTTTTCAGCGCAGCTGCCAGCTAAACATTCCCCAGCTTGTATGTATGCTTGTTGCTCTGCATCTACATCTTGCACATATCCTTACTGAACTGCACTCTCCTTTTTTAGATTTATTTCCTGTTTGTCAAGATCACTTTGAATTATAGCCCTCCTGTCCTAAGTGCTTGCAGTTCCTCACAGGCTGGTGTAACTGCCAGTTTAAAAAGCTTCCTCTTTACTTTACAACCCACTTCAAGAACTAATGCATCAAACAGTATCAGTCCCAGGGCAGACTGCTGCAGATGTCATATTGGTAGTGAAATAATGATACTTATAAAGCTGCTTCAACATAGGTTTTCTACCAGTTTTGTAACTTAAATGTGCACATTTCCTTCAGAGTACGTAACATCTGCATGAGCAAACTAGGGATATGTGAAAAAGTGTCAAAAACCTCTATAAAAGATGGATATATGGCATCAGCTGCCTCTTCCTTATGCACAAAGTGTTACTCTCTCAAAGCATGTTACTCATTTCACAGAAATGACCCAATTTATTTTCAACACAACTATGATGAGTGCTACTTCAGTCATGCAGTGGTTTGATTATTCATTCCATGATTTGTTTTTCTTTTTTAATAGGAGTTGCCGCTAAACTGATGGTTAGGTAATTTCCAAATAACACTTTAATCTTTCCCCTATGCTTCTATATTTGTCCTTGCTCAGCCCTGAAGTTCCTTGAGATGGTCCAAAGGAGGATCACAAAAGCAGAACAGCAGAAGAGTTACAAGGTAGGACTAAATCTCTTTTTTAGAAGGAAAGTTGTGCTGAGGTACTTGTGCTGAGGTACTTTCAAGGCTGAGATGCTTATTAGGCTCATACTAATACTTGCAGAACTGGGAAGGAGTTTTGTCTCTAGGTAGACAAGAACTTTTGCTTCCTTCAGCAGTTACTTGTATGGTTGCTGCTGATATCATCCATCTTGGCTTAGCTAGCATCTCTCACTACTGAGAGCCAAACCCTTGTCTATGCTTGGGATATACAGCTTGGTTATCTGAGAATGGAAACATGTTTATGAACAGGTTTATATACAGGTACCTGGGTAAAATCTAATGTAGGATCAAATTAGATGATTAAATGCTATTTCAATAGCTTCCAGCTATTAAATATTATGAAGTTTAAGAGTAATATATCTAAGAAAATTTATTCAGATTTTGTTTTTCATTTCCTGGCACTACCAAGTATGCCCCTTTTGATTATTTACTCCAAGTTTATATTAAAATGCAGTTCTGAGTTTTGTGGGAGACATCCATATTTCACAGAATAAAAAGAAACATTTCTATGCAACCCCTGATATGAAGCCACATACTGGCAAATTATAGTTGTGGGTTGCTGATTTGGAAATTCTTTTCATGCACTTCAGCAACACAAGATCCATGTTAGAGGCAAATAATAATTTGGGTCAAATTCTGCTGGTTCAAGTAAATGAATAGACTTTCTTGTTTGCTTAACAGAATTAGTCTTTTACATGTTAGCTTCTTAAAAAGCATGGATTTTCACATAAAGCTGAATCACAGTCTTAATTGTAATATTAAACATTAATATTTCTTTTATGCAAAAAAAAAAGTCTGATTGCTGAGATATTTTCAAGGTGGCTGAATACTATTCCAATTTTTACTAATGCATAAGCAGTCTAAAAATGCTGGGAAAAGAACTCCAAAGGCATACTTTGCCTTCTTGTAACCACTGCACTGCGGGTCTACAAAGCCCTTTTTGTGGAGTAAGAGAATTGGACTCATCTCTTAGAGACACCTTGAAAAGGGAAATTTTCAAGATTGGGTGCATAAAAATGGAAAAGTATATTGAATTTTGTATGTTTTAATGAATTAACAGCTGACTCAGAATGGGTAACAATTAGATACTCCAATTTCACCATCCTCTTTGCTCTTAAAAAAACTCAAAAAACTATACTCAAAATATAACCATGTTTCTTAGACAGAGGAGTACTAAATTGTCCCCTAGTATGCACCATTGTTCCTGTGACCCCCACATGCTTCTGGAACTTCACAGTCTTTTAAGTAGTTTGAAGCTGATAGGATTTGCTTGCTTCAGTCTTAAGTTTCTCTCTGTTGATAACTGATAAAATTTTTTTTTTCAGATAAAAACAGACTTTTCAATAAATGCACTGCTTATTTTCTTTTTAGTAACTCAGAGATATAAAATTATATTAGAAATATGGGGGTGGGGGGATTGTTCACTGGAAAAATCTTGCTCTTTTAAACTTTGCTTTAGTTGTATCTTTACATATATATCTCTTTTCAGTTAAAAGACTTTAAAGAATTTCTGGTTTTCTTATGTTTTTCTGCCCTGTTTTACTCAGCTGTGATATAGGGCAACTTGAATGACAGAAGCCCTTGTGTCTTGAGCCCTTGTGTCAGATTGGTTTTATTGGTAATACATTTAGTCAGACATTTCATCGGCTTTGTGCTCAATCATACAAACCTTGTGCTGGTCCAGCACCAGAGAGGGATGAGAGTTTAACCTGCACTGTTTAATCTGCACTGCTGGCTGTCACAATGTTTTAATGAATTGCTGGGTTTCAGGTGAAACTGTGGTGCCTGTCCCAAGCTGCTAAAAGAGCATCCTTAGCCCCAGGCCAGGCTTATCCTGGTCATCTCTGTGGTCTTGGGAGACAGGCCATGCTTGCTCCTTTGAGACCTGGATTGCTCTCAAAGCTGGAAAGGGATAAGTGAAAGAGTCCATCTGCCTGAGGAGTTGGGTTTTTTCTTAACCTGTGACTGATAGAATTATTTTCTTCATCTTTCTTTTTCATCCTGGTATAGAAGATGAAATCTTCTACATGATAGCTTAGAGAAAGTAGAGGTGAGACAGAGAAGAGTAGAATGAACTTGGGGGCAAGTTTGGTTTGGGTCCATATACTTGACAAGTAAAGAGTTACAAACTCTTGTTACAAAAACTAAAATTTTGTTTCTTGCTGAGGTCATATTTGGAATAAGACTAGCTGTGATTAAGATACTGCTAATAAAGGTGTGCCTTACCTCCATCATTTTCTCATTCATGATCACATGTACTTGTTAGAACCAATAGAAATATTATGCAATTATACAACAGCTCAAGTAGCTTAAATAGCTCAAGTGTGTACAACTTAGAAAAATTATGTAGTGAAATGAGCTTGTGTGTGCAAATTCTAAAAAATTACCTGTCATGCTCAGTTTACATAGAAAAGCCAGTATAACCATGTGTTTCTTTGTTGATAATTGAAGTATTAAACTTCTCTACAACAATCCAAAAACAGGCTGCTCTTTAGGGAACAAACTATATTTCATTTGCACAGAAGTCACAATTTTTCTCTATTAAAATACTACCAAGATTAAAGATTACAGGAAAGATACAGGAAAGAGGTGTATTTGCACTCAGGTGGATTTTCTTACTATTTCTTCCATTAGTAGCACTTACTCAAGAAAGCTGTGCCTGGGAGTGCAGCTCTTTCAAGAACTGGGTCACAATTTCTATCAGGGCAAAAATATTCCACTAGTTTCAGGTCTTAGTTCTGCCAGCTAACCAGAGAAGAGACATTCTAAACAGAGCATCCAAAGAGCACTGTGTATATTTTTGTCATTTTTCTTTATGTTTTTCTCCAAATGTAGTAATGTATTCTTCATAATATAATCTTTGTAATGTATTGAAATAAATTTATTCTTAATTTTCTCTCGCATATTTTCTGGTCCCTGGTTTGATTCCATGGTGAGAAATAGTAGATTTCCCAAGGGTGAAGTCCATCAGCAAGTCCTGACTCCTCTTAGAGCATCATGCCATTATAGAGCTTGAGAAGCCATAAAGAAACTGGTGGAAACATCTCAAGCGAACTGAAATGCCTTTGTTACTACTGGCAACTTGGGTGCCAGATTTGGAGAAAGAAGCTTCTTAATGAGTATGGGTAAATGTCTATCTCTAGGGAGAGAAGGTTTTATATTCTGGGATTGTCTTAAATTGTCCTGTTCATGCTCTGCATAAGACTTACAAGTTAATGAGCAGAAATACATCTTCCAGAGAAAAGAAACTGAGGAAAAGTAGATTTATTAAAAAAAAATTTAAAAAAAATTCTCGTGTACTGTTGGATCACTTCTACTGTCCATAAATACTCAGACATGTTCTCTCACTTTTCCTTATGAAGGACGATATTGTGGAGACTGTAAAACATAAGCTTTCTACAGGAAACAGAAAAGGAGTGATTTTTTTTCTGAAAAGAGAAATCTGAGTATTCATGTAGGTGTCTCTGAGGCTAGGAAAGGTCTAGAAGTGAGCCATGTGGGTGTTTTTTTAACGATGTGAAAATTGTTTATGAGAACCTCAGGACCTCCCTGAGGAGTGAAAAGATCCAAGAATGGACTAACTGGAGGAATAGTTATTTGCAGTTGATCCTGGTTTTGATGTTCACATGGCACTGGGGAGGTGAAGGGAGGTCTAACCCGAACCCTTATAACATCTCCTTATTAAAAATATCCTTCAGAGCAGTGAGACAACATTTTGGTGGTTGTAGTTCACTCTTCTCACACAAGGATCACACAAAGGCTTTTAACTCTATCCCTTTCAGCAGTTTTGCTGTAGCCTTGTCTTTCACATTTGGCACACAATACACACATGGGGATGTAAACTGAATTCACAAAAATCCATGAAGAACCAAGTTTCCTTTGGAGCAAGGAGAATGCTAAGCCAGCATTTCTTGTGTTTCAGTTCAAAATTGCTAGAGTTTTTAATAGAAATTATATACAATGTGCTGAAATTTACTGTTTGTAGAGTGTTGTTGTCATCTTGGATTCTCTGTGCATTTCTTTTCTCAAGGGAATGAAATGTTGTTTTTTTTCTAAATTTTTTTCTTACTCTATGACTGTTTTGTTCAGCTCTCTCCAGTACTAAAATGGATGGTGGAAAAAAATCAACTGACCAACCAACCAAAAACAAAACAGCAAACAAAAAAACCTGCACACCACCCAAACATACCAAAAAACCAGCAAAAAACTAAATCCAAAAGCGAGCTAATAGTTCTTTTGAAACAAATAAATTTTATCTGACTTTTATATTCTGGATAGAAGCAAAAAATCATAAAAGTAATGATTCTTTTTACAAGAAGTAGGAAATGGTCTAAGTTAAGAAAACAATATTGTTGCTCTTGTGTACCTAGAGCCCTGTATGAGCAGTAATTAAAAAAGACAATGTCTTTTTGTTTAAAAAAGCAATTTATTTCCAACTTTTATGTGTGGCAGTCAAGCAAAAAGAATTGTCACCTTTTTACAATTTAAAACATTGTTTCATATGCATCCAGCTTTTGTTTAAATGCCCACTCTCCTCATCAAGTGCTGCATTATTATTTTCTGAACAAAAGTGTGTTGATAAGTTCTTGAATAAATTTTTGTCCTGTTTCCTTGTGATTATCATATTCATTTCCACTTAATACTTTCAAAATGCACTAAATGGAAAAGTTGAATAAAAGTTTAAGTGACACTTTGTTCTTTTATAATGTCTTATGACAGACTTCTATACTGTAGTGTAGAGAGAAATTAGCAGGTATTCTATAAGGTGATTAAAGCTGTCTGATTTTCCTGTTTTTTTCTCTGGGTTTAGGTTTGTTTTTGAGTCCTTTCTTTTCTGGGGCAAACGGAAAAACGTTGCAGATTTAATGCAGAGATGAAATATTTTCAGCTTAAAAATAGTCATAATAACTTTTTCTGCAAATATTTAGTTTAAAATGGGACTAGGTCTTCATTGATACTGAAGAATAATGAGCAGTGGTGAATCAATTCATTACTAACCTGCATGCTGCAGTCATTCGTTAAATTTTCCATATCAGTTTTGTCACCTTGAACTTTTAAAAAAATGGTTTACAGGTGTAAATTCATCCATTATTTGATTTTGCAAGAGCTTTGTAAAACGGGTTTATGAAGCTTTCTTCTTATCTCTTTCCTAAAGTGCAGTAGTGATGTATTTGCTCCTATGGTCCTCATATTTGGACAACTTTGTGGTCCTACTGGGTGAAGTAAAAAGTAAAAACTAAAAGTAAAAAGTAAAAACTCCCACATATTTTATTAAAAGGAAATGGAAAACTGCTACAGAGGCTTAAACCTTGCACAGTGAAGCAAAGCAAACTCTTACAGCTCTTCTGCCCTACATCCTAAGCATAGCACTGATTTCAGCTATCTACAGCCTGGTGACCACCAGATACCAAATAATCTACCATGAATCTTTCATTGCTGCTGCTTGCATCAGCACCAGGTTCTTTGCAATTCCCAGGAAAGACATAGGTCTTCAATCCTTACTGTCTTTAATTCAAAACCTGACACAATCAGACCTGAACCTTGGCCTCAGCTGCAGGCCCACAACCCAACACTGTGCCAAATGCACTGCGAGCCAAAGCCCATTTGCCAGCTCCAATCTCCTGCCCAGGCTCTAGCAGAAAGCCTGTCTTTTCAGTCCTCTGCTTCACTGGCAACAATGCCTCCAGCTACATCCTAAACCTGACTTTCAGAGAAGATTTCAAGTAGCATTTGGGGTTCTTTGTCCTCAAGGAACTGTGTACTAATTTTGGTGAGCAAAGTTAAACTAACTTTCCACATTTCCAGAATGCAATAGAACTCTCATTTTAAATAGTGCCAGTAAAGCAGAATTATTTCCTACCACTGTAGGTGAGCTGGAGTATATTTTACTAACTGAACTCCTGTGTTGCCCATTTAAAGTAAATGGAAACAGCAGAGGATACTTACCCCATATTTTATTAAGTTAACCAGTTGCTTCTCTGCAAAATTTCATTCTCAAATTTGACAAGCAGGTGCTAAATTTTAGTTATGTACACCCAAAACTAGATTTTATAGCTTGAAGCTAGACAGCTCATGGGAAGAATAACTGGTACAGAAGAAAAATTGAAGGCCATCCTTCTTGCTCACTGGTACTTGCAAATAGTTTCAGAACTGCAAGATTAGTCATGTCTTTCTAGCTGTAGTGATCATACAATTGCACCTAGGAACTGAAAAATAAGCAGGTACAGTAGTACTTGAATTGTGATATTTAATTATTAGTACTTCTTATTTTCAATGATTTTGGAGAGGAAATTGAAAGTATCAGGTATTTTGCTTCATATTTTTCTTCTGCAGATAAGCTGTTTTGCTCCATTCTCAAGATCTCAGATACAAAGTGTAACCTTAAAACTCTTTACTAAGGTTGCTTTTTTTTTTTTTAAAGGGTTTTTTTAGGGCATTCTAAGTACTGCTATGTGCATTTACAGTTTCACTAGGCGAAAGGAAAAGCTGGTCTTTAAGTTTTTGTTATGTGCTTTAGTAACCACATACAGTAGCAATATCAAATGATGCTTTATAGCACTGATGTTGATACTCTGACTTACTAGAAACTTTAGAGCCCATAAACTAAGAAAACATGGCAGGTTTTACTGAAGTCTCATGGTGCTGTGTTATTCAACTAATGTTGCTTTTAACATAACTTTATTAGCACAACTATGTCAATACACACATAAGTTGCTTCTTGACAAAATCATCCTAAATGCTCATGGTGTGATGTATTACAAGATGCCGCTTTTCAAGTTTTACAGTGAATTCTTTTAGGTCTGTACAAATTAAAAGGGGACCGTGTGTCATCTGAGGAAGGAGGATCAGCCAGAGCCAGTCCAGATCACATAGCAGAGCCTGAGCTTAGATGGGGCTCCTGAGCCAATGGACAGGAGTTGTATGAGAAGTCCCCAGGTGAGGCCAGTCATGGCTATTAGGCCCTCTCAGAGCACTTAGGGTGCTGGTAAAGGCATCATCTTCTCCTGAGCCAAAGCTGTGTGTTAGCACAAGTGTTTACAACAGTTCAGTTGTATGCAACATTGCCCCAAGAATCTCCTTAATCTCAACACGCAGCTCAGCTTCCATAGATAAATATCTTTTACACACTCAGAGTTTGAGAAACCTCAAAGGTTTTCACTTTATATCATGGTAACATTGGAGATGTAGAATGGGCCTTCACAGACCTCCTTCCTTCCTACGTTCTGCTGTGCAATGAACCCATAACAGGAGTGATTCCATGGATTGCATCCCAGTGCACTTTTGAGCTCAGTATGTGCAAACAGTGTCCAGACCTCTTGGGCTCACTCCCTGTGACTTTGGAAATATTTGTTTGTTGTTGAAAACAACAGCTGAAGTTTACTTTAGCCCTTTGTGTTCTAAAACATGTGTTCTTGTCCCTACTTACATCAAATAGTTATATTTTCTTTTGAAATGGCTTTTGTGCTAACTAGTGCAAGCTGGCAAACCTAATGTCAGTTCCATGAAAAATTTCAAGATTTGGAAATATTTCTCATTCCACATTGGGACAAAATGTCTAGATGGAACTCATTTGTGAAGAACTAAAACCCCACTAAAATTCCCAAATATTCTGCTTTCGAGAATGTATGTCAGAATAGTATATTCAAAACTGTTGGATGCTTAAACCCAAGTTTTTAAATCTTTAGTGGCAAGACATAGATAGCATGTCTTGCCACTAAAGATTTAAAAACTTGGGTTTTTAAATAGGTCCTGACTGCTTCTATTGTTTGGGACAACCTCCCTGTTTTAAGAAAGTAGGTTTTTTTCTTTGTACATTGAAATTCCAGTTAAGTCTAAAATGAAATCTGAGAGGATGCTGTGGCAATGATTTTATCTGTCATGGGCAATTCATAACTCCAGATGTGCCTCCTGATGGTATGCAAAGAATATCAGTTCAGTCTCTTCACAGATTTTTAGTTCCATGTAAACTAGACAAGGCAATGCCTACCTGTAAAGTCAGAGGGCTGAAAGTATGGTGATGGTGAATCATTGCTCCTCATTTCTCTGGATCTTCTCTTGTTAGAATTCTGCTATATACAATGAACCACATTGTCTCTGATATATGTACAAATTCTATCAATAGCAATGAGAGCTGCACATTCCCCAGTCAAACACTGTTTCTCTTTCACTGTCTTTTCATAACCTTTCATATGGCATAGTTTAGTTAATTTTAGTCCTTTCTTTATTATTAAATATTCAGTTTATTATTCTACTTCATTTTAAACAAGATTCTTCTTCTATTTAAAGTATTTTTTCCTCCTTATCATATGTGAGAGTCTATTTGGCATTCTGGATTAGAAATATTTTTCTTACACTATTTTCTCCATCGCATAGTAGTTTGTTACAATCTAAGAGTTTTGACATTTATTTTATTTTATGAGCAGAGCTTTGAAATGTTGAGTTTTATTTTGTTTTGACCCTTTTGCCCAGAGAATTACATGAGCACTGTAAAAAGATACAAGAAAAATATTTGGTCACATTTTTACCCTATCACTTGTGACGATATCTATCTTAGTCTAAACAGGGTGTCAGTATTTTAAGCCAAAGTCTACCCATCATTGTGCAAGCAACCTTTCCATTGCAATGGAAGAAGTATGCATATTGAAAGGACATGGCATAACCTTATACATGTAGCTTTTATTTTATAACATAGTTTTTTTTTTTTGGATGGCTGAGATTATTTTTAAGTCCAAAGAAAGGAAAAGTAATATTTTAAGAAACTTACTGTCTTTAAGAAACTTTTTTTTTCTGAGTAGTATGATAATTATTAAAGATTAGCAATATCTGGATCCTTACACTCTCCACCAAAGGCGTCAGGAATTAAAGAGTGACACACCTGAGGTGCTAACAATACCATATAGGCTCTTTAAAACCAACTGCTGATGGAAAGTAGAAAATGTGAATCTGTCATAAACATCAAATAATGACTTCTACAGAAATCCTGTTGGTTTTCGGATTTTACAAGGGCAGCTGCAGCCATGAGCTAAGTGAGACCTGCTCAGAGAGTGTTCAAGCAGTTTCATGGTCTCATTAGCAGAGGCTCTTGGTGTAGGACCTTGGTGAGGTGCAGAAGAGTTCTTCACCAAAAGGGGTATCCAGCATTGGAGCACACTGCCCAGGGAAGTGGTTGGTTGATTCTCCATCCCCAGAGGTATTTAAGAGACCTGTAGGTGTGGTGCTCAGGGACAGGGTTAGTGGTGGAGTTGGCAATGTTGGGTTAATGGTTGGACTCATTGATTTTAGAGGTCCTTTCCAAACCAAGGATTCTATGATTCTATGCCTGTGGTGGGTTTCCAGTTCCTGTGGATGTGATGTGGGTGTGTGGTGATGGCCTCCACAACTGATCAATGCTCTAGGGTTGGTTTGCCAGGCTTGCTTTGCAAGAAGAGACACAGCCAATGAGTCTGTGAACAGTTTCATCATGGAGAGATTGTTGCCTGTGCTTGGATTCCAGCTGATGTGAGGGCAGTGCAGAGGGGGGATTGTGTTCATGAGCACACTGCTGTTGGGATGTCTAGCCTCATGAGGAGGTACCCCACACTGGAGCCAGGCTAGTTCTGTAACAGCAAGGTTCTTTCAGGAACACAGTAGCAAGGAGCTGCAAAGAGGGACTGGCCATTCAGAGTGGCAATGCATGGGATTGGGAACGTGCCATGGAGCTGGGGTACTTCTTGGGCTCTTCCAGTGCTTGTAGCTTGGTGAGCTGCTTTGGACTTCACTTGTAGATCTCCTGGGGTGTTTTTTTCTGTTGTCCTCAGTTCCAGACTCCATTGCTGGGAAATATTGATCGTGGTTGAAGATTCAAGTATCTATTCAGCTCGTGTTGGTGGTCCCAGGGCACAGCTCTCAGAAGCAGCACTTTGCTCAAAAAGGTGCATGGAAGGGATCCAGAAATCTGCAGAAGGCCATGTGGGACTCATCAGCAGCAGTGTTGCACCACAGGGCACAGGTCCCACCACCAAATAGAGTAACTACCCCTGGTGATGCCTCAGAGTTTAGCTTTTATATTTTTCAGATTCTGTGCTTTAGTGTGTAATTCTGAGCTTCATATTAGGGGATAGTAAGCTCTCTTCACAGAGTAGGAAGACAAAACAATTCCTTCCCCAGCTGGGGACCAAGGACAGCCAATCCAAATTTCAGGCCCAAAAGCATAAACAATGTGGACTGAAGAGAGAAAAACAGGAAGGATAGGACTTCATCAGCTAAAGCTATAACTGGACAATTAACTCCAATATGCTAATGGCCCAGAACTTATAAAAGTGAGAACCCTCATGACTGGTCATCCATTTTGTGACCATTTTGGGTTCATCTTGGATGCAGCCATGGCTGGGCTCTTGCCCAAGGTGTATCCATTGAGGCCTTCTAATAAATACCTACTTTATTCTTTATCTCTGTCTAGCCTCTGTTCTAGGTCAGCCTTCACAAGGCATCACTGGCACAGCAGAAACCTCTATTTGTGTCACAGCTCCAGTGGGAGAATGAAGCTTTTCAGGTCTCAGACTGCAGAGCACAGCTGGTGTGTCTCCCCAAAGCTGGAGCAGGAGAAGTGTCCTTGCCTGCCCAAGGTGTGAACTAAATGGGGACATATTTTGCCAAGACAGGGGGCTGTGGGAACAAGGGGACAAACTTCACAGCAGTATGGAGAATAAATGGCATCTTCATAGACATCCTGCAGATGCAAAATCCCAAACCTGTAGCTTCACAGAGGGATGGCAGTCAGAGACCACAGTGAGTTCTGGGAGTCAAGTGGAAAGCCCCAGCCTGGGAAAGACAGGAGTCAAGTGACCCCTGGTGAGGGGAGGATGGCTGACCTGCATTTGCAGGACTGGTTGAGTGTGCTGGTAGCAGGGAAGGTTAAAGACAGCCATCCCTGGGCAAGAAACACAGCCTCCTGGGGAGCCGTGCATTAGCACCAAGGGTAAGCCACGAGTGACAGTAGTGTAGGACTCACCTCTAGGGGTGCAGAAGGCTCAATATGTTTATCCAACTTGCTGTCTAAGAAGTCTGGTGCTTGCTAACTCAGACCCAGCATGCTGCAAAGAAACTGCTAAGGCTTGTCTGACCTGAAATGTGCTATTTCTCTTGCTGCTTGAGTATATTGGCAGCACTAATATATCTGGAGCAGGGACTTTGAACATATCAGGAGTGATCAGACAGCTGTGGGAATGAGGGCCAAAGTTATGGAGACCTAGGTGATGTTATGTGAGTCCTGCCAGTGCAAAGAAAAGGCTTGGAGAGGTGGGTGGATTCCACGGGTCAATGTCTGGTTGCACAGCTGATGTCATTGACAGGAATTTGGATTTTTTGAGCATAAGACGTACTTTGGACCGTAGGAACTACTAGACAGATACGGTCAAAGCAAAAAAGGCCATGGGAATGTTTTCAGACAGCAGCTGCACATGAGCCAGCAGCATGCCCTGGCAGTAAAGAAAAACAACAGCTTCCTTTGCTATGCTAACAGGATCAACAGAAGTAACTAGCCTTCTTTGCTCAGTACTCATGAGATCTCTCATCATGAAATGAAATCTGGAAGGCTATGCCCAGTTTCAGGCCCCTCCATTTTAAGAAAGACATGAATAAACTTGAGCAAGTTCAGCAGAAGGCAACCTAGGTGGTCAGGTGGCTAAAGCTTTGCAGAGAGGTTGAAGGAGCTGGACTTGTTCATTCTGGAAGAGAGAAAGCTTTGGGGAGACAAAACAGCCTTCCCCTTGCCATGATCAAATTATTATGGAATAGCAGACAGATCCTTTCACAGTGCTGCATGGTGAAGGACCAAAGACAGAAGGTATAAGCTGAAAGAAGAGAGGTTCAGAATGGATATAAGAAAAAAGCTTTTTTACCGTGAGGACAATCAAACATTGGAGTAATTTGCCCAGTGGGGCTGTGTCCTCTCCATGGCCTGCATGGATAAAGCCCTGAGAAACCTTGTCTGATCTTACAGCTGATCCTGCATTTAGCAGAAGACTGGAGTAGAAATCTCCTGAGGTCCATTCCAGCCTGGGTTATCTTGTCATAATATGAATATGCTATGAGCCAATTGAAATAAAAAATAATGAAACAGTAAACTCACTGATGAACACCAGAGTATTTATACATTGTACCTTAGCTTTCCCTTAAAATCTTGTTGCAGAGTTCTCAGAGAAAGAAGGTATTGGCTGTTCAGATTCAGCCTGGAGGCTTGGCTTTAACAGCAGGGAAGGGTAATTCACTCTGAATTGATGGATTATGCACAGTAATAGTTGAAAAGTGCATGTGTCTTCCAGTTTACCAAGTCTGCTAGGCTTCCATCTGGGATGAGAGAGGGATGGGTAAAAAGGCTAGCATTTTAAATAGCCTGTTGTAGCTACATCAGTATTTCTCTGCTAGGAACCCTTCCTTCTGTGTACAGGAAACTAGTTTAAATGAATATTAAATTGAGAAATACAGATGGCCTGAAAAATAGTGGTGGAGAGCAGCATACTGTGCATCATTCATGAATTTTATAAAGGTGCCAGAGAGACAACTGCGATAACTTACATGAATGTATTCATTAAATTAAGAAATTGGGTAAAAACACATATGTGTTTACACAGAAATATTAATATGCCTTATTAATATTATCATGCCAAGTGATGCATTCAAATAAACATAAGCAACTAATAGCACTTGTACAGTTTCTAAAGCTTGGTCAGTTGATTTGAAAACACTTTGCTAAGAATTAAAAATATTACACTTTGTTTAATTTGTAGGGAAATTGTGGCACACTAAAGTGATTTGTTGAAGGTGTCTTGGCACAAGATTTTTTGAACCTCAAACCCATGTTCTGTTAAATTCTAGGGAGAAAGCAGATTGAATCTTTGACCTGAAGTGGTCACCAAGCCAGTAGTTGGATATTGTAATACATTAAATTGTGTTTTTATTCAGTGATACTAGCACTAGTTAAATATGGAAGTTGAGCAATAACTGCATTATGGCGTTTGACACTGCGTTAAAATGAGTTATCCATTCAACTGACGAGTGTCATACTGACCTGTTTACATATTTCTCACAAAACTATTCTCTCTGATTTGCAACAGCTTAAACCCATGAAATTTTGGACTAAATGTCCCAAAGGATGCCAAGTCTTTGACAGGCGGTTTAGCAAAATGGTATTTTCCTTCATATTCTCTCTCTCATCTACAGTCATATTGTTCCTGTACATTTGGAATGAAGGAAGGGACACTCATTCTTTTTCATTGTCCTCCACTGTTTTTTAATCTGGACACTTAAATCTGTGAAATTCATTGTTTTGGGTGAAAATTTTCTTAGTTCTCTTTGAAGTTATAAAATTCTCTTTGTAGTGTTATTCTCAGGAGTCTCTTCTGAACAATATCAAATATTCATTTTTATGGACAGGCCATGTACTGAAGTGGGTTTTCACCTACCATCAGAGCACCTTTCACTGGTGACAAGCAGTGACTTTCTTGGGCCAAGAATGGCTTTTCTCTACATTGCTGTAGCTGTCTCTGTCATGGCACAGTAAAGCTCCGCAGTAGCTTCTCTATCACATTATGTAACTGCACTAACTCTGCCTCACCCATTCTTACCTTGTCAGTTACATAAAACAAGGAGTGTGAAAAACTAAATTATAAGACTCAAGCAACATTATGTACACTGCAATTTACATTTGTTTATTTCAAAAGTGGTTACTTGTCTATTAAAAAAAAAGGCAGACATATACACCTTTTTCCTACAATAATTATTTCCCAATGCTGAAATGTCTGAAGAAATAAAATGTAAGTATTACAGCCAAATTTTAATTTTCTTATGTTCTCAGCTAGAGAGGATTGTTGGACTAAAAGATTGACTTAGCTTCTTATTTTCCAACTTTGCTACATCAAAGTGACTAATAGCCAGAATTGACAATAAGCAGATAGTCAAACCTCTGAACTAAACAGAATTAATTTAAGCTGGCAGCAGAGCACCAAAAGGACACATCCTTCTGTGTATCTTATTCAACTAGTATACATTTAAACAAATTCGAAAAAATTATTGTAAAGCTATAAAGACACTAAAGGCTTGTGCTTGTGACATAGTTTTTAGGCAGGGCATGTTCATTTTCTATTTAATTGTGGGTTCAGTTAGAAGTTTTGGTTTCAGATTTCCCCCTTGGTCACTTAGTTCAATTCCTATGAAGACCAGCAGAAGGGTGTTCACATAGTAAATATTTTAGCAAAACCTCCTTTCCAAATTTCTCTGACTGTCTTAGTGGCATACTTTGGGGCCCTTCTGCTGTTTTTAAGGAGGCCCGAAAGGATGGAATTTGGGAACCACAAAAGATCTCTGGTATGGCTGAATCAAAAGAGAGTTGAAAACATGGGTAAGGCAAAACTCCTGACTTACTGTAGTGGCAAAGGCCAGAAGGACCCCCAAAGGAAGTAGCTCCCATGTGGATGAGGTGACGGTGCTCTTTGGTGCACAAATCCACTGAAGACCACTGCTTATCCCTTATTTGTTCTTTTCACCATCCTCCCTGTGCTGGAGTTGGGCATTCAGGGAGTTCTGCTATCTTCAGCACAGTCTTCATACACCAAACCGTGGCCAAATTACTCCTTATTGCTCCTTATTGTTCTTCCCTCCTATGCTGGAGCCAGCAGGACCAGAATTCCTTAAAGCCCAAAGTCTGTGGCACAGCCCTGAAACCACAGACCTATTCCAGCTAAATATCTGGCTCATTCCTACTCACCAGATCCTCAGTGTGCCTCTTCCAGCTGGTGTGGCAGATTTCACCAGCTCTGTTAACACTTCACAATGTTTCTGGATGCTCCCAGTTCCAGAACAGAGGAGTACTGAAAAAGAGGAAGATGAGGAGATACTTATAAAAGCTGTTGAATGAAATCAAAACTCCTTTGCTTCTCTCAACTATGTTTTAACAAGGATGACTAATAAAGACTCAATGAAAACTTTGTCTAGCATTTGCTGTTGTATTATACTTCTGAAAGAGTAAATCATGATGAGTCTGCACAGAATCTGCTATTTACTTCAAAATGCAGGTCAAGCTCAGCAAACCAAGCTGCCATGTGATAAATTTCTCTTTGACACCATATGTTCCAGCTCTTCTTGAAAGAAGTATTTATCAAAAGTGATGACTGTTGGTTAATACCTTGTCAGTCAGGAGTCAGTATGATGCTTTGTGTCAATACACAGGAGAGGGGGATAAAGGAGAAGTTCCTCAGGATGAGAATGGGCATTTTGTGCTTGGACAGAGAGAGAGGTCAGCTTTTTCACTTCAGAGGGGCAATACTGCATATGCCTCCAGGAAATTATGCTCACTACTAAATTAGTTATTCCTGCACTCTAGAATATTTTGGGAACTGTAGAGCTGCTTTAGCATCTCTTGTAATATTCACTTCCATTTTCTGTGCAGGCAGCAACATTATTTCTGTCCGCATTCTGCTGTAGTGAGCCATTTGCTTCTGAAAAATTGCTCTAGACTATACAGACTAGTAAGTGCTTTTCCCTGGATTGTTCCTGAACCCATTGTTTAAAAATTGGATTATTGCTCTTTGCAAGTTTTTTTTTGCTTTGATGGGTCTTCCTGGATTTACTTGGTAGTCTCTAGAACAGCAGCTCCTCAATCTAAAATATGGTATATTATTGGCACAACCTAGGGGATAATCCTTCTGCTTCACTCAAGAATTCAAGATTTCAAAATCTGACTTCATCTCATATCAGGCAAAAGCCAAATATTTTGAAATTTTCAGAAAGAAAAAGAGAAGTAAAGCATATGGGTTAAAATATTTTAACCGTAGTGTTTATACTGGAAATAATTTTAATGTCTTAAATTTGATCAAATTTGTAATTTTTAAACAGAAAACCCATGTTTTATATAAGGAACATGCTTGAGGAATATTTTGAGGCTCTTGGAAGTGCTGTTTCTTATAGGAAGTCTGCATAAAGTAAACATGTGTTTGAAAACATTTTATTTTGTATTATGAAATATGTCTGTTAAGTTGTATTCTCTTTGTTTGTTCACTAGACCTTCTATGAACTATCAGAAAAATGGAAAAAATTGTAAGGCTTTTTTCTGGAAGCTTGAACAGAAAATGTGAAGCAGAACGTCAGCTGAAGCAAAAGCTTTATTGAAGTCTGCCCTCAGAATTCCAGTAGTCCCTGATCAGTGTTTTAAACTTTGTGCATCTGGAATATCAGGAAGGCATCATTTCTGCAGCATTCAGTTAAATAGTTCTATATGTGTGAACATGTGTCATCTAATCACGAGCACAAAGCTTAAGTGTAACTTTGACTTCTGTATGGGCAGCCTATCTGGTGCAGGCAGAGCATCTAAGTTATATTGTGGTCAGTATTGCAAATGGTCAGAAGTTTAAGCTTAAATATCCAGGATTTACTTTTTAAAATTCCCAATCAGCCAATTAAAGCCACAGCTAAAATATTATTTTACATCTGAAAATAAAAAATTTCACTGCACAACACAGTAAGTATGCAGTGGCTCAAGTGCCTCTACTAAAAGCTTAGAGGAAATGAAGACATATAAGGTATTTTGATTCCTAGAAATACAAACCCTTTAAAAATATATGTACAACTTTTGGTAGCCCTAAAAATATGTAGTATGAACTTTCTTAGTGCTACGTTTTCCTATTATCTGAATTTAAAGCTGCTTTGCATCAAACCTAGAGTTCACCTCTCCTGGCTGCCTGCAGTGACTTCTTTGTAGGGTTGTGTGTGGTGTGTGTGCTTAAGAAAACAACATTAGGCTGTGCTATCTGATCTTAACATGCTGTACTGTTGTGGTGAATTTCTTAATGCACCAGGGTGTCCATCAGGCCCCAGATACAACCACAAAGCCAAGCCAGTGACGCAAATCAGCAGCTGATATAAACAAGTTGACACAAACCAGAAACTAAGCTAGCAGCAAACCTCCGGAGATGCTTCTTTCTTCCCTTCTTTTTTTTTCCCTGCTGTTTTTTCTGAGGGTTTTTTTAGTGAAGCGAAACATTTCTCAGCAACTGAAATCCTTTTGCATTTGTCTCCAACCTCACAACTAACCTAAATTTGGCTCTGGAATGTGCAAGTTTATGAGAATGTGATGCAGCCTGCTTGTAATTAGTTTATAGACTGACTGTGTGTCCTAGACTTAGCATGTTTGATGATTTTTAAAAGCATCCCAATGACATCTTTTTCAATTTGTATGCCACTTAGTAATTCATAAGAATACTCACAGAAGAGACCATAGTGCTTTATTTAAGTCCTATGAATTTTTCTTCATCTTCTTACTATAAGTTATTAAGAGGGTAAAATCCCATTCTTTATAGTTAGAAATATCTCTCTCAGTTTCTTTCTTTCCAAACTGTATCCTTCTTTTAAGATTATATTTAGCACTTTATTGTTACTATTTACATCTCACTTCTAAGCACAAGCATCATCTCATCTGGATTTACACCAGGCATGCTTTGCCACTGCAGCTGTATTTACTGCAGCTATGTGTCAGTAGCATTATGTGTGAATACAGCTTTGAGTAGCAGAAGTGCTTTTGTTCCTTGAGGTACCTTGTCCTGCTTTCCTCCTCCATCCAGGCAAGTAGGGACTTCCAGCCCAGGTAAAGGTTTGTCTGTGTAACTGCATCTGCAGCCAGGCTCTGCAGCTGCAGTGCTGCAAACCCCTCACCTGGCAGACACAGCCAAGCTGGCAGGAGCACAGGGGACCGTGGTCAGAACTATCCACCTCCTCTCTTTTCCCAGAATAATTACTGTTTATTCTGCTGGGTGTTTTTATAAAGTCATTCAGCCATCTGATTCTGTATCAATAAATCATTATTAGATGTGATTATAATACTATTCTCCACCATTTTGTGACTTGCACTAGGTAAATTCCCTCCTTCAGCTTTATTTTACACATGTTTTTCTGAATGTGCAATACTCCGAATTTATTTTATTAATCTTCAAGTTCTGGTTTCTCTTAAAGGGTATGGGACAAACAAAACAGAGGTGCAACCTAATTCTAAAGGCTGACAGTATTTAAAATCATGGCAGCATGAGATGTATCAGAATTCCCCAATTTATTTCTGATTGACACTCTTGTTTTACAGGACATCAGTTTAATTGATTAGCCTTTGTTTGCAAACTAGAATAATTGTATTTAAAAAGCTTAAAGACTGTATATATATATATTAAATAGGTAGCATTCATTACCAAAAAATCCTTTTCACAAATTAAAATGATGTCTGTTAACATATAAGTTGTGGTGGAAAATAATGCTTGTCTCCTGCGAGGGAAATGCATACATGAACTTGCTAATGTGTCTCATCATGATCTGTTCCTATTAAAGGGCTAATAAATAGGATGTAAAAGGTCTGTTTCTCAGAGCTTCTGTATCATGTATCCAGGCCTGCTGGAAAATACAAGAAAAGTTGTCAGTCAGGCCTCCTGGAGGTGAATGTCTTCTTTTTCATAGTCCAGACAATACTGTAACAGGAAATTGCTTCCATGTGTGGCACACACATGTAAGGAAAAGCAGGACAGTTTTTGTATCTATTAATAGAGAGATGTCATCTCCTGGATATTACAATTTACTGAAGAGTTCCCAAGGTTAGTTAGGAAATGCTGGCTGCTGTTGCAATTATGACCTTTTGCAAAATTGCTTTTAATGCTTTCCCATAAAATTTAGGCTTCTGAGAGAGAGTGGGTTGATATACAAAAGATAAGGAAACAGCAGTTCATGTGTCTTTTTTCTTATGACTTGCATCCATTAAATAAATTATAAATAATAGTGCCTGCAATTTTTTCTCTTCTGTCATTATTGTCCCTTGATCACAATGTAATACAGAAGATGATGATAAATAGGTATCTTTAGAGGCAAAAGTGAAGACTGATTATTTTCCTTTCCCATCCAACTTTTTGGGTTTATTACCAGTTTAAAAAAGATCCCCAACCAAAAAAAAAAAAAAAGACACGAAGCTAAAACTTGAAGCCACTATCATTAGCTCTGTTCAGCTTTGGGAAAGGGTTGCAGGGACTAAAATTCAGGTCTACAGATTATGTATTTAAATTCCAAAATCTACTCTTTTCTACTTAAGCACCTATTTTCCCTACTGCTCAGTTCATTGTGGGATTTGTAATACACAGTATAGTACCCTCTATTTATTTAATAAAATTATAACATTATCCTCACTCTGTTGTTGCTTTAGCTTTGGATTTTACATTTTATCTCTTCTAAGAAGGGCTCTTGCAACTTCGGGGGAACTGTGAATCAAGAATATTTTCATATGTGTGGACTCAGCTGGATACTTTCAGGGTCCTTTGCCAGACAGAGACAGCGCAGGATCATTGAGCTTCAGTCCCTCAGATGCAGATGGGAGGACATTGAAACTGTGGCTGGGTGTAAGCATGGTCAGACTAGAGCTGGTGTCTGCAGAGACAAAGAGGAGTGGCCAAATCATGTCCTTAAAGAAAGGACTGAGAGGGAGTCTCCTCTTGAGCTGCAGTTGTTGCAGTTCAGCTGTGACCATGTTAATTCAATGGGGCAATAACAGCAGCAGAGCAGTTCTCCTAGACAAGGCTCTCACCGAGCAGCCCCAGCACAATCTCCATTAATGGGTGCTGGTAGCCCTGCAATGTGGGTGCTGAGCCCCATTCTGCATGGTCCTCCTCTCTTCCTCTTGCAGCTGAAGGAGAGGTCGTGTTGCAGTGGACTAACAGTGGTGACAGGATGGGTATGGAGCTGAGGGCAGTCACCCTGCCTCCTCTGTGTTCAGTTTTGCCTACGGTGATGAAAGCTTGAATTGTCCTGGCTTACAACAATGAGATAGCCACATCCTTCATGAAGTCAGTCTTCTCCAGAAGCTCTGCTGGGGACAGTGGTTTCAATGTGGAAATCCCCCAGAAAGGGAGACAAAGAAACGATGGCCTAATGCAGAGTCTTAAAAACTGAACTGCTGGCAGGCTCCAGTGGATGGGTGGAGGGGCAGCTAAAAACTTTTATCTAGGCTGTCTTTTGACTGTTGCCCCCAGCACAGCATGTTTGGTCACTAAGGAGCACACCTCCAAATGCAATACTCAGTCAGCAGAGGTACAGCAGGATGCCAGCTACTCCCTGGGTGAGCTGCCGAGCCAAGAGGGCACCTGCAAGCAGCTGTGTGAGTAGGTGGATGGGCTGCAGAGGGTGCTGTGCTCGGGGCCACAATTGCAGAAACCTGTCACACCCTGTGTTGACTTATCCAGGGAAGCTCTCAGGCAGGAAGCTTAGGAAAGGCAGAAAAACAGAGATAATAATTTTATTATAATAGGGACTGTGGAGTCAGCCAGGAAAGAGGAAAGTATGCTGTGTGGAAGGCAGATCCAATGATACGGGGGAGAAACCCTTGGCAGTATTAGGGATGGGTTTGGACTGGATTTCTTGTCTCCCAAGAGTCCTATGATCTCACCTGAAAAAATGCCCAATATCAATCTAAAAACCATCTAGAACAAGGAAGAACATGCACAAAATGGCTTGGCTTCCCATGTTCTTGCAGGATGAATCCTAACAGCAGAGTCCCCAGAGGCTGACGGAGGACATGTATCCTGTCAGCCCCTGCCTGGAAGTCTGGCCTGTGGGACATGCAGAAAATCTAAGTACAGGAAATATTCTAGAGTAGGCAGGGGGAAGCCAGACTGCAGTTCCACAGCCTGCAGGGATCAGGGGAATATTGACAGTATGCTGGCCAAATGTGACTGTGTCTAATACAGTCTGAGCAGTCTGCAGCTGAAAGGACCTTATCAGCACTGCCTGACAGGATTTGCTACAGGCTGGGATTCCGTCTTGCACCAGGGACATTATTCACATGAGGAATGATGCTGTTCAAATGACAATATGTAACACTATTATAAAAAGGTCTTTCGAACTGTATTTTTGTGCGGGACTAGTATAAAGCGACAGAAAAAAGTTACATTGTAAAATTCTGCATGCTTGTGGAGTGGAAACAATGTCAAATGTGAGCATGAGCAGGAGAAAAAATGAAGGAAATGGACCAGTAGGAGAGTACAGAATAGAGAAAGGTGCTGCATAGAAGCTTAGAGAAAGTGGAATATTTCCGAAATCTAATTTGGAAGCAATCATCCAGATTCTATGTTTTTCTAAACCTGATCAAATCCATCTGAAGCAGTGGACTTTTAAAACTCTGAGGCAGAAGTATTCAGAAGCTTTTTTGTAATCTATGCTAACTCATACTCATTAGTATTTCTGGGGAATACAAATTGCCATAGAACATGTTGTATTAATATGTCTTGTTCTAAAAATCAAGCTAAAAACTAAATTCAGTAAAATTAAAATCATTAAATAATGATTGATTGAAATTTAGCATGGAAAATCATTAGATTTAAGACATTTTAGATAAAATTGGTAAGTGAGATAGTTACATATTTGTATATCTTCTCTCAGAATATAAACCCCAGGGTATACTAATGGCATTTTAAGGTAGTACATTTTAAATAAATTAAAAAATAGTTTGAAATTTACTATGTAGGATGGGTTTCCACAAGGCAAAATAATCTAGAATTAATAAGGATTCACAGTAGCATACATACTAAGAATACAAAACATTTTCAAAATGAGATTTAGAAAGTTAAGAAAATCAAGTTTTGCACTTTTCTATAATCTTGTATTCTGAATCTGCAGCAGATCAGCTGAGTGCTACTGAAAGTAGAATAATAATCACAGCTCCTACTCTGACCACCTCTTCTGATTTGGTAAGTAGGTTCCTATCTTCTGTGTTCTTCTTCCAAAACCTCTTTAGGACTGAAAATCTTTGTATCAAAGTATTTGAACATCTGTCATGATTACAAAGCTCTTAAGAATTTTAGGAGCTTTCTTTAAAGATGTATTGATCTGGTAGTGCTGTCCATCTTGAGTGGTTCTTTCAGTGGGATGAGCATAGAAGTTTTGCCTGTACTTGCTGCTCCACTGAAGCTCTCCACAGACTGTGTTAGCTTCTTTTGTCAGTGACTAAGCCCAGTTTAGTCTTTTCTTCAAAGATACATAATTCTCTGAAGACCTAGTCTAGCTCCTTTTGTGAGAGTTTTCATCTTCATGTTTTACAATCATAGAAAATGGTTTTACTAAGCTATCCATAGCAAGTCCAGTCTCTAGTATGGGTGCCATCAAGAAGGCATGGGAAGATGCAGCCCTGTAGGAGAATAGCAAAGTTATCTATAGGATTTCATGGGTAGGAAACCTGTAGGGTTGTTTTTTTGGTTAGGTTTTTGTTGGTTTTATTATTATTATTTATTATTTTTTTAATGTCAGTCTATAATTGTATTTAAAATATTTTTTTTTAATTATGGGTAAGAATAATCAGCTTACCAGAGCCACCCTGGAGTTTTAAAAGAGCTCAGGTATTAAAACAGTGAACTAAGAACTGTGTGTAACATGCCACTTGTAGCAGCTACCCTATCTGAGTAGGTTAAGGAGGAAAATATGACAGCACACTTTAGAAGTCCTTGAGTGCTCTGGCAACTGACAGACTCTGTCTTCATTACCAGCATTACCCGTCAAATCTTTATAAATCATAATTATGAATAGAACCAATACTCAACACCAAAACCCTTTTGTAGAGGGAAGCCACTCCTGCCCATGTTTTAACTTCTTAGAAAGAGTCAATAGCAGGTAAATGGTGGTGGTCTAATGAGTCAAGTATACTTGTATTTTCAAAATAAGTGTTCACAAATTCCTTCACAATGGTTTGTGAAAAGGCAAAACTTCTGCAAAATAGATCCTTTCAAGCATAATGGTCAAAATATGAGTAAGCTTTCATGATGTTGAGAGATTTCCATTGGAGTCTCACAAGAGTTTGTGCTGGAAAACTGTCCAGCTAGTCATAAGGAGACCCAAAAAAGCGGAGGAACAAGGATATGAAGAAATTTTCCAATAATCAAAAATCGTTCAGGATGGTCAGAACTAGGGCTAGTTGCCAGAGGACTTTGTGATCCTTAGCAGTGGGTAAAAAGATTAGTCATGAGTACTAATATCTGTAATGTACGAGGGTGGGGGGAAACCTCAATTATGTTTGCAAAGCAATCAATTGTAAGTGAGCATACTTTGAAGGAACGACATCTTGGACTCCTTGGGCAGGCCTCTGAAAACATCAGCTCACATATTAGTAGCCAAAGCCAAGAAAAGAATGTGGAAAGCAGCGGAGAATAAAATAAACAGTCATTACACCACTAAATAAATCCAGGATATGCTCACGTCTTGAACATTACTTGCAGTCACAGTTACTGCATTTCAGAAAGTAGATATTAGGATATAAAGTACAAAAGTAAGGGGTATGAAGCATGGTAAGGAGTATGGAACACAGGGAGTTAATAGGCTAGGAGAGATCCCTCTGGTGTGGAAAAAGACCAGAGGTGAGTTGAGAGGAAAAAGCATAATAAAATCACGGAGAAGGGGCGTAAGGAATCGTTATGCACTTTGTAACACAGGAACTCTGAAAGCAAAACAAAGGAAGCACTCTTTCACACAATGCATAGTTAAGTTGTTGGATTCATTGCCACAAGATTCTGAGGCCAAAAATATGATTGTTTTCAAAATGAAATTTAAGATTTATATTGCCAGTAAACATAATGACCCAAATACGCCTTCTGTCTCAGAAGGTCCCTTACTAGATTGCCAAAATCCTTTCTAGAGAAAGGATCACTCTGTTTGTCTTTTTTATACTCTAAGCAACTGCTGTTGGCTGTTGCCAGCATTACTTTTGGCACCCGTGTAGCCACTCTGCTCATGAATTCTCTTGTTGTTAATTGAAGCTGAATACCTTTTGAGTTTTGAAACTTTTAATCAAGGATTTGAAAACTGGAGTTCACAGAGGCCAGGCTTTTGTATACTTAATGGTAAAATTTGAAGGATTCTGCTTATCAAAAAAGGTACGAAAAGACATCTCTGAAAAATCTAGTCCCTCAAGTTATTGCAAAGACATGAACCCATCTTTTAAAATGTTTATTTTTATTTATTTCTTGAAGCATATTTTCAGTATCTGTGTTTAGACCTGAAATATTTCCATTCAATGTTAATAGTTAAGGCTTGTTGTAGCCATGTCAGATAAATAGTATTGTTTCACTACGTATTTATGAATGTCTTTGAATGATAAAGCTACTGAATTCTGCTAGGATTTTTTGTGTTCCACAATTTCAAAAAGTTTTCAAGCCGAGCTGGGTTTGTGCAATAATCCCCATTTGAGCTGGGGATCTGCAGAGAACAGGAACTCTCATGAGACTGCTGGTATTTCCTGTTTCTCATCAGAGCAGAAATACAGTAGCAAAGGAAGAGCTCTTCTCTTAGCACTGTATTTGAGCTTCTGCCTGAATCTAGGAAGTGCCATAGTGCATAAAACTGAAAGAAAACAAACAAGAAAATTTAGTGTAACCTTTTCAAACCCCAGAAAACATTCCTATTTGGCTTTTGTTTGGACAGCAGTGGTTCAGCCCTCCCTACTCTTTTGTTCAGAATTAAAAACTAGTGTTGCTGATGTTTATGTTTCTGAAGTTAACTATGTGCTTTTTGTACATATGTTGTCTATAAAGCTCTGACAGAAGTATTTTATGTTGTGAAGACAGAGGTATTGTACAGTGGCACTCAACAAACTAAACATAGTGTAAAATTATCTTGTATGACTAAAAATATTTATCTAAATATATCACCTAATAAGTTATGCATTAAATTAAAATAGGGTATAATTGATTTTCATGATAGCTGTCTAGCCATGTTTTTATAGGATGTGCAGTTATGGATATAAATTGAGATATCTGTAGAGTTTAAACCCAGAAGGTCAAACATCAATTTCAGGCAGTTTGAGAGTAGACAATTTTGAACAAGCACAGAGGGTTTCTGTTGACATAAAGGATTATAGTGTCATAGAATGACTAAATTACATTTGAGTTCTTCCAGAACATACACATTTAAAATTACAAAGATTTTTAAAATTCACATTAAAGCAATTGTAAAATTCTGGGGCTTTTTATAGTTGTTTCTTTTTATGGTATGTTTCTGTATATAGATTATATTCTTACAATAAAATGCAATAAAAGATAACTTTTTCTAGAAAAAATAATGCTGAGGCGTAGGTTGGTTTGTCTTTTTATATTTCAAGTGTATTCTAGCTGCATCAGGCTTCAGTTGTTATTTTCACCTTGCTGACCACGTGATTTAGCTGTGGTGAATATGTGCGTAAGTGAGGTTTGTCTTGTGGGTTTCCTGCAGATACTGGGGAGCTACAGATTGTGCAAAGGTAGCAAGACAGTTTATTATTCCGGATGTAAAGAGATGTAGAAGGTTGCTGAATTTTTTTAAAAAAATATCCTTCTTTTGGTATATAAGAGGAAAACCTACTGTGAGAGTCCAAAATACAGCACCTAATTATCCTATCTGTGGTGTGTTGCTATGCTTTAAAGCCATTTCCTGTGAATAAATCAGTAACAGAAGCAAATTTCTACTGCTACTGCTAAGCTGAGACATTTTATAAACTCTACTCAAGATCTTTTCTTTAAAAAACCATAAATAATATATACATTGTCAGATTCTGAATTTTCTTTTTCACTAGTTTTACAAGACTGGAAAAAAAATTTCCTCTTGCAGTTAATACTGGAAAGACTTTTAAATTTGGGTGAAACACATTGTTCTTAATCAAAATTCAGATAGCAAAAGTTTGCTATACTGTGCAGTTACTTTTGTTCTCCTCAATGATAAAATTTCTTTGGCTTGAAGAATGTAATTCAGTTCAGTAATTACAGGAAATGACTAGTGAATCTAGAGAAGATGAAGGTTCTTTACCGTCTGGAGGTGCCCTCCCATGCTTTATGCTGCTTCTCAGATGAATTCAAAATCTGGCCAAAGTTAGATCCATCTGTTACTTTATCATTTTTCAGTCCATTTCTCTTGGTGAATTCAGAACACTGAATTGGTGTCATGTCTCCCTCTGCGGTGTTTCTGGCGATGCAAGAAACAAAAGTTTTTGGTTTTTGCATTGCCAGAAACAAAATTCAAAAACAAAATTCAAAACCTGCACCAGTTTAAGAATGTGATTGCTAAAATCAAGAGGCAGATGCCTGAAACTAGCAAAGTGGTCGGAATGCCGGAAAAAGAACTGCTGAGAATAGACAGCTTTTTATCTTTTTTAATGTCTCCCCTTTCTGGAGCCCAGAGATAATCTGCTCTGGGATTTCAGAAGGATCTCCTGCTCCTCTGTAGGTCCCCTCTCTGAGTTGTGGTAGCAACTTTGCTACCACATTTGTAGAGACCCCAGTGCCCCAGGAGAGTTTCATGAATGCTTTGAGAATACCAGCCAGACTGGTTGCCTCACATATTTTTGCAGAAATAGATGTCTTCTGGATCCTGAAATTGATCTAGGCAGCAAATTATCCAGTTCACTGTGACTCGGAAAAATCTCATCATCCTTAGAAAAATGCGGAGGATTCTAAGGGAAAGTATGAAGAGTGGAGCGTGTCTGGGTTTGAGAATCAGATTTAAATGCATAATCACCATCTAAATCCTAGGTCCATGCTTGGGACCTAAGTTGTCTGTTGCATCTGACCCACAAAGCCATTTTTACTTGGTGCTTTGCTTTCTTTTTTCTTCAGTCTGTTCTGCTATATGTCCGTTTCTTCCATTTATGATGGATTACTGCAAAGATTTAAAAAATCCTCAGATCTGCATGCATGTGCATGCATGTTAAGTCATTGCATGCTCTTGCAGAACTTCTTTACACTGGACTGTATAGATTTTATTTCATCAATTCAAATTTATTAGAGAGAATACATGTGTTGTAGCTTAAACTGCTTTATCAATGTATCATGAGTGTACTGCTGGACAGTATTTTCACTCCTAGTGATTTTATGATGGCTTCATTTGTTGCAATACTACAGGAATGTGAGGCTTTTAGAGGGGGAATTCCCAGCAGGTTGGAGCCATATGAAATCATAACCAGATATTTAACCAAACTAATGTTTAAAACTCTGTAAGTTTTCTCATGTGACTCCAGGTGCTCAAAACCAGATAATATGTTGCTGCTTATCCGGCAATCCTTTGCCGACTTTTAGGTCTAAACTCAGCAGCGCTGCCTGTGGTGTCTTCTTTAAAGGGCACGATTGCAAAGTGTCTCAGTGGTGGTGCAGAAGGAAGATGCAACAGGTAGGACATATGCAAGGACAATCTGTATTAATCACTATGTGATTCATTTTTCTTTTTACTAATCTCTTAGATTGCCATTCCTTTATTCAAAGTTTGTCAATAAAAATGGTACTTGCAAATACCAGCCTTTGCAGAAAATTCTCTTTGCACTCAGTTACGCTTGATTCTTATTGTTCTTAATTACTCTCAAGACATCACTACATGAAATTTTCAGAAGGAATAAAGATTTCATTTATGAATTAGAAAAATTTTTCTCACCCTCCCCCCCCCCACTATCCCCACAACAACTAAAATTCTCCCCAAATATTTTTAAACCAGTTCTAAGGGTTATGCAGACATGAACCTTGGAAGAGACTTTTAGCCAGTGCGGGGTATGGCAGAGGGTTGTTTGTTTTGCCATGTCAGCAGAACACTGCTTATTCAGTGGAGTCCAAGAAAAGGTCTGCTTTGTAAATGGAAGTACAGCTCCCTGAGCTCTGTGTTCCCACCAGTCCCATGGCGAGCATTTGTAAATCTGTGATTTCCTGAAGTGGGAGAGAAATGAGATTCTTTTGTGAAAAAGTATGCCATAACCTATGGGAAAATTAAAACTTCCTAGTTTGTTTTATTCTCTCTGATCATGTTTTCTCTTCCTGGCTAGAACTGTGAGTGCAAATAGGTGAAAAAAAAACAGAAACAAAAGATTCCAGGAGTAAAATACTGGATTGTCGATGGCAGAAGGAAGGAGAGCTGAGCTGAGATATGAGGTGAGATAATGCTCCAAGTGGAGGTGTTTGCTCATTTATGTATTTATGTAGAGAGGGGATAGGGGAAAAAGACCAAAGCAGAGAGGGAAATAAGAATACCAAGAAGGTAAAAAGCACAAGGTAAGTGATAGTTTTAGTATTCTTAGAAGGCATTTCTCACAGATTATCAGTTTGCAGCAGAAGCAAAATCTTGGTAATATCAGCAAGCTGCACCCACACCCAGCTCATCCACCTCTTGAGACAGGGATTGAATAGAAGGATTTCCTGGAATGAAATGTGGAGAAATGTTGACCAAAACATTAATAAATGAGTGCCATGTAGTTATCAAACATACATCAGTTGTCAAAATCATCATGCACCCTGTAAACTAATTAAAATGGTTAGTGTACATTTTCATTCTTTTTATGGTAATAGAAGAAACAGTAATACAATGAAAGGAAGATGTGCCAGAGTAAGGTCTAGAGTTCAAGCAAAATACTTGAGTGTAGTCTGTTAGCCTCAGCTTATCTGCAGTAGTCCTGAAGATATTTCTAAATCAACAAGTCTGTTCCCAATGAGATGAAAAAAGAGAGAGAAAAAGGGGGGGTGTCTAGCATGGAGGAGAGATATGGAAGATCTGATTTTTGTTCCTCTCCCACCTCTTAGCTTTTGGTGTACAATAATGATGGAGAAGTAAAAAGGTTTTCCCACATTCCCTGCTTATGTTCTTGTCACATCTACTTGGCATCCTCTCTACCTTTCATGCTGATGTATACCACATCCATGCTGCTGTTACAGTGGCCAGCAAGTGTATGCTGCACTGGCCCTGTTCAGCTGCAGGGATGGGTGCAGCCCCTCAAGCAGCCTTGCTCCAGGCTGACCAGGGGCTCTCTTTGCCTCCCACAACAGGCACCTTGTAGGAGAGACCCTACAACTGTGAAGACCCTTCCCTGTGAAATGCAGAGAGGCAGTGGGGCACAGCAAGGCACAGCTCCATCCACACCTAGAACTGGAAGCTAAGGCCCTCATGAAAGGAATGGCATAAACCTGATTTCCCTACTTTGGATGTGATCCCTGAAATAAACCAAGTTTTCTCAGCTGTTCATGCTAAAAATTGTGCAAGTCAAGCCTGTAAATGATAATGCACCCAGAGCTTTACTTTACCCAGAGCAGTGTAGATGTGGCCATATGGCCTGGCAGAACAAGGGTAAGTACACAGAATGACTTTCGATCTACTAAATAATAATATTTCCCTCTGTACACACATTTCTAATCTTTTCTTTTCAGGGGATAATGCGACAAATTCTGTATTCTACATTGTAATATTGCTCTTTAGATATTTATTAAAAAATTTTAAACTTCTAACTTTCCAGGAAAGAGTTACTTCATTATTAGAGTTACTAGCTGTTGCTGCACATCTTGGCCTGTTTCCACAAAAATAGGAAAATAACTTTACCAGATGCTGAGGAGTCTTTTGCACAGTGGGAGCGAGTCTATCTGAAATAGTGGAACAACATGAAGAATGATGCCATCAAAAAGTGTTTCCTTAGGAAAACACTGAGACTCTTCCTTAGGGTTCAAAATGTAAATGCATATTTTTCCACTTCAGTGCTATGAAAGAAATGCTGTGTTCAAAGAAGGTGATGGTAACATTTAAAAGTACAGATACCAAGCAGTTAAATATGAACTAAATTATTTTTGCTAGTCCTGACTATGAATGGAAGGTCACACTTTCCTTCTCTGTTTTCTTCCCTTTACATCCTCAATTTTTCAGAGCAAAAGTATCTTCTTGTAACTTCTTTCTGGAAGAGGTCAAATGACAACGACAGTACCACTATTGGTACTGAAAAGTTTTCAAAATATATACAAAGGAGTATGGCATTCAGAGGATTAAATCTTCAGTTGTCAATCAGTGGTATTTTATAACCCCATTTAAATAAATGGATAATAATAGTTATGGAAAATGAAAAAATTTGGCACACTTTGTGCAATTAATAGTTTATTCTTGCTATGTAATTTTTGATAATAAATTTAAATTAAAAGTGGTACATTGGGCCTTTTAAATATTGTCTCTGCAAAGGAGGTTTTTTTTTAATCTCCTCCTACCATCATTTTGAAACAGCTTTTGTTCATACATTTCCTTGCTCTCATACCAAAACTCAGTCTGGATTTTAATGCTTATGTAAAGAATCTTTCATGTTAGTCTGTAAGATGATGATCAAAAACTGATCCGCAGAATACCACAGAATTTTGTGACAGTCTGAATGGAACCATATAAGTGAATGTCAAAATTTTATTTTGTAGGATTGAAGGACTGCTAACAGAAGTAGTAATAATGAGCAAAGCACTGTAGGTTTCCTACAGTGGGATAACTAGGAAAAAAGAGGAACAGAAAGACAGTCATGCTGGATTTACATTGCATGGATTCGTGACTTCTCTAGGTTACCTGAAGTGGTATCTGAACATCTCTTCCAAAGCTGCCAGTCTCTGGACAGAGTGACATTGCTATTCTGAGACTGTCCTAAGCACATGTGTGAGTGGTATGCCAGTATGTCAAGCCTGGCTTCTTGAGATAATTGGAGTCAGCTTGGAAAAAAAACTGTCAGTGGAAAAGGAAGTTATTCTAAAACACATATTAAGTGCCACTACTATTTAATACACACATAATTAGAAATACTATAAATAGACACGTTAGTCTTCTGGTTGCTTCAGCTGTAGCAGAAACATTTACAGTGAATGATTGTGTAAGTCCCTCCTTGCCCAGCCATATGATAAAGGAGAAGGTTGGACATGACCTATTCATTAGCATGCTGACATTTGTATCACGAGGTTGGAGTAATGTGAGACAGATCATACCTTACGTAATGAACTCCTGAAAACCATTTTAGAAAGGTTGGCTTATTTATTATGGAGAATCCGAGGCTGAGCCCACTGAGGAATTTGAGCAGGGATCCTGAATATGTTCCCCAATCCTCTTGCAGAAAAGAACCTCAGGAAGAGTGTTGGAAGATGAGAGCAGGATATCTTTGAAAGATTAATTACTGAATGTGGAAAAGGAGGCTTGAAGAGTATCAGTTCTTCCCTCCTCTGAAAAGTATTTCCCATGACCACCAAGATTAATCATAAGCTATAGTTCCTCTGTGTTCTGTCAACTGAAGTCTTGGAGCTTTAATTGTAGGCTGCATTATTAGAAAATAGATTACTTTGGTTGTTTGACAGATTCCTAGTAAAAACAGAGTAAAAATTATAATCAACAAAATTTTGGAGATAGCATGAAACAGAACCCCCTTCTGTTTCACTGTAAAAGTTTTATGGGATTTTTATTTTTCTATCTTGTATTAACCCATTTTCCTTTCAATTTTTTAATCCATGGTTTATACTGTGCATAAGAGAATGTACTTCTAATTACTTTAGCTGTCTGTAGTAGTCATATACAGAGTATACATTTAACATCTTCAAACCTGTTTGTTAAAGAATATTTGTTAAATCAAGTTTTTAACAACGTAATCATTAAAATACACTACATTGTTTCCTTTCTTCTAATGATGAATAGTTAAATATAGCACAGTTACAACATCAAACATCTGAATAATAAACTGAGATCTAAATTAGTAAACTAAATTATACAAAGACATGGAAACATCTGTCTCCCATTGTATAAAGCATACTTGCTTTGAAAAAAAGAGCTATCAAATCCTAAAGTTGTAGTTTGGGATAGAGTGTATTATTTTTTTCACAGTATGGATCAGTTAATAAAAACAACATGCATATTTTTCTGAGTCAGAATCTTTTTTGCTTTCAATTAAATCTGATTTTTAAAGTAAATTTAAATCTGAAAATACTGTCCTGTAATTATACTTAGGGCTTATTTGCCTATGAATTACAGGATTTCCTGCAAGGAAGAAAACAGTATTCTTGAAAAACATTTTTGGTTTTGAGCAACAAGTCCAAACTTTTCCAGCATCTATAGGTCTCAGGTTAAATAATGCCACACCTGGAAAATGGTACAAAATGATTCAAGGGATGTATTAGAAGGGAAAGAAGGTCAAGAAAATTAACAGTGAACATGCACCAGGTCCATTTTTTCCCCCTTCTCATTCCCTAACTGATTAAAAAGTTGGATCTTGAACTGTTCTTACATGTTTTTAAATTCTTTAAAATCCTACTGTTCTTGTCCTTGAAAATCATCTTTTTATTGAGTTTGTATGAAAATTTCACAAACTTCTGAGTATTGAATAGTCAAATTGATGTCTTAAGGCAAGATTAAACTCAAGTTTACAATAGGATTTATCTTATTCACTTTATAAAAGGATTTAAACTTTAATTAACATGGAGTAGGAATGAGTGTAGAGCAAAGTAATGTCTCTGCAATAATAAGTCACACAAATTCTAGGACAAGGACTAGTCCTTGATCTTACGGCTCCAAAACATGGGTTTCTAACCACCCAGGTAAATGTCACATCTTGGTAAAATGCTGGTTTCAAAAGGACTCTCATGTATTCAGCAGGCTGAAGACAATCATGTGAAAAAATCCACCAGTTGTGTGCCACTAAAGTTATTTCCAAAAACAAAACCACTTTAAATTAATAGATTTAGAATTTGAACTTCGAGGTGGAGGTGTCCTGAGGAGAAAAGCTCTGTTTAATTGTTACATATTTGCTTTACACATAATGAGCAAGTAATTGTTCAAGAAATGAAGCTTTGTGGAAAGTTTGAAAGGTTAATAACTGAGTTTCAGCATTTCAAAAGAAGTCAGGGAAAGAGAAAAGAACAGAATCTTAATCTCTGAAACAATAAACCTTTGTGTTACCCAGGAAGTCTCAGTGCCTTCTTGCTAATAGCTTTAACATCTATACCAATGCAAATATAAAAGCAAGCTGAACATAATCTCTTTTCTCTAAGTACTTGAGCTTATACATTATAAAATAACTTTTTATGTGGAAAGAATTAGGAAGCACAGGGGGTTTTAGATGTGGGGTTTCTCCTAAACACTCATCAGAGTAACATTTAAGCAGCAAAACAGTATTTTAATGAGTAGTATCTCTGGAAATGTGTAAATAAGTTTGACCTTTCTTTTTTAGCTTGTAATTTTCTTTTAATAGTTCTACAAATAAATGTTTTGATTGTATTTAGTAAACTTAGCTTTTTGTAATTAATAGTCTTTGTTAGGAATAATACCATGTCTGAGCTTAGCATGTTAATTTATTAATACAGACCGAGTTTTAACCAAGAACTTTATTTGTAGGATCTCTAACAGAAGAGATCACATCTGTGATACATCATCCTATATAGAGACAACTGGGCTTTGTACATCAGGAGTGAAAAAAAAGTGTCTTTTTATTTAAATATTTTCATTAGCTGAAGTTCACAGTAGCATCTCAACACTATGAGAGCGTGAAGGAAGGAAGATCCTATATGTATTAACTATAGGAGCCCTATCTCACTCTTCCCTATGTTATATCAATGTCCATAATTATGATAAAAGTCAGTTTCACATGAGTACCAGGTCGGTTGGTACTCAGAGATGAAATAGACTTTTTAATCTACACCCACAATGTGGTTTGCACCTGAGTCATCTTGGACTTTCTCTGCTTTTCAAATAACCCAGCTGTATGTAGTAATCAATAATTTAATTCATAGATTTTATTGTTGTTTTTTTAGTCTCTTCATAGGGAAGAAGTTGCCATCCATTGTTTTAGGCATAGGCTTCTCCCCATCTTGCCATGATCCTGCCTTTTATTGGAACAGGATTTATATTTCATCTGAAGATGAAGCAGAAATTTTATTGATGTGTGATGTATGATGTGTGATGGTTGGCTTGCAGAAAATGTATTTTGTTTTATTAATGGCAGCTGCATACAAGGACAGCATGTGACTTCATCCCCTCCACAGTATAAAACAATTTACCATAACTTAAAGATAGGTTCACTTAATAATTTTGCTTTCAGTTTGAAGGCAAAATTTTCTCTCCCCTGTTAGCATTAGCTTCTAGCATTTTTGATACATCTGTATTTCAAATACTTCTGCCAAAAAAGTTTAAACAGCAAAGCTTCTCTTAACTTCAGAGAACATCTTTTCCCCAGTAGAAGTTAGTAATTATGATAAATGGATGTACTTACATGTACTCTCATTTAACAGAAGGGCTTTCTAAATTCACTGTCTTCACATGAGCAATTTACTTGTCACTGTCATCTTCAGGTTTATCTAACTGGGGTTTAATCTATTCAATTGTAGGAATAGCTGCAAAACTTATTTCTGAATTTGTAGTGTGGGATTCAGAGATTCTTTTGCTGATAAAGAGCATTTTGCCTTGCAAATTAAGGGCGAATAATCTTGGGGACATAGGCCTCAAATAGATAAAGATGAATGTGACTTTGACTTTTGTTAGCAGTTGAATTTCATCCACACTGAATATTAAGACTAGCAGTAAGACAATTTAATTCTGAGGGCTTGTCAGATTTAGGAGTGTACCTCTACAGCACAGTGGAGCACAGCACAGAGATACTTCTACTTCCTTATGGATGCCCAGATTCTGGAACACAGTTTACCACTACCAGACTGTTTCAGGACCTTAGCTCTGCCTGACTCTAGGTTATGTGGATGATTTAGATCAGGTTTACACTGGCACTGAAAGGGGTCTGTCACATGGTAGAGATACACTTTTAATCCTTTTGCAATTGCTGTGTCACTGAGCAAACCTTATGTAATACACAGATTCTACTGTCTTGTCCCTTTTAACCTGGAAGGCATCTGACATGTCTCTGGAGGTTGCCTGGGACATTGGCCAAAACTCCCTTGCACTGAACAATTCTACTTAAACACTGAACTGCACTGTGGTTACTGCCTGATAGGATGATAGCAAACACTACTTTAAATAATAGTTTAAATTGAAAAAATTGTGGTAAGAGTGCCTGGTCTTGCACAAGAAACCTTAAGCATTAACAGTGATTATCAGTCCTCATAATGTCCTCCCCACCTGATGCAGTACAGTAGTAGTTTTTAGGTTACACAATATTTCCTTTTAAAATATGGATTCCATTTATAGTCCATGTGATTGTCATTTCTACAGTTCATGCTATTGATATTTTTTATACTTTCAATAGAAATAGGCATCATCAGAAGGAAACCCTGAAGGTTAGCAAAATAACTAATCTGGCAGTATCAGTAATGCTTCCTTTGTTTTATATCACGGTGTATTGACCACCAAATGCCCTCCCTGCTGGAGGTAAAATTGCTGAGTATTGTGTGATATCATCCCTGTGAGGCAGCAGGAAAAAAGGCAGGTTTGATAGAAACATGCACGTGGCCAGTGGATGGTTACAAATTCTAACAGGTGTTGGGCTGTTAGCAGTGGAATAATCTGGCCAGCAGCTGATGTCCTCCTATTTTAAGGTCTCTCAGTGCTATGGGCTTTTCAGCCAAGTCCTCTTGGTGTGGTGTTTCTCAGGGAAGTTGATTGAAAAGTTTTATAGGCTAACAAGGGCCTGAAGGGGATTATCATTTACAGGTGACTACAGGCAATATGGTTGATATGACCACAGCTCAGTGTCTCAATTAGTTAGAGATCTTTTCAACAACTGTTTGCATTTTTGGTCTGTGAATGCTTTCTTTCTTCTATTCTAGAAAGAAAAATATATATATTTGCATGAGACATAATCATGCTGATGTGAAAATTTCTCCTTTGGAATTTGCTTTTCCTTGTATGCTAGCATCTGCTTGTTTTTCTTACAACTGGAAAGAAAATATAGAAGCCTAAAACACAGTGAAGCAACTTGCCTTACCCACTGCCTCTCTGTGTCAGCTTGCTCTTCTGACCTGCAGATAAGGTGAAGTTGTGGAAATACTTCAATCTATAGGATAATTACAGCGATTTTAATATTGCATATGATTGCAAAAGAAATAAAAATATCAGTAGGTTCTTAGTGTACAATAATTGATTTTCACAGTCATCCAGAGGTATAAGTACTGTTTTGATGTATTTTTTATTTCTGTATCTGTTTCCAACAAAACAATAGTTACTAGATCTGCCTGGATAATTTTTTGGCTGCTTTTTGTGATATTTATTTGATAGTTCAGTTTGTAGCCAAAAAAGAGACAACCAACATCATTCATTGAAACAAAGTGATGAAAATATTTTCCTCTTTGGCATACAATTTGATAATTCTTTCAACTTAGATGATTTATCCTTAAGGCATATTATGTTCAGAATAGTTTTTTCCTTGTAAATCTCTGGTATATACTTTGCCACACAGTCTAGAAAACTGTAGGAATTGATAATAACTGTTATTCTTTTTCAAGTACTATATCAGAGTCTCTGTAGGGCACTGTCAGTATTGCATTAAGTAGCTGCCATTGTTGAAAGGGAGGCCAACATCACATCATCCTTTCTTCCTTTCTTGCATGGGTAACTGGCACAGGGGTACCAATTCTGTATCACACCTCTGAAAAGGAGCACCAGAATAATAATGTGCACTTTTGAAGAGAATACTCACTGCTAGTTATGAAAAAACTACTACAGCTGCTGCTGTATTTGAGCTTTCTTCTGGGATAATGCTGGAGACTTTTATTACTTTTTGGACTTGATGATCTTGGAGGTCTTTTCCAACTTTAATGATAATAATATTGTCTTTTTAAGGTGTCACATTTCTAGTTTTATACTGAGGAATAAATTATTAGGGTGAGCAGAAGAGGAATAAAAATATGTAAATATGTGACTTGCTTTTAAAAAGCTGCACATTTTTTGTAATGTGAATTTTTCAGACTCTCAATAGGAGATGTATGACACTAGGTTTTTGTGTCATGTTCTTTTCAGCATCTCCCTTAGCCTTTCTCACTTTTCTAACTAACTCATTAATCTTACTGGACATTTCAAACAGAAGCAGTTCAGTATGAGAGGGTGCAGTGAAAATTGTCCATCCACTCTACTGCAAATTATTAGGAGTGCTGAATGCCTTTAATGCATTGATGCAGAAATTTTTGTTAAAGCCTTTTATAAAATTGCATGTAATTAGTGAATTATTAGTTTGAGATGACTTTGTGGCTTTACTATCAGTCACTCCTACAACTTCCATTCCATAAGCACTGACCTCACAAAGTCTACATCTGTCAGTTAATCAAGAGTCTAAAGAAAAAAAAAAAGTTGTTTTTCTTCTTTAGCTTGCTGTCTTTCATAATCTTGATTTTGTGAGATGTGTTTATCTATATTATATCCATATCTTAGTTGGGAGGACCACAAAGCCCTGGTGAAAGAGTGGCAAAACCATGTTTTTATCACTGTCATGGGATGTTTAATCCAGGTTTTCTTCACCTTTAGAGGCCAATCCCCTCCTTTTCAAATGGCAGAAAGTTTTCTGACTCTTTAAATTTTTAACTCATCCTTCTAAAGCAGCTGTTTCACTCAAAACACAGTTCTCAAGCTTGTGTTTGTGTTTTGAGGAGCTCATAGGGAATACTTGACCTTGAAGGGTGTGTGAAGGAGTGAAGGGCCAGGATTTCTAAATAACTTCTCTATATCACAGTCTTCAAAATGGAAAATTTCCATGTCTTAGGAGGCCCCTAGCCTTTCATGATTCCATACAGTTTGCATTAATGTGACAGTTCTTTAAGCTATAAGTCTCCCTGTATTTAGTCTTCCATTAAGCCTACTTCCTTGCATTCTTGCTGCTGAGATACCCTTCCCCCTTTTTGCTTAGGGAATTTTTTTACAGCATCTCATGATTGTTTCCCTGGAGCATTTCTTATCTAGGACCCAAAGCAGGTAAATTATTTTAAGCAACAATACTGCTTGATGCTACTCCTCTGTATAGAGAGCCACCCACATAGAATATTGCCTGTTTCCAAATCGATTTCAGACCTATTTCTGGGCATTTCTTTTTGAGAGAATAAACAAATCTGCTTCTTTCAGCTCTATCACCATCTGAAGGGAAACCCAGTGTGTGCCAGCACTGTGAAGCAGTGTGTTGTAACACATTAGTGAGTGCCAGGAAGAGCTAGAGGTAGCACAAGAAACGTGAAAGACTAACCCGCCCCTCTGGAGCAGAAGGCTCTGATGTTCTTTCCAAGGCCAGTTGGACACCATCTGATCATTTATAGGAGATGCATCCCATAACTGCATGGCCCTCTGAGACTCAGGGAATGGCTGGAGATTTTGGAGGATTTTAGCAGTGGGCTCAGTTTCACTGGATCATGATAGTTCTGATCAGGCATCATGGTTTTGGACAACACCACATATCCACTCCCAACATGCTGCTGATTACCAGTCATAGCTCAGTGGCTTAGTAGTTCAGTATTGCCAAGTCCATCTGAATGGCCATCTCTCCTCCCCTTTGTTTCATGATTATCCTTATTCAATATCCAAAACATGTGCATCACATTCCAGGGTCATGTCACGCCATGCATCCCCACCTGGGTAGCTACAATACAATTGTGACAGGCACCATTACATCAGATATCATTGTAGGACACTTTAAGGGCCCAAATCAGTCAACACCATCAAAATGTGTGGGAAAAGGCAAGCTCCTCTTTTTGGGAACGACCTCAAATTGAGTACTTATCACTAGAAGGTATAAAGCCTAATGGCAGGTGTTTGGTTTATGCTCAGGAAATGTCTGGTTGTGTCTGGCTTGATACAACCAATGTCTGGGCAGTCATTAGCTTGCCTGCCAAAAAAGGCTTTGACCTTTGCCTGTCTTCTTTTCGATGAGTTATTACCACTGCCAGTAGGATAAGGTGTACTTACAAGGCAGAATCTATACACAACAGTCATTTTTCAGAACCATTTGAAAATACTTTGACGAGCTGATGTCTCATAATAAACATTATTTACTTATGATTGCATCTTTTTACAGGAATGGATCAATTCTGACTCCATTTTGATTAAGAAGAATTGAGTCAAGGCCAGATGAAATTACCTTGCACCTGAATAACCAATTTGTTTGTATTCAATAGTAACTTGTTCTGTGGCAAGATAGAAAATGGTCTGTCTTGTCTCAGATTCTGTCAGCTGAAATGAGATAACGTTTGTGGTTATTGAAATGTTTAATTGTTGTTTCTATAATGTAGACTGTAGCAGTATTTTGTACTTTAGCTAGCGTCCACAAGTGTGGATAGTGCTCTCAAGTGAAATTGTAATTGAATTGTAGATTGGTTGAATAGTCCATCCCTAGTTTGCTGACAGATTTGTAAAAAAAATTGTAGGACATTTTCACTCTCCTGGTAGCTAGATGTATGTCTGCATATTTATAACAGTTGTTCGTCTACTTGGACATCTCAGTAATAATTTGGGGACATTTTATCACTCCTTGTATTCTGATTACAGGCTTCTACATCAGACATAATCTTGTTTGCAATGTTCTGGGTGTTCAGTCTTTTTGCTTCTGGCTTCTTTATCTCATCTTTGTAATTTCAGCATTCTTGTGAGACCTGTGCAATACCTTTACTATTTTCTATCGACCTCAACAGGGACTATGCAGATGTCAATTTATTTCAGTATATAGTTGCTTTGCAGTTCTTCCCAGTTCTTTTTTAATTTGGGTTTGTACATAACTTGGCTGATGCTTCAAAATGAGTTGAGAATCCTGTTAATCTGTTGTATTTTCATGCTTAAAGACTGGCTTTGTCTAAAATGCAACTGAGCATACTAGTGATTTGGTTAAACTGTATTTGTGTAGTTTTGGTATTAAGATCAGAGCGCCTCAGAGTTTATGAGTAATCTCAGTGGCCGTGAATCACTAATGATCTCTTTTTCCTTAAGCATAATGCTTAAACATTTAACATATGCAGACACCATTGCATACTAGTTTTTTTATCTGAAAGGCCCTGGGAGTTTAAAAATTCTGATAGTATTTTCATTAATTAGTACCTGTAGGTCTGTATACACTGAAATGACTTTGTCTTTTGCTTGCTGCTTTCTCTGAGGGGGTTGCAGGTTTCAAAACACAGAATACTTTGTTTTTGAAAGTTGAGATTCATTTCCTTGCCTCTTAATGGCACAAATAAGAACTTTGTGCTCATATACAAGAAATTGAAAAATATACCTGAAAAAGCCTTTAGAATGTATCTAACTGTCAGAAATAAGTAGCCACACTATTTGACTGTAACATCACTAAATTAGCAGTCACATATAATAACAGCAATAGTGCTCTTGTTCTACTGCAGATTTCTAGAATCCTCTTCTGTCTTCTGAAATGAGATGAGGAATGACTTTCTCATCCACTTCTATTTTCCATGATTTTGGAAAATATTATGTTCAACATATCTGTAAAATTTGTCACTTGTAGGCATGTAATAGGCATATCTCTTTAGTGCTTTTGCTTACACTATTTGGGCTTTGCCTTGTTTCACAGGATGGCAAGTAATCTAAATTGTTGGTCTAGACAGGAAGCTTTATTTTCATGTGCTTATCTACTAAAATTATATTCATTTACTCCTATTGCATTCACTGTATTCACTAACTGCTAATCCTATTACATATGTGCTCCAAAATTCATTAACTGAGAAAATAGTATTGAAGGCAGATGATGTTCTGTGTCAGTCAATTTATTCAGTTTGAGATACAGGATATCTGAAGATTGAGTTCTTCAGAAACGTCCTGACAAATTTTAGCTATTTTGCTGCAACTATGTCAGGCAGAATTGTTCTCTTGGATAATTTTTTGTTTGTTTGCATATCTATTACAGTAATAATTTCTCTCAGATGTAATCTTAAATTTCTACGTTTCCTTTCTTTTTTTGTGGACATATTGACTATTGTAGTTTTTGCACAATTTTCATATTTTTCATATTTGTGATTAATGTTGCTCCTATGGTCTTCTTAAATTTGATTTGCCATTACTATACATAGATATGCCATCATGTTAGAATGTCCTCTTTTGGGGAGATTTCTGCCACAATACTGTAGCTGGGAAAAAAGTCATATGAGGTTTATTATGGCTTCAGGAGATTAAAGGGAAGGTGCTTTTTAGAACCTTATCCAGGTTGATTTTATTTGCTTTTAAATATTGTCGATGACACCAGCATAAATATATACATATTTAAGTATCAAATGCTTTATGTAAAACTGATATTCTGCATTTCTATGTCATGTCATACCACAGGCATTCAAAAGCGTTACTGATAGAGGTAATTAGTGTTTCTTACCAAAATATAGATAAGAGCTATCAGAGTATTCCAGATATGTAGCTGCTGAGTTACCAAAAAGTTAGTGCAGCTTCCAATTCCAGCTAGCCTTTTAGGTGATAGCTTAAACGAACTTGTGTACCCATGATGTACATGGGTACATCATGAATTAAGCTTGTTTCAGGTGATTGAGATAGAATAACCAAGAGACATTGTTCAGAAACATTTTGGTATCTAAAATCACAAAATATATATTCAGTAGTAATTTTGGTATTTCATTATTGGCCATAGTGTTTTGCAAGAGAAAAAAATGCTACCATGAATACAAGAACACACCTCTAGATACTGAGAATTTCTATATGGCAGCATTTAATACGAGTTAGAAGGATTTTGTCTGTTTGAAATGTTAGTGGAGTTGATATGCATATATAGACTTTCTGTAGGAACAAACAAAACTTATTTTGGGTCTGAGTTTAGCAAACTTTACCCTGGATAACACCTACGGATATGCTGCCTTGAAGAGGAAAACATTTTAACAGGTGGTTTAGTGGTTTATTTATTTGAGAATAGCTCTGGGGAGAATCAGTGTTCAAAAGCTTTGCATGTTCTCACGGACAAGAAGTGGTTAAACTGGTTAGAGAAAACAAACAAAAACAAAGAACTACAAAATTCTTTTCCAGGCACAAAAGCCTTTTAACTTTTGCAAAGAGAGCAAGGGGAGTATTTTTACCTGTTTCCAATGCAAGAATGGAAGGGTTTACATCTATGTAGCTGGGCAACACTATTAACAGCATTACTATGCAAAAGGCATTTGTTTATTTTGCTGATGTTGAGCTCCATTCTTTTGTATTTGTTTTTTTTTTTTCTTTTCTAGGGTGATGGGGTTGAAGCAACAGGATGAGAGATCTCAAGCATGTTGCTAAATATTTTAGTCTGACAAAACTATATGGCTTCCTTTATCAAGACAGCTGTGTTTTTACATAAATAATCTTAATTTGGCCTGCTTAAGGATTATGCCTTGTACCCAAGTGCACAACCTTGAAAGGTCACCTTGCCTTCCCCAAGGAGTTTACTTCAAGGCATTCAGGATGCCAGTCCAGAAAGCCTCACAGACTTAAGTATGTTCTTATTTCCTACTTAAAAGAATGGCACTGGAATGAAAAGGACACCTTCCAAAATAGCAAAAAAAGTCATTTGCCTCTCACAGAATCACTTTGAAACAAAGACTGCTGAATATGCTGCTTCATTTTGACAGGCATACCTGGTATGCATCACAGGGAATAGTTAAACTTTCTTAAACTCTTAAATTAGGCTCCCATTAAATAGATCTTTATCTCTGTTAACTGGCTTCCCATTTATGTCATTAGTATTGTTCACAAAGCAAGATAAGGCTGGGACAATGAGTAATTCATAGTAGTTTTATATGCAACACCACAATTTGCAGCAATTAAAGAAATTGGTATTTTATTTTAATAACCATTTATTATAGATAATTTGGCCAATGCTCAGAAAAACTCATTCTAGAGAATGTCAAAGATCAGCTCAAAGATACTGCCCTGTTTATTAAAAATCAATGGCATGAATATCATTATTTTATACTTTCATACCAAACTGTATATTCATCACATAATACAAAAAGATTTTTGATATTTCTGAGAGGAATGGATCTATTGCTATTTATGGAAATATATTATTTTCTTTGTGCTTCTGTGCTGGGCAATACCTATAGATGACCCTTCATATAATGAAAATTTTGAAGATGTTCTCTAAGGTCTAAATGCTGAAAAATTAATTAAATATGGTCCTGTGCCCTGTAACTACAGACTACCATATCCTGTGAGTTGGCTAGGTAAGGTGCTCACAAATCATATGTTTTAGTGGTAGAATTCACAGCTGATCATGAGATCAGTAGTATTGAGGCTTTTATCTGATTTGGAACCTGGCTGAAGCTGAGGCTTTAACTTCACAGTGAAGGCTGCCAAAACATGTGAAAGTGGACATGTTTTTAATTTAGTGACCTTATGCAGGATGGAGAGGCTCACAGTAACCCATTCAAACTTTCTCATTTTCAAGTTGAGATGTACACTTGATGAAAGTCTTATTTTTCAGTGTTATTGTTTCACGTTTCCTTAAATATGTTGTTTGTGCAGCTAGAAGCAGAAGGCAAGATGTTTTGCAACATAACTTGTAAAGTTTTCTGTATCTTATTCTTTTTTTTGTGCACAACCAAGCACAGAAAAAAATGCCCAGAAAGAACTTCATGAAGTCATGGTTAATATACCAGGCACAAAATGCTGAAATTAGGATGTCTACATCAACTAGTATACTATTATGCAATATTTCCAAAATTTTATGCAAAATTTAGACACAGGAGGTCGTAGAAAGCTCTTAGCCACTGATTTGTTTAGTGCACTGTACCTTATGCCACTTGATGTACCTCTGCAAACCCCCTCCTTGGCGCAGGTTTTGTTTGCCTGAATCATGAAGGGCTTCTCTGTGACTGTTGTTCAGAGTTTTACAGTCTGCACTCAGGAATCCCTGGAAGGAAGCTTTGCTGATCTTAGCTGATGAGCATTGTGTAGAATTAGATAAATGATCACAAAACAGAAGATTATGCAGTATAAACCTATCCCTAATAGTAGATGTAATGTAGCACATCCACTATTATATACTTCATTATTTTTTCTTATAATTAAATAGTCAAAGACACAGAGTAGGGTTTTGGTTTTTTTTCTGTAAAACCTGGAGACTGCCTGAAATGAAACACAGGAGCTGGAATTCAATTATCCTGGTGGATCCTCTCCAACTCAGAATACTCTGATTTGCAGAGACCCAGAGAAGGGCTCTCCCATGAGATGACACCTTATTGTAATAAGTGTTGATTTCTAAGCAAGACGGAGTAATTTGTGTCTCAACTGAAGTTTGTGAATAAACCTAAATAATTTAGTAAATATTATTACTATACACACTGGAATGTGCATAGTGAGCAATATAACCTTTTCTTCTTCAAAATAGTGTCCCAAATTTGTTAGGAGTATAATTATTGCTGCAATATCTGTCATGAAGTCTCACATCAATTTTTGAAAATTTGCAGCTAGATGAAATGGAAAAAGTGTTCTCTTGAGTATTCAAAGGTACACCTGTATGCAAAATATAACTTTTCAGTCTGCTACCACAGGGATTTTATTCTTAAAATCAAAAGAATTACTTTATATGTAACTAGATGCTTGTCTACAAGAAAAGAAAAAAGATGAACCATTTGTTCTCAAACTTACAAGTATTTCTATTTGTCCTACAAGGAGAAATCACATTTGCAAAATCTCAACTAAAGAACTGAAATTTTCAGAGTGATCTTCAGAGAACGATTGATTGACAGAATGAATTTTAAATGAAAACATTTATCTGCCTCAGTTATATCTGTCAGTAGTACTTTAGCTAGAGCTGTGTTCAGTGGTTCAGCTCAATGTATTTCTTCAGCACTCTCTACCAATGTCCACTGCCTCCATTATGTCCTAAATATTGTGTAAATTTCTAAAATATGCTGAATGGTCCCTTTTAAAACAGGCATAAAATTCACAAATGTAGAGTTATAATGCAACATTTTGTTCCAAAAATATTGACTCTGTTATTCATTCTTCATGATGCCTTCTTCCTGATGAATAAACAATCAGGAGAGACAGTAACTACATCAAGGAAAAATGAGGATTATTTTATGCACATATGCAGACTAAATTAATTTTTAAGTGTAAATTGAGTTAATTTGTAGCCAATTTATTTTTTTTTTACCAGGAAAGATACTGAACTGAGAATGAGGAGACAAAAGCTTATTATATCAGTCAAGAGGCTTTGGCTTTTTATTGAGATATATATATATATATATATATACACTTGATTTCATAACAGACAAACAAGACGCAATTCCAGAATGCTTAATTTTGCTGTGAGTTGTTGGTAACTTAAAATAAATAATAAATTGAAAATTTTTTAGACATAGTGTCACTTCAATCACAAAATCATATTATTAAATGTCTTCACCAGAGAGAATAGAGTTCCACTGTAACTGTTCAGTAGTCATGGAAAATTAAATCTTCATTATAGCAAATACTAAAAGACAGTAAAGTGACCTGAAGTCTATTTTTCAATCTCCTAATATTACATGTACTTCCATTAGAATATAATGAAATATACATTTTTCATAATCAACCACTGGAATGTCTTGACAATGGAAATAGAAGGGAATCTCACATAAATAAGAAAATTTTATATAGAGAAAATATAACCATAGTCCAACAAATTTTCTCTATATTTTAGAGAAAATTTGTTGGAGTATGGTTATATTTCTTCCTTTCCTCGGGAAGACTGGGCTATGAAACCATAGGCCATTTAAAGTCTTGTGTATCCCTTCCTTACCAGTTTTAGTCCCTGCAGGACTTAACATTGATCTTCCTCGGCTCATCAATGACCAAATGATCTGGAAAACTTTCACTTTTTATTAAGTATGGGTAGGCTGCAAATATGGGCACCTATCTTTGCATTTGAGACAGAACTAACCGGCAGCAATTTTCTGAAGAATTTTCACTGAAAAACTGAAGAACTTCTTAATGTTCTGTTTCTGTAAAGCGCATCTGCCTCACACGTTTAAATGTTGACATGGTGAGGTTTCAATCTAGGTTTCATGGGAAAACCTCTGCTTCTTCAGATGTGACTGAATCTTGTAGTACTAGAAATGAAGAACTTAGCTCAATGTAGAGTTTCTAAGAGATGGCTAGCATACCTTTTAATTTAGGTACTTGCAGCAGAGGTATTTGAAGAGCTTTTAATGTTCTACTATCATATTAGAAGTAAAAAAATCCTAGAAATAGTCCTTACCATTTGATAAGAAATTTGATGGAATATACTTGAATGTTTTTGTCTATGACTACTATCAAGACAATTCTTTCATCTCAATTTGCCCAAATCTGATCCAGTCAGTATCACAGATTTTACACATGCAAACTCTTAACTCTACCTGCTAGTTTCCATCATTACCTAAGAGTTTTTCTAAGCAATACTGCAGGTGACCCAATAATGGATTGCAATCAGATCTAACACTTTTCTTCAAGTGAATTATTGCTAGGTGTGAGACCACATTACAAAAAAGCATTATAGCTAAAGCAAGAAAAACATGGCAAAACTGAAATCATAGGACCTCTGAACTGTTATATTGCTGGGCAGTATAACATTTTTTTACCCATTCTTTCAAATAGTCACAGAGTTAGTGTCACATACTGTTAAGACATTTCTTTGGCAACTAGCTGTATTTATGTTGTGAAAAGAGAAATTGGAATATGAATAGGTAATTAATGTGTCATTATTCACTTCTCTAGTATTGGACAGATTGAAATATTTCAGATATTTATCTGAGATTTTTAAGCAGATAATTCACATCAAATCAATAGCTACGGCTTGTCAGTACCTCAGGGCATATCACTATTAATATGTTAACTTTGTTAATATGTTACCTTAGAACATGTGTAAACCACAGTTTCTGAGTGCTACATTCAATGATAGACCTGAACTATATAGTTATAGTCAGGTATAACTTCTTGACTCCTTAGCAGTCATGATTTGATTTAATTTTTACCAGATGCCAAGGAATTAATTGACACTAATTGCTGATCTGTTTTTGTTAAGGGCTGTCAGTTCTGTTGAGAAGATTTTAGCAACATGAGCAGGCAAAAATAGTTCTGATATGGCTAAGTAGAGGCTAAATTTGTTTCCCAGTACTTTCATTTAAACTCTTACATGGTCAGTAAGTTGATTCAAGATTTTTCTCTTTTTAAATTAAGGGGGGAAAATGCTCTAAAGCTCATTTTTGTATTCTGCTATGGTTTGCATTATATTGATGAGTCTCTGCTGTTTAGTCTTCAGCAATTAAAAGGAGCATGCAAAGAGATAGGATCGTGGTACAGCATAGCTGATTGTAATGTTCTCAGAGCACCTTTCAGACCAAAAAAATTATCAGAAAATCAATGTTGTCACTAAGCTGCATAATATAGAAGTGTAAATCGGTGGTCTGGAAATAGAGCAGAAATCATGCAGAGGCACAAAGTAATCACAGTCTTCCTAAAAGACACATGGTGAGATCCAGTTAGCTTAAATCACATACAGGCTTTGGCTAACAGAATTGCTTCCAGTGATGCTGAAAAACACCTTCTTTCCTGACTGTAGAGAACGTGAAATGCTTCATTTACAACGACTGCTTCAATATACACCCAAAACATATCTATGCACACATGGGAATGGATAGCAACTTGTTTCTCAGTCTGCACAAGGCTAAGAGACCAGCTACTTAAGAGGCAAACCAGATTATATATGACCTCACCAATAGTCATGAAGGCTGAAAGTAAGGCAGAATCCATCACAAAGAAACATAAAGGAGACAATACGAATGTAAAAAAAAATTACAGAACCAGAAGTAGAAAAATCAGTCAAGTTTTAAGACAGAATTTCATCAGGATCTGTGTATAGTGCTTAGACTTCTAACAGAAAACTGGACAAGGTGGATGCTCATGCAAGAGCATTTTCTCTCATTTGTAATATGCAGTGCAGAGCCTGGGAGTTGAAAAAAACCCCAAAACTAAGAACATATAATAGCAAATAAATGCACAAATAAATAGATTATGTACCTAAACCAGATGGACTTGTGTCCATCAATATAGGGTAAAGAGGAGGAAATTTAGAATGCAAAGTGTTTCCCAATTCCTAATTAATTCAATATGCAACTATTTTTGTCTTCTGTGCTATCAAGATCAGATGTTCCTTTCAACAACATAAAATTAAGCCTGAATAAAGGAATCCCAGATGAGACTATTTAGCCTGTGATTTCTAGGATCACATGGACTCATCTAATAATTTCTGTCCTAAATCTAGAAGTGTCATATCTTTAGATATAATACATCCTGTTTTGTTTGAGTCATGGTTTGTTTCTTTATCCATTTAAATCTTAACATTTAATATATTTTTATTAGCATTATGTTTATTTACTATTATCATTTCAGTGGTATCCAGTGAATGCACAAATGGCAGTGGGCACAAATTGAAGTGCAAGAAATTCCATTTACTCATAAGAAAAACCCTTTTTACAGTGTATGTGATCAAACGAGGTCACTGTAAGAAGTTACCCAGAGAGACTGTTCCAATCCCATCTGGACGTGCCCCTGAGCAATGTGGTCTAGTTGTCCTTGCCTTGAGTAGTGGGCGTGTACTTTATGATCTCTAGAGATGCTTTTGATATTTAGTTGACACTATTATTAATATTATGGGAGATTTGTATTTGTATTTATAGTTGTATGTAGAATTAATGGCAAGGAAGGTGGAAAATAATGAAAAGACAATTTCATGTTAGAGTCAGAAATTTCCTTTATTGCAGTACTCACAATAGGTCATTCTGAATTTGAATGCTTTGTGGAATTATTCATTTTTGAGTCCCAGTTGAGGGGGGGGGGGGGGGATTGTACCCACATGAGAAACATCTCCTCTGTATTGATGTAGCAAGAAAGCAAAATTAAATTTCAAATGTAACTAGGCAGGGCTACACAATGAAAATGTGGTATGGACTTGCATCAAAAAATGCATTAGAACAAAAGAGACAGGAAGGACGTAGTCTAGAGCAAGTATGATCTTGGCACTGCGGGTATCTGGATATTATGAGCAAGTGATTTTTCTCAAGATAGATCCCCAGACTAATTAGTCCCATTTCCACCATTTGTACCTGAGGTTGACATTTCTAATCTTGAAGAATGCTCAGTTTTGGGAAGGATGGCAGAGCGTATATGCAATCCTGATGGGCCGCCAGTCGGAAGTGACTGCAGCGTCTGAGCGCCTGTCAGTTCCTGTCGTGCTCCTCCACCACAGCTCCTGGCTGGCTGCTCATGGCTGTCGAAGAGTCAAACATTTCCTGCTTGGCAGCCGTAGGGAAAGGAAGTCCCATCTGCTTCCTGGTGCTGGAGGAGGCATGGAGAGCCAATAAAAGCAAATGTACAAAGTGAGACAGGATTTGGTGACCTCTCAGAGTGAAGCTTTGTGTCATCCTACTGGAAGGCAATCGTTGTTCCTGTGAATAATTAATTGTATGACTAAAACCATATCCATGGTCCCAAAACAAAGAGGATTAGAGGGTTTAAATATTTAGATATTCCTGATTCTTGTTTCCGTTTTCTTTCGTAAATATATCTTATGATGCATTACTGGACTTGGATCAGTCAGGGTGTTATCACTCGCATATCACCTCAGGGGAAAAAAAAGAATTTTACTGATTGTTTAAGGTAATTTAATACTTATGAAAAGTGCCAGACAAGTTGATTGCCTTAAAGCCTTCCTCTTCTGGAATGATTATCCTCTGAATTATGTGCAGTGTCTTCAGACACTGCTTGAAACCAGTTTCCTGCATCTTAAATCTGTCTCTTTTTCTTTATTTTCTGACTGGTCTTGGACCCTATATTGATTGGTGTAAGTCATCATAAAAATGCATCTTGACTTACTTACTTTCAAAGAGCAGTAGAAGTAGATTGATTTTTGGCAGTCTTAAGGTAGATAATTTACTATATTGCTCTGCATTTCTTGTTAACTTCAGTTCATTTTTTTAAAAAGAATGGGATTTGGGGCTAGGGATTTGGGCTTGGGATTTTTGTTTGGTTTGGGGGGTTTTGTTTGTTTTGGTATGGGTTTTTTTGTTTGTTTGCTTGGTTCGTTTGGTTTGATTTTTTTTGTTGTTTTTTCTCTTCTTTCAGTGGACTTCTCATGGTATGCATTTGAAGATAATTTTTACCATTATCTTTGACTTCACTGTTATTCTTCTCATCAGTACAGTCCACAAAGCATACAGGAAATGCTACCAATGAGATTACCTTATGCTTACATTAGGGCACTTTTTAGCTTTTTCCAGTGAAAGAAAACAGATAAGTTGGTACTATGCATAGTTTTTCAACTAGAAATTTTAGTGTTTAATGTTTTTGCTCTTTCTCATAAAAAACAGGTCACAGACAAAACCATAGTAGTTAGCCTTTTAAAATATAGATCACACAAACACTTTCATATCCATTAATTTTCTGTTACAAGCATTTTTTCTGTGTGTAATGTCTGTTTTATTTGGTTATATTTTATCTGACACAGAAGTTTTGCTCTGCGGTATTTAGCAATATAAGACTTAAGCAGTGGGGAAGAAATTTGGATTCTAGTTGCAGCATTCTGTATTTCTGCAAATACAGGCAGCAAACTGACTTAGGAGAAAAGAAAACCTAGAAACATCTGCCAGTAAGACAAAGGTGATCATGAGCAGTATTCTAAAGTCATAAGACACCAGATAATTGCTACACCTTAGAGAGGTCTTGAAATGGAAGACCTGGTGCAATACTACTTAATTCTTCAGTTTGCATCATGGTATGATGTTCCTCAAGAAAATGTTCTCTATGAGATATTTGGAGATCAGGGATGTTAATAAAAGAAGAACAGCATCTATGTTCTTCTGGAATTCCAGCAGCCACTTTATTAACAACATTTAATAATATCAAAATACTCAGTGGTATCATGCTTTTTTGGAATCAGTCTTATGAAAGATCAAAATGATACTACCCATCATTTGATGCAGCAGACACCAAACATGTCCAACAGCAGTTTCTGAAGCTATGTGTGGGGAGGTATAACGTGGCCAAATTGCTCGTCAGATCTCCCTCAGAGTTCAAAAACTGATCTTCCTGAGATCAAGATCAGAAGAGAGAAACTATTAGAAAGATAGTATTCAAAGATATCTCTGTGAGAAGAAGCAGTGATTGACACTGGACTGACTTATAGATAACTTTATCCTCATGCTGGTGCCAGTTTGAACTCTTGAACCAGTTTTGGCAGACTTCTGTGTGGTGGATAACCGAGGGCCAAACAGAAATGGAGATTTTAAATCAGAGCCATGCAGTTTTTCTTTCTTGAAGTATGGGGTATTTCTTGGTGAAGTCACTGTCTGAACTTGAATCCATTTGAATTGTGCTGTCCTAGGTTTCTTGTTCTGAAATCGCTTGCAAACATTGAAGTGTTTCTGGTTTTTAAACCTGAAGTGCTTAAGTGCTTGGGTTTAAAAGTTATCTATATAATTCACAGTACTTGCCCATTTTCAACGATTGAAATAACTAATTTACAATTATTCAGAGTGTTTGAACATTTGTGTGTAAAATAACATTTCTTGTCATTGCTGAGAGACAGAACATTCTCTTAGATATTAACTGAAAGCTATCGATGTTTTCTTATCAAAACTTTCTTCAGTAGATAAATTAATTGAGGTTTAGGCTGAAGGAGAGTGAAACAGAGCTATGTGAAATATTGTCTCATCTCTACAAGCAATTACATACAAAAAAGATATATTAAAAAATTAAAACTATGACATGAAGCTAGAAAATGTTAAAATTTAAGATAATAGGTATTATTATCTTAAATTTATTAACTCTCTTGTCCAAGACTGTCTTTATTGCATCAGTTATAACTATACTGACAATCTGTATCCTTGCCCTCTGAACCCTGTTTCCATAGCCCATCTCATCTCTTATTTCCATTTTACTCAGTAGTGCCCCATGACTTACTAACTCCTATCACAAGTCATGATAACATTGTGTGCAGTCCCTTACGGATGGCACCTCTGAGGAATTAAACTGTTAAAGTCTGAATCTGTTGACAGGTGTGAACTTCCTTCTCCACACATACACATACACACACCCCACCCCCCAACAGTATGAAATTTAATCAACTAGGGTCAGATTTCAGAGGGATGCCAAAAGGCACATCCTTGATATGAAGTCTGCTTACTCCTCCCTCTGTCCCAGGTTTTAATCTGAAATGTGAAACACACAGTTTAAGGTCACTGGAATCAGTTCACATGGACAAAACTTCTTTTTCCATAACCTTGTCCTTGAAAGCAGTCAAGGTATTTTTGCTGTAATATACCCAAAATAAACAAACAAAAAATTTAAAACTCATCCAGTGAAGATGGCTAAGATGGAAAATTTTATCTAAAATGATTGAAGCTTGGTAATTATACAAGTACCTGGAAAGTAGAGCCATTAAATGGGAGATGTCAGGGAATCTAAATAGGTTTGACTATTATCTTTGGCTTTGAAGTATGTATTAAAACCACTACTTTACAGTTCCCAAGGTGTTAATCAAATGCATTCATTTTCCTTCACAATAGTCTGCAGACACAGTAACCTAGGCAGCAGCTCTATCACAGGTAATGGTGACTAAATATAAGTGCTAAAACAGTGCCTGTGCTTTGGTCTTCTGGTTCTCTGTAAGAAGCCCAGCACTATTCCTATGCTTTCATGACCCATGGGATCCATTTAAGTCTTGAGTGTATTTGGTGAACTGAACTTTTACTGCTCAAATGCTTAGTTAGCCTGTTAAGGTGGGCAGATGATGGAGAAGTAGAGGGCATAGACAGAGCAATCAAAATTGCCTGCTGTTGCTGTCACTGATGGCCACTAATAAGAAGATGCACTTCTGATAATTATCTTGAACAGATTCATATCTATGGAGGTGGGGTTTTCAGACCACCTTTGGCCTAAGATATGGCATGAAGGGTTAAATGCCCGTAAGATCAATGGAACTGGCCAGTGCTGCTTAAACCACTGAGCTTTAACTCTTGCTAAAAGTCACAGCTGTGCACCTACTGCTGCCTAAGTTCAGATTTCTCAGGCTTTGAACACCTTTTGAATGGTTCTTTCCAAAAACTCCAAAAGAATAATTTTCATTCTAAAGTTTTTTAATAAATAATGTTAACCCACCCCCCCTGCATTATTTCCAAGAAAAGAAAATCAGTTCTAGTCTAAGTTACTTTTAAAAATTGTTTTATTTGAGAAACTCGTGGATATGGGAAATTATCATTTGCTCACAGCATGTGCTAATACAATTAAATCAGAGCATCCAAATGTAAAAGAATTGGTCCTTCAGAGTTCATAGGATATTCACATTGGCTCCATTTCCTTAAGACAAGACCCATACAGTTTTTGTTTTTCCTTAGCACAGTTGATATCTCAAAAGTACTGAACAAGATTAATTTTTCTTTCTTTTTGACTATTTGGGATTTTTTTTCTTGTGGCATGGTCATCTGTAGATATGGTGGTTACATTACTTTTTTGAGAAACAAAACAAAGATACTGAATTTTAAACACCAGTCTGCTTCCTTTGTTAAGAAAACAAACAGCCCAGGTAAAAGATTTTCTAAACTCTGTAGGAACACTTTCTGTCTCCATGAAAAATGGTTGGAAAATCAGCCCTGTAACTCAGTATTGACATTTCCTGTGTCACCTCCCTCCATGAACTGCTGGGCAGAAACAATACCTGAAGTGTGTAAATAGCGGCTAAGATTTCTGACAGCTGTAGAGAATTTATTTTCATCCCAGGATAATTTGTTGGAACTGTAGAAGAGTGACCATACTACCCAAATGATGCCATTCTTAAACCATTTAAACCCTGTTTAATTATCTGCTAAACTAGTTTTAGTAAAAACAATTTAGTATACTTTTTATACCAAAGCTGTAGGCCCTGAAGACATCAGGAGGTGGGGAAGGTCCAGTTTGCCCAATCCTTGTGGTTTTGCTTTCCACCAATGTTATATCACAGGGATCCCAAAAGCATTTGAGTAGACTGCATTCAACTCCAGTGCAGACAGTGTCTCATGATCTCACTTACCACATGATCACTGAGGCCATTTCACATACCCTGTCATCATATAACATTCCTCTGGAAGGAATGATTTGTTTACATGGGAAAGATCTCATGTAGTTTAGGATTTTTTTTTTTTCACGTGATATAACAGAGTAAAACAAAGATAACAGTCAATTTTCAAAGAGAAATACAAACAGGCACCAAGTAGCCCTGTAGAAATACTTTTCCTAGCTTCAATACCATCAGAAGCATTTACTTTGGTTTTTGGGACATTTGAGAACAGATCTCCCCTTTGCAGCAAGAAATCTGAGAGTGGCATATACAGTCGTGCCAAGAGCTGGTAGTTCAGCATGCTGTTTCTGACAGGGACCTCTATCAGCTGCCTCAGAAAATGTTACAGAATCAACTGGCCACAGTAATGTTCTTCTTAACCCATGTTAGATGTTGATCTGCCTTGAAGCCTAACTCCCCCCACAAACTCCTTTGGGCTTTAAGAAATGCTTATTTTGGATGTTCCTCCTACCCACACATGTCCAAGACTTTTTTTGAGTTCTTCTGGACTCTTGACCTAAATCATATTTCATGGCATGAATCCCAGACTGATTGCATGTTCTTGCTAATTGTTTCATTCATAGTCCATTCCCCACACCACAACTGGGAAGCAAAGTTTAGGTTAAAGCAGTTAGCTATGTATGCCAGAGCTGCACTGTTGTTTTTTTCAATGCAAAAGATTGTTGCCTGTTTTGCACTAGCAGTGCAAGTATCTATTACTTAATATTTGGTTTATGTCACTTGATTTAAAAGAAAAGTTTTTTATTTATCATCCTTGCAGAATTCCCCTCTATTTTGGTAGCTTTGAAACATTCTGGAGAGAGTTCAAAATTTTGCACCCATTCTGAATCTCTTAAGTCTAAGTAATTGAAGTAATGTTATAAACTACAAATTAAATAACTACTAGTAAATATCTACAATGTAGTTAATCAATATAAATATAAGATTTTATTGTGCCTTTGGCCTGAAGATTTTTACAAATATTAGTTATGAATCTTTCTGCTTAGCAAGTGCTGAATAACACTGAATTGGTATGATAGTAATTTACACTACATCTGCATTCTTTAATGTAATAGAAATATGATGCAGAGCACAGGAGAGCTGTGATTACTGTAGTCATCTGTATCCACATATTTATTTCCTATTTGATTTGGAGACTGATGCTGCCTCCATATCCACAGAATGTAAACTGCTTATAATGTCACTGCTGTACTAATAGAGGTCCTGGGGACATTTGCAGTGGAGACACCAAGACCTGTGTGGCATTTCCTTAGTGATGCACAAACAGGTAGATTTTCAGAAACCTACCAGAGACTCAGTGTGGCCAAGCAGCTGCAGAAAATACTCATTTCTGGATTACTCATCTGACAGGGTATGTCTTCTGCAGCTTCTGACTGCTTCTTCCAGCTCCCACCTGCCCTGGCTCACCCAATTTTCAAACTGATCCCCCTCTAAAAAAGGCCCATTTAAATATTTTGTAAAACCAGAGATGACTGGGTTAACCTGAGTGTTTCAAGGAATCTGTCATAGTTTCTTACACTTGGTTCTGTTTGTTTTTCCAGTTTTCATTTTTCAAAAGGGCTTCAGGATAAAGACTGTGTTATCTTAATGCTTGCAAATTATCTAGCACAACATATTAGACTCCATATTTTTGTCAGAATTAAGAAGCAAGATATTTTTCAGACACTGCAATTCACCACCATTGTCTGGGCTACTGAAACATGGGATAATACATAATTTAAAATTGTGTAAGGAGAGCAGTATTTATCCGTTATTTTTTGTTAATTATTCATCTGGATAGTGATTCCATTCAAAACTGTACATGAAAAATGCCATCATAGCTTAGCTAATTAGTCTTAGCCTGAGTAGACCTTCAGTGTATGGAATACTCTCCTATTCAGTTGGCTGTATGTTATACCATGACATCTGTTCATGGCAGTGCAGAGCATCCTGTACCATTTCAGAGAGACAAGGAAAGGACCAGGAGACAATGCTGGCTGCATAACATTGACCCAGGGCATCCCAGGTAAACAGTCCTCAAATAGAGAGAGCACCCTTAAAGCAAAAGGGAAGAATGAATGTCCTGATGGAGACGAGAGGGCCACTGTACTCACACCAGCACAAAGCCTGTCCTTCCTTTCACAAAACAGGATGCAACACCAGGCTGTGAATCACAGTGAATGTTGCCCATAGCCAGCTCTAGAGCTGACCTGGACTCTGCATTCACTTGGGCTCGGGTGTGGAAAGCACTAACCTGGAAGTGGTTATCCTCTCTCAAGACTACTCAACTTGGATTTCTTGACTGCTTCTTTTTCTCCTACAAGATCCCTGTGATCTTTTCTTCACTAAGCTTGTGTCACCTTTCATGCAGAGAGAGAAGGAAAGGGGGATGCAGGCATGACTAGATAGCTAAGGTTGAAGACACCCATCCACCTGCAAGACTGAGGACCAACAGCTGGGCTGCCAGTGTGTCTGGAAAACCACAGCTCCATGTGGACTGAAAAAAAGGAGTTTGCATCAGCATTTCAGAGATAAGAGATAGAAAGAAGCTCTTCCTCACTATATAGGAACAGGAACCTGAGGTCCATGTGGGAAGGAAGGTGGTAAAGTTTAAAAGTTTTACAAAGTTTAAAGGTTTGTACAAGGTTTGTAAACATTGTACAAGGTTTAAAGGGAATATTGTCCTAAGAAGAAAAAAGGAAAGATTCTTCCTGAGGTGTGATTCTTTCCGTCTATGTTGGGGGTTGCAATAAAGTATTTAAAGTATTGGATATGATCTTTAAAGTAGTGGATATTGTAAAACTGCCCAAAGAAAGTATTAATGCAGGCTGAGTTTCTGCCCTTCAGTTTTGCATTACTCACTACTGAAATGCAAAATATTACATCAAAAGAGATACAATAAAGGCTCTTGGAAAGAACCAAGCTTGGAAAAAAGGGATGCTGCATCTCACAGTCTCAGATAATTCACCTTCAAAGCAAGTCAGAACTATGTTAATAGTAGGCAGCTCCCTCCAAACTAGGATAATAGTGTACAAGTTTGGACAATAGAAGGAGGAGAGTGAATTTAGCGTGAGGCAAATGCTAGGCTAAATATATAGTAAGAGAATGGAAAACTGATTCAAACCACTCTATATTTTTTCCAGTTATATCAATAGTACCAAGAATTCATAGAATTTGTTTTGTTTCAATTATTTATTTTTCCTCAAAAAATGTTTGTATTAGTATAGCATTCAGGAAATATGCCTGTTTGATCTCCAGAGCACTAAAGAGGTTTACTCCCAGCAGAAATGCGTCAAGGGCAGCAAGAGATCAAAATGTTTTATAATGACATACTTATGGTCTACTTAGGATCTGTTGTCCTTTTTTTGACAAATACTCTGTTTTTCATGTAATCCTTTTGAAGTTGTGACGCTGTCCATTGTTTCAGGGATTCAAAATCTGACAACAGAAGAGTTCCTTCTAAGGGGAAAATGCTGATTATTTGTTCCATCCTTGATATTTTGGATAGAATACCTCACAGCCATACTAACTGTGATGACTCTTGTTTTCATGATGTTGAAACTGTTGGCTAAAGCCTTCACCTGCGTAATTCAGTATTTGATTTTTCATCTGGAGGAAGAAGAGGAAGGAAGAAAGGGCAGGCTGGTCTTCTTTGGCTGAAGTTTTTTTTCACAAATAATAACAAGCGTATTAGCTAAGAACTAAAAAAAAATGATTAGAGATTTATGTTACTTTCAGAATTCTTTTATAGTGTGTGTTGTTAAAAGCAAGGAGGCTTGATATGGCCAATGCACAAAATTAGTCTATGCTTGATGTAAACATGTGTGGTATCAGTAGGAATTCTTTTTATATACAGAAGGATAAGCAGATCTCTCCGTTTATATATTCTTGGAAAACATTTATTTGCTGAGTACATGCTGAGCATCTTTCCTGCCTTTTCTCAGAAGAGGCTCTTGTCTCCCTGTGGTTAGCCAAACTGAATACATAGTTCATGTAGTTTAAGGATTACTTAATTTAACAAACCTCTTTCCTTTGTACTTGTCATTTATGTTGCTGGCACATCACGCCAATGGCCGGATGTGCATTACTAATACAGTGTTTTTCATTTTGATTTTGCCAGCTTCAACTGAATCATATGTGCAGCACTGGATTGTTACTGAGCCTGTACATATAGAAAGAAATTTTTTTACTTCCTTTCTTATTAACAAAGAGAGTACTGATGGGAATAGTGCCAAAATAGTTTAGTAGAAGCAGAGATAGGGTAGAATTTGGTCAACAACCCCAAACTAAATTTTCAATTTAGTTCCAGAAAGTGGAACTGGCTGGCTGACAGGAACTGCAAAACTTTACCAACAAGTTCATATCTCCTAAGGTACATGGCAAGGCTAGATCTATACGGTTAATAGTGGCAGCGGCAACAAGTGGGTGAAGGTTTTTTGGCCATTTTTGTGTATCAGTAGTTACAGATTGCTGAATTAACAAATCATAAAATCATTGAGTTTGGAAGAGACTTGTAAGATGGTCATGTTTAACTGCCAACCCAGCACTGACACTGTAATGCCCACACCACTAAAATACATCACCCAGTGCCGCATCCAGACCCCTCTTAAACACCTCCAAGGATGGTGAAGGAACAAGCAATCTGGGATAATAACAGCAAATAACCACTTCAGCTTAAAAAGCCTTATTATCAGAAAAACAATGTACCAATTCTAAACATCAAAGATTCATCTTCCTTTAATTTACTCATTACTTTTAACTCCTCTTCCCCCCAAACAGCTAAGTTCAGTATATATCAGGACTTTAACCCAGAAAAATGTTTATGACACAACTGTTTAAGTTACCTCTCTTGTGGATGTGCTGCATACACTTCAAGTACACTTTCCTGGGTCTATCCATGTTTCAGTTATTCTTACCTGACAAATTCATAATCCACTGCCTGGACACCTGAGGAGCCATTCTTTATAGTTTGCAGTTCCAGTTTAGTCATGGTCACAAAATTGGAAGTGAGATTTATTTAGGAATGAGAACAAAGGCTCATCCATCAATTTAAAAGCCTCAGGGTTTCCATTTATTAAAGTCTTAACTTCCTTAGTGAGGTACGAGTGATCCAAGAGACAGGCAGAGTAGCAAAATTATTTACTCAGAGCAACTGGAATTAGATTAGCTGTTGGGAGATGTTGACCTGGGACAACAGCAGGTTTAATGACAGTGGTGTGGGAACGTAACTACATTGATAGGGATGTTTGAGAGAAGTTAGAAAAGACTTTTTTAAAAGGCTGTGAAAGGGGTTAGATGAGCAGGAGGATATAGCAGGTGTTCAGAGAGTGCCTTGTTCTGTAAATTGGGTTTGACAGTAGCCATGTCTTCATACCCTGCTTTTTGGAAAGGTAGATACAGGAAAAATCTGATAAGTCCAGGAGTTCTACCCATGAGCTGGCTTTATACATGACATTTTTAAGGCCTTTCTAAGCATTATTTCTTTCATAAAGGGACTTACCACATAATATTTGGTCAAGTTCTACTTTGAGTGTGTCGTGCTGGTGATTATATCCTGTGATCAACTCTCTGGATTCAGGGCAGTTTCAGAATGAGTCTGATGCCAGCCCTCACCCTCCAGAAACTTGAGGAAGTTGCTGGGGACGTGCTGCTTATCCATCTCCCTGGTTATCAAGTTGCTCAAGGACACAAGGGTTCAGAGAAGGACTATACATGGACTAGCATTCCTTGGGCACTAGGGAACAAGAAGAGAATATTAATATCAAGAAACCCAATACTGGTTTGCAGATCATCAGCTGCCATGTACCTATGCATGAACTCACTTGATGGCATCTGTTATGCTAATCCTAAAAGTTACAGATATCTGACCTAATTTCATCAGACTGGTCTTCATTACCACTGCCTGACTAAATCTCTGGAGAATGCTATAACCTTCAGGAAAGATAAACCACAGGGATAGGAAAGGGAATGGAAAATGGAGAGCTGTCTTGCAGAAGATGAAAGGAAAGATTACAAGGCCTTCTTCAGTAAAGGGGCAGAATACATTAGAGACCAGCCCTGGTCTGTCTAAGGAAACAAATCCAGGAATACACTGCACAAGAAACATTATAGTTGAATAGGAGGAACTATGTGATGATTGCCTGCTATACAAGTAGATGTGAATAACTTTTCAAGAGACAGCACGAAATATCTTTCACGTGAATAAAAGGATAACAAAGTGATGACTGTTTAAAAAAGACACCCTAATTATAAAAACTAATACTGAAATCAGATGAAGACTAAGATTTAATAAGAATAGCACAGTTGCCCTAAAACTGTCTCAGAGGAAGCTCTGTTAATCAAACTGAACTTTAATACTTGCTGCTTTTGCTACCTTCAGCTCTGACCAATTTACTTTGAAATTACTGACACCCATCCCACCAGATTTTTATGCTAGAACTCAAGAGGCAGAGTTCTTTATTATTAGGCTCAAAGATGTCATGCTACCAGAGGCCATGAAGGTGCAGTGATATGTGAGAGGCCAAGCTAATACAGAGAGACACGTAGTTTCCTTGGATAGCTGAGAAAAACAGACAAGCTTTACAGTTCACATGCCTTTCCCAGTCAGTGCTCCAACAGTCTAGCTGGGTGAGGGTGGTTCAAGCATTCAGTTCATATTGATGCCTGAAATTGCTAAGCAGAATTCTAGAGCCTGGTTGCTTGCAGCACTGGCTCCCTCCACCTGCTGTTTGCTTTGTCTCCTGCAATGACAAGATAAGCCACCACTGAAGTACTTGTGCACATGAGCAGGGGGCAAATGTAGCAGCCAGTGCTTGTCTTTCATTGCAAAATCCGTGAAAGAAGATCACTATAAAAGATGTTGGTATTTATTTTATGGTATTAGTCGTACAGCAGCTGCTAGACAGTATATGACATCATTTGAAATGTTCTCAGTCAAAGTTGCTATCTGTTCTGAGCACTGATTGCTTGGATAAACCTTGAGAGAAGTTTGTGTGGGCAGTATGTGTGCAGTATGATCTGGGCAAAAAATACTTGTTTCATCAAAAATGCCATTAGTCTTATCAGAGCTATAAAGTATGCCAAAAGTATTTCCTTGGAAATTTCAGGTCAAATAAACTGGCCAGGCTGTTAGTCTTGAATTTAAACCTAAGTGAATCATACACTTTGAATAATTTGAATGCTACTTCTTTTTCTCCTCACAGGATAATCAAAACATATCTCGCCTTCCTCAATTGCTTTTTGGAAGTATTCAAACAGTCTGTGATACAATTGAACTCTAAATTTTATGTGAGCATTTGGCATTTATTTCAGTATGTTATTTCATTGTTAATGTCAGATGTCATATGGATTCATTATCACTTTCAAACAGGTTAAGTATAAAAATGATTTATTGCAAAGGGTATTGTGTTCTGTGATTGTAAACCCGACAGCTGTCAGCACTAGCACATTTAATGCAATATTTAGTTTTTGATGAAGGTTTGAACCACTTCAGCCTCACTTTGATATTCATGGATTGCATCAAAAACAAGGGACACAAATATAAATTTAGCTTGTAATGGGAATTATTGCAGAACCAGTGCCAGTGAATTATTACAGACTTTTTTGTAGTATTCAATCTTCCCTGCTGGATTATTTGGTTGAATATTTTCTCCCTCCTAAAAACAAAAAAGCCACTATACTGTGTGTTCTGTGTGAAAATATCCTTGATAGCTGGAATTTAGATTTTGTACTCTTCCAGCCCTAGCTGCTCTTCTCCCAGATACTTCTACAATGTTGAAAAATTACAAAAGCAGGTCCTAACCTGAAGTGAGCAGATTAACCCAGTCAGTGTCTCCTATGTACTTTCAGATAGTAACCTGTTATTCCACAAGTTATTTCTTTTGAGTCCTTTGGAGTATTCTTAGACCTCATGAATTTGCAAGTAAAATTCCCCCTGTCTGTGGATCAGGTGAAGAATTTTATTTTTCCAGTGCTTAATGAGGGTATTGTGTACACAAACTATCAGAATCTAACACCATTTACTTTGCCATTTACCAAAGGCTGTCTTAGAGCAGTGATTGCAAACCCCATTCACTGTAAAGTGCAACACGAAGTTCTGCACAGTGTCACACTTGTGGGGCAAGATCTGCCCTGGCCCATACACTCCACTGGGAGCAAAACTGTGTGTATGTTTTAATTCTTTCAGATTTCCCTGAAATGGGATCAACAGCAGGAGAGGACTGGCCATTGAGACTTAAACAGTGCAGAGTTGAGCAACCAGCACATAGAACAGTGGATATGAAGTTTTCAGACTTCTCATGAGATTGGATGGGTCAGCTTTGCCATAAGCCACTCGACAAGAACATTGCAGTTCACTGTGGAACAGAACTACATAAACTGTACACTCCATAAACTGAGGTGGAATACAGTGAAATTATAACATCTCTAAGTTATTGTCTCTGTTCAGTACCCACTAAAATTCCCTTTTGGAAAGTGTTTTTCAGAAACCAGAGTCTGAAAAAACACACTTGTATAACTGTGTTTTGTAAATTGATTTTATAAATCTACTGCAGAAACAGATTTATGTAAGGGCCTCCAGTAGCCTCTCTTCTTTTCCCGGTTATAGGTGTATGATTGCTTTCTGAGCTCCCCAGCTTGGCACAGGCAGGGGCCTTGGAACTTGCAGTAGGTCACACTGCTGTCAACTCAAATGCAAATGGGGGATACGGTCTCTTCATTTTTCCAAAAAAAAAATCTGTGAATGCTTGGGGAATAAAAAAAATGATACTGACATTTAAACAAAATCAATTATTTCTGCCTAAGTAAAAATCTGGTAGGATTTTTTAGGCAGGACCATCTACTGTGGAGTTTAAATGATCACCCCATGTTTTACAGCTGGTCTTAAAGTGGCTGAGCTGAGATGTGCAGAGATTCAAAAAAGTAAAGCATAAAAGGAAGAAGTTGTGGGACAGCTGGTTAAGAGAATGGGAGTGTTAGATCTCTGGGTGGCATTAGAAAGTGGCCTTCAGAAGAGAAGTATAAATGCAGCTATTGAATACACCATGCCAATTTATTCCTGCTCCCTGAAAAGGTAAGATGGCCTTAGAGTCAGCATTGCCTTACCACAACCCTGGCCCCAAATTAAAATTTCTGAATTTCTATAAAAATGAAATATTCAGAAGCCAGAAATGGTAGCAGATGTTGATTATTCATCAGACAAAGTTTATAAATCTTTCTCACAGTGTGAGAGATCTTTTTAGGACAACACAAAACCTTTCAAAAAGGTGCTGATGAAGTTCTGCTGGTTCATGTTAGCAGATGCAGCTCTTTAGTCCCTACAAGAGCCTGGAAAGGTGGTAGCTTTCCTCTAGAGGAAGTTAACTCCAAATAGGCTCTCCAGGGACATTACAAGGAGAGCCTGTTTTAGGCAGGCAGCATTCATAGAACCACAGAATCATTAAGGTTGGAAAAGACCTCTTAAATCATCAAGTATCACCTGTAACTTGGTGTTGCCATGTTCACCACTAGACTGTGCCCCAAGATGCAATATCCACACATATTTTGAATGCTTCCAGAGCTTGTGATTTCACCATTTCCCTGGGCAGCCTGTTCCAATGTGTGACCACCCTTTCAGAGAAGAAGTTTTTCCTAATGTCCAAACTCAAACTGGCACACCTTGAGGCCTGTCGCTTGTTACCAGGGGGAAGAAGCTGATCCCCACCTGGCTACACCCTCTTTTCAGGCAGTTGCAAGGAGTTATAAGGTAGCCCTTGACACTCCTTTTCTCCAGGCTAGACCACCCCAGCTCCCTCAGCTGCTCCTCACAGAACTTGTGCTCCAGACCCTTCCCCAGCTCTATTGCCCTTCTTTTAGACTTGCTCCAGCACCTCACTGTCTGTTCGGAAGGGCCAAGAACTGGACACAGGATTTAAGCCATGGCCTCACCAGGGCTGATTACAGGGGCTGGTATTGGTATGTCTTGTAGTTCTGTCCACTGTGAATCCAGCAAAATAATGAACTGAGATTTAGGGGTTTTAATGAGGGTCCAAGGGCTTTTTTGGAGGATGCCATTTCCATTTGTTGTGAGCTGTATAGCAAGGGAAGCTTTGCCTGTGTAAGCCCTGCTGAAAGCATGACAGAAACTCTACAAGCATAAAGGATGTGACCCTGAATTTCTCTCCCAAGGTGCTCTGCCAGTGGGAGGGCTTGCTGCACTGGACTCTGGCCATCACCGTCAGTTTGTGGGTGTCATCATTAATTGCTAACCTTAATAAAACTGAAAATACATTTGCACTTTGCTTTTCTTAGAAACCCAGATACAAGAGGCACTGGCTTTCATAAAGTGCTTTGGCAATATGCATTCCATAGTTTATCCCATCAGATTGGACTACAGCTGTGTGGGACATGCTGTACTTCCTCAAGGGCACTCTTTTACACAAGCCAACAATATCAAAACCTCGTGAGCAGCATGAGCCAGGGCTGCACATGCTTTCAGACTGCACAACCATTTAATCAGCAAGTGCTGCAATACCTCTGATTAAAATTAGTACATATAAAGCATTTTCTGATGTTTTTTATGCATTATGGGGTCCCCTTATGAAATGCAGGCTGTCTCCCAGGGGCACACATCACAGGGAGGAGTGGGTATTGGCAGTAGCTCTGACCTAATCAATACCCAAAGCAGCATAGCTGTAATGACATAAGCTGCCCTAACAGGTTAATTTATTTTGCTTCTGCCATGTTTTGTTTGTGCTCTGAAGTTTGGAGGCAATAGAATTCATCAGTGAAACATTCTCAAGTGTTGAGTAAAACAAGAAAGCTTACATTTCTTCAACCATATTGAAAGAAACAGCTAGACTTTTTTCTTTTTTTTTTCAAATGAAAAAAAAAGGTCAAACATGAAGCAATGACGAAAAGAAAATAAATTTGAATACCATCATTAAGGTTACAAATTCTGACTAAATTTATAAGCAACTTGATCTGTTCCATTTTGACAATTATTTGGTTCTTTGTAAGTGTCAGTCCATATAGTAAAAAAAGAAAATCCTCTGTGCACTAAACAGGGACACTGTGCTTAAGGCAACAAGGTAACTCCAGGCAATTGCCACAGATCTGTTTATCAGCAGGAGTAACCTCTGTGTAATTTCACATACAAGATCTTGGTTTACCTAATTGCTATCAGATGCTGCTGTCTGGTTAGAACACCTTCCCTGTTTAGGCAGCAGTCCTGTAATCTGAGCAGCCTGAGGAAAATCAAGATTACTGGTTAATCTGCTAATCTTCCTCCTTGAAGGCATCTTCTAGACAAATTCAGGAAGCACAGGTATTTCCATACAAAGACAGTAAATATTAAACTAACATTGAGATTATTGCAAGGAATTTATTCTTTGTGATAGACAAACTTAAGAGGTGTTTCAGACTTGCAACTCTTGAGCACTCTCGATGGAACAGTTCCTGACCTCAGAATGAGAGTAACCCTTTGGATTCCTGACTTTTTCACATTTACAAGTACTCTAGTCTCACTGTCTCAGTCCTCTACTTTTGTTTGGTTATTATAACATTAAAAGAAAGTAGACTTGGCACTAGAGTGACATTAATAAATTGTTTCTTTAAAAAAAATAGAGATTTTTAATTCAGACTTCACAGCTGTTCAAACAATGTACAATGACTTGTTAATCAAAAACCTATTAAGTTCCTTTTTATATGGAAAGATGATAAAATGTCCTCACAGCAGAGAAAGAAAGTGGCAGGCTACAGATTAACTTGCTGGGAATGCGTAACACATTGCAAGTTATACAAGCAGTAAGTGTGACAATGCTGAGCTTTTATATGACATGTTCCAAGAAAAATATAGCTCACAAAGAAAGAGATGAAACATATAATTGAGTTGATATAGTACACTGAATAAATTTACCAAATTTGTCATATTCAGTAGAATAAAGAAAATGTAATATAATGGGACCCAACCATACTGAACTGGGTAAAAGTCTTCACAAAACTGAGATGGAATTCACTGCACCAATTCAAACTAATGAGTCAATAAGAAAAGCAATTGAATAACACTTGTAACAAGCATGTGAAAGATACTGAATCAAAAGGAACTGAGGAACTGTGCAGTAAAGATTTTGCTTTGCAAACTCTATAGGTGTGTTGGTTTTGAGCTGTGTATCAGTTTCATGAACTGTTCAGTGCACTGGTACCCATTACCAGTATACCTTACCCTGTTCAGTATAGCTGGTACCCAGTATATTGCATTTTCTTTATTCACATAACTCAGCTGTGGCAATAAAATATGTGTCTTTTGATACTGTTCTAAATGAGGGTTCTTACAATATCAGATGGTGAGGAGCATTTGAGCCCCATGTAGTTTTGCTTGAGAAGGGTCTGAAGAGATGTGGATGCAGTGCTCATAGAATTTAGGAGTAATTCAGTAATTCACTTTATTTCTATTTTTGCTCCTTGTAGGCCACTTGTCATTTCAACATTTTAATAAAAATATGTGAAAAAAAGTTGTTGGTCACTGTTGGTATTCATGGTTTTCATTCCTTTGAAGACGGTCAAAAGATGTGCCTGTGTTAGACAAGCCATTTTTTCCCCCATTAATTTTAGTTCTGCACTTACAGTACTAATTTGTCATCTAGATCTTCTAAACAGTGTTGAAAAAACCTTATGACTATCCAGCTTTTGGCAGAAAGGCAGAGTCCTGGAGCACAGAACTTGTATTTCCACCTTCAGCACCTCTACCGCCACCAGAACAGACTGTATCTCCACCTTCAGCACTGACTGGTGAACATGGGAAGAAGTTCTCTTTAATTGTTCTGTGTCTGTGTTCTCCCACCTTTAACATGGAAAAATCAAGCTACCAACAGTTTTCTTAACATCTGAAATACATGGATAAAAAATTCTGGCTAGAGACATGTTCAATTCTAATAAAACTGTACAATTTGAGTGTGTTGGGGAGATCGGCTTTTTTAGACATTCTTTAAAAATCTAAGTAGTTTTCCAGAGGGAGGCTGTGTGACTTCTGTGGAAACTGCCTATTCAAACTAATTTTATTTTTTCTTTTCTTTTTGATAATTTCTTCACTTTCATTCTTTGTTGACATAGTTCATTGTATTTGGTGTGAAGACTTAACTTCATTGTCAGTAATGTACAGTGTTCCAATATATAATCATTGTTGGGAATAATCTAGAGGAAACACTTTGCTAAATGAATAATCTGCTTTATACCTTTGTGTGCATTTTAGCAAAATTCAGTCATAAATGGTTTCTGAAACTTAAAAAAAATCCCAAGGGCAATACACTTCAATGGAGACTCCCAGAAATGGCTCATAATTAATGTAGCCCTTAAATCATTATGGCAAGGGCTGCTATCAAAACAAGAACACTTTGATATCACTGTCATATGACTGTTACCTGGTTTACTGCAGAAGAAGCTTAGAGTGAGAGGGGTGGCTGAATGAGTGAGAAGTATTTTTGCCACAGTCACACAATTAAATTTCAGATCATAGCAGAACCAGATCTAGAATTTCTGGCACAGTGTCTTACAGGCTAGAAAGCTGCTATAAGCTTAAGACCTCCTACCATGACCTGATTGCAGACAGCTGTGTTAGTTTAACACTTCATTATTTTTTTGTTGTGGAATGTGATAAAGTAGAGGCAGTGTATTGAATTTTCTCCTTACAAGAACTTTGTTACACAGAAAAATGACTCAAATTTAAGTATTTTCAGATGAAAACAATGTTTTACAGATGAAAAGATGGTTATATATTTAAGCCATTGCCTCTTGATTTTCGTCTACTCTATTTGCATATAATTTTGCACTACAATATTTAAACCTTACAGAGTAATCATCTTTTCTAGGATACATATTTGAATAAATATATGAATGCTCATAACAGATAGAACTCTGTCTTGAAAAAAGATTGTTCTTTTCTCTCATGATTAAATTCAGGAAATAATTTCATAAGACAGAGAAATTTAACAAAAGAAAATTTACTTTAAAAAGAAAATTCTCTTCTCCCCTGAAGAGTCCAAGGCTGAAGTGTTTGTCAAGTTTAAAACTCAGGGTCTGGAGCAGGTCAGATCCGGAGAAGATTAGGAAGAGTGTCAAAGAATGAAACCAAGCACAATTGCTTCTTGTTTAAAGAGTGGTAGCCCTTTGGCTGAAGCCTCTGTGTAGTTCCTGACAACTTGTATACAAGAAGACATTTTATGAATAAACAAATTACACAACAAAATTACTTATGATTGCTCATAAGTGATTTCTGTTCTGAATGCAAAATGGGTGTGTTGCTTTTCCAAAACATTCATGCTATTATTGTAAGCCTTATTGCTTCCTTATTCATTGCTGCTTGCTTTCTCTCCTTGTTGGATTCACATATTTGGAAATGTTCAATGGCCAACAGTGAAGCAGAAGATGAATATGTTAACAGCCTAAACAACCCAGAATCATTAATTTTAAACTTGGCATTGGGATATGAGCCAACACCATATATGAAACAATGGTTTATCAAGGAAACTAAAACAACAGATTCTAGAAGTTAGAGGGTTAAAATGGAGGGCCCACAGATACAGCAGTTCTTCATTAAGGAATTATTTTTACTAAATATACAGGTAAATAGCAAACAACAGTAGGATCAGTAGATCAAGGACAAATTACAGATTTTATCAGGTTAAAATGTCTTATTTACATGAAGATTTTACTGACTCAAATTCATGCCCCTAGAAAATTCTGGTTGTGTAGGACAAAATGGTGGAAATGCTGAACTTTATATGACCAAAAATTAAGTTTTTTAAAATTAAAACATTTTGTAAAAAATTTACTCCATGTAGAAAAAGAGGAATTTTTATACAGCTAGATAAGTATTCTACAGTTTATCTTCAAGAATCAGGAATGTGCCTTAAAAAGTACTAAAGAAACAAAATGCACATTTACGTACAAATAAAAACAATACATGGATATAATATTTCATCTTACTACTAATAATGAGGATAACCACTGCCTTATGGATAGGCAGTATCTTGTTATAAGAAAGTAGAGAAAAAAAATCAGCATAGGTTAGTTAATTGGACTGCAAGTCCCGTACTTGTCGTGGCTATGAAGAAAAGCCAAGATGTATCCAGAGAGGTCTCTTCTGGAAAAGATAGCCTGTGGAAGCCTTCATCTAGAAAATTGGGTGCAGTTCTGCTCCCTTATGTTTTTAGGTGCGTTAGTTCAAGTGAAATACAGACGTAAAGGAGGCCTGTCGTGGCAGTCAAGGACATGGAGAAAGTGTTAGACAAAATGAGAAAAAAGGCTTGGCCTGTACACCCTAGCAAAGTGAAGACTGAGAAGAAATAACAGGTTTTCTCTATAAATGCATGGGTGGGCCAGAAAGAGAATACCTATTAAACTTGTCATAAAAAGCTTAGGCGGGAGATTAGAATAGGATTTCTAACCAGCAGAGGTACAAGACTCTAAAAGAGGATCCCAGTAGGAGTGGTGTAGGTAGGCATTGTAAGCACTTTTTGATTCCTTCGTGAAAAGGACGACATGACATGCAACAGCAAGAGATTGATATGCTTTTATGCTGTCAGATATGTAAAACCAACTGTATAATTCCACCTAAATTTCAGTTACAAAAATGACTTTTTTGTGAGAGACAAGAATATTACTTGTTTCAGTAATGGAGGAAAATTCCAGAATGCTCATGGTTTTAAGGGGGAAAAAAGTGAGAAGAACTTCATACAACTTTCTAGGTGAATCCTTTCATGGACTACTTGATATTTTCTAGAAAAATACATCTCTGGATACATCTCAGGATTGTGTATTCAATAGAATTTTCATTAGTTTCATAGATACTAATGCTTTGGGTTTAAAGGGACCTTAAAGATAATTTAATTTCAGCCCCCCTGCCATGGGTGGGGTCACCTTCCACTAGTTCAGGTTGATCAAGGCCTCATGCAGCCTGGCCTTGAGCACTTCAAGGGATGGGACATTCGCAAGGTCTCTGGGAAATCTATTGCAGTGATTCACCACCATTACGATGAAGAATTTCTTCATAATATTCAACTTAAATTTCTCATTTTTTAAATGTAAATCTCGCCTTTTTTGGTTAAAACCATTCCCCCTGGTCCTATCCCCCTTGTAAAAAGTCCCTCTCCAGGTCTCTTGTAGGCCCCCTTGAGGCATTGAAAGTGTGTCCAGCTTTCTTGTCCTTTTTCCACAGTCACAAATAATACAAAAAAATACTTTCCAATGAGCTAATCTAGGTTGGGTTTTCTTCTTCATTGTTTTTTTTTTTTATTACCCAATGCAGCTTGTTGCTTTTTTATGCTTTCCATGAGAAAGACTTTATGATGCAATGAGCTGTCTAAAGATTATGATTACTATAATATGTGAAGAATATTCCAGAACTTCACATTATTGGCTCCATTCATATAACTCAAAATTGTTTTATTTAGAATTTTTCTGGAATTGAATATAAAATAATAATAAACTATTTCCATGCCAATGTTTGTTTGTAGTGTTTGAGAGTGATCATATCCATCCTTGTGCATGGATGCTAGCTAATTGGCAGGCATTCAGTCCAATTAGCCTGAGGTAATCTCAGTGCGCTGTAGGAAGTAATTGTATATATGTAGTGACTCCACCTGTTCTTCTTATTCAATGTTTCTGGTTTTCATATCTTATGTTTACCAAATACTCTAGTGTTGAGGCTAGGGTGCTGTAAAATTATCACATTCCGGTATTTCTGGGGAAAGCTATTCCCATCTTTGGCTTACAAATGACTTTGGTCTACTTTGATCACAGACAGGGCTTTTTCCCTTTTGAGATAGATTGTTTGCACATATTTTGAGCCTTTGAATTTAAATCAATCCAGAACCCATAGATGGTACAGAATGTCACACCTGACACTTAACCACTGCATTTTGGCAGCATACAGGCCAAATGAATTCTCACAAATGTCCACGTGAGTTTCCAGATGCAGTTGAAGATCTGAATTATTTTGCAAGAATGAATTGGAACCTACACATTTCAGTTTTATGCTCTCTGTCATCCTGCCACAGCTCTGCCCAGTGGAAGCATTTGAGCTGGATCTAGAAAATAGAAAAAAAGAGTAAGCGAAAAAAGAAAGAACAAGTAAAGACAAGTTGTTTTGTTTTGTTTTTTCCTTTCAGGAACTTTCACCTTTGAATTTAGTTTTTCTGTCTCTTTTTTGGTCCTATAGTATCAAAATTTAATTTTCTTATGTGTTCATGAGAACATTAACCTCTTTACACAGACTGTGAAAAAACAAACCATAAGAAAAGGACATTTGTAAAAAATAAAAATGTTGTTGGATTTTATTTTTATTGCAGTTACTTTGTTGGTATGAGATTATAGAAGCAACATTTACACCAGGTTAAAGATTGGAATACATACTCTGCTTTTATATGTCAGATTTTACAACAGAAAAATAGAGGCTGCTTGAATTTTAGTAAGTAATGTGTGACTGAATCCCTGGAGAACCAAACTATCACTTCTGTTTTCCAGAATACAAGATTTCAGTCATAACTTATTTTCCCCAAGATCTCCGCCACTGGTACTAAAAACACCTATTTATTACACTCAGGATATGAACAATATGTATAAAAATCTAATGTCAAGGTTTCTTCTGTTTGTTTTTAATTCCAAAGAAAGGCTCTCATTCTTTCTTGTGTGGGGATTTTGAGGAAGATGACAAATAAATTACAAAGCTTGAGAAAATTGCTTCCAGACAACACTAGAAAAGAACAAAAAGCCACTGAAACCATTTGACTCAGCCCTGGTTTCTTCCAATGTTTTAAAAAAAAAATCCATCTGGTCTCAGAAACAGAGGATTAACTTTAGAATGAACTAAGATTGTGATGATTAAAATACAGGTTAAAAAAAAGCTTTACTTGTGTTTATATGGGTGAAAAATATAGACACCTAATTGCAGCCTTCCAATACCTGAAGGGGGCCTACAAGAAAGCTGGAGAGGGACTTTTTACTGTCCCTCTGGTTATGTGGTGACAGGACAAAGGGGAGCGTCTCCAAACTGAAAGAGGGTAAGTATAGGTCAGATATTAGGCAGAAGTCCTTCACTTTGAGGGGGGTGAGGCACTGGGAGAGATTGCCCAGAGAAGCTGTAGAAGCCCCATCCCTGAAAGTGTTCAAGGCCTGGTTGAATGGGGCTTTGAGCAGCCTGGTCTAGTGAAAGGTTATCCCAGTCTGTGGCTGGGGAGTTAGAACTAGATGATTTTTAAGGTCTCTTCCAACACAAGCTGTTCTATGGAACTATTATTCTAATCAAATATTGAGTATTTTGGGTGTTTTAAAAAATGTTTATAAACAGTTCTTATAGGGAAAAAATATATAGAGAAAACCCCAACATTGCGGTGCACTTTTCTGTATGTGGAGAACTCTGTTAATCTCTCCCACAATTATCTCTTCATATGTTTTGTGTTGGCAGCTCTGCATAGCAAAACTTACAAATTGCATCAGAGCATCATTAGACCATGTAACGAAAGTAACAAAACAACTAATAGGGGAAGGATTGCACATCTCCTCGCTGCATTAATGTCCCTTGGCTTCCCCCTGTTATGACCTAAAATTCTAAATGCATCTAGTTAACAGGTTGCCAACAGTGTCTAGCAGATGGCTGTCAGAATATGCCAGAGATGCTTCAGAAATGCACAGCAAAATGGTAACAGGTAGGTCTGGTTGGGAGAGTAATCTTGGGAAACAATGAGAGTTTCATACTCCATGCATGAGACCTGACATCTAGCTTTTAGGTGAGACTTCTTCCTAAGAGGGTGATCATATCAAGAAAGATATTAATATGTTCAATATTTCAGTGATAAACTCTTCAGAGAAACTGTTTAGTACAAAACATTTAGTACAAAAACACTTAGTACAAAAACATCGATATGTTTTAACTAACCATGCTGAACATGGTTAGTTAAAACATGTGATTTTCAAGCATAAAATTCAAAGTCTTACCATATTTAAAATAAATGAATTTTCAAATGAAAAATATATGTTGCCTCCTTACTAAACTACAAAGGCAAATGAAAAATGGAAGGTTTTCCTTTTAGCCAATTCTTCTCAAACCAGAAATAAGGCCCAAAGAGAAACAGCAGGGTTGGCTCTTTCAAAAGCAAGGGCCCGAGGCAAAGCTGGAGCCTGGTAGTGCTGCTTTCATCTGGCTCAGCTCAGGCAAACAGACACACTTCTCAGCTAAGGAATGCAAGGCCCTTGCCACGGGGTCAAGTCCTGGGAGGGGAGTGTGGGCAGTGCCCTTTCACTCCTACACTTTAACAATGCTCTGGGACAAAAGACATGCACCCAGGGACCTGCACGCACGTGCCCGTCACACACGTGCGCTGAAGAATGAGCACGCACACGTTCTTCTCTGCGTCTGCCAAGCTACCCAACCTGCTTCACTTTCCTCTTGGGCTTTTTTATGTAATCCAGCTAAGGCAGATTTCTCTGAGCCAGAAAGGAAGTGTCAATAATGAGAGTTTCTGTCTTACTGGAACAACACCTGACAGCTTTGTATGAATTGCCTCTGCTGCTGGGTAGCCACTCCTACTTCACAAGCACATTCTTCTGGCATTATTTCTATTGTTATGAATTTTTAACCATCTTTCATCACCATCTGAAGTGAACTGACATTAATTTTGGCAGAAAAAACAACAGGGCAGAAAAAACACAGTACATGGAAACCTATTTGAACCCTCAAAATTATTTGATGAATTATCAAAACACAAATAAAAAAAAACCCATGTTTTTCAGGAGAGGTCCAGATTAGATATTTGAAAAAAAAAAAAAACACCAAAGGAGTGGTTAGGCATTGGTATTAGTTGTCTGGGGAGTTATTGTCTCTGTAAGTATTCAAGAGGTGCCTGGATGTGGTTTTTGGGTATATGGTTTAGGGGTGATTATGGTGGTTGTTCTGGGTTGATGGTTTGACTAGATTTGAAGGCCTCTTTCAGCCTTGATGCTTGTGTGATTCTGCAATATATAAGAAAGTGTTTTACAGTTTACTGTGTGATCATAGAGACACACATCCTATAAATTACTGGGGCTGCAATGAGGGTATGACAAGGGCAGTGCAAAATGACACTGGGATGCTGTTAATCATGATTCTCATCTAAGCCTATGGTTATATTTTGAATTGTGTGATTTACCCTGAAAGAATCCTTCAATCTGGTTATTTCTGTGGAGTGATCTGCTGCAGAAGAGCACTTAGAAACTTGGGCCTACATTTTGTTGAAAAATCTCATTGCTTTCTGGCCAAGAATTCTTAGGGGAAAACCCTGAAGTTGCATATGAGGACTCTGTTTCTGGTTGTCAGTGGCAATAAATCAGCAAATGCAAGGTCAGAAATGAGGTATTTGGATTGAGTGACTTTGATAGCTGACTCTGTGATATCTTGTTTCCCAAAACAAATATGCACACTTATTTCCTTAGGCAGAAGATCTGTATCCTCTCAGTCCCATCTCCTTTATTTCACCAGCTGTTCTCCCTGCTTGTGTGGTCCTAGCACACTATATCGTCCATTATTTTGATTCTCCCTAAAGCACAAAAACTTCTCCTTATTTTGGTTTAGTTTTCATTCAGGACTTTATTATTAACCCTCCTGGAAAGCGGCAGAGTGCAAAGCTGATGCCGTGTGACTGCTTTGTATAGTCACCCCATTCAGAGGCTGCAGCAGATCAGCTGTACTAGAATGCAAATGCTCATTCCCACCACAGCTCACTAGAGCTGGAAGCAAGCTGTTGGTCATGCTTCCCTTTGCCTTCCCTTTGCCACTCAGTGTATGGTTTGGTATCAGCACAGCACCCGTTTTGAATAAAGGAAGGATGGAGTCAAGATCATTAACATTCTCAAGAAGATTTTGTTGTGGACTTGCAGGATCTTCTAGTATTTGGTATTAACTCATGTTTCTGATGCCCTTACTCTCTTTTTCACTGTTTTTCCATTAGCTCTTACTGATTCCAAGTGAATGGATAATCACACCTAAACAGCAGCTTTAAGTCAAGGACAGAGTGTATAGCATTCCAAAAAAAAAATAAAACTTTTTGTGAGGATGATGGAGAGCTGTACACATTTTTAGAAGTAGTGGATATTTAGGTTTTGCCTCTAATCACTTGCTTATCTCACAAGACATGAGAACAAAAAACAAAGCTGGTTTTCATGTGATCACATTATAGCAGCCAGCACAGCAATTACTACCTTCTGATAAAATGCAGCCCATAGGTATTCTTTCACTTCGACCTGCATTTGACAAATTTTTTAAACCAGACAGTGCCATTAAGTTATCTTGTTTGACTTCCTGCATAGGAGTTATTATTTCATTCTCTAGCTCCAGTAACAATATGGTTCTATGGTAAAGCATATGTTCTTAAAGAGACTCTCAGACATCATTTGAAGACATCAAGAGAGAAATTCAGTTACTTTCTGTTGTACATCGCTGCAAAATGATTCAGTAAAATTAAATATTTATTCTTTGCAATACCTATGAAATTCTGGCCTGGGCTCAAACCTCATTATGACAGGTTTCACATGCGTGCAGTACAAAAAGACTGAATGGATTGCCAGACGGTGCAATTATTCAAAGAAGTGCTAGTCCCTTTCTTTTGGCTAGACTCCTATCCAAATCGACTCTGAATTCTCTTTCAGGCTGTCTTGCTGGGTTTACTTATTTCTGTTGATTTAACCCACAAATTCAAGTTTTAGAAATTCATTATTTTGTTGCCAAATTGCACAGTGTTATAACATGTTTTGTCCAGAGTTACAGATTACATTTTGGGTGAACCAAACTGTAATATAGAAATAATTTTCTGTAGCTGTACTTAGCCAGCTGGGTCGGCAGAACCTGATATTTGAAAGAATTCAGTAGAATAGATATAGATGATTGTGTTTCTGGTAAATAAAAGTTAATGAATTGAGTGTACAGTTCAACCAACCAGTGCCAATCACAACACTTAAAACACTTCCAAGTTGTTAGGATAGAATATGCTTGTGTTTGGATAGGGTATAAGTGGAAAAAAAAGAGGAACTCAAACAAAGGACCAATGTATATTACCTTTGTTTACTTTTCAACATCCATACATTGTATACTACAAGCATTTTTGCCTCTTCTTCACAAGTCACTGTATTTTGAACATATAGTCAATCACAACCCCTTCATCTGCTGTTCATATTTCTCAGGTCTGAGTTCATTGCTTCATTGTATGCGAGTTATTTCATGACTGTTACATTTTTTGCAAAGGGAGATAAGACTACAGTGAAAAGAGCAGTTTGTAGGAATGGCAATTTGTACGAATTTTTCATAAACTTAAGAAATACTGTGGAGATTTAGTTAGACCAAAAAAATTATATATAGTGAATGGCAATTGCAATGGAAAATTAAAAAAAAACCAGTTTTGATCTTTTATCTGGAACTTGGAAGTCTTCCAGCTTTACCTTTCAGCATTTGTCATATTAATTATTGGCCCCAAATGATTGAACAAGCCTGTTTCAAGACCTCTTTTTAGTTTTGAAAAACATAGATTTTGAAACCTCTGAATGTTTGCTTGAAAAATGAAATCAAGTTTCTGTGTGGTTTATTGTGAAAGAAAATTTTTGCCAAATGCCTCCTATGTTTCTCATTCAGTTACTTAATTTGTGGGTTTTGATCTATGCCATGGGCTGCCCTCAAACTTCTCCTTGCTTTGAATATTTAAAAGGAGAATGGATTTAGTTGTGTTGTAATGCCTGCTGAGTGAGAAGTATTTACTGATGGAAATCTGACCTAGCAAAGCTTTAAATCCTATCGGAGCAAGAATATGGCCAATAACATTTACATACAGAAATAACTTTTTAAAATACAAGTATCCTTTTTAGTACAGACTAGCACTTAAAAGTCTAACTTGTGCAAAAATTTAGGCTTAGATGGACAAATTTTGGAAGTTGAATTGGAAATGTTCCACAAGCCTCCTCAGCTGAAACATGCAAAGGAAGACATTTCTCTGTTGAGTGCTTTCTATATGTGTATTCACATTATTGTGTGGTTTTATTTTGCAGGTGATTAAGTCAGACCCTGTTTTGCTTTAGATATGCCTGGAAGGTGCTGTTCTTCGTGCACATGCCTGAGTCCCTTGCATCGCCTAAGCTGCTCAGTTGAATCAAAACACTTAGACAGTGGAGAGAAAGATTTTTGACAAAACAAAACTCTATTTTATGTATTTTTGCCAAAACAAAATGTTTTTCATATTATTTTGTTCATGGGTTTGGGGGTGGAGTTCTTTTGTTTTGTTCTGTTTCCTACTAAGTTTTTCAGCTCTGTAAAACAATATGAAGGTTGCACTCAGCTCTTACCCACCGTACCTTTTGTGCCCTTTTTGTTTATGGTCACCTGAAACATTCATTCATGTTAAGTAATATTTTACCTCTGGATTTCTATCATGACTTTGCCAGTTTCTGCAGCTAGTTTCATCTTTCATCATCACCATCTTTTAGAAAGATGTCATGAGACATAAGATGACATAGACACAAGTTTAGGTTTTGAACAGTAGTTGCTGTAATTCCTGGGTGCAAACAGTGTGATCTGTCCACGCATAAGAAATTCTTGGCTAGACACTGTTTTCTTTTCAATCTGGATAGTCAATAGACTTTCAAACTGTCAAGGGGCTTTGGCAGTCCAGTTGACTACTAATCCATCTTTGTTGTCAGTTTTGGAGAAGACTGGTGACCTCAGGTCTGAGAATGTCAGGTCTTCTAAACTGACTTAGAAAAATACTGTTGCATCTTCATTCTCCTTCTATTTTCCAGGTAGGTAAGAGGGCATTTCCTTCGACCACATGAGCACCTGCAGAAGAAGCTTGGACAGAACTCTGAAGGAAAAATGCAGAGGGACCACAGTCACTGAAAGTAAGTTTTCTTTCTCCTTCAATGCTCATCCATATGCATTAACACTGTGGGTGATCCCATGCACTTCAGATACTTGCTAATTATCTAAAGGTAAAACTCGTGTTATAGCTTCTTCTGAAAGACAGGGTGGGGGGACAGAAGTCAAAACACTCATTATTGTGGAGATCCAGAAACTGTATTCCTACATGATAACAATGCCAGAGAAGAGATGAGATAGGGGGGATAAGGTTCTGTTCTGAGTAAAGGGAGAAAATAACTCACAAAAGAATTTAATGAAGTCTAGCAGCGTGGGAACTTCTCAGGTCTTCAAACTAGTTCTAATCCATACTGAGAGCAGCAGCAAGGACGGGCATGAAGTGGTATGAGCTGAAGCTGTTCCTTGAGTAAGAATGTTTTACATAATACCTCAAGGCTTGTTGTGTAATACTGCTAGGTACAATCTATAATTGTTTCTTTTTTTTTGTTCCCTTCACTTCTGTAAGTTTCCAGTCTTGAAACCAAGAACTTTGCTTTTGCTTTCCATGATTAAACTTTAGTTTTTCTTCTAATCTTTGTGGTGAAAAGCCTGACTCTGGACAAAAATTCAAAGCAAACCAGTTCTCTAGAGAGTAACTAATCCAGTAAAACTGTTTGTGCAGGCAACAGCCTTCCTCCTGTGATAATCTGAAATATGACTTTCAGCAGGGTATAAGGACAAGTTTGAAAGTGCAATGAGCACTTCAGGTTTAGGGGCAGAGAAACAATGTATAGCTGCAGGTGCATCTCAGATCATCAATGTGCTAGTATTTAAAATTAAAGTAGCATGTTGTTGAAAAGTTCACCCTGAATCTTCATGATTTTTTGAAACCAACCTATTAAATCTCAGGGTTTTGGAAAACAGAAGAAAACTTTAGAATTAGGCAATGTTAATGAATTCCCAGAAAGATTATGTAGTCAGTCTTCTAAAAAATGCCCTGGTAACAAGATCTGGTCTTGTTTTTCAATTGTTGAGTAATTTTTTTTTTTTCCACGGGTCTAATATTATCTCATTACCACTATTCCTAAAATCATCTGCCATCACAAATGTAAAATAGGTGAATTCTAATTTTTCTTAGGTCCTATGGTCCTTCAAGACAGAATTTAGTACATAGCTGGGAGTGCATTACTACTCTGATTAGGATTTGCTACTATACTCTTATTAGGATGAAAGGCTATGCTAGACTGAGGCCACAGGTGATCCAATTCCAGTGACCACCAAATTAAAGGTCAGCTTGAAGAGCAGGAATCAAATTTCTCTCCTTACAGTCTACTTCAGAAATCTATGAAAGTGTTGTGCATGTTTGTTAACATCCTTGCACAGGATTTTTTAATCTGCTTGATAATGTAGATCAAATGTCTCACTTTGTTCTCTTGCTTGACACAAACAGAGTAATTTAAACTCAGAAAATCATACTGAAAATCCTTAATTTAGTATCTATGGTCTGATTGAAACAAAAATAATTGAGTAGTTGGTGAAAGCTTAAAAGAGCTAATAGAAAACAATCAACCTTTTATAATTTCATGTTTTTCTCCTAGGAAATAAATGTTTGGCATTTTTTAAGTTTAGGCAGAATAAAATGCTTGTAAACCTAATTTCTCGATCATGCACAGATAATAAGTATTGGCCAACTGAGAAATTCTGGTGGAAAATATTTGATTTTCAAGAACTGTATCCAAAATCCATTCAGCCGGAACAGCATTGCTATTTGTGACACTGAATACGGTTTTGAGCTCTGTACAGATGAGCTAGTTGTAAGAATTTCAGATTTCAAGCCTTTTGATGGTAGCCAGCTGTCCACAGAGTCTCTGATACCTGTTGTTTGATGCAGCTGCCTGTTGAACTGCTTAGCATCATCATTTCCTATTCCTCTAAACATAATCCTAAAAGCAGCTTAATAACAAATGTGTTAGCAGAACACTGTGGATATCTGTGTCCTGATATTCCAGCCTGGGATTACTTGGTACTTATGCCTCTCTCCTGTCTCAACACTGAATTTGCTAAAATCTAGAAACAGAACCATTCTGCTGTCTTCCTGTCATACTTTCTTTTATGTAAGCTACAAACTCTCCAAATTCTAAAATTACTTGTGCCATTAGCACAAAAGTAAACACAGTTGGAGAATATGGCTCAGGAAGTAGGGAACATCAGGATACTGGATTAAGGAAGCATGAAAAAATCAACCCCAACCAATGTTTCTTACAGGATGAGAGTCCTTTCTCCAAATTCCTTCCAAAATCAGCAGCTGCCAGTGACTTTGGGGGTTGAAATAAGGGCTGAAGCCTTCTCCCCATTCCTAGGAATTGTTCTCTGATCTGTTTCCTCCAGAGCTCTGCTTTGAATCTGTAGGCAATGCTGCAGGCAAGTAGCTGTGTCCTCTCAGGAATATCCCAGTCTGTAATCATGCTGCTCACCATTTCTCTTCTTGTCTTTTCCATCTGCATTTAAAAAGGTCTGCAGAGATGAGCTTGCTCCTGAGAAAATAAGCAATTCCTCCCTTCCTTCTCCTTTCCAGAAGCTTCAAATTTAGAGTACAGCAGCCAGAGTGAGGTAAACAAAGTCTTCTTCTTGGTTACCGCCAATGCAACCTCTTTAAGATAACAGAAAATAAAACTCTAGATTCATTCAATAAACTGGAAACAATCTATAATTTGTAGCCACAGAATTAGAGGAGCAAAGAGCTCCAAAGTTAGACAATTTTTAGCAACAACTTGGATTTAAGGAGACCTTATTGCACTATATAGAAGTTGAGCTTTGTCCACTATTATTTAACCAGTTCCAGGAAATACTGGTTTGTGCCTTTCAGCATATAGGACACCTATTCTCATATCTAAATATAATTTTCTTTGGTTTCACAATGGAAAGAGCTTATTATTAAATAAAAAACATTCAGTTTAGGAATGGTTTTAAATGGTTTAAAAACCATTGGTCCTCAACAAGGTGTTATTAGTTGTATGAGCTTATTTTTCAAGGGTTGTGACCAACATTGTTTTCTGTTGTGGTCAACTCCTTTAACACAGAACTAGCAATATGCATCTGAACAAGTTCTAATTATTTTAAATCACCTGAGGATTATGAAGCCCAAGGATTTCCTATTCCTGCCGTTGGACAAATAACATACTAGGGAAATTGTTCTTCCAGTGTTTGTCCATGATACTCTCTGCTGGTCTGTGAATTCTTTGATTCAGATTCTGTTATTTTGAATGTGCTTCTACAGTATCTGGCTCCTGCCTTCATTAGGGTATTTAAATACCAAGAATTAATATAGTGGAAGTGTCTTATTCTGCAAATGCACAACTTGATAGAACTGGTGATTTATTTTGTTTGCAAATCTGGATTTTAGGGTGCAGAAAGTAATGTCAGTTTTTCTCAAACATAGGAAGCAGCAAAGTGTGGACATATGCTGTTACTAATTTTAGCTTTAGTAGCCAATTTTAAGAAAATTTGTGCTTCCTATAGTTAGGCAGAATCTTGTGTACCTCTATAAAGAATTGAATACATATAATTGATCCCGTTTATTTCTATAGTGACTTTATTAATATGACAGCCAGTACATTCTAGTATGAAATAAGTACTCACAAAAACTTTTAGACTAGCATTTTTGTAGTCCCACAATGACAGTAATTTTTGGAACTAAATGCAAAACTAATTTCTCTGAATTAACTTCTTAGTAAATGTTTCAGCAAAGGTCTCAATTTAACTACAAAACTGATTAGCGGTAAAAGTGAGAGCTTTTAAATATATATTTCTGTTTGAAGTGTCAAACAAATTAGAAAAATCTGTTTCAATGTCATTGTATTACTACTTTGTGTTAAATGAAATAGAAGTTGTCACTATGCTAGGGATTTTTAAATCTATTTATCAGGAAATTAGTGAATATAATCTAAAAACTCTACAACTCCTTTCAGCCAAAAGAGAGAAGTGTAGCCTTCTAAAAACACTGTCAAAATGGGCAGTTGAAATGTAACAAGCAAGACAAAACTGAACCAGAGCAAGAGCTAATGCTTTAGAAGAAAAATGGTTTCCTTGAAAACCCCTGGTCATCAAATGCACCTGCACATTGAGGATAGGCAAGAAAACAGTTCAGCTTGTCAACACTGGGCTGCAACCATTCTGTCCCAGCCAGCCCTACCTCAGTTTACTTTCTGGGTGAGGAAGAAGGCATCTTCATGGCTCAGAATCCTCACTGGACAGATGGCTGCTGACTCTTGACTCTTGGCTGGCCACATGAATGGGTCTGGAGCAGTGTACAACCTTCAGACACTGCTTTGTATGGGCCTGGCTGAGACTACATCAGTTCTTGCCTTCAGAACCTTTTGACTCTTTCAGTGCTACTGATTACTCAAGTCAGAACAAAAAATAAATAAATATAAATTTGAAAAAAAATTCTCTTAACAGTGTCTCAAATATTTCTTCACTTATTTTCCTGTACATGTTTTTTTTTGGTTGGTTGGTTTTTGTTTGGTTTTGGTTTTGGGCTTGTTGTTGTTGTTGTTTTTGGGGTTATTTTTGTGGAAAAACCAGCCATCTCAAATATATCCAATATATATTACTGCAGAAATCTGTACACTTGCAGCACTGAAACCTGCAACTCCTTGTTATATAAATGTACTAAACATTGCTTTCCAAAACCAGTTCCTCGTCTCCTTGGCAACACAGGCTGCAAAGAGCTCACCAGCCTGGTGTTCTGCTGCATGTATGAGATTCCAAGTCAACTGGAAGAGTTTTGGTTTAGGATTCAGAACCTTCCTTTGACCAGTTCAAGCTACAGGTGAGGGAGACTCTTCTTTTGCATATGGTCTCATGAAAGCTATAATTTCAATGGTTATCATTGGAATATATAATCAATCAACCAAGAGGAGCTTCTGAGAAAAGAAAATTTTCATGTCAGAAGAACAATTTATTCTGTTCCCCCCCACCATGACCATAGAACAAAATATTTTAATACTGAAACAATTTTTTTTAAATATAGCTTCCCTTAATAACTTATAAGGATACAATATTATGTCTTTCCCAAAACTTCTAGAAACTAATAATTTTTCTTCTATTATGAGGCAGAAATGTGAGAAATATTACTACAGACAAGCCAGTCAGTGTCACTGTTGTGAGGTGCTGTTATAAGACTAACAGTTAATGTTATTGTGCCTGGCTTTAGCCAGGGAAGATTTGAATTGGTTCTGGAAATGAAAATCTCCTTTTAAATCATTCCTCCCCCAGTGCCTTCTAGTTAGCCTGAGGTTTTGTTCATTCTCATGCTAGTTCTGTACACACACAAGGTAGCAGTAACTTTGTTTAGAGTTAAGACCAAGTTTCATTTCAGCAGTTGTCACCAGACTCCACTGCATTCCATGATGTCAAAAAATTGATGAGGAAATCACTGATGAAGGCAACATCACATGCACTTACTTTCAACTATTATGTTAAGCAAAACATTCATGGTCTTCTTGATTATTTTTACCCTGTGTTGAGAATCAGGAGAGGAAGCCCAAGAGCCCATCAGTCTTGTAGGTCAGATGGCTTTGAGCTGCACACACCAGGATCCTGTCCTTGCCTCCAAAATAGAGTGGTGGGAGAAATGATACAAGCATGAGGTCATTCTTTACTTCTACAGAAATTACTTTTTCCAACATATTTAAATACACAGGGAATAATCTCTCTATTAAAGTGAGGCCTGCTACATGAAGATGGGCAAAGGTTCAGCTGAAGGGAAAGAAAAATATGTTCTTGTACCAGGAGATGTTCCTGCCTGAACCAGTGGGGAACAGCCTGGTGGCTCATTTGCTGGAAAGCCTTGGGACCTGGAAGAACGGGTGAGCATCTGTCAAACAGATCACAAATTTCCCTCAGCAACTCAAGTCAGGACTGGTTTTGTTTCCCTTCAGGGGTTTCAATTATAGGGAAAAGACTTAAAGGTCTGTGAATGAAGCCTTCAAGTGAAGAAGTTACATTGCCTGACTGTGCTGGTTATGCCAGGTTACACATCCCCCTGCCTGAGGTGTGGGAGCCTGTTGTGTTTGTACTCTCTGTATCCTGATTTTTCATGGCTGGGTCTAATGCAGCTTTTTTAGCATTTCTGCTCCAGAGTAGCGCAAAATCATCATCCCCAGAAAAAAAAAAATTCAATTTAATTAGATTTTCCCACCACGACCATTTGGATCCAAGGGAGTTGCTGAACATTGTGCTGCCTGCAGGTAATACAAGAGAAGGACTTCTCCAGTCTCTAACAAACTCTTGCCAAGAGGGGTTTACTTCTGTTACTGTAATGCTCTGTAAAATAAAATTTAATCTGACAAAAAGCAGCTGCAAGAGAACAACAATACCAGTTTTTGATGAAAATTTGAATGACTGGATTGTATGCTGCGTATTATTTTAAGCAAAAATATTTCTTCTGTATAGATTGTGACTAAATTTGGCTGTCTTACAGCAAAATTTCATCTGAAATAAAAGCAAATGATTTTACAAATGGATTTTATGGCCTCATCACTTACAGGATATGTAGTACCTTAAACCTAGAAGTGCACATATAATTTTTCATTCTTAATCTGTAAGTAAATCTGAGTTAGTGAGAATAGATCAAATTGAAGCAAGTAAGATCTTTGATTCTCATTTTTGCCTCTGTTCTTCAGATGAATTCAGAATAGGAAAAGTGGTTTGCAGATCTGTCATTGCAAACTAAATAGAAAACAGAAGAAAGAATATAGGAAGTCTTTCTGTATGCTGTTTATTTTCCAGTCTCTTTTACCAGCTTTTGACATGAAGTAGTTTCCAGTGAGAAGCTGTACCAGTGAAAAACATGGAGAAATTTTGTAATGCAGCAGATAAATGTTAAATCAGCATTGATAAATGTTAAATCATCATATTGATTATTTTTTGCCAGTGACAGTGCATTAAAGAGATCTGCTCATTTTCATTTGAATTTTTTGTTTGAATGAGTGATCACTTCATAACCACCTAGCTGCCTGAAGTGAGGCAAGTCCTGATTCAATTGTCTTTTGCTTATGCAAAATACTAGTTTTCAATAGTTATTTGACACAGTTGTAAGTGGTACTCTAATGTGTCATCTGCAAAGTAATTTATCACAGATTTTTCAAACAATCCAGATTGAATTTGTGTGTTCAGTTTATTTATGAATTTGGTTTGCATCATATGTTTATAGATCAGCTGGTTTCAATAACAAAAAGCAGAAGAGCACCTGCCATTATTTTGGGGAGGTTCAGACAAATCCTTACTTATGACTAACCACGCTAAAAAACGACCTAAATCGGAGAGCACCCCTAAACCATGCAGAAAAACAATTAGGTTTTCCTCCATAAAAACAAAACCTGCACTGTAAATGCATATGCACATGGCATTAGAGACACATTTCCACGTGGAACTTTACCTCTGGCACATCCTAATTTTTGGGTACTTAATTGTGCTGTCATCATGTTTTCTAAACTTGGTGTTTTTACTTTTTTGAGTGGAATGTTTATTTGTGCTAGAGACACATAATGATGTGAGTACATCTGCCTTTGGATGTACTGGCCGACTGCTTGCAGGCTTCACCCAAGAGAGGAGCACCCCGTTTTTGGGTCCAGAAACATCAGCCCTTAGTCAATCACAGATTACTTCCCCATAAATTGGCTGTAGGATATATTCTCTCCAGCAGAGGGCAGTGGAATGGTAGGTGTATGTATATAAGACAGAATTTTAATTTAATTTAGGAGAGAAAATTCAAATATTCAGTAAGAAAATTGAAATGTGATAGGCAAAAAGCAAGAGAGACCATTTACATTCCCCTTCAGGCATAATGTGGTTTTGCTTTGGCTTTATTCCAAGAAATGCAGAGGAGACCCTTTGATTAACAATGCTATGCCATTATGAAAAAGATTCTAGTGCTTAAGAATTAATAAAATGTCAATTTCTGAACTAGAAAAAAAATGTGTTCTGAATTCCTGAATTACAAAAAGTCTCATTTAAAGTATATTTTTGACAAACATTTTTTCTCTGAGGAATAGATTAGATGAGTATTTCTGTCAAAAGAATAAAACCCATTGAGATATCCACAACAATATTGGTCTTTTAATAAAAAAAAATATGCAGACACACAAAGGGCCCATGTCTTTAACTATTTATTGTGAGATAAGTTGTTGTTTCAGATTTCTGACCTTTGCAAAGCTGCAAATGCTCCCAAAATGTCAAGACTCTGAGGCAGGTTGGAAATGGCATGGCTTGAGCCTGCAATTGCATGGTCAGGAATAAGTAGGACTCAAAGCCTTTATTGATAGCTATGAATCACCTTTTCCCCCTGCATCTTCATGTATGGCATCTGCTATGAGGGTTTGATGCTCAACATCTGAACTTTAGCAACTTTGGTGGCATATGGCAAGAGCTAAGTGAACCTGATTTTTACTGTGAAGGCTGAACTTCTTTTCTCTTGGAGCTTCCTCTAGAAATCTGGTTAATGAAATTGCTCCTTCTTACGGCTGCCTTCATTTAAAGCAAAGGAACAGCAGAATTTTCAGAATTTTCAGTTCAATTCACAGCAGGATTCACGTAAAGTAATGCCACAACTAACAGCAATTCTTTTTGACAAGAATGCATGAAAAGGAAATAAATGCAGCTGTCTGAGTCTTCATTTTCTGGTCTCTTTTTGCAGGTGCCTGATTTAATGTCCATTTTTTCTGTAAATTTAGAGTGCTTTTCTTAAACTTTTTTATTGACTAACTTTAATCTTGGCAGTTTGAACAGTAAAATTCTGTAAATAATATAGTTATCCTGAAACAAAAGAAACTGAAGTAGGTAAAGAGGTAATAAAAAGTGAGAACCTTCAATTTAAAACGAAAGGAAATATTGGCATGATATTGAGCTGCTTGTTTTTTCCCTTAGGTCATTATCTTGCAGAATGACTGCATTCCACATCCTCATGAGCTGAACCAGTTGCTAGGTCAGGGTGATACACAGTGTTGGTCTGTCTCTGAAGTTGAGTAACTCTGAAGACTAATTTCTGAATACCCCAAAGATTGCCTTCTAAATATGCTATGATGTGATCTCATACATTCTTGAATTTACCCTCATGATACTGTTTACCATAGGTTTACATGGTTGTCTTTTGCGCTTTTTAAAAATTATCTGAGGGCATTTTATGTTTTCATAATATTTTCTAACATTTTTCTATTTCATTTGCAATTTGTGTGAGAGAGATTGATGGCAATAAATAATCAGGTTAAGGAGAAAGATAGTAAGTGAGTTCTAGATATGAATATAAAATGTTAGCTGTGTAGAAGTTAGTTTCTGAGCTAAATTCCTGAAATGCAATTCAGGTTCAAGATATTACTGGCAAGCAAAAAATCAAATTTTCAATTCCAGCTATTTACTTTATATAAACATCCTGGTTGCAAATGAACAACAAAAATGTTGGATGAAATCATGTCCTTCATCTAAACCCACAGTGAACCTACAGCCAAAAGAAGTAAGATATTCTTTACAGACACATCTCAAAACTCCTGATGAGCTTCCAGTCTGTTTGGTTTTGCATGCCTTACAGTTTCAGCCATCCATAAGCATTGCCCTTTGATGTATATCAGTGCTTTCTACTAAAGTAGCTCTGGAGCAATAGATCGAGCCTCCTATTAAATAAATAAATCTGCTCTTAACTTCCAGGATTATAAATAACATGAGGAATGTCAAGGCAACCTTGGGGGTTAGCCAAGTCTTGGAACAGCTGCTATGACCTTGCATATCAGCATCTTAGCTTTTATTAGAGATCGGTTTGTGCACAACATGGAATTTCTTAGATTTTACATTAATTATTTTTTTTTCTGCTACATGTTAGGAGAACTGTAAGAAATAGCAAATATTTACAGGCTGCATAAGTCTTCCGAGGAGGTTTGCTCAGTAGATCCCTAAGTCTTTGTTATTCATTATAAAGAAAATGTTACCAATTTGCCCTGATACAAGGTAATCACTGTGGCTGTACTGTAAGATTCTATGAGCTAAAGCCACTGTCCTCACTATAAAATTTTATCCTTGTGACTGACCACAGAGGACACAGGGCCAGAAGAGAAGCTTTGCTTATATAGATAGCTGTGAATAGTGGATGTTTTGTAGGAACAAATTCTCTTTCCGTTGCAGAAGGACATTAAAGTGTTCTTTAATAATGTCTAATTTTAAACTTGCAATTAGTCAGAGTGAGAACAATAGGCCTACCTGTGTTAATTTCCGTAATGTGTCAAATCTGTACTGACTTCAACAGATGTATAATCAAGTTTCTACAGTTCAGTAGTTGCTGGATAAAAGCTAAAGTATGTGCTCAATGAAAGACTGAATTAAACTTTTCTTTTACAGTTCACTAAGGTTTTCTAAACACCTCTTACTAGGTATGCAGTAACTTACATTGCCACTAGAGTTTTCTAAAATCTGAAGCATCACCAAGATGCTTCTCCCAGTATCTCCACTGGGCTCAATTATTCCAAGAGTACTGATTCCAAGCACACTGCCTTATTTTTATAGCTCTTGAGGTTTATCTGAACTAGAGCAGAAAATTTTGAGGCAAGTATATCTGTAGTATTTTAAAAACCACAGCTAAGTATAAAACATCATTTTCTATCTGATTTTTTACATTGTTGATTAATTTCCATCACTTCTATACTATATAAACTTTTTTGCCTGCTGTGTCTGCTGTATGGTTACAACAAAGGTACTTGTGCTGGGAATAAATATCTAGATATTGCATAAGGACTAGAAACACTGTCCAATCAGCAAATTCTCATGTGTCAACAGGAATATGGATTCAAGGTGACATCCAGAGAAATTCAAGAAGGTACTCAAGAGAATGGTTTGGTTTCCATGTCAAAACTCTGTCTTGTGAAGAGAATCTTTTTTCTCCATTTGCTTTTGATATCAATACTTATTTCACCTACATTCAGTCTAGACTTCTGCTTGTACCATACTTGACAATTCACAAAATTCACAATCTGAGTCAAAAGCTCAGATTTCCAAATCCTAATAAGGATACTTAAATAATTAAACCATGTATGCCAATAATTTATAAACACAGAAAGCTGTTTTTTAATAAACTTCCCTCTTATTACTGCTGAAGGACTCATCAAACAAAGACCATAATTAAACATGGCTTACATGCCTATAACATGGTAGATCCTAAAGCACGATCGATAAAACCAATTTCTAGAGACTGTTGTTTAAAGATACATTACCCTTTGAAAATGCAGCCATGCAATGAGTCTGCTGTTGTTTCGTGGGAGGGCAGAGATGTTATTTACCAAAGTATTCTTTGGCACTTTGTGCATAAGAATTTGCTCATGTTTTGAATTATACACATGTGGCTTAGCTTTACCTTTGGTTTTTCTGATTGTCATAGATCCAATTAATGGACGGGAAAATGCTGCTTATATTCTTTTGGATATATTATGCTTTCATTTTAGCTCAGATGGAACAAGAGGAAATATTTCAACTTTTAATTTTATGCAAATACACTGAAGTTTAAATTGTAGGAGACTTCATTAGAGTGCAGAGTTTTCCAGTACTTTTGCAGCATTTTCTCTTCTCAGACTCTGCCTGAAGGCAAATTTGGGTAAAATCCATTCAGCTATACATGGAGGTATCACAATGCAAAAGGCATGTTTCCTTCAGTGAGGGAATGTTTCCTTTGATTTTCTTTCTGACACTCCTTCCCCCATCCCTTATTTCTGCCAACACATGTGTTCAGGGAGTAGCTAGAAATGTTTGTGTGTCCTATATACAATATTTTCTGAGAAATATGTTTTCAGCTGTGCAAAAGGGGAAAGGTGTAAAACCTTGGAATTTACCATGAATGTATCAAATGATGTTCACATCAGTGTGGGCAAGCAACCAAAATAAGATGTATTTTCTTTGAGTATTTGCACTAGTAAAACTTAAATGCACAAATGTTCGCCTAAAGGTATGCTTAAAAATGCATTACTATGAATGAAGTAAATGTACTTAACATTCCAGGCTGTACTTTTAGGCTGTTCCCCAAAGAGTATGTAACCCTCTCTTAGTCTGCACTTGGCTTCCAGCAACAGTACTTCTCGAGGAAGGTGCCAAGATAGACATAAGACCGAGTGGCAAATATTTTTACAGGTTGTCCTAGGGTCTCGGCCTCATTTAAATCCAGATGCTTGAGTTTTCCTCCTGTAGAAAACAATATTCCTAAAGACACTTGAACACCTTTCTGGGACTAGGATACAACTGGGGCATACACAAAGATCTGAGACCCTCTCAGCTGTGCAGCCCAGGCTGCACTCACTAAATTCAGGCTTCCAAATATATCTCAGCATACTTGGCTTCCCAAAGCTGTGAAAGGCGCTCCTAGTCCCCAATAAGGCATGCATTGCTTTTTACTGTAGGTGGTTGTTCAGGCATAGGTAAGGAAAGAGTGAGATTTGATCAGATCAAAATTATAGCATTTTAGGCTGGTATTACCATATTTGTGTGAGATGGTCATGTCAGGCAGCAGTTTATTCATTTAATCTAGCTACTTTTTTTCACTACATGTTTTGATATTGCCATCTAGCTCAGCTGCATGGAGTAGCTCATGCAAAGACGAAAAATGACAAAGAGGAAAAAAAGGAAAGCAGGCCAGCAAAATGTTACTTTTCCACATGCCTTTTCTCTGGTAAGATGAGAAGGTCCATTTCAGCCACTGTTTTCTGTGTGAAAGCACAGACAGGGTGTAGAAGTTCAGTGCCAGCACACTGGCAAACGGAGCAAAACATGTGGAACAGTAGGTGTCAAGCCCCAGAAGTGCAATTAATCGTGTGTGCTGTTGCTGCACACTCTGGAGAGGTGATGAGATTCATTCTTTTTCAGCTGGGCACTTGCAACAGCACAGCTAATTCAGCACAAGCACAGCAGCTGGACACAAAGCCACATTAGTGCAGCATCGTGACACACTGGAGTAATTGAACAGCAAACTAGGTTATTTGCCCACCTACTTTTCCTGCATATTAAAGGAGGGATAATGAGCAAATGCTTATGGTCTGTTAGCAAAAAATGACTGTTCAGCACTTTGAAATCATAAATCAATATATGCTGCAAATGTGTTGTGCCACCTAAAAGGCTCATTCAACAGAGAGCCGCACTGGAGAGGGGAAAAGGTGCGCGTCCCTGGCTCTTACAGGCTGCCTTCTGCAGAAAGTGGTGATGATTCTTTCATCTTAGTTTGAGAACAAATATGTCCAAGGGGGCTTATTCACCACCTTGGCCTAAGTCAGCAAAGCCTAAATGAGGCAAAAGGAAGAAAGACATCGTGATTTGCCTGGATCACTTTGACCTCCAAAGACATGACTCTTCAGTTAGCAATCAGGTGGCACAAGAATTTTTTTTTGGGCACTCCTAAAGCCTTTCCAGGCACATCAAGCTTATTTTTTCAGTAAAGGCTCTAAAAAGAAAACTGATATCTTTATGGAGCTATATCTGAGGGCTTCTTCCAATGCTGGCTTTTGGATCTAAGGCTGAGGACTCCTGGTGAGATTAATTTCTCTAGCTCACGTTGATGGACCAAATCAGCTGGTGCATTCCCTGAAATGGCTTACATAAGCTTCCAGGGCTCCCTGCTTCAGTGGTTTTCTTGAGCTTTTTCAGAGGTACAGCATTTCTGACCTCTTTTCAGCATCACACTGCTCCCTGTTTCTAGCAGTCTCCTTTTTCTGCACCTCAGGGATCTTCCATGGGATGCTCTGGAAACAGGGAAGATTGTAGGATTGCAGGTGCTTCCAAGCAGCTGCAAAGAGCTGAATTAGATTCCATTAATTTATAACATTCCAGAACTGTTTAACTGTTCCTACCACTGTGCAACATTCTGTCAAATAACTGGCAAATCCTAATGACTTCATGCATCAGTATTTTTTTTTAATATATTCACAAAAAGCTGTAGTTGGATTTTCATTTTCAGGATTAACTCTGCCCTTTTGTTTTCTGCCTATGCCATAACCATAACTCTCCAACTCAAGGGGTTAAACCAATCTGTACAGTGAATCTGGAGCATATGCTGATCTATGTGATTTTAAAATTATAATTATGATCTACGGGGTTTTTTTCTCTTCAGCTTGCAATAAGGTAGCTGCATGAAGAGATGGTGACTGAGATGGAAATTCACTTACAGTCAGTCCACCACACCTTGTCAAAAATACATGGATGACTGTTACAATACTGCAGTTATCCATGACAGAGACAGAAAGGGGGAGAAAGAGTATGTTTTTTAAAACTCGTAATTAATAGGCATTCTGCTTCAAAGAATTCCTTGTGAGTTCATTAGACAAAGTTTTATTCATACTTTATTTTAGCTTTATCTTCTTTACTGTGTGACCTATGCTAAGGGGGAACCAGTAATCCTCACAGCAAAATGGAAGGAATAAGGAGAGACTGGTTGTGCAGGAACAGCTGCTTGTTTTCAGCAGCATCAGTTGAGAGTTTTTCACATTCTCCTTCTCCGCCTCTCCCCAAATGTTCAGCCTGCTGTGTGCAAGCTGGGTGTTTACAGTTCAGGACTATGGAGGAGGAGGAAATATTTTGCCTATTGTTCAGTGACGTCAATGGCTTCGCTCCCAGTCACTTGAGGGACGCTGGTGCTTAGCAAATGTCAGTGCACTGCTGCTACTGCATGTGCCTTACAGTCTGCTTGCAGGGATTTAAGGTCTCTCCTTCAAGATAGACCCAGCTGGCAGACGAGGCGGGTGTGAAAGGCAAGGAGCAGTAGCCATGGAAAGCTGCTCTGCTGCTTTTTGCATGTGAAAACCTCCGTATGAGTTTCTTGTTGAGGCATTAATATGGCGTATTTATTAGCATTAAATACAGAATTCAGCTTAAAGACGTCTTTTATTCTGCACCAATGGCTTTCTTTTCACATTCTTTTCCTCTGTATTAAGAGGAATTTTCAAACCTTGTTGTTTATCAAGGACCTAAAAATCCCCCACAAAATACACCAACAATTTTACAATTAATCAGGATAAATAGTTAGTTAACTCAAAAGCTGACACAATTCAGTGTTTTTCTGAGGCATTCTCACACCTGTTTTGTTATCAGATACTGAAAAGTTAATGGCAACTGTATTTTGCTGAAGATTTTTTAAGCTCAGGGCTGAAGTTTTTTTTTTTTTGAATACATGTTTTTTGAAAGTGTGCTACATTTGATGTTCCTAACTGCAACTGGAAAGCCATTTTTCAACCCTTTTATCTTCATTAAAACATATTTGAAATAATTTTTTTAAAAACTCTGCTGCAAATATTTGTGATGTAAAAAATTTATAACTGCACCCTTTGTGCATGTGTGCAGGAAAATGGGGTCCTAGAAAACACAGAAATTGCTCCTTGGTGTCAGTGTTGTTAAGTTTTTGTAGCTGAAATTAAAAAGCTTGGTTTTGAAGAAATAATTCATTATATATATGAAAAGAGATGTGATTATGGATGGGACCAGAAGATCAGCTTACTAATTATCTTGATGTGAGACTCTGGATTTATTTCACATTAATATAATAATCACCATGAAAATGTCAAGTATTTTGAGGGTTCATCAAAGCTTATAGCATAGTGTAGCATTATACTGATACCTTAAGATAAAGGGAGAACATAAATAGATGCTGCCATTTTGTAGGAAAAAAAGGAAAAGCTAAAAGCAAACACCAGTGAAAAAGAGTCTAGCATCAGGGTTGCAGTGGAAAATAAAAAGGTGAGACAAACTATTGTCAGTGCCTTTCAGGTCTTGACTTAGTCAGGGATCATCATCCATTGCTGACAGGTATATACAGACACAAAAAAGATTTCATAGGTAGTCTGGCTTTCTGTGCTGAGAAATAACTTCAGATGTTTTGAGATAATATGTACTTAACTCTGCACACTTTACTTTTTAAGTTGCTCATATACATGAAACATTCGCTGATTAACAGACAAAGGCCTTACTCCATAATTATTCCACACAGAATTTTTTTTGTAGATGACTGAGGAATGTATGAATGGCTTTTTTAAATACACATTAAATTATAGGAGCAAATATTTTCTGGAAAAAATATATACCTGCTTTATTTGTTTGCATGCAAAATCTTCTTCATCACTCTTTAGATTTTCCCAGATCCCAGATAGGTTTTTTTGCTTCATTTTTATATACTGTGATTCTAAAGCAGCAAAGAACTACAGAATGTGAACCTATAGAGAACTGTTGCACTTCTGGTTTGTCAAGCCACCCAGATAAGAATCCTTCTTCAGGAGAAGGATAATCAAAGAAACAAATATGATTTTTTTTTTTTTTTTCTGATATACTGTGCTGGGTTTGGTCAAGATGATAAATACCTGGCAAGATTTCCAAATATTCTAAGAAATCTGTTTTAAATCAGTGTTAAATGTTGGTTTCAACATCCAAATAGAGAGAAAGGAAAGCCTATTATAGTTTCACTGCTTTTATTCCAATCACTCTATAATCTTTCAAAATGAAAACAACTGTTAAAGGCAGATTTGTTACCACCACCTCTCTTTCAAAGAGAAAGATATCAAATTCAGCCTGTAGATTATTCCTGATGAAGAATGTTTGATGTGTCTTCTGCAAAGCATGGCCAATATATCTGTGAATCTTTCATCAGCTTTCCTACCAAAGGCAATAAATATTGAATTCTGCTTTATCTGCTAATTTCAGAATGCCCTCCCACTTCATTTAAGAAGCCTTTTTTGTAGTACTAACTCAAAGCAAATGATTCTTTTGTAGAGCAAAGGCACACCTTTCTTATTATCTATAGTCATTTTACCTCATTGATAGAAATAGGAGACTAAAAGGCCTTCTGAATTTGAATCACAACTGAATTACTGTACCACAGACCCCAGTAATGATTTCCTGATTTTTCAAGAAGTTTCAGGAGCAGGTTAGCATAACCTAATACGAAGGAATGTAAAAATTATAAGACATAATATACTGCAGAAAATGTAATGCTTTGTTTTCTTGAGACACTTTTGCATAGGTGCACACATATATTAAATATCAAATTAATGTAAAACAATCTATCAAACTGACATAAAATACTCTTGTGATATATATAGTTATAATTATCTTATCCTTACAGCCAGGGATTATAAGTCTCAAAAGACCAAACCCCAAACTATGCTTTGCACTTAGAAATCTTTTCATAACAGAGATTTTCAAAGACACATCCAAAATTATTTGTATAAATAAGAAAAAGGTGAATGTTGAAATAGTCTTCACTCAGCTTTGTTTTCTAGTACCCCATTAACCTGTAAACAAACATCTTTTTGCCTTTCAAATTCTAGAGAAGTTTCTAAATCAGGCTTACATTTTCCCTATTTGTCTTATAGGGTTTTTTAACACCATCAAATAGTTGTTTGACAGCTTTCAGCTGTAACAGGGGGGAGATCTGTCATCACCCATGGGAAAACAATGAATTGTGTCTAGCCAGAAAATAAAGTGAGCGCTTTCTTCACATAATAAACTAGTTCTTGACAGAGCTAGTTTATTAAATAGACAATACAGAAGGAAGAATATGTCATGAATTCTGTTCTTATAGCATTCTCCTGTATACCAGGTATTAGAGTCTTGGAAACAAAATCTACTGCAAATTTTCTGGAAGAAAAAAAAAAAAAAAGAAAAAGTAAACTATTACATCACTTTCTGCTTCAATGGGGATGTGTGGGGACAGAAATTAAGAAGGAGTTTCTTTTTCTCCCTTCTTCCCTCCCTCTCTCTGCCTCCTTCAACTCCTTCCCTTTCCTTCTGCCTTCCCTCCCCTTTCAGCAAGACACATGTCTAAAGCTTTTCCTCTTTGTGCTGTGGCTCCTTCATTTTACACTCCTGCAAAACAGTTAGGAAAATTTTCTTTAAATTAGCATACAATGGCTAGGTCCATCAGTTGTTAGGATGATATTCATATTGCTAGAAAAATAATTTTGGAGTACATGAGAAGTATGAAACGTGAAAATTTCATCTTCTGACAACAGGATTAAGTTACATGGTTGTTTTCTTTCCTGTGATTGTAGTCTGTGTTTTGGAGAAAATCTGAGCTTGTGAATTTATATTCTCTACAGTATTCTATCCACCTCTTGACCTTTTGTTGTGGCTTGGGCTTTACTCTTCAGACCCTTTGAGAGCTGCTTCAGGGTAGTTGTTTCTGAGAAATTTTTTGTGAGCTCCACTATACTACATGTAGTGATGGCTCACAAGCCAGGCTTGCCAAGAAAGCAGAAGACCATTCTAAAGTGGGCATTTCTTTCACTTGGGCTCAGAGTGAAGACAAGCTTTGCCTTTTGGGCATAAGTCATATTTTTACACAACATTTTTTTCAGAGAGAGAGCAGTCACTGTGGAATAAGCAGCTAGCTGTTTTCATGAAAATCAAACTGAAATGAAATAAAAACATAGTGAACCTCTTCAAATAAAGGAGGAAAGTACAGTCCTTGTAGTGAGCAATAATGCCACTATTTAACACCATATATGATTCCTAAATAAACATTATCATAGGCTATTAACATTAAATATATTTATAATGGTGCCTCAGATCTTCTGGGAATCCCATATATTTTGCAGACTGTTTCTCAGTCACAACTGCAATGCAGTGGGTGGAACATTACAGCTTTCTGCATCCAAAAAAGTACACAGAATCTTTCAGGAGTGTGCTGTGTGCAAGAAGGATAAAAAACCAAGCCAGCAATCAAATCGGAAACTGGCAAGGAAATACAGAGGGGGGAGGGAAGCATTTATGCTTTTTAATTTCTAAACAATAAGATGTTGTTTCATTTCTCCTCTGCAAGATTACAGCATGTCAGCATGACATGCAAGTCTCATGTCAGCGTATTAGCCAGGGCATCTTCAAGTAGCTGCATATTTGAAAAGAAATGAAAAACAGACAGGAGACTGGAAGAGGGGAAATTTGGCATGTTGTTAAACCATATAAAAGTTTAGGAGAATGGTGCATGTTGGAAAGTACCTCCTCCCCTTTCCAGGATAGCATGGGGAATGGGATAAACACCAGATGCAACACAGAATTGAGAAACTAATGCCTGGATGGAATGGTGTCACTTGACATCTGGAGGGGTAACTGGTCTGGAAGTGAGAGAGCAGGGAGGAATAAGACACAATACCACATTGAAGAGAGGAGCTGTCAAGAGTCTGGGTCTAGTGCTTGGCAACAAGAGCTGCTTAGAGCTTAGGAAGTAGGGATCTCACTCCTCAGGTAGAGAGGTTTATCACAAGAAAAGGTCTGACTCCAGACTAGAATTCAGAAATATCCAGTAATACAAAAAGGGATATTTGTGTTCAGGGTCAGTCTGGTTTGAATTATGAGCCCACTGTCAGCCTGATGAAAATTCAACTTTGGAGAGGCAAAACATTATTTTAGTTTTGTGACTCTGCTCTATAATTTGCAGCAGTCAATGTCAGGCTGCATTGCTGAATTGCTTGTAGATGCTGAAAACCCAAGAATCAGCATGAAGCCATGCTGAAGAGCAGAGATCCATGCAATCCCAAAGTTGAGGCACCTTTTTCACTCAGTCCCAAGGCTGTGCTCAGGACTAAGGGGGTAGCTGTCAGGATTGCACTGGGAATTGTGAGATAGCTAGGCATCTGTGCCAGATACAGCATGTTAGCCTGGGCTGAATGGATCACTATTGATCACAATTTAACCTCTTTCCACAATAAAATAAATTATATAGTTCTCATGAAATTTGGATCAACATCTTATGTCAGCCCCCTTACCAGCCATTCTATGCCTAATTCAGCAATTAATTCCACAGGAGAGAGGAAACTTAAACTGCCAAGTGCTGTAATCTCAATATATCCCATGTAATTTACAGCCATTTAAATTTTTTTTCCTTTACAGAAGACTTTTATCAGTTTTCTGTTTCCTATAAATAGCATTTACTACCATAGGAATAGTACTAGAAGCAATAACATTTGTGTTGTATTAGTCCCCATAAATTCCAGTGGTGGTTGTGATATGTGTAAATACTAAAAAAATCCTCATTGTGATCTTTGCCTTGAGCAATTTACATACTGAGTCTTGTTGCAGCTGTATTGTGTTTCATCTGTTCTCCTTCAAATCAGAATGCTTAATAGTAAAGGAGTAATCCTGTACATACAACAGGATTCCTGTAGTGCATGACTTTTTCAGCTCTATTTGTCCAGGTCATTTATTGTCTGCAGTTGAATTACTCTGCTTTTTCACTCTGTGCCAAGAACAGGTAGGATTCTCTTGCCACATATAAGCAGATCAACACAGAAAAGCTTTTTTTGTTTTCCCCCATGCAAAAGCTCTTTTCCCCGAATGATGAATGAACAAAATTCTTACACTTAAAAGCACCTTTAATTTCTTTCCTATACACAAGACATGCTGTTTTATCTTGATAGGCTGACATGGGAATTGCCACTTTGTTCTGTTTTCTTTGGCAAGTAACTGTCTTTGAATATTGCCTTATTTTCCTATTGAAGGATGGTTAGGCCCAAAACAGCAGTGCTGTAACAAAAGGCTATTTCATGCAGGTTTTTGATGCAGTTGTTTTACACAGGAAGCCAGGCTGGGGTGAATAAGGCTTGCAAAGAGGATTAGCATGATCGTCACAGGGTAGAAAAGATTGTTGAACTATGTCAACATGAACAGTACATCAGCCCTGCTGCCTCCTAAATTGCCACATAATCAATATTCTCCCAGACCTCTCTTCCTTTTCTGATGGCCATTTAAGGCACCACTGTCTGCTCAGCTAGATGTCTGCTGCTTCCCTTGCCGTTAACAAGGAGCATCAGGATTGTTCTCTCTAGATCACTGAACTCTTATCTTACTGTATCTACTTGTGGTGGGTGTGTGAATGGCACAATTTTTCTGTGCCTCCCATCAGTATTTGTGATTGAAGAAAGGAAAGGAGTGAGACAGGGTAAAGATTCTATTTCCCAGACCTGCAATGACTACAGGACAGTGTTGCCATTTCACCTCATTTCTCTTGCTGCCCAAAGAGGAAGCACAGGTGAAAGATGCTGGCAGGCAATTGTCCATCCAAGTGCATGCAGGAATTTCTTGCATAGAATATCTCCTTTGAAACAGTGACTAAATATATTCAAACGGAAGACAGGATGTGCACTATCTAAACAATATGAAAAGATGGAAGGAACAGATATTAAGGATGGAGGGCAACACAATGAAGCAAGTAGCTGCTCTGAGTTGAGGCTCAGCAAAGCAGCAAAACAGACTGGGCTTATGAGACACTTATTTTGCAAATAAATTCTTTTAGTCAGACCTAAAAACAAGGAAAGGAGATGTACTGAAGACAGATCACACCTTAGCAAACATTTGAGTGCCATTAACAGCAATGATATAACTGTTGGGCTGCAAAGGTTGGGCTCGGTGTCCTCATGAACCTGATGAACAGGTTTGGACAACACACAGGCAAAACCCAAGAGTGAACCAGGGCTGAGGAACTTTGGGTGAATATGATCTCTCTCAGTGAGTAAATGCTCAGAGACATCTAACAAATAAACTTAAGCAGGGTGTTTGCAGATGGAATAAAACCAGCATTCTATTAGTTTATTGTCTTCTTGTAAATGCTTTGGTTTTAATTTTAGATGTTAACCATGTTCAAGAAAGCTGAACAATAAAACTGTCAAATTTCCATGTCCATCTTTTTCATACTTCCCAAAACCAGAGGGAAAGGGCACAACCCAACAGACTTGGTTGTTAAGTGCAGTGGACAGGTGCTGTGGACTAATCTTAAGCTGTACAGTAACTACAAATTCCAGCTCTGGTAGAGGCATAAGACTGAAGAGAAGAAAGGTTCTTGTAGCAACACTTGCCAAAGTAGGCAGGAAAAACTGTCAGTTGCTTCAGATGACCTAAATTAATGAGTTCTGTTGCTGTTATATTTTAATGAGGATCATGTACTTAAAAATTATTTAAATGCCCATACAAAAATCAGCATTCTCTTGGTGGTACACTGCAGCAGAATGTGTTTCTGAAAGCACCCATAATGCCTAAGGAGCTTGATTCGACTATGACTTCAATGTAAATTGTCTTAGGAAAAGAAAAAGTACTTAAGACTGTTGAATAAAATTAGGATTTCCTGCACTGCTTCAGCTGGATATTTTTTTCTATATTTTTGGATTTTGCTGGTGTGCAGGTGGTATGTAGGCTTTCTGAGACCATTATTAATGACTTTCTCCAATCCTATGGGTATATAGATTACATTTCCAACACTATTTCCAAAATTATTTCTACATGTATGTGCTAGTAAGTTTTTAGTTTTAATTTTCTTTCTCTGCGCATAGACCACAGCTATAGCTTTATTATTTCTAGTCTTTATTACAAATCTTTTTTGACAGTGAGAGTCTGAAGGAAGTATGACTGGACAGCACTTTGCCTTGTTAGGCATGTACCAGTTTGTTTGGTTGCTATGACAAACGCTCCAAAGCCACAGGTGATGCCGAGCTCTCATAGGATAAATGATACAGGGCAACATTGAATAAAATAAAACATTCATTGATCTCCAGTGTCTTTCCAAAGCAGCCTATCCTTACTTTGCCTGTTTTCTCCATTCTCTAAGGTTTCTTCATCTGACCACTGTGGAACAAAACTGGAAAATTTCTGGTGTGTAATAAAGAATGAGCCAATATAAATTTAAGTTAATGCATAAAACCAGGCATACTATTCTTTCCCTCCCCACAACCTGCTGCTTTTTCTTTCCACTACTGCTGGAGGAAGAATTTTTTTTCTTCTGGGGACACTTTTTTGGCCATTCTCATTTCAATTTACTGAGTGTGTCTCTTCATAGAGTCAATTGAGTCAACTTATACAGAGGGTTAACTGTTTTTATAAGCTCTAAGAAATTTTAGGAAGAGACTGAAGACCAACTTATATATACATAGTGTCAGTAAACACAAGTTTATTATATTAATAGGAGCTGGAGAAAAAAAACTCCAGTGCCTTCACTTAGAAAGGACCTGTCCCATGATTTTAAATGACAGTAAGTTGAGCAAAATTGACTTTCCTGGAGGCAAAGTGTGCAGAAGAAATCCTTCACAGCAAGCAGACATTCATAGTGTGTAAAGAGCAGGGTGCTAAGGAAAACAAACCAAAAAATACAACCAGTCATCAGGTCTACAGGGTTTGAAAATTCCAAAACTCGCAGACAGAGTTGGCAGTTGCTGCTCATAAGGTAATTCAAGAGTGGAACATCATATGGTGTTAACTGTCAGGACTGAAGTGCTTTGGTAGCAATGTGTGTGGGAAGCCTGCAGAGCCTGCCTGCAATGTGCCTAACAACCAAAATTGTTTTGCATTACATTCACCCACAAATTGAAAATATATGCAATATTTATTCTAATATAGTTTTTGGCATAGGTTGCACCTCTAACACTTTGAACAATTTAAGCAAGCCTGGGGATCTTATCGAGGGCAGTAAATTAGAACATTTTGTTTGTAGAAAAAGGATTTGCTGTACTCCACTGAAAAAGCCAAGTCAAAGCTGAACTATGTCCTTTAAAAAACAAAATAAAACATTTTTATAGATAAACTGTCTCCATCTAGAAAACAGTTAAATAATGACCTTATTGACAGCAGCTGAACAAACTTGCCATAGAAAAATGTGTCATTTTCAACACATTTGGATTAAGGGGTTTTTGTCCCTGTTTTGCTTCATATAAATATATTTCTATAATGTATACAGACCCTCACTGGCATTTGAAAAAACAAACACAAGTCTGGAAAAGATTTTATAATGATTTCAAGTTTTTCAAAAGTTTGCTTTTACAAAATCCTGAAGTACACATGAACTTTTCTGTCCTTTTACAATAATATATGTATGGAGGTACAGACTACGTTTTAGATTATGAAAATAAAAAAAAAGAAAAAGATATTTCCATGACTGAAATCTTCTTGTAATTTGGGTGGACATGGCCACTAAAACTACTGACAACAAGCACTGCAAGCTACATAAATCCTCAGTGAGGCTTTAAAAACAAATAAGGAAATTAGGTTCAGCCTACTTCTGAATAAATTTACTGAGGCCCTTTGGCACTATCCCAGAAACAGCTTTTTTCTCCTCTATTTTTTGTCCAAGCAGTTGTCTATCTTCTCTCTACTGTAATTTACATTACCCCCATTATTTGGAATGCTGAGTTTTATGAAGCTTCTGTGAGATAAATACTTTTATAATCTCATTACAAGAGAACAGAAGCATTGTAGATCCAGAGTACTTGCTGCGTTTTCACAATAAGTTTTGTAGTAGATCAGCAAGTTAACTCAGCATCAACCAAATCCCAAATGAAGTAAGTCAAACATTGCATCACTGAGGGTAATTTAATGAAAAAGCCTTGTTTTTTTCAGGAATGCAGATTTTTTTTTATTCAAAACCTTGTTTGGTAGAAGGTACAAAGATTTTGTAGTAGAAAAAAACAAAACAATTTTTTTAAAAAGAAAGAGAAAAGCACAATTTGAAACTATAGCTCAAATCTAAATCACCATTTTAGTAGTGTAAACTGGTCAGCCGTAATGTTAAAATTCAGAGTAAATCTGGGCAAGCGGAGTCTTGAGAGGATCTTAAAGTGGATTAGATTGTCAGCATTTGTTCCTGGCAAGGAGACCTTCTCAAGTGGAAGCAGACACCCAACAGAAGATGTAGTCTTTAATATTTTTATCCTGACCTAAGGCTGTGTCAAGCTTATGCTCCATAAAGCAAAAGTTAAGTAAAGAGGAGTTTTGTATTCTATTTAAGGAACCAACATCCACAGAATTTGATTTCCATCTCTACTTCATGGTGCTCTAGATGTTAACGTAAGTATTTCTATTTTCTGCATTTGCTTTCTTTAAATGCCTGGTGATAATCTGTGGCATAAATTGGGGTATGGGGTGTGGGGGGGAGGTACTCCTATATAGAACCCAGATAGAGCCCTCATTTTCTGCAGATTTTTTTTCCTCTTTTAAAATAATTTCAGTCAGAAGAAAAAAATGGCAGTGTTCTTCTCCAATAATATGAAAATCAGGCAGAGCATTTAAAATGTATTTGGATTTATAACACTGTATTTGATTTATTTGGTTAAATGGAAACTTCACATGGGAAACCCAGCAGGACACCACATAGCACAAAAGTGTGGTAGTTCTTTCTAAATCTAGTTTATTCTACTGCCATTCAGCCACAGGGAAACCTAGGCAGAATGAGAAAACTGGAGAAATTGCTAGTAACAAATTAATTCCTTGTCTTACTTCGCATGTTTCAAACAAGAGTACCACAGAGAAAAAGTAACTCACATGTATTAATTTAGTTGTTCTTTTTCTATGATTTCAAGCATTTGTAAAACATTTGTTTGTCTCTATGTTGTTACTATGATTAAACATGTTTATTAAAAATATTTTTAAAGTGCATAGTAAGGAGTGACAGAGAGTTGGACACTGCTGGAGTTAGTGCATATTATTAAACCAATGTGTTCTGAGATTTTGAATTGTTTGAATAATTTATTGTAAGTGGTTTATTTAGGCAAGACAGCAGCAACTTGTAGCAACTTGAAGTACTCAAGGCAGCCTGATGTGATGCAGCTTGAAGAGCAGTGGCTGCTCAGCTGTGGCCTTACAGAGCTCTGCACGAGATACTTTGTCTTGCTCTTGGCTGCTTTTCTCATTGCCATCTTCTGCAACCATCCAGATTTTGTTTAAATGTTCTTGATAGTCATAATTACTCAGCAAATAATTTATGCAAACAAATTTCAGTTTTTAGATAGCTTTTTCTGTGCCCACTTACATGAAATATGGTGCCACTCACTGAGTCACATTATTGTTTTTGTCCTCTGAGTTGACATATGACATTGCTACAAGAAATAGTAAGAATAATAAGGCAAAATGCAAACAATGCTCATTTGTGTAAACTTTTGAATTAGTTTTGGATCTTACAACTCTTCTACGAATAAAATACTGAGCCTCTGAATAGTACCACAGTATAAACAAACGATAAATACTGAAAAGCAACAAAATATTCTGTTTCAATGGGACCTTGTCATGTTGAATGGTAAAATTCCCATGGATTTCACTGCATTCAGGTTTTAAAGTTATTCATAATAACATAATAAAAAAAGCCCCAGGGCTTTTTGTACCATTCTGCCAATTTATTGACATCATGATTTGTCGGATTTTTAACACTTGACTCTACAGCACTACCCTGGTTCCAGCCCGGACAGGATAAATTTTTTGCAGCAACAAGGAGGGGGCATGGCCAGGACACAGAGGTTATTCTGTAACACCCCACTTCATTGCTGGGAGTGGGGAAAAGGGAGACTTTTCCAGCAAGAAGGGACTCCTGCTTGTAGAGGAAACATGGCAGAGGGAGTCATCCAATAATTTCTATTACCAGGTTGGCTTTTTTCTGTCTGGATCCTTTCTTCTCTTCTAGCATCTCTCATTAGTATTGTTGCTGCTACTGTTCTCATCTCATTGCTGTTTCCAGTAAATTATTCTTATTTCAACCTGTGATCTTTGTCTTTTATGCCTCCAATTCTTCTCTCCAGCCACCCTCAGGAGAGAAGGGAGAGCAAGCAGCAACATGGGAGCACTAAACTGGAGAATACCATTCCTAAACCAGGACAAGCATAATCACTTCAGTTGTAATATTTTTACTTGAAATGAAAATTAAGAATATGCTGAGTCCTTATTTTTTTAAAAAATTACAGTTGTTAACAATAAATAGGATGGGATTCTATAAAAGGCACTCTGTATATCTGGCTTTGTGGGTTTGTTTGCTTGCTTAGGTGTCTTTTATTTACTACAATGACAAAATCTCAATGTAAAGAAAGATCTGACCGGAGACTGTTTCTTAACACCAGCAGAGCCCTGTGAGGAATGCTCAGCTGCTTTGTTTCACATTATTGCAAACATGGGGTTAACACAGCTCAACATAATTATCAGAGCTAGAAAAAACTCTCTTCTATTTGTATTCCAATTGTGTTGTAAAATCATAGGCCAAAGTGAGAACCCTTTATTTTAGCAATATAGGAGAAATAACTAAAAGACTAAGCCTTAACTAGAATTTAGGTTAAATCAAAATATTAGAGCATTTCTATTATCATTGAAAGGTTGAGGATGAAAAACTGTCTTCTCAACATCTAAAGTGTCTTTTCCAATTTCTTTCAGATAATGCTCTCAGTCATATGGTTTAGTTTTAGGTAGTCCTGCATGAAACAGGGACTTGTACTCAATGATCCTTAGGGGTTCCTTCCAACTCAATATATATTCTATGACTTCAGATGCCTAAACTGGTATTTTATCTCCTCAGCTCACTGTCAGATCTGCCCCTAATGTCTAATTTATTGCACATCAGTAGGTTCTCAACTTAAGATTGCAATATGCTTAACAGGCTGGATTGACAACTGGTCAGGAAGACATAACTTTTGTAAGAAGCTCGGGAAAAGAAAAGATAACTGAAAAAATCCCTAGGCAAGTTGGTTTCAGCATGACTTTTTGATTATAGTCAAATAAGCAAGAAATTGACTCATTACTAGTGTAATACAGTAACAAATAAGCAAGGAAGTTACAAAGGGCAAGAAATATTCTAAAATCAAGAGTGTTTGGAAACTGGAAAATCTCTGATGTTACAAACTAATTAGTCACTACTTATTAATGTAATTAATTAATCCAAATTAAGTGTTAAAATAATTATTTTAAATCACATTAGGAACAAAAAGTGAAACTGCAGACAATATTCCATCCTCCCCAATGGATGAAAAATACTGAAGCAAGGTTTCTCACTGTCTAAAATGCAATTTGAGAGAAGTAGTCTGACAAGTACGTGAAACTAAAATCTTAAGTCAGTTTGAGGCAGATCTATCAGATCAGTCTAGACCAAAACAAGTCCTCTCCTCTCCAGCTCTGTAGACATCACTAAGTGAATCTGGCTCCTGCCAAGTCTGTGGTGCAGAAATGATTCTTGCTGCTTGAGGACTTTCCCTTAGTAGCTGAAGAAAAAAGAGACTCGGGAGCCACTGAGACATCCAGAGAGAAGGATCTTGCCTGTGCACAGGCTTGACTGCACAAGCTGTGAGTCAGGGGTAACCGGCTTGTAATGGCATAGCTCACATTTCAGGCACCTGTAAAAAACCTTGAAGATATCACTGTCCAGGTCAAACCTGTAAGTCTGGAACTTTTTTTTTTTTTATCAGTCCAAACTGTTAGCAATAGTGATGGAATAAATACTTTTCATTGGGGAAAATATCTAGCAAGAGGTCATTTTAATGAGGGAACTTGGGAAGAGTATTACTGCTTTTGGGGATGTGATCTAGGTTGCTAATAGACTAAGGAGAGCACAAATAAAGTAACTAGAAGGGTTGTGATCGATTAAATATGATGAATATTTCTCACTCTAAATTGTGAACCCATGTAATTTAAACTTGTGGTGTTCATAAGTTAGCCCAATTTATTCCCATTTGCACAGCAGAATTCCTTAATATTTATATATTTTAGTGCTTTTTCCAGTCCACTTTCCTTAACTGTACAATGATATACTGTGAACTGGATATAGAGAGTGCTCCAGTGTAAAATAAATGAGGTTTATCATGATGTTCAACAGACACCTCCTTTCTTTAAATGTAAGCTTCATTCTCTCCTTTTATCTCTGAACAAGTCCTCTGTTGATGGGTTCTATGTCCTTCTATTGCCTTTATTAAATAATGCTTCTGAAGAGTTTGCAGTCAGCCTTATTATCTGCACTAAATTCTTTATCTTTTCTGTCTTTGTTGACAGCTTCTAATTTTTTGTCGTAGCAGACCTCGTAGTGTTCTCAACATCTAGAAAGCTTTGGATTTCAGCAATATAAATCCAGGATAACTTCACTAACAGTATGAGTAGTATAAATTCTCACCCAAGAACAGGCTAGCTGATGCACACAACAGTCTGGAATACTGATGGGGCTGAAGAGATGCATCAGATACTTGCAGTTTCCTCTCTCATCCTGTTGCATGTGCTGTGAAATTTTACAGGGGAGTTGGCATCTGCATTCATCCTTTGCATGTAAAAACTATATGATTTCTTTCCAAAGGGTGAAGATGGGCTGCAGACACAGCTACACATTTTCTTGTTTGGAAATTTGCTGGCTGGATATCTAATTTGACTAGCGTTTTTGTATTACAGCAAACTTGGAAGGAGAGAAAAGAATTTGCTTGGTTTTCAGAGCTAAAACATTCTTTGACTTTGCCCAGTTACATCCTGTGTTAGCCTAAGTCTTCTTTTAGCTTTTTGTACTGAAACACATGCTTTTCCTTCTGTCTCACCCCAGAGCCCAGTGACATCAGTAGAATTGTTCTGGATTTACAGCGGTATAAATGAGAACAGAACTTGGATCTGTATCTAGCTCATTAGGACTTTCATTGTTACAAACTTCTAAGTTCATAAATAATCACTCTTCTGCAAATCCTCACCACTCTGCTTACTCAAGTATTCAGAACAATACTTAAACAAAATTAATAGAGTATTACTAGCTTTAAATACAGCTTAATTAATTAAACTGTGTGGAGTTATACAGACACTTAAAATGAAGCACTGTTTAAGCAGCCCAGATGTATTAGATCTCTCGACTTTGCATGTGTGTTTATTGTAAAGGAATTTTGAGTATTAATACTACTAAAGTTATTGCAAAATAAGATCCTCAACACTTCTATCTATTGGACCACTGGATTCAGACATTTCATTGTATCTTTGACCCCAGTACCTAGCACATGAAGTCAAACTGGAGATTTTTGATTAAGATCAGTTTCATCTGTTGATGATTCTAGGTAATCTGTTCACCTACGATTCATAGTGGCACATAAATCTGAAGCCATCCTGCTCTCATTCATTTCTATATTAATTTCTGGTTATGATTATTAGTTGTTTGGTATGATTCTCAACAGTTGTATTTCACATTTCTCTCTCTCCTATTTGTGGCAGTTTGCTTTTTCCTTCTCTAAATATTATTGTATTTTTTTCTTTGCATCTGTATATTTCTAATTATTCTTCCCCTATATATTGTTTATCTGTCCTTGTAATATTCATGGTGGTTGAATGTCCACTGTAAGAATTGTTAATCTTCTGTGCTACCAAACTTACTTTTGTCTTATTTTTGTACTAATCTTATTTTAATGACTCTTATCAATTTCAATCATCCTCATTTGAACATAAAAATTGCCCTACTGAGTCAGATCAATGATCCCTCTATCCTAATGCTCTAATGGCAGCTGGAGATACAGTTGCTAGGGAGAACAGCCAAACCTAGGGGTTTTCAGCCACACACTCTCCTTCTACTCCACCATCACTCCAGTTGGTGTATTAGAGACATCAGAACTTTGCCTCTTCCTGATGATGTTTATAGACCTGTTTTCCATGAAATTATCTAATCCTTTCTTATATCTGCTGAAAGCCTCTGCAGCCTGAATATGTGGCCTCTTGTAATAAACCTTATTTACTACTTGATCTTGTAAGAAAAGCAGAAAGCAGAATACATCTTTGATTTACTGCTGGTCTCAGTCTTGCTTATTTGACTAAAGTCCCTATTCCACTCTAAGCAAGATCTCAAAGAGGAACAAGTAATATTTGGTCCTTATATGTGAAAATTAGCCTGGCAACTGAAATAAGAGATGATATCAAAAATGTTTGATTTCACAAAAGCAGAAAAATAGTAAGTCTGAAGAGGGATTATGTGAGCATGAGATTCTAATACCAGCATGACTAGCCAAAATACGTTATTATTAATAATTATTTTGCTTTGTTTCAAGACCTGGTCCAGTGTGAAGCCCTCAAGCTTACTAGATCTTAAACCAGTAATTTTTGAAATAAGTGGCATATGTTTATTTCCTTCTCCCCTAAAAATGATCTGGCCTTTAAATTCATGTAAAGGATTCAAATAACAAAGGGAATCTAAATTTCACAGTGCACAGATCAGGAAGAGGAAAAACTATTGTGTATGCTTCCAACATTCAACTTCACTTCTGCAGTCCTCCCAGCACAGATTTTGCCATTATATGCTCATTTAGTCTGCTATTGTGTCAAAACTAATCAGAATTTCATGGCAATACAATGTCCTCTCTTGATACTTCATCAATGTGACTTTATTTACAAAGCCCAGCATTTAAACTTCATAAACCAGTTTTACAGGCATTCTGTGATTCCACACGCCTTCCTAATCATTATTGTTGCGTTTTGTTTGGTGTATGTTGTAAACATAGTAGCATATAAAGCCCTTGGTAATTGCGTACTCATCACTTTCCCATTTTTGCTGCAAACCGGCACTTGAAGTTTTTTGCCATATTGCTTTTTTAATAGGCTTGGAAATGTATCCTTATAATTTTCAATTGTAATGAAATCTTTGTTCCATGTTCTTTGGCCACTGTGATGAGACTAGAATTGCATTAATTTAATAACTAATTCAACTCAAGGTAGAGTGTTAACGTCACACAAGATAAATTCAACAGAAAGAAAAACCAGTCATAGATAGAGGGGAGTAGCATGAATTCAAGTATTGCAGAAATTTCTACAGAAGAATTTTTGCTCCCTGAGTCACAATAAACAACTGCTGTAATGAAAATGAACTGCAGAATCTTCTTCCAATATTTGAAGTAATTAATTTTTATTATTTGTTTTTTTAAGCATCACTTCACAGTGCATGATTCACACATATTCTGGCAGTCAGTCCTCAGAGCTAATAGGACGTTCCAGGATCTGTGCCCATTCAGAAAGGGACAGTTTGGTAGATGTGGCTCAAGGGTCTATCTAAGATGAACTAGGAGTGGATCATTAGATTAATCTCTTCTTTGTCTTTGAAGTACAGTTATCATTAATGACACTGCGAGAGAGGTCTGAAGACAGGCAATAGATAACAAAGTGATCTGGTACATGCACTTTTTGTCCAGTTTTACATCAGAGATAAATGTTTCAATGTTACACTGACAAAATACCACTTTCATAGTACTTTCTGACTTCCAAGAAAAGCAGCTTCTGTCTTTCCTTCCCTGAAGTGTTTACCAAGTGTTCAGAATGTGTGGACCAATTCCCACTTCCTAGAATAGCCAGAGCATCTTATGTTTCCAGTTTTAGAGTGAAGAGGTAGGGACAGGAGCAGTGACTCATTCCTGTGCTATGGGAGCTGCTATTGATGGCAGAAGAGGAAAAAGACAAAGTTTTTTAGAAAGATAGCATTTTTTTCACCAGTGAGGGAGGGAGTCTGAACCTTTCACATCACAGCTCACTGCTGATGGAATGGAAATGTTCAACTTTTTCATTACTGCTGTTGACGGCAATTTTCAGCTGTCTCTGTTGGTGTCACAGCAGAGAAGAGAATAATTGAAAAGGCTGGTTACAGGCTGCAAGAGGGCCTTGCAGACACCAGAAAAGAGGCTCTAGAACCTCAACAGGGTGGGAGGAAATATGAAGCCAGTATTTAACAGAGTGGAAAAACTAATTCAGGCAATAATAGGTCTTGCAGATTACATAAATCCTGGAGAAAAGTGAAAATGCTGATTAAAAAATCAATTAAAAGAGGCTTATATAAATGATACTAATTTATATATAATTGTATAACATTTATTAAAACAGAATCTGGACAACAGGACATGTAAAATTATGTCTTTTAACTTGCTTTTAAGTTTTACTCATAATGCTAATACTGTTAACACAGTACCCATAGCTTTTGTGGAACATTAAGACTTGAATAGAACTTTCTGCTAACAATTTAGAATGATAAAAATGGTATGTTTAACATGTTAAATGCATTAAAGCTGACTAATAGGTGTGTGTTAAAATGGAGTCAGAAAACCCATGCTCTTAATACACCAGGTAAAAAAGTCCGATTCAAAGACCACACATGAATCTGAAGAGGAAAAGGACCTCATGTCAAAATCACCAGAGATATGTGGCCTGGAGATTCTGCTTTTGATTATTTGTGTATAACAGTACAACAGGCACTCTTCCAGTCAGAAATATGTCAGATATATCCAAAACATACGTCTAAAACTATGCAGCTCTTCATAGTGGGTGAAAAAATAATGACCATATTTTAGTTAATGCACATAACATGTGCTGCAACATTGTTTGCTACAGTCCTAATGCTACTCATCCCTGGGTTTTCCTGTTTCAGAGAAAGGAGACACTACAGTTACTGCTTAAGATGGCAGCTAAATACATCTAATGAAAATATCTGAAAATGGCTTTGTCTCTTAGACCTCTTGAACTTCACTGCAATAGTATTACAGGCCAGTGAATATATTGCATGTTTTTAAGGAGATATGATTAAATAAGTTAAGGAAAGTGGACTGAAGTAAAAAATTTCCTCATAATGGTCCTTTAGTGTCAGTGAGTTCAATCTACTGAAGTGACATATTTTTCCCAAACCACAGCATAAACACAAGATATTCCAGAAGTCAATTCTAAGAAGTACAAGCAAGATAAGAACAATAAGTGGTCTTGAAATATTTTCAAATCATCCTCTTTCAGTAGAAGGGAAATTCTGCAACTGTCTTTTAGAAGTAACAGAAATCCCAATAGATAGTAGGATATATAAAAGTAACATGAGTTTTAAGATGTCTGTGTGCAAGGGCAACAGCACAGCTGATTCAGTATTCCACCATGAGATTGATTTACATAGCATAATATCCAAAAATATTCATGCATTACACACAGCGAAGAATGCAGCAAATGCAGCTATTTAGCCAGTGATGGTAATGAAGACAAAGGTAAATCATATCAGCTCTAAACAAGGCTTTGCACAATGCCTGGCTTTGCAGTAAGTCTGTGTTTGTAAAGCAATAAGATTGTTCTGGTATTAATGCTTGGCAATTGCAGTAACTTTATGTTTTACATTATGTATTTCCTTTTTCCTATATGTGCAGTTGATTCCAGTGGTTTGAATGTCCCTTACCATTTAGCTAAACCAGACTCTTGCTTTAACAAACTATTTGACAAAAGCACATTTTGAAAGTTGTGTCTATCTTCTTTAAATTACTTTAAAAAAAGGAGCAAAAATGAAAAAAATCTTTTACTGTGTATTGTTAAATGCTTCTCTCAAAAGAGCAGTTCTCTGAGCAAATTGCATGAATCTTCCTATTGTACTTCCCATCTGTTTTTGCATACTTTCTGTAACAAAATAGTTAAGAGTGCTGATATTTTAAAATACTATTTACATGAGGCAACAGCCTTGCAATGAATGGGGTTGTTCACGCCTCAAACTATGGTTTCTTTTCTAATCTCTCTGTGAATTCAAAAACTAGTTATGTTGCATACACTTGAATCACATTGGAAGTATTTCATTTGAAAACCCAAGAGGTACAAAGTAGACCCTTACCTTTCCCAGGAAGGAAAGCAGAGCCAACACAGAGCTCTGATGCCCAGTCAAGTTACTTTTATTGAGACTTCATCTGGTACACAGGCAATGGAGGAATGCTCAGATGCAATCAGAAACATTTACTCAAGTTATAAGCTTGCGTTAGTGTGGCTGGTTCTGCTCTTAAATAAGCAGGGGTAATTTTCAGAAATTCAGAAATCGGTTTGTTTCTCCATCAGGAAGACTTAACGCTACTGACAATATTTATAATGTACTTGCTGGACTGAACAGAAATGTAAAACAAGTACTGGGATACACTTGCTGTTTATATTGGAAAACCTTACCTGGTGAGACTGACCCATAAAAAGGTAAAAACTTCATGTTGAAGATGTGATGTTTATAAGTAACTAGAGTTATTCTGAAATACTTGTTTGAATACTTTTGAAAATAATAAAAAGCAGAAGAAAAATGCTTCAAAAATTGAGTAGTTCTGTACTTTCATGGACAGTTTGTTGTCAAAAGTATGGATGATTAGGCCATCAGTTTGGAATAAATAAGTAAATCTTCAGTAAACACCTTTTTTTTTAAATATAAACAGGGAGCAAACAAATTTTGTTTCAAACTGAATCTGTGCCTGAAGTGATATACATGGCATGGAACATCATATTAGAGCTATCAGAATGTCTTCCAAAACAACAATTAACAAAATATGTATTGCCACAATATTATATCCTTTGTCATTAACAATTTGTTTACAGTACTAAATAATGGGATAAAAGTATTTTGACAGTAAAAGGGTATAAGAAGAATAAGGCAAGCTTTTTGATTGATAAGTGTTTATCAAGCACTGATGACTGAAAGTTCTGGAACTTATAAAGTTATTAAAAGAAGAAATAATGGTAGAAACTGGTTTTCCTCAGAGAAATAACTGTGTCTAACATTTTAATATAATGGCAGTAGAGGGAACATGTTTAAGGGGAGAAACAGTATTATCAAGTGAGAAAGTAACACTATTATTTCTCCTATGAGATCACATGTCTGGAGTGTTGATATCTGGATAGAAAGATTCAAACCAAGGAATTAAGCAAGATAAGTAATAACTTCATGATGCACAAGTCGCAAATTATGCTACACAAGAGCACAATATAAAAATCAGCCTATGGAAGATTTTTAAAAATTTTTTTTTGTGCCAGATTTGCAGATTAATAGAATTTAAACATTAAGCCAAATAAAGAAGTCCAACAATTCCTTGTATGTTAGCACTTCTATATAGAGTTTTATGTTTTGAATAGACCCCAGGTTTCTCAGTCTCTGTGCTAAGTAATCTATATATGTTCAATTTACTTAGTTAACATAAAAATCGCCTAGGTTAAAGTCAGAATTAAGAGTACTTCCCCCACTTACATTTTGATTTTCAAGATATGTGACAAAATACTAAAATACATGAGCAAGAAAATCAGGTTTAATTGATGATATATTTTGTCTCTTTTAAAAGGTAAATAGCAAGTATACAGAAGAATTTTTGATCAGAAACAGCTGTTCTAGATTAGGCCAAAGGGCCATTCATCTGAAATAGCATTTTGAAATTAGGACATACAAAATTCTCCATCACTTGAGCAATAGTATATATTTTTCCCAGTTAAAATCATTTTGTTAAAAAACCAAACCCCAATACCTAGTAGCACGTGTCATATTCCCTCTAGTATCAAGTTGCTCATAACTTTAAACTGATATCTACCAACATCCCCAAACCTCAAATTTACAAGCTTGTAAACCCTTCACCCCAAACCAACCCTGAAATCACTTCATGAAATAGTTGCCTTGCTGGTTACCTTCCACTCTTCAGGCACCAAGCAGCTCTAAGCAGGAGGTTACACATCACCACCTGGATCTTGTGATTTGACAAAATAAATGTTAACAGTTTATTCTGAAATCTCCTTTAATGAGCTTTCAGTTTGCATTAGATAATCTGGTGTGCCTGCCATATAAAAGCTGTGCAGCATGAGGGGTCACTCAAGCTTCTCTATAATGGAAAAAGCAAAAATTTACTGAAGTTTTTTTTGTTTCAATGCCTTTATTTTCTTTGAGGACTTTAGGAAGCTTTCTAAAAAGTTTTTTTTTTTAGTAGATGTCTTTCACAAACTATTTTTCAAACTAATTTTTCACTTGATCATCTCTCAGCTGACTATGATATAGTTGCTTCCAAAATTATACAGGTATGTGGTCTCTTCAACAAATAATACGCTTCTAAATTGCTTAGAAATTTATTAACATACAGAATTTAAATATCACTTTTATACCTGCTAACAGTTTCATGCATTATCAACAAGAGGATTTTTCCAGGTCATGTGGCTATTTCAAAACATTGGAAAAATTTTAGAAATTAATTGTGATGGTACAAAGAGCAATTATATGGCTCTTAATAATTCAGTCTCTTCAGAAAATAATGTCTGGTGGAAAAAAAACCTTAATTTATAAGGTAGAGCACTTGAGTTTCAACAGAATTTCTGACTGCCTGAGGTTATTTATTCTGTGCAGGCAGAATATTACTCAGAAATACTCTCCTAACCAGCAGCCAGGCAGATGCATCTTGTCTGACCTTGTGTCACAGCATGGCTGGATACAAGTATGGGGCCACTAACAACTCTCATTATCAAAAACCTGTCAGGAAGGCTTCTTTCTCTTCTTGGTTGTTCCTTTGTTTTGGTGTTTGGTTTTTAAGGACAAAGCTCAGCTAGTTCCTCTTCTCTAGAATGTTTCCACAGGTACCTTCCCAAAGAATAAGAATGGGCCATCCGTGTTTGAGGTCGTCAGCCTTACCAAATAAGTTACACTTTAATCATACTTGTGTGTAAGAAAAAACACCAATTTTTCTCTGTGCAGAATTGTAATCTGTGGCACAGAGGGTATGTGTATATCCAGACAATGAGCCAGCATATCTGTAGGACTGTGGGGCATTTGAAGTTTGGGAAAAGGAGCATCACTAATGTTCTCCCAATTTTAAGTCCCAGATAAAGAATTTTTAAATAATGCAAGGGTAGGAAATATTAACCTTGCAATAGTGAAGGCCAATGATATGTCACTTCAAAACAGGCATAAAGCATAAATGCCGTTTCTTACTTTTTGGTCTTCTCCATAGATAGAGAGCCTCCTCTTTTTTCAGAACAGCACCTCACTAGAGAGATGTTTAACTTTTAACTGTAAAGAAGGAAATAAATATTTTTCTTCTGAAATTATATTCTGGGTATTTAACAGGGCAAGGAAGGGGGAAGAGCACTGCTATTAGCAGATGCTGTGACAGCTGCCCTCAACAGAGTTGAGTGTGTTGGCATTGCTCACAGTGCAAGCATACTGCTAGCCTGGGGCCTCAATCTCAAACCTTTGCATGTAGAATGTAAAGGTGGTTTATCAATCACAGAGTTACATTTTAGCAATGTGCTCATGACTTACTAAGAACAGCTGCAAATCAGGACAACATAACTTTAAGTAGCACTTGTCCATCACCTCTGACCTATGGTATTTCACTGAGAAAACACATCTAATACCTATTTGAAGATTCCAGATGATAGACAATCTTATATGTATAACTATCTATTCCATATCTAAATTGGAAAATGATTACAGATAACCACTAAATTTAATTTTCTGTCCAAACTGAATTGTAACCCATGTAGTTTATATAGGGAACACAGGGATTTTGAGCCATAACTTTGAGACCTGTAATAATTGTTTTAGAATTTGTCTGAATTGTTTTCTACTTTTAAGAGTAGAATTAACCTTCATTTCAGTTAAAGGCTGAAAGCCTGCGGGTAATGCAACATAAAAAGAAATCATAGAGTGGTTTGGGTTAGAAGGGACCTTAAAGACCATCTATTTCCAGCCCCAGTTTGCTGAATGCCCCTCAAAGATTTGTGCTTACTCAGTTTCATCAGGTGGTCTAGAACCAGCTCTTAACTCCAGTCCAAGAGATTAAATGTGATCTCAGAATATTTGAGTAAATTAGAGCGCTTTGAAAAATATATGATATTTCAATCACCTAAAGGAATTTGAATTCCTATTCATCCACTGGTACTATTGATGAAATTGTTGAAAATTGGTAAGTTTTCTTTTATTTCCCTTGAAGTAGCTTTTCCCCAGTCTCCCCACAGATTCCAACTTGCACAGCATTTATATTGTATTTTGGAATAAGCCTTGTGCTCAGATATTTTGTGGGGGTGGTGGTTTTAATTTTGAATTGTTTTGGTTTTTTTGCAGTATTTCATAGACAGATGGATTTCTTATTTCAGTAATTGTTCATGAAATGTTTCACTTTGTGCCCATGCGTGGCTGTCAACATGATTTCCTGAACAGAGCACACATCTGTATGTCTCACCTTGTCCACTGTCTCAGAGTAATCACTGGAGTGCTGTGCCTCTTTCTTACTCTGTAAATCACAAGGGCATTAAGAGAGATAGAGTTCATATACAAGCACCTCTGAATGGCTCTGAATAAAAGCAGCTTATAAAACCTAGGTAAAATGTGTGTTGGGAAAAGAGCGTAGACACATATAAAAACAGGGATCTAAAACAGGATTATGGCAGTCAAAACACTGCAGAGCATCTCAAATTTAGGTATTATCTATAAACTATCAGTGAGTTCCTACTGGAAATGGCTTTCTTTCTATAACAATGTTGCGACTGGTACTTTTGACTTAGGAATCCATCCTTATGTAGCTCTGTCTCAAATATTCTGGTTGTTTTTCACTAGGAGCTTTGCTGATTTAATCAAAATGGATTAAGTAGTTCTCATTGTAAAGATCAGCTTGGTTCAGCATCTGATAAATCTAATTTCTACATAAGAGCATCTCATCATTGTGAGCCATAACCTGATGAATTGCAGGCTTACAAGGAGGCTTAGGCTGTGAGATAAAGAAAGGAAATTTTCCTCATGATTTTCCTTAGACACAGGATAAAATCACAAGGTTTGCAGCTGTATTCTCCAAGCTACGTTCAGAGTTGCTAATTACAAGGCAGGATTCTTCTGGTGCTGTGGGGACATTCACAAATGCAACTCTAAATTAAAAACACTTGTATAAAAAATTCTAGTGCTGACCCAGGGGTGACTGCTGTATGTTGGGGCAGGCAGCTGGTGCATTAGATATAAATGGAAGGATTTATTCACTTCACCTTCAGGTGGGTGGCATTTTTTCACTCCAGAGCTTTCTCAGTTCACTGAGAGTTTGGCTTAGTTATGCATTTTAACTCCTGGCCAGAACTTAAGCAATGCCAGTCTGCCCTGCCTGGTGAGTGACAGGTATGGTGTTGTGTTCAGAGAGTGTTATAGCAAAGGCAGCAAGCTTTCTGCTGTGACATTAGAAAAAAAAGTTAAATTCTCAGCTGCAGCCTTCCTACTTCACTGCAAATGACTAGTTGGGATGTTCACAGAAAGCAGGTTTCTGCCTCTGATATACCAATAACTGCCATGATGGCTGTCAGATGTATAAGGTTTATGAGAAGACCACCCTGTGCTCTCTGGTTTGCTCACCTGTGCAAGGGAGGAATTGGTTTTGCACAAGTACAGTTATTAAATCAAATCAGATACATCAAAAGGAACCAACAGAAAGAAAATATTTGGTTATCTGCTTTGTTAATTGATCTACTTTAAGTTGTATTCCTGCTGTGTGATATATACTTTTGTTAATAAAGATACCTGGCTCAGCTACAAATGACAGTGAAAAAAAATCTGTTTCTAGTTAGATTGAAAATTTCATCTTTAGTGTAGTATATAGTAAAAAAAAAATGTAGTTTAGGATATATATTAATTTGCAAGTTCATCTCAGAAATTTGACTGCATTTCTTAGAGAAAACCAGCTGATCTAATCAGATCAGGGGGTTGGGGAGGGGGGAGGGAACAAAAACAAACAAAACCAAACAAATAAACCAGCAGGAAGGAAGGTTGGTGGTCTGTATGCTTCTTCTTCCTTGTGCTATAGTCTACTAAGTGTGAATCTTTGTACCTATGAAGCTGAATGCATTGCGGTTCGAAATTAAGGTGCTGTTGGGCAAACCAAGTACTTGCTTAGTACTAACAAACTTCTGCTAAGCATTCACTTAGCACCATTTAAGACTGGAAAGTCTTTTAACACAGTACAGAAAGTGTAACATGAGCATTTGATATGAGCTCTGCAGTCACACAGAGAAAAGGGAGCAAGAAAGGACACCATTCCACTATCAGTGTTTCTTCCCTTACAAAACATGTTTGGCATCTGCATCTTGCAGTTTCCCCTGGCAACTCTCTACTATCACAGAATAGAATGTCCCAAGGCTACACTCCATTACACTGCACCATCTTTTCCTTTTTTTTTTCTTGCTCCACAAGCTTTAATGAAGCCCATCAAATTTGCACAAGTGCCCTATTTACTGTACAGAGATTACGTCAAAAGAAACGATGTTGGCTTCCTATTAATGCTTGAAGATTGGCAAACAATCATGAAAGTCGATTGCTGTTCAGTTTGCTGAGTGGTGGCATGTATTGCTGCCTTGCCCAATTACAGCAAATCAGATGTTTCCTGTGGTGGAAAACAATACTAACAAATTACTAACTCTGTGTGTTTTAAGGGGAATAGTATATCTCAAGATTCAACTGAAGCAGAGCATCAGGACATGAAATTCTGTAGATGTTTTATCAGTTCATTTTAATGTGTATTTATGGTTAGGTAAACTAGCATTCAGGAGAAATATTACATCTTTAAAATATACATGACTGATGAACTGCATAGTAATAGTTTTTCTCAACAGATTCAGAGCTGAACTGTATTCAGAGCCAAGTTTTTACTGTTGGGTTTTTTCATAAGCTTTTCCCCACAAATCTGTTGAATTAGAAGAATAAAGGAACATGTGATAAGCAGTGAGGAAAGCATTACTGCGCCGAATGATTTACAAATAATTTTCAGGATGCACAGAGATTAAAGGAATTGGCATTACCACAGGAAAAACAACAGGAATTTACCTTACCTCTAACTGAGATTTTTAGTTCTCACATCGAAGGCACTAAAGATACAACTGGCTTTGTGCATGTGCATGCTCCCCCTATTTTTCAGTCAGAAGCTCCCCAGGGTGTGTTTTTACACTGAGAGATTATTAGAACATCATGATAACTCCTACACACAGTCTTAGCCTAACTTCAGCATGTAATTTCAATTCCTGTAGCTTTACTTCGAACAAAAGCAGCTGGTGTGACAGCCTTTGCTCTTTTTAAAGGATGACACTGATTTCCTTCACTTTTCACTTAACTAAGAGAAAGGCTGGATCAATCAATCAAATCTTTGCAGTGTAATATTAAAGAAAACAATTGTTATTTAAGCTTTACTTACAGTATAGAAGTCAGCCTGAAGAAATATCTGCTGAAAAAAATTTAACTAGAAATCTTAATGCTTTTTGTTTTCTTGAGGCTGAGCTGAGTTGAGTAAGTGAAATAAAAATCATGTTTGGGAATTCTTGCTTGAGAAATTGCCTGTTAAGTCATGACATTGCCCACACACCTCTGATTTTGCTCTTACAGCTCAATGAAGGAAAAAGAATTCCATAAAGAAAGCTTCAAAGAAGTTTTTTTAAGACATATGCCAGCAGCAAGTCACTGCGACATATGAATGTAGTGAATACTGTTTTCAGGATTTATCAAAACATGTTCCTACTCCTGTTGGAGGTTTCTAGGCAGATGCCTCCCCTGGCCTCTCTGGAAATTTCCAGTTGGATGCAGTAGCACAGGGGATGAGGAGAATCTCAGTACACTGGGTTCAGCACTGTACTGAGTTTCTGTTGTGCTCTGCTGATCAGAAACTGTTGAGGAGCTGCAGGAAGGGGACCTTCAGGCTTGATTGGAAGAAGTGGAAAAGAAGTTTTTTGAGCCTAGGGGAAAGATCAAGTAATGTTTTATTGGAGCATGTTAAGGAAGATCCCTCTAACTGCTCAGCCCCTTCATTTATAGCCAGACTGATGCAAAGTCCCTTGAAGGACTGAGAGGTAAAACGTTCATATCCATTCAGAGGAATTTTTAGTAACAAAATCAGATCTCTTCACTTTCTTTTGTTCCCATCAGTTTCCCTTTTTTCTATCTTGCTCCTGATCAAGTTTTATGTGCATGAATTCAAACATCTGTGCTTTACTCTAAAATGAAATTACTATGGTTCTCTACAATTTTCATACATAAATAATTTCAGTTCTACTGAAATGGAAAAATTCTGAAGCATCTTCCTGGCTGCTCTTGTTTAAGGCAGTTGTGACGTAAATGACACAGACTTGCTGTCTTTTCACTCTGTCTCACATTTCCTTCCTTTGAACTCCCCTTTAACATTTTCTCCCATCTCTTTCCCTGCCCTCCGTCCAGAGAAGTCAGCGTCTCATATCCTGTTCTCTGAATGTTGTTCATTTGCATGACCTTTATTACTCTTGATTACTATAATGAGTGTTTTTAGTAATTATCGTCATCCTGTTCTATTTTTCCACAGTAATACCCACTTTAATGGGTTTCAGATTTATAAAACATATGTTATATTAGCAGAAGCTTAAGTACTACCTCTCTTCCCCAGTAATGCTTGTACACATGAAATAAATAGTAGCTTTCTCCAGTCCTGAATAAATTTACAGTTGGCCTTAGGGAAGTGTCTCAGCTGAATTAAGGGTATCAGCCAAAGCTAAGAGTGTCTTGCCATCAAAGTAGTTCATTCTTCCATTGAACTGATGTGCAAGGAATTTTTTTGTGCCTTGCATACTTTCACAAGCACCTCTGCTTTATTTAATAGGTATTGTTAATAAAATATTAAACAAAAAAAATAATTAATAGCGTTGAATGTCGATGCCTGTCACACTTTCAAATGCTTTCTAACTAATAATGGTCAAAGAAATCCCTGTCTTCTCAGATCACATTGCAATAAGAGAATGCAGGGAAGTGCAAGAAGAAATTTCTGCTTGTTACTGATGCTTTGTGAGTCATGGACCAGGATTTTACAGTGATAGGTGCTAGGTAAACACAAGCAAAATACGTGACCCACTTTTTGAGACAGAAAACAGCTTCATGTTGTTGCTGGTAGTGCTAGTGGGATATACTTCTTAATTTTAACTGTTTTTCAGTATCTTAGTACACTATAGATAAAAAATTTCATCTCAGTTACAGCCATTTGCTATTACTAGTGCTACTGAGTGTAGTTACTGTAGTCCAACTGTTCTTTCTGGAATGCAATGTGAATGTGGATTCGCTGCAATGTGAATGCATTGTCTGCAAGAACTGCAAAGGGCCACCAATTCCTCAGCTGGATTCTGTCTCTGGGGGACACAATGGCTCCTGATGAGCTGCGGCTTGTGCCATCATTCAGAAAAAACTGCCAGGATCTCTATAGGCAGCTATGTGGTGCTGTTCTAAGTGGCTTTATGAACTTACCCCAGTAAGGTGTAAAGTTCCACTTGGAGGGTTTCATACAGATCCTGTGTACCTAGATGAATTTCTGTGATGCTCGTGTTTGAGCTGGCTCATTCCGCAGCAGCACACAGTATGGGCAAAGCCATAATGGGCAGCCTGAATCTGCTCTGGATTGACATAGCCTAGCACAGATCACAGCATTTCCTTTCCAAACTTGTCTGGAAACTTAAAATTCCTCTAGATTTGTAGTCAGGGAGAACCAGAAAACATTGTTTCTGTTGGAGAGGGAGGGAGCAAACGTCATGTTTGGCAAGTTTCTGATTTGGAAGCCTTGCCTTTGATTCTTCAGAGCCCTTCAGAAGCTGTTTGTATTTCAGATAGGGGAGGATCTCTACTTTCAGATCTATAGAGAGACCAGAGAGACCTGACTGCCCACATTTTTCTCACGATACTTTTCTTTTTCTCTTATAATTCCTTTCTACCCAAACTAATTTCCTATGGAGCTCTTGATCTGAAGGTAGAAATGCAGAGTGGTGCAGACAAGCGTGATCAGCACACTCCTAAGGTTTGGGAGGTGTCCCCCCATTTGTTCTACAATGCATGGGCACAGCATCCAAAGAGAGAACTAAACCATGTTATGGTTTGATATATCCAGCAGGAATAGGGGAAAAGCCACATGGTGGGATCATCCTGTAATCATGCAGTGAACAAATTCAAGTCCCAGGCAGAACCTAACCCAAGCCAGATTTTGCTTTCTCTGCTTACTGCTTGCTCTCATTTCTTCTCCTTTGTGCATTTACTACAAAAAACTTTTAACCTCCTGCAACAGCAACTATGCAAGAGTTTCATTGTACACAGTAGAACTAAAAAGTTCAAGTAAAATACATGAGCACAAGTTCTCATACAGGGATGGTAGCAAACCTTGGATGAGCCCTTTTGCTCCCATAACTCTTTAGTGGGGTAGAGATGAATGACATGCAAAAACCCCTCAGTATCCAAGGTTGTTTCCCAGACACATGCTCATTATTTATAGTGCTGTATCAAAGTTCATCCAGGCAAGTCTCTTGGGCTTTTCATGTTTGGGCAGAAGACTCCTTCTCAGGAGATTTCCAGTGCTTCCACACCCAGTCACAATGGAAAATCTTTCTCATAACTTTATAGTACCAACAAATAATAAACAAAATCTGTCTGGTTTTGCTTCATGCTGTGAGTAAAATGTAAGCCCCTGACTCCAAATTCCCATTTTTTACATCAACCAAATCTTCATATGTCTTCTCTCAGTGTTTCCAGTACCATTTCTACTCCTTAATACTACTTCAGATAACAATTGTAATTGCTTGTTGGCTCTATCCATCTTTATATGGCAATTACAAATGTGTCTAAGCCAGACAGCAGCGAAAACAAGAGATTCAGAGAAAGATATTTTCATACAAGTATAACAGCATCTTGTGTTAAAGAATTGTTCCTTCATTCATTTTCCAACATTTTTAAAGAAAGTTTTATTTTTAAAACCTTCTCTTTAAACCTTTACTAACTTTGCAAGAAATTATTCTGCTGTCCTCTGATCATGAAATCCCAGGGATGGGATGGTGTAGCAGACTGAAAGAAAGCCACAAAATTCACAAGTCTCCTTGAGAAAGGAGATTTTCAGAAAACAATGTTTCCACAGGGTGAATAACCAATGTAAAAAGGAGTAGGTACTTCCACCGACACTTAAAATATTGACCTTTCTTTGAAATACGATACAGACCATTTGAGCTTTATAATGGTAAATAATGACTTTGTGTAGAAGAGTAAAAAATACTTGGTTGTATGTGTTTGTGTGTCTGTGAGAATACTGCTGCAGTTCAATGTGGATTTTGTGTGTAGGCAAGTCTAAATTGGGATTTCAGAAATGAAAATCATTGTTCATGTTAAGAGATCAAGCAGACTGATTAGAGCGATGTGTTTCACAGCCCTGATCAGACAACTAGGGTCTCAGTTTGTGAGAGTGGTCTGCAGGGCTGCTGCTGTTTTAACAAGGCTTTGGCTGTCAAATCTCTCCTATCCTCAATGTGTAGCTGAGTTAATCTCTGAACATCACAGAGCCCATCTTCTTCTGTGTCAGTGCAGGCCTATGTTTGCTTTTGTCCTTAACCTGGTCATGTTTAGTCTGTTTACGTATCTCATGGGTGTGATGGGTGTGACATTTTGCCTTTAGGATTAAAAGCTAAGCACATTGGAAAGATTTAGGACCAGGTAAAAATATGTTTTCCTTCTCACAAGCCTTGTTGTTAATAATATTTTCTCTCTTTTCTGCTCATTTTTGATCTTTAGTAGTTTCCATTTGTCATGTTTGCCCTTATTAGAGATTGGTTTGTCTCATGGTACTTAGTGAGCTTAGTTGTCACAGAAAAATATCTTAAAGGGCAATTGAACTTCAGAGTGAGTGGCTGGGCTTCTTTGAGCATTACAGACTCAATTCCTAGTAATTTGATTCTGTGTTATCTCTTTACTACACAATAACCTGGAGTTTCAGGTATGAGCTAAACTGTAGAAGCATGTGATATGTAGCCATACCTGAAAATTGCATAGAAAATAAATTAATTTTGGTAGTCTTTACCTAGCTATTATTTTAATATTTATTGAGTTTTGCAAGATGGATTAAATGTCCTAGTTTGGCTTGACTTTGATTCCTAATAGTTACTGCTGGGTAATAATTATAAAAACTTATTTCCATGCATTTAGCAAAACTTGTGACTCTGAAAGTGACATTCAGACAGAAGGCCCATGAAAGACAGCTATACTTTATGTACCTTGCATTGCAAGTATCTGGGAATGGGTTTGCATATTTTAAGAGTGCAATGCAGGGACAGCAAGTGCCTGGTTTACAGGCTAAATCTAGAGACCTTACAGGGAAAGTGCCTTGCTCATACAACAAGTGGGTGTGCAGGAGGAGGGTGGGTCAGCCACAGTAGCAGGGAGCATTACTTGAAGTCCTTTTTAATGCCATTAAATAGTAATCTTAAATTTCTCTAAAGGAGAAACCTGGACTCCAAAATCTAGGAGACCTTGGTAGCTATGTCCTATCTTTAAATGTAGTCAAGTGGCTGAATGCCAGAACAACTTTGCAATTAGTGCTGTGTGAGTACAGTCTTCTGATGCATGTAAACAAATATTCATATTGTCAGATCCGTGTGTTACTGTTGTAATTTTTATTCTCCCCATCTGGGACCACAGTTTTTTTCTCAAAAGTTTTTACTGAATGCATAATGAGTCCTCAAAAATGTATGTTTGTAATTTCTTACATTTAATGTCACTGTGCATTACTCTTCCAGTGCCCTACAAGAATTACCAACTGAAAAATTTCTAGATTTAAAAAAAATTGGAAAAGATGGATTTATAGCATTTCATAGAAATGGAGCCATCTTTTCAAATCATCATTTACATTTGTTTGCAAGTCTGGAGTATATGTATAAATAGTATAGCATAAAACAAAACTTAAATCTAAGATTTAGGTAAAATAATCTGTGCCTTCAAAGGACACATTGAAACAAGTAACCTAGGTTGACACATTTTCAGGCACCTAGGTTCTTATACACCCTGAGTTTTAAACCAACACAACAGATTGATGGGTGGAGTAGGCCAAGTCAGATTGCCAGAGGAGATACCTCTCACAGAAGTCACTGTCCTCACAAGAGAAACTGAACTGTGCATGAAGCAGCTCCAGAAAGCACATCAGTGCATAGGAGGCATCCTCCAAGTGATACATAGGCTGAGGAATGTAGGGAGTATTAACTTCCATCACCCAGGTTCATCTACTGCCTAGAAACCCAGTGGAAAGTCATGGTCTTGGTTAAGGACTGTGAAGATGTGGATTGGAGATTTTTGGAAGTAGAGAACTGAAAAAGGAGGAAGAAAGCAGCTGACAGAAAAATCAGTGGTTTGTCATCTGTCAGTGTTGCTGCCAAGACAAGTTGTCTCAAAATGTTACTGTATTCTGTAATTTACAAAATTACAGATGTTTGGCGCAACAACAAAGCAACCTGTATTTGTCCTTAATGAGTCTGCCTTCCCAACAGGAGCTGGGCATTTACATGCTTTGTGTCTTACTTAAATATTTAGCCCATCCATCCAGATTCTGAATCTACATGAAAATGTGAAGATTAGCATCTTGAAGTATCACTACACTGTTAACACTGAATATATTCCTCCTAAGTATATAATTATAAAGTATAGCAGGTGTAATCCATTGAAGTAAATGGTGAAGTCCTATTGACTTCAAAGATTTTATCCATTATGTATCTTCAATACATTTCCGCTATTTTCCTGAGTTACCTACCATATCTAGTGTTCCCATCTTTAGCATTTGAGTGAATTCATACTAGTTTTAACTTCCTCTTTTAAAAAGTTTCTAATTATTCATTTAAAGGCTCAAACTGCATGGAAAACCACTGCAAATCTTCACTGTTCTTTGAAAGTAACAGATCTATTGCTGCATAAATGTAACTGATTGTACACTGCTACATATGCTTTAACTTTGTAGACTGTTGGACATGTATGTGAAGTTAATTAGGGGTGGTTTTTTGTATGAGATGCTAAGAGAATCAAGTTTTGACACTAAAAATGTCCTTCTTCTGGGGCAGTTAGATTTTGGCTTGAATTTCAGACAACATGGCACTGAGGCTATTTTAATAAGAGATTAAAAAAGATGCAAAAAAATTAGGACTCAAACCTTGCACTCTGGAGGAGATCCCCATTGAGGTCTGCTGAGAATTTGACTCTCATTTATAAGAGAACTTGTCCCTTTTGCTTGGCTTGGGAATTTTTTTCTCTCCCTTCTGATTATACTGGTTTTATCCCTAGTTTTATCATTGAGCAACATAATGTAATGAAATAAAATTATGAAATGCTTCAGGGACTTCTGGTTACTGCTCAGTCTGTGCAGTTACCATGCTGGGGAGGGCACCAGCCAGGGGGCTGTACACTTACTCTTCTTTCCCCCTTTCTCATAAGGACATCATAAACCAGAACAGTAATTTGGGCTCAGCTCTGTCTATCAAAGACAAAACTCAGCATGAAATAAGTACAAGTTTGTAGACTTCACATAATGCTTGAAGATGGCTCATTTAATGCCTGTAGATCGTATGGGAATCGCAAAACACAGGGGTATTGCACACTGAGGAATGAGGAGGTGAGGGGGAAAAAAATAAGTGGGTACTTATAAAACTGGCCAAAGCTTGATTCATGTGCAAGTAGGATTTGCTGGGCAAAATAAAATTATTTTCACTTGTATATCTCAATATGCTTTTCATCCTCAAGGCCTATGCCTGCTGGATCAAACTACCATGTTTCAATTCAATAGGATAAGAAAGCTACTCATTATTAGCTTCATGTGAAAATGAAAATTGTCTTTGATAGACTAATCAATACTTTTTAAAAGATGTTGGCCTCAGCTTCATTTCAAGTAATGACTATGTCACAGAAAACACAATGGAAAAAAAGAAAAAGATCTTAAAATTCGGAAAGATTAGTAAAATGCCTAAGTAGTAAAATTAATTGAAAGTTGTAAAAATAGGTCTCCTGCACCTAAATTTTATAGGTGTCAGAAAAAAAAATCCCAGAAAAAGCAAGAATGAAGCTCTTTGTTGTTCATATATGTTGAAATGAAAACCTAGGAATCGTGTGTTATATTCCTCAGTATTTTTTAAGAAAGCATCTATTTGTGTGTTTATCTATCTAAAATAGTGATGCAATACAAATTCTTTAATATTAAAATGAGGCTTTGAATTGGAAAATACTTCATTGTTATTTTTCTTCTTTTTTCATATTTATTGATCATAGAATTTAAGATACTCAATTGAACAAAAAAGGATTTTTTTTTCTTGCAATACTTTCTTATTTTTAGTCACAGTTGTTGATATACTAGCCATTCTGACACTGCTTGTAACCCTTTGATGCAGAATTGCATCTGGTTTGTTTTTCTATTGTTTCGACTACCTCTGTGGAATGTAAAAACATTATTTCTGGTTTATTTCTTTTTTTTCAACTGTTTTAAACACCAAGAGCCACATAAAAATAATCCACTGACTGAAAAGGAGATAAACAAAAAAAAATACCTGCACAGATTAGAGCTGGATGAACTTGGAGAATTATCATTAACAGTGGTATTAAGAAGATGAAGTTTTGGATTTGCTGATCTTGCTGCTCTTTAAGACTTCAAATTTTTTCTGAATATGTTTGTTTTTTAGGGGGAAGTTTTGCCACCCACCTATAAGTGATATAGTGAAGACAAAAGCATTCAGCATTGGCAAAAATAAAAGTTTGTTCTCTTTCAGGTAAGGAAAAACACTCACCTGTCTCTTCTCTGTTTTCCTGGGTTTGAAATCAAATGTCAAATATTATCATATTGTGTCTGAGAAAACAAAATGGTTTTGCATATGGTCTGATCACTAAAACAAATATGAGCCATTGACAGCAATGTTTTCTCACCCTTCTTTTTCAATGCCTGGGAACTGCACGTCAGCTCCTTTGTCCCGTGTGATGAAGTCCTTTGTGCCTGTATACAGCATCTGTGGGAGCTGTGGGAGCTACACCTTTGCTGGGATGGCTTTGGCTGACTTGGGGACTTTACACTGCTCTGTGGCCAGGAGATCTCACTGCGAGGGCAGAATGTGCTGTGGTCCTCTGAAACTGAAACCCTCTGGAAGTCATTTAAATGCTTTTAAACCAGACTATGACTGGACCCAAAATAAGTTCATAACATTAATGTATTCAGTTATTTTTTTATTAATTCAAGGGTCACATCTGCTGAAAATAGAGGTCCACACAATATTCTAGATCAGTACCTCAAGGTAATGGACATTTGAAATTCTCTTCCTGATGTGTTCATCAGCCTACATAATGCTTGTTGAGCTCATCCAGTACTATTTACATGAAGTATCTAGTCCATAGATGAGAAATTATTTGTATTCTCATTTGATTTTTAAAAAATTCCATTTTACTGGGGATATTTCCCATTACTTAAATCTATGAATAAGTGTATAGAAGTAAAAAGGAAAAGTAAAAAGAAAGCTACAAGGAAAAGAATGGCATAAAAACAGGCTCTTTTTTTCAACTCAGCAGTTCATGGGTAGAAGATTGGTGCTCTGATAGGACATAGGGGACAGTTAGAGGGAAATTTTTGCCAGAAAAAGAGAAACATTAATTTCTAGTTCATATTGGAAAAGATATCTAACAAGAGGTAGGTGGCATCAAGGCTGGAAATCCAGACAAAATATTTCATGCATAAGTTTGAGAAAGCTGGAGAACATTCCCTTTTGGAGACACCTTTCTTGGAAGCAGTGTAATCTTCTTATGACAGCACTTGGAAGCACAAACCATGTACCAACACAGCAGCTTTTAGGTCAAATAAATAAGGACTAAAGTCATGTCAGCAATCTGTGTCCTCCTGTGGGGACCAGCTCATTCTGTACACCATGAACTTACCAACCTCCATTCTTGTCTGAGCCACATGGCCCCGGGTCATTCCAAACAGCCCTGAACCTCAGCTGGGATCAGCCACCAGCAGCTTCTGACAGCTCACACAGGCTCGCTGTAAACACACCAAAAACATCACACAGATCCCAGGAGAAGAAAAGAACTGTAAGGGAGACTGTTCTACACAATGTGCGCCAAGGATGCTTCCAGCCATTCATTGCAACTATAACAAGATTAATCTGAGGGCATTGATTTGTAAATAAACAGGCACAGAACATTCACATCTAGTCACTACAAGCAATTTCACATAATTCAGCCTGGAGAAATTTGCCTTTAGAAGTTTCCCAACAGCAATTACAGTGTAAGATATGAACTCACCTCCAACAGTAGTGTGTGTCTATATTTATAGGGTGGGATAAGCATGAACTTCCTTAAAACTATACTTTGACTGGAATTGTTGACCCTTTCCTTCCATTGTTTTCATAAATGCAGGCCACTGTCACTCTGCACTTGTCCACCTTTATTGTGCCATGACAAGAGAAAGCTGCAGCAGCCATGACAGGGAGCTACTTTGATCACAGAGTTTTCAGCATCCTCAGATTTACATGTCTATGCCCTAAGGAATAGTAGAAATACTTTGGGGAATCACTGTAACACCTATAACCTTGCAATTTTGAGCAATTTTGTGGGGAATGGAGGAAAGTGGAAAGGAAGAGTCCAGCATGAAGTCATTCCTCTGTGGTAGCAACTCGAACGTGACGCCTCATTTTCCACTCCTTGTTCCCAGCTCCCATTCAGATGTCATTGAGAGCAGTATGAAGAGCAATGTTTGGTCCAGTTCTGCAGTCCATCCTGAAGATGGTCAGGGTACAAATAACGTAGTGGGAAGAAAGTGGAAGGTGTCTTAGGAAGGAGCCATCTTTTTGCCTCTCCATGTACAGTGCCTATCATTCTATCATGTGCAAACAAATTCTACTGGCACTGAAATGAATTTTACTGAGATGATTTTTTTTTTAAGTTTCAGGGATTATATCTGGTTTATAAGGAGTGTGGTTTGGGTGAGGCCAATTAAGCAACCTCTCTAATATCCAACTTCCTTTCCGAAGACCACAATGGAAATTGCAGATTTGTGAAGACGAATGCCATTCCATGGTAAGAGAGAACATTTCTTGGTGTGCCACCTATATTGAGAAAGGAGAATAGCTAAAAAAAAAAATAAAAAAATTAAAGCATCTCCAGTGGTGAGCCAGGACTGTAAAAAGAATTCAAATTATTGAATCAAGGAGGATTTCTCAAAAAGACAGGTTCATAAATTTGAGGGGTCCCCAAATATACTCTGTTGCTTACTCCAGAGAGAAAGAACCACAGTGTCTGAGGAAAAATCAGCTCTTTTTTCAAGAGCTGCATGGTTAAACTCTCCCATTTTGGCCAAGTACTATGCTTTGGACAATCCTGCTAATTGCTAACAAAAAGAGTTATCTACTTTATCTGCCTGGATCTGCAGCAGATTCCTCAACAATGCCTATATACCTGTCCTTTGTACTATTGCTCAAACTTTCAATGCATGTTTCCTCCGGCATTCTGAACATCTCAGTGAGACATGAGGCATAATCTCTTTCACCCTTTTTCCTCTTTTGTTTCTTCCTCTTGCTTCTGAACAAGCTGTGCTCTTTGGCATTAGTATTCCAGTCATATACTCATATGACTCTACCCTACCACGTTTCAGTTATGTCAATTAAGTTGTAATTTTGATCTTGCTTTAAGTGTTCTGGCTCCATTGTATTTATTTAGATACAGTTTATATCAGTCTAGGCTGAACATCAGTTATTTTGTTTTCTTTTTTCTTCCTTCAGTGACTTTTTTTAAAGAGTCACAGTTTTCTTTTTTCAGCTTTTTTGTTAGGCCAGTGTGGGTCACATTTATCTGGACATGCATGTCACCAGCCTGACAGGATATTTTAGCATACATGAAATCACATTAGCAAATCTATGCTGAAGTTTTTTCTTTGCTAGGTGGAGCCCATTTTTTTCTCATCAGTCCTTCCCAGTCATCATGGAAATGCATGGCTGTGCAAAGGTAACCAAGATATTCCTTCTCATTCCCACCCTTACTTGCATCTCCTCATGCAGGCATTAAGATTCTTTGTCCAAGTAGAAACTTCAATCAGAAGTGCTTCCAGACCTCTTTGTCTTTTCACCAAAGAAACCTCCACATCACAAAACCTGCAGTGACCACTCACTGTCATAGGGCCACTTGGCTGCAGGAGGCTGAAGTAACCTCTAATTTATTTAGGAGAGATACAAGACCTAGAACTTTGTGCAAAACTGGAATGTACCTGGACCTTAATTAACGAAATGCAATGTAATGTTGTTAATGAGATTGATCCCAAAATGCAAAACCAAGAAAATAATCAAACTGAAATAGACATTTGAAAATCTCCTACTCCACAGTACGATCACCTGTATCAAACCTGTTCATGAATAATAGTTGGCTAACCATACTTATAAAAATAGCCAGTAACAAGACACTGTAGACTGTCACAGCCCATCTGTTTCAGTATTTTACTCTCCCTCCTTTAGTTTTTCCGAAGTCAAACAACTTTCCTCTGTTGCAGTTTACTTGTTCTAACCTCAAATCATATGAAGAAAAATTAATCCTTCCTTCTTTGCAAATTGTCTGGATCTATTCTAGTTAAATAAACAGAGCCAGAATGCATCTTGAAACAGTGGACCTTGATTACCTGCTATGTCATGTTTCTAGAATAGACCTTCATGCATTTTGGACACTGCCCTGATTGCTTTCCAAACACAGTCTGAGACTTATCATCAGCTTAGAAGAAGCTATGTTGCCATAAAGGGTGAAGAAGTTTAAAGGCCACACAATGTCTCCAGGAGCAAGAATAAACTCCATCTAGTATTGTTCATGTTCTTGCAGAGGAATATACCCTTTGTATACTTAAGGATTGTTATCAACTCTGCTGTCTTTGGACTAAACAATGCCAATATCAGTCTTTCTTCACAGACTCCAGATCAGTCCCACTGAAATTCATTCAATTTTCAGCTGACATTCCCAGGACTGGTTCCTGAAGTGCAATTCCCAAAGTGCACTATTCAGTTGCCTACTCACCAACGCTGAGTGAAGATGAAATGATGATTTTCTGTGCACTACGAATAATGTTTCTATTTGTGCACTTCAAATTGCTTCATACAGTTCTCTAAGTACAGTCAGTGAACTTAACATGCTCTAATTGATTTTGTAAATCTGTAACTTATTTAATACTTTTTAATATGTTATTCTAGCATTTACATCCCCATAACACTTAGCATTTGTTTGTGAAGATTGCATTAGCAGTGATAGCACAGACACACTTTTTGATAAGCAAAAATCATTAAATATTTTGGCCACTCTGGAGCTGCATTTTGGTAGAATCAATTGGTGGTCACGGGGAAGTTCCTATGACTTCTACTGTATTTGAACATGTTCTGTGAAGCACTAAGAAATTTCTTTCTCAAGAGCTTTCTATCTACTCATTTTTAAAAGCACTTCTCTGTGTTTTAAAATAAATGCAAGACTGTTAAGACTTTTTAGAAATTAATTGTGCCTCACAGACTGAGATCTTTGAAAGGATTCCCTAGAAGAACAAATTGATAAAATTAGAATGATGCAAATAACAAAACACTTACTGTTGTCAACTGACTTCCTATCAATTATCTTGTGCTGTTTTGGCCTTTTTTGCCCATGCTAATTGACCTTGATGAATGTTATTTGTTTCTTGAATCTTCAGCAGCGTGGTTTCTCCACTGCCAGTGGTGTGGTTATAATAAAAGCCAAGGTCTACCTTCCTCTGCCTTTTGATGTGGACTTTGGTACTAAATAAAATGCTGTCTGGTGGCCCACAGCAGAGCTCACAGGCGAGCACAGCTGGGCTGCTGCTGGAAGGAGCAGTTGTTTGCCCGGATCAGCCCTCCAGGGCGACTGCATCCGTGACTCGGATGGGGCAAGGAAAGCAGTTTGCTAATCTGCAGTGTAGCTCCAGCTGACTGATAGAAGGATGTGTACAGTAGTCACAGTCTTATCTCGTTAGCCAGGTTTACACTGGTGTGACACTGCTGAACTTAGACAAGCAGTTCCTGATTTACTGTAGGGCGAGGGCAGAATCAGGTCTGATTTTGCACCACGACCCATAGACATTACCCAGCTCGCCCTGGAAAACATCTTGTGTATATTTAAGAATACTTCAATATATGTAAGCATATTTATAGCCTTTCCCCATGTCGTGAGGATATTTTGGATCTTTCTAGTACCTCTGGATATAAAATCTTTCTGAGCTGAATCCAGGATAGATAAATCATGACTCCAGCTTCTTTCGCCTAGGGTAGCCTGCCTCAATCACTGCCACATTCCTCCCATAGTAGTCGTTTAAAATTAATAGCACATGCAGAGGAAAAACTAAACCCTTTGACGTCACTCCCGAAATGAGGAAACATAAACAGAAAAGGCTTCTCGGCGGCGCTGGCAGCAGGGCGGGGATTGGTCTGTGCTCTGCGCTCTGCGCTCCGCGCCCGGCGCTGGCAGCGCCTCCCCGCCCGCCCGCCCGGCCTGACACGGGCGGCCAGACTGCAGCAGCCTCAGCGCTACCCAGCCCTGCCCTGGCACACAAGTGCGCTCTCTTCCCGAGCCTCTTTGCTTCTTAAGGTGGTTTTACTGGCTGGGTTGGGGGACTTGGGGAGGTTTTCTTTTCCTTTTTCTTTCTTTTCCTTTTTTTTTTCCATCTCTTAAAAAAAAATCCTTTTTTTTTCTTTTTTTTTGTTTGGTTTTTTTTTTTTTTGGTTTTTTTTTTTTGGTTTTTTTTTTTTAGTTACTATTATTTTAGTTTGCTGTCGTTACTTATTTCTATTCCCAATCCTGGATGCAGTTACTGGACTCTGCAGTACAAGTCTTCATGAACAAGCAGCACCGCTTAGAGATTTCACGGCATTCAAAGGTCACAGAACTGCCACTATGGTTAAATGTCTTGTTTAATGGTTGAGGTATGTACAGCAAATCTAAAAGAAGCAGCATGATTATTTTTTTGAAGGGGAACTAAAATTGTGAGGGGGAGAGGGAGATAATAATATTATTTGGTGGAAAAGATTTTTACTGGTGATTGTTACTACAGCAACCATATTTTGAATTTCGTCCCTTTTTCTCTTTATTCAAACTAGATGAAAATTTTAACTTATGTTGATTTAACCATTTGATGGTTACAGAAGATTGCAAAAAGAATCTCTTGTAGAAGTCCTTTCTGACCCTGCTGGGGAAAATGTGGTTGATTTTTTTCTGTATGTTTTCCTATTGCTCTGTGGCAGGAGAGGAGACCTGGGACTTGTCTGGCTTAGATGAAGGAAGAAGAAAACAGAAACTTGTTCCTATCCTGAGGGGGCTGTGAGTTTTTCTGAGAGTTAGAGCAGAGGGAGGAAGAGTTGGAAATAAACAGGTCAAGCAGAAAAGAATATTGGCTTCATTTTTAGGAGTACATGTACTGCTTTTTTTTTTTTTTTTTTAAATACATGCTTAGATTAGTTTACTTGGTTTGGGTTCAGAAGTTCAAAATTAAGAAGCAGCCTGAGCTTTGACTAAGAAACAGATCCCCACTGGGAAGGGAGAGAGCTGCTTGTCTTATATTAACACCAGTTTTCATACAGCTTTTGCTACCTAAGCAGAGAAAAGTGGGAATTTGCTCAGGAGTTGAAGTGATGTAACCTGGCATCTGTTTGATAGCATATAGCTTCAATTCATATTTGAGCCAGTGATCTGCCTTGAATGAGTATTGCAGCATCACAGTGGGCAGTGTGTGCTGCAGTAAATGAAAGCAACTGCTACCATCAAACTAACATTGTTTTCAAGAGTGTGATTCTAGATTACAAGAGGAAGAACCACTTGTCAGAGCTTGTGTGTGTGTGTCTGTGTCTGTGTGTCTGTGTGTACAAGCAGTCTTGAAAATAACTCCAGCCAAGACAGAGATTTCTGTTGTTAATTGGATTAATATACAGGTATGTTCAATAACATCTATCTATTGTTCAATAACAATAGCAATCTTCATATTTTTCTGATTTGTGGAAAGAGACTTTTCATAGCTCTGTTTGAAATGTTGCTGTAGATATAAATCCTTGGCAATTTGAAAATTTCAGTTTAACTTTAAAAATTATACCTAAAAAACCAATTCCTTTAACAAGGAACACAGCATGAGCACACCTATCTCCTGCAGTGTACCCCATAGGGTTAAAAACATTAACTACACTAGGCTGAAGCATGCTAGCTTAAGGACTGCAAAAATATTAGCTCTGAAATGCAGAGGATGTGCTATGTGCTGTGAATGGACAATTGCTATTCTGCAGTGCCTAGTGGGAAAACAAGGACTTTGTGTATTGCAAATGCATAACTGCAGCTCCTCCATTTCCTTTGCTGTATCTTCACTGATGACTGCAGAAACAAAGAGGTTTGTCACAGATAAGCTCTGTAGTGCCCCATCTCTTTGAAGATGCAGGAAGATCTTTTCTCATATCCAAAAAGCTGAAGTCAAGCTTAGTTGGGTGAACTGTTATTCTGTAATCTCTGTGTCATTCTTTCTTCCTCAGCCCTCCCCAAATTCTTACTATGTGAACTGCCAGCTGTTTTCAAAAACCAAAGTAATACTTCTCTAGGCTCAAGTTCAGAGAGGCTAACAGAGTGTTGGTTAGATGATTAATAGGTAAATTTCACCGAGCGTGTTTCAGCCTATAGAGACTATAACCTGTTCTGTAGGGAAAAACCCTGTAACCATAAATATATTCAAGTTTCCAAAAGACAATCTGTAAGATATTTGTTTATAATAATTTCTGAGAATTAAATTATTCACTTCTTTTGATAAACAGTTTTTAGAGAAGCTTTGGTTTAAGCTCTGTGTCTACATGTGGGTGCATCTGTGTTCCGTAGCAGCTACTAGTGGTGGTACTAATAGAAAATCTGGTAAGTGGACTTCAGCTGAGGAAATGAGTTTTGCTGGTTTTGTAAGAAAAGTTTATTTGCAGTGTTTCCTCTGAACAATCTCAATTCAGCATCTAGAAAAAATACAATTTAAGGTTGGCCTCTCTGCAGTGGACAAAACACTTACTGACATTTGCACTCACATTGTCTCAAAAAAATTGTGTATTGCAGAAGTTTCATGGGCTATGAATGGCTGCTTCTTCTGAGTTAATTGCCATAGGGTGGACAGGAGTTTTCACCAGTGAAGTTCCAGTGATTCCATCAGACCAAGGCACATCCAATATACTACAGATCACTTTTTAAAATTGTAAAATCTTTAATTGTGTAAAATAGTATATAAATATATCATTATAACAGCTGCTCCTGTTTATGTCTTTTTCTCACTGTTTATGTCCTTTTCCCTTCTGAAAATGGGCAAATGAGCCCTCTGCTTGCTCTTACCAGACTTCTAGGTAAGTCATGGTAGCAGACTGATTTTCCAGGGTCTTCATTGCAAGTGTGATGTATGTTTGAGACATTTGATCATTTGTAATTCCTTTTCACTCATCCCATGGTTCTTCTACCAACAGCTAAAGCATACTTTAATGAGAAATGGTCTGAAAACTGGTATTCTATGACACATATATGGCTTTGTTGTACTTTTTCAATCTCAGGCAAAAAACTGCTCTTGTACTGGTAGTTTCATTATAGGAGCTACATGAAGCAAAAATGCCAGCTATTAACCAAGCCATTAGTGTCAACAGAGTAAAACCTGACACATCTCTATTTAATCATAAAAAATATTTGAGACTTAATTTCTCCTCATATTGAGGTAGATAGATGCTCTTGATGAGATTGGTTCTGGTTTCCAGGCTAACAGAAAAAAAGTCATTTGGTGCAGCCAGGAAGATATCCCGTGTAAATAGGAATTCTTAGCTAATCAGTGTTGTTTATCATCGCGTTGTTACTCCATTTTCATGCTTGAAATTATTACAGCATTCCATGTGCTTGTCACAGGGTGAAAGTGAAAGGGACAGCTGCGGTCCTGCTAGCTGCCAGAACAAAATTAAGTCTTTTCTAATCAAATGATGGTTCAGTATTCCTCCTCTCAGATCCATATTGGGGAGAAGATGTCAGAAGTATGAAATTCATCGTTCTTGTTCTTCAGCCAGCAAACTGGCTTACTCTTGCAGGGACATCAGTTCTTACACTTCCAGTAGGCTTTACCTCTAGTGTGGAATTTGCACTTTTCAGTCACAAGCTTCAGGGTGTAGAATTGATGTTCTTTAGAGTTTGTACCCTGATGACACTGAGACACAGATAAAGCCTAGGTGTACAAAAGTAGTTCAGGAGTTCTGATGTTTTTTCTTTCCCTGGCTACCGCAGGGTGCATCAATTTTGGCACCTAAAGATGAATAATTCTGAGAAGATGGGTCACAGTGCCAGATACCACATATGCAATCAGATAAGGATTGCTAGAAACCTTTTGTGCTTCACAGTAAATGAGTGGAAACCAAATAACATGCCTTCTGACAGTAGTGGTGGTTTTTCAGATCTGAAGTATTAGCTTTGTATAAATACTAGAGATATAGAATGCATTTGTTGTATTTAAGACAATGTGTTTAAATAATTCATAGAATTTGAAAATGCAAAGACAACTTCTGCAAAGATTTTTCTGCAAAAAGAATTCTTCTGTATCATCCTAGAAACTGTGGAGAACTGTTAAATTTAATTTTTACTATTATTCTTACTACAGTGCCATTCCAAAAAAATTGCATTAGAAAACAGTATTTGAAGCTCTGAACCCTGTCATTTCTGTTATCCTGTAATAGACTGTGGGATTCAGAAGATGTATTGCAAGGGTTCACAGTGCTCAGGTCTGGGGAAATGATGGCTGTTTTAAAGCCTCCAGTTTTAAAGTATAAAATTAACAAATCAGAAGCAGATCAAAAAGAACAGTGTATTTCCAGAGGCCAGGCTTCAGTGACAAAACTGTGAGTGAAAGTGTGGCAAAGACAATTCTCAAAAACCAGCAGTCGAGTGAATTATGCATTTCCTCTGCACACATTGAGTGGTGTGATATAATCAGTCCATTGATGCAGTAATTTTGATATACATTTGGCCCCTGTTCTGTTCTTTGAAAAGTGAAAAGTCCAGGGCTATCATTTAAGTGTGTAAACAGTGTCAAATGAGAGAAATTAACTAATGAAAGGCTACTATTGAGTTGTACTTTTTTGTTCTGTTCTTTCTCCCAGTAGGAGCTATGAGTGAGGATGGATAAGAATTCAGTTCAGCTACTTATTTAAGTCACATAGTCTTGTGGTGGCATATGATATTCTTCTGCCAGCTCGCTGTCCATCCAAATAAGACGCCCAGGTTGCCTGGATGGATAAACATAGCTGATGACCTCTTCCTCTTAATAGGTGGACATGAACAGTTAGGATTCTTCCAGTCACACACAGACAAATTTGCTATATTTTAGCTAAAGAAGAATTGCCCTCAGATACAAGCAGCAAGATTTACTTCCCTTTGAGTAAGTTATTTTTAAAAAAGTAGAAACAAATATTTTGAAGGAAACAGTTGCAGAGGCTTTTTTTTCTGTGGCTGGTGGGTTTGTATTAATTACCCACAAAAATTTCTGGTATGAGAAAACTCACCAACTAATATCTCACTACGGTGTGTGTCAATGCTGGCAGTGTAAGGTTTTGAAAAGAAGAGCAGAGAATCTCCTGTCAAATTAAGTTTAGCTAATTGTTGCGGTGGCATAAAAACACATTTGTGGGGCAGCTGCTGTCAGGACCTGTATACAATTTTCTGCATGGTTGTTCATGGCAAATTTTATGATACTAAATCCTCTGTATGTAGGAAAGGTGTTTTGGGAAGGATGGTCATTACCTTTCAAAGAATAAAGCAGGAGGGAGGCATGTTTTGACTGAATATGCAGCAACTCGGGAATGTCTTAGAGAAATATACATCTGTATAAATGAAATTAAGAAACATCAACTTAACTAGAAAATTCCCAGAGGATGGTATTGATCTACTGTGTGATCAGTTCTGCTCCCATTGGCAGCAGTCCTTTATTACTTCTGCAAGAAAGGATATGTGTGCTCACGTTCTTATTCCTTCTCTTTCCTCCTGCACAACTTAACACACTGCCTAGAGGGCATGTAAAGACTGGCCAGGTTCTGGGGCTTGTTTTAATATGAGGAGGCAGAGTTACCATCAAATGTGCAAGGATTGGTAAAAGAGGTGTGGATCCCCAGGTGGTTGCTGTGCAAACAAACATGTATTGACATGAAATGCCTCAGTACTTTCTCAAAAATTCAGCTGTCATCCACAGGGTGCAGCTATTTTCCCCTTTATGTACAGTGATCCAGGTATAGAGTAACAACTGGGACCTTTGCTTGCACAGTCCCAGAGGAGAGAATCTGCTTCATATTTCTGTAGAGGAACACGTGTGCAGCTGCATGCTGAAGTACACTAAAGATGGACAACACCTGATGTTTGGTTTTGCCTTTTCCTTAAATTACCACTTGGCTTTGAACCTCTGAGAAGGTTAGACAGAATGAGGGCTTGGTGCATACCAGGCTGCTGGGATGGAGGAGAAGACCTCACATGGACATCCAGAGAGATAAGAACAGATGCATGACTCCTCCGTGGAGAAAGAACAGTTCTGGCTTTGTGTGAACTGAAAACCATGTTGAAACAGGGTATTTTCTAGAGCTCTTTCTGTTTCAAATGCTGAAATGTGACTTGGCTCTGTCTGACTTATGCAGAGTCATTTTTGTTTTACACACTGCCATAACATCTGAGTATCTATTAATAACAATGTTGACGTAGCATCAGAATGGCCATCATAAATGTAATTAGGCAGTGTATCTCCATTTAATCAATATGGTCCCTAGAAGACCATCGGACAGCCAGAAAAATAATAATTAGTCCTTATTAATAAAGAAGAACTTGCACAGATCAAGGAAGGAAAGAGTGAAACTTTGCGTGTTCAGGGCTTGGGAGGACAGCAAGTTGCTTTTGGCTTCAGCAGATCTAAGAACACCTTAAAAAACACTTGAAAATGCTCTTACAATACTAAATAAAATTCTCTCATTAAAAAAAATAATTTTCCTGAGCAAACTGTAAGTATCAGCTAGAAAGATACAACTGGAATGTATTTCTTCACCAAGCAAATTCCTCCAGTGTACAGTTAGTTTGTTTTACTAGGACTGCTTTGAAAAGCAGAACAACTAAAAGATAAAAACAAGACTCTAATTGGAGTGCTGTGAGTGTGTGTAAAATGTCATGATTCCACCAAGTTTAATAGGACTCCATCCATTTATACCTGTGAAAGATCAGACACACTGAGCTTTCAGGACTAAAATGAATTCCTTCTCTTCAATGGTTAGATCGAATTTTAGGTTCATTAACCTTGCATCATACCTGTTTCATACCAGTTTTCCACAACTTCCTCAGCAGTGTGGTACCACAGGGCTGCTTTTCTGGTTCCACAGAAGCTGTGATGCATTCTTTTCCTTCCATAACACTCTAACCTCCCTTTCCTTCCCTTTCTCACAGAAGATAAATGTTTACCAGATTTTATTTGAAATCAGATCCCTACATTTAATTTTTAGCTTATGTTCTAGCATCTGCAAAACTTTATATATTTGTAATACAGAAGGGGCTGATGTTGCTCATTTTCAGAACAGACCATGATCTGTTTTAAAAACACAGCTATGTAAGTAATATTTTTAAAAGCTGAGGAATAACAGGAAAACAGTAATTTTGTTTAGGACCCAACATGTACTGTGCTGTATCATAAGAAAATTTTCATGCAGTAGGATTGTAACATCCTGTCTCTTTGAACCATGAAACTATAACTATAGCAATCCTATCCACTACCAAAGTAAAACCTCTGTAATAGTATGGTAACAAATACCAGTGCAACATGAGAGCATCGAATGAAGTTCATCCTATATATCATCATCAGAGCTGATAGAAATGGCCAGGCTTTCTAAAAAGCTAAAATTCACTTTAGTCTCTAAATGAAATGGCTGGATCTGAAAAATTGCTCTGTGTTACAGGTTGCCTGGGAAATGTTTTCCCTCTCTACCTCAGACAGACAGAAGCAGCCAGTAGCCTGTTGGTGGTTTCAAGAAGGTGTGGAAGAAAAGATTCCAGTTGCTTCTCTGCTTCTGTCAAGCTTTCCTGAGGTGGATTACCACTGCAGTGTCCCCTGAGAGTTGAGCTGGGTCTTCATGGGGCCTCATAGAGGCAACCCACATTCCACTGCCCCATCTTTAGCCCCAGGGTGGATATTAAGCTTCTACACTGCTGAAGGGGCACATTAATTAAGGTGGTTTGAGGCAGATATTTACCTGCAGCTCCAGGAGTTCTGTCCTGAACCCAAGAAACTTTTCTGATGGGTGTTTTCTTCAAATGAGCACCTCCTTCTGAACAACTTTTGTACGAATAACCAGTTGTTTTTAAAAAGAAAGCTCAGATGTATTTTACAGAGGGGGAAAAAACATCGCACCACTACTGCAGCATGTCCATCTTGCTTGTGAGGACTGAGGGCTACAGGGACATTGTTTGGTTTGGGTGCCTGCTCGTGGGCAGAGGTCAGTGATAGGTGGTTGGACAACATGATTGACAAGGTCTCTTCCAACTTCACAGATGATTCTGTGAAGTTCTGGTGACCATCCAGTGACCATTTTGAAGAGTCTGCTTAGTTTTTTATTTTATAGCACCTGAATTGAAAGCTCAGAGACCACTGAAACCTTTAATTTCCAAATGTTTCAGCAATCCTCTTCTCACTCTCCTACCAACAGACTTAGTTCTACTTCTGCTTCTTATATTCAAAGTAAGTGGGGGAAAAATCATCAACCCATACTTTCTTTATAGGAACCCTATAATGCTGAATAGATTATTTCTGCACGAAGATCTGCATGTAGAGTGCATTTTTCTTTAAAATGTGAAACACATTTGCTTTAAAAAGAGGTTTTCATATGCACTGCAGGTATATTATTATTATTCTCCTCCCTCCCCAAATTCAGCCCTTCAAGGCTTCTCTACCAGAGCAAAGGAGTGTGGAATTCAGCCTGTGTTTTTATTTTTTGCTTAAGTACCATAGCAAACATTGTTTCATTGTTTCAAATCCCATAATATGACCAAGGGAGAATTATAATGTTTAATATGTCAGCTGATCAGAAAGCATCTTTGGGGACAATGTCACAGCTATCTGGACCACCTAATACGCCACAACATCTTGGTCTCACTACCTTAGAATTGTTAAATTGGTATTCATGGTTTTAGAGCACCACTTGGATAATAATTTTTTAAAATTTTAATCATGTTTACTACTAATGTGAACCAGCTGGAGCTGACTTCTGTTATTTCTAAGTATTAGTGAAAACTATTTCACATTTCACATAAAAATAAGGCTACAATCATTCAATTTCAATTTATACTTGGCATTGCACCTTTTTATGATAGCTGATGAAAATTAGTTTGCCAACAAGCAAACCAATTTCTAAAATGTCTGAAAAGATCCTGATGTTTATGATGTAGAAAATAATTAGCAGAGAAGTCTCAGTGCTTTTTAGTCACACTTTAATTGTCACCTGTTGACAATACTTCAACAGTTGAACTTCTTCAGCTCTGACTTTACAAGAATTTCAGAAGCCTCTGAACTAATTCATCAATTTCTAGGGACATTTTCTAAAATACTATATTAAAAGGGCACTTCTCCTTTGTGAATCTGCAACCCTTATTTTCTCCTGAGAACACTTGTCTTAAAATGATATTTTTACCACACTGATTTATAGGTTCTGGCATGGGAAATAATGCTCTTACTCCTAGTAGCAGACAGAAAATTAGTCACAATCTGATGTTAACAACTTCTTCATTACCTAAACTGTTTTACACTTTATTAAGTTCCACACAAGCAAATCTATTGCCTTTGAACCAGGGAGTTCTTGTCCACATTGCAAGTAGAGAAGACATGAATTAATTTATAAAGTAACAATAGGAAGTCAGTCTCTGTAGCAAACAGGGATCCAAACTGTGATACAACTGAGTTCTGCAGAGAAGTGCCACTTGAGTGCAGCAGAGAGAAAAAAATTGGTTTAGCTAATTTACATTAAAACCTCAAATATGAATAACACTGTCAATAGAGTTGCTCTAGTGGTTCTTCTTGGGACATGAGATTCGACATATTTTACCCTGATATTTGACGCATTTCATATTTTTCTGTGCTGGCAACAAATAAAATGCAACGTAGAGAACGATAGGGTGTTTCTGAGATATAGGATACTGCAGATTTCAGTGACAAGCAGAACAGAAAAGCTTTTATGGAGAGTCAGCCCGCCACCAGATGTTTCTACTAAGTCACCAGGGGTGCTATAATTTTGGTCCCTTAAATTGTCCTCACTGCTTTTCAGAATCAAGTACTTGCTTCGCACACAGGTTGTTTACTAGTTAATGTCCCTCTGCATTTTTCCCGTGAATCTCAGGCAGTTCCTGCAGTTCCTTGCAGCTGGAAGAGGAGCTCATGGAATCATAGAATGGGTCAGATTGGAAGGGACCCCAGTGGGTTGTCTGGTCCAGCCTCCTGGCTCAAGCGGGGAGCTCTCATTCTAGAGTGCATGACACAGGATTGCATCCAGACAATTCTTGAATATCTCTGGTGTGGGAGACTCCACAATTTCTCTGGGCAATCTGTTCTGGTGTGCATTGGAAAGTCAGTTATGTAAAGGAAATGGCCTTAGTTTTAGTCCAGGCATATATGAAATTGTGTCAACCTAAATTGTGATATTAAAAATTATAAGGCATTTTTTCATGTTTCATGCATGCAATGGCATTCACTCTTCTCAGAGCCTAGTATAAAAAGCTGTGTTAATTAAAACCCTCATATAGACCCAATATAAACCCTCATATAGAGGATGTTTCTGAACACACTGATGAATAAAGCAAAAATTGAGGGTTTTAAGAGAGGCTTTACCATTATTAGTTTTACAAATAGAGGCATAAAAAGAGTTTTAGCTTGACTTGGTCACCCCTGTACTTTGACTTTAAATGAAGATTCTTTTATAGGCCAGATTCAGAACTTTCAAGCTTACTCTCTTCTTTAAAATGTTTTGGGGAGCTCATTTTGAAAAGTGTGACCCTCCTGTCCATATTTTATATTACATTCACAGCAGCTGCTTACTACTTCTAAAAATTATCTTCTTACTACATTTAGGGATAAAGAGTCTTTTATTTAACTGATTTTTGAAAATTGAAATATCAAAGGAGAAATAATCTTTTTTACTCTGATTGTGAACCATTGCAAGTACACTGTCCTTCTGATCTGCGAGCAGAGTTACAGGCATTGTGCTGCAGGCTGGCTTCAGAAGAAGGTATAGCCTTATCTATCAGATGTCAGAGGCATTTCTGATTGTGACTGATAAGAGAGTGAAAGCAGATATGGTCTCAGAGACTCTGTATCCCAAATAGGAACATGATATCATGTTCAGACTCATACCAAATGAAATGCTAGCCTAGGAAAAATTGTATTGAGCTAAGAGATTATTTAAGGCTCTTGCTCTGCATTGCAAAGTGTGTTGCAGCAGCAGCAGAGTATGAAAATATTGTATGTAAAATCTAAATCAGATCAGTAACAGTCTGTAAGACACATGTATTCCCCACAGGTAGAAATGCAGATGTATTAAACGCTGCTTTCTGGAAATGGCTTCCCTCTCTGTGCACAAATCTTTTAAAAGTTGGAGATTCCAATTTTTGTCATTCCATATTTTCAAACTCAGAATTTTTTTATTAAGTCAGAGATCATTTGGTCTTTAAATACAATACTTATGCTTTCTATTCTTTGTGAATCTAGTTATTTGCCTGCAGAACAATCAAACAATTGTTTAAGCAGTTTATGTTGACAGAGTTTTCTACTATGGAAATTTGCCATTTCATAAATAATTTGTTATGGCAAATTGGTCTGTGTAGTAGGGATTGGGAATTCTTGAAATGAGGGTAGAATGAATTCATGTATCTATTTGATTTTTACTATTTAAAAAAATAAAAATGAGGTGTTTAATTCACCTACCATATGCACCCTGAGTACAAACTGTACCCATCTCCCTCTGAACCTGGAGCACAGACTTGTTCCAGCAGAGGAGTGGAAACATACCCTGGAGCTTTGTTTCCTATGGGCACCCCCAGAGCAGAGAATGCCAATTGGGGTGAAACCATAGCTCCGCTAAGAGTGCAGCTTTGCTCAGTAGCACCGGGCGCAGCTCAGGCTGTGAGCAGAATCTCCCACAGAGAATTTGTCATCTCTGACCCAAAAGCCCCGGCTCTGCTTCCCACTGTGCAGGCACGGGGGGGCAGACAGGGATGAAAGAGTCAAGGAGAAAGAAATGGGAAAGGGTGGATACAGAGAATGATGGGGGGGAAATTGCACTGTATCTTGCTATCTTAAACATCTGTAGTAATGCACCCTTCTCTATCTCATACTGACTCTAAAATTGCTGATATCAAGTCCATATCAGCCCTGTTTCTCCTTGTTTCTATCAAGTCTTGATATTTTGACCCCCCAGTATTTTTACGCAAGTTGTTCTTAAAAAAATTTAATCTGTTAAACATCAGCTGTACTCAGGGGCTTGGGCCCAGCTTTACACAGATTTCTTTATGGTGGTGGGCAGCATGTCTGTGGTGACATAAAGGCTGTCTCCAGCATCAGGATAAAGATTTTATACAAGACATTTCTATGAAATTTCAAAATGAGCTGCTAAGAAACTGAGGATTATCATATTCCTCAACACTTCCCTTTCCAAATGCAAGAAATATTGCTCCCAATTTTTCAAAGAAATCATCACATGTTTAAAAGAGAGTAATTGAGACTACAAATCAAATGTAACAGATACCACAATCCTAGTTTATAGAGTACTGGAAAGTATTCACCCTTGAGAATGAGGGACAAAACAGAACAAAACCTAAGAAGACTGTTGGAAAGGTAAAGATTTGCCCTTTAAGAAAAAGAAACAATGAAAGTCACTATTTACTTACTCCAGAATGTTTCTTAACCTCAGGGGTTCACCCTGTGACTTCCCATTGCATGCAATTATCTGGACTATTCACACAGTCTTTGAGAATTTGTTGTGGCAATTTTATTTGATACGTAAAATAAAAGTCATTGTGGCATTACCTGCCAATAATGTATTTCACAAGAGCAAGAATATGCTCATTCTTTTTTTTCCCATAGGGAGAACTGTGATTTTAAATACTTTGAATGTTTTAGATCTTTAACAATGTATTTAATTATGTGAATAGCTTTGCTTCTAGGAGTGTTTAAATACTGAGGAAGTGCCAATGTCTCTGAAGGTCTTGACAATACCACTGCACAGTACCAATAATTGATTTCTCAATTACTGAATCATTTTTAGAAAGTCTGTATGATATTTTGGCAATTGTTGCTTTGGAAAATTGGCAAAATATATCTATGTATTTGAAGAGTTTCTATATCCTTCTATATTTTATATCAGTATGAAAGCTTTCACCTATTAATTGACATTAAATACAGATATGAAAAAGAAATTAGGATCTAACACAAACTCATAAGGTGAAACATCATATCTGTGACTGGATACTTAAGCTGTCAGAGTATCCTGAAAAACTGCACAGTACAGAAAACTTGGTAGATATAAATAAAATTGTCTTTTTATACATAAAAATTGTCTTTTTATACATGTTTGGCTTCATGGCAATCTTCCATGTATGGAAGAGGGCTATATTACATAAAGAAATAAGTATTGTTTCCAATTTTAGTATTCAGCTTATATCTGAGTCTAATAAGAAGAAAAATCCTGCTCTCCTGTTTTATCAACCAGGCCTTGCTGGTTTACATGTTTTAAGTAAGTTCTGTGTTAATATTCTGACAGCTAATTTCTACTGCATTTTACTTTGAAGAGACAAATATCTAACAGTTTCTGGGATTACAAAGCCTTTGCCACATCTCCAAACAAGTATTTGTGCATAAATAAATGAATTTGGCAGAATTATCAATTTGGCAGACATCTTCTTGTCACTAGCACATCAGCAAATCAGGCTATGCCTTTGTCTAGATTCCAAATTCCTAATCATTCTGAAGAAATCAGTACAAATTTAAAATAAACTTGCCTGCAGGCACCTGAAATTATTGTAACTAATGAAGTAAGCCCTAGGAACTGTAGTAGTTGTTCTGAAATTGTAATTTGTTTCTTACTTTAAAGACATATATTCCTCTCTCTCTGCTGTAGTTTTTTTTGCTTAATCCTCTGATGGCATCTTTCCCTTTAAGTGATTACCCTTTGCATCTTCTTGGCACCAGGTTTATTTTCAGCAAGCTGTACTCAGAGTGCTGGCAGCCATCCCAGGGAAGCTGCTCTGCCTCAGTGGCATTTGGTACATGGGAATTCCAGAGTAAGGAATGGGCAAAGGTTACCACGTGTTTTACATCACTCTGAGAAACATCAAACTAGACTATTAGTGTTTGACAACAAACAATGCACGAGGCCTTTAGGCATTGTGGTCTGTCTAATTCTTTATTTTCCCTTTCCTTGTAGCTCCACTCATACCAGTCACGTTGGAATATTACCTGTGCATTTTTCTTGTAATATCACTCCACAATGTAGGAAGTCCTAAAAAAAGATGCAGTTTGACACAGAATAATTTAAATGCTAGGAAATAGTTTAACTATTCTGAAACAAACAAATGCTTAATAAGATTTGCATAGTTGTACTCTCAGACTTCTCCTGGACTTTGCTGTTTTAATATTCTAAGAGTCTGATTTCTGCCTGGAAGTTACTTTCACTGAATGTTCCAAAGGCAGATGAAAAAATACACAGATTAAATATACATACATCTATATGTTGCTGAAAAGAAGTGGCAGATCAGTTTCCACAGTTCTGTTTCATAGTGAAGTTCTAGTTGTACTGCCTGATGGAAGTTGAGCCTACAGACCTGTTTAGTTGTCTTCTGCAGGCTCCTGAAAGCTGATGGTGAATCAAGTGTGCTGCCTGATTTGCCTGCCTCCAGACCATTTCTTGAGGCATGGTCTGCCTGGCTGTGCCTCCTGATGTGGGTGGCAAGTCACCAGGATCACCAAATGGTGCCATTGGTGGCCTTTGTTGTTCCTAGCTGATGGCTCCTGGGAACTGCTCTGCCCATCACACACGTGGCTGAGGTCTGTTGTGCCAGGCTGTGTCACTGCTCTTCATCAGCTGTGTCTGCCTAGTGTTATTGAGAGTTTTTTTGGGGTTTTCCTGATGTGGCAGGTCCTGTACTAGTGAGTTAGAGTGGTCAGGTGAAGAACATTGTTTGCTGAGTAATGTCAGAGATTAACATTCACTAAAATAAGAATAGAGAAAGGAATAAATAAATTAAATGGCAGGAGTGAACACAGAAAAAACTGAAGTGGCCTATTAACTCAGACTGTACTGGTGATTGATCTTAGATTAAACTCACTAGGATTTGACTCATACTTAATCCTTTGGTATTGATCCTTAATATTTGTAGACAATCACAGGCCCCAATCTTAATTTTCTTTGGTTTAAATAAGGAAAAAAGTTATATGCTCTTTGATTTAATGATAACACTATGAAATTATTTTCTTCCCTAAAACATAAGGTTTTCTAAAAATTGTATGAAGCTATCTGTAGGAAGATTTATAGCAATATAAAAATACCATAATTTAAAAGGTATGTTTATTCAAGTCAATGTTATGATTAACTAGGCAAGCCTTCCAGACCTACTTACCTCCAGATCCTCCTATTAAATCTTTATAAATGGATTTGTTACTTACAGCAGAAGATAATTTAAAATGCAAATAGGAATTTTTACATGAATGAACTGAGAATAAGTCTTGTAAAAACAAAAACCACTAGGCATAGGTTCAATACAACAAAAGAAAAAGTTACTGATCCATAATATCTTTTTCTAGTACAACATGTAGGAGGTCCAAAGTGCTGATTTTCAAGAACAGAGTATAAACAACTTACAAAAAGTCAGATGTAATAATAACATAATATCTTGTTACCTCTGATTTTCTGTATGCATCATAGCCACATCAAATTAGTATTTCTGTAGCTATTTAGGAGCACTCTCTTAATTTGAATACAAGTGTCAAATGACCATGTGACAGTGTGTTAAAAGACCAGTCCACAGGAGCCATCTATTGCAAAGCCACAGGGCTTCCCTGTGCTATTCAGATTCTGCAGAGTGTTTTCTTGCTTCATTTGAGTCATTATTTTCAAGGTGTGAAAGCTTTTCTTATTGTGAACAAACTTCTGGGTTTTTTAAAATATCTTGTTTTAAGTGAAGGATGGACTTGAAAGCTAGCAGAAGAGAGCATAAATTCCAAGTAATTAATATCTGAAGGCATGTTTGCTACCAGAAAGGAGTGAGAAGGAAACTGTAACAATGTGTGATGTTTGGAAAATATAAGGGTAGTATATCCATATTTGACGGTATGAATTTGTATTCCACAGGATCAGGAAGAAGTTTTCAACCACCAGCACAAAGATGCGTGGTATCAAGATGTAAATAAATATTTTCTATGTTTATGTGAATAAAAAAATATTGCCCATTCCTAGAAATTTGTTATCTGATTAAACACTGGACTGCTTAATTCTGACATACGGAACCATTTGACAGCTAAACTGACTCTATTCCTATTTCAATATGTGAAATACAATAACAGATCAATGCTTTTTTAGACCAGTGAATTTTTCTATTGTGACAAAGCAGATTTTTCTTTTTCAACACCAAATTTTGTCAAAGATTTCTGAATTATTTCACAGTATCATAGCAAAGTCTAGCTTTCCTTTAAAATGCAAAGCCAAAGACAGACCTGAATGAAAATAAGGGAATACTGGTTTTTACTTTTCCCATGTTTTTGCTTCCTATGTATTTACTTGCATTGCATCTGTCCTGTGTCCCTCTGCCATCTCCATTGCTCTAGCTGCTGTGTAATCAAGGTGACACAGAGAGAAAGGCACTGCTTCAGCCATTTAATTGGCAACAAAAGCCAAGTGTAGCAAATGAAAGACAAGAATCAATATAAGCATATAAAAGTAAGATTTGATACTTGCATGGCTTAATTGTTGCATAAATTGGTATCTAAATTTTTGTATGTTAAAATGATCGAATGAAGTATGGAACCTTTTCAGATATAAAAAAATTTTGAGTGATGTAGATGTTATCCTTTATATTTACTTCAGAGCAGAAGCAGTTTTATTATTTTTGGAGAATTCAAACAATACTTTCACTAGAAGTTATTGTTTTTTGATGCATTCTGGCTAAGTTAAATGGTTAGCCTACCTTCAAATCAGTCTTGATTTGATCTAAAAAAAACTTTGTAGTCCTTCTTAACTCATGGTCCTTAATGGCAACTTCTACTGAGATCCTTAGAGGTTCACAGTTTATTAACAATCCATGCTGCGGACCCACATCTGGAGCACTGCATCCAGTTCTGGGCTCCTCAGCGTAAGAAAGGCATGAAGTTACCGGAGTGAGTTCAGTGGGGCACCACAAAGATGAATAAGGGCTGGGACGATCTGTCATGCATGCAGAGGATGGGAGAGCGAGGAGACTGTTCAGCCTGGAGAAGAGAAGATCTTGGAAAAGATCTTGTCACTGTGTATAGACAGCTGTGTCACTGAGTTTAGATGGATACCTGTGTCACTGGATGGAGTGTGTTAGAGAGAGACAGGCCGTGGACCAGGCTATCTCTGGAGGTCCTTCCAACCCCAACCATTTGGGGACTCCAGGAATGATGCACATAAGGCTGGCAGAGTGCCAAGCCCCACAGCTGTGGTAGCACTGCCAGCAGGCACCAGCTGGAAGAGTAAATGCCAGTAATATCATTTAGGGAGAAGACAGAAGGAACAACCCTCCGTTAACAAGTTTTCTGTAGCAGGGAGGTCCAAGCCAACAAATGATTTCAAGTAAGTGTTGAAATTAGTACCTTTGCTTCTTTATCAAAGCAATGCAGATAATTTATGTTTCCATTATCTTTCAGAATATTCTGAGGATATTCTGGATTTTGTCTGTTCCTGCTTTTATTAATCAGATCAAATGGTCTTTCAGAACATTTTATCCACTAATTCACATTCAATAATGTACCCTTTTGCCACTGGGCATTCTAGGTCATCTATGCTTTGATATTTTTCTGGCACATCCATTAGTATACTCTTAGAGTTCAAAAGGAACACAATAGTAAATGTTTCAAATATAACATATGCTTTCAGTCTGTATTTATGCTTTCAGAAGATGAATAAGAGTCCCATTTCTTATGATGTTCCAAATAATTGCTACTACAGGTAATTTGAAGGCCTGATTTTGTTTATGTGTATGTATGTGTGTGTACATGCCCAGGCATTGGTACTTGTATCTCTTCCAAAGACTCTGAAATCCACAGGGAAGCCACATTGTAATTTGCACATAATTTACCTTTACAACTTCTAATTTTTTTCTGCATATCTGCTGCCTGTGTTTGCTAGATTTACTCAGAAGGGAGAATATTTCTGATCCCACTGATTAATAGCTTGTATTAGAGGGACAGGGTTATGTAAAAGCATCAGCTGTGTGTTCTCTGCTCTAAAAGCCTACTACCGCAAAGGTTTTTATAGCTATTAATGAATCATAATTTATAATTCAGATATTTACAACCCTGAAAATTTCTGGGACTCTCAATCAAAACAAATGGAAATTTACTACAAGTAAAGCATAAATCCCAAACAGTTCTCAGTTTAAGAACGACCTTGAAAAACCCGGTACGTTGTCCCTATCATCAGCAGATAAAGTAGGAAGCCTGCTTCTGTGTGGCAGCCCTGCTTTAGCGCCTGCATTTGAAGATGAGAAGCAACATGTAATTCTGTGAATCTGATCTCACACAATATATCCCAGGTCCCTTGTTAGAGTTATCTTTAATTAATATTTTAATTAAAGTGTATCAAATGAATGTAATGAGCTCCGTAATAAATCTCTTGTGAACTACAGCAGAGCCAAAATATCACAATAACCATGAGGAACTAGCACAACAGTAGGAACCCAAACTCTGCAGAACTTATTAAATATCCTGACATGTCCCAGTCTGCCCTGGTTGATTAATGCAATCATCCATGTGGTTCATCTTGATCAAGAAATGGCATAGAATCTTTCAACAAAATTATTTTTCACTCTATTAATGTGGGGCTCTTTATCTATTATCTCAATGTAACTGAGTTGGATTTGTTCTGTTCCCAAGTAAGAATTATTTGTCTTTTAAAACAGTCTCTTTCTAAAGCCGATTGCTACACTGTGCTTATTCCCATTGTTAGGAACCTCTTTAACTTCAGTGTAACTAGTCAGCCAAGAAACTTCTTACCAACTAAAAAATTGAGGATCTGAATGCAGAACGAATAGGCCTGTGGAATTTTTCAGAAGGTGGCATTTCAGCACTGTGGTCATTAGTCATTTTGGCAGCAATACACTAGAAATATACCTACCTGAAACCTCTGAAAGAAATCACGCACCTAGGGGATGGACTGACTGCTTAGCGTACTTCTTAAACTTCATTGCAAGGTGTGGATAAATTGCATTTGCCAATTCTTTGCTGCCTGCTGGCAATAATTACCTTGGTTTTGGTGTTGAACTTCAGGGGTATCTTTTGTTTGTAACGCTGTTGGAGGACACAGCCAGTTGGAATGTGTAAACATGGTTCTTCCTGCCTAGCAACCAAAGTTGCATTCAATACAGTGGAATTGAATGTGTTTTGATTTGTACTGTGTCTGTATGCAGAATTTGCTGAAATTTTAATTTCACATGGGCATACATTGTAACCTCATACATTGAAACCTGATGATGTAATTATCAGCATCAATTGAGATTTTATTAAAATGTTACATAGCTTGCTTACATTTCCTATCCCAGTTTTTACAGTGTATTTTTAGCAATAGACTGCTTGAACCTTCCAAGTGCAACTCCATTTTCTAGGTACAGAATAATTAATAAATGAAAAGGCTGTGTTGTTTGTACAAGGATCTGTGTAAATAGGGTTTTCTGAAACAGTCAACATATTAGTTGGATGCTAGTTTTGTGAAGACTTTGTTTGACAAACTCATAATGTTCTAAATGTGTTTTTTGATCAAGGCTGTTCACACATATATATGACAGAATTTGCTTTTCTTCGTTTTTCTTCTGCAAATATTGGTTGTAATAACTCAGTAGCAGCAGGCCTGGAGTTAAGTTAGGTTGGGAAAAGTGAATTCAGTGAATATTTGATGTCATATTTGACAATAACAGTAAGAGGATTACTAGTTCTTAATGAGCCAGACCTTTAATACTGAGCTGTAAAAAGCTTTTAAGTCCTACATATCATATTTGTGGTCCTTCCATAACTATTGAAGAATTTTTAATTATAATACATTTGTAGACTCTTATTTGACTCCTGGTCAGTCATTGACGTGGAGAAATCTGTGTGTGATAAATATATAGTGCAACAGTGTCTCCTTTGTTTGCCAAAGACAGAAGAAGGAGAGAGTAATGCTGCAAAATAGACAAAATCATTCCATAACAAGTAAATGCATTTTGTAGTTTCCAGGTTAATAATTTTTAGTTCATTATTTATTATCTTGTTTCTTTAGTATAATGTTCTTATTCTCATCTACAAAGCTGTTTGTGATTTAGGTGCATATACAAAGCCCTATAAAATACATGGGAAGCCTCTGACTGCAGTAAACTTTGAATCAATTCTCTTGTCTGAGCATTTCTTATAGGTTCCTGGTAGGAAAAACGTGCCTGCTAAGTGTTTATATTGCTTCTTCCTAATAGCTGTAATTTGTAAATGGCATGTAAATATTGTTCTTTATCATATTTGCACAACCTAGTAATAGCATTTTATGCAAGGCACACCCTCTTCATTTGCCACATGGGACTGCATTAACAGTGATGGTGGCCATGGAGCATTTTTGTATTTCCATGTAAAAAGAAGTGCCCATGCATAAACAAATGAGCCCTTTCCCTCCTGTTTGGGCCCATAAGATCTTACCAGCTTTGTTGTGCATTCTTCCGTTGCTCGTGTTTCAATATCACTGTTTGTTTAAAATAAGACTTGCAGAAGGGCAGTAGAAAGGATCTCTGTGGCAATGTCTTGAGTACTTGACAGTGTCTGAAAATTTGCATTGTGTGCCTTGTAGTTTGTACAGTTACACATCTTGGACTTTGATGATCCTCATGGGTCCCTTCCAACTCAGGATATCCTGTGACCAACTAAGCTGTGATCAGCCTTAAACAGAAACAAGAACTTTGTAAGACAGGGGGTCATGGTCTCACATTGTCAAAATTAATTATTTCAGCCTCTTGTACCTTTGTTTCTGTGTGCTTGAGAGTTCTTTGAGCATGTGGATGTTTTATACACAGTTTATAGTTTACTAGCTACTTAAGGGCTACAGGTCTGATACCCTTATATTATTTCTGTTACCCTAGACACTTCAAATGTGAGCAAGTACTGTGGATTCTCTTTCTGTATGACAAATACTCATACAAGGTAATCAGTACATGCTAGGTGCCCATGCCGCCATCTCCTTGGTGTCTCTAGTAGTTATAAATTTAATAATTTATCCTCTTTTTGCACTGTGTGAAAGCATTCTCCTATATTTAAAATTCAAATTTATTGTTCAGTCCTTTTACCTTCATATTTTGTTCACTAGGCAGGCAAAATTCCTTTGTCTTCCTGGTTTTTATGGTGAAATTGTTATTCTCCTACTTCCTCTTCCATTTAGTAACTATGTAAGTATGTAAGCAGTCAATTTTTACTTGCATAACCTGGCTCATTGCTTCCTGAGATAGGTTATGTTCAAGAGTTCCATCAGTAGTATAAATTTGTAAAATTTGTGAATCAGAGCTGAATCCTTCTAAAGTTCTAGAGGCATAATCTTCACAGATGGCAAATAATCCTTTTACCCAAATCTGAGCCTACTCTTGTCTGATTTTCCCAGGCTATTTTTAATGCCTGGAATTTAGATTTCCAAATTACTTGTATTATTTTGGTATTTATATGTTAAAGCACAATTCCCATTGAGTTCATACTTGGGCCCTGAGAAAGTAACAAATAGAAATTCATAACCCATTTTAAAAAATATGTTTGAGCCATTTGTAAAGCTGATGTTTCTCATCTTGAAATCCCTATTGGCACATATTTGCATCTTTATGAAGCAAAGTAACAATCTGTCCCTTACTTAGAAGAAATAACTCAGGAACTCCATGAGAGCAGCAAATGATAGTTAATCCTCAGCCCTGTCACTGACCTGATAAACCAGGCAGAGGTTCAGTGGCAGAAAGTCAGCAGGTTGTGAAGTTAGATTTTTTTTCTCAAATACAGACTCAGAAGAGAGTGTGGGGATTTTTTGTTTTAACTGAAGTAAATTGAAAATTAGGGTTCTTTCATTTTAAATGCTTTATAGAGTCTTAGTTTTTTTAAGTGGATAAAGGACGAGAGTTTCCTGCATTTTTAAAGGAAATAACCCAAACTTAAAAAAAGTGATTCTATCTATTATGGATGCAATACAATAAGGTTGCAGTATCAAGGTTTCCACTGTAGTCAACAGAATAACTCCTCATCTTGCATGGAAATGACATTCAGACAAAGCCAAAAGTAATTTTCAGAAGGCTGCAAAGATATTTGTTGATAGCAGGATCAAAAATGAAGGGGGGCCTCATAATGCCACAAGGGGAACCTGAAAGTGGACACCTTCAGCTCATAATTCTAGTTTTACTAGCTGCAGCTCACAAAGCAACAGCTGCATCTACATTGCAAAATACCTCCCACACATACATACACACACTGTGTTTGCACACAATACTTATTTTTTTTCCTTTAATGTGTGGGAATAAATTAGAATCTAAGGTCTTACTGAAAGTGTGTGCTGTTTAGTTTAAAGGGCTAAAGATAATACAGCTCCCATACTTTGATCATGCATGCTGCAAATGGAAGAGGGGATCCTGCAAAAAGAACTATTCCAGCAAATCCAGGTAGAGTTTTACTGAAATCTTCCATCTTCATGATTATCTTCTTCCTATGTTGCCTAGTTGTATGCATTAATTAGGAAAAAGACTGCATAATCAGAATTGTGTGCTTTGAATGAGTGCTAAAGTTTGCATATTATCGTTTAAAAATTGTACAAAAAAAAAATCTGAAAATTCTTGCACCCAAGCTTTGTTCTGAACTTGGAAGTCACAACAATGGGGGCCTTGTTTGCTGTCTTTGCCCTGTGAAGAACTGGTCTAGAAATTTCTCAAGGGAATAGGATTTTCTATTAGTACCTTATTGTATAATCTGGAAACACGTTGAAAATGTATGTTGACATTTTCTTTTCAAAGTCATTAGCCAAGTATTTTTCCAAGAAGGGCTCTAGTCTAATTCACTTTTATTTAATTAGTTCATCCACTGCTGCAGCCTAAGCACCTAATGACTCTAGGGGATGGTTGGACTTTTCACCCTTTCTAGCTATTATACTCAGTGCTGTACTGTACTTACATGTCAAGTGCAGAATCATATCTCACAGGCTACTGTGCTTTTATTTCAAGTACAGAAATTGTTCTTTTCCTCAAATCTGACAGGTTTATTTCTTTAAAAAAATGTATCAAGGGGACAGAGTACATGTGGTCTGCAATAGTTGTTGAAAATAATATGTTCTTAAAATATTTTCAGTGCTAGTAGGATGTTCCCTCAAGTTCTTCCAGTTTGATATTTCTAAAGAAGAAAAGAAACCCTTCAGAAAGAGTGGTAGACAATGTTTCTTCAGATGCCAAGGAAAAGGTCTCCTTCTTGATTTTGTTAATGTATGGCTGGTTAAGGTAATGCAGTGTGGCTGGTTAAGGTAACCTCCAAAGAATATCCATTGTGGATTTGCACTGAGTACAGCTTTATGAACTCACCCAGCTCAAAGCAGCAGATCACAGAAGGTTACTATTGATTTGCAAGGTCCTGACAAGCATAAAGGATTCATGTTCTGTGGTACTTGCCCCACTAAAGATTAAACAAACAGAATAAATGTGCACCTTTTGACGTGTGAGTTAATGCTTCTGACAGCACTGTGTCAATCAATGTGACTGGCAACCTTAAATATACATTAAAGGTACTTTGCTCTCTCAGTTGACGGAGATGTCAACTTCATTGTTTGTGGCAGAGTAAAGAGACATGGACCTTGGACACAGGAACAGAGAGTCAGGTACTGCACATCTCTAAGTGACACAGAGACTTAGTAATGATGTAGGCATAGCTCTGTGGAAACAAGAAAAGTTCCTGCACTTTTACACAGGTAAAGAAATTGCACAGAACAAGGTGGAATAATCTGGGAACATGTGTTTGTTTTACAAAGACATCTTTTCTACTGAAAATCAAGCAGAGAGCTGAAAACAAATTTCTCTGAAAAAGATCTTTGTTATACATCACCACATTCTTAATTGGAAGGCAAATTTAATTGTAAGAGGTGTTGCAGAATTTGTTTTGTTTCAGGATATCTCAGGATATAAGACATGCTGCAGCCAAGGGTGACTCTTTCCTGCCAGCACACCCTCAGCCCTGCTGGTTGCCATTAACTGTGCAGGAGAGTGCTCAACAACAGAGCCTCTGTACTGCCCTTCATGGTGGCCTCAGCAGCCTGTGCCATTCATAGGTACTCAACATATTTTGGCCAAAAGCTTGGAGCTGTTCACAACTTCAAAGAACCATAGAATCATTTAAGTTGGTAAAGACCTTTAGGATTGAGTCCAGCCATTTACCCAGCACTGCCAAGTCCACCACTGAACCATGTCCCTAAGCATTACATCAGAAAAGATTGTTAGCAACATCAACAAATTATTTCATTGCCCTGCTCTTCTCCATTTATCCACTGAGATCCTAATGCACTATTACAGAACAGTCAGTCTGTAACTAGGAGGAAACAATGTTTTACAAGCCACTCAGTCAGTTCAAAATAGGATTATAACATGGCATAATTCTTACTTACTTTAAGACTTAAGTAACATGGTGGGAAATAGAGTAGCATGAAGGTTTTGAAGAGCCTATTTGTTCAATGTAATTTTGCATCTCCATCATTTAGAAATGGTCTGTCATTGAATGAGGCAGAAAAGATGATAGCAAGTAAGCAAGTAGCTTAAACATCAACTTCTTGCAGCATACAGAGGTTTTGCACTCATATTTGGAATTGTAACAGCATTGGTACATTGACAGGTAAGCTTCTAGAAATAATGAAAATTGAGTCCCATTTCCTAAACTTTTGCTGAATTTGCTGAAGTTTTATTTCTCTTTAATCATGACCAGTTTCTCTGTTAGAGATGGAATGTTTTCTCCTGCTGACATACCTTCTGCAGAGGGATGAGGTCCATCTTGTTACCCTTTCTGTTCAGCACATGCTGGGATCCTAAAGGGCCTGTTTGAAAGGTAGTTTAAAGAATGAGTGATACCCAGCACTGTACTCCCATTTACAGCTCAACTGCCCAGCCCAGTGCCCAAGGTCTCCCTGAGTACCAGCTGATGGAACAACAGCTGAGTGAAGTGCTGGAAGGGATGCTGGTGCATTATGTTACACAGGGGACAAACGCAGGTGATAGGATGAAGCATTTTCTGACTCAGGCAGTGCATTTAGCTCTTACACGTTCAAAAAAACAGGGATCTCAAGTCCTTGTTTACTGATGTGGGTTGAAAGAAATCTTTTTGACATCTGTGTATGACCATATATTTCTGACTTCACTCTTGATGTGTTGATCTGATTCCCATGAATGATATTTTGGCTACAATCCAAGGCAAATTTAAGTAGGGAAAGTAGCATAGAAGGGTGCAAATTTATGCTTTGCCATATATGTTTGTTTAGAATGGATGAAACTTCAAATTATTTTGGCAGATTGTATTCCTAGTCTTTGTTTTTTATATTTTTTTCATATAAAGATTGCCTCCACTGTGGACAGCATTTAAGGGTGAAAACAACTCTAATTTGCACTAAGGAAATATTTTGATTCTGCGTAAGTATGTAGGTATTCCCATGGCTGCACTGAAGATTGCCTAAGGTGTGCTGTGCTTCTTCCCTGATTCACCATCATTTTCTACTTTCAGCTACAGGTGACTGCCAGGCAGATTTTCAGAGAAATCCAGGGTGTTCCTCTTTTCTGATTTCTCTTTTCCAATTCCTTTCTAAGAACTACCTCCCCTTTTACTTCCTTTCTTGTAGAATTTATGATGATTCTTCTGCACCCTGAAATTTACCCCCATCCCTGTTTCCCATTTTCTGTGTCAAATATCAACCTCATCCTTTGTTATTGTCAGTACATGTTCTTCTACAGCATTGGGTTTTCCTCTTTGTTAAACTGATATTCTCAAAATCAGTCAGCCAATTTACACAGATAGTGTGCCTAAGCTTCTGACACAACAGGATTTCCCATTCACACTCGTTCACATTCCATATCTCTGCTCCTTGTACCAGATTTTTTTCATGATCGCTGTGTCTCTTCGTTTCTCTTCTTTTTCTGCATTCTGCATCAGTGAGATGTCATATCCATGTATTTTGCAGTGAAATAAGCTGATGCTGCTGCTGTTCCAGTATTAATATCCCAGTTTTTGTATCCCAGCAGAAAGTTCCTAAAACTTGGTTTATGCCAGCTTGTCTCTCAACTCTGAGCAGTGCTACAATTAGTTCCAGGAGCACAGTTTCTGCATCCATACTTTAGTGCAGCTTTCTTTAAAGCTGATGATAGACACAGTTGATAATTGCTCAGCCCGGGCCTTTTTTGCAACCAGAAAGAAATTGCTTCAAGATTTGTACTTGTTGACAATTTCACACTTTTTCCTAAAAACACATTTCCCAAGAACATTTCAGAGGCATCAGTAGTGTAAGTGAAAGATAGCCTGTAGAAGAGAAAATGGTTAAGAAGTCAGTTGTACCTTTTCATATCAGGCTTAGTGATTAATGCATTTCTCTCAAAAGCCCACAAACAGTGTATTTTTCTGCTTTCTGTTCCATTCCAGCTGTGTGTTGACAGGGAGGTTGAAAGTTCTGGAAATAAATGAGTTTTATGGTGCAATTATGAAGCTGATGCCAGAAATGTCATGAAAATTCAGAGACGAATATTTCTTATAGAAAATTGTTTCAAGCCTAAATAAATGAACTGCCATGGTAATTCCAAACAGTCAAAGCTAAAATAGTGACTTACCAGGAACATTTCCCCAGAATAAAAAGGGCAGAATCTCCCTCTCCCCCAGACACCAAATTAGGCACTGACTAGGAGTTTGTAATTCTGTACACATCAAAAAGATATTATTGAAGTACAACTGAGGATGGAATTTTCCCCTGTTTTTTAAGAGTTTGTCTTCCTTATCTTAGAATTTGGTAACATGTTAAAGAAATGAGGTAAAGGTTATGCTCAGTTTCCCCCCAAATTGTAGCAAAAAGTCAAAGGTGAAGTAATTTCCACCGACCAAAGTGCACTCCATTACTGAAATGTAAAATACTACCTAAGTGGACTCTCCTTCATGGAGATAAAATGGTGATAGACCATGGCATTTCAGATCCTCAGAGAAAAGCTTACTAAATAAACATCCATCCTAGCCACGTTCCATATTGCCATGACAAGGTCAGGCTGCCAGTTCAGCCAGAATGCCACCACCTTGCTCTGGCTGCAGCAGGGTTTGTTGAGTATTACTGCAAAAATGGATTTGGCTTCCAGGTGGAGCCAGGCGATGGAGTGGAAGAGGTGGGATCACCAAAAAAGGGAAGGATTTAACAGAGGTCTAGATGTTTTGAAGGGCATGGAATTTCACTGGTTTTTGTAAGGCAGGAATGAAGAAACACTCAATGAGAATGTAGGAGAACAGAGTTGGGCGAAAAGGAAGTACTTTTGCACACAATGCATAATTAAATCATGGAACTCCTTCCCACAGGATGTTGAAGAGGCCAAAAATACAAATAAATTCAAAGATGAAAGATGCAAATTCATGCTGAATAGATCCATTAAATGCAGCTAAACAAAATGGCCCAGTTGCAACCTGCTTAGGAAATCACAGTCTTGCCAAATTCTAGAAAGAGGACAGCTACTGTCCTGGTTCCTGCCAGGACAGGGTTAATTCTTTTCAGCATCCAGGAGACAGCATGGCCAGGACCTTGAGGTTATTCTATAACACTTGGTTATTCTATAACACTTGTGCCAGAGGCAGAAGGAGAAGAGACTCTCTTCTGAGAAGGGGTTTGGCTGAGCAAAGGTGTCAGAGGGAGCCAGCTGGTATTGCCTGTTGCTGGGGGATTTTGTGTGAATTCTTTCTTTCTTGTACGCCTCTGTCATTAGTATTGTGGCTATTACTGTTCATTTTCTTATCTCATTGCTGTTTCCAGTAAGTTGTTCTTATCTCAACCTGTGATATTTGGTTTTTTTTGCCTCCAGTTCCCTCTCCAGAGTGCTGTAGGGGGTGGGGAACCAGGGAGTGGGTGGCACATGGTTTTAGTGGGACTGCTGATTTGGAGAACACCATTCCCAAACCATGACAGCTACTTACCAGAGGAGGTTTGATCTCTCAGTTCTATTTCTTAGGGTCTTTACCTCAATATCTCTCCCTTGTCTTTAATAAAATTATTTACAAAGCAGAAGGATCTCAATGTGACACCATTTGTTTGGGGTTTTTTTTTGCTAATTGTGAACAGAATAAGAACAATTGTAAACTTAGGGACCCCAACCACAGCAGCCCTGAACAGCTGTCCAGGGCAGCCCTTGGTAGTGTCATGTTCTGCCCTCAGCTAAGCACTCCTTGGCTGAGGAAAAACTTGATTTCCTTTCTTAAAGCTTTTTCTGGCTTTAGTTTTTTAGAGCCAGCCCAGAAGAATATGATCCTATGACTATTTACATATCTGCTTGGGTTGATGTTTTACCTACATGGCATTATTTCAAGAATTTTCCATTACTTTCTTTTAACAAAAGCCAAACTCTTTTTAAAAAATCACCTTCTTCTTGTTATTTTTTGTGTGGTTTACAGGAAGAAGGTGGACAGAAGCAGAAAAAGGCAAAGGATCCTTTTTGTGATCCTGCATAGCATGGCAATCAATCATAGAAACATACCATTTTCACAGCACAACTACTCAGTGCTATATTTTGGTAAAAGCTTTTACTGGAAAGGGTCTGTTTTCTTTGAACATATTTTTTTCTTCATCAGAAAACTGAAAAAAAACCCCCATTTTCTGTCACAGGTGGGGACCAGAGTAGTTTTAGCTCTTCTCAAGGAGAACTCGGAGGAGTTCTGTAATTAAACTCTGCAGACACAAAAATCATGACAAACCCCTACCTTCGTTTGAAATAGGATTATTTTAGTTAACAGAAACTCTTCAGATGCAGATATATTTAGATCTGGTGTAAGTGGTTGCAATTCCTTGGAACTCCATGAAGCCCCAGCTGTTTGGGGCAGTTTTGAGCCGGTCAGTGCCCTTCACCCCCACTCACCACCATGCCTTCCCAAAATCTGTTAACTCCTTTGTCACCAGACTTACAAAGGAAAGATCAGCTAAATAATATATCTGCAATAGATTATGTATAGTCATTATTTCCAAATGAGAAATGGAGAGATTTTTAGTAAGAGTGGATGATATTTTGCAAAATGTTCCTTTCAAAATCACAATTTTGGCCAATGAATTTTTACCTAATCCTTGCTCTTGGAAAAAAAAAAAATCTTTATTTTGGAAAAAAATGAAATTTCTTGTAAAGATGTTTTTGAATTTTCAGTTCTGTGGGCTTTTTTTCCTAATCTTTCCCCTTAATCAGTTTGTTATCTGTAAAGAACAGGAGAGGAAAAAAGCAAAATGGGACAAACCAAGGAATTACTGGAATAATGGTCTCACATGTGTTGTTCTGTTTCAAAGAAGATGCAAAAAATTAGTTTTTCTGCTTGATTAAATTTGTGAAAGAAATACCAATATCGCTTCTCGAAAAAAATTTATTAATAAAAAACATGACACAAGTCAGGTGATAGATTAAAAAAATTATTTTCCTCAAGAAAATAATTTCAAAACTTTTGCCTGAGATATTTTGTTTGACAAGAATTGCATGTTAGTTGTTAAGACAGCTTGTTTTTCTGTTCATAACTTAACTGGAAATACTACATTTTATTTAATCATTTTGGGTTTTAACAATTCTGCAGGTTTGTACAGTAATGACACCAGGCATAACACTTTGTGCTACTGGAGCAGAACCAGAAATTCAAAGATGCAAAATAGAATCCAGTATCATTTTATTACACTTGTTTAACTATAAAAACTCATTGTGGCACTTTCTGTAATATCAAAAAAAAACCCTGGAGGTTGAAGTAATCCAAATTATTTCCATATTAAACTGAAGAGCAGTGTTGATTGTGGTTTTATTCAGCTGTATCACTTAAATATGTACTTTTTTGTAAGGATTTGCCATATGTTCTTACACTCAAACTCACAATGGGATGTTGTCTATCTCTACAAAAAAGTAATATGGACATGGGCAAACAGATGGCTGTGTAACATATGCAAATGTCACCATAAAAACTAGATCCCTTTGTTTAGAGGCCTGACTAGATAGCTGTCAGCTCAACGGTGTTTCCACCCTCTTCTGAAGTGAAGCTAAGTGGGGTCACTTTGCTATTTTCCTGATTAAAAAAGGAATAGAGACACCAAAGAATACTGCTGTGTCATACAAGGGCTCCAATTGTTTCCCTTTTTTGTTCCCCCCCCCCCCCCCCCCATTGTATTTTATAGATTTTATTTTGCATTGGTTTTTCTACCACTGGCCTGGAGCCTATAAACTCCAGTGGTTTTAATTAGAGAAAGTTCTCCATGTATAGATAAATGTGGCAGAATTGTTTTCAGACAGATTTATAAACAAGTAGTCACATGAAAGCTCACTTGGCCTGTTGCAATCTGGATGATTTTCTTGCATTCCTACTTAACCTGTCCTTGAATGTCTGGTAACAGCACCTACAACTCCCTTCCTGGAAATTCTGTTTGACAGACAGGACTTTGTCTCAAGGCACTTCTGCCTTTACCCTGCTCTTCTCAGCTGCTGTGGGCAGTGGGTTTCTGCTGGGATCCAGTTTCCCCTGCCTTCAGGGATTCAGCTGAGATCTGGTGCTGTGAAGTGTTTCTCCTGTTGTAGATTATCATTCCTTTACTCTTTTATCCATCACACCAAGTTAATGTCAGAAAAATAGGATAGGGATTACTTTATGCCTCTGATAAATACCTATACTCTGGAGCATTATTTTGGTACACCCAAGAAAATATTTTGCTGAAATTTTCACGCTGGGGAGGCGCACAGTTTTGGATACCTCACCTCTAAGAAATATGTCAGACAGATCTACTTCCATCCAACATGTCTGTGTTGGAATAGTGAGAAAAACAGGCAGTCATACTTGGCTGAAAAATGTTAACATCGGAAATATCTAAAATACACATAATTTTGTTGCCACCAATTCTTTGTCAGAACACTCTTCACTAAGAAGGAAAGTCTATTGCATCAGATATTTTAAATGGGAAATGAGCATGTCTTGTAGAAAACAATGTAAAGTGAAAAATAAACAGGTTTTTACTATTTCTCAATTAACATATTTCAAAATTAACCACAAAGTTAACTTATTTTTTTCCACCATACCAGTTATACTGCTAGAGGACTTCTGCTATATTTGTTTATTTGTGACATTTGTTTATTAAGGTTCCTTAAAGAAATGCTTAATAACTCTTTACCAAAGTTTAATACTTAGTGGTTGTCTTCTGCATGGACAGGGCTCTTTTTGCTTGATGTTTTACAAGTTTTCATTTAATCTGTCTTTGTACAAGTTAGAAAGATTCTTCATCAATATTCTATTTTTCTATTAAGACTATGCTTCATGGTAACAATCAGTTTCCATGTGTAAAATGTACATATTACACTCTTATCAAGTGCTCCTCATGTTTTATCTCTAACATGGGAACACTGGCTCTCTAGCATGCTGTTTCTGCTACTAGAAGGATAAAATCATAAAATAAAATAATTTAGGTTGGAAAATACCTTTAATTCTATGTCAAGGTTCGCAGTCAATAAAAAATGACAGATCAGATTTGAAATTGTATGCTATGATTGCTTCTTCCCAAAATTAGATGGAGTATGTCCAAGCTGTGCTATGCTCAGGTGGGAAGTGGACATGTTGAAATGTTGAATAATTTTTCTGTCAGGCTTCATACCTTGTTCTCCAAATATTTACTATAGAAAATTTTTAGAGCTAAAAAAGCAGCACCAGCCAATTTATAAAAAAACAGAAGTATTACTCTGACAGCAGGGCTAAACTAGAATTAGAAAGCATTAAGGATGGGCAGTAGTGGGAGTAGTCCTTGTAAGGCTAGACTGGGAAGAGTCTTTTTTGTAAAGTTCTTGGAAACTTTGTAGGAAAAGTCTTCTAAAAAGATTGGGATGAAGGGCTTTAGATCACTTTTCAGCCCATGTCATATTTTAGCTATCCCATATCTTCATTTTAAGGGGCAGAAGAATTATTTGTTCTTTTACCAAAATGAAACTGTGATAAATAATGGGGTAACCTGGTACTGATAAGCATAATATCCCACTTACAAGTTTGCCCTATTTGTTTTACTGTTAGGCTCTATAAACTTTTGAGATTATCTAAATTTAGAAAAAGCAAATTGTACTATATATATATATCTATTTGTATTAAAAATGTATGCAAGAAATGTAAGTTGTTTCTGTTGAGGCACAATGTAACAGAATGGATTCGTTTGCAAATGCCGTGTGGACAAAATCTAGAAATGTTTATGTGCTGAATATTCAGATTCTCAGGTATCAACATTATTTTTAATTTAATGAATAGGATTTTCTTTATATTTGATTGACAGTTTTCAATGCTTCCTTCTCCACAAAGCAAGGAGAGCTTTATTAGGGACCATGGGGAAGGTATAATTATCGGAGCACAAGTCAAGATTAGAACTGCTATTTTAAAGAGAAGGTGTGCCAGATAAGGCGTGCTGTGGTAATTAAGTCCACAGCCACATGCTGTGCAATATCCTGATGATTCTTTTACAAAGCATCACTCTGGCATCTTGGCCAGCCAGATAAGGAAATCTCTGGTTCTCCTAGACGAGTGATCTCTAGCAAGAAGGAATCTGGAGGCTCTGCTAGAGATAGAACACAAGTATCAGATGTACAGGGCATATTACTTTATCTGGTGTAGTGTGTTTGAAGATAACACCCGTCTTTTTACCTTCACTGTGATAAAGTAAATTAGTTGTTTATCTCATAGCTTTGACTAATAATCAGTGTGGTCATGATCTGAAGCTGTTACACCACAGTACAATTTGTTCTGACAAGTTATAAACAAGGCAGAGAAATATACAGCCTAGACATACTTTGAAGTGGTGTCATGGGTCTCATGCTGCAGTGTAAAACCCAATTTGGAGAATGGTGATGACACTATCACAGCTGAGGAGATCAGTTAATTTTAGAAGATGATGACAAGTATCTCACTGAGGTGCATTTTGGAGGACAGGGGTGAATAGTTTGTGACTTACCATAATCATGCCTTCTTGGTATCTACACTGTCTACTGTCAAGGAAGAATTCTTTCTGATTAAATCAAGTTTCAGGTGATCAAGAGCAAACTAAAACACAAGCAAAAAATGTTTTCAGAAATCTAGGTGTGATTTCAATGAGTTGCCACACTTTTTTTTTCCCCCGAGAGTTCCATTTTGATTTTGGATTTTCAAAATTCCATTTTTGCTTCCATTTAGACAGAAAAAAAAAAGGTAGAAAACCTGATGTCTTCTTCTTCTTCTTCTATCTGTTTTTGGTTTTTTCTTTTTTTTTTTCATCTATAAGTAAAGGACAGATATGTGCTAGCAGACATAATCCCATATGCAGATGATTCTATGAAGCACAGGTCCTAGCTAGGTCTTGTTTTTTGTGAAAGCTCAGGGGTGACCAAATGCAGCTGATTTTTCCAGCACATCCTTCTTGGAACTCCACAGCTTTAACTTGACTTCGCTTGTGCTCATTTCTTTTATTAATAAATCAGGTCAACTGTTTTGGTAAGAATGAGCAAACACCACTACTATGGAAACTAAATTGTTAACTAGAATTGCAGAAAAATTGCATAGCAGAAGCTTGCAAAGTCTTTTTGGTGTATCTCAACAACATAAGTGCCTCATGATTATTGGCATATCTCCCAACTTCCAAGATGGTGTTAGTGGCAAACAAAAGTACAGTACAGCTTTATTTTGTGGAGCATCTGCCATGCAAACATACTCTCACAGGCTTTACACAGTAACACATATGCAGTATTGGAAATGCAAGTAAAACAATGTTTTAGCAGTAACATTTTAGTTTTGGTGACGAGAGCTTTTTACAGAGTCTTTCCAGAGAACAACAGCTTTGACTTGAACAGGGTCAGCTGCTGAATACTTCAGAATAGCAGTAGTCACCTTTACTCCTCAGTGGGTTTTACAAAATTTCTTTTCATAGGGATTGTGTTGCTTATATTAACTGATTGCCTGGGTACTGTGTAACCTCTCTTTCCCATTATTAGTAAACAAACATTCAGGAATTTTATATTCTAGTGACCCCTAATTTATTTCTTTCTAAATTATGTATCTCTCTGCCTGACTCCTAAAATCTTAAACCATTTCCGTAAATGCAGCTCCTTAAAAATTGCTAAGGAACTGTTCAAATGGCTGTGTTGCTCACAGCTGTAATGAGTACTTTTGCCTTCCTTTGATGCTGTACTATTGTTTTGCATCTGAATCTTCCCAAAGTATGGATTTCTATCAGAAGAATATCTGAAATCATTAAATATACAAGTAAAAAGGCCTGATTCTCTTAAATTTTTTTTCGAGGCTTACAAAATCAAGCCAGTTATAAACTGAGCCAAATGAGACAACAGCACTTTCAGATAGCAAAAAGGATAAATAACAATAAAAGCATCTGTTGATCATCATCCTTTTCACAGGCTCGTGTACCTACCTCTGTCCTTTTACTTTTTAATTGACCCTGCCTCTGTTGAGATACAGAAAAACTACTTTTATATAAGCAGGCCACTGACATTAGAAGAGCATCACTGCTCTAGTGAAGCCAGTTCTATATGATACTGTGCTAAGAACAGTGATTTGGTCTGTGACAGACTGACATCTCCCACCTTCCCAACCTCCAGACCACATGCACTCTGGGGTATGGATATGCTCCATATGACCATGAATGTGTTCCTCTTTGCCTGGTGCCTTTAAAGATTGAGTGGACCAGGGCCAGGAGTGAGAGTAAGCACAGATCTCATTCTTCATGATTTGGGCAATGGTGCTAGGAGGCAAAGGGATCTGTAGTCTTTGCTTTCTGGATTACTTATATTTATTGGCCAACATCAATTTATTGCAAAATGCAGAGCAGAGTCAGGAATCTGAATTGCAGCCTTTCCTTTGGACAGTACCCTTAGTGACAATACCCTTAGTGAAAAATGCTGCAAATATTTTCTTTCCCCATTGCAAACCAGTCCTTGACTTGTTACTTCAAAATCAGTGCACTCCAGTAGCTTAACAGTGTTTAATGTCCTAAGCTGGACATTAGCTGCAGTAAAAGAGGGGGCACTCACTATTTTCATGCCTTTTGTGGCACATTAGGCAGCCACATAGCTTTTGGATGCTTATTATTAAATTATCTTTTTTATATTATTATATTAAATATTAATATTAAATTAGATATTTATATTAAAATGTTAAATATATTACTATATTAAATTATTCTATTATTAAAATACCTTTATTATGTCAGTGCCTTAAGCACAGACCTTTAGGGCATGTGGGCCCTAAGGCGCATTCCAGTTCTTAAATGAGATACTACCACATGAGACAGGCAGGGATTTTCTGGAGATAACTCCATATAGTGCAGTAAGACCAGCTCTTAAAATCACAGTAATGAACAAAGCTCTAAAAAGTCATTTTCATCAAGTTTTTTATTTTTTCACCACAGAGAATACCTCTGTTCAAAGCTGGCCCAGAAGATAACTCCCCTTTGCCTTCCTTTCCATGTTCAGACCTAGAAATTTTTTCTTCTTTGAGGATGATCCAAGTTCATATCAGGTTGATGTGCACTTGTTAGCACACCCTTGAAGACAGGCAGCCAACAGTTTAGTGGCCAGAAGTCCATCTTTAAGGAGAGGAGAAAAGTTGCTGTCAGAAACTTATGGAGCAGGGATTTTGATGATGGCATAATCAAATATCTGAATTTCAGGTGTCCTACCTTAGCAACTTCTTTATATCTGTGGTCTGCTGCAATTTCATTAAACTAAATTAAAGGACATAACTTTCTGGAGCAATTTATGTTAGTTTATGTTGATGTTCATAAAAGATAAATATGAGAATCAGGTAGAGGAGATAGAGTAAAAACATCTAGGAACGGATGGAGGATAACAGTATTGGGAGAGTGTATAGCAGTCTATAGAAAAGGGAAACTAAAGGGAAATAATTCAACAGAGAGAGCTGGGAAATGACTGCAAAGCTGTGGAACAATAGGAGAAGAAATGCGGCCTATACAAGAATGAATGTGTAACATTATACCAAATAGCAGCAGTATTTTGAAAAAAAAATCCAACCAAACCATTAAATTCCTAGATAAAGTATTATAAAAATGAAGGACCTGATTTGCCTCTTCTGCATATGAAATTCAACAGACCTTTAAAATCAAAGACAAATAGCAAATTGGGTCTAAGAAAGAAACTAATAACAGAGCAGAAATACTAAAAATGAAAATGTTTGGGAAGAAAAGTCTGGACACTTTCAAAATAAAATATCCATTTTTCCCAGATTTTTCTAAGGCCTGTTATGGTAAAATTAAGAAACACTGAAAATACTTTTTAGCAATGTGTTGTCAACATGCACATTCACAACCCCTTAATTCATTCCACTGTGTCACCAATCTATATTATTTTCTGGAAGTATTATAGTCCAAAGAAGGAGAGACAAAGACTGGTGCATGGCATTATCTGCAAAGTAAGGGCATCTTTCTCCATGGATATAGTTATTTTTATTTGTGCTTGTGAGCAACTATTACAAGAATATGCTTATGGAGAATATTCTTTAAAGGACAACAGCTGTGGGCAAGCAACCTTTCTTAGCTATTGTACTTTCAGTAACAGTGAGACACTGCCTAGATGCCAGATTGCTAGATTATTTCTGATCCCTGCACATACAGCTTCCTTTGGTTGCATACCAAGATTTCTATTTTAAAGAATTTAAATTTTCCCAAATTATCTACAAATCAACCAGCAAACGTCTATTTGAGCATGACTCTACTTCTGAAATTATGTTTTGTTACTCAAGAGTAAAAATTTTACTACTTTTCTAAAGGCTCTCTACAGCAATTCTTTCTATATGCCAGATGTATTCTTCAAAATTCTTTTCTTATTCTTAGAAGAAAACCCAGTTTTGGAAAGAAAAAAGTATATCTTCTGTGTATTTTAATTTTTAAGAGTTTATGTTTCCTAGGAACAAGATATTCTTTCACAATTTCAAGCTTTCCACAATTATTTTGTCTTTATTTATATTCTTTTTGCCTTCCTTTCACATCATGTTCATTTTATCACGTCAATATCCCCACCTTCATTAATGGACAGATCATTCCAACTGTAAATATGAAATAGCAACAGACGTCTTTACAGATTTAAATAGCTGAATTAAAACAAAAGCTTTTCTAAATATTTCATCATCTTAACTTTAGAAACTGTGATGCCCATAACTAGTAAAAATAATGTTAATTCTAGCAGCACTGATATTCTTTCAGGGTAGAAGGATTATGTAAATACCAAGTGTAATGATTAACACTATAAGAACAGATATGGAGAAAGCAAGCTGGGTAAATGAAATGTTTCCTAGAGTATGGATCAAATTTTACACACACTATTCAGAGCAAGTCAAACTAAATTCATATTTCTGCAATTCTGTTAATTCTGTGGTGTTAAATCCAGTGTAAATTTAGCCTCTCTTTTGTGCCATATTAGCTGCCATCAACAGCTGGCATTGTCCTAAGCTCTCGGAGTAATAAATCCTTCTTCCAAGCACTTGGCCATAAGGGAAAGCTTCTCCCTCTTGTTCTTTGCTGTAACTCTGAGTGTAATTCTATACTGATTTCCACTTTGAAACTTGTCTATGAGGTACCACTCTCCCACCAGCTAAAATCACTTGGGCTTTCATGAGTCCCTGCTTAATGGGAATGGTACAGTGGACTTAAATGCGAGGAGTTGGTAATTTCCTGGAGAGTAACCTGGCTATGCTTACTGGTTTTAAAGCACAGGAGTTATACATCACAGCATCTGTAACAAGAAATAACAGAGAAGGCTGCCTAGTGTGAGTAGTAATGAAACTGGGGGGACAGCTCACACCTTCTGCACTGCATACTTTCAAATTGGATTTAGACCAGTCTTTGCTCCTGTGCTGAGAGCATTTTGCAAGGGCATGGATGCCAGCAACAGGCAAGCTTATTCTGAGAGTAATTGAGCCAAATGGCCTGAACAGGAGATACATGGAGATTGCAGCTACGTGTCTGCCTACTTAGACTCCCAGGATTCAGAAACCACAGGGCAGCTTTCTGCAATTTCAGCCCTTTAAATGCATTTGAGCCAATATGGGCAAGGTAAAATGGAACTTTAAATTGTAGTATATTTTTGTTTTCTGGAGGAAATGATTAAGGCAACTGAATTTTTGTCTCTCGGCTCTCATGGTTACCCAGGGAGGAGCAGGGTTTGCCACTGTTTAATAGGCAGAGATTTTTCTTGCTGGTCTCTTTGAGAGCTGTCAGACAGAAGTGTGCAGTCAGTAGACTATGATGCCTCTCTAAGACTTCCTCCCAGCTGTCTGCAACAGTAGCAATATTGTGTCCTGCTTGAACAGCCACCATTCACGCTAGAGGGGTCTGGCGTTCCCCAATTGCTGGGAGCCTGCAGTGAATTCCCCCACACACGTGCATAAATATCACTGTAGTAATCACTGGCAAGGACTGGTACAATTCAGTAACAATATTTGCCTTAACAATGCTGTTTTCACATATATTTCCTAACCAGTTTCCTTCGGAGCTAAAACTGTCCAAGGTCAGGTACCTACATGGAAAATCCATGCCACTCTGTGTACAAGGGCAGCAGCCATGCCAGGATGTAACATGAAGCAGAAAACAGCAGCCACTTGCAAGCCATCTGTAAACAGTAGTCTTACACAGGGGCCCTTAACACGCTTTACACCAAGGAAATAATTAATTAATCACGAGGCTGTGCTACCTAAACATCTGCAGCCACAGTGAAAAGCTCCCTGAGGAGTGAACAGAGGCACAGGAGCCCAGAGTTCTATCGCCTGTTCCATCTCCAGCTCGGTGCCTGGCTCGCTTCCCTGCTTTTCATGTGCCATACACTGCTCTGCAAACATTACTTTGCAAACATTATGTAGGTGGGCCTCACAACATCTCAGTGAGGTAATTAAACAGAGAAACCTCACACTGCAAACAGGGAAAGGGAAGCTCTGAGCTTGGCTTTCTTGCCAGGCTTACCGGGATAAGAAGTTTCACAGTAATACAGACAGTTTCAGGGCATTGCTATATTTTAGCAATTGCGAGGACTCTGCTGATCTGAGGGGGTTGATTTGATTCACAGCAATTTCATCATCCCAGGGTAGACTTGGTCTCTCTCCATTTGTCACTGTGGGCTGCTTTGGAGACTACACAAAATTTAATAAGATTGATGTCAACTGCTTTGTGCCAGTAGGCCATAAAGAACTGTCCCTGGTATCGCAATTTGCCAAGATAGACAACACCTTAATGTCCAAACTGTGAAGTTCAGAAAACAATTATGTTTTACTAAATATGTGCAGATAACTATTTTCCAGACAGTACTTTGTCTTTAATGGACGTACTGATCAGATCCAAAAAACTGATGTAAAAGGACTATAAAGCAAAGTATTAATTCGTGATTATATTTGAAACTACTTTCCACAAAAACATAATTTTAAATTCTTTATTCAGGTCCTTAATCTAAATTCTGTCCAAAGACTGGTCTGATCTGCTGGTCTCCACCTCTTCTGTAATCTGGAGCTGTTGCTGTCAGTTACTTGGTTTACTCTTCAGAAGACTAGGTGAACATTGTGAACTGAAAAGCTGAGACTGTAGCTTGTTCATGTTTTCACAGATAAATTCACATTTGTTCATGTACACACTGTATTCTAGGCAAAACATTTTCCTTTCTTTTTTAAGAAGGTGTAAAGAGGTTTAAAAATATGTTAACCTCTTCTAGTTTAGAAGGAGGTCAAGATATCTGGTAATTTTAGTGTTCTGGAAGCAAAGATCACTGATGTGACTGGCCAATGACGTGTTTCTTCAAAGTCTTGATGATACTCTCTCTTTGGGAGTAAAGCTGCTTTATTGTGATGATGCATGGGATAAAGAGTGTTTCTGGCAGGCTTTGAAAGTATCAGTGTTTTAGTATAAAGGCGATTGGTGTTCTTTGTTAGTAATCTCTGCAGGAGGTGAGGTGAGATAATTCGTTCCTTTTTGCTGAGTGACAGATATCAGGTCTTCCAGAGGTAAGATATGAGTTGCCAGGATTTGAAACAATGATTAGACAAAATTTTCAAATGTGGTTAGAAAAAGCTGTGGAGATATATACTTTTGTGACTACTGTGCTGTGCTTGGTCTACCTATGGAGGGCTGAGCACTTTTTAAAAGAAGACTTGAATTTTCATTGTACCTTGTGGTTTTGGTAAAGATTGTTGGAGAACCCTCTAACAGCATACTTTCCCCATTATCTCTTCTCAAGCAGTCCTTGCATGCTCCCAATTTTCCCTTTTAAAATATCATATTAATCCTTTATGTAGCTGGCTGGTGGGTGGAGATACTCATGTCCTGGACACTTGTGGTGAAGGCCAACAGAGGAGACAAGGTTGCACTATCTTGTGTTTATTTTGTGAAAATGTTCAGGAACAAAATTATAAAATATTTATTTTATGTATTGTTTCAACTATTATGTAAAACCAATAAAAGTAAGTTGAAAGAAAACATCAGCATTTCTGATTTTAAAGATCAAAGGACAGGAAATTCTCCATCCATGATTTTCCATTGGGATTATAGCAATTTACTGTTCTGAATTTCCCTGCTTCAGTGTGATATAATGTGTAAAGGATAAGCAGGATCAGGATGACATTGAATTCATCTTTGTTTAGTTTCAGTCAGACCACTCATAGCTATCACACCATTGTAAGGTGACATCCGTAAGCTTCCAAAGATATCACAACCTAAACACTTTTTGATACTGGATTAACATCCTTTCCATGGGAATGACACACTTTTAATCTTATTCCAGGCTTCTGTGTTATTACAATAGGCTTTTTTAATCCTTTCTATACAGTCAGCAGATAAAAATAAATGTGTGATCAAACAATGTTGAATCTCCATGTTGAGAAGGGAGGTGAACTCGGGATAGAGCTTTCTCTCATAAAGCAATATAACAGTGGGAAAACCACCATATTTCAAAATACTAGCCACACTGCCCATGTCATATTTGGAGATGTTCTTGTTAGTGAGCACCAGCAAAAGATTTCAGTACCAGCTAAGCAGAGACAGTCTAAACAGAGGTGAACAGTCAGCATTGAATGAGGGGTTAAGTTATCACAGTAATGTCCAGAAAGCCATGGATGTGTTATGGCTTTGATTTTTGGTGGACATTTAGTGATGAACCAGACCTGTTATTTAACTCATATGTGGTTAAAACAATAGAAGACAGTAGTTTTGTTTAATGATGGTGGTTTAGGAGTTAGGTTTAGAGAGGAAAGCTGCCTTTCTGCTCATCAGAAAAGCAGGGTTGAGTCTTGTTTGGGATCTGAGTTGATGGCTGCTGTCTCTTTCAGCAGCTGTCTCTTCTGTCTGCACAATGGGGGATGCTGAGTGTTTTCCACATCAGTCCCTGTCTGTGAAAACTGGAATTTCTAAGCAGCACTAGCCCATATGTCAGTAGACATTCTAATTTGGCTGAAGCATGATTTCCAATAGCCAGTCTGTCATCTGTAGATCAATTTGTCAATGGCTGAAAACTGAGCTGCTCAAGTAGCCAACTTCCTGTGTTAGAGAAATCTAACATTTCTGGCAAACTATCTTCTTTTTGTTTCATTTATAGAATCTAATATTGCAGTGGATGTTTCCCAATGCACTGAGGAAGTAGGCCCCAGACAGTTGTGAAATATCACACTAAACACAAGTAAAACATTGAAAAACCCACACAATAACTTTCTTATTCTCTTGGATTACTGTACATCCAGATGGGAAGATTAGTTTTACTTTCAGGTTTTTTCAATGTAAGTAGTTTTTGCTTGGTGATTGTTTTCAAAATTGGAATCTCTTTGGTTTCTTGTTACAAAATATGATTTTTCTGGAAACAGAAATTTCATCAGGATAAACCCTTCTGTGTTTCCCCTTGAAGGGATTCCTCATACACATTTTTGTACAAATCAAATTAGTTTAGTGCAAAATGAATGTGTCAATACAAAATACAGCATAGACCATCTGATCTGCAGTGCTGGCAGTGCTCACCCTCTCCCCACAGTTCCCTTTGCTGTTGATGTGTGATGCTGGCTGATACTCCAGGGACTCATCCAGTGGCTTTCAGGTGGGGAGGGAGGAGTGTGGGGTTGGTGTGTGTGGTCATCTTTAGATAAACAACCACTGCTGTACCAGCCAGGGTTTTTACTCCCTCCACAGATCAGAGTCAAGCAGAGCCTTCCATGCTGACCAAAATGTTACCTGTATGTGCTGGATTTACTTGGTACAGGTTCATAAGGAAGAAAATGCTCAACAAGCACAGGACTGTTTTGATAACTATGCTCTTAAGTCACCCAGGTGCCTTTGAAGAATAAAGTCTTCAGAGTTTCTTTCACAGTTTCTAATCTAATGTGACATTTGTTTCCAAAATATCTCCCCTCAAATCTGATTTTTCTGGCCCAGGTTGCTCAGTTGCCTTTATGAGGTGAGGGTGCTCATCAGTCAGCACTATTAGTTCCTGTATTTAGTCATCTATTACTCAACAAGATAAATGTAGTCATACTGTTCATGTAAGAAAGAGCATACAGAATCACAGGCAACTGGAATGTTACTCCCTGCTCGTTGAGTGGGCTGGTGACCTTTAGCAAGTTTGTGTAAGCAGTCCTTTCCTCCTTTTCCCATCCATACACTACCTAACTGTAAAGTCTTGCCTGCCTCAAGGGTAATGTTTAATAATATTGTAAATAAAAACAGAACAAAAAATTGAAAGAACAACAAAAAATTATAAAAATCACAAGAGACAGCAAATGTTTTTCACTTGCAGAGACCTGTTAAAAACTCATTACATTGTTTGTGTCAGGCTCAGCATGACAACTGCTGAAGTCACTTTAGTCAGTAGGTCAGCATTTCATTGCCAGCATTCAAATAGGAGAAATGTCTCAGTATCCATAATACAGATTTGCCTGAGCAACAAGAGTTGACATCCAAATGCAAATTTCGTATGTTTCCATATCACTAAGGGGTACTTCAGAACCTCCTTTAATTGGAACCCAGCACATTTCCACTCAAACCTTGTTTGCACTGGACAGCATTTTCACCTGGGTAGTTAATTAAGATTATGTAGCATAAAATTAACAGCACCTTTAGATTTTAAAATAAAGTCAGCAAAGATAATTAGATACGACTTTATTATTTATGTATTATGTCAAATCTATTTTGAAAGAATTTTTGAAAATGCTAGGAAAATAAGTTTAAAAAAAGCTTCTAAAAGCTGTAAAGAAAAGCCATTGCCCTTCCTTGTAAAAATTATGTGGATTTACCACTTGCAATATGTGCAATTTTATCAGAATCATATGGCTCAGATATATTGCAATATATGGGAAATGATGACTCATTTGTAAAGAATGACAAAGGCCTGCCATATGTACATACTAAAGATACCATAATAATGTATAAATGTTTCCAAAAGAGAATTCTTAAAAAGAAGTGCTTTCAGATTCTGGCAAGTAAATTGCTTCTGGTCCTTGCTCTCAATGACTGCACTGCACAACTTCTAAATGTGCCCCTACTTCCCACAAAGTACAATTTACTCAGCAATCCTTACCTCCGTGAAATTATAACTGTATTTTTATGCTTCATTATAAGAATTGTATTTTATATACAAAGGTCTATAACAACATAAAATAGGAAAATGGGAAACATTATTTTGCTTACTGCTTTATCATTTTTTAAAGCTCAGAGGAAATAACAGGATTTACCCCTAGCTTCAGAAAAGGTTTTCTCTTTACTGTGAAGAAAATGGCATATTTTCTTTAAGTTGTTAGTGGGCCTCACAGCTATATTCTGCTATTCACCTCATACTCTTCCCAAGTGCTTAATTAGTCCTAATAATGGTGACCATAGCAGTATTAAAAACATCTTTTTAATTCCTTCACAAAAACACAATTAATTTGGAGTTGTTAAAATGTCCATGCTGTCCTTCCTCTATGACCAGACATTCTGGATATCCCACATCCCAGTAAGACCATTAGCAGCTCCCTTAGCTCTAGCTCCTCTTAGCTTCCCTGAAAGCCACCTTACTGTCATGTGGCAACTGGGAAAACATTTTTCCAGCTGTGCAGATCCAACCTCTAACACTCAGGATTAATGCTGATTTTAGGGTCCAAATGTGCAGCCAGTGTTTACACTAAGAATCAGCTAAATCCTTCTAACTGCATTTGATGACGAGTTAGGCTTTTCTCTGTAATCAGATGGGCTAAATAAGTCTCTAGAAATTTCTCTCTCCCTTCCTTTATGAACATCTAGAAAAACATCAAGAGCTCAGTTCCCTCAAGTGAAATTCAGAAAAGCCCACAATAGTTTTAAATATTATGTACATGTTAAATCCTGGGAGTTTTATAAAACAGACTTCTACCAATAGAGAGACTTCATTTAAAGAAATAACTTAGTAAGACATTCAGTATCTTAGGAATTGTTTGAAAATATACAAAGAGAATGATTTTTCCTGAAGCCTATCATATAAAAATTGCAAATTAAAGGAAAAAATTCAAAACCAATTGGTTTTGAATCCCATCTTTAATATAAATACAAAATAGCAGTCACACTTAAACAGCATGAGACTAAACCAAACAGATCCAAGAATAAAATCTTCTGAGAGCAAAATTATAGATAATGAACCCAGTTTTCCCTTTGGGGGACCAGTTAAAGAATAAACTATGTATGGCAGGTATTAGTCACAATGCTTGATACACCCACTGCAAGAAACTCAGCTGTGTGGTGTTAAGATTGGTAAGAGACACTGAAAAGAGATGATGCCATGTGTATTAGTCAGAATCAAATTGATTAATACTAAAAATGAAATGGGTTGTCTGGTTTTGTACAGACAGGTAGGGGATATATGACAGAAACTCCACCAGTGAAACGTTCACCATGTTGACTTTGGCAGGTAAGAGTGGAAGGTGTGAGCAAAGCCAGGCCAAAAGGCAATCTAAGATTATTCCCATGACAACAGAGGTTAACAGGTTAACATTTCTTAATTTTACAGGTGAAGTACAGTTCTCAGTTTTCCCCCTGAAAAGCAGTATCCACTTGGATAAGGAGTAACAGCAGACATGTCTTTGCCTTTTTTGCAAAATTCTTGAGGTTTACTAGTTACAGCAGGAAGACATCTCTTCAAGAGAATAAATCCAGATGAAGGGAGGGAACCACGCTCAACTGAGTCCTTCTCTAACCTTCATTTAGATCCCATAAATAGTAGGTGTTGTCACCTCTTAGCAAAGCCTAACAGAATAGTAACTTCTATCTTTTTCCTGTTTCTGTTACAAAGAAAGCCAGTTTAGTACAGAGGCATTTTATGACATTAATTTGTATCCTGCCTTTTTTAATAACTATTACCTTTCCTATATAATGGGCTTTACTATATGGTATAGTTAAAATGTGAGGTACAGTTTTCTACTTTTCTACTTCTTTTTTCTACTGCAAAATGCAGTTGTTAATAATCAAGTCCAAAATATTTTAATGTTTTTTATTGATGAAAACTTAGTAAGAAAACAAAGACTGGCAGGTAAAACGCTTGCAGTAGAATGACTTTAGAGGTGTCTTATCCTTCAGTATGATCAGGATATTGTTTGGATTATACATGGAAGTGAACTCTATAATAAAATTTCAGACTTGCTTGAATACCTGCTCTCAAAACAGGATTATGACAGCAATTGCAGATAGTTATGAAGCTATGATGGCTTTATTTTCTCTAGACTAGAGATTGATGGCTCTAAAAGACCTTGAGTGCAGACCAGGGAACATTTTGTTCCCATTGAGTGTTTTTGCTGGTTTTTATTCCAGTTGTTTCTGCAGTCTAAAATAAGCCTCTTTAGAATGAAAAGCTTGTACAATTTTTGTAAAGAGACTCAACAGGCAAATCACTTGGGAAGGCCTTGGGACTACCAGAGAAGAAGGAAGATACCTGGGCAATTAATTCCTTGTGTAAACTCCTGGGCATTTCATTCCCTGTGTGAACTCCTATGATGAGTTTTACCACAGTAAAAGAAACTTTTGCAGGTACTTTGTGCTTTTCTTTTACCTTCTCAAAGGTAAGCATGGATGTAGTCTTGGCTGAGATTATAGTCAGAATCTGTTCATAAGTGAAAGAAAAGAGCAGTTTTGTGCAATACTTGCCAGCAATATACCTATTTAGAACTGATGGTTCCACACATAAAACAAAACAAAACAAAACACTCTGCTTCTGGGAATTATTTTCAGGGAGAAAATTAGTCTTTTTAGAATTACTCCAAAAGACTGCAACCTTGGAAACAGTAGCTAGTGTGTCAAAATAATGTGGATTTTTTGTGTCTGAAATATGTTCACAGGGATTACTGCAGTAGCATCTAAGTATTTCCTTATAATATAATGGCATTTGTATGGCTCCAGATGTTATTAATCCCACTTTGAAAGTTGACAAAGAGACATTAGTACCAATGACACTTTCTTTTAATACAGAAGATGTTCTTCCACGATGTCTAATATGACAATTTTTGAAATGCAAATTTTTCCTGTCAAAACAACACTTGCTGTTTTTTAGCTCCATATGTTCTGCACATAGAAACATGATGTATGCTGGCTGTACTTGAATTTACAAAAGCCATGTTTTCAGTGTTAAGGTCACTCAATTTTTTGGTTTGATTTCCTCTTCGAAACTGCAGTGATGTAAGAGTATTACAGAACCAAAGAAGGGGTCAGGTTGGAAGGCACCACAGTGGGTCATCTGGTCCAGCCTCCCTGCTCAAGTATATCCTAGAGTACATGGCACAGGATTGAATCCAGAGTGCTCTTGAATCTCCCAGTGAGGGAGATACTCAATGAATATTACACATAAGTGCAATAAGTACTTCTAATGAATAGCTATGATTGTAGAAGCAAGTGTTAACAACCTAAATAGATGCTCATTTTTACAGTAAGTGTTTGGTAACATGCTGGACATGTGCCCACAAAATTTTGTTACTGGGCCAATTTTGCAGAACTATTGAAGGTAGCACTTATATATTAATATTGCTTATAGTGGCAAAAGAGCTTAAAAATAAGTACAATGCAGGAGAGCTCAAAATGTTTGGAAAGTATAACCAGGAGCAAATTTGGGAGTAAAACTGAAAATGGTTGGCAATAAACCCAGGAGATACTGTGTGACACGAGCTATTCATGTTGTGACACATTGAAATCATGTAAACAGCTAATCAAAAGCAGGCCTGTGGCCATCCTTTGGTGGTGTCCTCTTCACACAGAAATTGGGCCCGGGTCTCCTCAGGGCATCATGGGGCCTCCAAGTGTTGCAGAAAGGACTTTGTTCATACAAAATTTTATTTGCCCAGTTCCCTATGGATGCCAGCAAAGTTACCTTAGGGAAAGAGCGAGAGAGAGAGTGAGAAATGAGACCAGGGGAAAGGTCCCTTTTAACAAGATGGCCAATTCTGCAGTTCTTTGCCAGCTGTCCTTGAGACCCTACTACTTTCAGACCCAGGCACTGTGTGTGGTGCGCAAGCAAGGAACTAGGGAAAAGTGGTTTCCTGCCTTCTGCCTCTAAGTGCTCTGTTTTCACTTCTGTTGAAGCTGTCAACATGACAAGACCTTCCACATGTGTTTTCAGGTTTGTTTGATGGCTTCTAACTCTCTCCTATGTGGTTTGTTTGGCCCAGTGCCAGTTCTGTTACCTAAGTATGCCAGAAAGTGAGTGAAAGTGGTGGACCCGTGAACCCATTATTTAATTGTTGGTATGCTTTTGGCATGGGTTGTTCTCACCAACCCCTATTCCTTAAAAATTAAGCCCTAAAAGGGTGAAACAGGACTGCCCCAGTACATTCCAATGTTTTAGGGAACCAGGAGTGCCCAGCTCTTGAGAAGCAGGTGGCCACTGGTGCTTGGTGCTGCTCAGGAAGCGGTCCGGGAGACAGTCTTGTTAGGCAGATGCCTGTGTCAACTCATTGGCACTCAGTCCTCCTGTCCTTCCTGAGACTGTGCTTTTGTTTGCAATCCATGTGGTATGCAGTGGGCACACACAAACAAGCAGGTGCCAAAATCAATCCCACATTGCTCTGAATAGCCTGAGGAGACTCTTCAGGAGGCTCATTCTCCCACAGACCTTTGATTTGCTTATTGGAGAGAATGGTGTGTCAGCTGGTGCTTCCAAGGCTTTGATCCAGTAGATAGATGGCAACTATGTGACAAAAATGTAGTTGAAATTGAGACCTAAATTTTCACAAATTAATCCTATATTTTCCTCCCATTACATATTTGAATAGAAAGTAAAAGTTAAAATGGCTGTGACCATGGAAAGCAACTAGGAGAACAGCCCAGCTCTACAATTCAGAGAAGGAAAGATAATTATGTGGTCCAGGAAATGTTTTAAATATAAAGAACTTTGATGTTTCACTTCAGAGCAACAATAAATAGAGAACATATTTGCCTTTTCCCTAATATTGATATTTTCCTCCCATCTTCCCTCCTACTTAGAACTCTTTCTGTTGTGGGAGGATCCATTAGGTAATCTACAGATGTTTTACATTCTTAAATGTAAACTAGAATATGAATTGTAATACAGATTCATCCTATGAGGGTAAAAAAACTAGTCTGCTTTTTAATGTTTCTTGGATGATGGCACCCCTTCGGAACATGCCTGAAAGTTATGCCTCACCCATTAATGCATACTCGACTGTAACTTACTGCTTAATAAAACCCAACATTTTTATTGCTTAGTAATTCTGGATTTGGCTCCTGGTGTCCCTGTTATAAACACTTAAAAGTGGGGATGCCATATTGAAACACTGACAGATTCTCATGGGGGTCAGGGCTGCTGGCGCCTCCCTAATGAAGTCACACGCCATTAAATTTTTTTTTCCCTTGACTCAAGAAGAAAACAAAGTAGTTAAACTGCTATATCCATTTTCCAGCAACATTAATCCATTTCAAACCACTCTTAACCATATTAAATCACAGGTTTGTGATAAAATGAACTGCCTAAAGGTTCACCTCAGGCTATTTAGCCCGCAAACAAGATGCTGACTACTGGCAGCAATGGGTGGTTGGCAATTATTGCTCAATTTAGTTGCAATTACTTAGTTTGCTGTGTCTTCTGTTCAGACTAGCTGAGGGTCTACAGCATAGTAGATTCCAAAGTGAAATGCAGTGCCTGGGTTCTGATGGAGATTGACAGTGACAGTGTTGAAATGTTACTTGAGCAACATGCTTTAATTTCTTGGAGGGAAGAAAAACCTTCCCTTTCAGTGGGAAAACTTGGAAAGGGATGAACTCTCTGAACAAGTCTGCCCAGATATAGCTATTCAACTCTGCAGAAAATCATCCAGGTGTTAATAGAACCTGAATTTTCAGTTTAAGAATGCCTCAGTGCTGATACTAAATAGGGAAGCTGGAAAACTTTACCCATGAAATACAGCACAGTTGCAATAGTTGCAATGTAACAATAACAATTTGAATAGCAAAAAATGTAGCATTCTGGCTTCTAATAATATTTTAAAGGCAGTCATCAGTATGCTGTGATTACACCATAGTTGTAAATGGATAGAGATGGACATAATACATGCCAGTCCAAGGGAAGTGTAGTTTTTTTAGCCCAATTTAGTGAAACCCTTAACTTGCCTAATGTAGGTCTAAATTTTCAGGTAAGTATAAGATTTTATCTATAATTATTATGGGAACTGTTACTAAGTCCTTGGGAAATAGTACATAACACCAATCACAATTTTTTTTAGATCTTGGTAATTTCAATAGCTGAAAGACTCTAGTAGTGTTTGCTACCAATGAGAAAGTTTATACATGTAATTCTCAAGCTGTATTCATTATACACATGCTTCGTGTAAGAAAGGATAAGTAAAATTCTTAAATAATGCAGAGTCATCAATTCAAGATCACATGAATAGGGGAAGCTTTTGCAATTACTGTCTTCAGAAAAAATTGATCAAATATGGACCTATTAAAATTAAAATATAGTGTGATATAGAGAAAATGAGCTTTTGTCTCTAAACAAATAAAAACAATGGTTTTATTTCCTTTGCTAAGGCCAACAAAGACCATGGATAAAGATTCAGCAAAACTCAGAAGTATCTGACATTTAAGTGCATCTCAAGATTACAGAGTATCAGTAGGGAACTTCCTTGTTTAGCATAAAAATTGATTTAATCACTAGCAGATATTATTACAAGGCTTTTATTTTGGGGGAGGTAATAGCAGAAAGGCTTCGGGTAAGAGACATTACACACCAGTCTGTACTGCCTTTTGTCCCCGCCAGAGAGGAGAGGGAGAAAGGGAAGCACAATGCCTTGGATATCCTACAGTTCCTACACTCTGATAGTTTATCAAGTGAATCAGCCTTAAAAGGCCTCCCATGCAGCCTGAAGATCAAAGGCATGTGGCCTGACTCTCTGAAATACTGCCTCTAGATTTCAGCTATTTGTGAGTGGCCTGTTGTTTTTATGGAAGCTTGCTAAGACTTACAAAGCAGCATTGTTTTTCCCACTAGCAGATTTTACATCAATAATCCTTAGGCAAATAGAATGATGTTTTTACATATGAGAGAACATGATTTATGTACTTTTTACAGCTAATGGAGAAAGGAACGTAATAGGAAAACAGAAATAGGAATAAGACTAGCATTTTTTTTGCCTCTGAGAATATCAATTTATTCATAAAAGCATAGAAGCTTTTTGCTATGCCTTAAATTCCTTTAATTGTTGTGTTTATATCTTTTAACTCTACTTTCTAAAGGAATAAGAAATTATATGTAGTACTCTAGGAAAAAAGAAAGAGAAAGAAAGAAAGAAAGAAAGAAAGAAAGAAAGAAAGAAAGAAAGAAAGAAAGAAAGAAAGAAAGAAAGAAAGAAAGAAAGAAAGAAAGAAAGAAAGAAAGAAAGAAAGAAAGAAAGAAAGAAAGAAAGAAAGAAAGAAAGAAAAAGAAAAAGAAAGAAAGAAAGCTCTTTCACCACACTATATTGTCATGTGGAATCTACTTCCATCTACTATTGATAAGAGCAAAGCATATTAACTGAAGATTACTTTAAAAAAAGAAATCAATAGATCCTTTAAAAATATGCCATCAGTGTGTAGTTAACACATCTCCTCTGTTTGGCAGTACAATAATCCCTGTCACCTCCTCACCAAGAAGAAAATGATCCAATATTTATTATCATGTTTGTTTGATCATGTACATCAAGTACCTCCCTGATTATTGCCATGTTTGAAGAGACATGTGTTGAACACCATACTCAGGACATGCAGAACAAAACAGATTAGAGTGAAGAAGCCTGTAAATATGGTTCCTACTCCAATAACCTTTTAAACTGGCTTTAAAGAACTTGGTTATCTGCAGCTTAAAAAGGTCAAAAATTACACATGTTCAAATTTCATGCCAGAAAAATTCCTACTATATTTTTAAAACACTATACAATCTAACAAGATTAGAATAGTTAAATGCTAGATCACTGTTAATTATATGCCTTTAATAAGTAGAAAATTAACATGCCACTTACTGCAATTTTCATGAAAAACACTTTCAGACATTTAATTGCTGAATTTTGTCATAGAAAAGAGTTTAGACCCATTTATTTCAATTACTTGATTTGCATCTTCCTCCTTAAAATGAGTAATGCATTAGTTTATCATACAGATAGAAGCTGAATAGGATGACTTCAAAACCAGTTTTTCCATAGGTAAAACTAAGAGCATATTATGTCTGGGCTATGTACACCCTCTTTATTGCTACATGTCTCAAATCCTCTAATGCAGCTGGTGTGAGCCCAGGCATGCTGGAAATGGAAACTCAACCTATGAATGATCACGTAACACCAGAGCGGTAACATGAGATGCATTACTGCATTAGTACACAGAGTCGATTTTCCATCCATTCTCTGCATGAGCTTTTTCCTGCTAGTTATGCCCTGCTGTGTTGCAGTTTTACTTACACTGTTTGGGTACAGGGCTTCTTGCAGATGGCTGCCCATCTTCCTGTGTACTCCTCATAGCGTCTTGCCAAGTGAGCACCCCTCTCATCTTACCCCTGCTCCAGCAGAGCCTCTCTCTGTGGAAGATGGTGCCTGTGCCTTTTGGGGTTTCCCTTTTCTGACAAGTGGTACTGAGCCATCAGAGTCATCCAGGCTGGTTTCAAGCTCTACAATTTACTTTGTCTTACTGAGTTCATGCCACATTTCTTCTTAATTCCATGTCCTTTTGTCCCTATTCTCATTTTTCACTTTGTTTTATTTTAAGCTCCACTTTCACCTGCTCCATGATTCAGTCTCTTTTCCATGGGGACATGTAAGTTCCATTCTAGTTTACTACATTGCAGCTTGTGTAACAGGCTCAATATCATGTCACGCATCTGATCTCAAAAAAGGGAGTAGAGAGTAGGTAATTTATTAATTAATTTTCTTATATAAATATTTTTTAAAAAATCACATATGTAATGAACTGCAGGCTGCAATTCTATGTGAAAATGCACCTCTATTACTGAAAATATTATTAACTGAAAGCACCTATGCTTTCCTTTGCTCCAAAAAAAGAAAAAAAAAGGTCTAGTCCAGAGTTCAGTTATTCAAAATATATGAATGTACAATGACAACTTGGCAGGTTGAATTTTACTTGTATTTACCCATTTCTTGTTAAATCTGACCAATTCAAAACACAACAGTTCTTTTAAGATTTTCAGCAACAAAGGCTCTCACAGTTCAGGGAAATTGAACACTGGTGGTATTATTTTCAGCAGCGCTGCCTCTGTGAACTCACAGAGGCAACATCCAGGATTGCATATAGCAGAACCAGTCCAACCCATACTATACTGGGCCCAGCCATGAAGCCCAAACTGAGATTTAAAGTATCCCAGCTCAGGTATGTCCAAGGTCATTCCTCCTTCTCTCTCTTCTGACTGGTTGAAATTAAAAAGTAGAATAACCAGCATCTAATGTCAAATTCCTATTTCTTCTCCCTGATAGATTCTTTATAGCCAACTTAGACATTTTTAGGAGGGAATGAGCAGCTGCTGTAAGATTAGTTTGGAAATGGATTGGGTCTGGAGAGACTTTTGGCCGCATCTCACAGTACCAACCATGGTGTACAAGCAGGCAGAACAAACCTAAATGGAAAAAGGAAGGAAGCCAGTCCAGGAAAAGGGCAGAGGAAGCTTATCCAGCCCTGGAAGGAATGCATAGTACTTGTGGTAAAGTCTCAGTTTAATCCTAAAGATTAAATCTTGAAATCATTCCTCACTTCTTGTTCATGGAAAACATTTGCTAACAGTAAAAATGCACAAACAGCCCTATTCTGTGGATGAGCAAAAGTGAGTTCCTGCTGTATTTCTGTGCCATTTTACAAATCCAGGTTTTAACTAGGTCCTTTTTGACGCTCTGAGCAGTTTGGTAACAGTTTATTTTTCACCCCACTGACATGTACCTATGAACTTTAACTAGCAACAGAAGTGAAATTGCTGCAGAAGCTCTTTCTCCTGGTATTTCCAGCTGTAAGTGGTAGTGGTGAAAAATCTCCTAGGCTGACAGTTGTAACATGATTTTCAAACACTTCTGTGGACTGTAGGCATAAAGGGAATTCAGATAAGGCTATGAACTTGTATACAGTTATCTGAATCTTACTTGCAAAGTTTTCAAAGTTCATCCATCATTACAATGGATCCCATGGGATGTTAGTTGGCTCTGGGGAATATTAACTGTTTTCCCAATTTCATAATGCTAGGACTGGTGAGTATTGTTAGATATTGTAAGACACCATTTGCCAGCCTGAAATGTGATGTTTATATAAATATGTCTGGAACATACAGTACCTCTGAGGGACTGAATCAAAAATAACCAAAGGTTTTCACAGAGCACCATAATTCCAGGGGTGAAGTGGGCAGTGAATTTTGACATGCTTTCTACCATCTGTGTTTGTCTAAGTATGCTTGCTTGAGAAGAAGCAGCTGGGATACTTCTGTGAAAAGATGCCTATATTTTAGCATTCTTCTCAGAAGAATAAATACCAAGTTTCTGTTTCTCCTGACAGCGAGCTGGTATCAGATCATTCGTAAAATTAACTTTGAAATACAAGATGTTGTTTTTCTTTTTCATTGTTTCTGTAGTATGTGCTCCCACCTAGGAAGGTTAATACAGGCATCTGTTTTCTCTTTTTAGATGTGATGATATTTAAAAAGACTGTGTGGGACTTTTGTTTGTTTATTTGTGTTTATTTCAGTGTGAGGGAGGTGAAAAGTTTTTAACAATAGTGAGTTCCAAATGTGTTGTTCATTATGAAACTGCTGCTGTGTTTCATCTTCTTTGATGTTCTGAGGTTTTCTACTTACCTGATTTGTAGGTTTTAATATTTGCTGCAATGTCACCTTTTTAATGAAAAAAGCAAAAAAAAAAAAAAAACCTAGTTCTAACAACTTCACCATAGGTGCTGAAAAGGAGAAAGTACATAAGAGAGAGAAAGAAAGTGGAAGGGAAATGGACAGCTCTCAGTTATTTTTCCAAACTTTACTCACTCTGCTTTTATTCCCATTTGGTCATGGATACCAAAACCTTAAGTATGTAGATAAGGAAGTGTAAACCACTTTTACCTAGAAAATGTGAGGCTGTCCTTAAGCCCCTCTCATGAGCTTTGAGTGTAGTGATACAAAACTGAATCTTTTATGTAGTAACTAAAAAAACCACCACTGAAGTTAGTGGGATCTGCCCACTGATTGTCTTTAATTGAAGCTGGATCAGACCCATAAGCCACACCAATTATGTTTGTCCTGGCAGCTAAACTGACAGGTCTGTCTACATAAACTCAAAAATTATATCTTGTGTTTAAAAATGTAACAGTTCTGTATTCTGATCATAACACTAATGATGTTCCTTGATTGGGAATATACAGGGTGACAATCATCCTCAGTGATAGAGGCAGACATCAGTCTTAGCTTCAGACAGATCCAAAGGCAGTAAGACATTACCTGGAGTTTTCCTCAGCAAACACCCTGGAGTACAGTGTTGACCTATGCTGACACATCTGCAACAACCATTTCTTTCCCAAATTTTGGCTACTTGCAAAGGCTTTCCTTTTTTATGTTTTTGCAATGAGTCTTGAACATCTTTAGTTCCAAAGTATAAAGAGAGGTATCAGAGGATGAGGACAGGGGTATTATCACCGAGACTAATGAAATATATCTGTTTTTTCCCCAGAGGTGCGGAGAAATCTCATTTGATAGTCCTGACCAGAATGCCAAATGTGTGCGCATGCTAGGTAAGGGTAAGAATCTCTTCCTTTTTTTATTCAAGTGTATGGATATGGAAATATGTTTAATTGGGAATTTCTTCTTAAAAGTACATGATAATGACCATGATGATCCACAATGGCACTTACACAGTGCATCCACATCTAGTCCTCATGAATATATTCTTTGCAATGAACTTTCAATTATTTAAACAAAGCACATATATTCCAGTAGTGTCCATATGCATAGATGAAAATATAGCAGTACCAACACTGTATTTGGAAGCTCTGATGAGCTGAAGCCCAGAACTCATATTCAAAAGCTGAAAAGCTGTACTTCTAAAGACAGTATTAATTCCACAAGCATGTATCAAAAGTGTCTAAAGCAGACCTTCAGCTGCATCAGTCTGGGAAATTTCAGTCAATGTGATTTTACATATTTGCACTGGGGTAGCTTTGTAGAAATTCACATTAAGTAGTGCCTATTCTTTAGAAACAATGCAGAAATATTCTGCTATGTTTCACTAATTTCTGTGACCCAATTTCATTGTGGTCGTGTGTTTCACCTACAATGCTAGTACTGAAACATTAATAGCATGGCTAGTATCACAGTGAAAGGCAGGGAGTAAGTGTCTAAAAACCTAAGAGATAATGTTTACTTGGGAAAAAATGAAATCACAGAACACTTCCAGGATTAAGCCTTAAATTCTGAAGACCTTTGACCTGCCAGAGAAGAGATAAATATATGCTGTAGATTAGAGCATTGCATCTAATAAAGTGAAGATTGAAATAGCCACAGTTTTTAAAACTGCAACTGGCAATGTCTTAATTCCCATCTGGGTGCATAGCTGTGCTCTGTAATAACAGATTATGTGGTTTATTGTTTAGATTCATTAAATCCTATTGTCACAACAGACTATAATTGCTGCAGAGGAAATCTGTCATGCTTGTAGTGCACAGATCCCAATAGATGAACTGACACAATGGGCCATAATGATCTGTTACATCAATGATCCATGGTTAGAAGTCCTTAATGGAACAAGCTGACAAAAAAAGATACACTTGTGATCCTTTATCATGCCAATTATAATCTACAGTGTAAATACAATTGAATTCCTAATAATCTAGTTCTAAGGAAGTTATATCCATGGAAATGTTATTATGCATTAGGGGGAAGAATTGGGGGATGGGAGAGAGGAGAACAAAGAAAAAACCCTTCTGCATGGGTTGGTTCATCATTTCATTTGGCATTTTTAGAACGAGTCCAAAAGTGGGAGTTTGACATCCCTCTTAGTGCAAACAATTCTTTAGGAGTAGTGAGAAGAACAAGATCTTGTTTCCATTACATGTGCTCTTATCTATGTCTTGCAGTATATACATGTACAAGAATGAGAACGTATGCTGTGCTGTGTAGGAAACTGCTAGGAATGTAAAAATTACTCCAAGAGCACATGCCAAAGCTGTAACTGATTCTCAGAGGTTACAGCTCTTGTGATACTTTGCTTGTATATATTTTGCCTGCTATTGTTATTTTTCAATGTTGCTAACAAATTAAGGACTGTAGTGTCATATATAACATAGAATTTTTCATTTCACCCCAAGGAATTCCAAATCATGTACAGAACTGAAACTATTCTAAGCGCAATTTGTATATTCCAGAAATGGCTCTGTAAGAGGTGTGGAAAGAAGAAACTAACAAGTACAAACAGAGCAGAAACTGTGGTTTCTCTGAGAGTGACTGCTGGAGACAAGCTCCATTGTCTCAATTTATCACAAAAATCTCTGTGGTTCTGGTAGTGCTGTAAAGCCAGAGGGTGTCCACTCTGGACACCTTTCCTTTCATACTGAACTTGTAGGGAAGAGCAGAAACCAGAAACTGCACAGCCAAAAAGACCTAAGACTTTGTGTTGAACATGTCATTCAGTACCCAGTCTCATATTTTACAAGGGAGTTGAATTTCCAAGAGAATGTAACACAGTTTGCCACTGATCAATGCAAAGATGACATTATTAATGTCTGTGGGTGTAACCAGTGAACAAAGCACAGCGCGCCTTCAGAGGGGGACATCTTTCTTGGCTGCTCTGTCTTTGAAATATGCTAAAACTGTCGTGCTGCCTTGTAATGTAACAGTGACACAAGGCTGACAGAAATCTAGAGGGCAAGTCCCAGCAACTGCAAGAGGATAATTACCCTAGCAAGAGAAGAAACACAGGAGCCTGGAGTACTGACTGTATTTCTTAAGGGATCTTTGATGCAAGATCAGTCCATATTTGAAACTGCACATTATTGAGCTGTACTCTAAAATGGCAGTAGCTGGTTTTGTCAGAAAATGTCTGTATCTGCTTTATAGTACTGGTTCTGGGCTAGCTTCAAATTTAGTTTTTTAGAAGTAATGCCAGGCTTGCCACTGAGTCCACATTCCTTGAGATAACATGGATTATGTGTATGAAGTTCTTTTTCTGTAATGGTTGAGGAAGAGGGGTTTGCAGTAAAAATCCTGTTTTCTGCTAGAAAACAGTAAATAATACACTAAAAAATGCCAAAATGCTTACAATGCCTAGAGTGAAGTTAGATAACTTTTCAAGGCACTGACTAGATACCACTCAACCTGAGATTAAGAGCATAGAATTGGTTTAATGCCTCATCTTTCAGTATCAGAGTGATGGATATATATAATTCAAGTGTAAAAAAATAACAAAATTAAATGGTCACTTAGCAGTGTTGCCCGAGGATATAAAAGATAATAGCTATGTGCTCTGACCAGAATATGTTTAGTGTTAGTGTAATTATCTGCACTAAAGTCATTACAGAAAATTATGGTCTCCCTCTTATTTTTCATATTGTGCTTGTCTCTTTACACTTTTATCTGTCATGATTTAATCCCAGCTGGCAACTAAGCAACATGCAGCCACTCACTCACTTTGCCTCACAGTGGGAGCTGAATCAGAAAAAAGTATAACTTCTGGGTTGAGACAGGAACAGTTGAATAATAGAAACAAAATACAATAATAACAATAATAATGGTGCCAACGAAAAAGAGAGAGAGGAATAAATCCAAGAGAATCAAGTGATGCACAATACAACTGCTCACCACCTGCTGACCTAAGTGATTGGCAGCTCCCAGCCAACACCCCCCACACACACAGAGAAACACAAGTTTATTTCCTGACCATCATGATGCTGTATGATGTGGCATATCCCTTTGGCAAGTTCAGTACACCTGCTCACAGTCAGAGTACAGGAAAACAAAAAGTCCTTTACTTAGAGCAAGCTCTACTGAACAAAAACTATAGCATCAGTGTGTTATCAACAACTTTCTCATAGTAAATTAAAAGCACAGTACCACATCAGTTACAAAGAATAAAATTAACTCCATCCCAGTCAAAACCAGGACAATGTGTTATACCAGTTAAAGCAACACAACTTTGATAACTTTGATAAGAATGTTGGTCAGTGGTCCACCTTAGCCCATTGAAGACCTGAAGTGCTCAGATCCTAAATATATCACAGCTTTCTTTAGTGTGGCATTGGATAATACTTTGAACCCTGCATATCCATTATCCTTCAAAAAATGAGAAGATAAGTGGTTCCTCACTTAGGAAAAAGAAGAATAAATTTATAAGTACAATGAGAAGCTGAAGTTCTACAGCAATATAAGTAATGAAACTATTACACTGTCAATAGAAGTGTGTTATCAGAGGTTTCCCTTGAATCTCCAAGTCTGCCGGGAGACAATGGCAGATCATCAGCAAGATCTTCCAGGGCAAGGAAGAAAATCTGAACCCTTCTGCTAAAATTGGAACTGTTATCAAGTTAGTGAGGGCACTTGGCCATGAAAAAATTGCCTGATAATGCTGAACAGGGTGTCAAAAAACGTTTGCTTTATGCTGAATTCTGGAAGTTAGAACCCTGGGCTCCTCATGCTCTTTACCTTTAATGATTTTGACTTAGAAAAATTATAGCTAGCACAAAAATTGAGATTATAAAAATGTACTCACTATCAGTCAGAGATTTTGACTGATAGTGAGTACATTTATCAGTTATCAGTCTAGAGATTCATATTATGAAAGGCAGAAGGGAATTATCCCTCTCCCTAGAGCACCCACTGCTATTTTCAATGGCACAACCTGAAGTTAATTTTTCCCATATGCAGACAGACATATTCTGGGCTCAGACATGACACAGTATCATATCATGCAGAGATAATTGGGTTAGTTTGCTGGGAAAATTGCTGGTTGGATGCCTAAGCTAATTAACTCTGCTGGGAAAGATTGTATAGAAGCTTGTAAGAGTCCAAAGTTAAGGCAACTTAACCGGTTCTCACTTCCTTAACTGGTTCAGTTAACAAAGTTAACTCAGTAGCCTCTACATGGCAGAGCACTGAGTTTTAAGAATCTGTCCTGGAAAAAATAAGTTCCCATCGCTGGTTCTAGGACTAAGAAGCAAAAAGGTCTGCCAACTAGAAGAGAAACTTCAATTATACAGAATAGATATGGTTATCCTTATATGCTGTTTAGAAAATAGGTAGTTGCACTCATCACAACACATACAAAATTAAATTATCCCTTTGGTTTTAATCTGTTCAACATGATGGATGATAGTGTAGTAAGGGGGATGGATCATAAGTGCAAATTATTTATTTTGTTACTTCAGCAAGAAGTCTTTCACCATGAGATTTAGTCTTTACTCCTTAATGAAATGCTGGGCAGATTTGGAAGAGGTCACATCTCTTGTTGGCAAACTCTGCCGTCTGCAGAGATCTTTCCAGGGGAAATGTGAATTTCCCACCTCAAGGAGCTGGTTAGTAAGATTAAAACACAAGCCTTCCAGATGCCCCATGGCAAAAGGCTGAGGTGCTTTCTTTTCATTACTGTAAATTCCATGCAGACAGAAATGATGTGGCTGAGTTTTATTTCCCATTTGGTGCAGACTTAATCCTTGCAAAAGCAGACTGATGAATCTTGCTTGGAATAAAAGCAGTTTCCTCACAAATAGCTGTTTAAAATTAATCAAAAACAACAAAAAAAGCAATTATTTTTTAAAAAATTTATGTAGTGCCACTTTTTTTTTTAATTCTCCAGTCTACTAGTCCATAACTTTGTTGCTTTGAGGCAAAAAACTTTTTCATATTCCAGCACAGAGAGGTGTCTACCTCTCTCATCTCCCCAAAAAAAATTTTTTTTTTTTTGCATACTTCCACCATTTATTGCCTATGAAGAGTTACGGGTAAACGAATCGGCATTTAGCCACGAAATTAGTTTCATGGATCCAGCTTCAGTCTTGGTGGCTCTTTGCCCACAGCAGGAAACCACCACACATTTGAACAGAGTTGGCAACAACAGCTTGAGAGAGAGACATTACTGGAATAACAACGGTGTTGAAAGCCAGGAGAGAGGGGTAATGGCAAGGCTCTGGCTGGCTGGTCCCTGCCTTATATAACCATTGAAGGCACCTTCACTCGTGGCAGGAAAAAAATCTATTGTAACTTTGCAAAACTTGACCAGGTAAATAACCAAATAACTTAATGGGTAAAAAATACTGAAGAGTAATTAAATGTGTCTGTTGCAGCGTCAACTCACCCTGCAGCAAAGGGAGAAAAAGAAATGAGGCATGTAGTCAAATGGTTCTGCACTGACAAAGAACCTGTGAGCCATTCCTGGAGCCCTCACTGACATCATTTGAAATGTGACCCTATATCTCTTGCACATTAAAAATTTCTGCTGCAACTGATAGTCATGCATGAGCAATGGTGTTCTAAATAGCCAAATATATGGACTATTTATATCCCAGTCACTTGAAGACTTACACCTGCACTTGACCTTATGCAGACTTAGTATTCTATCTGTGCAAATGAGATGCAAATAAACACGTGAATTAATTTTTGTGAAATTAAGCAATGTATATATATATTGGGAAAAGGCCTACAATCTACAGTGGCTAGGAACAAATCCATGCTTGTTGCTACACTGCCCACCAGGATTGCTCAGAAATTCATAGCTGTCGGAAGGGAGAGGCTTAGGATGTCTGCTACAAAAAGATAGCCTTCTATTCCATGAGCAGCTTGCAACACAGGATGAAGAGAAGCAGGTTTTTTCCATTTATAAAGCAATGGTGTGAATGCATACAGAAAGATAAACACCATGTCTCCTTTTGATATCCTGTTCATGTAGATAAATTCAAATTTTAACATATAAGTCAATGTTTCAGGTTTTTCACCTATATTTCCAACTGCCACTCTCTACCAACAATTTATTCTGATAAGAATATTTATTATGATGAGAACAGGATTGTATAGACAGGACCTATGGAACTGTAGTTCTTCCACCCAATTGAGTAGAGATTTTCAAATAACTTCTAACACTTTTCCCTTTTTCCTCTAAAATAGCATTCCAAAATATTAATACAATTTAAAAATAAGACTTAACTCCTGATACTGCAACTATGCTTGTAAATGAATTTTAAAAATTGCGTTCTCTGTGTCCTTACCACCACTGAAACAGAGGCTTATTGCTCCTTCCCATCAACTCCTCCTGAGCTGACTGTATCTTCCTGAAATGCATTTTCTAAATCTCACCTGTTTTCTCCAAGAATTCCCGTGACTTGTTGGCCATAGTGGCACAGAGCAGACTAGACTTGGGCTATCACCAAGTGGTGATGTGGAAGGCTGAGATGCCAGGCTGCTGCTCCAATGGGAGTGTTGCTTGGAGACAGAAAGTGGCAAACCAGCAGGCATGAGGCCACAACAGCAACTCCTTTGTCAAGAACTTTGTGGTATACACACACCATCATTGTGCCACTTCATCACCATGTTACGGTCTCAGGCTAAACAAGTAGGACCTCTTTGTCTTTACTATGATAAGATTTTTGCCTAAAACCTCAAAAATGTAAATATCAAATCCAGCTTTTACTTTAATGACTATTTGATTACTTTCGGTAAGAACCCAGTAAAAAAAAAAAATTAAATTTCCAATGCCCTAAGAATATTTTAAAGAGCAGCTCTCTAATAACATCTTATTATTCATGTAATTTTGATCTAATTGCTATTTTAGGTAATTATATAGGCTGGTAGTTGAGTGACAGTGACCACCTGTTTATCCTGTTCTGTCCTGTAAATCAGGTCAGACTGAAACTACTTCTCTTGCAGTATTCTACCTTTTAGAAGAGTGCTGAAGGAGACAAAAACTGGCCTTGTCCTTTTGAGCATGTGCATAAAACACTTTTCAAAATTTAATTTAGGGTTCTTCGTTTTCTGTTGCATAAACATTAACTTGAATCATATCTAGTTTTATCCTATGTCTGAACCTGGTACAGGAAAGAGATGGAAGTCAGGGCACTTGTAGAGAATGCAGTAATGAGGATTTGGCTGCATCTATATAATATAAGCACAGCACGATGGCTTTCTGGAGAAGAGAGTGTTACTGTGTTGCCCACATCTGCAAGAGCCATTCATTTGGACCAGGAGATCCAGCTGAGATTCAAAACCTCAAGAGATGATTAAAAAAACCCTCCAGTCTCACAACTAGAGATACCCCAAACCCCTGACTCTTCAGCTTGTCTTTCTATCAAAAAGGTTTTTTGACTTGCCTGAGAATTTAGGAAAAAGCTACAGGTTTCCAAGTCCCATCCAGAAGTTGCACTCAAAGCATGTCTACAAATACCTGCAAATTCTGCCAAGTGTCTCCCTTTTTGTCCAAAGCATGTTGCCAACAGAAGGGTTGCATTCTGCTGCTCATTTATGTAATAATCTAGAGAGAGATTAACCTTTTAATTCTGAACTTTCATCATCCTAAGATAGTTAAACCTCACAGCACTCACTTTTTCCTTACCTACCAAAATAAAGGCAACACAGGTTGAGATTAGGTGCACTCTGTTCCCTCTACTGACCCTGCACAAGGACAAATGCTGGCTATGGCTCCAGGAGGATAGGAAATAGCCCCCTGCATCTGGGGGAGCACACACATGTAAGACAAGGAGAATCCTGAATTTTGTTTCACAGACATTTCCTTTTTCTTTTTTTTTAAACTAAGCACTTCTTAGAAAAGCAGAGGAACAGTGGATTGATTGATTTACTTAAGATGATCTCATATGTTGTTTCATGGTATTTGTCACATGAGTTATTGCTGATCCCCTGTTGGAAAATAGATTTCAAGTGCCTATTCACTCTGCTTCCTCACAGTTTGATTTTTCCTCATGCCTAACCTCGTGCCCAAGCACGGACAGCATTCACGTAATTTCCCATCTTCTTTGTCCAAAGTGCTATGAGTGGGTTGTGTTCACCCAAAGTACTTGCTGTACAGAAAATTGCTGTGACTAACCATGCTGCTATAATAATGTTCTCTCAAAAGATGGGGAGGGGGAAAAGGATCTCCAAATTGGGGACCAAATTGAAGAAGAAAACACTTACTCATAGTTTTACATCAGCCATCCCTTCATGATAGCATACATATAATGAAATCTCCAGAGCTAAACTTTTCAAAATTGGATTTAAAATGTTCAGATTTATAATTTGTGGTTTGAGCTCATCTCCAGCAATTAATCTTTGCTTCTTTAATTATTACTTGGTGATACCTTGGAATTTCACAGTCTCTGCAATGTCCTACAGATTATTGTGTAGCTACCCTTAGTAAGAGTGATTAATGTGTGAGAAAGCCATGGAATTCCTGTGTTTTCAAGCACTCAGTTCCTGACTGTACATGCTCATAAATTTCTCAGGTTAAGAAGGCTTTTGCTTATATTCTTCTCTGCTCTGTATTATAAGAATGTCTCATGTTCTGGAGCAAAACATTTTTGATGTTTTGAATGTTGTTAATTTTCTCATTGTTACTGAGAACTGGCAGTGTAATATTTGTAGGAGTTTTTTTCATTTCTAGTATGAAAAAATAAAGCTACCAAATAAAAACCCTGATGTTCTTTTGCCTGGTTATCTGGGTAAGTAGTTTTCCTTGATGGCTTTAGCTTCCTTTTCCTTTTTAATTTTTTTTAATATTAAAATATAATTTCTAATTATAATCTGCTGTCTTCTTGTACATCTCATACTTCTTAAAGCATTAAGTTGTTTTCTTAGCTCATCTGCTGATCATCATAGTACTTAAGCATGTATTTACATACTCTCACTGGAGCCAAAAAATGAGTAGCTTGAAATGAGTTTGCATGCCAGGGTCAGTCACAGTGTCTAGCACTGTGCAAGCTCAAGCACTGAACTGATCCAAACACTTGAGGCTCTGGGCTTATGAAATCATGGAGTGTGACTGTGAATATTGGTAGTAAATGATGGAAATTCTATTTGGCAACAAGAAATGGAATTTCTGAATCGTAGCTGGCTATGCCAAGAAATTAATGTATTTCTTACAGAAAAGTTCAGAGAGTTCTCCTACTGGAATTCCCTCACAGGGCATTCTTCTCACTCTGCAGAGGAAGACAGCTGGGATGCAATTCATCTAGCAGAATGTCTTTAAACATCTATAAAAAAAACTTTAAAGTCTACAGACATCATCTAATCATCCCTTTTGTAGCAGAAAAGAACAGGAAAGAGGTGCTTTCTTCAGACTTAGATGTCTAAAACTGGTCTGAGGAATCCTACTCTCCCCACTGACTCCTCAAGAAAGTGAAGTGTGGATGAGAGCAATTGGAGGGGAATAATCTTACTCCTGGAGTACAGATATTGTTTTTCACGGTGCTCAAAGCTCTCAGGTTTAAAGTGGAGGGAATAATAGAAAAATAGGCTAATCAACCTCATCTGCAATATTTTAATCTTTTTTTAACATAAAATGAAGTCTCAAGTTTTTAGGATATTTGTAGAAAAGTATTTGTGGGAAATTGTTTTTATTAACTGAATTCTTTTCCTCATTGCTTTTGGGAAGTCTTCATTTCTCTCTCTCTCTCTCCCTTTGACATAGCTGCAGGACCTTTTCTGACATCTCAATAGCTCCTGAATTTGAGTTGAATAAAGTAAATTGAAAACATGACAAAGGATTTTTCAAATGCTTAACGATCCAGCATGCTGTCCTATGGGAAGAAAATTTGGCTGTATGGTGAAATCTTTGACATGAAAACTAAATTCTGCCATTAATGTGTCAAATATGGTTTTGATTTTCATAACATTGTGAATATCAACTCACAGTAATTTTTTTTTATGGAGAGTACTCTATAGCTTATTTTTGTAAAGAAAGTGTACACATTAGTGCTTTAGATCATCTCAGGAGTGTGTTCTTGAAATCCTATCCCAACATGCTGCAAATTCTGCTTTCCCTTATGAAGCAGTCTGGGAGTAGACAAACTGGGCAACTTTCACATGTAATAGAGTAAGCCCTGTGCTCTGGAAGCACTTCTAGTGCATTCTGGCTGCTCCTAGACATCTAATCCATGGACATAGATTAGAAGTAATGCAAATAAAATCCTCCAAAGCACACACAGTGCAGACCTGGGGGCCTCTGCTGTGGCTGTTTAACTCAGCCAATTTGCTTTTCTTGTGCTCCTGCTTCTCTGAACCTTGCCAGAGAGTCAACATCTATTGGGACTTCAACCCAGCACTTGCTCTAACATGCAGACTTCTGTAGCCACATCCTACCTTCAGGACCATTCAGCTCAGTTAAGATTTAACTGAGAATGTTTAGGATGTATACAATTCATAATTTATGACAAGTTGTAAGCGTGCGTTTGTCATTTGCCTACTTCAAGTACACAAGCCATCAATTAGTGCATGCAACCTACAACTTTATCAGATATTTGTCTTATACACTCATATGAGGACAGGTTTATGGGGAATGGCAAATGTGATTTAGTCCAATGAGAAATTTGTCCTTTTTGAAACATAAGGTAAAATGATTTTTAAGTCTAGATCAGGATTTCACACTGAGATTATAGATTAATACCGAGCACATTTAATTTAACATTTCATTAAAAGGAATTATTCATATTGCAAAGCTTTGTTTATTAACATACAATAATGAGATCTTCACATTTTATTCATGCATATATAGGACAAATTATAATTGAGATATCTTTTCATTTCATAAAGGAGATTGCTAATGAAAGGACTCAGAAATACTGGGATCATACACTTTATAAGTAGACTTAGAAGAAAGCAAGTATTAGTGGACTAGAATTGATTTCTCCATCTGAAAACAGTGCAATAAACTGACAGCAGAAATGTATAACATGTTCATACCAAGAAGCATATTATCCTGCTGACAGAAGAAGGGACAGTTACTTTCAGTGTCTTTTCAGTTAGATAACAATATGTAAAGATAGCCCACACATATATATATATTTATATACACTATTATATCTTTTGTTAATAAATAATGTATGAACACACTCTTAAAAAGAAGCCTGTGCTTCTTTTTATGAGCTATATTTCAGATTTCTACAAAAGTAGGAAGACAAATTTATAGTTGAGATACATGACTGTTAAGTCCTAGAATGCTCTGGAACCTTGATGGTTGAGACAGGAATTTGTCAAGAGAAGGGTCACTGTCTAAGAAAGAGACAGAAATTTTACTTTTCTCAGCTCTAACTTCCCAGTGAAGATTTTCTAATGGAACTTAATTTCTTTAACTATTGGTATCCGAAGTTTTTATATTTACGGACTTGGGGCAGTATCTGCAATACAGAAAAAAAAAAAATCATTGTTAAACTAGTATCATTTGGCTTTGCTTTGTAAACCTCAAATAGGGTTGCCAAAACACTCAGCCACTCTGTAAATATTCCATTAAAATCACCATGGAACTTCTCCTATGGAAAGAGTTGTGATGATGTGAATGTAAGTTAAGGAGTAGCATAAATTATTCGGGTCCCCAGCTAGCAGCTACATGATGTAACAACAATGGCAGTCACTGACAGAGTTCTGCTGGAAAGGGAAGATAAATGACAGATGCCTCATTGTGATTTCTTGTTATCAGCAGGGAGTGTAACAACAGACATTAATCCACTGGTTTACCACAGGTAATAATATGTCCAGGGAGCTACCACATTAAAGGCACAAGTGCAATTGCTGCCATTGTACATTTGTCCTAGAGGGCTCTTGAAGCAAGTGCATGTCATAATACTTAAGAAACCAGAAGAATGCAAATTTGCATTACTTTAATTATTAACATATTTCACTTTTCTTTAAAAAAAAGGAATGGAATAAATTATGATGTCAAATCTCATTTATTTTCTGCTGTTTGAGAAGAAGACTCAAGGCTTTTGAAATCTGTGTATTTGTTTCACGGAGGAAAATGACATTATAATAGCCCTAAGAACAGTTTACAGAGAAAATGCTGTTGGTTTTGGATATTTTTATTTTAATCCAAACCAGTTTCTCTGCGCCAGAAGGAATCTGTGTTTTGTTTAGGCAGAACCATCTCAGATACCACAGTTGCTTCAAATTGTGCAGCTCTTTGAGACAAAACAAAGTCTCTTGATAATTGATGACTGAATAAACAAAGAGGAAACTGGAGGCAGATGTTTGCTGGAAAGCTTTCTGAAATCCTAGAATGGGATGGGGGAGAGTTTGATTTTGATTTTAATCAGAAGCACCAGAATTCTCTTCACGCTGAACATTTCCTACTTGGCATTTTTTTGTTCCTAATCTTTGTTGGGAGAGGGTGGTGCTGATGCTTAATTTTAAGTGAATTTCCAGTAGTAGATCTAGAAAGGTTTTAGCCTGGCAACTGTACAGCCTCAAGCCCTCCCTCTGCAAATCAGTATAAATCCCTCTAACACTGTCCTGCCAGAAATCATCTTCCTTGAAATGGAAAGATCATCTGCAGGAATTGCTAAGCTACTAGCACCTTTATCCATCTGGTTTTTGTAATCTTGCTGAAGCTGCCTTGAGAGTAACAAGATGTGATGCAGGACATATTTAACTCCCTTGGTGGGAGCTACACCAGAAGTTTAGGTTTACATAGGCAGGGCCCATCATTCAGTTCCTGTCCTTATTTTTTCTGTCACTACGTTCACGTCTTTTTTACTAAAAAACTTGCCTGCTTTTGATAGCAAGCATATACCTAAGCCGGCTGGAAGAAGAGTTACTTCAGAAATGTTTGAAAAAAATCATATTCCTGAAATTATATCTTATAATTACATTTCAGATGAAAACTTGTGACCCAAATCCAATAGCTTTTAGTGAAATTCTTTGGCTGGTAACAAGATTTAGATTCAGAAAAGCTGATGTGGCGTTTAAAAGGCAGGGTTGTTAAAGGTCTGTGTCCTTCAGTCTCTTATGTGGGAGGTGCATCACTGTGTGTCTCACTGAGTTACTCCAGCATATGACTGGAGTCCCTGGTGACAGCTCACAGCAGGTTCAGCTTGCCTGAGTAACTGCAGTCACAGAAGAAAATGGGATAAAGAGACAGACATGCTAAGGTTCACCTGAGGAACTCCCATAGCATCTGTGAATCCAGCATTTACAGATGAAAACTGAAATTTCATTTGTGGATGAAAATGAGCACTAAACCACTCTGACAAATAGGAAAAATTCCCTGTGGAATACAGGAATTTTTTGATAAAAATAATTTGTGGCAAACACTTCAGTTTCTACCATGTTTCCTAATTAAGCTTATTCACTTAGAGCTAACAAGTAAGATCTCTAGTGAGCCAGCTTTGTGGTAGTTAACTTATCTGACAAAAAGGAAGATGAGTTGGATTAACACAGTGACATGGGTGATGTAAGGGGAGGGATGGAGCTGCTCTAATGCCTGTGTCAGCTGTAGATTGGTGCTGTTGTGCAGTTTGTGACTGTCCTGCTCATGGAGGAGCTGTCTGCTTGAAAAGATAAAAAATTCTGTTCCTAACGCCCTTTGCTCACTGATCCTGTGGCATCTCTTTTGTAAGAGCAGTTGTTATGGTACTGTAAAACAAGACTTCTTCAGTTTTAAAATAAATAAGTCAGGAGTTTTATCCTCTTTAATTGTTGGGGCAATGTGTAGCAACACATTGCTCTAAATTGGATTTAATTTGGCAAGGGATGGGAATGAAGGAGGGTTTTAGTCATCTTCCCTCTGTTTCAAGTTGGCCAGTGCAACACCTGCTCCCACGTTCCAGGGTGTTTTCTCCCATGAGTGCTGGTGCACAAACACTTGCCAGTTACCCTTTGACTATCACAAAAGCAAACAAACAAAGAAGCTGTTTTCAATCAGGTTTCTGAAGCCGGACCACTAGAATGAATGCATCTTTCTTGGTAGAAAAGCTCTTTGTCTATATTTTCCTTGTCATTATAAAGCTACCCTAAAGTGCTGGCTGGTGCGTAATGCAAGACTTCGTGGCAAGTTATTTGTAATTTTTCCAAGGCAAAACATCACAGCAATTTGAGTCTGAGTCTGCCTCAGAAGTGCAAATGTTGATTCAAATGGGGAACTCAAATATATATATCCATGAAATAAAGCAGCAACACTGGAACAGGAAAACTGCAGGCTCAGTCTTTTAAAGTTATTAAGTATCGAAATAGTCACTCCTGTCCCAGAGGGACTTTGAAAGCATCTGTATATAGCTTATCAGCCAGTTAAAAAAAGAATTTGAACAAACTCATTGCAAACAGTCCTTGTTCACTTGAGGACTCTCAGTCATTTAATTTGGCTCACAAGCACCTGACCAATTTTTTAACCATAAAGAGCTATTTTAAAGCTCTTTGTAAAGGTCTCTATTGTGAAGCTTTAAAATTAAAAAAAAATCTTAAATAAAAAGGTTGACTTTAAAAGCCAAAAATAAATTAAATTTTTAAATTAGAGCTTAATCTGCTCCAGTTAAAATCACACATTTCTGAAGAAGCATTCCTAAACTCTGGTCTCCAGACTAGATGTCCTCCATGGAAGTCATATAATAAAATCCAAGAAGATTATGAAGTTCAAACAAGACTTCCATTCTCCCTCATCCTAGGTCCATGTCAAAACCATTACACTACAAACTCATTTCACATTTGCACACATGTACACAACTAACCATGAATTCTTTATTGCATAGACAGGCTGGTCCTGCTCAGTAGACCTAACGCTGCAGGCAAGACTTCTGCTAGGAGCTACAAGTTGTGGAAAAAGCCTTCCCCCCAGCAGAGAGTGAAATTTAACCTGCTTCCCCAATTTATGGATAACCCTTATAAATGCTAAACTGATACATAAATTCCACGCTCAGTTTTATTTTTATATAGAGAAAAAGCGTCTCTTTTCTTCTTGGTCCTATTTTGTAGTGGTCACTGCTAGAGCTTGTGATGAGCTGTACCTGGCAGGTACTGAGAGCACTAACTAGAGTGAACCCAAGGGAACTACAGAAAAAGTGTTCTTTTCTGGAGGAAAAAAAAAATCTGGATGCAAATAGGATGGAACATGAAAGCAGCAGTGGCTTCTGAGCTCTATCGCAATCTGAGGTTATTTTGAGTATGCTCTCACTTAAATGTTTCAGAAACCAACTGGGTTTTAAAGTTAGAGAGCAAGAAAGCAAAGCAAGAAATTTGCGCCAGGCAGAGTGTTGAAGCATTTTCAATGTCAAAGGGTTTTCAGGGTCTTATCCTTGGATGTAAAATCTAAGGAATCCTATTTGAAATTCTAAAATCCCAGTTCAGGAACATTTTTCGGATCTAGTCTGTAACATCTCGATGACTATGTTTTCACAATCACTAAGAAACACAGACTGATAGATCTTATCTGTGTAGCATGATATATACATGTATACATGCTATACATCTATAGCAGCTTTAGCCTGCTTCTAATCATCAACAGTCTTTAATTATTAACAAAAGTTTAATTAGCTATGAGTCTAAAAAAAAATTTATTTTTTTCTGGAAAAGGGCTGGGAAGATAATTTTTCTTCGGGACAGTAGATGTTTCTAAAGCATTAACCCAAAATTCAAACAAGACATATATAATGAGTGCAAATCCCAGGTTAATTAGAGCATTATATAGCTAAATTGATAAATAAATAATATATATCAAATAGCCATTGCTATTAATGAATATCCCAAACAATTCTGTACTGAAGTTCATGCCTTCGTTTTCCAATTTATAGTGACTTCTTATTCTAAAACAGTACAAGATGTTACTGTACGAACTACATCACCTTCTAATCTATTCTTAGGAAGCATTTTATTGGTAACACTCATTCTAATAATGCTTTTCAGTCTTTGTTGCTGGTCGGATCGCAGGTTAGTCATGGAATGCTTCTGTCTTTGTGAAGCGATTGCGCAGTGCTCCCTGTACATAAAAGCCTTTTTTTCCACAGTGTAAGATATTTCTCTCCTTGTAATTTGCAACCACTGGCCTAACAAGAATCTGGAGTAAAATAAGTGCAATGCAGAAATATGACTTGAATATTTCCAATATGCACTTGCTGCTTTGTCTCTCACAGAAGAGACTTCCCCGGGATTCCCCAGCTACCTTAACACACACTACAAAAGAGGAAGTGCAATGAATGCAGTTGGCTTATTCCCCCCAGGAGTTCCCTCTGGCAGAGTATGTCAAAGCACTCTCAGCCATCAGTCTGTCAGGTCTGCTCGGATGTTTTGGAAGACAGCATGCTCTGAATGGGAATGTAACAATAGCAGGCTGATTTTTCAGCAGCCAGCACTGATAACTCTGATAAACAGTCTTCTTGAGGTAAGAAGTGACGCATATCAGAGGTTCCTGCCTTAGATGCCAAGGTTATTCGTCATGTAATTGGATATTGTTGAAAAAAACCATAATTAACCTAGACTTAAAGGCATAAGGCCATCTAGTTGATAACATGTGGGCAAAGATAATGGTTTGCTGCTGAACCCACTTTAATCTTTCCTTCTCATTTACTTTTGAGAGATGTGACCTAACCAGGTCCTACTTAAACAAAGCTACACTTACTGGCTTCATGATTATTGTTAAATTACAGACCTGATGCTCTTGGCATTTCATTTTATGGTGAGGTAAAAACTTAAGACTCTCCCAATTCGAAGTCCAGGAAGTTATCAGATGAAAAAAGCAAGGAACACATACATCTCCCCGCGCCTCTGGGCATCTAGTTCTAGCTCCAGCCAGCAGAGAGCAGCTGTGGTGAATACCTTCCATCACCATCCAGTTCTCTCTACAGGCTGGCCTATTTCATCCTACAAGGCAGCAAAAATTCCAACTGATGTACTTGTGGGGTTCATTGTTAATTGTGCCTGAATTTGCCACTTTCAACTCACCCTGGGCTGTCACGAGCCCTCGGCAGTCTGCTAGTTCTGTCCTCACCAAACTCTCATCCCTGCTTCTGCTCTACAGCTGCTCAACCATCCATCCCTCTCCAAAAACTGTGTCAGTGCTGAGTCCCAGCAGTCTCAATGGGTCCCCTAGAATTGTAGTGGAAGTTTTTATCGCACCGCCCATTGACTGACAGGAGATTGTAGGAGGTGGGTGGTTTGGCCACCCCAGTGCTTTGAGGCTATTAGCCATGTGATGGGCTATCTGCTGCTTCCCGGAAGTCAAGGACTATCACATCATAACAAGTTTTAGCTCCTGTCCCCAGGGAAACAAACACATGGAAGCTCACAAGGTTGTAACAAACAAAGTAATTCCTCTGGCTCAGGGCAGCTGCAGCTCCCAGCAGTCTTCTCCTTCTCACCTCCTAGCACCACAAAATTGATATACCTCTTCTCCTTCAACACTTTGCTCAATTATGTAACAGGAAGTCAGATTCCCTACACTGGTCTGTCTCCTTCCTATGCTAAACCCCACTTTTGTGTGTCTCTTTATAAACATCCTCAATCCATCCACATAAGTATTACAAAAGCTTCATCACGTACAAACCCTAGAAATCATATACGCTACCTTTTAAGATAGATTCCTGTTTGAACAGCCTCTCAGTTACCAATTCGCTTTCTCATATTCCTTACATGGCAACCATACATTATACGTTTTTCCCTAAAGGCTGCACAAATAAATGAGACTTTGGCTTTTCTCCAGATATTTTCCCATTGTTAACAGGAATATCTGTTTTTAGACCCTTTCCCGTTTGTCCGTAAAGGTAGTCTTATCTTCTTGATTCATCAGTAACAGTTTGTTATTGATGTGGAACTCAGGCTCTTTGAGGTAGCCTTTCCTGTCATTACTGTTTCTGTCATTAACTGTCCCCTAAAACTTGGCCTATCTAAATGGGATTTTTTTTATTTCCTCAGGCTTCTATAGGGGAAAAAATAATTAAAATCTAGTGGAGTTATTTGGAGGTATTTCATTTCATTGTCTCATCATTACAGAATAGCTCTTAATATTTGTAACCTCTTTTTCCATTGTAGGCTGAATATAGAAATAGATATACCCTGGCAGAAGTTCTAGACTGTTTAGGATTAATGAAGTGAGGAAAAGTTTGTAAGAAACTGGTATTGAGCCAAAATATCAAGATTCATATATTTCCTAGGCTTGTTTAGTCATGTTTCATGCATAGATCAGACATACAAAATAAATGTACAAAAGAAATTATGGAACTTTATAACATTATAAAGAAACTCCTCATTCTGAAGTCTTTAACTATACTCTCACTCTATTAAATTACTGCTTAAGGAGTTTCATCTCAGAAAAGGAAAGAAAGCAGGAGACAATAAGGCACAGAAAGGTCTTGGTTGAAGAGTAAAAATGGGCAATCTGAGCTCTAAAGAAGGAATTGTTATTGCACAATACTGAGAGCAGTAAATTCTCTTTACAGAGAGCGCATTGAATGGCCAGGGGAGCAGTGTGCTTTCTCCTTACCTCTTTTTTTTTTACCTTTATATGTCCACAGTAAGAATGTTTATATCTGAGGCTTCTTGTCAGTCAGCAGAAAGACACAGGCATTTTGACAGATCTTTTCATCTCTCAAAATAAAGTGGGGCAATGTAAATACCTCCTGTGAATCAAGTAAGTTGTTTCTGTTGGTTAACTAGAAGGGACCCAAGGATGACTAGTTCAAGAGTTTCCTCCTCTGTGTGGAGGAACAGCAATGAGAGAGGCCAGTAAGACTTTGAGAGGGCTCACCTGTATGGCAAATCAGACATCCAGTTCATGTCATGTTTAAAAGCCAGTTCTGGTTATAGAATAATTCAGGAAATTCTAAAACACTCGGTTGCAACTGATGTCCAACCTTAATTTTTCAACAATGATCGTAGGTAATGCAGCTACAGGTGTAGAGAGGGAGTCTCACATTGCCTGATATTTATGTTTTGAATTCTAAATGTCCCAGAAGTGCATGTGTGGGAGTGTTGGCTTGCCTTGCTATGTCTGCATGCATGCCTAGTCCACATACAGGGACATTAGAAGGAATACACGTTTTCTAGAAAATTACAATGCTCATTGTGCAGTACTATGCAAATGCAATACAATGCGTATGTAAAAGGCATTTTACATGGTATAAAAGAGAAAAATCACTAAATTAGACATACTCTGAGAATGCAGATAATATTCCATGACATGGGAGGAATTAGTCCAGCCAAGAAACATGATACCACATATTTAAAAAGGCAATTTGGCTCTTTAAGGAATACCTCAGCTATTATGTCTTTTCCATCATAACTTAAAACCTCAGGCTATGATTTTATGATACAACATGCAATATGCTGAAGAAATACCCTTTTAGTGAAATGGTACTTATTAATTAGCTCTTGAAAAATCAATTCATTTTACATGCTTCTAACTGGATTGTCCGGAATCTGGACATCCAAATCAGCAGTCTCTTTGGAAACCAGCTTCTAAGTTTTATAATCTATAGATTCATAATGAAAAGGGATTTCATACATTTAAATGCTTTTTAGTGTAGTGTAATTGAAGGAGTTTAATGTATACTCTTAGCAAAATTGAACAAAAATAGGTGTCTTCAGTAACGTGGAAAATGGCACATGTGAAAGAAATGCACAAAAACTGATTACAGATATTTAGAATAACAACTTTTCAAAGTCTATGCTCTTCTCATAAACAAGACACTGTTACTTTCAGATGGGATGGAAAGATTTTCCTCCCACCCAAGGCCACACACATCCGGAACAGAGAAATCACACACAGGAATTTCTGCCTCCCTCTCTTACTGCTTCACAGCGCTTCATCCAGGGTAGCTCATGTTGAAACACATTTAAGTGCCAGCTCCTCTCAGAGATGTACATCCCTTCACTTACTGTGTAGAGCAAATTGGCTCATCTCAACAGCAATAGCACTTTTTTGGTATTTAGGTGAGAAGGCAAGCATTTGTTGCAGCTGATTTCAGTGCTGCAGCATGCAGTGCTGGTGATAGGCCAGATAGGGAAATTTCTGAGCACATTTCACCTCCAAAGCCTCTCAGTCTCCAGCCAGGCCCACAGCTCTGCCAAGCTTGGGCCAGGCTGCACGAGCGGGCTGTGCCTGCCAGCTGCAACCCTTCAGCTGATCCGCCGGTCACGACAGGACTGGAACATAAGATAAATTAGGTAAGCAGCCTTCCCTGTGTGAAATTAAGGGAAATGACTCCTCACAAACCATAAAGGGGATAAAGTAACTGTGGCCTTTGTTACTTGTGACAATGATAGATGATTCTTAGTATTGGCATTTATCCCATTTTTCTGCCAAGAATTGGTCTTTATCCCACTTCTCTGACCAAAATATTGGTTTGGACACAACATTATTTTAAATTTTTCCTCATAATCTATTCAAGTTCCATAGATAGAAATTGCCCTGATATATCCAGTCCTCTTCAGTATTAGTGACACTTCAGTCATAGGTGAACAGCAGAGCTAACAGCTATTCCCATAGTTTGCAACTGTACCCTCACCTAATAGCCCAGGAGTTATTGGCAAGGCAACACAAATAATCAAACACAAATAATCAAATTATTTTGAGCAACAAAAAAAAACCCCAACAAACAACTCTTTTAAATATTCATAATAAAAGCAGCTAAAGATGCAAGACACTTCTTGTCAACAATAATTGCCCAACCAGAACTGGGCTGGACAAAAAGACAACAATAACACCACTTGAACACTGCGCCTGCTGAGGGCTTTAGGGGTGGTTGCAAGTACTCCCTGCCTGCACACGGCTGGCCCAGGGAAAGGCTTCTCACGTGTCCTTCACACCGAGAGGCTCAGGTCAGCTGGGGACACGGCACTTGGCAAGGTCAGGCAGGGCTGCCAGTGCTCCCTGGCATGACTCACAGACATTGCAAAGTGAGGAACTCCTACTCAGCTCCCTGGGAAAAACGCCACCATATCTGAACCTGGCTAACAGGGTTACATTTCAACTTGCATTTGTTATTTGTACTGTCTTGCCAATTGCACTTGTGCCCTGAGGGTGACTAGATAGCTATAAATCTTGATAGTCCAGGTTCACAGAACCACAGAATCATTTAGATTAGAGAAGACATTTTAGATCATCAAGTCCAACTGTTAAACTATATGTATACAACTATGTTTGAGACAGATTCTTCAAAATAAATGTGTTTAGAAAGAGGTGTCAGGCCTCTGTTATTGTAGTATACTAGAGGTTTATTTTTCCTAACCTTACTTTCTTCCTTTGAAAAAAGTTAACACTATTCCCATATTACCCAAAGACAAGAATTACATGTATACAGTGTGGCAGATGTTACAAAGAGCTTAGTTCTGGTTTCCTTATCAACCACTATTATCCAGTGCAGCATGGCGCTTTTTCAACTTACATCCCTGGACTTTTTCACAGAGGAACCAGGAGGCAAAAGAAAAACAAGAAATAGGCTGAAGATCTCATCCCAGATCTCAGTTGCCTCCATGCCAGCCATAGAAGGAGGAGGAGCTCCAGAGTCAAGGCAGCTTAGATATAGCCAAAGTGATTACAACTGATTTCTTAGCAGTTCTTGTCACAGGAATTGTGACAGACCAGAGAGCTGAGTTTGTATCTGCTCTGAAAAGAATATTCAAGAAAAAGCAATTTCAAGAATATGTGTAATTTGTGACAGATCTTTTCACAAATGCTCTTCAGGTGACATCTGTAGAGATGGAAGACTATTAGGAAAGCACAGCTCATTTTCCTTTATTTTCCCATAAGGACAGTATGTGGGAGAGGGGAAGTATTGAAATGCCACCAATACAGTGGAACTCCTTAAATAAGGGTATATATTATGAGAACTGGTGAAAACAAAACTGTTTTGGTTATTGTGTTAGTTTACAGATATTCACACAGCCATTACTATTACTGTTTCCTCAAGCTTCAGAGACTGAATTTACAAAATCAACATTTCTCAAGCAATACTGCTGATATATTTAGTAGATAACAGGCAAGCCTCAAAAGCTTTGGTGAGTGCATTTTATTTTAAAATATCAAATACTGAATGTTTCCATTTATCTTAGTATCTTGGAATTTAGGCAGAAAACCTGAGATCAGAATTTTCTCATGGGATTCTCTTCCCTGGAAGTGCCTTCTGCGCCATTCTTATTCTACTTCTGATCTCAGCAAAAACTGGGATGCACAGATGACTCCAATATTTATTTATTTCTAAAGCAATGGAACATTTTGAACATCAAAACAAAAAGAAGGAAAGTTTGTTTGCTTGGATGTATGCCAAGTTCTACTACACAATGTTTAAACAGCAAATGTTACAATTTAGGACAGTTGGTCTGTCTCAAATGCTACTCCACTGTCCATTACTATAATTTAAGTACAATTAGCTTACCCAAATATCAACACAAAACTTGGCTGGTTAAACTGTCTAGCTGTTTTCCATGGTTCCTCTTTGAGTCAAAGGGAAGACACAGACTCTCTGATGCAGTGATTCAGAGTAGAAGGCTAAGTAAACTAGTTGGCGTTGTGAAAGCCTCCCTGTTTCTTACACTGACCTTTAAATGATAATTACAACCTGTCTGTATGACATCAAGCAAAATAAGGCTCAAATAACACAGACATCTGTTACCACATTATCTAATTTGAATGATTTGTACTCCCACATACACACTAAAATATATTGGTACTTAGTATTAAAGAAAAAAAAGCTATTAGAAAAGTTATATTTGACTATGCTGCAGTGAGAAGACAAAAATAACCTAAAATTCATGTACATGTTAAATGAAACTACTATTTACCTCTAATATTTAAATATATAAACTATGAGCTTAATATTTTTCATCTTATCTAGAAAACTATCACCTGTTTAATAAATGCTGGGGTTCTTTCGGTTTTGGTTTTTTTTAATAAAATACAAGTAATTAACCATACTAAATAGCTACCAGTCACTGAAGGTGTCTATAGTTACAGGTGCGTATGACCTGAGAGATGGTGGATGCCCCACCTCTGGAACCATTCAAGGCTGGCCTGCAGAGGCCTCTGAGCAACCTGATCTAGTTGAAGATGTCTCCTCATTGCAGGAGCTTTGGACTAGATGACCTTTAGAGATCCCTTCCATTCCAAATTATTCTATGATTCTCTTTTACCATGAATTTTCTCCTGTATATCTCTTCATTGTTTAACATTGCTTCAAGAGGAAAATTTCTGCCAATTCCTCTATCACAGTACACTGGTCCCAGCTACAGGAAAGGACATCACCCGCAGAGCCACCAAGGTGGGGGTTTTACCACTACTGGTTCAAAGATATTTGAGTGCTACAGAGATGCTATCAGGTCATTTTGGTTTTTTTTTTCCCCAGTGGATTCATACTGCCTTAGAAAAGGCAGTATTTCCCTTTTTTTTTTTTTTCCCCTAAAAATAAATTATTAGCAATTTTTCCTGTCAGGGAAAAGATGCTACTTGTTTCTCATTTTGTTAAGAAAACAACCAGCAATACATTCTGACCTTTTCTGGCAATCTTCCTTCACTATTGTTTGTTAATTTATTTAGGCTTTAATATTCTAACATGTTTATTCAAATGTTATTCAAATACCAGGTTAAATGTTATTCAAATACCAGGTTATAAGATCTCTTATTATATTGCAATTTTTTGAGGTTATCTCAACAGAATATGCTCTACATCAAAAGAAAAAAAATATTTTCTCAGAAGTCATTTCCTGCAAAAATTTAAATTCTGCTTGATGGACATTTGGTTTTAATTTCTAACATCTAATAAAAAAAATCTGACATTTTTGTGAAACAAATTCTGCATTCCAACTTGCTACTGCTAACATTACTACCATTGTCTTAGGAATTGTATTCTGAACCAGGATTTTTTAAATAATACATTAATGAACCAAAAGGCAGTCCTGGATCAGCACACACTTCTGTTTCTGATATGGCTGGAAAGAGAAGTTTATGTTCAGGCCAAAATGAGATTTATTTAAGTATTTCCTATTGGACTTGCTCAAGCACATGTTACGGCATAGTTGGAAATCTGATATTTAACCAATAAGAAACCAGCTGATGTAGACTGCAAATATCAGCAAAGGATATGCACTTCATTTTTCAATGCATTGGGACAGGAAGCTAGTGGTTTAACAGGGTAGTAGGCCAATTGATGCTTGACTCTTTTTTCCACACAGTCAGAAAATTTGGTAAAAGTTACATCACTTCCTTGCGCACTAGCCCTGTTAAATTGTTCCCTGTGCCAATGTTCCACCTGAAGTTGGAAATACTGAAGGATTCCTTTCCCTTTCTGAAAAGCCAGAGTTAGTGGTGGCTGAAATCAGTTTCATCTGGTATTACTTGAACATTGATATTATGCTTGAAAAAAAGCCAGCAGCAACTATGTAATGGGTTTCATTGAAGTGCATAAGAAGTTCTTGATAAAAATAACATAAAACATTTTACTTATTTAGTGTATATACAATATTCCATTAAAAACTAGTGAAAAGATAGACTAGACTAGGCAATTGCTTGGACTTTTTTTTTTAAACTCTGATTGTGGGACACAGTAACAAACACTCTGTAACATCTCCACTACTCAAAGTGCTCAAGAGCTGTATGGACAGTGAATATGGAACAGGGAAGCAAAATTGTCCCTGGGAGTTCCGTGCTCCCTTGAGCATCAAAATTGTCTTTCCTTGGCTGATGGAAACCTACAGCAATCTCCCTCAGTCAGCTTCTCTGAGTGTGGTCAGAACTCCACAGATTCCAATAAAAGGGTGACTGTTTGACAAGCCCATGCTTATACAGAGAAAATGGCACCTGTCATTCTTAGGATCTGAGCTTGGTTTCTGAATTAAGCACCTTCAGGTTGAAACTGGCAGACACTGATTGTGGGAGCAATGACTCTTAGGTTTAGCTTTCATCTCAACCCAAGGTGGCTGAAAATGGTTTTGCTGTTTCTAGAGGAGCAGATGGCAAGCTAAAGAGTGTAACCCAAAAGTCTTAAATTGTATCATTAAGTAGCTAGTGATACCTTTTAGTTGATTCGGCAAACGATACTACAAACCTCAGAAAAAAAGATTGAAAATATTGCAAACCTCAGGAAAAAAGCACAAGCAAATGTAGTTCCTAGTACCACAGATGGTGAAAGGAAGACAGAACTTTTGACTGGCAATCCCACCTGAAAACTTATGTAATTGCACTGTTACTCATGGAAAGAGATATTTCTGGATACCAATACCATGACCGAAGCTCACATTTCAATATGTGGCTAAGGTCTGGGGAAAAATTTGTATATAGTACAGTATTTGCATGACCATCTTTTCAAAATAACCTGAATACTTTCTTCTTTTACTAACCATTCGTGGTTTTTAAATCTTACAATTGCTGCGTATCTAAATTATTATTGGTATCATAAAAGCTGTGCAGAGCCTGGAAAAATGACGTGTGATTGCCTGGATTGGAAAAAAAAATGTAACAGATATCTTAGAAAACATTTATGGCTTTACACATTGTCAGGATATCTCGGAAAGCACAGTACAGCTGGAACTACATTACTGAGAGCAGCCTGACCAAACACATGTGAGAGAAACAGGTTTTCCAGAAAGCCTTCCCTCCATCTGCAGATCTAGTGGAAAGAGCTTTTACTCCTAGGCTATCTACTCGGAGATTTTCCTTCCACAGCTTCATCAGTATGAATATATTTCAAGAAGAATCTGTAGTGAAGAAAAGAATCAACATGTGCTTGCATGATTATCAGTGGGTTTTGAGTGCATGGTAAAAAAATGCCAGGACAGGGGTGGCAGCATATTTCCAAAGCTGCTCATCCCAGTGGAGCTACATTTACACAAATGCATTTGTAAGAAATGCAAAGAGCTTGATTACAGTAAATATGGCCTGATTTTGCAGTCATGAGAAACTAGGTCAGAGGGAGCTTAGTTTATTACTAAGGATATTTGTGCATCATTGTTAGGGCTTTCCCATGACTTCCCAGCTGGATCTCCTGTCCATCCCCATGGCAAACTGCACCCACTGCTGTCATGCAACATGCAAAGAGGGAAAGAAAGCCATAGGGTATCTGTGAGAGGGCAAATAATGTCGGCTTTGGGATCTGCACATCATTGGAATGCTGATGTGCAGGCAGCATAAAGAAACACAAAGTGTGGATACAACCTGAGCAGAAGTGTAGGTACTCAAGTATCATAGATATTTAATCTGAAATACTTAGTGGCCTAGCTATTCAACATGACCAAAGTACCAAGCTTATTTAGTCAGAGATAATAATAAGTCTGCAACCAGAGTGGCATCAGACAAAATGCAATTCAGTTTATTATTTAACTCTTGCATTGCAAAGAAGAATAAATTTGAGAGAGGTATGCACCTATGCAATCCTAATGCTCATTATAAGGTCTAAATGGGATTATATGAAGAGCTAAATTCACCATTAATTATTAAAGTCAGAAAGATAAAGACTGAAGAGTAATGAGGTGTAGATACTCTACAATATTAATATGTGCAGCCATTGAATACCTAACAAGTTAACAAAGTTAAGAAACATGTATTAATTTTATTTAAAATTGTGCTTCTTTTCCTAGTCAAATATTAATCTGCATTTTAAAAGTGAAAAGGAAAAACAAAGTTATCAGATCTTGTGATATCTGATTTACAAAAGAGGGAGCAAGTACTATTATTCATCTGTATTTCTCCTTATATTTCCATTCCATTTATACTTATAGTATTAAGCTTTCTTTGACAAAAAAATTAAACTAAATATCACTTAATGCATATTTCTTAGCTACTCACTATTATAATTTCAAAAGACAGAAAAAGACAAAATCATAGCCACAAGTCTTTTCTGAATACCATAAGGGGCAAGGACACCAGAGGCCATGCAGCCACCTACACCATCTCATTACGGTAAGAGAAGAAAGACAGAAGAAACATTTCAAATGTGGCACATCTCTCATCTTTCAAACTGCTGCACTAATTTTTAGATACATAGGTCCCAACAGAGAAAATACCTATGCACATTCTTAGCTTTAAAGATGGCAGTAATCCCTTTGAATTCATTGAGACCATACAGTTACTTACTATTAGTTATGTATTTAAGGGATAGGTGTCCCTCACATGCTTAGTTCCTTTTTCTACTCAGCTTTTTTTCATGTATTCCCTAAAGGGAATCCTGTGGGATGCAGAGGTTATTCTTTTCATAGGGTTGTTTCATAAAGATGATTACTAGCATGTCCACTGTCCCAAATAACAGGCTATTATTTTCCACCTACCTGATTTCTACCAACATTTTCAAGCTGATGCAGTGTTCTTAACCTCCCACTCCATTAGCCTAGTCCATCACTAAGCATCTGTTACAATGATCACTCTGTAAACTCAGGCAATGGGTTTTTTTTAAAATCCCTTAACTTTGCCTTGGATCAGGTAAATTTTGTGTGTAAGAACTAAGGGAAGAAAAAAACTAACAGAGTCCATCAGATACATTTTGCAACACAATCAATTAAATTAAATAGCCTGCTAGCAATTCCCTTTCAGTTTATCATTATTATTTTCTTATTATGGTTTATTAAGATGAGATGAGTCTATTCTCTGTTATTTTCTATTTCCTTTAAAGCCGCATAGAATTTTGCTGTTTACTATGGGAAATTTGAATCAGCACATTCAGTATGCTGAACTTTTAATTTTCCTGAGCAAGCAAAGGAAATATTACACCACCTCACTGTTTCCAATTAGTTATGGACTTCTGTTTATTCCTTTACTGCAAGCATTTTTGCTTAGTTAATGGTACAAATCATTAATCCTAAAAATTTATTCTCTCACTTGCACTAAAAATGAAAAAGGCATTTTCTCCTTGCCCTACAGAACTTAAGCAATCCTTATTCCTCCATTTCCAGAACCTTTTTCCAAGGAATCTGATTAACTGATGAAAACAACCAACAATTTATGAACCCACAGAACACTACTGCCTGTCTTCTACATTTCCCAGTAGGTGAAGCTCTCAAGGCATGATGCTGTGCAAAGTTCAGGCAATATGAACTAATTAATTAATTAATTGTACCATTGTTTTAGCAATTCATTTCACTGCTCTTGACAGTGAGTTGGTAGCAGTCAAAAATAATCTATTGCATACCTTAAGTATGCATCAAAGAAAAGTTAGTGAATTGTTGAGAATTCATAGTAAAAATACTAAAATAATTTCAGGGTTGGGAAAAATGTTCTGAGATAAAATTTAGAGAATTTAATAAGTCCACTTCAGAGCAAAGACACAGCAACTGTCCTCAAATAAATATAAATTTTTCATATTTAATGAAGTAATTGCAATGATAGCCATAAATAAGAGTAATTGTTCTTACTAGTAAGAATGACATTAAAAATAATAGACATCTGGAATGAGACAAATGTGGGGCAAAAAATAAGAAAATTATACTATGATTTTTAAAGTGATGAAAGAAACCTTCCAGGAGGTTATTAGAAAAAATTCTGCATAACTGTGCCTGCTTATGATTCTTCTGTCATATTCTCCAACTTTCTTAGGCACTCTGTTCCCTTGTCCCTTTTAAAAGTTACTCACTTGCATTCTTGTTTTCTCTGTTGCTCTGATTATGCTGCCCTGAAAATGAGCACTTTTTTTTTATACTTTCTGTGTAGAGACTTGCCCCAGTGCTTGCAATCTTCTCTTCTACACTGAACTCACCCTGAAACCTCCTAAAACTTGATTCTGGTGATGGTGTAATCTCCTGGCTCTGACCCTAGGCAATGGTCTCACCTATGGTCTCTGCATGACTCCATGATCCCTGGGACAGAGACAAAGGCATACTTTTCAGAAGCAACTACTGATTTAAGATGATTGCACTAAGAAGTGCCATCTAAAGACATGCTTTACACTTTCTAAAAATCAGTATTTGATAGTCTTTGAACTGGTCTCTACATTTGGATTTCTTAATGTTTCTGAATCACTTAAAAATTTGGCGCATTTTTCAAAAATTTTTAAATAATATACTGTAAAAACAGACTATATAAAATCTTTTTAGGTATCTCTTTGGAAATGCAAGCTCTGGTACAATGCAGTGGTGTGGGTTAGCTGAAAGAATAGGCAAAGTTTCCAAAAGTAATGACTCTGCCACGCCAATAATTTATGAGCCATTTTTTAAAACATCAGCTATCAGATGGAAGTGGGAGGAATAATAGAATATAACTTCTGCTTTACAATGGCCTGTTAATACAGAAAGGCAGAGGCGCCTGTGCTCTAAGGAAGCTGTCAGCAGAGCTGCAGGCTGGAGGTCCCAGTACTGCTTACAGTACTGGCAAGGAGGAGACCACTGCTCGGGAATGAAGCTTGAGGAGAGAAGCAAAAGGAAAAGGCCGTGGGGGGCTAGAAGAGGAGAATCAAGGATCTTTCTTCACCATTCTTTTTTTACAGCTTTTGTGTATCTGGACTGATTTGTTGTGGGAGAGCTGCTGGAGACAGTATATTTGGCACAAGACAGGGTAGCTCAAAGCCAAAAGGATGGTGCTATTGCCAGTTTAAACTATGGCTTTTCTTTTTTACTTTTTTTTTTTCTTCCCCCCTCCCTCCTTTTTCTTTGAAGGAAGGAAAAGAAAAAAAGGGGAAGAAAGGGATTTGCAATGAAAACCAGAGCAGTGGGTTAACAAGAACCCTGCAGGCTTCAGTAGACTGGAAAGATACACGAGGCACTTCCTCTACCATCTGGCATGCAATTCTGCTGCTGCTGCTCTTAGTACATAACTTTGGAGTGAATAAGCAAACAAGCAAAACTTTTTTTAAGAGACACCAACTATGAAACACCAGCTATTAATCTGTCAGCTTACTCTCTTCACTTTTGTCCCACTACAGTATTCCTTTCCTCAAGTCGTTTCCAGTTCTCATGTCTACCTGTGGAAATATGCACTGCCTTGTCATGTTTTCAGATGACTCCATTTGCCTTTTTTTGGCATTGCTTCTCAGAATGAATGAGGGACAGAGTTAATGCATTTATATTTCTCTTGTAATCACTTAAGCTTCTTTAACTCAGAGTCAGAGAGAAATGCAGTTGATAGAAATAAAGCAATCCATCTCTGCTGAGCTATTTCCTTCAAATATGGCTGGAAGTGTGAATGCAAAAGAGAACTTTTAGGTGAGCCAAGCTTGCTGAAGGACTGTTTAAAATGCAGTTACAAATGGCTGGGTACATTGCTGTGTAGGAGTATGCATGATGTTGAGGTCACATCTTCAAGTTGGGTAAATCATCACAGCACAGCTGAAGTCAGAGAAACAGAGAACTTGCAAAATCTGAGCATTTTGTCAATTAGAAATCTCTGAGAGTGATGCTACAGCTGATGTTTGGTGCTAGCACTCCTCATATTCAAATATAGATCTCTCAGGCTTTCCTGTGAGCAGCTCTTATGTGGCTGCATTCTTATAACAAAAAAGACCAAAAGAAAAGTCAGTTACAGAAAAATCTTGGATGAATTCAAGATAAGTAATACTGAATTGGAGTACAACTGTGAAGCATAAGTTTATTAAGAATAAGATTAATTAATTTACAGACATACCCATAAAAGCCAAGCAACAATTTGAATATATTTTTTTTTCATTCACAATTGTTGATCCTTAAACTGACCAGAAATCAGAGAGAAAAACAAAACCAAAAACTCCAGGCTATCTAAAACAGTTGTTTTCATTTGATAGCAATTTTACAAGAGAAAAAGTACATACATTTTGTTTGGTTTATTACACAGCTTCTTGAAATACTGATACTACAACAACAGATGTATTTCAGTTTGTTTTTTGACTGGCCTCCTCCTTTGCACCTGTAGAACTGTAAGCGAAAACAAATACAACAATTAATCCTGATCCTGTGCATAAGACAGGTACCTACCCAAGTGATCCAACTGCAAATGATAGAAAACCTTTCACAGTTTTAAAGACACAAGAAGGTAGTGTAGATTTTGAAATATCAGTAGATTTTTATTGTTGCTCTCAAGAGGGCTGGTGGCTAAGTTCTGTTGACCACTTAAATATTTCAGATATTCATCTAAAAATTAGTCTGGACATCTGTGAATACATTGTCTTTTATCTTTTATCATAGAATCGTTATGGTTGGGAAAGGCATCCATGACCATTGAGTCCAACCTTTAGCAGTACATCACCCTGCAGCTAAACCACAGCACCAAGTGCTGCCTTCAGTTATTTCTTGGTCACTTTTTGCATTCAGTGAAGCTGGAAATGGCACAAGGATAACCTTTCTTTCAGAGTGCTCTGGCACTTCTGCTCTTTGCCTCAGTGGGGACCACAGAGGTTAACAAAGAGGAAAAACAATAGCTGAAAAAAGTTACTGCAACTCCTTGTTGCACAAAACTAAAATTAAGTAGTTGGGGTGTAAGGTTTAAACTACTCAGTCGGCAAAGAGTCTTCAGAGTCTTCAAAGTCTTCCGGACTTCAGTTGCATAGTTTGTCTCTCTTTGATAGGAACAATGCTTCAAAGAGTAATTGCATGAGACTCACCAATATAAAACACCGAAAATATCACAATAAGCCATATGAAAATAAAACCAATAAAATTTGCCTTCCTAGAAAATTATAATCACAGGTTATATGAATGTTGTCCGTGTTTGTGCTACTGTACTGCCCATCATCTATTTCTTTGTTCTTAACTCCTTTGTTCAAGAGTCAGGATATCCTGATACAAAAGACTGAAAAATATCAGCACAACAACAACATTAATACACTACTTTGGAATTGCTTCATAATTTTCAAGGCAAAGCTACCAAGTGTAGAGGGCCAATACTATGGCACTACAATCTGCAATGAAAACTTCAGCAAACCATTAGAGTTGTCAGTTTGAGGTTGGAACATCAATATATTCAAGGCAGAGATCCTGTAACAGGGGAAACGGCATGATGTTAATATGAGGAGGAGAGGCGTGCACTCTGTTTTCTACATGTAAGGGTGTTAAGTTTCAGTCCATTCTCTTGACTTCTCTTCCTGTGGGAAGGAAGATCCTGCTTGTTTGACGGTTTATTTTTCCATCTGGAGAGAAGGCAGAACATTGAATGTAACCCAGAGAAGACAAACGTATTAACTATGCATGCGAGGAAAAGCTATAATGCCCAGTAAAATCCCATTAAATAAGTCTGCAATTTTACTGAAAACTAAGTGCTGGTGCAAGAGCTCAACCTCCACCCCTCCGCTGTACGCTCTGCAAACTAAGGGACAGACCAGTACCACGATCAGGCTAAAAGGTGTATCTTGTATAAAGGCAACATAAGTGTTGTGAAAATCGCATGGTCCCTCCGGGTCTGGGATCCCCGGGAAGGTGCCGCTACAGGGTCTGGCCAAAGGCAGCCCTCAAGTCCGGGGAAGCCCACGCTGACAGCTGCGCAGCCCCAGCACGCCACCTCTGCAGCTGCATGAGCCAGAGCACTCCCCCGGGCGGCTTTGCCTTGTTTTTAAAGATTAGCGATGAATAATTGCCTCCTCGTCGTAGTCTGGGAGCGATCGCTGCCACCAGGCACTGTCCTAAAGTGAACCCGTTCAGGTGGAGCTTTAGAGCCGCAGTGATTGCGGGAGCGGGGCAGACCCCAACACCCTCCCCTAAACCCGTCCTTTCAGCAACTCGTTCCTCTGCGACCCCTCAAGTGCCGGCCCCTCCGCTGCCCCTCTGGGTGCCCGCTCGGGCTGGCGTCCGGGAGCGGGGCGGGCGGGGGCAGCGCACTCGTGCTCCGCTCCCGGCCCTCGCAGCGTCCCGTGAATCACCGCCCATCCTCCCGCCGAAGGGCAGCCGAGGTGACGGCGGGGTTTGTCTAAAAGGCCAAAACCCCCACCGGCTCCGCAGCCAGCGGGGCGAGGAGGAAGGCGGGGCGGCGGGGGCTCCCCCATGGCATCACGGCAGGGATAAAGTCAAAGTGTTTCCGCCGCGGCGCTTAGCGCGGTGTGAGCTGCGGCTGTGCCGGCGCGGCCCCGCTGCCCCGAGTGCCGCCCGCAGCAGCGGCCCGAGCCCCCGCCCCCGGGTCCCGGCGCCGCGCCGGCATGAGCGGCGGCCCCGCGCCTGCCCGGCAGCCGCTTTGCCCCGGCTGCAGGCGCCTGGCGGCGGGCTGAGGGCGCGCAGCGGCGGGAGCCGAGCACGGCCGCGGGAGCCCGGCGCTCCTTCCTTCCGCGGGGCCGGGCGCGCCCCTGGCGAGGGGCGGCGGCGGTGGGCAGCCGGGCGCCCTCGCCCCGCTCTGGATGCCCATCGCGGCTGCTCGGGCCGGGGGGTGGCTGCCGCTCCCCGGCGGGGGGCCCGGGCCAGGATGCCGGTGCTGGAGCGCTTCTTTCCCGCGGCAGAGCCGGGCAGGCGGAGGAGGACGGGGGACGAGGCGATGCCCTTTCCCATGGGCAGCCTGCCCGGTTATCAGCAGGGGACCCTGGCCTGGGACTTGCCCGAGATGATCAAGATGGTAAAGCTCGTTTGGAAATCCAAGGGGGAGCTCCGCGGGGCGAAGCACAGAGGCGTTTTGGAGAGCGAGGATGCCCTGGGCGGTTCGGCAGGTAGGTTTCCCCCGCGCTGCTGCTCGGGGAAGCTGCGGGGCAAACGCGGCTGGGGGCCGGGGGCGGCGGGGAGCCTCGGCCGGAGCCGGACCGTCCCGTCGTGGGGCAGAACCGCCGGGGCCGCGGAGCTGCCGGACCGAGCGCGGCCGGGCTGAGGAGCAGCCCGTGCTTCGGGCAGCTCTCTGCCGCCGCCGGGACTCGCGCACCGGAGTTTGTGCCGCGCTGGAGCCACGTCAGTTTGCCGATGGCGCTCCCCCGGTCCGGTCTGTTGCGTGGCTTTTGTACGCGGGGTGATTAAAGCTCGGCTGAAAACCAGAGCGAGTAGCTCCGCGGTCAGGGTGACGGAGAAGCGGCGCCCCGGGGCCGCCGGGCAGCCCGGCCGCTGCCGGAGCTTCCCCGGCCGTGTTCGCCGTGCCCTCCCGAGCGCATGGCCTCTCCTCTCCCACCGCCGAACCTCTCTCCCCGATCTTTGCATGCGCTGGGCTCCCTTCACAGGACCTGCCCGCGCTTCCCTTGTGCAAAGCTAAACGACTCCCTTACGGCTTGGATTTTGATAGCCACCACTATTAAAAACTTGAGAAACGCTGCCCTATCCGACTACTTTTTCTTTAAACGTGATATATTACTGGGTAAAGAGCAAGTGCCTTTTCCTTAACTGTATAAATCTTGTCTGTCAGTTTTTTTCCGATCTCACTAACATATGGCATGTCATCACGTGCTTTACTGAAGTGCAGGTTAGACCTGCAGCATTTTCATTAGGTAGAAATGAGTTGACAGGTTAGCCGGGTACTTCTGATCAGTTGATTCTGCATCATAACCTGTGCTCCGCACTGCTTATGGTTCAAAACCTCTTTCCTTCTGTTAAAGTCAGAGTCATAGGCCTCTGGTTGTCTCAGTACCATTTGGTAATTTTTTATCCTACTCTAATTGAAATGCTGTGATTTAATAGACTTTATGAAACTGTGTGGCTTGTTTCTTCAGAACTCTAGATTATCTCATCTCTGTGGCTGGGTCACTAAATTCTTCTGATGCATTCAGTTCTTCAGCCATTGTGCCTTCACCTTCCTTTGGTGTACCTGTTATTGAGACATATAATTGACAGTACTTTGTACCAGAATAATTTAATTTCTTAGGTAGAATCACCTCTTTGTAGGTATTTTGAAGTGCTTGTTTTGTGTATGTACGTATATATTCTCCATAATTGTATATATAAACTTGAATATTAAGTAGGTATCAGTCTATCACTTTTGAATGCCTGCTAAGGTTGGCTGGTTGGTCATTGTATTTCTATTATTTAAAATATGTGTAGTTTAATGAAAGAATGCTTGGTCCACTTCCATTTTGAAAAAGGGGAGATAGGTCTCGGGCTCTGAGGAAGATGTACAGTCTGTCACCCTACTTTTGGGGAATCACTCCAGTTTAAAAGAATAATAAGTAAGAGTGAGTGGATAATGAAAGAGGAGGTCATATTGCTCTTTAAGAGTTGGAGCAAATCAGCTGGGAATGTACAGTAGCCAGCCAGGGAGATCGAGGCTTGTGTGGTGAATGCTGAGTGTTTAGAGATGGACCCTAATTAAGCAACTCAAGAAATGCTGCATTGCTTACACTTTATATATGAGTAATGGTGGTTTTTCAGTGTGCTTGTGTTGTATCTGGTGAAATTACTTTCATTAGGTAACAAATGAGATTCACCTTCAGATTCCTGGAGGCAACTAAAAATGAGCGTGAATGTACAGAGACAGATTAGTCCACTAGCAGGATGTGAGTAACTTGCATTTACTCAAATGGCCATTACTCGTATCCTGTGGAGGGGACAGTCCTCTTCATGGTGCCAGATCTATTTCATAAGCTCAGCTGACTCGCAGCAGTACAAATCTGGGCAGAAGATGACTCTTAACTCTCAACACTTTAAATACGAATCATCAGACACTTTGAGGGAACCAGACCTGGGTTGCTGGTTTTTCCTCCTCAGCAACAGTCATCCTAGTAGTTTTCCCTCTTGTGGTTTCATTTTAGTCACTTTAAGTACATTGGAGTATGTGGGAAAACCAGTAAATGCTGAAATCTAGTATACTTAAATAAGTGCAGAGTCAAAGAATGCAGAAATGGGAAGAAGAGATAATCATTTGGAAGGCTCAGTAGTTTGAGGTACTCAGCTTCATGTTTGTGTGATGTTTTTTACATGTTTGATTCCTGGAGAAAAAAACAGAACAAAACTTCATAACTCATATCTTATAAAAAAGGCAGTACTTAGTCAGGAATCAAATTTTCTTCAGGTGGAGTTAAAGCAAATAACTTCTGCTTGAGGTACTGCTAGCTAGGCAAATAAAGGTTGATTGTTCAGTAGTAGAATTCACAGCACTTTCCACATCAAGGGCTTTTTCATTTGAATTTGTAAGTATTCATGTGATAACTCATGTTCTGTTATCACATCCTCATGAAACTACTTTGCTTACAGTAGAAGAGGAAATAGATATGAATTCTGGAAGGAAACAGTCAGGATTTCTGGCTTGCTTGATCATGTTAATACAGATTTAGCTAAGCAAATTTCTTTGCCTTGTCCGAGTGATTGGACTGGGCTTTGGACTGGATGGCTAGAAAAGTCACAACCCTCTTAACCACAGACAGTGTGAAGGAGGGAGAGCTATATCTGCACATGATGTCAGTTTTGTGGATGGCAACATCTTGGGCACCCATTTAGCCGTAATTTATACCACATTCCCCATTCCTGAGGTAGGAGTAGAAAGCAAAACGATCTATGTGTCTTGGGCTCTCATATGTAAGAGCTAAATCTGGGTCTTTCACCTTGTCCAGTACTGAGAATAAGCTACTTAATCTCCCTGGAAAAAAAAGGGTTTGCAATACATCATGCAGCATGTAGTTGGGATGAATGAAGAACTCGGATTTCAGTGACTGCCTGCCTGGGGTTTCTAATGATGATTTATTTTCACTTCCAAAGCAGTAAAACTCACATCTTGAGGCTTCTCTTGTTGCACTGCTTTTTATTGTTAGTATCAATTAAGACTACAGACCTTTCTCCTGCTCCAGGCCTGCTGTTGCTTAGTAACTCTTTCCCCCCCCCATTTCAATCCCTGACCAAATCAGCACAAAACTGAGATTTGTTGAAGACTCTCTCCGACTGTGACAGGAGCCATTTCTGTGGGAAATGGGTATAATTCGATGTCATTCCATACTGTGTTTCAAATAGATTATTTGCAAGCCAATGCCTTTTACTTGAATGAAATAACAGCATGTGTTGATATTATTACAACTGAATTATTCAAATAATTCTGATCTGCAACTGTGTTGATCTCTAGGAGGGAACTGTGTTCTGTTTATGACCCCAACTTTCTTATCACCCTCTCCTAGAGTTCAGCAGTAGCTTTGCATATCAAACAAACCTGATCAGGGAACAGGTACAGGTTTGCCTCCAAGTCTTCGTTAGGAGCATTAGCAACCTCTTAAGCTTACAGTGATCATCCCAGATAACTCCAGAGAGACTTTCTGTACTGAGTCTTGCACATGTGCAAACATGCATGACTTTGAGAGAAGGTGCTACTAAGAATTTTTAAGGTCTGTTGAGACACCGTGGGTTTTTTTGAAATAACTCTGAATGTTTTTTTCCACTCACCTCTTTCTGTTGGTGGATGTTTTCTCAGAAATGTAGGTTCTGATTCATGTGTGTATCATGCTTGTTGTTAACTGGTGAGTCCCTTTGCCATGAGTAGGAAAAACAAGCAAGTACCACTCCTATTACAGTTGGGAAAATCTCCACCAGTTACTGGTGTGTCTCTTTAGTCCACTTTAGTCTCCTTTACAGTTCAGTAGTCTATTCAAACTTCCTGCTTGTTCTTTCAAACCTCAGAGCTGAGCAACCTTGTGATATACCTGTTGAAGAGCTCAGAGTCAAATCATGTGTGTTTCCTCAGTGGTTGCTTGAAGGTCTTTCTTAAAGTTATTCACAAAACTCCCAAAGACTTAGTTCATCCGTAGTATCCCAGGAATCATGCCTTCTACTTAATTTTTTTTTGTATTTAACAATTTTTATCATGCTGTGTAATAGCTTTGCTGTTCATGTTAAAATAAACTTCCCCTTCCTATCATTGCTTATAGAATCACAATCTGATTTGGGTTGGAAGAGTCCTTTAAAGACCATCTAGTTTCAACCCCCTGGCCATGGGCAAGGACACCTTCCTCTAGACTAGGTTGCTCAAAGTTCCATCCCACCGAAGCCTTGAAGACTTCCAGGAATTGGCATCCACAACTCCACTGATCAACCTGTTTAGGTGCATGTTTAGTTGTGACACCTTGAAACTCATGCTTGCGTTTGTAGTTCCCTCGCAGTAACTAATAATCATAAAATCTTAAAATTTAAATCTGCGAATTGCTCAGAACCAAATGGGGGTTTGGCCAACAGCTTAAAAGCTCATAGTATTTGGTGCTGAGCATGTAGGTGCCACAAATGTAGATCCTTGTAATAAATAAAATGTGGGAAGTATCAAATGGCATTGTCTTAGCATCTAACCAGTCTCCTGTGTTATTGTTTAGATTGAAATCAGCTTTGTTTATGGCCTGCTGACAGATGCACAGCAGGTAGGAGGGCAGATTACTATATATTTCTGAGGTTAGGTTTTCTTTTCTTCTTTTTTTCCCCCAAGTTTTATGTTGAGACTTGTTCAATCCATTGCACTTAGAAGGACAAAGAATGTGAATTTGATATGATCAAGACTACCTGTGGCAACTTTGATTGCTCACTGACTGTTGTGTTGAAAGTCCTGGCCCTGGGAACAAGAAATATGCTATTCAGTATTTCGTGAAGAGCTGGTTAAATCAGTGGAACTGTGTGTGATGGTCTCATTAAAAATGGTGAAATTAAACAGTGTACAGTACCACTTCTGTAGTGTGTGTATGTAGACCAAGAGAAAAAATTCAGACCACATCTATGGGTAATGCTGTTCAAACACAACTCTTCAGTTCACTGGCTGAACATAAGTTATTAATACATACGATTTGGGGCTATTTTTTTTTTAATACTATTCTAATTAGAGAAATTACTTCAAAGATTAAAAGAAATAATTTTGAGATATTAAATCATGGTCACCATTCAAATTCTGGTCCTTGTTTGATACCTACCTCTTTACTTTGAAGTACTTTTAAAATATAGTGTAGAATGAATACTGAACTGATAGTAGAAGTCTTTCATTTTGAACTTGTCAAAATGAGCTTATGTGAGTGTCAATTGAAGTTGTGTTTATTTTGGGAGTGAAAATTTTCTACTTAGCTACTGTGCTTAACCACTCTCTTCTGCTTCATTCTTATGTAAATTTTCTGGTGTGGATTTGTTGGGATTTTGGGATATTCAGAGTTAAGTTGGAAGTGACCTCTAAGGTGACAAAGTTCAACTGCTGCCATGTCCACCAAAATAGGAGCTAGATCAGGGGTAAACTGTAGGGAAGGAATAATGTGAAAATCTCACTAAATTCTAAATGGTCTTTCAGTTCAGCCTGGCTGGCACATTTTTTGTTTGCATTATTGTGAATGTTGGAAATCAAAATTTATTTGCAGAAATATTTGGAGAAGCTCTCTGAGCAGCTGTTCAGCTATGTACAGCCACAAAAGAGAGAAAAAGATTACAATATTATAGAGCTAAGACTTCAGGATAAAGTTAGGAGATAAAGCAGAATTGCCCAGGTTGGAAGTTGGCCAGCATGAAGAAGGGAATGGGCTGGTGTGCTCGAAAATTGACTGAGGTTTATTGGTCTGTCAGCTCAGAGACAAATGAGCAGTCTGCTGAAAACTGTAAATACAAATAGAGCAAATTCCAGTGAGCTGTGTAATGGTGGCCAGATCTGTTGCTTTCAGTGAAGCTGTTCTAAATACTAGGAGCCAAAGATGTGGCTTTATATATAAAAATACTGTTTCTAAAGGAAGAGCTAACAAAGGTACTACACTGTATTCAAACAGAATTTGGGGGGGGTGTTGAATGCTTGTTTGCTTCATTATAGTTAAAGCTGATAGTTTTCTTTTATCTTTGGTAAATTGTCTCTAAAATTCTCTGTACTCTGTGAAGAATTAAACTGATAAGCACAATAGAAAGCAGTAGTGGTATTAGCCATGCCTGCCTAGTGGTGGTGTTTTTCTGTATTGCTTAAATGTTGTGAGAGAAATGTTTAAAATGCATTGTGGGAACCTCAATATTTCCAACTTCCTGTGGGAGGCATTCCAACTTCCAAAGGAGGAAGCGCATTGTATGCAACGTGTTTGCTGTTTCAGCGCTTCTTCATAACAAACTTTGTTTGTGATCTGTCATACTTGAAAGAGTTTGCTTGGAGACGTGCATCCCAGACAGCTTTCTTTAGTCCTGATTTAGGAAGTGTGAATTTGTATTTCCATCCAGGCAACAAAAAGGGTGTCCATGTCACCATTTTCTCCACTGTGACCTATTCACACCCCGTCCTCAGAGCTCTGTTTTCAGAATATGCTAAACCATGTTACTTAAGATAATAGCTCACATGCTTCCCAACCACTGCCACGTTTCAGGAGGCATCGTTACAAGTGGGCAAACTTGTCTGAATTGGAGTTGTCCTGCAGGAACTCCCTGGTATCACCTTCTTTAAAAAAAGTCAATTGACCTCAGGCTGATTCTTCACAGCAAGTATGCATCTGGTTCTGACCATAATTCTATAAAACTTTCTAGTTCTCTTGTCTTCCTTTTGTCTGGACTAAAAAGTGAAACACTCTTGAGATATCCAGCTTAAAATATGCTTTGACATTTGTTAAAAACTTTTTGTAAGTCATCCTAACTTTTTTCAAAAAGAGCATTCAGCCTATGGGATAAATTACATTGGGTTAAGTACTTAACTGACCCATGGTGTAGACTTGCAAGACAAAAATGTCTTCACTCTTCATTTTTTTCCTCAGCTTGCAACATGTAATTTCTTCTGTCACTGTTATGGCTAACAAACAAACAAAACTCTGCATGAGAGAAGCAATAAATCCTTCATGCTCACCTCCTGGATAAAGCATTCTTTTGGCTCCTCTGTGGACTGCCAGCTGTAGTTTTCCCTGAAAAAGTGGAATGTAGTATGGTCTAAGGTGTGTACAAAGAGAGAAGTCCAACACAACAAGGATTTAGTAGGCTCAAGAGTATTGCTGTCAGTAATACTGTCACCCCTATTACAGTAGCAATAGAGACAGAAACCTCTTCCATTACTCTTTGAACAGAATATTCTGAAGTTCAGGTATCCTTCAAATTTCCCTCAGAAAATAAAACTTTGCCATTGACTTTTGCTAGTTTATTTATAATCTCTGGGAATGCAACACTTTGGGAGTACTCTCCAGTCCCAGGAACTGAGAACCTGTTTGAAATTGCAGTGAAGCCAGAGACAGTCTTTCCATGGACATGGATGGGCTTTGTTCTAAACCAGGATGTTCAGTGTTACTTTTAGGTAAAACCCTGTGGAAGGTGTACTTTTGAGTGTCTCTTTATACACACGAGCATTTGGAGAAATTGCTGTAAACTTCCCCAGCTCTGATCCTTTCTGAAGGGGAAGTATGCAAAACTCTGCTTCCTGTGGGAGCATATGAAATCCTTTCATCTGTAGCCAGCTCTGGCTTGTGTGGAGGTAATGCCCTTCAAATATTGCTATCTCAGTGTTCTCCTGATATCCCTGGCCTATGGTAAGGACAAAGTATTAACACAAAGGCCTACTTAAAAGATGCTCTGTGCAGGTGCAGTTGGAAATGAAGCGTTATCCTGGAGGGTTTTCGGAATGCACTGTGCTGTGGCAGGCATTGCTTCTTTCCTGCTGCTTAAGCACTGCCTTGAGATTGAATGCTTTGTTTTCAGCTGCTGGAATAACAGATCAGACAGAAGAATACTTCTAAACTAAGCACTACACAATAGTGTTTGAACACTGCTTTTGAAAGTTAAATCATAAAGTAGGTTCATCAAGTAGAAGGAATTAGTTTTAAGCTTGCTGAAACTATGTTCCACAAGAGTCAAAAACTGGTGTCTACGCAGATGTGCCAGGCAAATATTCAATTAAAAATCATACAGAATAATTGGAAAATGCAGGTCCAGAACATTTCTTAAGCCATCAAAATTTTGACAGGTGCTGAAAACACCTTCAATATTCAGTCCATTATCCTGTTTTTAATATTTGCTGGCTAAGTTCTTCCTTGTCCAATAAGAAGTGCTTCTGTGAGCGAGCTTTCCGTTAGTTAAGGTTATCAGCAGCAAGTCCTCGGGGATTTATCTCTGCACATTATCTGGGTTGTCAGGAGACTGTGTTCACTGGAACACCCAGGTGCTTATCCAAATAGCTGTGTTCCAAACTTCACTTATCCAAACATCTTCCAAACAGTTCATGTGTGCAAAACTTAAACTGGAAATCTTGTAATTACAGGCTTTCATGGAAGATTTCTTATTTCCCGCTTCCAGCCTGGGTGGATATACTGCAGGAACATCTGCCTTCACAGTAATTGGGCAATTGCATTTCTAATTCCAAGTGGAACTGAGAGAATAAAGGGGTGAGAGAGACTGGGCTTCTGTGAAATGCCAGAAAAAATGACTTGATCCAGCTTGGGGTCTGCATGCAGGTTTGTCTCATTGAAAGAAGTGGGGAGAAAAAAAGAATTCTGCACTCCCGGCTTGCAGATTATTTTAGTGATACAGATTATGTTCAGGCACACTAACAGCAAGAAACAGAAAACCACATGCAAGAGATTCTGAACTTTATAGGTGCTGCACAGCTATTGCACTTTCTTTCTGTTCTTCCTGGAAGCACTAGTGAACGTGCATTTCATGTTTTCATTTGGGAACTAAAGCTAGCTGAATAAATTAGTACTGGGAATATCTCAGAATTGAACTCAGTTCTGTGAGTGTACGTCTGTGTGTTGCTTTCCACGACCACTGGAAAAGAGACTAAGGAAAGAAGAATTTACTGTACAGCTGAGAGGTACCACCCAAAAATGGCAGAGGTGCAAGGCTTTTAGGTCAGACACTGTCAGCATACACTTCCAAGCAAGGTCAGTTTGAACATCCTGCTTAGAGTCAGCAAACTGAGAGCTCTTAAGGAAGCTGAGCAGCGAGGAGCAGAGCACACTTAGAGGAGACAAGCAATGGGTAGGAGTTGGAGGGAGAAATGGTAATTACCTCAGTGCTGTTTAGTTCACTAACATGTCCCATGTTTAATCCCAAATTCCCTCTTTGTCAGTCATGAATAAGGCAGCAGTCACTGCTTTGTATAAGTGCTGGCACAGCTTTTTCTCCATCTTCTTTCTGTCAAGTTGTCCTGCCCTCTCATTGGAAACCATAATTGCTGATGTGGATAGGGGCATGGTGACACAGATGAGATGGGCTTGGTGCGGTCCTGCATTGACTCTTAGAGACTTTTTTTTAAGGAGCATGTTGTGAAGTATGGTTTATCTGTTTCTCTAGCTTCATGCATCTCAGCCAAAGTGATGAAAATATTAAGGACAGCAACTCAAGTTACAGCAGCATGGGGGCTCATGCTGAATACATGCTGCAGGCAAGAGCATAAAGGAGCCGCTACAGGACTACAGTAGTTCATCCTAATGAGTTAAGAAGGTTTCAGTATGATATCTTCTCTTTTTTCCTGAGTACTAGTTAACTTACCCATTGTAAAAGTGAAAGGGATAGTAGGACTTGTGAGGCGAGTGCAGATAGCATACTGCAGGCAAGGTGAAGTGCAATAAGTAATACGTAACTTAAGATGCAATTTAAGTAAGTTACGGTGTAATAAGTAGCTTAACACAGAAGTGTGCTTGAAGACCCTATTTTGCTGGGGGAGAGTTAGTAAGACTCAGAAGTGTGGGATTTTCCTGTCAGAACTGGACTGGAATGTGTTCACTGAGTGGTCTGTGTGGCTTACCTGTTATAAATGTATGATCCTTGACAAGATTTCAGTGATCAGATAGATAGAATGCTCAGATATTCACTAATAACTAGGTCTGAAGTTCTGCTTCAAGACAGAAGCCTAACTTCAGTGTCAAGGAAGCTACCTGATTTGTGCCAAATAAATGCTTAAGCTACCTACAGAATAGTATTCTGGTTTTTTGGAGTTAAAAGATGCAATCTGTAAAATGGGATCATCTACCGAAATCACATAGCTGTTAAATCATAATTACATTAAAGAGATGGAATTCAGAATAAAGTTATAACCCCAAACCAGGCAGACTTAGCAAGCCTATTTAATTTCCCTGTGGAATAGTAATAGAATAGATCTTCCCTTCCCCCGTTTCCAGCCATGCACATCATTAAGTACCTACTAAGTAGCTGGCAAAACAGAGTAAAAGTTAAACTAACTTTGCTAATAGTGAGCTGGAATTCTCATAATGAAAATGCAAGGCACCTTATTTAAATATTGGCCCCTTGACAAAATCTGCACCACAAGCCTCACAAGATTGTCACTAATCTTTCTGTAGGTGCCCTGTAGCCAAAAATGTGCTGATGTCTGGCTTTGCACAGACTGGAGACCTGGGAGATTATATGTTTTGAATAGGATCAAATGACTAGAAGGGGAAAGCACTCTATACTTAGCTGCCTTGTCATACAGACAGAAAAACGTTTTGCATGTGACCTTGTTAACAAGCATGAGTTAAGAGCAACACTATGAATTAGAGGCAGAACTACTGAAGCTTAGATCATCATAGAGAATCTGTGTTGTTCTGGTCATCTGCTTAATTTTTTTTCCCCTGTTCTCCTATTTAGACTTCAGTTTTTATGCTGACTCTAGGTCACGTGGAGAGATGAGGGAGAAAAATCGCCAAGCCAGTACTCCTCCATTTTAGAAAAGCAGAGGAACAGTTCAATACGGGATTTTTTTTTCACCATCACTGTCAAGTCCTTGATTTCTAATAGTCATTTGTTCTCCCTTCATACTGCAAAGTCTGTCCTAGTGTACTCCTCAGCTGCCATGCCTTTGAGCATCTTACCAAATTATTATGACCAGACTGACTACCTCACTGCACATTAATTCTCTTCTGTTGCAATCGCATCTCTTTCTTCAACTTAACTGGTTCCCACACCTGCAGTAGTAATTGCCTCTTCTCTATTTTAGATAGTCTTTGAAACCTTCCCCTCCTGTAACCTCCACCTCTATGCACAGTACATTTTCACTCATGGTTCTTTCAACAGAAAATTGGCATCCCCTGTCCCTCGCGCTCGCTCCTTGTTACATGGCAGAATTTTATTTACTGCTCCTTTTCTGTAACGAAGGATAAGCACATGGTAGGTAAGGCTGTGTCCTGTTGGAGTCTGCAGACAGTTGATGTTCTCTACAAATACAGCTTGCTATGGCACTGTAAGAATGGCTTGTGAAATGCCTCATAAATATCTGTTCCCTGGCTCAAGTCAATAGAGCTCCTCTTTTTCCCCAGACAGCACCCCACACCTTATTTTAATTAGGGTAGCTGAAGCCACTGGGACGACTGTCAGGGTGCAAAGGCAGGCATGCTACTAGCCAGCTACTGTTTAAATTACGTGTCTCAGCCAGGAGGTATCCTGCAGGAGCTTCTCTTTTACCTTTGTCCAGAAGGAGAGAGTAGATACTGAAACTTCATTTTCTATGAAAACCTCATTGTGCACTGGGTCATGAGCATTGCAATAACCAAAACCCTATGGCTTGTAGGAGTCAGCAGCTTTCCCAAGTGAGCTAGTTGGTAAGATGCTGCCAGTAGAAACTTGTTTGGCTTTAGTATTGTTGCTCAAAATTCTGCTCCTGTTCCCAAACCCATCTCTATATCAAGAGAAGAGCCTCAGCCTCTTCTGAGTGAGCACAAACAGGGCATACAGCAGCAAAACTTTGTATCTGTCCCAAATTTTTCATATAGTTAAGAGTCTGATAAAGTAACCCAGAACCATCAGGGCCACACACAGGGGCAGAAGTGGAAGGAGGAGAGATTAAATGAAATAAAGCATCATGATAGTAAAGAGAGAAAAGCATGTAAAAATATGAATGCCAGACAGATGGCTTGGGTGGGGTGCACAACTAATCCATGGGATATCAGAGCAGTTGGATGACTGTCTTAAAATCTCTTTAAAGAGGGAAACCGGTAATTGAACTGTATTGGACAAGGATAGAGCAGAAATAAGCTGCACTGAAATGAGGAAAGACCAACTTCTTAGACATCCCTTATGTAGCACTACATTGCATTACAAATCATAAAATGGTTTGGATTGGATGGGACCTCAGAGATCCTGTAGTTCCAACCATGCCACCAGGGCAGGGATGCCTTCCACTAGACCAGGTTTCTCAAAGCCCCATCCAACCTGGCCTTGAACATTTCCACGAATGGGGCATCCATGGCTTCTCTGAGCAACCAGTTCCAGTGTCTCACCACCCTCACAGTTAAGAATTTCATTTTTACATCTAATCTAAACCTACCCTCTTTCAGTTTGAAACCATTTCCCCTTGTTCTGTCACTTCATGTCCTTTTATAAAGTCCCTTTCCAGGTCTCCTGTAGGCCCCCTTTAGATACCAGAAGGTGCTGTAAGGTGTCCCTGCAGCCTTTGTGTCTCCAAGACCCCCCAGCTCTCTCAGCCTGTGTTCATAGGAGAGGTGCTTTAGCCCTGTGAACATCTCCATGTCCTTCCTCTGGACTTGCTTCAACAGATCCATGTCCTTCTTATGTTGTGTGCCCCAGAGCTGGATGCAGCACTTCAGATGAGGAAGCACCTCCCTTGCCCTGCTGGCCAGGTTGCTTTTGACGCAGCCCAGGATCACTTTGGCTGTGAGCTTACCTTGTGGTGGTTGAGAAACCACCAGCAGGTCCAAGTCCTTCTCACAAGGGCTGCTCTCAATCCTTTCTCTGCTCAGCCTGTACTTGTGTGTGGGATTGCCCCTATCCAGATGCAGGACCTTGCCCTTGGTCTTGTTGAACTTAAGGAGGTTTGCACAGGCCCACTCTCATGCCTGTTAAGGTCCCTCTGGATGGCATCCCTTCCTTCCAGCATACAGAACACACCATAGGGCTTGGTGTTGTTGGCAGACTTGCTGATGGTACATTCAGTCCCACTGTCGATGTTGCCTGCAAAAGTGTGGAATAGTGCTGATTGCTAAGCCAGCCCCTGAGGAATGCCACTTGTCACTTGGACATTGAGCTATTGACTGCAGCTCTTGAGTGTGACCATCCTGCCAGTTCTTTATCCACTGCATAGTCCATCTGTCAAATCCGTGTCTCTCCAGTTTGGAGACAGGGGTATTGTGTGTGACAGCATCGACTGCTTTGCACAAGTCCAGGTAGATGATGTCAGTAGCTCTTCCCTTATCCACCAACAAGTTAATTCTGTTGTAGAGGGCCACCAATTTGTCAGGCATGATTTGTTCTTACTGGAGCTGTTGTTTGCTGTCACCAATCACTTCCTTATTTTCCATGAGAGCATTCAGTGTAGGTTCTAGGAGGATCTGCTGCATGATTTTGCTGGTCACAGAAGTGAGACTGGCCAGCCTGAGCCTGACCAACCTACTGACATGTAGTTCCCAATATCTTCCTTGTATCCCTTTTATAAAAATGGGGATTTTGCTTCCCCTTTTCCAGTTGGTGGGAACTTTACCGAAATGCCACAGCTACTCAAATATGATGGAGTGTGGCTTAACTGCTTCATTTGTCAGTTCCCAAAATATCTAAGTAGCCTGTGAGTGCTATATAAATCAAAAACTTTTTTGAAAGTAAGGGTGTGTATCACCTCTGCTTCAGGCTGTCATCCTTGAGGATGAAATAAGAAAATACTTTCTTTAAAGCTTGATACGCGTGCTAATGGAAGGTGGCCTGTGAACAGGAGACACCAATCCACAAAGTAGGTGGCATTCAGTTCTGTCTGGGGACAGGAGTGCTCACTCTTTGAAGAGGAAAGGAAGATGAAAATAATTAAAACTGTTTTCTCTGTTACTTCTCTCCCTTTGTTATCAAATGTAAAATCAGCAAACAGATGTTACAATGGAACCGTGGAAGATCTGGGCAAATACTTATTTTTTCCATCTCTGTTTACAAGATGTTTCTACAAATAAAGGAACATGGGGGAAATAATGAAAAAACCCCAAACCCAAAAGGAGCTGCCTATCAGCTCCCGTTGCCTGGAGTAGTGTATCTTCCTACTTGCTTTGGGTGGAAAACCACCTGAATACTTGACCAGCTGAGAGAGGCAGCAAGTCAAGCTGGTGGAGCCACATTGTGATTTCCCCAATCACCAGTGACAGGCTCTGAAAGTGCAGCCTGCAGACTGTTACCAAAGGAGGAGATGGCCTTCAAAGAGCTCAAAGTCTCCACTGCTTGAAAAGGAGGGGTGGGAGGAGGATGGGTGACCACGGTGTTAGCTTTTCTGTATGAGTCTGCTATACAGAGTGGAGGAAGGAACTGACTTTCTTCTATTTCCTTTTTAGCTACTGAAGGTATGAACCAATTTACAGGAAAGCTTCCAGCCCTTGTTTTTTGTTTTTTTTTTTTTCTGGGGGGAGGTGTGGAGGACAAAGACTTTGTGTGTAACTTAATGCTTTCTGAGGGAGGTCAGCTAGCATTTAGAGCTAGCTCTTCGATGCCGCGGTGCAACTGATCAGAAATGAGCTTGGGGTGTCAGCCGTCAAAATACACATGGGAACCATGTTAGGAAGTGTGAATTATGCATGAGGCACTCAGAAGCTGCTCAGGGCTGTGCTGAGTGTCACAGGTGATCTTTGCATTGGATCACTGGTGGTCTGGTGGTGCGTTCTTGCTGTGTGGCCCTGGGTTGCGTTTCCTGGGCTGCAGGGGAGCGTGGGGATGGGGAGCAGAGCTGATCTCTGGCTCAGGTAGCTCAGCACATCGAGAGTATGGGTGTACAGAGTTAAGCAGGGCCATAGGTGGGGAATCCAAAGGAACTGATCTTCTTCCATGCAGATGCAGCAGAGTTAAGCAGCTTCAGGCAGGAGAGGTTTTGAGCTGCTGTGGCACCTTTCCAGGAGTTAATAAGAACTTGAAATAGAGCCCAAGCCCTAAATGCACTTTATTTAGGCTCAGAGTGGCAGTTTTTCTTAATGCTGTAGTTAAACAGGTAAAAGCATATAAATTTGTCATTGAGTTTCTAGCTTTGAGACTGCATGGACTTAGAGAGTTTTCATGTTATTTGACAGGTAAGGTGAGAATCAAACCCTTGTCCTTCTGGATGTGCTTTGCCATCTGTGCTGATCGCTGGCAGAGAGACTTATGCTTGCTAGTGAGGTGAAAACTGTTTGTATCATAGGTTCCTATAGAGTTGACCTTTAAAAGCAGCCCACAGCATGTGGGTATAGAGGGATGATAACTCTGGAAACCACCCACAAGTTCATTAGTCAGGTTATTTAACATATTTAATATCTCCTGCACTGAGGGAGGCTAGGGGTGCTTGCATGCTCCTCTAACCTAACAGAACTAGGGGGATGATTCCTTCAGCAGCAGTTCCTTTGATAAACCAATGCACACTTTGAGTACCATCACATAGCCTGCCTTATGCTTGAAGGCTGGTGACTGCCTGGAAGACTTCAGGTTGTTGTTGAAAGTAATGGCCTGGTAGCAAGTCCAGCTACCAAAGTGGCTGTTCTAACAGAACAGATTGGGCCCCATGTTTTGTGACTGACTCAGCCCTTCCCAATTTGCCAGAGTGAACCAAAAGGGAAAGATTTTGGCTGGCTGACCCCATTTTGTCAGCTTGAGGCTCAGTAAAACATAGAGCAAAGCCAAGGTTGTAAGAATCACTCAGCTGAAGCTCAGATCTTTCCTCTGAAACTTTTAATTTACTGGTTTATGGCTTTCATATTTTTAAATATGTATTTTCCTTTTGTGGATTTTAAAACAAGGAAGAGTAAAATGGCAGTTGGTCAGCAAAACTGACTTCTCCAGAAAACAAAAACAGAAATTGATTTGTTGTGCTGTTGATGAATGACTTAAATGGTACTCAGCTGTAGAGGTTCAGAAATATGTCTAATCCAATCACTGAATGTTTATTTACACAATGTATTGACAGCTGATCTGTAATTTATGGTGTTTCTAGATAGGTACATTATTTTATGCCTTCAGGAAAAAATTATCACAGTTTAAGATACTCATCTTCTGATGATAATTAAAATCTTTCAAGAGTAACTTTAACAAAGCCTTGCCCCTTCTGTCCTTTTGTCCAGTAAGTCCCATTCTGCCCCACTTCATGCTAGCAAAGAATGAGAGAGAGGAGCTGCTGAGCCTGCCAGGGCCTTTTGGAGTTTTATGAGGAGTTGAGGCATGATTAGAAACTGGAAAAAGGAGACCAGGAACTTTTATGTGTCAGTGAGAAAGGATGAGAGTTTTAGAAACAGTTTGTGTAGAATGTGAGCCAAGAAGAAAAAAGATTTAAACTTTTCAAGATCTTGCTTCTGTTCCCAGGCATGATAGAAATAAAGAACTAATTGAGCAATAAAACGTGCTTATTGCAGTTGGCTAGGGTAGGATCACTTGTAAAAGATTGCTAACAATAGGATGAGGGTTTTTTCCTCTGCAGGGAAGAGAAATTAAGAGGTATGAAATACTCAGCATAATATAGTCCTAAATATTTGAAATGCACATATACATGTCCTTACCTTCCTTCTGACTTTGGAGTTCATAAAATCTTTCCACGGTTCTGGTGAGGAAAGGAGGAATAAAACCTCAACCCTGTTAATGAGCAGCAACTTCAGCATCACTTGTGTCTGTCAGTGCTGCCTTGGGTGTTTTAAATCTGTGGGGTCTTGTTTCTGCAGTGCAGGTAAGCTGTGTCACACAGCACATTCTGCTCACTGCTAGTCTTGATGTAGCCCAGGAGTGCTCCCAGAATAAACAGTGTACCCCATCTTTTACTGTTCTTACTGTTGTAAACCCCAATCCTGAAGGTTACCCTATCGAGCAGCCTAAGTATCTGTGTCCTGTTATGCTGCACAGTGTAGGTGAAAAACCCCCAAGTTATTAGGTCCTGTAACAAATCTAAATAAACAAATATAATCAACAGATGTCTTTGGAACTGCTCTCAAATAATGAATACAATTTGTAGGACTAACCACTTTGCTCAGCAGTGAGTAGTTGTAGAACTGGATTTTAAGGAAAGACTGAAGGAAACCAAATTGCTGAGGTACCAGAAATATCCTGCTCTCTTCCTGTAAGAGAACATAAAGCAACAACAACTAATAAAAAAAAAAAGTTTTATTAACTGTTGGAAGAATTATTTCTATTAGCATTTCCCAGTAAAGTTGAGGTGACTTAATTCCCAAACTTTATTTCAAAAAAGGCATTTTTTCAGGCTGTTTGAGGTTGGCCACTAAATGTGTCTGTAACACATTAGGCCCTGTTTCTCAAAACACCTTGTGGACTGCTAATTGGAGTTTGCATAATACCGCAAAATTGCAGACATTCCTTTGAAGTGAGCAGGAATGAAAACTGCTTTTCTGGCATAAAAGAGAAAGGAATTTTTAATTTTAACAAAAAGGTTTAACAGAAATCCTTTCTTGGAATATGTTGTTGTTGTTATTATTGTTATTGTTATTATTATTATTATTATTATTATTATTATTAGCTTTTTTTTCCTGAAGAAAGTAGTTTGAGGAAAAGTTTCCGAACAGTTTTGTATTACACAAGTTCAAGGAGAGCCTTGTACATACAGTACTGCTGTTCAAGCCAAGAGGTAAACAATTATGAAATGCCTTTGAAATGCAAGGCTGGTAATGCCAAGGTTATGTATTTTGTCATTGAACACAACAGTAAGTTGTTAGGAGCAGGAGTGAGTGATAGTTATTACTTATGCACAGATGTGCAAATGAAAAACATAGGAAATTTAATATCTCAGGGTTCAAATTCTTAGTGGTAACACTCTTGTTTCAAATCTGATATAGCCTGTAGGAACCAGTCAGGATCAGAAAGGAAAAAAAAATGTCTTTAGAGAAATACATTTGTTTGGTCAAAATTCAGACTTCCTCTGTACTTTGGCTGATAAGTACGTGTGCATTTCAGTCCCATCCATCCTGCAGATTTGGAGCTGTCCTGGGTTTGGGTCTGAAGATGGTTTTAGGGTAGAATAGGATCAAACCAGGGCTGACACTGAAAATTATTAGGCTGCATTCTATTTTTCTCTAATTGTCAGATCACTCTGAGCTGTCAATCCTTTTCACAGCTTTGAATTTTCAGAATAACAGTCCAAGCAAGCTGATTTTGCTTCATAAGTGTCTAACAACTCACTGTGACTGGAAACAGGTAGCAATTCTTCATGAAGGGAAGGCTGGAAAAAGCCAGTTTCAGAGCACTGTGAAAAGTGTGATTGGGTGCATGAGACAAATCCTATCCAATTAACTCTTATTTCTGCCTGAAATTCTGAAATGGTAGATAAAACATCTCATCATGCTCTGCATGACATACCCTGTAATAAATTTAGTGCAATACAACAATACCCAGCATGAAAGCATGAACATTCTATTTCCAAATTTGTATCACCTCACTGCATGATTCTTGTGTTTAATGAAATAACAGCAAAACGGAAGCTTTTAGGCAAGCCGATGGATGTTGATAGAGTTGGAAACTTACACTGTATTTATCAACAAGAGCAGTCTCTTATGGTCAGAATCTGAGTACAGCAAATAAAACAGTAGTTTGGAGAACAGAGAGATGTTGGGGAAAGGAAAATTTTTCTTGTTTCAAGTGCCAGATTTGATGGTACGTTTGTTTATATCTAATAAAATTCCTGATGCTTGGGTCTAAGACACGGTATTTCAGTCTTGTATAAAGAAGGTTTCTAATGAAAAGAACACGTCTTTCACTTAAATCAATTACACAAAAAAGGAAAGAAAATCACCTTTTGTTATATTTTGAAGCACAGGAGGAGGTGGCAAGGGCAGATTAGCAGGGCTTTGTGCAGCAGTGCTTGTGTATGAAACAAACAACTTTTGACAGGAAGATTACAAAAACTGGAATCATGAAGAGAGAAAAGCTGTTGCTAAATGGTGAGCATGTATTTGCTTTATTTACCCACCATTTTCCTTCTGCTTTAGCAGAGGTATCTGCCAGGCTCTTGAAAATTTTAATCATCCTTGAGCTGTCAAAAACTTAGTCGTCTTTGCAGTAAAGACACGTTTGCACAAGCTGTTGGGTGGGAGAACCCCCCTGCCCTCCCATGGGCTCCACTGTGCTGCTAATGCCAGGGCACAGAGTTCATGCAGAAATTGTGCCAAATTGCAGAAAGACGGGGTGTCGGGTGCTGTGCATTTTGAACTTTATACATCTGTCTTGAAAAGACAGGCAGATGAACAAAGGAAATGCAGGAGGCCAGAGGTGGAAAAACATCCTTGAGAGAGCAAATTCCTTCTTCTAATGAGAGGCTTTGTCACTGAGCCACGAACTTCAGAAAATAATGATGAGTGGTCATAGGTATCTACTAAGAGTAGAATTCACTTTAGATTGATAACAAGAGCAGTTAGAGTGAGGAAAAAGAATCCTCTCTAGAAGAGCACAGCATGCACCCATCTCTCTTTGCAGCAGGAATGAGAATATCATCGTCCTTTCCATAGAGTTACAGAGTTCTTATAAGTGTAAGGTGAGAATCAGAGAAAATAGTCACATAACAACTCAAGATTCCCTTCCTTAACAGTCCTTATTTTCTCTCATTCTGATAGAGTGCTTTAAAGAGCAAAATGTGTCATAAAAATGCTCATGACTTAAGGTACTTTGATTCATTTGCTTACTAGTTCCATGGAAATGGATCTATTCAGAATAACAAATAGCAGAGATGTTAGTGATTGTAATTAATTGGAGACAACATGTCAGTGTGTCAGCACTTCACAGAAGCTGAAATTCCTGTCACAAAGTTGCAGAAAAATTTTAAAAAGTTAGCAATTGTTTGCTACCACAAAAGATGCCTTTGCAAAATCTGTATTAAAATGCAGCTTCCTGTTGTAGGCACGCCCATGGTTCAAATATATTCTGTTCTGGTTCTTATTTTAGAGTCACTTCTTAGAAATTGCCGAGGGGTACTCCAAAACCCTGATAAACCACACACTAAGAACTGTGTTGTCTGAGACCATGAAAAGAGTTCTCTTTTCTTTTTGGTTTTCTAGTATTTGAATTTTTTCCCCTACAGTTTCGGGGTTTGGCCCACATTAGTTGAAACACATGCTTACACAAAAGCCTGCAAAGAAGTCTTATCTCAATATTCTTTTGAAGACAGACATGACAACTGAGTTGTACAAGGCCTGTCTATGTGGATTTGTCTGTCTGTCTACTGGATTTGTAAGAAAATGAGTGTTCTGCCTTAGCAGTCTACCTTATGTATGTAGACTTGTCAAAGCCATGGATGTTAATTTTATGTGCTGGTAGAGAAATGTCTTAAAGTAATGTCACCTGACCTGAAGATGGTAGGCTTGTTAAAGTTCAAAGCCCATCAAAGTTCTTTGCCCAAAATCTCATGGAAACTGAACAAAAATACTTTGAGATGGATTATAGTATTTCTCTTAGTATTTCCAATCCAGCCAAAATGTAACTTTCTTTGGGATTTTTTGCTAGGACCGAAAATGTTACTTTTCCATTAGCCTACTCCTCTTAAAGGCAAGAAATTACAGCAAAACTCTGTATCTCCAGCAATGAAAATTGTTCACTTTAGTACTAATTTCATTAAACAAGCAGAGCTTCATCTCTGTATGAAAATGCACTGAACATCAGCTAGGCAACCATAGCATTCCTAAGGTAGCTGAGGAAAATGGCCTATTGACTCAAACTGCACTTATTGACTCAAACTGCACACACATACGCACACACATTTCAAATGTCATTTTTTTACTGCCCTGGTGAAAATCCTTCTTTTCTCCTATTGCGTATAGCTGCTGTGCAGGTACAGTGAAGTACAAGCATTAGGTACTTCACAAGAGTGGTGGGTGTTACATTTACATTGTGGGACAGAATTTGGAAAGGAGCCTTTAAATTAGTATTCATTAGTTTCAGATAGCAAAGATTATGCAGATTTAGGCAAGCTGACAGAGGATGTTTCCACATCTTTCAATGTGTTTGTACAGTCTGAAAGCATCTCACATCATGCTGTTCAAGAATGTATGAGATGCTAGTTAATGAACTGTGGTAAGCTAGAAGTAAATATTCAGATATGGGCACCATAGTGTGTAGCTCAATGAATTTGACCACAATTATTATATAATTATTGTGGTAATGAGTGGGTTCTGAGTTTTGACTTCACAAAGCATACTTACGTACTGCTAGTAGTTTCTTGCTAAGGGTTTAGTTTAATTAGTTGAGCTTAAACATAGCTTGCTATGAAAAGCAAGTGTTTTAGTATGTTATTGTCTTTCTGAGTTAAGACTGGGAAAGTATGAATTTACAATCAGAAAACATACTGAAAGCTAGAGTATTCTTGAGTAATATCCACAAAATAGGTTTCTGCTGAAAACCTATCTAGATGGGGTTTTTTTCACCTTCATACTGTTGAACTAATAGGCTTTAAATCCAATTTGTTCTGTGTCAGATAACTGTTGAAAATACTGAATTGAGACCCCTCCACAAAAAAACCCCAAACTCTCCCCAAAGCAAACAAACAAACAAAGCCACCAAAACAACAAAAAATCCAAACAAACAAAAAACCCAACAACAACAAAAACCCCAAAATTAGGGGGATTCTAATGGGATTTTGCATGTTATTCTAAATTACCCCCAGCATTTAAATTGGTGTCTCCTTTCTATACAGCTTGTCCTAAAATTGTAATCCTTCTAGAGAGTTTTGTTCTTGGTCACTAGGGGTCAGTGATTCAGCTCCAGGTTAAATGCTTCAAATTTGGCACATGAGTTCTTGCTGTAGCTAGTGGAAATTGAATCAACTGAATGCTTCTTTAAGCTCCACTGGCTTACAGCTTTGACTGGAGTGAGAGCTGAGACATGTAGCTCACATGCAAATGCTTACATTTAAATATTAGATATAGGGAATTTTCTCTCAACCTTTAGGTTCTGCTAGAGTCTAGTGATCTTAGTTTGTGATGGGCCTGATCTAGATCCAGCTCAAGGTTTCTCCATGGACAAGGCAAAATCTGGCCTCTCCAAGAACAAAGGAATACATATTCTGTCCTTAGCTTTGGTTGCAGCAGAACTCCGTATTTTAGTGCCAGTAAAAGAAATTGAGGACAAGGAAGGCTGAGGAAGGCTTATAGGACTTGCCAGGCCATGCAGAGGGGTGGAAGCTCTGGGAGAAGAAGGTGGGCGTGTGAAAGCTGGAAGAGCTCAGAGGAGTGTAGGGGCTTTTTCTGTTCCCCAGGCTGACCTTCCCATGTATGTTTTATAAGGCTGGGATGGGTCCATGGGGGTCCATGCCTCACCTCATTGGCAGTACAAGAGAAACCCACATCTTTGCCTGTAAGTCCACTCCCTTTGGCAAGCTGCCTTTATTTCTTATGTTCCCCAAACAAGAGCAGCCAGGAGGTGTGCTCATAGGTCCAGGCCTAATATGCATGGCCAGCCTGGCTGGGCTGCCAGCACCCAGCAGCTCTGACAGCATGAGCAAACCAAAGAGAGGGCAGGCAAATGTAGCTCTTGCTGCTTAACCCAATCCCTTCCCGTTGTGGTGGCAGGTTGAGGGAACAGTCCTTCCTTCATCCATCTTATGCCCGAGTCCCAGAGGAGAAATACAGCAGGACCCAACGCTGAGACCCAACACAATACACAGCTTCTTGGCCCCACTTCTGCCCAACACCTTACAAAAATATTTTGGCCAAAAAAGTTTTAGTAAAGCTCAGGGGATCTGAACATTTGCTGTTTAGCTGTTTGCTGTGATGGTAAAAAATAAGAATAGGGAAAAAAAGGAAGAACAAAACTCACTTGAGTTATGTCTGTCTGCCATTTATGTCTCATGAAGTAGTTGTGAGCAATTCAAGCATGATTTTGATATCTCTCCTAATGCTTGGTATGTATAACTGTTGACCAAGATTTTGTAGTTTCCTGATTCTGCAGAAACAGTATTCTCTTTCCATGTGCTAAAGCATTAAGGAAACTTCTCTACCATGTTGGAGGCTTATAGTTTTTGTATTATGTGGGCTGGGGGGGGGGGGGGATTTGGTTTTTTAATCAGTAATGAATTACATCTTAAAACAACCTTCTGCTTTTCTTTTGGTCTCCCTCCTTAGTGCAGAAGGATACTGCAGTGTTTTCCACACTTTGTTTTTTAGGGACAAACAATGTTTGATGTAGTCTGGAGCTTCCAAGAACAGCTTCTCAAATTTTATTTGAAAAATTACTACTTGACAAATATTTCTTCCAAGTAGGATGTGATAGGTTGTTATGGACAGCATGGAGCTGTTAGGAGGGAATTGCTTTGTTCAGTGAGAGCGTGGTCATTTGTGACTGCAGCTGTTCCCATTTAGCTCTCTCTGAGTTGTTCTGTCCTGATTTTCCATGGGATCCTCAGGAATAACCTAGCATCATCCACTGGGACAGCAGAGCTCTCAAAACTCCCTGTTAATCTCTCTGAGAAGTTCACCCAATAGTGCAAATGGTAATGGTTGTTTTATGACATGAAGACTTGGCTACAGAGAAGCGGACACAAACCAACTTACTCTTAATTACTTTTTAAAGGAAAGCAGTTTTTCTCTATAGTGTTAATTAATGGGACTTGTGTTTGGAAGAAAGACAGATTATTCAGAATGAAAACGAATCTGCCCAGGGCAGATTTTCAGTGGATCTTACCCCTTTTCAAGTTTACCTATGCTTTCCTAAGTAGTTCCTGAGTAATCTTTAATAAGTGTGAATTAAAGAGTGACCCATACTAAAAAGAAAAAAAAAATCACAGAAAAAAAAAAGCAAAAAAAATCAACCAAGGTCTAAATTACTGTTAGGAACAGTTTTTAAAGGCAGCAGTCGAATTGTGTCAGCTAATACATTCCTTCTACCTTTTATTTTCCATGTCTGAATGGCATTATGAAGCACCCATCAGATGTATTTCTTTCTAACTCTTAACCTTCCTGGTTAGAGGTCAGTGACTACAGAATGACTTTGACTACATTTGTCAAATGTGGAAATGCAGGACATAGCTTGGGTCTGTAGGTTTTGAGAAGACACTCTTAACGAGTCTCTTGTCAACACCACCACGAGGAGCCGCGTGAGTCACACCCACGGAGAAGCTGTACTGGTAGTCTGTGTTCCTGTACCCGCCAAGTTCAGGTCAGTCTCAGTCTGGAGCAGCTCCTTTGAAGAGAGGATGCTTGTACTGCGTCTCTTTTGGGTCTCACAGTGTAAAGCCAGGATGTTTCAACTCCGTGCTGCTCTGCCAGCTTTCCATGTCGTGTCCCATGCTCCTCCATCCAACACACCACTGGGGTGGGAGGCAGCCTTGTTTCTAACATCAGCTTCTCCTCCAGGCTCACAGCTAGAAATGGAGGCGACCCCAGGCCTGTCCTCTTTCTAGAAGTTTTCAGGCCTGCAGGTCCTAAGCCCAGTTTTGGCATGTAATCCTAAGAAATGGCTTTTGCAAAATCCAATTAACTTTGGATTTCTTAGCAACCGCTGAAGCTGTATGAATTGAAAACATCACGTTATCGAGTTTCCAAGTGGAGTGACAGATTGTTCCACCCTGTCCTATGCCATTGTCAGATCAGAAAATTGAAATCTTCGCTCCTCACGATGGGTGCAAAAATAAATACAAAGTCTTCATAGCTAGAAATGAATAATGTCAATTTTGTAATGACAAGATACTTCAAAATCACAGTCTCATGTCCTTTAGAATTTGTTTTTCTTTAGCAGTCTCCTCTGTTAGAACATGTTTACAGTAGGTACTCTTTTAAACTAAAATTCATAAAAGGATTCAAAGAAAGAAAACAAGAAAATTACCTTGACATTCAGTGAAAGCTGTAATATCATGTAAATCATTACTAATGGAGACCAATTATGGAGGCTCAGAGTCGACTGTAATAGATTTTTCACACAAAGGAGGAAGGATGTTGGACCTACTGCAGAGCTGTGAAGAAGTAATTACATATCATCTTTCGTACCTACCAAATGAGATATTTTTGAAGAGTTCACACTAGCCATCACACGCTCAAGAACATCATGTTCTAGGCAGTGGGGTGTTTTATTTGCATTGACATCTTTCAGAGCAGCCATCTGTACGCCAGCATCTGTGTGTCTACCACGTATTTTGGGTGTGCATGTGCATTACCATTTCATTTTGCGCAGCTGTTTGGTAAGCTGCTGAGTACATTGCAGCCATTTAGCATCCATGCTCTATATTACTGACTGCTGTCTTGCTTCAACCAATGTCCAAGTTCTTTTTAAAAGTTATTTCTTCTCTACTTCTCAGTGGGACCTCCTCAGGACTAATACCTCCCATGTAGGAAAGACATCATTTTTTTACAGTGGTATTTATACTGATGTCTGAAAGAATTTAATGAAATCTAGTAATTTGAGGTTCAAAAGTCTTGTAAGAGATAATTATTTATAGGTGGTGAAGATGGAATAGATTGTATATGAATGCTCCCTTCCTTACTTCAAGGACATAATGCTGTGTGCTCCTGGCTCTTCTGTTAATTTTCATATGATTTTTCAGTTCTCTGTATCAGCATTTCCCTCAGTTATGAGTAGGTTTTAGTTAATGCCTCTTGTGTCCTGCCTCTGCCTTACAACTGGTGATACATTACTGTAGGGCAATTTGCATTGACCTGATAGATGGAAGGCTGCAGTTGCACTTAAAACTTGATTCACTTTTTGTTGGGACCAAGTGGAAAAATAAAGTGGCACTAGGACATGGCCTGTTTGTGAATTGGAGCCCAGACTCAGGAGCTGCCTCTCCACTAAACTGCATTAGGAGAGTCCCAAGAGTCAGGTCCAGCTCTGCACCTTAATCTCTGTGTTGTTGTGTCACAGAAACAGAGCTATGTTGTAGGATCATTTAGTGATCTGAGTATAAATATGGGAAATTTTTCAATTTCAACATCATTTTACTTTAAAACAAGTCACTTTCGGAGATCATGACTCTTCTCATTTGTTTGTCTGTTGCAATTGTCTGGGCACAGCACTTACCTGCTTTTTGCAGGGATTTCAGGTACTGAAAACCTGAGGTGCCATCCTGTTCTCCACCTTTGTTCTGAAGTACAGAAGTCTCCTGGAGACCAAAACACCTTCATGTAAACTAAATGTTCTAGTTAATAATAGGGTGAAGGATGAGCAGTGTTTGGTATGAAGGAGTTTGGGTTTAATGGATTCTCAGAAGTCAGTTTCAGTTTCCAGCATTAGTTTCCCATGTGTGAAATGGACTTTATATTTAACATCTAGATAAGAATTAACTGAGCCTACTTTACCTTCATCTCTTGCTTGCATTAACTGGAAAAGTCTGGTGTTCTACCTGTATTTTGAACTGGTCAGGTTTGATGTGACCTCTTATAGAAGGCTTTGTGAAAGAGAGCAACCCCTAACAATAGTAGTTTAAAAACCCGCATAGTTCGTGACTTTTACCACTAGTCACATACAAATTCTTTGGCGTTTCTTGAAGACATAACAGGGGCAGGGCATATATGTTTTCTTTCAGTTAATCCCCAAACATCTGTTTTCCCAGCCAGAATAAAAGTGTAAACAAGAGAATGAAAGGACAGTTTATTTTCCCAACTTGAATCTTTTTGTCAAACTCTTTCATCTTAGGATCTTACTGGTAAATAAGGTTTTAGGAAAGGGTCATGTTTCTGAAATACTTGCAGTGTTTAAACCTTTGTTTCCCTTGATAAAATAATTTACACAAAAACCATTTTGACTACCTTACTAATTCACTGCTGTGAGAGACATCACATCTTAAAATATTTGAATTGTGTTTCAATTTATTTTTATCTACATAAACATATATTTTACATGTGTGTAAATATATATTTCTCTTTCCTCTTTCTTTGTGCTTTTTTTTTTCCATTGGGGAATTTTTCAGGAGCTTGGCTACTCAAATCCTGCACCAGTCTGCTTTCATTCATGGCCACCTCTGCCACTTGTTGTTTTGTCAATATAAAGAGATATCGTGGATCCATGTATTAATAGGCTACTTCAGTGAAATTAGTCTCTGGCAAGTATAAAATTATGCTGGTCTCTCAGAGTAGTTGCCCAAAGCCATCTGAAAAGGACTGCTTGGGTGAGGAGAGGTTAGAGATACTAAAGATACCAAGCCAGGCTGAATTTTCACTGAGCATCTAACAGGGAGTATGGAGAAAATTACATTCAGGGGAAAAAAATGGAGGTAAGGTGAGACCTTGCATTTCCACCAAGTTTCTAGGTTTTTCACTTTGTAAAAGGAATGTCTTTAAGCTGGTTAATTAACATGGCAGGAGCCTCCACAGTGTCTACAGCTACAGCAGGACAACATCTGTCTGCAGTAATTAGGCAGGAACTTCCACACTGAAGGGCTGCTCACAGATGGAGCCGATGGCTTGCCAGGCAGATGATGTAGAATTGTTTATACAAACCCACTTCTACTCCTAAAAACAATAGCAAGCACATATTGTTGGCAGTCTTTGGGTGTGAAACTAATTATGATAAATCTGAAATGGTAAGTGTCTGGTGTTTTGAAAAAAATTATATTGGGAAGGGAAACCCACCTCAAATTCATTCATAGTGATGTGAGAGGAAAAAGACAAGGCTTTATTGATAGTTTATTGTATTAAAAAAGCCTTTGAAGAATGGGTAGAGATGAAGCTTTCTTGGATGTGCAGAATAGCTTTCAATAAAATAAATATATTTCACACCTGTCCTATTTATTGCTGCTGATAAGATTAGAGAATTATGATTGCTAAAGAATTTCTTCTCAGAATCTATCAGACATTTCAGACTGTTTTGTTCAGGGAATATGTTGTCTTTCAAGGACTAGGATGTGAAATCATCTGAAGATATTTGAAGATGCCCTATTGTATAGGAGGGATTTTTCCAGTAGTTTTTTTTTTTTTTTTACTGTATGTAATGTTAATATCCATAGAAAAATTCTCATAGTATTGCTCCAGTATAGATTAGATGATACAGGATTTCACATGAGCTAAAATTTACTTTTTTTAGCTGAAAATATCATAAGACTTAGAACATAAAATCTGTGAGAAAATAAATGAAGGAAAAACACTTGGACTAAACACTGAGGAAAAATGTAGAATAGTTGGCTTTGATCTCCTCTGGCTCCCTCCACCCTCTCATAAATGCAGTGAAAACATTTGTACTCTATGACTACTGGTCTTTTTATGATTATGCACATTTTCTGAGGATTGTAAGTAGTGCTACAAAGGTTATTGGCAAAGGTGCTTCTTTTTTCCAGTGCCTCGAAGTTGTGAAAGAAAGTCAAATAACAACCTATGTACTACTCTGGTTTAGCTATCTATGCTCTTCTTTGAGAAGCTCATATTAAAGAGAAAGAAAATCTGGTATCCTTTTATATCTGCTAGACAAGGAATTGCTGAAGGCAATTTAGTGATTTGCTAAAACCCAGTTCTGTTTCTCCATTCTTCACTAATGTCTCTCGATATTTGTGTGTAGTGTAGTATTTTTCCTTTTTATGTGTTAGCATGTTGAGGATGGATTACAGGGCTTACTTCTTACTTATTGTCACATATATATTCCATTTTAGAAAGTGTATATTAACTTCAATTTCTTGCACTTTCTGCCTGTTCCACTTCAGGTATTTACCTGACTACAGGAAAAAAAATTGTAAGTGAATTTTTGCATCTAGTTTTTAGAAGTGTTGGTGTCTGCTGAATTTCCCACAGCCTGACATGAGTGTCCTAGGAGTGCTGGGTGTCATTGCTTGTTTTTAGGAGACAGAGTTCTGAGGCTGTTAGATCAAGGTCTTGGATACATGTGATTTTTACAAGTCGTAACTTCCAACTCTGTTTCTGATCTGAATTGTCAAGACTCCTCAGTAATATGCAAACAGAATAGCATATCCTTTTAGCAGTGGTAGGATTCTGCTTGCCTGAGTTTGTTTTCACCCTTCACCATTGCCAACAACTTTGATTTTTCACTGACGACAGTGGTTCCTGCAGTATCTGTGGACTTTGCAGTATCTGAATGCAGATGCAGTCATTCAGTTTCTGAAAATGAAAGATGTGGGAACAGAGACTGCTGCCTCTGCCCCAGGGGCCTGAGGGTGTGCTGCATCTGCTGTTCCTTCTGTGGAAGGCTCAGAACAACCTGTTCTTTTCTTCTTGTTACTCCCAACACCTCCCCAAAGCAACACATTTACTTTTCTGGTCCCCAGTGATGATGCCAGTTACTGAGATTGGGAAGTGAGGTCACAGAGGTGATCAAAGAATGGGAAGGTGACCAGGTCACCCCCAGAACCTCGTTCCCATTTGCATAGAGTGGAAATTACTTTCCCCTTTTATTATACAAATGGAAAGTCAGTTCACAAGAATCAGATTCCTTTTTTCAGGTGGAAAAGCAGGGCAGGCTGTTCATCTCCTTTGTGGGGACTGACCACATGTAGCCACTACCTCCACTGGCCTTCGTGCACAAGATCTCTCGGTGTCCAGGGCTGGTGGGACACCAGGAGATGGGCCAGCAAATCTCAGAGCAACTGCAGGAGCCAACACAGGTACTGAAGACACCCAGTACTTGATATCTGAGATCTAGGAATAACTGTTCTTCCTATATCTAGGGGAAAAAACCCAACAAACATCTGCAGAGCTTCATCTCATAAAGACTGAGAGAATAGGAACATCTCATAGTGAAACAACTGATCTGAAGTATGAACTCAGAGCTGCAGTGTACTAAACAAATAAGATGGTGATGGAAGAATTGGTTTATTTTTCTTTATACCAATCCCTTCCTACTTCAATGGACCATGTTGATTCTGGAGAAAGACTTACTCAGCTGCTTGGTGTTGGGGAGGAATAAACCAGGAGGCTCACTTTAAGGTGAACTGGAATGTATGTCCTTTGGTAAGACACTAGGCACACTTCTGTCATCTGGTAAAATTTTAATCAGTGTTTTTCATCATATGGTTGATACAGGATCTGTGCTTGGATAGCTGTGAGTACAGTGTGCATTAATTACCTTGCTACACTTGTGTGGGAACTAATGGAATACAGCGTTTCTCCCAGTAATATACATCTGGTGTTAGAGCCTGCTCCAAAACATTAGTCAGTTCTACAACTACAGACAGAATTTTATTGTATTCTTCAGTAATGTGATAATGGTGAGCTGATTCTTACAAATCTTCATGGACTTTCTCATCAGTGTAGAACCAAATTAAAATTTAACTTTTTCAAAATTTCCAAGCGTTACGTGTTTCACTGGCTCAGTCAGTCAGCCAAATATTTGAGTAAAGAAGGTGGAACTTTTCTATCACAGTTTCAGAACTGCTCTTCTGTAATAATTTAATATCTAATTTACAGAACCTTTATATTAGATATCATTTGGAAGTAGAGTCTAACTAGTTAAGATTATTTTCATACAGGTCTTGATTTTTCCTTGCTAATCCTTAGTTTCTGAATATCCTGTTAAGGTAGATTTTAGGAAAAACAAAACCTTTTTTCGAATATTGCTTCAAGTTACACTCAATGTTTATTCGAAACCAATCTGTTTTGAAGAAAAAGAGAGTAACCTTACTGTATTTCTGTTATGTCTTTCAATTCCCGAAACAACAACAAAAACCTCCCCACCAAATGCAAAATAAAAAGAAAAAAAAAAAAACAAAACACTTTGCTTGGTATGAATTGCACAAGAGTATGAGTCGAGAAATACTTCTTATGTATCTTCACATGCACATGCCAAAAGGTCTCTGCCAGAGCTATTCTCTATTGGAATTTACAGGGGGTTGTGAAGAGCAAATACTGAAGCACTGTCTTGCTTTTTCTCCTTTAAAATACTATTTGAGGAGGAGCCTGAGGAGCTGGATTGCTCAGAAAAGGATCTGTTTAATATCTAAGATAGAACTCCTGGGTTGCTAAACTGTAATTGAAAGGTAAATTTTGAGAGAAAACAAAATTAAATTACTATTTGCATAGTTTATTGTTCCTTTGGGATTTATAAAAACATCCCCAGTAGTCTTTGCCTCCACCCAAAAAAACTATCTTTGTTGAATTACAAGTTTTAGATTTCAGTTTTCTCTTCTTTCTGAAAGACTTGAGCAATTATTTGAATTCCCTAAGAGTATGTTAAAACACAGGAGACAAAAGCCTCAGCTTCTGTTTTCAGTCCTGGTTGTGGAGAAAGGCAGTATTGCAGCGTATGCTGTCCATTGGAGGACCAGGCATTTCTCATATAAAAATATCTGAAATGTTTTGAGCATTTTTGATGCTGTTTTAGTTTTATTGTTTTTCTGTATTAACTAAAAACAAGGATGAAATGCATGGGGCTTTTAGTGGAAACTTCAAATATGAAGTTAACCTTACAGTTAAAAAATTAAAAATATTTACTAATGACCCTTCTTAAAGGATGAAGTAATTGGAAGACATTAAGTAGGAAGATAGTACTGTGTGTCTTGGCTTCCAGAAAGGGTATGATGCCAGCCTGCTCTGGACTGCCAACATCCCAAAAAGCTTCCTCACTGGCTCCCTTCACCGTGGGTTGCCTGTATATGTCTCCTGGTTCTTGATGCTGATGCAGTAAATAAAACTTTGGCAAAGTTTATGCCACAATGGGCCTGAATTGCAGATAGTCTCTAGGTGTAGTTCCAGTGTAGTTGTTCATAAATTGAGACTGCTGGGTTGGGCCAGTTAGCAAATGAATCATTTGTACAGTTTTTACAATGTTAATTCATGGTTTTGTCCATTCATGGTGGTTTCAGAAGCTTATTAATCAAATATGTATTGATGCAGATGTGGAGCAGTGTATCTGAAAACCAGGTTTTCTCCTGACTTCTTGTGGAAGTAGGTACAGAGTAGGAGGAAGGAGGAAAATGCTTTCTCTCCCCTGCTCTGTCTGTTCTCCTCAGCAAGGGGCCCAGCAGAATCTATTTTTATTTTTAGGGCAAGATAGGATTTCCCTCTCTTTGGGTATGCTTGGCCTTTTTTCACAAAGGGCAACGTTCAGTGCGGGTTCCTTATGGGACATTGTTGTTTGTCAAAGTGAAATCAACAAAGGTCCTTGAGAGGGGGTCTGGTTATGGTTATGGTAAGCTATCCTTTCTGCATACCTTGCTGGTTGCTCTTCCTTTCAGATGATAAAGTTTTGCAGTTTCTGGAATAAAGAGCTGGAGTGGATCTCAGCTAAAGTGGAACCCAGCTAATATTTGTCTAAAGAAGTTGGGTGAAGACTCCCTGGCAGCAGCTTGGCCATTTGCTGGGCTCAGTGGAGCTCTGGTTGCCAGCACGTGGCTTGGCCAAGAGGCCCAGATGCATCTTGAACCTGCTGCTGCTGCTTTGTGTCATGGTCAGGGCTCAGCCATCCCAGGAAACACAAAACCACGTTCTGGGGAAATAACCAGACTTAGCCCATGGGAAGCACCTAATTAGATGGGTTTATCAGGTGTTTTGTAATTACAGAAATACGTAGATAATTGTTTTCCTTTCAGCTAGCTTCTGCTTACCTCTCTTAAGAATGTGCCATGGAGAAAAAAGGTAAACTGCTATTTAAGTGTACTTTAGACTGTAGATATTTAAGGCAACTGAACCATAACAGTGAACAGTGCACAGAGACTATGCTAATGTTTGAGTAACATGAGATTGATCCAGAGCTTTTTCTTTTGCCACCCTTTTCTGAAGTTTTAAAATTTAAATGCATAGTAACAAGCAAGAATGATCCAGATGAGTGATCTGTTTAATTGTAAGAGGTAGGATATTTGCTAAATTATAGCCAGATTAGGATTCTGCATTTGATGATTTGGGTGTGGTGTTTTTTGGGTTTTTTTATTTTTGTTGTTTGATTTTTTTTTTAGATCCAATGAATTATTTGAAAAATACAGTGTACAAAACAGGAAGAGAAAAGTATTTTCCAAGCAGTAGATCAGTTAAGCTCAGCTTCCACTTGATGCAGCTTTGTTCTTGTGTCTGTCATCAAAATGTAACAGGTTCCATCCTGAATAGTTATGTTACATACATATGCTATCTTTTTATTTAAAAAATACTTTATGATTAAGAAGTATTGCATGATAAGACCTAGACTAGCCCAGGACTAGCTCAAGAAATAATCACCTTGAATAAACAAATAATGCTGGGGTTACCTTATCACTAAAAACCAGTGATTATTTTGGACAAAGTTCTCTTGCCTCATTGATCAATAATTCACTGAGTTATGGAGGTATTTATATGTTCCATTTGGTACTAGACCAAATTTAAAAAATAAATAAGAAGATTTACAGTTATTTACTGTAGATACTTCTTTTGAATTCAAAAGATAGAGAAGAATTTATTGCAATATATAATGTACAAAAAGAATTCAAATTATTAACCTCAAGACATCTGTTCCTGCAGTCTCTCATATAGATAAAGCTTTTAATCAGAGCAGAGCTTCAGGTTGTGAGTAAAGTTTTCTCCTGCAATATGTAACAGGCACCTCCCTGTGCTGCCAAGCCAGTGCTCAGTGCTTCCTTTTCCTCCTTCTCCCTGACATTGCTCTCTCCAGCCATGAAGACCCTTGGGGTAGCTCTGTGGTGAAGAAAAAGTGGCCAGTGCTGCTGGGCTGGATTTTACTGGAGCACTGCACAGCACTCCAGCCTCAGGAGAGGGCAATGAGCAGAGGAGAGGCTCAATTTCTGCTGGTCAGAGGCAGTGAAGAAGGGTCACTTAAGAGTTAGGGATACGTTTATATGTATATATATATATGTATATATATATATATATATATATATATATATTTATATTTATATTTGTGTGTGTGTGTGTGTGTGTGTGTGTGTGTGTGTGTGTGTGTGTGTGTGTACGTATAATGCAGAGCAGAGTTGGAAAAGAGGAGATGAAGAACATGCAGAGACTGACAAAGAAGGATCATCCTGTGGTCAATGCAGAAGATTGAGACAACTTGAGTTTATTGTGCCTCATTCATCTCCAGTGTTGTACTGCTGCACCTTAAAGGGTTGTGCAGGCACCACAGGTTAGATATGGTGAGACAGACTGAATCAGCAGAGACTCAGTCTCCTTGTGTGAGGGAAATGGCAGCCATGCAATTTCAGCACAAAAATCAGAGGGGAGCAAATTCAGAGGGTCTTGTGCTTTTCCTGCTTGGCTCCACAGGCTGCTGTTCTGTGAAAAGTGTTGATAGACTTGAGGTTTTGGCTAATGTTAGGTGTTTCAAAAGTAGTCAATGGCAATTGCTGTATTACTACTTATGGTTTTAAACATGTGTCTTTTGTAGTTTAATGGGAAAGAGAGGGTGGAGAAATCTTGTGGGCAAAGCTGTGGAAATAGAGGGAAATTTTCTTAAGTGTCACGTTAAAGAGTTGAAAGCATATTTTGATTTAATGGCACCAGTAAACCCCTCTGCATTCATTTTCTATTGTGTTGTCTAACTTAGCTGTTGGTTGCAAAAAAAGCAGAGATAATTAGTGTTTGAACTGTGGTAATGTGGAAACCAGGACCAGAACTGCAGGTAGAAAATGCTGTGGAACCGCTGAGGCCCTGCATTAGAGAACTCGCTGTCTACTCAGAACAAACAAAACACAGAAGTGGAAAATTGAGGCATGGAAAGAAAAGTTTGTTCCATAAGAAACCAGGAAATGAGCTCAGGGCTTATGATTATCATCCTGTGTGTTATTTCCAAGCATGCCTTCTCTTTCTCAGAAACAAAAAATACTAATACCAAATTACTGAACATTTAAAAAAATGTTCTATTCCACTTTAGAATGAGCAACATTTTTTCATTAATATTTATGTCATTATATCAACTGTTATTTTACATAAATTAGTTATATACAATATATCAAATTTTAAGCAATGGCTCTGCTAGATTTACATGGATTGTAATATCAAATGTTTCCTGCTTGCCAACATAATAGTGCCTTAGGAGAAAATGAGAATCATACCTTGTGGCTCAGTCAGTGCAACCCATTATGTGTCTATACTTTATGTGTGTATACATGTAAGTTCTTGAAGAACTTGCAGAACAAAAATAAAAAGTTATTTTAAGAGTCCCTTAACAAATATTATTGGTGGGTGAGAAATGAGAATGCAGAAATGTAAAGCAGATTTGGTTGAATAAATGCTGGACAATTAGCTCAGCTTTCTGCAGAAAATCAATCTGTTTTTCAACTGCAAAACTCTCACTGGTGGATTCAATGAGTCCAATTGTGTTCTCACACTAGTAGCATTTAAAGCATTAACAATGTTCAAGTCAGAAATCCATATAATAAAATAAGATGTAGATGTTTGAAAGAATTCAGTTTGAAGTTACAATACATAGGCAAATACAAAAGGGTCTCTGAAAAAGTGTCTGTATCTAGAATGCTATTACAGTTAAGAAAATGTAATTTGTATTCAGGATAACTTAGGGTTTTGATGTATTCATAAGAGAAGAAAATCCTTATCTTTGGGGAATGGCAACAGAAATAGCTTCACCTATTGCACTCTGCATAGAGATTTGAATTCTATATCTCTTTTTGGCATTGGTCTTAGAAAAAACAGATCTTTTTCTTTTATACAAAATGAAAGCCTAATGACTTGGAATTGGGAGTGTAGATGTCTTAGAAGTTTGTTATTAAATACATGTTTATTTCAGTAGTTGAGAGCCTGGCTGAAGATTAGAATCACAAAATTTCAAATTGAATAAGTAATAATGTTCTTTTATTTATGCTGCAATTTACTTGGGAGAAGGATGGGAGTAGCATGACAGTAGGATTTTATGTTCAAAGTTGCCATGGTAATGCAACCTACTACCTGTTGCTAAGACTATGCTGTAGCTGTTATTACTTTTATTACAGCTTTTTATCCTTTAGTTTTTAAGGTGTTTGTTACAATTCAATTTAATTTTTAGGAAAACCAGTAAGCTTTGCCATTTGCCAGGAGGGCTCTTTAGTAAAAGCAGTGATAGCAATGCAAGAACCTGATTCTACTGACATGGCCCCTGTCCTCTAATGCAGAGACATTTACAAACCATCAAACCATGTAGGAAGACAAGATTATCAAGACAGTTCAGTGCCCTATCTATATTAACATCCACTTTTCCCTGTAAAGTCAGTGATCAATATTTGGAGACAGAAATGCCCCACCAATAACACCATACAAAACATACAAACAGGTGGTTCCTAGGATCCTTGGAGGATCCTGTCTGCTTCAGAATATCCCAGGACCTCTGTTACTGTGCCAACCCTGCTGAGCAGCAGCAGTATGGTAAGCCTGAAGTCAGCCAGAGTGCTTCCATTTGGGATCCCAGCTGTGAGACTCTCAAGATACCATTAGCCCCTCTAGATAGTAAATGGCTTGGTCTTTACAATACACTGCAAGGAAAATATATACCAAAGTCAAGATGGTTGTCTAAACCATGCCTTTCAAGTATGGAGGTGGTGATAGATGACTTCTGCCCTTGAAATGCTGTATTTATACAGCATTCTCTCTTGTTGGATTCTTATTTTCAAGACCTGTCTCCTGGTCTTATTTCTATAACTCCCTATCCTTTCCTGCTAGACAACAACATTGTCTATCTTTTTATGTGCATGTGAAAGCCATTGGCTGAATTTTTCAAAATTTGTACTGGCAAGTACCTTCCTATATCTGAATCTCTCCTGTTTTCAAGAGGAAAAGTTCCTAATTAAGTAGGCTGTGCAAATTGCCCGTGCTTATGCTCCTCTCTGTATTTGTGTCCAGTGGTTTAGCACTTAATGTAAACTTTTATATAAACTTTCGTATTTTATCTAGAAAATACTGAAAGTTAAGTAGATATCATGCAGTAGAATCAAAGAGGTAAGTTATTGTGTTTTATCCAGAACAGTACTCCGATGGCTGTTGCATAACAAGTGCTGTTTTTTGTTTAACTGAGCTGTGGGATAATATTACACTGTACGAGTGTATACAGTACATATGTGTTTTGAGGGTGTGCCTACATTGGTGTGAACTAAAGGTGCATGTATCTGTTCTGTTTCTTACCAAATAGTCCCAGGGATAATCACAGTGAAAGGCATACTCACAGCTAAGGGGTTTGGTGTGGTCTCAGTTTTCTGAATGCAGTCCTCAAGGGTGAGGTCTTGGATTCTTCCCTCCTCATACTCTGCTTTATAATCGTGGCACCTAATTTAGGAAAAGGGTCTTAGACTCCATCTGCATCAGTCAGAAACATTTTGGGTCTTTGAAAATCTCTTTAAGCATTAGTCACTGGGCGGAGGCACCTACTTCACTCATTTAGACCTACGAGCTTGTGAAATACGTTTGACCTTGAGGCAATAATTCGTAGCCCATTATCAAACTCAAAAACAAGTGAAAAATTGCCAGTGCAATATAACACATTGATGTTTTGGAAACCTACCTTTGTTAGCTCATGAAATGGAGGGTTGATGTCTGTCAATCGACTCTGGCCACTTTTACAGTCAGATACTAGTGTTGCTCTACATTTGCTCATGCAAGAGCAGACAGGTCTGTGAAGGGGGAAATGTGGGTGCTGCTTCAATATCTCAGTTGCTGATGACTGCTGTTTTCTGGTTCTCGATGGCAGTTTTTGCATCCTCTTGGTTTTCACTTGTCTGCAAGAACTCTTTCCAAAGTCTGCAAGTTTTAAGAGCTATCCTTCAAGATTCTTCAGTTCAGTCTTTTCACCGGTCACTGGTGTCATATGATATGGTTAAAGAGAGGATTTCTGGAGTGTCTGTAAAATACTCATTTAATTTGTTCATTTGTCAGAATGGACAGCTGTTAAAGGTTTGCCTGTGGATCCTTGGGTCTTCCTCTCTATCCAGGTAAGACATAGCAGGAGAATTCCAGCATTGAGAAGGGTTTTATGGACAGATTGTCAGCTTCTCTTTCATGCATTTTACTAACTGGGAGTGATAGGGATTTACTGATAGGGAGCGGTGATGGTACTGTATGGTTGGTTAAGATACAACTGTGGTATGGATTTTGGTCAGTAAAGGAGGGCAGAAATTAGTGCTGGCAGATAGAGTAAAGCAGTCTCAGTAGTTCTTGTTTAACATAAGAACAACCATGCACTTCAGAATACTAAGAAAACAGAACATGCGTGAAATGTCTCATCTGCAGCTGGAAAAGGAATTTTTAATAGCTGAATGTCAAGTAATTGACTGGTAATAAATAAAAATAATTCATGCACAGGGTAGGACCACTACATGGGAAATTAAATAATTTTCTGTGTAAAACACATTTACAAAACTGAACTACAGTTTCTACATCATCATTTTATGCTCTTTTCATAAAAAGAAGTACCATCAATTACTTTCCTTTGCAGAGCATTTTGAAACAAAACTGCAGAATACATTGGATGAAATCAAAACTTATGAGCTCATTAGGACTAGTACCAGAAATAGTAGAATCATCCAGCATACAGCATGGAAAAAACTTACATTTTGGAATGTTTACATGCTTAAAAATTCAGTGCTTACAAATGAATGAAGTGAGGTGGCTGCTCCAGTTTCTCCTTCTGCAAAGGGGAGTCATCCTGAGTCTGTAACCCTTAAATCAGTCTCTTTGTGTCTGTTCAGAGGAAATGGTTTTGTTCAGAAGATCTGATGCACATGAGAAATCTCTATAAAATGCCTTCGACAAAAAAGAATTTACAGTAACACTTATAGCACTAATACAACAGAATGAAAATAATCCAAACCAACATGAATCACCATGAACAAGTATTAGATGTCTTCAAATAAAAATATAATTCCAGTAATTCTGGTACTCACTTTTAACATAGCTTTTCATTTGAGTTTGCTACTTTTACAGAGCAATGCTTCTCTCTTTTAGAAACCTTTCCACTAAAACCAGATTGATGCTTAAAACATCATCAAGCCTTCTTCCTTCAGGTCAGAAATCCCAAGCTTTTTCATAACTGAAATAGTGGAGGTGCCATGGACTCCATGGAGTCCACAGGAGGCCTTACTACTGCCACTTGGTTTTCCATGAAAAATTTTCAGCCACTGCAGTATGTACCCTGAACAGTCAACTTAAGAAATACTGGAATGAAGATTGTAAGAAAGCTTGACTGGCATAAATACTTGTAACCTCTTGTGAATTTGCTGTGGTATTCCAGATTTACCACATAGAGCTGTGTACTAAATAGAATCAATAATTTGGTGGTTGGTCCCGACTTCTGCTGGATGAAGCTACTCTGTTGTTTTGTCACAGTTATGGGCCTGTTTTCTCTCCTAATTTGTTGTGCTTGCTCAGTGAAATTGAATCGCATGCTGTTTCAGGCAAGTCTTGGAGAAGTTGTTTTCCTCGGTGCAGATGGCTCTTCCCTCCAGATGTGAAAGGCAGTTAAGAGCTGCCTCATTTTTTTCTTAACCCTTCTGAACCATCTTGAAGTGCCCTTGATGCTATAGTAGTGCAGTGGTTCTTGCCCTATAGATGATTTTCTTGTGCCTGTGATGTCATGCGTGTCACTCACAGCACTGGCTCCATAAACGCGTTGCTTTGGTTTATTTGGTTTGTGTTCTTGTTTGTTTTAACAACGACAAAGTAAAATTCAAGAGCACAGCAGCCCCTGGGAGATCTCCCTGCTGGAAGCTCTTGTGGCAGCTTGGCACCAGTGAGGGTGCAGCCCCTGGTGTTTGCAGCTGCAGATGTTCCAGCCTTGCATCTTCAGCCCAAAGCAGTCAAGGAGAATCTGTACCCTGACCATTTCCCTTCACCCTGCCTGTTTCATTTGGGAACACAATGAGCTGTCAAAATTTCCTGCTTTGTTACCACAGAATTCCTTCCTTTCTCTCTAAAAAGTATTATTTATCTAAAACTGCTAATTGCATAAATTGTCAGAACGACTGCTTAGCTTGATTTTTAAGGTGGAGACAAAAAGATGTAAAGGTCTGGTGGACTGATGAAAGTCAGCCTCAAAGTCATCTGCCAAAGCAAAAAAAATAGCATTGAGTGTGTTGCCATGAACGGCCCAAATTAATGTGGCAAGTTGTATATCTGGTGCAATCCCTTACTAAGATGTAATTAAAAGTAACAGGGAAGAATATAAATATTTTCCAAATACATGAGCCAAGAAAAAATGGAGGAAGGGAGGTGTGGTTGATTTAGCCCACCACCACTTCCTAACTAATCTTTCTCTAATGATGTAGAGAGAGACTAGGTGGCACCTGGTGAAGTATTTTGAAATAACAGATTCATGAGGTAGAGCTACTTGATAACATCTTTGACTCATCAGAAACTTGCCTTCCCTCAGGATAAAGTTAATAATCATATAAGAATATAAAGATTTTAGCAGCTTTTCCTAAGTCAGCAAGGATGCAGATTTATTCTGTATACAGGTTCCTGTAGTGCTAGAGACAGTCCAAAATTATATTGTCTGTAAAAAATTTAAAATTACACAAACAGCCAATTCTAATAATGACTAATTTGTCATGACTTCCATTCCTGGGGCTTGCTAGTTCAGTAAAACTCATTCACATTTCTTACTAATTCCATCAATAGCTCCATTGCTTTCCCTCTCTTTGCTGAAATTGCTTTGAATAGTGTACATAAGCATCTAATTTGGCTAGTCTGTAGGTCTGTATGAGACAGCAGGACCGTGGGAGGAAGCTGGGCTACCAGGAACATCAGGCATCTGGGCCACAGAGCAGCTGGGACAGAAGAGGTGACAGCAGCGGTGAACTTAATTTAAAATAGCTGTAGCTATCAATACCTGGTATCTCCCAGCATTGTGTTATCCTTAAGGATTATTAGTGCTCTTCTGTGTCAAGATCATCAAGAAAAATTCTTTAGGACCATTCCCAGCATAAATTTTCTAAATATCATGGAGATTGCGGAGTAATTGTTCCCATGTAAAAGTTTTCTTTCGGTGCACCGTGTTATCTTCTTATTTTTAGTCTTCATTTGTTGCCCTCATCTCTTGCCTTCTCTTGGATGTTTAATGAGGTTCATATTGTTGAATTGCACTACAGTATTGCTTTCTTTTACTTTTGTCTAACACTTAGTTATTTTATTTGAGGTAATTAAGTGTCTTGTATGGTCTACTTCTGGTAAGCCCACCTTATCTTTTCATCGGTGTTACAGTTGTCTACCTACCTTTAGTGTTCTCTTCCTCAAAATTTGGGCTCACACTTCTGAGATCAGAGTTAAGGAATCCTTTTGATACATGACTGTATATGATTTTCTTTTTGTCTAGTACTATGGTACCTCTGCTGATTTGATAGATGCATTATTTCATGCCTAGAAAGAATATCAGTCTTTCTGGTTTTATAGTATCATATGCTTTGGGTGTTTTTTCAGATTTTTGGAGTCTGAATTTATCTTTTTTTGTTTTGTTTTTAATGTCTCCGCTGATACAGTCACAAGTGACATGTTTATTAGTGTGTAATACAGGGGATTACTTGCAGATTCCTGTTAATTCATTGGTGCCTGCAGAAAAACGAAAGCGTTGGTCAAGGCATGCTCTGAATTCACACCTGTTCTTAATTTGCTGATGCCTGTATCAGCAGCAGGCTCAAGCCTGCCTGATTTTTTTGGGTTTATATCATGCGTACCATGTGCTTGCCATTTTTACTCTTTGTGCACACGTGAGCCAATCTGATGGGGTTACCTGTGGCAGAGAGCAGTGCTTTTAAGTCTGGGTGCTGCTTCGTGATCTCTGGCTTGTGGGTGCTGGTGAATCTTGCGTCGGTGTTCTACAAACTCTCCAGCTATTTGCCTCCACCCTTCTTCTCTTTAACGTGAGGATCACGGGGGGATGGGTTCTTGTACCTTCATTGCCACAATTACATTACACATAATTTTAAGCTGCTGATGAAGGTGGACCCACGGCATCAGCATACCTTTGAAGTGGAACAGCTGAAGAGCAGGTAGAGGTTTGCACCTCCTGCCCCTGCTGTCAGGAGGGATAATTGGGGTCAACAGGAGCTTGAGTTGCTTTGGACTGGTTCCTTAGAGTGGTTGGCAAGAAGGAGCTGAGAATGGGGAACATGTGTTCTGTCTCTGGGGACAAAAAAGCAAAGTGAAAGTAAGGGTGAGAGAACCTAGATTTATATTTATAATCAAAAGTGACTGTGTTTGAAATATTCTTAATTTGCATGCACTCTCTTGTGTCTTTCGTATCTCTAAGGACCCCTAGAGGGCACGGAAGTTTTTCTCCACCTCAGATATTTAACTTAGTAATTCTACTTGGCTTTGTTCCCTTCGACATAATTGTAAGCACATTTTAAGTGAACATTAGATAGAAAAAAAATTAACAGCATTTAACTAGGTCCTTCTTTTATGCTACAAGATGTTTTCTTGTTTTTAAACACAAGCAGTAGAAGCTAGCACTAGCAGCCAAATTCTTAAATTATGGTTTAGATTAGTCAGATGCTATATTTTTATCCCAGAGGAAATGCAATTCAAAGTAACTAAAAATTCACACTTCATTGCAAACTTTGATAGGACTACACTACTACTACTACTACTACTACTAGTGTGAGCTGTGTAAGGATGGGCAGTGGGTATGCTTTCAACACTGTGGTCTCTGTTTCTGTAGAAGAGGAATTAGTATGGTGAAGAACTAGAGTACTCTTAACTAGAACCTCAAGGTCTCCAGACTTCATCTTATTTAAGAATTTTTAATATTTTGGTCTTGTTGATTGCCTGTAAAGGAACAATTACATTTCACTACAAGATACTTAAAATTATGGGCACATAAAATTGACATATGCTTGCCCACTACTTCCTGTCTACTTGGAGAGGGGTTTTATAACTCTTATATATCCTGGGGAGCATTTTTCTCCTTAAATTAGTTTTGCCTATTTCATCAATATTACATGGTAAGTCAGGAACTAGTCAGTATGAGTTGCACAGCAATACACAGTACTAATTCTTAGTATTGTGTTGGCACTTCATCACCTTTAAATATACATGCTAACGCTCCAGAGTAATGCTTATCTGAGAACATCAAGTTTTCACTTACATAAAACAGCTGCAGTGTTTGAGGAGAAGGTTTGCGTTTTCTAGAGTGCTCAAAGAGCAGAAAGTAAAACAAAAACAAACAAACAAACATACAAACCACCCACCTAAGTGCAAAAATATCTTAATACTTTTTAGGGGGGATTTTTTCATCAACTAATGGTGTTGAGAGCAGTTCCCGCAGCTGTGGAGGTCCATTGGATTGTGGGCCTAGTCTGGGATTGGGACCTTTGTATGTAAAACCCTGACAGTCAGAGTCCTACCTGTTCTTGCTTGAGGAAAAAAAAGGCAGATGTCTGCACTTCTTGTGAAGCAGTGAGAGTCTGCTTGCTGGGCAAGAAGTTGTTCAATAGGATAATGTTGTTTAATCCCAGCCAGCAATGAAGGGTTTTTTGTGTCTTTGTTCTGATAAGAGGATCAGCTGTACTGCTTTACCCAATTACCCAGGGATGTCATGGGAGATGAATTTTTGGACCTTAGTTTTCCCACTGGAGGAGTGTAATGTCGTCACTTTGTATTAAAAAATAGATCTAGATGAAAACAGCAGGGAAAGGCAGCTGCCCCTTCTAATATCTCTGGGGATTTTGTGTTTTGCAGGAGATGCACGGGTGAGAGGTCAGACAGGGGTTGTCTCCGAGCGCCGCGGCTCCTACCCATTTATAGACTTCCGTCTTCTTAACAGTAAGTGCAACCCTTCTTTAAGGTCTGTATTTAAATAAAAACAAATAAAAATCTCTACTGGAAGTGTATGAACCAAACTACCTCTTCTCATACATATCTGTACCTCAGCTGTCTTCACACAGTCAGCATTAATTCCATTATTTCCACTCAGTGTCTGGCTGTGAAATGTTTTGATTGTGTGAATAGTCCATAATGCTCAATCTGTCAAATGTAAATACAGTAGGGCCATGGGGTGTGCTAGGGAAGGAGCAGGGGCAGTTCAGAATTAAAGAGATAAACCTCTGTGTCCTTTAGCCTCTTAGACAACAGTTGGAACAGATTTATGTGAAGCTGTTATCCGGTCATATAGAATTGGCACAGAAGGGGAGCATGTGACAGCACTGACCAGTGGTTTACAATAACATTAATTTTTCCAACAATTAGAACCCAATCCAAAGCCCCATGGAGTCTTCTCATTGACGTCAATGGATTTTGGGTCAGGCCAGCAGTGAACATCTGTTAAAAATAATCTTAACCTCATTTTGATTGAAGTTATTTTGCCACTGTTGTAAATAAAGGACAGCAAATCTAAAAAGAAAAAGAAACAAATTGAGGCCCTGTTGGGTTTTTTTTCACCTGATGGACTCTCTATACTGATGCAAACCCATTAGCGAGCGTGTAAAAAAAATAAAACAAAAAGAACCACTAAGTCTTGGGTCCTGTAGCACTCAGCCTGGATGCTGTGTAAACTTCAGTGTATGGACACAGGCAGATCTTGATGTGTCCTTGTGTACTGCACAAGCAACCTTTGAAAAAACTGTTATTCACTGTCTTCATCAAAACAAACTGGAGCTCCCAACAGTTTCAGTGCTGACACTGTTACGCTCCTAGGGATTGTGCTTTTCATCAAAGAGCAATTGTCAAACCAAAGTTTGAATTCTCCTTTTTGTACTTCCTTGTCTGGGTGCCTGGGGAAGGGAGGAGGAAGCGGGGAGGGAAGGGAGCAGAGAGGAAACGAAGCGGGAGGGCTGGCTGGGAGTCAGGAGTAAAGAGGAGCTGGGGAGGGGAGGGCTTGGGATCTGATGGGCTGCATCCACCCATGCTGGCAGAGTTACTGCCACCCAGCAACATGCTGCTATCAGTCCTGCTGATTAAAGCTATTTTCTGGGTTGTAAGCCCATCAGAGAGCTTGCTATGGCTGAGGTAGAAAGACATAAGGGGGTAAGATGGGTCCATCAGTTTTCCCCTGACAAAGGGAATAACTTACTGGTTGAGCAGAGTTTTGAGGACAGTTTAGTTCTGACTTGCCAATGAAAAGCATGAAGAAAAGTCAGGTGTAAGCTAGCTGGAAATAGTATTGGTCATGCATGCCCTTATAAAAACTGAGAGAAAATAATGCACTTTTCATTCATGAAGTAGAAGTGGATATATATTCATATTCAAACTTGAAAATTGATTCTTTCTTTTTTTATTTTGAATACATATACATTATATAAAATTCAGTTTCTTTTAAACTTCAAAAGAGTTTTCAGTTTCTTTACCCATGGAGAAGGAAGAACCCAAGAATAGTTTCAGGATTTTTTTCTGGCTATAGGGCTTTCACTTCTAGCCCCCTGTATGTGAGTCCTGCCATCCTCCAGATCCTGCCAGTTTCTGGAAGATGCTGGTGCTATCTGTGGGCTGTGTAGAGAGACATCCATGGCGAGGGATGCTCTGGTGAATACTCAGCCTTAGATCATGCCAAGAGCAGGGCACTCCACCTAACCACTCTAAATATAACTGCTGAACCTAAAAAGTTATGCCTCCTTGTGTGTGCACCTCTGGTCCAACAGGGTAGGGAACCTGGGAGTTCTGTGCTCCTATGCTCTCTCTCACGGAGACCTCCAGCTTACTCTTTTTACTCCTTTTCCATAACCTGAAATGTGTGGCTGGCTGATCATGATCTCTGTAAGGGAAAGCAGTGATCCTGATTTTAGATTCCCCATGGCTTCCAGGTTTTTATATATTTACCATTTTCTCTCTAAGGAGTAGTGTTGCCTTAATTTTTTGGTGCAAAATGAAATGGGATTTCTAGATACTTGACTACTGATTTTGTAGCTGGCAAGTGCACACTGGGCCTGGCTCACTTGGTGACCTACAAGTAAATGAAGATGCTCCATGTCAGAGCATGCAGATGTGTTTTGCCAGGAAATGAGCAGGCTTGTAATATTGGTTCATCTACACTTTCTGTTAAATCCATTTCTGCTGTGCAGAAGCAGCAAAAAACATAACCACATAAGCAGCAAAACCATGGTGCTGCACATCCTATCAAAAAGAAATATTTATAAATGCCACCACTGCACACTTTCTTGAAAATTAATACCCGCAATAAAATTTTGTCACCATGTTGCATTTGTTTGGGGGCAGTAATTGGCAGGCAGCAACTGTATACTGAAAAATGTTGGAGTGAGGGAAGGAAGAGGCAGATGAAATGTTATAGTAAATGTTCTCAGAGGTCATCAACAAATGCAGCATAAACATTACTGCAGCTTCTCACTAATAAACTGAGCTTAGATAGCTACTGTTCTATCTTGCATCTGAAATACTGTTGCAAAAAACAGTACCAGCCTTGTTTTAAAGTAAGGGAGAACACTGAAGCTCTTGAACAAGTTGACATCCATTATGTAAATTCACATGTAAAAAAAATACAGGGCATTGATATTTAATGTCAGACTAAAGATTACTTATATGTAACTTTTTTTAGTGTACTTGCAGATTCAGTCAAATTAGTGGATGTTTCCCTGCTTTGTCTGTTAAGGGTTAACACTGACTAGACCATGTCTTCTGTTTTTTCTGGAGTCCTACAGTAAAGTCTCTGTGTAACTTAAGACACCATGAAGTCTTTTTGGATAGGAAAACTTCCTTCACTCTGAAAATGGGATCTTCTGTAGCCCTAATCAAAGCCAACTGTACTAATGTTGGCTTCTTGCTGTTTGAGTCTGTGATGCCATCTACACGTTCCTCCAGTGACTCTGCAGTATATAGAAAGTTAGTGTTACTTCACCTTGTCTTTGCCAGGCTGTCAGGACCATGAGGATTTTTCAGAATCCTCTCTGGGAGAGATACAGAGCTTTAGTGTCTTCCTGTCTTTTCTCTGCCTAGCTGCAAGCTTTCCTAGGCATAATTGCACTGGTGGGTTTGGGGACTCTTAATAACTCTGGAATACAACATTGTGTCTAAAATACCCCTGTGTCACTGAGAACTCCTTGGTTCTGTTCTCTGAGGAGTGAAAACATTGTGGAAACCTCTGTGACCTACCAGATTCTGTTCTCTGTTGATGGCAGCGAGTCAGAAGTTTGAGGGGAAGCCATGTAGCAACTCCCAGCAGAGGGAGGACTCCTAAAATAAGAGATACAAATTTTGCACAGCCCTATAGCTTTATGGGAAGATGGGGTGATAGTTTTGTCTTCAATTATTCCAAACAAAACCTCACAAATTTTAGGAAATTTTGACTCTGAACTGCGTAGCTGAAGCTTGAGTTACAAGAATTGACTGAACCTAGTGCAGGTCGAAATTGATGTTGGCAACTCATTGACACTTCCACGTTTCAGTGAATTAAATGAACCTTACTGTGTTCACAGGACAGAAAAGGAATTAAATTCAATATTTGCAGGGTAATAATTTAGAATTCAAAACACTTCTGCAGTGAAAATTAATCCAATTTTCCTTTTAGCAGAGTATATTTTGGATTTGAGGAATAAAGGAGCATAGCTATGGTAAGCAATAATTTAGTTCTCTGATTCATAAAGTTGCTCAGTGAGTCATTGAAGCAGATCTCACTAGTGACTAATATGCATTGATTTAAATGGATTTTATTATCTCATTATGAGGGTTTTTTTGGTGGCTGTGACAGTACACTTCTTCATTGTCTTAACTCAAAAGTTTGAGGGAATTCCTTGTGATAAATCTGGACTTGTAGGTAAACATGCAGCAGTAAGCAAGACCTCACCCTATTGCAGTTCTATTAGATGTTTTGTTTTATTGCCGGGTTCAATCAAGTAGAGTAACAAAATAACATAGATTACAGCTGTGATAAGTAACTTATTATTTACAGCTTTGCTTGTCAAGCAAGTCAGAAGACAAGGTTCTTAAAACTTTAATTCTCCTGTTCCCATCTTGTTTATGCTATGCTTTTATCTGAATTAAATTTTGGCTTGCAAACGACAAAATTATTTAATTGACTATATTTAATTCCCTTCTTCAGTATTCACTTCAGTATTTATATATGTGACCTGCAAATTGGAGTCTCTGTACCCAAATGGTCTTACCCAGAGAGATATCTGTTTTCTTACACCTTGCACAGCAGGAACACAGAGTGGGATCTGAGAATATGCAAAATGTCAAAACATGTCTGTAGACATTCCAAAGGTATGTCTCTGTATTACTTAGGATCCTGATGTTGTCATGCAGGCAGAAGCTGAGTCCCAAAGAACCCCACCTGCTTTAAGCTTAGCATGGCAAATTAATTTATTACAGATTATATACTTCTTACTCCAGATGGTGATAAATGGTAATATTAGGTAACATTCCATCTCTGTCCTTGATTTGTTGTCTGATCTGAGTCAAGCAAAATATTCTGGTTTTCAGCTTGTTTGCAAATAAAGTGAATTCATCACATACTTTGCAGGAATGTGATGAATTAGGTATTGGAGAAATAAAATATGTTGTCAGGATTAGTCAGGGAAGATATGAAGTCATGAAAATGTCTCCATCTCAAAGAACCAAAGTCTGTGGACATTTGAATCTGTGGTTTCTGCCTGTCTACAGAAGGGTCTATTGCAAAATTTACATTCATTTTTGGGTTTGAATTTTGAACACTCCAGGGCTTTCAGGTAGGGCCCATCTCCAGGGAAAATAAAACTTAACCGCAGCCACCAACCCAAAACTGAACCATCAAGTAACCTGAACCCAATCGAGTGAGGTTAAAAAGCGTTTGGTTAAGCGCCTTGTTTTGTTGCCTTTGGCTAGAAAAAGAAGTGGGAGTGAGAGATGCTTTTTTAGATATTTCTGACCTAGGTTAAATTAGGACACTAAAAGTCTTGTGAGGAAGTTTCAAGGGCTGATTGGATTACTCAGAACCCAGCCCAGCCTGTGGAGATGAGTCCAAAGTTCCAGATGGTTTTTAAATTAGAAGGGGAGAGATCTTACGAGGTCTGCATCATTTCTACATAATACTTCCCCTAGTTCCTCATGGATAAACCCATCCAAAAGATACTCATCAACATCCCTAAGACACAGAGGCTTCTTAATCACATTAGCTTGTTGGAATGGGATGAACATTTCCAGAACTGGTCAGCCTGTGGCCTTGCTATCAGTTACCTATTCAAGGAAGAGAAATTAGAATCCTCTTAATACTTCAGCACAGAGATTGTTCTCTTTTCCAGTAACCCTTCACTATATTAAAAAAATCTTTGTATCATTGGAAGTCAACCTGGTTCATCCTTTTCATCAAATAATAGGAAGGGGGTTTTTTGGAGGAAGGTTTTGCATTTCTGTATTTTTCCAAGTGATGCCATACACAAAATTTAATATAATTTGGTAAGAGTTTGTTTGAAAAGTATAATCTACTTTCTGCCATTCATGCTCCTTGTTTAACTTTAATGCCACACTTGCAGAAAAATGAACGCCAGAATGTAAAACCAATAGATGCACATGCCCTCATATGCTAATAAAATCCATCTTTTTGGGTTATGAATGCTTCAGGAGAACTCAAAACAAACAAAAAGCCTGCATGGGCTTCACACACCAAGTCTTAGCAAACACTGACGTGATACACTCATTTGTAACTTACTTTTTAGGACAGACTTGGGATTCAGTTAACTCAAGATGTCCCTTTAAAAGTTGCCAAATGATACGTGACCCATTCTGCCACCCCACCTTCTTTTTTCCTTGATTAGAAAAGGGAAAGGATGTACTGAAGATAACACTGAGGATACTTTCCAAATGACCAGAGGAAAAGAAAGAACAAGGAGAAGGGATCATTAAAATGATAAATGAAGGTTGGGTTTGCTGTTATTACAAGTTATGTTGTTTTTTCTCAAGGGGAGTGAAGGAGGAGGGGATGCACTGTTTCCTCTTGGAGAAACTGTAATCAGCTATAGAACATTAACAGGTTTAGGAAGAAAAGGTCCTGACTGCTGTACAAAGATTGAAGTGTCAAAGTAAAGGTTCATAATGAAATGATAATGAGATTGTGACAAACCAGAAAATAACATGCCATTTCCTAAGAACTTGGAGGAGTCTTTATAAAATGATGCCAAAATGTTTGTTTGCATAAAGATGAGTGATAGCCCAAATAAAGGCTTCAAGTTCTGATAAGAAACACATCTGAATTCATCTTAAAATTTGATTTAATCTATTCCTCTTCCTGTTATTATGACTAATATTCTGTTATTTAAGTGGTCTTTGAAACCCTAATTTCTCCAGAACTTGTTGTAATAGGATTATTTAGTATATAAGTGGAATTATCAGCATAATTCTTAACTTCTGTATTCTCTTTCAAACAGTATCAAAAAGAATGTATTTCGGGATGGGGAGGAAACGGCATGACTAGTCTTTTTCAAAATGCCAATAATTGTGCAGGAAGTTCATGAGTTGGAAATTCAGCTGTAATGAGGCACCATCACTTCAAGTGATGTTCAAAGAAGTGGAAATTCCGGAGCCAGGTCACCTAGAAAGGTGATTTCTCAGAACCTCTCACACTAGCCAGAGAAGCACAAGTGCCTTCTCTTTAAGCAGGGCTTTGCATTGGCTTTGTGCACCTGTGGATGTGGCTGAAGAACAAAATTTTTACTCTGAAGCAGAAAATTTTAAACTTCTTCTGCTGTACTTCTAATCTTTGCTTTTCTCAGATGTGTTCAGGGTCCCTCTCTCTTTCTCACAGCTTCTGCTGTGAGAAAAGTTTTCATTGAAAAAAAGTTTGCCCCTCTAAAGAGAAATAATGCAGTTGCAACCTATATAAACAATGGCACCTGGCAGAGAGCACTTGATCTCTAAGAATGAATTTTTCAGAAGTCAAGGAACAAAGAATATTTTAGATGTTGGAGAAGCAAGTAAAAACAAAGTGTTTATAACAACTTTTTTGGCTTCCATGTAGTCTGAGGAAGTCTCAGAAGGATTTCTGCATTTACAAGATTTCAGAACAACACTTTTTTATCTGTAGCTAGGATATAGTGCAAGATCTTCATCTCAGTCTTCTTAGTTGCAGTACCCAGAGTATGTTCAGATGATAAAATTGACACAATCTTACTAATTTTGAATCAATCATTTTTAGTTTCTTACACAGGTGATTGAGACTTAGAACTGGGGTATTCATCTGAGCTCCTTGGTCCTTCTGCACCAGATTGAAAGCTTTTAAGTGACAGTCCTTCCACATAGGCTTCTGGTGGTTTGTGCATTTTCTCAAGCCTTTCCTCAAAACCTCAGTGTTTTCTTTCTGAAGGCTATTTGGACTACAAGGTGAAATGTATCTGGAAGGCCTAGACAGTCCAGAGAAAAGAGGTTTTCTGTTCTTCTAGTTGATAAGTGCTTTCTACAAAATTCAAATTTAAAACATTAAGTTTGTCATTAATTTTTAGATCACCAGTGTTAGTTCAACTACCCATACTAATGCTGCTGTTGTCTTTTGGACACTGATAAGTCTGTAACATAAGAAGATAGTAGGAAGGCACAGCAGTTTTTTTCTATCATCAGTGCTATGCACTCTCCTGTGTAAGAAAAATTCAGCAACCAAGCATGCAATGAATATGCCAAACAAGACTTCAGTAAAGGTGATGTAAACGCATGGCATAGTTTTATGTGCAAAAAAAGGTATGTAATTGACTTATTTGAGAGGTATGTAATTGACTGATTCCTCCTAAGTCAATTACATACCTCTCAGGCTCACAAAGAGGAATTTTCTAACCAGCTGTCAAGCCAGGAACCAGTGCGGAAAATTGTAGAACCAGAGACAAATTGTTTCCCAGAATCCTTACTGTTTGCAGGCTGTCGAGACCTTAAATTGCAGGACTCATCCTCTCACCTTATCTTCCAGTTATCCCAGCACTTTCCCACCAGTCCTGCCTGGGTCTTCAGGCATACCGTGGCTGTGTATGAAATGCCTTTGCATCCTTGGAAAAGGGGAAAGGGTATTACAAATTATATGATTCAAAGGCAGCTGCTTGAGTACCTGATTTATTCTGCATCCTTTAGGAAAGAAGAGGAAAAAAACATTTCTCTTTCCTGAATCCATTTATTTTGAAAATTAATAAACCCTTTTTTTATCCACTCATGCTGCTGGGTGACCTGTTTTTATTGTACGCTGAAGTGCAATAAAATAACCAAAGGCAGTACTGTGAAGAAAAACTCAGAGGCTTTATTTGAATGCATAACAAAGGTTGTTTACTTTGAAAGAACAGTAACAATGTAATGAATGTCTGGTGCAGAGTTAAGTACACCCTTGTCCAAATTTGATTTATGTGATCATTTCTGGATGTTAACTCAACCATTGTTAGCATAACCTTCATCATTTTTATATTCATGCTGCCTGTGGGCACATGCTGGTGCAGCAGTGTGAAAGAAATGTGAAATAAAACCGGTAGCAGTTCCCAGTGCAGGAAAACTCTTTTCCTGAAATTACAGAGGTTGGTGTGTAGTGAGGCATAGATCAATTTAAGGTGAGAAGATCTGTGTAACTGGAGGAGCTGTGTTGGGAGAAAGAAGGCAACCATTGATTTCTGCAGCTTATTAACCTCTTGAGGGCCATGTGCAGTAATGCAGACATCATCCGTGGTCTGCTGGCGGGTGCGTGCCTGCGTGATGTGGCTGTCAAATTACCTGGAGAAAAATGCAGCCACTTTGGTTGCCTGCTAAAACGGGAGAAACACTGCGAGCTCAGGCCACCTGAGCTTTTGAAGGCAGAAGTTGAGCTTTGCGAGGAATGCTTGCACGAACACTTCTGTAAACGTGTGTAATTCATACAAGATGTCTGTGTAATTCATACAGTAACTTTGTTCAGTGTACAAAGGAGGGTTGCTGCCACCCCTCTGCTAGGCAGTCGCTCCATAGCATGAGAATGGTCATCTCAAGAGATTGAGTTTTTTAGTTAAGCAAAACATTCAGAAGTTGCCACAATGACTAAAGTTAAACACAGTTCTGGAGGGAAGTTTTATGGGTATAAACAAAAGATATTCTTGTTTGTCTTTCACGTTCATTTCAAAATTGCCCATAATTACTAAATCCTTCCCATGTGACCTTTGCAGCTCATGGTCTTTAACCAGATGCTATAGCATATGTTCTGGTATCCATAGTTCCACAGCTGAAGTTCAGGGATATCTGCAGTAATATTTTTGATTAACTTAATTTGTAATTCAGTTTCATCTGAAGGCACTGTATGACTTGTAACGTGTCATCATCAAAATTTTATATTTACAATTTAAATTGAAATTTACAGTTGTCAATAAAGTAGTATCTTCAGCATTTTGCTGTAAGTCATTCACATAAATCCTTAATTTCATCTTAAAACTGCATCTTGATTTTATGTCAGCTAGTAGATCCCGTATGTTGGGAATGGCTTTTTGCTTCTGGGAGGTTCAGATGCAACTGCTGAGCTGAGAGCAGAATTTAGGTGTTCACTTTTGGCTGCATTGCCTTTTGCTCTTCTGTCCTAATTAACCTTTTTCTCTCAACTTCATATAGTTGTGCTTTACCTTTCTTTGTTTGACACTGATCTTGGAAGGGAAAAGAGAAAATGCTAGTTTGGGGTGTGTTGTGCTCAGAGAAGGGCAGCGACAGTCCAATTTTATGCAAGACACCATCATAATAAAGTACATTATTGTGGATGTCAGAGTAATCCGAGATGGGTCATAGCAATCAGCTGATAAGTCCTGTGATTCAAAAGCAGATCAGTTATTACTGAAATGACCCAAAGGATGTGATTTTAACATGATATTCTTTTAAGTCGACATCCAGAGTTTGCACGTGGATAGCCTGCAGTGCTGGATTTGGGCTGTTCTGTTAAGAGCCCAGTTTTGAAAATACATTTGCTACAATTCTTTATCAGTGTTATGAACTTCTTCCCTTATGCATGAAAATACAGAACAGCAGATTATTTTGGGTAATCTTTTTTGTATAATATTTTAGAGTGCTCACCTGAAACATCAAGTCAGGTTTCAGGGGCGCTGTCTGCTGATGACTAAATTTGAATTGAGACCCATGACAACCATACAGAGCAATGGGCAGTAAGTTTGGTGGTTCAATTCAGAAAATATGTTTCATAATAAGAAGTTACTTGTTTCCATCTGACCTGTTCATGCTTTGGCAAGTATTATTTATGCTACTGAAATGATCTGGTAATCCAAAGGATAAAATAAACACTTCTTCATAATCCAATGTACAGCTGCTTGTTGGGACTCAGGCCAAACCTTCATTTTCAGATCATCCACAGCAACTCTATGTGTGAGTTTTAAAGACAGTTTAAGAGAGTGTAGGTGGTGATTTCAGTCATCTGTCTTTAACTGAAAAAGCAGATATTAACTTAGATAAAAATTAGTGGGAGCAACTTCTAATTTTTAATGTAAAAAAGTGAATTTTTTGTACTTTAAAATTTAAACTTGTTACCTGAAAGTAGTGACAGCTTGTGGCTAAGATGGAAATAGGAAAGTTGGAAAGTTGAGAAACAGCTAACAGAAGTTTAAAAAGTGAATTTATTTTAAGAGTGTTTTGTTATCCAGGAATTAAACTGAATGCCAGCCATTTCATAGCAGCCCTATAAATGAAAAGAAATAAGAAAACAAGTCTACTAGTTCCTCCATGTGTTGCTGCCACTGGGTAACTGTTCACACCTACATTAGTCACTCCTTCAACAGGCCGTGAAATTGTTCCAGCTTTTAAAATGTGTGAGAAAATCAAGGCAGGTGCTGGCACATCATAAATGAAAACCTGACCTTCAGGCTGGTACAGTAGTGGTGTTGTTACTGTTTTCATTCTGGAAACCACATGGCTTGTCAAGATGCAATGAAGTTATTTTGTGCTTTTATATTATTAAAACTCAGTGAGTTCTTGGGCTGCACATGAGAACCATGAGGCTTACTTGGTGTTGGAAGTTCTATTGCTCCTCAGTATGTAAGGGTGGCGTTTTTGGATGTTATTACTGACTTTATGCCCCTCAGTGGCTGTTGGATTACTTAATAAGGAAGAAACTTGCTACAGAGGGTGCTTGCTGCTGTTAGAGAAATCAAATCCTGAACCATCCGTGATCCAAAAAAACCTTAGCGACTTCTCTGGAAATCCTCTCATAATAATACCACCCATAGAAACAGTAGACAAAGTGATATTTTAATATCACAGTAGAACAAACATTCAGTGTTTTTTCATAAAAAGAGATGGAAAAATAAAAAACAGAGAGTCAGCTTCAGTGTGTAGATATTTTTCATGAGCTCTTATTTAAACCAGTGCATTGCTATGGAGCTTCTTATCTCAAGAAATCATTACTTTTCTCTCAAAGGACTGTTTAATCTTCAGTTTCTTACAAGGTTTGTCTTACAAATAAAACTGTATTGTATCTTGCTACCTTTGACCAGCTGTCCAGTTTCCGTCCTCTCTTTTTTCCAAACTTATACCAGACTGCAAAATGAAAACACCACAACTGAGTGGTGTTTTCTATTAAAAGTTCAGATGAAATTACCTAAACCATTATGAGTTTTAGAAAGCCTCCATATTTTTCTTGCTAACAATAAGGTAATTTAATTACTCTAATTAGTGATTTAATCGCTGTATAAAAACTACCTTGGTTTTTGTGTCTCATTTAGCCCTATATGAAAATCTCCTAATACAGCATTAGGGAATTAGAATTATCCTGGTACCGAGTGAAAAGAACATATTCAGTTGTGTAACCAGAAATGCCTGTATTATCTCAATATACCTGCTTTCCTCATTGCACAGCTGAATTATTTTCTTCATTTATAATTTGATTTAATATGTAGAAATGACAGCAGACAATGCAATAGGATTATGAACGTATTCTTATTTCTTTCTCTCTCTCTTTTATTTCCTTTTCCAAATGTGGGTCACACATTTGTGTTTTCAAACTGTATTTTGAGTTCTCTTTTGGTGTCACTTTTTTGATTTTATACCCAAGATCACCTTGTACTTCTAGTGCTGTGCAATTTTTAATATATTCCAATGACACCTCCTGTGAGGTATCAAAGTAATGTTATTTTCAGGTGTATGGTTTGGGAATAGAGGCAGAGAGGGTAAGAGCAGCTTTCCTGTACCTAGCTCTGCCTAGTCATTTAGGCTCCCCCTAACACCTGTAGTTAGGAGATGTATCACCCCCTTCCCCCAGTGACTGAGCTGCATCACATTAAAGGCTGTGGCAGGCAGTGTACTGAACTCTTCCAAAACCTACAATACTATTCCCTGGAACATATTTCCTCTCTAAAATAAACAAATATATTATGCTGAAGTGATTTGAACAAGCTCCTTCATGTGGCTTGGCCAGAAGTGTGAACTTCATTATTTTTGTATTACTATTTTAAAGTGATATTTCTTATATTAAACTGACAATGTCATCCATCACCTCGGGTTTCATGGTTTCTGTACTGATTGCTTTTCACAGATACTGCACTCTCAGGGGAAGTCGGCACCAAGAAAAAAGTGAAAAGACTGTTAAGTTTCCAGAGATATTTCCATGCATCCCGGTTACTGCGTGGAATTGTACCACAAGCCTCTCTCTACCTACTGGATGAGGACTACCTTGGGCAAGCAAGGGTAAGACAGGTCTCCAGCTCTCCATTTCTTTTAATAATACTAGAGAGAGTGTCAGTTTTGTTTTAGTCTTCAGATAACCAAATTCCTGGCTGATCTTTCTTAAATGACCCACGTTATGTGCCTGTCTCTCAACAAACAGATTGTCCATTCCTCTTTTGTGGTTACAGCCTTAAAGGCTTAGGTCTCAAAGCAACAGAAAACGTTGCTAAATCTACTCAGCATTTTCAGATTCCAACAACTGAAATTATAATATGGATTTATTAAAGAATGAAGGATTTCAGGTTAAGTTACTGATTTAAGTGCAGCCCTGACACAGCATTTAGTTCATCCACTTGAAAAAAGATGGGTGTCTCTCATCTGCTATGGAATAACTATTGGGAAACCCACAAGAGCTCTCCATAGTGGCAAAGGCTAGGAAGTGTGGGGCATTGACTGCAAACTTCACAGTGATCAAAATATAATTATCTTATTTTGCAGCTCTTACACTTACTTTGAATGGTATTTTCTAGCAAAACTTGCACAATTGATGGTGTTGGGATTATATGCCTAGGCAATTTTTATTCTCTGCTGGAGGAGATTATGTGCCAGGTGTTAGAAAGAAATTAAGAATCCAGAACTGTTTGAATGTAGACTAGAGATGGGAGTGAATGTGTATTTCATTCACACATACATCACTGTAGGTCACAGAGGTAGTCCAGAGTCAGCCTCCTGACTCAACTGATGTAGCTGTAAAAACACTGCAGTTGTAGGTAATGATGGATTCTTCTGCGTGCCTGAGTGGGCTTAACAGTAGCACTGTAGCTAAATTTATAAAAGCTATTCCTGTGTGCTTCTTTGTTCAGCGCATTGTAACTCATATTCACCATGAGAGCTAAGATTTTAAAACACTATTAAAAACCTAAGAGAATTTGCACTGAAAATCTGGGGACATGAAGAAACAATGAAGCATTTGTGCAGTAAAAGGGAATATTTTCATAATATTTTGGTTTATATTATTCATTGTTTTGAGTTCCATTTAGAGGTATTTTTAGTGTTATGTTCAAAACCTTCTCTGTTAAAAGTGCAAGTGATATTTTTTGCAGTACAGCCACATGAGCCTGATTTCTGATATTTCAAATATGACTTCTATAGGTTTCTCGAAAAAAAACTTTAAAGCTGTAATAAACAATCCTGTGACTGATTAATGTGGAATAATAATAAAAATCTGCTTTACAATGTGACATACCAGTCATTGGCCTTTTCACATTTGCTTTTTCCAGCATATGCTATCCAAAGTGGGAATGTGGGATTTTGACATTTTCTTGTTTGATCGCTTGACAAATGGTAAGTAATTTTTTTAAGTCTCTATTTTACTCTCTCTTGTATATGACTAGTCAAAAAATCCATAATTAATTGTTTGCTAAATGTTTCCAGTTCAGATTACTGAAGAGAAATTGGCCACATTTAACCTTTATTAAAATCACATCCTGGAGCTTTTTCAGGCTTTTCCTGAACTATAGGGCAATGGTTCAAGTGTGCTTTTGTACTAATCTAATCGTCTACATTTGTTGTTGTCACCTTTTCAAGAGATGTTTCTGTTTCATTTGCCTGTGAAACTCCCAAGCCACTTTAAATATACCTGTTAGATATAATAAATCCAGATCTCCATAATCTGTCAATTTCTATCAATACTAAAGACATTTGAGTGAAGATACCCTCGCTTCTGTTCAGCAGCAAAAATTAGGAAATTTATTTTGAGAGTAAAAATCTGTGAAATGTTTTCTCTAAACACATGTAAACCATCCCCCTTCCCCACAAATGTCCAGACATTACTCCTTGATCAGGTAACTGCTAGAGAGAGTAATGATCACACCTTTCCGCTTTCTGTACTGCTCAGAGAATTGAGATCCCTCATTCCTCACTCCAGTCTAATTAAGTTTGACTGGGGCAGAAGATGTAGAAAAAAGTTGGTTTAGAGGCTCATTCAGCTGAGTGACTGGCAGTGAAGGGTGAAAAGGATTGCAAATTGCCTGGAAAGCAAAAGCATAGTTCTTCTAAATTATCTTTCTGTGCCCCTGCTCAGTAGTCAAGACCAAGTTAGTTACCATATGTTCTTCATACAGATATTTATTTTCCTTCCTGAGTTACATTAAATAAGAAAAGACTCCCTTCAAACTTTGTTTATGTGTAGTATGGGTTGGTTGGTTTGGGGTTTTTTCTAACTTTTATGGAAACAGTGATGCTGAATTAAGCAGTGCAAACTTTTTGAAATACTGTGTTTATGTATAGCGGATCATGTAATACTAGTAAGGCTCAATTTTGCCAGTGTTCCCAGTATTGGATTTACAGTAAGGCCTGTGCAGCATTACGGTGGGACTTGAGACTGCAAATGCTGCAACTCATTTTTCCTGTCTGTGTCATTGTTATGAGATGCAGATGTAACCTGAGCTAGGTTACCAGGGTTAATTACATGTTTATGCAGCCATATGCAAAATGAAAAAAATTTATTCCAAACTCCTGATTTTTAGTAATTAATTAATTAGTACAGTATGGCAAACCCAAGTGGCAGAAAAGCCACTCCTGTTTCTGTTGTTTCTGAAGATAGACCTGAATTATGAAAATCATGTTGCTCTCAGACAAGCCTGTCGAAGATTTTGTTAAAACCACGTCAGTTTGCCTCCTTCCAGTTAAAACCACAGTTTGCCTGTCGTTTTGAAAGAGCAAACGTGTCTTTATGGCATCTAGACACAAGAACGGCACTCCATTGGTACAACCTTTCCATCAAGTCTTGATTACATATAGGAGTAATTTGTATAAGTGACTTCTGAGTACCTGAGAGTCATCTAAGCTCACTTCATTGGAGATGAGTTGATAGGAGCTGACTAATAGGAAATTACCCAGATTTTTAGCCTTGCTTGGTTTGTACCTACCTGTAAAGGGAATCTAAGAGTTGTTCCTTTCTCCTTTTAGGAAACAGTCTTGTAACACTGCTTTGTCACCTCTTCAATGTGCATGGACTTATTCACCATTTCCAGTTAGACATGGTTACATTACACAGGTTTTTTGGTAAGTGCGCACCTCAGTGCCATCTTTGAATGAAGTTTATAGCTTAGGTAGAACATCAGAGAAGGCACTGGCTTGGTCTGTCTGTGTAAAAATGATGATGTAGTTGGAAATATTTCAGTAAAAGATACCTATGATACATATCAGCATACAGTTTTCAGGCACTCAAGTACTTCGTTCAGTACCTAGTCAGTGGAGGGATTTCAAAAGGCTCTGCATTGGGCTGAAGCATCCCAGCACCACAGTCACACTGGTGATTTAAAATAAAATATGCCATGCAGAGATGTGGCTGGCTCAGGCCCACACAGACAGACAGACACTGCAGAACCTACGCGTGCACAGTACAATTGTGGTGCAGTCTAATTATTTTAGGGACTAAAAGACCACTGAGACCCAGGGCAGTTAAAAGCTTATGTGCAAAATTTAACAAATTATATCAAGCTGTCCTGTCTACACTGAACAGTGTTGATGAAAGCCCCTGCTGCTGTTACTGCCAACAGAAATATTAGCCCCATGCTGTTAGTGAACCAAAAGAAGAAATTGGCCAAAATCAATTACTTTTTGCATCACTTTTTGAAAGCAGCTAAATGCCAGTTTTTCAGTCTGTCAGGCAGAGTTTCCAAAACAGGGTCTCTTCTTTAAGACTGCCTAATTGTTGCTTCTGGAAAGCGTTCCTCTGGTGCGGAGACAGACAAAATCTCCCTGCTGTTTCTAACTCCTGTGGGCAGACGTGAAGCGGACAGTAGGGCAATTAGAGCTAGTGGTCTAAACTCCCAGTTTAAGGGATTACCCACTGTCCCTCCAGATGCTTGTGTGGCTGGAAACAGACAGAAGGCTCGGACTTTCTTTGGCGCTCCTCATGCTGGCAGTGAGCACCATGGGAAATCTGCCTGTTGGCTTTCCATTGGATTAATTGGATCGTGTCTAGGAGAGCGCCTTAGGCACGATCCCATGCAGCTTCCAGTGCTCACGTGGTGCTGTCCCACGACCACGTAATGGTGCACACACTGCTGCAAGGAACAGAGGGGTGTGAAGCACACATCTCAATGATTTTTCTGTCTGAGAGAGAGCTGAGAGTTAAGAGGTTGGTGCTCCTGGTCCAACTGGATCGGTTCCAGCGCTGCAAACTGAAGCAAGAGGGACTGGCATTTTAAAATGAACACACAGATGTGACTAAAATTGTCACAGGAGATTTTGCTGTGAATACCCCAATGCTGGTTTTTTTGATTCTTCCCCTGGGGGTATAGGAATGCCTTTGCCTGTAGTTCATCACTCAAATAACAAATCATGGCAGCATATCAGGGTCTCACTCCCTGCTGCTGTAAAATAGGTGGTACTGCCTTAATGGCACACTACTACCCTACAACAGCAGGCTAAATAATTACACTCCGTTGTGGATAAATTTGCCTCTCTTCCTTGTTTATTTTACTCCTCAATGAGAGCCTTCACTAAGGCAAGAAAGAGGTGATTTATGCACTAGACCCAGTATATCCCCTTGGGCCTCACAAATCCTTTCATGCATTTTTTCTCTAAAGGTACCCCGATAAAAGCAGCAATTTAAATAAGCTACAGCTATTTGAAGAAACTCCTCAGGCAGCTGACTGCAAAACCTCAAATTGTATTTTAAGTCCAGTTCCCACTTGTGGCCATGGCATTCAGAGACAAAAGGATCTTTGTTTTCTGTTTTGATTCTCAGTTATGGTTCAAGAAGATTACCATAGCCAGAACCCATACCACAATGCTGTCCATGCCGCTGATGTCACACAAGCTATGCACTGCTATCTGAGGGAGCCCAAGGTAATAACAACCTTTCACACTGATGTTGCTTTCAGATAGTTCTCAGATTTTTTTTCCCAGGGTTGAAATAAAAGCCCCAGGAGATACTTCTAGACAGCAGAAAGTGATGGCGTGCTGGAAGTCAGCAACAAGTCAGGAGCAGCCTTGGCTACAGATGACAGATGTTTCAGTCAAGCTGTGAGAGTCACTTCTCATCACGCAGGCATCCTGTCTGAGTGCTGCCATGTAAGCTCCAGCCACCACGGCGCTGTGACCCAGCCACCCACTGGTGCCTGCAGCTCTTCTCCCATCACACTCAGAAGGAGGCAATGCATGTCTGTGCCTCAGCCACCTCAGAGCATAAGCTCCCCACATCACTATTTCAAAATACCAAATTGGGCACAATATCACCAGGAAAGGGGAAAACAGTCCCTTCAGATGGGTCTGTTGCAAGGGTGTCCTCTGCATGAGTATTTGACTGCTGCTGCAAGTTCTCACAGCATCAGAGTGGTGTTGCCATGTGTGTTACTGGAAGGCACTGTGATATTGCCATGCTGAGCCACAGTATAAGAACATAACTAACCTTTTCTGGCTTGGCTCAAATGAAAGGATGTTCTGCTAGAACTAGCAGTTTGTTACACAAGAATATAGCAATGGTGAGGGCAGGAGCCGCCCCACCTTTCTTGTATTTTCATCTCCTGCAAGATCTGCAAGTCCTTTCTTGCCAGGAAATGCAGAGGACAGACAACATGCAGAACCTGGACCATACTGCTCATCAGTTCTGACCTCAGAATGCTTCTTTCATCTCATATACCTGTACTCTGTACAGACTCATTGGGCTGGTAATAACTGCCTCACTCTCACAAACAGAAAATGCTCAGACTATCTTTTTTGCTTCTAAATGACCCCTGTAGCAGAAAAAAATATGGACAGGTTTTCCAACTTGAATATTTGAAGTTAGAAAGGTGAATTATGTTCTCTAATAAAATACATATACTTGAATGGGGATAGATATTTAACAGCCAAAGCTGAAATTTCAGAAGTTGATAAACTCTGCATTTTATAACACAGTGCTATGCTAGAGAATTGAAGCCTGATCTTTTGTTGGCATTACTAAATACTTGGCGGGGCCGAGCTCTTACAATGGATGCTAACATATGCCAACCTGTCAGCCTACCTGTTTGCTTTTTAAACCAAATGAGACTATGCCGAAGCCCTTCTATTACAACAGTCCTTATATTGCCATGAGTAATAACGAGATAAGAAATACAAACTGTAATAAAAGATGATTATGTAGTATAATAACTTTATAGATGTATGTTCAACATTTACCTTAAAAACATTGTTCACAAAATTTATACTTGACATTTGTGTACAAATGCCAACACATCCAATTTATGCCATGATGTCAGCTGGTTTGTTTATTTACCAAAAAAGTATTTACTGTTCCTGTTCTTGTTGTGATTAATGTGTGTGATGATTCAGCTTGCCAACTTCCTCACCCCATCGGACATCATGCTCGGACTGCTTGCTGCTGCAGCTCATGACGTGGATCACCCGGGGGTCAACCAACCTTTTCTGATTAAAACTAAACACCACCTTGCCAGCTTGTACCAGGTAAAAACTGCTCATCAAGTTGCTAACATAAAAAAATGCAATCAAGGAGAGTTTAAGTAATTTGCAGTGGACTTTTAATACCAAAATCTGGCAGCAGGAGGATGTGGGTCAAGTGATCCTGCACTTCGGAGTCTGGACAATTTCAGTCAAGCACCTCACTGGGTGTCACTTATTAAAGCAAAGTTGATACAGGAAAAGAGGTGGAAATGTCAGATTTTTTTTTTGAGGACATTTAAGCCAGATCAGTTGTCTGGGTTGTTTTTGCTTAGATATCTGGGGTGAGGAACTGTGGGTAGGACATTTAAAATCATGACAAGAAGATCTCATCTTCAGATAAGCTGCAGGCATGGTCTAAATTGGTATTGCATTAAAAGAAACCTTTGATTCATAAGGCTGTAGTAAAATTAAACACTTAATGAACACCACATTAAAAACAAAAAATAGAAGGCAGACAGATGAAACCAAAGGAAAAGTCGTAGACATTTACAGTAACATTCCTCGAGATACAAAGAAAGAACTTCAAGAAAGCCACTAGGTCACACCACAGGCTGTCTAGACCAGTATCCTGTTTCTAAGAGCAGCCAGTAAAAGATCTCAGAGAGAAACATAAGTCTGGGATCAGTACAGAGTTGTCCTTCACCTCGTATCCATTCTTTCAGCTCTGGCAGGCAGTAGCAGAAAACTTCCTGAAACAAAAACACAGACTCACTTGTTCAATAACTAACAATGAACCCATGCTGCCTGATTTTTGTGGTCCTTTTTGAATATTTTTGAGATTTTGGCCCATGGCAATCATTGTAGCTTTGTATTTTATCTAAAACTGTTCTATGAGTATAATCTCCACACACATGTATACGTTGTTATTATATATGCACATCTCTCTATTCTTTGCATTGTACTTATATATACAATGTGCCAGAGCAAATTGCTGCCAGAGCAAATCTTAATTTTGGTTGCACTAACCATAATTCAGAGGTAATAAATGGAGTTAGTAGTGATTTCTAGCCTTTAGAATCACAGACTCATAGAATCATAGAATCATGAAGGTTGGAAGAGACCTTTAAGATCATCATGTCCAACCCAACTGTTCACCTAGCACCAGATCCAAACTCCTCTTAAATACCTCCAGAAATGGTAACTCCACCACCTCCCTGGGCAACCTATTTCAGTGCCTGACCACCCTAACAGTGACCATTTTTTTCTGCTATCTAATCTGAATCTCCCCTGTCTGAGCTTAAGGCCATTCCCTCTGGTCCTCTCACTGCAGGCAAGGCAGGAGAGACTGGCCTCACCTCCCTGCAGCCTCTTTTCAGGTAGGTGTAGGGAGCAATCAGGTCCCTCCTGAGCCACCTTTTCTCCAGGCTAAACACCCTCAGCTCCCTCAGCCACTCCTTGTAAGACACGTTCTCTGGTCCTTTCATGAGTCTTGTTGCCCTTCTCTGGACATGCTCTAGCACCTCAGTGTCCTTTTTAAAGTGAGGGGCCAAGAACTGGACACAGCATTCGAGGTGTGGCCTCACCAGTGCCAAGTACAGGGGGACAGTCGCTGCCCTGGCCACACTATTCCTGATACAGGCCAGGATGCCATTGTTCTTCTTGGCCACCTGGGCACACACTGAATCATGCTCAGTCAGCTGTCAACCAGCACACTCACTGGGCTGCTTTCCAGCCACTTCGGAAGAGTCAATTTCAGCCTTTGTGGAGCTTGTCAGAGACAGAATATCCCGTGTTAAAAATTAACCTACCTGAAGAAGACTCACTAATAGCTACATACACATTCATAGCCAATTGAGAAATTGCTGCAATGAGCTTACTGCTTGATAAGAGAGTCTCTCTTTTTCTACCCTACACTAGCAATGTTTGGGTTTTCCCATAAGAAGTGGGTTGTGTAATGGTGCAACTGTCCTGCCCTCAGACATGGGAATGGGCTGGATTGTGGGAGCCCCAGCCAAGGCACAGTTATGCTCAAGCACTGAAAACTTTGTGATTGGCCTCATCATAAGCTTATGCAGCTTATTATGTCATACCCATATGTTTCTGGTCCAGTCTTTTCTAAGCATCAGGCCAGCTGAGTGAAGAGGGGAAAAAAGCCAGGGGCCTAAGCCATGGTACTTTGGGAATGGTAAGGGTGCTTTGAAGAGGAGTGAGTAGAGCCAGTCCACAAAACCCCTTGTCTTTTGAAAAGGTACAAACAATTCCTTCTCAAATTAATGGTAGCAATCAGTACTTTATAATTAGGTTGAAAAATCGGGCTAATCTAAAAGACATACAGCTAAAATACTGGTATCTCGGAGAAGTGGTTTCTGCTCAGGTATTTGGGTTTGAATATACTTACAAATATTGGTTAGAAAAGGCAGTGACAAAGCAGAAAATGCAATCTTTCAACAGCAAATGAGATCTGAAGTACCCTACTTAAGGACATTCACTGGCAAGTTTGAGTTATTTTAACTGAAAATGATCCCACATTGTTTCCAAAGGTTTTAGTAGTATACAGTATATGGATGCCAATAAAAATAACTCCTGGAAAAAAGTTTTGGTGAAAACATTTTTAGTCAAAAACTTAGATTTAGTGAATAGTCTTTAAAACATGTACTTTAACATGTGCTTGAAACTGAAACAAAGTTCTTAGGTTTTTGGTTTTTAAGTAGCAGAGCCACAGAACTGCTGGGATTAATCAGCAAAAGGATCAAGTGAAAGTAAGTTTTAACAGAGCTGGCAGTCATCTGTCATTGAGACAGTGGACTTATCCATGTATGGCATTTCCATGCTTTTAAATGTCTCTTGACATTTAAATTCAAACTTTACATTTACATTTGGAAGAAAAGGTTTTGCAAAATGAGGTAGGTCAGTTCTTGACAAAGATGTAAAGTGTTTGACAGCTTCTGAAGTGCATATGTGAGAAGACTCATATTTCAGGAGGACATCACCAAGGACTTCGGAGCTTTCAGTATTTATTTTCAAACTAAATCTGTATTTTATGATGCAAAGAAGTTTGTTTTGTAATCTGTAGGGTAGTTTTCTAAGGTCTGTTGCACATGATTGCACACACCATAATTTTCTACAAAGATAAAAGCAGTTCATTGAAGTCTCCAGCATTACAAGGACAGTTGAGAGCATAGAAGGTGACTCTAGTGGTCTGGAGGTCCCTTCGTTTTCCTGTGAGGAGCACAACGACATTCCTTGTAATGTGATGCAGACTTTGCTTCTAACTTGCATTGTCTGGCTTTTAAATGAAGGGTAAAAGTTTAGAAGTGTGGATAGATCACATACAATATCTGTAGTACAAAACATTTCAGAAAACTATGAAAGGACACTTTACAACTTTAATGTAGGTAGGCTGGAGATAGGAAAGTACATTTTGGGCATCAGTAAAAACAGTAATCTTATGCAATCTTCCTTAAAAGCAACACTTCCAATAATAAGTGTCATTTTTGGCTATTTAACATTATGCAGTTAAACCAACTGCTCAATGAGTAAGAATAGATTGAAGAGATTGAAAAAAGTCAATCCCGTTTGACTTTAATTTAAAAATTGAAATTTGTTCTGCACCTAGTTAGTAGCAAGTCTCCCTCTCTTCAACTACTTTCTTTTTCCAGTGTATATGTTGAATGCAGTGGTTCGAATAGCTCAGACTAAGTAACAGATTGGAAATATTGTGGTAGCTTAAGACTTCATAATCCTGAAGTCTCTGTTATAGCAATCTACTGCTGTGGGTAGGGCTGTAAATGTGACAGAAGCTTCCTATAGTGCAGCCTTCAAAGCTGCATTACTCAGTTCTTTAAAAAAACCAAAACACCACATGAAGCAGAGCTGGGAGCCCCAGTCTGCAGGTCAGCACGGAGACTCTCCCTGCATGGGTTGTCTCCCACCAGCCTGGGTGATCAGATAGCTCATGGCAATTAGTCTTAATAAAGCAGTAGTGTGTTCTTAGGGGGAAGAGCTGACTCTACTAATTGCTGGCAGCCACTTCAGGGATTCTGGCTCCTTACATTTAAGAGGAGAATCATATGACTTCATGGTTGTTGTTGCTTGTTAACGTGACCTTTCCTTTCCCCTCCTCCCTGTAGCTTCAGTGTGGGAAACTAAACAGTGCAGCAGAGTCAATTTGAGGTTCCCCTTATAGCAGCAGGCAAAGAGCAGAAACTTAGAGAAGTGGAAATACTCTCAGATGACACCCTGAGTGTGCTTTTTCCTATGAGTAACTACTAATTGGATGCTGGAAAGGTCTCAGATGCCTACAACACTTCTCAGCCCTATTCTGGCTGGCCTTCAGGATAGCCAAGGAGCAGCTGCATCCATGGAGTGTAATTCCCTCTTTGAGGCAGGTGCTGCTGAAGTAGCTCCTCACAGCAAGTAAGGCTGCCATGCTGGAAGGGGTGTGGGGACACAGGGTGCTCCAAGGTGGATGTCCCTGGTCGCAGTGTTTCAAGGATCCAGTCAGACCAGGGTCACAGTAAACTCTGTACACAGGCACCGTCTTAAACTAGTGTAAACCTTCCCAAAAGCCAAAGGTGACATCAGATAGAGTTTGTCCAAGTTAGTAGGAAGATGGCAGCCTGTGGCCTTGGGGTGACTCTTGGGACCAGTATTCAGCTCTGCAACTTGTAGGTGGAAAAAAAAAAAAAATCGTTATTATGTCCTATTACATTCTGTTATTTTTCTTGGTCAGAGTGTAGGGTTGCAAAAGTCCATCCTGGTGTATTTAGGCAAAAGGAGAAAAGGGATATTTAAGTTGGCAAATGAACAGAACTGCTGTCAAAAGTAATTTCCCTGTTGAATAACTGATATTGTGATCTGAGTCCATCAGCTCTTCGTAAGAAAAGGAATTGGTTTTTACATGGTTTGAAAGTTTTGGATTTGGTTTTACTTTGTTTTTTCCCCCAGAATCTGTGATTTTTGTAAGGGAAACAAACGGACAAAGCCAGAGAAGTACCAGAGCAACATTGTTTCTGTGAATTCAGAGGCAACAAAAAGCACTGTGGAAAATAGTGTGATAGGAAGTCAATCCAATTTGTACTCTCACCTTTGCACTAGGCAAGATGATCAAAATGCAAATTGGATCTTGCTTATGTGATGTTTAGTTATTGAACAGTCTTCAGATATGACAGGACTACAAAGGAAGATGGGGAAGACTTAGGCAGAAAATACTGTTCAGTCCCTCTTGGAAAAGTGGAAGCTGCACATCATGTCCCACAGGAAGGCAGTACTATGGCAGCAATACCTCAGAGCTGTGGGACTGTGTGTGAGGGAGCTAGAAGTCAACAGTGGCTGGAGAGAGGGATTCTCACTCCAGTTTCCCAGCTGGCAGTGACAGGGTGGAGTTGTTGTTCTCCTGCCTGCTCAAAAGGTTTGATTGTGTTTTGTTTTGTTTTTCTTATCCAGTGCTCATCCACTGCAAAAGCTGTGAACTGCCCAAAACAGGGAACAGATGATAGAGGCTTTTGAACAAGTGACATGTCTGAGGCATTTTGTGGTAGAAAGTACTCTGTGAACTAAACAAGTGATGATGGGAAAATGCATTATGTGTTAGGATAGTAATTTCAAGTCATCATACAAAAGATAACAAATTTGTTGTAATTTACTGACAACCTAGAAAGCTGGGTTTCAGCTCCCTGGCAGTTTTTTCCCCACCTAACTTTGGTTCCACTTAGTTGAAAGCAAGGAAACAAAGAGGAGTCAAAATTTGTTGCAGACTAAGTTGCTGAAGCCTGCAAATGCTCAGCAGTACTGCTGTTCCTCTTGCTTTCGCTGAACAGCTGCTGGCAGTTTGCAGTTCCCTGACTCAAAGGGAAATTTGGCAGTTTAGTTTTCTTTTTCTTGTCCGCTCTGCATTCAAACTGTAGAGGCTGAAAAGTCAGCCTGGAATCAGTAGGAGGTAAAAATAAGCTTTTGCACTCCTGCTTTAATTTATTTGTTAATAAATCTGCTAGAATGCAAACTGCCTCCCACTCAGATGAGATTAGCTCCTCTGTTCACAGCAGGATTCAAAAACTGCAGAACAACAGGCCTCTAGGGCTGACCTTAGCTAAGAAACCCAGAAGCACAAGGTCCTCAAGTGTAGAAATCTAGACCAATTACTCTAATCCACCTGTGGCTGAAAAGCACACATTTTAGGCTCATGTTACAGCTTGTCCAACCAGCTCTGGGTATCATGTGATCTGGCAAATCCATATGTGTACCGTGGATACCATCCTAATCCTTGCGTTTGTCGGTGTTGTTCCTCCGCAGAACGTGTCGGTGCTGGAGAACCACCACTGGCGCTCCACCATCGGCATGCTTCGGGAGTCACGGCTGCTCGCCCACCTGCCCAAGGAGGTCACGTAAGTGTCCACCAGAATCACTGAAACTAGGCCATGGCCTCCTTCTCCCTTCTTAAAAGCACACTGGCAAAGAGGCCCAGGCTTCAGAATAGGCTGAACTTCCTGCGCCTTCTTGGTGCCACTGTGAAACCATGAGACAAAGTTACAGCAGAAGTATTTGTTAACACATACCCACTTCTGCAGCACAGGAATGGAATGGCCACTCTCAGCACCAGGAACACAGAAAGTGCCAGCAAGAGCTGAGGGATTGTTTAGATGGATTGTTGGCATTTTTCATCTTACCTAGCATCAACCAAAAGTGGAAAGATTTAGTGATTAAAAAGAGGAAATTGAAGGAGTTGGTCCAGGAGCATCAAGACTGCTCTGGACTTCCCATGTCACTGAGGGAATGTGGTTCAGTCTTTATGGAAAAAGCCAAAAAAGAGCAGCCATATGAGCACCTTGGCCAAGTTGCTGCTAGCTTTTTACTTGTGTTAGTCCCACCAAGGATGGGAGATTGAGACAGTGAAAAGACTGCAGTAATACATTTTAAATCACAGGTGACCCTACCAAGAATATAAACAAGTTACCTGGAAGCAGTAAGCTCTATATCCCTCCAGAAATTCTTTGCATCAGATCAGCAGCTTTAAAGGACTTCAGTCTAGACCTCCACAACTCTGACTGCAACTTCAAAGTTGCAGTATTCACCGCTCAGCTCCGAGCAGCTGAAGTAAGATGTGAGCATTTTTCTTGATGCAACATGCTGTTGTTCCAGGGTGGGTATTTTTGTACTTTCCTAGCACTTTTCAGAAGCTTTCAGAACAACCTGTGCCAACAAGCATTTTTCTTCTACATTATCTATTCTTCTTGAACCCTTTTGGGCAGGTAGAACAGTTGTACCCTGCAAAACCCAGCAGAGACTGACCAAGCAGATCAGACTGGGTCCATAAAGAAAGAGGGAGCTTTATGCCAGCTCCAGTGATCCAGAGCAGGTTGTTTTGAGCTCTTAATGTTGAATGGTTCCATGATTAAAGAGGCTTATTTACCTTCATTGCAGACAGGACATTGAGCAACAGTTGGGCTCCCTGATCTTGGCAACAGACATCAACAGGCAGAATGAGTTTTTGATCCGTCTGAAATCTTATCTTGACAATCAGGATTTGAGGCTGGAGGATGCACAGGACAGACATTTTATGCTTCAGGTAACTTCATTTTTTTTTAATTGTTTTTACTAACTTTTCAGGTCACAGTATTTCCTAGTATATTTTAAGAGTAATATATTATAGCATGTCTGTACATCAGCCTCTCCTTGCCTATTACCATAAACACTTCCCTTCTGCCACCTTCTGGCACATCAGGCAAGCATAAGGTGCCTCCAGTATTTCCTTTTGTAATTTCCTTGAGTTAAAAAGCTGTGAATACAACAGATACAGGAGAGTGTCAAATGCTAAGGAATGGAGATAAGCTAGATAATTTTATTTCCAGAATACTGCTTCTCTTCCCAGGTAATGCTTCAGTTGTAGTGTCTCTCTCTTCTGGCAAATGTCACTCCTCTGGTGTTATTTTCTAGCACTGTGCAGGAGAGCCTCCTCATTGGTGTTCTTTCTAGGACAGCCTGACACTGGATCTCCAAGTCCTGTTCCCGTGATGGATGCTCAGAAACTGCCTCTGCAGAGACAGCTGTTGCCATGGCAGCAGATGCTTCTCTAGTGCATCTGACCAGCTAATGGAAAGCCCATGCTTTATTCAAAAATCAAATAGGTTCATACTGGTTCTTCCAGCTAAGCAGCAGTAGTCATTAGCAGACTCTTCAGAGTAAACCTCTATCTATTAAAGCATTATTGTGATTAACGTAGCTACATATACTTGCTTCTTTGGAGAAATTACATTAATTTCATTCCTAAATACATAAAGAATTTGAAGTAATAGTTTTCATTTATAAAACAAGCACCTACATATTTTCCTTCCATCAAAGTCACGGAAAAGGTGACAGCTGCAAGGAAAGAAGTGCTGATCTGTTAATTCTTCCCCCTCCAGCAGCATGGGGAATGTAGTAGCTTCTCACCTGTTCTGTCTCAAACACAGTCTTCTGTCAGATTCCCTCACAGACTGTGCAGGGCAGGGTGACAGGTTGACCATATTTCTGGACAGATAAGGCAAGAAAGTTGTGCAAATACCAAAAGCAGAGGAATTACAGCTCTCAGCTATGGCAAAAAAAAAAGTTACTTATGCACTAGGAACTTAGGAACAAGGGAACAGATAGTAAGATTCACTTATCTGGTGGATTAGTTACGGAAGAAGAAAAGAAAAAGATCAAGAACTCTTGATTGATTGGAGTCAGCTAAAGAATGTTTGAAAGGTCCTTGCAGTAGATAGTAACATTAAGGCTAATCAGCTTAATCCAAAGAGAAGAATGACTTGGAGATTTCCCTCTGCTGGTTCACAGGTCTGAACTCTTAAGAGGAAATACTTATGTTTTCTTCCTGGGTGCCAGAATGACTTCTGACTTCTGTCAGACTGAATGACTGTGTTCAGTCTGTGAAGAAACAAGGCACATGATATTTTGTTCCAAGGCAGTAAGACAGGCAGACTATTACATGGTTTACTTTTCTGAAGTAGTTACTCGGTTTTAGAAACCTTTTCCCCTGTACTCATTCTCCTACAAAGCACTAAAAAGTACTAGTTAACTAAGTGAAACCAGGCCAGGGGCAGTGTGGAGAGCCCTGTGCTTAGCTTTGTAAACAAAAATATGCAGACATTAAGATGAAGTGTAATTGAAGTGAGATGCAAGGTCACTCACTGAGACCACAGAGGAATCATGCCCAAATACACCAGTTTGGCTCTTCCCTTCCTTGTCATCAGCCATGGATGCTGAGCCAAGCAGTCAGCAGGAGCCAGCCTGAGGCTTTTGTTGGCTTATTCCTTCCAAGGAATATCCAAAACACTTTGCAGCCTTGGAATTTGGCCCTGCTCTTGTTCTCACTACGGTAAAGTGGAGGGCTGAATAAAAGTTTTGTTTGCAGCTTAAATAAATGCTCTTTCCTCAAAGGGCACATTTGGGTGAGGCTGAGCCTCTGAAAGGTAATTTTAACCCTTCCTGGCATCACTGCTGGGGCCTGGGAGCTCCATGACTGCAGATTTACTGCTGAAGCACTGCTAAACAGTAACTTCCTTTCTCAGTACTGCTTTTCTTCTTGCTTTCAGATTGCACTCAAGTGTGCTGACATTTGCAATCCCTGCCGGGTCTGGGATCTGAGCAAGCAGTGGAGTGAACGGGTCTGCGAAGAGTTTTACCGGCAAGGTCAGCCCCTTCAGCTCACAGCAGTCCCTTCCGCCTCAGCTTTCCATGGTTTCTGTGTGACAAGCCAGAGGCAGAACTGAAATGTCCCTTGAGAATGAGCTCTTCAGGGATGCGCTGCCTCACTGGAAAAGTGGGAAGGGGTAGAAGAGCAACAGGTGTTTCTCTGCTCCTCTACCAGCATCAGGCAGGAGGGAGGGCTTTGCTGTGCCTCAGCACTTGAATTCAGCTGCAAAGCCCATGGCTGGGTTCTTCTCTGAGACCCTCCAGTCGCCATGAGTGTTTCTGAGCTGGAATGGTGCCGCCGCCACGCTGCCCCAAAATCCTCAGACTGGGTTTTGTCTCGCTTTTCATGCTCCCACTACAACGCTGATGGGAGCCTTACCCTCGCTGTTTACCAAATATGACACATTCTTCTGCCTGCAAATGCAGAGAAAGGGTTCAAACGTGCTTCCCAGCATGCTGTTGAAAGGGCCAAAGCAGGCAAGCCAAACCTCAGCTAGAACCTACTGCAAATGTTTTCAGACCCCTGCAGAGAACACAGTCAAGCAGGGCTTTTTTTGAAACACAGTAATTACACCATTTGGCTCTATCTGCATAGGCAAGGTCATGCTGTGCTACAATACAGGGTGCAGCAGAGTTTAATCACTGCTAAATTCTTTGTTCAGAGCATCCTGAGAGTTGAAGGCAAGTAGAAGAGCACACAATGAAGTTCTTAGTTCATTTAATATTCTGCACTACAAAATTAAGCCACATCTGAGCTGGCACCTGGTATAGTTAGTCTGTAACAAGGACAAACAGGCCAGCAAGTCAATTTTCAGCCAATGTCAGTTTAAGCTGGTGAAATGTCTTTGACTTTGATGCCTTTGAAGCAACATAAGCAACTTGCCCAGTGCAGGTTTAGTTAGTCAGATGTGTAGTGAAAGCATAATCAGCAGGCAGCTCATGAGGCGCAGTATCACCTTTCGTGTATTAGGGGACCACGCTGAGAAAGACAGTTCAACTCTTACAAATGTAAGCTTTTTCCACTCACCTCAAGATTTGTTCGTCTAACATGTAAAATACATCTCTGAAAGGGGATACCTGAGTACATGAGACCAGTTAGAAGCACCACAGGGAGAAAAGGAGCATTTTATGTGGGACAGTTATACAGAAAATGTGGTCTGATTATCACTAGTGGCTGTATAACCCTGTTCAGTGGTACAACACCCCCAGTATTAAATAGCATGCATATAGATATCATTATCACTTTAAAGTGTTTTTGTAGACCTCTCTACCCCCTTACACACAATGATGGGGCTTGGAGTTATTTTTCAGCATTATGTTTAATATTTGGAAACCATAAGGCCTCATGTTTTGATTTTTAACTATAGATGAGACAGATATTACCACAATTAGTGCTTTGTTTAATCTTCCTCCTGGAACAAAGTTTTAACATTTTTTTAATAGAACATTTCTAAGGCCATTTTAATAGAGACTCAGATCCTGATCTTCCAGTGCTCTTACCATGCAAAAGCAAATCTAATTTTTGTCAATTAAGTGATTTCTGAAAGACAAGAAGACGCGGATATACTTTGAGCCAGACAGATATGGATATACTTTGAGTCAATCATTTTCTACCCAAAACACCTACAGAAGGGTTATCAGTGGAATTAGAAACTTTCTTTTAGTCAAACATTTTTGGACGGGTAGATGAGAAGAAGACAAATTGCACATTTGGAAACATAAGAAACTGTTATTGTGTCTCAGTTTTGCTAAATTGTTCCTTTTGATTGTTCATGAAGCTAAAAATGTTTTCCTGATGCTTTTTAAGCACTCAGTTAGAACTGAAAATATTCTGTTCACATTTAAGAAGTGATTCCATGCTTCAGAGGGAAGAAAGGCAAGGCTTAGAAATGTACACAGTGTTTTATATGGGGCTATAGAACCTGAGTAGCACAATAGCAAAAACTGTTCATGGGGAGAAAAGAGCTTTTAAACAAAAACAGTGGATTTAAAGCAAAATATTTCTTTATGGGCTGAATACAGTGTTTTGTCTAAACTAGCAGGTCTGTCTTTCTTACAGGAAAGATCTTCCTAACCACCCTAACTACATCCTTATTAGTAAATCAGATGGACAAAATATTATTGTGTGAGGGGAAGTGGCACATCTTAGCTTGCACATAGTTAACTCTCACTTCCTTTCCTTACTGTAGACAGGAAAGGTCCTGTACCTCTTGAAGTAACCAGGATTGTACACTGGCGGGGAAGGCTGACAATCACAAAGGATGAACGTGTTGCACTCACAGACAGAGAGTGTTTGTTTTAAGGAAACCCCTACACCCAAAACTTAACTCAGAGCAATCTTTGCATGAAGTAATTGCAGGCATGGGGAATGCAGTCCCTTCAGCAGAAAAAGTGACCATTGTCTTGGCATGGCAGTGAGCAAATTACATCCTCTGAGATGTTTTTCTGCTGAATTCTTAAATCCAGCGTGGTCGTTGCTATTGATTACATTCAACTCCATAAAAAACATCTCCTGCCATTACTATGTACAGTATGCCTGTCCTGTGTGACCATTTCTGCAGGAATAATTTCTACTGACTGTTTATAAGTGTCTTCTCAATGTCAAACCTGGTCAGTTCTGCATCAAGGCCAGTCTGAGGTGGCATCTGGAGCAAGCAGATCCCCCAGGCAGGTTTTTCTTCCAACAATTCAAAACAGTCCCCAGGGCTGGTCACAGCAGGAGTTGCCTGCAGGAATTTTCAGGGCAGTCCCAGATTTGGAACTGGAGACCTCCTGGTCCAGTCAGTCAAATACTCTGCTATGAAGGTGGTAGGAGTTCAGCCAACTACTTTTTTGTCTCAAGTCATTCCTGTGCAGATGCCTCTCTGGGGACTTCCTGGATGACCCAGGAAATAAATATGCTCAGCGCAGCAGCAGCAAAGGCATAGCTTGATACCCAGCTACTGCACAATAATAAGACAGACTTTTAATTTCATCCTTTTGCCATGTTTATAACTTGAGCTCCATAGCTCTTGACACTTGAAACATTACTGGAGTCCATACTTTGGCCCTTACCAGTTTGTTAATGCAGCCACAGCTGTGGGATTCCAGGCTCCAACACTCTTCCCTTTACAAGCCACTTCCACAAGAACACACTAGCAAATTCCACTGCAGTACTACTGTAAATCTAAAATTGATACACTGCAGTTTTCTGTAGGAAGTGATCTGAACAAGTAGTAAATGAACTAGAATGTCTTAAAAACCTTTCACATAAGAGAGTCTATTTTAAAAATTAAGGTCCTCAGAACACTTACGTGCTCAGATTTAATGTCATCTAAAAGTCATCTTTTCTTAGATTTTTCTTTGTATGGATAATTGGTTTCTCTGATACCTAAAGAGAAAAAGTCCAGAAAATTAAGGTATTTAGACATTTACCATGGTCATCGTTGGTAGAAGATTCCAACTCCTCACACAGTTGGAGACACTGTAAAAGTGTGGCATAGGTATGGAGAAGAGATACCTATGTAAAAGTGTCAGAAAAAGATATTTTTTTCCCTTTTTTTTGCAGGTGATCTGGAACAAAAATTTGAACTGGAAATAAGCCCCCTTTGTAATCAGCAAAAGGATACAGTACCAAGCATCCAGATTGGTAAGTATTAGTTTCATTCCCTTCAGGTTTATCTTACTGTGGCAGAAGCTCTAAGAGAAACTTTTATTCACCACATGCCCCACTCCGATCCAGTTGTTTTAACAATAAGAGCTGTGGATACCATAAGAGTTAAAAATGTGTTCTAAATTAAAATGTTCAAAAAGAAATCTATCTAAGCCAAATGTTGAACAGAAAGACAAAGGAGTCTTTGCATAGGGGGAAAATACCCATGGGAAAAAATTGCAGCCAGTGTTAAACACTAGTTACGTTCTTGTCTGAAATCTCCTCAAAGGGTTGCTGACTGTCACAGAGTTTACTGTGACACACACAGATAAAGCCATATCTTGTCATGTATGCTGGTCAAAAGCTGTGCATTTCAAAAGGAATTGACGTCTGAGAGCTTGTTATTTCTCATCAGGGCTTTTGCCACTTACCTTGCTCTGTGCTTTTGAGGCACTCGGTGGGGCAGTGCACTTGTGGAATGAACTTGTTGCTCACCAGCTGTCCCTTGTGTGTTTCTCCAGGGTTCATGACATACATCGTTGAGCCACTCTTTGAGAGGTGGGCCCAGTTTACAGGCAACACTCCCCTATCTGAAAACATGCTAAACCATCTCAGGAGGAACAAGGCCAAGTGGAGAAGTTTGCTCCACAAGCAACACAGCAGTAGTAGGAGCAACGACCACTCAGGCCAAGTGACTGGCAGCCAGGAACAGACTTTAAATGAAGAAGAGACTGCTTAGTGGCAGCTTTGCACTTTTCCTTCTAGCACTGCTATCTCCGTCTTGGTCACAGCAGCAAAAAAGGTCCCGAGGAGCTGGAGCCTGTTGCCAACACCGTGCAAAGGCAAGAAATGGCAGAGCTCTAAGGGTCCTCATGAACATGCCCATGGTTCTGCTGGGTTTCTTTCTGATCTTCATGTTCCTCTCCCCTCTCTCCATTCTGCGCATGCCTGATGCCATTAATCGCTCCTGATCCCGATCTGCCCCAACGCGGAGTCCCAGCCAGCAGCCGGGAAGCCAGGCCAGCTGCCATGAAGCAGGGAGGATTGCTGAGAGAACAAGGGGCACAGAGAGGCACTCTTGGTGATCTTTTCATTTACCACAAGGCATATTGTGACATATGTATATAGGCCCAGAGCGCCACACCCTTTCTAGGCTGGCAGCTGGGCTGCACATGAAACCACCAGCATCTCCAGCATCCAGAGGACATGGACTGAGCAGGACAGTGCTCACAGAGGGCAGAGAGTTGGGTTGTTTTAGTGGTTAAAAACCTTTTTAACTTTTGTATTCTGTGCACTAAACAACAGATCTCTAAACCTTGGACTGAAGTTACTCTCCGTATACACACCTTCAGTGTAACAAGGCTTGTTTTGGTAATCATTTTTATGCCACTTTGGATAAAAGACGGGCATCTTCTCATTGCAAGGAACAGTATTCCCTCGCAGCCGAAAGGGAAGGTGTAGTACAGTCTAAACCTTTGAAACACAAACAGATCTATCTTTTGAGTACTGTTTCAAGTTACCTGTTTATATTCATATGTGTACATTTTCTGTAAATAGAAAGCGCTACTGATTCCCATGCCAAAATACTGGAGTACTGTGGGATGATTGCTACCTGTAAAAACATTGGCACTGTGAACAGAATACTGTTAGTTTTAATACAAGAGAAAGCATTTGTAAATATGGTATAGAGTTTATTAATATACACCATTGTTTGTGGATAAAAGCCTTAACTTCTAGCATCCTTCATCTTCTGATAGCTGCCAAAATCATACGATTACAAGATAAGATTCTGAACTGCCTTTCCACTATCCAAGGTGTATCAAAGGTCATTAAGAAATGAAGTCTGGCAGGATAACTTCTTGAAAACTTCAAACACATTCCATATGGGTCCGTGTTGTTAATCCATGGCACCTTGCACATTCAATCTAGGCAAAAGTTTCACAGCGCCTGAAGTTTAAAGTTCAAAAAAACCCCCAGGCCCCACAGCTACGCCACATGATTTGACAGTTCAGCATGATTACCATTTTTTCAAACGTGTGAATTTTTACTAAATAGCTTAGTCATCTACAAAGCACGGCATTAGTTATGGAGTTCAGTTATTTTCTTGAGAGATGTTGCAGTGTAGCTGATTTTTTCCCCACATGCCCTCCTTAGATAGTCAGCATCAAAATGCATTTGTATTTTTCTTTTAATTAAAAGAATACTTCAACTGACTTTTAGATTAGTCTCAGTCAATGAAGGAAAAAAAGGTGTTATAGTCAGACTACTAATAATCCTCTTAGCTATCATAGTGGCTGAAGAATTTTCTATGATCTCATCTTTGTGAAAGATACTTGGCCTTAACTCTGCCATAAACAACCTCAGTTCTGAAAGTCTTTATTAAACTTTCCTTAAGTTTCTACCATTTCAGTGAGATTGTATTCTCAGACACTAACTGCATTGCACCAAAGGGATTGTCCCCCGCTCCTCTGCCCCCAGAAAGAATAACTGCATTCATGGGAAGTGCAGCGTTGTTGTGAACCCCCCGTACATCAAATCTGTACAGCTGCTTTCCAAAAGAGCGAGTAGATGTGGCCAGGTGGTCGCATTTGGGTAGTCATGTTGAGATGTGAAGACATTGAAGAGGCCAACAAAGAAAGAGCTTTTCAAGTTGGTGTTTGAGAAGCATGAGAAAGATGTTTACTCACAGAAGTGCAAGGGAAAATATAATACATTTTTCTCAATTACACGGGATATTGACTTGATGAGAGAAGGTTCATGCTCATAAGGTGACTAATGGGTTTAGAGGAAAATAAAAAGTATGAGTTTTAGTGAAGGATGATTTACTCCACTAATTCTTTGTGAAAAAGAGAAAAGAGGCTGAAAGCCAGTGAAGTAAAAAGGGCAGTTTGTGTGCAATGAGCACACAAAGCGCTCCAGCGATGTTTTTTCTGCCCCTCCACTGTTATGTAAGGTACAACCAATAGAAAACCTCCTTCTTCCTCCCACTAATCTAAATGAGATTCATATAATAGAAGGACCACAGCAAGCAAAGGGCACTCAAGAGAGTTGTAGTAGAATTAAATTGTTTCTAACTACAGGACATAAATGTCTTCTTAAGCACATGAAGGTGGTGGGAGTGGAAGCACCACCACTTTGCAGCTTTTTAGTGTACCTTTCCTTCTGACAGATGTAGGACAATTATTAGGACATTATGTGAGCGATGTAATGTGCTGCTTAGAAGCACTTAAGTCCATACAAAAGAATGTAATTTCCCATGTTTTATCTTTTTACTAAGAAATGGAAGCCCTTTGCCATCTAGCTCAAAGAATTTTTTTGAAATGTTCTGAAATTTAGTTAAACTCAGCATCTAGCAGCATAAAAAGTTCTCAGAAACATTGTCGAGCTGTTTCTGAAGAGCTTCCAGAAAATAGGTCCACAGGAAGGCTTAGGTACAAATCAAATTTTGTTACAGCCACATTAAATCCAAGCCCTTTTCTACAAGTGGAACCTACAGGTTCCATTACAAGTTTGCTCTTACCATGTTAAAACTTTCCAACTTTAAAAAGCTCTTCTGAAAATTATCAGGCCCTTACAAACTAGTAAGGGCCAAAATTATTACGAGGGATTTTGGTGCACTGAGTGTACCTGCTAGATTTCAATCACCTTGTGTAATGAAACAGTGCTTGAAAGAGGTTCAGGGTGGCCCCAGCAACACTTCTGTACTTGTGAGCCAAACCCATTGCACAGGTTTGGGCCTGGGCCAGTTTGCCTCAGGTGCTCCAGACAGAAGTGCTGAGAAAGGGTAGGCTCTGGCAGCAGATACCTGGCAGCCTGATTCCCTGGGGTCTGTAATGCAAAATGCAGCCATCTGATTTCCCTTAGAAACCCTAACTGGTACAGCCAAGCCCACAGCACCAGTGCTTAGCACATGCAGTTGTGACACGTGTGGTATGCTCTGGTTTGGAGGGCATTTCTGCACTGGGGTTTCTCCCCAGTGTGCCAACAGGCTGCTGATGCACAGAATAGAAAAGCTATGCAGATAACACAGATTTTGGTGGTGTCAGCCCTATCAGCCACTTTACAGAAGGCCCTTGTAAATAATTTTTCCTTCCCACCGGGCCAGTGTAGGTGAAAGATTTTGAAGTTTTCAAACTGAGTTAAGGTTTTCATATCTAGAAAGAGGAAAAAAGCTGTTAAAAGCAGGTTGTTAAAATGGTTTTATGCCCCACAAATGAGATTAAAATCTAGCTCCTCTAAATGAAGATTTCATGTCATCTAAGAGGCAAAATTTTGTATAACTTACAATAATAAATTATAATAAATGAAAGTCTTAGGCTGGTTAAACTAATGCATATGTATGCATTGTCATTAAGTAAAGATTTTACCTGCCTTCATGTTTGTAAGTGTCAATGGTTCAGCCACCAGTCAAATGGGGAATAAAACAACTATTGACAACATGTACCTTTGGAATAAAGGGAACAAAGACAGGAGTAGCTGAGATTAAGTAGAGTCTATGGAGGAAAAGAAAAAAAAACACATGATCTGCAGTTGTGTCTAACTTAATCTACAACACAGGTCAATTAGTTTTGTATAAACTTGGTTTTCATGAAGAAAACCAAAACCTCCCCAACGATTAATGAGAAAGCTGTAAATGAGAGAAGGCTGTTGTTACACTGCATAGTGATCTCACCAGCTTTTGTAATCTGGAGTTTCAATTTCTGTTAAAGTTTCCATCAAATTAGACACAGAAGGCACACTTAGCCCTTCCAAATGAATTCTCCTCAGAAAGGAAAAACTCAAGTAGTCACAATTGTATTTTCAGGTACCAGACAGTGTACTAGCCATAATTTATTGCCTTATATTTTGAGTCACTAATCTGAGTTGTCCATAAAGTATTCCCATTCCCCTCCTGTGTCACCATGATCCCTGTGGCCCATAAAAATCAATAATTAAATTTTAATTAAAACCCTACAAATCCAAAAAAAAAGCCATCCCAAAACACAGAACAAAAACACAAGGCAAGCTTCATGCCATGAATATGTATTCAAATTACTTTGATTGGTGCAAACTGTTGCTCTTTGTTTCTATAATCCATCCAATATTTTAGGTACATAAACTTTTAAGTGCAGACCATAAGCTTGACACGGATGTAAAATATATTCTGCTTATCTTTGAATTCAAGATTGTATATGTCATGTTTATTGTAAAGCATTTTATATATACATAGTCGCATATCTTATACAACTCTATGGGCCAAACACTGGTCCCCCCAACTTCACTGGGACCAAGAATCAGCCCCCATATGTGCGTATATATGCCATATGCATCATTCTGAAAGGAAGCACTAGATTGTGTGAAAATGCTGTGACTGCTATGCAGTGATGCCAAGAGACTTAACTGTATCTTTTTTAACATACTGCTGTAAGTATTCATCATGTCGAAGAATGACAGCTAATAAAAAGAAAAAGTGAAGTGTTCCAAGTTCTTTGGTAAAGCCAGTTGATTGAAGGATCTCCTTTGTTTGCAGAAGACATTCTGGTTTGACAAGGCAGCAAAAATCCCACTGCCTCCATTCTCTCACTGCCTCTCCTTTCTACCAACAGAATAATCACTTTCCTAGTGTGCTGTTTCTGAGAAGAACTCTTCTCTAAATTTCCCCTTAGACTTGATGTATGAATATAAATGGAGTTCCCAGCAAGGAAAGCATTTCCATGTAATTTTCCTAAGCATGTAGTAGAAGGATTTTCAAACCCCAGGGAAAATGCTACCCTGGTTAAGTATTTGAAGGAGTTTTCCTTAAACTATTGTTTCAGTTCCAGTAATGAGTTCTCCTTAGGATCATTGGTCAGTTTTAATCTCCATTTTCTCATTTCTCTTTCAGACCATGTTCTTTATATGTGCAACATGACAGGAGCTTTTGAAGTTTAATTAAAAATACGAGAAGTATTGATGTTCTACACTGATAAGTATTTCTAAGTGAGAAATACTTGTCATCACTGATGGGTATCACTGCAGGGACTCTTCCTGACTCTGACACATTTCTAAAGCCAGAATTCATTTGTATCTTGAAGTGCTCAGCAACAATACTCCCATAGTTCGTGCCATGCAAATACTACAATTGAACAAAATACAGGAGCTGGAAATATATTTTGTTTCAGTGCTATTTAGCCAACATGTTAAAATTAAACTTTTCTAAAAAAAAAAATCCACCCTTCAGTATCACATTAAGTGTTTTCCTCTGTCCCCCAGATGCAAGCAGAACTGCAAAATTGATTTTAGAATGAAGCCCCTTAGAGATCTGTCCTATATAGGGTTGGAGTTGTGATGGTTTCTCCAGGAGTCTTCTACACAGTCACCATTGGAAAACCACTCTGTTTTCCATAACAGATTTAACAGTTATTTTCAAGTAGCCAAATCAGTACATCTTCCCACTCTGCACAGGCACTGTCTGGATGGATGCTGATGTTTCATGGTTCAAAACGAAAAATGCAGACCAGCAAGTTGAAATGCATCAATGAACAGCAAAAGAAAAGTTAATTATATGGCAATATTTTTGTCCTGGCCAAATACTTAATTATGGTTTATAGTTCAGGTGGAAAATCTTGGAAATATATCTATTCAACAAGAGAAGAAACAATGTAATATGAGTGTGACAATCAATTATGTGACAGACACTCCTTTTCGCTAAAGGTGAGGAAGGCAGGGTCTCTCCAATGTCCAATCCTCTTCTAGATAAAATGAGTGCTATTACAAAATACTCTGGTTTTACCAACAAAGCAGGTTTGTGGTGTCCCCAGTTCTACACCTCTCAATCTTTCACTGATGTTGTGTACAGTAGAGTCTCAAACAGCTGTTTAGGGACTGACAGCAAATGAATCACAGGTTAGAGAAGAGTTTAAATTCGCTCTACCAGTAAAACCAGTGGATCATTTCACTGCATCCTGGGTTAGTTTGGCTCTTAGGCAGAGTTGAACACTGTGCAACACATTAATCCATGACAACTGGATTTTGCTACCAGCAGCAGCACTTCCTAAAATCTACCTTGGCCATGCAGACCTAAGACACAAGGAAGTATTGCAGCAGCAGATTAATTTCATGTCAGATTTTATAGTAATATAATTTAGAGAGAAGATTTGAATCCTGTACCCTACAGAGCTCTAAATATATTGTACTACTGGATTAGGAAGAGGATCTGGGTGTCTTAAGAAGTTGTAACTAAAATGGAGTATTAGAATTCATACAAACAGAGAAGTTGTCCTATTATTTCCAGCACTCCTACCACCTAAAGATAAATTCAGTTTGTATACCAATCATCCCCCTCTAGAACGTGCAAGTACAAGAGTGGGAAGTGCAAAGGGTGGCAAAAAGCAATTTGAATCATGAAAAGCCTCCAGGAGGGAGAGAGAGAGGAGAAAATACTGTAGTTTCATTAGTATCACCTATAAAAAATCAGAACATTTGGGCAGACTGAGAGCTTCTGCATTCCCCAAATCAAAACTTAGGTAAACAAAGTGCAGCAGTACATATGGAAGTTGCTGCCATAAGAATATATTAACCTTTAACCACATAGAAAAGCTTAAAAGATTTAACATTTATATGAAACAAAAAGGGAATTCCTGGTTACAAATAAATATTACTAAAACCGTAATCCTGAAGAAAATACACTTTAATACTTAAATCCACCATTAGTTTAAAATGATGCTTTCCTGACCTACTCATGCTACTCAGCAGCTGTTACATTCCAAATCCAGATTTTCCATTTGTATGTGTAGAGGATTCCTATGAGCTTAGCTCATACATAAGCATATTTATGAAAGAAATATAGCTACCAAGAACAAAAACCTGGTGCTACACTTACACATGTATTTGATGCCCAGCCTCGTTTCTATAACCAGACCTACCAACACCTGTAGATATTCTCAGGGGTTAGTCCACGTTAGGCAACCAAAATGCAAAGAAAATAGGAAGCACTGAACATATGGTAGATTCAAGGGCAGATTGAGAAACTATTGTCCCAAAGATCACTTGTTTGTATCTGCCATGCGTTGTGTTGGGTAAATGTATTTCAAGTCAACTTCTAGAAGGAGGAGAAAAAATAGATACATTAGTATCCTCAGCTGAGAGACCAAAACATGAGTGGAATTACTTTGTTTAAAAAAATGTACTGTTTTGCTGGGATGAGGTTCCATGTAGATGACAACTAGTTTGAGGCATCACCATTGCCCTTTGTGGTACAACATTTATGTGGCACATTTATTTCCCTCAGTGCATCAGGAAAGTTACTGCCACCAGCTCCACCATTTCTGCATGGACCATTAAGGAGTGGCCCCTTGCACTCTGGTGCTTTGAAGTCTCTTTTATTCAGTGCTAGGGCTGAATTAATATGCACACAGATGTGCATGGTAAGTGCCCCAGTTCCCACATGAAAAGGAAATCTTCCTCAACAATGCCACTGCCTGAAGACTGCCTATATAAAGGTAGATATTAAACAAATCAAGAAACATAAATAAGATTTGGGATGGGTACATCAGCTACTCAAAATGGCTAAGTGACATTGGCACATTGGCTTTAGGTACATAAAGGTGTGTACTAAAGTTTTAACAGAGCAAACACACTTCCTTCATTTAACTCCATTGTAGTTACAAAGATAAAACAGAAATTATGTTACCTGATGGGATTCATGAATCAAAGTGAAAAAACTTGGATAAGAAGCTGTGCAGTTGATTTCCTTTTGCACTTTATCCTCACAAATCCTCTGTGCTTGGTCTATCAGGAGTCCTGTTTGAAGTAAAACTGGTTATCAAGCCTCATTTTTACCTTCTTGGAGGTCTTGCCCTCATCGCCTCCCCTCCCCTCCCCTCCATATCTAATTATGGTCAGCTTCTTCAAAACACCAACTAATCACAAGCAACACAAAAAATAATTTGATTTGGGAAATGATGGTACCTATTATGATTCCAAACATAATTGGAATTCGTAAGTTACGTTATTTTAAAGAGCAATGTGATTTCCCCCTCCCTCTCAAGAGAAGCAGGGAATTCTTTCTTCTCTGAGATGCTCTGGATTTAGCTGGAAGATAGAAAGATCAGAAACTGCAGGATATCTCATGCAAGAGAGCCACAGCAAGAAGCTCACAGCTCACTCAGAGAATGCAGCAAGTAAATAAAATTCTTTTGAGCCTTCGCAGTCAGCCAGACATGAGAGGGGCCCAAGAGACTTTGCTGCAACTCAGAAAGGTATTAAGTAGAAGCAAAGACTTGCATGCAAGGTCACAACCCCTTTTTTATTTTCTGTCTTCCTTGATGATTTCTATGTTCTCCCTAGATAAAACTGTGGAGGTTTTATTGTAATAAAGCCTGTCTTTTTGATTTCAAGAGAAACAGCTTCTTGAGGCTCAGACCTGCTTCAATTCCCATCCCACTTTTTATTAAGCATACTTTACAATAGTATGAAATATTTTCTCTTTTTTTAAAGAGTATTTCAGTTTTCCAGTTTTAAGAAAGAACAGTCAATGATATTACTATTAATGTTTGCTTAGGGTGAAGCATAGGAAAAGTCTGGACTTCAGCTGCCTTTTACCAAGTCCTTCACTTGCCTAAGACCTAAACATGTCACAATATAATCCTGTGTGACCAATAGCCTCCATTTTTTTCTGAACAGTTTTTTCTGAACAGTTCAACTACTTAGGCCTTTATGTTGACAGGCTTTGAAATACAAACCACCAACAAAATTATCTGGGATTTTGATTATGACAACTCAAGTGATGCTGTATGAGAAATGCTAAATAGAGGTGTAGTTTATTTATTTTTACTGTGGTTACACTTTGGAGTGCTCTAGTTATGGATCAGGAACTGCACAAGGAACACCATGCTGCTCCCATGACAAGTTGTTATAATAGAAATAATTTAATAAAAGAGTCATGTTAGAGGTCAAGAAGCAAATCATCACAGATCCTGAAGAGAGCAACATGTGAAAGGACAGCTTTTACTTCAATGATAAAAGAGCACAACTTCTATGGTTTTGTGGAAAAAGTGAATTGATGACCTCCAGGCATCTTAAAAAAATCTGGACATGTTGGTAGGGGTTTGGGGTCCCATTTTGTTTTGTTTTTTTCCTTTTGAGTTTATTCCTTCACCAACCCAACTGCAATTCTTTCCGATACTTCAGTGCCATTAATTTAAAGGGAGAGCTTACATCATCACTTGAGTTACTTGACAGCTTGAAGTTTTGCCTGTGGGTGTTACATTGCTCTCAGGGACATCTTATATAATAATGCAGATGTCATTTTTCAGCTGGCATGGCACATCTACAAGCTTCAATTTTACTGAGATTTGTGATGGAATGAAGTCTTCTTAAATATCTGAATATTGGCAAAGAGTTTCCACCTTCAAGAGCAGCACAAGTTAGTCTGTGAAACTAAGAGGACTTTAAATGTAAAACAAATATAGTAAGAGTTGTTCTCTTTCTGAGACAACCTATGATAAATACACTAGAAAATAAACATATGAGGAAGGAAGGCACCGTTGTCAAAAAGGGACAATTGTTTCACTCTGTAGTTGGGTCACTGTCAAACCAGCACTGGGCTCTACTACAGAGAAGAAATAAAGTCACCACTTCCCACTGTGGATGTCATGCTCATTATTGAAATGCACTCTCATTTAAATTATTTTAGTTCTCACTTCCTACAACTGGCTAGTATTAAAATTTCTCTCTGACACAGAAAGAAGCTTTTAGCACTTTTTTTAATCTTCGTGCATTCACTGACAAATAAGTCACTGCAAACAGATTTTCTGTTTCTGAAATAATACAGTGTGAATGAAACAGCTCTATAGTTTTTCAACTGACTGTACTAGAATGTACTTTCCTTCTGAAGACCTAACCTGCTATGGCATTATCATTGTGGCTTTTTGCCATCATTCACATCTTCATTATTTCTCTCTATGTAATTTCTAGTTTTAATTATCCACAAATTTTATCACTTATTTCATTACTAAAAATATGAAACAGCATCAGCCCAGTACCATTCTCTGTAATCTTTAGTAGAAATACTTCCTTTCAGTGATTACTATTATCTGCCAGCTAATCAGTTCTACATCCATTTAACATCTACTTTTGTGGGTAATAAAAATGTTGCATTCTAATTTACACTCTTTTATTGCAGCTACTTTTGTTAAAGATGATCTAAAACATCTATTTTACAATAAGTCACAAGAGATCAATCCCATATTTCCAACTGTGCAAAAGGATACCATTGTACAGGGTATTTTTGCCTAGAATTGATACATGCCAATCGACCTATAGTCATATGTCTTACCCCACTTTTCTTAAAAAGAAAACTTAGATGACACAATTTTCTGAATTTCTGTATTACTGTAAAGTTCATTCAAAGTAAATATAAAGGGCCAGATATGTCTGACAGCCAGCTTCTTTAGAATTTGCAGATTTAAATTGCTTAGCCATCTGCAGTTCTAAGTTTTTTGTTCTAGTAAGCAGAGTTTAACTTATTCCTCCATCAAATAATTACTTCACTGGTAATTAGTGATCCTGAGTTTATTCCTCAGTAAATACATTCCACTTTTCCCAAAATCTATGCAATTCCTAAGTGAGACTTTTACTCATATTAAAGCAATGGAACAGCAACAACTTCCAAATAAAAGCACCAGGGCCCATCACCAGGTGTGATGTTCACCATCCTCAATCTGTATTGGGTCAGCTATTCAGCACTATCGTGCTCAGTCAAGATCTGGCCAAGTACCATTTTCATAAAAGCTTCTAAGTCTTGACTGTGAGACCTGTATGCTGAAGGATGACAAAGGACTTAGTCCTGTGGTAAAGATCCCCCACAACTTTTATTATGCTAGAGAAGAGGAAAAAGGGGGTACATGGAAGAAAAATACTGTGATTTGGTACAGATGTGTAGAAATAGCACAAGTGTCTCTGGGTTCCCCAGGCAACTACCAGCTTTGAGCACTGTTACCAAGCTCTTCTCCTAGCAACAGCTCCGAGAGCTCACAAGGCACGAAGCAGGATCTCACAAATTCTGTTTATTTTGCTCGCCTTATGTCAATGTTTCTTCAATATATTCTTTTATTTGTGAACTAAAAAGCCTAATTTAACATGAAAAATCAGTTCAGCGACAAGCTAGGTTATACTTATTTGGTATAAGTCTCACTAGCAGCTGCATTGTTCTGATATACTAAATACAAAGTATACTCTTCAAATTGCAAAGAGTAAGAGAAAGGCTATGCCACTACTGAAAAATAATAAATAGCCTGGGATTTGCTAGAAGTCCTGAAAAAGCAGACTCCTCAGAAATGTAACTAGTAAAGCCTTAATATAATTCTTGCATGTGCAGACAGTGCATATGAGAGGAACAGACAGAAGAAGCAAACACAAATGGATGAAAAATACTGGAGTGGTCAAATGAGCAGATAGGAACAGGAGGTGTTGATAATGCTCATATCTCACTTGAGTCAAACCAAAGTGCATCTTCAAACTACCTGTTTTTACTATCACAAAATACTGAGCTGAATATTATTTTCCCACTGTACATGCTGGTAAGGAACTCCCCACTTAATAAATTAACACCAAGAACATTGAGTTTGTCCTCCCTTCAGAAACACTTCCATACAAGCAAAGAAAGAGTTTAAAAACAGCCTGGTTTATCAAGCCTGCCCCAGTAGATGACAGTCAAACGTGGTATGCAAGTCAAGCAAAAATACCTGCTAGAAAATGATGACAAAAATACCAGACAGACAAAATTGAGTAAGAAACAACAGAATACACATTAAAAACCCCCAATATTCCAAAGGACAGCAACCCCTCACTTCAGCAGTAGAACACACAACCTCTGATATTTCAGTTATTTCTACAGTTCCCATTGTAGAAAAAACAGGACAAATACTTACAGCTGTAAACTGTAAGGTAACAATGCATCAAACAGCCATGAGGCAAAAATAACACAGGGAAAAAACTAAAACTAAGCTTACTTTAAATTTATTCCTACTGCTCCTTTATGCCAGCAGCTGTTGCTCAGTGGCAACTGCCTCCCAGCAAACACAGCTGCTGTGTTATGGCACGAGAACTATAAAGTGAAACAGAGAAGTGGGAACAATCAATCTGGTTTAACTTTTCTGACTAAACAAAATGTTGGCTACCAAAGAGAAAGCACAGACAGGAAGAATGAAGTGGACACTTCAAAGATTGACACCACTAAAGGTTAAAATTTGCCCAGCTCTGCAAACATCCCCATACCCAGCTTTATGGATACACCTAAACTGGTTCAAGTCACTTTGTACATGTGAGGAGCAAAGAATGCATATGTTTACAGAAGAGCAGTATAGTGTTTCATTTGAAAGAAAAAAAAAGTGTATCTCTATGCCCTATTGTCACTTTGACTTTTAATCAGTAAAAAGCAGCATATTTTCACTAAGCTAGGAGTTATGTGTGTACTGGACCACAAAGAGAAATCTCCAATGGTCATTTTACACGGGATAAAGAGAATATTTTTTCAGAAAAAAAATTACTGCCAGCTCAAGCTCTTCTCTAACTCACCACATAAAATTTTCAGCCTGTTCTCCCAGAAAATGAAGTAGCAGTTTTATTTTGTGAAGAGAATAAATGAGCCAGGTGTTGACTTTTTACTAATCCAAGTGCACATAAATACAGTTCATCATAATGCTAATAAGATAGAATCATCTACCCCTACAATTTAGTGTATATCACTATAAAAATAAAAAGATAAAGGGATTAAAATTTTGTTGTGAGACTTTATGCTGACAAAGCAGAATTTCTCTTTTAGTTGAAGACTTGCAACATAGACCCGGTGTGATACTGCTCTCTTGTGGTTAAACCCATGCAGTTTATCTGTAAAATGTAAAAACTATTTGTATCAATTATTTTAAAAGATATTCAAATGTCTTTTAATCTAAGACATTTTTAGCTGATCAGAAGTTTGAAGCAATCACTGCCAACTCCACCCCTGCAGACTTTACTGCCATGTCTCTGTTACCTAAAGAGAGAATTTAGACTGCTGCTTTTGCTTCTGTGTCCCATTGAAATCAAATGCCTAAAATTAGCCTTAAACAAAAGGTCAGAATACATCCATCCCAAAAACAATGAAAGTCTGAACACTCTTCCTAAGATACATAAATAATTTGCTTTTAAGACCTACTTTAGCTTTCCAGTCTGGATGAAAATGTAAGCAGAAATGAAAATGTAAGGAGGTCTAGAAACACAGCTGGAACAAAAGCACCATGCTGTTGTTCTTTCAGTGTGCAAAAAAAAAAATAAAATTCAAATTTACACTGCAGAAGGAGAGGTCCTGATGACAGGATTATTGGGGAAAATAATGAATATCAAAAGAAGGGCCTTTTGATTATTATAATCAAAATTTGTAAATAATCCAGCCAAATAATACTGACATGTGCCAAATTTCTCTGAAGTAGGAGGACAGCTGTCATCTTTAGCCTTTACTCACAATACAGTTTTAGATATTGTGAAAACTAGCACCACAATTCAGGACTGAGTTCCTAAACAAAGTGTTTCAAGGCATAACTATGCAGAATGGTGTACATTGCTGTAAATCACTGAAACATCTACAAACAGCAATCCCCACATTGAGATAGAACTGATGTGGAGGGATAGAATGTAAGAGAATAGTGCAGAAGGTGTCTCACACGTGAGGAGTTGCAGCTGTACTAATCACCAAAGATTAGGAACAGGCCTGCCCTTAACAGGCCACAGCTGTGTCCAATAAGGAGACGAGTGCTACAAAAGAGTGGGTTAGCTGGGTGAGGGGAGAGTTGGAGCTTGTTGGTTGGGCTGTGAAGAGGGCTGAAGTTTTTTGTCTGTACTGAGAAGAAGAGGGAGTCAGTGCTGCGAGGAGCTGCCCTTGAGAAATCACCAAGAAGGTATGGGAGCCTTTGAAATATGATGACAACAAACTGGTACCTGGGAAATGCCACTAGTGACCAGCTGCCAGCTGGATGTAACTCTATGCACCAACACTCTCTTGGCCCAGCTGTCCAACCAGGTTTTCACAGTGCATCTGTACAAGGCACGACAGGTCAGTTTCTCCAGGAGAATGCTGTGGGAAACTGTCAAAGGCTTTAGTAAAAGTCCCCTATTAGCCAAGATTGATGATAAATGATGGAAAGTGACTCTGTGAGCATTTCCACCAGCTCCCTCAGTACTCTTGAGTGGATCCCATCTGGCCTCATAAACTTGTGAGTGTCCAAGTGTGGCATCAAGTCACTGGCCATTTCCCCTTCAATTATGGGGGCTTCATTCCACTCTCTGTCCCTGTCTTCCAGCTTGGGGGGCTGGGTACCTGGGGAACAAGTGGTCTAGCTATTAAAGGATGAGAGAAGGAAGGCATTAAGTACCTTGGCCTCTTTTCAGGTCCTCTGTCACTATGTTTCTCCCCATACCCAAAAAACTATGAAGCTTCTTCTTGGCCTCCCTGTCATTACTAATGTATTTAGAGAAACATTTTTTTACTGCAGTAGTCAGACTAAGTTTTAGTTGGGCTTTGACTATTGTTATTTTCTCCTGGAGTTGCCTCACAAAATTATTGTAGTCCTCCTGCATTGCCTGCCCCTTCTTCCAAAGGTCATAGGCCAAAGCTCTGCGTCCAGCCAGACAGGTCTTCCCCACCTCCACAGAAATCACCTCCTACTCTGCCAGTAGCATTTTCTTCTTGAAGAATGTCATCTTTCCTGGACTCCTTTGCCTTCTGGGACTGTCCTTCAAGAGATTCACTCAGTCTCCTAGACAAGCCAAAGTCTGTCTTGCAGAAGTCCAGGATAGCAGAACTGTTGACTCCCCTTCTTACTTCTCTGAGAACTGAAAACACTAGTGCGCTGGGATTACTGTACCCAAGATGTCTCCAACCATCCCATGACGCAGCAGTCCTTCTTTGTTTGCACACAATAGGCACAGCAGGGCACCTTCCTTGCTGTAAACTACTCAATTTCACACAAACGTGCAACAATGCCCTAAAATACAGTACACAATAAAATATTCAGATAAACCTGGAAGGTAATACAGATGTAGCTGAAGTCAGCATCACGATGAAAAATGTATTGGTAAACAACATAGGGGTCTGACAACCTAGTAGAGGAATCAGGATGATAAATATCTCCCAGGTACCTAGAACCACCAGCAAACAAATTTAAGAAAAAGGGGGAATAACACTTTGCAGCTGCCCTTCCTTAACACTGGGACATCACGTTTGGAAGTCCTTCTATTCTCTTTCTGGAATTTTAATGGATCAATTTTGGCAAGCTTTGGTCCCTGCACTTGATGGCATGCCATGCCTTTTGATGGCTTTCAGTTTGGCGAAGATTGATTTTTTTTTTTTTTAAGTATCCATGCCATGTCCCTCATATCTTCCCCTCAAAGTTCTGTCTTTCTCCTTGATTTTTTCCCCTGCTTTTGCAACATCTGTCAGGTTAGTTTTGGCATCTTTTGGTCCTTTGCACTGCACCTGATTTTCTCTCAGACCACTTTCTTGTAGCCACTAAAACTCCTGATTTTTTTTTTTCCTTCAATTGTATTTCATTTGATCATATCTCTTTTTTAGTTGGTTCAATAGTCTTGCCTGCAGAACTTCCTTTCCCCAAGGTATCTGATCACTGACTCAAGGCTAACTTGTCTAGTAGGTTCCCTTTGTCATTTTGGCTTTGGCAAGAACCCTATATATAATTTTACTATTCAGGTGAAACTAAAGAACCATGTCATTAATTGCTAACAAGAATTGACTGAGGTCAGTTAATACTGTTGGACACTCTCTGCTCTATCTTCATCCATGTACAGAGATAATATTGATCAATTAAATATCTATTAATATAATAATTAATACACATCAAATTATATATTAATTGTCCCTCAGTGAGTATTTGGATAGGTTTGGTATATTATAGGAATATGTCAGCAGTGGTATTCTGACAATAATTGTCAGGTAATTGTATTATTAAGTCTTCCTGTAATGGGAAGCTCACTGATAGAGAACACAAATCTTTTAGGATCTCCTAAATGTTTTTAAAGGACTGCATTTAAAGGTCTACTTTTCCTTCTAGCCCTTTTACACAAAATATGTGAAACATTTACTCATTTCAATTTTTTACCTGGAAAATTGGATACCATATACATACTTTTTAATTCTTTCAAGTAGAAAAACAAAACTGACTTTCATTCCAGCAACCACCTCAGCACCTCCTGAAGGAAGACATCCTGCCCAAAAATTCACTGGGAGTGGTAGGAGAGCAAGTTTTTCCAACGTCTTCAGTGATAAGTAGGCACAACCTTTCACAAGATCGTGCCAGCAGACCAATAGAGCACTCGTGTTCCTGAGCCTCCTCCTCCTTTCCCAGATCAATAGCAGAACTCTTGATTTGCATTGTGACTGAGCAATGCGGTCAGGGACCATATGTAAACAAGGGCATTTGTAGGAAAAACATGGAATGGATTCTAGGTGGGCACAGGAAGCAAGAATGGTTCCCAGTTGTTGATACAGAAGTTTTATTAGTCAAAGAAAATAAGATGACAAAGCCACATTTCCATCAGCTCTGAAAAGGGAGAAAAATCTCTGCAATGAGTGATAGAGCTTTTCATTACTAACTTTTACTAAGCTTTCCAACTTCTTGGTATTAAAAACTGTCAGATGTTACCAGATACAACCCACAGACTTCTTTACATCTGGAATAAAGAATCTGTTCTTGTAACACATGTGGGTGGGGAAAAAAAAAAATCACATGGTCCACTACTTATTCTTTTCCCTAAGGAAGTGGATCAGCTATAAACTATATCACTTCACAATTCCCATCAAAATGACAAAAATCAGACAGTATCCAACAACCACAAGGGTAACACAGCTCACTAAAATTTGCTGATGCTTCTGACACTAGATTATTGTGTTAAAAGGTACTGAGAAATTTCCCAGAAGTCCCTTCTAAAATGAAAAGACACTTCCAAAGTCAAAATTCTCACCGCAAACTGCTTCTGTTGGCCTAACTTGTAGTTAAATTATGAACTCTGGGGAGAACAGAAAAATTGCAAAAGGAGTCCAAAATAATTGTTCTTCATGAGGAGAAGAAACTGTTGGTCACATAAAGCAACTGACGTAACTACCGTATGGCTTTGCACACAATTCGGTCTCTCAAAGAAGGAATTCCATCCTGCTTGTCAGTCACAACAGCAGGGCCACAACCTCTGACACCCCCTGGATCTAGGAACGCTGATATAGACCAGATCACTTGCACTCACTGCACTGCAGATACTGAGCAAGAGGGAGCCAATTCACAGCCCTTATGCTCACTGGGACTCACCTGCCTGCGTGTCCTCTTCAGCAGACACCGCATGGACCTCCTTCACTGTCACTGCCTGCTGGTCTTGTACAGCAGAGAGCAGAGCAGCAGACAAAAGACAATGAGGAGCTTTGATGCAAGAGGGTAAAATTATCCAGCATGGGGCTGAGCTGGATATTCTGTACAGATTTCATAGCAATTATCAAGTCTAGGTAGAGAAAGGAGCAAATGCTTATTTTGGAAGAAGCATTGGAAGAAAGTGAAGGCCAAACTGTTACGGACCAATCAAGGAATGGGAGAATATGATAAAGTCCAATAATTACTAAATCCAGAAGAATTAAATGCTTAGAGGGTTTAATTTTAGCAGCATATAATATATCAAATCAATTAAGCTCCAGTTTTACTCAAAAGATAATTTTTTTAAACCAAAATGTAAGTATGGTATTTGCACACTAATTTCTTACAACTGTACAAATAAGACTCAGCAGTAAGAGGGGATGCAGCTGTCAGTCTTCTCCATGAAAGTGAGCATGGAAATAGAAGAGACACAGGATATAAGGGACACATTCAACAGTCTGACAGGATTTGGGTTTTATACATCAGGATTTTTAGACAAAAGATCAGGTGACAGCAGCTCCTGTGATCAGTGGATCATAATAAATTCGTAAATAAGTGGCTTCATTAAGTCATTCCTACTCTGGCAGGAAAAAATACAAATTTTTCTTTAATTTAAGATTTATGAACTCAATTTAAGAACTTGTCTAATATGATCAGTTCTTAAGATACAAAAGAGTCTGCAGTACAAAAGGCCACTACCACACACATCTACAATATAAAGAGAATTTTATTTTATAAGCTCTCATAAACAAAACTGAGTTCACATGCACATGCCAAGATATAAATTAATATTTAATTACATATGGAATTTAGACTGTATGCAAGCAGATCTCTCTGCAAGGTCTTTTTTACCTCAGACTGCAACTCCCTCATATTACAGGCATTTAATAGATGACCTGCTGTTTCCTCACAGCACAAAGTTCCACAAATATGAAAGTTCATCTCCTGACCCAAAATAAATTAGAAAACTGTTTGCACATGGAATAAGGAGTTGCATCAGTAAACTGCAAAGAAAACCAAGACAACTATCCCACTCTCATGAAAAAGTATTACCATTATATACAGTAGTTATAACACACAAAAAGTTTACACTTCCTTGTTATTTACACTGGAGTGCAAACAGAGCATATACCTCAGCTCCCACAGCAATAAATCTTTGTTTTCCCCGCACACATACTGCTCTCTTGGATTCCCCAGGTTCCAAAGACACTGCTCCATAGCAATAGAAGCCTTCTCTCAGTTTTGTGCTTCTTGTAAAAGCACCACATCCACAAGTTGGGCTACTGAGAGACCAAAGAGAAGGAAGAGGTAATTTTACAAACCCTGCAATACTCAAACTTCAAAAGCATAGGAAAGACATGATCTGGAACAACACGTTACAGCACCTTACAGCAGTTTCAAAGTAGGCCCACCATTTATACACACTGAACATTCCTTGGCAGCCTCCACTATATCTGAGCTCTTGCTTTCCATGCTGGTACCTGCTTAACTCCATCAGTTCTTGTAAGGCTGGGTTTTGCATTTGGCTTCAGACTGCAGCGCCCAACCTGAAGAGCAGAGACGAAGTTAAAATTATACCCAAGAAACTGAATTAGAAGATGTTTACAAGAAAAACATTTTGGAAGAGTTGTTGCACTTCTCTCAACATAGAAAGAATAGAATACTAAGTCTATAGAGTTGGTTTAAGTACATTTATTCTTCAAAACACTTAACAGCTAACAGAGGCTTGGTTACAAACTCATGAGATTATTCTGCTTTAACCAGAAAAATTCCATCTTTTTGTATCTACTCCTGAACATGCTGGCCTTAAGCAGTCTCTCTTCCAAGACTTCATAATCCAGCTGTCAAATCCTGGAACAAAAGCTATTCCATATACAAGCTGTTCCAGGAGCTAGTTTTGATCGTTGTATCTAGATTCAGGAATGTCAGCTATGCAGTGCAATAGTCTGCAGCATCAAAAATACCAGCATGGTTATTTTTAGGACATTTTAATTTCTCCTTTGGGGGAAAAAAAGTCAAAGAAATTTATTAAGACTGCACCACGTACTGCTGACACACTGCAGTCTGTAAAATATATGCTACATTTAGCCTGGAAAAATCCTTGTGGCAGCTGAAATTAAAAAAAAAAATCAAATCAAATCATTACAGCTAGAAAGAGGAACACACACATTAGTTTTCCTCAAGTTTTCAGCCACACAGCTAGCCACATGTAAGAGCAGCTTCCAAAGAACATCTATGAATATCTGGATTTCCACTGTATGTTCTCCATTACGGTAACAAATGCCACAGCCCAAATCTTTTCTCTCACTCTTACAATAAAAAGATAGAATTGCTAAGCAGAGAGACATAATTTAAATTAGTGCCACCTATTTCTATCCATCTCATCTGAGCAGTTCTGAGGTTTGTGGAAATGCCTAAAAACCAACAAAACAGCACTGCTGGACTGTATAAGCTGAGGTAACTGGCACAGGCTGATATGCAGAAATCAGTGCTCAGAACCACCTGAGTCCAATGGCTCTGTCTACCACTTCTTTGTTCCTAGGAAAATCCGGATTCTTCATGGGTTTTACAACAGAATCAAATCTCATTTTGGATAAAGATTCAAACTGTATGGAAACTACACTCAAAGGAAAATATTACAGACTATGCATTTATTTCCATTTCTGAGCAGTTAGGGTGTATTAGTGAGACCTTTCTGGACCTTCCTAATATCCTTATTTGAAAAATTAGTCAATAACTGTTTAAGCACACAGTTTCTATGCATGGATACCTGTCAGGTACCATCAAGGTACGGTCCATAGTTCACTCAAACTATGACATGAATTTTTAAAATCAGTCTTCTAAGTTGTTTTTTTCTCTGCACACCTAGAAGTGCATTTACCAGTCCAAATCCACCAAATTATTTTGAGATTTTCTGCTTTGATTATACTTTAAAGAAAGTAACTACCTAGGCTGATGGCTAAAAAAATTGTGGAGAAGTTCTAGGCTTGTGAAAACTCTGCAAGTATCCATGAAAACAGCAGTCAGTTCAAGGGTACAAACACAAATTCTTATATAAAAACATACCACTGGAACCTCAGGACTAGAAAATGGAGAGCTATCAAAAGAATTATTTTCTTTGTCCAAGGAATCATCTTCATCATCATTTTTATGTGCAAATTTCTGCTTTAGAGCTTGAGTTAGTACAGCAACCGGATCCCAATCTGAACTTTGCATCTTATTAGGTCTAGAAAGAGGAGTACCTCCAGGAGACCTATGAAGGACAACAAAAAAGTTATTGTCTCCTGACCCTAATCCTGTGCTGACTAATCCAAACTTTATAGAGGCACAACTTCTGTAAACATTCTATAAATCCCTGATTACACAAGTAATGCTGCTGTTACATTAAAACAATTAATCAAATACAATTGATACAATTACACCCAACAACTTGTCAGCCACATTCTTAACCTGAAAACACAAGTTGTTGCTGTTCCATGAAGAAAGCTGGCAAAAAATCAACACAGTGTTAAAGTATTGCAAATAACAAGCACAAAAAAGGCAAAATTGCAGTTTTTATACCAAGTAATTTAAAAGTTATATTTAAGTCTGTTAATGGGAATGTCCCACTAAGGTATTTCATAATCACTGTGAACATAATTTAATTTAAATTTTATTCATTTTAAGTTCATTTAAATTCAGAAATCAAAACGGCAACTACACCCCAAAATTAGCATAAATGTGGAAGCTAGTGACTAGTCCAAAACAAAAAATCATAAGTCTTTCTAACCTTTGAGAAACCTTGGGGGGGGTGGTGGGTGGAAAAATCTAGAAGTGTTCAGAGTTCTGCTTGTAAAGTGCAACTTCCAGGCTGATGATTTGTACCTAATAATGCACACTGACAACACCAAGTTTTAAGTCTGGCAGTTACAGTAATGGCTGCTTAACACAAAACCTGAGAGGACTGAGTTCATGGTCCCTACAAAAACAAGCCCTCACAGCACTTGCACAATGTGTAAGATGGTGTTTGGGGGGTAGAAAATGGGATCTTCAGGCTCTCAGTTTCTGAGAACAGAGGACTTCCCTTTGCAGTGCACACAATTAACTACAGTCAGAAAAATTGTAACAATTTCAATTATTACTCCTCCCAAAAATATAAATTTTTCATTACTCAGTTAAGCTCTACTTCAGAACATGTATAGATGCCTAAATCCAGAAAGTATTTTGGATGTACAAGCTACCACTTCCTGCTAATTATGCCCATGCTCAAGATGTTAAAACTGTCAACCTGAACATCTCATTTTCTTCATACATGGAACTATAGACAAAAAAACATATACACAGGAAACACACAGGTTTACCTAAGTGCATTTTATATTTGTGTTATTTACTGTGAGAATGTCATCAAAAGCATAAAGAGTTGCTTTGGATTTGCATGCAAATTATTTGCCCAAGTTCTTTCCTAGTCATTTTCAGGGATAAAGCTCACAAGTTAAGAAAATGTTGACATGAGAACACAGTAATTTTTGCCAAGTGACATTCTTTCCACATTGAGAGCTTCTAATATTCATTATAGGCTCAGTTTTTCTTACTTTTTCAGTCCAAGTTCAGAAAAGAATACTGAAGGTGTAATCTCTATTATACCTAGCATAGCAGAGACCAGAAGAGGTATTGAAGTCTTTAGTAAAACTAAAGACTTCAATTTTTTTTTACAAGTCAACTGCACTTACCATCAAAACAGCTGACCACTAAAAATATTTAGAATCCTACCGAATACTGTACTATTCAACTGCACTACTGAAATACAAATTTATGAAACATTTTCAATAAATGATACATGTTTTTGTAAACACTTCAAAGCTTGAACCAGGATATTTTGAGTATGCTAGCAGTAGTTTTCTAAAATTTCACTGAGGATTTGGCCTTTCAGAGTGAATCCAGAAGGGTTATTTTTTCAAATCAGTTTCCTGTGCCTGTGCATGCAATCCTGTAAGCAACCTCTCACCTCCCCACACCAACCTGAGATTTGCATACTGAAGCAGCACAGCAGTTTAAAATGCTGCATCAGTCAGCATGTTTTAAATGCATCTAAAAGCCATGTCACAAGTATCTTATATTTCACAATGTGAACTCAGAAGCTGCCAACTTGAGTTTGTCAGGAGTAGCTGCTCTTTGAATGACTGGTGTTCTCTGGTGCTACTGAAGTGCTGCTGATGCTTAGATAGATAGCCTTGGCTTGCTGAGATGCACATCCAGTCCAACTTACCTCTCAACAGCTCGCAACTGAACTTTGTTTAGGTCTTTCAAAACATCCATCATACTGGGAAAGTTCTTTGTCCTCTGGTGATCAGTACTGTTAGCTGCAGCTGAATCACTGTTTCTTGCAGCTCGGCGTTGTTTGATAAGTTCCAGTGCAGAATTACTAGCATCAACAGCAGATGGTGCACCAGAAGGAAGTGGAGGAGGCGAGGGAATTACAAAGTGATTGTGAGAGACGGACAATGGCGTAGAAGTCATGGCTGGGAGTGGGTAAAATCCACCTGGAGTGCTGAGTGTTTTAAAGGCTTCTGCATACAGTTAGAGAAGAAAAACAACATATATTAGCATCTAAGATTAATCAGTTTTATGTCAAGATAAGACTGCCCTCTGAAAGCAGTCTTTTTTTTATACACCTTGCACATTGCAACACAGAAGAACTAAACTTAAAACAAACAATATTACTTCAAACCCAAAAATTCAAAATACATGAAGTAATAATCAGAAGTGTCTTGTGCTGCTCTGATTTTCACTTCTTGTGTCTTCAATCTAGGCACTAGATAAATCAGCAAAGTAGCCTGCTGCTACATAAGGTGATCAATGGTCTAGAAGTAACCTACATGAAGCAAAAGATAATCACAAAACATGCAAAACAGGTTACAATACTGAGCGCAATGGAGAAGAGACAGAGAAGACCCAACACAACAGCTGAATCACAGAAGTGCCTCACAATGCCACACAAAAGTACCAAGTACCTCACACCAGTCCAAGTATTTCAGCAACCACAGTGGGGTTGGTCTGCAAGTAAGACAATTGAGACTCAAAACTTACCAGGAAAAAAAAGAGGTCACAAGACAGAGGTGCATATTAGAGACCAACTACCCAGGATACATCTGTCTGTAGCATTTGTTTTTGTTAAAGCCCCAACCAGACTGACTTAGAATTCTTCCTCTATGCATTAGTTTAATAATTTGTTAGAAACAGTGCAAAACCCCAAAGGGACAAAGTCTTTAACTTTTTAAAACAGTTATTAGTTGCCTATAGATAGCGATGTTACTAAACTCCTTCACCAACATGGAAATTAGTATAAAGAGTACTTAGGATAAATTGCATTTGAACTTGGCAAATAGACCACAAAACAGAAAAGACAAAGTGCACCAAATAGCAAAAAGAAAAACAAAATATTATATTCAGTAAATTTAGTTGGTGTATCTTCAGTTAGAGAAGTTAAGGATATTCTCTACCAATATCAGACAAGGCAAGCTCTAAAGCAAAAAAAAGGAACATTGGTTTGCTTCAAATTGGAAGGGCTTACGTGAGGGAACACTTCCCAAGGTCTGCAATGAAACAATTGCAGCAATCTGAGCACGAAGAAAGGTCAGCTCATCTTCAAGGGCAGAAATTTTCTGGAGTGCTGCTTGATCAACACCAACTTTTTGTGCACTGTTTTTTGGAATGTGCTGTATTGAATCCAGACGTGGATATGGATGAGGAGGAGCCGTACTTTTCTCTTTTCTCCTCAGTTCAGTCCTACAAAGCAAAAAAAGGACAGTTTCAAAGGGCTCAGCCAACAACGGAAACCTCAAAACTACTTGGGCTGTTCAAGCAAGTTAATGTCACTCAGCAAGATGACTACACTTTTAACTACTCATAACTTCTGAAATGTTTCAAGTCTCCCTTTGCTCAAGTACAATGAAGATCCTTGCAAAGTCATCGTGAGAATCAGTCAGATAATTCACTCAGATAATTAAACATCATAAAGTCACACAGTAAGATTGTCATTATTCAATAATTATTAGACTGACACCATAAGATGTCTCTCCCTTCCTGCCACATGAAAGGCAGGAGAGGCAAAGAATAATGATGTCTTAATTAGGCTTCAGAAATTATAGTAATTTATCAAACTCTGAGATGAACACTGCCAGCAGCAAAGTAGTTACAATCTTTCAGAAAATGTACTTGAAAATAATAAGGTTTAATACAGACTCACAGAACTAGAATCTCACCTTCTGTAAGCTACTATAACCAAAGACAGCATTAGAAAATTGTGCTGTCTCAGGTTTTAATTTAAAAAAGTGTTTCAAGTCTGTGCCTGCAAAAATAAACTTAAAATATAAGTATAAAATCAAACTACCAGAATTTCATTATGAAACACGGAAAGAAATTAAGTTTACCTGATTCATTTAAGATGCACTAAGCTTTGATGGGAAAAAAGCCCAGATTTTTCCCTTATTTTAAACATCCTTTAACTTCAAATCAGACCTGAAGCACTGTTTTCTAATTTGCAAAAACCCCCTCGCTAGAAACACTGCTTGAGAAGGAAAAGATATCAGTTAGAAGAGTTGCTCTTGAAAAACATCCCACAGAGTCAGAGGAGGAGGAGGAACAAAGAATGGAAACAACAAAAGAATGAACTGTCATAGTTCTGTGAATCTGGCCTGCACGAGCAGGACAAAACTGGACAGGATTTTTTTGTTCTTTCAACAATGTTCTTGTTCTTCTGCTACTTTACAGCTGTTACAAACAAACTTTAATAATTTAACAATTATGCCTCAGGAAACATAAGATGAAACACACTGTATCCAACTTCTCCAAGAAAAAGTGTGTCATTTGAATTCATCAATTTCTTGTATTTTCATTACTGGCAAGTACCACAAAGGTCACAGACAAAACAAATGCCAATATGAAGCAGAATTACATTGTCCTATACAGATGCAGTACAAGACAACACAAGTGTGCACATTTTAATCTTGCTTCTGGCTCTAACTCATCCTCTGATTTTGAGTACATCTTTAGAGGAACAGCAAGACAACTTTCTATTTCTTCTCCAGCAGGGAAGAAAAAAGAGACAAGACTTGTATATTATTTGTGTCTGCAAATTCTAGGACAATTTGTCATTTCACACTACCTGAAATATTTTGTAATTTGTAAAAATATTTTCCTTCAGCCCTCTATAAAAGCTAGAAACATTTATATAAACTATATTGAAAATAATTTTAAAATTTTAAAATAATTATGTTTGTTTTTCCATCAAAGCAGCCATCAAGGCTTACACATGGCACTGTAAAAAATCAAAGCCAAAAGGAGACATTTAAATATTTTTTCTTGTTTCCCCATTTATAAAGTTTATCAAACAGGCTGTAAACTAGAAAGACAAAGATGGGAATAGTCTTACAGTATACTGCAACAACCAGCTCCCTCCCACACAAAATAACTTGCAAGTGAATATCATTTAAAGTACCAGTAATGCACCTGACATACTACTATGAAGAGAAAAGAGGAGACTCAATTTCAGAAAACTTTCAGAAAAGAATCCTTTACATAGTCTTAATCTTCAGGTAAGGAGGAAGTGCCCTCACTCCCCCTCAAACCCAAAAGCCCAAAATGTTTCCAAGAAAAGATTAGGAATAATGGAAAACAAACTTAAAGACATAATCATGCACCATAGAGAAGGCCAAAGTTATTTCTTTTATTCCTTTTGACACTTTTACTTACCTAAGTCTAGTACATACTTGTCCTTCATCATTTGCCACCCACAGGACGTCAGCAAGTGATGGAGCCACAGGAGCTGGAGCTGCACTTTGTTCATCATAACCCACTGGACTTGGGTCTTGAACAAACTAAAAACAAAGAATGCCAAAAAAAGGTATGAAGGGAAACTGGATTCAGCACATACTGAAGGTTCTGGCTCAGCAAAAAGGAATTTTTAAACAGTGCTATAATGAAGTTGAAAACAGTGAGTATAGGGGATGCACCACACAATTACACAAGCTGAAGAGAAGAGGAAACCTATGATCAAATTAAGAAACAAGAAAATACAAACAGGTGAAGTATACACATGACAACAAATTTCTTACTTGAAAATAAGGTCTGGGGTAGGGCTCCAAGGAAAGAATTGTCCCAAGTCTACGGACAACACTTCGAGTAGATCCATATTCCTTTTTTTGGCACACAGATGTGACCTAAAAAGCAGAAAACCTTTGAACCGGAGAAGCAAAATCAAAGCCCCCAGTTCTTATTCTCACTTTAATCAAAGTTATTTAATGATTCCATTTTACAGGTAATTAAATATAATGCAGTTTGGTTAACCTAACTTTTCAATGCTCTTCTCAAGCTGAAAGTCCAAAGAAGCCTACACTAGTATGACAGTGTCTAAAACACTGCTAAAATACAGAATATTTTTAAGAGGCACAAAGGTAAATATCTTGAGATACTGTCAAAAATGCTCATTCCATTAACTACATGCAGCTGTGTAAGTCTTGGGAAAGAACAATTAGCAAAGCAGTGAAATAAATTTAACATACCTTGGCCTGATACTTCCTTATGACAGCATATAACTGCTGGAAATGCCATCCTGATGAGACTGCTGAAGGAAGGCAAGTTCCGAGAGTACGACTGATACTGCTGCCAAACACGTGAGTTTCAAAAAACGCGGCCTGTCAAAAAAACCAGCAGCTTCCAACAACGGAACCAGAAAGTAACGAGGGCAGCTCAGCCAAATCAGCACTCCTGGAGATAGTCGCTGATTTCCCACGAACAACGCTAGGACTATCTCAGCAGCACAAGCTGCAGCAGTGCCCCACTGCTGACAAGCCCCGGAGGAGCTGCCCATAGCCCCACGCTCCAACATCAGCCCCTGGCCCGGCACCAGCGCCTCCTCAGCTTCCCCGTCGCACCTCTCCGGCTCTCTGAGCGCACGGCATTGGCTGCTACTGGGCAAGGGCTACGGAGCCTTTTATCTGAAACAGCAGAGCACGAGCAACCAACACCACTGACTTTCTGACGTTCAGCTCAGGGCAAAAAGCGCCACTTGACCGCCTGTGTCAGGGCAGTGCCTCCACGTGCGGGCAGCGTGCTCCGACAAACCCGGCTGCGGGCAAGGAGGGCGCTGAAGCCGCCCCACCGCCCGCGGAGCCGACCTTCCCTCCCTCCCTCCCTCCGCCCAGCCAAGCGGCTGCAGAGGGACGCCCCGCCCGAGCGGCTCTCCGGGCGCAGGCAGCCGCCGCCGGGTCTCACCTGGTGCTGCGGCCAGCCGAGGTAGCGCAGCAGCCGGCGGAGAAGCTGCAGCAGCAGCAGCGCCATGGCGGGCGGGGGCCGTGCCCGCCGCAGCGCCCAGAGCGAAGCCGCCTGCGCCCGCCGCGCCGCCGGCGGCCGGGGGCGGGGCACCGCGGCAGCCCCGCCAATAGGAAGCTGACAGCGCCGCGGCAGAGCCAATGAGCGGTAGGGCGGGCCCGTCGCGGGGGGTGTCGGGAGGAGCGGTTTGAACGCCGCGCTGCCCGGACCTGCCCCTCTTCCTAGGGAGCGCTCCCGGGAATGCAGGCGGGCCACAGCGCACCGCGGCCAGCTCACACGCCTGACTGACCAAGGGACTGCACTCACGGAAAGGTAGCTTCTGCCTCTGCCAAAACAGCACGCACCAGCAGAACAAATGCACCAGGGCCTGTGAACTCACTGAATTAACAGTAAGGAGCTATACTGAGATGGTTTAGGCCTTCGATGTAGCAAACTCCTAACTACTTCATTCACACTCCTAAAACAAATACACAAAGTATCCTCAATGCAACAACTGCCCAGTAACACCTGACTACACTGACTTCAAAACCGGGCTTTAAAATTCCACACTTGCTCTTCCTTCATCTTTGTAAGATTTCTACTGTTTTCCTCAAGAGAATTTGAAAACTTGAAGAAAGTTAGCAGTGCTAAAAGTGCTTCTAGGAGAAGATATATCCTCTTCCTCCAGCTATGCAGTCTATGCTTGGAGATGACCTTCCCTCATCTGTGCAGTCGGTGTTCCTGTTGTTAGTACTGGAGTTCCCACAGCAGCATTGCTGGTTACTGTTATCCATGTCAGGTGGATCCATTCTCTAAGACCAAACACAGAGTAGCACTACTGGTAACACACACAGTAGTAACAGCATACTGCTGGTTCAGGGGACTAGGAAGTTTTAAGCTTGAGGAGAGAAAGGGTAAAACGTTTTAATGGATATGTGTAGAAAAACTGTACGACAATGCTTGCCTTAAAGGAACAAGAAAAAAGTACTTCTCACCTACTCCTCCAACACCTCACTAAAGAAGAGGAAGTGTCAACACAATGGGAACACACAGCTCTACTGGAAAGCCAGGAAGAGACAGGATCTCTCAAG